>NC_080187.1:51816874-54303332 GCF_030028045.1 Hippopotamus amphibius kiboko | reverse complement strand
TCCACAGCCACGCCCTCCGCTCAGGGAACGGCTGCCCCACCCTGGGACATGCTGGTGGGAGTGAGAAAGGCTATCAGGCTGGCGGACCTCAGCGTGTTAGACACAGAGTGAACACCCTATACCTCCTCAAGAGAGATAAAAGTGTGTGAACACAAAAACGTACACACCAGTATTCCCCGCAGCCTTACTCATAATGGCCAAAAAGTAAGCAACCCAAATGCCCATCAAGTGACAAGTGGATGAACAACACGTGGGGCACCCCTACAATAGGACTGTATCGCCCATAAAAAGGAAAGAAGTGCTGACACAGACCACAACTGGCTAAGCCTGGGAAACTCAGGAAGTGAAATAAGCCAGTTACAAAAGCCCGGGTATTTATGACTCCATTTATGTGAAAGTTCAGATTAGGCCCTTTCATATCAAGTTAGACAAAAAGTAGATCAATGGTTAACTGGGGCTTGGGAAGGGGAGTCTCTTGCTAATGGACATGTGGGTTCTTTTTGGGGTGATAAACCTGTTCTAAAATTAGATCATGCTCTAGGTTGCACAACTCTGGAAATACACTAACATCCACTGAATTGTACACTGAAACCAGTGGATTTTCTGATACGTAAATTGTATCACAATAAAGCTGTTTAAAAAAAAAAAATGTGGGACTTCCTAGGTGGCGCAGTGGTAAAGAATCCACCTGCCAATGCAGGGGACACGGGTTTGAGCCCTGCTCTGGGAAGATTCCACATGCCACGGAGCAACTAAGCCCGTGCGCCACAACTATTGAGCCTGTGCTCTAGAGCCCGTGAGCCACAACTATTGAGCCTGTGTGCTGCAACTATTGAAGCCTATGCGCCTAGAGCCCGTGCTCCACAACAAGAGAAGCCACTACAATGAGGAGCCTGTGCACCACAATGAAGAGTCGCCCCCACTTGCAGCAACTAGAGAAAGCCCGTGTGCATCAATGAAGACCCAATGCAGACAATAAATAAATAAAATAAATGAATTAAAAAAAAAAACTTAAAAAAAAAATCTACAGGCCATTTACTACAACATGGTTGGACCTAGAGGGTACTACACTAAGTGAAATAAGTCAGACAGAGAATGATAGATACTGTGTTATCACTTACATGTGGAATCTGAAAAATAAAATGAATGAATATAACAAAACAGAAGCAGACTCACAGACATAGAGGACAAACTAATGGACCAGTGGAGAGAAGGAAGGCAGGAGGAGCAAGAGAGAGGATTAGGAGATACAAACTACTACGTATAAAGTAAACAGGCTACAAGGATATATTATGTGACACAGGGAATATATCCAATATTTTACAATAACTTTAAATGGAGTTCAATCTATAAAAATTCTGAATCACTACTCTGTACACCAGAAACTAATCTTGTAAATCAACTACACCTCAATTTAAAAAAATTGTTTTTTGCAGAACAAAGTATTTTCTTAAGTCCTGCCCTTAGTTTTTCTGAAAATGATGATCTCCTAGCTTGGAGGTTAACCATTCTATAAGGACACTTAAGAGAGTGGCAAGCATGCAAGCTCTTCCATCACCTCGCCTTCTGTCCTCCCCCAGGGGGCCAGGAGCCTTGGGGTGTCTTAGGAACACTTGAGGCCTCTGAGCCTCCACACCAGGATCAGTGTCTGTAACCTGAGCAAGCGCAGCAGACAGGGCTGCTGTAACAGTTCAAATGCAGATGTGTCTGTGACTAAAAAATAACAACCGGGATTTAAATTCATTACCAAATTCATAGTAGCTTTCAGTTAATGTCTTAGGTCTCTGAGAAATTTCTGCAGGTTAAAAAGAGAGAGAGAGAGAATCTGACTCTTAAAACGCTTAGGAAACGTGATCTAGGGAAAGTTCCTGATTTTGAAAAGTGGCGACCCAGGGACTCAGAGAGATCAATGATGCGCCCGAGGGCACACAGCAGGTGCTTGGCAGCACCGGGTGGGGCCGGCACTTTTTGGCCAGACCACAGTGGGCATGGTGAGTCGCCTCGGGGGCCGGGAACCTGTCCCAAACCAGCAGCACTCACCTGAAGGTAAGTCTAGCTCCACTCCGACCCACGTGCCCTCCTGAAAGTCAGTGGGCCCCACATATCGCACGATGCCCGTCTTGTTGGTGCCGATGGTCACATATTCTCCCTCTTTGAGCCACTCTGGGACCTCACTGGCTTCTTCAGAATCCGAGGAAACTTCCATCTTTCCCTGGGTCTGTGCCCCAGCGCTGCTGTCGCCCGGGCCCCCTGAGGCCAGCGGGTCCTCTTCGGTCCCCGAGGGGCCGCCGGGGTCCCCGCTGAGCATGCGTGTGAAGGACTTCAGCTCCGAGGTCCGCACCTTCTGGATCCTGAACGGAGAGACCGGAACGGGCGGCTGGGACCAGGGGTCAGTGGGCAGCGGTGGCCTGGAGACGTCGGGATGCGGGCTGGCGGCCGGCTTCGCCTGGGGCTGGGGGCTCTCCGGCTTCTGGCGGGCGGCGGCGGGGTCGCTCTCGCTCGGCCGGCCGGGCGGTGGCCGTCCTGCTGCCTCATCCCGCTTCTCTGCAGAAGACCCTGAAGGGGCCGCCGCCGCGCCATCGCCTGGCGCCGTCCTTTCCACCGGGCTGGACAGGGCGCGGGCCGTGGCGCGCGCGGCCGGGGGCTCGGGGATGGCCGGGCCGGGGCCGGGAGGGGGAGAGGCTGTGGCATCCAGGCCGGGGCCGCAGGCGTCCGACAGGGTGGCGCTGGAAACGCTGTGCGAGAAGTAGCCACTGGACGCTTCGCTCAGGGGGCTTGGTGGCCCGTCTGCGCCCTCGGGGGCTGGGGAGGTGGGCGTGGCTCTCGGGGGCCCGTCGTAGGTCTTGGGCGAGGGGGCGGCCCACAAGGCCACGGGCAGCCTGGCGCTCTCTCGCTGAGCCTGGAGAGGGGAGGAGAGAAATCAAGAGTTAGGCGTTCCCTCCGCAAAGACTTGAAACCAATCCTGTTGTCCGTGGAGACATTACAGGTCTGGCCGTGTGGCAGGGCTGACCAGGTTCCCACGTGCGTTCCCCGTGTCCCCTGTGCGAGCCGACTACTGAGGGCTGAGCAAGACAGCCACAGGTGCCCCTCATTGCCCTTCCTTTCCGTAAAACAGAGATCCTAACAGGTGCCTGTGATAGTATGATTTCTAGTAAAAATTACATATTTGGCCTTAGTCCCATTTTGGGCATAGAACGCCTAAAACGCTTGGGGTTCCCTAAGTGGTAAGAACAATAAAGGTTTCTTGATACTCTTAACAAGCCCCTTTCAACCACATCTGAGTCTATGTTAAGGGGGTGACTTCTGGAAAACCCCAAAGAAAGGGGCTGGTTGCCAGGGGGACCAATCATGTGACTAAAGGGTTGGAACTTTCCATCCCATCCCTGACCTCTGGGGACAGGCTGCAGGTTGAATCACTCATCAATGGCCAATGATCACTTATGCCTACATAATGAGGCCTCCATAAAAACCCAAAAGGGCAGGGTTTGGAGAGCTTCCGGGTTGGTGAACACACAGAGATCTGGGGAGAGCATCTCACCCAGAGAGAGCGTGGAAGCGCCCCACCCTTTCCCATCCCTTGCCCTATGCATTTCTTCCATCTGGCTGTTCCTGTGTTATATCCTTTTATAACAAACTGACAATCTAGTACGTACAATATTTCTCTGAGTTCCGTGAGTCACTCTAGCAAATTCACTGAACCTGAGGAAGGGGCCATGGAACCCAACCCTCTGATTCGGAGCACACTGGACTTGGCATCTTAAGCAGGGCCAGTCTTGTGGGGCTGAGCTCCTAACCAGTGGCATCTGATGCTGTCTCCAGGTAGGAGGGGTCAGAGCAGAGTCGACTGTAGGACACCCAGCTGGCGTCTGAGAGTTGCTCGATGATGGGAACAACGCATATGGGGCAGCCACCTGGGGGGTGTGGTACAAGACAGGCAGGCCAGGCCCTCACACAGAGTGAGGCACACAGAGTGCACACACCTCCCAGCGCCTCCCTCCCCCCTGCACTCAGGCTCAGAATTCTGCTCCCATGGAAACACAGCCCCATGCCCAACACTGACATCACGGGGAGACTGAGAGCATCGCTGGAGGCCAGAAGAACACTACCCTCCTGTAAAACTGACACGTTGGTCTCCCTGGAGGACCTGGAAATACCAGAGCACAGCTCCACTGCTTTGCTTCGGGTAGGAAGCAATGACCCTGGGGCCTGTGGGCGGGGAGGCAGGGGGAAGAGGAGGGACAGAGGCTCCCTGCAGGCTGTGCCCTTCCTCTGAGAGGCCATCTTTTGACCAGACCAAGACTGGTCCCACATCACCGATCGGGGCGCCTGTGATCCCAGGAGACTCAGGCCCAGGAGCAGCTGGCCTGGCAAGCAGGGGCTGAGCAAGGCCAGAGTTGTGCTGGCCTCTCCCCCTCACATCACTGTGTCTGAGTCACTCCTGCAGAGACACGAAGAGCCGCATCTCTGGGGATGACAAGGGCCGCTGCTTGGCCAAGCTCTGCGGTTTCTGACGTGCTCTAAGGTGTTCTTGCCTTGATAACTTAAGCCACTGGGAGAAGGTGGCGGATTATCTTTCTATTCCCAGTGCACAATGACAGGGAACGGGAAACAGAGCAGGGAGTGGGTTGTGGGGCGAGAGGGGTGCTGCTCAGAAAAAGAAATGTTTTCAATATTTACGGAAAGATTATTTATATTACAGGAATGGCCATTTTCCATTTGAAATACAGGATTTATTTGAACTGGGAAACAGCTAAGATCTATAAGTCTCTTATAGTTACTTGGCTTAACTCAGCAGTTTGATAAATCATGCATTTTCACGTGAACTGTCATTTATATTCCTGTCTCCAGAGGCCCCCCTTCCCCCACAAGGCACACTCTCAAGGTATGAAATTAACGGCACCTCTTGAGATTAACAACCCATTTTTGTGATGGATCTCTGGGCTGCAAAATTTACTAAATCCGATAGATCAATAACTGTCACTCGCATAAATACTCTAAAAGATTAGGCAATCCTTCAATCATTTTTCTTTTGCAACTTGTACATGTTTTATTTACATGTTTTATTTATTCTTTTCTATTTTATGTTTAATATCACTGACCAGGCAGGGACGAATACACAGACAAAATTACAAGAGTCTAGAATCTGAACAATGCCTACAGTCCTGAAACGGCCTGCGTCCCCCACTCCCCCAGGGTGCGACGCCACCACTGCCCTTTGTGCGGTCTGCTACGGGCTGCTGGGCGCGACCCCAGGAGGGGACAGTCCAGTGACAGTGCCTTAGAGCTCCCCAGTGTTACCTCATCAGTTCTGCTGAATCCTCTAATGTGGGCCAGGAAGGACTTGCTTTGCAACATGGCCCAGAGAGCTAAAGGATTCACCCAAAGCCTCCCGTAAGTGAAAAGCCAGGGATCAGAGGTCACATGCTCAGCGACAGGAAAGAGGGGACGGGAGGCGGCAGAAGAGGCCTAATTACGCCCGTGCTTTCCCGCCGAGCCCCGTGCGGCTCAGATCCTTCCGCTTCGGCGCAGCGGGCCGCCGCTCCCTCTCGACTGGAGTCGCTAAGTGCGTGGGAACCCTCCCTCCCGACGTTGGGTTACACTTTGCCACGGACATTCCTGAGGCTGCCAGAAAGCCTGGACACGAGTGAGCCTGCGGGATGTGCAGCAAAGCTGCCCAGGCTCCACAGCGCAGCGCCTTCACATAAGGGACTCGGTCTCACTCCGCCCCACTGGCCTCGGGGCCACAGTCCTGCCTCGGAGAAATAACAAACCCAACTCTTGGCGGGCAGAGGTTAGGGGGCGGGGGGGTCACAGCTCTATCTTCAGTTAAATTCGTTCACACCTAGGATGTCCTGGATTGAAAGGGGACATTCAGAAAGGAGGAAATTCTTGGACGTCTAAATTTTCTTTCAAATTATTTGGCCTCTTTTGATGTTTTAATAAATAAAGTTTTGCTATGAAGATACAGCATCTCCTAAGAGAATGAACGCACAGTGGGAGAAAATAGATTTGCTATTCATAAGATCAGAAGTGCTGTTCATCTGTGGGAGATCATAAGAGACTATTTTCTCCCCAGCTTAGCATCAGTCTTTTCACGCTGATATCATGAATCAGAATGAAATGTAAAACTGAGAATTAAGCCAACACTTAGAATAAGGAGATTGTTCTGTTTATAGAAATCGCCTTTGCCTAGCAGTGGGCTATTAAAGCAGCAGACTACATTAGCAGTCAAGCACCTAAAAGTTTAGCAATCATATGATTAACAAGTTGAAAATAGAAAAGTGTAACAAGCAAAATATAGAGGGAGAAGACAGTGACCTATATTATAGTTAATTATCAAAACGGGAATGATAAAATAAAAAACCACGACTGTGGACTCAACAATTACAGCATCAGGACCACCCTCTGCATGTGGGGCGGCCACCAGCAGAGGTGCCACCCCACCAGCAGAGGCGCCACCCCACCAGCAGAGGCGCCACTGGCCCCACTAACTCACCTCCATCCTGGGCGTCCCGGCATCAGGGAGGGCCGACTGCACCATGATTCGGGGCACAGGCTGAGGAAACAAGGGAACAGGTGGGCACAGGGAACACGGGAAGCTTTCAACTGAACAGACAGGAGAGCCGTCACGAGGACCCACCCAAAGCGAACTTTTACAACTTTCAGGAATTCTGACGAGTCACTGCCTAGCAGGCCTGCCCAGGGCTGGGTCAGGATGCTGTAGAGGAAAGTAAGAAGCCAGGAGCACAGCCAGCGGCTCATCCCCAGCTGGCCACACCAGACATGCGCTGCAGACAGTAAGGTGTACGGTGTGCTCTCTCCACTCGCGCATGGCACACGTTAGCCAAGGGCTGCGTCTGTACATACAAGCGTTACAGGACTTCACAGAAACATTAGCAGGACAGAAAGTTTGGGAATGACCTCAGGGTAGGTGGAGTACAAACCAAGCCTTTACTGGCCAGGGAAACTCCTGGTTCAGGGGAGCACAAGGGGTGGCATCACAGCAAGTGAATAGGACAGAAGCAGGTGTGGCTGGAGCCTGAGCTGGAGCTCGAGCAGAGCAGGACGGGGATGTGGACAGAGACTCTGGGGTCTGAACTAAAGGTCCCAGGCAATGACGAGGACCCCCACAATAGCAAGGAGCCTCACAGTACCCGGGCAGACAGGTAGGTAGAACATGAACAAGACCAATCTGCTGGAGGAAGGCAGCCTGGCAGGAGAAACAGTGCAAGAGTGAGGCGGGCGAGTCGCAGGCCCCAGCAGCAGAGTAGGGGGGAGGTGGTGAGAGCCTGAACGAACGGCCGCAAGCGACCTTACAAGAACGAAGCAGGTTGCTTACGGACACGTGGTTCGAGGAACACTTACAAAGAGAGAGAGTTAAAACAAAAAACAAAAAGCAAACACTAGCCCCAGGATAAGGAGAAGGGACAAGGGACGTCAGAAGGAGGAGCTGGTAACCATGAAGGAGCCGGCAGACACTGAGTTCACGTCGGTAGGTGGAGGTGGGCACAGAGCCTGGTCCACCACATCCACCTTATTCCCTCAACCGTCTGACCCTTTCCCAGACCTGTCTGCTGCGATGCACGAGTCTGGACCTCACCTCAGAAAGCTCGGCTCTAAGAGGGCTCCGTCCTGGCAAGACGAACACCTCTTCCCAGTCCTGTCTCACAGGAGTTGGAATTGGGTGTCCGACTTTGTTTCCATGCAGCACGACTGTCTTTCCTCTTGCTGGGTCGCTAATCTACTATCTAGTCTAAACTGCCTGGAGATCTTTCCACATCCCTTCCTCTGGCCCTGAGCACTCCAGGTCCTCCCAGGTCCCTGGTGCATCTGGAGGCCTGAGGCTCCTCTGCTGTCACGACTCCCCGGAAAGTCTGCAAGCACGAAGGCTGGCGGCCAAAGTCTTCCTACTTGGCAGCCCAGAGTCTTAACTGAAGGAAGAGAAGCCTGCCTGGAATGAGAAGGCCCACTGAGAGGGGTTGCTGACCTGCTGTGTTCACACACCAAACAACTGCATTTTAGCAAAGGCGCCACTACAACCAGTTATACCTTGGGGCTGCCTTTGGGAGAAAAGTGCTAGAAAGGATTAATTCTGCTGGAGGTAAAGGACCAGCAACAGGATCTGAGAAAAGGCACAGAGGAGAGGTGATTAAGTAGAAAATGGCAGGAGACCTGGCTAAACAGATGTGAGGACCTAGGGGTTAACTGAAGGGAGATGCACTCTACCCTGCAAACACGAGACAGCTCCTCGGAGCTGACGGCCCAGGAGAGCAAGGATCAGAGGTGTGTTTAAGAAAGACAGTATGAGTGGCCAGCGGAACAGGATAAGGGAAGACACCCTGCTTGCAGCAAGACCATGGACCACCCCACCCCCGGAGCCTCTCCCTCGATTCCCCGACCAGGAAAGAGTCCCTCCCCTCCACACCCATCATACGTCAGTCCCCCCTGCGCACAGCACCTGCCCTATGCTCCCTGCTCCCTTTCGGGGGTTCGTTTCCAGCACGCACCCTCCACTCTGTCTTACAGTCCTTCAGTGCAGGGGCTGCCACCTTGATTTGTGTTTTCCCCATAGTGTCTGAAGGCCCCCACAAATGGAAAGGTGTTCAGAGCGTATTTCTCAGTAAGGGCAAAAAAAAAGTGTGTTAAGCTGAAACTCCAAAAGACTTACAATCTTCAGTTAGATCTTATTTAAAACAGACAAGAATGGGTAAAACATTCTCCTTTAAAGCATAAAAACGTGAAAATCCCACCAAAAATGGAATTATGACCACCCAGGAAGAAACCTCCTCTAAGATTCTTGTCCTCCTAAATGGAGCATGGAAACGTAATTTATACTTTTCTTTATGATTCAGAGTAATTCAAAAAATCCAATAAATGCGTGGAAAAGTATCTGCTTGAATGAATTAAAGGGCCAGCTTGACTGGGACGCGATGCTGGAATCCAGTGGACCCGCAGGGCTTCCTGGTGGACAGGGCCTCTGGCCCCGACTTCGCGGCTCCAGGCTACCAAGCTGAAGATTTCACGTCTATCCCTTGCCATCACACACTCTCAACAACCAGTTCTTGATCAGGCAACAGATCCACTCTGTAGAGATGCCTGCCCAACCCCCAGCATTCAGGTGAAATGTGGACCAGGACGCTGGATGATCAGACACACCTGAAAAGGCTGAAAACCATGTCAACAATAAGATGGCATCAGGTCTGAGTAGCTCCTGAGTGCAACTTCACATACTTTGACCACACCTACTTCTCTTCACACACCAGCCACTTCGTGGTGCCCCCTCCAAGGGATGCTAGGTAGTGGTGGTTGCCAGATACCAATTCTGCACAAGAGAGGATCATAGGTAGGTACTTCTCCAACAGAGCGCATGCTACAGTGGGTGGGGGCACAGACATACACGATCGGCCGTGTCCTAGTTTTTATGGAAGCTAAGTTCTAGGTACATAGGGATTCACTGTAATATTTACTCTACTTTTGTGTATTTCAAATTTTCCCATAATACTGCCCTACATGAAGAACTTAACTGGGGCTCTGCTTCAGTGTATAAACTTAGCTCAACAAGGACTCAGGTCTCAGGTGTACCAGGCATGGCAATAGCACTGTGGGAACACAAAGACCAGAAAGATAAGGGCTAGCTCTCAACAGGGCAGCAATCCAGTCTGGGGGAAGGATGTACATGCAAATTAACAAAAACATCATGGAAAATGACAGCTATCAGAATGAAAGTTTCAGAGCACAGAAGACTCTGAGGAGGAAGGGGTCAACCAGGGACCAGGCCTAGAACACCTCCATAAGGGTGATTTCACTTTGAGACAGACCTTGAAGATGGAATGGCTTTTCCCAGGGCTGAGGGACACATGGAGAGCGGCATGACAAAGGCACGCTGCCCGCTGCATCTGGTGTATCCCTCCTCTCACTTCCCTGCCTCGGAAAAGCTACTCAACCTTCCAGGAGGCCTTGGGAGAGAGAGAATGATCTAGACTGACCAGTGCTGGGTTGAGGGAAGGAGGGTCAGGGAATGCGGAGGAGGCCTTGTAAGCTTCTGGTGGATTTTCATAGGCCATGAAGAGCTATCAAAGGTCATGAATGAAGTGGTGATAAAGACCAGGCTTATACAAGATTATCCCTAAACAGGGGAGACAGAGAACTTGGAGAGATCAATTAAGCAGTTGCTTCAATGGTTCAGCAGAGAGCCAATAATGTAAGAGTCTGCACTTGGGTGGTAAGAAGAAAAGGAAACAGAAATGCAAATTGAGAGATATGAAGGCGACTCCTGCACACCTGCAAACAACTGGCTGGGGAGGCACAGTGAAAGACAGCGCCCAGGGAGAACGGGTGTCAGAGTGAGGGTGATGCTGGTCTCAGCAGAAACGGCGTGGGTGGGATGGCTTGGGGGGTGGGGGTGGGGGAGGGGTACCAGCTTTCCATATTTGGCGATGGCCTTTGGTGAATTTTAGTAAGGGTACCAAAAATACCCACAAAGTGTACCGAAGTCTTCAGTATGTCATTTGTCCTTCACACACAACAGCTCACATTTCCAAATGGTATTGTTTGCATTTTAATGCTCTTTTACATATCCCCCGTGCAGGCGGTTGCCTCCTATTTCAAGAGCTCAAAACATTTCAGATCATAAGTTCATTAATCCTTACGACACATCTGGTAACTATTAATAAAAATGACTGCAAAGTATTTTGCAGCTATAAATATTAAGCAGAAGTCCCATGAGGCACACGAATATAAGTATAATTATCTACATTTCACACGACAGAAACCAAGGCTCAGAGCCATTTACCTAATGGTTAAATGCCTGCAGGCTGCCCAGGGGGTAAGTGACAGAGATGGAAAGGGACTGTGGCCTCTCGGCCAGCTGAACCCGCCAGCACGCGGTCCTGAGTGCAGTTCAAGCCTAGTAGATGAGCAGGTGACAGGCAAGAGGGTTGCTCCAAAGCCTTTCAGGGAAAAGGTGACAGTCACTTCTCATAGCATAACTTGTCATTTAATAAACTCTGGCTTTCGCATGCCACCTGAATGAAAACAGAGCAGACTGGCTCAGAATTTCATAACTAGGCATAAAAGCTAATTTGGAGACCTCCTTGCCTGGAATAAAGTCTTAACACTCCTTGGCATGATGTGAAAGAACCTCACCTCTCCAGAGGCTGCACTTCCCTCACTCGGCACGCTAACTCACTCTGAGCTGAATACACCACTTCTCCAGAGCCTTCCTCGTGCTGTCCCTTCCCCTCAGGAATCACATTCCACCTGGTGAAGACCTAGTCATCTTTAAGTCTCAGCGCAAACATCATCTACTCTTCCTGAAACTGCAGGTAAAATGCCACCTTCACTGTGTCACCCCCGACACATACATTCAGCACCTGTAACATCGTCCTATTTATCTGACGATGTGTCTCACTGGGAGCCCCTCTCAACTGCAAGCTCTCTGCAGGGTAAGGCTTATGTCTCATTCATCTCATCCATAAAACAGGAACTCAATGTTTGTTGAATGAATTAAACAAATAAGTGAATGAATGAATTACGTAAGTGACATGAAGGCCAAACTGTACACTTAGATAGGACTTGAGAAAATCCTATCAAATTTCAAAATTTGGGCATAAGGGTAGGTAAAGGGCAGAAGAGACATCAGTTGAAGCAAAAACTCAACACTTTTGTTCACACACTGAATTTTCTGATGCATTTTTCGTTCTTGTTTGAAAATAAACCTTTCTTAATAATCACCCCTTACCCTCAATTGGATAAATTCTTAAATGTCATTTTCTAATGGTTCCTAAGTGAATAGGATCCTCTAAATGTTTGGTTTTTTTTTTTTTAAACTCTAACCAATCACTTTAATCCAAGCAAGGGAAAACACAAGAGATATAAGATTTATTTTTGCTATAAATACTCAAAAGCTAATCTTTGATTTTCATGCTGCTAAAGTGAGAAAAATATAAGGAACACCACCAAGCATGGGCAGTGCACATAAACAAGATACTTCCTCATCTTTGAACATGTTCTGGTAAAAGTAATAAACATTAGATAAAATCAGACACGTACAATTACCTAAAGATCAAGAATCAGCAATAGCCTAATCAATATAAACACATTTTTAAAGGTTATGTTCATCCGAGGCAGGGTGGTGAGGCTGGCTGTGTCAGGGAGAGCTGGCAGTGCCCCCTAGTGCCCGTGCAGGCGTTCCAGCCACAGAGGAGGGGGCGCCCTCAGTACCTGACCGGGCTCCCCAAGGCCAGCCCTGTGCCCAGCCTCGCCAGCAGCCTTAGGATCTGCACTCTGGCTTTCCAGGCGGACCCAGGTAAGACTGTGCTGACCATGATGACACCGGCACTTTTATCCACCTGGAAGTTCTTAGTTTAAATGAGTAACTCGGCATCCTAACTGACCCCTCAGTCCTTTGTGTAAGCCGGATCACCTCTGGCCGCACATCTGCAATTCCTGTGCATCCAATCCATAGGAATTCTCTAAGCAATGCCACCCAGCGAGGATGGTGGGTGGCCACCAGCTGGTCCTCACCAGAGACACTGTTACCCTACCTGTCACATGCTCCTTCCAGTCAGTGACATTTAAGTGTCAATGTGTCAAGCATGGGATGGTGACCTCACTTTTCTGACCAACATTACAATCCCTCATGAGGTCTGTACATACATTTGAATAGATTCTTCCAGTTTTATCCTTTTCAATCCACCTTTCAAACTGCAGTCAGAGGAGCTTTCTGAGACACAAATTTGACCACGTCACTCTCCTGCTTTAAGCTGTCAATGATTCCTCATTGCCCAGAGATAATTGTTTTAAGAAAGAAATGGGCAAAAAAACCAAAAAACAAAACAAAACAAAAAAAAACCAAAGAGATCGATCCTACCCAGTGTGTTTCCACAGCATGACTAGTTCCTCCATTAAATACTTTATAGATTCATTCATTCTATAAATATAATTACTTGCTGTTTTTAAAGAAATCCAGTGAAATCTCTTCAGATCACAATTATGCATTAAATTTTGCTTCCTGAATATAAGTCGCAGTTCTGCTACTCACTAGGCTCTATGACCTTAGATAAGGTGTTAAGCTACCTGAGTCTCACCTTCCTCTCTAACTCAGATCATCCTTTAACTCGGCATGTCCAACATGGTGGCCACCAGCCATATGGCTTCTGAACACTTGAAATGTGGCTGGTGTGACTGAGGAAGTGGATTTTTTATTTTACTTATTTTTAATTAATAATGTGTAAATTTAAAAATTAAAGCACCTTTATGTATGTTTGGAATGGCTTGGGCATATGGATCTATTTTTTCAACTTCACAAACTCTAAATACAGATCAAGTATTTCTGAGGAAAATTTAGTATCCGAATCAAGATGTGCTAGAAATGTAAAATACACACCTGATTTCAAGGACTGTACAGAAAAAAAAAAGATGGGACTATCTCAGTAAGTTTTTTTTTATACTGATTACAGGTTGAAATGATGATATTATGAATATACTTACTGGGTTACGTAAATTATTTTATTAAAATTAACTTTACCTGTTTCTTTTTACTTTTTCAAATATGACTGCTAGAAAATTTTAAATGACACATGTGGCTTGTATTTTATTTCCATCAGACAGCACTGTTGTTGAGCTGATGCATATAAGTTAACATTTCAAGTGCTCAGAAGCCATATGGCTGGTGGCCACCATGTTGGACACGCAGAGTTAAAGGATGATCTAAGTTAGAGACGAAGATGAGACTCAGGTAGCTTAACACCTCGTCTAAGGTCATAGAACCTAGTGAGTAGCATAACTGCGACTTATACTCAGGAAGCAAAATTTAATGCATAATTATGATCTGAAGAGATTTCACTGGATTTTATGAAAAATAGCACTCAGTACATTTTTAAAGTGTCATGGTAATCCTGATCACTGGGATTTCATGTGTTGTTTTCCAAGGTATTTCTAGATAGACTTACTAGAAGCACATTTTTAAACAATCAACAATTCCAACTGATCTAAAGTAAAACATGGGCCAGGTACCTACTATATTCTAAAAGTTGTGCTTGGAGCTGGGGATACAATGTGTGTGAAACCAAACATAAACAAAGTCCTTCTACTCCTCAGAAACAGGCACTCAGGGTCTAATACCTGATATTCCTATTTAATTTTAATTACATAAAACAACTAAAAGGCCCACTTTTTCGATCAAAAAGTAAATTATTTTATCAGTTGATAAAAGTGAATAAGCCCACCCAATAGCCTTTTTGTTTCACTCTATCATATATGTGTTAGTTCAACTTACCTGAGGTCCTAGATACAGAAAATTTTAAATATTAATATTTCTTAAGTTGTCAGAAAAGAGACTATTTCTATTTTTTAGGACTTAGCTAGTTTCCTTTTTAAACTTTTATATGATAATTGTTAAAACTTAAGTATTTATGTGAAAAAGATTTCTATTT
This sequence comes from Hippopotamus amphibius kiboko, assembly GCF_030028045.1. Lineage (NCBI taxonomy): Eukaryota > Metazoa > Chordata > Mammalia > Artiodactyla > Hippopotamidae > Hippopotamus > Hippopotamus amphibius. Next base: position 54,288,897 of record NC_080187.1, on the reverse strand, counting down.
TTCAAACAGAGGATGTAATATTCACTCCATCCATTTAGTTTTTCAAGTATCCATGAATGATGAAGGATGTTTACTTGAAACATAGAATGGCTGTTCATCTAAAAACTTAAAAGCAGGGTCTGAGTCTAGACTGTCCCCAGCTTGGTGTGCTCTGTAAGCTAAGAAAGGTTTTTACATCTTGAAATTGTTAAAGTAAAAGAATACTTTGCGACATGTAAAAATTATATGATATTCAAATTTCAGGGTTATAAATAAAGTTTTACTGACATAAAACCAGACCCACTATGGCATATGAAATAAACCTCAACAAAGCTATAAAAAAATAAAATAAAATAAAACGACCCATTGTTTAGTATTGACTACAACTAGTTCTGACAGCAACTATATGGCCTGCAAAGCCTAAAACAGTACTATCTGACTCTTGTTACCAAAAGAGGGTGCCAACCCCAGGTCTACAGAATCATACAAAAATATCCAAGGCCCATTTCTGAAAAATGACCAGCAGACTGAGGTCTCTTCAATCAACTCCTATCCTGCCTCAGAAACTATCTTCTTTTCATTATTGTTCACATCAACTACTAACCCTGATTCTGAAGACAACTTGTCAACTTTGTGTCTCTAAGTATGTCAAGATCCAGACATTTCTGGGGCAAAGACAGATGGTGAGATTTATGATTTTGAAAAACAAAAGAGATAAGTCTCATTTTGTAAAGTAGTAAGAATGTCTAAGAATTCATCCTCAACGCAACTGAACATAAATTACTTGCCTTGAATTTTTTTAAAGTAGGGCTGTGCAAACTTCCCTTTGTTAACTCAAGAACAAACAATATAGCATACCACATATAAATATAAACTACAGGGGGAAAGAACCTTTACCACTAACCTGAATAATTAAGGAAAACTGAAGGCTAGAAAACAAGGTATAAATCCCTTTTCTTATTTTAGGTAGTTAAGATGATGAACCCTTAAGACACCAGGATAGGCCTTTATACAGCTTGTTTCATCAGAGGAGCCCAAGCATGAAGAGCCTAAAACAGCACAAGGGAAGAACCAGTAGCTGTGTTTGTTTCTCTCCATTTTATACATGGAGGAATCGCTGACATAAAAGCTGGAAGAACTATCCAAGTATCTTTTCAACTAGGCCAGAGATGCACAGGGCACTGCTTTCGTTACTTGAGGGTCTGTCCATCTACCACACTGGAAGTGGTATTGAAATTGAAGACAAATATCTCTGTTGTCAGCAAGGCGGCCCTAAGCAAAGCCCAGGGCACTGAAGAGGGGCAGAAGGTAAAACGTAAAAAAGGCCGGAAATGTGGCTGTGTTTTTGATGGTGGAAATTAAATGTGAGCATTAACTCTTTAATTCCCCAAATGAACCAAAGATGCCATTTGAAGTACCGAAGTTTGAAGTACATAAATAGCTTCATTTGAACACAAACTTCTAGATACATGAAAAAAAGCTATTATGCCAAATTAATTCAATCTAATTAGAGAGCAGGAAGTTCTTTCAATTATTTTATGTGCTGTCTGAGAAACACACTTGAATATGAGTACAGATTTCATTAATTGCAGTTCATTATTTTCCAGATTAGTTACTAAACTTGCATCAGAAGGTCAAAGACAGCAATTTTGTCAGCTGCCACCTCTTTCAGTGCTGTATCTTTTGCATTTCTGGAACTCAGACAGAAACTGATTACAAACAAAAACAAATCTCCATAAAAATGAGAAACATAAGTCTTTATATGTTTGAGCCAAATGATTTTGTGAAATATAAGCATCTTTGTTTTTAAAGACTTCCCTAAAATCTTTCTTTTTAAAAATTTTTGTATTCCTCAGAATAAACTGTTAACTTCTATCTTATAAGAAAAGATCCATGAATCTTTTCAAATACTGAAATATGCCCTGCCCCCAACTAACAGAATCTTGATCTGAGAACCTGCTGATTCCAAAGAACAAGTTAATAAACATTAATCTTTTCATCAGAGTTTCACTAAGATTTGTATTTCTATCTTTGCATAAGGGAGGGAACTGAACATTCTTGTTTGAAAATGTCAAGGACACTCTGATTAAAAGTACTTTTTGGATAATAATCATTCCTTCATTACACAACTTCTGCCTCTCTTCCACCTAATCTAACAAGGAAAAGAGGAAGAATGATAGAACCAGGACCTATTCCATTCCCCGGTTCTTACTGGGAATAATTTTGTATTTTCAAAATCTTATTTTTAATAAATAGAAGTGACAGAAATCCATGGGGTTTTTTTTTTTGAAGGTACCCTGCTATCTATAAATCACTGTATCATTCAAGGTTGTTACCTTTCTCTTCGTTAATTTCATTCCTGTGGTTCTGTGCCCTTCATCCTGCTGCTCGCCTGGAGCCAGGCTTACACAATTCTTCCCCGCCTTTGGTGCTGATACCCCCTGAACGCTTATACAGTCAGCTCTCTTAGTCATTGTTTGGTCAAGCTATAAATAACTCCTTTAATCCTTCCTCATAAATCATTTCTGATGTTATTCTCCGAAATAATTCCAGTTGGTCAATGGATGTCTAGTAATAGCATACCCAGAATTAAGTGCAGTGATCTAAGTGTTGTCTAATGATGCCAGACAGAACCCACGCGTGGTGTTTAGGTGGGCTGGTGTGACTGTCTTTGTTACTGTGACTCTGCCAGAGAAGGAGTTTAAGTCTCCAAACTAACTTGGAACAGAAACAGAAAAAAGAAGAAGTTTTAAGCTCTTTCATTACAGTTAGGTGGGAAATGGAGAGACAAATGGCTTTTAAATGATGAAAAGAGAAAGTTGGGCAGAGGCAGAAATGAGAGTGTGCTTTGTCTTATTCTATGGTCTGTTGGGTTACCATGTACTATCTCTGCTGACCCATTGAGGGTTTCTGCTTAGTTTTCTGTTCTGTCTCACATTATAAATCTAAGCAGGGTTACTATCTATTTATTGTCTCTAAGTTCTATGCAATGTTAATATCAATATTTCTCCCTTCCTGTACTGTAGAACTGATCCAGGTTCCTTTCAGGCATGTGCGCTGATTTCTATTTTTCTGGGTTCTACCTTTGATATTATTCTAAAACCTATATAAGTTTTTTAAGCTGGTATTGATTATTTAATGACTATTTACATAGACCATTGAAATTAGTACTAACAAGGCACTAGCAGCCAATAAAAAACAATCAAAACAGAGAGCAAGCTTCTGGGTATTCGTGTATTTCTTTACGCTACACTTGATACCTCACACAGAGCCACCACAGAGCCAGGCAGTGGGTAAGGTGGCCTAGGAATGCTCATCAGCATGAATTTTGTCCCAGGCTGAGTGGACTGGTGATACAGAGGAAGGCATGGTGTCCCTCTACTTCCGTAATGCATCTAACAAAGTCTCCACAATCTCTTTAATAGAGAGAGCGGGAAACGTGAGTTGGAGACGGCAGTTACTGAATATTGCAGAGCTGAAATGTGCCAATCTGTCGCTCTGACCTGGGGAGTGGCCTCTAGTTGCATATGACAGAGTTCTCTCTCACACCTAATGTTCCACATTTTGTGACTCAAATGCAGACTATGCCCTTGGAAGGTTTGAAGATGACAGTTAGAACAAATGTGTTTTTAAAATAATGATTCAAAAAATATCTTGCTATCCAAGGAATGCTGAAACAAAATCAAGATGAAAAATCTTAGAAATGAATCTAAAGATCCTTATTTAAGTATTTTTATGCTTCAACTAAACAACATAACAATAAAAAGAGAAGTGCATTGACAAGAGTGTAAACAAACAAGCAAACAAAAAAGAGGAATGTTAACTGACCAGAAGTGCAATGAACTAAAAATACCTGCCTTTAAAAAATGTGGCATCGTATGCCACTTTGGTAGAAGAACATTATTCAGAAGAAGATAACAGCTGCACTATTTTCAAGCATAGGGATTACAGTATCAGTCCTGGGCTCTCCACTTTAAGCAAGACCCTGACAAGACAACTGAACAATGATGAGGCTAACCTTTAGCTGTTAGGTCTGGAGAAAGCATAAAAGAGCACAGAACCTTTAACTCCTGGGCAAAAGCAGAAAAAGCAGAGGCGAAGAGTGGGCGAAAATAAGCCAACTTTTTTCCTGGGGAACTCAGAGGTTCCACAAGGAGGGGAAAAAAAGTAAGAACCTCAACTTTCAGGTATCAAATCTGATTTCCAAGGGAGTAGGACACCATTATAGTGAAAATTACTAGAAAAAATTGGGAAACACTAAAAAAAGTCTAACCAATACAGCTCTGTTCTTGTTGCTGCTATTCTGAAATTCCACTGACTAGCTAAAGTGCCCATTTCCAAGGCTGAAACGTCATTTAGGTGGCAACAATTTAAAGCAGTCCTGGTAAGGAAAACCTCGATATTGATATTGTCGTTTTAAATTATAATTTACTTCTCTCAAAGCTTTAGCAGAGATAGTAAAAATGAGAACACAAGCATCTTTGATCAACTAAGTCCAAAATGATAAGCTCAAGTTTTTCCCTCCTTTAAGAATAGTTCTTTAGTGGAACTTGATCAGTCTAGGAAAGAAACTTCATAAATATGCCTTGATATCTCAAATCCCTACTCAGATGTGATTCTCTCACCTCTGAACTGTAACCACAGTCCTTTATACTGCTGGATGACACTTGGTACATTCAAACTATCTAATATTACAATCTGTACATATTTCAGTGGTCAACCAAAATATATTTTCCATCAACTATGCCCCTGCCCTCAAGAATTACATTTTAGAGGGAATATAACCAATAAACATATAATGTAACAAAAACTCCCAATGAAAAGATTAAATATGGGAATATACTGTAATACATGTGGTAGAGCCTGTTGTTTTAGTTTGGTTGGTCCAGGCCACTCTAAACTCAAACATATTTGCTTAGAGTGGGCTTTCTTGACCATGCTAGTAGCAGACCAATCTACTAGAGACCTAGTAGCCATGCAAAGACTTTGGGAAAGAGCATTCCAAGTAGAAGGAAAAGCAAGTGCAAAAACTCTTGAGATCAAAAGGAGCTTCATGCGTTCATGAGATAAACACCACCACCAAAAAGGCCAATATGGCTTAGCATGGTGAACGAAGAAAAAAATAAAGGGAATAAAGATTAAAGGTCAGGGGGCCAGATCACATGAGACACTGTAAACCACAGTAAGGAATTTAGATTTTATTCACTTTCAACAAGAAGCAGTGGAAGGTTTCAAGCTACAAACTAATGAAGGCCTTGGGAGCTCACTCTGGCTTCTCTGTGAACGGCAGACTTTGGGAAGCAAAAAGCAGCAGTGAGACCAATTGATAGGCTGCTGCATAGTCAAGGCAAGAGACGATGGCATGGATGAGTGATGAGAAATAGAGATGGTGAGAAGTCACCGCACTGAAAGTGGTACCCACTAAATTTTTACTGACAGACTATTTGTGAAGTGAAGCAACTAGGTGGACATTTGTGCTATATGCTGAGATGGGCATGTATTTTGTAAGTATTTTGTGTGCTGGGAGCAGACAGACTTGTGAGCTGAAACCAACACTAATGCTTTTGGACATGTAAAATGTGAATGCCTGATTTGTAAGTGGAAAAGCTGAATGGGCAGTTAGCTCCACAAGGCCAGAGCTCAGGGGCAAAGTCTGGAATGGAGGGAGAAATGTGAGCACTGTCAATGCATAAGTAGTTAAAGCCAAGGAGCTAGATGAGATTACCCAGGGGGGCGCTCTGGAACACCTGAGTATTAGCAGCTTGATGGAATAAAGGGGCCCAGAAAAGGCAACTGAGAAAGACTGAGCAGTCAACAGAAGGGAGCCAGGCAAATGGCTCAGCAATGAAGCCCAGAGACGAAAATGTTTCCTGCATGATTATCAAGTCAGATGAGGACTAAAAAGTGCGGGCAAGATGTGGCTCTGGTGACCTTGGGAAATGGCCCTTCAAGGGAGTGAGGGGTTTCACAAACCAACTGGAACAGTTTAACTCCACCACTGGGCACCTGTGTTAAGGCCACTTTTGTACTGACATTTTCATTTATTTATGAAATATACAGCGTTTGGGGCCACTTTCTCTAACACCTTTGCTCATACATGCTCAAAAAAAGTAAAATGAATGAACAAATATTACGTAAGATATCTTCAAAATATTTCAAGATTACCTCTCTTAAACTGGACATTACAAATTGCAGTTATCCACCAATCACTAGATTTCTTTCTAAACCACTGTTGTGCCTCTCATATCCAGAAGAACCACTCACTGGCAAAACCGTAAAAATAATTTCTTACGTTAGCAGGTGATTTGACTTGCTCCATCAAAAGCTTCAAGTAGCTTTAAAAGAATAATTATAACTATGGTAGCCTGATTCAGTGACTTCTAATGCCATTCCAATTTCCTTTAACTTATGTAACACCATCTTCACCAAATAGCAACTGAAAAACAGTGGATATCAAACTTTAATGTGAATAAGAATCACCTTAGGTGCTTATAAATGCAGATTATTAGGTGCCCCAAGGTGAGGTATGGGTTATATTTTTTTAGGTCAGGCTGTATTTTTTTTTTAAGTTACCTTTTTTCCATCTAAATTCTGGCACAAACAGTCCATGAATCATACTTTGTGAAACAACGATGTAGCAGTTTAGAACAGAATAACACAGGCAATAACAAACCCTTGGCAAAATCTTTTTTGTCCACCCTAATCCCCACCAAGTAATAGACTTGCTATGTCTTTTAGCTCTCACCATCTCAGATTCACTTTGATAACTGTCAAACACCCATTACGTGCCCAGTTAAATTTAAACATTTCTAAAAATCTCGACGTTTAATTTTTTTCATACGTGTGCATCTATGCTGATATATATGCTCATATAATGCTAGATTGAAAAATTATGTATCTGCACAGCAGCCTTACAAAACTAGTACCATGTCCCTTGAATATGCACTCATAAACTTAGAAAAGTCTTTTAAATAGTTAAGGTCTCAGGCAAGGACTCACCTGTACTTCTGCAACTTGAATGTTTATATGAATATGGAGAAGCTGATGTCAAAAGACCTATTTCAACAACTGAACCTGCATTGTATGTGTTTTTGAATGAGTATAAATAAACTCTCATTTATCATTTTCTGCTGAATTCACACCTATGTGAGTCTAGAAACTGCATTTCCAACAGGCTTTCCATGCACCATCACATAAGAGCAGTTCCCTGATTATTTGGAAAACCCTTTAACATCTTCTCCAAAACTTCTTCTAAGGCCAGGTAGAGAGTTTTAAGAAAAAAGGGGAAATAAAGACAAGTGATCACTTTTAATATTTAAGTGAAAGAAAAGGTAAACCACAGTAGAGGAAAAAGAGGTTGAGCGGCAAGGACGTGGATGATGTAAAATTGTTTGAAATAAGAAATGAAATCAAGAATTAAAAATAGAATTACATTTTCTGTTTGGCAATACACAAACAACACTAAGTGCTTTTCATAAATTTCACTATTGTTGCTCTAAGTGATATTACCATAAATCACATTAGTAGCGTACTTGGCATTTTTTAAAAGCAAAAAGGATTGAGAGTGTCAATATGTTTAAACAGCTCTGTTATCTCCGACAAGAGTGGAAGAGAAATTATCAGAGCTATTACCAGGTCTGAAAGCTCAGGTCTGACACCCCCACTGCTGCTACCCTCTCCCTCCAGCTTCAGCGCAATGCCGAGCATCACCGTGCCGGCAGTCTCTTAAAAGCATGTGCACTGTTGCTTTTGTGATGCTTTTACCTGATGTGCAAGGGGAGATGGCTGTTTGCCCCTTTTCTCGTCTCGGACGGGGAAGAGAGACTTCAGCAGCTTCGGCATCTGTGGCACAAAGGATCTTACTGGATTCAAGTAGGAGGCTGCTAGGTTACTGAGTCCTGCCAAAAATATTAAAAGAAAAAGAGATAAGGCAAAAACAATTACAGAGACATTTTCCTTACTGTAAATCGGCCAAATATCATTTGTAAGCAAATTTAGCAATAGAAATCAAAAAACGTATCCTTAAAAAAATTAATATTAAAATATCATAATATTATAGTTACCTGCAAACACAATGATGTTTCCTTTTCCAATTAAATAGCAGCAATTGGGGTACTTCTAAAATGCTCTAACATTCAGCGTTCCTATTAAATCCTAAGGGTAATCCAACCCCAGGCCCTGTCACTAACTGGTCAAGTACTAACTTCTGCCCTAGAATAAAATGGGGTTTTTCATTTTTGAATCACATAGCCAATGACACACTTGGATAGCTCTCCATCTAGACTTTAACCTCTTTAAAGTCAGGGACTATATCTTATTCAACTTTAATTTTTCATGCTGTTTACTGAATGAAGATGATGAAACTGACCTTTCAGGAAGACAGTGGTGTCTGAGTTGCTTTCACAAGAGAAGGCCAAATGCCCAGAACCAACCCTATTCATACCTGCTCTTAATTACCAAAGGCTGAGGTCAGATTTGCGGATAATGTCTATGATATCAGGAGACTCTTTAATTCTTTATTATTTATACTTCTTTATTCCTGGTGAATAAAACTAAATTTTCAGGAAAATCTAATCCAAGTCATACATGATTTAGAAACTGTACCCTACTTAACATTTTAAAAAGAAGAAGACAGTCAACTTGAGGCATCTGTACACGAGGCTGTCTGAAGAGAAGCACACGACCACCCCCACCTCAACTCTACGCTGGCCCGAGATGATGCAATTTCATCAGCAATACAGGTGGTACGTGGGCCTGTACAGTTAAGGTCTTACATTTTCCCTAAAGGAGTATATGAACTCTAAGCACACTATGAGAAGTTATGCGAGGATATTTTGTAATCATGAGCACAATCACTAAAAAAAATTAAGCAGAGAGCGATTTGCCAAGAGAGATGTCAAAACTAAGTTCAAAAATGTCAAACAATTTATAAGAAAGCAAAAATAGGGATGAGAGAAACAAAAAAGAGGTGACAAGGGAATTCCCTGGTGGTCCAGTGGTTAGGACCCTGAGTTTTCACTGCTAAGGGACCCGGGGTTCAATCCCTGCTCAAGGAACTAAGATTCTGCAACTCTCATGGCACGCACACCCCCCCACAAAAAAAGGAGACAAAGTTTAAGATAAATAAAGAGCCAGAAGATACAATCATCTAAATGCTGATTAAAAAAAAATTAGGGACAATCTAAAGTTTTATATGCAGTTAAATTAACATTCTAGAGTAAGGACGACCCCTTATTAAATAACTAGTCAATAATCAATCAAAGGCTGCATCTACCACAAAAAGAGAGATAATCAGACATGATGTGTCTCCTAAGGGAAGGACATAAGACTACCCGTTCATTTATCCTACCGTCCACCCCTCCCTCAAACTAGCCTAAATCTGACCAAGGCTATAGATCTAACCACCAATTTACAGGAAATACACAGGACAGAAAATCACGTTTAAATAACCTGGTGAGGATGTTACAGGAAAAATGAATATGTACAGAGTCTGCTGTACCAAACCTGGTCTCTTTAACAAACACAATGTAACAGAGAAAAAAAGAAGACGACCAGCATATAGACTAAACCGACTTAACACACATATCAACTGATCACAATGTGTGAACCTTACTTGGATTTTCATTCAAAATATTTAAGAGATATTCTTGTTCCAATTCGGGAAATCTAAACACTGACTAGATGTTTAATGATACTTTGGAATTATTTTTCATTTTTCTTAGGAATGAAATGTTACTGTGGATATTACTTTAGAGATACACATACAAATATTTACAGATGAGACAATATCTGAGATTTGCTTCAAAATATTTCTGAGACAGTGTGAAGACATAGTGAGGGCACAGGTAAGTAAGCCTGCTGATGCACTGATCGTTCTGCAATCAGCTCAGGGCACTCGAGGGCGCGTTATGCTGCTCCTCCTACTTTGCATGTCTGATATTTTCCATAGTAAAAGAACTCTTCAAAGTGAGAGCAAAATAAAAACTTTAACATACAAAAGAAATAGTTTGTTACTAAAAAAAAGGTGATTGCTAAAAGCACTAATGATAGATATATAGTCACTAAAAAAGAAACTAAATTCAGAAGCATGGAGTGAGGAGCAGTGATTAGCACAGCAAAGTGGTAAATGTGTAAATCAAGTAAACACTGATTAGATTTTTTTTAATTTACAGAATTTTAAAACAAGGTAGTAGTCTATGACCAAGTAATTTCACCCTAGGTATTTACTGGACAGCAATGTTATAAAAAGACCTGTGCAAGAACAAGCTTTAGTCACAGTAGCCAAAAGCTGGAAACAAACCAAATGTTCATAAACAGAGCTGGTTAAAAACTCTGATAAATTCCACTGTGATAGCAAAATATCTCTCAGCAATAAAAAAGAATAAATTACTGATACATGCAATGGTATGGATGACTTGAACAGATATGCTGAGCAAAAGAAGCCCAACACAAAAAGAGCACAGGGACTTCCCTGGTGGTCCAGTGGTTAAGACTCCACGCTCCCAATGCAGGAGGCCTGGGTTCCATCCTTGGTCAGGGAACTAGATCCCACATGTATGCCACAACTAAGGAGCCGGCACAACCAAATAAATTAAAAAAAAAAATTTTTTTCTTTAAAAGAGCACATACTATATGATTCCATTTAAATGAAACTGTAGAATGGGCAAAACAAATCTGAAATCAGAACACTGCCTGACTGTGGGGAGCAACTGGAGTCATATAGCTCTTCCACAGCTTGACTGGGATATAAGTTAAATAAGTAAATAAAGTTGTCCAAACTCATTAAATATGACCCACAGTTAACAAAAAAGCAGTCAGAACTAGACTATGAGATTGGTCCTGATGCTGGATTTAGCAGATATTTATTGGCTGTGTTGGGTCTTCGTTGCTGCACATGGGCTTTCTCTAGTTGCTGAGAGCAGGGGCTACGCTTCATTGTGGTGCACGGGTTCCTCGCTGCAGTGACTTCTCTTGCTGTGGAGCACAGGCTCTAGGCACGTGGGCTTCAATAGTTGCGGCACACAGGCTCAACAGTTGTGGCTCACATGCTGTAGAGCACAGGCTCAGTAGTTGTGGCACACAGGCTTAGCTGCTCCATGGCATGTGGAATCTTCCCAGAGCAGGGCTCGAACCCATGTCCCCTGCACTGGCAAGCGGATTCTTAACCCCTGTGCCACCTAGGAAGTCCAGATAAGGATTTTAAAAGCAGTTTTTACACACAGATCCAAGGATGTAAAGAAGAATATGCTCTTAACAAGTATACAGATAGGAAAAAAATATCAGCAGAGAGATTAAAGCTATTAAAAAAAAAGAAGCAAATGGAAATTCTAGAACTAAAAAGAATAATAACTGCAATTTTAAAATTCTTGGATGTGCTTAATAGAAGACTAATAGAAATGGCAGTAGAAATTATCCAATCAGAAGAAACAAGATTAAGATAAAAAGATGAAAAATTAAAATAGAATAAAGTTTCTGTGACCCATAGGGCAATATTAAGCAATATAACGTGTGCAATTAGATTCTCAGAAGGAGTAGAAAGAGAGAAAAGAACAGGGGAAAACAATGTAATTAACTAATAGCTGAACATTTCCCAAAATTGTTTGAAAAAATCTCAATATACAGACCCAAGAACACTGCTGAAACCCAAGCAAGATAAACACTAAGAAAACTGTAACTAAGCACATCATTGCCCAACTTGCTAAAAAGAAAAATAAAGAGAAAAATTGGAAAGCAAACAGCATAAACAAGGTAATTACCTGTAGGAGGAAAAGTGACACAAATGATGGCTGAATTCTCATCAGAAAAGAAGTCTAAAAGCTAATGCATTATCTCTGAAGCACTAAAAGAAAACAAGCTATCAACTCAGAATTCTCTATCTAGTGAAAATATCCTTCAAAAAAAAAGGGAAATAAAGATATTCTCAAAAGGGGAGGCTCTTCTCAAGGAAAACTGCACAACAGGAAATAATACAGGATATTCTTCAGGCTAAAGAGAAATAATATCAGATAAATATATGATCTTTGGGAAGGAGTAGATAGTAAAAGAAATAATAAATATGAAGGAAAATGTAAGAGATTATCCATAGTCTCTTAATTACCTTAAAAGACAAATAGCTGTTTTAGAGCAAAAAAAAAAAACCTGTAAAATGGGTCCATAACATCTATAAAAGCAAAAGATACAACAATAATACAAAAGAGGCACAGAGGAAGAGGTAAATGGAATTATACTGTTGCAAGATTGTTATATTTGTGCAGTGGGAAGTGGCAGATTATTAATTCAAAGCAGACTGGTAAAGTTAAGGATACCTACTAGAATCCCTTAACAAAGACATTAATAAATAAATACAGGTATACCAAAAAGCCAAAGAAAAATAAAATAAAATACTACAAAATATTTTTCAATTAACCCAAAAGAAAACAAAAAAGATTACAAAGGAATAAATAAATAAGCTAAACAGAAAGCAACAGCAACATGGCAGACATAACAATAATAACATTAGATGTAAAAGAACTAAACACGCCAATTAAAAGGCAGAAATTGTCAGACTACTTTAAAAAAAAAACGCTAAACCTAAATATGCTATCTATAAGATAAAATTTTAGCCTATATTTAAGAGTGATTAACGACTGAGGCAAAGATACACCATGCAAGCGATATGCAAAAGAAAGTTGGTGTGGCTATACTAATATCAAGCAAGACAGATTTCAAAGTAAGATTATTATCAGAGAGATAAAGGGACATTTCATAATAAGAAACATCAATTTAACAGCAAAAAATAACAATCCCAATGTGTGTATACCCAATAACGGAGTTTCTAAATGAATCATGCAAAAACTGGTATAATTAAAGGAAAAAATAGACAATTTCACAATCACATTTAGAGATTCAATGCCTTCTCTCAGTGACTGACAGAACAAATGTGGGGGAAAAAAATAAGTAAAGATACAGCATTTTGAACAAGGTTATCAACCACCTTGACCAAATTGATATATACAGAACACCATGCCCCAAAACAAAACAGACATTTTCAAGTACACACAGAATGTTCACTAAGATAGAATGCAGTCAAAAAATTTTAAAAGACTGACATTTTGAAGAGTCTGTTCTCTGCTCACTAATGAAATTAAATAAGAAATCAATAATAATAGTATATCTCCAAGATATATGAAAGTGAATTAACATGTTACCCAATAACGATGGGTCAAAGAATAAATCAGAGAGAAATTAGAATATCTGGAATAGAATGATAATAAAAGCACATCATGCCAAAATCTGTGAAATGCAGAAAGAAATAACAGAAATCAATGAAACAGAAAATAAAGCCAAATTTGGCTTTGTGGGAAAACTAAGAAAATCGATAAACCAGTCTCAAAAGTATTTAAGAAAAACAGAAATAAAAGTTATCTTTAGAATAAAAATAAGGAATATAACAGATTCTATAAATATTAAAAGATCAATAAAGGAACATTATAACATTTATGTAAATTGAATAATTTTGATGAAATATAAATTTCCCTAAAAAACATAATCTATGAAAACTTATAAAGAAGTACAAAAGGTTAACTTTATATTAAAGAAATTGAAGTCACAATCTAAAATCTTCCTACAAAGAAAATTCCAGGTCCAGATAGTGTCACTGGTGAATCCTGCCAAATATTTAAGGAAGTAGTAATACCAAGTTCACATAAACTCAGGAAAAAAGAGATGATGCGGAAATTTTTCTTAAGTCACTTTATGAAGCCAACGTAATCATGATACCAAAACCTAACAGACATTGTTATGAGAAAAGTACATATATTCATCATAGAACAAATACACAAAAACTCTAAACAAAATATTAGCAAACAGAATCAAACAAATATAAAGGACAACACATTATGATCGAGTGGTATTTCTCACAAGAAGGCAAGATAGATTCAACATTCAGGACAATGTGACTCAACATGTTACGATAAGAAAGGGAAAAATTCAGACAGGTATTATAGTAGGACAGTGGTTACCTGGTAGGAAATCCTGATTTAAACTATTTCTGAAAGATGCTCAGATTTCATGACAGTGATTGAAAAATGAAAATACAACTTACCTGGGTCAGGAGAATGGTTACTTTGGGGACAACCAGGGAGGGATGGGGCAGCTGGAGTGATTCCTCTGGAAACTGTGGTTTGTGATACATCCTGTTGACTTTCCCACCGGCCCTATTAAGGACAAAATCAGTAATTTTGATTCATATTAATTAACAAAAAAAACCTAAAGATATTGAACAGAAAACTATTACACATTAGTAAAGCTTTATTCTTGTTATAAGATATGATAAATCTGATTATCTAAGTATTTTGCCTCTTACACTTTTCCAATTCTTTAGAGAATTGATCTCCCTAATAATAATACCACCCCACATTTGGATATCCCCTCCAGCTACAATTTAGAGTCTCCTAATAGTCTTTCTCCTATATCATGCTGCTTCTCACAAAATGTGGATTTAGTAAGATATTTCTTTTGAAACGTTCCCTTTCGCTCTGCTTCTTAGGCCCTTTCTGCTCTGTTTCCTCAAGATACCCTCTTTCACTTCAGATTCTTGACTGAAACCCAGGAACAACTCTACTACTGTCAGGCATCTTCTCCTCCATTCACATACCATTCATGAAAGTTAAAAATTCTAGAACATCATATTACCAAGCCTCTCATTTTTAACAGATATTAAAGATGAGTTCCAATTAAGCCCAAACCAAGCAGTCACGAGTTCCCGATAATGGAAGTCTCTGAATTAACAAGTCTGATTGTACTTTCAATTTGTCTTGTAAACGCCCATTAAAGAGATTTCATTGCATAATACAAGAAAATGCCCGTCAGGTGATGAGGTAATTCACCTGTCTAGAACTTGTGAGCCATAAAAATGGTGATACCACCAAAGCACTTTGAATATCAGTCCCATCCAGTAAAGAAATACACTCTAACTCATGCTACCAGTACAAAAACCAGTAATGGAGGTGAGACGCAAATCTTTTAAATGTTGTATGTTCCCTTTTGATCCTCTGATAATCACTCTGACTTCTTTTTGACCAGTGTTTAAAAAATGGTATTTTATATTAGTTTAAACTAGTTCTCCCCAGATGAGAGACACTAACGATCAACTTGAGTCTTCATTAGTAATCGCCTGCAAAGTAAGTTCTTTCCTGCTTTTCAAGATGGATGGAGGTAGAAAGCCCTCTCAGGTTGCCAACTGTTATTGGAAACCTATCTGCTTTTAGCAGCAACCTAAGTACTGATCATAAAATCAATAAGCCCTGAGTGATCTGGATCCTGTTTACCCTAAAGAAGGCCACTTTCCCTAGGAACTCGCTCAGCACTTGATATTGTAAAAAATGGTAAGATGTTCAGCATTAGGAAGCAAGGAAATAAAAGAGAGACGATGAGGGAAACGATGAACTCTGAACGCGTCACTGTAGGCGCATTTGTGTTACTATGAATTACACTCTGATTTACATACTTTAATGTTCTGTTACTCTGTTTTGTATTTAAATTTAATTATTTGTCTGGGAAGCTGCAGCTTTGTGTGCTCTGGGACATCACCGTTAGGTTGTGGAACACTGAGGTCAACACTCTTCGGAGCGTCTCAGGGGAAGAAAAGCCTCATGCTTTCTTTACAGGGTTAAGCTTGTACAAGGCTGCTCTGAAGACAATTTGCTTAATTTGAGAATAAATCTGTTTTCATACTTTAGATTTTTCTTCCTTGTTTGGCAGCTGACATAGTGGCGCTCTGTCCCTTATGAAAACTAAGCAGCTGATTTGAAGTCAGCACCTCAGCTGTTTGGTGTGGTCCAATGACAAATAATGTAGGTGTCACCTCTTCCCCAAGGCATACTCGGGCCTCTGCTAGCTTCCCTGGTAATTTTTCCCAGATGGCGCTCCCACATACAATGTTACTCCTAAATCTGAATGGAAGCAATAACTCTTGCTGTCGCATATATTCAAGTATCTCAAGTGACAACATTTGAAAGGATGCACACAGTACTTACATGGTGCCTTACCCATATTGCTAGCCCTAGCGAAGAATGAAAAACGGAGACATTTCATTGCATCCACCTCCCTTAACTGTCATCTTAACCTTGAGGAATCTCACAGTCTCACTCACCAGAGATGGAGACAGAGTGTTTCAAATCGCTCTGGGGCAGAACAGGCTCTGCTTCCGAGGGAACAACAAATTTGGATGATAAACTGGGTACAACACTCCTCCCTCATCTTTTTGACACCCGCAGATCTCTGGGGAAACACTCCACTGAAAGCATTCACTATACTCTCTTTCTCTGGAGGTACATGTCCATTCTCACGCCAGAAGTGGAATCTGTGGTTCCGGGTCTAGCAACACACACTTCCCCCCAGGGACAAGGCAAGTAGTGTCTTTCCAATAAATTTTATATGCTTGGCTGTTCCAGAGTTATTCGCCCTTTACTGAAATGCTGGGGAAGAAAAAAGGAAGCATCCCGGTTAAAGGAACTTCAAAGCAAGATGAACTCAGGACAATGAATAAAAAGGATTCGGCCAGACACTGGACCTTCGAAGTCAAAGAGTATGGGTTTTTTTTCTCTTTTTTCAACTTCTAACACAGTAATCTATGCTCCACTACTGCAATCCTGGAAGATAAAAAAATTTGTGATGTTTCTGACATTTTTCACATCTATCAGTCTTCAGAATCAGCCACAATGAAAAGATAGAAGAGAAAAAACTCTAGTTTCATTTTGGGTCCCTAAACTACCTTCAGGATTATTTAACAGGCCGAACTCAAACAAATAAAATACTATTCAAGATAACAATTATTAGGAGCTAGCACCATGCTTAAAGGCAAAACCCAACAGAGGAAAATATAGGAGGCTCTCAGCTGACCGGAGGACGTGGTGGGCCCCCCTTGGGCACCTCCAGCTTTCCTGTTACTGCTCTCCAGACACAAAGGCTTTGGGTGTTCTGTGAAGAGGTCTGGTTTTGATCAGGAAAGTGACAGAGAGGTAAATAAAGAGAAGTGCCGTGACATTCCAGGTCCAAAGGTGGCTTCTAATGCAGCTAAAGAAGAGGTGACTCATATTTGGCATCAGCCTTAACCAGTGCCATACTAAATAACTGCAGCTTTCAGGAAGGTGATGGAGCCAAAACACACAATTCAGTTTTGTTAGCTGAATATTCACTTAGGCTTTTGGCTACTTTTAATTGCATCAAAAACTCCAATCAGAAGATGAGAAACACCTTACTAACTTATTTAAAAATATATAATTCCATTTAATATGGCTTTAGAAATACCAGTATTTTTGGTTGACAGAGTTCCTTGCACCGCCAACGACCTCAATGCATAGCTACTGTTTAAATGGAAAAACAATCTGCTGCAGAAATTAATTCTGCACCTAAGTATAAGTCTAATCTGGTAGACTGGTCATAAAAAGTTTGCTAAGTTTTCATTATATCTATAAAAACTGCCTTACAATAATGAAGAAATAGCCAGTAACAGTGCATAACAATATCACTGCAATTAGGAATATTTTATGTTTTTAATTGAAAAGCTTATCAAGAGTGATTTCCTCTAGGCCATAAGGTGAATTAAAAGTTAATAAGAGTAGTTAATCAAATTCAATTTATCTTTTTAAGATTAATTAGTTCATCAATTCCATCTTGGTGGAGCTCTGTAAACAATTCCAATTTTCATACATAGTAAGCATCAATAAATAAGGGCATGCGAAATGCAGCTGGCCGAATTCTAAGTGTTCCAGGCCAAAGTGTGAGGTTGTCTTAGTACCTTACCCCTTGCTCTCACCTCCCCAAGAGCCCTAATCCTATCAAACTCTCTGCTCCTGCCTCCAGGCCACACCTTTTAGTGTTACTTTGCTCCCAACTGACTGATCTTTGTCATGACATTAACTGAAAATTAGGAAGGAATGGCAGACTTGAACCTACTCTGTGGCCCCCCGCCCCCCGCTTCTAAACATAATTTCAACTAACCTGAATGCTCTGATATTATGTGTGGGGGACACAACACACCAGATTCTCTGGTCTATAACTCTTGATTTCATAACAGGAAAAGAGGGATAGACACGTAGATAATGAAACGGAGAACCTAGAATTAGGCCCACATGAGCTTGCAGGGTAGACATAACTAATGTGATTATAATTTGCAATTACATCAAAATATGGTAGCATTTTAAGCATCAATTCCAGGTTAAAATTGTATTTCCCACTCAACTTCCTCGTACACTTTCACGCAAAGAAGGCAAGATGGTCCCACTGAGCAAAGTTCAGTGGCGCTTAAGGAAAGCCCAAGGCACTTTCACGCCTTTCTTTGCTCCTCTCCCTCCCCGTCCCCTGTCTTCCTCACATTTACTGCATCATTGGCTTAATTAATGAATTAGCTCCAACTCCTCACATTCCAGAGCCTTCTACATTCCATCAGATGACTTCATTCCTGGTATCTCCTGACAGATATTTTCATAATCCCAAGTAACAAGGAACATTTGAGAGGAATTGTATATACTGATTACCAAAGTTATTTTTACAAAAGGGTAAGAGCCAAAAAATTAGCAGTGTCAAATTTAATCGTCTTATAAAAACTACATTTAAAAATGCATTCTTATTCTCAAGGTAAAAGCAAGCATGTTTTAGATAGTAGGATAATACTTGTATCCCACTCATTACGAAAAACCTAATGGATTAATTACCTCTCCCTGGATCTCTGAAAACTGAAGAATGATGGAAGCCCACCCATCACCAAAAAAAAAAAAAAAAGAAAAAAAACCAACATGAGTCTTTGAGATTTTCCAAAACAATTTCTTCAGTAATCTCTCCTTGAGGATTCTACGCAAAAATTATTACAGATAAAGCAACTAGAGTCCTTCTCAAACCACTACTTACAAGAGAATAAAATCCATCTACTCTAAAGGGTAGAGAATAAAATTTTTAAATTTTAATTTAATTTTTTCAATAGGTAATTTGTTCCCATGATCCAAAAACCAAGTAATATAAAAAGACACAGTGAGAAGCCGCCTGCCTCAGGTTCCCCACATACTTCTACACTCTCCCCAGGCAGTTTATTGTATATCCTCATAGGGTTTCCTGTATGTATGTGAACAAATCTATAAACAGCCACATACACTTTTCTGTTATCCTCCTCCTTTCGTAATTCAAACTGCAGCATGCTGTGCTGCACTACATTTTTAATCATTAAGTATATCCTGGTAATCTTTTCACATTAATACCTGGAGGGGTTCCTAATTATTTTTACAGCTGTAGTGTCCCATTTATTTGTGTGTGTGTGTGTGTGTGTGTGTGTGTGTGTGTGTGTGCGCGCACGTGCACACAGATAAATCGTATTCAACCAGGCCAAACCAACAGACATGTAGCTTGTTTCCAATCTGCCGTTATAAACAGTGTTGGCAATGGGCACCCTCATACATATGTCATTTCATATGTCTATAAGCACTGCTCCTGTGTAAAGACGTTTAACAGGAGCCGGGTAATTTGTATGTCAACTAGTTTAAACACTACCCAATCCTGCGGAATTCTATTATGGGCAGCAATATAACAATTTTGAATTCAAGGCAATGCCATATTGGATGACATTTTTCATTGTTTCATTTAAAAGGCCAAAGGGAGGAATCTGTGTTCCTTGCTGCTACTGGTGGAGGGAAATGTTTCTTTTCTCGCTAGTAAGAAAATGCAATTTTAAGAATATTTATTTTCCCTAAAAATCTTTTAAGATGCTCTGCTTTAAATGATAAAACTACTGAGGGCCTCTCATCTGCAAATGGGGGAGCCACTCTGTGCTCCCCACTGAAGTGAGCCTGGAATCAAATTCTCTTTGCGAAGTGTTCTTATCGCTTTGTTTCGTAGCATCAGTTATGATTCTCTATCACCTGAATTTCCTTACTCGTTAAACAGGTCCACCCATTAAATCTTAGACCAGTTTTTTCCTCTACCTTTCCTCTAATGAAAAGCAAAAGGTCTCTGATTTTGATACGTGGACATTCATATAATGAATTCATTCACATACCCTATGGGTCTGGACGTAAGCATGAAGTCAAGTGATGCCCACAGTGACCGTGACAGGGTGGACGGGAGCCCAGCCGTACCTGTGAACCATTCAGGGCCTGCGGGGACCGACAGTTCACAAGAAGATAAAATGGCAGCTCCACAGCTGCGCTGGGAGTACAGGCAGGAACAGGGGGCTGGCCCTTCTGCTTCTCCCGACAGGGCCCCTGCTGCCCATCACAGGCTGGGGACGGCTGTGGCTGCGGAGGGTGAGAGAGGCCGAGCTTCGAGGAAGACTGCGGCCTGCCCACAGAAGAAAGGGAGGTGTCTGACGAAAGCCGGAAATACACGCTGAAACGGAGTGCGCAGAGCCAGATCCCTGCTGCTGGGGTGACACCAGGACACCGGCAAAACCTGAGAGGACAGAATCTTCTCATCTTCACTAAGTTACCCAGCTGCCCCAGGAGAGCAAGGTGACTAAAAAAGGGAAGTTCCTGGTAGAGTAACAAAAAGGGTGTAATGTTATTCATTTAATACACGTCCTGCTGGGAAATGCCTGGTGGTCCAGTGGTTAGGACTCCGTGCTTCCACTGTCGAGGACCTCCACTGTCGAGGACCTCGGTTCGATCCCTGGTCAGGGAACGAAGATCCCACAAGCTGCATGGCGTGGCAAAAAAGCAAACCAACAAAAAAAAACATGTCCTGCTAACTTCAACCCTCCACAGAAATTGCCCTGGGAAAGCCCTCCAATAGACTCTCCACTCTCAGAACCAAAATAGTCTTTTCAGCCCTCATTACGGTCTCTGAAGAACCTAGAAGGAGTTCTTCCTAAAACGCCTTTCTTCCCCCTCCAGTTCCCAAGCTGCTCTCCTGAGTCTCCTCTCCTCTCCTCTCCTCTCCAAGGACTCCCATCCATCGCCCCGGCCAGCTTCTCCTCCCTAGCACGCCCCGTAAGCATCACCACCACACCCGCACAGCCTCATCTCTGTGTCCAAACCCCTCATGCTGTTCCCACCAGGTCCTTAGTCCCCAAATCTGTCTTCAGCTCAGGCTTCCAGACCCCTGAACTGGCAGACACACCTTCTGTCCAAAACTGAACTGAATCATTTTCTTCCCCAAACCTGCCCTGCCCCACACTCATCTCTCTGCCCTGTCACCCAGAACCCACATCACCCTGTATCGCCCTGGCTCCACCTCGTTCCTCATGTCCGCAGAGTTCTAGAGGTTCATCTCCTGAGCGTGTCCTGAATCTCTCCCTCTCCCTCCCCACAACTGAGACCTCTCCCCCACCTGCTCTCTCCACCCTCACTTGTGCATGGACAACTGCACACATTTCTACTACATACATTATTCTAATGTAATTTTATACACCACAGCCAGGAATATGAGTGGGGTTTAGGGGGACTTTTTAAAAACACCCCTTCGGTGACCAGCTGCCACACTACTTGGTACATCATATAGGAACTTCTGAAATAAGGCCCCTTTCTCTGGGCTCTACCCCACACTGCGCCCTCTGCTCTACTTGTGCTCTTTCCTCCTGCCACACTTTTGTTCACATCCTTGCTTCGACCCCTTCCCAGCCCTGGGTGGACCTCACCAGCCTTCAGCATTAAGCTTTGGGGGGGGGGGGGGGGGGGGGGGGGCGGGTTCCCCTCTCTGAAGCCTCTCTTGGTCCCTGAATAACACCTATAAAAGAGTCTACTCCCTCCTATGGGCTCCTACTCTACCCAGGCATACTTTTATTACAGCATCTATGTTCCTTTATTCTATTTATTTGGTGTACCTGCAACAATTTTCTTTCCAGTAGATATTACTGTTTTCTATTATTTTCTCCATTTAAACATAAGGAAACTAGAGGGAGAGAGAAAAGCTGGAGAAATTTTGGCCACTTTTTTCGAGGAATTTATGATAAAGGATTTGGGTTAGATAAATTTAAGAAAACAACAGTCATGTTTTTTCTTATATCTTCCTTAAAATACTTCAGTTATTTATAATTAATAATGACACAATCAATTTTCCAAAAACTCTGCTTTGTTTAGGTAATCATAACTATGCTATGCTTATTGAGCTTATTGTCAGTAGCCCCATATCAAGGAGTAATAAACCTTAGCACACTTTCAGACATATGGAAGGTGGTCAGTGAACTGATGAGATGGACAGCAATTTATTTGTCTATAAATAGTGACACATATATTTTTAAGATTTAGATTACTGGTAGGTTGCCTGAAATAATAGAATATGCATACATACACACCTATCTATGTATTGTTTCAGGTAAACTCCTCGTAACCTAGATATTAAAAATGAGCCTAATCGTTACTCAATTTCATTGTCTTTTTCTTAAGTTTTTATAAAGAAAATTTCAAACCTATACAAAGATCGTAGAATATTTAACAAGAATATAGAAAGAGGAGTATAAGAATAGTATAGTGAATACCACTCAGCTTTGATAACTGTCATTAAACAGTCAATCTTCTTTTATCTATAGCTTCTTTTATTCTGAAAAAACTTCCTTATGTCAGACCACTTCATATGACACGTTTGACTTTCTCAAGGGTTAAGATACTGATACAGAGCATACTGCCTGCAGCTGGCAGCAGCAACATCTAACGAGGTCCCTCCAAAAACAGTAGGCACAAAACTGTGTGATATCCAGTTACGACAATTTCCAGAGTGATCCCTTTAAGCAATAATGAATCATCTATGCTTAAAACTCTGTTAAGTTGGGAAAAGCTATATTAACAAGTAAATAAATACATTCCAGCTAACAAAATTTCTGTTCCCTTATTTTTCTTTCTGCTAACAAATAATATTAACTTTTAGACATAATCTTACTCCTCGTGTATTTTCAATCATTTCGTCAATACTTTACTATTAAAAATCTGATATGAAGTTCCTTTTCTGACACAGACAGGAAGAATATTTTCAACAGAAATAAGAACTTAAGCAACTAAGTTGGTTTTTAACCCTTAAAAAGTAGAGTAATAATAAGGTCTCAGTAACATTATTTTAACTGACAGATAAGAACACAACACTCTGCAATAAATTTCACATAGTATAGAAAAGTGGGAGAAAAATTGGCATGCAGAACTAGAGTGTGATATTTGAGAAGAGGAAAGCTGAATAGGAAATAGCTTTAAGACTGACAGAAAACAGTTACAAAACACTCACCTTGTTGCTACCTAGACTGTAGGATGGAATAAGATCCTGTCTGCTCCCAGACAACTGAAGAAGAAATAAAGAGGCAGATGAGTCCTTTACATGCAAAAGTACACAGATCTATGGTCCTGGAAATACAAGACTTTGAAAACCCAATCAAAAGAATGTTGAAGCTGGACAGTAGCAGAGAGGCTGTCAAGACCAAAATTGCAAACTAGACTAGTGGCCTCTGGGACACTGCCAGATGCATTTTTTTTTTAATTGAATTGATTAACATTTTTAAGATGGGAGGTTTGTGTAAGATCAGATATCCAGCTTACACTGAGGCAACAGCTGGCTGGGCCCCAGTAAGAGACACTTCATTTGTTTATCCCCTTCTATTTTGAGGATACCAGGTTACTGGCGACCTTACCTGGTCCTGATCAGGCGACTCCCTTCTCTGGGTATTATAGCTAATGCATACACACAAACTATTTACTTTAAACCATAGGATTCTAAATACCAAATCTCTGCACATACCAGTACATTTTAATAGGTCATTTTTTGAAGGAGTAAGAAGATATTTATGCTGAGTTAAAGTGATATTTTTTACCGTCTGAGAATGTTCCCAATCTTTCCATCTGAGATCATCTGTGACATCACTCAGTCTTGCAGGGCTGCAAGTGCCCTCCAACCTGACACCCGTCCTGCCTCTCACTGGGACCTCTCCAACACCAAGGCTAAGGTTAAGGGTCAGCTGCTCCTTATTTCAGTGCTTGTACCATGGTTTTTCTGGGTGTCAAGTTCAGACAAGGGTGTACTATTTCTCATATCCACATCTTTATCAAAATTAAGGAACCCCAAGATAAATCACATGGCCACAAGCATACTTCTTTGAGAAGAATTATTTGTCTGCTTAATATGCATGTAAATTTTATCTAGGTTTTAAAACACAATGACAAACTTACAACACTGTTACAAAACAAACCTAACAGGGGCTTCCTAGGTGGCCGCAGTGGTTGAGAATCCACCTGCCAATGCAGGGGACACAGGTTCGATCCCTGCTCCAGAAGATCCCACATGCCGCGGAGCAACTAAGCCCGTGTGCCACAACTACTGAGCCTGCCCTTTAGAGCCCATGAGCCACAACTACTGACTCCATGTGCTGCAACTACTGAAGCCCATGCGCCTAGAGCCTGTGCTCTGCAACAAGAGAAGCCACGGCAATGAGGAGCCCGCACACCACAACGAAGAGTAGCCCCCACTCACTGCAACTAAAGAAAGCCTGCACACAGCAAAAAAAGACCCAACACAGGCAATAAAATAAATAAATTTATAAAAAAAAAACAAAAGAAACCTAACATACCTTACTCATTTATGTTCCCCTGGATGGCCTTTAAGCAGCTAAGTTTATAAACCTAGCCCAGACTTCTCCTCAATTTAAAAGTAATTTTGCACAGCGAAAGAAACCATAAACAAGACTAAAAGGCAACCCTCAGAATGGGAAAAAATAGTTGCCTATGAAACAACGGACAAAGGATTAACCTCCAAAATATACAAGCAGCTCATGAAGCTTAATACCAAAAAAGCAAATAACCCAATCCACAAGTGGGCAGAAGACCTAAATAGACATTTCTCCAAAGAAGATATACAGATGGCCAACAAACACATGAAAAGATGCTCAACATCACTAATCATCAGAGAAATGCAAGTCAAAGCCACAATGAGGTATCACCTCACACCAGTCAGAATGGCCATCATCACAAAATCTGGAAACAACAAATGTTGGAGAGGGTGTGGAGAAAAGGGAACTCTCCTGCACTGTTGGTGGGAATGTAAGTTGGTACAGCCACTATGGAAAACAATTTGGAGGTTCCTTCAAAAACTACAAATAGAACTACCATATGATCCAGTAATCCCACTCCTGGGCATATACCCAAAGAAAATCATAATCCCAAAAGAAACATGTTACCATAATGTTCATTGCAGCACTATTTACAATAGCCAGGACATGGAAGCAACCGAAATGCCCATCTACAAATGAATGGATAAAGAAGATGTGGCATATATATACAATGGAATATTACTCAGCTATAAAAAGGGATGAGATGGAGTTATACGTAATGAGGTGGATAGACCTACAGTCTGTCATACAGAGTGAAGTAAGTCAGAAAGACAAATATTGTATGCTAACTCACATATACGGAATCTAGAAATGGTACTGATGAACTCAGTGACAAGAACAAGGACGCAGGTGCAGAGAATGGACTGGAGAACTCAAGGTTTGGGAGGGGGCGGGGGGTGAAGGAGAAGCTGAGAGGAAGCAAGAGAGTGGCACAGACATATATATACTACCAACTGTAAAACAGATAGCCAGTGGGAAGTTGTTGTATAACAAAGGGAGTTCAACTCGAGGATGGAAGATGCCTTGGAGGACTGGGATGGGGAGGGTGGGGGGGACTCGAGGGAGGGTGGGGGGGGACTCGAGGGAGGGAGGGAATATGAGGATATGTGTATAAAAACAGATGATTGAACTTGGTGTACCCCCCAAAAAATAATAAATTAATTTAAAAAAAATAAATAAAATAATATAAAAGTAATTAAGTTCAGCCTAGAAAATTCAAACGGCTTTCCCTAGGCACTTGGCTGGTTTTGCTTTAGTTCAACACTCACTCACCTAACACAGTTACTGTGCCAGGCATGGTGATATGAAGATAAATGAGAAACATTACAGAGGAATTCACATGGATGCTTTCCCTGTAATAGCAGGAAGGGCAGTGACAGAGGGGTGCACCAACACTCATGGGACAGAGAATGGGGACACAAATCAGTTCAGAGAAGGAAACGATGTCTGAGGTGAGATTTACAGGATGGAAAGGAGTTATCCAAGTAAACAGGAAGAGCGTAAGTAGGTCCCAGGCCAAGCGCAGGATGGGGTCCCACGTACTTACTCTGTTCACATTTGGAGAGCTAATACTCCTCCTACTCAGCTTCCCTTTTCCCGTCAACTGTTCCTTGACTGCAACTTCCTGTCAGTCAGAGAAAATACAGAGGCAAAATACACATGAGAGACACACTTCCAAAGTGACAATATCTAAAGCAGACTGTGAGCTATGGACACATTCCTAGTTCTTTAAATCACGGCTGTTACTTCACACGACAGAATGACCCAATTACCATCGCTGTGGAATATTCAAAGTTAATTAAACAGACGACAGGTTACCTGGATCATTCTTTTATCTATTGAGGGCCCCCTTGAAGCTGGCCAGAAGTTAGTCCCAGGAGAAAGATATGAAAAGCAGACCATTCGCTTTCATTTTTCATTAGTATTTTTGGTTAAAAAAAAAATCTCAAAATTGCTACATAAAGTGAAGTTTAGGGTTTCTCTGAGGCTTAGGTTTATGGCTGGCACTTCTGCTTTCCCTTCCAGAGATCCACCCTGAGGCTGTGGAGGCAAAGAAGGGCACAGCTTTCTACCTTCAGCAACATTACTACCCAGTATCAAGGCATTTGTAAAATACTTCTTTAGCCACCAAGAGTTATATGAGAGTGAGTCAAAAATTACCTGCCCTCTGGCTGTAGGATTTACAAAATTTTTAATATAACCAGAGTGAGGATAATTTCTGACTCACCCGTGTATATTTTCTTCCACTGCTTCCAGGCAGCTAGGTACCATTTAGGGTCTTGGAAAAAGTTGCTTTCCAAAAGTAGTTTTGCACCTTCAGAGGCTTACCCAGCAAGTTTAATCTAAATTAATACGCTCCACTTAAAAGCTTCAAAAGTTCAGACGTAACAGCACTGTGAATTGAGGCAAGTGAAACCCAGAGTCGGGCTGGGCTGGCGCCACGGCCACCAGCTCTGTCAGCTGACCTGACGAAGACGATCCAACGTGAGAAGGTTCTCCACCGCCAGCACACTCCTGAGGTATTTCTCAATATACGCCTCCGAGTCAGCAGAGGCTGTGTTCTCAACATTAGCTGCCATTCTTGCTAATGCTTCTCGTTCCTCTACTCCCTGGGCATCCTGAAGGATGAAAAGTTGTACATTAAAATTAAGTACCTTGCAGAAGAAAACGTTTCAAAAGCTTCCTGATCTATACAAATACACACAGAGTGCTGAACGAACAAATGGGATGTATTCCAAATTCCATTTGAAAGTCAGCTTTTGGAACTCGGAATGCATTCTCCCACAGAAATCATGGCATAAATGGTGGTTAGTTCACTTGAAAGGCTAGTTAAACACAGAGTAGCTGAAACACAGCACATTTTCAACAAAAACCATTCTCTCCTGCATTTCCATTGCAAGCAAAGACATTGCTGGCTAGAAAGATTTGGTGGGCTAGCTGGAAATCTAACCACAGCAGTACTTTAGGAACATATCTTGGGGGGGCAGAGGGAGGAATAAGGAGCTGGGGTGATAGCTGGATATGTGTGGAATCCAAACAACCCTCGCAGGAGACAGACACGAGTATGCAGGGTAAGAGCGGAAAGAAGGGCTGGATTCCAACCCTTTTACTAAGCAGCCTCCCATGGACTATACATTCCAAGTGTGGTCTCGATCCCCAGCTCTGCAGTGGCAGAGGCCACAGGCTGGAAGCTGACCAAGAAGAGAAGTAACCAGGCAAATTCTCACTTGCTGGGGTTTCCAGCAGAGCCACCCAGCTCCCTGGACACGGCTGGTCCAGGCATATAATCTGGAAGTTCACAAGTCAGGGAGGGGCTTTGCTGATGTAGTTATCTCAGGCTCACATGGCTCCTAACAAAGCACTCTTCTCAGGAAAAATCAGATATTTTTTTTACTTGTGAACTTGTTATAATAACATCAAATACTACAAAACATATACCCACATGCCACTGCATCTTAAGATGCCATCAACTTTAAGAAAAAACATCTTATATACCACTAAGGAGGAAAAAAAACTCTGCCAATTAACTTTAAGATATTATCAATTATAAGACACATTCTAACTTCAAAATTTTTTTTTTAATTTATATAAACCTTAGAACAGATCAAATATGGAAAAATTCAGAAGACGGCTTAAGTTCACAAAACTTTAGTCTCCTACAGTAATTCATTTGGGCCTAGGAATCATTTTATAGATGAGGAAAGAAGAAGGTCACATAATTAGCAAAAGAGGCAAGAGGAAAGAAGAAGGTCACATAATTAGCAAAAGAGGCAAGAACTTAGGTCTCCTGACTCCTGGTAGAGTATTCTTTTTAACATTCGACACAGAATACTTTATAGTATCTGAAGGGAACAGAAATTATCCTGATTTTCTAAGAAAGAGGATACCTGAATTTTAGAGAAACGTATATATCCATGTTAGCCACATCCCTATAAAGATATAAAACACTTCCATTACCTCAGAAAGTTCAACCCCTACCCTTCCCCCAAGGCAAGATAATTTCTTTCACCACAGATTAGTTTCACCTATTTTATTTTATTTTATTTTTTTCGCCTATTTTAGAAGTTCACAAAAATGGAATGACACCCTCTTGCCTCTGGCTTTTCACTTAACACAGTGACTTAGAGATTCGTTCACATAGTTTGTTTCTTTGTATGGCTGAGTAATATTCCACAGTATGGGTATGCTGTAAATTTATTTATCCACTCCTCTGTTGATGATGTTTGCGTTGTTTCCAGTTTTAGGTTACTTCGAATTAAGCTGCTTTAAATATTCTTGTGCAAATCTTAATGGATATATGCTTTCACTTGTCCTGGATGAGGCCCTAG
Source organism: Hippopotamus amphibius kiboko (assembly GCF_030028045.1). Taxonomy (NCBI): domain Eukaryota; kingdom Metazoa; phylum Chordata; class Mammalia; order Artiodactyla; family Hippopotamidae; genus Hippopotamus; species Hippopotamus amphibius. The sequence goes on along the minus strand of NC_080187.1, from coordinate 54,260,043 downwards.
AAGTGGAATTACTGCGTCACAAGGTAGGTGTCTATTTAACTTTATAATAAACTGCTGTGGGTATATCATTTTACACTCCTATTAGCATTGAAAGCATTCTAGTTGCTTTAAAAAAAAAAGGAGGAAGGAAAGAAAGAGAAAGAAAGAAAGGAAGGGAGGAAGGAAGGAAGGAAGGGAAAGAAAGGCGAAACCATCTTTTTTTGCTCTCTGGTCTATGACCACTTCTTTTTGCTACTTTCGTAGCTTCCATAACATGGTAAAAAGACTTTTTCTAGACTTTTTCATGATGAAATCTAGCTTTTAATAAGCTTTTTATTTTAATGGGTTGGCCAAAACATGCATTCGGGTTTTTCTGTAAGATGTTAGGGAAAAACCCGAACGCACATTTTGGCCAACCCAGTATTTTGAAATGAAAAACAAACTAGGTGTAGTCCTTATGCTATAAGCTTTAAGTCTCACTTTTCCTTTTTATCATCAGGATTTGATAATGTGACCCTAACGCTTGCCAACTTAGACATTTAGCTAATTATTAACAGGTGGCCCCATCATGTGAGGCTATATGTTTATCTTTCCGCTGATTCCCCCACATTTCTGCCCTTTGAAAACCGTATCACCTGAAGAATAAAAGCACGGTTAAAGAGGATAAACCTACAAGTGAGGAGAGAAGAGGGGAAGAAAGATGAAGGGAGAAAAGCAAAAACTGAAGATAGTTCACTGCAGCTGTCACTGTTTCTCAACTGCATTCAAACCATTTGCAGAGTTAAGATTTAAAACAACTCAGAAAAACAGAGAACACAGTCACAGAATAAACAGTAAACCTCTAGCTACATATATAAAGTATACAAAGAGTAACTTATTACAATTCCAAGATTTTGCGGCTAGTCTACTGTGAAAAGGGGCTCAATTTTTAAATGTTCGGCAGGCTCCAAATTAAACAGTTAAACACAATATTGCTATGTAAGCCTAATACTTTGAATATCCATGGAAGATTTAGTCACTATTTGATATTATTTGAGAGGAAAAGTGTTCTGCGATATAAGAACTCTAAAATAAAGCCTAAGTACTGTGTCATCTTTTCACTCTTCCAAAACCTGATCTGTCTTAAAATATATATTGTCCATCTATTGTTCAAATACTTAACAGAATCAATCAACAAACACTGAACCTCTGAATGAAGAGAATGAAGGTGCCCGGGATGGTGTGCTCAGGAGGGAGTGCTCGCCCCAGGGTCCCATTCCCGTGGTCCACCCCCAAGGGCAGCACAGCCTGCACCTCCCCACTCATTCCTCGATTTGGGGTCATCAGTGTGGCAGAAGGAACCACTCTTCTTTCTCTTTTTCATCGAATCCTTTTCTCAGACCCCTCACTTCTCCTACCCCTGTAAGGAAGGCCTCGTTACTAGCTATACCGATAACCAGGAGAACAAATCTGTCTAAACCAGGAATTCAGGACTAGGAAGCATATATACAAGACATCCTCTAGCAAGCTCCTGTCAGGGGTATTTTCAGCTCCATTTGTCTGATTCCTGTGCATGAATCAATTAGCTCAGAAAGAGAAATAATGATAGTAACTATAATAAGAATAGCAATTACAATTTATTGTCTGGCATGAGCACAACATTTTGTGTATACTGTCACATTTAATCCTTAAAAAAACCCCTGTATAGAAGGTATCAGTAACCCAATTTGATAAATGAAAAAATGTAGGCTCAAAGTAACTTACTTACCCAACCTCACTTCACTAAGAACTGACAGAAGATTTCTGTTGGATTCCAAAATGAAACCCTGAAACTCTATGTTATGCTGTGTTACCTTCTTTCAAGTTTATGTCCTCTTCTATGGGAAAAAGGTGTTGATTTGCTTTTCAAAAGATTCTTCTTTAACAAAATACTAAGACCAGAACCTTTTAAAGCCACACAAGCACATTTTACTGTGAATCAAGATTAGGAAATTCCTCTACAAATCTATAGCATTTTCCTAAATATACATTTTCATTTAATACATATTTCTTGGGTAGGTGACTTCAGGAAGTTAGCTCTTTTTACACGTTTACTTTTAGCAAATTCAAATTTCATATGATTCTTCACCTCTGGAATATTGGAGACAATTTCAAAAGTCACTCCACAGCCTGGAATAGAACTTCGCTGTGACATCTTTTTTAGGAGACTCTGAGCAAAACCCTAGAGAAAAACAAAATAGAAGATATGGTTTCCCATCTCAAAAACTGAGTTTTCATTAACAAAGAGACAACATAAAGGGTACCACATTCACTCTAACCAAAAAGGGAAAGAACATATTTCCAATTTAACTCAAAATCCAAATCACTACATATAGGTCTCTCGATTTCATCTTAGTGCCCCAAACCAATTTATACGATGCCTGCCATGTGACAGGTCCCATACCCAATATATGAGAGGTAGAGACCCTACACTCTGGAACCACACTAGGCATCTGGTTCAACTCTGCTTAAAGGCTTAGGCTACAGAAATGAGACTGTTGACCTCTACACAATAAAATGACCTTCTAACTAAAATGTAAGGAAGGGCTGGTGACTCTCATCCTTTTTTTTTTCCAGCACGATGGACATCTTGCACTATGAATATTGACAAGTTCAGGCATTAAATTCTTGACCAAAGCAGGATCGTTATGAAGAATGATTTAAGAGTGCATGGTCATTGTTTATGCTGACTGCACTCTTTGCACGGTTAAGAATTGAACTGTTGAATTAATGCATAGATGACTCATTTGAAGATGCTGCTAAGACTGAACATCCTGTAGAGGTTGAAGAGAGCAGGGATGAGGGCAGAATACAATTGGTGAATAGAGATAAGAAGAAGAGAGAATATTAAACTGACGCTGAACCTTTTCCCCGCCATGCAAAAGCAAAGTAGAAAATAGGTAAAAACCCCTGAACAGAACAGAAAAGAAGCTGTTTGGTCTCAGAAATACATATTTTCACAAACTTACTAATAATTTAGTGACATTTAGTTAATTTTTTAAAAGATTTTAGCCTCTTAGAATGCAAGCGCCTCTTAGAATGCATTTATTTCATCCATTCACTCTTGAATCCAGCCTTGCAAGGCTGAGCCACTGCCAATTACACTGGTCAAAGTACAGCTTCGGTTGTTTTTTTTTTTTAATGGGTGGCGGGAGGAGGTGTGGATGCTGCCGTTATCTTACTTTTTTGTTTTCTATTTGCATGGAATTACTGAAGCTAACCTGCATGTATTAGGGTCATAAGGAAGTTTCTGTTCTTGCTACAAAGAAGCAATTTTTAGGAATAAGCTATCTGAATTTCAAGTTGATACTATCAAATCATTTCAACCAGGGATGAAATGCAGCAACTCCACCTCCCTACAATTAAAAAAATAATAATTAAAAAAAAAAAAAACAGAAGAAACTTGGTGACTTCACAGCACACCTTTTCTGTTAAGAATTCTGTGGGGGACTTTCTTGGTAGTATAGTGGTTAAGAATCCGTCTGCCAATACAGGGGACACGGGTTCAATCCCTGGTCTGGGAAGATCCCACATGCCATGGAGAAACTAAGCCCATGCACCACAACTACTTAGCCCGTGAGTCTAGAGCCTGTGCTCTGCAACAAGAGGAGCCACCGCAAGAAGCCTGTGCACCGCAACAAAGGGTAGCCCCCACTTGACGCAACTAGAGAAAGCCAGGTGCAGCAAGGAAGACCCAATGTAGCCAAAAATAATAAATTACAAGTAATAAATTAATTTTTAAAAAATAAAGAATTCTGTGGGGCTGGTGGTTGTACCAGGTCAGTCTCAGTGCCTTGCACCCAGAAGCTCTAATTCTGAAATGGCAAATAACTCTTCTAAATGCTCCCCAAGAGCAATGTGTCTTTTTCAATCCCTTAAAGACTTCAGAGAAAAGGGAGACTGAGAAAAGAGTGAATGGAAGACAAGGCATATACATCTGCAGCTACCCCATGACCTGTAGGTATTGATGCTGGGTCACCAAGCTAAAGAGCCGCGATTTTAACAGCATTACTGCCAGTCTTCATTCAAAGATTGATATCAGTGTGACATTTAGAACTAAAGATTAATTTTTAGGGGTGGAGATTATATCTAGGACTCTGTGAACTGTGACTATACTCTTCTAAATGAAAAGATTTATTTTCATCTGTCCTGGTTTTAGCCAGTACATTGAGAAGAATCCCTAGAATCAACCTCCCAAATCCTATCTTTGCAAAATCAATCACAGAAATAGTTTATATTCTTATCTAGAAGTTTTCTACTAAACCGGTTCATATGGAACAAGGTTCTTCATAACCTAGCTGCAGCTGTGTTGACAGTCATGGCCTTGGCCTCTGCAGCACACCCTGTCACACTATGCTTCTCATGGTCTCCAAGCTGCCACGCCCTTTCCTTCCTCGCCACCTCTGCACATGTATTTCCTCCTCTTGGTGGAACAGCCAGACTCCTTTGCCTGCAAAGGAACAGCTCACATGCTCCCTCCTCTATGAAGCCTTCCCTGACTGCATTTTCACCCCCCTGCCCCGCCATCTCCTTGCACTGCGACACTAGCACAATAGAAGAGAGTCGCCTGCTTACACACCTCATAGGCCAATGAACACTGGCTCTTTAAGGATGCAGACTATTTCTTATTCATCTTTTTACCCCAAAGCTCAACAGAGTACTCTCTCCAAATACACAAATCAGTGAACCGGCAGAGAGTACTGAAAGGAAAGAAAGGCACGGAAAGGAAGGGTGAGCAGCACAAACAACAGCTCATCTGCACTGAACCTTCTCATCTTATAAGACCCGGATTAAAAGTCAAAGACAAAAACAGTGAACTTTGCCTTGGCAGGACTCTATGGCACCCAAAAAAAGGACTGTGAGTTGTGATTGCGTATTGACAGCAATAAAGATTTAGTGCAACAGTTCAGGGCTAAGAGGAGGTCAGGCTGACAGATTCCAGGGCTGAAGCAAGCACTGTTACCTTCACAGAGCCTGTGGAGACAGGAGGCCAGGGCAATTCTTCCACAGCCCCACCCTCAGGTTGGACCCCAAGTCATTTCTTCAACTAGGATCAATGACTCACCTGCCGGCCGTGAACACTGACACAAATGCGCTTGCGTAATACCAACTGCATGTCGGCCGGATGGCTGAGCTGGACCGTCACTCGCACGATGAGAAACACTCGCTCATCTGTGGGGGTGCCTTTACTCAGCTGAGGGCAGCTGTGCACTGCAGAGTCCCAGGAGGCTTCTGCTTTCACCTGCGGAGAAGACAGAAAGAACAGTCACCCCCTGCTCCTCAAACACAAAACCTCACAAGGAAACATCTTGGTTTGGGCTGAAGTGGAACAGGCCAGTCAACAAGTGCAGTTCTGCTAGGAGAACTGCCCTGAGAGATCAAGGAGCTGGAGGATGTGGCCTCAGACACCTACTCGGGGGAGTACAGAGCAGGATGTTCCTGGCTGGCAGCTAAAATTCATTCATTTTGAAAAATACTCAAATGTAAAGCTGCAAATTTAGTACAATGAACTGTTTTTCTTTCATGTAGATTCATCACCTGTTAACATTTTGCTCTCTTCCCTCTTTCTCACACACACACACACACACACACAGTATTACTATTGTTTTTTCGGGTTTTTTTGCTGAACCGCTTTAGAGTAAGTTATAGACATGTAACTCTACATCCCTAAATACTTCAGCAAGTATCTTCTAAGAGCAAGGACATCCTGTGACTTAACCATAGGACAGTTATCATGTTCAGGAAATTTAACATCAATACAGTACTATTATATAATAGAGCCCATATTCAATGTTTCAACTGTTCTGACCCAGGATCACAAAGTGCATTAGCTGCCCTGTTCTTTCAGTCTACTTTCGTCTGGGCTGGTTCCCCAGCCTTTCTTTGTCACTCATGACACTGACATTAAAGAAGGATGCAGGCCCACTGTTTTACAGAACGCACTGCAGTTCTAGTTTTGCATCTTCAAATACCACAAAGTGATAATGTGTCCTTCAAAGTACCACACCGGCTTTTCTTCCTTAAAATATTTTATAATTTCTCCAATATACTCGAAATTAGCAAACAAGCACCCAGTGTATACCCATCACTCAGATCCAAACATTATCATCCGGCTTCATCTATTCTTTTTCCCCTTATTAAGAAATCTTCTAAAGCATTTCAAAATCAGTCCCGAACACTGTGCCATTTTACCTCTGTATACTTCAGGAGCATGTCCCCAGAGAGTGCACCACTGCTGACCTGAACTATGAATACTAACAGAGATCCTTTACCAGGAAAAGAAGTAAAACAGTGAATGGACGTAATCTAATTGGTCTACTCCTTCTGGAAGTGGTTCCACTCTTTCTGGAAATCACAATGAAAGGTTTTCATTTATATTTCTTGAGAAATGTAAGCACTGAAATGATTACCTTGCTGATTGTTTCAAAAGGCTCATAGAAAGGTTAAAGAAACTACTTTTCGTCCAGTCTTGCCGAGTTATGTTTTATTTACCTCTCCGTCATGCTGTTTGACAATCTGCAGTTCAAAGAACTCATCCTCTTCTTCCCCAGTGAGGGTAGCATCCCATCCACCAGCTTCTGGGTCATCAAGATTATCCTGAGAGCTGAAATCATCCGCTAAAAGCAGAGACGTTCTATATAATCCGGAGATCATTTTAAAGGATAGCCCCTACCAGCTAAATTTCAATGTGCTTAGTAGCAGAATTCTCCTGCCTCAAATTTCATTTGCTTTTGGCTCTGAAATCTTACATGACACAGATGATGACCATTAAACAGTTCACAGATCTTAGAGATGGAAAATACCTCAAGAAATTATCTAAATCCAATCTCCTACCTCCGTGCCTTATTTTACATGCAAGGCAACCAAAGCCCAGAAACCCAAGAGGTTACTCTAGGTCAGCCCATAAATGTTAATGATGGGATTAGAACCCTGATTCCCTTCTAGTGCACTGAAGAAATGAGAGTGAGAGTGATTCCAATTATCTGATAGTTACATTTAACAAAAGAACCAACTGGCTACATGAGCTAGAAACTGAAGGGTTGCTCTGTGGCCCTTTGGTTATTCATTTCCAAGCCTGGCTCCTCTCAATTCCCTATCTATCTTAAGCTTGAGAGTAAGCATCGAAAGTACCTTTTATACTACGTGGGCTTGGGTGGACCAAGAACAGGCATAGGCTGAATGGGATGCTGCTCCTGTCTTGGAATATACATACTAACAGGACTTGTTTAAGCTTTTTCTTTTCCACTTTCTAACACACACACACACACACACACACACACACACACACACACACACACACACACACACACACACCTACACACACACCCCTACACACCTACCTAGGAACCTAAGGTAAGAACAGGACAGAGCTGCCCTCAGTCTCCGAGGCTCAAGAGAACAAGGCAGGATACAGTGCTGTGGCAATACATTAAAACCCTGACAGGCGGATGGACAGCAGAAGTAGCTAAGTGTTCTTCTCTGACTCTCTGAGTATGTAAAAATCTCCCACGTGTCTAAGTAAGCCAAGCGGCACAGGACGCTTAAATACCTGAGATACTGTAACGCACTTTCAGGGTGGAAGAAAACCTCTGAGGACATCCAAGCTTGTCTATTTAGGATGGTTCATTTTAATACACAGCTCTTCTGCAGATGTCTTTGGAATTTAAATGCTGACTTTTAAACTTATTTTTAGCTCTTTAATCTACCTTTTCATTTTTATTTCCCTCCTCAGAAAAAATATATGTAAAATGTAGCCACATTCAAAATATTTTACATGAGGGGAGAAAAATGACAGTTATTTTTTTAAAAATAGGCAATGCAGGGTTGAATGACATAAGAACTCACAGAAAAAGTAAGAAATTCATCAGGTAACGCTAAGAACACGCTGGGTAAAAGAAAACACGTTACATAAGCATCACTAGCTATTAGTCCTTTCTGGAGAGAAGTTCTTTTCTTGAGAATTAAAGAAGAAAAGACCTGAAGTGCAGGAAGACATTACTAACATCCTAAATTGAAGGGAGAGAACACAGCGCACAGAGCAGCACGGGTTGCAGGACGAAATGTGAGAAACACATCACAATGAAACATACCTATCACTGTTATAAAAATACTGTTTCTTACAGGAAATTCATTCTTCGTCAAGATTAGAGTCCTTTGATACACATAAAATGGACCCAAACCTTAGGCTTATAGAACTGCCTAACCGCATACTGCGTTAGAATCTAAGTGTTACTTGGACACTAACTTGTCAGAGGAAAGCCTTCAGAAGGCACCTGCTAACTTACCATTTAAGTCAAGGAATATAACAGGAATGTGTGTTTCCATCCCAGGAACAGGGGTCCTAAAACATAAGAAACAACAGCATCTCAAGTAAAGCAGCCTTTCTCAGCAGCATGTACTTCACAACTCAGCCTGCATACATTCAAAGCAATTACAGATCAACCAGTGATAATTCTGGGTACTGGGTTTGCTGTAATTTCACATCAGAGATGACACACTTAACTGCCACTGCTGCTTCTTTCCTCTGGTGCTTTCATGTATAAGTATCATGTACTCAGATACCAGAACTTGGTCTTAGAAGACACATATACCTGTTTATAACTGAAGTTGAAGCTCCCTCATTTAAACGTACTTTCTTATAAAGTTATATACCTAAGAGCCCCATGTGGCTTAATTTACTATTTTTAATTTCTATAAAGTGGCAGAGAACATTTGCTGACAGTTCAGTTTAAGCCGGCACCAAAATCAAAAACTCCTGGAGGTGCAATTTTATTATGACTGAATAGTCTTTTAAGGGAATGACCCAAGTAATTAACATATTAACTATTTTTTTAAATGCTAAGTGCAATGGTACTAAATATTGATTTAGATTCTCAGAAATCTTAATTACTTGGGCCAATAACAATATTACTTAATAAAACACAGTTTTAGGCCACAGTTATTCCAACTCATGAAAATAATTTAACACTTCCTCTAATTCAAACAACTTTTTCCCCACATGCTCTGATGAGTCATCCACTAATCAAAGCAGAGGCAAAATTCATAGAGAAAGCAGGCAGCTTTGTGAGCACAGAGAACTTCAGAAGACACGTGGCAGCAGCCATACCATTCTGCCGGGGCCCCTGGGATCCCACTGCCGGCTGAGGGGACCATGACTGCATTCCTCTCCTCAGTCAGAGTCAATCTCATCTCTAGGAGTTGCGCTTCACGGTCAGCATCATCCTCTGTTTTATCTAGGACATCAAGAATGAAGATCAAATACAGGTACCAGTTTACGCTTTGTCCTGCGTTATCAACAGTATGCTCCTATATTCCAGCTATTGGCTGATGAGGGTTCACTAGCAACTTATCAGGTCCCTAATTCGTAATAAAACAGTTCACAATAAATAACTATAAGCTAGCGAGGCCAGCGTGCTCTCACAGAGAGGCCATCTTCAGGTCACGGAAGGCCTATGGTGGAGCAGCACAGGAAGGATCTCTTGGAGAGTCAGAGGGTTCAAGTGCTTCCGGACCAGAAATCAAGAAATGTTAGCATCTGCTTTAGTCATTTTTGAGGGACAATGTTTCCTACACATACTGCATTTCCTCTTTGTTGGGGGGGAAGGGAGACCTATGCAAAGACATCATTACAACTGGATAAATGTCCTTGTGAAAGGATATGACACAAATAAGCACCATTCCTATGCTCTTGCCATTCCCGTTACTGATGTGTTTGTCTACTTTTATGTGACTGCAAATGCGGATTAACTACACACTGATTTGGGGAGAGGGAAATATTCAAGTTGCTTTTCATACCATGTTTACTGACAAGCTTCTGCAGTTGTTGATCTAAATACTCCTGACGTTTTGTTAACGCATTTAGCCATTTTCTACGCAGTCTCTCTAAATCCCGATCCTGGAAGAAAACAAAGGAAATTATAGTAAATATAATGTCAAGACAATGTATCTGATACTGATACTCTATCTTACCTTACTACATACAACATGCTTCAAAAATGTAAAGTATTATACCCTAACATTTTTATTACCACTACTAGTTGACTCCAATCATTATTCAGAACAGAAACTTTCAGAAATTAAAGCATCGCTGTCCTAGAGTAAGACCATTTCTGAAAGGGCATTCTCTGATATCCGGAACTAGTTTTATTTCTATTGGCTCAAAGGGTAGAACTCCAAACACTCGTACCACTAAGATCTTTTACAAGGTCTCTTTGCTGTATAAAAATCACAAACACTATTCAATAATCCTCAAATTTATATCCCTTAGAACCATCATAAGAACTCTTCAAATTTCTTAACTACAGCCTTCAACATGTTTCACCAGTCTCCACAAATCATGTAAATGCTTCTCTCCCTTGTTTCTGTGAGTTTGGTTTTTTTTGGGGGGAGGGAGTGTTATCAACAGACTAACAACTCTACCAGTCAACACCTGACTGTGCGCGCCGATCTTACCTCATTTCCTTCTGTAATAAAGTTAGGAGACTGGGTAGATCAGTGGAATGCTGAGCATATTGGGCGTATCTGGATTTCGCTAAGGCACTTAACCAAATAGCTCATGACATTCTTGTGGACAAGATGGAGAAATGTGCAATGGATCTACTTGGAGGAAATTATAGACTGAAATATCACATTCAAAGAACAGCGATTAATGGAATAACATCAGCTTAAAAGAAGTCCCTATGGTTGTGCCACGGGACTCTGTATTTAACCCTCTCTGATACAATACTTTTATCAGTGACTTGCAGGAAGGCAGACACTTTTATCCAATTAGAACGGGGCCAAACCAGGAGGGTGACTGCACTGGATGACATAATCAGGATCCGAAGAGCTCTGACAGTGCTAAACAATGACTAACCAGACTTGCGAAATAAAACTTATCAGACATAAACAAAATCTTGCAGGAGATTGGGGGGTGGGGGGAACCAAACCTGTATGACTCCAGGTACTGGGAAAAGGAGACCTGGCTTAAAGTATGGAAAATACCTAAGGGGCGTGGCTTGACTGAAGCCAAGTATGCAACAGCTCTTCCAGGAAAAAAAGGAGAAGTGGTGCAAGGAACAGGATCTGAAGAAATGGATATGTAGGGGCCTGGATGGGCAGCTCCAGGTTTGGAAAAAGGACAACAGTCACAAATGATTGTTCCCTACTCTGTTTTAACTTGAGAAAAAGCAACATTTGAATCAACACTAATTGTGTAATTATTAAGTAACAGTATGGTGAGACTCAGGAATGTGTAATTTAGTACTTTAATCAAGCTTATTCGATGAGGCTAACCCATGCTTCCTTACCTGGTAGCTGTCCATGTCCTCCTCTTCCTCCTAAAAGAAAAAACATATTATGCAGAGCTGAAACAATCACTTATCCAAGAATTATGCTACACTAAACAAGTTCAAATCCTTTCCCATACTCTATATTTTCTAATTTAATGAATATGCTTTTTCATCTCCCACCTATGCTCAGCCTCACTCTCGGTTTTATAGTTTTCAGGGAGTTGGAGTGAAACCTTGAGCTTCTCATAGGAAAGTGAAGAACACTCATTTGACCTTTTCGGGAGCTAGTACAATACTCTCCCTGCTGGGTTTATAGTCCCACTCCCCAGGGGAAATCAAACACCTGCTGGCAAATAGTCTTTACAAGCCAGTAGGGGGTTTCTGCAGAGGGGTGGGTGATGGGGATAGTTAATCACTAGCAGGCACTGAGGAGTTCCTGGAGGCTGAGATGTTTTAACCCTCAGTTTGCCATGTACCAGGGCAAACCAACAGTCTGGTGCAGCGATTCCATGCAAATGCAATATAGTTGGGAAGGAGAAGGGAGGGGAGGGGAGCGGAAGGAAGGGAAAGGGAAGGGAGGGAAGGGAAGGGAAGGAGAGAAAAGGAAAGAGAAAAGAGAGAAAAGGAAAAAGAAAAGAGGATATTGAAGGAAATAAAATACTGGAAGAATTGTTTGAAAGAAAGAAGGCAGTTTCCTGACAGGTTTCAAAAGACTCTCTTGTCTGGTTGGCTCTGTCAACAGAGACTTACATGGAAGGTTTCATGAGACTTGGGTGATCTGGGAGCTCTGACTTTTACACATCCAATGCCAATAGACAATATACATTCTTCCATCAGCGGTAAAGTCCCAGATTCCTGCACAGACTTCACTTCCACTAGAACTCTCCGGGACTGCCCCTGTATCACAGACAATTTTAAGAGTTTCTTAAAATGTCTGATTTCCAAAAACTTGGTTTACAGAGACCCCTACAGGCTGATGTTGAGAAAAGCATTTATCTTTAGAGACACTATCTCACCATATCTTACATGTTTAACAGTAAATTACAAATTAAAAAACTAATCAGGAACAAATATATGGTTTACATATTTTTTCTTTTTTCTTTTTAGAATATAGTTTATATTTTAAACAGTAATAATGAGTGCAGTACAATATATTGACAAATAATTCTATATACACATTAGTACCTTCAGCATATCTGCATGTTTTTTTTTTTACATATTTTTCAACAAAAAGAAACATTAAAAGAAAACATTCTAACAAAGGAAATGCAAAAAGCTAGACAATATAAAACGTTCAACTTACTAATAAGCAAATTAAAATAAGCATGAAACTCTTTTCACTTACTAAGCTAGCAATTACCTTTTACAAAGGCAATTTACATACACTTTTGGTGGGAATAGAAATCAGTAAAGCTTTCTGCTGGGCAATTTGTCTTAAAAAATAAGTATCCCTTGATCCAGCAATTCAACTTTTTAGAAAGCTGTTTAGGTAAATAATCATATATGTAAATAAAGAATCTTACAGCAATGTTAAGAATAACAAAATTAGATGCAAATTAAATGTATAATATTGATAACTGCTTAAACTACAGCATATTAATGAAATATTTGCAGTCATTAAAATATTGCTATAGAAAAACATACATGGTATATAAGTTAAAGAATATGGTGATAGATGTTAACTAGACTTCTTTTAAAAAAGCAGATTACCAAACCCAGTACATATAGTACGATCCACCTTAAAAAATAAGCAATCAGAATAATAAGAATGATTACATTATCCTGAATTCGCTGCTCTAATACCACAATAAAATAATTTTAAATCAAGTTGGAAAATGAAGAACTGATAAGAGAGAAGCTTTTCTTTCTTTAAGCATGTCTTCACAATAAATACTGCATGACTTTGAATATGTACAGTGAAGTAATTTTTAAAAGAAAATTCCAGTATTCCCAACCACTGACTTCAAAGTTGGTTTACAAATTTTAAGAATGAAAAATAGAATTTGAAAAACAGAATCTGAACATGTAATTTCAAGTCAGTTACTCTTCCCCTCCTCCCTTGGATTTTAATTCCCAAGAGCTCTGTATCATCAGGAAAATCAACTTAGGCAATGATTGATCCTATCAAGCTAGATTTAAAGAGATGGGTTGCAGATGTCTTTGATTTAATATTTTCCAAGGACTATGCATCAGATATTTTATGGAAAGAGTAACTCAGAAAACATCCTACTTGTCTAAAATAGTTTAGTCATTTCAATTAGCTAACTTCTGTTCTTACTTTGCCTGAGACAGAAAGTGATCTATTCTGAATGTATGCCCAAATGTGAAGGGTGAAGTACCTGTACTTTGCGGGAGAATAAAAGATAAGGAGAGGGAAAATGGAGATAAAAGATCCAGGAAGGGCTTAATGTTCCACAGAAAAGCTGTGAACAGAATAAGTAAACTATTAGACTGACCTTCTTGTAACTGCCGATATTTGACCATTTTTTAACTACAAAACTAGCAAATGCATACAGTTAATCTAGTTGGTTCTCCTCTGCTACTTTCCTATTCGAGAACAAGTTCCAATTTTGAAATATATTAAATTCTAATAAGCCTACCATCCAAGGCCCTCCATGAACTAGCTGTCCCAAGTCTCTATAACCTCTATTACTGCTTTTCTGCTCTTCCTACGTTACTTTCTACCCAAACTTACCTAATTCTACTCTCTATCTTTATTCTTGCTATTTATATATGAAGACCCTTCCAGCTTTGCATGACTCTTTCACCATCTAGGTGAAGACCAACATCCTTCAAAAAAGGCTTTCCGATAAACCCAAGATATCTTTGAACACTTTTAGTAAAGGTTACCAGAAGTGTGACAAACACTTAAATATTAAATTTATACTAAACCACAGAAAATTATCTGGTCTTGCCTTCCAGGAGATGAAGAATTTCTAAGGCATCCAAAAAAGATATATATAGTTTTAACAGATGTTCAGGAAAAGATGTTCTTCACACCCTTATGAATCCTATTTTAAGTACATATACCTAACAGGATAATTTAAGCTAATTTCCTTTTGCTTTTAGTGCCTTGTCCACACATGAATGGATCTGCTAAAATTCATTTGCTAGGGTCAGAGAACGAGTGCTTATTTTCCTCCTCCTAAGACATTCAGAAACAAATATTTAAGCAAACTTTCTTTTTCCTTTAACCTTTCCTCATATTTTGTTTTGAATGATTTCAACATTCATTTTCTTGAGCAATTCTAATACTTCAAGGTATGGAAACTATCATAGGATTTAACATTCTACTAAATGTTGACTTCATGTAAAGAATAGCAAAAAAAGAGTATTTCTAAGTCTTATGTGTAAATTCTACTAAGATACTCTCTCTCATCTTTAATTTGCAGCACAGATACTACAGATCACATCTCTCTGGGGTTAAATGGCAATTCCCACACACGTCTTTGCTGTACTAGTTTCTGACGGTTATTCACATCTACCTAGCTGCATCTACTTAACATGTCCTATGTTAAGTAAGATAAAAAAGATATTTGGTCTCTGCCCTCAGTTCCTGACACAGAGCTCCTAAAACTCTTGGAATTTCCTTCATGATAAAGGTGATCGGTGAGTCTTTTAACTTTGACTTTTCATTTGGCAACTCTAGGCAGACCCCTAGATGACTTCAGGATGGGGGCTGGTTGCCAGGAAGACCAAGCCTTGATCAGAAAGTTGGAACTTTCAGCCCTACCTCAAAACCTCAGGGAGAGAGAAAAGAGGGGCTGGAGATGGGGTTAATCACCAAAGGCCAATGCTTTCATCAACCAGGCCTACATAATGGAGCACCCATAAAAACCTACTAATGATGGGGCTGGGAAAGCTTCCTGGCTGGTGAACACAGGTGCTGGGGGGGTGGCACATGCAACTCTTCCAGTTGGCTGTTCCTGAGCTGTACCTTTTACAATAAACTGGTAACAGCAAGTGAGGAGCTTTCCTGAGTTTTGTGAGTCATTCCAGCAAATTATGAAACCTGAGAGTTGCAGGAACGCTTGACTGTAGCGAAGTCGGACAGAAATGTGGGTGACCTGGAGCCCCAATACTTGCAGCTGGCATCTGAAGGGAGGGCAGCCCTGTGTAAGGCTGGGCCCTTCAACCTGTGGAGTGTGAGGCTCGCTCTGGGTGGTTAGGGTCCAAACTGAATTGAATTACAGGACACCCAGCTGGTGTCTGCAGAGAAGCAGAGAACTCGTGGGTGTCAGGGGGAAGACACTTCTCACCTCCCATGTATCAAGCACTGGGCTCCGTACATGGTATTTCTAATCCGCACACTAACCCTACAAAGTTATCAACCCCTCCACTTCACACCTGAGGAAAAGTTCCAGGAGGTGACTGAACTTGTTCACGGATATACAGCGAGGCCATGGGACAGCCAGAACCGGACCACAGCAGGCTAGACTCCGAAGTGCTTGTTCTTTCTGCCATGTCACATGACCTCTCCTAGTCTTTATAAATGTTCTGATGCTGATATGTTTATTTCCTACAATTTAATTCTAAGTCACTTTAAAGCTTATCTTTTCCTTACTTAAACTTAACAGAAGCTGGTTTTAAATACTAAAAATAGCATTATTTTTGAAAATGAAAGAAAACACACATGAAGTGAGAGACAACTTTAATATAAGAAATGGTCTTGGCCAATCTAGATTTCATTATCACTGATGTTTCTGCTAAAAGGAATCCAATATTAACTTTTATGGCACCAAAGAATTCAATGTTAACATTCACAATTTTGTTACCTGTCGGAGTTGGAAGATTCCGCCTGTTGGCACATCCTTTGCAGGTATTACCTCCACAGGGCAGTATTCACCATTCTCATTCTGTTCCAAGATTTGAACCCAGAATTCCACTTTCCTGGTGACTTCACTCCATCTAGGAAATAGTTGAAGTTCTTGGAAAATCATACATTTCTATTTCAATACAGGCAGCTTAGGATCCTACACATGAGAATTAATAATGAAAGTGCCCTCCGAACAGAATAACTCAGTAGAATTATCTGTAGTTCGATGAGTAATACACAAATACATAGTAGCAAATGTAATCAAAAGTAAAGTTCAACAAACAATATCAGAACTAAAAATGATGCCTTTATTTCATTCAAAAAGGTATGATAATTACAAATATTTCAAAGCGGCTATTCAAAAACTTAAACCTTGTTATCAGAAGCACAGAAGTAAGTTGCAGTGATTATCTTTTCAGAGACAAAGGTACTGCTGTATGCTTTAGTGACTTGACAAGTATCTCTGCTGAGGTAAGAAAATCAAGAAAAAAAATCTCGAGCTCTAATTCAGTATTTGCTAAAACTTTCTAAATGCAAAAAAAGAAAGAAGAAAACCTGGTTCTCATCTATAACTAGATGCAGTACAAATATATGCTCTTTCAGTCGTTTCAACTCTTCTGTTTAAAATCCTGGTCAACAAGTAAGCCTTCCTCCTTCCATGACCAATGCTACCTGAAAAGAACTTTGAGCTAAAGATAAAATAAGTAAACCTGAATTCCAGGGTACATCTTGATCCATTTTCTCTACAGTTGATTAATTAGAAGTATTTCATAATGATAAGCAACCTATTCTCCAAAAATTCATTTTACTCTTTATTCCTGACTACCTATTTCTTAACTTTTTCCCATCACTCTTCAAAGTTCACTCCTCTAAGGCAGTTTAACTGTGCTGTTAATACCCTGGACATGATGTCATCTATTCCTGGAATACTGGTAATGCTCAAGAAGGGGTAACCTTTATAAATAGCAGTATTAATCTCTAGCCATTTTTTTAAATTATAAATGGAATCAGATGGATATCTAAAATTCACCTGTCCCGAAGACTGCGTGTTTTTGCTTGGATGATCCCCAAGTCCCACAGGGCTGGGTTTTTCCGAGGATCATTCATCTTATGGCCATAGACTTCAATTGCCAGTGCCCCTTCTGAAAGATGCTCGATAAAGTCTTCAGTGATGCTAACAGAAAACTCCTGAAAGGAAGTAAGTACAGAAGAAGAAGTAACTTCTGGTGACCTTATGATTACTTACACCTGACATATCCTCACTTCATTATGGAGAAAAGCTATTGTGAAAGACCAGCACTGTATTCCATTTTGTTAGCAATATTTTGGGAGCTATTTTTGAAAGTATAAGTAATTATATCAAGAATGACAATGATATACATCTTGATATAAAAGTTATTACATCCAGTAAGGCAGCAGTGTGTTGGAAAAACAATTTTTCCCAGTTTTTAGGAAGTTAACTATCCCCAATAATGAGAGAAAGGAAATACTGATAATCAGTGCAAAAAAAACTCCTAATTTTTAAAAATTCTCTTATTTGTCCATCTTTGTAAGATAGATGTAAAACAGCCTCTTGCAATAATTAGGATTAAGCCCTAAAAAAGTTTACTTTAAAAAGTCATAGATGGGACTTCCCTGGTGGCACACGGTTAAGAATATGCCTACCAATGCACGGGACACAGGTTTGAGCCCTGGTCAGGGAAGATCCCACATGCCACGGAGCAACTAAGGCCGTGCACCACAACTATTGAGCCTGCACTGCTGCAACTACTGAAGCCCATGTGCGTAAAGCCCGTGCTCCGCGACGAAGAGCAGCCTCCACTAACTGCAACTAGAGAAAGCCTGCACACAACAAAGACCCAACGCTGCCAAAAATTAAAAAAAATTAACAAAAAGTCATAGAATCTGCTCTCTCGATCTTTCGCACATTGAAAGTATTTCTGTTTTAAACAGATTAGAAAGAGACCTCTCTCTCTTGAAAAAAATGAGATGGCTCAAGTGAGATAAAGTAGAAAAAAAGAATCTGGAATCTGACAGTCCCGGCTCTGCTAGTTACTAGCCATGGGCAAAATGACCTCTGAACGGACTTCTTCAGCTAAAAAAAGCACTGTCATCACGTACAACTGTGGGAAAGATCAAATGAGAGAATCACAAAGCGCTGTACAGAGCATTTGGGGCTCCACAATGTTAGTTCTTATCTCTCTTCTATCTTCACTTTCTCTAAAACCCTAGTTTCTTAACCTTCCCAGATGACAATTTCTCCAGTAACTCATACAAAACAAGGATTCCTCTTGGCGAAGAGTAGACATATATACATATATATACAGTCACACAAAAGTTAACTTTTCATGTCAGTTACACACACTGACACTATAGTTTTGTCCCCCCCCCCCCAAGTTTACTGAGATATAACTGACACATAACACTGCATAAGTTTAAGGTGTACGTACAGTGTGTTGATGACACTTTAGTTTTTGACTCCAACCCCACTCTAAGAAACTGATCCAAGACATAGACAGGTACCAAATTATTCAACAAAATATGGGTTGTTTTCGTTTTATTTTGACCTGAGAAATTAAATGCCGGCCAAGTGCACACTTACATCGCAGTGATCAAAGACAACCATGCACTGAGACTCCTTGCTGACAGAAGAGGACGAGGGATCCACCTCGGGTGCAACAATTACGGGCTCCTGTTGATCCCAGAAGTCATATTTGCAGAATACAAAGTGCGACAGATGCTGTGGCAATCCAGTGGCTTGAAGTATTTTAACCTGAAGGAAAAGGAAGACTATTATTAACTCAGAAAGTTCCAAGAAGTACCTTGAGTCAGAGACACAGGCTCCGGTCCTGACTCTGTCCCTAACAGTTGAGAGTTGGTTTATGCTGACCAAATCCCATTCACTCTGGGCTGTATTTCTGCATCTGTGAAATGTTATATTTAGCAAGAGGTTGACACAAGGAATTAGTAACGTTGACTGTATACAAGTGGACATTTTAAAGCATTTACAAGCGGATGAACAGATAAAATTCTAGTTTCTTATATCATCATCATCACCATCACCTTCAGAAGACGAAAGTTCTCAAACATTAACAGCATTCAATCATACAAACGCGGCCAACTACGGATACAGCATAAGGACACAAGACCGTTAAGAATGATGAATGAAGAATGACAAGAATGTACGTACCAGCAAGCAGTAAATACTCAGCAAAGGGCAAAAAGTGTTTATTTGATATTTTAATGTATAAAAAGGAACAAGGTTCTCAACTGGAATGGTACTTGTTACCAGAGCATTTTTGGAAAACTTTAAAAGCATCAGGAACATATGCTGTGAAGATCTGGGGGCTGAACGGAGGAGACGAGAGACGGTGACTGCTGACCATTCTCTGCAGCGATGTGTGTGATGCCCTCCCCATGTGGTTTCAGGGAGGAGAGCTGGGTCAAAGGAAATGTGCCCTGGACTGCAGGGGTGTAGGGTTTTGTGATAACTATGTGCAATTAGAAGTATGTGTTTAATCAGACCCAAACGCCCCCAGAAGAAATGCCTATAATAGATATTAAAGCAGCCAACAGTATAAATATTTCTTTTGGCGGGCAGCATCAGGTTGATTTTTAAGTTGGGAGCTTCTGTGATAAGTTGTGAAGGAAACTAAATCCTAAAATTAACTATGCTAAACTAAATTCTGATTTCATAATTGATGAGGCCAACTTTCATGAGACTGAGCATTGATCATTTATCACATTCTTCACTTGGTCGCTCCCTGCATGTTGTTTGATGTAAACCTCCAGTAAGTAAATTTAACAAAAACAGATCTGAGTATGTGGCTGAAGTTTATATAGTTTAGCAACTACAGATGCAACAGTCTTACTGCTTCAGGAAGTATTAATAATGACACAGGAAATCACGCAAAGCAGATGACTATTTTCTTCTACACCAAGCACATAATGGGTAAGCAACCGATGGGGACTCCTATAACTATTCATTTTTTCCTGTGATGGCAACAAGAGTGTGAAACATCTAGATAGCGATTCCCAGGTGATGAAAGACAGACTAACACATTTTATTTGTCCAAACCAAATAGAGCAATTGGTATTTGGCAATTAATTTTTTGTTAAATTTTAAAAACCATCCTCTTTTCATTAAGTGTTTAAAGTGCTTATTATATCCTTTAAGATGAGGCAACGTGGTATTTAGGAAGACTGCAAGACTCTGGAGTACACAGATCCAAAAAAAATTTTCTGCCATTTACAAGCTTCTGTTTTTGAGTAAATTACTTTAATTCTTAGTTTTCTTAGGCTTTGTTTTTCTCCTATTCAGAACAGCATAGCTACCTAATGATAGATGTGTGAGGACTAACCACACCAATGAAATACAATGAATGAAAACACTACCAGGCACTGAGTGGATGGATGTTCAATACATACTTCTTTGTGACTGAATTCCATCTGAAAGCTTATTTTCTTTCTTAGAAATCAACATCAACTTTAAGATTGAAATAAATAAGAAAGCAAGATCTCATATGTTGAATCATTCCCTACAGGGAACTCCTTGGCAATGAGACTACCAGGAATAAAGAATTTCAGGAATGATATCTAGAACATAGGTTTAAGTTTCTGCATGCAGAAACCAAAATCACCACCAGGTGTCAGAATACCACAGGCTTCAACTTGCCGCTGCTCAATACTTACAGCCCAGAAACGTCAGGAGATACTGATGTTGTTCGGCATTTTAAAATACACTCATTTTATTTAATGTAATTAAAATGATCAATATGTTAATATGTGCATACTTTTTTTCATCACAGAAAAATAAATCCAGTCTTCTTTTAAGGGCCAGTGATACTCATCACCTGTGATATCTTAAGTGTCCCCCACACTGGTCTCTTTTGTTTTTTTTCCCAGCAATATTTTCCGATCATATAGTTTATTTGTCTGTCTTCCTCCTTTCATGCAAAAGGCTATTACAGTGACAAGACAAGAATATGGATGCAGATGCAGAGAATGGACTGGAGGACAAGAGGTGGGGGGGGGCGGGGGGCGAAGGGGAAGCTGGGATGAAGTGAGAGAGTAGCATAGACATATATATACTACCAACTGTAAAATAGTCAGTGGGAAGTTGTTGTATAACAAAGGGAGTCCAACTCGAGGATGGAAGATGCCTTAGAGGACTGGGGCAGGGAGGGTGGGGGGGAATCGAGGGGGGTCGTCAAGGAAGGGAGGGAATATGGGGATATGTGTATAAAAACAGTTGATTGAACCTGGTGTACCCCCCAAAAAAATAAAATAAAATAACAATAAAAAAAAAAAAAAAAAAGATTATGCATAAAAAAAAAAAATAAATAAATCCAGTCTTCTTTTAAGGGCCAGTGATACTCATCACCTGTGATATCTTAAGTGTCCCCCACACTGGTCTCTTTTGTTTTTTTTCCCAGCAATATTTTCCGATCATATAGTTTATTTGTCTGTCTTCCTCCTTTCATGCAAAAGGCTATTACAGTGACAAGACAAGAATATGGATGCAGATGCAGAGAATGGACTGGAGGACAAGAGGTGGGGGGGGCGGGGGGCGAAGGGGAAGCTGGGATGAAGTGAGAGAGTAGCATAGACATATATATACTACCAACTGTAAAACAGATAGCCAGTGGGAAGATGCTGTATAACAAAGGGAGATCAACTCGATGATGGATGATGCCTTAGAGGGCCAGGACGGGGAGGGTGGCGGGCAGCTGAGGAAGGGAGGGAATATGGGGATATGTGTATAAATACAGCTGATTGACTTTGGTGTACCTCAAAAACTGGTACAAGAGTGGTAAACAATTATATTCCAATTTAGAAAAAAAGGCTATTACATGCTCAGAATATGGCCTCTAAAAACCACTTCCCACTGAAAAGAATCCAGTTCCTTGAAGAAATGGCTGATTGCAGGTCTGGGACAAGAGACGTACAGGCTGCATCACACCAGGGCAGGAAAGCTGGCATAGTCTTTGAGGGTTAGGGTTGTGTCAAAGGACTCAAGAGCCTACTGAAGAGGCCCCCACAGGCCAAAGATGGGATCCTTTGTGCTTTGATACAGGTAATAAACACACATCAAATATATTTAAATCCAAGAGTTCATAATGATATGAAGACCAAAACCAAAAAAACCTCACTTGTCACTTTGGGATATTAGTAGGAAAACCAATTCATTATTTTGAAAACTAGTGAATAAAGGGAGAGAAGTGAGCATTCACTCTGCTTTTCCGATACCAACTGTATCTCTGAGTAGCAAAATAGTCGACAGTAGGAAGACTTACTCTATAGAAGAATTGCACATAATAAATGGATGATAGAACTACAGAGTCATTCTTTTCTAATTCCTAATGAAACATCAAGGTGATAACCATCAGTGATTTCTAACATCCCCAAAAGAGAAACAGACATGATATGCCTTCTGAAGGCAGAAGACCCCTCACCCCGTAAAGGATCATCACTATGCCCCTCCATCACATGTCACCTTTATATCTAACTCCCAATGTACAGCAAACATGCCTTAACACAGTAAATAATGCCAACTGGCAAAACCCAGACAATGAGAAAACATGCGATGACAACCCAGTTTCCACGATAAACAAACTGCAGGGTGCGGGAGAGAGAGAGAGAGAGGGCAAGCAGGAGGGAGCAAGCATAAGGGCCAAAGCCTAAAGATTAAAATATAAAGTAGGCTCGAGACACCAAGACAACCACCGCACCCTATGGAGAGGAGAGCGTCACATAACATGCTCTCCTGAAAGTTCACTCAAAGGGAAACTGACTGGATATTTCACGATATTAAAATACTATTCACTTCTGCTCGTGATATCCCGGCGAGGGTGGTTTTTTAAAAGTACACTTCTTTTGGAGATACACACTAAACTATTCTTGATGAAATATGATGTCTGGGATTATTTCAAAATAATCCAGGGGAAGGAGAAGCAGCTTGTGTGCGTGAACGAGACAAGACTGACCGTGCGTTGGTAGTTGTTCAGGGAGGGTGGACGGGGTCAATAACACTATCCTCACTATTTTTCTACATGTTTGATATCTTCCATTAAAAAGCTGAACACATTTTTAACTTCATTTAAAAAAAAAAAAAAAGCTTAAGTTACCCAGTGACAAAGATACATTTCCCAAGTGAGACAGTATCCTCATATGCTATTCACTAATGGTAACTTACACACAGATTGCATTTCTGGTCCATCCCCTTTAAAGCAGGACATTATGGAGTCAGCAAGGCTATGTTTCCATCTTTGATAATCACATAACCTCAAAGGAAATGTTCTGAAATCATGTACAGGACAAAGATTAACCTTTTAGTGAACCAAGAATATTTTCCCCTCATATTGAAGTAATGGACCTTCAGTTACTAATTGAGGCCTTCTTAATATATGCAAGGACCTGCAGAAAGTGGCCCAGCTCTAACACCTTTTAGCCTCCCCATACCTTGCAGCTGATTCCTAACTTACTCCTTTCAAAATCAACCTCAATTTTAGAAATATTTACTGAGATGCAGATCTGGACCTAGGATAGACTATGAAATAAGGGTGAAGTGTGGGCTTCCTCACCTTACATTTAATGGCTTCCTTCTCACTCACACTGTTTCTGAGCCCCTCGCTGATTTCTCTGTCTCAAAAACCTTTTTAAGTTGTTCCTTCGGTGACTCTCAACCCATGGCACACTGGCCCACTAGAGTGTGCCTGGAAACACACAAGGGGACGTTTTCCTCGTAACAAGTGAAGAGGCGGCACTACCTACGCTGACTGTGCTTGAGACCTACCTAACACCCACCCGTAACAATGCCACAGCACCCTACGGAGAGGAGAGCTTTACATAACATGCTCCCTCGCACGTTCACTCCAAGTCTTATTTTTCCAGAAAAATTCCTCAGGCCTCACTATCTTCATTAATGACCTCTGCTCTGTGTCCCAGAACAATTCCTGTCTACCCCTCTCAAAGCACGTGGATCACACAATACTGGAGACTTCTGTTCATCTGTGTGTCCCCCACACATACACACCAATGACACAGGTTGCTCCTTGAGAGCAGGAATTCCGTCTTACTCATTTTCACATCCCGAGCGCCTAGTACAACGTTTCACAGATGACACTCAACACACAGTTCATGAACGGCATGCGTGGGAAGAGCAGAAAGAAAAGGGTCTGGGGTGAGGATGTGATGGAACAGCATAAGCAAAGGCATGTTCCTGAAGAGGAAACAAAAAACACGCAAAGACAGTGTGAAGAGTGACTTAGGCAGGAACTTAGCAACAGGACCAGGGCTGGAATGCACCTCCAACAGAAGGAGTCAAGAGGCCCAACAGAAGGATGAAACCTGTCTGAAAAAAACTGGCTTCTATAGAGAGAAGTTCAGATAAACACAAATTCGCATAATTTTAGAGCAGAACGGCCCAGAGGAAAGAGGTGAAATTACCTGGCCGCCCAGGATGTCAGGATATGTGATGAAATACGGTCTCTAGAACACTAAATACTAAAGACTTATTTAGAGACAGGTGTTTTCAAAATTTGAAAAAAGGACAGTATTTACCATCCAAACATCACAATCCTCAAAACCAGCTACACTTCTACTACCTCTAAATGAAACTGGGACTTACCATGCACACAAGTTTGTTCTCCTGGGTCTCCTTATCAAAGGAGGTATCCACGGCATCCTCCCCTCCGGCAATTCTCTCCCCGATGTCACCACTGATTCGCATCACCTCTACGTGCAGCCGGCCTGCCACCTACAGCAGCGGGGGCAAAAGCAGATCCTTTCTCCAGATTTTGTTCTTTCTTCTGTTTTAGAGTCAAGTGGTTAGCTTAACGGTATAATAGGTTCTAACAGTTACTTTTCCTCAAATTACCTGGAATAATCACTATCAAGCGGTCTGGAAACACAGGTATTAACAATACACGTACATATTGCTTGTCATTATTGATGAAAAATTGTAACAATGATCTACTATCACCACCCTGCTGTTTCCTGAACTGTTCTCTGCAGGATACAAGGCATGAGGAGAACACTAACCTCTCCTTTCTGGTTGATGATTGGAACAGCATATTGTAACTTCACATCATAGAAGAGGGACTCCAGGAAGACATTAGCCACCCCAATGAGACTGTGATTTTCCTGCTCATCATAGAACGGATCTGCACGCCTGAAGTAAGACCGTATCACCTTTAAGGAGATTTGAAACATACCGCTTCAGAAAATGACTTAAATGAATTCAACCTACCACTTTTTGATGCCGTCTACTAAAGTCATTAAATTCAGCTGCAGTACAGCACTGTATTACGCACGTGCACACACACACCCTCCTCTTCAGTCCCACTTAGAATGGCGGTCAGCAGCCTCCACCCATGAGCGAGTAACCCCAGTAACACATCATTACCTTCATCATTTCTTCTCCCGCAGGTGGGAAACCTTGCCATGAAAGTAGAGAGAGCATACACGGACTAGAAAAAGCAGCAGCGCGGGCGAAAGTACCCTTCGTTTCTCACTCACATCTATTCCACTGGTTCCTACCAGATCATTAGATGCGCTGCTGCTAATGAGAGGGAACCCCCTGACAGGAGCATGGTTTGCTTTTTGTTATGTTGTTAATGTGGTTTCATTTCTAAGTTGAATTAGGAGAGGAATGCAGAAGAAAATGAAAAAAAAAATGTTTTAAGAAAAAATGTCATCTAACTATAAGAAGTCATTTTTACAGATGAACATCATTACAAAAGAAGAGGCTAAAGAAATAAACAACTCTGTGGGGCCCTAGGACCAGCAGTGTTGAAAATATGGAAAAACATACATAATTCATATTTCTATTTTAAATAGGTATGAGCTCATGGCTGACCTAAATGAGCAAACCTGCAACTTGAGGAGGGAGTACCAGAGTTCAGGTTTCTACGGTGCCTACTTTAGGATAAAGGTGCCTTCAAAAAATGTTCCTAATAGTATAAATATTAAGGTACTACTGATATTCAAGTCAAAAAACAGATGTCATAGGTTTGTTATTTGCAAGGTTAAATGTTTTGAGAAATGGGAAGAGAGATAAATAAGGCACAATCTCTGTCCTGAATAAAACCGCAGGAGACAGATACACGTAACACCAACAGAAGCCAGAAAGAACACAGAAGATTCTACTAGAAATCCAAAGAACACAAATGCAGAGAAGAAAAAAAAAGATGCCAGAAAAATAGGTTATTTAAATTCTTGATTAGCTAAACAATTTACAGGATTAAAATAAATGTTTTACTTATAAAACAACATATTTTGGAAAACTGAACAGTTCTTCCCTAAAATGGGCAGGCTCATTACTGAGTGGTTCCTTCTGCGATTATCAGTTAGGTGATTTTTCTCAAATAACTTACCGGGGTATCTTCTTCACATTCCTTCCACTCCTGATAAAGGTCTCTCATATCCAATAACCTGTTGTCCAGTTTTTCCAAAGACCAAATCTGCTTCCCTTTTCCTTTTCTTCTCACTTGGATGGCAGGTTCACTAAGGAGAGAGCCTCGCTGCAAAGACAGTAAGTGACTTTGTGAAACACAAAGATATCTATGCATTGAGGACATCAACCCCAACATTCTATACCCACCAGTCAAATGTCATCAACTAACACGGAAACTGTTATCATCGTTAATCTGTTCAGCGCAAAACTTCCCAGAAATCTTACAAATTTAATATAATCCTTTACATAATCCTTAATATAATCCTATCTAACTGAAACCAAATTTAAGTATAAATCTAAATTTACATTTAAATCCCAGAAAAGTAAACCATGTTTAAAGGGAAGTCAAAAAAGTTTTAATCAGACTGTCACACGACCAAAGAGTACCAGTGAGTAGGAAGAGAGTCATAAGCACTGAACGGGAAGGCAAAGTTTGCTGGCATGCATGGTTAAGCATCTTTCTCTTTCAAAAGTTTGAATTTAAAAAAATTTTTGAAAGGCTACTATCTTAATGTGGTACAAAACACAAATGATTGAAAGAGTAAACTGAAAAGTATCGTATTTACCAATTTGGAGGCAACAAATGATACCAGCTTCCAAATATACACAGTTTGTATTTATTATTAAAACGGTATAGAACTAGATAGAGATGTTGGTTACGCAACACTGTGAATGTACTAAATGCCACTGAATGGTTCACTTTAAAATAATTAATTTTACGTTATTTGAATTTCACCCCCCCCCCCAAAAAATAGTACTCATTGTTTTTCCAGCTTAGAAAAGCAAAATGCTTTTATGTACAAAAAAATTTTTTAACTTTTTGAAATCACAAAGTAGAAAATAAAAATGTCCCTGTACATCTCCCCCAGAGAGATGTACCTATCAGACATCTAATCGACTGAGATTTACTAGAATTTTTTTAAACTGTTCTGACACATCTACTTAGAACCTTAGAGAATTTTGAAAGACACCAATGTTGCCTTAACATCTTGCCTATAATCGGTCCAAAGAAACAGAATTTACATAATGAAGCAAGGATTTTAGAATTCTGAAGTTCAAAAATTACCATTCTCTCACATACTGTAAAGGTCTTTCTGCCTTATATTCAGCCAGCTAGGAAATGGATATCTGTATATAAAATTCTACCTAATCCATCAAAAATTATGTACTAATATAATCAAGAACTATAAAAGAACTGAAATATGAAAGAAAACAACTGAATGGCAAGGATAGGAGATTCGGATGGGACTTTCCCCTATATTTTATTAGGCTTCTTACATTACACACACACACAAAAGAGATTTGTGATTTTGAATACCCACATGAAACAACTAGTGAACAGTTCTGTCGTGCCATCTATTGGCAAGCACAAAATAACATGGTATAAGTAAAATGAACACCTAACCTGGGTGGAAGGTGGGGAGGGGTGGCAGAGGAACAGAACAAAGGGAAGAACCACCTGGAGGAGACTTAGGAAATACTTCTCAGAAATAATTTAAACAAACTTGAAAACAGGAATTGAGTAAAAGAAATCTGTAGAGCTGGGGGTGGGGGTGGAAGAGGATGTCTCTAGTGGATAAAACCATATATGCACAAAGAGAATTAAATGGAAGCAAATTCTGCTCAAGACAGGAGCACAGGTACAAATTATCTAGACTACGCAGGGTATAGGTGGGGATGAGGGCAAACCTCCCCCGCGCCGGCTGTTTAAATACCCCTGGTGAAATATGAAGCTGTTTTATCCAGTGATATCTTTGTTTTTTTCATTAACAGCAACCTCACCTTCCTGTTGGCATCAAGGCTGGAGGCTGGAATCTGTAGGGTTACTTTATACTCTGTTCTTTTATCCAGTTCTTCTGCAATGTAACTAGCTTCTCTCACCAACAGATTGGCTTTAACAATTTGTTCCCTCAGCCTCATCAGGCTGTTATTCAGCGTTGCTTCTCTTTAAAACAAAACGGGGTGGGGGACAGATAACCATGAAAGCAGCACATCGAAATATTATATAGTACATCATACGTTAATGCTAAACTGCGAACCAAGCTTTACAACTGTCTTTTGCACACAGGGAATATATCACCGACACTGACCCATGCAGGCACTTGAACGTGGGCTATGTTACAAGCACTGGCACATGCTCCTGTAAGAAGCTGGCCAGAGACTAGAGCTTGGCAAACTTAACTGTATATACAAATCACTTGATAAATGAAGATGTTGACTCAGTAGGTCTGGGGTTGGGGACCTGAAACACTACATTTCTATCCATTTCCAGGTGACAGAGATGCTGCCTGTCTGCAGACCAAACTCTGAAGAGCAAGAGGTTAGTTAAGTACAGTCTGTAACCATGGATAAAACACTTAGTGCAATGCTAATTAGCCCATACAGAGATCAAACTTGCAATCTGGATCTCATCGGCACCATGCTTTACCTACCTGATAAACCACCTTTTTTTCCTTTTTTAAAAAAGCATCTACCCACGCTTCAGAACCTAAAGTATAATACAACAATAAAGTATAACTTCTAAGTACACACACTTGTTTAGTCAAATCCAAAAGCCATACAAACTGAAAATGGGGCAGCGCCCAATAGGGGCAGCTTTAAATAAATCAATATAAATTGACAATTTCCTTTTTTTTTTTTTTTTTTTTTTTCCAAAAAGGTGAGGGGGAGACAATGCCAGTGGTTCTTAGCTGTAACACTCTTTTAATGTAATTCAATTTTAAAGTAAGGCCTAGATTTTTCCACTCTGTATGTTACGCAGGTGGATTAAAGGTGATGAATGTGCGCTACCCAGGTGGCAGAGGCCCCAGACTGCACCTACCTCTCTTCCGCCCACTGCCTCAGTCGCTGCTGAGCGCTGGGTGAGTGGAAGGAAAACTTGTCCGAACTACGACAGTTTGGCTTCTCAGGAGACAGCCGTCTCCGGAGCTGCTCCAGTTCATGTTCATACATGAGCCTCTGGCGCTCCAACGCAGACCGTTTCTCCTCTTCGTGCTGTTGTTCTAGGCTGCTCAGTATTGACTGCATGGGATCTAAACAAGGTTTTTTTTTTAAGGCAAATAATAAACAAAAGGTTAACTGCACAACACAATATACTTCAAATGTTGTTCTGTATTGCTGTATTGTTTCTCATACTAATTAATAACGTAAGATTCTTCTTTTTGTGTGTGTGTGTGTGTGTGTGTGTGGCACACGGGCTTAGTTGCTCCGTGGCATGTGGAATCTTCCCAGGGCAGGGCTCAAACCCGTGTCCCCTGCATTGGCAGGCGGATTCTTTACCACTGCGCCACCTAGGAAGTCCAATAACGTAAGATTCTGAAAGACAGTTAACTTTCCTTACTCCCAATTACTGATCGTATGATCTATTCTGTAGATATATGGCAAACTATCTTCCATACAAAAAAAAGCAGGTCCACTGTATGTTCTACACATAACCTAAGACAGTTAACACTCCAGAGATCCACTACAGTAATAAGCCAGTGGCTGTCAAGTCTCAAATCTGAGAAATTCTATCAATGAGAACAAAGTTTGCAGTGATCTGTATATCAAGGCAGAAAGAACAAGTTGTTATAAGTATAATAAATGAAGGCCAAAGTCACAAAAGAAATAAGTACAGAGAACAATATGAAGGTTTCCTTTTTTGCTAACGTTTAAAAAGTGTCCGTTGTAAACATCTCTAACAGTCTAGCAACTTTGAAAGATTCTAAGAAGCACGACAGATCTGCTCACCGTTACTGCCCAGAGCCTTCATGGTTACCTCCATCTGTGCGTACTCGTAACTGAAGTTAATCTCGCTGGACACCTCACTGGACGAGTCTCCGTCCACATCCAGCTGCTCAGAACTGGTGTCGTTCTTCATGGACATGTCTTGTTCCTCATTCTCTCGATCTGCTTTCTTTTTCTTTTTAGGTAAATTAAGTCTTGTGGGAGGGAAGAGAATATTATTTTTTAAAGAAAGACATGCATTTATTCATTCCATTCATTAAATAGTGGCATTTGCGAGATGCCAAGGGGAAACCACGTGAACATAAGGCAATTATTGTACTCAGAAGTTTACATTTTAGTAATAGAAATAAGACACTTGCACCTGCTCAAATCATGACAACAGAATGTGACACAAGGCCATGTGACAAGCTAGATGGCAGAGAAAAGCTGAGGACCACCTCACACTGGAATAAAAGAGGAAGGGATGACAGAACAGGAAGTCGTCTGAGCTGAGCCTTAAAGGGTGAGGAGAAAGCAGGATGTTAGGACAGAGGAAAAATGGTAACTCTCACGGCCTCTGGAGAAATTCTAAATAAAATGACATGGAGACACACAAAATTTGTATAGTAGAAGTTGTGAGAGATAATGGTGGAAAGATCAACTTAACCCAGACTATGAAGGCTCTGAACACTAAGCCAAGCAATCTACACGTGATTTAACTTGAGAAGAAAAAAATGAAAAACCTTTTCCACACACTTTGTACCCCTCTACGCTTTCTGCAATAATCAAAATAGCAGCTGGCCCACGAACAAAGGATCTAGTCACCTTGATATCTGAAACACAGTGCCAGTGACAGGATTTTAATTTTATACTCTATCCAGCCCGCCTGTCCCCGCCAACACAGCAACAACTTTGTATGGAAAACAATGTGCAGTCCCAGGTCACTTTCTTTCCCAGCCTCCTTTGCAGCTGAGAGGCAAATTCTAGCACATGAGACGTAAGTGGAAGGTTGCTAGGGACTCTGGGAAGACTCCTGCTTCTTCTGATCAGGACAGTCAGGGCTAGTCCTGCCACCCTTCAACCTCGTTTCCCTCATATATGTCTGAGTGCTGCTCTGATGCCCAGAGTGGCATGGCCATCTTAGACCACGGGGAAAAGCCAAGACAACGACAAGACTTCTGCCATGACACTTTTGGGAGGCTTAGCCAATGCCAATAACCACCTTCCTTGGGAGTTCTTGTTTTGTCAGAGAAACGAACTATCTGGTTAAGCCATCACAGTCAAGTTTGCCATTACGTGCAGCTGAGAGCATTCCTAAATGAAATACGAGCCTTATTTTATGGACAAGGAAACTAAAACCACTACTTTTCCCCCAAAAAAAAAACAAAAAAACAAAAAGACAAGCATGTCAGAAAATAATTAATGAATTCTTATACCAGATGGCAAAACAATCATATTCTACTGAGAAATAAAAAAGGAAAAAATATGTAAGTAAACACAGTATTTCTCTTGAGTGTACTGTTCATATGTCCCTTGGGTTCAAACCATACAGTGAACAAGCATATGTACAGTGAATAAATACATATGTGCACAAAACAATGTAGAATATTTATAGCATTAACTTTACTTTTTTTAATATATACTCTTCTATTTCAGAGTATAATCATCAATAATCTCCCTCTTTGAGAGCCATGAATGTCATACCTGAAGAAGTGGTTGTTCCCCCATAATATCCTGTCCCCATGGTGCAGCTGAATAGGACTAGATACAGAAGAGCCATTTACAAATGTTCTGTGGGGAGAAGAGGTCAAACATGTAAACAATGATTATCATGTTCTCTCCTTTAATTTTTCCAATACAATATAGGATAAGTAAAATAATCAATTCCCCAAAATAAAATCTGCCTTTGGTGAATTTTTGTATTATTTGTATTTCCTTCTTTGCTGATTTACTTAAAATGTGCATGGTACCAAGTATCACAGATTATTACCCTCTACCTTTCAAAGTTCTAAATTTGTTATATAGCATATTAAGGAGTAAATACAGAACCACTGCAGCCAAGAATAAAAAGATGGTAGCAGTATACACTACAACTAAAACAAGCATGTCCAATCCACATGGATAAAATGAGCCCATCAACCAGCTAAACTCAGAAACACCTATAGTATCAGTGATAGGAAATGAGACTGATGTTAAATTCTTCTGCAACTTCCTATAGCATAGAAAAATGTCCACATCCTAACAATACACAGAAGATTTGTAAGATCCACTTGACTGCTTATCCTGACAATGGAGTTCAACAGAAGCAATGGTGGGTAGAAGGATATTAAGGAAAAATTTTAGTGGGGCAGGAAATAAACAGAAAATTATGCACACCACTGTAAGATTGGTATTTCTCGAATACCAGTGTCATCATGCCTCTCTCCACTGAATGACTCAGCCGCTTAGAGATAGGACCAAGGTCAAGTTCTTTAACTTGACATTGAAGGCCCTACAAAAGGAAACCCTCTTTATCTCCTTCTTTTCCTCTTCTAGTGAATTCTTAACTCCAGCAAAAAAAAAAAGGGGGGGGGGTAGTTATGTTCTTTCCGCTAAACATGATTGACTCTTTCTCCAAAGCGAGGCTTATTCCAGTCCTACAACCTGGCACAGGAGGATTCCTGTTCTTCTCCATCACCCTGCGTCTCACTCAGTTTGATTTCTCACAAAGCCCAGTTTGTTTTCTACTTCCTCTGCCACTCCAGCCTATTGTACCTTAGTTTCTTCAAATTCCTAGGGCACTCAGCTGGCTTTATACTGCCAGTTCTTTTTAATGTATATGCATACACACAAAACCTTGCTCTCCATCTAGATTTCACTTACCATGAGGTTTTTAAACACTAAAAGTAATTGGTCTTTATGCTCCTATGGTCTGATTATTCAAAGCACGAGCTCAAAAAATAGAGTTATGACAAGAGGGGACCTACTAAAATTAGCAGATTTTAGCCTTTATGACACAAATTCCTTAAATACACTGAGGAGTTTAATTAAAGGCAAACACATATATAGGCTTTTTTTTTTAAGCTCCACAGTTAATAAATAAAAGCACGACTATAACAGTTCTCAAAATGTGATCTGTATGGGGTCCCAAAGATCAAATTTATTTTTATAATAACACTAACCTGCCCTTTTTCACTGTGTTGATATTTGTATTGGTGAAGACCAAAACTGCTTGTGTTTTAGCACAAACTAAGGCAGAGGCAGCAAACATTTATTAGTAGTCACTGGATTACTCACTGCTATGCACTCACAATTTTTTAAAATGTATCATTTCACGAAGCAGTAAAAATGACTACTTTTAGTAAATCTTGACCCTTGAGTAGTACACAACTTCTTAAACATTCCAGGTGACAAAATGAGAAGTACACACAAAGCACTGTGCTAATGCATACCAAAGTATGACGACTGTCTTAAGCAAAAGATACCCAAAGTGGTTTTCTGGCAGACATTTTCTTGAAAATGAACAAAGGCAGTCTGTCACTCCGACAAAAACAACTGACAGTATTTGTTGTCAATTGTAAATGTCAAGTGAAAATTAGAGTTTTGGGAAATTTGTGTCAACTGTCCTCCAACCAAAGACCACCATATTCCCATAGCTGAACCAGCTGGGTTTATCACTCATGCAGAGGGAGAAGGCACCACAGGAAGCATGGGGGCATCTCACGGTGGGGGGGGGGCAGTCTGTTGCAGGACTGGGCTGCAGCTGCACAGCCTGGGAGAGGGTCTCAGGAGGTGGGGGTTCTGTATATATTGGACAGTGTCGGAGAGCAGGAGTAATTCTATGATTGGGTTTGTCAAAAATCTTATCCACAGAGGATAAAACTGTAATTGGTGAAGAAACAGCCACTCACATTGGCTGAGAGAAGGTGTTTGGTATTTTGGGTGTGGTATTAGTGACCCTGGTTTTCATCTCTGCTGAAACAAAATTATTATGTGGCCTGCTTCATCTTATTTTGTCACAGCCTCAGAGTAATCTTCCTTAGGGTTGGGATCTGTGAGATTATTTAATAGGAGAAGAGCATGCCTGAGCTGGGGGCACCGGGCCAGCTTACACTTTTTTTTTTTTCTTTCTCATTTATATCCTTCACTATGAGCTTGATAGCTTCCAAATATTTAAAGACTTTATGGATGAAATTACTGATACTAATAATTTTTTGATATAATGATGTATCAACATTCAGAAGCACTTATATATTAGTCTGATATTACATGCTAAGGATAGAGAACCAAAAAAGAAAGGTCCTTGTTCCCAAAGAGCTGCCAGTCCAATGTGGTAATAAGGGATAACAGCCCACAAGAACACAGTATGAAGTGTTAACGTAACAGGAAGCACAAAGTGCATCAGCAATATGCACCGGGGGCTCTTATTCTAGACCAAAGTACATAATGACAGCACTTAACCTTGAAGGTCAAGCAAAATTAGCTGGCCAGAGGAACGGCAGATGCAGAGGAATAGGAGATAAACAGGAGGGATGTAAGGGATTTTGTATCAAGAATAGCAGAAAGCCATCTGGCTGTATGGTGAATGGACCAAGAAGAAGATTAGGGTGCTGGCAGGGGTTCCCGTCAAGACTTGATTAATCTTCTATAGTGTATATAGAAAGGAAGGATGGGTTTAAGCAATATTAAAAAGTTAAATATTAAGGACCTGGTAACTAACTGAATATCTTCATTAAGTGAACATAAAATCACACAAAGGCCAAACATCCTTATATCCTCAATTAGTGTACTTTTTCCTCTTAAAAGTTATTGTGACATTAACACTAATTAAAGTACATTACCTGGTGTTCTTTTGAGGAGTCAGCATAACCTGGCCTTCTGATGTGATGTCTATGATACAATGTTCAGGAAGAATTCCCATTCCACATAGTTGGATATCCTGGGAATTTGCTGAACCTATCAATGTATGTTCCTACAAAAGAATCAAATTCACTGATTAATACTGTATTCCTACATGTACACAAGCTGAAATTGTCCACTCTGAGCTCTTGTATATTGATCTGTTACCCTGGCTAAAAGATTTTTAAAGCAAATGGAATGGTAGGGGGAATTTCTGGCTTTCTCTGAAATTCATTCTCCAAGTTCTATTTTCTTGTAAGGAATAATACACTGAGTCGAGCTATAACTTTTAAACCTAAAACTATAGTTTTATATTAATGTCTACACTATAGTCGTTATTTTCCACTGCAATCTTGATTCCAAATATTCTACACTACTCTCAGAGCATGAACCGTGTGTACCAAAAATACTGGTCTGGAAACTACAGTTACTTAAGTTGTACATTACCTACCCGGTCTCAATCAAGATGAGTCTATAAAGATAAAGAACTATTCGAATGTAAGGAGTTTATTTTATGAATCACATGGTCTCCCTACACCTCATAAAAAATATGGTAGAAGCATTCTTCTTATCCTAAACCCCCAGCTACTCAATTCTCTAAGTCCCAATCACTAGTGTCACTTTTTGTCAGGTAACGGAGAAAACAGACATAAGAACTGGGCTCTCTCTTGTGTGCTTCAACATCTGACTGCCCTTAAATGTTGATATGACTCAGAAGGAACAAGTATGGCTACTTTCCAATAAAACTTTACTTATGAACACTGAAATCTGAACTTCATATAATTTTCACATATCCAAAATATTATGATTCTTTTCATTTTTTTCCAACCAACCATTTAAAAAATGCAAAAACCATTCTGGGCTCCTGGGCCATGTGAAAACAGGCAGGGCATGAGATTTAACCTATGGAAGTAGGTTGCTGACCATACACCACGATGATCTCACCCAATCCAACAGGCTTTAAATACCATATATATAAAATCACCAACCAGGATCTACAGACTTTAGTTCCATCACTTTCCCACCTCCACTACCACTGTCCCAGTCACAGTCACCATCATTTCTTGCCTACTTGGCACAACTTGGATGTCTAACAACACTTCAAAGTGAAAGGGCCAAAGCAGAATTTTTGCTTCTATCTCCCCGCCACCATATTGAGTCTATTCCCTTCCCCAATACTAATGGCACCAACACCACCCAGCTGGTCAACTAAAAAAAGCTAAGATGCTATCCTGAAGTCTTCTTTTGCCTTACCAGCCTACCCCCGCCCCGTGTCAATCAGGAAATCCTCACAGACGCTCCCTCTGAAACATATCAAGAATCAGCTCACTTCTCACCTCTGCTATCACATCCTCGTCTCTCGCCCAGGTGAGTATAAGAGCCTCCTACTATTTCTCCACTTCTATCCACCCCACCTGCTCCCACCACAAGAACTGATCACATGATCCTCTATTGAGACCCCTCTAGTGGCTTCCCTCTGAACTTCTAAGAAGTTCAAATTCTGACCCAGGTTTACAAAGCCTCTGTGAGCTGGCCCCTGCCGACCTCTCATCTCAGCTCCCAGCACTCAGCCTCTCCTGAAGAGGTAGAGTGATCCACCTACTCGGGCCTTTCAACTGTTCTTTGAGGACACTGACCGAGCTTCCTCTGTCTTAGGTGTTCCTCCCCTGATCTTGATATTGGTGGTTTCCTACCATTTCCACCTCAGCTTTTAAGTACACATCCTCAGAGAGGTGTATCCTGAACGGACAATCAGAAATAGCCACTCTGTTACTCTCACACCTGAATTCCTCACATAGACTGACTGTTCGCGGGTTTACCATCCATCCCCACAGCTAGCATGGAAACTCCAAGAGAGAGGAGAACAGCCGGAGCTGCACCCCGCACCCCCGCCCACCACCCCCGTATTCCAAGCATGTGATACAGGCCTGGGACATTTAGCTGTTAAATATAAACGAAAAATCAATGGGCAGCCATTTCCCTTGGCATTCCCTTCAGATTCAGAGGAAGGAGATTCCTCTTGTTTGCTCATAACCCCTCTAATTATAGGCTGGGTTCCAATTCTTCCCATCTCTTCTGGGATCTCAATGTCATACAAAGTCCTCTTCCCTTCCATTATTTTCAATATCCCTTTTCTGGGGGTTTCTTCTGTCAACTGGGCTGCAGCGGCGTTTCCAAGGAAACAAAGAGCTGGGATCTGAGCTGTGCCATCGTATCCTGTTCGGTCCTCAGGGATATACATACGATATACAGAGAGGACATTCCAGGCAAGCATCTACTCTTGATTTTGGCTGAGGCTTCCTGGTCAATCCCCTACTTCCCTAACCTGAGGAACAGGGCCTGACCAGGTGTAAACTGCAAGGAATGCTTAGTGACATTCAGTAGCGGGCCTAACGAATGCATCCCGTCTGTCTCCATTCCCCACTTCTTCGCTCTCTGTCTTACAAAACCAACTGCAAGGTGGAGAGAAATTTGAAAAGGAAAAAAAAAAAATAATTTGAAGAGAAAAAGAGCCCAAGATCATCTAAAAAAAGAAGAAAAGATCCCCAAAGCACTTGGCTTAGGCCATTTCTACGCATAATCCCTTTCCTCCTCCCATAAGAAACTCTAGCAGGTGTCCTAATTGTGAATTTGGAATCCTTTTTGTCCTTGGGGATGGAGGTAGAGAAAAGCCCTGAACTACCCCCTACACTGGAGTTTGAGTGTAGAACCAGCTCCTATTGCCACACTCCAAGACTGCACACAGGTTCACTCTCATGTCTCTGTCCTTGCTTTTGTTCTCTTTGCCAGAAATAGTCTCTCTTCCCTTCATCCAAATATAAAATATCTTCAACACCTACTTCTAACCTCATCTTCTACTTGCAGGTTTCACTAGCGGCCTACACTGACTTCTCCCTTCTCTCAACCCTTATTATACTTAGAGTCAGCACCACAATTTATTATTGCATGAATGTTGTTTTTTCCCCTTATGTAGACAGCAACCTATACAGGACTCTTGCATCTTTCCCAATAACAAGCACAGTCCATGATAAACAGTGGATGCTGTTAAGTATCTGTTGATAAACTGAATTAAAAATTATCAGTGGTAAGATAATAAACAGCAAAGGTCTAATCTAAATTCTAGAAGGAAAATTTCTTTTCTTCCCCAACAAATATTATATTGAGCACCTATTTTCAGCTGAACACTGAGCCACTAGAGACAAAAGATAGACAAGGTCCCAAATGTACAGCTTACATTATAAAAGACAACTTAAGTGTCTCATTTGAGGTTATAATCCATTCTGATTTAGATAATGGTTTGCCTGACTCTCAAACACTGGGTTCTAAAAGCTCAACTCTACTAAAGCCATAACTGTCTGATGCTTAAACAAGTTAGACAATAAGCTTCTTGATAAGTTCTTCCTATGGTTCTCTATGCACTGCAATAAAAACACTGATGAGGAAGAGAAAGAAACTTGTCATAGGTTGGTACAGAAGTTTACCTAGCGAGTAACTAAATGCTATGAACAGTACAACATATCAGGGATACCTTTTCAGTCTCTATGTGATATGTGAGTACAGTAACTCTAAAGTATATCAGTTTTAGGGAAAACTTTAGCAAATACCTTTCTTCATCCATTTAATTTCACTGGAGATGATCAGTTAACTATTCTACGAATTTACTGTACCTTGCTTCCTCTGTGAAGCAACTATCTATGTGACTCTTTTGAGAATCTCCCTTTAATCAACTAAGTCCTAAAAGAGAGAGAGGAGGAGGAAGGGGTGAGGGAAGGAGACAGAAAGTGACATATTTCACGGGGTGCCTTTTCCCAGCCTGCTAGCACATCAGCACAGCCTGCGAGGTTGCTCAGCCTTATCAGTATTCTCAGACAATTTCTGAAGGTAAAGAAGAGCATCTGCAATCAGCGGAGGAGTACTTGTTGCTCTTTACATACCTAAATAATCAATAGTCTTTAATAAAAGACATCACCCTGGCTTAACAGAACCAGGACCCTGAGGACAGCCTTTCAGGAACGGAGGTGAGGAAGGAAGGAAAGTTCTCTTTCTTTTACAAGTTCAAATATTACTCTGAGTCAAACTGCTGCCAACCAAGAACGTCTCACGGCCACACCTGTGTCTTAGTCGTCCTGGGTCCCTTGAAGCCTGGCCCACGGCTCCATCAACACAGAATGGCTGTGCCCCTGCCATTCTGATCACCTCCTCCGCGGACTGAACGCTGGCAGGCAGCTTACCTCCAACGGGAGCAACGCTCACTACAGGATTGCTCCCCACGTACATGCACTTTGAAGCTGCTGCGGAATCACTGGTACAAATCCTGACCAAGGGTGTATGTGATAATTTGCCCCAAATCCTTCAGAATCACCCTTGTTTCCCCAGTCATTAGCAGCTGACTTGTGAAAAGAGTAGATCCAGAACTGCACAAGCAAAACAGCTCTCCTGAAAGATTTGGCAGGTAATTCAAAGGTGTGACTGGAATCAATCATACTGTGATCCTATTTCTGTAATTAAAAAATATGTATCACTATACATACACACACACATATATACAGGAATAGATCCAGAGGATATAGATAAAAATATTAAATATTAACTGTGGGCTTCTCTGGCTGTCCAAAATTGGGCATTAATTCCCCCTTCTTTTTCTAATATGTTCTTATAAGACTTTTTAGGGGAAAAAAAGTGTATTACTAGCATAACATTTTTAAGGTGAGGGGAGCAGCTCTTTCCTCTAGAAGCTTGGCTTATGCTGGTATAAATCTCCAAGTCTCTCAATAAAACTAAAAATAGAACTACTATACAACCCAGCAATTCCACTCCTGGGTATATATCCAAAAAAGACAAAAACACTAATTCAAAAAGATACATGCACTCCAATGTTCACAGCAGCATTATTTACAATTGCCAAGATACGGAAGCAACCTCGACATCCATCAACAGATGAATGCATAAAGACGATGTGGAATGGAATACTATTCAGCCATAAGAAAAGAATGAAATTTTGCCATTTGCAGCAATACAGATAGACTTGAAGGGTATTATGCTAAGTGAAATAAGTCAGACAGAGAAAGACAAATACTATATGATATCACTTACACGTGGAATCTAAAAAATACAACAAACTAATGAATATAACAAAAAAGACGCAAACTCACAGATATACAGAACAAACTAGTGGTTACCAGCACAGAGAATGAAGGGGGTGGGGGACGATACAGTGGCAGAGGAATGGGAGATACAAACTATTAGGTGTAAGACAGGCTACAAGGACGTAGTGTACAACACAGGAAATACAGCCAATATTTTGTAGTAACTCTAAATGGAGTATAACCTTTAAAAATTGTATAAAAAATTTTAAAATAATTTTTAAAAAATAAGTAAATCTCCATGTCTACCTCAGAACTGCAAGCGGACCTCACTTTGCACAAGTGTGCAGGACTATAAAAATAATTAAACAAGGAGATCTTAATAATCAATGGGGAACACTCCAATAATTCTGTGACATTTAAAAATGTCTGTAAAGGGAATTCCCTGGTGGTCCACCAGTTAGGACTCCATGCTTTCACTGTCAAGGGCCCACATTCAATCCCTGGTCAGGGAACTAAGATCCACAAGCCACGCTGTTCGGCAAAAAAAAAAAAAAAAGAAAAAGAAAAAGAAAAAAGAAAAAAAATCCATAAAAACATGAAGAATTCTCTTACTGTTTTAATGTATAGGGAAATGAAAAAATAGTAAAACTAATATTTATTTAGTACACTGTCATTTAGAACAATAGAAACGATGAAATTTAAAGCATTTTATTTCTTTGTTAAAGGCTTATCAACGGGGTATGTGTATAAAAACAGATGATTGAACTTGGTGTACCCCCAAAAGAAAAAAAAAAAAGTTTCAAAAAAAAAAAGGCTTATCAAGAGTAGCTGGAACAGTGCTTGCCGCCTTCTTCTCAACATGTAACTTACAACATGGAGTGAGCATTATTTTCCACGCCTTGCAGAACTGTCATACTCCTTTCTAAGCTTCTACCATCTTATCCTTTGTGCACTGAATGTTGCGAAGTATCTCCAAGAATTCCTCTCAAGTGAAGTGCTTTCTGGTGTCACTCCCTCTGAGACATCAGCATTCTTCTCATCACAGTCATTTTCATTATTTACATCGATAAGTTCACTAACTTCCTCTGACTGCACATCTAGAATCTCATGAATGTCTGCAATGTCTACATTAGTTACTAAATCATGTTAGCTGGAATTTGTGTACGTTGGAACTATGCAAAGCAAGAGCTGACTGGCTATGCAAATTAGATGCAAAATTATCTTGTGAGTTACGTACTACCTATGGTTTGGCCACCAAACTTTGCTTGTGCAAGTTCTAGATGGAAAAAATAAACAGGATTCTATTCTGGAAGAGAACCCTTCAAAACCTGACTAGAAAGAATGCTAAAGGTAATTTAATCCAGTGGCCTCATTTTATAGATGGGGTGCTCAAAGTCAGCCAATAATGTGAAGTCATCTGCCCAGCATCTAAACCAACTTGAGAATTTGAAAGCAAAGAAATAAAACACACTCGGCCTCTAAATTCCTCCATCCCACATCATGGTATCACTTCACTGAAGCAAAAACTGTTCTTGGACTGAGATCATCCTTCTGAATGTGCTTTGTAATGAATATACTTTTGTCATGGGTTTAGCTTGGGCAGTGAAGAAACCAACACTGCCCTAAACTCTGCCAAAACAGGGTTGACCACACAGTCTGAAACAGAATCCCAACACCTCCACACAAGATGACCAGAAATATTTTGACTGCTCTCCAAAAGTCTTTAAATGGTTTCTTTGTGTAACTTTTTATAAGGAACAGATATGAATCAGGTTTTTTTTCTTGTTGGGTGTATGTGTTTGTGTGTTCCAACTTGAACTTCATCACATCGGAAAGAAAAAGAACTCAGAGTTTTGAAAATTAAAAGGGCACAATATTTAAGTCCTATTCTAATACTGCAACTCTCCTAAAGAATATGAATATCTACAGCTGAAATTCTAACACAAAAAGCTGCCAACATTGTTAAAAGCACAGCAAGAGATGTGCTAATATGCCATTTTTTTCAAAGGACAAGGATAACATAATAAGGTACCAGAGTAACAAATGAGAAAATGGTACGTGGAATAATTTATATGTGGATAGTGCTTCTGTTTATAAAGTGACTCTATATGTTAAATCCTATTTAATCCTCCAGGAACCCTGTGAGGTCACCAGACAGAGAAAACTTCCACTTATAGAGGAAGAATCTGTAGACTGCGGGGGACAAAGGACTTGAGAGCAAACATCTGTCAAGCAGTGGTGCTGGACTAGAAACTTGGGACATCTTCCTCCTAGCCCAGAATGGCTCCCACCACACACAGCACCTGAGTGTGCACACGTGACTGTACGAAACAAGCACGTGTAATAAAGTGTGGTATAAGATACTTATGAATAACAGGGCCTTATCAAAATACCACAAGGCAATTACACCCCAGATATCCTTGATAAAAACTGTGAAACCAGCCAATGTGTCATGAATTCGTCAATCTCTTTAGAAATGAAATGACACAATTCTCTAATTTTAAAGCTGCTTCCAACTGTACCAGCTCATCTCGACTATCCTAAGTCACTGACTTAGTTAAACCCACACAGATAGTTCCCATACAATGAGGGGAAAAATTTTCCTCCTAATATTTACTAACCATATGTCAGAGTCCCATAGTCCATTTTATAACTCAATTATGCTCTGGGCTTGGCAAAGGCAACTTGGGTGAGCGCCTCATAATTTATGTAGTGTCTCAGTCATGCTCATCCTAAAGTTGTCTCTGGTCTTCCTGGTATGTCCCACAACCTACAGGCTTCAATGTATGTGAGTATGTATGCATATACAATGTATATAGATTTCAATGTATACTTGTTTTTTTCTGCTCCATACTCTGCCCCTGCCCCCTCAGTCTCTAAGTGACCTACCCTTTCTTTATAAGTTGATAATCCAAAATTTTTAATTTTCCTTAGAGTTACTGGAAACACAAATTTCAAATCAAGTGGTCCTAGTAACTTTCTTTAAACATTTCCTCTTGTAAGCTAAGAAACCACTCACCAAAAGGTGTGTTTCACAGAAATCACAAAAGCTTTAGTCTCCTGATGAAACCATTTAGTTTAAAAGTCATTCTTTAAGCTGTAACGTTATCTAGTTAATTCCCTGGTTTAATCACATTAAATAATAGAAGTTAAGCTACTTAATTTGTTGGAAATATAAGAATATCATTTTTTATATTTACTAGGTTGAATGACATCACAAAGACAAAAAAGAAAAACTGATCTCAGAAACTCAAGATTTTTCTACACTCCAGCTTAATCAAATAAAAACAATTTGCTAACTCATTATTTTTGAATATGCATGGTTCCCCAAGTGGAAAAAAAAAAACTGTTGTATTTCATGGCAGGAAATAGTAGAAAAGCCCATTACTTCACCTTTAAGTAGTAAACCAGAAGTTCATTCAGAGCAGGATCAGCATTCAGATTAACGAGGAAACATTTATCATCCCCAACTTTAATTCCAGAAGATTGAAGAGATATTCCAAGACTCTCAAGCTGCTTCTGTCGCTCCTGTAAATGCATTCGAGAAGTATTAATTCCACAGCTATGGAGGCAGCAAGCTATAAAATGTCATATATTAGAGTAATTATTAAATAACTTTGTAACTCAAATATGTTAACTTAGGACATGGTATCATATAGATTACTGCATTTGTTCTCCTTCTAAACTATATAATGTTGCTTTGTTAAGTAAAACTTTTTTTTAATTTCAAAAATAAAGCCATTACCAAGGCAACCGAATATACTAAGTTCTCATTTTTCATTCTTGAAAATATCTAACATCCTGAACTCACCTTTCTCACTGAATTTTGTATATATGAGCAAATATAAGTGTTCTTTACTCAACTATGATCTTTCTAAACAGCCAAGTATTTAATACACTCTGCTGCTTGATATCCTCAGTGGGTCCCCAGCAGGGATAAAGGCCAAACTCCCTCAACCAAGCCCATGGGGCCCTTCAATCTGGCCCACTGACTCTCCATCGTTATGTCCTGTCACCCCTACACTCAAAGCCTGTATGCAGTTAATGGAACATCTTCCAAGGCCCTGAAAGCCTCAAGAACGGTCTCTCTAGCTTAAGGGATTTTTATATGTATTCCTCCTATCAGGAGCACACCTGTTCTCAAATTTGGTAACTTTTTACTCGACTGCTTTTCTGTGAGGGCAGGGACCCTACCCCACTACTGCGTATTCCTAGCACAATGCATAACACGCAAGAGCACTCAAATCGTCAGTGTTGCGAATTTACCAAAATAAAATTTGCATATTCAGTAAAGTCCTATTTTTTAAGAACATGAACCTTTCCTTTTTGTGCCTACCTGTCTCTGAATTCAACAACATACACATGTGCACACAGGGAGATACACGTGTATTCTGCCACCGATGCTCTATGGATAAAGGTATATGAATT
The DNA here is from genome assembly GCF_030028045.1 of Hippopotamus amphibius kiboko. Classification (NCBI taxonomy): domain Eukaryota; kingdom Metazoa; phylum Chordata; class Mammalia; order Artiodactyla; family Hippopotamidae; genus Hippopotamus; species Hippopotamus amphibius. The sequence continues at coordinate 54,215,406 of NC_080187.1, read as the reverse complement.
GGGGCAGAGCAGGGCGTCTTTGACTATGTATAAATAGCAAATAGCAACGAGTCATCAAGAATCTCTGATTCTGAGGAAAGGCAAGACAAGCTAAGTCATTTAACTTAGGGCCACACAGTAAGTCTGCAGTATAATTAAACTGCAGCCTTAGAATTTTGCTTTTTCTAGGCATACCATCCTAATTTATACGGCCACTGCAACCCAGTCAACCTGCCCTAGAAGAATACTATTAAAAACATAGGGATGGGGATATTTTGATTCTGGGTCTTTGACTCAAGTCTCTTTTCTAACAAAAAAACACTATTGGGTTCTTTCAGAAGTTTTGAGTAGTTTAGCACTAGCCATTAGTTTTCAGCACTCAATTCTAAGAAATGATAAAGAACCATGTTCCTAAAAGGAATAAAGCAATTCTAAATATCTCGTATAGTCCCACCTGAGGGAAGGCTTTTTTACGCAGGGATATTGGTGTAATTAAAGAATTATTCCAATAATAGGGAGAAACATTTCTCTATAAAAATGTCTTTTTTGTAAACTATCAATGAGGTGGGTAGATGCTCACGAGCTAATACTAAATTTAAAGAAGTATATCAATCTGTGCACTGGAAAACCCTGGAAGAAAACAGAGATATTTACAGTAGTTTTCTTTGGATGGCTGGATCAGCTAATTTAAATTTTCTTCATAATAATCTTTATTTAATCTGTATTTGCTATAAGTAAATACTACTTTTGTAATACAATAGTTTCTTCTACTTATTCTCTTATTAGGACTCTAGTAATTTTCACTATGGAAACAATCAAAAGATTTAGAAGAAATTTGGTTACTGTCACCCAGTGGCAAAATTTTAATTCGTACAGAGGCAAAGACAAGCCTGAAAAAGAATATATGACTTAACAAAGGTAAAGCCACTCATAGTAAGGGAAAAGACAGGACTTAAATGAGATAATGTATACAAAATAGCCAGATTATACTTATATAGTATATGGCATATAATAAAGAATAAATGTTATAACACATAAAATCCTTCTAGCTCCTACTGGTGAAACCTAAGAATTTTCGTTTGACATTCCAAGCCCTATAACAGCCAAACCTACTTATCTCCAACCACTCCCACGTTCTCCAATAATAACTTTATGACTTTTGCTCAATACTGATAATTGAACATGGAATGAATGTTCTGAATATAGGTTTGTCCAAGGTCACTGAGCAAATCCACGCCAGAGGCAGGAATATAGACGAATAATTGTCTAGGTCAGCAGTGATAGTAAACTACTGTTTTACTCTACTTTCTTAAGCATTCCCCTGTCATTTGAGATTTTATAATGGTAGAAATACCACAAAATTTTTGTTTAAATCAAAGGGCACAGCACTGAAAAACTGTCAATTCGTTGTTATATCTGCCACCAAAAATTTTGAAGTTTTTAATCTTAAAAAACTACAAAAGTTTGCAACATCTAGGAATCAGTTCAAAGAATAAACAAGTATTGTATGATAAGATATAGTTACATTTACTAAATATTGCTTCTGATATCAGAGACTGGTTAATAACTCTTTCTATAAAAATGTCAAACAGTAAATATTTTAGTCATCTGGGTCCTATGGTCTCTGTCACAGCTATTCAACTCCACTGCTGAAGCCATAAATAAGCAAAAACAAATGAGCATGGCACATTCCAATAAAACTATCTATGAAAAGAAGTGGCGGCCCAGGTTTGGACCAAGGGCTTAGTTTGCTACCCTCTGATCTATCTCACTGAACCGTACATTTCTTTACTGAGAACATAAAAGGTGAAAATAAGAGAATCTGGTATCAAAGATATGGCACTGGACTAAGAAATTAGTCAATTTGAGTTCTGATTGTTTACTCAAAAATATTACTGAGCATATACTTTCAAAAACTCAAAGATGAGGCCTTTTTTTCTTGAGAATCTTACCAACTCATTAGGTAATAAAAGTGTACACAAAAAACTGAATAATAGTAAGTAAAGTATCGCATGATTCAAGGGTCAAAAGGTACAGATAGCTTCTACAGGAATTCAAAGGCAAAGACAATCTCTGGGGAGGGGGGCATCCTAGAGGAAGATGCCACAGAACACAGAGGACTGGGAATTCCCTGGTGGTCCAGCAGTTTGGACTCCATGCTCTCACTGCCAAGGGTGGGGGTTCAGCCCCTGGTTGGGGAGTTAATATCCTGCAAGCCACATGGTGTAGCCCAAAAAACAGAAACAAAATAAAACAAAACAAAACAAAAAAACCACAGAGGACTTTTGGAGAGCCTGGCTGACTTAGAACAGAGTCCCAAAAAGTTCTTTAAAAAAGAAGTCCATTTGACTGAGTTCACCCAGATCTCCCCAAAGTTATGTGACCATGAACCATTTTTTTTTTCCGTAAGACTTGTTAACAGTTTGTGGCTATACTGCCAGAAATACATTTCAGGAAATGCTAGTCTGTATTGCAAAGAGGTCAATGGCCAATAGACCAGTGAGAGAGGAGAAGACAGCTCAGAGACACTGAAGCCCAGGGTCTTGGAAAGACAAGGTGTTGAATGAGGTGTTGGATAAAATCAAGCCATCCTCAAAAGGGGTATCGGACCAAGGCAGAGGACAGTTAGCACTTAAAGAATTGAGTGTTCAGAGCCAGAGGCCAGTTATATTATTCAAAAAATTTTATGATCCTAAAAGTATATTTCTTACACAATGAACAATTAATTGTAATTACATCTTTATTAGGTGAGGAAAGATGCTACAGATAAGCTACACCAGCACTGCGCTCTTTGTATCACAGCAAAGCAACCCAAGTATAACAGTACTCCAAAGTCAATGTTTTTACTTTCAGAGTACCTCAAAAAAGCTCACACAAATTAGTTTCAAATTAGACAATTATTAGAATGACTTTCATTTATGAAAAACAGAAAGTACAATATATAATGAGAAATAAAGTTTATACACTGGTGTATTCTCTTCTCTGTAATTTGAGGGATATGCTTTAAAATAACCCAGTGCAGGGGGATACAGATAAAACAAGACTGGTCATATGTTGATCTTTAATGAAACTGGTTAATGGGTACGTGTGGATTTATTACACTCGTATTTTTATCTTTTTCGAAAAGGACTATAATAAAAGTGTTTAAAACTCAGCTTCAATCCTAGTCTGCACTAATATAAATCTAACATCCACTTTATGCTACATAATAGTAGTACTGTCCTACAACATCTGATGTATCAATTTATCCTGGACAGCACACTGAAAGATGGAATCTACTGGGTAACAAAAGAAGTAGCAAGTTCTATACATGTGTTAATACAAGGAGTTGAAAACCCGAGAAACTTTTAACTTTAGAAAAGGAGGGGACGAGGCAGAGGTGACTTTCAATATCTGGGTAGTAACAGTCCCTATCTTGCAGGGCTATTGGGAAGATTAAATAAAATACTGTATTTAGAAGTGCTGAGCATAGGGCCCAACATGTAAGTGTACCCAATAAGTATTTCGTTATTATCGTTATTATCAGTTACTGCATACAAATGGGACACTTACTCTCTTAGCTTTCGGAAGAAGAAACTAAGGCCAATGAGCAGAAATGAAAGAATAAAAGATTTCAGTTAAATAGCTACTAACAGAGTTGTCCAATCATGAGAGTATTACTCAATGCAGTACTGAGCTCCACATTATCATATATATTTCTAAAACAGAGGCTGAATAAGCATCTAAGAGGAAAGCCACAGAGTAAACCTTTTACTCAGTAGACAGCTGGACATTTTAGGACTTTCTCCAAATGCTAATGTTCCGAATGAAAGATTTCAAAACTCTATATTAAATGCTCTAAAAACGAGAGACAGTCACCTCGGATTTAGGTATTTCATATTACTTTTACTGAGTTGTCATATGGAAGCAAGCTGCTCATAGACTAAATATCTACTACTAATAATTCTGTAGTTGGTAAGTTCCTTACACTTGCAAAGCACTTAAAGAACTGGGTGTTCTGAGCCAGAGGCCAGTTATATCATTCAAATAATTTTATGATCCTAAAAGTATATTTCTTACATAATGAACAATTAATTGTAATTACGTCTTTATCTTTCAAATTAACTTTGTAAAGTACCGTACAGACTCCTGGATTTAGATCTTATTTAAATCTTAATCTGCTAGATTTGCCATCTTCAAAGCTAAAAATCAGCAAGAAACCAGAAACATGCTCTGAGCTGCACTACACAAACCACCACGGGGTTTCTCCTTAAGCAGGAAGCACGAACCTGGGCAATCTCCTCAGTTTTCCTTAATTTTTCCTCCCACGTCACAGTCATTTCCTGGATTAGCTTCTCTGATTCTTCCAGCCGGTCTTTCAGCTCCGGAGATTTCATTGCCTACAAGCAAAATGTTTATTTCATGAAATGTCTGTACTATGCCCTGAAAAAGAACTTGCTAAATCCAGGAGGACAAGAGGAACAACCAGCCTCCTCTTACCCTACAGCTCGCTGGGGGGGGGGTCCCTGACCTGCCTAAGACACAAAGACAGTCACCTACCCATAGTGTCCAGACTCCACAGACTCATCCAGTTATCCAGTGGGCTTGAAAGAGGAAAACTTTTTCATTCTTCTCTAACCTATTGTTATTGTGAGATCTAATCACATTTGGGGAGATAAAAACTTCAAGCTATCAACGGCTTAGTTTTTAAATCTCAACAGGTCTAGACTCATACGTATGATTCATTCTAGTCTTCACTGATGACTTTGGGTATTTATTCAAGTATATGAAGACTAAATTTGCACATGCTGAAAACTGGATGGTGTTATGGACACCAGGAAGACAGAAATAAACTTTCAAAGAACCTTGACAAACTGTAAAATTATTCCTGTAAAAACAGGATAAGATTCAACAGGCAAAAATACAATCAAGATAACTGTTTTGACCATGTAATTTACTGATACACTACCAAAAAATGGGTCATAAGAAAGAAGAGGGCTATGGTCCCAGGCCCTGGAAAGAGTCCCACGGTGCTGGAAAACTGTGGGAACAGAAATGCTCATTAACGTAGGAATCCCGCATCCGACATTCTGTCCCACTCTTCATAAAAGGATTCAGCATTTGCTTTGTGCTTAGAACTGTGTAGGTTTCAAATTCAGTAATGGAACATAAACATCATATATTATAGAATGTACAAAGGATAATGAAAATAGAGCACTATTAAACAGCTACTTCTGCTATAAAATTTTTTTCTACAAACATAATTAACTGTAACATGGAAAAATGAGATTAGTATGGTGTGCAAAACTTCCTTAAAATTTCTATTCTGACTTCAACCCATGAACATATGATACAACAAAAATCTGTCTGATTCCTCTTTCAATTAGTCTATGCCTACTCAGCACCATTTTCTGCACTAATAGTAAGTTGTATCTATTTTTGTTTCAAGCATCTCTTTTCCCTCCCCTATTCTAACTCTTCTCTCTTGTCTGCTGCCTCTACTGTGGAAAGAAACATTCTCAATTCCCTTTATTCTCTCCCCCATTCAATCCTATAACATCTGTAAAAGCTATCGAAATTTCAACCATGACAATGTATCTGTCTTCCTTTACTACTCATCTCAAATTTCTCTTCCTATAGGAAATTCAAAACTTCTAAGTGGAATATTCATCACTTACGGTCCCCAGGGGAAGTAAACTCAAATTCTAGCTTTACTAGATTTTCCTAGACCCATAAGGTGTTGGTTGGCTGTGCCTTATACCTCTGCTTTGGTCAGCTGCTCGCGGAGTTTTTCTACTTCCTCCCGGAGATCCCGGATAATTCGTGCGTTGGGATCCTCATTCACCACAGCGTGGTTCACAATGTGCTTGGCGCGATCCGCGTACCGCAGAGTTGAAAGGGTTTCGTCATAGTTGTCAGCTGCCGGACTCACGGTAGCTACCATGGCTGTCTTGCTGTTACCCCCAAGACTGTCCTGGCAGAGAAAAGAAATTGAATAGCATTTTAAAGTTGGAAGAAAGCATCATGTGGGAACGTTGAAGTCAGAAATGATGAGCAAATGTCCCAAGGTCAAACACAGATTTAAGGACAAAGCCGGGACTTAAATTCAGGTATACTGACTCCCAATCCCATGCTCTTTCTTCTCTGGCAAGCTACTTTTTTGCAAAAGGGAACTTTGGTTTTTGAGAAAGAACTGGCAAATACGATGAAACCCAAAGTTATTTCAGTTTAATAAAAATTAATTCTAAGTCAATCTGTCCTCTTTTAACAGGCAACATGATAACATTAAGTCAGCAGACTGCTCAGAATAAAAAAAAGGATGTTTTCTTAAATGCCTACAAAATCTCCCTGAGAAGAACTGAACAATCGTAATAGCATTTGATCAAAGAGTGATTACCTACAATCTACCCCATAATGCCCTGTACCTAGAGTCTCTGTGAAGCCTAAATAATGGCTCAGAAAGTGGTGCTGTTACAAGCTATCAAGCATCTTGTGAATTTTTTAAAGCATAAGGTACAATAAGGTCTTATAAAACAAAAGATACATTGAAGGTACTTCATCTTACTCCCTCTGACAGCACTTCAAAAACTACTAAAACAGGCTTCAAGTTCTACACAACCGCTTCTAGAGCTCAGACAAGGGTGCTGAAAAAAAAGACATTCATCTCCATTACACAAAACAGCTAAATGGGCTTTAGAATGGGCTCCAACAAATTCAAAAAATGACCTTCCCTTGAGAACATTAAAAATAACTAAATACAACTCAGAATTACAAAAAGAGACTTGGGAAGTCCAGGCCATCCCCACGCAACTTCACCACACAAAGGCTACATGAAATGCAGCTGTGGCAGGCGGCAGGCGGCCTCTGAGACGGGGCCCCAAAGATCCCAGCCTCTTGGAATTCACACCCCCGTGTCTGCCCCTTCTCTGAGTGCAGGCAGGACTTGCTGATCTTCCCCTAAGGAAGAGAACACAGAAGTGATGGCCTGCCACGTCTGAGATCAGATTATAAAAGACTGGCTTCTCTCGCTCTGAGGGAAACCACTGCCATGAGGTGAGGCAGCCGCAGGAAGAGACCACAGGAGTGAGTCTGGAAACACATCTTCTGACACCTGCCCACAGGCACTCAGGTGAGCAGCAGCCTGGCAAGGACTACAACCCCAGAAGACACCTGGACTGCAGCCATAGGAGAGACCCCACCCAGAACACTTAGGCCACATCTGGAATCCTGACCCAGAGAAACTCTCAGATAACAAATAATGGCTGGTCCCAGCTGTTAAGATTTCAGGGTAATCTGTTACACAGCTATAGAAAACTACCAATACACCATCCCAGGATGAGAATTACCTAGAAGACTAGATTCAATACCTCCTTTCAGTAGTAAAGTATCACTGAATTATAGACTCACAATATTAGAGAGAACACTCAAACTGGCCAGTAGTGAGAAATTCATTAGATCACAAGAAACCCAACTCTATCTTTGGGCAGCATTAACCAATATAAAATTCTTACTTTTGAAGACAGAAATTTTTTCCAGTATCAATGTATCTAAAATTTGAACAACCCGTGATTTACACAACTTTATGCAGAGATTATTTAGTCCTCAGCCATCTGTGATATATTATTAGTATCCCCATTTTACTGATGAAAAACCAAAGGTTTGTTTTGAAAAAGGAGGTTAAATAACCTGCCTACAGATCCAGAATTAGCAAACTGAAAATATTTCAGCTCAGTTGTATCCTACTTTCCAATCCAATATGATTTCCACTCCCCAAAAGCTACCCACAATAGCACAGTAACAAAATAACACTTGGCAACAACACAGAGAGAGTTCAGACCTGAAACCTTTCCAAATTGTTCTGCCCTGGTGCCAGAAACAAACTAATTTCCTAGGTGTTGCTAACAGTTCAATATAAGCACAAACAATATGTCCGCTTACTTATCCATTACTAAAATTTTGATTTTCCACCGAAAACACAGCTAATTATATCTTTGAAGGAAATACTCTTCAATGCATGAAAAAGCAGGTTAAATAAAAGTAAGCTGGGCTTTAGGAGGCAAAGATGATTTCTGCAAAACCTGGATGACTGCTCACTTCACTCCACTTCTAAGACAATGATCTCGCATTGCTGGTGCCCAGCGTTGGCAACTTCCAGATAAAAATGTCAAGAAGAATCCCATGCACGTTGATGAAATTCAAATGTTATATATCACGATCACAGGAATTGCATCTCAGCTTGGAATTCGGTTCACAAGCAGCACCACGGTGCAGCGCTGCCCTTCCTGAACCACGGCATTCTCTTAGCCCACACGAACAGCAAGTGCTGTTGGGTGAAAGGGGATTCGTAACAATAACTACCACAGGAGAAAAGCACACACATTGTGCTTCAATTTGTGCTGAGAAAAGGAAACCTGGCCAACAGCAAATACTTGGTATTTTAAAAGCCCTTGTGCAGGAGCAACAATATGCCTATACTCAAAATGGCCTCCTGCCATCAGCAAAAAGGAAGCAGCAACAAAAGAACTGGCACTCATTCAGGGAGAAAGTATAAGGCCTCTTGTTTACTCTTTAATTGTTTAATTAGTCAAATCTGATGAGCTTTGTTGCAAACGCAGCAACTACAAATTAAATGGACACAGGAAAGAAATTTAATTTTGGAAGTCAGAATTTTTTAAAGCTGAAAGAACTCTTTGAAGTCACCTAATCGAATTATTTCATTTTACAGACAAGAAACTGAGACCCAGGAAGACTGACAGACTTACCAAAAGGTCATAATGCTAGTGCAGAGCAGAGCTGAAATTATTCCTTCATTCAGCTCTTCACGGAGCTTACCAACTAGAGGGCGACGCTAGTGAGCAAAGACGCTAGTGAGCAAATCCTGTATGCTGAGAACTCAAGTAGGGATAAAAGCAATACGGTCTGAGAAGACAGAGAAAAAGCGGAAAGCCCTCCTGAAAGGTTAGGAAAGACTCCCAGAGAAAGTGACATTTGACACCTAAGGATGAATAAGCATCGCCCAGGTAAAGGGGATGGGGGAGGGAAGAAGGACTGGGGATTGCAGAGAAGAGCAAAGTCCTAGAATTGAGAGTACTCGTCACTGAGCTGGAACTGATAATGTCAAGATGCGAAAGCTGAACAGTGGCAAGCAGGGAGGGGCCTAGTAAACCACAAGTCCTTAAAGAATTCGGACTTCATCGTAAGGGCCTCTGAAGAGCTATTCAAGAGATTTAAGTTTAAGAAGAGTATTAATTGAGAAAGACAGCAACCTAACTGTAAAGAACAGAATGAATGGAAAGCTCAGGAAAGAAATTTCAACCATCCAGGGGAGAGAAGAAAGCCTTCATTACTCATTAGGTAACTGGCAGTAAGGATGCAAAACAGTAGAGAATTCAGGACTTCCCTGGTGGCACAGTGGTTTAGCATACGCCTGCCAATGCAGGGGACACAGGTTCGATCCCTGGTCCGGGAAGATCCCACACGCCACAGACCAACTAAGTCCGTGCATCACAACTACTGAGCCTGTGAGCCACAACTATTGAGCCCACACACTGCAACTACTGAAGCCCGCAAGCCTAGAGCCCATGCTCTGCAACAAGAGAAGCCACCGCGATAAGTCAGAGCACTGCAATGAAGAGCAGCCCCCACTCTCCGCAACTACAGAAAGCCCGCGCACAGCAACAAAGACCCAATGCAGCCAATAAATGGAAAATAAATTTTTAAAATACATTTTCAATTAAAAAAATGTTACAATTACAGCCTAGTTTTATTAAATAGAAGATAAAGTGAGCTTTTTTAAAAAGTGTTTAGTTTTGTTCTTCAAGTTCAATTATATTCAACAGTTTCTATCACATATGGTAAAAGTAAGGTGCTTCTCTTTCTAAAGAAAAGAAACGTTTGGTAAGAAGAGCATAGCCTGGGCAACAGAAGATGGGCAGCAAAGTCAGCCCTGGATTCCAGTCTTGGTTCTATCACTTGCTGGTTCTATATCCACTGCCACATCTGTAAAATGTGACACATCTGCCTTCCAAGGAATAAATGAGATAATGTATGTGAAGCACTTTGAACGGTACCTGATTCTCCTGACCCAAGCTCTCCTGGCCTCCAGCCTATGCGATGGACACTCAATAATTAACCTAGGCCATTTTACCTATGTCAATTAACTTAGAAAATATTTCTTATTGTTGGGTTAAATGGACTAAAGTAGCAACACTGGAAGGGGACAATGAATAGTTTTAAATCAGGCACATCCAGAAATCATCAGGAATGATCAGGAGATGTTTCTGTGGAAAGTGTGAGGAAGAAGTAAGTATCTTATTGAGATTTCCTCTGGAAATTAAACAAATGAGATTTCAAGGTTAATTACTGACACATGAAGACCAGAAAATTACTTCCTTGGTAATTAAATGTTTTATAATATGTATCCCTTTAATTCAAGTTTACAAGTGGTTTTCAATCATCAAATTTTGTTTGTTTATCCTTTTGTTTTAAATTTCTACTTTTATTGCATTTTGGCCAAAGGAAGTAATCTACCTGACTTTCTACTGTGGAAAATTTCACTTAATAAAGCGTGCTCAAGTGGTGTGTAGAGTTTTAGAAAGTAAAACTGAATACTAGTAAGCCTTTGAGAGGGTGTAGAAACTAGGAGAAAACCCCTACTCTCGTTACAAACACAGCTCTCTAAACATGTCATGGAATAACTCAAAAGCTGTGTCCTCTACTAAGCTGCCTATGCTTAACTCATCTTTACATGCTCAACCGTGAGCACAGTGAGTAACAGGTATCCAATAAATTCTGGATCAATGAGAAAATAAGCCATTACAAAGCTAAATTGGGCTCCTAAAATTATTTTTCCATTTTAAAAACATTTTTTAAAAGAGCACTAGGGGGCTTCCCTGGTGGCGCAGCGGTTGGGAATCTACCTGCCCATGGTGGGGACACAGGTTCGGTCCCTGCTCCGGAAGGATCCCGCATGCCGCAGAGCAGCTGAGCCCATGCACCACAGCGGCTGAGCCTGCGCTCTGGAGCCCACGGCCACAACTATTGAGCCCACACGCCACAACTACTGAAGCCTGCACACCTAGAGCTTGTGCTCCACAATGGGAGAGGCCACCGCCGTAGGCGGTCTGCACACTGCAGTGAAGAGTGGCTCCCGCTCTCCACAGCTGGGGAGAGCCCTCGTGTAACAACAAAGACCCAATGCAGCCAATAAACAAATAAAATAAATAAATTAAAAAAAAAAAGAGCATTAGGTAAAATATTTTGTTCCAGGTTGACAACTTTATAAGGAGTTAAACTGTCACTAGATTTTATATCCTCTAACATCCAGTCCAATACCCAATCCACCACACCAGCTCTATCAAGACCAAAGGGAACCCTGAAGACTAGAAGAAACCTGGAAATAGCCTCTCGCTTCACCAAACTCCTATTACATGTCACCTCCTTCTCTCTCCTGGAATCACCAACTAGTGTTACAGTATTGTGTATATACATCTTCTTTCCCTCACTAGACTCTGAGCGGTTATAGGACAAAGAGTGTCTAGCATTTCCTTACATTCTCCTCACAGCACTTCACACAGGCTTTTTCTTTCCCGTTTCCATTTCTCTCATTCATGCTGAATCAATTAACCAGTGAATGACTGTGCTCTCTACTCTCTATCCTCTAACAACACCTTTAAGAAGCTGAAAGCAAATTAAAATGATCATGAGTAGTCTGGAAGTTAAACAGAAAAACAAGGTCCAGAATGTTCATCAAACAAAAGGAGTCTGTGAGAAGGATGGAGCAGTTCAGCTGGGTCTGGCGACAGTGGAAACCCCTTCCCTATGACTCACTCAGCTATGAGATTAGCACTAGGTCCCTGTTCTGGTCCCCAAATCTCAGAGGCAACTGTGCGATTCAGTGTGCTCCAAACCCCCACTGCTTCCGGGTTCTGGGAATCAGGAAGAAACCCATGCTTAATCCATTAAAATTATGACTATCATGTAACAGTCTAATGATTATAAATTTGAACACTGATGTAGGAAATTATAGTTGGAAGAAATTAATAGTTTACTCTTTATTCTTCCTTTTTACCAACCACCAAGAGCATCCCAGAAAGGCTGATAAAAACTTACTTTGAGCAGCCAAGTGAGAACTGAGTCACGATATGGAACAAATTTATTCTTGTTTTTGCCAGCACCCTGATCTGCTAGGGCTGAGATAACCAGACCGAGGGTTGTGAGGGACCTGCATGGTGCAACAAACCATAATAATTGTAAAAACCTGAGTATATCAAATGTCACATTTTAGCACAAAGATTAAACATCAAGATGCCTTTGTACCAGCACAAGAACAGCACTGTTGTCAGCATTTTGCTACTCAAGTTAGGAACACATAAACTCTAAAAGCTGATATCCCTCTAATACTACTTACTATAAGCTATAAAATTGCTTTCTTCACTTTTTTTCTCACTTTTGTTAAAAAAAAAAGTAAGATATAAACCATTAGGTGAAGATAATGACACAAATACCACATATCTTTAAGAAAGGAAGCCACAAACATAATATGATTAACTAAAACACAGTACAAGGCAAAAACATTCATATATATAAATATGTAATAGCATAGCATCTGGATAATGGTGTTCTATGATCTCCAGTTGGTTACTGATGACTGTCTCACTATGTGTCCTTCTGGGAGCCAGAAGGATGGAAAAGATTCCTGCCCACCAGGGGCTAACAATTTAGCTTCAGGTAAGAAAATACATAACCATATGAAAGACTTGGTACACAAAATATTCCTTTACAAAGTAAAATCCTGGTATAAATAAGCATCATAGCTGTCATAGAAGGGAGAGCTCGATGCGGCCAGTACACGTGTTACTGTTTGTTCAGACAGTGACACCCACACCAAGACCCACAGCTGGACTCTGGTACTCTGATTATCTTTGTTCTTTTCTGTAGCTTAGACCAGTGGCTCTCAACTGGAGGGTGACTGTGTCCCCACAAGGAGCAGCTGACAGTATCTGAAGATGATCTGGGCTGTCACAACTCGGGGTTGGGGAGAGAGATGGCAGGTACTGCTGCCATCTAGTGGGTAGACGTCAGGGATGTCACTAAACATCCTACGATGCACAGGGCCACTCCCTGGGACAAAGAATTCCCTGGCTCTGAACCTCAATAGGGCTGCCCTTGGGCAACTTTGGACTTGACTGAGGCTGTGCTCCCTGGCCCCAGCAGATCTCAACAAAACATAAAACAGGCTCAGGCCTTTAAAAAATATCTATGAAAAATATTCTACGCTACTTATTCTTTATAGCCTCAGTCATTCCGGAAGCTATCCTTTCAGTAACTAGAGAAGTTCCCGCTTTTGGCTACTACATCACCAAGGCGACAGCGGCGGGCAGCTGGACCACCTACTTGTTGATGTTGCTGCCCTCCTTCAGCCTGTCACCTGCCGCTCCCGTTTTCGTCGCTCGCTCGCTGCCGGCTAAATCAACCAAGCTCAGCTTGCCCACTTTCTCTCCAGATGTCTAGGAAGCAAATTGACAAACACTAACAAATGGTTACAGAATACAGAAAGGGATACATCTCCACGCAATGAGTTGATTATCTAAATCCTTTATTAAAGTGCACTTGTTATTTTAAAGTTAATTTGTGCTGCTACAGAACAGTGTAAGGAAACTATACAATCTAGTAGTAGATACACACAAAATTATACACAACTACTAATCCAGACAGAAAATTATCTCAGAACAAAACAGTGTCCCCAATATGGTAGGTACATTTTGAAGGGAACCCAACAAAATTTTCTTAGAGAAGTATACAAAAGCATAACGTATAAATTTTAATATAGTGAAACCATGCTTAAAATTTCATATATATTTACCAATAATCCTGAGGTAAAATATTTGCATTTCTTATGATATAAAAAACTTTTATACAACAGAAGAATCCCTCAAAGATCCAATGCTTTCTAAAATTTTTCATATTATTCATATAATTCCCTTGTTTCATAATTTCAGGTATTAAATTTACATACTTTTCTAGTTAAGATATACATACTGACATTTTCCTTTATCAAAAATGTTCTATTGTCAAATCACACACATAACAGATATTTTATACTTCAGCAGCAATATAAGAAATGTGGAAAAGCAATGCCAAAATCTATAGACTGGATCATTTTTTACAACTTTCCTTTAAAGTATATATTTATATTTATTTCCATAAATAAACATGCTGCTAACTAACAAAAGGGTATTCAGTTTCCCAAATCAAAAGTACTTTTGGTTAAACATAAAAAAGTCAGTATATTTTTTATTCTATGCTGAAAAGGAAATAGAAAACAAAGAACTTTTTGTTGTTACACTAATCTTGCTGTGATGGTAAAAGACAAAAAACATGCTCTCAGCAAATGAAAATCTTGCCAAAATATAGCATTTTACCAGGGTGATCATTTTAGCTTCTGGTATTTGAAACTGATTCGCTGGAGGGTAGTAATAAAATATGCAAAAATTCACATAAAAAGTAAGCGGGAAGACACAAATGTATGAGTCAACACAGAAGTTTTCAGTGTGGTAGAAGCACATACATTTCTGGCTCTGTTACTCTTCATAAGCTTCAAGACCAAATGCTCAAAAAATTATTCTACAAATCCAGTAGATTTGTATAACATACTTCTTCTAACACTTAGCTGTTTAGCAGAAGGGAACACTTCAAAAGAATCTCCACTAAATCAGCTACAGTATTATTAGCATACACAGTTTGCCATCAGAGTTTAAAACTCAAAAAAAAAAAAAAAAAAAAAACAAACCCCTGGCAGAGACAGTGGGCCATTGGTTTCTATAACTTCTGTTCCAACTGCCTTTAGTTGGAGAGGGCAGAAAGCTAAAACCTACATTTCTTAGACTCCCTTTGCAGCCAAGGTTCAGGATGTGACTTAGGTTCTGTCAATCACATATTCTTGCTTAGATTTAGAAAGCAGAAACATAGGTCATCCCCAGAGGTCATCCCCCTGGCCCCTTTTGGCATTTTTCTGCTGGCAAGAAAGAGAGTGGATATACGAGTTTTCCTAAAAGAGCATCCCAGCTTACATTCTCCAACTTCCAGGGCTCTAAGAAGGTGGTCTTGCTGACTCCTGTATCACAGGTCTAGGGGTGGCCTCAGAGGTAGTACCATCCTCACTGGACAAGATCTGTGCTGTTCTGGAGGTAATTCCTAGAGATTTACTCTAGAAACCACTCCTCAGAAGGTATACCAACAACTCTGTAATCATCCAATTCTCTCCATTAAATCCCTTTCTGTTTACCTAGAGTGGCGTCTGTTTCTTTTCTTGAGCCCAAACTGATACACATTTCTGGCTAGGACTTTAAGTCATCTAACACCTGATGAGAATAAGGTAAACCATGATTCACTTTATAAATTAAAAGAAAAAAAAAAAAGGTCACGTATCTGAACACCTACCCCAGACTTCACATCATATAAGGTGTGTGTGAGGGTGATTTTGAAGACCGCGTGGGAACGGCTGCTCTCCTCATTCATGTTGGTTGCAGCAACTGTACGGGATTTGTTACCCTCAGACATCAAAGACTCAATATCCTAAGTGGAAACAAGTCATACACACACATCTCATTATCTAATAAACATTAAAACTCTGCTACACTATAAAATGCATTCCAAGTTTCACTACTTAGTAAACCACATTTGGAGGTTTACATTCTGTTTTTTGATGAACATTAAGCCCCTCAGAGTACAACAGCCAATACTCTCTCTGCAAACTCAAATAAAATACATTATTTACTGTAGGTGCAGAATAAAGTGGCAGCTCTGACCAAGAATTAGAAAAGTTTAGAAGCTACATGTTGAAGTCCCACAAGATGGACAAGCACACCATGCCAATCCTCATCTTACCCAGAAATTTTTTTTAAATTAGCTTATTTAATTATAGCAATGGAAGCAATAGAAGTTAATTGTTAAATTAAATTAGACTGTATGAATAAACAGCAAACAAAAATAATTTGTAACCCCTTCACGCAGGCATAGCAGTATATCACCGCATTGGTATATATCTTACCAGGCCTATTTTTTAAAATGAGAACATCAAGAGACTAATTTTCTGCAAGGATTCACTACTTCGTTGCCATTATAGCTAAAACAGAGACAGCATGATACACTCGAAAGATCATGGGATCTTTTTTTTTAATATTATAAGCTCTAAAACAATTACTTAAGTGATCTGAAATTTAGTTTCATAAATAACAACAGAGCTATAACATCATCTACCTTACAAGGATTTTAATGAGGAACAAGAAAGATATACTTGTGAGAGAGTCTACTAGGTTGCCTCCTTTTATCCAGTCTCCTCTTGTTTCCAGTAAAGGAACCCCATCTTTAGCTGAGCACACTGCAGCAGAATTAAGACTGCACTTCCCAGATGCCCTTGCAACTCGGCCTGGCGAGATAACTAACTTCTAGCAAGTGAGACAAAAAGTCATCTGGGAAATCACCCTAAAAGGCGTAGGCACAACTATCACATCTTGGTTCTGCGCCATCCTGAACTATGAGAATAAGGGCATTACTACAGACCTGGCTCTATGTGGAGAGATGGAAGCAATCTAGATCCTAACAGCATCTTTGGAGCCGCCATGCCAACCCTCTCACCGTTCATTCATTTGTTCACTCTAACATATACTGAAAGCACCTACTACAAGCCAGGTACACTTTAAGATACTGAGGATACATAAGGAACGAAACAGATAATAATTCATATTCCAAAGTATTTAAGTCCTGTTATATTTTTTTCTGTTATATGCAGCCAAACATAATTCTAACTGACACATACATGAAAAACTGAAAAATCCTAAGATTCTATTTTCCTATATAAATGAAAAAGAATAACGCTTATGGACAAATTCAACATGATAAATAAAAAGCCTCAAAGTAAAAATATAGCAAAAAGAAGTATAAGTTGGCACCAGACTGGAAAAACAACAACAAAAGGTAAAATTTACAATTTTCTAGATCCGTTTCAAATCCATTTTAGATCCATTAAATCTTACAATCCTGACAGTTAATGCAAAAGCTTTATTCTATTTAGCCTACATTTATTCATTGGTCTCTAATTATCTCGATATTCACTGATCTTTAATCTGTTGTCTCCCACATAAAACTCTTTATTGAAACTTTTAATTTTTTGAATAAAATGTCTTTTTATACTTTCCAATCTCTCTGAGCTGTCAAAAAAATCTTGATCTCTCTCTACTGTTGCATAAATAAGCTCTCAAATACTCATTATTAAAAAAACAACAATACCTAACATTTACATGATACCATAGAGTTTTCTAAGACGTTTTACATGCATTACCTCATTTCCTCCTCCAGGAAGTCTTCCTGGATACCACCCTCCCCAGACACCTACACGTCTATTTAAGTCAGGTACTCCTCCTCCAAACTACCATGAATCCTGAACATGCACCTCTCACTGCACTTAAAATCATGTTGTTTTATAATACCTTTACAACATATGTACGCATCTTGAGGGAATGGACCATCTCATTCATTTTTTTATTTCTTCAGCACTTAGCACAGTGTCTGGCAGATGACAGGTGTTCAATAAATGTTTATAAATGAAGTAACTAATATTTACTAAATGAAGTATCATTAACTAAATGACAGAATTTGATTAAGGAACAAAGGAACTAATGAATCTCACTCAAAAGATAGTCAAGACAATAAAACTAATTTCCATTCTAAAAATTAGGACCAAGAGGCTTGGTGAGATAAAGGATCCAGAGTCATACAGGAGTCATATGAGAGAACTGTCACTAGATCAACAGTCTCTGACTCAACTCAATGTATATTACATCACAGCTCACCCCACCCCCATTCCCCCAATGAGGAAAGACTAACAGATTCACACAGAGCAGAACTATGAAGTCTGAAAATGAATAGAATTAGTAACTAAAGGCCAATGAGTGATTCTCTCAAGTTAGAAACAGGCTTTAAACGCCAACTATTCAACTCATATATTTTATTTCATTCAACCAACATCACAAGCAACATCATTATTTTATGTACTACTAGGGAAGGAAAAAGATACTGCCATTTATCATTTCAAGATACAATTGTAAGGAATATCACAATTTTAGAGCTCGTAAAATACGGGGGAAAAGGTGTCTCACAATAGATGAATAGTTATGCCTTGCAAATATGTACACCTTCTCTTAAAATTAAACTGACCTAAAAGCGATAGACAGCTTTTTAATAAAGATTTCTGTAAAAAGTGACTTGTGATGCTATCATAATTTTTTTGATTTCAAAAAAAAGATCACAAATTCAACAAGGAAAAATTTGCTACAGTGAATTTTAGTAGTTTACAAAACGGATGTTGTTACCTTGTAGCTTGTGACAGCCAGCTTAGAAAGTCCATCGACATAGGGTCCCAACACACTGTGCTCTCTGACTTTTAATGTTTGACGGCTTCTGTTCATTGAAAACAAAAGAAACAATTTTTAAACAATAACTGTTTTTAAAGGGACTCAGCTGTGCTCCATAAAAATATACACTGAATTCAAAGATTCCAAATAAAAAAGAACAAACAGACTTGATCCCAGAAGAATTTAAACCAAACTTTAAGATCTCAACGAGTAAGAAAAACTTCATAATGTGGTAAAATATCACATCACTCAAAAGGGTACACTGTGGGATGTCTACTACCACAAAGAATGCAGAGTCAAATAAATACAACAATCTACTTGTCAGATCACAGAATGTGGCACAAAGAGCAGAAACCCAATAAATGTTAACTGTGCAAGAAAGAAAACTATAGGCCAATCTCAATCATGAATAAAGACAAACAAATATAGACAGACAAAAATAAACACAACGGACTGAATCTAAAAGTGATTTAAAAACATGAAATTGGACTGTCCCAGGGCTGCTAGGTTGTTTTAACATTGAAAAAAAGATTCATGCCCTTAACCACAACGATAGACTAAAGAGGAAAAAAAAAATACATGATCATTTCAATAAATGATTTCAATGAACTGAAAAATGATTCAATAAAATTATATACTTATTCATAAGTAAAAAAATAAATAAACCTCTTACAAACAAGGAACTAATGAAACCAGTAAAGGGCACCTGCCAAAAACCTAGCGCATACAGCATACTTAATGATATCAACCAAAAAATATTAAGAATATTTGTTGATGACTGATTCTATGTCAAAAAAGTTCTTCAAAAAATATAAACATTACATTTTTTTTGGCTGCACCACGCGGCTTACAGCATCTTAGTTCCCTGACCAGGGACTGAATCTGGGCCACAGCAGTGAAAGCATCAAGTCCTAACCACTGGACCACCAGGGAATTCCCTAAACATTACAATTTTTAAAAACAGTATTTATTGGTGGTGAGATTACAAGTGGTTCTTGTTTTATGTAACTTACTATTTTCTAATGATTTGGAATCTTAGGATCAACCACCAAAACTTTACTTACTACTATAAAACTGTATATAAAGTACATATAGAATATTCGATTTAATTCTGATCTCTGGATATATTCTCTATTACAACTTTTTTTCCTTTCATTTCCCCCTTTTTCTTAAAAATAGTGTATACTGCATTTTCTCCTGAGTAAAACATAATTATATTACCACACATAGTAGATGGTGAATTAATAAAATCCCTACTTGAATAAAATAACTAAGTCCTCTCAAATAATCTTTCACTGAAAAGGAATCACCTTCAGAGTTTTTAATCCATTCACTTTGGCTCTTTAGAAACCCTACAAAAATCCTCAAGAAACTTCCATGGAGGAGATGACAGCTAACACTTAGTGAGCACTTATTATGTGCCAGTAAATGTTCTAAGACCTCATGTATATCAACCCAGTCTATCTTCACAACAGCCCTCTGAAGTATTACGTAACATTATCATCCCTTCTGTACAAACGAGGCCTAGAAAGCATAAGGAACTTTCTCAATAGGTAACAAGCAGAGGACCTAGATCCAGAGCCAGGTGATTCCAAAGCCCATGCTGTCAATTACTAAACTATACACAACACAAACATATAAGATATTACTAAAGACTGTTAGCAAATTGTAGATAGTAAAGTTCAAGCTATTCACACAAGCACTGTGGAATATAAAACATGAGAATGAAGTCAGCTAAGAATTTCTGGAAAGAGTTCTGGGATCTCAAAGTGACACTCTTCAGAGATGGTGAAAGGAAAAGTACTCAAGGCAGAGCCAGAAAAAGTACAGGGACACAGTATTTAGCAACACGCGGGTACCTAGACCACAACCTTCCTCCCTCTGGACTCCTCCAGTCCCCTGTTTTGACATCCATGCATACTGCCCTCCAGCCCCACTGCACAGCTGGGTCACTTTCCAAACCCCTGGTTTCTCTAAACCTCCATGCTCTGGCACAGGCTGTCCCCTAAGCCTGAATCATTCCCACCCAGCTTCTCTGTGGACAAACTCCTACTCAGCACAAATTCATCAAGCACGCTCTGTGGAATCTTCCCTCCTCCCCTGGGCAAACACAGTCACTCCCTCTCTTGCTCTCACCATTTTGTGTCAGCCTCCTTCATAATTTAAAAGCATTACTGCACTGTTTCATAACTATTTGTTTCCAAGACTCCCATTCTGTCCACACTGTGAGCTTGTCATCTATGACTGCATGGTGCCTGGCCTACAGTGATCACTCGATAAACATCAAGTACAGTTTTGTATAGAAATACTAAGTGCCAGGAATTCCCCGATGGTCCAGGGGCCCAGGTTCAATCCCCTGGCCGGGGAAGTGAGATCCTGCAAGCCGCGTGGCACAGCCAAAGAAAAAAAAAGAAAGAAAGAAAGAATCACTAAGTGCCAATTCAGCCTCATTCTGAAAAGCCTGCAGATCATTATCTTTGCTAAAGAAAACAGATGCTGGTGAGGAGCTGACAGGTTTAGTTTTGTCTTGATCAAGCGCCACATGACTCACTGCTTCTAAGACCAGCTTTCCTTGATGACCTTCATCCTAACACAACAGAAGCGCCCTCACAGTCCTCCACACTTGCTATAAGCCTCAGCTCATGTGGCTCTTTGACCTTCCAAATAACTGCTCTCACACCAATAAGCCACAGGCTGCGGTTTTTATCTGTTTCTTTCTCTCCACTGTTGCACTTCCTTAAAATCTGCACTCAGAGAACTCCGTGCAAAAAAACAGATTTCCTCAGATACCCGTTATCTTCCTCATTAGCTTCAGTTATGACTGAAGAGTGAGGACAGCATTTTTGAAGGCTTTCTAATACATGTAAGCCACTTCTCTTTCAAAGTCTATGCCATACAATGGGACACCTTTTTCCCTCTGAGAATCATGAAAATGAACTATCTTGAGGCCCAGGTTCCACTTTTTCTAATTGTGCCTCTCCCTCACTCCACAGCCTGCAAACAAACAGATGAAGGCCACCCGAAATTTCTTGGTTTAAAACAAACAAAAAAACACCCTACTTGATTAAGGATACCAGTTATTCTGATACTCAGCAACTTAAGTATCATTACATATTTTTTGTTCATGCTTTTGGGTATATCTGAGAGAGGTGATATAACCCACACACATGCTGCTCAACTATGCTTCCCTGCCCCACCTCAGCCCTAAGTTCAAAAGCCCAGAACTGGCGGCAGGAAACTACTTAATATAACTAAAGACTAAATGAATAACTCTCTACTACAGTGCCATATAAAACATTTCACTTCAGCCAATTTATTAAGTCTGTCTTAGTCCATAATACCAACAGTAAAGTCTCAAAGTCATTTACCCTTTGGGATCAAGGAGGTCTCTAACTTTTTCATTATAAATTTCCATATACGACACTTCTACTTTGAAACTCTGCTCTTCGCTTTCCTCTTTCTGGGTTCGTTCAAAGAGTCCACTGCAAAGTCTTGGGATTAATCCAGGTTGGTCAGCTGTGCCCATCATAGTGTAAGATTTTCCAGATCCTAGAAGATGGAAATCATGGTTATTACTATCTCCTTGAGAAGTTTAAATACACAGCCCTCTTTCCATTGCTCATAATAAAACCCTAGCACTTCGCAAAATGCCCCAAATAAGGAATATACCCAAATATAATGATGACACTAGTAAGTACGGAAGCTTTCCTATTATACATGTTGTAAAAGTCAAAAGTACACATTCTTTAGGAAGAAAATGAAAACCTTCTTTAATCATCTTCATACTTAAAAAAAAAAAAAAGACCTAAAATGACTGAAAAATTGTGAGGTCTGAATAGTTTTCTAAAATTGAGCTGGAAAGATCCATATGATGAATACTACATGCCTGCTTCCAACCACTAATCACAGCACAAAAAATATACGTTACCCCTACAAGCCCAGAGCAAATTAACTTACTACCACTACCCTTTGGTAACAGTGTAGCAATCAGTCATCTCCTATACACTGCAAAATTATTTTCTCCAATGTACCAAAAACACATATTCAGTAAAATTTAGAAAGCACAGGAAAAGAAAAAATTCAATCACTCATAGTCCTAACAAGTATAAGTCTTGAAAATATAACCATTTTTCGATGAAGAATAGTTTTCAATTGGACAAGCTGTACGATATACCCTTATAAAATTGACTCCTTCACTTTAAATAGATTTCTTTGCTATTGACCACAGAGGTATAGAAGTCAAAACACTCCTTTATCAATCACAACTGATAAGATGCTAGCAATATGTATTCTTTTCAGCATTTTCTTTGTTAGGATCTTTAAACCTGAAAAAAACATAGATTATTTAACAATTACCAGTCTGTCCATAGGCAAAGATACATGCATTGTAGCCATCAAAAGCATTCTGAAGGATATTCTCTCCAAGGCACTTGAAAACATCATCTTGACCTGAAAGAGAGAAAGAGAAAAAAGATAGGATGTTTAAGCCAAAACTACATGTGAACAATTAAAAAAAAACAAAAAAATAAACAAAATCCTCAAAAATGCACTTTTTTTTTCAGCTTTTTTATCTTCCAAAGAAGATTTTTAAACTTGATGAACGCTTCCAAAGGTTTATGTCTTTCAGATTACTTCTAGTTAGCACATGACAGAAAATGTGTAAAAAGTCCCTGATATGAACTTGAATAAACAAACACTGGCAAACAAAACAAAAAAACAACCAATGAACTGCTAATTTTATAAAGAATGATTATAAACATCTGAAATGTATACTTGGGACCTAGATGGACCTGAATTCAACCATGTACCACTCAGCCAATGCTTTACTCAGTCTGTACTAAAGTTCAAAATAATCATATATATTGATTCCCTCTCCTCTTCCTCAATGATAATGTTTAATTACAGGGTCTATAATATCAGTTGGGAGAGGGAGAAAGTTCAGGGATGTTTCTTCTAGCTTTCAATCATGGACATAAATAGTAGGGTCAAATTCCCCTCCACAAGCTAAATTAAATATGTCAATAATCAATCATGACCTCTTTGAGTCCTGAATGTAATATGAAAGAACTGGATGTTATGCTTGTTACATTTTGAACGCCATAAACAGCATTCCATTCTGCCTCATTTCTTAGTTAACTTACCAGGTCAGTTCATCGTCATCACACTTCCAATACTGAAGTGATCCTCAAAGTCATCATTGGGCCAGCCAGCCCCAATTAACCTTAACTTTTTGAAACAGCTGTAGTACTACTGTTTCTCGTGATAAAGGCCAATACAAATATGACACTCAACATTTAAAAGATAGCTTAGAAACAGGTGTCATGAGCAGTTAGGAATAAAGGAAATATATGGCTATCACTGTAGTCTTTTTTTTTTCTTTTTAGATTTTTTTTTAATTTGGCTGTTTCTGTAGTCTTCAACTTATAGTGTAAAGGGGCTTGAGACAGTCATCATTGAGGAGGATAAAAGAGTAGAATCCCAGAGCAAATTTAGAAGGAATATGGCATATTCCTCTCCATTAAAGAGAGAAAAGGAACACTGAAAGCCTAAGTGATTTACTCAGAGACAGGCAGGAGTGGAGCTGGGATTAAACTCAAGGTTTCCTTTTCTCCTTGGCTAGAGTTCTCTCATTAAACCAAGCTGCCTCTCTAGACCACATCACAAACATCTAAGGGAATCTATGTGGCTACTGCATGCTATGGTCTCGCATAAGGCCCAGGGATGCGTGTAAGATAACCTCAATCATGTGCCCTGTTAATCTAACTTTATCATCTTATACCAATAACAGTGCACCATGAATCTCCCACTTCCCAATCAACATAAAAACTCTAATAGCAAAGACTGGAGGAAGTTCTCTATGTAGTTTCTAAAACTAAAATTTTAGAAACTTTATACAAAATACTACTATGATATTTTATAGAAAAAAATATTAAAACACCTGTCTATATATCAGTAGTTAATAGGATGCTGGACTCTTACCTGCATACTTTTCTCTGACAGATTCATCCATAGACCAGAAACAATGATCATATGCAAATACCTGTTGAAAAATAAAAATAATAAAGTATGTATTAAGAACAAAACCATAACATATTTATAACGTTATAACAATGTCATAACACTGATAACATTGTTCATAGTAGTGAAATAAATACAACTTACTGTCTTACAACGGAGGTTAGTTATTTATGGTACAGTCTTACAACAGACAAATAAGCACCCTATAGATGATATACATCTTTACTTCACATGGAAAACTCCTCACAATGTTAAGTGAAAAGGGGGATTCTGTTAGCTAGTATTTTGTTGAGGATTTTTGCATCTATATTCATCAGGGATATTGGCCTGTAATTTTCTTTTCTTGTGACATCTTTGCCTTGTTTTGCTATCAGGGTGATGGTGGCCTCATAGAATGAGTGTGGGAGTGTTCCTCCTTCTGCTATAATTTGGAAGAGTTTGAGAAGGATAGGTGTTAGCTCTTCTCTAAATGTTTGATAGAATTTGCCTGTGAAGCCATCTGGCCCTGGGCTTCTGTTTGTTGGGAGATCTTTAATCACAGTCTCAATTTCCGTACTTGTGATTGGTCTGTTCATATGTCCTATTTCTTCCTGGTTCAGT
Source organism: Hippopotamus amphibius kiboko (assembly GCF_030028045.1). NCBI lineage: Eukaryota > Metazoa > Chordata > Mammalia > Artiodactyla > Hippopotamidae > Hippopotamus > Hippopotamus amphibius. Next base: position 54,190,417 of record NC_080187.1, on the reverse strand, counting down.
TTCGGAAGATTGTCCTTTCCTAAGAATTTACCCATTTCTTCCAGGTTATCCAATTTATTGGCATACAGTTGCTTGTAGTAGTCTCTCATGATCTTTTGTATTTCTGCAGTGTCCGTTGTCACTTCTCCTTTTTCATTTCTAATTCTGTTGATTTGCATCTTCCCCCTTTTTTTCCTGATAAGTTTGTTTGACTAATGGTTTATCAATTTTGTTTATCTTCTCAAAGAACCAGCTTTTAGTTTTATTGATCTTTGCTATTGTTTCCTTCATTTCTTTTTCATTTATTTCTGCTCTGATCTTTATGATTTCTTTCCTTCTGCTCACTTTGGGGTTTTTTTGTTCTTCTTTCTCTAGTTGTTTCCGGTGTAAGGTTAGGTTGTTTATTTGATATTTTTCTTGTTTCTTGAGGTAGGACTGTATTGCTATAAACTTCCCTCTTAGGACTGCTTTTGCTGCATCCCATAAGTTTTGGGTCATTGGATTTCATTGTCATTTGTTTCTAGGTATTTTTTGATTTCCTCTTTGATTTCTTTAGTGATTTCTTGGTTATTTAATAGCGTATTGTTTACCCTCCATGTGGTTGTATTTTTTACTGATTTTTTCCTGTAATTGATATCCAGTCTCATGGCATTGTGTTCAGAGAAAATGCTTGATACAATTTCAATTTTTTGAATTTACCAAGGCTTGATTTGTGTCCCAAGATGTGATCTATCCTGGAGAATGTTCCGTGTGCACTTGAAAAGAAAGTGTGGTCTGTTGTTTTTGGATGGAATGTCCTATAAATATCAATTAAGTCGAGATGGTCTAATGTGTCATTTAAAGCTTGTGTGTCTTTATTTATTTTCTGTTTGGATGATCTGTCCATTGATGTAAGTGGGGTGTTCAAGTCTCCCACTATTATTGTGTTACTGTCGATGTCCCCTTTTATGGCTGTTAGCATTTGCCTTATGTATTGAGGGGCTCCTATGTTGGGTGCATAGATACTTACAATTGTTATATGTTCTTCTTGGATGGATCCCTTGATCATTATGTAGTGTCCTTCCTTGTCTCTTGTAATAGTCTTTATTTTAAAGCCTAATTTGTCTGACATGAGTATTGCTACTCCAGCTTTCTTCTGACTTCCATTTGCATGGAATATCTTTTTCCATCCCTTCACTTTCAGTCTATATGTATCCCTTGGTCTGAAGTGGGTTTCTTGGAGGCAGCATATAGAAGGGTCTTGTTTTTGTATCCATTCAGCCAGTCTGTGTCTTTTGGTTGGAGCTTTTAATCCATTTACATTTAAGGTGATTATTGACATATGTGTTCCAATTACCATTTTCTTAATTGTTTTGGGTTTGTATTTGTAGGTGTTTTCCTTTTCTTGTGTTTCCTACTTAGGGAAGTTCCTTTAGCACTTGTTGCAAGGCTGGTTTGGTGGTGCTGAATTCTCTTAATTTTTGCTTGTCTATAAAGCTTTTGCTTTCTCCGTTGAATTAAAAAGATCATACACCATGATCAAGTGGGGTTTATCCCTGGGATGCAAGGATTCTTCAATATACGCAAATCAATCAATGTGATACACCATATTAACAAATTGAAAGATAAAAACCATATGATCATCTCAATAGACACAGAAAAAGCTTTTGACAAAATTCAACATCCATTTATGATCAAAACTCTCCACAAAATGAGCATAGAAGGAAATTACCTCAACATAATAAAAGCCATATATGACAAACCAAGAGCCAACATCATCCTAAATGGTGAAAAACTGAAAGCATTCCCTCTAAGGTCAGGAACAAGACAGGGGTGTCCACTCTCACCACTATTATTCAACATAGTTTTGGAAGTGTTAGCCACAGAAATCAGGGAAGAAAATGAAATAAAAGGAATCCAGATTGGAAAAGAAGAAGTAAAATTGTCACTCTTTGCAGATGACATGATATTATATATAGAAAACCCTAAAGACTCTACCAGAAAACTGCTAGCACTAATCGATGAATTTAGTAAAGTAGCAGGATACAAAATTAATGTGCAGAAATCTCTTGCATTCCTATACACTAACAATGAAAAAACAGAAAGAGAAATTAAGGAAACTCTCCCATTTACCACTGCAACAAAAAGAATAAAATACCTAGGAATAAATCTGCCTAAGGGGGCAAAAGACCTGTATGCAGAAAACTATAAAACACTGATGAAAGAAATCAAAGACGACACAAACAGATGGAGGGATATACCATGTTCCTGGATTGGAAGAATCAATATTGTGAAAATGACCATCTTACCCAAAGCAATTTACAGATTCAACGCAATCCCTATTGAATTACCAACGGCATTTTTCACAGAACCAGAGCAAGAAATCTTACGATTTGTATGGAAACACAAAAGACCCCGAATAGCCAAAGCAATCTTGAGAAGGGAAGATGGAGTTGGTGGAATTAGGCTTCCTGACTTCAAACTATACTATAAGGCCACAGTGATCAAGACAGTATGGTACTGGCACAAAAATAGAAAGGAAGATCAGTGGCACAGAATAGAGAACTCAAAGATAAACCCAAGCACATATGGGCAGCTTATCTTTGACAAAGGAGGCACGAATATACAATGGAAAAAAGACAGCCTCTTCAATAAGTGGTGCTGAGAAAATTGGAGAGCGACATGTAAAAGAATGAAATTAGAACACTTCCTAACACCATACACAAAAATAAACTCCAAATGGATTAAAGACCTACATGTAAGGCCAGACACTATAAAACTCCTAGAGGAAAACATAGGCAGAACTCTCTATGAAATCCATCAAAGCAAGATCCTTTTTGACCCACCTCCTAGAAGAATGCAAATAAAATCAAGAATAAACAAATGGGACCTAATGAAACTTAAAAGCTTTTGCACAGTGAAAGAATCCATTAACAAGACAAGAAGACAACCCTCAGAATGGGAGAAAATACCTGCCAATGAAGCAACAGACAAAGGATTAATCTCCAAAATATACAAGCAGCTCATGAAGCTTAATACCAAAAAAGCAAATAAGCCAATCCACAAATGGGCAGAAGACCTAAATAGACATTCCTGCAAAGAAGACATACAGAAGGCCAACAAACACATGAAAAGATGCTCAACATCACTAATTATTAAAGAAGTGCAGGTCAAAGCCACAATGAGGTATCACTTCACACCAGTCAGAATGGCCATCATCACAAAATCTAGAGACAATAAATGTTGGAGATGGTGTGGAAAAAAGGGAACTCTCCTGCACTGTTGGTGGGAATGTAAGCTGGTACAGCCACTATGGAAAACAGTTTGAAGGTTCCTTAAAAAACTAAAAATAGCACTACCATATGACCCAGTAATCCCACTACTGGGCATATACCCAGAAAAAAACCATGATCCAAAAAGAAACAAGTAGCATAATGTTCATTGCAGCACTATTTACAATAGCCAGGACATGGAAACAACCTAGATGCCCATCAACAGATGAATGGATAAAGAAGATGTGGCACATATATACAATGGAATATTACTCAGCCATAAAAAGGAATGAAACTGAACTATATGTCATGAGGTGGATAGACCTAGAGTCTGTCATACAGAGTGAAGTAAGCCAGAAAGAGAAAAACAAATACTGTATGCTAACACATATATATGGAATCTGAAGAAATGGTACTGATGAAACCAGTGACAGGCAAGAGTGGAGAAACAGAAGTAGAGAATGGGCTTGAGGACACGGGGCTGGGGTGAGGGGCAAAGGGGAAGTTGGGATGAGGTGAGAGAGTATCATAGACATATTTACACTACCAGCTGTAAAACAGATAGCTAGTGGGAAGTTGCTGTATAACAAAAGGAGATCAACTTCATGGGAGATGCCTTGGAGGGCCAGGATGGGGAGGGTGGGGGGGAGTAGCGGGAGGGAGGGGATATGGGGATACTTGTGTAGATGCAGCTGATTCACTTTGGTGTACCTCAGAGATGGGTACAAGAGTGTAAAGCAAATATATTCCAATAAGGAGTTTAAAAAAAAAAAAGTGCATGGGAAAAAAAAGGGGGGGGGGAGATACAAAGCAGTATGTATAATATGATGGCTATTATACACACACACAGAGAATTACATATATAAAGTTTATTACTGCATAATTAGATTAGTGATATCTCTGTTTTCTTCTTTATGCTTTTGTGTTTCTCTATAGTCTTACTTTTCTCATCAGAGAAAAAGATTTTTTAAAAAATAAAATGTGAAGATGATTACTACAGCATGTTGAAAACGCAGATTCTTTAAATAAACTATAACACGCCCACTGGTCAATATAGTGTAGCTTTAAGAGCACAGAAGACCGATAAGAAAATATTCATATATTAATGTAAAAGCTATGAAAGACTGGACCATAATCTCACATTTGAATAAAAATCTACGTACACAAAAAGTAGGAAGAATATACACTGGAAATATTGGTAACACATAATGCCACTTCGTGGGATATTACAAATGATTTGTTTTGATCCTTTATGTTTACTACTTTCTAAAATATGCTTTCTTAAAGCAACCTTTAAAAGTCTTCTTCACTGATTATATTTTTAATTTTTTGGATTTCATGATTTATTATTTAATCTTTTTAAGGATTTAAGTGTAGTTCTTTTTAAATTCATTTCAGTTTGCATTTCTTTTTTCTTTTTTTTTCAGTTTGCATTTCAAACTCGCCTACTTTGGAGTTTGTTGCCTCACTTCCTGATGACAGTTTTCCTCTTGTGCTTTACATGTTACTTTGCAAGTACATCTGAATTGGGAGTTTGTATTTTATGGTTTACGTGATCGCATGTTTTTTTCCTCTCCCTTTGGCCCCCTTTACATGACTAGTTATGCCGCCACTCCCAGCTACTGAAGCCCAGAATCTGGGTCTTTCCAAAGCCCAATGTCTCTACTCCCTCCTATTTACCCAGTAATTAGCTCAAGGTTGGTGGCCAGAAACCTTTTTTACGCCTTCTTTCCTGATGGAGCCTCACCCAAATCAGTTTTCACATGGTGAGCTTCTCTGGTCCTCAACCATACATCAGGGTTCCCTCTAGTCTGCAAGGGTTTAAACCTCCAATCACCTCCAAGAACCTGTGTCTGATCTCAAGGCCCAGTAAATACTGCTTCAGCCCCAGCCTGCTGCTAGTCCCTGAAGTGACATATGTTGTTTTTGAATATAATGGCATGATTTTAACATTTTAAAATGTTATACCTGTCCCTGCTATGAGTTTGGAGTTGGCAGAAGAATGTTCCTGTGTGAACTCACAAGGCTATCTGGATCAGAGGTCTAAGAGTTATATATATATTTTTTAAGGAAATTAGATTAGGGTAGTAAATTAAGTATGCATGCCTCTATCCACCTCCACCTGAAATTAACTCAAAATGACCAAGGGAGGGAGGGAGGGAGGGAAAGAGCCAAAAAGGGAAAGAAGGGGGGGAGAGGAGAACAAGCTTTTGAAAGCAAGACTGCTCGCTTATACCTGGACCACAAATCGAGAATCCCTAAAAAAAAGTTGCAATGAGACTGATGAGGGGGTGGGGTGAGGTAGGAACCACAGGGAGAGCAGAGGCCAAATCACTGCAGGAGGAGATGGCTGCAAAGCTAAGAGCAGTTCCGGGAGTGAAGCAGGAGGACAGCTAAATAAGTGGCTGGGGGGCCCTGGGGGCAACCAACAGGGTGACTGGCTAGAAACACTTTTAGAGCAAGGAAGAATCAAAACACCCACTTCTTTGTGCAAAACAGTGACACGAGGCATCTGTTCCCTGGGGTGGGGCAGTGATGGGGAAGTAAGGCCAAAAAGGCATTCAGAAGCCCAGTGGCTGACAACACGCCCCCCTCCACCCCCCCCCGCCGGAAGAGGTAGGAGCCCTGAAGCCCAGAAGCTGTCCACCCAGCCTCAGCACTATGGTGTACATTACTAAGCCTCAAGATTTTTCCAGAGCTAACCTTCTGTCTATCAGTAATGGTGGCTCACTACATTAGCAACTTGCTAACTGGGAGAGGAGGAAAAGAAGGAGGCAAGATGGAAAGTGGTCCCAAAGGACTGTGGATCAAAACTTCTAATAGCGGCTGCTTTTCAAACTATACTTGTCAGCAGGGTGAGATCAAATAAAATGTGAAGCTCAAATTAAGTTTCTTCTGTTCTAGCTTTCAGCTCTCATCTCTTATCACTTTATTTGATTCTGCTCTTACCAAGGTTAAGTAGAAACCATCCTGATTCTTTGCCTGTAAGCTTAGCTCACACTTGAACAGTCCATCTGCGCACGCTGCTCAGAGACCAGGCTCTAAATCGCACTCCTCTCTCTATTACTACGGGTCTTTCTTTTCGTTTCTTGTTTAAATTCAGGGATTTCTTTCACAATTCTTGTTCCCGATTCCAGTAGAGAAGCTACCATTAAAGTAACCGCAACAATAGCTGATACTACACAGCAGCCCTGGGGTACAAAGAAGTCAGGAACCTGGTGACCAGCAGGTGGGGAACTGGGAGGTGAACCCAGCATTCGAGCCCGTGGTCTGCTCCCCACCAGGCCCTTCACCACAGTCACAGGAAGGCGCCAGAGCCTGGTACAAAGTTGGGAACTAGGAACCCTTAGTTCTTATTTACTAACAACCCTGAATGGTCCTCTTTAAGTTTCAGCAATTTTGTAAATTATTACAGGTATCTTCCAGCCACGGATTTCCTAAAGCAGACATGCCCTTTGCTTTCTAAATAAACATTTTTCCTTTAAAATTAAAAATTAAAAACAAAACTTTTTAATTTTTTTAAAAAGTTGTTTTAAAAACAGAGAAGAAATACACATTCATTGTAACAAGCCAAATCACACAGAGGTATAAAGAATAAAGGTCTCCCACTCATCACGCACATTTCTCCTTAGAGGGAACCACTGTGCTCATAATGTGGTGTTGGCCCATCCACATTTTTTACCTCAACACATTTTCTCTAAACGTTAAGTTACAGTTGAATTAAATAAAACATGAATAGTTTTTAAATAGTCATGTAATGGTTTCCTCACAACTTTACGCAATCTCCAGCCTCTGCTCCACCAAAAAAGAAAATAAAAACAATCCAGCATCTTTTCACAGAAAAGATAAAACTAATAAAATTAGTTCTACATATATAAAGAAGTCAGTGCCATATTAAACTTTCTTTTTAATCATTCAGAGTCCCAACAACCAAGCCTATACATATTTTAGCAACCATAATAATGGAATTACAGTTCAACCACGGACTCTCAAACAAAACTCCAAGAATGTAGATACAAATCTAAATTTCCTGGAAAGTTCCACAGAATGACCAATTCAATAATACAGTCCTTGTGTCTACTCTGGCACAACTACATTCCCTAAGAGATGCAGGAACTGACCCAACCCATCAAAGCTTCTTTAGAATCTGGGCTCAAATCTAAGATGAAAGCACATTCCCCTGAGGAAGCTATGGGCCAGGGCAGGTTTCTGTTGGCCTGAGAATGTGTCCCCAGATGTCCCAGGATCAACATGGATGACTCTGCCTAGTATGGTTCTGACCACAGTTTGGAACAAGCAGTTTCAGGCCAATCTGTGGCTAACAGCAGGGCACAAAAGGAACCCGTGTTGTGGTTGCCAGGAGACTGGCCAGAATTGGTCAAAGTACAAATACAGCTTTTCCATAAACCTCCAATCCCTCTTACGCCAATAAATGGCTTTGGATGTATGAATAGGCTGATGGCTTGAGTTACCTTTTTTTTTTTTTTTTTTTTAATAAAAGTGACACAGAGAAAATATTCTTATTTTCGAGAAGAAAATTACCAGTACTTCAAAAATACGCACATAAGACCTTCACAAGCATCACATAATAAACCAAATCTCTTACCTTTGGCTGGCTTCTGAGTTTCCAAAAGAGATGTCATCATTGACATGAAAGAAGAGAAAAAGGGTTTAATTTTTTAGTTAGAAGATGCTTTTTGAAGGGTAAAATGATAACAGACATCATGTAAACCTTTATTAAAAATACAAAATATCAACTTTGAAATCAAATAACAACTTGAAATAAAGGATAAATTAATGTCTATTAATTAGAAGGACAGAGTGCTAATTACAGAAAACTAACTTGTATCTCTCAGGTTATCTGAGCACTAGAAAAGATTATCTGAGCACTAGATAATTTTTAAAGTCCTAATATTTCTGCCTTCTAAATTTTGTTTATCCTTGTATATGACTTGTAAATATTTTTTTAAAATTCTTTACTTGTTAGCAACTGATTTTGCTTCCAACTAGTTTTCTCTGCTTTGATAAAGCAGCAGCTTACTCTCTATCTATATAGGACCTTCTACCAAAAAATTCTGTTTCAAGAGAAAGACGTTAAAGGAATGACTGATTTTTTGCCAGTGAGTGATGACTTACCGAATTACTCACTTACGACTTATTCCTCTATGCTGACCCAGGTGCCTCCAACCTCCCTCCCTCTGAAAATGCCACTGGCTTACAATCTCCTCAGGCTACAGGAATATAACTCAACCTAATATAATTCTGAGATAGTTTTAAACTTAGAGAAAAGTTGTAAGAAAAGCACAAAGAACTCCCTTCACCCAAACTCACCGATTGTTCACACTGCCACGACTGTTATGTCATTCTCCCCACCCCCCTTGTGTATACAGATATATATACCCATACACACACACACTACTTTTTTCTTGACCATCTGAGGGTAAGTTACAGACATGCCCCTTCAGTCCTAAGCACTTCTGTGTATAACTCCTAAAATCGATGTTCGCTCACACAACCGTAGAAGTAAACTGGTCCTTCTTAGAGGATCAAAATGCCAAATCAAACCTGAAACTTGAAAGGAAACTACGTGGAAATGCTTCCTTTCAACTCTCTGGACATCTTGCGCCTTTGTCTCATAAAATTTTCTTCTAAATTTAATACTTACTTGTATCAAATGATTTCAGATAAGAACACTACAATGCCAAGGGAATTGGCAAATGAGTGACACTTGTCTAACAGATTTTGGAGTAACAGCCAATGTGACAAACACATAAAAGAAAATGATTTCTCTGGGATAGAAGATACGGGGAAACTTTCAAACAAAAACACTTGGGAAATACCAGTAGAGGTGACTGACATATGCTATCATCTTTTTGTAAGTCTTTATAAAGCAAAGCAGAATCTCATCAATTTCAGAAGGCACAGTTATAAACCCAGTTGGAGATAAGAACAGAGCCAGCATATATGAAATGCTCACATTAGGCTAGGTAAATTCCATGCTACTTCATTTAACTCTCACAGTAACTTTGAAAGGTACTGTTATCATTCCAGTTTTACAGATGAGAAACTTAAAGCTCAGAAGAGTTGAATGACCTGTCCAAGGTACAATAATAATCAGTGATGGATCTTGGATGCAAAAGTAGGTCTTCCGACTCCCAAACCCATGTTTTCTTCCTCTCCCACACTGGTCAAAACAGTCTTGTCAAGTTTCTCCTAGACTTAAAAATCTATGAGTCATACATTAACAACGGCTCCTGGTAACAGAAACATTTCCCAATGTATTAATTTCCTCCATTCTAATTATTACCCAATAAAAGGTCACCACTTGGTGCTTATGCCAGTATAAGTTTACTTATTCACTATATTTATAAAAACTCCAGACTGTCTTTTCTGAGAGGAAAAATAAGATGTTTACTTAGCATGATATTTTAATTTTAAGTAAAATATTTTAAATAGAAATCAGCTCTTCCTAAAGGACAACCAACAAATAAGAAATTCAGTAATACATGACACATAGCAGAAGATTCCATGGGACTAACCTGAATCCAGAACATGATAATAAAAACAGAAACAAACCAGTAAATTAATTACAGAGCTAAGTTTCCAGCTAGGGAGTCTGGTGGCTACAACAGTAACGTTCAAATAACCCTCAGAGCCACTGGACACCCAAAGATGTAATTACAGCTCTGTACAAAAATAAATAAGTAAATTAATTAATTAATCAAAACCTTTCAACTTGTTGCAATCCAATACGGCAATGCCTCACTATTCCAAAATCCCTTATTTAGAAACCTCAGCTATCCAGATCACAGTGGAGATTTAGGAAGCAAAGAAAACCAGCCCCTTGACCAATCAAAAGAGATGTCACAAAGTAGAAGCATGAGAGTTTGAATGATCAAAACCAGGCAATCAACCATCAACACAAGATTTATGAAATAACCTAGAGCACACCTTACACAAATTTCTTGCCAACTGCCCCACTGACATCCTTCTTCTGGTCCAGGATTACATACTGCATGCACTTGTCATGCCGCCTCCACTGGGGATGGTTTCTCTCTCATGACCCTGATACCTGAAGAGTAGTGGGCAGTTATTCTGTAGAATGTTCCTCAATCTGAGTTTGTCTAATGTTTCCTCATGACTAAATTCAGGTTATGCATTTTGGCAGGCACCACAGAAGCAATGCTGTGCCCTTCTAAGTACATCAATACCAGAAGGCACATCACTATGGAGAACAGTATAGAAGTTCCTTAAAAAACTAAAAATAGAGTTACCATATGATCCCGCAATCCCACTCCTGGGCATATATCCACAGAAAACCACAATTCAAAAAGATACATGGACCCCAATGTTCACAGCAGCACTGTTTACAATAGCCAAGATATGGAAGCAACCTAAATGTCCATCAACAGATGACTGGATAAAGAAGATGCGGTATGTATATACAATGGAATACTACTCAGCCATAGAAAAGAATGAAATAATGCCATTTGCAGCAAAATGGATGGACCTGGAGATTATCATACTAAGTGAAGTAAGTCAGAAAGAGAAAGACAAACATCATATAAGATCACTTATATGTGGAATCTTAAAAAATGACACAAATGAACGTATTTACAAACAGAAATAGACACACAGACGTACAAAACAAACTATGGTTACCAAAAGGGAAGTTGGGGGGTATAAATTGGGAATTTGGGATTAACAGATACACAGCACTACATACAAAATAAACAACAAGGTCCTAGTGCATAGCACAGGGAACTATATTCAATATCTTGCAATAGCCTATAATGGAAAAGAATCACTTGGCTGTACACCTAAAATACTGTAAATCAACTACACTTCAATTAAAAAAAAAATACCAGAAGGCACATGATGATGTCCAAATCTCACTAATGATGATGGTAGCTCTGATCAGTGGTTACAGTTCCGGGTCTTTCCACTGTAACATTACTTTTTTCCCCTCTGTAGCTTTTCTTGTGTGTGTGTGTGGGGGGGGGGGGGCGCGGTGTTAAGACCATGTAAACATCCTATCTCATCATACTTTCACCCACAAATTTCAGCATCCATTGATGAGTCTCGCCCTCAACAATTACTGTTCCCCAAATGGTGTGACTGGCTAGCTACTAAGATGTTAACAGCCCAGATGGATCAACACGTGCAGATGTGCTTTTTAGGAAGAGGATGGCTCAGGAAACAACAAATGATTTGATTACGTATTTTGGATAGAACTGTTTCTACGAATAAGCTACTCACCTCCTCCTTTTTACTGTCCTGGTTTAGGGGCCTGTGCTTACTTCTCTTTCCAATAATAAATTATACCATAAAATTAAGTTGAATTACAGTCCTAATCTTTAGAATGCTACAATATGAAGAAGAAATTCAGTGATGATTTTATATAAATTAGTAATCTTTAGAAATTTTTATTAATACTTCTGATCAAGACAAAATAAAATCGATATTGAGTCCAAAAATAAACCACAAAGTATTGTGTATGTGTAAAACAAAGCTATATCAGAACGATGAGTTATAAATCAATTACTGCTGTCAACTACCAAAATCAAACATTACATCCAAATTACATCTTTTAATTTTAAATATTTAAGTTTCTGTAAATCTCACAATTATAAATATTTGGAATCTCTGTTTTAACAAGATCCCACTCCAATCCGCTCTATAACGGATGTGTTACATCACAAAGAGTTTATTCTAATACGGCCATACTATGTAAAGACATTGTTTCCTTTTCGGACTTAAGCTGGCACTACCAGCAACCAAACAACAATCTGTGTGATGATCATTATTTTTTCTTTGTCATCCTTCCCCTAATGTGCTTTTCCACATAAGGAATAAAGCTGACGGGAGTAAAAATTTAGATACTGACTAGACTCACAAAGGAAGTTCATCAATCTTTGCTGATCGAGCTAACTTTAAGAAGTACAAATATCACTAAGAGCCCTGGTCACTGTTTCCTCAACATTTAGAACACTACATTCAATTCTGAAGAATAAATTTTAAAAGCATCATTGATAAAGTAGAGTATTTTGGAGAACAGCTTTCAAATATAGAGGGTTTTAAAAATGATACCACTGAAAGAATAAATCAAAGAACTAGAAATACGTAGCCTGGACGGGGAAGACTAAAACAGGACATGATGCCATCTTTGGTAGGATCTACTAAAGAAAGTTAAAAGAAAAGGGATATAGCTCTTTAATATAAGAATAATCAGCACTGTGTTAAACCACCAGCTCGCCATTAGTGGAGTTATCTGAAGAGAGAACAAGAAAGCATATGCTGAGGATATTGTGGAAGGAACGAGAAGTTATACTGGATTACTTGTATAGCTCGGTATTTACAACGAGAAAGCAAACATTAAGCATTCGACAAGTTACATTCAATATTTCTATCAGGGACACGTGCAGACCACTGGTACATCAGAGGTAACCCAAGCAACAGCTCGAGCATCACCTCCCACATCATATCCTCAGAAGAGCTAGTGTCCTTCCCATTCCACATGCCTACACTCAGGTAATGCCACTCCCTCTAACAACTCTATTTGTTCAAGCCCTACTCACGTGGGAAAAGCTCAGATCAAATTCTATCTCCCTCAAGAACCCTTCCACAAGAACTCCAACTGAAAGTCTGTTTTCCTTCCCCCATTCCTATAAGTCAAAATTCTCTACTGCTCATGTATTACCCGTTGTTGTCACACAATAAAAAACTTTTTAATATAAATGGGTCATCTCCTCAACTAGACTACAAGCTTCTGAAGGACAGAGTGCGTCTTCCGGCATTTATCAGTGTCCAACACAAGGCTTCCTGCTCTTTCAGCTAATGTTGTTTAAGTTCTCTAGGTGACCCAGCCCCTCCCTCTATCTCAACCACATCCTGGACTATCTTCCTTTCACTCACAGGCCTTTTCTAATTGGCCCAGTGTACACAGTTTTCTAATCTTGGGGCTTTCATTCATGATTTTCTTTCTGCCTTGAAATCTTGAGGCTAGCTCCTACTGATATGTCATTTCTCAGCTTAATTACTATTTCTCTACATGTATCTTTCTTAAACGTCCAATCTAAATTAAGTCACTTACGTAATTCTCAATCACAGTATTCCTGATAGAATAAAAACATTTCCACCACCATCTCTGTTCTCTAAAATCATCCCCAAAACAATAAAGCAAACAAGAAACAAATAAAAATTCCATCCTCAATGAAATTAGGAGATAATTATAAGTGAAATATATTACATGAAGACAGAAGATGCATCCACAGAATGCAAGAAAGGGTCAGAAATGAGCGGTGCTGAGTATCCCAGAAGGTGGGGGAGAACCTAAAAAACAGGAAGAATATTCAGGTCACTACCTCTGATATATATCCTTGGAGAAACTTCTTTGAATCAAGAGAAAAGACAGTTTGACAATTCTATTAAAATCTTCCACCCACACAAACTACAACTGGTTGAGAACAGAGGGACATCCAAAGAATACAGCCCCTGAACCACAACTGGCATATTTCACAATCAGAAAACTTTAGAAAGATGAAAACCCTGGTTAATAAATTCCATAATTTCAAACTACCATATACTGAGACAGCATCATTCAAAGAATACACTATTAACTCAATCAATCATTTGCAAATCATCTGCCTCTTCTCATCTGTCAAACACACAAGCAGAGTAAATTTTAATTCACTGTCCACTTTCACTACAAGGACATTTAAATCTCACCAAAGAAATCAATATTGATTCATTTGTGGGGGTTTTTGATAAAATGTATTTCATATGATATGTTAACAGAGTAATACACATTCATTTTAAAAATTACATGCTAAAATAACTTCAAGGCATGCACAGAGATTAGGATAGATTATTGAAAGACTCAGATTTGGACTATTGTAACTTGAAATCATGTAGATACAAACTTAGCATAGAGTTAAGTACTTTATATTCATCATAGTAATACCCCTATGAGATACCCTCATTTTACATGTGAGTTACTTAGCATTCAGAAGTTAACACTGCCAGTGAAGGTGGATTTAAGATTCCAACTGGTGTCTGCCTGATCCAAAGCCTACATTAGCTGCTGGGAGCAAATACAGGACGCTTAAAGGATCACTGATTTGCCCTGTGAGAGCAGGAAGCAGTGGGAACAGCAGTCAAACTACAGAGGATCAAGGAATGAATAAGGACTGTAATTAAGACACGGTATTCTATATTTGAAAGCTGCTAAAAGAACACATCTTAAAATTTCTTAACACAAGAGAAAAGTGTGTTTAACTACGTGTGGTGATGGATGTAGTTTTAACGAGACTTATTGTGGTGATCAATGTGCAATATATACAAATATTAAATCATTATGTTATACACCTGAAACTAATACAATGTGATATGTCAATTATATCTCAATTTACAAAAAGAGGGTAATGGCCTCTAGGAGTTGGAATCTAAAAATATAAGTTCACAAAATTATCACTCACTGCACTTTTTTTTTTAATTGCCAGAAAAATTTGAATCCCAGATACCTTTCCAGGGCACAAAGCCAGTCCTGTCGAGCCACACGCCCCTGCCCCCCACCCACACACAGAGGGCTATGTGCTTAAGTGTTTCTTGTAGGGGACACCAGCACAGGAGTTTATCCTGGACCTTTTCAGGTGAGGTCCCACCTAAACATACCCAATACCACTTCCTTCCAGCCTCACTGCTCAAAATAATGACCTCCAGAAAACACCACCTCCCCACTCCCCCAATTTATAGGACTCCGTTTTGTTTTGTTTGATAGAAAAAAAAAGTTTGTGGCAGGTAATATTTGTTTCAAACAAACTACGGAGAACTGAAAAGGAAACATCTGGTCTTAAGATACTTATTAAAATGAATTCCTGAGACTTTTTCTTATTATGGTGATTCAAAATAAAATAACGTGACCTTTTTCCTTGTCCTTTCCCTTTAACTTCTTGCCAAATTTATTTAACCCCTCTTTTAAAGGGGGAATAAATATTTTTTCAGGAAGTTTTCATCGACATATGAGGTACAAGTGGAGTACAACTATTTCAGAATGACAGTATTAATTTTCATTTGCCCTCCAGCAAATTACATACTAAATGCTGCTGGAGGAAGAGTTGTACCAGGTAGAGTTAGACTACCCGGCCAGGTTCTACAGCTGTACATCTGTGTACTGTACAAAGGCACCTGGCCCAGAGGCACAATGGGGGCTAAAGCACAGTCCCTGCTACAACAGCCAAGCACTAAAGGTGTCACAGCAAATGAAGGGACTCAAAGACAAAGGTGTTACTTGCTTTTCACCAGGCTGGGACAGCTCAGAGGGATGCCTGTTTCTAATTGCTCTGGCCAGAGGGGCCACCTTCTCCTAACTTGCACAAAAGCACCATTTGCTTTATGTATATAGGAGCACACTGGGACTTCCCTGGTGGTCCAGTGGTTAAGAATCCACCTTCCAATGCAGGGGACGCAGGTTTGATCCCTGGCTGGGGAACTAAGATCCCACATGCTGCAAGACTACTAAGCCCACATGCCACACCTAGAGAGCCCCCACGCGCAACTAGGGAGCTGGTGCACCTCAACTAGAGAAGCCTGCATGCCGCAACTAGAGAAGCCCACATGCCGCAACGAAGACCCAGTGCAGCCAATAAATAAATAAATAAATATTGTGCTTGCATGGTATATCTTTTTTTTTTTTTTCATGGTATATCTTTTATTTTTAAAAAATTCACTTAAAAAAAAAAAAACACAATGACCTCCAATTATTGTTTGCTATGGGATTAGCAAAAAAAAGTTTCTCCTCAATATTCAACAGGTAGTTGATAATAAATTCAAAACTCTAGCCATGACAGAATAACTAGTTCTAGCTCTCATGCCATAAACAAGAAAACTGGACAAACGATGTGGAGCAAATGTTTTCAGACAATGGGTAACAGGCAGTGTAGGATTATATCCCAGAGAGAAGGAAAACAAGTGAGGTGGGCCCTACAACTGCCCAGGCTTCCTATACCTAGAGACACTTGGTCAGGAAGAGGAAACCCAAGCCAGAACATGGTGGCCTGAGCTGAGATGATGGAGACTGGAAAGCTGCGAAGCTGAAGCAGCTGGAATTTGCAGGCCAGACAGAAGGAAGCAATCCAGAAGAAGAACTCCAGAACTTTGCATGGAGTTCCCTTCCATCTTTGACTCAATACTAAACTGCACATGCATAAGGTGGGACTCCAGAGGCCACAAAAACTATCCAGGAAAGAGCTACTACTGGAGAAGTAGCTGTACACTGAACAGTTTTCAGAGCTCACTCAAGGCTCAGACATGAGGTACAATCAGCCACAGTGGAAAGATCTCCTTGAACACTAGGGGGTATTTGGTATAGAGCCCAGAAAGGTCACAATTTAGGAGTAGGGCTAAACTTGCCCTAGAATAAACGCTATTTCTGGCCCCAACCTAACAAAGCTCAAACACAAACCAAGATCTAGCCCAGCCACGAGTAAATAAGTAACTCACAAGGAGTTTCCAAGGTCTCACTCACACCAACAAAAGGTGGGGCAAGAGCTCATTCAATTTGGACTTTCCTAACTTGGAATCATGTAGATACAAGTTTAGCATAGTTATTTTCATGGAATAACAACTTAGCACCAAGCACTACATTAAGTACTTTATATTCATCATAGTAACCCTATGAGATACCTTCATTTTACACCTGAATTACTTAACATTCAGAAATTAACACGGCTAGTGGAGGTGGACTTAAGATTCCAACTGTTGTCTGCCTGATCCACAGCCCACATTCAAGTTCTTGGAGGCAAATACAAGGCACTCAGACAGCGACTTCTCAATTTCAAGTGCATGGTGCACATCACTAATGAATCACACCACTCCTGTTCTTCATTAAAAGAAACCTCATAATCTATGGCACCCTTGCAGAGAAGTGCTAAAAAAAAAAAATCATTAAATATTAAAATAATGCTGGGACTTCCCTGGTGGTCCAGTGGGCAAGACTCCGCAATCCCAATGCACGGGGCCTAGGGTCACTCCCTGGTCGGGGAACTAGATTCCACATGCATGCCGCAACTAAAAGATTCCGCATGCCACAACTAAGACCTGTCTCAACCAAAATAAATAAATAAATTTTTTAAAAAATAAGAAATTAACAAAATAACGCTAATTGTGTCAGAGAATAAAGCAATTAGAAATAAGATATTTGGAAATTACTTTGAAAATTTACAAAAATAAGTGTCACATGATGAACAGAATATTTTCACTGTAAGCTTTCAAATCAAATTTGAATGTGTATTTTTAATCAATTTTAATTACACTATTAATATTAATTTCTTCTCCCAAAAACTAACTTTAAGTGCTACATGTCACACACCCAAATATTCTACCATTTTTCTACTAAAAGTAAAACCTGAAATTTGAAGGGAAAAAAAGATACCCATTCCTTACTATACAATTATGGCAGCCTTTTACTTCTTTTTGTTCTCTTTGTTGTTGTTGCTGTAAGCAGGGTTGTTTACCTCACAACACTTCCCAAAAGAAAGGCTTTATGTCACCCAAAATAAACCATTCTTCCATCATTTCCATGTTTGTAAGTATTTTAATAGGCAAAGGAATAACAGAGAAGGTAAAATAAATTAACAAAAGCCTTGGTCATTTGTGGAATGAAGAAAACAGTGAAGATATGGAAAGAGGAAGAGGATTAAGGATTAAGTTGAGGCCACTAGCAGGAAGTGGCAACATTTTACAGCCTAAGAACAAAGCTGTAGAGATAGATACTTTGAGGAACCAAGTATGCCTGCACCAGCAAAATCAGAAATCCCTATATTAGACCGAAAGGATTCCTTCAACTACGAGCATCTGCACAGTCACCCGGGGTTTCTTTATACTTTGTGTGGATTAACTAGTCAATTGGTTAACTGAAGGAAAAATTGACTACCAATCAGCTGCTGAAGGAAGACTGGAAGAGGAGTTAGTACTAAATAAATCAGAGAAGTGAGAGCTCAGCTAAACCTTGGCATTTTCTTAAAAGCTACCAATTCTGATGTCTTTAAAAAGGGCAATAGTTTTAAAGATATAAATAACCCAATATATCCTAACTATCTGTTTATGTAGCTTTAACAGTTTTATTGACATATAATTTATATACCACGAAATCATCCATTCTAAGTGAACAATTCAATGACTTTTAGGAAATGTCACTTCCCCTCCCCCACACAATCTAGTTTAAGAACATTTCCGTCACTCCAGAAAGTTCCCTCAAGCCTGACTGCACTCAATCCCAGGTCCTTCCTCTGGCCGCAGGCAACCACTGACCTGCTTTCTGTCCTTCTTTTGTGGACATTTCATATAAATGGAATCTTACAATATGTGGTCTTTTGCATCTGGTGTCTTTTACTCAGGCATGTTTTGAGGTTCGTCCATGTTATAGCATGTTATCAGTTCTCTGTTACTTTTTATTTCTGCTGGATAGTACTTTGTTATCCACTCACTAGTTGATAGGCATTCAGTTTGTTTACAGTTTGGGGCTATTATGAATAGTGCTGCTATGAACATTCAAGAACAAGTCTTTGTGTAGACATTTATTTTTATTTCTATATATCTATGCAAGTATGGATACCCAAGAAAAGAACTGTTGAGTCATAGGGTTAGTGTATATCTACCTTTGTAGGAAACAAACTGTTTTCCTAAATGCATGTACCAGGTTACATGACCACCATCAATATATAAGAGTCACAGGTGCTCCACACCTTCACCATCAGTTAGCACTGTCTGCCTTACATATACAGCCATTCAAGTGGATGTGAGGTGGCACCTCACTGAGATTTTAATTTGCATCTCTATAATGACCAATGAGGCTGAGAGTCTTTGAAGATGTGTTTATACTTCATTTAAAGAACAGAAAAATTCTCACCATCTAGTTTCTATCCCTAGTTTTAGACTATTATAAGGACTGACGAACTCCTGGTCAAATTCACATTTTTTCCTTATTTTCGTTCATACTTATTTTTCAGTACTATTTCTGACTATTACTTCGTTCATTGCTTTTACCTCTTTAACCACTGCTGATTTTCTTCATGGTTTTTGTATAGACATTCATTTCTTTCTCCCTTGGATACCTAAGAGTAAAACTGCTGGGTCATACAGTCAGCATAAATTTAACTTCACATTTACTATTTTTTTTTTATTATCCATACGTGCAAAACTGCCCATTTGAAATGCAGGCCAATCTTTTGGGGATCAAGCTCAGTATGTAAAATTTTATTTTAGTAAATTTTATTTAATTACCAATGTTCACACTGGATAATTCAACACACACACTTGAGTCATTATGCTAAAGTCATCCTTATTGCATTAAGTCTTGAGTTTCTAGCTATTCCAGGCCTATAACACATGCAACCAGGGACTTAACAGCTGAAACACTCAAGAAGTTTGCACTATAGTTGATAAAATAACAAATCATTAGATATTGAAGCTACTGTCCTCATGGGATGATGCTGTAGGGAAAAGCACTCTACCCTTAGAAACCCTTCGTCCAGTTTCCGTCCTGCCTTGCTTTTTTAGCTTCGTGATCCCACGGGTCACTTAACTTCAACAAACCTCTCCACTACTTCAGGAACAGGCTACCACCTACAAAATCTACTTCACACTGCTGCACAATATCCTAAGTGGTGGGGAAAGAATGTAGCTTGGGAACTAGGCAGACATGGGTCCAAATCTAGACTCAATACATGTTTGTGCTCTTACCAGGTCCACACTATGCATTCCACTCTTGAATCCTCACAACAACCCTAAAGGATAGATCCTATTATCATCCTCGTTTTACAAGCGAGGAAACTGAGGCTCAGAAAGATTAAGCAACTTGCTCAAGTCAACAATTAAATATTGCACTGAGGATTCAAACCAAGGCAGAAGCCATACTCTGCTGAAGGGACACAATCAAAAACATGTAGGTCTTGTGAGATCAACAACACTGAATTTTCTTTCCAGGACCGAGTTGCTAAAGTAAATTTTGTACAGTGAATCATCCTTCTCTGCATTAGTTTTTTGTGTTTTTGTTTCATCCTTCTCTCCTTCATGATGTCTGGTTTCCCGAATAGACAAACCTCAAGGAAACATGTTCTAGTCCCCAAGAAGACCAAGTGGTACATGGGCAAGGAGGGTGCAGGTAGAAAAGACTTGTCAAGTCTACCTAACAAACAAGCAAAATACATCAATTTTTGAGCAACATGGAGTGGGGGAAGGAGATAACACTCAAGATAGGAAACGGTTTAGAGAAGGAAAAAAAACACCTACATCCTTTGGTTATTTCATATCCTAAGATATAACCAACTAACTCTTAAGAAGCAGTATGGCTTCAGAACTTAGGGTTTTCTTCAATTAAACTAAAATGTTTCAAAGAACTAAAAATAGAGCTACCATATGACTCAGCAACCCGACTCCTAGACATATATCCGACTCCTGGACATATATCCGGAGAAAACCATAATTCCAAAAGATACATGCACTCCAATGTTCACTGCCGCACTATTTACAATAGCCAGGACACGGAAGCAACAGACTAAATGTCCATCAACAGAGGAATGGATAAAGAAGATGTGGTACATATATACAATGGAATACTACTCAGCCCTAAGAATGAATGAAATTGTGCCATTTGCAGAGATGTGAATAGACCTAGAGACTGTCATACAGAATGAAGTAAGTCAGAAAGAGAAAAATATCATATATTAATGTATATATGTGGAATCTAGAAAAATGGTACAGATATACCTATTGCAAAGCAGAAACAGAGACACAGATGTAGAGAACAAACATATGGACACCAAGGGGGAAAAGAGGGGCAGGGGGTTAATTAGGAGATTGGGATTGACATATATACACTACTATATGTATAAAACAGATAACTAATGAGAACCTACTGTATAGTATAGGGAACTCTATTCAATGCTCTGTGCTGACCTAAATGGGAAGGAAATCCAAAAAAGAGGGAATATATGTACACATATAGCTGATTCACTTTTCTGTACGGCAGAAACTATCACAACATTGTTAAGTAACTATATTCCAATTAAAAAAAATGTTTTGAAGAAAGCAGCAGCAATCTTTTAACACATTAGTTTGAAGGACAAAGAAAAAAGCACTGGAAGCTTTTGAATGCAAATTTAGACTCTTGGAAATAAAAAAGTAAATGAGAACATGAACTCTTAAATCTAAAAAACAATCTCCACACAACATATAGGTAACAAGTACTGTGTATAGGAGGTATACTTCCAAATTAGTTTTGTACACTCACCTTCATACATGAGTGTGTCTGCAATAACCAGACAATATACCCAAATATTAATCAGTATACCCATCTCCCAGTAGTGTAAAAGAGACCTGTCTAAGAAACCTGCTGGTATTTTTTAAACATTCCACAATTCTGTCTGTATTTTTTCATATCTTTATTACAATAGAAGCTGCTTTTTGTCACTCTGTCAATTACCTAGTACACTTCACATCAACACTACTGGTAGGTCCTACACTCTCTATTTTATAGAGTAATAGGGAAAGAATAGCACAGAGAGGTTAATTAATTGGGTCAGTGGCAAAGCTGGGGTTCAAACCTAAGTTTCTCATTCTAAAACTACGCTCTTTCTACTTTACCATTCTGTTTCCCTCTCTCCGTGGCAAGTGATGTGGGAGAACAAGTTAAAGTCAACTTTGCATGTTTCAGGAAACTTGAGGAAGGATGCTTGTTTAAAATTACATGATTTGGGGGCGGGAGAGGTCCTCTCGTTGCTTTGGTTTTCTTTGCCTTCAAATAAAGCAGGCAGCACAAGAAAGTGGGCTCTAAATGAGGGAAACCTATGTGGATAAATAAACAGAGTGGCACAGAGCTGAAGCTATGTGACCCTCA
Organism: Hippopotamus amphibius kiboko; assembly: GCF_030028045.1. NCBI lineage: Eukaryota > Metazoa > Chordata > Mammalia > Artiodactyla > Hippopotamidae > Hippopotamus > Hippopotamus amphibius. Next base: position 54,168,292 of record NC_080187.1, on the reverse strand, counting down.
GGTGCTTAGTTTAAACGCTATTTGGGGGAAGGCTGTCCTTTCTCCAGTTCTTGCCGAATCTATGATAACTTCCCAAAAAACACCTGGTCTTAACTGAACCAAGAGTGCTAAGCAGAGAATCTCTCTCTCCTCATCCCTCACGTTTCCATGTGGAAGAACTCCAAGGGACACTCCTGATGCCTCTAAGTCCCTCGCTCTGTCTTCCTGAGGAGAGGAAGGGTGAACGATCAAGTCAGTGTTCAGAAGACAGAACTAGGTACGCGGGCTCTGCACCCCACACCACGGCGGGGGCGGGGGGCCTGCAGCGACCCGCTGACCTGCGCAAGTCTGCAACGCAGGGGGTTGGTATCAGGACACCCACCTGGCCAACAGTCCTAAAGCCCTTTTCTCCACTAGCTCTCTCAGCATCTGAGGTGACGTGAGATGCAGGAAAACACAGAGGTAAAAGAGACTGGGCTCTGGAATCAAACTGCCTCATTTTGAACCCTGGCTCCACTATTTAACTATGTGACTTGGGCAACTCACCTAACCTAACCTCTCCATGCTCCAGTTTCCTTTATCTGTAAAATGTACAAGGGTGAGTCAAAAATTATCTGCACTCTGGTTATATTAAAACTTCTGTAAATGCTACAGCCAGAGTGCAGATAATGTTTGACTCACTAGTAAATAATAAGAGAACCTATGTCATAGGATTGCTATGGAGATTAGAACAGGGCCTGGCACATAATAAGTACCAGGTGTTAGTGTTTTATTTTTGATTTGTGTATTTCTTGTCTCTATCTTACTGATCCCCACAACTACTTCAGTTCAGAAGTGGGGTGGGGGGAAAAAGGGAGTATTGTGTATGGCTTTCCTAAAATCTCAACAGAGAGAATCTCTTTCAAAAGCAAGAGAGAATGAATGCCTTTAGCTACGATGGCAAGATGATGCAAATGTCTTACTCTACTCCTCAGTGAACTAGTTTGGAGAAAACTCCAGAATAAGAGCTGGTCCAGAGGAGATAAGGCACTAAGGTGCCTAGTCTAAGATCTCCACCAATAGAAAATTCATTCATAATTATACGATTTTTTTCCCAGGGCAGAGGGCTGTCGAGACACATCCCCCCAAGATGGTTCATTATACTTTGCTGTATTATTAGGATCTATCACTCACTACTAATAAATGGTAAAGTTTGGTTACTTTTTCTAATACCACCTCTCCCTGCTCCCTCTCTTGGTTATCAACTGAATCCCCCTTGACCTCCCTGGGTATCAATTGAATCTCCCTTGACCGTCTGAAACTGTTTCCTTTCTGAAATACCCCTTGCGTCTTGGGACCTTATAAGCACAGTTATATTGTGCTTATCGGAAGGCGTAAGAGAATTACAGCAATTACAGATGAAAACATAAGGTTTCCAGAATTCCTTGAATATGTTTCCTTATAACATGCACTACACTGTATCAACTGCTTACAGGTGTGTCAGCAGCAGGCCGCCTCCACCCCAGCTCCTTCATCTTGGTATCTCAGCTCCTAAATTTAGCCCTGTGCCTGCCAGATTGCAGACATTCAATGAGTGTTTACTGAAATGAGAGACTAAGAGTTAGGTTAACCATGACTACATCCTGTCTAAAATAAAATCTCTCCTTCTAAGCCTCTCCTCAGATCTCCAGATACCACTTTTCCTATGTATATTCTCTGTCAACATCTTGTCCTTCCTGTATTGTTACACATTAGACTCTAAACTACCCGTTTCCTTAAGAAACCATGATCTAAAAATGTAAAAGAGCCAGAAAATGTTAATTCTTCCTCACTGAATTTCAGGTAACAGTTATATTGGAGCAGGTCTAGAGAGCAACCACAAGACAGAAGGCTCTGAGACAAAGATCTTAGGAGGAAATTAATAGAATGGTATAGCTAAGAATTTGAGAGAGAAAAATTTGAGAATATGCTAAAGACAGAATTAAAAACTAAACAAAATTGCAGGAAAAATAAAAAGCTATTCAAGTGAGTCATAGTCTAAAATCTGGTACAATCTGATGTAACTGACAGAATTTGAAAAAAGAGAATTTATTTAAACTTTATGCTAGAACACACTCCATCAAATAGCCTATGGGTTGTTACAATGAAGCCAGAGAAGGGCAAGCAAACCTAACGCACTATTTGGTCTAGGACTGAGATAGAGGGATAGACAGATAATGGGATGGATGGAGGGAGGGAGGGAGGGATGGGCAGACAAGCCAGTGGATGGATGGATGGATGGATGGATGGATGGATGGATGGATGGATGGATGGATGGATGGATGGATGGGCAGACAAGCCAATGAATGGATGGATGGATGGATACATAATACATATAAAATAATGTCAACTTATGAATAAAGCAAGTGGGTTACAAAAAGGCAGAGAAGGGGGGAAGGGCATGGTCTCATCTTGGTAAAGGAGTGAAGAGACAATATTTAAAGCTGACTCAATTAGAAATACAGGTTTCGATATGTTCTGTAAAAACACCACAGAAATGACCATAGAAGAAACTTTAAAAACATAAAAATCAAGCAGTAGGAGAAGAGGTAAAAAGCTTGTACATCTAAGCTAAAATCTTTGTCAGGGAGTCAATGAATATATGCCTAACATTAATAAATCTAGGTATGCACGTACCTGGAGTAATCTTCAAGATTTTTTTGATCATGTACCCCCCCCAAAACCCCCCATGCATTTTTAAGTTGCCATATAAAATTTTTCAAAAATGAGTTTAAATAGCTGTAAAGAATATAATTCCTAAAATATTATAAATTTATAATAGAATTCCTTAAATATATTTATTGGAATCCAAGTACCATAAATTTTTATAAATTTAGATAATGATATTTTACTGTTGATACAATCCACTACTTTTTTAATGAAAAAACTCTCCTTTAATAGTAATTTCAGGCCTTTACTTCCTTCCCATGAACTCACCCAGCAATGTGAAGTCATCTACCCAGCACCTAAACTGACTTGAGAATTTGAAGGCAAAGAAATTAAAAAAAAAAAAAAAAAGCTGCTCAGCCTCTAAATTCCATTTCACTTTCTGCAAAGTATTTTATCCTAATGTAAAGTCTTTTGTTAACCAGTCTATCATTCTTTTCTGCAAAAATATCTGTATAAATTAAAATTTTAAATTTCTCTGGTTACTCTTCTTCCGCATTGAGCTATCAATTATTAGTAGCACACAATTGATCAGAACAAAACAAATATATTACAAATTTTGATAAACAGTAAGTAAAAACTGTAAAGGAAAAAAGCATCTTATAATGAAACGAGTCCACGGGATGACTATAACTTACTACTAAAATGAGTCAGCACTGAACATTAATTCTATTCCTATTTTCTTTTGTATAGAAGTAAAGCACTGAAAACCTTGCTTAAATATGTAAGAGGATTGGACTGGAAGGAGGTTTGTTACAGTAACATCACTCAAATCTCTGCACTCCTGCCACCGTACATGCCAAAAAAAAAAATCACATAATGATCTAACATCAAATATTATTTTTAAGGATCTATATGCTAATGAATCAATTAGGTCTCCTGAAATTAAAAACTGGAAACTACCTGACTTGCAAAAGGAGTTGTGATCCAGTCTATCATTCTTTTCTGCAAAAATATCTGTATAAATTAAAATTTTGTCAGGGAGTCAATGAATATATGCCTAACATTAATAAATCTAGGTATGCACATACCTGGAGTAATCTTCAAGAGCTCACTGATTTTCTCAGTTTCTTGGCTAGATGCCAAAGGCTTCATCATAACTTATCAAGTTAATCATACCTGCTATTGTTTCACTTACTGGAACTTTGCTTAACCTCTAAAACTCAGAAATGGTTGAGAAAATCAAATCTTTTTTACTTCATTATATTTTTGACAAGAATATATTTGAGAAAATTACTATTTGACAAAATTATTTCATTTTTGATGGGCTTTAAACATATTTTCATCAAAACACTAAAGCTGCATATTTAGCTGATTCAATTTATGGAAAAGTGTGCCCTATAAACTAACTAGAATGTGGCTTTTTTATCAAATCACTATCTTACATATCTTATCAAATCTTTAATCTTATTATCAAAATAATCAGGTAAATCAAACACATTTTCTATACAAAATAACCTGATCTCATTTTTAAATTCAAATAAAAGTTTTAACACTCATTTCAAGGAGGTCTATTTTATAGAATACATTTTGTAAGATAGATTCCTAAAAGTATTAAGCAAGGATTTAAATTATATACATCTAGTAATTTAAAATGGATAAAAGACAAGATGGATCAATATGTTGTTTCTTATTAATTGACCTGTAATAAAATTTAATGTGTAACTACAATTAGAAGCTATAAACAAAGAGTATGATAAAGATATGGTATTCCTTGGGTTAACAAGTATATAAAATTGTTATATTGAGTTTTTTCATAATTAAATAAGAATGAGAAAAAAGTCCATTAACCTTTTTAAACATCAAGATTAGACTTTTCCTATGTACTTAAAGAAACACGAAAAGCACAGTCAGCCTTTTGGTACATGTGGGGTTCCAGGACAGTTACCAAAAACTGAGGATGCTCAAGTCCCTTATATAAAATGGTACATATTTGCATCTATACTTTAAATCATCTCTAGATTACTTATGATACCTTAATATCGATACAATATAAATGCTATGTAAATAGTCACCTCACAGGAAATTCAAGTTTTGCTGTTTGGAACTTTCTGGAATTTTTTTTCTTCAATCTACAGTTATTTGAATCCACATCTGTGGAACCCGTGGATATGAAGGGCTGACTGTATACAGAACTGTAAATGATTCTAGCAGTTGACACAAAATGTTTCTGTTAACAGTTGGCAGAAAATATTAAATATTTTGTAGCTTGAAATGAGATGAGGATTGACTACAACTGAAACAAATATTTCATGATATGATTTAATCAAAATAGGTTTCAGCTACCTTACTCAATCCTTATTGAATAAGGCACATCAAAAACCTGAAGAAATAGCATAAAAATTTTATCTGTGCATTTAGCCAATACATCCTAAAAGAACAATTCCTGTTTTCCTGCTTTGGCTTTTAAAGTACTTTGCCTTTCAGTTAAGGCCTTGTCCTAGGGATGAGCATTAAGAATAAAAAAGAATTGTTTCTATTTTCCAGCATGGAAATCTACAATTTATAACTGCAACTAACAATTAAACAGAAGTTTTGTGTTAAGAAACTATAGTTTAAATACCATTAAGTCTGTCAACATGAAAGTGAAAAATAAAAATATGAAAGTGAAAAATGGGAATGTAGAGGAGAACATATCTGAGTGACTATGAGGTTGAAAATGTTAACATTTAGTCTTGACCAACCTGAAAATCCTCATTGCTTTACGGGTGACTAAAAACAAATCAACAATACTTCTGACCAGAAATATCAGGGAGTTAAAGAGGCATCTCTCCAGAGCCTGTGAAAGTGAAGAAAGGGGCAGAAGGATTGTGTGCGTGAGGGAAGCCTGCCCACAGGCTCCTAAGAAACATGTGTCAAATCATTGAGGCCACCTGAATCTGGACTCAGCCAACAGAAAGCTCTGTGACCAGGAACCAACTGACCTAGCCTCTCTCTAAATGCAGAACGTGGACTAGGTGTGTTTTATACACTCCCATTTAGTTCTGATCATTTATTAGGTGCAGAACTATGCACCCCGGTTATTTATCTACCAGGCAGTCATGTAAAGTTCACACTTTTGGAGCTCTCTTGAATCTGTTTATTGGAGAACTCACTATACTGACAGAAACCTCTTTTCCTGGGCCTAGGAAAGTCAGGACTGAGTGGGGTGTTTGCTGTATTTCACCTCAAAGATGAATCAACCCTACTCCAGATCCTGAATGTACTGTCAGTCTGCCCTTGACCTAAAGCTTTCCCTCCCACTTTTATGAATTTTCTCGAACTGACTGCTAGCAAATGAGTCAGATTCCGAATGTTTCCTTTGTTCTGACGAAGTGTAAGTACCTTTTATACCTGTAAGCTTAGTCACCACACAATGTAACATTTGCAAATTGTTCCACTAGTGATCCTATCTGGACAAGTGGCTATGGGGGTGTTCACGTACACAGTAACTGGTGATTACAATAAAATCCTGCCCATAATGAATACTCCACACTCTGGAGAGATGCTGGTAACACAGGCATTCATCCAGCCAAGTACATATTTAAAACTGGCTGGTAAAAATCTCTACTCAGAAACACTGGACTTTCATTTCCTATTCTGTGGGTGTTGTCTGACTTGAAAACATAAATGTGCAGATTTCCAAGCTGGAAAATTCATTTCATCTGTTCTTAACACTTGGTGTTCAGCCATCTCTTGCCAGTATCATTTTAACAGCCTCTGACCTGATTTTCCTATCTCCACTCATGCTCCCGCCTCATCTACCCTCCACACCGTCATCAGTGAAATCTTGTATGGAGTCATTTTGAGTCCAGCGGAGCCAGACAGGCCTAGTTTTGACTCAGAGCAAGATACTTAATCTCTCCATGCCTGTTTCTCCATCTACAAAAAATGCAAATAATAATAAGACTGCTGTGAGGATTAAATAACATGTATATACTGCTTATAACCGTGACTGGACAATTACATCATTTACATACGGAAGAGGCGCCCATGCTTTCCCATCCTCCACTCCTACCATCATGCTATTCTCTATATTTGAAATATCTTTATTTCTGAGTCAGACAGAACAAAGCCTTAATCATATTTTTCTGTGATGTCCTTTTCAACCTTAAAGAATTATACTAATTGCAACTTTTACTCCTTCTCCCCACTTTTTTCTAACACTATATCACGGCATTCATGCCTATCCAGATCCTCTTATCATACTGTCTTTATTTTAGACAAGATCCTTTCGTCTTTATTTGAAAGTACTTCATAATCCCACAGCACTTCATAGTGCTCGCCTATGGAACTTTTGACACATTGCATTTGTTATTTATACAGTCTCATCATCCCTACTAAATTATTTGGGGAAAAAAAAAAACAAAAAAGAAAAACAGCCATAAAGGCAAGTAAGTTTTAATCCACATGTAGGGATAATTTCTTAACATTTGGTATCCTAATCACAAATATACACTCTAAGGTTAACATACAAAAGATTCTAATCAAGAATGCACACTCTAGGGAATTCCCTGGTGGTCCAGTGGTTAGGACTCTGAGCTTTCTGAGGGCCCAGGTTCAATGCCTGGTCAGGGAACTAAGATCCCACAAGCCACGCAGCCAAAAAAATTTTTTAAATAAATAAAAATAAATTAGGCTACTTGTCTATTTAAAAAAAAAAAAAGAATGCACACTCTAGTGTAGGGATTCTTAACTCTGAAAGAATGAATAGGCATCTATGAAGATGGATGTGGGGAAAAGTTACACTTATTTTTCTAACTGCAATTAGCAATTACCCTCAATTATTTTTTTTTTAAGTTTAAAAAATTAAAATTATTTATTTGAGCTTCCTCTTAAGTCCTTTTATCAATGATGACCAATGATTTCTTTTTTTTTTAATTTTATTTATTTATTTATTATCTTTTTGGGGGTACACCAAGTTCAATCATCTGTTTTTATACACATATCCCCATATTCCCTCCCTTCCTTGACTCCCCCCCTCGAGTCCCCCCCACCCTCCCCGCCCCAGTCCTCTAAGGCATCTTCCATCCTCGAGTTGGACTCCCTTTGTTATACAACAACTTCCCACTGACTATCTATTTTACAGTTGGTAGTATATATATGTCTACCCTCAATTATTAACGCAGGCAATAAGTGATAGTATTAGCGGTGACTTTGTCACCAACAGAAATCACAGCTGTTTTCTTATCACATTACAACTGTTGCAAATATGTTGCATTTATATTCATCACAATTTTAAAATTAATTACTCCCAACACTATATCTTATTAGTTAGTAAATAATAAAGAAGCACATATTACCGTATCACACATCTTTAAAAGAATCTTCGTTGCGGCATGAGGGATCTAGTTCCCTGACCAGGGATCAAACCCAGGCCCCGTGCATTGGGAGCCAGGAGTCTTAGCCACTGGACCATCAGGGAAGTCCCTCATTATATTTGGTTTATTTTGTAACCCTTTGCATTTTATGCTCTTGAAAGATTTTTCTGAGAAGGGTCTACAGACTTTACCAGACTGCCAAAGGGGTTCATGCAAAAATAGGTTCAGCTATCTTTTCTTCTGATCAACACTATACGGTTCATTAATCAGCACAAGGAATGTCAGAAATAATTTTTAACTGGTAAAATGCGTAGTGTTAAAACTATGCAGACTGACTAGAAACCTTACACAGGTACCTCCACTCTTGGGAGAACAAAGTCTAAGACTCTAATAAACCTGGCATCCTCTGTCATTGGGGTAGGGTTCCTGGCCTATGGCTCTAGCCAGACCTGAATTCAGACTCTGCCACATAATTCTAAGCAGAGGGTACTGAATCCTGCTACATCTGTCTCAAGGGAAACTTTCGGGCAAGGCACCTGAGAGCTGTGACTTCGTGGAGCTCTCAGGAACAGGCTGTACAACTAATGTTGTGCCTGTGCTAATAAATCTGAGGGAGAATTCATCAGAACTTCACGGCTGACCGACCCCATGGTAGTGTGGTGATGAGGAAGAAGGCCTACAAGCTCTCACCTAGCTTAACCATAGAAGATTACTAATGCCTAATTATAAATGACCCAAATGCCTTAGAACAGTTCATAATATCCCTGATAGACTAAGAAGCTCCATGAAGCCTAGGACCAAATTTCTTTTTGTTCATCATTGTTTTCTTAGGGTCAACACTATCCTGACACACACAGAGGGGATTCAACAAATAGTTGTTGAATGCATTAACAAATGTAATATACTCAGCTGTGTATGGGTTTCCCTAACTTCAGAATGTGATTCCTTAAAAAAAGAGCAGGTCAGGGAGGGTGGGGGGGACTCGAGGCGGGGGAGTCAAGGAAGGGAGGGAATACGGGGATATGTGTATAAAAACAGATGATTGAACCTGGTGTACCCCCCCCCAAAAAAAAAAAAGAAAAAAAAAAAAAAAAAAAAAAAGAGCAGGTCATACTTACCTTTCCCTTACTGAGCACCTTGCCAGGGCTGCATATATTAGAAACCAATCAATAAACTGTTAAATGCCTACAGTTTTGCTCTAATCTGAATTTACCAATTATATATTTTTAATTTTTTTACTTTTTTAAAAAATCAGTTACACTTATTCAAATGTTTAAAGATCAAGAAGAAACCCTTCTGTGAAATCTGACAAAGCAATAAGAAGCAGTGAGTATATCTGGCTTTGGAGAGATGGGCTCACGCAGACCTGAGTTCAAACCCCAGCTCTGCCACTTACTATATGATGTGGGGAAGTCATATCCTTTGCTTTCCTTCCTCATTCCTCTTCTGAAAATTTTGAGATAATCATGGTGCCTATATTTTCTGTTGTAAGTATTTTTGTTGAACTTGCAGATAAAACCCTTGCAAAGGATCCAACACACTATAAGAAATAATAATGCCTACAAATGCTATTATCATCAATGAAAAGATCCAAAAACTAAATTCTCTGTTCACTTCTCATATTTCCAAGAACACTAGCTGTCTCTGAATTATCTACACCCTCTAAGGGTTCAAAGACCTCGACCACGAAGTTCCTTTGACTATGATAATAATAGCTCTTTGCTCCGAACAAGGAAACCAGCTCTGGGCAATATTATGCAAATTGATGCTCTTTAGAGGAAACCCACAACCCCTGAAATAAACCTCTTGTACTTGCTATCTGGAGGGTTAAGAAACTACATTTAGAGCTATAGCTTAAGCACCTAAGATTATTGCCAATTAAAAGCAAAAGGGCATAATTTGTTATTAGGAACATAATATTATAGTTTACTATACATCTAACCTAGCCATAAGTATTTACTGAGTATCTAGCATGTACCAGTGTTGTCTGAAAAAAATCACTTAAAATATAATGTATTTCAATGAATAAAATTTTTATGAAGAAAGCTGATCAGAATAAACAAATCAAAGAATAACAGCAGCCATCATTTATTAAGTACCTACCATGTACCGGGCATTTTACAATAATTCATTTATCCCAACAGCAATCTGACAAGATCTGTATTATGGTGTTCTCACCTCGATTTTACAGAAAAGAAAACTGAAGGTCAGGGAAGTCATGTAAGCTTCCAAAAGCAAACAGCTGGTAACAGTAGATCCAGAACTCAAACTCTAGTCTGAGTTATACTCCTCTGATACCCTTCAACCAACTCTTGCCTTTTCCTATCCTTATAAGCAATGATGATGGCTAAATTCCACCGACAGGACCTCAGTCCTAGATCCTATCAAACACTTATGAGGTTGATGAAATTAAAAAGTAATCCAGGACTTCCTAGGTGGCGCAGTGGTTAAGAATCCGCCTGCCAATGCAGGGGACACGGGTTTGAGCCCTGCTCTGGGAAGATTCCACATGCCACGGAGCAACTAAGCCCATGTGCCACAACTATTGAGCCTGTACTCTACAGCCCATGAGCCACAACTACTGAGCCCATGTGCCTCAACTATTGAAGCCCACATGCCTAGAACCCGTGCTCCACAACAAGAGAAGCCACTACAATGAGGAGCCCGCGCACCACAATGAAGAGTAGCCCCCACTCTCAGCAACTAGAGAAAGCCTGTGTGCAGCAATGAAGACCCAACACAGCCAATAAATAAATAAAATAAATAAGTTTAAAAAAATAAATAAAATAAAATAAATAAAGTAATCCAAGCTATGAAGAACAGACCTAATCTCTTCCTAATTTTTAAGTTCAGAGTCAGGTCAAAATATGTCAGATCAACTGTAATGTAATACATGAGCATGAGAACACATTTGGTATATAGACCAGGGGCACACAAAAAGGATATTCTTAGCGTGGATTCCTCAGAAAGCAAAGCCTAAGGCTTATGGATTACAGCCCCAGGGAAGAGCGTGAAGGGGAGCGAGGCATGAGTTGTCAGATTATGTCCACATCAAGTTGGTCAGGGTCCAGTTTGAAAAGTGATTAAAGGCTCTGGGGAGAGTGAGGCCAAGAGGATCTGAAGTGGCACAGAAGAGGTGTCTGATACAGGAGATAAAGATGAAATCGGTGTCAGAAAACTTAAGTAAAGCATATGGAAATGGCAAGGCACAAAGTTCTAGTTCAGTGCCAAGGTATGACTCAGTCTTGAACCAGTCTGGGTCCCAGGATCCTACTTTGAAGCATCCTTCCTGATAAGTGGATAAAGGCTAGCATATAGGTTCAGTCCTAATAAATCTAACTTTCAGAGAAAGCACATTCACACAATAGGGTTTTCCTGTACTACTTATATAACCTCAATAAAATGACTAATGTGAAATAGTACCAAATGTGTATTCAATGTCTGGTTCCTTCCATTATACGGCAGTCTCCAAACCCCCAAAGAATGTAGCAGATTGCAAGGGCAGCTATGACTGCACTAGTGACTAAGTGGGAGTCAAAACTGAACAAAGATCTTGCTTACATGTGGGGTTTCTGTTGTGGCAACATTTGATGAGAATAAAGTAGAACAAGGAAGTTTGTTACACATGACCAAAACATCAACTCACCCAGTTTTCTATATAGATGAATATGTTACATCTGACAAAATAATGAAGTGCAATTATAAGAACAGTAGCTACTGCGTACAGATTCTTATGATGGTTTTCATTTCATAGGGTAAAATTTATTTTTTAAAACACCTGAATGGATAAACAAGGTCCTACTGTATAGCACAGGGAACTATACTCAATAACCTAAGATAAGCCATAATGGAAAAGAATATGAAAAAGAATGTATATATGCCTAACTGAGTCACTTTGCTGTACAGCAGTAATGAACACAACATTGTAATTCAACTATACTTCAATAAAAAATAAATTTAAAAAACACTTGATAATTTTGTAAATGTTCATTCCATCTAAAAAATAAAGAGGAAAAGATGTGCTTTAATGCAGGTTTAGATATATATGTATTATTGCATAAAACTGCTATAAAAATCCCAGTTTGCAAAACAAAGAACTCCAGTCAAAACTGCTTATGCATTACAAATTCAACTTCCAAAGACTTACCAGCTACACAAAAACTGACAGTGGTCCTGAAATTTGAATTACTATACTTATAAGTAAAAATAAAAATAAAATTAGTCTTGCCATCCTCTTTCTCCCTCAGTGACTACACTCTGCTGACATCTGAAATTTTTACAGTTAGCTACCTTTTTACTTAGGAATATTTTAAATTTTATTAAAGTTTTTGATATACAAATTTATGATCAAATAATTTCACCTTGTTGACAGTAACCAGACTTTTTTATTTGTCAAAGGCTTCTTGCTTTTTTCAGATCAGTTTTAAAATTTTTTTAAAATACAGTTGATTTACAATGTTGTATTAGTAGTTTCAGATGTACAGCAAAGTAATTCAGTTATACATATATAAATATATATATTCTTTTTAATCTATACTCTTTTCCTGTCTTTTCTGTCCCCTTTAAACATCCTGGTAGACAAAGGAACATCACATAACCCACCCTATGAAGAACAGACCTATCCTGGGAGTCTCACACCCAGAGGAGCTCCTTCCTTCAAAGGCAGAACAGAGACCGAAAGAGCCATCACAACTAGCTCTCCTCCGGCAGTGGAAACTGCAGGTCAAAGCCCCTCCAGTAATCAGTTAAACTATGGTTTAACTAAAGTTAAAATCACATCTAATTTTATCTTCTCTACACATACTCTTACAAGACTTTCAGAGCCTGTCCCAGTTCTGTATCATTTTATGAGATGTATGCTAAGGACTTTCCACTCTCCTGGTAGGGCAATAGGACAAAATACCTGATGTTTTTCAATCTAAAAGTATTGCTTGAGCACCTGCAAGCCTAACCCTCTGCTAGATCCTAACACATACAGTTACTCTATATATATAAACCCTTTGAACTATAAGGATAACTAGATAGGATTCAATTCCTAACCCAAAGGGATCTAAAAAATAGTTGGAGGGACAAGACAGGTATTTGCAACTAGAAAATAGAAAGATGTGTGTGTCCTGGCTATAACGTGCTGTTCTTCCACCTGAACAGCTGCCCCAACCGAACGGGTCCAGGAATCCCCCGCCCTCCTCATGGCTGCTGGGAATTTCTCTCCATCCTGCCTACCTCCCTTTCTATCTCACCAAGCAAAAGCAAAACCGCTCCTCTTCTCCACCCATATCTTGCTTTAACTGTTCTATTATTCCAGGGATGTAAGCTGAGGACTCTACAATGATGAGACAGAGTAAGCCAAAGTGGAGAGAGGAAGGAAAAAAGATCCCCTCCTTGCTCCGGGGGCAGGGGACAGCTTGGGTGGGGTGCGGCCATGTGTGGATGGATGGAAAGAGGGAAGTGGGAGAGGGAGAGCCTGCACCAACCTGTGGCTCAACACCTGCTTTTCCAGGCTGTCTGCCCACAAAGGGATTAGGTAGGATTAGTTCAACCCCCTCTCGCCTCCAAGTAATCCCAGTTTTCTTCTCCACAACCGCTCATTCTCTTACCCTTCCAGCATCTGAATCTTGTCTGAAAGCATCCCCCTGCCGAAAAAACTCAAATCACACCAAAATTCCATCTCAGTTCTTCAAATCCTCTTCTCACTGTTTATGCAACAAACGCTCTCTACCAAGAGGAAGAGAACAATCAGAAAGGCTTAGAACCAGGGAATCCCTGGCTCCCTACCTCAAAATGTAGAGGGTTAAATTTCTTGGCATTCTAAGTTAGAACTCCAAATTCACAGAATTATTGGCCTAAAGGTTTTAAATAGTGTCATACACTTCAGAAATATCATGGGTTCAATAGACTTTTGCAGGGACCTAGTATTGATTTATATGATTTGCTTATAAGGGAAAAATTGATTATGTTCTAATATTTTGGGTCTTCCCTGGAGGCGCAGTGGTTAAGAATCTGCCTGCCAACACAGGGGACACAGGTTTGAGCCCTGGTCTGGGAAGATCCCACATGCCGCAGAGCAACTAAGCCCATGCGCCACAACTACTAACCCGGCACTCTAGAGCCCACGAGCCACAACTACTGAGCCCGTGTGCCACAAGTAATGAAGCCCGCACGCCTAGAGCCCATGCTCCACAAGAGAAGCCAACGTGATCAGAAGCCCGCACACTGCAACAAAGAGTAGCCCCTGTTCACCGCAACTAGAGAAAGCCCCGTACAGAAACAAAGACCCAATGCAGCTATAAATAAATAAATAAATAAAACAACTGTTGCATATTTTAAAAAAAATAAAATAAAATTTTGGTGAGTACCTTAGACAATTCCAATTAGCTTGGGCTAACACATTATCCTTTAGGATCAGAGATTCTCAAACTTTTTGGTATCAGGACTCCTTTACACTCTTAAATAACTGAGGACCCTAAAAAGCTTCTTTTGACATGGGTTATAGCCTACAGAAATTTTTCTGAATTAGAAAAAATAAAGCTGAGAAACTTTTAAAATATGTTAATTCATTTAAAATAGCAAGATTTATTACATGTTAATATAAATAACATTTAAGAAAAAAAACTATTCTCAAAAATATATATAAATATAAATATATATATACTGAAGAGCAGTATTGTTTTACATTTTTGCAAATCCATAATAATGTGTTACATTGAACACGATAACTTATAAAGTCATATCAACAATTAATAGAATTCACACAGCCTAACAATAAACTAAAGAAAAATTGAGAACATACCATATTCAGAGTGCAGAGGTTAAGGGTTTCAAAAAGTAACATGAGCCCCAAATCCAGGGCCGAGGTCAGGAAAGGACATGTTTTGTGACTGAAGCGGGTAAGAATTTACACCAAGGATTGGATGGAAAGGTTCACAGGGACCAGGCAAATAACGTAAATGAGGGTATCCACCAGCTGGGGACCTGAAGAGCTCATGACCTTGTCAAAGGAGGCAGAAAGCCCAGTGACGCCAGATTTTCACGCTGTTTAGGAAAAACTGCAAATCTGAATTTTTATATGAAACGCCCTAATTTTTAAATATTGAAACTACAGGCCAAACAAACATCTATGGGTAAATATAGCCTACGGTACCCCAGTTTGCAACACCTAAATTTCACAAATAGAACTGTTTAATCTTTGGGAGAGTCTTCCCAAGGAAATTTATCCTACAGTATGGTCCTAATATTAGATCACAGATAACAGCACACTTAAAATATAATCAGTGAAACGGCACTGGAACAGAAGGTTGCTGTCAAAACAAGAAAAACAAAAGCTATGGTGCCGGGCTTCCTAGGTGGTGCAGTGGTTAAGAATCCGTCTGCCAATGCAGGGGACACAGGTTCAATCCCTGCTCCAGGAAGATCCCACATGCCTCGGAGCAATTAAGCCCATGCACCACAACTATTGAGCCTGTGTGCCGCAACTACTGAAGCCCACGCACCTAGAGCCCATGCACCACAATGAAGAGTAGCCCCTGCTTGCTGCAACTAGAGAAAGCCCATGTGCAGCAACAAAGACCCAACACAGCAAATAAATAAGTACATACATACATAGCTATGGTGCCATGAGAGTAAACAAGAGACCAGATCTAGTGGACAAGAATCTCCCTTTCTAGAAAACCGCACCCTACGTGGTGGAGTGGATGGAGATGGCTCATCAGGCCCTACCATTGTCTTGAGAAACAGTCTTCATAAAATTCAACTCCTAGACTCACAAATCACCTAACTACTAATTGGGGCTAATATGAGAATAGGGAGCTTCAGAGAACAAGCACTAACGAAACAGCTGTCATCAATCAAGAGACTTTGCGGAGCACCTTCTGCCTGCAGAGTACTGTATGAGGCACTAAGAATAAGAAATGCTCCCAGATCTCAAGTAGCTACTCTCAAAGGGGAGGGGGACTCAAGACACATATGAAAAAGCTAAACAGTACAAACATTAGAAAACAGAGAGGGATGAACACATAAAAGATGTCACCCAGGCAGTGACATTTTTTAATTAGTAGAAATAATGAAGGCTCCAAATTCAAAACACAGATTATAGGAGCAGGCTTGGAGGAAGGTTCCAGAAACCAGGTAGAAGGCTAAATATAAAGCAATTGTGGTCATAACTAGGGTAACATCAGAGAGAATAGAAAGGAATGTCAGGATTTAAAATATTCACAAGAAAAATCATCAAGATTTGGCATCTGACTACATAAGGATAGTACATCCTCTGTAATAAATGCACTTATTAACTCATCAACAGAACGAATGACCTCATTTCTTCAGCAACCAAGGAACCAATAAATTAAAAGACATATAACCCAATCACAATGTGTAGACCACATTTGGATGCTCTTCAGAACAACTTTATGAACAACTGGACACATGGACACTGACAAACTTTGATGCTACTGCATAACTATTAATTTTTAAGCTATAATAATGTAATAATGCTATTTTGGTTATCTTAAAAATAATGATACATTAAAATATTTGTGGGTAAAATGGGATTTACTTCAAGACAATATGGGGAAAAGGAAAGAGCTGAAGATGTGGATAGGATAGTATTAGCCATGGGTTAATGGCTTTGAGGGCTAAGCTACAGGCACACAAAGGTTGATTATACTATTCTATCTACTTTAGCATATCTTTTTAAATTCTCCATAACAGAGTTTTTAAAAACTAAATGGCAAATACAACTTTTACCTACTCAATGATTTTTATGTAAGTTCTACTTTAGTTTTCCTAAAATTGGAACAAAAGCATTATTGATGTGTTTCATTTATGGGTCAATACACGAAGATAGATTATTATTACTCTTAATTATTACCCATTCTATAGAATTTTTTAATTATAAGTATATATAAATTAGGTTTGATAAAAGTGAAAAATGAAAGTGAAATTCACCATCATGCAAGATACTTCTTTAACAAATTCTAAGGAAGTAGGATAAAGGGCTACAGAACTCTACACTATTAATTTGCAAAAGAAATCATTTTTCACTTTTAGCTAAAAATCACTCTCATAAGAAAATGCACAATGCTCAAAAATAAACAATAGAATAATTTCAAATCTGAGTCTGCAAAAATCTAGCCTTACAAATTCCACAAGAGAATAATTCAACTTCTCTTTCTACTTTTCTGTTTTGCTTTTGTTTTACTAGTATGTTTATAGATGCTGTGTGCTAAAAATAACTTAACCACAATTTAATGGAACTAAGGATTAATAAAGATTATCCTAACTTTTAGCTTGATACTTGGCAAACAGCTGATGTTCAGCTGCTGAATGGATCAGAAAGATTCCTAAGATATTTTGATACAACAACTCTTGGGGTAGAATGGTTTCTCATGTCACATTTCCTCATACTCATAGAATACTGCTACCTCCACCTTTTTTGTTGTTGTTTTTTACAGTTTTTTCTTGTGTTTTATTTTTGTTTGTTTGCCACACCGTGCAGCATGGGGGATCTTAGCTCCCTGACCAGGGATCAAACCCATATTCCCTGCACTGGGAGTGCGGAGTCTTAACCGTTGGACCACCAGGCAGTCCCGCTACTTCCATCTTTAAAACATAAGTCTAGATTCTTATACAATATTTGGTTTACATTAGTAGCAACTCCTACACTGGAGACTGAGACAAAGAGCCCTAAAAAAAAAAAAAAGTATTATCAAACAAACAACAAAGACAAATATCAAATACATCAGTAGCGGGATCTGGTAGTTTACCTAAGCTATAACTTAATCTAGTAACTAGCCACACACACACATAATCCTGTGTCCTCGTTATATCAAATGTTAGTATCCAAGCAGTATTTTAAGCACAGTGATACTGACTCTCTTTTCTTGAATTAAGAAAAACAGCTTATTCCTTCTTATTCCTGTACCAATAAAAGCATAAACAAGACACTTACATATCCAATGACAATGCTAATAATAAGATTTCATAAATACTACTAGAACAGTCTAATTTTTATTCAGACAGGTTTACTAATCAGCTACCAAACAGTTCATGTTAGCAACCTACTAGCTTTTGCTGGTAAAACTGAAAAGTCTGTATTTATTGCTATTTGATTATCTTCTATTATTATGCAATGATATGAATTCAAACCACACATATTTTATTACCTTTTTAGCTTTTAAGATTCTTCCTAATTCATTTTCACAACTATATTCAAAAGTAGTAAATGGTTTGTACACTCAATGGCCATAGTATGTTTTTTAAAGGGGGAGAGGAATCCTCTAAAATTTCTGAGTACATAGAACACTATTCTCCCTGACTTTAATATAATCAGGGTGGACAGGCTCCCCCGGGAAGAGCCCCTTTATGAAATTAAAACACACACATACTATTCTCCAGAGTAGTAAATTCTATTTGGGCAGAATTATTAGCCTCACTCAAGTCATTTCACAGCAGGGAGAACAAACAGGTCTATTGTATACACCATAATTACATTTTGCATGACTTCCTTCAATTAAAATCTTTACTTAAATTAGCATCCATAGAGCAGTACAGAAATTTAAAAAGTCATTATCTAATATGACCTAATGATGTCTTCTACTAACAAGGAATTAGTCTGAAAATGACTTCATATATTTCAAAGAAATTACTGGCATTAGACCCTCCCCTCAGTAGCATTACACAATACATTTGCAAGGGAAATGTATGTACACGAGTCAACCTCACTTAATTCTGCATCTATCTGATATATATTTTTTCTGCATATATTCATTCATCTATCAAGAACAGAGTACTCTGAACCTCTGAAGAAGGACTGGATATACTCTGCTGATATGAGGTATTCATTAATTACCTAATGATCATGACTAAGATATGATGTCTGGCAAATAATTAGAAGGAATAAAAAGAGTTTTAAGACCCTTCTGACAAGTGCTGGTTAAGATCAACATCTCAGACATGCTTTTCCCTAGAATGGCAGGTATAACCTTCACACTATCAATTAATCATTAGGTTAAACAACCAAACAGGAAGAAGTGGAAAGGCCCATAGTTGTACAAGAAAGCAAGAAAAATATCTGCATTATCTGCGTCATCTACAGCTAATTCCATCCATGTTGGAGAGTGTCTCCCACATATACTAAACAGGCCATTTCACAAAATACCACAGAAATTTCAGTGTTCAGGTTCATTACGATTTTAAAGTCTAACTCTCCAAAAGTTTTCTACTTCAGAAAATTCTGGTCTTAAAAATCTTACACTTGGGGAATTCCCTGGTGGCCCCAGTGGTTGGGACTCAGTGCTTTCACTGCTGTGGCACAGGTTCAATCATAATCATCATCAAAATAAAGGCTTACACTTGGTAGGGCAGGATAATAAAGAATAAGAGAAACTCTAAGTTAATATATTAATGCTTGTAGTGTTAATTACACACACACACACACACACACACACACACACACACACTTACACACACACACAAGAAAACAGAGGACTAAAGAAGAAAATGGATTAACTAACCAAGGGGTTCTCAGTACAAGTTATACTGAGAACCTCTTTCCCTTTCAGGTTACAATTCTGTTGTTTAAAGCAGAACCTCTGAACAGGCATAGCTCACTGATTCACAGAATCTCAGAGTTGGAGGTACACTAAAATAATTTTCACTGCCACGCTTGCTTGGAATTCACTGCAAACAATGGATGTGAAGGGGAAAAAAAGCTTTTTTTAAACATTTTGGTTCTTTAAGAGGAAAAAAGGAAGAACAGGGTATTTGATAAAATATGAACAATTAACTTTCCTCCCCAAGATAAACTTGTAATATTATTTTTGGCTCCTCTGAATATAATTATTTTTGCCTTTAAGAATCAGGCATTATACTTTGGTAGTCAATCTCTTTTGAGTCACATATCTCTCTGACCCTTTACTAGAAAAAGGCATTTGTGGAAACGTGATATTGTGCAAACAATTTCTGAACACACGTAGAGAAAAATGTAAAGAAAGGGAAAGATACACAACCAAATTCAGGAAAAGTTGTTAACTGTGGTGGAAAAGAAAGGCATTAAAATTGGAGGCTGTTCACAAAAGGCTTAAATTGGTAATGATTTGTTAAACTGAGTGACAGTTAAATAAAAGTGTTTTAGTCTTTAAACCTTTTTATACACTATATTTTTTAAACACTTTGCTCAACTTTTTAAAACCTCAGAAGTGCCACTCAGTAGAAAAGTATACTAGAACCTGAGGTTCCAAATCAGTAGCCAAGAGCTGAATCCAGCCAAGACCTGTTTTGTTTGGACAGCACAATGTTTTGTTTTGCTTTTTAATTGTAATTTGAATGCCTTCGGGCAGGGTATGCACTCTCCAATTAGCCAGAGTCACCACCATTTTCCTTACAGTAAATGAGAGTTCTTTAAAAGCCAAAGAAACTGGAATCCTCATACACTGCTGGTGGGAATGTAAAATGGTGCAGCCACTTTGGAACACAGTCTGACAATTCCTCAAAGTGTTAAGCACAGAGGTATCATAAGCAACTCCATTCCTAGACATCTACCTAAGAGAAATGGAAACATGTCCACAGAAAGACCTGTACACAAGTGTTCACAGGAGCATTATTCATAATCGCCAAAAGGTGGAAACAACCCAAATATCCACCAACTGATGAATGGATAAACAAAACAGAATATGATGAAATATTATTCCACCATAAAAAGGAATAAGTACTGATAAATGCTATAGCACAGATAACCTCGAAAACATCATGCTAAGTGAAAAGAAGCCAATCACAGAAGACCACAAATTGTATTTCATTTGTATGAAATGTCCAGAATAGTCAAGTCTCAAACCTAGAGGCAGAACATAGATTAATAGGGTGATAAAAATGCCATAAAATGAGACAACGGTGCTGGTAAATATAATAAAAACCACTGAACTGTTCACTTTAAAGGTGTGAATTATATGATACGCTTATTATAGCTCAATAAAGTAGTTTATAAATAAACGAAAGACATCCATTCAGTCTAACTTTGGATCTCAAATTGTGGTCTGAGGACCCCTGAGGGTTTCCTAGAGCGTCTCAGTGGGTCTTGAGGTCAAAACTATTTTCATAAACTACTAGGACATCTGCCCTTTCTACTGTGTTGATATTTGCACTGATCATGCAAAAACAATAGTGGATAAAACTGCTGGCACCTTTCCCACAGTGACACCAAAGTATACTAGTTACTGACAGTCAATATATTCTTTATCTCCACACACAGCAAAAACAAACAAATAAACTTTATTGTATGAGTTGTGGGTGAAACTAGTCACTTTTTTTAATAGAACAGCATTTCTACTAGAAACAACTGTCAGTTCCTGTGGGAAAACGCATGCCCATTTCCAAACTCCCAGAAACATAACTCTCATAACACAACTGTTTCATAAAGAGGAAGCTGCCACTCTCCATGAGAAATTACACTTCACTCCCTTTTACAACATTTTAAGTATCTCAATTTTTTAGCCAGAGTGAGCAGGAAAGGCCTGTCTGGTGGGTAGAGGTGGAAATGAGGCGAAAGGCAGAAGATAAAACTTAGCCGAAGAAAGTATTTTGCCCTATCATGGTGACAAGCAGTAGCATTAACATTTTATTACAAGATAAAATTTTGGTAAGTTTTAAGACATAAGTCAAACAAAATAAGGCTTAAAGATTTATTTAATTATTTAAAAGAGAACTGTTCTACATCATGGTATTACTGTAACGTGATAAAAGGGACTGAAAGTGCTGCTAAATGCTAAGAATCACACACTGAGAATTACACTTGTGAAGATCTACTAAGAATACATAATGAATTAGTCACTTATTAGCTGTAAAAGATGATTCGTGAATATGTTGCTGAAGATCTGGGAAACCCCAAGGACCAATCTAGAAAACTAAATTGATTTAGTGCAAAAGGGTAATTCCAAAAAGACATTTAATGTACTAGCAGTATAAGCAGTATGGCTCTGCAGGAGGAATTAAATAGGTCAAATCTGTCACTGTGTATCTAGTACTATACAGCGAAGAAAAAGATCGAACTGGCAGATACAACTATTTCAGTCACTGGGTGTTTGAGCAGAGTGCTGTGGAATAGAAAGAGTCTGTCCTGAATCTTCTCCACATTTAATAAAATGTTCCTTTGTTCTTACCCTATGTTCACAAGCAATGTTGTGACCTGGTTTCCCAAGTTGGTTGATACTAAGGGGAAGCCCGGATGACAGGGATTAATACTTTGTTCACTGTAAACATAAAACTAAGGGGCTATCTCTATAACAGATGGCACGTTAGTCCCTAAGAGCCCCACGAACACTGAGCAAACCAGATAAAATAAAGTTTCTGACTTTGCAAAGCTGAAATTTTTCTAGAACTAAGTAATTTCTCGATAGGCACGTATACTCAAGTACTGAATATATTTTGGTTTAAAAAAATTTTCACTTCCTTTATGAAGTTATAGCTCACTAAACATACCATGGACTACAACTTAAATACACACCATAATAACAGTAACACTCAAAGTAATAGCTAACTTTTATATAGGGTTTATTGTACACCAGGCACTATCACTTTACATGTTTTAACTTACTTCATCCTCATAACAACCTATAGGCAGGTACTATTATAACCTCCACTTTACTGAGGCAGAGGACAATTAAGTAACTTCCTCCATATCATACATATTAAGTAGCAGAGCTGAGATTCAGTCCAGGATGTCTGACTCCAAAGTCAGCACTTCCTAATCTCTTGTTAGCCATGGACTATCAATTTTCTGAATTTTAAGCATCTTATTTTTCAAAACAGTTTTGAAATTCCACATATATAGCACAGCAAAAATGTTTCCCAAATTCCCAGGATTAAGCTGTTAAACTGAAAATGGTCTAGCTATTCATTTAACCAGGACTTCTATTAGCTTTAATAAGCACAAACATCAAACCATGAAATTTCCAAAAAGTAATACAAAATTAATCAGAAAAATACACAAACTATTGTTATAAAAGGTATATATGTTCCCTTTCAAAGTATACTAATTTAGGTTGTAAGTATACATATAAAACTAGTCATAGTTTTAGATTAATAGGATTGGATATTATTCTAAAAACAAGGATATTGTAGCCTTTAAAGGGAAAACATTAATTTGAGCCTTTCTGACTAGTGATTTAAACGGACTCAAATCACTTTTTTTTAATGTTAGTTTCAAATTCCTGGCTCTCTAGCTACAAGCATAGCTCCTATAAAACCATAACTTGTTTTATGGATTAGTCATTCTACAAACTAGACTGTAATGAACCTTAACTTTGTAATTTGTGTTTTCCTTTCTATTTTTTTCTTTTAATGAAGTCAGCATATACCACGGAACTGCTTCATCCCAAAATTTCTATTTACTCTTTTCACCTTGAGATTACATTAAAAGAAAAAGTGCTTCTCATGACGTGGTCTTTTGTCATACTAGTAATGTTCTTGTTTTTAATCTGGGCGCCAGTTATAGGACTGTGTTCAACGTATGAGAATTCATCAAGCTATATATATGTTTCTGTGTGTACAGTACATACCTCGAGCTGTTTTTTAAGAAGCTGTGCTTCCTGATTTTACTTCACCAAAAGCCATTACATACCAACCTTATTGACAGTTGTCATTTCTAAAAGTTTTTTATCAGACAGTACTCTATAGCACTGAGTTAATATTCAATCCGTATTTTTAGCACGTGTACAAAAGAGTCATCCAAGATACTCCACGGAATCAAAAGGTGCTATTTAATTATTTCACAAATCCCTAAGATTTAAAGGTCTCTAAAGGAAAGAAAACACCTTTTTTTTTCTTTTGCTTCTATGTGCTCATTTTATTCTCATCATTACCTCCTCAGGTAGACATTACATACTTGTGGATGGCGCCACAATACATTTCCCACCCCAAATGCTTTCCTGATGTGACACTAACTTTCCTCGACTCAGAGGTGGATGGGTCTGTTACCTCTTCTTGAAACCACGGAGAGCTTTATACCAGCCCTGAGCAAGAAAATGTGACAGAAATGATGCTGTGTGACTTCCAAGGTTAGCATATCAAAGGCAATACTGCTTCCACCTGGCTTTCTCGTGCTCTCAGGACGCTTGCCTTTGGAACCTGCCATCAGACTGCGAGGAGGTGCTCTGCCCGCAGCCCCAGGGACATCCTCAGACAACAGGTGGTATCAGCTACCAGACCTAGGTGACCAGGCGAGGCTCCTGATGATTCCAGCCCCCTGCCTTGAAGTCTTCCTGGTAGGCCCCAGGCAGCACGGAGCAGAGCAAGCCATCCCCACCGAGCCCTAATTCCTGACCCACACAAACCAAGAGATAATACATGATTATTGTTGCTTTAAGCCACTACATCTTTGAGGTAATTTGTTACAGAGCAATAGAAAATGAAAACACTTTACAAATAAAAAACACAGGTAGACAACAATGCCAGAAAGTGGCAAAGCCAGAATTTGAATCCGTCAATCTGTATATAAAGCCCACATTCTTTCTACCGGAGGGTACTGCACCTCCAAGTTGGTTCAGAGCTGCCCACATTTCCAAAGAAAGCAATAGTCTTTAGACTGGAAGCTTTAAGAGCAATAAAGAGCCCCCCAAATCAATGTTTTCAATTAATACTCAGGACAATAGGTCATTCAATTAGTTGGCTCAAAATCCTAGCACCTTTCTTGACACATCTATACTCTTCTCATCCTAACAACAGCACATCCTAGAGATGCCTAAGAAATATCTCTACATCATAACAGTAAACCTGAACGTTTACAGAACACTTTACAAAGCACTTTAACAATCATTAATTTGATCTTCAGGAAACACCTCTATGAGACAGGTAAGGCAGGTATCATACAGATAAGGCTCAAAAAATTAAAAATATATGCCCCAATAAAAATTAATTTTTAAAAAAATCAACTGTACTCCAAGAAAATTAATTTTTTTAAAAGTTAAAAATAACTAACTCCAATAACATAAGTAAGGATTCTATTTCAAATTCTCTGACTCCAAGTCCTGTGCTCTTTTCAATTCAATTCAACTCAACTTGAAATATCCTTTATGGAGTGCCTTCCGGGTGTATTTCCATATACAACACTGTCTCTGCAAGTATTCTGAAGCATCTACTTTGTGCAAAGCATCACAGCAGGTACCATGTGTTCTCTACTTTTAGGATTGGCACAAAAACATCTGATAGAGCTGATCTCTACAATAGCCAGTCTTTCCTCATTCTGACCCATTCTCTACACTGCCATCCAAAAACTCTTCCTAATCCACCTTCTTAACCACAATAATTGAAAGCTGTCAAAGATGACATCTTATCCATAAAAAGGCCAGATCGCCTCATCTGCTTTCAAGGTCTTCTGTAAACTGACTCTGGCTCCCCTCTATACACTGACTCCAACTTACCTGATTAAATTAATTTTCCTGCACTTGCTGAGAAAAACCAAATTAATCTCTTCCTTCCTCCCTGCATTCACTTGCTTCTTTTTTTTTTTTAATATTTATTTATTTTATTATTTATTTTGACTGTGCCAGGTGTTAGCTGCAGCATGCAGAATCTTTTTGGTTGCAGCATCCAGACTCTTAGTTGTGGCATGCAGGCTCTTAGTTGTGGCATACATGTACCATCTAGTTCCCCAATCAGGGATTGAATTCAGGCCCCTTGCATTGGAAGCCCGGAGCCTTATCCACTGGACTACCAGGGAAGTCCCCCCACATTCACTTTATTTACACTTTCTTGCCCTCTCTTTTGTTCATACTATCACCCAAAACCAGAAGTGATACTTAAGTATTCATATCCAACCCCTGACAGAGTCCCTCCCCTTCAAGACCTTAAAATCTACTGTTGAGCGATAAGCAGTAATCCAAAACAATATATAATAATTAAATTAGGCAGTACAAATTATAGCTCACAGATGCTTAAAGTAGAGGAATCAATAAGGGCTGCAAGAATGTCTTTAGAAAGAAAATCACACTTGAAATAGGCTCTAAGTGACAGACAGGATGAGAATTTGCAGAAGTAAAAACAACGCACACTGAGGAACAACCTAAAAGCCTTCCCTTCTACCTCACTTCTTCCCATTTACATCTTATCTAAGCCTCCAGCCAATACCATCTCCTCAAGAAACCTTCCTCTGTTACTTCATAATCTAACCGATGCTCTCTTCTCGGAGCTACTAAATACCATTACTGTACTGCCTACGACACGCATTCTGGCGCTCAGTTATTCCACATTATAGACCCTGTCTTGTCGATTTCACAGCAAGGTATCCATGTAGTAAGTATTCAATATCTGTTCAATTGAACTCAGTTCAGCAGCCACTGTTGCTTTCCGTCATTTAAAAATCCATTGATCAAAACACTGGCTTTTAACTTACCGGGCATCTCCTTTGGAAAGATTGGTATTTACAGGGTTAAGGATAACCTTGTTTGTGTCTACATCCACCACGCATTTGGTATGCAAGTCAATTTCTGCAGATAAAAAAAAAAGTAGTCATTTTTGATGTAATTTATGTTAGAAAAAGCATTTGACAAAAAATCCAGCACTTTCATGATAAAAACACTCAACAAACTAGAAATAGAAGGGAACTACCTCAGCCTGATAAAGAGCATCTAAAGAGCCTGCTGCTAACATCATGGTAAAAAAAAAAAAAAAACTGAACAGCTTACCCTCTGGCATCAGAAATAAGACAAGGATGTCTACTAATGCAACTTCTGTTCAACACTGGACTAGAATTTCTGGTCAGGGCAGTTAGGCAAGAAAAACTAATAAAAGGCATCCAGATTGGAAAGAAAAAAATAAAACTACCTTTATTTGCACATTATATGATCTTATATATAGAAAATCCTAAGGAATCCACTAAAAACTACTAGAAGAAACAAGTTCTGCAAAGTTGCAGAATACAAGACCAGTATACAAAAATCAATTGTGTTTCTATACACCAGCAATGAAGAATCCAGAAATGAAGTCAAGAAATCAATTTCATTTATAATAGCATCAAAAAGATTTAAATGCTTAGGTATAAATTTAAAAGAAGTGTAAAACACATACACTGAAAATTCCAAAATGTTGTTGAAAGAAATTAAACACTTAAACAGAACGACAACATATGTTCATGAATTCAAAGACAATGCTGTTAGGATAGCAAGACTCCCCCAGTTGGTCTACAAAAATTCTAGGCAGTCCCTATTAAAATCCCAGCTGACTTCTTTTTCTTTTTTTCTTTTTTTTTTTTTAAAGTAATTAATTTTATTGGCTGTGTTGGGTTTTCGTTGCTGCACACAGGCTTTCTCTAGTTGCAGCGAGCGGGGGCTGCTCTTTTGCGGTGCACGGGCTACTCATTGCAGTGGCCTCTCTTGTTGTAGAGCACGGGCTCTAGGCTCGTGGACTTCAGTAGCTGCAGCACATGGGCTCAGTAGTTGTGGCTCACGGGCTCTAGAGCACAGGCTCAATACTTGTGGTGCACGGGCTTAGTTGTTCCGTGGCATGTGGCATTTTCCTGGGGCAGGGATCGAACCTGTGTTCCCTGCATTGGCAGGCAGATTCTTTACCCACTGTGCCACCTAGGAAGTCCGACTTCTTTTTCAAAAGCTAACAAGCTGATCCTAAAATCTATACGGAAATACACAAGACCCAGAATAGTCAAAAAATCCTGAAGAACAAAATACAAAGGCAACACTTCTCAAGTTTCAAACTTACTACACAACTACAGTAATCATGGTACTAATATAAGGATAGAAGCATAGACAGATCAATGGAACACAGAGTCCAGAATTATACTGCCATATTTATGGACAAATGATTTTGACAATACTGCCAAGGAGATCCAATGGGGAAAGCATAGTCTTCAACAAATGGTGCTGGGACAATCTCATCAAAATGAAAAACTTTTGTGCTTCAAAAGACACCATCAAGAGAGTAAAAAGACAATCCACAGAATTGAGAAAATATCCGTGAATAGTATATTGAATAAGGGACTTGCATCAGGAAACATAAAGAACTCTCAAAACTCAATAATTAAAAAAAAAAGTAATCCAATTTTAACATGGGCAAAGAACTTGAACAGAATTCTCTCCAAAAAGATACAAAAACGGTCAAGGAGCACAAGAAAAGATGCTCAACATCATTACACAATGGGCAAATGCAAATCAAAACCGCAATGAGATACCACTTCACATGTACTAGCATAACTCTAATCAAAAAGACAGATGACAACTTTAATATAATATTGTAAGTCAATTATATTTCAATTAAAAAAAGAAAAAATAATAAAAGTGTAAATTGGATCATGTCAAAAAAAAAGACAGGTAAGTATAAGCGAGGACATGGAAAAAATGGAATCTTCATACATTACTGGCAGGAATGTAAAATGATGTGGTCACTTTGGAAAATAGAGTGGCAGTTCCCCAGTGGTTAACCACAGAATTAGTGTATGACCAAGCAATTCCCACTCCCAGATATCTCCCAAGAGAAACCTATTTCCACACAAAAGTTGTACCTGAACGCTCATAGCAGGATTTTTTTTTTTTTATATTTATTTGGCTGCGCCAGATCTCAGTTGTAGCACGCAGGATCTTCGTTGCCGTGTGCAGGATCTTCATTTCGACATGTGGGATCTTTAGTTGCAGCATGTGGGATCTTTTAGTTGTGGCATGCAGGATCTTTTAGTTGTGGCATGCAGGATCTAGTTCCCTGACCAGGGATGGAAGCCGGGCCCCCTGCATTGGGAGCGGGAAGTCTTAACGAATGGACCACCAGGGAAGTCCCATAGCAGTATTATTTGGCTATTCACAGTAGCTAAAAAGTGGAAACAACCCAAATGTCCATCAACTAATGAATGGATAAATGTGGTATATCCATAAAATGGAACACTATTTGGCAATTAAAAGGAATAAAGTACTTAACGCATACTACAACACAGATGAAGCTTGTGCTAACTGAAAGAAGCCAGTCACAAAGGACCACATATTATATGATTTTACTTACTTCAATGTTCAGAACAGGAAAATGGAGATGGAAAACAGACTACTTATTGCCCAGAGCTGAGGAATGACTGCTAGTGGGTACAGGTCCCCATTGGGGGTGATGAAGATGTACTGAAATTGTGATCATTTTCACAACTGTATGAGCGCAATAAAAACCACCGAATTGGTTGAATTATATGATACGTGAACTGAATCTCAATAAAGAGAAACAAGGCCATATCACGTTTATGTTCTTATATTTTTATATTCTTCAAAATTTCTGACCCAAAGTATGAAACTGTTTCTGTTTGCCTTATCTCTACTACCCAAAGATATGCTTTAAGGAAAGAAACTGCACTACATTGCAGTCATTTTGTATTTCCCTAAGAACCTTGGCCAAATGTCAATGTAAAACTCATTATAACTTTAGCGTATCTGCACTTCCAGGAAAAATGATTTCTTTGTTTCCTTTAACTTATACAACAGACAAATGCAAACAAACAAAAACAAAAATTTCCTTCCCTGTGCCTACCACAACTCAACTTTTCTCACATCAGTTATTTTACATTTGTTCTCAAAGATATGATCTAGAAGTGCAAAAAATTTAGTGGTCTTTTAGCCAATACATTTTTTAGGCAAAGAGAATTGAAAAGAAAACATCAGAGATGTGTTTTACCCAAGTGTGGAAGACTAACTCCCAAAGGCATATGTTTCACTGTGGTCAACTAGCATTAAAATCTATTTCTAATACTCTGTGTATTAGAAATAGACTCTATACCACTCTATACCATCACAGAAATGCTCCAAGAAAGCCCTCAGGCACAGTGCAGAAACCTTTCAAATTTTTACTTCTTCCTTTCCTTAGGCCCAGAGCTCAAGAAAGTTTGCAACCATTGTGCTTTGTTAATACTACCCCTTAACGACCTCTGACCATATTGTATTGGCTCGCACTGTACAGTCAAATCTAAATTATACACAAATGCTTTATCAAGCCTCCGGAAATTGTACTGACTCAGAATCTACTATCTCACCACCCACCACAAAGTTAGATATTAGTTTTTGCAAGAATGTTCAGTCTGAGCAAAGGAGCTGGATGTATACATAGTTCTGTATGCAGAAGTATGCATCTAGAATGCATGCCTGCAAAGCCATAAATCAAATATCTCCTCCACCCCCATTAGAGTTTTGCCTTTCCAGATGAGGTAGAATTGAGAAAGTAGTCAAACATTTTTCTTCAATATTTGTAGGTTTTTTCCGTATACTCTTCACAGCTCCTCCATCCTGCCCCCATGACTTCATTAGACACACTAATAATCTGAAAGCATTACATGGCATGATTAAGGAACCAACCCCTGGAAAATCCTATGTAATTCACAGAATCACCTAATATCTAATATATCCAACCTATACCCATTTTGTCCTAAAGAATACAACACTTACAAATGTACCTACATTTAACACCCACCAGAGGTGGCCTTTAAAATATAAATAACTATCTTCACTTCTTTATTACCTCAGTTTTTATTATCAAACAAAATTTCCACCCCAACGCTGTTAAGGCTTTTCACAAGACTGTTTAGAATATGGGTGGAACATCTAGGACACATACCCAAGCAAATAAGAGCAGTGAGATTTGAAGAGAGTTTAAAGGGCAGATATATGTAAAGCATTTTACCATCAAATGTTACCAATACTTGAATGAAATTATACTGCTACAAAACTCTAAATATGACACTTTCTCCATGGAAAATTTCCTGCTGTACAACACTTAGAAAGCAAAGCTGTGGGATTTCCCTGGTGGTCCAGTGATTAAGACTCTGCACTCCCAATGCAGGGGGCCTGGGTTCGATCACTGGTCAGAGAATGAGATCCGACATGCTGCAACTAAGAGTTCACATGCCACAACTAAAGATCCCACATGCCACAACTAGAAGATCCCGGCTGCTGCAACTAAGACCTGGCACAACCAAATAAAGATAGATAGATAAATAAATAAATAAATTTTTTTTTAAAGAAAGCAAAGCCATCATTGATTTTTTTTTAATTTATTTATTTATTGGCTGCATTGGGTCTTTGTTGCTGCACGCAGGCTTTCTCTAGTTGTGGTGAGCAGGGGCTACTCTTCATTGCGGTGCCTGGCTTCTCATTGCAGTGGCTTCTCATGTTGCAGAGCACAGGCTCTAGGCACGCAGGCTTCAGTAGTTGCAGTGCATGGGCTCAGTAGTTGTGGCTTGCAGGCTCTAGAGCGCAGGCTCAGTAGTTGTGGCGCACAGGCTTAGCTGCTCCATGGCATGTGGGATCTTCCCAAACCAGGGCTCAAACCTATGTCCTCTGCACTGGCAGGCGGATTCTTAACCACTGCACCACCAGGGAAGTCCCCATGATTAAACATTAATTGATTAAACAGCAATACCAAATTTAGGCCTTAAGCTGAATTAAAAAAAAAAATTTAAACACCTACCAAAAACCCAAAAGATAAACAGCTTTTTCTTAGTTTGGAACAATACAGATTAAAAAGATAAAGCCCTAGCTGCTATGCACTACCTTTGCAAAAATAGCATTAAAGTACACCTACGTTCATAGAAGCATTATTCACAATAGCTAAAACGTGGAAGTAACACAACTTTCCATCAGTGGATAAACAGATAAACAGAATGTGGTATATAGTCAACGGAAGATTATTCAACTTTAAAAAAGAATGAAATTCTGCTAAAACATGGATGAACCTTGAAGACATTATGCTAAGTAAAATAAACCAAAGGATAACTTTTGTAGGATTCTACTTATATGAGTCACCTAGAGTAGCCAAAGTCATAGAGACAAAAAGTATGATGGCGATTGCCAGGGGCTGAGGTAAAGCGGCAAAGGGCAGTTAGTATTTTATGGGTATGGAATTTTCAGTTCTGCAAGACAAAAAAAAGTTCTAGAGATGGATGGTGGTGATGGCTGCACAACAATGTGAACGTACTTAATGCCACTGAACTGTACACTTAAAAATGGTTTAAGATGGTAAATTCTATGTTATATCTACCTTACCACAATTAAAAAATAGCACTAAATACTCATCATTATTACAATAAGTAACACATGGACAACAGTTTATTCCCAGTGAAGCCTAAAATAATGAGACTGGGATTTAATTAGTACTATGTCTGAAAACCAATAAAAAACCAGAGTGATCTTAGAGTTCAGTAGTGCTATAAGTTTATGTCATGGATAATCAAGCTTTATAGTACTCAGAACCATGAATGTTTTGATGTATCCATGAGTCAAGAAAGATAGGAAGAAAGAAATTAATTTACTCCACTAACATTAAAGATCCCATATTATTTCTCAAACAGGATCTTTTTCTAGGTCAATCTCCTCAAGATGAATAAAATATCAACAGCTGACAATTCAGCTTATTCAGCCAGCAAATTAGTCACCTTGTAAAAGTGAACAATAATTTGAAACAAGTCTTTCTTCAATGCGTAAATCAGCTATGGCTCCTTCTCCAATGACATCATAGTCAAAGATGGGCAGGGCCTGGGAGACTCCCTTTACATAACTCATGTCTCATCTGGGGAAATGCATCATTCTCAGTGTGGACAAAACAATTCTGAGTTGCCCATTCAGTAATCTGCTTTTCTAATTCTCCAGAAAATAATTTTCAAACCAAATCTACTACTCAGAAACATAAATAAACCTTCCTTTACCTATGTCACATTCCTAAAAAGCTAACTAAAGGGACTTCCCTAGAGGTCAAGTGATTAAGACTCCGCGCTTCCAATCCAGGGGGCGTGGGTTTAAAAAAAAAAAAAAAAAAAGCTAACTATAACTTACTGTTAAATTCACATTTTTAATTACATCGCAAATTCTGCATACTATATATGGTTCTATTTTCAACTAATTGTGTCACATGCCTAATATTCTTACATGTCTTTGCATGCCCATAACATTCATCACCAATATCTCATGTATGAAGCACTTGTTTTCCCAACTGGAATGCAGTATTCTTATTTGCAGAATAGGGAATAAGACTTATAGTTCTTTACTATACTTACAAGTTACTTGGGACCCTCTTGAGGCCCACTGACCCAAGGAGAAAAAAAATTATGTGATGCAGGTAAAAAGCAGATTAGTAGTTTGCTTTCTACTAAGAGATATATAAAATATCCTACTCACCTAATGTTTTTACCAGTGAACATGAAAATCTATTCAATAAACAAAAGATAAAATATAACTGAGTTCTAGTACAGCTAAAGAAAAGACAGGAATGAATGAAGATCCAAGACAGGATCCCTGATAAGGGGAAGACAGGTTATAATACCAAAATAATTGAAATAATCTTATGTGGCCCAAAACATATAATGTGTATTTTCACGACTTCCCTGGTGGTCCAGTAGGTAAGACTCTGTGCTCCCAATGCAGGGGGCCCAGATTCAATCCCTGGTCAGGAAACTAGATCCCACATGCATGCTGCAACTAAGAGTCTGTATGCCGCAACTAAAAGATCCCACATGCCACAATGAAGATTCCATATGACGCAACTAAGACCCCGGGAGCAGCCAAAAATAATTTTTTTAGGAAATGTGTATTTTCAAGAAACTAATCAACTTCAGAGGGTTAGGAAGTAGATATTTAAAAACTTATAAGGCAAAACCAAAATAGCCAAACCAATCTTGAAAAAAAAATTCTGGCAAAACCAGAATAGCCAAACCAATCTTGAAAACCAATCTTGAAAAATAGCCAAACCAATCTTGAAATCTTGAAATAGAAAGACTACGCCACTACAAAGCTACAGTAATCAAGACAGTGTGGTACTAACCTAAGGACAAACGTATCAATCAACGGAATATAACTGAGAATCCAGAAATATGTTGTCACATTTACGGTCAACTAATTTCCAACAAGGGTGCCAAGACAATCCAATGGGAAAAGTATAGTCATTTCAACAAATGGTGCTGGGACAACTAGGTATCATGCAAAAAGATGAAGTTGTACTTCTACCTCACACCACATTCAAATATTAACTCTAAACACATAAAAAACCTAAATAAATGCAAGACCTAAAACTACAAAACTCTTCGAAGAAAACACAGGCATTAAATCTAAATGACCTTGAGGTAGGCAGTGGTTTCTTAGATATCAAATCAAAAGCACAAGCAACAAAAGAAAAAACAGATAAATTGGACCACATCAAAATGAAAAACTTTTGTGCTTCAAAGGACACCAGTGAGAGAATGAAAAGGCAACCTACATATTCAAGAAAATATCTGCAAATCATATATCTGTTAAGGAACTGGTATCCAGAATGTATAAAGAATTCTTAGCATTCAATAATAAAAAGACAACCCAATTTTAAAAGTAAGAATAGGGTTTGAATACATCACTGAAAAGATATACAAATGGCCAATAGGCACATGAAAAGATGCTTAACATCATTAGACACTGGGGACAAACAAATCAAAAATCATGAGATACCAACCTCACACCCCACTAGGATGGCAATAATCAAAAAGAGGGGCAATAAAAGTGTTGGGGAGGACATGGAGAAACTGGAACTTTCGTACATTGTTCTTGGGAATGTAAGATGATGCAGTAACTTTGGAAAACACTTTAGCAGTTCCTCAAAAGTTAGTTACTACATGACCCAGCAATTCCACTTCTATGTTTATACATACTCAAGAGAAATGAAAATATACAATAACTTGTACACAAATGTTCATTATTCACTAATAGCCAAAAAATGAAAGCAAGCCAAATGCCCATCAACTGAAGAACAGGCACTGAAATGCAGCATATCCGTATCACAGAATATTATTCAGCTTTAACGAGGAATGAAGTATTGATTCATGCTATAACATGGATAAATCCTGAACACATTATGTCAAGGGAAAGCAGATACAAAAAACCATACATTATATGATTCCATTTATACTAAATGTCCAGAACAGGCAAATCCATAGAGATAAGAATAGACTGGGCTGCCAGGGGCTGTGGGGAGGAGGTGGGGTAGGGAGGGGTGGATGGAGAGTGACTGCTAATGGGAGACAGTCTCTCTTTAGGACGATTAAAAATCTTCTGGTATCACATAGTGGTGATGATTGCACAACTCTGCAAATACACTAAGAGCCACTGAATTAAACACTTCTGACATGTGAATTACATCTCAAAAATGGCTAAGAAGGAATGGTCCCACTGCCCTCAATGGATATAAAATATGGTTCAAGTCCTTCAACCACACTTCTAAATACTTACTACTGTGAAGATCCCAGACAACCCAATTCTTCTTACTCTCTGTTAATAACCCCACATTCTACCTCATCAAGACAATTAAGCACTCCAGGGCTTTCCCATTATATAATTAGCCTCTTCCCTCTATATTTCAAAAATTTCCCTCTCTATTGGCTATTTCTATCTACAACAAAGCTCAAACATCTCCCAGACTTGCAGGTGGGGGAGGCCCGTTCCTAACTACAGCTCTAGAGACCACTCTTTACCCCTCCTTTCTATATGGAGGTTTGTTTTTTTTTTAATTGAAGTATAGTGTGTTTACAATGCTGTGTCAGTGTCAGGTGTACAGCACAGTGATTCAGTTATACACACACACACACACACACACACTCTTTTTCAGATTCTTTTCCCTTATAGGTTATTACAAAATACTGAGTATCCTGTGCTATACAGTAATAGTCCCCGTTTTCAGTAGGTCCTTGTTGTTTATTTTATATATGGTAGTGTATGTTGATCCCAAACTCCTAATTTACCCCCGCCCCCTTTCCCCTTTGGTAACCATGTCTGTTTTCTATGTCTGTGGGTCTATTTCTATTTTGTAAATAAGTTCATTTGTATCTTTTTATTTTAGAGTCCACATATAAGCAATATCATATATTTGTCTTCCTCTGACTGACTTCACCTAGTATGATCATCTCTAGGCCCATCCATGTTGCTGCAAAGGGCATTATTGCATTTTTTTATGACTGAGTAATATTTCTATATGGAGCTTCTGGGAAGAATGCTCACCTATACTCACTGCCTCCATATGGACACACTCACTGATTTCTCAGCCCACGACCAATGCACCAATACCAATTCATTCAGTCAAAATTATTCTTCTGTCATTTTTCTCCCTGGGCCTCCACATTACTTTCACCTTCCTTTCCTTATGCCTCTCTTCTTGGCCTCTGTGACCTCCTCCTTCATGCATGCCTTAATTTGGTGTTCTATCTTCTAAATATAGTAACGACCCCCAAATCTACACACATCTGCAATCCTTTAGTTTCAGACTCCTGTACAACAGTTTTCTGGATCCATCCACTTGACTGCACTTCAGAACCTAAAACTCAA
This sequence comes from Hippopotamus amphibius kiboko, assembly GCF_030028045.1. Lineage (NCBI taxonomy): Eukaryota > Metazoa > Chordata > Mammalia > Artiodactyla > Hippopotamidae > Hippopotamus > Hippopotamus amphibius. The sequence goes on along the minus strand of NC_080187.1, from coordinate 54,132,036 downwards.
AAAGCCTGTTGCGTTTCTTCCAGGCATGCACTACATCTTATCCTAGTGGTAGGTGCAGTAAATGGCACGTGATAGGCACTGACTAAATACTGTTCAACGTCCAACAATAGAGCTCATAATTCTCCACACCTCCACCCTAAAACCTGCTTCTCCCACATTTCTGATCTCAGTTAATGACACTAGCACTCATTCACTTAGTCATCTAAACCGGAAGCTTTGCAGTCTTCCGATATTTCCTATATCTCAGTTGCTTTCATTCCACCTTGACACATTCTTGCTGGGTGTATCTAAAGAGCAAGGCCAGAAATGCTCTTTACCCCGCCCACCTCTCAGGAATGTGTTTGCAACTAGCAACCCTCAGGACAAAGAGCAGGCTTGCTCCACACACGGGTAAAAGCAATGCAGTCCCACAGCTCAAGTGCTCCTCAGATGCAACCCAAACCCACTACTTGCACAGCATCCATCTGGACCCCCCCACGTCACCCCTGTGGGATTTGCAGGCAAGGGGAACTGCTCCCACCACCTGCTGTGCCATAAATCCTCTAACCCAAAAGTCCTGTGTCTCACACCAGCACCCATGAAATAGTAACAAGCTAACATATTAGCTTGTGAGCAAGATAAAGACACATGGCATAATGTATCTTCCTAAAGCATCACTTAAGAGTGCCAGGGCTCTATTCAAAAAGCTATACATTTGGGACAACATGGATGGGCCTTGAGGGTACTGTGCTAAGCAAAGTAAGACAAACACGGTATGATTTCACTTATATGTGGAATATAAAAAAGAAAAAAAAGAACAAACAAAACAAAACTCATAGACACTGAGGACAGACTGGTAGTTATAGAGAGCAAGGGGGTGGGGGGAGCAAAACGGGTGAAGGGGGTTGTTTGGTAACTAGACTTATTGTGGTGATCACTTTTTAGTTATGCTGTACACCTGAAACTAACAACGTTACATACCAATTTTACCTCAAAAAACACTCAAACAAACCTATAGTCACTGCATTCCTCCAATGCTGTCTGGGACCCTTCTGAATCTGCCTGTACCTCACCCCAATAACTTCATTCACCTCTGCTCCCCACAAACCTCTGGACTTCAGTGAGGCCACCTTCCATCACTCTTCTCATCCCCCACTCCCTATATTCTTCCAGCTTTTCCAAGAAAGCACAGAATTTCAGGGCTGGGGCTCTGAAGTCGAACTGCCAAGGTTCCAATCCCAGTTTCTCCACTTGATACTTACTGTGATTTGGGGCAAGCGGCTAAGCTTGTCCAAGTTCCCATTTTCTTGTCTGCAAAATGAGTTATGATATAAATTCTTCCTAGCATTTTTGTGAGGATTAACCAAAATAATCTAGTTCAGTGCTTGGAACCACCTCAGCGCACGGCAACCTCTCTTTAACTGTTAATTACACAGATACTGTCTCCTTCCTGCTGTCTGAATTTTTAGAGCTAACTTCCTCACTGTTCTTGCAAATGTCTTGCTAATTCCTACATCCACGTTTGGCTAAATCCAGCAACCAGTGTTGTGCACCCCACCTGCCATGCCTTCCTGTCAATTGCCTTCAACCCATGCCTCAGCATTCTCAAGTCCCACCCCCATTACTTTAATTCATAAGGCTCTGTCATCGTTGTGCACTATATTCTTATAACTGACTCACCTGTGTATCCCTTATTACCAAAAGACAGTGAGCTCTTTTGGTCAAAGATCATGGCTTATGCTTCTCGTATATCCTGCACATCTTTGAAAATTATACAAACTCAGGAATGCAACTTCCCTCTAAAGATCATCACGTCTGATATAGTAGTAAGAGCACAGGTTTTAATGGCAAAATAGGTGAAATTCAGGCTTCAAAATACTGGTTTTGTAATTCTGGGAAAGTTACTTAACTTCTCTGAGATTCTGTTAAGTAGAAGTTCTATAACTACCTTTCAAGGTTTTGTCTGAAGAATAATGTATAAAAAACAATGAACTCTGTAGCTCACAAATAGCTCTCAAAAGTAGCTATTTTTTCTTCAATCAACACATGTTAAATTTTTTTTCCAATAAACTGCATATATTTAGAGTGTACAATTTGGTATCCCAATCTCCCAATTCATCCCCAACCCTCCCCTGTTAAATTGAATAAGCTAATTCATTAACACCAGATTTTAAAATACCTACAGCTTCTGAGAGCTAAAGCCCAGGAACAATTAAGCCACGGATTTCGTGTCCCATACACCAGTTAGTTTCACACACTTTCCCAATAATTACAATGCTTCTGTTTGCTAAATTTTTTTTAAGAATATGCTCTGTTGAACACAAGGGGAAGCTGATCAGCAAGCTTAGAGATCAATAATGAATCCATTCCCACTCATTAAATAGCTCAATTCATCTGCTTAACCAATACTTTTGCCAGTGGTTTCTTCCATCTTCGGAATTTAAGAAATGGAAAAGCTGACATTAGTCATTGTTTTATGGGGGGTGGGCAGTGAAAGTAAATGCCAATTCAAACAAAATTTTATTTGATTTGATAAACTTGTACTTTCTTCTCCAAAAGCCTCTGGCCCTATGTGTATAAATCCTATTTTTCAGTCACTGAGTTGACAGCAGAAACAAAAGAATGTTGTGATAGATGTGTCTCATCCTCCATTAGCATATCGAGTAGATGCTAATAAAACAAGCATCTTCTGTTTCAGAAAATATGTCAGAAATTTCCATCCACAGTCATCCTTAACTCCAACACCAATCATGTCTCTGAGAAGGCTTAAGAACCACCAGTGGGCTCAGGATCACAAACACCCTCCTATTTCCAACAGATTCTCCCGCCCCACCCTGCACCTTCGCTTCCCAAGGATCACCTGTTTTCCTCACTGACCGCCACGGTCTTCTAAGCTTCCCCCGGCTTCCTCAGTTCCACCTGTCTTTTGATTCACGACTGATCACTTGGTTTTGACTGATCTCCTTACTCTTCCTATTCACGTGGCTTCATTCTCATCACAGGCTCGCAAACGTTGCCCAGCTGTGCCCGGAATCAGTTACCTACCCAGGCTTTCAATCCTGCCCTGATACCTGGAGATCCTTCTCCAACATGCTTGTGTCCAACACCCACACGAAGTTCCAAAAAGCTAAACAGAGCACATGGACCAGCCACCCTAAAGCTAGACTTCTGGGCCCCAAGCAACTTCGCCTGACCTTTCTAATCTCATCCTTCTCCAGTCAACCTCACGGAACCCTCCTCCCTGGCAGGCTTATCTCAGTCTCTGTGCCTAAACTTGCCTGGCTCAGTCCTGCCCCCATGCCTTTGCTCTCAGGCCATACTTCCTTCTCAAAGAACCAATTCCTATCCCCTCCCCTCCCACTGGGCACCCATTCCAATCATAAGCTTCCTTCCGCCACAGAGAAACCTTCCCTCATCACCAGGCTTCCAGGTATCTTTCACTCTAAATTCCTACACCTCCCCATCACTCACCTGGCACTTTTAATAACTAGCAATCTGCTAAAGGTGTTTACCTTTTAATCTTATCTTTTCACGTGAGCATAAACCATAAAGTGCACTTTAAAAAACTGAACACTATAACAGTAGACAACACTAAGAAAGTTTTTAGGAAAATAAAATTCCCGCAACAAGAATAATCTTATTTTTTCACATTTCTTTCTAGTCCTTGCTTGTTTCTGTTTACGTTTTTACATAGTATTAAACATAATAGTAGATTCAACCATATAGTTACACATACTGTTTCACATTCTGCTTTTTATAACATAAAAAAGTCTTCCTTGGGTCTTCCCTGGTGGCGCAGTGGTTGAGAGTTCGCCTGCCAGTGCGGGGGACATGGGTTCGATCCCGGGTCCGGGAATATCCCACATGCCGCAAAGCGGCTAGGCCTGTGTGACACAACTATTAAGCCTGTGCTCTAGAGCCCGTGAGCCACAAATGCTGAGCCCGAGTGCCACAACTCTGAAGCCCTCGCGCCTGGAGCCCATGCTCCGCGACAAGGGAGGCCACCACGGTGAGAGGCCCGCGCACTGCAGCAAAGAGTGGCTCCAGTCACCACCGCTAAAGAAAGCTCGCGTGCAGCAAAGAAGACCCAACACAACAAAAAATAAATAAATAAAATTTAAAAATTAAAGTCTTCCTTGTTAAATGGTTTTGATTTTCATCCTTTTTAATGTCTATATCTTATCCCCTGAGATAGACTGTGGTTCACTAAGCACTGACTTCTATTAGACAGCACATTATTCTTTGTGTTTTTCACTGTATTGATTCTTCTTTGTGACTTTCACTGCATCGAGTACTGAAAAATGCACAGCAAATCCTTGAGAAATACCTGTTAAGGTAAATTTATTGTCCATGCTTCCTAACACCTGAAATAACCCATTTCACTGTTTTTTCTCTCTAAATTTCTAATGTAATTCCTGATTTCATCACCTTAGGCTGGGTAGACAGCAAAGATATTTCCCACTTTTTATACAGATTTATTTTGATAGTTAATCTCATACATGACACGGGAAGCCCCTTGAGGGAGGGCAATAAGATCCCATACTATCTACTATAAGGTACACACCTGGCAGGCATTCAATAAATATTAAATATTTTTTAAGCCATCTAAAGTTATAAAACATCAAATTCCTGAACAGGAGAGTGTCGCTGATCTAGCTAGTGCCATCAATTATGCTTGTAAAACTTTTGGCTCATTTAATAATTAGACTGGTTAATAATGTATGAATGGGTGTTCCTTACAGTATACAGAACACAACCAGGTTACCTGGTGAGCTGTGCAGGTCTGAGAGATGGCATAAAAAGACAAACAGACAGAACTGCAAATAGAACTCCCAGATCTCATGACAAAACAAGTTTAACTCCTTGTACTTTAGCTGTTTAAGTTCATGCTTCAGATGAAGAAAAGCAAAAATAAAAGTTGTAGTATTAAAACTATGTAAAATTACATATGTATGTGAATACAAACTGGAATGAAAGTAAGAAAATAAGCGTGAATTGTTAAGGTGGAAGAATGACAGAGATTTTCCTTTTTATTTTCTTAGTATAATGTTAAAATGTAAAACAAGAAAAATATTCCCGACAGAAGCATATTCATTAATCATCACAATTCTTGCTATTACTGAAGTAGGGCCTAATGTTGAATGTTCAAACAACTGTTTCCCAAGCCCACATATAATTTAGCAAAAAAGACTGAAACACTCTCACTTCCGTGATATGTGTTCAATAATAAACCAATTATCTACCTTAACACGTAAGCATAGTCAGATACTGAATCACAGGAAGAATTTAATGGTACACTAGAGCTTCTTGCAAACTTCAGATTTTCCTCAACCAGTAGCTAATATGATTCCAAATATCAGTCTTTAGAGTAAAACTATATCACCCCAGGAACCCATTCTTATTTGTGAAGAGTGATTTCTGAGGTTGCTTCCTGCACTAACCTGCTAAAGGAGAAACAATTATGACTAAAAGTTTACTATTCATCATAATTATATACTCTTACTTAATACTTTAATTTTCCCATAAGTAATAATTGGTCAAAGTAATAATTTTTTCATAATTACTGGAAAGGAATACGGCTTTGTTTTAGCCTTTTTAAGCAAACTCTACCCAGCAGTGTAAAAATCACTGGCTTTAGAATTCCACTCCGTTGTATTCCACACGAACCTCTAGAGTTATGTAAATGACTGCTTTATGACAAAACAGAGCCACTTTTAATTATCTGTAATAATCACTGAAAAAAAAAAAGTCCATGTGCATTCAGGAAATACAAGGCTAGGTAAGAGATGGCACTAAAGGAAAGAGGACGCAGTTTACCACAAATAATGCACTTCTATTTATAGGGTAATGTATTTATTACTAAACCTTAATTTTAAAATGAGTTCAGTCAAAAGAACAGCTAACATCTATTCCAAAGCTAAAAGTGTTATTCTTTGCACCCCTTCAAACTCTGATGCTGACAAGTATTACAATCTAATCAATGACAATTTATAAGCAAAAGAGATAGTACTTCCCCTGGAAAACTGAAAGTCAAGGGGGAGGGGGAAGAGGGAAGAATTTTAATTATCTGAGAGAGGTCTCTGGTGGTGGTAAGTTAGCTGACTCTTTTTACCACTGACATTTCCCAAGTTTTTCGTGAACAGGAAATTTTTTAAATGTGCTGAAATCATCCTTTCAGAATCAAATCCCAGCTAGGCTGTGTTTTCTGTGGCTTGGTGTTTTGTTTTAAACCATTGTGATGGTAATAAACTTAAAGTGAATTGAAATAAAGCTGCCTGAACACTTTAAGACCAGAAGCTTTTTCAGAGTTCATCTAAGTGCTTTCATTTTGTCAGAGCATGGAATTAGTGAGGCAAAGGCTGGAGACCCAAAACGTGCACTCGTTGAGAACTTAAAGTAATTAAGTTCTTAAGGAAAATTTTTCTGTGTCATCTGACAGCCTTAAGCCAATTTCTTCTGTCCCAGCCTTAGCAGGGACAGAAGGAATCATCAACACCAAAAAAAAAAAAAAAAAACCTACTTCCAAGAGGACAAACCTAGAAAGCATATGTCAACCTGTTGACCTGTGTATCTCAATTTATACCAAAGACAGCAAAGACAACTAGAAAGCAACTCATTCCTACACAGACTTAAACAACACTTAGCTATGTACAAAGAAGTTTCGAAAAATGACTGAGAAAATGATTCTGGTACTTACACGAATGATTCCTATCAGTTAAGAGCCTTATCAATTGAAAAGTCATTTCCTGGGACCATAACGATCCCACCAGTATCACCTAGTATAGAAGGTGTTTTCAATATATCTCATTTAAAGTAACTTGCCCCGTCGAGTTGCTAGATAAGCATTAAAGCTAAGGCTTGGCCCATCTCCCCTTCTGACTTGAGTCGGGGTTTCTCCATTCCATCTGACTGTCTCAAGAGGATTTAAAATGTACTCGGTTTATCTACTTTCTCTATCCTCCCTGCAGAATTGAGAGAATGTCTGAAAGATACAATTTCACAAGAATCTTGGCACCTAAGCTATTTATTGTTGAGAGATGACGAATATGACTTCAAGCAAAAACAAAACTTTCTCAACAGTCAAGAAAAAGCGGGGGATGGGGGGGAGGGGGGCAACTCCTCTACCCAGCTTCAAATCAAAGTATTGACAAGTCTTTCTGACCGTCCAGATTAAAGGAAAATAAGTGGAAAACTAAGAGGGAGGATTTTTGCACTAGACAGCTTTCTCAGGAGTAAACCCAGCTCCCTGTCCTTCCTGCCACGGGCCACAGGCGTGCGGGGTCGGGGCGCCTGGGCCACCGACGCGCGGCCTGGGGGTCCTGGGCTGTCGCGGCCAGGCCGGAGGGTGAGGACTCCAGGGGAGGGGGCCGCTCTGACAGCTGGCTGGCCGAGAGCGGGGGCCGGCCGGGGAAGGAGGAAGCGAGCCCGGGGCGCGGGACGCGGGCGCCCTCCTGGAAGGGCAAGGCGTCGGGAGGGCGAAAGGGCGGCGGGGCGGGCGCGCCGGCGGAAGGGGCAGCGGGCCGGGACGCGGGGCCCGCGGCGCCCCAGGACGCGGTGCGGGCGAGGGGAGGGGCGTCCCGCGCAGGCGGGGCGGGCGCGGCGACGGAGTTTCGGGGTGCGCGGGCCGCCCCCCTGCCCGGACACGGACTCCAGGGGCGGGGTCGACCGGACCCCACACGGCGGCCGCGGCCACGAGAAGGGAGCGCCAGGCACCTGCCGCCTCCGCCGCGGCGGCCCCGGACGAGCTCGGCTCTCACCTCTTCGATTCATGGGCCGGATCCGGACGGCCACTTTCACTTTGGAGTCCCCCATCCTGCCGCCGCCGAGGCTCTCGCTCGGCTTCCGTCTGCCGCGGCCACCGGGCAACTCTTCGGGGCTGACCGGGCGGGAGGGGGCTGCGGGCGAGAGGGGCGGGGCGGGGCGGGGCCTGGGGAGGGGCGGGGCCGGCTCGGAGCTCCCAGCGCGCCCCCAGCGGCATGACGGGACTTGTAGTCCCTGTAGGTGGTCATGGGCCGGGCGGCAGAGCTCGGGGGCCCTTACCACTGCGGAGCTTGTAAATGCGCCTCTGCTTCTACACCATGCACCATTCTTACCCTTGCAGTTAATGCTGAGAAGTGAGCTGTCGATGAGCTCGATACCTCACCTGAAAACAAACAGTTGAATAGATGACATTGGAGACCTTGCGACCTCTTTCAGACTCATTTCCTGCCAATCTTAGTGTTTGATCCCTAGCTCAAATTATTTCCTCTGCCTGGATTGCCCTCCCGGCCACGTTTGCTGAAATCACCCGTCAAGACAAGCCAAAAGTTACCTCTTCTGGAGGCCTTCGTAAATCCACAGGTGACCCTATACCGACCCACCGCCTGCCTCCTTCCAGGCAAGACCTTGGGCTCTGGCATCAATCTGGGTTCAAATCCGCCCTTGGCACTTTCCAACTGTGTGACCAAGGCAAGTGATTTGACCACTCTATCTTATATGTAAGGTGAAGACAGTGAGAGTGCCTACTTTATAGGATGGTTGTGAGGTTTAGTGAGTTAATATAGGTAAAGCTGTTAAAACACCCTGGCACATAAGAGCTCGGTAAAAGTTAGTCATTATTTTTGCTGTGTTACAGCATTTATGCTGCAACTATTTATGTCTTTCCTATCTTGTATTTTTAAAACCACATCTTATATGTGTAGTAGAGACCCAGTAAACATTTATTGCATGAATGAATCAATGAAGCCACACTAAAATGTGCTTTTTGTTAAGCCCTAGCAGAGATGCTAACTGGTGGCCTGTGGGCAAGATCTAGCCTGTAAATATGTTCTGTTTGGCCCAACAGCACTGGCCAATGCATGAAAACTGGGAGATTTTTACATGCAATGGTGGGCCTACATTACACATTGGCAATACCAAGAGGAACTGAGTAGCAGTGGCCACCTTTATAAGAGGCAGATCTGCTTGGATGTGTTTAAATGATAGAACTCAGAACAATTTTACAGATGAGTAAATACAGAAAGCTGGCAAGACTTGCCCTTTTACCAACCATCCTATTGTTGAAAAAGCGTCAATACAAGCAGAGTAGTCCAAAAGGTTAAAAACACCTTCAAGAGACTGAAGCACAGGGAACTATATTCAATTTCCTGAGATAAACCATAATGGAAAAGAACATTAAAAAGTTATAAATATAACTGATTCACTTTGCTGTACAGTAGAAATTAACATGACCTGAAGTGAGCCAGACACAAAAGAGCAAGCACGGCATGACGGCACTTATATGAGGTACCTAGAATAGTGAAATTCAGAGACAGAAAGTAGAATGACGGTTGCCAGGGGCTGCAAGGAGGGGAATAGGGAGTTAGTGTTTAATGAATACAGAGTTTCTGTTTGGGAAGATTAGAAAAGTTCTGGAGTTGGATGGCGGTGATAGTTGCACAACAATGTGAATGTACTTTATGCCACTGAACTGCACACCTACAAATGGTTAAAATGGTACGTTTATGTTGTGTATATTTTACCACAACTAAAAAAAGGTAAAACATCATATTATGTTGTACACCTGAAACTAACATGTCAATTATACTCAATTAAAAAATAAGGAGAAAAAATAAGGTTAAAAATAGAAAATTCAACCCCAGAAGGCCCTCTTTACAGGAAGGGGATTTCTTTCTTAGGGTTACTTCCTCTGAGATTTCAGGGGGGCCTTCTCAATTGGAGAAGCAGTAGGTTTTGGACAGTAAATGTTTTGATTTTCACAGCCCAATAAAGTAAACAAAATAAGGAGGACCAATTTAGGATTGTCAGCTTTTTAATTTTACCAGGTAAATTCTTTAAAACCTAATGGCCACAACAAATTGCGGTCTACTATCACTATCATTCTTTTTAAAAAAAAGAAAAGAAAAGAAAAGGCAGGTCGCAAAGAGTATATTTTTATATTGAAATTATTTGCTGGATGGAAAACCTCACTCCTACCCTTTAGCCCTTATTTACCATTGAAAAAACTTTTGTCATGGCCCTTGGACTGATTACCAGAGTTGGATATTCTAGTCTTAAACAGATTTCCTATTAACCATCTCACCACATGCCAGTTATAACAAATAAGAGTTTGCAATGTGCCAAGTTTCCTGGGCATCCACTGTTCACTTTATATCTCTTTTATGTAAATTTTGTTTTTAAAAGGCCTGTTTTGATGACAGCTTGAGTCTATCTTTTTAAACAGAAACAAGGCAGGCAGAAAAAGAGAAGGCTACCAGTTTCTATGGGAACACTGTATTTCAATTTAAGCTCAAATTTCCGAGAGGAGAAAGCCCCTTAGGAGTCGAAGAGGTGGGGGGGGATCTAATAGGGAAGAGGTGAGGACTTTCTCTAAAGTTCCAAAACCATTTAAGTTGTCCTGCAAACATTTGATTGGAAGAAAATGACAGGAGCTTCCCAAGGGACTGTAGAGAAACACCCCTGTGGGCTACTCTCCCTTTGACCTGTTATTCACACCAATCTCCCTCTTTTGACTTCTGCAATAAAGGTGAGGAGAGAACCTGAAACTAGGAATGCCTTTATCTTCCCGGAGAAAATCTTGCTGAGATAGTGAGAGAGAGGAATGAGATGCAAGTTTCAACCTGCAGCCCAGGAGCTTGGGGGCTTTCACACCAGGTAGCTGGAGAGCTGCTGAGGGTGCTGGTTCAGGCTGCAACAGGAGTGAGGGACAGTCAAAGTTTCTCTCTTTTGAAATATTAGAGGAAAAAGAGAAAAAGAACTAGTAAGTAGGGCACCCCCTTGGACCATTGTCTTGCAAAGCAAGGGCCTGAGAAATCAAGCAATATTTATAGTGTAGATTGCAGTCAAGACGTTGAATTTCAGCTGTGTTAATAAGGAGGTTCTTGGTTTTTTTGCCCTGACCCTTTGCAGATCTACTCATTCTAAAACCAATCTCTAGTTTACTTTTTTGTTGCTTTGATCCACAGTTTCTGATGGTCCCCGCACAGGTTAAGGAAGACATTTTGCTTTATGAGATTATCACTTAATAGAATAATGAGAACTAACATATTGAATGATCACTATGTGCCAGACACTGTCCTAAGCGTTTTACGTGTGTTAACTCACCCAATCCTCACACTAACTATGAAGCAGTGACCATTACTCTCCTCATCTTACAGATGGGGAAACTGGACCTGGTAAACTTACTGAAGGTGCCACTGTACTGCTGTTGTGTTCTGACCCCACTCTACTGTCCTTCACGATGGGAAGTGTCTCCAGGCAGATTGTTCAGCCCACAGAAATTTGAAAACATCTAATTTTCACCATTCTTCTTTCCAAAATAGTTTCTAAAACCCTATTATTGTAAAATTAAATTAAATTAAAAAGGGGGAACTGTATGCTAAGTTCTATATTTTTTTTTAAAAGGAGGGAATGAGCTACTTACTTCATCAGGGCAAAAGACATCTCTCCAGCATAATTAAGGATTTACCTGCGTGCCTCAGACTTAAACTTTGCCAGAGCTCTAAGTTTTCCCAATTATAATTGTCTCTTCCTGTCTCCCCAGCTATACTGAGCACAGGAGAGTGTCTTTTTCAAGTCTCTTATCTCCATCACCCAGTACAATCCCTGGTACTTAGTAGACAGGCACTTAATACATTTGGGGAGAAAATATTAACAACACAGCACTGTGATTAACCACAGACAGGTGAAATGACTTGCCTCAAGTCAACACAGAGCTAGTAAGCTGCAGGGCTGGAATGCAAACACTGATTTGATTCTGAAAATCAACACTGTTTCTACAAAGAAGGCCATCCCTATGTGTCCTCTTATGTATTTTTCATGTTAGTGTTCTTTCCTACATTGCGAATTCCTAGTGGAATTAGGTCTCCATAATAGCATTTATTTTATAGATGTTATTTATCAAGTGCTTATTATGGGCCAGGCATTGTGCTCAGCAGCCCACATACACCATCTCATTTAATTTTCACAACAGTCCCATGAGGCTTGGTGATATTATTACAGCCTTTGACAGATAGGCAACTGAGACTTAATGGGGCACGTTAACCTGTATGCTGGCCTGAGTGAGAGGTTCCTAAATGCAAATTCTGGGGCTGCCCGTGTGTCCTTGCCCAGGGCCCTCAGACCATCGCCACTACCCCACCCTGCTTCATGTAGCAGCTCATGCCCTGCTGGGTCCCTCAGCCTTTCCTGACACTTCATCAGCCACCCTCTGGCAGGGCCACACCTGGATCTTGTCATGATCTGAGACGGCTCCACCTATGAAACTCAGTAACTCTCATCCGCAGCCTCAGCCTCATCCAACCTGACGCATGCCCCTACTGCCAAGTACCAACACTCTGTTTTTTAGCCTCCAGTTCCTCAACTTACCCCTTTCCTCTCACTCAAACTCCCTCAGGGACTCATTTTCTTACATCTCTAGGCTTAAACACTCCTCTTGAGCATGTTATCACCACCACTCAGGCCCCGTGAGTTCCTAAACTTAGGTCATTTCCCTTTCCTTGTGCGCCCATATTTGGTCAGTGCCATGTTGTGATTTACAAGAAATGCACGTACGGTCATTCAGAGGACAAAAATCTATGTGTCATGTGTATTTGATCTTCATCCACAGTTGCTCTGCTGGCTCACAGCTCCCCAACCCTTGGACTTTCCTAAGGGTTGGGAGTGATCAAGGTGTCTCTTGTTGTGTTAATGAACTCTCTTTTGGAAAACACCTAAGGGTGGGGGTTGATTGCCAGTGGGACCAACCTGTGATTAGACCTCCAGGAAGGGGCTGGAGGTAAAACTAATAGCCATTGGCCAATGATTTAGTCAACCATGTGTATGTAATAAAGCCATCATGAAACCCCTAAAAGGACAGCCCTGGGGCCCTTTTTTGGAGTTTCCATGTTGGTGAACCAGTTTCTGTGTGGGTTCTGGGCCCAGAGCTCCATGAAGACAGAACCTCCTTTGAGGACAGGGACTTTACACTGTGTATCTCTTCATCTAGCTGTTGATTCCTATCTTTTAATATATTTTTATAACAAATCTAGTGAGTAAATGTGTTTTCCTGAGTTTCGTGAGTCGTTCTAGCAAATTAACTGAACCCAAGGAGAGAGCCATGGGAACCTCCAATTTATGGCCCGTTGGTCAGAAGTACAGGTAACAATCTGGACTTGGAATCAGCATCCTGATTTAGAGGGGGTGGTCACTGGAACAGCTAATTCGTAGCCAGTCGGTCAGGAGCTTGGGTGACAACCAGGGCTTGGGACTGGCACTGAGGTGGAGGGCGGTCTTGTGGGACTGAGCCCTTTACTTGTGGAATCTGATTCTGTGTCTGGGTAGAGAGTGTGAGAACTGAGTTGAATTCCCAGTCACCCTGTTGGTGTCCAACAGTCTTTTGGTGGTGTGGGGAAGCCTGCCTACACACACGTACACATGTTGGAATTGGGCCTGGAAACCCTGCTGGAGGAAGTCACATATCTGTGCACCTTGGTGCCCTTACAAATCTGTGCTCTTTGATCTCAGCTCCCTTTCCCATCCCTCGGGGACTTTACCACCTTTACCACTTTCCCTCAACCCTTAGCTCACCTCTGGTTACCTGTCTCTCTTCCTCCTCCATACCCAAGCTCCCCCAGGTAATCTGTACTCTCTGCCTTCCCTTTCTCACCTGTCACTAGTCAACCAACTATTAATTCAATCATGCTCTTCCCACCCTCACCCATCCAATAAAACCGTCTTGGCCAGGTGTCCATTGGTCCCCGAATTGCAAATCCGGTAGGGTGCCTCTTCATCCTCATTTTACTTCATTTCTCTGTGATATTTGATGTTATCAACCATCCCCTTCTTAATGGTCTTACTTTCTATGACATCACTCTGTTCTCCTTGAGGGATTTTCTATCAATTTAATTTTATTTTTTGGCCATGCTGCACAGCGTGCAGGATCACAGTTCCCCCACCAGGGATGGAACCATACACCTGCAGTGGAAGTGTGGAATCTTAACTACTGGACCACTAGGGAAGTCCCTGTTCTCCTTGTTTTAATTAATTTATTATCTTAATCAACAAACTCCTCTACCTTGTGCTTGGCATTGTGGTGTTAGGTGCTTGGGATACAAAGATCAAAAAGATGTGGTGACTGTCCTTAAGGACTAAGAAGTTTGGCTAGATTTCTGGAAATTTTGTAACTTCTTCAAGTTGTTTTGCTGCCTCTTTGTTTCTCAGTACAGTGTGGGAACCCCCTTTAAAGACAGTGCACTGGGAAAAGAGGAGGCTCAGTGGACCTGCTTGGGAGATCACAGGGAAGGAAAAGCTAAGAGTACTCCACCCAATTCCAGAGCTGGGTGGGGGGGAGGGGGGAAGAAGAGCCAATAGAGAAAGTAGGCATGAAAAAAAGGGGACAAAGGACAGAAACACTAGTCTGCATCAAAGAGTAGCTGCAGGAGCATAAATTGCAAAAAGCTCGTATGCATTCCTTGACGTCAAAAGCCATGTCTCTTGTACTTGTTTCCATCCCTGTTGCCACCATCCTATTCTGAGCCTTCTACAGTTCTGGCTTTCAAAGCCTCTGCATGACCCCTTCCCTAAACATACCTCTGGGCAGAAAGCATCCCTCCATCCTGGTGCACAGGGTCATGTACTTTGGAGTCATAGAATTGGGCTTCTCCTGAAAGGGTAAAGCCACAACTTTGAGGCTCAGGAGGCTGAATGGAATTGGCTTGGATTTTTGAGAGATTTCGATGTTTGGAAGAGTCCACTTGGGTGTTGGAAGTTAAAGGTGTCCCCTGAAGTGTGCTAGGTAGGGTGGACCCCTCTTTCCCTGGGATCTCATTTGGAATGAGGTAGGGCTTATGAGCCCCAGAGAGCAAAGTGTACCTCATAAACTCAATTATTTATATATTAGCTTCCTTTCTCTCTCTCTGTGTTTAGTCAACTTTAATTTTTATTTTATATTGGAGTATAGTTGTTTCACAATGTTGTGTTGGTTTCAGGGGTACAGCAAAGTGATTCCGTTATACACCACATATCCACTCTTTTTCAGATTCTTTTCCCATTAAGTTATTACAGAATACTGAGTAGAGTTCCCTGTGCTATACACTAGGTCCTTGTTGAGTACCTATTTTATGTATAGTAGTGTGTATGTATTAATCCCAAACTCCTAATTTATCCCTTCCCCTATTAGTAAACGTTTCTTAAATGTATGTGTGTTTGACCTATGCTAGGGGGAAGCAAAGGAAGGGACTTTTGACGGAGCTTTAAAAGGGAAGAAGTCTACCTCTGAGGCCAATGTGGTGAAGGCAGTGGGGACAGGGGGAAAGACCACAACACAAGTCAAATCAGAAGTAAAGATGTGAGATCACCGGGCTCTTCATACTAACATTGGAGCCCTTGGTTTTACTTCATCTCAGAATACAGCATCCCCTTACTCGCCACTTGGGTGGTCTCTTTTACCCCATACTTTTGCTCTGGTTTCTCTTACTCACCTTTTCACCTTCCCTAGGAGGTCCTCCCTCCCTCTGCCAATTAATACCTAACCACTTGAGCCCCATTTTCTTCATTAAACCATCCTTTGCTAGTCCTACACATGTTAATGTTCCCTCCTGGAAGCTTCTATCTCTGTACCACACGAGCATCGGTGACAGGCCGACATAAGTAATGTGTGTAGGTCTCGTCTTCTCCAATTAGGTGGAGAACTCAGTAGTGGAGATGCTGTCTTCCTGCCTTTGGTATTGCTCCAAGTGACACGCACACAGCCGACTCCATCTATACTAGGAGACTGAACTATTCCGATTTAAAAGGCACAGAGTGGAAGAGCCAGCAGGCAAGAGAAGGGCTTTACATTCATTATTTTGACTGCTGTTCTACAGTGACAAGAAATTCCAGGAATAACATAAGCATAGGTGGCGGTGTGGAAGGTCTTTCCAACATCGCTTTGTCATCTTTATTGAAGAAATATAAACCCCTCTTCATTTTCTGAAGGTCCAGAACTAAAAGCCCTCCCCAAACACACAGATTTCACACTAAATTCCCCCAATGTGTCCACTATCTGTAGGAACGTAAACTTACTTCCCTCTTTGTTGAAAAGTGTCTGGAAAGAACAACCTCCATGATGTATCTCTGTTAGGCCTAGTTCATCTCCATAAATCATTCAGGGACCGAGGTCAGGAGAGGGTATGCTTTTGGTATTACTCCAGACAGATTGTACACTTCTGGCCCCATTAGTGAGCACAAAAGGACATCCATAAAATATTCATAGGCTGCAGTACAAATACATTGACTGCTTGGGGGACCCTCTGCCTAAAGCATGAGATTCATCAGATCCGTGGTTGCAGCCGTCTGCTCCCTTCAGCTCAGAGGTTTCCACAGCTCATCAACAAATCTGACCTAGAATTTAAAGGGATTTTTTGGAAACCACATGAGAAAGGGTGGAGTAAGCTGGAGGTGAACTGCTTTGCCCAGGTCTCCCAGCCTGAGGACAAGCAACCGACTTCTCACCGGGAGGGCCATCTGGTGAAGGAGCAAAACCTCCTGGGAGAAATACTGGATAATGTTAGAGTTGGAAAAAAAAAAAAAAGAGAGATGTCCCAGAAAAATACCTGGGGAGGAATCCCTGCTGTGAAAGACACTCTTCCCCTGCTTTAATCATTATTGATATTTTTTTTATCAAATACAATTCCATCTAATCAAAATTTGATGGTCAGTGCAAGGTACTTGCCTGATAAGGAATCAAAGGTGAGGGTGACACACTCTGCATTTCTAGGGTAGCATTTACATGACGATAATGACGCGGTTCCAATGGAAGAAAAAAATACCTATCAAATTCCTCCTTGGATCCTGGCAGTTAATTCAGATCCTGTTTTCCCAGGGAAGTGGTCACATGTGGCAGCTGCAGGTGGCCGGGGTGGAGGCCTAAGCCTAGCTGGGGAGAACGAAGGAGCATTCTGAGTCACCCCAGATTCAGATCTAGGAGGTGTCCCCTCTGCAAGAAGGCGTGGGGCGTGGGGGCGGTGCACCAAAATCCCGATACTAGAGGGAAGATAAGGGCAGAGAAAATGGCCCAGGCTAGGTTGGATGCCACGTGTGATTTTAATCTTCTAGACACTGGGCATGAAGTGGTTAAAGAGAAACCCAAGGCAGCTGCAGCCCAGGGCTCTGTAATAGGAAGTATCATAGAGTTCATTTTTCTGCGCCATCGAGGGAGACTTTTTTTTTCAGCTGGGACTCAATCTAGAAGCGGGTCCACCCACTAGAAAGCCAGAGGCTATAAAACCCTCCCAGTGCCACAGCATGACTCAGGGGCAGCTGAACAAGGCCCGGGACAGGGCAGGGCCGCGGCAACCATCTCGCACGTTGGCACTATCTATGGAGGAGAGTAAAGCCACCTTAGAAATAGAGAAGGATGTAGCCATCCTTCACCAATGTAACTTCCACACACATTCAAGGCTTACCTGTAAAAACCTAAAAAAATGGAGCAAAATAAGAGTGATTATGTAGCTGAGCTCAAGCAAAGAAGGAAGTCAATCAGTAATAGTAAAAGTACTGACAAACTTGTGCAAGGTCTGCAGGTAGAGCTGGGGTCTGTGCTACAGCAGAGCTTTACTGTCAACCCTGCACAAAACTGCTTCTTTAAGGAGAAAATAAAAACAGGTAATTCAGAAAATGAATAATTCTAAAGTATACGCAAAGAACTCACCAGAATGGAAAGAGCCAGCAACAAATTGGAAAGTTTTGGCAAGATATGATAAACTTAGAGTTATAGTCCTAAAGAATAATTTAAAAACAAAACAAAACAAAACATACAAAAACCAGAACGAGACCAATAGAAGGTGACAGGCTATTTCCTAAGGAAGAAATGTGAACAATGCCTAAGATACACAAATGTAATACTTTTTAAAAAAGGAGAGTGAAAATACAACAGGATTAAACAAATATTAACCTATATTTAAGAAAAAAGCACAAAGGTGTGTTTTTTTTCCTCCCATAATTCCATAGGATATTTTTACTCTGTTTCCTTTTCACAATAACTTAGAGCATCCTTCTTTGCTTTTATGTAGTGAACGTATACGCAAATGTAAATTTCAGTTGATTCTTATTGAGCCCACATTACACTCATTCCTGGTGTCAGTCTTTTGTGATGACATCAAGCTAAATATTCCCTCAACAAAAACATTACTGCATGGAATAGTAGATTTTACTTACTAATAACAGCAGGGTTTTAGACTTGTGGGAATTGGTTTCCAGCTTCCGAAAAATGTTCATCCACTTTGTATCTACAAGCTCGTTTCTGTAGGTCAGCTGTTTGTCAATAACGTTCTTTATAGCTATAAATTCATCTTATAGACTTTCTGTATCAAAAATGTCCATCATTTGTGAACACGCCGAAACATCTTGGATGACATCATGAGTTAAATTTCTGCCAGGAATAATGATCTTTTTTTGGTTCTCTAGTTGAGGCACACAAGCTCAGTAGCTGTGGCACGTGGGCTTTGTTGCCCCATGGTATGTGGGATCTTAGTTCCCTGAACAGGAATCGAACCTGCATCCCCTGCATTGGAAGGTGGGTTCTTTACCACTGGACCATCAGGGAAGTCCCAGGGAAAATGATCTTAGAGCATGGAATGAATCTGAACTTGTAAAATCAAAATTTGATTCCAAATAAATTATAGTTTTAGTAAAGAAATGAGAAAGTCCTGTTTAATTTGGTTGCCCTTTTCTGGTGGGGTTTTTTGTTTGTTTGTTTGTTTGTTTTTGAGATCTGAAGCAGTCTTATTTCCAAAAAATTCCTTATGAAACTTTTTGTCACAACCTGCACATAATATCAAACACAAGTGGGCTCAGTCCATCCTTGGCCTGGCTTCTTATAGCCTCTTCAAAAATCATCAAACAGGGACTTCCCTCGTGGCGCAGTGGTTAAGAATCCACCTGCCAATGCAGGGCACACAGTTTTGATCCCTGGCCTGGGAAGATCCCACATGCCATGGAGCAACCAAGCCCATGTGCCACAACTACTGAGCCCACGTGCTGCAACTACTGAAGTCTGTGCTCTTAAAGCCTGTGTTCCGCAACAAGAAGCCACCACAATGAGAAGCCCGCACACTGCAATGAAAAGTAGCCCCACAACTAGAGAGAGCCCATGCACAGCAACAAAGACCTAACTCAGCCAAAAAAATAAACAAATTAAAAAAAAAAAATCATCAAATACTTTTGGAGAAACAGCATACAAATTTCTGTTTTACAGTCATTCTTTTTTCCATTCTTATCCTCACTGTATTTTCAAATTAGAGAAGGACAGCGTTCTTGACCCTTATTTTGAAAATATAATTTTACAGACAATGTTTAATATCTTTTCTATGGCCAGCAGCAATGATAGCCTATGTCTAAGACATATGTCCTATGTCTAAGAAGGTGATCTCCTTCCATTTCTATAAAGTCAAATATCTCATTAAGTAACTGCAGTTTTCAGGAAACTGAAAAGTGACTAAAACTTTCACAATGGAAACCTCAACTTCATAAGTGAGCAAATCATATTCCTTTTTAGCAATGTGGTGTATAAGGTATGCAAAACATTCAATAGGAAAGATTTTTTTCATTGTTGTTGGTAAAAAAAAAAAAAAAATATATAGACTGAATCTGCCAAAATTTACATTTGGACTGTGAGCCAAGTGGGCGGATAGATAAGCAAGGTCCAGTTGGCAGTCGGATAATATATTAACAATCTTTTGTTTTATGTTTTCTGTAGTTTCATTTAAATCTTCATAGAAATCAAGAAGATGATTTGAGATTCTGTTTTTCATATCAAAGTACCTAAGAAATAGAACACACTTTTTCTTGTTGGGGAGGAAAAAACTTTTTCCTCTACCCTCTTATATTCAGTATCTGGGGCCTGTGAATTAAACTGGCCAAAGACCAATTAACAGGAGAAAAGGCACAATTTTGTTTAATATTTATGGGTACTGGAGTTCACAGAAAAGAAGTGAAACTCAAAGAAGCAGTTAGACTCAGGAGCTTATATACCATTTTAACAAAGGAAAGGACTTTGGGCTTCAAGGGATGCTAAATCGTAGGGAAGTGACTGGGAAATATATGAGGGAAAAGTCATTTTAGTAAGGCCTGTTTATGCAAATTCATCTCAGTGTTGACTCCCTTTCTCTGGGGATAAGAATGCTCTCCTTGGTACAACGCACTGGGGGTGGGGAGGGGAGGTTACCTTTCTCAAGGGGAAATTGATGCCTTGCTTTTAAGGAGAGGGCAGAGAGTTCTTCGTGCATCTGTTATTTCTCAAGTGACTTTAGTTCAGAATAATATGCCAAAGTCGCATATCTTGGCCCCTTCCTCATTACTAATGTTGCTGTGATTCAACCCTTTGCTTGATACATTGTAGAAAGCATAATGGTTGGTAAGTTCTGCAAGAATCAGCCCTGCATTGTAAGAGGCCAATACATCTGTTACTGAAATTTCTTCTTTTGTTTTCCCCACAGGACACTTTAGTTTTAACCTTTGAATCAGGAAATGTAGCTTTACTGGGTTTCATAGAGCAATCAAGGGAACAATATGAGAATGTGTGTTCCTCAGTGTGGTCTGTACACACTAAGTCAGAGGCCACTCCTTTCACTGAGCACTCGTGTCTTGGAGAAACAAAACACTTGAGATTGATTTAGAAGGACTTGCCCATCGCACGCCAGACTTTTAGGATTCAATCTCCATGTGTGCCTTTACCTCCCCTTCTGCACCATGCTCGACCCCAGCGCATTTTCTGCCCCTGTGTGGTGTGCTCTGTTTTGGGTGCTTTACTTCCCTAGTAATGTACCCTAATCATCTGTCATTAAAATGTCACGGTCCTTTTAGCCTTCTTTTTTCAGTGATATCTAGGTCGTGCTGGTGTTGGTATTGTAATCTGAACTCTTAGAAAACATGATCACAGTATTCACAATGTTAAAAATTAAACTAACACTCAGTACAAGCAAATTCTCAAAAAAACGAAGCTCAAGAGTTACACGGCAGGCAGGGGCGAAGACAGACTCAAAGATTATAAGGCACTTGAATTGCACACCTAAATTGTATCATACCCAGTGATGTAACAGTAAATGATCTGTTATGGGAACCGAAAATCCTGGTAGCCAACATCAGCAGTCAGTGTGCAGAGGCTGGGTAACCTATGCCACATCTGCCTGACACTAAAAAGAGTGTTATTTTCAGCCCCGAGGTTTTGGCCGCCATAACTAATTTTGTACTCTCCCCCGCCCCCCATCTTCCACACTCATGCTGAAAACCATTCTTTCTCATGTACAGTAGAGGGGTTTCCTGGAATGTGGAACTTTCTATGCTGAAACCACAGGGGGACAGCCCCTGCGAAAAGAGCACTTTCAGCTGTTTCTGGTTAGAAGTGCAGCTCTCTTCTGGAAAGCAGCTCACATGTGAATTTCAAGAGCTTTAAACATGCGTAAACCTTGGAACCAGTCTTTCCACTTCTAGGAAATTTATCTTAAGGAAATAAGGCGAGGAAGTCATAAACATTTATGGTTATGCATAGCCAATTGGATTTTACTTATAGTATTCAAAGATTAAAAATAGTTTTAAACAACAGGGAACTAGTTAAACATTTTTTACAGTGAGATACAGTAATTAAATGCAATCATTAAAATTCATGTTTTGAGAGAATGTTTAATAGCATGGAGAAGTACATTCTAACAATAACTTTAAGAGGCAGTTTATAGTATGATCCCATTTTTACCTAAAATATGCATTTATACACATATATATAAAAATATGGTAAAAGAGAAAGAAAAACTAGGAATACCCCAGAATAGTACATTTGAGTGGGAGGATTATGGCTAATTTTAATTATTTATTATAATTTTCATATTTTCCCAATTTTCTGTAGTCAAATTTTTTTCCTGATGATTTTTTGCTGTGTAATACTTAATTTTTTTGAACCACGTATTTTAATGACCAAAACAATAGCCTTATAAAAATAAGAAAACAAACTTCTCTGTATTGTAACAAAATAGCAGTTTCAAGGTATGACCAGATTTCTTGACTTGCCACTGTCAAGATGAAAAGGTTAAAACAGAATTTTGATAGCCATCATCCAATGTACAGTGAATACCAAAGGACCCCACCCAACAGTCACTTCATTCAGCTACTTGGGATACATTTTGCACAAAGTTCAAGTTCGTGTTCATTCAGATGCTCCTCTCCTCCAACTTGGAGCTACTGTCTCTTTCATGAATGAGGCAGACAATTAATACAATTATCCCCCAGGCCCTCTCTTGTAGATTTGCCTGATGACTTTTTAAAATAATCAGATAGGGACTTCCCTGGTGGTCCAGTGGTTAAGACTCTGTGCTCCCAACTCAGGGGGCCCATGTTTCATCAGGGAACTAGATCCCACATGCCACAACTAAAAGATCCCTCATGCTGCAATGAAGATCCCGTGTGTCCTAAGACCTGGCACAGCCAAATAAATAAATAAATAAATAAATATTTTTAAAAATAAGCAGAGAAAATGTTTTAATATCGTCTGAAGGTCGAGCAATTGCCAAGCATGAATGTGAGTTTTCTGGAATTAGCAATAAGCATCATGTTGTAAGGAAACGACTTTTTTAGTGGACCAGTATGAGATGCTGATGATAAAATAAACCATGAAAAAACAGGAGACTCCACAAGGAAATTTGTCTAAGCTTCCACCAAGATGTAGAGAAGAAATTAATGTCAAAACACTACTCCATATTATTTATGGTTATGATTTTTAAAATTATGTTTAAGCTAACTGGAGAGTAAATTGTACCCAGTTCTCATCCCATAAAGTGTATCTCTTATTTTTGATGAATATTTTAGTTGCCTTTAAAGTCTTCAGTGTAAGAACCCCTTGAGGGTTCTACCAGATAGATTTGTGAACTAGATGCCCTCAGCCGACAACTGCAGAGGGGATGTATATGCCCAAAGTGAGCTGATGTGAGAAGCAACACCTTCTCCTAAAATGGGACTTTCAGCTTGGTCATGTGTGATGCAAAGCAAGTAGGGAAAAGGTGACAAATATCAAGTCTACTGAAGGGGCTTTAATTAAACAGCAAGGTCTTTCCACGTTAGTGATACAAACATTCTGTGAAGGACCTATACAAATACTGACTCCTTGTCACTTTCTTTCCCTCTCCATAGCCCTACATGGGTTAATTTGATTCTGAAATCTTGTTCTTGCTCTGACTGTAAAAGTAATTCTGATTTCCTATTTGGGCTTGCCATGTGTGATAAAAGAGGACAAAGGAAAACTAGATGAGGGAGTAAATAAGGAGCAGAAACCATGATATTAAGATGAGAAGGTGACTTCCCTGGTGGTCCAGTGGTTAAGACTTCACGGTTCCAATGCCGGAGGTGCTGGTTCAATCCCTAGCCAGGGAACTAAAATCCCACATGCCACGAGGCAATGGCCAGAAAAAAAAAACGGTAAGGATTGTGGTTGTTGACAGTCTACTGGAATACCCTATGCATTACCCTTAGGTTCCTAAAACCCACAAAAAGATAAATTGTGTTGGATAAACCCCCAAGTTACCATTTTCCTCTTTTTCTGGATTAACTTGTTCCAGACATGTCTCTTCCTTGTTCAGTGTTCAGCTTATCACCCAGTTCTCTTGATGGAGAGAACTTGATGAAAAGTAAGTGGAAACCAGCCACCCAAAAGGCACCAGTGTCCAGGAGTGGGGGCTGGGATGGGGCTGGTGCTGTAAGAGGAAAGCTAAAGGTTGTAGAAGCTCAGAAGGCTAGGACCTATCAAGGTAGAAATCAGGAGGCAAAGCACTAAATGCCAAAGAAGTAATCAATTCCTGCTAGTCTGGGACCAGGAAGGAGCCCAGAGCACATGAGATTCCAGCCCCAGCCATGGGGTGAATAGGTCACTGCAAGTCAGAAACTGGTTCTCCGTCCAGGATGTTATCAGTAAACAATAAACCGGATCAAGAATCCAGGAAGCTATGAGGGTGAGTCAAGGTGTGTTTGTGGCCTTATTTGAAGACAAGGCTTATTTGCATCAGAAGGTGCCTCTTTTCAAATCCTTTGGGACAGGAGCTGGTGTGACTTGGGCCTCTACTAGGTAAACTGGGAACATGAACAGCCAGCTGATGAGCAAGAACCTGAAAACCGTGTGGTTGCAGGTGAGTTGGCACAAAGGTTCTACCAGATGTGACAAAGCAGAGGTGGCAAGGGTGTCACTCAACACTGGCTGTACAATAGACTCACCTGGGGAGCTTTTTCAATCCTATTGTCCAGCCATGCCCCAGGCAAATTAGATTGGAATTTCTGGGGGTTGGGCATTGGAATGCTTTAAAAAGCTCTCTGGGGCGATTTGGACATGCAGCCAGGACTGGGAACCCCAGATTAAAGGTAGGTTCACAGAATTGTTCCCTACAAGGTTGATTCTGATAAGAGTCATTTTCTTGTGACCAACTAGTAATTACAAAACAAGCCTTACAAAAATAGTATTTAAAGAAACATTTACCCAATAATAGATGTGTTTTTAAAATCGAGATAAACCAATACCTGCTAAAGCTAAGGGGTTGGAGTTTCATCCAAGAGGATTTTGATCCGAGAGTGATATGACACAAGTGACAATGTAGGAAGAGTAATTGGACAGTGATGTGTAGGTAGAGCCAGTTTCGTTCAGCAACCATTCATTAATTATGGTTGCTAGCATTTATTGGGGCAAACACCGTGTGAGTCTTACTCAATCCTGCCAACAGTCCCACGAGGGGGTAGTTTGGGTACCTTGTTTTATAGATGGAGAATCCAAAGTTGAGAGAGGTTAAGTGACTTGCCCAAAGTCACAGGTGAGTAAAAAGAGAAGTGTCAGGATTTGAATCCAGAACTCTCTGCACAACCACCTTGTTGCACCACCTCTCATGTCATGAACAACTGTGTCACTGTATTCTTTGGGGACACACAATGAATGTCACAGTCCTTGCCTTCCAGAGAGGGCAGACGGGTCAAGAAATATCCACCACGCTGAGTGATAAATGCGTAATGGTGTTCTGAGAACACAAATGGGGCATAGCTAAGTCTGCCTGGAGGAGTGAAGCTGGAAGAAAGCAACAGTAGACCTGTCTTGTTCTGAAAGGAGAGGAAAAGAGTGGAAACGGGGAGGCCAGTTAGAAAGCCATTGCGATCATCAGGTGGGGAGCTGGGACGTGGCTGTGTGGATGGGAAGGAAGGGTCAACAGGGCAGGACTAAGGTGAGTATCTTAGTCTATATTGGCTGCTATAAGAAATACCACAGACTGGTGACTTATAAACTATGGAAATGTGTTTCTCACAGCTCTGGAGGCTGGGAAGTCCAAGATCTAGGTGTTGGCAGATTTCGTGTCTGGTGTGGGCCCACCTCCTGGTTCACAGATAGTCTTTTGTCCTCACATGGTAGAAGGGGTAAGGGAGCTCTCTGTGGTCTCTTTTATCAGGGCACTAATCTCATTCATGAGGGCTCCACCCTCATGACCTAATAACCTCTCAGAGGCTCCACCTTCTAATACCATCACACTGGGGGTTAGGATTTCAACATATGAATTTTTAAAAAAACTTTTATTGAGATACAGTTAACAGATAATAAACAGCATATATTTAGAGTG
Source organism: Hippopotamus amphibius kiboko (assembly GCF_030028045.1). Taxonomy (NCBI): domain Eukaryota; kingdom Metazoa; phylum Chordata; class Mammalia; order Artiodactyla; family Hippopotamidae; genus Hippopotamus; species Hippopotamus amphibius. Next base: position 54,106,492 of record NC_080187.1, on the reverse strand, counting down.
TACAATTTGCTATCCTAATCTCCCAATTCATTCCCCCCCAACACTCCCCACTTTCCCCACTTGGTGTCCATATATTTGTTCTCTACATCTGTGCCTCTGTTTCTGCCTTGCAAACTGGTTGATTTGTACCATTTTTCTATAGTCCACATATATGTGTTAATATGTGATATTTGTTTTTCTCTTTCTCACTTCACTCTGTATGGCAGTCTCTAGGTCCATCCATGTCTCTACAAATGTCCCAGTTTCATCAAATGTTGGAGAGGGTGTGGAGAAAAGGGAACTCTCCTGCACTGTTGGTGGGAATGTAAGTTGGTACAGCCACTATGGAAAACAATTTGGAGGTTCCTTCAAAAACTACAAATAGAACTACCATATGATCCAGTAATCCCACTCCTGGGCATATACTCAAAGAAAACCATAATCCGAAAAGAAACATGTACCATAATGTTTATTGCAGCACTATTTACAATAGCCAGGACATGGAAGCAACTGAAATGCCCATCAACAAATGAATGGATAAAGAAGATGTGGCATATATATACAATGGAATATTACTCAGCTATAAAAAGGGATGAGATGGAGTTATATGTAATGAGGTGGATAGACCTAGAGTCTGTCATACAAAGTGAATTAAATCAGAAAGAGAAAGACAAATATTGTATGCTAACTCACACATACGGAATCTAAAAATGGTACTGATGAACTCAGTGACAAGACAAGAACAAGGACGCAGATACAGAGAATGGACTGGAGAACTAGGGGTTTGGGGGGGGTGGGGGGTGAAGGGGAAGCTGAGACAAAGGGAGAGAGTAACATAGACATATATATACTACCAACTGTAAAATAGATAGCCAGTGGGAAGTTGCTGTATAACAAAGGGAGTTCAACTCGAGGATGGATGATGCCTTAGAGGACTGGGATGGGGAGGGTGGGGGGGAGTTGAGGGAGGGAGGGAATACGGGGATATGTGTATAAAAACAGATGATTGAACTTGGTGTACCCCCCAAAAAATAATAAATAAATAAATAAAATTTAAAAAAAGTCCCAGTTTCATTGCTTTTTACAGCTGAGTAATATTCCATTGTATATATGTACCACATCTTCTTTATCCATTCATCTGTTGATGGACATTTAGGTTGCTTCCATGTGCTGGCTATTGTAAATAGTGCTGCAATGAACATTGGAGTGCATGTGTCTTTCTGAATTATGGTGTTCTCTGGGTATGTGCCCAGCAGTGGGATTGCTGGGTCATATGGTAACTCTATTTTTAGTTTTTCAAGGAACCTCCATACTGTTCTCCATAGTGGCTGTATCAATTTACATTCCCACCAACAGTGCAAGAGCATTCCCTTTTCTTCACACCCTCTCCAGCATTTACTGTTTGTAAATTTTCTGATGATGCCCATTCTAACCGGTGTGAAGTGATACCTCATTGTCGTTTTGATTTGCATTTCTCTAATAATTAGTGATGTTGAACAGCTTTTCATGTGCCTCTTGGCCATCCATATGCCTTCCTTGGAGAAATGCCTATTTAGGTCTCCTGCCCATTTTTTGATTGGGTTGTTTGTTTTTTTGATATTGAGCTGGATGAACTGTTTATATATTTTGGAGATTAATCCTTTGTCTCTTGATTCGTTTGCAAATATTTTCTCCCATTCTGAGGTCAACGTGTGAATTTTGGGGGGACACAAACATTCAGTCTATAGAAATCAGGCAAGGGAGGTCCCTAGGATGCCAAGCTTAAGGAGGCACCCACTTTTCAGGTCGTCCTTGCACTTGTGCTAACCTGAGAGTTGTGCTACCCTGAGAGTTGTGCCACTTTAAGGGCTGTGCCACCCCAGTTTGCCTCACCCTAGGAACCTTGCTTCCTCATCTAGTTCTGGCTGTGAGGGTCTACCTAGAGAGAGCCCTGCTAAAGGAAGACTCAGAGATTCAATCACCTGGAAATGAAGAAATCAAAGATAGTCTGAGGTGTCAAGCTTAGGTTATCAGGAGAATAACATAGCAGATAACATGAGATAATGACAGGATATCAAAGTGGAAGCATGCAACCAACACTTAGAATACAAGTGGATCTCATGACTGATCAAGACTGGGGATGCTGATTTGGGAGTCATGGAAATGGATGCTTTACAAGCAATGGAGGGACTTCCCTGGTGGTCCAGTGGTTAAGACTTCACCTCTAATGCAGGGGACGTGGGTTCAATCCCTGGTCGGAGAGCTAAGATGCCACATGCCTTGAGGCCAAAAAATCAAAACACAAAACAGAAGCAATATTGTAACAAATTCAATAAAGACTTTAAAAATGGTCCACATTAAAAAAAAAAAAACAAACCTTAAAAAAAATCATATTAGGTCCCTTTCTCAATTCTCACTTACAGAAATGTCAATAAATGTCCCTTGCTTAAAAACAACAACAACAACAAAAATAAGCAATGGCATAATCAGAGGTGAGAACACAAGGCTGAGGGTCTCCCACAGGTAGGCTAAAGTTTGCCCAAAGGAAAACAGCTTTGCACATGGCTCTTCAAAAGACAGACAATAATGTTGACAATAAAGTTACTCCGTGAAGTGCCAGTGGGGGCCAACACAGGGAACACAAATGGTGTAACATCGTTTTTACTGTTACTGAGTGTTTTCTATAATCAATAAACTACTCCTATATAAGCACTTTCCTATAATTGCTACCAAAGTTTACAATTACAGTTTAGTCTTGAACAACTGGGGGATTAGGGCCACCAGTATTCCGCTGTCAAAAATCCCCGTATAGCTTATAGTTGGGCCCCCATATATGTAGTTCCTCTGTATTCAAGGTTACATATCTGTGCATTCAACCACCCAGGATCATGTAGTAATGTAGTACTTGCTATTGAAAAAAATCCATGGATAAGTGAACCCAGGCAGTTCAAATACATGTTGTTCAAGGGTATAAACAACTGTATAAACAATTTGGTTAGTAGTTCCCCCTGATCAAACCAAGCCCAGAATGTAGAACTAGCTAAAAGGCTTTGCAAGTCATCTGATTTTCTAAGCTACGTATTCAGTAAATGGAATATGGGAAGCACATATTTACTGAGCACCAGCTAGGAGCCAGGCACGATTCCAGGCCCTGACAGGTGCACCATCTCATTTAGTGGAGTGACAGCCATTAGCACTTTTTCACATCTTTGGATCAACTGTAAATTAAAACTCATTGAGGGGAATTCCCTGGTTGTCCAGTGGCCTGGATTCGATCCCTGGTTAGGGAACTAAGATCTTGCAAGTCGTGCTGTGTGGCCAAAACCAAACCAAACCAAACCAACCAACCAACCAAACAAAAACTCACTGAGGAGAAACCAGTCCCTGGGAAGGCGAGAGTTAATTTCAAGTCACCTGATCCCTGAATGAGAAACTGAGGTTTCAACACCTTGACTTGGCCTTTTAGGGAATGAAGTTCTGCTCTGCGTTTGAGACGACTTGTTATACAGCAGTGAGGGATGGAATGGCACCATCTACACATGAGTGTGTCTGGGGGAAGGCAGACTCTTGGAGCCAGACCATGTCATTATCAACATGCCCAACAGCACGGGGATCACCCAGCCCCTTGCAGCTCAGTTGAACAACAGTGGGATGTTAGAATCTTGGACAGACTCCACAAATGGACCCCAGTATGAGATCAGGGTCACCCAGGAGAACTCCAGCCTTCCCACTGTCTCCCTAAGTCCTGGACAGGTGCATGATCTTGCAGGTTGCCTCGCCGGTGAGAGCTGGCCTCGGAGAAGTCAGAGATCTGAGGATAGGAGAATTCACCTTCCTGCCAGGAAGGGGGTCTAGGTCTGATCCGAAGCCACACTGAACATAACACTTTCCCAAAAGCTAATGTTGCTGTTGGCTCAGAAGCGAGACTTGCTTGCGAGGCTTCATCTTGCTTGTTCCGGGATGCATACTTGGCTGCGTCTGCCTTGATAACTGGCTTCCCACCCAGCTGATTGAGTTACATCTCTTGTGGCTGAGCATTTCTGCGTGATTTTTCTTTAAAAAGCCTTTTGAAAAAAAAAAAAAAAAGGCTTTTGATTGTGGCAAAATACATGTAATTGACCATTGACAAATTGACCATTTTAACACTTTTAAGAATATAGTTCAATGGCATTGAGTACCAAAAAAAACTTTTAAGGGGTTTTACATCTCCAGCCTTTTTTCTGCCCAGTACCAAAAATGCTGCTCTTGAGAGCTCAAAGTCATTTTAGAACCAAAAAGTCCTAGCATTGAAAGGAATTTATTTTTTGTTTTTTTTGACATCTATGCTGTCCTTGAGAGGGAAATTCCACTTTTGGGGGATGGGGTGGATTATATAAAGTATTTACATAGGAACCACTGATTCTCTACATCTGTTAATAATCTCTCATCTATGAAAGCAAACTTATTTTTAGATTTAAAATGTTCATCAGAGAATTCCCTCCTGGTCCAGTGGTTTGGACTCCGAACTTTCACTGCAGGAGGCCTGGGTTCAATCCCTAGTCCGGGAATTAGGATCCTGTAGGCCATGCAGTGAGGTCAAAAAAAAGAGAAGTTCATCAATTACAGCACAAAGAATGAGCCATAATGTAAAGTGTGGATTTGAGTTAATAATAATGTATCGGTATTTGTTCATCAATTGTAATAAATGTACCATGCCAGTGAATGATAAACTCTGTGTGTGGGGGTGGGCTGGGGCGGGGGTCATATAGGAACTCTTTGTACTTCCTGCTAAATTTTTTTGTAAATCTAAAACTGCTCTAAAAAATGGTTATTGATTAAAGGCATAACTGAATTAAGTCCTAAAATAAGTCTTTCCAAAGCCTCTTTTTTTTTTTTTTGGCCACGCCTGGCAACATGTGGGATCTTAGTTTCCCTACCAGGGATCAAACCTGGGCCCCTTACATTGGAAGGGCAGAATCGTAACCACTGGACCACCAGGGAATTCCCTCCAAATCCTCCTAACACAGTCATTCATCCTTAAGAGTTTCCAGCTGTGCGCCACCTGGAACCCTCCGCCTCTAGCCTTCCTATCTTACCTAAGAGGGAAAGAAAATGTTCATAAATACTACATTCCTTAATAAAAACCTATTTACAGTGTTACACTTTCCCTTTCCAAATTGACATTCTCTCTCCCTTCCATTTATTTCCTCTTTAACCCAGTCCATATTTCATCCTCCTCTCCAAAGTCTCAGTAACTCATGCTGTGGGATCAGACACCATTCTCTCTATGCCACGGGCTTTTCTGCAATAATATTAATTATACCTCCCCTCTCTGAAGGAAGGAATAGTGGCTTCTTGTTTATAGAAGTTTTTTTTTTCAATAATTTTTAAGTTGATATGTTGTATTTTCATTTTCATTCAATTTAAGAAATTTTCTTTCTTTTTCTTTTTTTTTTTTTGGCCACGTGGCATGTTGGATCTTTTTTCTCCCACCAGGAATCAAACCCAAACCCCCTGCACTGGAAGGGTGGAGTAGTAACCACTGGACCACCAGGGAAGTCCCCATAGAAGTTCTTAATCCCTTCCTCTCTACACTCTTAACTTTCTCATTCCCCAAATCGAAACAGCTGAGACTCCAGTATTGATTTCTTTCCACTCTTTCCACTTTGAAAGCAGGTTATTTCCAGCAATCTTCCAAACTAGGCGGAGGGCCTGGATTCAAAATGAAATGCACCTAGTCAGAGCCAGTGTAGTTGGGGGCCAGAGGCAGTGGACACAGTCAGGCCAGCCTGAAGAGGATTTGGAGAATCCAGGGCCAGCAGGGGTGGTCACCACACCTACAGGCAGTTAGGTCAGCCTGGGCCAGCGCAGAGCAAGGGTACAGGTGAGGTCCAATGCCAGCTAAGCCAGAGTCCAAGGTTTCAGACCGGAGGTGCCACTCAAGACCAAGGAGAATATCAAGGCAAATGTTCATAACCCTACATCCAGCCCAGCCACGTCTGAAAGGGACAGCCCAGTTCCACTGGAAGGGAAGGAGATCTTACTATCAGCACATCCCAGACAATCAAGTGGAATCTAGAGAAAAGGCCAAAACAGTTCGGTATTTTTCCATCACATCATCTTGCAGGGGTGTACAAGGTTTTCCCTGGTTCCCAGTCTCCCCTCTTCAATCTCTGCCCAGATCCTTTCTACCCTGGTCCTCCTCCACGGGGTCCCAGCCCACTCCTGGCACCAAGTGGAAGTCCTGAGCTCTGTTCCAGGATCAAAGCAGAACATATACAAGAGAAATAAGCCATTTCCTTGCTACGTTAACCTTTCGTAGCATCATTTGTCATGTCTTTCTTGATAAAAGACCACATTCCCACCAGAAACGGAAGAAATAGAGTGAGGACAAACACTTTGTGCACACTTCAACTAGGACATACCTTTTATTGTCCGGACCAGGCCCAGCCCCTCCTGTCCCACTCACTTTTAATCCTGAGTTGGGGAAGGCTACGTGCTGTCCTGCCCCCTCCCTGCCTCAACATGTGCCAAGAGCAGGACCCTTTAGGTCCTGGAGAACCAGGATGAATTAGAGGAAGTATAGCTTTTCCAGGGTGGACGTGACCTATCTTCTTTAAATCTTTTCTGTACTTGGCTGAGGGGAGAGCTATCGCTCTTCAGGTAGCTTTGGGCTAAACTGGGGGTGGAGGAAAGGTCAGTCCAGGACACTGATGGGCTAGGTGGGGGTTGGGAAGATCCCAACGCATCATCATAGCTTCTGTGTTTGTGAGTCAGGTACCCTCCAGGCCAGTGCACAGGGCAATGTAACCCACCACTTGGACCAATAACTAGGTCTGTATTGTGCCCATGTGTCTGCAATATTTGATTTTGGTTTTGTTCCCATTCTCATATCTCATACAATCACTTAAATTATGCGGTTCTCCTCTGATCCTTTTTAAAAAAATTTTTTAATTTTTTTGGCCTTGCCGCAGAATTCAGGATCTTAGTTCCATGACCAGGAATCGAACCCACACCCCCTGCAGTGGAAGCGCAGAGTCTTAACCACTGGACCGCCAGGAAAGTCCCTCATCTGATCTTTAAATACTAGTCCATGATTATATTTCTTGTGATTCTTTAAATATCTAACATACCTCTCATTTACTTTCTTGTAAGGAAATTATCTTTCTGATATTTTCCAATCATTCTTTAAGAGACCTTGATTTCTCAAAATTTTATTTCCACCTAGGCAGGAATTTTAAAACAGTGCCCTCTGTCTAGTTTTCTCTTGTTTTCTTGTGACTAAAATAGAATGCTAAGTTATAAAATAGTTCCTCTTTTATGATTTCTAGCCACTCTATTTTCAGTGGCAATTTTGCAGCTGTTTTAGGCTATGTCAACCTAGAGGCTGTTAAAATCAAATGGAGTGATATATATGAAAGCACTTTAAAAAAACAGCATGAGGACACTACTCAAAAAGACTCTTGTTGGTGTTATTATTCCAAATGGCCTTTAAAAAGTTGTGGCTTTTTTTTTCAGGACCATACCCATTATTGCTTGGAACTATACAAAACCTAACAAAAAACAACCGCTAGAAACAACTATCAATTTTACTGATTTTCTTTTTCTTTTTACAAACAAATTTTTATTGACATCATTCCAGAAACTTTTTTCTCTTTTTTTAAAAAATTTTTTTGGAGTAGAGTTGATTTAAAATGTTGTGTTGGCTTCTGCTGTACAGCAAAGTGGATCAGTTAGACATATACATATATCCACTCTTTTTTAGATTCTTTTCCCATATAGGTCATTACAGAGTATTGAGAAGAGTTCCCTGTGCTATACAGTAGGGCCTTATTAGTTATCTATTTTATATATAGTGGTGTGTATATGCCAATCCCAATCTCCCAGTTTATCCCTCCCCCTGCCCTTCCCCAGTAACCATAAGTTTGTTTTCTACATCTGTGACTCTATTTCTGTTTTGTAGATAAGTTCATCTGTACCATTTACTGTTTTTCTAATGATGATTTCTCCATTTTTCATAAGATACTTTTTTCTACTTTATTTCTTTTTCAATTTCTTTTTCTTTTTGAAGACGTTATTTTTTAAAAGCAGTTTTAGGTTTATAACAAAATTGAGAGGAAGGTACAAAGATTTCCTACATACCCTCTGCCCCCACACAAGCAAAGCCTCCTCCATTATCAACATCATGCCCTAGGTTGGTGCATTTTTACCAAGAATGAACCTACGTTAACACGTCGTGATCACCCACAGTCCATTGTTTACCTTAGGATTTACTTTTGATGTTCTACATTCTACGGGTTTGGACAAAAGTATGATGACGTGTATCCATCATTATATTATCACACAGTGTTTGTCTTTCTCTGTCCTCTCGCTATCATAAGGGTTCACAGACCTCCTAGAACAATGGTTAAAATCTTTTGAGGGGGGAAGAGACATTTAAAGAACTCAAAAACTATGGATCTGGGCCTTCCCTGGTGGTCCAGTGGGTAAGACTCCGAGCTCCCAATGCAGGGCGTCTGGGTTCGATCCCTGGTCAGGGAATTAGATCCCATGTGCATGCTGCATCTAAGAGTTCACATGCCCTGCAACTAAGAGTCTGCATTCCACAGCTAAGACCCAGGGCAGCCTAAATAAATAAATATTAAAAACAAAAAAACCAAACCAAACCAAAACAAAAAACTATGGATCTCCTCTCCAGAAAAATACACATGTGAAGTAGTTTTCACAGACAGTTTCAGGAGGTTCATGGGTTCCCAACAGCCCATCCATGGGACCCTTGGTTAGAAACTCCTGCCCTCAAAGAGGTCTGTGGCTCAAAATAAGGCTAAAAACCACAACGGCAAGATGGTCACAATTCCTCTCCCATTTACCAAAAGTTGGACTCTTCTTTGGGAATCAGACAGTCCTGGGTTTGAGACCTGCTTGCTCCACTGGCTAGCTGTGTGACGTCGGGCAAGTTACGTAAACTGAACATTGGTTTCCTCATCTGCCAACCAGAAATAATAATACCAAGCTATTAGGTTAGTATAAAGGTTCACTAAGACGTATGTGCAAAACACCTTGCAAAGTGTCTGGCCCACAGTAAACGTTGCAACACTGAACATGTGCTCCCTCCTTTCCTTCTTATTACTTATCTGTGCATTGTATCTCACCTGGTTCTCGGATTCTTAGTTAGGAAAGGCCTCCAAGGTCATCTACTGAGGATTACCTCCCTCCCTCAGTCCTCTCCTTATCTCTTCTAAATGACTGCATAAAGCCCCTCCTGTTCTGTCCTCCTTGCTGTGAGCACTGACGCCTCAAGCAGTTCTTAAAGTCTTTCGAGAGCTCAGTGGATTGGGCCCAGGTACTGCTTCCCTAGGGTATTGCTCCCATATTCTTCTTTACCCCCCGGCTGTGACGTTGACCTGCAATGCACCCTTCATTCCCTCTGATCAAAAGCTTAGTGCTAGCCTCTTCCTTGGCCCTCAGTCTACACCCATCCCACCGGCTCCAGAAACAGTTCCTTGTGGAGCACCCCTGTTAGCCACTTGCCTGCCAGTTCTAGATGAATCAGCTCATCTCTACCCTTTAAAAGCCACTCAACCGCAACTCCCTTTCTATTCTGAAATGCCTGTTGGAAGTATCTTCAACACTCCTCGAAGGAAGCAAGCTATTTTCTCTCCAGAACCTCTTATCTCTCATGGCTTTTTAAAGCTGGACAGGCAGGTAATCTAATTTTGTAGGAGGTGAGCATGAGGGGAAACCTTAAATCCATAATCCTAGCACTTGCAATGGTAATTGGAATTTCATAAATGTGAATATACCTTTGGAGAAAAAGTAGAATGCCATTTGAGAGTGCTGGAGAGAGTATGGGTCTTCTTCAAAAGTTATCTTTCTCATTGGGTCAATGAAATCAGAGAGGAAATCAGAAAATACCTCAAGACAAACAACAATGAAAATAACAACCTTACAAAATCTATGGGACTCAGCGAAAGCAGTTTGAAGAGGGAAGTTCACAGTGATACAGGCCTTCCTCAAGATGGTTCAAGAAACAAGAAAAATCCCAAATAAAACAACCTAACCTACCACCTAAAAGAATTAGAAAAAGAAGAACAAACAAAACCCAAAGTCAGCAGGAGGAAGGAAATAATAAATATCAGAGAGGAAATAAAATAGAGATCAAGAAACCAAGAGAGGGGAGAGATAAATTAGGAGTTTGGGATTAACAGATACACACTACTGTATATAAAATAAATAAACAACAAGGACCTACTGTAGAGCACAGGGGACTATATTCAATATCATGTAATAACCTATAATGGAAAATTGTATCTGAGAAAGAAATACATATGTATCTGAATCACTTTGCTGTACATCTGAAACTAACACAACATTGTAAATCAATTGCACTTCAACTAAAACAAACAATAGAAAAGATTAATAAAATCAAGAGCTGGTTTTTTGAAAGGATAAACAAAATTGACAAACCTCTAACCAGGCTCAATAAGAAGAAAAGAGAGATGACCCAAACTAACAAAATAAAAATGAAAAAGGAGAAATGACAACCTATAACGCAGAAATACAAAAAAATCAAAAGAAAATACTATGAAGAGTTTTATGTCAACAAATTAGACAACCTAGAAGAAATGGATGAGTTTCTAGAAATATAGAGCCTGCCAAAATTGAATCTAGAAAAAACTTGGACAGCTCACTAGAAGTGAAATAGAATCTGTAATTAAAAAAACTCCCCAGACTTCCCTGGTGGTCCAGCAGTTAAGACTCCACACTCCCAATGCAGGGGGCCCAGGTTTGATCCCTGGTCAGGGAACTAGATCCTGCATGCGACAACTAAAAGCCCTCATGCTGCAACTAAAAATCCCGCAAGCCACAGCTTAAGATCCCACATGCCGTAACTAAGACCCAGTGCAGACAAATAAATATTAAACAAAACCAAAAACAACTCCCTGCAAACAAGAGTCCAGGACCAGATGCCTTTACTGGGGAATTCTACCAAACATACAAAGAAGAACTTATACCTATCCTTTTTTTTTTCTTTAAGAACTTTTATTGAGATACAAATGACATACAATAAACTGCATATATTTAAAGTGTACAATTTGATATTTTTTTCTTATTAGTAATGTGTATAGGGCAATCCCAATCTCCCAAGTCATTCCACCCCAATCCCCACCCCCACCCCCTGCTTTCCCCACTTGATGTCCATATGTTTGTTCTCTACATCTGTGTCTCTATTTCTGCCTTGCAGACATAGATGTTGATTTGTAACATTTTTCTATATTCTGCATATATGTGTTAATATATGATATTTGTTTTTCTCTTTCTGACTCACTTCACTCTGTATGACAGTCTCTAGGTCCATCTGTGTCTCTACAAATGTCCCAATTTCATTCCTTTTTAGAGCTGTGTAATATTCCATTGTACATATGTACCACATCTTCTTTACCCATTCATCTGTTGATGGACATTTAGGTTACTTCCATGTCCTGGCTATTGTAAATAGTGCTGTAGTGAACATTGGAGTGCATGTGTCTTTTCGAATTATGGTGTTCTCTGGGTATGTGCCCAGTAGTGGGATTGCTGGGTCATATATACCCATCCTTCTCAAACTCTTCCAAAAGATTGAAGAGGAGGGATCACTTCCAAAGTCATTCTATGAAGACACTAGACAAAACCAGACAAAGACACTATAAAACCAGACAAAGACAGTATGAAAAAAGAAAATTACAGGCCAATATCTTTGATGAATATAGATGCAAAAATCCTCAATAAAATATTAGCAAACTGAATCCAATTATATAAAAAGGATCACACACCATGATCGAGTTGGACTTATTCCAGGGTCACAAGAATGGTTCAACATTTGCAAATTGATCAATGTGATACACCACATCAACAAAAGAAAAGACAGAAATCACATGACTATCTCAATAGATACAGACAAAGCATCTGGTAAAATTCAACGCCATTCATGACAAAAACTCTCACCAAAATGAATATAGAGGGAACATATCTCAATGTAATTAATAAAAGTCATTTATGACAAACCCACAATCAACATAATACTCAACAGTGAAAAGTTGAAAACCTTCACACTAAATTCTGGAACAAGACAAGGATGACCACTCTCACCACTTCTATTCAACACAGTATTGGAATTCCTAGCCACAGCAATCAGACAAGAAAAAGAAATAAAAAGTATCCAAGTTGGAAGTGAAGAATTGTCATTATATGCAGATGACATGATACTCTATATAGAAAACCCTAAAGACTTCATGCAAAAACTATTAGAACTAATAAATGAATTTAGCAAGGTAGCAGTATACAAGATTGATATACAGAAATCTCTTGCATTTCTTTACACTAACAATAAAATGTCAGAAAGAGGAAGTAAAAATATCCAGTTTAATATCATGTCAAAAAAAAAATTACCTAGGAATAAAACTAACCAAGGAGGTGGAAGACCTATGCACTGAGAATTATAAAACATTGATAATGGTAATTGAAGATGATTCAAAGAAATGGAAAGATATCCCCTCATCTTGGATTGGAAGAATATTGTTAAAATGGCCATACTACCAAAAGCAATCTACAGATTTAATGTGATCTCTATTAAATTACCCATGACATTTTCCCACAGAACTAGAATAAATAATCATAAAATTTATATGGAGCCATGAAAGACCCAGAATTGCCAAAGCAATCCTGCGGAAAAAGAACAAAGCTGGAGCCATAACCCTCCTAGATTTCAGACAGTACTGCAAAACTACAGTAATCAAAACAGCATATTGGCACAAAACTAGATATATAGGTCAATGGAACAGAATAGAGAGCCCAGAAATAAACCTATACATCTACAGTCAATTAATCTTCAACAAAGGAGGCAAGGATATACAAAGGAGAAAAGACAGTCTCTTCAGCAAGTGGTGCTGGGAAAGCTAGACAGTCTCACGTAAATTGATGAAGTTAGAATACTCACACCATATACAAAAATAAACTCAAAATGGTTTAAAGACCTAAATATAAGACACGACACCATAAAACTCCTAGAAGACAACGTAGGCAAGACATTCTCTGATGTAAATCATAGCAATATTTTCTTAGATTAGTCGCCCAAGGCAAAAGAAATAAAAGCAAAAATAAACAAATAGGACCAAATCAAACTTAAAAGCTTTTGCACAACAAAGGAAACCATCAACAAAATGAAAAGACAACCTATGGACTGGGAGAAAATATTTGCAAATGATTCTACTGACAAGCACTTAATTTCCAAAATATACAAACAGCTTATGTGACTCAATATAAAAAAATAAACAACCTAATCAAAAAAGAGGGCAGAAGACCTAAATAGACATTCCTCCAAAGAAGACATACAGATGGCCAACAGGCACATGAAAAAATGCTCAAAACTGTTAATTATTAGAGAAATGCAAATTAAAACCACAATGAGGTATCATATCACACTGGTCAGAATGGCCATCATCAAAAAGTCTACAAATAATAAATACTGAAGAGGGCGTGGAAAGAAGGGAACCCTCTTAACAGTATTGGTTGGAATGTAAATTGGTGCAGCCACTATGGAGGTTCCTCAAAAAACTAAAAGTAGGGTTGCCATATGATCCAGCAATTCCACTCCTGGACGTATAACCAGAAAAGATGAAAACTAATTCCAAAAGATACATGCACCCCAATGTTCATAGCAGCACTATTTACAATAGCCAAGACATGCAAACAACCTAAGTGTCCATTGACAGATGAACAGATAAAGAAGACATGATGCATATATACAGTAGAATATTACTGAGTCATAAAAAAAGAATGAAATCTTATCATTTGCAGCAACATGGATGGACCTAGAGGTTATCATACTAAGTGAAGTCAGTCAGAGGAAGACAAATATTATACGATCTAACTTATATGTGGCATCTAAAAAATGATACAAATGAACTTACTCACAAAACAGAAACAGACTTACAGACATAGGGAACAGACTTGTGGTTACCAAAGGGGGAAGGTGGGGTAGAGGAATAAATTAGGAGTGTGGGATTAACAGATATACACTACTATTTATAAAATAGATAAGCAAAAAGACTTACTGTATAGCTGTACAGCACGGGGAACAATATTCAGTATCTTATAATAATCTATAGTGGAAAAATAATCTGAAAAAAATATACAACTGAATCATTTTGCTTTACACGGGAAACTAAGACAATATTGTAAATCAACTATATTTCAATAAAAAAGTTATCTTTCTCTTTGAGTGAAAATTCTGAGACCTTGACCAGAGAGATACAAATACATTCATCTCGTGCTCCTAGTTTGTTTTTGTTTTGCTTTGTTTTTTTTAATTTATTTTTTGACCATGCCTGCGTGGCTTACAGGATCTTAGTTCCTCAACCAAGGATTGAACCCGTGCCCCTGCAGTGGAAGTGCAGAGTCCTAACCACTGGACCACCAGGGAATTCCCTTACCTGCTGCTCTTATGACCAGAACGTGCCTCACTCCCAGTGGGCTGCTGGCATGAGTCAAACAAAGCCCCAGCTGCCTTATTTGGCTTACACGCTGCTCGTTCAAAGCCCAGCTCTCACATATAGAAAACCACGCAGTCTCTCTCATTCACTCATTCAAACCACCAGCACACACTGAATGTGCCTAGTATGTGTCAGGCACTAGTGAAATGCTTGGGATCTAGCAGTCTGCTCTCTCCTGGGGCTGATCTCATGGTGAAGAACATACAACCACCAAGAAATCAACACACAACGTAATTCTGGTACGAAGGAAAATAAAGCAAGGCACTAGGAGAGAGGCTGAGGGGGACAAGCTACGTCAGAGAAGGCCGCGAGGACCAGCTGCTCTGAGGAGGGAAACTGGGAGTACAGATGTGGAAGAAGTGAGGGGCTGAGCCAAGTGCAAACCTGGGCTGTAAGGGTAGCAGGCAGAAAAGAGAGCAAAGGCAAAGGCTCCAGAGGGAAAGTTCTCGAGAGGTGCAGGGAACAACAAAGAGGCCATGGGATCAGAGGGTTGAACTGAAGTCGTTTCTGCTGTGAAGGGCGTCTGCCATTGCATGAGGAAGAGAGGCCCTGGGTGGAGGCAGGGAGCCCATTTAGGAGGCCAACATAGGAACCCAGGTGGGAGAAGGTGTGGCCTGGCCCAGGGCAGTGACATGGTCCATGGGGAGAAGCGGTCACCTTCAGGATCTATTTTGAAAGTAGAGCTAGTAGAACTTATCGATGCATTAGATGTGGAATGAAAGACAGGCTTCAAGGGGGACTCTTGGCTTAAAAACAATTTTTTTTTTTATTGTGGTAAAAATAAACAACAAAATTTACCACTTGAACCATTTAAAAATGTACAGTTGAGGGGAATTAAGTGCTTCCACATTGTTGTGCAACCATTACCACCATGCATCTCCAGAACTTTCTCACCTTCCTAAACTGACACTCTGTCCCCATTCATCAACTCCCCATTCCTCCTCCCTCCCCACCCCTTTCTACCTACCATTCTACCTTCTGTCTCTATGAATCTGACTACTCTGGGTATCTCATGTAAGTGGAATCATACAGCCTTTGTCCTTCTGTGACTGGCTTACTTCACTTAGCTTAATGTCTTCCTGGTTCGTGGAATTTGTAGCTCTTCTGGGTTTTGGTTTAGCAACTTGGGGATGCCATTTGCTGAGACTGGAACTGGAAGAGAGCAGCTTCTCTACTCAGTGGGCAGTGAGCACTCCCTTGAGGGCAGAAGCTGATGGTTCATCTTTTTATCTCCGAGGGCCAAGTATCAACACATAGCAAGTGCTCTGTAAAATGACTGTTGAATGAAATGTACTTGTTTATTAAATTTTAGCTTTTTAAATGGGGTAGACAAAGATGATCCAGAACGTGTGGATCTAGCTCTTTCAGCCACCT
Organism: Hippopotamus amphibius kiboko; assembly: GCF_030028045.1. Taxonomy (NCBI): domain Eukaryota; kingdom Metazoa; phylum Chordata; class Mammalia; order Artiodactyla; family Hippopotamidae; genus Hippopotamus; species Hippopotamus amphibius. The sequence goes on along the minus strand of NC_080187.1, from coordinate 54,090,650 downwards.
TGGCCCCGCGGAGGCCTGCCGGGAACAGGACTTCTAAAACGACAAATATGTCTGGAAGGTTGCGGTCCAAGGCCATTTTTGCTGGCTGTGAGCGGGGTCCACGGAACCAGAGGGAGCACACAGCTCTCCTGAAAATTGAAGGTGTATATGCTCAAGATGAAACTGAATTCTATCTAGGCAAGATATGTGCTTATGTGTACACAGCAAAGAACAACACAGTGACTCCTGGTGGAAAACCTAACAAAACCAGAGTAATCTGGGGAAAAATAACTCACGCGCATGGAAACAGTGGCATGGTTCGTGCCAAATTCCGAAGCAATCTTCCTGCTAAGGCCATTGGACACAGAATCCGTGTAATGCTGTACCCTTCAAGGATTTAAACTTATTGAGAAGTAAATAAATAAAAGTGTGGATTTGTTCTCTCGTAAAAAAAAAAAAAAAAGAATGTGTGGATCTAGAAACTAGGAAGAAAAGTAGATGAAGTTATTAACTTTTAACAAGGATTGAGAAGAAGAATGTCTTCTCCTGAAATTCAAGGTCATAAAGAGTCATGAACAAGTATAGACTATTTAATACATTCACCCGCAGTGACTGTCCCAAAATACAGGTGCCGAGAGGCACTTCAAGCAAAAGGCCTGGCAACTTGAACTGTACATTTTCTATTGGATTTTCTTCTACAAGCGGTTCCATTCCCATTGCAAGAGGACTGCCACGTCTGTAAAGTTACCCTGTGAAAACATAGGCTGCCATGGGGAGCAGGGTGGAGCTTGATGAAATATTTGCTACTTCTTGTTGGGGGGATTCCAAGGATAAAAAAGTGAAAGCACATATGATGATTTTCTTCTGAAAACATTGCCAATCCAGATGCAATGAAAATGGTCCGATACTTTATTCTCTCATTGATAGGGATGAAAGCCCATTCAAGCACATTGAATGAGTGGTTTTCTTTTCTCATCCTGTGTAATTGATGAGACACTATTTCTGATGTTGCTGTTACATCTAACATGTTAGTGAGAAATTTGAAATTACTGGCGATCTTCATCTTTGCAATCTTCAGCTCCAACTGCACATGCTGACACTTTTAATTGCTCAAGGAAAAACTGGGTTAAGAAAAAGTTTAGTGGGTTCCTACGAACAGCATTTGTATTCATGGATCTCTCTGCCCTTTCCTGCCATTAATTTTTTATGGTCTTTTCTGGCTATTTTCTTTCCTCTTTAGGTTTAAAAACAAACAAAAAGCCTCTTTCTAGGGTGGTATTAGAGCAGTGTGCATGGTAATATTTTTACACAAATACAAAAAAATAACACACATAAATAAACTGGCATGCATTAATGCTGTTTTCTAGAAAGACACAAGAAAGTGTTTGGCAAAGAAAAAAAAGCTCTTGCTTTTTATTTTATCTTATAGGTTTTTTCTTCCTCCCTTCCTCCCCTCCCTCCCTCCCTCCCTCCCTTCCTTCCTCCCTTTCTTTTACTATATGCATATATTTTATTTTTGGTCAATATCTTTGGGTGATGGGATTCTGAGTCTTTTAAAATGCTTTTCTCTATTTAAAGATTTACACACACACATACATACACAAGGTTGGGGTGTCTTCCTGGCCTCCCTGTGCTGTCTCTCTCTCCGCACGTGTGACTCATCTATCCCTCTTCTTGCTGGAGGCATCAATCATCTTTGACTCCACAAACATCAGGCCCAGAGGTGTCCTGTTCACACACTCTGGAATCATCTTTCTTTCGCCACAATAACCATTCAAGACAAGGGTTTCGTTTGTCACCTCCCATTTTTCACTATAGTTTCTACCTATTCCCCTGTAGCCGCTGGATGTGTCCATTGATGGGAAAGGCATCACCCTACTTAACTTTTCCCCTTTACTCTAGAGCTCAGAAATGGATTCCATAAAAGACTTTTTTGTAAGGAGGTTCTGTCAGTGGGCAGTGAGATACGTGTCTCTGCAGTCATCTGTGTCTCTCCCCCTCCTCCTCACACAGGTCACACTGGTGCATTTCCCATGTAAGCTGCAGTCCTGCCGGGGCCCCCACACCTGAGAGGTGTTTCTGTGTTAACACCTCACCTCCACCCACCAAGCCCTTTGGCTGTATTGATCACTTTTTTTTTTTTGGGTGTTGTCCACACCAGTTCTAGAACTGTGACATGTGAAGTGAAAATGTGCAGAAATGACTCAGTGACTTGTCCGCTTCCTGCTGCTCCACTTTATACATGTTCTCACCAGTCCACACCCCCGACAGGCAGAGGGAGTCATGCAAATGAAGAGGGATTCACAGATGAAGCCACTGGCCCCTGCTTTGCAGGCTCACCCAGTACTATGAGAGAGACAGGCAAGATTTCTCAGAAAATCAATTACCAGGACTTTCTTGGTGGCGCAGTTGTTAAGAATCTGCCTGCCAATGCAGGGGACACAGGTTCGATCCGTGGGCCGGGAAGATTCTACATGCTGTGGAGCAACTAAGCCCGTGCACCACAACTACTGAACCTGTACTCTAGAGCCTGCGAGCCACAACTACTGAGCCTGTGTGCCGCACCTACTGAAGCCCGTGCACCTAGAGCCCGTTCTCCACAACAAGAGGAGCCACCGTAATGAGAAGCCCATGTACTGCAATGAGGAGTAGCCCCCACTCGCTGCAACTAGAGAAAGCCTGTGCAGTAACAAAGACCCAATGCAACCAATAAATAAATAAATATAAATAAATTTATTTTAAAAAAAAGAAAAAAGAAAATCAAATACTGTATGGTCCGGCTATTCCACTTCTGGGTCTGTACCCAAAAGAAGTGAAAACAGGGACCCAGACAGATATTTACATACCTATGTTTGCAGCAGCATTGCCCACAATGGCCAAAAGGTGGAAGCCACCATACGTCCATCGACAGATGCATGGATAAACTAAACGTGGTCCATAGGTCCAGTGGGATATTATTCAGCCTTAGAAAGGAAGGAAATTCTGACACAGGCTGCAACGTGGATGAGCCTTGAAGACATTATGCTAAACAAAATAAACCAGATAGACACATGAAAAGATGCTCAACGTCTCTAATTATTAGAGAAAAGCAAATCGAAACTACAATGAGGTACCACTTTGCACCAGTCAGAACAGCCAACATCAAAAGGTCTACAAATAACAAATGCTGGAGAGGATGTGAAAAAAGGGAACCCTCCTACACTGTTGGTGGGAATGCAAATTGGTGCAGCCACTATGGAAAACAGCATGGAGGTTCCTTAAGGAGCTAAAAACAGACCTACCATTTGATCCTGTGATCCCACTCCTAGGCATGTATCTGGAGAAAAACATAATTTGAAAAGATACAAGCACCCCAATGTTCACAGCAGCAGTGTTTACAGTAGCCAGGACATGGAAGCAACCTAAGTATCCATTGACAGATGAGTGGATAAAGAAGAAGTGGTACATATACACATATTTACTCAGTCATAAAAAAGAATGAAATAATGTCATTTGCAGCAACATGGATGGACCTAGAGATGATCACACTAAGTGAAGTAAGCCAGAGAAAGACAAATATCATATAATATCGCTTCTATGTGGAATCTAAAAAAAATGATACAGATGCACTTATTTACAGAACAGAAATAGACTCACAGACATAGAAAGCAAATTTATGGTTACCAGAGGGGAGGGTGGGGAGGGATAAATGAGGAGTTTGGGATTGAAATATACACACTAACATATATAAAATAGATAACCAATAGGGGCCTATTGTACAGCCCAGGGAACTCTACTCAATACCTTGTAACAATCTATAAGGGAAAAGAATCTGAAAAAGAAAAAAATAATATATAAATGAATCATTTTGCTGTACACCTGCAATGAGCACAACATTGTCAATCTATGTCAATAAAATTTTTTTTAAAAATACATGATAAATTATATTGATTTAAAAATGTTAAACCACCCTTCAATTCCTAGAATAAAGTCCCATTGGTATGAAGAAAAAAAGCCAGACACAAAAGGACTCATACTGTATGATTCCACTTATAATAGTCAAATTCATAGAGACAGAGTGGGGGTTGGCAGGGATGGGGCAGGGGGTGGAGAGAGGGGATGGGCAGCTGTTATTTAATGGGGACAGAGTTTCAGTTTGGGAAGATGAAAAAGTTCTGGAGATGGATGGTGGTGATGGTTGTAATTCGGTTAGTGAAAACATTGTTCAATAACGTTCTTGGTGAAAATGAAAAATGTGTTGAGATTTCCCTGGTGGTCCAGTGGCTAAGACTCCACGCTCCCAACGCAGGGGGCCGAGTTTGATCCCTGGTCAGGAAACTAGATCCCACGTGCTGCAACTAAGAGTTCGTATGCTGCAACTAAAGATCCCATGTGTCACAGCCACATACATAAAAGAAATAAAATAAAGAAAAATGTGTCTTACATTGTTACCTAAAACTGAACAAACTTTTTGGCCAACCCAATACAACCATGTGAATGTACTTAGTGCCACCGAACTGCACACTTAAAAATGGTTGAAAGAATAAATTTTATGTTATATATACTTGAGCACAGTTTTAAAAGAGAGGAGGGAGGGAGGGAGAGGGAGGAGAGGGAGGGGGAGGGGAGGGGGAGGAGGAGGAGAGAAGTTACAAACAAGATCAGTGTGTCTGGAAAAGGCACAAGACCCCCTTAGCCAGTGAGTGGGGAGAAGCACTTAATTCTGCCCAAAGCAGCTGAGACTTTTTTGTAAGGAGGTTCTGTCAGTGGGCAGTGAGACAGTTAACTGTTCACAACGTGGTGAATTCTTTCCTCAATCTACCTTCTTCTCATCCCATCAGTTTTATAGGGCCCTGCACCCCAGAAAGTTCCCCGTGTGGTCCTGCCCGAATTCCCAGCACCTCTTCTGTAGATTATCTGCCGAGGCCTCACAGGGGATCGCCGGGCAGCTGTGAAGGGCACTGGTGCCCGAGTCCCATTCCCGGAGATTCGGACGTGTTGGTTCACAGTGGGGCCTGGCATTAGGGAGTTTGGAAATCCCTCTGGTACCAGTGATGTGCCGCCAGTGTTGAGAAGCACGGGTTCAGGCCAGGATCCCACAAAGTCGTCTGCCTCTGGACGGTCTCCCTGCCTCTGCCTCCCTTGCTTCCCATCCACCTGGTCTTCTCAGCCTGAGGGATCTTCCTGAGACAATTCAGCCCATGAGTTCCCTAGGAGTCGGCCACCTGTAGCAGGTGGAACACACCTGACCCATGACCAAATTCTGCCTACTGCGTGCTTTTGAAATTGTAGTAAAATATACATAAAATGGACCATTTTAACCATTTTAAACGCACGTTTCAGTGGCATTAAGTACATTCACATGGTTCTGTAACCATCACCACCACCCATCTCCAGAACTTCTCATCTTCCCAAACTGAGGCTCTGTCCCCATTAAACACTAACTCCCCCTTCCCCCGACCCCCACCTGCTGGCAACCATCATTCTACTTTCTGTCTCTACGCATCTGACTACTCTAGGACCTTATGTAAGTGAATCATACAGTATTTGCCCTTTTATGACTGGCTTATTTCACTTAACATAATGTCCTCAACATTCATCTATGCTGTAGCCTGTGTCAGAATATTCTTTTTAAGACTGAATAATATTCCACTGCATGTAGTGACCACATTTTGTTTATCCATTGATCACTTGATGGACATCTGAGTTGTTTCCACCTTTTGGCTATTGTAAATAATGGTAAAAGCTTATCTGGATGTGCAAATATCTGTTTGATTTCATGCTTTCACTTCTTTTATATACCCTGACTAGAAATTGCTAGATCATAAGGTAACTCTATTGTTTTTTTGTTTTTGGCCATGCTGTGCAGCTTGCAGGATTCCCTGACCAGGGATTGAACCTGGGCCATGGCAGTGAAAGCCCAGAATCCTATCCACTAGGCTACCAGGGAGCTCCCTTGGTAACTCTATTTTTAACTTTTTTTTTTTTTTGAGGAGTTGCTGTACTGTTTTCCACAGCTCCTGCACCATTTAAAAAATATTTATTTATTTATTTTGACTGCACCAGGTCTTAGCTGCAGCACATGGGAATTTTGTTGTGGCATGTGGGATCTTTTTTTTTAATCCCTTAGTTGTGGCATGCGGACTTCTTAGTTGTGGCATGCATGTGGGATCTAGTTCCCCAACCAATGACAGAAACTGGGCCCCATTGGGAGTGTGGTCTTTTTCAGTGGACCACCAGGGAGGTCCCTACTGCACCATTTCACAATCCCACGAGCAATGCACAAAGGTTCCCCAACATGTATTATTTTCTGTTTTTTTTTTTTTTTAACATGGCCCTCCTAATGGCTGTGAAGTGGTATTTTCTTATGGTTTTGACTTGCAGTTCCCTAATGATTAGTGAGGCTGAGAATCTCTTCATTTGCTTATCAGCATATCTTTTTTGGAGAAATATCTACTCAAGTCCTTAGCCCATTTTTAAATCAGGTTGTTGGTTGTTGTTAAGTTTTAGGAGTTCTTTAACATTCTGGAGATTAACCCCTTGTCAGATACAAGATTTGCAAATATTTCCTACCATTCCATGGGCTATCTTTTCCTTGTCTTGATAGTGTCCTTCAATGCACAAAAGGTTTTAAATTTTGATGAAGTCTTATTTATCTATTTTTGTTGTTGTTGCCTGTGCTTTTGGTGAACCTGCCCAGAGAGTATTGCCAAATCCAACGTCACGGAGATTTCCTCCTAGGAGGTTTATAATTTTAGCTCTTACATTTAGGTCTTTGACCCATTTTGAGTTAATTTTTGTCTATGGTATGATGTAAGGGTCCAACCTCTTTCTTTTGCTTGTGGAAATCCGTTTTCCCCAACACTGTTTATTGAAAAACTCCTTTCCACACTGAATGGTCTTGGAGCCCTTGCTGAAAATCATTTGACCATATATAGGAGGGTTTACTTCTGGGCCACTGCGTGTTTCTGCAAATAAACTTTTACTGAATACAGCCACACTCTTTCATTTGAGACCCCAGGGTTGGCAGAGCCTAAACTATTTCCTACCTGGCCCTTTACAGAAAAGGCTTGCCAGCCCTCTCCCACTGGAGTATAAGACCTGCAGAGTTAGAAGCATGTGGGAGTTTGTTTTCCCCAGACCTGCATTTTAATATGATCCCCAGGTAATTTGTTCGCAAATTAAAGATTGAGGAGCTCCATTCCTAGAGGATGCTCTTGCACAGGGTAAAATCCAGACTCCCTAGCTTGGGACGCCACTCCTCTGAAGCTCCTGCTGACTTCCGGCTCCAGGTCGAGCCATTTCCTCACAATTTCCCACCCTTTAGCCATGCCTGCCTGCTCTTGAGTTCTCTCTGGTTTAAATTCTCTTCCCTTTCCTATCACTTGGGCACTTGGTTATATGCCCCCTCCTCCAGAACGCCTTCCCTGAAAGCTTTGGGCTGAATTAGGTGTTTTCTCCTCTCTCACCTTTAAAGGGCTTTGATCTACAGTCTGTCACATATAAGACACGGTTCTTCTGGTTTGTAACTTCCTGTCTCTCCTGCAGCCCTGGGATGGCCTGCAAGGCAGTGGCCAGTGGCTTCATTTGTGAATCTCTCTACAGCCAGCCAGAGCCTGGCACACAGTATGCACGCAAAGTATGCATTGTCTCATTGATCTAACTGAACAATCTTTGTCAAAGCCTGGGTCCCCTAGTTCACAGGATGGAGCAGTCTTGATTTGTTCAGAGAAAACTAGAGAGAACAAATTAAAAAAAAAATTTGGCTGGTTTAAAGCTTTCTCTGACTTCATGTTTGCTTAAGAATTTAATTGCTGTGACCCCTCTAATTACAATAATAAACAATACTGGTTTCTTCCCCCCCCCCAACCACAACAAAAATGCAGCTTTTGCAATGTGTGAAGTGCAATATAAGGTGCTTTAGCTGTATTTGATTCACTTAATCCTCACAACAGCTCTATCATGGGCACTTCTATTATCCGTGATGTAATGATGAGGAAACAGAGACACAGAGAGGCTGAGTAACTTGCTCAAGTTTGCATGGCTAGTCAGTGACAGAGCTGACCCTTGACCCAGGCAGCCTGGTGCACAGGCAGCATTCCTTTAGCCACTATGTTGTTCTGCCTTAGAGTCTCAATAACGCGTAGTAAAAATTCCAACCATAAGCATTTTACTGTGGAGATCCTTACCTGGTCCTCACAAAGGACCCCCCCCCTTCCAGGGAAGGGCCCATCAGCCCCAGCTCCTTTGCTGAAGTTTGTGGGAGAGGCTGCACAGGCAAAGCGGAAAGAACATTCTCTGCAGGGAAGATGTGTTCAAACCCCAAAGCTGCCACCAGCCAGAATAGTCATCCTCAGCTTTCCTCATCCTGAAATGGGGCTTCATGGCCTCTTCATGGTGCTGTTGTGAAGGTTGAATAAAGCACGACTCAGAGCAGATGTGAAGGAGCCAGATGTGTTCAGAGGACGGTGGCCTTGGTGGGCGGGTGGGGCATCTGGCTGAATGGGGGCCATTCATTTATTTGGATCCAGGTTTGAGACTTTATATTTACTGCGGATTCAACTCTGTGGAATCAGATTTAGCCAGTTGTTGCTGCCTGTTTTTTATCTGATACCCTTCTCTGCTTTGTGGTATTGAAAACAAGGTCAGGGCTGGTTGAAAGACAGACTTTCTTTTTCTTTTTAAACGTTCTTTTTTAAAATATTTTTTCCATTATGGTTTATCACAGGATATTGAATATAGTTCCCTGTTGAAAGACGCACCTTTTATCTCACCTCTGGAAATCCCTCTCCATTCCCCGTGTACACATACTCAACCCTCATTTCTCTCTCTTCCAGAAGAAATCAGACCTTGGCCACATCTTACTGATGACCCCACGGATCAGAGAGACACAGACAGCCGCTCCCCGATGGGAAATTCTTCACGTCCTAGCTGAATGAACCCGCTAGAAATAGGAAATGAGCTTCTGTAAAATGTGTTTCCCAGTCGGTCTCCTCTGATAAAATCAACCTGAATCTCAGATGAACCCAAAGGTGAAGAGTCTGGCTGCAACCTTATCATTCTTCCCATTATTTTTTATTTTCTCTTCCCAGTTTTAGTAATTAAAACAAATCTGGAGGCCATTTAGTCTCATCGGCTGAGACCAACACTCAAGGACCCACCTGAAGTGGATACTGAGGCGGAGAGGTGGATTGTAAGGCAACAGCACCACCTGGTGGCTAATATTTTTATTACCGACAACAGCGCCACCTGGTGGCCAATATTTTTACTGGCGCCCCAGCAATGGACTTTTCACAACGCCCTAAGAGAATACACACAATATTCTTTTTAAAATCCTCTGAATTTAGTCGACTGTTAAAATCTTAACTTTAGAATTAAACACGGATCACATATCTAATGAATATACAGTACACTGCCCATTTCCACATGTACCTTGAGTCACAGACTCTGGAAAATTGATGCTCTTTATTCATCGAGGCTTCTTTGCACATCTTGGTTTTTAATGAGTTACCATCGATTTATTTATACTGTGTGCCAAACTCTGTAGTGACGTTGGAGGAAAAAAATGACACAGTCCCAGGCCTCAAGAATATTACAATCTGGTCAAGATGATTAAGTTCATCTTGCCCTGAATTGGCCTGACATCTCTTCCCTCTGAGCTTATGCCACCAAAATGTAGGTAGACACAAATTCAGCTGATGCCAAACACCACTACTCCAACCCCAAAACGTTTGTCATTGGCCAAGAGCATGTGATTGAGAAGCTTGCCTGAGCTAGAAGGTTTCTTTAAGACATATTTAGTCCTTCGCCAACATAGGATAGGTTAAGAAGCTTTATCCAAGGAAGAATGCCTGTCCTGCTTTGAAAAGGAAAATAGGACTACTCCACCTTGGGGAGATGGCTGGACTCCTCTGGCTAAAATTGGGGTTTCTCAAAACCAGAGCCTCTGGATCCCCAGGGAACTGGGAAGTCATAATGGTTCTCAGACTTCCTCTCTTACTGCTTTCCTTTCTCTCTCTTTTCCTTCCCTCCCTCCATTCCTTCCTTCTCTCTTTTTAATTTTTAGCATTTTAATAACTCTTACATTTCTCTGTGAGAAGGCCAACTAAAAAATATTTCGGGGGGTGCTAGGATTTTATAACACTGGTTATCTCAGAGTGATCTGAAACGTATGATGGATATTATTTATGCCTTTTATAAGTAAAAATTGGAAACTCAAGTTGATGTTCTTAATAAATGCAGTTTATTTGTTAGACAAAATATCTCAAGCCGGTCAGTCTATAGATGAAAACGGTGGAAATTCTGCTTTAGATGGTGGTAACTGCTGCCCTCTAGTGGACATACGTTAACATTACAGCCTATGAATGAGGCTCGAAGAGAAAAGTTGCTTGATCACTTGCTATTGAATGTCTTCTGCAAAGAGTACTCTGTCTTTTGTTTTTGTTTTTTTTTCTTTTGAGGATTCCTTGGGACCCTGAAAAAAATCTCCTTAATCTTCTGAACCACCTTCCACATCCCAGGAGCTACAAAATATCTGCTATTTTCTAGCTGATAAGCTACCAAATCTAGCTCTTATAACTAGCTCCCTCCCTCTTGCCTATGTGTGACCTGATTACAATTTCCTGTCCAGAAAGCAACCAGGTATCCCATTATCCAGGGCTCCTAACGATTCCATTGCATGTCCATGTCTTGCTGCTGGGGCAGGAGGTAGAGAAAAAAGGGTATAAAGGGACCTTGAACAAATTTTCATTGTGACCATCAAGGACCCATTATTGTTGGATTTCTACTCTTGCAGCAAATATTCATTACTTCATAACATGTACAGGCCATGTATACAAAACATGTTAGTGAGCAAAACCCAAGAAGGCATTATTTCTGCCTCAAATAGTAAGGGAAGTGAGGATGAAGCAGTACAGACACTTTGGATAAGGAAACAAACTATGTTGAGGTCTTGGCCTTTCCCAAATGCCATGGGGCACTGGGAAAGCCTCAATGAAAGAGTTGGATAATGTGAGCTTAAAGAACAAGTTTAGCTCTACTTTGTATGACTTATATTGTCTGGACCCTTCTTGAAATTTCTATTCAAAGGTACCTCCTCTGAGGATTTAGTTATTTGTTAGTGTATAATGATGCTCAGGAAGTGGTCTCAGATAGACCTGTCAAATATCTGATTGCCTTGCATTAGTGGTGTATATTTTCTACTGTGAAACACAGTATCCCAAAACTTAGTGGCTCAAAACAACATTTGTTATCTCACAGTTTCCATGGGTCAGGGATCTGTTCGTGACTTAGCTGGGTTTCAGGTATCAGTTGGGGTGAGGTCTCACCTGATGGCTCAGCTGGGGGAGGATCTGCTTTCATGCTTGTGTGTGGTTGTCAGCAGACCTCAGTTCCTCATGGGCTGCTGGATGGAAGCCCTGCTTCTTCTCATGGGCTTCTTCATAAAGCAGCTCCCAACATGGTAGCTTCCTTCATCAGAATGAAAAAGTAAGAAGAGCCAGAAAAAAAGAGAAAGAGAGAGAAGAAAGTTAGTCTTTTGTAGTCTAATCTCAGAAGTGACATCCCATCACTGTAGCTGTATTATTTATTTATCTATTTATTTATTTAGGCTGCGCTGGGTCTTGGATGTGGCATGTGAGATCTTTAGTTGCAGCATGCGGACTTCTTAGTTGTGGCATGTGGTCTCTTGTTGTGCATGCAACATGCAAATTCTTAGTTGCAGCATGTGGGATCTAGTTCCCTGAGCAGCGATCAAACCTGGGCCCGCTGCATTGGGAGCTTGGAGTCTTACTCACTGGACCACCAGGGAAATCCCTGCTGCTATATTATTTTGATTAAAGTGAGTCATTAGTTTTAGCCCACTCCCAAGGGGATGGGATATTACACAGGGTGGTGAGGATACCAGGAGTCAGGGATCTTTTGGAGCCATTTCAGAAGCTGCCTCCCATACTGTGTGACTTCAGGAAAGGGAATGTCTCTGTACCTCAGTTTCTTCAGCTGAAAATGGGGGTACTAATGCCTATCTCATAGGTTTATGGTAAGAAACAAATGTAGAGTACTGGGAAGCTAGTAATTAAGAACTCAATGACCAGGACTTCCCTGGTGGTGTAGTGGTTAAGAATCTGCCTGCCAATGCAGGGGACACAGGTTTGATCCCTGGCCCAGGAAGATCCCACATGCTGTGGAGCAACTAAGCCCATGCGCCACAATTACTGAGCCCATGCTCCACAACTACTGCTCTAGGGCCCACATGCCACAACTACTTAGCCCATGTGCTGCAACTACCAAAGCCCACGTGCCTAGAGCCCTTGCTCCACAACAAGAGAAGCCATCTCAATGAGAAGCCCATGCACCACAATGAAGAATAGCCCCTGCTCCCCACAACTAGAGAAAGCCCATGCACAGCAATGAAGACCCTACACAGCCAAAATAAATAAACATAATTAAAAAAACTGAACTTGATGACCATTACTTCCCACGTATTCCCTATAGGAGGCCTTCCATAAAAATAACTGCAGAATTGAATTACCCAGGCTGTTTCATGTTTTCTCCCTAAATAGGCTTTGAGCTCTCTGAGGAATAGTAGCAAATGGAAAATAATGAAAACACAGTGATTTATCTTACCCTTAAAATTATAAATCAAAATAATAAAATAATCTTTAAGCTACCAATTATATCCAGGAAAGAAGTTAAATAGTCATTGGAGCACTGGTTGCTGTATTTCTCACCATTGTATTCCTAGCACCACAGCATCTGGTTCATGGCAGACACTTAATAAATATCTTTTGAATTGTATACTGTTTTGTTTTATAAACTGTTTCCCAAGGAAACTGACATAATATGTTGCTTTGACTTAAAGGGACAATAAGCTTCTTGATACCACAGAGAATGTTGTTAAAAAGAAAGAACCCAGACATCATTGTTTTATCCTTGTTTAAAGCTAGGGATTTCTAAATGGAACAGCATGAGATTTCTGGTACTTTAAGAAGAAAAGTTCCCAAGGAAGGACAGTTTGAATGATGACCATAATCTGAAGCTCAAAGGGCCATGTATTTAAGGTAAGGATGGATTGGCCCTCCAAGGTTTCTACCATTTGGGTGATTTAGGAAACCTCAGGCAGTGCCTGGACTTGTGGTGTCTCTACACCAGGCAGAAGCAAATGCAAATCCCCTCTGGGGAAAAGAAGCTTCATCTGAGACCTCAAATACTTCCTATAAATAATTTCTGTAGTACAGTTGCAGCACAAAAAGGTAATACATGCAAAAAGGGAACAGAACTGTGATTGAGAAATAGAAAAAACAACAGGATGAGGCCCACAAAGGCACATGCTATTGGAATTGCCAGGCACAAGTAAACAACTGTGCTTACTTACTATGTTTAAATAGATAAAAAATAAGCTTGAATATAATTATAGGGAAATGGAAATCAACAGCAACAACAAAGTTAATAGGAAAGAACAGAATAGAGCATCTAGAAGTAAAACCTACAATAACTGAAATCAGTTATTGTAGGTTTCTGAAATCAGAAGCTCAGCGGATGGGTTCTCCACCAGATTAGACACAGCTGAATAGAGCATTCATCATCTTGAAGAGAGGGCTGAAATTTTTTCCAGAAGGCAGCACAGAGAAGCAAAAAGATAAAAAATACAGGAAAAAAAAAGTTAAGAGACAGAGTGAAAGGTCTAATATATATTTAATCAAATTTACATAAGGAGAGGAAAGTGGGGCAACAGCAATATTTGAAGAAAGGCTAAGAATTTTCTAGAGATTTCTAGAAACATTTAGAGAAACCAACACAGAGATGTAAAAATCCAAGAATCACAAGCTGGTTCAACAATACCACCACCATCACCAAAAAAGTCCACATTGAGATTATGGTGAAGTTTAGAAGACCCAAAACAAAGAGAAAGATCCTAAAAGCAACCAGAGAAAAAAGATCTTCAAAGGAGGGGCAGCAAGACTTATTGCTGACTTCTCAGTAGCAACCATGGAAGCCAGAAGACAATGGAATGATAATGTCAATACATTAAAAGAAAATATCTGCCAGTTTTTATACAATAAAGATATATTTCAAGAATGAGGGTGAAATAGAGATTTTTCATATAGACAGAGAGAGAGAATCTGCTATTATCAGAATTTCAATAAAGCAAATCCCAAAGGATACATTTCAAATGGAAATAATGTGATACCAAAATAAGAAATGAATAAAGAAAAAAGTGGTACATATCTAGACAAAGTCTAAATTAACATTTATTAGATACAACAATAATAATAGCTTATAAGATTTAAAATACAATTAAAATACATGACAATAATAGCAAATATGTTGGAAAGGGATAAATGAATCTAGTGTTCTTAAGATTTTTTTTTTTTTTTTTTGGCCTCACCACAGCTTGTGGGAGCTTAGCTCTCCAACCAGGGATTGAACCTCCACCCTTGGCAGTGAAAGCATGGAGTCCTAACCACTGGACCACCAGAGAAGTCCCCTAAGATTTTTTAATTATCCAAGGAAAGGTTAAATATTGACTAACTTTAGAATTTGGCAAGTTAATTATGCATATTTTAATTTCTAGGTATCCAATAAAATAGAATCAAAATTATAACATAATCAGCAGAGGAAAAGACTGATAAAGCATAATCAAAGGACAAAAGGGAAGGAAAGGGGAAAAGAAACAGAATGCATGAGATATTAGATACAGGCATACCTTGTTTTATTGTGCTTCACTCTATTGTGCTTCGGTGATGCTGCATTTTTGTTTTTTTACAAATGGAAGGTTTGTGGCAACCCTGCTGTTGAGCTGCACCTTGCAGGCCTGCAAACCCTATAGTTAGTTGCCCAGCCTTGAGACTGAAGAAAGAGCCTGCAGACAGTGACAGAGACATCGGTGATTTATTGGACAGGGGATCTTACACATCTGAAACAAAGGTCCTAGAGCTACACCCCACCATGGACAGCAGACAGTGGGTAGGACATAGTCTTCACTACTATGAAGAGTAGGGGGAGAAGGAAGTTACCATTTATAGGTGGAACTGACATCAGGTTGGCTCATCAATTACCGGGGAAACCAGCGGCTGGGGCAGGGGGCAAGCACACTCAAAGTTACTAATTAAGCTCTATAATTAAGAGGATTGGGTAGTCATGTGAGAGAAGCAGGGCCTGGTCGAGCAGGGGATGTACAGAGAGCAAGAGAACAGCCACCTTGAATGGCCTGACCATACATTTGCATTGTCAGATGATGGTTATCATTTTTAGCAATAAAGTACTTTTTAATTAAGTTATGTTCATTTTTTTGACACAGTGCTATTACATACTTAATAGATCACAGTATAGTGTAAACATAACTTTTTTATGCACTGGGAAACCAAAAAGTTCGTGCGACTCCCTTTATTCACTTTATTGTGGTGGTACTGAACATGCATTATCTCCAAGGTCTGCCTGTAGTAGATGTAAACCCATATAGATGAGCAATTAATACATATACTAATGTGAGTATTAAATATAAGTGGACTATATATTCAGTTAAAAAACAAAGACTGTCAGACTCTTAAGAAAAACAAAAGCAAAATCAAATCACATACCATTTGCCAGAGATGTTTTTAAGAATATAATAATGAAAGTATGAGTAGAAGGATAGTGTTAAGACACTAATGTTTCCTATTTCTGCTGCAACAAATTACCACAAACTTAGGGCTTGAATAGTAGAAATGAGGTCTTACAGGGCTAAAATCAAGGTGTTGTGAGGGCTGTGTTCCTTTGAGACTCTAAGTGAGAATCCATTTCCTTGCCTTCTTCAGCTTCTAGAGGCTGCCTGCATTCCTTGGACATGGCCTGCTTCCTCAAAGCCTGCAATATTGGTCTGAGTCTTCACACTGCATCACTCTGGCCTACATGCCTCTTCTTCTCTCTGCTGCTTTTAACGATCTTGCTGATTATATTGGGCCCATCTAGATGATCCAGAAAAATTTCTCTATCTTAAGTTCAGCTGATTAAGGTCAGCTGATTTTAAGCAGCCTTCCCTCCACCTGCAACCTTAATTCCTCTTTGCCATGTAACCTATCATAGTCACAGGTTCCGAGGATTAGAATGGGGATAGCTACGGGGTATCATAGGTGGGAAAAGATATATGAAGCAAATATCAACCAAAAAGAAAGCTAGTATAGCTGTATTTCTATCAGACAACACAAACTTTAAGAAAGAAATAAAAGAAAATCTAAATACATGGAGATATATGCTCTGTTCATCAACAGCAAGACAGTTTCATTAAGGTACCAATTTTCCATAGTTTGATCTGTAGATTCAGTGCAATCCCAAACAAAACCCTAGGTGGAGATTTTGTAGATAGACAAGTTAAACCTAAAATTTACACAGAAAAGTGCAGGAAATAGAGTAGTCAAAACAACTTTGAAAAGGAAGAAAAATGTTGGAATTTTCATATTACCTGACCTTAAAATTACTGTGAAGCTATTGTAATTAGGACAGTGAGGTATTGTGGAAAAAACAGACTGTAGGTATATATGTATGTGAAATAGACTCCCACAAATACGGTCAATTGGTTTTTAACAAGATTATAAAAGCAGTTCAAGGGAGAAAGAATAATCTTTTCAACAAATAACACTTCAAATAATTGGACAGTCATATGCAACCCCAGCAAACCAACCAATCAACCAACTGACCAACAATTACCCCCCAAAACTTGACTCACACCTCAGATATTATATAAAAATTGACTCAAAATACATCATAGACTTAGATGCAGAACCTAAAACTATAAAACTTCTCAAAGGCAACACAGGAGAAAAGTTTCGTGACCATGTGTTAGAGAAGTTTTTGCATATGGCACCAAAAGCATGATACTTACAAGAAAAAAAAATTATAAATGGGTTTTCAATAAAATTAAAAACAATTGCTCTGTGAAAGACATTGTTAAGAGAATGAAAAGACAAGCCACAAACTGGGAGAAAATATTTGCAAATCATATGGCCTGGCAAAGGGCTTGTATATAGAACTCTCAAAACTCAACAACAATAAAAACCAAATTTTAAAAATAAGCAAAAGATTTGAGCAGATATTTTCAACAAAGATATATGGATGCCAATAAGGACATACAAAGTTGTTCAACATCACTGATCATTAGGGAAATGCAAACTAAAAGCCCAATGAGATACTACTGCATACCTCACAGAATGGCTGAAAGAAAACAAAATGGGGAATTCTGTGGTGGTGCAGTGGTTAGGACTCTGCACTTCCACTGCTAGGGGCCCAGGTTCGATCCCTGGTTGGGGAAATAAGAACCCACAAGCCAAGTGAAAAACAAGAACAAAACCAAAAACCCAATAATACCAAGAGCTGGCAACAATGCAGAGCAATGGAAACTCTCATCCATGGCTGGTGGGAATGCAACATGGTGCAGCCGCTTTGGAAAACAGTTTGACAGTTTCTTATGAAGTTAAACGTACATTTTTCACATTACCCAGTAACACCACTCTCTAGAGAAATAAAATATTCCTTGGAAAACCTGTATGTAAATGTTTATAGCAGCTTTGTTCCTAACCACTAAAAACCTGGAGTGAACCCAAGTGTTCTTCAACTGGTGAATGGGTAAACAAATGTTGCTACAGTCAGGCAGTGGGTACCCCTTCACAACACTGGTGGTCCAGCGGTTAAGAATCCGCCTTCCAATGCAGGGGACACGAGTTCGATCCCTGGTCAGGGAACTAATGTCCTGTGTGGCGTGGAGCAACAAAGCCCATGCGCCACAACTAGAGAGCCCATGCGCTGCAATGAAAGATCCCACATGCCGCAACTAAGACCCGATGCAGCCAAATAAATAGTAAAAAAAAAAAAACAAAACCCTTAGCAACAAAAAGAACAAATTGCTGATACATGCCACGACATAGATTAATCTTGAACTAGTGCTATGTGAAACAAACCAGACTCAAAAGACTGTATACTTAATGGTTCTCTTTATACGATATTCTGGAGACGGGAAAACTGCAGTGATAGAAAACAAATCAGTGATGGCCAGGGATCAGTGGTAGGGTATCTACAAAGGAGAAGAACAAAAGAATTTTGGGGGTGATGGAATTGTCCTGTATCTTGATTGTGGCGATGGTTACACAACTCCATGAATTTCTCAGTAATTTTTAGAACTGTACCAAAAAGAATAAATTTCACTCATTGTAAAATAAAAACACCAAAAGACTTTAAGGTAAAAAGCAATACTAGACATAGAGTTACATCAAAATGATAAAAGTTCATTTCATCAGAAAGATTTTTTTTTTTTTTTTTTTTTGGCACATGGGCTTAGTTGCTCCGTGGCATGTGGGATCTTCCTGGAGCTAGGATCAAACCCGTGACCTCTGCATTGGCAGGCGGATTCTTAACCACTGCGCCACCTAGGAAGCCCCAGAAAGATTTTTTGATCTCTAAACTTGTATTTACCTAATAACCATTTGCAAGATATAATTAAAGATAATTTGACAGAATCTAGGAGAAATAACCAGTCTACAATCATCCTGGGAGATTAAAAAAAAAAACCTCTTAATAATTGATAGAAGCAGCAGCAAGAGTCACACTGATCCCAATAACTTCAGAATAACAGTTTTTTGAGTGCACATTTTATATTTTAAAATAGACTATGTTCTGGGCTGCAAGTATAAAATTCTGAAGTATCGAAATCACATGATGTTTATTTTTTGAACAAAATAGGATTATGCTAGAAGTCAATAATAAAAATGTAACAAAATATCTCCATAAGTTTGGAAATTAAAAAACTGTAACCCTAAATAATAATTGCAAAAGAAAATAATAATGGAAGTTTAAAAATATTTTGAATTGAACAATATAGCAAACATTACATTTCAAAACTTGTTATAGCTAAAATAGTACTTAGTGGGAAACTTATAGCTCTTAATAGATATATTATAAAAGAGAACAGACTGGGGGCTTCCCTGGTGGTGCAGTGGTTAAGAATCTGCTTGCCAAAGCAGGGAACACAGGTTCAAGCCCCGGTCCAGGAAAATCTCACATGCCGTGGAGCAACTAAGCCCATGCGCCACAACTACTGAGCCTGTGCGCTAGAGTCCTTGAGCTGCAACTACTGAAGCTCCCTCACCTAGAGCCCGTGCTCCGCAACAAGAGAAGCCACTGCAATGAGAAGCCCAGCACTGCAACAAAGAGTAGCCCCTACTCGCCGCAACTAGAGGAAGCCTGTGGGCAGCAACAAAGACCCAACGCAGCCAATAAATTAATTAATTAATTTAAAAAAATAAGAGTACAGACTGAAAAAAATGAGCTAAGCATCCTTCTTAACTAATTAGAAGATAAAAATATAGAAAGCGAAAAGGAATAATTATAATAAAAGCAGAAATAGGAGAATAGAAAACAAACTCACAGCAGTTTTGATATAGCCAGAAATTGTTCTTCCTAAAAGATTAATAAATTTGACAGAACTTTGGTGAGACTGATCAAGGAAAAAAAGAAAATGTTACAAAAATGCAGCATTGGAAAGGGAACATAACTTAGATATCGTAAAAGTTAACAATATAATAAGATATTATGAACAACTTTATGCCAAAAATCAGATGAAATGGACAAATTCCTGGAAAAAAATTTTACCAAAACTAAATTTGTGTTCTAGAATAGGATTCTGGTTATAGTTGCACAAAAAATTATGTACTAAAAGTTGTTGAATTCTACACATAAAATGTTTGAGCTTGAAGGTATATAAATTATACCTCAATAAGGTTGTTTAAAATGAAAACTGACTCTGGAAGTAAAAGCAAACCTGAAAATTCTTATAATCATGGGAAAAATTGAATTAGTAATTAAAAGTCTTCTTGCAAACAAAATTCCAGGCCCAGATGGCTTCACCAGAAAGCTCAACCCAATATTCAAGGAACAAATAATTCCAGTGTTACACAAACTTTTTAGAAAATAGACAAAGGGGTTTCTTCTAATTCTATTCTGAAGCTGTTATAACCTTGATAACAAAATCTGATGAGGATAGTAGACAAAAAGAAAAATATAGGCCAATCTCACATATATACAAAAATTCTAAACAAACTATTAGCAAATAGGATTCAGCAATCTATAATTCACCAAGTTGGTTTATTCTAGGGTTGATTTAATATTAGAAAAACAATTAGTGTAAATTACCACAGTAACAGATTAAAGGGGAAAGATGGAGGAAAAGCATTTGATTATAGTCAATGTCCTTTCATGATAAAAACTCATAGACAACTAGGAATGGAAGGAGACATTTTTAACCTTATAAAAGATATCTATAAAACAAAACACAATCAACAATAAAGACAAAACAAAAACAAAGCTTCAAGAAGCAACACACTTAGTAATGAAACTTCACTTTCTCTTTGAGATGAGAAAAAAGGTAACAATCCACTGTCACCACTCTATTCGACATTGTACTAGAAGTCCCAATCAGTTCAATAACGCAAGAAAAACAACAAAAAAGGAGAAACAAAATATTCATCCTTTGTAGATGATCTGGTTGTGCACATAGACATCCTACAAGAATTTATTGTTCAAAGATGAACGCTCATGAATGTTTAGCCAAGTGAATGCTTACAAAAATCAAGGTACAAAAATGTTATATTTCTAGACTAGTCAAAAGCAGAAAATGGAAAATATTTAAATATAATTTATAATACCATTAGAAATATGAAGTACATCAAAATATCTGCACAATGCTTTTACTGAAATAAATAAAAAACTTTACCATGAGATATTAAAGCATATCTAAATAAGTGGAGAAATATACCATGCCTACAGTTTGGAAAACTCAATATTATAAAACTGCACTGCTACTCAAATTTATCAGTACATTCAATGCAATCCTTATCAAGAATTCAAACAAGTTTTTGGTGGAACTTGATAATTACAAAGTGTATATGGAAAATACAGAGAACCAAGAAGAGTCAGACGCTCATGAAGTGAAACATGGTTGAAGTAGTTATTTTATAAGTTAGCAAAAGTATTATAAAGTTATAATAATTAAGATTGTAGTATTGGAATAAAAACAAACAGATCATTGGAACTGAATAGATACCCAGAAACATTTATGGATACTTGATGTGTGCTAGAGCTGGCAGCATAGAGTAGTGGAGAAATAATTTTTTTTCAGGAAATAGTATTAGGATGAATAGGTGTCCAACTGGGAAAAAAATGAAGTTGGATTCCTATTTAACCTCATTTACAGGTAGATAAAATGAAAGGGAAAAAAGTTAGGAGATACTATAGGAGAATATTTAATGATCTTAGAATGTTTAAAATATTTGTACATGAGACATACAAATTTTCTGACCTTATGGTCAGGAAAAGACCATATTTTGACTATATAAGCACTAAAAATTTCTATTTATCAAGACTATAAAAAAATTTAAAAAGCCACAGAAAAAGAAAACAATGTTTGTTGCAGCACATATAATTTATGAAGGACATATCTGGAACATAAAAAGAACCTCTGTAAATCAATAAGAAAGACAGCCTTCCCCAAATGACCAAAACACTTGAATAAAAGGAAATCCAGAAGTCCAATGAACATATGAAAAATTGTTCAACAGTCTTAGTAATCAGGGAAATGCAAATTTAAAGCACTGTGAGATACTAATATACATTCATGAGTTGGGAGAAATAAAACAGTCCAATAATTATCAAACATTTAAAGAAAAATTAATACCAAGTCTTTACAAAGTCTTCCAAAAAACAAAAAAACAAAAAAACAAAAGAAAGAAAAGGAGGGAACACTTCATTTTATGAGGCTAGTATTATCCTGACAGCAAGACCAGAC
This sequence comes from Hippopotamus amphibius kiboko, assembly GCF_030028045.1. Lineage (NCBI taxonomy): Eukaryota > Metazoa > Chordata > Mammalia > Artiodactyla > Hippopotamidae > Hippopotamus > Hippopotamus amphibius. Next base: position 54,068,884 of record NC_080187.1, on the reverse strand, counting down.
AGAGCTATCACAAGAAAACTACAGACCAATAAATGTTATGAACATAGACATAAAAATCCTCAACAAAAGACTAGTAATTAGAGTTCAACAATATGTGAAAATATATACTGTGATCAGGTGGAATTTTTCCCAGGAGTGCAAGTTTGGTTTAACTTTCAAAAGTCAATTAAGGGACTTCTCTGGTGGTCCAGTAGTTAAGACTCTGAGCTCCCAGTGCAAGGGGCCTATGTTCGATCCCTGGATGCTACAACTCAGATCTTTCATGCCACAACTCAGATCCCGCATGCTGCAACGAAGATCCCACACACGGCAACAAAGATCTAGCATGCTGCAACTAAGACCCGGTGCAGTGAAATAAATAAATATTTAAAAATGTAATAAAACAACAGAAAAAAGCAAAAATCGATTAATATAATACACTGCATCAATAGAATAAAGGGTAGTAATATGATCATGTGAATAAGAGCAGAAAAAACATTTCACGGGACTTCCCTGGCCATCAAGTGGTTAAGACTCTGCGCTCCTAATGCAGGGGGCACAAAGATTCCATATACTATGGGGCATGGCCAAAAAACAAACAAACAACCAAAACGCATTTCACAAAACCCAGTACCTTATCATGATTAAAGCACTCAACAAACCAAGAACAGAAGGGAAATTCCTCAATTTGATGAAGGGCATCTATGAAAAATCTACAGCTCACATCATACTTAATGTGTGCACTCCTGGGAAAAGTTCCACCTGATCACAGCCTTTCCCCTAAGATCAGGGACAAGACACAGACGTCCACTTTCACTGCTCTGTTCAACATTGTGCTAGAGTTTCTAGACAGGCAAATAAGGCAAGAAAATGAAAAAAAGGCATACAGACTGGTAACGAGGAAACAAAACTATTTGAAGATGATATGATCTTATATATAGAAAACCCTAGGGAATTTATAATAGAACTAATAAATGAGTTCTACAAAATTGCAGGATACAAGGTCAATATATAATGATCATTTCTATTTCTATACTGTAGCAATGAGGAAACCAAAATTGAAATTAAGAAAACAATTCCATTTGCAATAGCACCAAAAAGAATAGATATGTAAGAATAAATTAACAAAGGCAGTGCAAGATATCTATACTGAAAATTATAAAACATTGTTGAAAGCAATTAAAAAAGGCCTAAATAAATGAAAAGACATTCTATGTTCATGATTGAAAAGACTTAATGTTGTTAAGATGGCACTACTCCCCAAATTGATATATATATTTACCACAATTACTATCAAAATCCCAGCTGAATTTGCAGAAATCAGCAAGCTGATCCTAAAATTCATATGGAATCCAGGGACCCATGATAGCCAAAAGGATCTTGAAAAAGGACAAAGTTGGACTCACACTTTCTGATTCAAAGCTTACAACAAAACAAAATAAAACAAAACTTGTTATGAAGCTACAGTACTCAAGACAGTGTGATACTGGTATAAGGAAAGACATATAGGTCAATGAGATGGAATTGAGAGTCCAGAAATAAGCCTTGACATTTACATTTAATTGATTTTTTTTGAATGGAAAGTTTGCTTTATTTTTTATATACGTATGCATGTATGTATGTATTTATGCTGTGCTGGGTCTTAGTTGTGGCACACATGTGGGATCTAGTTCCCCGACCAGAGATCAAATCTGGCCCTCCTGCGCTGGGAGCGCAGTCTTAGCCACTGGACCACCCAAAGTTTGCTTTATTTTGTATACTGGCAACCGGTGGGGAGGGCGGACTCCTATCCATAAGCTGACCCCTCCCCCCACCCACCTGACAATCAGTGGGCAAGAGATTTTATAGGCTGAGGAGGGGGCTACAGGCAGAAACAGCACAGTCAGCTCTGACCGTCATCTTGAAATTGGTCATTGGTGGTCTTACAAATATCATCTTGTTTGTTTTATGTACAGTTAATCTTCACTTCCAGGGTCGATTTGTTTCCATTTCTTGAGGGCAGTTCTTGGAATTATGGCAGCTTGTGTCATGGTCACAGTCTGGTCATCATGTATTTAACTTCTCCACCTGGTGGGGGTTTCAGTATCTATAAGACAGCTCACAGGACATGGCTCAGAATATTATCTACAGCCCTTGAGAAGGAACTTGAAGTTCTTGACTATGCTAACGACTAAACTATTACTATTTGGTCTCCTTTGACTGTTTTCCTTTGTTTCTGCATTTTCTCACTTCTCTGATTAAACTTATTCTTTGACTAAAGGTTTTCCACAGACAAAACGCAGGCAGAGGACCTGGGGGGCAAGGACCATAGGGTCCTGCTCTGTTTTACGGGGTTTTTAATGTAAACTGAAAATGAATTTTAGGTAGAGTTTTTTTTTAAGTGATTTTTTGGAAAAATTCATATAGTTCCCCTCCTTGAAACCATGAACGCTGTGAGTTACAGTGATTTTGTTCTGTTAAACTAACTATATTCCTGGAATAAATTCTACCTGTCATGCACATTATCTTTTCCATTCATTTCTGGGTTGAGTTTACTTTTCCTGTAGGGTGTTTACGTATGTTGATATTAGTCTGTTACTTTTCTCTCTGTGTGTTGTTTCTGGTTTGGGGGTCAAGGTTATACTACTTGACAGTAAGAGCTGGGGAAGTATTCTCTCTTTTCTATTTTTTAAAACTATGTGTAAGAGCAGAACTAATTGCTCTTGAATATTTGTAAAACACAGCTGTCAATAAAGTTTGATGTGTCCTTTTTTGCAAGGTTTAAAAGTACAACCCATTCTCTTTTGTGGTTCATGGGGCTACTCCTACTTTTCTTCCTTCTTGACTCAGTCTGGTTTCAGTTCATTTTTGTAGGTGTTTATTCATTTTGTCTTCGTTTTCAAGTACTTGCAGTCAGGATGCTCATAAAGTCCACCTCCTGTCTGTTGTGTGTCATTGTTTCCTTTTTCACTCCCAGTACTGCTTCTTGTGCCCAGTCTCATTTTCTCTTAATAATCCTGCCAGAGGTTTGCTTTTACAGAACCATCTCTGACTTTGTTGATTTTCTATAATACAAGTTAACCAGTCACTGAGCATTCATTAATTGATTTTTGACAAGAGTGCCAAGACAATTCAATGGGGGAAAGAACTGTCATTTCAACCAGTGGTATTAGGACAACTGGATATCTACACGTAAATACACATAGAATGAAATTGGACTCACACCTCACACAATGTATAAAAATTAACTCAAAACAGATAAAAACCTAAATGTAAGAGCTGAAACTATTAAACTCTTAGAAGAAAACATAGACCTAAATCTGCATGGCCTTGGATTAGGCAATAGTTTCTTAAATACGACACCAAAAACATAAGTAATAAAAGAAAATACAGGTAAACTGGACCTCAAAATTTTAAACTCTGTGCTTCCAAGGACACCATTAAGAAAGTGAAAACCTATAGTACAGGAGAAAATTTTTGCAAATCATGTATCTGCTAAGGGAGATATGTATGTATATCTTGCGACTCAGGAATAAAAAGACAAATAACTCAATTAAAAATGGGCGATGGGTCTGAACAGACATTTCTTCAAAGAAGATATACAAACAACCAATAAGCACGTGAGAAGATGTTCAATATCATCATCTATTGGGGAAATGCAATCAAAACATAAGGAGATACCAATTCACACCCATTGCAATGGCTATTATAAAAAAGACAGATGGTAACAAGTATTATAGAGGATGTGGAGAAATTGGAAGCATCACACACTGCTGGTGAGAATGTAAAACAGTGCAGCAGCTTTGGAAAGCAGTCTGGCAGGTCCTTAAAAGGTCAATTAAACATAGAATTCCCATATGATCAGGACCTCTACTCCAGGATATATACACAAGAGATTGAAACATGTCCACACAAAAGCTTGTACATGAATGCTCATAGCAGCATATCCATAATAGCCCAAACGAGGAAGAATACTAATGTCCATCAACTGATGAATGGATAAATAATAATAGCCATACAATGGGATATTATTTGGAATAAAAATGAAATACTAATACATGCTACAACGTGGATGAACCTTGAGCAATAATGCTAAGTGAAGGATGCCAGGCCCAAAGGCCACATATTGTATGATCCCACTCATATGAAATGTCTAGAACAGGCAAATCTATAGACAGAAAGTAGGCAACCATTGTTGCCTAGGGTTAAGGTTGAGGGGGATGAACAGTGATGTCTGAGGCATTTGGGGTTTTGTGGTAATTAGAATGTCCTAAAATTTTAAAAATATTAATTCTACTTTTTTCAGCTTTACCGAGGTATAACTGACAAATAAAATTGTAAGGTATTTTAAATGTACATTGTGATGTTTTGATATATGTATATAAAAATGTTCAAAAATTGATTGTGATGGTAGAAGCACAACTCTGTGAATGTACTAAAACCCATCAAATTGTACAATTTGAAAAGGTGAATTGTGTGGTGTATGAATTATATCTCAGTAAAGCTGTTAAAAAACAAAATAAAACAATAAAAGCTCTGACAACACCAAGTGTTAAGGAGTCTATAGAGCAATGGGAACTCTCAGGTCCAATGGGAGTTGCAAATTAGTGTAACCACTTTGTATTTATTTATTTATTTATTTATTTATTTATTTATTCATTCATTCATTCATTCATTCATTTATTCATTTATTTAGTTTTGGCCGAGCCTCACAGTTTGCAGGGGTCTTAGTTCCCCAGCCAGGCATTGAGCCTGCGCCCATGGCAGTGAAATTGCAGTCTTAGCTACTGGACTGCCAGGGAATTCCCAGTGTAACCACTTTGGAAAGATGTTTGGCAGTACTACCTGGTAGTGGAAACTATGCATCCCTATGACTCAGTAATTTCACTGCTGTGTATACCCCTAGGGAAAATTGTATACACATGGCTCTGGATACATTTATAAGAATAATAGCATTACTTGTAATAACTCCAAACTGGAAACAATCCAAATGTCCGTCAGTAGAATGTGTAATTTAATTGTGGTATAGTCATATAATAGAAACCTATCAAGAAAGAGAATGAATGACTTAGAACTATTCTCAGAAAACATGGGTGAATCCTAAAAATATAATGTTGAGAGGAAGCAACAAGACACGAAAAATAGACAGTCCATTTATACAAAGCCTTTTTACATAAAGCTCAAAACCAGCTCAAACCAAATTTTAGCATTTAGGAGTATATCCATAGGTGATAGAACATTAAAAAATGGAAGAAAATGATTATCTCAAAAGTCAGGATAGTGTTTGCCTTCTCTCTGTTGGGAAGAGACACATAGGGGGTTTGGGGACCCCTTTCCTTGACCCCGTGTGATGACATAGCTGTAGGGTTAATGTTATTCATTAAACTGTACATTTATATATTTTTGTCTTTTCCTGTATGTAATAATATACAATAAAAAAGGCCACAGAAAAGTTTGAATAAACTTTTAGGACTAATAAAGGGAATGTTTTGTTAATATTTTAAACCTACTTTTTATTTATTATTTTTAGGTATTTGGAGTGAAGTGGGGAGAATTATATGTGCTTAGCTATGTCAGTGCCCTCCTGACCCAGAAGTTGATATATTGCATTATAAACAAAAGAACTCATTACCTGCAGTGCCTGGAGTGGGACTATATGCTGAGGTTCAGGAGGGGTTTAGATGAATTGATAGAAGATCGATCTCAAAGGATGATACATAGTATAAATTCCTAACCTTTTAATGCAGGTGTCAAAGAGGGTAATTGGATTCTCTTCAAAATGCTTCTTGTTGCTGCTGTCAGATAGAAAGACACTGCATGGATGGAGGGGTTGACCCAGGAAGTCAAATCACATCTTCTTTTGTAACAACAGAAGGCACAATCCTTCCCCACAGGATCTCAGTCCATGCCCTGTGCCCAGAATGAAGGTTGCAGCTGATCAACCAGAATTTGCCATGCAATCTAGGACTAGAGTTGAGTCTAGGTCCCAGTTTTTACATAATCTACAATCTGACTGGGAAGACAAAACTGACACCCCTGAATAGAAATTTTAAATTTTGAATTACCTCCTTTTAATTATAAATGTATTAGGAGCGAAAATATTTGCAGATGCCATGCCAGAAAAATTTACAGATCAATAAGAAAAATATAACAACCTGATAGAAAAATGGGCAAAGGATCTGAATAGGCAGTTCACAGAAAAAGAAAGTCAAACAGCAAAAAGCATATGAAAAGCAGCTCACCTTCACTCAAAATTAAAGAACTGTAGATCAAAGTGACAAGGTATTCCTTACCACTTATTAGATTGGCAAACATTTACAAGTTTGAAAATAGCCAGTGTTGGTGAGGATGTAGGGAGATAAATGTTGTTTGTTGCTGGTAGGAATATAAATTAGTATTTACTAAGTCCTAGTTAGCATTACTAACCACCGAATTAATATTTACTAATTACTAATTACATCAGTTCAATCTTTCTGAAGAACAGTTGGCAGTATCAACTATTAAAAAACAAAACCACATAGACTTTGACTCAACAGTTTGAGTGCTTGGAATTTAGCTCTTCGATGTTCTCTTAAAAGTATGGCAATATAGACAAAGGTATGACAGCAGTGACATTAATTGCCTCTATGGAGGGGAACCAGGTGGCTGGGGGCCATGCAGGAAGGATGCAATGGGGATTATAGGGAAGAAGGGGAGACTTTTTACTTTATACCCTCTTGTACATTTGGATTTTGAATCATGTGGATGTGTTACTAGTGTTTTAAAAATAAGACTTTAAAAAGGGCCTTCAATATAAGTTCATTGGGACATTATTATAGCAAAGAATTAAAAATTACCCAAATGTCCATCAATAGGGGCCTGGTTAAGTAAAAATACATATAGTGAACTATTATGCAGCTGTTTAAAGGAGTGAGGCAAATTCCATAGAGAACATCTCTCAGATACACACAATGAAATCAAGCTACAGATATGTGTACAGGGTAATTCCATTCTGTAAGTTAAAAAGTATATATACAGACAATCTTTGGGGAGAACTAAATTGGAGAAGATTTACCTTTGTTTTGCAATTTCTATATTGTTTGAATATTTTGCATTTTGTGCATATGATTTTTTATATTGAAACATTTTAGGAAAGATCTTCAGGAGATCATTAATTCAGGAAACACTGACATTTATTGTGTTTCAGATTCGGTGCTAGTAAAAAGGGATGAAGATATGAAAAGACATAGCATCTTTCATGGACTAGCTCATTCTGCTTGGAGACTGAAAAGAATTTATAGTAAATATAATAGAATGGGATAAGCCCTACTGACAGAGAGTGACTAATGCTCTCTGGAGACTCTGTAAGGGTTTCCTAGGTAGAGAAGGGAATGTTGCCCTAAGCAAGGTAAGCGATTATCAGGACTCAGCCTGGGGCAGAGGTAGTGGGGATGGAGAAGAGCTGATGAATTGGAAAACTGTTTCACTGGAAGAACTGATCCAAGTTAGGTAATTCATGGAAATGTAAGTGGGTGGGGCTAGGGGGTGTCCCTAACCCATGTGATTGGGTTAGGGACATCAACTGAATTTGGTATTATTTTCAGAAGTAGCAGAAACTGTTATGCATACACTAAGCATTGGGATGCAAGAAATGTACAAGGTCCCCACCCCCAGAGTGGGTTAGAATCTCATTGATAAGAAGAAGATTATTGGATTCCACTGACCGCTGGTCGCTGGTAGAAGCTGACATTTCAATTCCACAAAAACATGCCCTCTTACAACCGCTCAACTCCTCCCATGCAACATATGTTAAAGAACAGCATCAGTGCCCTCAACATGCAGTATTGCCATTCTGGAGTCACACTGTTTGACTTTACCATTAGGCTGTATGATCTCAAGCAAGTGACCCAAATGCTCTATGCCTCACTTTCCTTATCTGTAAAATGGGCAAGATAATAACACCTGTGCCATCAGGCTTTTATAACAAATGATAAAGGATGTCATGCTCAATAAATGTGATCTCTTACTATTATTTTACAAAAATTATGGGGGCAGGAATTCAGATCCTCATCTGCAAAACTCCTCCTAGGTATTTTAAGTTGTGAGTAGACAATTATTTGACCTGTGAAGATTAAATATATACATGCAGAGTTTGGAAATAAAATCCACAACAAAAGTGTCCTGACCCTCTTAGGGTGTGTTTGTTATTGTGCTACATGGTAATTAAACATAAACAGCAAGACATTCATGTAAATAAAAATAATTAACGTTATATTTACATAGCCAAGCTGAGCACTTCTGGGGTCAGCTGCAGGAGAAGGAGCTTAGACTGATGGAGGGAGAGAAAGAAGAAAAGTTTGTGGTGCCAGCAACCTCAAGTAATGGGTAGATGCTGCTCATTTCTCTGCTTTTGCCTGTTCCAGGTCTTCAGTAACTTAAGGGCAGCCTTAAGCTGAATTGTAAGGGCGCTGTTCCATGAGATTTGGCAAGCCTGCCGCTTGGGGTCTCATTGGGTACCTGAGTCCCAGACCCCATTTTCATAGGTAACCACCATGAGCAGGTTCCTGAGTAGCCTCCCAGAAGTTGCCTATGCAGGGGCAATATGCATAGACACAGAGCCTGAAACATAAGTGTAATGTGCTTCTGTAATAGGGTTGTCATGAGGCTTAAACTCAGTCTCGTAGCCAGAAAGTGAGGATATGCTTGAAGACAAATGGAATAATGTCAAAAGCACAGAGAGACTGACTTGAAGGAGTGCCCATCGGTCAAATTTGGAATAATTTGAACATCAAAAAGAATGGCAATAATTGATCATAACACATCGATTTTTAAATTGTAGTTAAAAACATAAAATTTACCATCTTAACCGTTTTAGTTATACAATTCAGTAGTGTTAAATATATTCACATGGCTGTGAAACAGCTCCAGAATTCGTGTTTTTGATTCGTAAAGCTCATTTAATTTTTATTGGAGTGTAGCTGCTTTACAATGTTGTGTTAGTTTCTACTGTACAGCAAAGTGAATCAGCTATACATATACATATATCCCCTCTTTTTTGGATTTCCTTCCCATTTAGGTCACCACAGAGCACTGAGTAGAGTTGCCTGTGCTATAAAGTAGGTTTTCATTAGTTATCTATTTTATACGCAGCATCAATAGTGCATATATGTTACTCCCAATCTCCCAATTCATCCCACCCCCACCCCCCAAAATTTTTTCACCTTGCAAAACTGAAAATCTACACCCATTAAACATCAATTTCCCTTCCTCCCCACCCCAAGCCCCTAGTAATCATCACCCTACTTTCTGTCTCTATGAATCTGACTATTTTAGATACCTCACTTAAGTGGAATCATACACTATTTGTCCTTTTGTAACTGGCTTATTTCACTCAGCATAATGTCCTCAAGGTTTATCCATGTTGTACCATGTGACAGAATTGCCTTCCTTTTACAGACTAAATAATATTTGCATATACTACGTTTTGTTTATCCATTCATTTGTCATAGACATTTTTGTTGCTTCCACTGCTTGGCTATTGTGAATAGTGCTGCTATGAACATGGGTGTGAAACTACTTCTTTGAGACCCTGCTTTCCATTCTTTTGGATCTATACCAGGAAGTGAAATTGCTGGATCATATGGTAATTCTATTTTTAATTTTTTGAGGAATCATCATACTGTTCTACATAGTAGTTGCACCATTTTATAATCCTGCCAATCTCTCTACTTCCTTGCCAACACATTATTTTTTATAGTAGTCATCCTAATGGACATACATTGGTGTCTCATCATGGTTTCGATTTGCTTTTATCTGATGTCAGTGACACTGAACATCTTTTCATGTGCCTGTTGGCCATTTGTATAATCATCTTTGGAGAAATGTCTATTCAAGTCTTTTGCCTTATTTTTAATTGGGTTAATTGATTTTTTTGTTGTGAGTTGTAGTTCTTTGCATATTCTGGATATTGGTCTAGGTACTTTCATCATAAGTATCTTTACCTTAGACACCTTTGCCACAAGCATTTTTGCTGCATGACTGATGGGCTATAAGGCAATTTCGCTGTAAAAGATTAAATAATGAAAAATAAAAGAGGGACACTAAAAAGGACATAATGAAATGTGAGAAATGAATAACAAAATTAACAAGATTTTATTGCAAAAATACAAAATATCTGAATGCATTGAAAATGTGTGCAGATCCATGGTAATACTGCACAAAGAATGGATTTTATTTTGTGGGCTGTGTCTAAGCACTTGTCTTCCAAGTCTTCCATGCATTGTGTTTTATATGTCTTTTGCCTGTTGATTCATTTCCTTGTTCAGCATCACACTTTTTCTTTTCTGCTAAAATTTCTTCCTTCATTAAGAGAGGTATCAGTTTCTAAACACGAGGATGAAGATTTCTAAATGAGCTCTGTGTTGCCTTGTGAAAGCCTCTACATTGTTATGTGTCCTTGGCGTGTTGTCACATGTCTGCTAATAGATGTTTCAAAATTCTATGGGAAATGTGGGTTCAACTCTGTGCCTTTGAAGCCCTCAAACTCTTCCTCCTCCAATGCACTGTGTTTCAAACTAAGAAACCTACTCTCAAGGCAAATCATTGTCATCTGTCAGCTCGGGAAAGCCATCGATGATGTTACTAACTGGGAGAAATTCTAACGCATTTCAACTATTTGAAACCAAACTGTCAAACCAAAAATTGTCAACCAGTTATTTTATCTTTCACGGCAAAACTGCTTTACGGCCAATTAGTTCTGCAGCCAAAAACGTTTGCGGAGAAAATGCTCATGGCAAAGATGCTTATAGTGAAAATACTGAACAGCGTGTCCAGTATTTTCAGCTATATTATTTGCAAATATTTTCTCCCATTCCATAGGTTGCCTTTTCACTCTGTTAATATTGCCATTTGACTTACAAGGGTTTTGAAGTTTGATGCAATCCCATTTGTCTATTTTTTGTTTTTGTTACCTGTGCTTTTGATGTCATATCCAAGATGTCAGCGCCAAATCCAATGTCATAAAGCTTTCCCCCTATGTCTCTTCTAGGAGTCTTACAGTTTGGGGCCTTATGTTTAGAAAATACACTGATTTTTAAAATTTCCACAAGTCTGTATGGATAAGTAGAATAAAGATTTAAAAAATTAATGGTAGAAAGAATGTTAGAAAACCATCATTTCTAACCTCCAATGTAATGGTCAATTCAGGTAAGGACTGTTGATGGATACATAAGTTTGTTGAGGGATAAGTTTTCTCAGGATCTCAAAATGTCACTCCTCAGAATCTTACTAATTACTAGGCGCAATTAATTAACAATGTGTCTTTAGAGTGGAGAGAGCTGGGAGTCATCACCTGGACTCAGGGATTAAATTTAGCAACACTAATGATGGGACACCTTGACATTCTGTGCCTCCTGAAATGATACAATGAGAGGAATGCAACATCACCTAGAATGTGCTCTTGTCAAAAATGTTTAACTTGAAACTGAGCAGGAGGGAGCAATCAGGCAAATCCAAAATATGAGCTATTCTGGACAAAATATAAGACAACTGGACAAGTGGCCTGGTCTTATCAAAAGATATCCTAATATACTATAATATTAACATATAATAATATAATTCTTACATTTAATATTTAATTATTTAATAATTATAATAAAAGGGAAGGAGATTGTTCTAACTTAAAAGAGGGCAGAAAGACATCATAACAAATGCAATGCGTGACATTTGATTGGATCTTGAATCAACACCAAAACAGGAACTATAAGAAACATTCTTGAACAACAGCAATTCCTAGAGTGGTCCCTAGTACACAGTGGAAATATGGTAAATGTTTGTTGAATGAATGATTGATGGTCTTAATTAGTGGTGGTGGGTTGGGTGGATGGGGGATTCGGTCACAGCTAAATACCAAGATATGCTGGGTTCATGTTACTGCTTTTATAATAATAAATAAAATGAAATAAGCAGAAAATGCATTGTTAATAAACACAGAGAATAACAAGGGAAATTTTTGGTAGAGAAAACTTAGCTGGGGTGAGGACCTACGGAAGAAGCCCAGAGGCTCCAGGCCAATGATAAGGAGCTAAAGCCAAAAGAACTAAATGTGAAATGAAAGGAGAGGCATTTCTGGAGGAGGAAGGAGTTTTGAAACTTAAAAAAAAAAAAAATCCAAAAGGAAGAAAATCCAAAAGAAGAAATTGAAGGTGTTGAAAAAAATGAGTGAGCCTCTGGTGGGGGATGTTGGTGATGGGGTGGCTGTGCATGTGTTGGGGCAGGGCTCTATGGGAAATCTCTGTACCTTCTGCTCAATTTTCTAGTGAACCTAAAACTGCTCTAAAAAATCAAGTCTATCAAATAAAAAGTGAGGGAGAAGGGAAGGATGGGGCAGACAGTGACCTTTTCCTCTCCCTAAAATGTCTCTTCAAAGAAAAAAGCATCTATTGATGAGCTGTAACTCATTCCTCTACTTGACATTTGGAGATGGTTTGAGAAATCCTGCACAATATATCTGGGGGTTGCACGCTAAAGCCTGTCTAATCCCAGATGGCTGGAAGGGGTGGGTTTCTTTTTTCCTGATTTCTGTGCTGAAAATTCCTTTCAGAGGAAGATCCCTTGGCCTCATAAGAACACAAGCAGAAAAGTGAGCTTTCCTGGATGCAGAAAGGCAATGCTGGGTGGAGTGGTGGGTGGGGAGCCCTGATGCAGGGCTTTTCTAGTGACCTGTGCCTCCATTACTATGTTATATCTTCAGGGCCCTGTTGACATGTATCCATGCAAATACCTTTTCATCTCAGCAGATGTCCATTCGGCAAGAGCAAGTCGGTGTGCCAATGTGTGGGCTGACCCACAAAACCTGTCCAGCAAAAATAGTAAGCAGGACATAAAAAGGAATGAAACTGTGCTATTTGCAGAGACATGGATAGACCTAGAGATCGTCATATAGAGTGAAGTAAGTCAGAAAGAGAAAAACAAATGTATAATATCGCTTATATGTAGAAACTAGAAAAATGATACAGATGAACTTATTTGCAAAGCATAAATAGAGACACAGACATAGAGAATAAACATATGGATTCCAAGGAGGGGAAAGAGGGCTGGGATGAACTGGGAAGCTGGGATTGACATATACACACTACTATGTATAAAATAGATAACCAATGAGAACCTACTGTATAGCACAGGAAACTCTACTTAATGCACTGTGGTGACCTAAATGGGAAGGAAATCCAAAGAAGAGAGGATATATGTATGCGTATAGCTGATTTGCTTTGCGTTACAGCAGAAACTAACACAACGTTGTAAAACAATTATACTTCAATAAAAATTAATTAAAAAAAAATAGCAAGCAGGCCCTTGTGTAAAACCAACCTCTGAGAAGCAATACACCTTTCTTTCTCTTGTTTCTCCTGGAGACACCAATTGATCTACAGGGAGTCAGTGTTTCATGCAGAGAGGGGCTGCAGGAGGAGAGGAAGGGGTTGGAGAGTTAGTTTAAAGTTTATCAAGAGTGATAGTGATCATGCTTTGTTTTAAAATCTTTCCATGTTATTGGCCCCTTTTAGCAATATTTGCAAAGTCACTTTATCTATTAGGATCTATAGTCATACTGCCTGATGCCGATGAGCTTCTTTTTTTTTTTTTTAAACGTTTTTATTTTTTTATTTATTTTTTTTGGGGGGGTACACCAGGTTCAATCAACTGTTTTTATACACATATCCCCATATTCCCTCCCTTCCTTGATGCCCCCCCTCGAGTCCCCCCCACCCTCCCTGCCCCAGTCCGATGAGCTTCTAAAGACCCTAAAAAGTGGTTGAGACCTTGAAAAAAAAGATGTCTATCTCCAAAATTAAGAAAAAAAGAAAAAAAATTAAACTAACAGTTGAAACTATTCACAAAATGTAACTATATCAATTGAATGAATTATTAAATTGATTGTTCATAAAATTTCATTATATTCAAAAACTATCACCAAGGGGGAGGGAGGGAAGGAATGGGAGTTTGGGATTAGCAGATGCAAATTATTATACATATGATGGGTAAACAACAAGGTCCTACTGTATAGCACAGGGAACTATATTCAACATCCTGTGACAAACCACAATGGAAAAGAATATGAAAAATAATATATATGTATGTATGACTGAATCACTTTGCTGTACAGAAGAAATTAACACATTGTAAATCAACTATACTTCAATAAAAATTTTAAAAATAAATAAATAAAAAACAAACAAACAAAAGCCTATCTGTGGATTTGATTTTCTCACTTCACAAGAATTCCAGTATAAGCTAAATGACTGCTGAGAACTCATAGGCAAATTAAATGTGTTCCTTGGAGCTAAACAATTTCAAGAGCAACTTAGAAGAATCCTCAATTTTTTTTTTTACAGCAAAACCATACTTAACGTGAGCTGGAGGTATATTTTATAATGTTTCATGTGATGTGGGGTAAGGGTGTAAGGAGGGATAGAGTCTATGAGATCTTAAAATGGCAACACATGCAAATATTCACCTGTGAGGATGTTCATCACAGTGTGATTTACCTACAAGGGTGTTCATCATAGTGTGCTTTAGACTAGTAAGTAACTCAAAACAACCTACATTCCCACCAAGTAGGGACTAGTTTAACAAACAATAGTACCACAAAATGGATACTAGATGATCACTGAAAATGAAGTCGTAGGAGAATCTTTAATGATCTATAAAGATATTTGTACTATGTTAAAATGTAAAACAGCTTGTACAATATGGTTGTTCTTGTTTGTAACAGAAAAAATATTCTTAGAAAAAAATTGGCAGGAGATATTCCAGCACGGTAGTGATTACTGGTTATCTCTGGATGACAGAATTATAATTGTGTTATGTTTTCTTTTTAAAAATTCTCTATATTTTCTACTACAAGCATTTATTGATTCTGGAAAGCAGACAGGTAAGATTTGTAAAGATGGGCAAGCCTTTACAGATGACAGCTCTTTCTCTGGTAATTAGTAAATTCTAACCAAAGAAGTCTATGTATGGGCATGGGCTGGGTGGAAATTGCTGACATTTGCTTCTTATGTCTGAGGTTGAACACCATGAAACATCACTTAGATATAGATTTTTGACTGAATAATGACAACAAACACTCATGTTACAACCAGTAGTCAGAATAAGCCATTTTAAAAATAAAGCGAATTTTGCAGTACTTCAATATCTTCTCCTTATACTTAGGATATGATCTTAAACCTTTATCACAGCTGTCCCCATCACCCCACCTCTGTCCACATCTCCAGGGTCATGTTTAGCTTCTCACAGGCTCCAGTGTGAAACTCTGTAGTCATAGAAAGATGCCCCCTATCACAATGGTGAGGAAAAAACAGATTAAGATGAATGTATGGGGACTTCCCTGGTGGCACAGTGGTTAAGAATCCACCTGCCAATGCAGGGGATACAGGTTCGATCTCTGGTCCAGGAAGATCCTACATGCTGTAGAGCAGCTAAGCCCATGCGCCATAACTACTGAGCCTGTGCTCTAGAGCCCATGAGCCACAACTACTGAGCCCATATGCTGCAGCTATTGAAGCCCGAGTGCCTAGAGCTTGTGTTCCACAACAAGAGAAGCCACCACACTGAGAAGCCCGCACACCGCAATGAAGCATAGCGTCTGCTCACCACAACTAGAGAGAAGCCTGCGTGCAGCAACAAAGACCCAACACAGCCAATAAATAAATCAAAAAAAAAAATACATGTATGGCTTATTCCCACTTATGAAAAACGAACACATATACTTTAGTCTGTATACACGTACAGAACTTTCTGAAAGGATATACTCAAAATGTTAACAGAGATGACCCCAGATGATGTAATTTTGAGTAATTAAAAAAAATACTTGAAACTCTTACAGAGATAAAGTGTCATTTTTACAAAATGGATCTGTGACTCTTACATTGTTTCACTCATTTTTGTTTTATTCCAACAGCTCTGATAGGAAAGAACAAATTAAATAAGCTCCCAAAGTTAATTTTTAAAGAAGGAAATCATCCTAGGCTAGTAGGGTGAAGTGGGACTGCTGAAATATTTGGTTTCATTCTGTGGGTGTGTGTGCTTGGTCTTAAGGCTGAAGTGACCACTGAGCATGTTATGAGGGGGACAGAGGTATTTGTTGATTTTTTTCCCCCAGGCTAAGGGCTCAGGACGTCAACACTGCTGAGGCCACCATTCTTTCCTAGATGTGCACAGGGTCATCCTCCTTTAGGCAACAATTATAAATGTGCCCAAGGGGCCCACCAGCTTGGAGGAGTGTACCAAAGCACGTGAAAGAAGAAAACCACCTTTGAGAGCTAACATTCAACATTTGATTTAAAGGGTTGTGGGAGGCACTATAGAAAGATGGTTAACTGGAAGGATCTAGGGTCAGAGAGGCTCTGTCCCAAGACTGCCCCTACCACTCACAAGTTGTGGGACCTTCTCAACATTCTGGACACAGTGATGTGCAACTCAGTTCCTGTGTCAGTGAAGGACTCAGTGGCCAAGCTGCTGGACATGTGACAGCAGACTGTCTCCAGCCATCAGCCCCTTTGAGGTCTGCCTCAGCTGCAGAGCCACCTCTCCCAAAGTTCACCCTTCTGAGGGGTCCCATGTCCCATGACTGATTGAGAGGGAGTATAAAGGCTTGGTCCTCCCAGCTCAATTTGAGACAACTCTGAAGGGCCATTCTAGCTCCAAAGCTTTCCCTGGGTTGGCTGAGGCCAGCAGTAGGTTGCATCAGTGCTCAACTTCTCCTTCTGTTCACTCTGGATCCCATCCCCTCCTTCCACAGGCGCTGATCTCAAGTGCCATGATCTAAGTGCCATGCTAACCACATCGGCTCAAGCGCACTCCCTAACAAACATGCTGCCCGATGATCCAGTCTGCTTCCTGGAGAGCCCAACCTGGGATATTTAAGTTACTGAATAACTCTGAGCCTCCATGTCTTCATCGAGGAAAATCAGGATGATAATAATAGTGCCCACTGCATAAGGTTGAGAATTACATGAACTCATGTACGTAAAACGCCTAGCATGTGATAATTACTCAATAAATGACAACTATTATTACTGTAATTAAAAAAGAAGTAGCCTCCTTAACCACTCACCATCATCACGTTTATCAGATGGTTTAGCCTTAAAGAGAAGGGTCTTGAAGATATGGACATAGGATAAATCCATGTTGGTGAAGTACAAGAAGGTCTGGAACAAGAGATGTTACCAATGAAAGCAATATAAAGGGGGTGCCTCCTTCTAATAAAAGTCAGTCAATAGACATCTTGTTTACCAACGAGTCTCTTAGAAGTTTGCTTAGCACAGCCCCATAGGATCTGGCCACTCCTCAGCAAACTGACCAAATTGAGGTCCTGGTCTGCGATGCTGGAAGGAGGAGCTGCCACTACAGCATCTTCTGGAAGATGGAGGCACCCTAGACAGTTCATCCCCTCCATGTGTTATATCCTACACAGGGAATGATGGCCCACACTCCAGGGCTGTGCACATAGTAGGGCCATGGATATGTATGACACCAGGCCCTCACACCCTATCAAGGAAGGGAGAGAAAGTGGACTGTGTCGTTAGGAGAACATATGCCCTCCCTATCGTCGCCGCTGCCTTCTGCTGACCTCTGCTCACCCCGCACATTTCCTGGGCTTCGGCATCTGGCTCCTGGTCCTCCCCACCCCCACGCCTGCTGTCACACTGCGCATGTGCCGCTTAACGCTGAGAGGCAGAGTGATCGATGACATTATAGTGACTGGGGACTTTTTGTTCCCTGGGTTGTTTTTGTATCTGCCTTGGCTGCATTTTCCTCTAGAAATCTGTGTCCTGGGTATAGATTTGGCTTTGGGAGAGCTGTCCATCTGGATTTGTTTGATTGTAAAGTGCTGTCTCGTATTTAAAGCTATGGTTGTCCATGATGAAGCGCAGACTCGTGGATGTGGTTTTCTGGTCCAGAGATGGCACAAAGCCTCTGGGGCTTAGACGAATACAGGAGGCGTGGGGTCTGTAAAGTCATCTGGTGTTCTGAGACACCCGATTTGTCCCCTGGCTCTGGCAAGGGAAGCTGGGAGCAGCCTTGGGCTGCCAATCTCTTTACACAGAACCTAAAAATTTTTGAAATCTTACTTTGAAGATATCATTCAGCTAGCACATACTTTTTCTGATGGTTTATTGACATGCAAAAATAATGTTTGCAATACTCCGAGTGTGGACTAGTGTGTTGATGGTCTACCATCTGGCATTATTGGAAGATAAGGTAATTTTCTCTCTCTCTCTCAAAATTACCATCATCATCATCCCATAAATAGAGAAACCACTTTCAAGGTAAATCTTTCTACTATATAATACATCTCCACCTTTTTTCAAAAAAAATTTCTCTCATGGAATACTAATTATCTGCCAGCCCTTTACATACATTATTGCATTCAGCCCTTAACAATCTTGCAAAGTAGATATTATTATCACCATTTAGCCAGTAAGAAAAACGGAAGCTCAGAGAACTTATGTAACTTGGCTAAAATCACATGTTGGGTGAGTGCCAGAATGGAGATTTGAATCCAATTTTGTCCAACTCCAAAGCCTATATTATTGCTACTACACTGTGAAAATTCTCCTACTTTTTACAAATTAGAGATTATAAGCATATTTTTAATTTGATGTATTAGAGACAAAATTATAAAAATCAGTGATAATACAATGCTGAAATACTGACTTAAGTGAGACCTTTGGTTGAGGTAAAAGAAATCCAATGGTGCTTGCTCAAGCAAAGAAAGATTTATTGGAAGACAGAGTGCATTGCAAGATGTGAGGGCAGTGTGCAATCAGGTCTCAGGAATGAGCTGGGACTTGAGACTCAAACTTGTTAGACTTTCTCCATCCCTTGTCTCTGCTCTACTCTGTGCCTCTGCTTCTGTTTTCTTTTTTCTCTTCCTGCAGACCAGCTTGAAGGTAGGCAGTCCGGGGTTGGTTCTGTGGTTCTTCAATATCATCAGAACCTAGATACCTCATAGCTGCCTGACCTGACTTTCTTTTGCTATTGTTCTCATTATCAGGAGGTGGCTGCCATATCTCCAGACATCAGGTTCTTATTCCAGGCTAAAATATAGGAAAGGTTAGGGGCAATAGGGAATTTTCCTTTTTATTCAGTGGATGTCCCCAGTGAACAGCCACAGATCTCTCCCTACCTTCAGAAAGCTTATAATCCTTCAAGGAAGATAAACATAGAACAGTTAATCACACAATTGAAGACTTCTGTTAAGAAGATGCAAGAGTACCCAAGAGAAATGAGTGCCTATGTTTGAAAGACAGCTGTAAGAACATCCACATAGCTTTATAATAGCGCCAAAGTGCAACTAACCAAAATGTCATCAACCGAAGAATGGATAAGTAAATTGTACTATATTTATACACTGGGAGATTACTTAGCAAAGTCCCCTCTGCACCCCGCTAAAAAAAAAGCACCCAAACCACTGCCACATGCAACAACATGGATCAATCTTACAGGCGTAAGGTTGAATGAAAGAAGCCAGACACATTCCATTTATATGAAGTTCAAGAAGAAACAATAGAAGTCAGAATAGTGGTTGCCTCTGGAGGTGGGTTACTGATTGAGAGGAGTCACGCAAAGCCTTCTGGAATGCTGGGAATGGTCTACCTTTTTTTAAAAATAAATTTATTTATTTCTTTATTTATTTTACTGGCTGCATTGGGTCTTTATTGCTGCACATGGACTTTCTCTAGTTGTGGTGAGTGGGGGGCTACTCTTCATTGCGGTGCATGGGCTTCTCATTGTGGTGGCTTCTCTTGTTGTGGAGCATGGGCTCTAGGTGTGTGGGCTTCAGTAGTTACAGCACATGGGCTCAGTAGTTGTGGTGCACAGGCTTAGTTGCTCCATGGCATGTGGGATCTTCCCGGACCAGGGATCGAATCTGTGTTCCCTGCATTGGCAGGCAGATTCTTAACCGCTGCACCACCAGGGAACTCCCAAGATGTACTCTTATTGTGCTCTCTTTTCTCTATTTATATTAGACCTTTTTTTAAAAATTATTTTATATTGAAGTATAGGTGATTTACAAGGTTGTGTTAGTTTCAGGTGTACAGCAAAGTGATTCAGTTATACATGTATCAGCTCTTTTTTCAGATTCTTTCCCATATAGGTTATTACAGCGTATTGAGCAGAGCTCCCTGTACTATACAGTACAGTGCTATATATAGTACAGTAAAAATGCTCACGCTCAATTTTTAAAAAGGTAAGTATGTGCAACACCTAAAAGGGAATTTTCAATCTTTCCCAAAACAAACAAACAAACAAATAATAAATAGTCCAGGAAACTTGTAATTGGACTTGTAGTTTTGGCTGTCAGCTCATGATTGTGTAGCACAGTGGTTCTCAATCCTGGCTGTATGTTAACATCACCTTCCTTCTATTTTAATTTTGTTGATTTTAATTTGGTTTTTGACATATGCTATCTATTTAGGTGGTTTAATATTCAACAGATTTTTAAAGTTATGCAGTGAGAAGTTGCCCTCAACACAACCCCCCATCCACCCAGAGGCAACCACTGTCCCTAGAGTCTTATAAATCCTTCCAGAGATATTTTATGCCTAGATAAATGAAGACATGTGTACATTATCATCTCCTGCACAAATGGTAACATACAGATTTATTCCGACTTCATTTATATCACACTCTATCTTGGAGGTTTTTCCTTATCAGTATGTAAACAACTTCCTTAGTCTTAAAAAAAAGAGAAATGCTTGCATAGTATTCCAATGTATGAGTGTACTGTAATTTATTGAGTACTGAGGACTTTAAAAAATGCTCATGCTCTAGGTTTTCGCTGGATTTAATGCATTAGAGTTGACACCTGGGTGTGATGTGCGGACAGAAGTGGGAACCACTGGTGTAGCTTATGGGTCTCTTTCTTCTTCAACCTAAGATAGGAATGATGCTGGTTTACTAGAGCTCAGAAAGCTGGTTTAGAGTTTTGGGAAGTCAGATAAATTCCTTCCTTCTGATGAACAGAAAGCAGTCATAGATAAGATTCTCATTAGCAAGGGACACAGTGACAGGAAATTGAGAAAAGCTGGCCACAAGCCCTGGACCTGTACACAAGAATAGGGAGAGGGATTGTGTGGAGCAGTCTCCAAGGCTGCAGATCTCATTGGACTTATCAGGCAGAGAGAAAACAAACTAAGACTCGTAAGATGGGGGAATCTCTTTCCAGATTCTCTGGGCTGCAGAAAAGCAGCAGATGAGTTTCAGGATGGGTGAATTAAAGGCGGACTATTGAGAAAAATAATAATCCAAACTCTACTTATAGTTCCTTGCACTAAAATATGTCTACACACAGTATGAGACTATTCTCTGAGCTTATCAGCTTCTAGTAGCCAAAGAAGCTGACTGCAAGTAGGGCCCAATCAGGAAAGGTATTATTATTATTTTAAATATTTATTTATTTATTTGGTTGCACCGGGTCTTAGTTGCAGCAGGTGGGCTCCTTAGTTGTGGCATGTGAATTCTTAGTTGCAGCATGCACATGACATCTAGTTCCCTTACCAGGGATTGAACCTGGGCCCCCTGAATTGGGAGTGCGGAGTCTTAACCACTACAAGTCCCAGGAAAGGTATTATTAACTCAAGGGAAAACATTGTCCTACTATCATAAAAAAGTATCGTGTTTTTGAATTCTATGTGGAATTTTGGTCGATAGATCTCAGAAAAATATGCTAGGACTTGAGAAGTGCTCTTAAAACAGTGAAAGGAATGGGCAAGAATGGGAATGAAAAAGGAACGTATTTGGGCTTTTGAATATGGTAAAACTGATGGTTGATACACTTATTTAAAAAATGAAATAAAATAAAATAGACTTCCAAATTGGAAACAACCCAAATGTCCTTCAGTGGGTGAATGGTTAAACTATGCTACATCCATACTGTGGAATATTATTCAGCAATAAAAAGAAACAGGTTATTGATCTGTATAGCCACTTGGATGGATCTCATATCTCTAAAGGTTACATACTGTATAGTTCCATTTATATAGCCTTCTATAAACAAAATTAAAGAGAGGGATAACATATTAGTGGTTGCCAGGAGTTGCAGGTGGGGAGGGAAGTAGCTGGATCTATAGAAGAGCAACATGAGGGATCTTTGTGGCAGTGAAACTGTTCTCAGGCTTAACTGTGGTAGTGAATATACGGATCTACACATGCGATAAAATTGCATAGAACTAAATGCACACATATGCAGTTGTACTATAGTTATGCATTGTTACTATAGTTATGCAAAATGATATCATTAGTAGGAGACTGGGTGAAGGGTATATGGAATCACTCTGTATTATTTTTCACCACTGCATGTGAACCTGCCATTATCTCAAAATCTAATTTAAAAAAATTAAATAAGCCTTGAATGTTAGTGCTAGAGAAAAGTAGAAATGGACAAAGCTACACTGACATTGATTTTTATCCAATTCAAAAGAGGCAGCTCTTGACCTTTAATACAAGTAGATTTAAAATCAATAGAACTATGTACCTTTTCATATACTGAGTAATGAACTTAAATACATCCACTTAAGAGATGTAAGAGGATAAAGATATAAATATACTTTTAAAAAGCAAGAATGGGTCCCTAAGACACATTAAGACATTTTGAAAGCTCTCCTAACCTTGGAGCTTGACCTTGCAAAGAACCACATACTTTCACGACAGGGTCACAAGGTGAGACATAGGGATTTAAAAATTAATCCAACCAACATTGGCTGAGCTTTTCCTATGTGTCAGGCACTGTCCCAGGTGCTGTCTGTTAGAAAGGCAGAAGACACAGCCCTCTGCTCCAGAAACTCATTACCCAGAGTTCTTCTGGGTAGAACAATTCCACTGTTCATGAATTCAATGCTGGTGACATTATTTATGGAACAGAAATGAATGTCATCCTGACAGATATTATTTTTAATGATATCCTGATTAATAGTCACACTTGAGGCTATTTTAAAAATGGAAGCAGTCACCATGAAGTGTGATAGGAATTACCCCAAAATAGCCCATTTTATCCTCTGTGAATAATTTAGACCCTGGCACTCTGAAGGCAGTGAAGAGCGTGAGGATTGTGAAAGAGCTGATTGGGAGCTTTTAGAAAGTAGGGCCCGTATCTTATTATCTCTGTATCCCAGGACTTAACAGTGTGTACTTGGTATGCACCAAGAGCTCAATAAATGCTGAGTTGATAATCTAGAGGCTCCTTTTCTTGTTTTATATTAATTTAGGCCAGAAGGAGCTGATGAGGCTCTGCCATTGATGACTGGAAATCGATTTTGACTAGTGTCAGGAGGATCTGGGATGGGATATAAAGTAAAATAAATAAAACAAAATAAAATAAAACTGAATGGAAATATAAAAGGCCACTGGCACAGGGCTGACTTGTACCTGTGTACAAGTGAAATGCTTTTGGCAGTCAGAGCACTCAGGCCTGCAGTAGCTCTGCTACCGTGGACTTGAGTTTTTGCTTCTGGGTAAAGGAACAGAATCCTACCTGCTCACTCCTATGCTTTCAAAAGCAGTGTGGGGGAGCTTCACTGGTAGTCTAGTGGTTAGGACTCTGCGCTCCCAATGAAGGGGGCCTGGGTTTGATTCCTGGTCAGGGAACTAGATCTCGCATGCTGCAGCTAAGACCTGGCGCAGCCAAATAAATTAATAACACAAAACAAAAGTAGTGTGAGGATGCACCTTGATCATTTAACTTGCAGGTCGAGATTAGCCTACCATCATGAACATTATAAAAATGATACCGCAGGGACTTCACTGGTGGTGCAGTGGTTAAGAATCCACCTGCCAAGGCAGGGGACACGGGTTCGATCCCTTGTCTGGGAAGATCCCACATGCCGTGGAGCAACTAAGCTTGTGCACCACAACTACTGAGCCTGCACTCTAGAGCCTGCGAGACACAACTGTTGAGCCTGCGTGCCTAAAGCCCATGCTCCACAAGAGAAGCCACCTCAATGAGAAGCCTATGCACCTGAACAGAGTAGCCCCCATTTACCACAACTAGAGAAAACCTGTGAGCAGCAACGAAGACCAAATGCAGCCAATAAACAAATAAACAAATGAATTTAAAAACAAACAAAAAAACAAAATGATACCACAGTAATGGGAAATCATTCTGAATACTTCTTGGTGCTGAGCTTCCCAGAAGACAATTATCGAAGAGATACGGGAGAAAATGAAGATGGTCTTTAGCATCCTCGGCCATTAAGGGCAGTGTTTACTTTGACTTGTAGCAGAAATAACAAATACCTACCAATATGGTGGAGACCATGCAATGATAAGAAAGTTTATCTCTGTGGTTTTTTGGCAGAAGTGGATATTTACATCAATACTCAAGAATTGAAAAACACCACGTGCTTATTCTTTCATTGACTGTAATACTTTTTTTTCTTTCTGCCCAACTGGAGCCAGAGAAGGCCTGGAGCATTGTAGAGTGGTGATTGCATCTCGCAGACCTCTGACTAGAGGGATAACTGACCAAGGACCCCCAGTACTTAGCTCTGGAATCCACTGCAGTATTTGTGTGGAGTCCATGCTTCCCACCGGGAGCTGCCAGCCAATGACCAAGTGTGCAAGGATACTAGGACCTCCCTGACAGTTGGCTTTGGCTCCAGCACTCCCTGATGGCCTTGTAGAAACTTCCTTAGACTTCATGGCAGTCTAGGATGCTTCTATTCAATTCCCTCCTTTCCTCTCTCTTTCACATGGTGTCAGACTTGCTTTGAGATCTGATGTGGCTCTCCAACCTCTTGGGGTCCCTCCTCATTTGCTTTCCCACAGGCATGAAATGTTTGCATGCTTAATCCCTGCTTGATGTTTGCTTCTCAGAAGACCTGGACTATCACAAGTGGTATTGAGAGTAGTCTGAGAGAACAGTGGGCAAGTTGGGGATGCAGGCCTGGAATACCCACCACCCAACATATGAAGAGGAAGGTTAGGAGGTAGAACATGGATAGTCTCTGGCACAATGTGGTGGCTCAATTGCTAAAGATTTTAGTGGTGGTGACCTGGGAAGGGTCATGGTGGAGGGGAATGCCGTGGCAGGTGTGATGATGCAGGAATTTGAAAAATATGGGGGGAAAACTCCTACAAAGACAATGGAATTCACTGTTTACTGCAAAGTTGTACTGATGCCCTGCAAAAGGATAGTGAGAGACCAAAGGTTATTAACAAGCAGAGAAAGGCTAAGTGCAAGAGCCAGAATGCCTTGGTGATAGTTCACAAAGAGGCCTTGCTACCCAGAGTGGAAAGGCAGAGATATTTAAGCAGCAGGCTGAAGAACTCATGAGTCATAGCTCCAGAGATGTTTGAATGCTCAGCTAAGGCAGGTCTGTTGTGCAAAGGACAGAGCCACAGGAAAATCTGTGCTACAGACAGAATTGTGTTCCACCCAAATTCGTATGTTGAAGCATTAATCCCCAGTGTGACTATATTTGGAGATAAGGCTTTTAGAAGGTAATTAAGGTTAAATGTGATTACAGGGATGGAGCCCTAGTCTGATAGGACTGTAGCCTAACAAGAAAAGGAAGAGCTCTCCCTTTCTCTCTGCCACTCCCCTCCCCCATGCTACATGAGGACACAGGAAAAAGGCAGCCATCTGCAAACTAAGATGAGAGTTCTCACCACAAACCAAATTGCCTGGCACCTTGATCTTGGATTTTTGAGCCTCCAGAACTGTGAGAAAACAAATGTCTATTGTTTAAACCATGCAGTCTGTGGTATTCTCTTATGGCAGACCTAGTGGACTAAGACAATCTGGGACCCTGACACATGGGACACACCTTACAGTTAAGGCAGTTCAGAACTGGGTAATTGTATCATACACCACACCACCCTGAGAGAGATGGCCTCATAAAATCCAAGAGTGGCCTTCTAAAGGAGCAACTGAAGTGCCAGCTTATAGGAAATACACTGAAAGGATAGGGTACCATCCTTCAGTGCCCAAAGACCTATTTACAGCCTTGTGTTCCTAAAAGGAAAACTACATAAGTCTGGAAACCATGGAATTAAAGAAACTTCAGCTAAAATTGGAGTTGAGACAGGCTTGTAGGGGGAGATCTCATGTCCTGCCATACATTGTTAGTTATTCCAAACAGGAAGAGATGTAGGTCTACAACTCTGACAAGATGATGTTGCCTACTTTACTGTTCATCAGGAAGAAGAAAACTTCTCTCTACCTTGTGACAGCCCAGTCAATCAGAAACTGGAGCAGTACAACCAATGAGAAACCTCCATACTTTGGACTCCCAGATTCCTCCAATAGACTCTTTGGTTATTAAAGCTGTTGCCAACTCTTTCCTTTTCCCTCTAAAAGCAAGTTCTCCTTGTTCTCTGGATTTGCCTATGATCCATCTTAGTCACATATCCCAAATGACAATCCTCTGGTCATTCCCAAATAAACTTGCTTTTGCTGGTAAAATAACTGGCTATTAGTAAAGTTGACATTTTTGGTGCCAGAAGTGGGATCCAAAGGAGGCAAACCCCAGAGAGGATGGCCCCCTGGAACTGAGTGAGGTACTAACACCAAGCCACTGTGCTTATTGCTTCCATGAGTAGCCTCATGCTTTCAGTTTGGTGAGTCTTCTCTGAGATTTCAAGCTTTGCTCTTTTTGCATTTTGAGCTGTCTGACTTGATTCTGCACCTGGAAAGGCTTTGTCCTATCAGGGGAAAGATTTTATCCCTTCCAGTTTAAGGCTTTGTCATTGGTAAGTACTCAGTTGTTTCCTGAAGTGCAAGGTAGCTAGGTTCTATTTCAGAGATCAAACTAACTGGAATTCAAGATTTTTTTTTTTTTTTTTTTTTTGTCTATAGATTCCTTACGGGATTTGGGCTAGGAATCTAGGAATCTAGCAACTTTCTTGTGTTTTCAGAAGAGCTTAGGAAAATGGGATCCCAGTCATCTAAATGTTGTAGGGACTTTCCTTGTGGCCCAGGGTTAAGACTTTGTGCTCCCAATGCCGGGGGCCTGGGTTCAATCCCTGGTTCCCTGGTCAGGGAACTAGATCCTGTATGCCACAACTAAGAGTTTGCATGCTGCAACTAAAAAGATCCCATATGCCACAATGAAGATCCCACATTCAGCAACGAAGATATGGCATGTTGCAACAAAGACCTGGTGCAGCCAAATAAATAAATTAAAAAAAAAAGTTCTAAAGGCGGCCCTCCATTGGAGACTCAGGCTTATTTTATATTTAAAAACTATGACCTCACATATGCACACTTTTAAACTAAGTGGTCTGAACAAACTAAAAGTGACCTAGAATTACAACGGTCATTATGGAGAACTTTTGATTTCTCCAAGTTCATTTTTCTTAATATTAAATTGGAGTACTGCAGTTCTAAAATTAAGCAAAATGGATGGTATATTTATTTTCATCGGTACTCAGAAGCTTCCAGTTGTGCACCAAACTCTAAAATTGGTTCTTTGCAAGATACCATTTCTACATTGGCCGAAACAACTGAAAAACTAGAAAAGAACTAAATGGTTCCTGAAGCCTCACATTTCTTGTGTCCTCCCACTCCTCTTTGTCTTGGGTGCCATCTTGTGCGTCTTCCATGGCAGCCATTTTGTGCTCAGACTCTGCACCCTCTGCAGTCTTCTTCTTTCCTCCTCTGTGAAAACCTGCCCCTTTCAAATTGGACCCTCTGAGGATCCAA
This sequence comes from Hippopotamus amphibius kiboko, assembly GCF_030028045.1. Classification (NCBI taxonomy): domain Eukaryota; kingdom Metazoa; phylum Chordata; class Mammalia; order Artiodactyla; family Hippopotamidae; genus Hippopotamus; species Hippopotamus amphibius. Next base: position 54,041,241 of record NC_080187.1, on the reverse strand, counting down.
ATGCTAACCCCATAATTACTGTTTCTAACTTAAGTGGAACAAATAAACAACTAGAAGGAAAGATTAAAATAGCAATTGCCCTAGACTTTTGACAATAGACAAGTATACTCCAAAACTCCTAGGAGAAAACTTGCTTTCTGTTTCTGTCTGTTTGTTGAAGCCTTTTGGTAAGTGATCCATCTTGTTCAAAAGCAGGAAACTGTTTTAAATAAGTCCACCTAAGGGGCATCCTTAAAAGAGAGAATCTCATACCTCTCAGGAGACAGTGGAATGCATTCTTTGATTGGTATGCAGGAGTTTCTAAAAGACAAAGTGACTTCAAAAACACCTCTAAAAATATAGCATGCAAAACAAAACAAAACTTTGGCCATTTGAGCAAGTAAACTTAACTTAGCCCATCTTCCAGAAAAATAATTCAGGTTCAACTATTCTTTTGAGTTTGTATCTGAGATGTGGCTAAAATCCAAAACAAAACTATAAGATCCCTGTTTGCATCTGTCTGTATGCTCACCTGTATCTGTATATACAGTATTGTAGATGCATGGTATTCTTTAACTCTGGATGGTATTGCTGAGATTAATTGGTAAAGAGCTCTATTTAATTGGCTTAAAAACAAACACGTACTTATTTAAATTAAAGAAATATTACAAAAACTGACCCAAAATGGCCCCTTCAAGTTCATATTATCTAGGATTAAATTTTAGTAATTAATTAAATTTTAGGTTAAGGTTGTTGTTTTAATTAAAACAGGCATGTCTTTGAATTTATCAATGCTGAAAGTAATGCAGGCATATAGTTTTCATTCTGTGTGGCTTTATTGGTCAGATAAGTTCATGCTATCTTTGCTACACAATTTGTCCACAAGAAAAATAACTTAAGATAATGGTTAACTGTTTTACTATCATACGAAGCTTTGTGAGTCATCTAAACACAATAGTTGAGAACAAATAATTTAGATGGATGAAAATGGGATAAAAGGTTTTGGAAGAAATAATTATGTTTTAAGGTATATGTAGTTGAAATATAACTTCCTGAAACCTTTTGGTAACTTGAAATTTTAGAGTTTTGCTAAGTTAAGTTAAATGATGGGTGATCATTTAATAGCTAGATCACTTCCAAATAAAATAAAATACAGAAACACTACAAATATTGTTTTATCCATTTTGCTTTCCTTTACACAGGAACTGAAGGTATTTGGGTCTACTGGTAAACATGTTTTATGCCATATGGGAAAATTACTGTGAGGAAAATATACTTTTACTATTGGTCTGCTCCTGATGGGAGATTGTGAAAGTTTTTGTTTTTGCTTTTTAACCTATTAAGTAAACTGCTTATAAAACAAAGATTTGTGTTTTATCAGAATAATTTCCTGTACTTCAAGTGGTCTAATCAGGTCTTTGATTACTAAAGAAAACTGAGTCTTCAATATTGAAAGAGCTGAGTTTTACTTACAACTATGTAACCTTTTGGTATTTACCTTTGAAATCTTTTATTGTTACTTTGGTCAAATAGATAATTAAGTATAATTTCATAATGATTTGTGGTCTTGTTTGGTCAAATGCCTGAAACACTTTCATATTTTTGACAAATTTACCCAAAATTGGGTTCTAAATGAAGTCTTTTTGACTTTGAACTGAATTCAAGTTCTTCCAGAGGTCTCCTGGAAAATTTCAAAGGATTTATCTCTCACTTGGAAAATGTTAAACTAACCAGGTTTATCTGGTATGCTAAATTGCATGAGAAGTTGTCAAATAAGAAAGAATACTAAACCTTTTTATTTGCATAGGAACATGTTAATATAAATATTCCAAATTGTATGAAATTCCTGAAATTCTGAGACTCCTGATATGTTTTCCATCATAATTTTAAAATGTATGTCACAGAAATAAACAGATCCCCTTGTCAATCCAATTATAATGAACTCTCATCAAATCTTTAACAATGGGCATTTTCAAGTCTTTTTGTCATTTGTAGACAGTTATTGCTTTACTCAGATGCTTTTGCAAGTGTGTTGCTCATGGAAAGGACTCTGACAGGTACTCTGGAACACAGGTCTTTGATAACTTTAAGATCGTAGCACTGAATTGGGTAAGAATTTATAAAACTGTAACGGAAAGTTGAGTGCTTTGGTGTTTTGTTTTCCAGATGTAAAGGACCTCCCCTCCTTTTTCTACTCTCCTTTAAGCTATCTATAACTTATAGCAATTTGCTGAAGTGTATCTTTGCAACAAAGTTTGCAGCATTTATATTTTTCTCCTTACCTGATCCCTCAAGAGTTCTGAAACTCTTTTTTAAAATTCTCATTCAGCAGATGAATGGATAAAGATGTGGCACATATATACAATGGAATATTACTCAGCCATAAAAAGGAATGAAATTGAGTTATTTGCAGTGAGGTGGATGGACCTAGAGTCTGTCATACAGAGTGAAGTAAGCCAGAACGAGGAAAACAAATATCATATGCTAACTCATACATATGGAATCTAAAAAAAATGGTACTGATGAGCCCAGTGACAGGGAAAGTATAAAGATGCAGATGTAGAGAATGGACTTGAGGACATGGGGTGGGGGGCGAAGGGGAAACTGGGACGAAGTGAGAGAGTAGCATTGACATATATACACTACCAAATACAAAATAGCTAGCTAGCGGGAAGCTGCTGCATAACACAGGGAAATAAACTCAATGATGGGTGATGAGTTAGAGGACTGGGATAGGGAGGGTGGGAAGGAGTCACGGGAGGGAGGGGATACGGGGATATATGTATAAATACAGCTGATTCACTTTGTTGTACAGCAAAAACTGGCACAACAGTGTAAAGCAATTATATTCCAATAAAGAGCTTAAAAAATAAAATAAAATTCTCATTTTTCATAACAATGTATGTGTTTGCATAGGCTCAATGGGAGTCTGATCTCCTTGTAACAGGACACCCAATACACTTGCCTTCTGCTTCTTTTGCTCAACAGCTGGTAAAGGGAGATAGACTTCTCTGTTGCAAAGGCTCCTATTAAAAAATAACCATGTCCTGGTAGAGCACTTTTTTTGCAACACACTCCTGGGAGACAAAGACCTCAAATATTACAACCTGGAAATTTTGTATCCTGGAAAAGACACCTTCAAAAGGCCTATCAGGTACTGTCAATTAACCTTTGTGCCATCAAACTTCAGGGAGTAGGCCCCTGGTTCCACATAAAGAAGATGCCAAATCCCAGCTGAACCTGCTCATCCTCCAGCAACCTGAAGATAAAGCTAAGATCTGAAGAAGATTATATCTGAGGCTGACAGCTTTTCCAAGATACCTGGACCAGGCCTGTATCCCTCTTTTTCAATACTGTCTCTTACCATATTTTCTCCCTCTTTTCAATGAAAGAACAACGTCCTCATCCATATTTCTCAATCCTTTGCAAAAGAGGGAAACCTCTCTGATTGCTGGATTTGCCATCAGAAACCTCAGTCCATGCAAGATAGGAATGGTCCTTTGGTTCACTCTATAAGTAATTTTACTGGGGTTCTGGATGATGTTGTTTGTAAAAATTGCTCCGTGGGCCCATTTTATAGTTAGGGGGCTAAGCTCAAACTTATTTCTTGCTTCAATTTGACCCAGTCTTGTTATGGGAAAATAAGATCTTTTGAATGTTTAAGAACTTTTATTGAGATATAATTGACATATAATAAACTGTATATATTTAAAATGTAAAATTTGATATTTTTTTTCTTATTAGTAATGTATATATGGCAATCCCAATCTCCCAATTCACCCCCATCCTTGAATGTTTCTATGAAATGTCCTGTGGAGTTGGCCATGAAAGTTGGATCATTTGTAAATTTGCTGACATATCTAGGTAACCTCTTGGTGTGTAACAGTGTAATGTCTGAGCCTTGGTGAAATAATGCTAATACCTTTATGGCAGTGAGTTAATCCATAGATATTATCACTTATGCAAGGGCCTGATATACACAACATGGTCACACCTTCATATGTGGAAGTTTTGGCAATGGCCTTTATGCTTGGGCAACTCATTGATTTAACAGCTGGAGAATACAAGGACAATGTGCCCTTGCTGTATTCATTGTCCTAGTCTCCCTACATAATTGTACAGAAGCTTCTCATTTGTTCATCCCATTAAGCCTCTATAACTGCCTTAAGTGAGAACTTACAGGAGGTGTATGTGATTCTGGCTTTGCCTCTGTAGGTAGAGACTTCTTCACATGAATTAGAGTGAGTGCCAATGAACAAAAGGTCAGAAATGCCTCCCTGATATTAGGAGAGTTAGCTGACTCTGTAGCCAACACATTTTCAGCTCAGCAATGGTCACTTAACTCATTGGCCAAGGCGATTTTGGATAACTGCATAGCCCATGATCACCTACTCACTGAGCAAGCAGGCATCTATGCAATAGCAAACACCTCTTATGCAGGTGGAAAAATACCTCTGGGGAAATAGAGACCCAATTATATAAAATTAAAGATAATGCACATTGGTTACAGCAAATTTCACTTGACAAACCATTGTCTTTTGATTTATTCAGCTGGCTACCTTCAAGTCTGGGCATCTTGTTTAGAACCATCTTGCAAACTGGGGTTATTATGTTGTTTTTAATACTGCTCTGTATATTGTGGTTAAGTTCTGCACCTGTTGCTTGTCTAACCTTTATAAAAATGACATGCCTAATAAGATGATGCTAGCTCAGTGCTTGAAGATAATTTCTAGCACTTAGGACCTTGATTAAATATGGACTTTTTACAAGAAATTCCTGAGAGTTCTCCCTACTGTCTTTCCTTTTTAACCAAATGCAGCCTAATAAGGTTTCTGATTGGTGTGCTTTTTTCTCCAACATGAGGCATAACAACCAGGGAAGGGTCTTCCTGGCACCAAGGGACAGAACACTATAAGCAGAGATCCTGGCTCTTGATCAGCAATGCTTTTAAGGAAATACCTTGATCAAAAGGGGGAAATGTGGAATTAATTAAAGAAATCCTCAGCTAAAATTGGAGTCAGGACAGGCTTTTATGGGGCGCTCTCATGTCCTGGTGATGCCATGCATTATCAATTATTCCAAATGGAAAGAGATGTAGACCTACATGGAAGGTGTTGCCTACTTTACTATCCAGCAGGAAGAAAACATCTTCCTCAGATGACAGCCCAGCCAATCAGAGGCTGTAGCAGCCCAATCAATGAGAAGCCTCCATATTGGATTCTCAGCTTCCTCCGATGGACTATTTGGTTATTATGGCACCTCCTAACTCTACTCTTCTCCCTTTAAAAGCAAGTCCCCCATCCTTGTTTTCTGAATTTGCCTATGGGCTACCATAGTTCGCATATCATGAATTGTAGTTCCTCTGGCTATTCCCAAATAAACTCACTTTTGCTGTTAAAATAACTGGCTGTTATACTATTAAAGTTGACAAAATCCAAAGGTAGAATCAGAAGTGACCCCACTTACCATCACTCTCAATGACCCACTAGGCAGATTTTGTGTCTCATGTTCCTGCAACCCTGTGTTCTGCAGGGTATGTCCCAAAAGAGAACATACCTTTGCCAGGAGAGAGCAAGGGTCCCATTGAACTATAAGTTAAGACTGCCACCAGGACACTTTGGAGTCAGTGGGTGAAAATGGGTGTCACCATATTGAGAGGAGTCATTGAGCTTCATTAGCAGGTGGAGATGGGAGGGCAGAAGCAAGACAACCCACTGGGGTGCCTCCTAGCTCTCCCTTGTCTCACTGTAACTGTGAATAGACATGTGCAGCCACTCAAAACTGAGAAGGGTACAATGATCAAGAATTTAAACCCTTCAGGAATGAAGTTCAATACTATCAGGTAAGACACTAACATCTGCATAGTTGAGAGCAAGGGTGAGGGGGGGATTAGGATGAAGAGTGGAGGAAGGATGAAGATGCTCAGTTGTAGCCCCAAGATCAACTGCAGTGGTGGGTGTTGTTCCCTTATCCTTTAAGCAAAAAGTTCCATGGGAACCTTGAAGGAGCTGCTACCTGCAACTTCCAGTGCAACCCAAGGGGTGGACTGTGGTGGTAATCAGAATGTGCCTCATGGACAACCAACAACAGAAGCATGAATGACCCAGGGACCTGGCAGCTGGGCTCAGAAAATCATTGCCATGTTTGCACTGAGGCCACACTTCCCATGGGCTGCTCCTTATACATGACAGACTGCTACAGGGATACTTAGGTTGGTTCTGGGAGACCTCCACTGATGGCTGACTTTGGCTCGAGGACTCTCCAACAGCGTTGCAGAACTGTCTTCCGAATGCATATACAGTTTAGGATGCTCCCACCAGCTACCCTTCCCTCACTCTTTCCCTCATTTGGAGTCAGGCTTGTTTTGCTGTGTGACTTGGCTTTCCCATCCTTTCTCATCCCCTTTCCCATTTTTTTTCTTACACAGGTGCTTTCCCTAATAGAATCCTTACATGTTTAATCCCATCTTGGCATCTGCTCAGTAGTGCACTGGTAAACTGATCTCCAAAAACAAAAGGACACATTTGTAGCACTGGCTGACTTCCGTGGTATAAATAGTCCTTGCCATGGTGGACTTCCACCAATGGTTCTTACAAAATTCCTAAATGGCTCTCATGAGCTGGTATGAGCCACTCCAGTGCTTCACTTCATCTGCCTCTGGGGACTGAGGGGATCTGGACCAACACCTGTGGGGTGGACCTAGAGGGGAAGATGTGCTTCAAGGAAGGATGAGTTAAAATTTGGCGTTGGGGTATTTGTCGATTGTCAGCATCTGACTTCAGTAAGGAGGTATCTTCTCCATGCTTGAAAAGTCTCTGATGTTTCTGACACTTTTTCAAACTGGGATCAACTTACACACTTATAGAAATCTGACATGTGGCCCATCCTTAATGACATATCATCCATAGTTCTAGTCATTCGTCCCAGCTCCCCTTAATCCATTCATCCACCTGCTGTCTGATGAGCCTACCTAAAGCAAAACTCTGACCATGTAAATACCTCTGCTCAAAGATCTCCAACAGCTTTCTTGTCCTAGAGAGGCATTTCTCAATGCATGGAACAGTGGAGGATGTTAATAGGTGTTGTGAGGATTGAGGGTAGCATGATCAAATGAGTTTGGGCAACACTAAGTTAAACAAAATGAGTCAGGTTTGTGTCAGGACTTATCATAAGGTATTGTAAATTGCCTACAGGGCTATGCAACATCTCCCAAAGTTATTTAACTATGGCTCCCTTCCCCTGCTTTTTCTTCACAGCATCTCAGGGAACTAGCATTCTGTGGAACACACTGGAAATGCTGGATATGATGGCTTAAAGGACAAAATCCAAATTCCTTGGTCTAGCCATTGAGGCTGCACTCTTTTGGCTTCAACAGCTGTTGAACCTTATTTTCCTTCCTGAACCTTTTGTTCCAGGAAACTTAAACATACTCATTGTGCCTACCTATCGATGCTTCACTGCCTCTGGACATTTCATGTTCTTCCTTCTGCCTCTAATGTCTTTCTTCCTCTTCTTCAACTATTGAAATTCATCTGCCCTTTCAAGCCCAGCTCAGTGCCACCTTTTCTCGGAAGTCTCATCTGAAACAACATGATAGGGGACTTCCCTGGCAGTGCAGTAAGACTCAGTGCTTCCAATGCAGGGGATGCATGTTCGATACCTGGTTGGGGAACTAGGATCCCACATGCCGTGTGGCACTACCTAAATAAATAAACATGATATTTTTAAAACTTGTGGGGGAGGGGCAAGATAGAAGTAGGGGAGAGGGAGGTACAAACTACTGGGTGTAAGATAGTCTCAAGGATGTATTATACAACATGGGGAATATATCCAATATTTTGTAATAACTGTACATGGAAAGTAACCTTAAAAAATTGTATGAAATTTTTTAAAAATTAAAAAAAGTTGTGGTAAAAATATATATTATATAAAATTTACCATCATAGCCATTTTTAAGTGCACAGTTCAGTGATATTAAGTACATATATATTATTGTCCAACCATCACCACCATCCATCCATAGAACTCTTCTTCTTGCAAAACTGAAACTCTGTACCCATTAAACAATAATCCCATATTACTCCCCCCACCCCCACCTCCAGGCACTCGCATTCTACTTTTGGTCTCTGAATTTGACTACTCTAGGTACCTCATATAAATGGAATCATATAGTACTTGTCCTTCTGTGAATTGCTTATTTTACTTAGCATCGTGTCTTCAAGATTAATCCATGTTGTAGCATGTGTCAGTATTTTGTTCCTTTGTAAGGCTAAGTCATATTCCATTGTATGTATATACTGTGCTTTCTTTATCCATTCATTCGTTGATGGACACTTGGGTTGTCTTCACCTTTTGGCTGTTGTGAATAATACTGCTATGAACATGTGTGTACAAATAACGTGTTTGAATTCTTGCTTTCAATTCTTTTGGGTTTATACCCAGCGGTGGGATTGCTGGATCTTATGGTAGTTCTATTTTTAATTTTTTGAGGAACTGCCATACTGTTCTCCACGGTGGCTGTACTATTTTACATTCTTGAAACTACATGACCTTTCTACAGTGCTCTGTGTGAGTTATTACATTCCATTATGCTTTTAGCCACTTATACAAGTCTTCTTTCTTGTATTATAAATTCCTAAAAGATAAGATCCACATCCAATTTTTCCATTTCCTCCCCGATGTCTATACTAGTGCCTTAATGTTGTACCTACTGATGTTCTGCCCCTCAATGCTATGCCTCACTGATTGTTGAAGGGCTGAATTTCTATCCACACTGACATTCTACTAACGATTCACAGGTAGTCACACAAATGGTCACATCATAATCTTTCTACTCTTCATCATGGTAAATGAAACCTCTATTAAAGGATCTTAAGGAAAATCAAGCCATTTATTTGCACCAAGAATACTGTCCTGATGCACTTAAGTGCCCCAAAACAGAGTGGAGATGGTACTTTTCCACAGTGTTTGCTACTTATCGCATCAAAACAAACCCACCCCACAGACAGGTTCACAAAGATGTGCTATGAACTGGATGTGTATAAACCCCACCCCCCAAAACCATATATTGAAACCCTAACCTCCAATGTATTGATATTTGGAGGTGGGTCCTTTGGGATATAATTGTGTTTGGATAAAGTCATGGGGGTGGGTCACCCATGATGGGATTTGCACCCTTATAAGGGGATGAAGAGACCAGAGCTCTCTCTCTGCCAAGTGAAGATACAGGGAGGAAGCAGCTATCTACAAGACAAGAAGAGTGACCTCACTGGGAACCTAATTGACTGACACCTTAATCTTGGACTTCAAGCCTCCAAAACTGTGAGAAATAAATGTCTGTTGCTTAAGACACCCAGTCTATGGTTTTTTGTTATAGCAACCCAAATTCACTAAGACAGGATACAAAACTGGAAGGCCGCCAGGTAGCTCCTGACCTAGCCCTTCCAAGGTCAGTTTTGGTAGCTGCCTCCCTGCTTGCATTCTCATTCTGGAATACAGCTTCCCTGAGAAATGAATATGTTGAAAATCTCCATCTCTCCTGAGGAGGAAGCAAGACCGAATGGGAAATCGTTCCTTAGCATTCTCAATCCCAGCTACTTTCAGAAGAAGACATCCACCCAGCAGGCTGGTCTTTCTGTTTTCTTCTTCATATTTCTCTCCCATAGCTACTGTCCCTCTTTCCCCAGGTTTACATTTAACTTGGAAAAAAAAATCAGTTACTTAGAATTTTGAGCAAATGTTAATCACCACCAGCAGTCTTAGTAATCTGCTTTTGCCATTTCTACTGAGGTGGGCAGGCTAATTTAGCTTGTCAGTGGAGACTCTGTCTGCTATTAACCTCTTCACCTCTTTGTCTTTTTCGAGTCTAGTTGCTTTTGCAGGGTTTAATTGGATTAGGGTTAGGGTCTCAGAGACGTTCAGATCTGGAACCTTTATTAGATGAGACAATGGAAAACAGGAGGTATGGGGGGAGGGCAGTAATTCAATGCCTGGCTCACGGGAGAGAATTAAATCCAGAATTAGTGAGACTTGGGGGCAGGGCCTCCCCATAGGGATTTCCCTTAGGTCCCAAATTGCTCTACGTCAAGGAGCCCCTGGGAGAGGTGAGCACAGGCATGTTTGGTGCTTTTTTCCTTTTTTTTTTTTTCTTAAGGAGGAGACAAGACATATTGGTGGCTTGCTAGGGAGAGAGACAGCACAGTAAGACAGAAGCAGTGTGGTGTTGTGAAAAGCACCAAATGTTATACAGTTGGTTAAAAAAAAAAAAGGTAACAATTTATGGTCTCCACAACAGCTTCTGTCATACACTAAACTTGGACACTGAAGTGTGCTGGAAACTTGTCTCCAGGGTTAGGAGAAATAGCCAGCACTTCAAACCATAGCACCCAGAGGATGTGATGGACTCGGTGCTGAGGTTTTCTGAAGAGGGAGGATGTGGGAGGAAGATGCCAATCTGGTGGGTTAGAGTCCAGAAATAAGGTATTCTATCAGAACCTCCATCATATGGGGTGTGCACTGCACAACTCCAGACGCACCATTCACAGGACATTGGCAGTAATACCTGTGATATTACATGATCAGTACTTATTTCTAGGCAGCTGCCCCTCCCTCTCTTCCACGGTTACCATGGGAGCTCCACGCACACATCTAACTCACATTTGACTAATCAGGGTTTTCTGTCCCTTTGGTCAAGCTGATTGGTCCAGGGCTGGGCACTTGACTTAATCTGGGCTATAAAATGTAAAGTCTGAGAAATTCCAATGGCCACTGTGTGGACCTGGGAAGCAGAGGCCAGTTCGAAGAAAGAGAGAAGAATTTAATATATGCAGACTGTAGCAGATGCTGGAGAAGTAGAGAAAGATGTTCGAGTCCATATTTCCAGGTGTCCTTGAGTAACAAATGGATTCCATGAGACAATAAATACCCCTTCATGTTTAAGCTGGTTCAAATTGGGCTTCTGTCACTTGAAGTCATTATTGTTCTGAATAATATGCTAGAGGTTAGGGTCAGGGTTGTGAGTCCACTGTTATTTTAAGTCCTTTATCAGATTTGGATTAGGAGCCCTCCAGAGATCAAGCCTAGCTCGCAGGAGTTAGAGGCAGGCAAGATGTGGGAAGGGTTTCAGAGACCCAACCAAAGAGGATGGTCTGAGGATTTAAGCACAAACTGCCAGGGGACACATGATGATCAGAGGGCATGTAGGTGACCAGGGCAACTACCTGATACTGGCCTTAGGACAGCAAGACACTACTCAGTGGGTAAGGAACTGCTGCTTCCACTCCATTTGTCAGGATGCCCTCAGATTTACCAACATAATTGTCACAGCAAAAGTAAAAAACAAATAATCTGATTTAAAAAATAAGCAAAGGACTCGAATAGACATTTTGCTAAAGAAGACATACTAATGGCCAGTAAGCACTTGAGAAGATTCTCAACATTGCTAATTTACAGGGAAATGCAAGTCAAAACCACAGTGAGATATCACTCCACATTCATTAGGATGCCTACTAAAAACAAAAAGCAAAACAAGCTCCCCTGCTTCCAAAACCAGAAAACACAGTAAGTATTGGTAAGGATGTAGAGAAATTGAAACTCTTGTGCATCATTGGTAGGAATGCAAAATGGTGCAACCACTATGGAAAACAGAATGGTGGATCGTCAAAAAATTAAAAATAGAATTCCTATGTGCTACGGACTGAATTGTGTCTCCCCCCACCCCAGCTTTATACATTGAAGCCCTAACTCCCAAAGGGATGGTATTTGGAGATGGCAAATGGTACTTGGGAGGTGATTGGGCTTAGATGAGCGTGGGGTCACCACGATGGCCCTTATAAGACCAGACCAGAGCCCTGTCTCTGTCTCTCTCTTTGCCATGTGAGGACACAGCAAGAAGGCATTCATCTGTAAGCCAGGAAGAGAGCTCTCACCAGAACTCGACCATACTGGCACCCTGATCTTGGACTTCCAGCCTCCAGAACTAAGAGAAAATAAATTTCTGTTGTTTAAGCCACCCAGGCTGTGGTATTTTGTTATGGCAGCCTGGGCTGACTAAGACACTATATGATCCAGCAATTCCCACGTGCAATCTGGCCCCAAACCTTCTTTCTGCTATATTGTCATTATACCTATTCTTTGTCCTGCAAACCCTCCTCACCCCTGGGACAGTGCTTTTGCTAGTCTTACCATTTTAGGTTGCTCCCCCATCCCCAGTTCCACCTGCCACCTAACCCTCTCATTGGAAAAGACATCTCTTTCATCCGAACTCTTCTAGCATTTTGACTGTTTCTCTTGTGTGACATCGACCACATTTGGCTTTGTCATAATTATTTCTGTATTTGTCTTATTTTTTCTATTGGACTCTAAGGTTATTGAGGGCAGGGAGGGAGGGAGGGAGCCTTATGTATCCACCAGTTCCTTCTGGCTGATGTCAGTGTTTGACGAACGGCAAGATTTCAATAAAAGTTGCTTGCAAATGAACCTGGGGAAGCTGAGAAGATTTGTAATCAACAGCACGAGAATTAGCACAGAAAAAAATTTAGGGTGTTCTGCTCACATCTACCTTCTTCCATCTCCAATTTGGTCTGTAAATAGGAACAAATGTCAGTCATGGGTGTGGCCATGTTGTTCTGTCTTTTCTGCTGCACACATGTAGCACGTTCATGTTTCCAAGAATAACCCTTCACAAAAGCCTTGCTATCCTCACTCCTTACACACATGCACGTAGCAAAAGAATCCTGGAGATTCTGAAAGGCTTCCTAGAGTTACAGTGGGAAAAATCAGGGAGATGTTTCCTGATAAATGTCCTCATCACACCAGTGACTGTGAAACTGTACCCGAAGAGGCCCTGGAGTTGCTGGACCTGGGCTCATCTCACAGGTTGTGTGGAGCACACAACAGGCCTGGCCCGCAATTTGGAGTCCGAGGGAAGAGAAGGAGCTGTTCCCTATTCCCATTTGGGGAGAGATGGGCCCTAAGACCAACAGCTAGTGAGTGTTTACTGAGCACTTACTATATGCCAGATATGCTCAATCTTGCATTGCCTGATGGGGTAGCCACTAGTCACATGTAGCTATTGAGCCCTTGAAATGTGGCTACTGAATTGAAAAATGGGATCTTTGATTTAATTTAAGCTTAAAAACAAGTACTCTATTAGGTTATTAGAAAATATTTAAGAATGGTTGGAGCTAACTTGGGTGTGTGAATTTATTTCTTCAACTATAAATTTTATGAAATCTAACAGGAAGCAAATCTTTCTGCTGAAAATTCAGTATTTGAATTGGGTTGCATGGTGTTAGAAACACATCAGATTTTGAAGATTTAGCCTGAATAAAAGAATGTTAGACATCTCATCAATAGTTTTTATGTTGATTATATGTTGAAATTATAATATTGGGGTTATAGGTATTGGGTTGAATAAAACATGTGATTAAAATCAATGTTACATGTTTCTTTTCACTTTTTATTTATTTTTTTATTTTTTTTAGTGCCACACGGGCTTAGTTGCTCCACGGCATGTGGAATCTTCCTAGAACAGGGATCGAACCCGTGTTCCCTGCATTGGCAGGCGGATTCTTAACCACTGCGCCACCTAGGAAGCCCCTCTTTTCACTTTTTAAAATGTGGCTACCAAAGAGTTTTAAATTTCATATATGCTTGCATTATTTCTATGGAACAGTGCTTCGTGCTCTGCTAAACATTTTAACATACATTATCTAACTGAATCCACAAAACAACTCTAGGAAGTAGATACCATTATTATCACCACCTCTTTACAGAGGATGCTCAGAGAGATACAGCAACTTACCCAAAGTCACGCACACTATGCTATGCTCTCTCTGGGGCCTGGGGGCTAGGCCTGAGCACAGGAGACCCTTTGTGATTCTGGCCTTCTGCCTGGGTGCCAGAATCACAAAGGGCCTCATATGCAGACTTTTTGGTAATATTTATGAAAGATGCTACACGTATAGCATAGGTATAGTAACAGAATTGAAAGCAGATATTAATCATTTAATTTCAATTTCTTAACTATAAGTACATAAAATACCTCACAGTTTTGGTAAACTTGTTTTGGCATTTCTTAATTTTGAAATATCCTGGAAGCTTCAAGAAATGGAAGAGATCAAATCTCTCCAGACTTCTGAGAGGCCCTGGTATCACATTAAATAATTTCCCTAGCCGCCCCAAATGCTGCCAAGGATAGTTTTGAGTCAGTATTATGAAGAGTGATTCAGGAATTGGATAAGACAGGTTTATCGAAATAGGGGTGGGTACAGGCTGGCTGCAAGATCACGCTCCTAACCTCTCGAGCTATGCTGTTGCTGTTGATTAATCATCCAGGCGAAGGTGGCAAGACGCTGAGGTGGAAGGAAAAGAGGGGAAACCAGGGAGACATGTTCCAAGACCAAGTTTTCTAAGAGGCTGGTGGGAACCTGGGAAGGCTCCATCACAATAGGAACATGCTGGCCTCGAGCTCACTACAAAATGGCACAACCCACTCTGCTCCCTGCCCTGCAAGAACCTGCCCTGGGTCCTGGCTTTGTATCGTTTGCAATGTAGATGCACCGTGGGAATGGACACTGTCAGGGTGTCAAGGAGATGACAGAACTCCACTTAGGCAAGGAAAGACTGACTAAGATGAGGAGAGTAAACAAAACCAGTGCAGGGATGCACCAAAGTCAAGTGCTGCTCCCCGTAGGCCTACAAGGCCTGTGCTTGCCCAGCTTCAAGACCGAAGAAAGAGCCCAGAGTTAGCGACAGACATCGATAATTAACGGATAGGGAAACTTACATGTCTGAAGCAACGTCCTGGAGCAATGCGGCAGGCAGGACATGGTGGCAGTCTTTGCAGGGGGTGGGGTGGGGAGGTTACCAGTTATAGTGGGAATTGATGTCAGGTTGGCTCATGGTTACCAGGGAAACCAGCAGAGGAGCACGCCCCTCCCCTCCCCTTTGATGAGCTATCACGGTGGAGATGTTCTGATTTAAAGATTAGAACAATCACCAGCTGGGGCCGGGGCAAATCTGTAGGAAGGTCAGCCATGAGAGTAGGGAGTAGGTGAAGCAGGCACTGGTCGAGCAGGGTAGGTACAGAGAACCAAAGAACAGCCATCTTGGGTGGCCTGACCACACTACGCAATTCCCAGGTTCACCTGGAACAGCTTTGAGTCTGCTTTGAGTTACTGTAGTGAACTGGGCTTGCTGGGTCACGTCGTCCAGTATTTAATCAAATAATTAAGTGTGATTCTTCATGGAACAGTGAAATCAGAATTCACGGTTACGCAATGACATGAGCAGGCTGGTTTTAAAGGTGGTGGCCTTAACTTAGACTGATAGCATTTAATATGCAAAAATCACAGGTGTCTCTGTTAAAGGCTCAGAATGCTCCTACCAGCCTTCAATTGGGAGATGAAACCAAAGAGGATTCACCTGAGGTTCTTGAAATATGTTTTCTTATTAACTGTCACATCAATATGCTTGGAGCATCAGTATGTCTGGAAGGATGCTATCCTCACACAAAAAGTGGGGAAGTTGAGGTTATTCTCCCCCCTTTTGGATGCCTGTACAAGACATTCCAACTGTTAGATTCCACTTGTTAGCTAAGTGCCTCTTCTAAGATGTAAATATCTTTGGGAAAGTTGAGACTAAGCAATTCACGTATTCACGTGAGATGGTTTAACCTCACTGCCTTTCTCCTAACACCTCTTGACCATTGAGAATATAGACATTTTCAAGGGGCTGGGGGTGGAGAGTAGAAAGAAACTGATATTTATCTACTTATGGCATACCCCGGCAGGGAAGACCTTGGCTGTGATGTGAACTGGGGGTGGTGAAGGGAGAGATTTGCGAGTAGGGGTTATTAGAAAGGAAAACAACTGCTCTGCAAGGAAGATAGAAGTGTTCAAAGGAAGGGTTTTTACTCTTCGAACTTATGTCTGGGACTGGGCATGTATGTGGTCTCTCTACCATGCGTGGACTATTTGACTATCAAAGTCCGCACATCTGGACGAGTTAAGCAGGGCCGGGGCTAGGAGATGAACCAGAAATATTTTTAAGCCCCTTCCTTGCCGATGAGGCCACTCTATTCTCTGTCCAAGAGGCCTTGATGCATAATTGTAGCTTTTTTTGCAGCAAAAGCAGAAGGGCAGCTGCTGCTAATTTAATTGCACCCAATTTGTGTGGTATTTATTGAGCCTTATGCGTAAGGCACCTTCTTAACAATGTCCCAACCTGACACAACGCTTGCCCCCACGTCCCCCCTACAGTAAACCTGACCATAGGATTCCCAGGCCAGAATGAAAGCCTCAGACCTCCTCAGCAGAAGCAGCCGGGCCTCCGGGTAGCAGTGGTATGTCTCAGCCAAAGCCAGCTGCTCTGACATTTTGTTTTCTTTCCGTTCAGTGCTGATGCTGACACGATGCAAGTTTGCTATAGACATGTTCGAGGTAGTAAGAGCACATTGGAGCATTTAAAGTATTATTTCAAAATGGGGGAAGAAAGGAAAACAGACAAAGAGGGACCTCCCTGCTGCCGTTATGATTTTTACTTTTATTTTCTTGTTTCTAGAGCACCCATAGTGGGAAGTGCTTGCTTCCATATATCAATGAATTCAGGGCACACAAATAAAACAAGGCAAAAGGACACTTTTTTTTTTTAAGGCTCTTGCTCCCATTTGTGACAGCTCCACACACTAAGGAAGTAGAGCGGGAGCGGTTTCCAGGGCATCCACGGGAGAGGAGACAAAAGCTTCCCTCTTCCTTTCTGAAAAGGATGCCTTTCCCAAATCACTTTTTCAAGTTTCCCTCCTCAAAATGTGAAATGACGTGGTCCGAGCACTCCGTGTGACTTGGTGGTGTTATATACAGGTTCTAGCGCTCAGATCGGCCCTGGCTGGGCTCCTGGGAGGCGAGGGAGGTGGGGTGGGAGGGAAGCTCAAGGCTGAGGCCCCGAGCTTTATTCTGATTGAAAAGTGCCGCTCCAAAAGTGGCTCCAGAGAAAGCAAGCCCAGGGGTGGTGAAGAGAGGGAGGAAAACCTTAAATTCCCTTTTTAAAAAAGTGGGAATTATTTACTTCAACTGAAAAGAAGAAATCTCCCTCAAAAGAGGGGAAGAAAAAGGCTGAAAGTAACCGCCCCCTCCCCACTCCCCCCTCCGTTGGTCTAAGTGCTGGGACAAACAAAACGACTGATGTGCCCAGTAAATCATCTTGGGTGGGGGAAGGGTTTGAGCAGGAGGCACGGGAAAGAAGCAGAAGCCAGGCCTAGCGTTCTCTGATTCCAGCAGAGGCAGTAAGCAGCAAGGGGCCCCAGCTATGGGATACATAATTGGCTAACGAATAATAAAGCCAAAATTGGATATTAACAGCAATTAGTTTCTGTAGAGGCACTGGGGAAAAGAGCTGTAGAAAACCCCATTGGGCCTCACGCCGAAGCCATGTGAAATTAAACCAGTGTCTCAATTAAATGGGAATACATATTGCCACATCAATCTGGATACGTGTGAGGGGCTGCAGGGAAGGCCCCCCTCCCCAACCCCCTTGACATCCAGGTGCCCCTTCCTGTGTGTCACAAGCTTTCCGCCGCATGACTTTTGTCAGGCACCTTCTGCTCCTGACCTGTGTGTGGCCTCTGGAGGCCAATTGGCCCCTTTCCTTGGGCATGTGACCTTGAGACCAGGGCTCTGAAGGTTATTTCAGGGCACTGGCCTGTTCATCTGGAGGAGCCTTGCAGCACTGGCTGCACCCTCGTGGGCCCAGCAGCTGAGGAAAAGGAGGAGTTTAGTTCTTTTTAAAACAGAAACCAGGTCCAGTGGATGGAAGGGCGGTATCTCTTTCCGCCTGGGACGGGGGTGGGGTGGGGGTTTGGAGGTTCACGGAGCCAGAAAGAGCAAGTTAGGCCGACTTCTCAGCGGCTCCGTCCCCTCTGGCGTAGGATCTGGAACCAGCGCTTAAGGCTGAAGGAGAAATGTGTCGTTTTCCTTCTGGGTTGAGGATGCTGCTGTTGTTTTTGGCTTCTTTAGAGAGTGTTGTGGGGGTGGGGAAGGAAGGCGTTTGGGGAGGGCGAGGACGCGTCGTTGGGGGTGGTGGATCGCTGGGTCCTGGGGAACAAGCCCAGTGCCGCGGGTCGAGAAGAGGAGCCTGGGTGGGCGTAAAGGGGAGTCAGGGAGGATGCCGTGAGGTGGAGAATCGCACCCCGCAACAACCCCACTCTTGAAGGGCTTTCACCCTTGATCTCTTGCTGGTGGGAAGCAAAGGGGGTGGCTAAGAAGTGACTTTCCGGCCGGTCCTCTCCCAGCCTCCTCCCTTGTACCCTCTCCGGGCGGCGCCAGTCCGCCCCACTTTCTGGCTCAATCCGAGCCTTTCTAGAGTGGGGTGAGGTAGTCGGGGCCGCGGGCCCGGAGTGGACGCAAAGGAGGCCCTGAGGAGCATGAGGAGAGAGGGACCGAGGCCCGGGTACCCGGCGGTCCTGCGCAAAAGCCAGGCCGGGAAGCGCTGGGGCGCTGGGAGCAGGGAAGGATGCTTCATCTGTCAAGGCCTTGGGTTTGCCACGTCCCATTCTTCGAAGCTGAAGATGTACCCCCGCCCTGACCCGCACCCCATTCCTACCCCGGAGTCCGTAATCATCTCTGCTGACAGTCCTGCGTCCATGTGTGAAATTGGGGGAGCGGAGGTGGCTTCTCCCGGGACTGTCCCTCCCATTGGTGGCCCCATGCCGAGGGTGCCCTGCCCTCTCCGCGTCTATCCGCGCCTCGGATCCACCCGAAGCATCAGGAAATGAGGGATGAGCTAGGTCTTTGGGGCCTCAAGTTTCTTGATTCGAGCAAGAAGGAAAAAAAAAAATCACAGCCGGGAAAACAGGAGCAAAAAAGCAAAGCAGAATTCCGGAAAGCAGCCCTGTTCCATCTACGCTTTGCTGTATTTAGGTATCTGAGGGGCATGAGGAGAAAAGGCGAAAAGAGCAAGCTTCATGCGCGTTGGGAAGCGGGTCACTGGGAGCCCCGGGGCGCGGGGCCGCGGGCAGGATGGGCGGCGAGGGCTAGCCGGGTGACCCCTGCTGCAGAGCCGGCTGCCGGGCAGCACCTGCTCGCCCGCGGTCCCCGAGAAGAACCGCCTTAAGAACGTTGCACGAAGCGGTAAATGGAACTTCCAGCGAAAATACTGCTTCCTAGGTCCTAGGTCTCTATGTTTGTATATGTTTAAGAAATAGATTGATTTTAATTTAAAATAAACCTGCCTCCCTCCTTTAATTTGGAGAAAGTCCCTAATGATCCTAGAGGTTTATTTGCAAGGGAGGTGCGGGTGGGGAGGGGATGGGGATGGCAGGCAAATCATGACCCAGGTCCTCATTTTTTTGGGTAACATTTCCATTTTAGGACAAAAAGAAGAAGGATTAGAAAATGAAAAGGTGAATCTATGGAGAGTTGCTGACACTTCATTTCTGACCTGGAACATTCCTTGCTCTCAATAATACCTGCTTTTTCTTTTTCGAGGCCATCTAAATTTGGTCCAGCTCTCTCCAGGCCTCCGGCAGAGCTGCATAAGGTGGCCCAGAGCAAGCACATATGGACCGGAAAGCATCCCATTTGAAGTGTTTTTCTTGTTCTATGTCTACATTGGAGTTGCAGTTAAGTATTAAATATGTTTTTTTTTTTTTTTAAACTGAAGTCAAATTGAGTAAGACTTGGCAAAAACACCCAAATAAAAAGAATTGTAGATGGGACTTGGAAGAAAAAAAATCTTTATTAAGTATTATGAGTCTCATAATTGTTATTGACATACTCAGCACTGTGAATCAGCCAGGCAAGCCTCAAACACAAACCACCAGCACATCCCTCAGCCGGTGTTGACTCACTAAACCCACCCACAGAGTAGATGAGGAAGGGTGGTTCCATCTGTCCTGGGGAGAATGCTTTGCAGCTGCCCCCAGAGGACTCCATTCTAAGGTTGGAACAAGCAGTGGGGGTATTATGTAAGTTCAGTAGAGGGAAAGAGAAAAGTACTTCCTTGCGGAGATAGGATAGGTGGATGGATTTTGTGTGTGTGTGGTTAAATGCCTTCCTATAAATATTAGCAATGGATATGATTGTGCGAGAAAATCTATGTATGTATGTGTATATGCCCGCTGAGAAATTACCCTTGCCCCCAATATTTATTTCTTGGGCTAAGGTTCCTCATGCGCCACAAAAACTGTCCCCCCTCCCCACCCCATTGGGGACAGGAATGTAGAGGTGATAGAGGAATTTACCTTTGCCTTAGTTAAAGGATCAGTTTCGTTTCCGCTTAAACAGAGATCTGGGCCTGGGCCGTCTCTGGCAGGGGAAAGAAGAATATTACCAATTTTTCCTTTGATACATTTCTAAATCCATCTTAAAGTGTCCGGTGCTGTCACCTCGATAAACCTATGAGCTCCCATCACTGTGAGGACCACAATGATGGTGGCGCGTGTGAACCGACAGGGATCTTCGTAGCATATTCGGTCAGCAAACTGCCTCAAACATGTCCTACATTAAAAAAAAAATCATATAGCTTTTCCCTTCATTTAAGCCATAGCTTGTAATTACAGGGGCTCAAATAGATAGGTAGAGGTGAAGATGAGGCTGAGAGTTCAAGAATGTCTTGCAAGAGCAGAAATCATCAGATTTTTTACATAAATATCACTGGGCATAAATAGGCCCCTAATAGAGCAGAAGGGAAGAAGCCAGGACTGACCTTGACCCTATACCTCTATTTGGTGAACACAAAAGGGGTCTTGAAATTACCCAGGGAGCAGGGTGGTGCATTCATCACTGCCATTTTCAGCCATTAAAGGACCCCCCCCCCATAAAAACATTTGCGATGAGACCTGGTGAACACCAGAGAAGCCCCAGCAAACCCAGAACACTCCCACACACATAGAGCTTTCTGGAACAAGAGTTTACATAATAAAATATGCCCCTCCCATCCTAATTATTGGCAGCAGGAACCTGGCAGGCCTCCTCCATGGTGCCTGTGGTTTAAACTCTCAGGGAGAAGCGTGTTAGGTTTCCACCTCGAGAAGGCATTTCTTGGGGAGGCATCTGGAGATTGTGCTGGCGGCAGGCACATCAGAGAAGGGCACAGCCTCATCTGATGGAATTACGGGGAAGCAATTACGGAGATGAGGCTCATTAATGTGGACAACTGTGGGGTCGAGGGTTGGTCATCAGAGGCTTAAGTCAGGCCCCAAAGAACTGTTAAGAGCAGCCCTCAGCGGGGGGAGGGGAGGGCCAAGGTGGGACCCTTTAGAGAGAGGACTGTATTGAAGGCAGTGGCTGCCAGTGCCTCTTAGGAGAACCCTAGCTAAGACTCGGGGGTGAGAGAAGATGCTTTCTCGTCCATCCTCCAGCCAGGCTTGCCTTTTGGGACTTGAAGGACAGCCCTGCGCCTGCATTTTGCATGATGTGAACTGCAGCCTTCTCTCTGCAGAGGTGAGCAGGTTCTGACACATTTCTGCCAGACCCAGAGAAGGTTCTGGGAGTGTCTAGATGGCTTACAGCACACTTAACCTCACCTAACTCCAGACACTCCCTTAGGAGGGCAAAGGAAGAACCTAAGATAATAATTCCACAATGATTGGCACACAGTAGGTATTCAATAAATACTTGGGAGGAAATGAGGCTAGGGATTGCCTAATAAATTAGGAAATACGAATTTATATAGTGGGCTAGACTGAGACTTTGGAGAAGAAAGAGCTCCTCAGTAAGCTTCAACTGAAACTCTTTCAGGCCTTGATTCCTGTGTCAGGAATCAAACTAAAACCCTAAGCATCCCTTATGGCCTTGGTCTTGCAAAGACAGGCCTCTGCCAAGGGTGCAGAAAGGGATGCAGCAGCCTTCCTGGGTTGGAAGATCCAGTTCTTGGCCTCCTTTCTCTCCAGGGACCTGCCCCTCCTCCATTTTCTTCACCTGGAAATTGAGTTTAGGTCTCACCACCAACCCCTGCAGCTCAGGGTGGGGGTGGGGTGGTTAATACAGAACTGGAGTTGGGATGGGGCTGTGACTGTGGAGCGCAGGGGGATCTCTAGGACCAGCTGCTGCTCTAGGTCTGTTGATGGGGTGGAAGGCCTATTTGGGTTGCAGGTTCTTCAGGATGAGGAAAGGTTAACCCTTACTATTCCCTGTACAGCCTCTTTCAAAAACAGTCTTTCCTCAGACCCCCACCTGTACACACTCTGTTTTTCCTTCTGTTCAGATTTTAAAAAGGAATGCACCTCCCCCCCACCTTTGGGTCCATGTAGGTTACAGCTGCCCCCCCCCCCCTTCCTTGGCATATCCTGGGTCTCTGCCTAAAACTGCAATTACAGCTGCAAGGAGGAAGTGAGTTCCTCCTGAGAGCCCTGGCCATGCCTGAGCTCTGATGGAGCTTGTGGTGAATGGTCCAGGAGTTTGGTGCTTCTTCCCCCTGTATCTCAATGACTTCCTTAAGCTTGTCAGGTGCCCACAGCTCTACAGCAAAGAGGGATAAACACCTCCCTCCTCCCTACTGGCTTCACTGCCCCCCACCCCCACCCCCCAACCGCAAGCAGAACCCAATATATCTGCAGTCCCAGCCCTGGCACAGTCTTGCCAGTATCCTGGACGCCAGATCATTTGTTTAAAGGGTAAACCAAAGTCTAAGACCAGAGCAAAAACACAGCCATGGAGAAAGGTGTCGACTTGCCTACAATGCACCCCGAGCCCAGAGAAAAATCTGCACACGGAAGCACTCCGCAATGCGTTCACAGCAACACCCGTCAGCACCCCCTCTTCTGTGCTTGTACAGATCTGTGTTTCTGTCACAGAAGCAGCTTCTGTTTCGCTCTCTGAGTCTGTTTGCATCTCTAAGCCCTTGTCTGTCACAAGCCACACACCTCCCCACCCCAAAAGCTCCGGTTGGGGCAGCCCAGCCGGCGAGAGCCCGCGACCCCTCCCGCCTGAAGCCGCAGCGCTGAGCTCTGCGGAGGGCGACTGTGGCTCTCAGTCTGTGGTTCCTTCCTTGGAGGGCCCTCGCGGACCGACGGTGCTCAGCCAGCCCCATTCTTGGCATTCACCGCGTGCCTTAATTGTATGGACATTTAAATCAAGGTCCGCTGTGAACACGGAGAGAGAGGCCTTTCTCCTGAGGAAGGAAAGGAGGAAGGAAGGAAAGGTGGAAGAAAGGAAGGGGGATGGGGAAAAGATGGAATGAGAAAACAAGGAAAAACAAGTAAAAAGCGGCGCGTGTGCGTGCGCACTGACAGCGGGGAAAGGCGTGGGGGTGGGGGAGCGCAGGGAGAAAAGGACCACAGCATCCTCCCTACCGCAGCTCCCCCAATCACACAGACAATGAGATAACAGCGACGTCTTCCAAAGGCTCTTTGTTCTCCCCCATCCTTTCGGATCCAGGCTTTTTCCTGCAAAGCGGAGGGGGTGGTGGGTTGGGGGATGTGGGTGGAAGTGGGAGACGGAGGGGTGCCTCCCCCGTGTTAATTACCCCAACTCCCCTCGCCCCTTCCCAGCGCCTCGCCTTCCCTGCAGCCCCAGACAATGAAAAACACACCACCAACCCCACCTCGCCCTAACGCAGCAAATCCTACCCACCCATCTCGCCCTCAGCTTTGCCCAGGAAACTGAGGGGGGCCAGGAGGGGGAAGACGAGGGCAAGGAACGAGCAGGGCAGCAGGGGCTCGGCCGTGGCTGCCAGGGCAGGGCAGGGCGCGCCGCCGCCGCCTTTACCTCGCTAGCTGAGTTCAGGCGCAACCCGGCCGGGCGTGCCGCAGGGGCGAACTGCCGGGGTCCGGGGCCAGGATCTGGGGAATCAGCCTTCCGGAACTCGGCTGCTGCAGTCCTCTCGCTCAGGTCCCGAGTGGTGGAGGGGAAAAAGGAAAAGGGAAAAAAAAAAAAAAAGGAAAAAAAAAAAACACCCATAAGACCGAGGCCCATCTGGCCCCTCATCAGCTTTGTCAAGTCTTGCATACGCTAAAATGCTAATGACCTAGATAGCTCATGCAAAATGCAGCAGGGAGGGAGGGAGCGAGGGAGGTGGGAGGGAGGAAGAGAAAGAGTGGGGGGGGGGAGGGCAAAGCGAGGGAGGAGGAGACGAAGGGGAGGGGAGAAGAGGGAGGGAGGGAGGGGGAACAGGGAGGGAAGGGGAGAGGGAGAGAGAGAGAGAGAATATATATATGTCTTCGAAACACCCCTACCACTCTCCCCACCCCACCCCACCCCACCCCAAACTGTCAACGGGCTTTACCAGGTGGGCACAGATTTAAAAGGTCACTCTTGTCTAATGCGCTGAATCCCTAGGTAAAAAAAAAAAGGGGGGGGGGAGGGAGGGCTAGGGGATGAATCCCCCAAAGCAAAGGGATAATAAGACATTTTCAGCCCCTTCTCTTTATACCCTTCTCTACCTCTCCGCTCTGTTTACACACAAATCCAGACGCCTCCTTAAGTGTGTACATGGACATATCAATTTTTCATCAATTTCTCAGAGATCCTATCAACAGACACCAGTATGCTCATCCCCAGCAAAACTCAACCTGTGGACCCAAAGGGGGATTAAAACAGACCCCTTCTTTTCGCCATCCTCCTCCAGCTGGACCATCCCCACTCACGTCCCCCTCGCGCCGCTATTCCCTTAGCCCTCCAGGCATCATGTCCGGCTTCTACTCTTTTCTAAGCCTTATGCTCCCCAGTCTCCGCTCCAACACCCAGATCTCGAGAGGGTGAGGCAGGGAGCAGGAAAGCCAAGTTAAGTCTACCTGATCTCCCACAATTCTGCTCTCATTCCCAGAAAACAAACAGACAAACAAGCAAACCCAGCCCCTCCTCAACAATGACAATGTTCAAGCACACCAAAAGGATAAATAAAATTCAATTCGAATACCCTCAGAGATCCGCACGCCGGCGGGCGCCCTACCGCACGGGAGGTCACTCGTATCCCCGAGCCAGCGCTCCCACGCGCCCCTTCTCGCCGATCCCAAAGTGCTTTGTCCCGGGGTCCACTCAGGGTCTTCTTCTTTTCGTTCTTTTTAAGAGACTGCCCCGCAGTCCGCAGCTTTCCAACGAAAGGCATTACATCTACTGGAATACAAAGGATCAAGATAAAGTACATGCAGATGAATGAGGGAGGGATGCGGAGAGGCAAAGGAAGTCCGCATCTTGGGAGCGGCCGCCGGGGCCGGGCCCGAGTGGCTGCCTTCGCTGGGGAATGGGCGGGCGGAGAGCAGGCGCTGGTGGTCTCTCCCCCTGGCAGGAGGAAGTGGTAACCAGGCTAAGAAGCATCACGGTGATGATCATGAGCATGATAAAAAAATTCAGCATCTCCCTTTGGTGAGCCAGAGCCTGCGTGCAGGAGGGACTGCACTGCTGGCGGCGGCGGCCGGGGGAAGCAGAGGAGAGCAGAGCAGGAGGCAAAGGTTGTGGCGGCAGCACCCTCAGATGAATAATAATAACGCGCAGCGCAAGTTGCGGTTCAGCTTGGAAATCCAGCCCTCCGCGTGAACTCGCGTCGAGTGCGGATTGCAGGGGATGGGGAAGAAGGGGCGGGGGGGGGGGGAGGGGAGGGGAGGGAGGAGGGGGAGGGGGAGGAGGGGAGAGAGGAAGGCAGAGAGGGATAGAGAGAATTTGGAGCCTTTTAATTTATCCTTACCCAGCCCTAATCTCGCTCGCCGTTCTCTTTGGGTGAGGTCGATCTCCTTTTTAAAAATTATTATTCCTTTAACGGATTATTCAGCTAAAAGAAGCCACATCTGCTGACTGTACCGAAAACAAGAGGATTAGGAGCCTGTCCACAGAGCTGGGCCCGCAGCCCCCCACCCCCTCTCTGCACCAGCACACGTCATTTTCACTGCCCCCGGGTACCTCCCTCTTCTGCTTGCTTGGGGAGAGCTATGCCAAGGAAAATGGGGATTTGGGAAAGTGAGAAGTGGGAGCGCTCGGAAGAGCGGGAAAGCCAAGGCGGGAGGTGGCGATTCGCACCCCCACATTCGCACGCGCTTCCGTTCATCCGTTTCTATCCTGGGAGAAGGGGGCGCTTGCGCCGTGCCCACACGCGCGGCACCTGCAGTGGTCCGGGTCCTCCGCCTCCTTAACGTAACCCCGACCCCACGGGTCCCGGGACGACTCCGCTCAGCGGCCCGGGACAGCAAACCTACCCCTGGTTCCCCGCCCAGGTCCCCTTCCTCCGCCCGGGTGGCCGCCGCCCCGCAGTTGGTCCACCCCCTGTCTCTCCGGCTTTGGCAAATGGAGTGGGGGGGCTCAGGGCACCGCACGCCCTCTGCTTCTAACCCCAGGCGGGAGGCGCGGGATGAGGGTTTCCGCCGGCCGCTGCGCGGGCGAGGCCCGGGGCGGGGTGGTTGGTGGGGGTTGCTGCGGCGGATGCGGTTGACATCACTGCGGAGAGAGCGCGGCTGTCCCGCCGGTGCGGCGACCGGAGCGCCTTTGCGCATCCCCCTCCCCCGCAGCCCGAGCCGGCGTCAGGGCGGGACAGCGGCGGGGGTGGGGAGAGGGGTAGTGGTGGGGTGGGGGGTAGTCCCATCCCCGCCCCCCTGCAGTCAAGGTGAACATGAAGGAGAGCGGGCGCGCGTGCCCGCGCCTCTGGGTACGTGCGCGCGCCCCTCCTGGCTCCCCTCCTCGCCGCCCGCGGCGCCCTCCCGCCGCTCCGCCCGCGCCGCCGGGGCCAGATGGACGCCCGAGATTAGAGCGCACAGAAGTGCGTCTCCACGTCCGGCCGCCACCCGTCCCGCGAACGTTTAGACTCACTTCGGGAGGCGCCTTTTGTTGTGCTGGTGTGCCCGTGTGGAGTGTTTTTCCGGGAGCGCGGGGTTAGCTTGGCCCTAAAGAAGAACTCAGAAATGAATCTGCCCATGAGAACAAAACCCAAAGACACCCCCGCCCCGACCCCCAACTGAAACCCAGCGCCAGCAAGGAGAAATCTTCGGTCCTTCCCGGGAGCCAGTTCAGCAGCCGCGGGAGTCAACCCTCACCCCGGCGATGTCCGCACACGCAGGGCCCATCTGCTTCCCCTACTCCGGCTTTTCTTCTTTGATGACTTAAAAAAAAGAAAAAAGAAAAGAAAAATCTAAGTGTTCCTTGGGCAGCGCTGGATTCAGAGCAACGAGCGATGGGTAGAAAGAACAAGCCCCTGACAGCTAAAAGCAGCTCCTCAAATCAGATGGCCAGCGCACCGCGGCCGGGAGCCGTCCTGCGGGGTCGCCGCAGATGCGCGCCCACCGTGCGGGAACCGTCCCAATGAATGGTGACCCTGGGCTCGGTCCTTCTCGCTCCCATGCCATTTCGGTTCTTGTCAATTATTGGGTGTTTGCCCCATTAAGAGAAGAATAGCAATCTCACAACCTCTTAGTACTGGCTTTTTGCCTCCAACAGTGTACCACGAGAAGCTTAAAAATAAGCAGTTTTTGTAAATTGTAAGAAGTGGAAAGCTTTGCTTTAAATTGAGAGACAGACAGACAGGGAGGGAGAGAGACAGAGATAGGAGAGGAAAAGAATATAAAACATCCCTGCAGTAGATTTTTAATTTCTGAAGACTGTAGTTTGTTGGAAAGAGCCATCTTCTGGGATCTCTTTCCGGGAAGATTTACCATTCTGAAAACGTTGCCCGCGAACTAAATTACTTTTCTGGTGGAAAAACTATATTGGCTGTCTCTTGGCTCAAGACTTCCACCATTTTGATAAGGGTTTTAGATTCGGGACTGTGTTTCCTATTCACTAAGAATTCCTTAAGCAAGCAGTTCCTGAACCCCTTGTACGTGGAGGGATGGGGCTGAGACTTGAGTTCCAGGTTGTCTTGACTGAAGGGCGGCAGGAAACACCGCTGCTGCCCTTTCCTTGGTTTTCCTTAAAGGCCTGGTTTTGTTTTACTTGAGGACGGTTTCAGTGCGGTCCTCCTGCGCAGTTGCTGCAATGCAGGATATTTGCTCTCTCATCTTGCGGCATGGGGGGAGGGGAGCAGAGAGATGGTTTTGTAACAGGCTCTGCAGGCCTGAGTGGGAACGCCTTAAATGATGAGCCCCGGGTTTAAATAGAAAAGGAAAGAAAAGAAAAAAGAAGAAAAAGAGAAAAAGCAGCTGATGCTGAATTAATAGTTAGAGCATACCCCTGGGGCTTTCTCCAACGAGGGGGTCACGAGTCCTTTCTCCTCCCCCAGTCACAGATTTCATATCTGTTTCTAAACAGTCTGATCAGATGCTGGGACATTTGTGATGGCTTCTTAAAAGCTAAACCCTTGGGCTTAAGGGCTGTCTGTACTCCTGATCAAACTCACCCCAAATACTAACACGTTAAGAAATTACATTGTAAAACCTCCCCAAATCCGATTGACTGGGCTGTTTGGGGCCCATATGGCTGGACAGCTGTGCTGCTCCACGTGAAAAGACACCATTGCCCCCTCGGATGGTATAAAGCGGGGGTTCCCCAGAGAGCTCAGACATGACCTAAGTATTAGCTTAGCCTGGGGTGAAGACTGAGTTAAATCTCTCTCTTCTTGGAGGTTAAAATAAAGACAACAACAAAAATCACAAGAGGTGCACTTTTGAATTCATTGTAAATTGCATGCCTCCCGCTGGTGCCACTAAAGGAAGGGAAGAAGACCAGAGAAATAAACTCTCTGCAGCTCACCACAAGCATGACGTTAGGCAAACTGAAGACA
This sequence comes from Hippopotamus amphibius kiboko, assembly GCF_030028045.1. Taxonomy (NCBI): domain Eukaryota; kingdom Metazoa; phylum Chordata; class Mammalia; order Artiodactyla; family Hippopotamidae; genus Hippopotamus; species Hippopotamus amphibius. The sequence goes on along the minus strand of NC_080187.1, from coordinate 54,012,624 downwards.
CGGGAGGTTGGAAAGAAATATATTATTTGCCAGGCGTACCATGTGTTGGTGACATTTGTGGTTCCCTGTTCAGAGAAGCAGGGTTCTGACCTCAGCCGATGCCTCAATGTTAACCATAAAGAACAGCCATCAGAGCACAATTTCCATGGTGAGAAGATGAAACCGTGCTTTAAAAAGGAAAGCCCATTATGAAATGCAGCCGGATTTAATTTTTAATATGATGGCGGATCCTCTAACGCATTCTTTGCTGGTGTTTGCATTCAGGAGGAGTGATTCATCCTGTGGCAGAAATCAAAATAACATTCTGCAGTACTTTGAAACGGGCTCCTCAGTTTTAAAGGTGTCCTGAAATAGAATATTCTATAACCTTCAAGTTGTGGTGGCTGGAGAAACTGAATACAAAACTCGGTCCCTACTGAGGTGTTCAGGCTAGATAAGAAACAGGCCTGTTTTTACTTACCTGTGTGTGCATTCATGTGCTGTGTCCTCCAGGCTCTTACTTCTCTTCAGGCCTTAAATATTTTAAAATAAGAAGTGGGGGTGGGGGGTGGGGGTGGGGCAGGAACACCTCTTACAAATCACCCTGGAGAGTGAAATGGGGGAAAAATACTGGTTAGAGGATTAGATTCATAAGCTCTGAGTCTAAAGTCAGTCAACGTTGTTTTAGAGAAATTATTTCAATAGTGAAACTACATCCTTTGAAAGCTTTACATAGATTTAGCAGATACTGAAGTGTTCCTTTAGTGTCACTTCACATCTTTGGAAATAGCTACAAATAGTTCTGCAGTGACTGTGGCTTTAAAAAAATAAAGCAATTTTGGAGATATTATTTGAATGGCATAACTAATGATGGAACCCTGGAGATCATTTGGTTTCCTTCTTACTGGAATAGAAGAGGAAAACAAGGCCTGGAGAGAAGGAAAAAATTGCTTCTAGATATCATGTGGATGGTTTGTAGCAAATTCAGCGGTAAAGTTAAGAACAAAACCAGTTCTTTTCATTTTTTGCCTGTATATTTTTCTCATATCATATTTGAACTTTAGGTTTTCTTACGATTTTGTAAGTAAAAGCCCACTGACCCTAGCAAGTACATTTAGTGAGTAGCTTGGATTTAATTTTGAAATTCAAATTTTTCTATTCAGATTTCTCTAGTTTTAGAGATATTTTAGAACAAATTTAGGAAAACACACACTGCCAACCTCTTGTGGCCCAGGAAGGATAGGACAAGAGCCACACAAAAGCTTCTGAGCCTTTGGTCGAGTGAATTAAGTGCCACAACATGCCTAGATGACAATCACATGAGAGCCAGAGCTGGAGGTTTTGAGGAAGGACCCCCAGGACAGAGGTCTGGTAAACAGCATCCTTTCATAAGCACTTTGAGGGAAGGATGAAGCACATGGCAGGAGTCTCTGACACAGATCTAGTTTATCTGGTGGCAGTCCATTTGTTTTGTTTCTGCATTACTTAATAAATTATTCATATTGTACAAAAAAGGAATCTTGGGGGAAAAAAACCCAAAAGTAAAATAAACAGTGGCGTGATGAAGATGACTTCTATGACCTTGGGCAAGTTAGTCACTCTGTCATAGAGGATATGAAACTTCTTCAACAGGAGATGCTCGGAGTAGTTTCTGAAGTCCCTTTCAACACAAATAGCATATGATTCTGTTGTTTAAAAAAAAAATCCACATGTTCCTGAGTCTGGAAGATATTGTTTCCCTTTTAAGATCTACCTGACAGATACTGTTCAGGACCCGAAAAGGTGAACACAGACAGCTTCAAGAAGCGTTGTGTGTGTATTTCAATGACATTCATCGGAAAGTACAACCCTCTTGATTCTTGATGACTCTCTGGGTCAGGAGAAGGTCCCTATATCAGGTGAAAGCATTTTTCTCTTGCCCTTAGAATCCCTCACCACAGTGTAACTGTCTGCCTCTTGTACCTTCACATAAGCAGATCCAAGCTGAGCCCTGCAGCAAATTTTTTTTAAGCTCTTTATTGGAATATAATTGCTTTACACTTTTGTACCAGCTTTTGAGGTACACCGAAGTGAATCAGCTGTATTTATACATATATCCACATATCCCCTCCCTCCCGTGACTCCCTCCCGCTCTCCCTGCCCTGGCCCTCTAAGGCATCACCCATCATCGTGTTGATCTCCCTTTGTTATACAGCAACTTCCCACTAGCTATCTATTTTACAGTTGGTAGTGTATATATGTCTATGCTACTCTCTCACTTCGTCCCAGCTTCCTTTTCGCCCCCCGCCCCCCTGTAGCAAATTTAAAAGCCCTCCCCTTTAGCTCCATCCTGACCTAGATTGCAGGAAGAAGACTAATGATTCATTTGCAATGCTTATGATGGGCATCTAGGCAGGGTCCTCCCTCCCCCTTGCTCAGAAAGAAACCCTGTTACCCTTATCATCTGATATTACCACAAGTAAATATTTTTGTTCAAATTGCTACATAGGGCATGAGGCTATTTCCTAATGAATTATCTGCCCCAGGGACATCTATAACTTGCCAGTGCTTCAGGCAATTTTTAGCATGTGTCAGATTGTGTTTGCATTGGAGAATTTGGACTGGGTTTTTTCTTTTTTTTTCTTTTTGGTGCGGGCAAACTATTCAGTGTTTCTTTTTGTCCTTATGCAGAGATATACAATTCAACATACCTTGAAAAAGAGAAAAGCCTTGTTTGTGCTTAAGAGTCTGATGGGAGCACGCAAACAGTGTAATTACACATAAAGGATCAGATCGTGGAGAGGAAATAATGTTTGTATTCGTATGCCAGATACTGTTTTAATGCAAACTGGACAAGGCTTTCTTTGAGTTTCATTTAAAGGCAGCAACCCTGTACTATAAGTTATGAAACCAGCGCATTACCGTCGGAAAAGCGGTCCTGACTAATAATGAGATGCCAATTGGTGTGTTCATTACATATACAGATTTGAAGCAGAATTAGTAGAAATTATTGAAATGGAAATCTTGTCAATCACAAATGAGACAGCTGACAAGTCAGAGGGAAAAAAAAAACCCAAATGTGATTCATATCTTGTAGGATTGTGTCTGAGGATGATTTAAATAAATTTGGACATTAGGTGGTGACAAGACGAAAATGAAAAATAGTATCCAATTGGGCAAAAAGACTGTGGTAGGCCTGGGGGAGTGTGGAAAAAAAAAAGCAAAGGGGAAAGGGAAGAACGAGGGGGTCGTTTGGAGGATAGCTTGTTTGTAATGAATGAATGAATAGATGAAATCTAGAATATTTATTTCCCAGTAGCCGACACTCAGGAGACATTCAACTATTGTTCATAAAATAAAATCAGTGTCCCTTCTGTGTTGAGCAGCATCAAACAGATTATCTGCATATATAACTCTGCTGGGAGGCCACAGAATTGTCAGCTAGAAGTGCAGTGCAGGCAAAGTCGGTTTACTTCCCATCTTTAATTTCTAAATGCAGTAAACAGGCATTTAAAAACACTGTATGTAAAACAAAGGGCCACTGTGTGCCAGGCAGCTAAGGGACAGGCACAGTGCTGTTTAGATGTTTTCCTTATATGATCTAAATCTCACAGCCTTACTAACTCCATTTTAAAAGAAGAGGTGACTGCTTCCCTGAGCGGTTAAATGACTTTCTCAAATGCATAAGCTGGAATTGGAATCCAGTTATGACCAGCTTCAAAGACTCCGTGCTACAGGCTTCCCCAAAGAGACAAGAACAACGTTATATGAAGTAAAGCTGATATAAAAAAAAAAAAATGGTAAGCGTTTGTCCTGCCTCCTGTACCAAGTTGAAGTGAGCAGTGTGAGACTGACAGAGCAGATGAGAAACACCACTTAAGATAATTTTTCCTGCTAAACTCTGTTGTACACTATGCAAATATGATTGCAAAAGTGGAACACTATCAACATTTTAATGCTAGTTATCTCTCAAAGATGATACTTAGAGTAATCAGCATAAACTTAGTATACTGTATCCTAAATAATAAAAACGTTGGCTTGCATCACTCTGACATCTTGGTACAACCTAGAAAGCCTATCTGGATGATATGTAGTGATAATAACATTCTGCATTCAAACAGCATCTTAACTCACAGCATTCGTCACCTGGGGTAGGGTGGGGAGGGGAGCCGGAAAATAGAGAAGGACTTAGTGGCTCCTCTGGGGGCACAGTGCCCGGGGAAATTCTTGGGATGGAGGACAGTAAATCAAGGTGAACATACTTCCCTTTGGTTCCGAGAGGTTTCCTGCTTCCTGTCTTCCCCAAGGCAGGACTGATAAGCTAGACCCCTGTTTGGCAGAGAAGTTTCCTGTTTTTGGTGCATGATTAGATACCCTGAGCTGGTCCTAAACAACAGCAACAGCAGCAGCAGCAACAACAACAACAACAACAAAACAAAAAAAAAGAAAAAAGAAAAGAAAAAAAAAGAAAAAAAGCCAAGAGGTGGACTGAAGCAAGTGATGGAAAAGGTAGGAGGGAATTTTAAAAAAATGATGGGAATTTAGTTTTTATGGTATTTCTTTCTCTGTTTAATATATATTTTTAAATTATTGAGCTGCCCCAGAACAGGAAACGATGGCATTACATTAAAAATTCCTTAACTTGGCGTATGTCAACAACCACAATATCACCAAGAGTTCCCTGTCTGGTAAAGGAGCTAGCATGCTTGCAGAATGCTGCCTGTGTAGGGTGGGCTACTGATCCTGGAGCCAGGAGGCCAGGTTTCTAGTTCTCAGTTTGCTGCAGTGACCTTGGACAAGGCACTGTCCCCTGTGGAGGGTGCAGGGATTGGACCCAGAGCTCCAAGCTTCCTTTGTTCTGTTCCCTGCTCCTGGCTCTTAAGGCTCCCTCCTGATGCTTGCAGGACAAGATCCCAACTCTGAAACTGTCACTGCACTACATTTATTCTCCTCAGGGAATTTTAAAAGGCCATAACATCAATTAACAGCATTTTGGGAACCCCTAAGCTGGTAAGGGATGGTTGGGGGAAACAGAGGAGGCTTTCCTGGCACTTCTGAAATTGTGCTCGTTTTGTGTGGATCCCTGTCCTCTTCTACCATAGAGGGTGGACACTATAGGAGAACAAGCAGGGGCCTTGGGGCCAAGACAGACGCAGGACCACATACCGGCTCCACCACCCACCTGCTCAGTGACTTTGGATAGTTTATCACGTGCAACATGGGGATGATGATAATGTCAGCCTCGCAGGGATAGTGTTTACTGAGAGAACACCCAATAAATGCCAGTTTTGTAGTTCTGTTTCTGCCTTCTCTCTAAAAGGGGAGGCAGGGATGATTCCCTCTCTGTCATTCCCCCCCCCACCCCCCGCAGTAAAAGATGATGCAGGGCTGTGTGCAGGGAAAATGCAATGCCACGTGCTGTGGGGTTGAAGAAGGGGACATGGGGAAGGATTATTTTATGACGCATCATGTAGTTGACCCACAAGGTTCTGTGGGTCAAGTGATGTGAAAACAGCACATTGTGAAATAGGGAGAAATACAGCTATGCACTCTTCCTGAACCCTGGGGGAACGTTTTGGAATTCTGAGGGTCTCAGAAGCTCCCACAGAAACGGAGCTTGAGCAGGTGGGGAACATTGCCTCCTTGAGCTGACTGGCTATCTTGGCCCCATTGTGTATGGAGCAGTCAGAGACGGAAGAGAAGCTTAGAGCTAGAAGATGAGGACATTGAGACCCAGAGGAGTGAAGCACCTTTTCACGGCCCCCCAGTTATTCGGTGGCTGGAATCAAAGAGGAAAGTGCTGCCACAAGTATGTGTGGCACAGAGGACGGACCAGATGAGAAGAGGTAGAAATCTATGCTGGGGGAATCTGGAGAATCTGCTGACATGTTTTCTCACTGATCCTGAGCACAGCTCTGACAGAACCCCAAGCTTCTGAGTTTCTCTTTTAGATGAAGAATTGTTATACCTACCTCAGAGAGTGGTCACCAGGATAAAATGGCACAGTGCACAATAGACACTTACAATGCTTTGTCATAGTAAGTGCTCACCAATATTAGTCGAAGACATTTTTTTACCTCAAAAAAAAAAAAAAAAGGCATCCATGTTGCTGTTGACAAAGAAAGACGGTTAGTATAACTGGCTTTCTTCTTAGTGAAAAAGCCGGAGAAGTTCCCCAACACCTGTGGTAATGATATCACCATTAACAGCAGAGGAGGCCAATTGTAACCACATTTTCTAAGGATTTAAGTAACTCTCTTTCTTTTGGAGACCTGAGCCTTAAAGTTAAGGTCTTTTTTCAAGGAAGTGACAGCCTACAGTATCTACTTTATCATCATTTCACTTCTGGTACAATCTATTCGCAGGGATGCAAGAAGACATTGAAGACATTAGCTGTGGATGTGAAGTTCTTTGGGGATGTCTGGGATAGGCAAGGTGAAATTTAGGACTTGTTTGATGTGATGGAACAGCACAGACTGAGTGAATGAAAGAGTCAACTTTTTAACATCCTAAGGAGAATATTGTAAAAAGCATCCTTAGACATCTTCTTAAATAGCAGTGTCCTAGACCTACTATTTAATTCCTGGCACTAAGAAACCTGAAAACCTCCTGAAAATTAACACCTAAAATTTTTTAGATAAGATATATGAATGTTCTTTTAATTGCACAGTAGAGCTTGAGGGAAATAAACATAACTGGACCAGAAATTAAATCTAGCTATATGCTATTCATAAGCATTGCATCCAAAACATGGAACAAGAAGGCTGAAAGGAAAAAAAATGTGAAAAGAAATAGTAGATAAAAAATAACCAAAAGAAAAATGAGGTAGTTTATTAATGTCATGTAAAATAGACTTGAAGACAAAGACATTGTTAGTGATAAAGATGGTCTCTGCATGATGAACAATTTAAAAATGACAATTAAGAAGAAGAATAGTTTTAAACTTGTATGCCCCTAGAAACATAGCTTCAAAATACAAAAGCAAAAAGGGAAGCAATTTTAGGGAGAAAACAACAAATTGGAAATGATTGTAAGAGGTTTTCATGCACCTCTCTTGGTAATTGATAAAAACAGTTGGAAAGGATCTAAAAGATTTGAACAATACACTCGCAAGCTTGCTTTAATGAATAGGCTTGGAAACCCCTTATCAATAATTAGAAAAATCACATTCTTTTTGTGGACACATGGGACATTTACAAAACTTGATCATGTGCAAGCTCACAAATGAAGTCCCAACAAATACTATGATATGATGTCATACAGATTGTGTTATTTGAGTACAGTATAATTTAGTGAGAAATCATTAGCAAAACAAACCAAAAAACAAACCAAAAAAAATCCCAAACAAACAAACAAACAAACAAAAAAACCCACCTGCTTCCCTTCATGCATTTTGGGGGAAAAAGCATTTCTAAATAACTCACTGGTTCAAGAAGAAATCATATTACTGTTAATTAATTAATTAAAATACTACATATCAAGATTTCATGTCTTGCAGCCATAGAAACACCTAAAGGAGAACAACTTACAGGCTTAAAATGCTTATATTAGTAAAGAAGAAAGACCAAAGATTAATGATCTGTGTCCAATGGAGGAAGTTAAAAAAGAAAAAGAAAAACAGAGTAAGCCCAAAGAAAGAAGAAAAAAATTATGATGGGGAAAAAAAGCTGGTGAGATTCAGACTCTGATATCATCTGGAATAGGTCCATGGCTATTTTATGGGTGAGAAACATCCATCCACTGCAAATACCTCTGCCTCTCAGCAGAATATAGTCTCTCTCCTCTGAAGGCCCTTCTCACCGAATCTACACCATCTTTGCGGGGGAATTAAACCGTGTTTTGTTCTTCTGTGTAAGCTTTACACCTAGCATCAGGAATTCCATTCAACAACTTATCCTTTGGAGCTACTTGGTTATTTACCCGCTTTGCTAGATTGTAAAGTCTTTGAGGCAGAAACTAGATCTTTCTCCTCTCTGCTCCTCCACAACATGTGAACCAGGACTCGTGCAAAGGAGCCAACTGATATTTAAATGTTTGAAGTTGAACTGAGTTTGCAGACAGAGCGTTAGCTTATAGGCTGGAAGAAAAATGGAAGAAGGAAGGTGAGAGTGATTTCTGATCCTTCCAGACTTGGAAATCTGATCCTATGTAGAATAGGCTACTGCTGACCTTCAGCGCAGAAGCTTCCTGATGCCTGGGCATGATTTTGAGACTTCTTAAGAAACTTACCAAAAAAAAAAAAAAAATTCCTAAACTCTCCATTGGAGAGGGAACACATTCCTTTCTGATTCCTCTCTGTGGCAAGGATGAATGAGTGACTTGGGGTAGAAGGTTTTAGAGTTGGATGATACCTAGGTTTAAGTTCCCCTCTACTTTTTATTATGATGGTAAGATATCCATAACATAAAACTTGCCATTTTTGCCATTGTAAATTGTACAATTCTGTGGCATTAAGTACATTCATAATGCTGTGCAACTACCACCGTTACCCATTTCCAGAACTTTTTCATTAATTATCCCAAACAGAAACTCTGCCCAATAGTTTTTAACTGTGCAATTTTGCCAGTTTCTTCATCTGCAAACCAGGGCTAATCATATTACCTACTGAATAGGATTATTGTCTGGATTAAATGACGCAATGCCTGAAAACTGCTTAGCACAGTGCCTGGCACTGTGTACTTATTGGGTAAGTGCTCAACAAATGTTATTATAGAAAAGAGCAAGGGGAGAGGAAATTCAAATCCTTTAGAGCTGGGAGGGAGACTCAAGGTAAAGCCTTTATAATTCATGGAAATTGAGCTGGACAGCGTCTTGATGGGGCTAGTCTAGAACCACACCTGTTGGCAAATAATCTCCCCAGGCTCAAAGCTGTGGGGCTAGAGGAGGTTATCTCTGAAATTCCTTCCACGACCAGCGCTACATGTGGCATGTCATGGAAACTCAGGAAATGCTTGAATTAATGAATAAATGAACACATATGTAAACATTTCCATGCTCACAGAGAGGATAGAGATCATTTAGTCTTAGTTGTCAGTTTATCAATGAGAAGACTGAGACTCAGAAAAGTAAAGTGACTGATTCCGGATCACACAATTAGGGGTAGAGCTGCATTAAAAAGCCAAAGTTCCTAAGCATATGGCGTAATCTTAACTTGAACCAGAACCCAGAAAAATAGGAGAAAAACCTGAGAAAACCTGAAAGGCCCATGCGATGCCTAATTTAGAGTCAAAGTCTCCAAATGTTCAATGACATTTTCCTGCTCTGACTACATGTTTGATCCAGAATGTTGTAGATAATTGCTTTTTTGTTAAGGAGAGAACGTTTCCTTCCGTATCAGGGGCAATGGTCATTCTGGTAAGGAGGATCATAGAAAATAACTATTTTTAAAACTCTAATTCTTGGAAGAAATAGGAATTTTGAAAAGACCCAAAATAGCCCACACATTTTAACCTCACCCAGCCTCGGTTTTACTTGTCAGGTATAAATAATAATACCTCACAAAGCAGTGGTGAGAAGGAAATGAGATAAAGAATGTGACGGTCACTTGCCCAGCGCCTGGCATAGGCATGAAGTTCAGCAAATATTTCTTCCAAGCAAAGGGAGATATTATTGATGAAGCATACTCTCCAGCCCTACCGACAGCCCACTTGACCCTGCTAGGAAGACTTGCTGGTGCTGCATACACTTTGCTTGCAGTGTGACGCAAAGAATAACCTTGGGGGAGGAGGTAGCCATTAGGACTGGAGCAATTTGCAGCAAAAAAAAGTGCTGCTTTTTGCTCCTGTGCCTCAGGCTGCAGTTAGTGAGAAATGGCTTCCCAGCTTTACTGGAAACATCGAGAAGGGTTTCGGCTACACTAATGCTGTGGCTGCAGGTTTCAGTCTATTCCCACTGACACAGGTCACTTGGCATAGAGGTGGTCATCTTGTTATATCCAGATAGAGCAGTGGGAGGAATCCTGCACTGGGAGCCAGGACACTGGCTTCTAGACCTGGCTGCTTAGTAGCTCTGTAATCTCAGGGAAAGGGCTTCAACTTCTCTGAACCTCGGGATCCTCTTCTGTGAAACAAGGGACTTGGAATGCGTGATTTCTCTGCCTCCCCCCATCTTGACAACACTATATTCTATTTATTTATTCCACTCACAGCTTTCCAAGTACTGCTGCTCACTGGAAATATGAATGTCCATACATGTACACACACACACACATACACACACACACACACACACACACACACACGCATCTCACACCCAGAATCTTCACCTAGGGAAATAGCACAAAAACCTAAAACACCCCAGTGAAGAGCCGTTGTACTCACCACCTTTAGAGTGACGTAGCCCAGCTGCTGCTGGACTAGAACCTCATCTTCCTTGTGACCCAGAGCTTCTGCTGCCAGATGAGGTAGAAATGGTGCAATCTGATTTCCACCCCCCAGAGCAACTGCTGTGGCCGCTGCAGCCTCCTGCCTCTTCCACCATGGATGCTGCATCAGCACAGAAATGCTGAGCACAGCACATTTCTGAGCGTCGGGAGGCGGACTGGATTGCTGCAGAGGGAAATGGGTTTCCATTCTTCCAAGGGCTGTTTCTACCCAGCCAGTTTTAGTGGTGGGAAGAAATTTACTTTTAAATGTTGCAACCCCCAGAGGGATAAATTTGAGAAACCTGGGCTTTTGCCGAGATCAGGCCCCCCTTGTGAAGTCAGATTCAATCATCTGCGACTGTGATCTTGCTTCCTGCTCTAGATATACACTAAGGCAACACTGGTATTTGTTGATGGGCATTGTGACAGGGTCTTTAAGCATCCTTAAATGCCAGGGGAAATGCCTAGCTTTTTTCTTGAAGGGTGATGTTTCTGTGGGCTTCCAGTGTTCCAGGCGACATCATTCAGCCTGATAGGAGGAGATATGCGTTGTGGTGTTGGCTTTCTTGGTGTAATCTTTTGGGAATAGAACAGGGAAGAGCCTGGGACTCATTCGCCATGGGAGTGAAGTTTGCTTTGTAATTTCCACAGATGCCTCCTTGAATTGCTTGCTCAGCTTTTGGGGTGTCAGTTTCATTGGTGGCTAATCTTTGCTTCCACATACATTCTGTAGCTGATGGGCTTTGGGATTTTTTGTCATCCCGAGTTTCAGTTTTCTCATCTGCAGAATAACACCACCCACAGTGTGACCATGAAGAATTTCTGTGATTTATGGTAAAGGTCTCCAAATCTTTTTGAAAACGCTCTCCATCAGTAAAAATGTATTTGCGTGTGTACCCCCAGTGTGTGTGTTTTTATGTGTTTGTAAATTACATAACACACGTCCTTAGCTAACACCTCAAGTCAAAATATACGCTGAAGATGAGGTTTATTACTAATGGTAGTGGATGTTAAATGAAATTTCAAACACTTGTGACAATTTTAAAAAACCTTGGCCAACTTCTTCTTGGATCTGAAGGAGTCATCATTGTTTTCATCTTATATGGTGATGAGTATGGTTGTGATACGGTTGAGCTCTTATGAGGAGTGAAAGTGTCGCCTCACCTCTTCTTGTTGCTGTGTTATTTGTATTCACTTTCATTTGGGATTTCTTCACAGGAATCTTTCTAAGCCAAGCATCCATGCTGCATGCGGGGGTTAGTTTAATTAAAACTATGGTGGTTTGCTCTGCCACTCCAAGTAACTCTTCCACGTGGGGAGCTATCACTCTTTCCTCAGGATACCATGTTTCCTGTAAGCACCACCCGGGCTTCTTAAAGTCACCAATGTCAATTCATATACTGTATATGAATAAAAATTAACTTCTTTGTGATATTTAAGACAAAATAGAGGTTCTGATATTTTTCTCTCCTGCCCTTCAGTGTATGGTTCTGCATATCCTCTGGCGTACCTATTTGTACCCTTTTTTGGAAACTCCTGAGTTGATGGATGTAAATGTGTTTGGGAGCTGCAAAGAACTGACAGCATGAAAGCAGAGGTGAGGATGCATCTTCAGGGAAGAATGTCTTCATAGGCAGAGCTATTGTTACCTAAAGCTCTAAGGATCTCTGAACACTTTTCCAAGAAGGATCAACCCACTGATACTCACATGGGAACAGGACTAGTCATTCCTCCTTTAGAATTGGAGTCCCAGGCAAGTTGGGCTGGTTTCACAGGGATTTTTCTGACTCCAGCTATGCTTTCTGCCTGCTCTCAGGAGCACCTGAGCATAGATCCCAATTCCATATTCTCTGGATTAGAGACCTAAGAGAATGCTCTGGAAGAAGAAAATTTAGCGTGGGATTAGTGTCACTATAGGATTATAAATGGGAAGAAAGAAAAATGCTTTTGCCCTGCAAATTCAGAAGGCTTTGTTGGGTTTCAGAGAACCAGAACTATCAGTACAGTTCTAGGATTTTGGACAGAATACTCAGAAATCCTTCCCTGGACCCTGAAATATCCATTTCTTTTTTCAAAAGCAGTTAGGTTACAGGGTTCTGATATGAAGTAAGCGAGGTCAGGTCGTATTGGGCATTGAGCCAGAAGAGATGCTGCTTGTGAGCAGCCAGACTTTGTGAGAGAGAGAGATGGAATATTCACAGATTGTGACTTCAGTAAAATTTTCACTTGGAAATTCTCTGTAGCTTGCCCTGTGATTACATACATGGGGGTTGGGGGTGGGGACAGACTCCTAGGTCATTGTGCCTTCCAAATTTTGTTGGGCATGGAGAAACTCTAGAGCCTAGGCTTTCTCTAAAACAGAGTAATAGTCCCTGAAAGTCTCATTGATAGTTTTCTGGTCATTTCAAGGGGACATGAGGAAGACTGCACCCATGACTTGACCACTGTCTTGGAGGGAGCGATTCTCTCAGAAGTAACTTTGGCTTCAGGAAGAATAATAGGGTAGAAAAGACTCAAGGAACATGTGTTATCCAGCTCTAAAGGGAAGGATAAAACACTGAGAGATAAATAGAAATATACATTCTGTGAAAAGTCAGTGGCAGTTCAGGGCTTTTTTCCTAATATGTTCTCACATACTAGCAGAATTGCAGCTTGTTAGGTATTTCCTGGCAAGACTACTGTTCCCATCTTCCCTTGCTATTAGATATGGCCATGAGAGTTAGTTCTTGTAAATGGAATGCAAGCCACTTCCAGTTCTGTTACTTGAGGTATTGATGTGTCCCCATCATGGTCTCTTTCTCCTTCCCATGACATGAACCCAGATGTTATGGTGACCCAGCTTTGGACATGTGAATGATGCTGACTCTCTAAGGGTTGGCCAAGCAGTGACTGGTTCCCTAAATGACCATGTGGAGTAAGGCTGCTGTCCCCTCCCCAAACCTGGGCTACTGCAGTGGATGCTATAGTGGGCAGCCTAGATCTCCCCCTTCAGGCCATAAGCACTCATTCACCCAGATTCTGGAAACATTGGCTGAATTGAATTCTTCAGTGATTACTCTTGGCCAAAGAGAGCTGTCCCACCTGAAGTTCCTTTCCCTTCCCCAGGGACAGCCCACATGCAATGATTGGTCAATGCCTGGTCAATGAAAGGCCTGGCCCCTATGCCTCAATTTTGGACAACTCCAGAAAGCATCCCAGCTACAGCGTTCCCTGTGGTATTGGCTGATGCTTCTTTGCAAGTGCAACAATGCTTCTGCCCAGCTGCTCTTCTAGAAAGCACTCCTCAGTAAACCTCTGCCATGCAAGAGTCCTTTACAGTCAATTTCCTGGGGAATCCAACTCAATACGCCAGTCACATTGTGACTGTTACATGAGTGGAGGAAAACCTTTTATTCTTTAAGGCTCTGCAGTGTTGGGTTTATTTGTTGCAGCACCTCAAACTTCACCTTAATTCAATTATTGAGTACTGAGAAACAAAAACTGACCTGAGAATTAGAAGACCTGAATCCTAGTTCTGTTTTTTTCAGGAACTCTTTTTTTTTTTTTGACTTTGAACTTCACCTTTCTTGGCCCTAATCTTATCTGTAAAATGAAGGTGTTGGATTAGATCATTTTAAAGGTCTCTTCCAACTTTAATAATCTGTGGTGATCTTCTTTCTAAAAAGTATCTCTTCATGAAGCTACAGCGATATCCAGTGGCAGTTGTATTAGTTGAAAATTTCCACCCAAGCAAAAGATTTGGAATTTGACCCTCCATCATGACCTCTCTTTTGCTTCTCCTCATCCCACCTTCTTTCCCTTCTGCCAGCACCACCTGTCCTCTATTCCTTTCTGATTCATCTCATCCACCAGCCAGAGAGTAGGTCCAGAAAATCTCAGTCATTTCTTTGAGCTCAGCTGCTGCTGTATGCTTCCAGCTGAAATTCCATCTGGAGCTAATGTTTTAGGCCAACTCCTCCTGTGAGAGCTGTCTTTTTTCCATTGCACCTCTCTGCCCTGCGCCCCAGGGGTGGCTTGGGCAGAACTGGCCACTGAGGACACACCCTGTATTTTTTCTTCCTCAAGTCAGAGCTCTTTTGGAATCAGAATGCCCTTGATAACTCATTCTGGGTTAGGCACTGTATCCAGTGGGAAGGACCCAGCCTTGCCTTCATGGCACTTACACACAAGCTTAGGTATTGTCAGGAAATGGTTAGCTTGTTATTTAATTGTGCTTTGCAGTTTAGGAAATGTGTTTTCATATTATCTCAGTGCATCTCTAAAATAACTCAGTAAGTCTGATATTCTTCTTCTTCTCATTTGACAGATGATTCTTTTAAGAACACACCATAACTGGCAGAATTAGGACTGGAATTCCCATCTTCTAACCACAAAACCTGCACTTTTTCCGTTTCCCTTTTATTAACCTAATAAACATCTTCTCTAGATCTATGCCTGGATCCTCCAGGCAGGTCTCTGGGCACCCGTGAAACTTGGCTCATGTGCTGGTACATAAATGATTAGTTTGCAATATGCCACTCATCCCCTAACTAGATTGGGAATGCCTTGAGAATAGAACCTATGTCTCAGTCATCCTTATGACTAAATATTTTTGGTTTATAAGGAAGTTAAATGTGTTTTTTCCTATAACACCAAAACCTTTCACATTGTGTAATGATAATAGTAACAAGGACTGGTTATACGAAGAGGCAACAGGAAGCTGCCTACGGGTGTGATGTTATAAGCCTGGAGGAATCTCCCCTTTTTCTCATTGCCTCCCAAATACCTTCCTTAAATGGCAGTGTAACCTTTCATTTCATGGCATGGATGTCAATGAAGTCCCACACTGATGTAAATTCACTCTAGTTTGTGAAAGACTTCTCCCAGACTCTCTTCCAAGATTGGGCTTGGGAAGCAAGTTGTGGAAGAGCTGCACTTGAAACGGTGGGGAGAGGAGGGAGGAAGAACCACAGAAAGAGGATATGGGACATGAAAAGTGGATTCTTGGGAGTCACATGATCTGACCTGGCAGTTTGCCTGGTACTGGTCTCAAAGCTTCAAAAAATCCCTTTCCTGGGCCTTCAAGAAGCTGGCTTGAGTGGTGAGACTAAAAGTAAAGGTGGCTATATAAGGCATTTTGTCCCAGTTCTGAAACAAGCAATTCCAGGGTCCAGGGCCGCGTGACTCCAAAGTGAAATCAGAAGCGGAGCGGTGGCATCGTCCTTGCTGCCTCTGCGTGTTCCCAGCACCAAGCTGTGCTACTTCAGCACCGAAGACAGCGCCTCGTGAGCCCCCTCGGAAACTGAGCCAGGACTCCGTGGCTGTTTACACTGGGGAGTCCTGCATGTTTGATTCAGTGTCCTTGGCAAGCTGTGCTGAAGATTGGAACCTGGGGTCTTAAGGAAAACTCAGAATCCAAGGGACTAACCCAGATTCCTTTAAAGTTCATTCTCTGGGCTCCCTTTACTTTTTCCAGTTGCTTGAGGCATTTAATGTAATCCTTTCTGCCCCATTCTATCAGAAAGAAGATGGAATCCTGTGACATTTTCCCCCATCCCCATAACTAATCTCATTCTTTTCAGTCTAAGTATGCTCTTTCTTTCCTTGGACCCCTGGCTCACTGTTTTCCATGCAAAAATTGTCTAAAGTGCCCTGGATTTCAGGGAAAGCATGGATAGGTACTAAAGTATAATTGACAGAGAGCAGGATGCCCATTTCTTTTCCACTTTCCCAGACAGTACATAGACCTTTTGCAGTCGTGGTGCCTTAGATCAATGGGCATGTTTCCACTAGTAGGAATTTCAGCCTCAATTTCAGGCCAAGGTAAAAGATAGTCTCCAAGAATTTCCAGGGCCTCAGGGATGCCACAAGTTATGCAATAAAAGACACATGGATATTCTACCTCTATGAGAGGTTGCCCTGGTTATAGTTCTAATTCTTCACCAACTGTGAAGATTAGAACAGATCACTTAACTTCCTCAGTTTCCTCAACTGTGAAAGGGGATAACAAAAAAAACCCATCTTAAGTAAAAATTAATGGGGTCATTGATGAGAAATTGTCATGTTAACTGCAGAGTGCTGCCCAATAATTAATAATAACAGCCTCTACAAAACCACTGATGCGAAGATATTGGCATTCCTGGTTTCCTAACCACTGTGGGCTGCGAGAGTGTCAAACCATGCCTGTCAGAGAGGTGCAGATAGGGACCAACTCAAAGGGACACTTGTCATCCTGCCTTGAGTTGGCTATTGTTTGTGAACTTGGCTTTAGTCCCTTCTGTATCTGAAAAATTGTTTTCTCTTCCATTAACTTAATAAGCCAGGGACACTCACGCCGACATCCTTGATTTATCAGACAATCACAGTGCTGCTGGAAACAGCTAGTGACACATCCCCTCTTCCACCTTCATTACCCACTGGCAGTTAGATATCCCAGAACCTTGCAGAAGCCTGTGGGTTTTTATTAGTCATTGCCCACACGTTCCCAACCATCCCCCAGCTACCTTCATGTCACTTCCACTCATTGCTGCCATATCTTTTGGATGATTTGAAGTTCCTGTAGAGTTCCTAAGAAAGACTGCTTTGCATCATCTCTAAGAGAGGGTGTGGACAATGCAGTTCCTGCCTATGTGCTCTTACAGGCATTCAGCCTTTGCTAGTCATTCCATTATGTCCTAGGGTGGTTTGGGCAATGATCATGCTTGGTTGTCTACACAGCCTCCACTTTCCTAACAGAACTTCAATTGTGTTCATGTGTCCTCCATCCCTCATGTAGCCATGTGCCTGTGGAAAGCTGACATTGCCCCCAGCTCCACAATAGGCCTGATTGGCCTCTCCTCTGTGTTATGGTTAGTGCTGTGAGGTCTCTGGAAAAGGCTTCCTTATCCCCTAAGAGATGGTGAAATGTCTGGATGAGATGCTGAGAATCGTTGCTGCCAAGTTGCTACCAGCCTAATATTAAAGCCAACATCATGGATGACAGAGAGATGAAAAGAACCTGGGTTCTTGGTAACATTGCCAAGCTGCTGAATCAATCAATTCTAAAACCTACATTTCTTCTGCTTCTCCTGTTATGTGAGATAATCAAGTTCTTTATTGACTGAGCAGGGGTTTCTGTTACTTGCAGCTAAAAGCATTCTAATACACTCAGTTGCTGGTCAGGAGATGAGTCTAGGTCACTTGTCAAAGATACAGTGCACACTTGACCTGCTATTGAGCTCCACAGACAGTACTCCAAATTAATCTACTGAACTTTTTAAACCAACAGCATTTCACTTACTCCTGCCATTCTTAGCCATGTGTTTCCGATGATGTAAGCTGGCAGTAGTTAGGAGACACATTCTGCAAGTTGTGGATTATTTTTTTAGATATTCAGATTCATTCTTAATCATAGCTAGTTCTATTTCTTCTAGGTGCCAAGCCTCATTTTCTAACTTAATTGCTTGATTTATGTAGTTTTGTTTGTTTTGGTAGGAAGGATGTCCTTTGGTTACATAGAACAAGGAGCCTACCTGGGAAGGAGATATTTGTCAAGTATTAAGACTCTTTTCCTCCTTAGAAGTCAGTTTGGGGGCCCAAGATTCTGTATATAAAGAGTTTCTGGAGGCCATAGTTGTTAATCTTCCTCAAAGGAACATATTGAGAGTGTATCATGCCCACCCTTCTATGCAAGGCTCTCTAGCTGATGATCTGTCAACTGGGACAATAATTTCTTCCTCTCAGCTCTGGTGTATTGTCTGACTCACAGGGGTGATAGAAAGTGGAGGAAGCCACTTTTAAAGACTGATTCTTTAAACTCATATATAGATGACTGATGGGTCGCTAGATGGATATTAGGAGAGAAAGGACAGATGGGGGAACAGAGGGACAAAAGAAGCTGTAAGGAGATTAATTTCATACTCTCAACAGATGCAATAATAGAGCCCAGTCAAGAAATCATATTGAGGGCCTCTCAAGTGCAAGTTTTTTTGGGAGGGGCACTGAGATACTTTCTCTGTCCTTGGGGTTTCATAGTATAGTTAAAAGATGATATAAACAAGCAGAAAGTTACTTTTAACTGTAAAACTAGCTGAATAGAAGATATGAATAATTGTTCTGGACAACAATAGGAGAGCTATCACAAAAAGATAGATCATTAATTTTTCATTTTTTCAAATGAACTGTATAGATAATAATCCAAAGAAGAAAGGAAATTTTGGGCTACAATGTACAAAGAAACAATGAAGGATGTGAGAATAATTTCACCACCATCACTGTCATAATTACTATTACTACTGCTGCTCTGACAATAAGACATTCTATTAATTGAGCATCTACTGTAAAGTAGTGCTAGGCCCTTAACTATAATCACTTAGTGTCCACAATAGCATTTTAAAGTATTATCCTCATTTTGTAATAATGAAACTGAGAATTAGATGCCTAGGAATTTTAAAAACAGTTTTATTGAGGTATAGTTCACATACCTTGTAATTCACCTATTTAAAGTATACAACTGGATGGTTTTTAGAATATTCACAATGTTGCACACATCACCACAATGAGTTTTTGAAGATTTTCATCACCCCAAAAAGAAAGCCCAAATCCTTTAGCCCCATTTCTCCCTGAATCCCCAAGACTTTTGCTTAAGGATTTTGAACTCAGGCCTATTGGGCACTGAAAGATTTGTGAATGCTTACAAGTCTGGAATGATGAGAATATTACTTAGGTCCCCCAAGCCCTGCTAACTTTGAGACTAATTCTGACAAGACAGGTAAGTAGATGGTTTAGTTTAAACACGAGGAGGAATTCCTGGGTGACTGCTTTCTTTCTTTCTTTTTTTTAAAATAAATTTATTTATTTATTTATTTTATTGGTTGTGTTGGGTCTTTTTTGCTGTGCGTGGGCTTTCTTTAGTTGCGGTGAGTGGGGGCTGCTCTTCGTTGTGGTGCGCGGGCTCCTCATTGCTGTGGCTTCTCTTGTTGCGGAGCACGGACTCTAGGTGCATGGGCTTCAGTAGTTGCAGCACATGGGCTCAATAGTTGTGGCTCATGGGCTCTAAAGCACAGGCTCAAATGTTGTGGCGCACGGGCTTAGTGGCTCTGCGGCATGTGGGATCTTCCTGGAGCAGGGATCGAACCCGTGTCCCCTGCATTGGCAGGCGGATTGTTAACCACTGCACCACCTAGGGAGCCCCTGGGTGACTGCTTTCTAAACAGTGCCTAGAGTGTTCAATTTCCCAATGTACTGACTGGGATAGGAAGTTCTAGAATTGCACTTTTAGGCCTCTTCTCTCTTCTGTGTTTGTGTGCTGCCCAAGGCTGAGACCGTTGGAAATTTCAAATAAAATTTCCTTGGCAGTTTGGGCTGAGACCTGAGAGCGTTGATTCATAGATGACTAAACAAACAGTGTTAACACCCTTGGCCTCACCTTCAAACTGGGAAATTGGTTACTAAAGAGCATGCTCTACAAAAGCAAGGGCTCTGTCTCTTCTTCTCTCATCACTGAGTGGTTTAGCCAGGTTGGAAATTGGCATGTGTTCCTGTTATAGAACTCCCAACAGATCTCTGTATAAGAACTGGTCAACAAGACTTAAACCACAGTGTCTAAATATAAAAACTTGGAGAATTTGAGATGTGGAATCCGAAACTGGATGTTAAAAACATTTGAAGTACAAGCACTAGGATGCTGAAACATAGAGCAAGGACCTAGAATCTTCTGATACCTTATTTAAATAAACTAGGACAGGGAATCAGAGTGGTGGATTTCGAATGGGTCTGTCCAGACTATTCTCTGCTCTGAGATTGAGAGAATATTAAGTAACTTGCCTAAAATCACACAGCTTTTCAATGGAGGAAGAGCTGAGCTTTAAATCCAAGTCTGCCTGATTCCAGAGGGCATTTTCTTTCCACTATACTAGTGTGGTAAGAGCAAGTGGTCATGGAGAAAGAGCAATGACCCCCAAAGGTGAGTGATAAACAAAACACACTCTGAGTGTCCTCGAGGGGGTGGAGTTTGCTTTTCCCTGGCTGCAGGAAAAGTGGTCCCTATCCCTAGAAGCTATTTTGAAGGTGGGTAGCTGAAATTCATTCCTTTCAGTTTGCTTAATCTCTTTGGGCTTCTGTTTGCTCCTCTGGAAGATGCCAGGTGGGTGTTGGGTGTGTGTTGGGGGGAATGGGGCTCAGAACAGTAACAGTCTCATCTCTAACAGTATTCAAAACTTGCAGCATATTTACTTCTTGATCTTTTAAACTTGATGGAGCAAACTATGAGCCTCACATAAATCCCCACTTTCATGTAACATTGCCAGTAGTGTGACGTCTTTATCTTTCATGCTGGCAGGGAAAAAATGAAGAGGAACAAGTTCAGACAAATGCGCGGAAGCCGTGAGCCTTCCTCTAGTCTCACCCCGAAGAGAATTGTCCCTGGTCTGTTCTCTTTCTAAGGTCTTGCTGAGAAGAATGAGATCATGTCTGAAAAGGGAACTGAGCTCCTTAGAGCAAGAAGCTAAATAACTCCAATGCCTACAAGTGCCATTATCTATCTTCCATTTCGAATCCTGATTCAAGGACCAGATTGAGTTTATCTTTTAAAAGAACTGGTCAGCTCTCAAATCAAAGAGCTGAGTCCTCTTCTCTTCCTCTTCTAGGTTTTTGAATGGTGTTGAGAGCCCCTACTGCCATGGTAACGGGAGATGTGGAAAACTGAACCCGGAAATGTGGGATGGTGAGGATCCTGTGGAGATGACAGCCTCTGAGGGACAAGAGAGTCATCATCCTGAAAGCAGATGGGAAGCTGGTCCTTTGCTCCATCCTGATGTTGCCCTCTGAGGCTAGGATTTTAGGGAGATGGCATGATAGGGAGCACAAACGTTGGCTCTGGTGTCATGCAGCCCTCAGTCTGAATGTCAGCTCTGATACTTACTGGCTGTGTGACACTTGAAAGGCTGATTAACCTCTCTGAGCCTATGTGATAGGACTGTTGTGTGGATTATATTAGAGGCTGAATCATTGGAAATGCTTGGCACCTATTAGATGCTCATCAAATAGAAGTCATTGTGGCCTATCTTAAGTGTTAGTTTCTTAGCTCCTGTTCCACGTGCTCCATTGGCTGCCTCTAAAGATGTGGTTCGTCCATGTGGAAGCGTATGGGTGAAAACAAGCTCCTATATGTTAGGCTTACTTAGACCTGAGAGGATCAGGAAAAACCTGCCTGAAATTTTCCTTGTAAGTGCAGCTCTTTGCTGCTCAAGACGTGATGTTAATGGAGGGGAGAGAAATTTGCAGGTAGAGAATCAGGAGTCGGAAAACCTGGTTTCTCACAGCTCTGGCACACAGAGATACTCTGGGCCAGTCATTTCCTTTCACTGGCTTTGGACATCTGCTCTATCACATGGGTTCCTGAGCACTGAAACCCTGCTGCCCGAGCCTCCTCCCCTGGGGTAATCCAAATAAGGTGTTGTCTGCCAGGCCAAGTGCAATCTCTGGATGAATCACCCAGCTCGCCATGGCTCTGGGAAGGTTGGGAAAGGACAGCCATGTGCAGGGATGAGGAGGGATGAGAACATAGAAAGCCAAAGCTGCAAGACGCCAGTGCAGCCTCTACTTTGGGCATTTTGCCAAGAGCTGGGCCATTGGCCACCTGTCAACAAATCCTCATGAATCAAGGGAGAGAGATTAGAGGGACTCAGGGGCTCATTGCGTACCTGTTGGCAGGTAACGCCATCTCACTGGGACCCAAAGTCTGTATCTATAAAACGAGAGGGCAAACCCTCTCAACTCTGCTGCTCTGATTATGTGCTTATGTGGAAGGATGCTTCCCCAGTTTCCCAGGGCTGGGGGACAGCAACCAGGAGCTCCTAGGTGGGACCCTCAGTTCTAGCCTCTCTGCTGCTAGAAGCCTGCTCAGAGGGAAAGGCAAAGCTTATGGCTGAACTGAGTTTTTCTTTGCCTCTCTTGTGGTTTTCTTCACCTCTCTTAGAAGCCATGGAAGTGAGAAAGGGCTGCAGGGGAGAGAAATTCTAGAGGAAGTGGGCGTGGTGCATTGAAGGAAAACCCTCTCCCTTTCCCATTTAGTATTATTTTATTTTCTCAATAAATATTTATTGAGCACCTACAGTGATTTCGGTACCTGTTCACATCAGTATACAAAACACACAAATCCATGTTTTTGTAAAGCATCTGCTCTGGTGCAGGGAGACAGACAGTAAAAATAAAGGTAGAAAAACATATCTTAACAGTGTCTTCTTGGTGATAAGGTCTAGAAGAGACACAGAATCTGTGACCGTGGGATTTTGATGGGGGGTGGGCAGTGGTTATAATCAAAATAGTTGACTTTTGAAGGAAGATTGGAAGAATACTGGCTGGCCAAGGTGAGAACATTATTTAGAATATAACTACATATTAATATGCAGAAAATGCTCTTTAATAATGATATTCATTAGTGCTACTTGTTTGTTAATAATTAATAAATGAGTCATCGTCTGTTCATTCGTGTTTTGTTTTGTTTTTTCTTTCATAAAGGCTTCTGCATCTTTGCGTGTCCTCCGCTGTCCAACTTTTTTCTCTTTGTCTCTTCTTATGGATGTTCCCGTCTCTTCGCCGGTCACCTGGGGTTTTTCCATCCCGGATCTTCCTCCTGCCTCGCCCCTCCCCCTCGCCCCTCCCCCCACCCGCTCTGCTCCAGCTCCCTCACCAGCCTGTCAGTTTCAGTCCGCTGCGGGCAAACCGAGTGGAACAGCCAGGCCGACGGGGGCGAAGAGGAAGGAAAAGCCTTGGGCAGTCAGATCGCAGTGCGGGTGCACCCGCCCCGGGCCTGAGCAGAGGTTCCGCTTAGCTCTCGTTTCCAAAGTGGTTGGGGCGCTGCGGACAGCTCTGCCTGGGGGAGGCTCCCCTCCCCTTTCTGATGAAGCGGGCCACCTGGAGGAAAGGCGCTCCACCGCAAGCCCGTGCTTCTTCAAATTGAGAATAAGGGTAATGATGCTATTAATCATCATACTAGCTCAGGGTTCTTGTGACAGTTGAATTTCAAAAGTATGCGCCAGGGCTTTGGTAGGTGCCATGCTAAAACTTAAGATGTTATTCCCGATGCAGGGCAGGAAGCCCTGTGCTGAGTTCCTAGGGGGAGGGCAATGACCAGACTGCCCTGTGGCCTGCAGGTGTTTGTGCTTCCCCATGGGGGAGAGAGATAGGTGTGCCACTCTGTGTAGCAGAATGCAGGCTGCGATAAAGCCAACTGGGAGCTCTTTCCTGGCCTGAAGACTAGTGACCACCCCTTCTTGATATTGCACTGGGGTAAATGTAACTGTGACCAGCATGTGCTCATGTTCCGATAACGACTGGGTTGAAAAGGTGCAATTTAAGGACATGTGTACATATGGGATGGGACTTCGGTTTCACATAAGGAGTTTGGTGACCTGTCATGCCAGGTATCACTCAGGATGCTGAACCTGGTGGGATGAAGGTGAAAGGATTGAGGATGTGGTTAAGATGCTGGGGAGAAGCCCTCTCCCTGCCCAAAGGTCCACTCCTCACTGATGATCATTACAGATCCTCATAGCTGGTCCTTCAGACCCCTTGGTGAATACCGTGTATTTTTTACATTCTGTTCCAGCAAAACGCTTATAGGCAAGTGTGTTTGTCATTTATATTTGTTTCTGAATTACCTACTTGTGCTGTGTACCCATTTTCCATTGCTTTATTTGTATTTTTTCTTTGTTGGGCACTTAATATATTATGACTCATCCTCCTTTATTGGCTTACTGCCAGCAGTTTTTCAAGTTTGCGTTTTAAGTTTCTCGTATTTTTTCTTATACCTTTTTGGGGTATAGTTGGTGTACCATAAACTGCACATATTTGAAATGTTCAATTTTATGAGTTTTGAAATAGGTATAAATCAGTGAAAGCTTCATCACAATCAGATTAACATGCATTTTTATCACCCTCCAAAAAGTTCTTGAGGCCCTTGGTAACCCCTCCTTTCTCTCTCTTTATCCCCAGGCAACCTCTTGATCTCCTTTCTGCCACTATATATTAGTTTACAATTTCTAGAATTTTATATGAATGGAATTATACAGTATGTGCTCTTTTTCATCTGGCTTCTTTCACTCAGCGTAATGATTTTAAGATTCATCCATGTTGTTGCAAGTATCGAGAGTGGAAGTTGAGTGGAAGTCCATTGTATGGATATACCACAATTTGTGTATCCATTCACCTGTTGATGGACATTTGGGTTGTTTCCAGTTTGTGGCTATTAAAAATTGAGCTGCTATGAAGATTTATGTACAAGTCTTTGCATGTCGAGTAGGATTTTGACAGCGAGATGAAAGCATATTTCAGACAGAAGGAGTACATGGCCACAGAGAGGCAAAGACAGGATATAGACAGGGAACAGTGTTGTAGCAGTCTGGGGTAGCTGGAATGCACGGTATTCACTCCGAGGGCTGGGAGAGAAGAGAGCAGGCTGCGGTCGGATCTCAAAGGGCTTTGGAATTTATGCCTTGGGCTTTATTTCATTCTATACACAATGGGTAACCATGAAATTTTTTTCTTTTTCTTTTTTTATTAAAATATAGTTGTTTTACAGGGTTGTGTTAATTTCTGCTGTACAGCAAAGTGATTCAGTTATACATCATATATATATACATTCTTTTTTAATAGTCTTTTCCATTCTGGATTATTATTATTTTTTTAAGGCAGGAAAGACACAATTGGAATTCCAACCCTGTTCAGATTACTATCCTCTCAATCCATATTTTGCTGAATAGTTAAGCTAAATGGTCAGTTTGCTTTTATTATTATTATTACTATTATTATTTGGTCATGCTGCATGTGGAATCTTAGTTCCCCACCAGGGATTGAACCCATGTCCCCTGCAGTGAAGTACAGAGTCTTAACCACTGAACCACCAGGGAAGTCCTGGTCAGTTTGCTTTTAATGTTAGCATTGGGAAATATTTACTTAAACTGAAGTTCAGAGCTGGCCAGTAGCAGAATCTCAAGGTCATGGGAGAGAGGAAGGTCCTCATCTCCTAATGTTCCCCACTTGTATAATAAAATAATTGCAGGAAACTCTTCCTTGTCCAGGTATCCCTTGAGCAATGGAGTGTATATATTCTATATGTTTGTAAAAAGTAAAAATGGATTTCTGGTAAATAAATTCTAATTTCTCATTAACTTCTATTAAAAAGTTGGCGCCGTATTACTATAGAAAAATGTCACCTTATAAAAATCATCCCTGTAAAGTGAATTAGTCAGGGTTCCAACAGGAAAAAGGCAGCACACTCAAAATGGGATAAGTCAAAGGGACTTAAAGAAAAAGAGCTCTTTACAAAGGTGTGGGGCTATAGGGCAGCCCCAAGAGACAGTGACATAATCGGAAAGGACAAGTGGAGAGAGCATTAGCGGAGCCTGAAGGGAGAGTTGTGTAGAGTGGGCCTCCCTTTGTGGAGGGACACATTCAGCTTGAGATGATCAGAAAGGTAAACACCTTGACCACGTTCTCATCTTTGCCAATGGCTAACCCCAGCTAGAAGCCAGAGATCATGGGAAGCCTTTGATATGGTCCATGCAAGAAGACAGTAGGATGGAGAAGGGCGAGAATACTTTTGGAAGGTGGGTGAAATCAGCTTCTGTTACATTTGCCTCCCTCGCCCCCATCCGGATCCACTCTCCACCCTTCGCTCTGCTTTGTGCCTCAGGGTCACCCATGCCCTCTGGCTTTTGGTTAAATGTGGCCAACAGGATGCACCACCTGGAAGAGTGGCAGGGTGTTTATTTCCCTGGCTTCCTCCTTGCTGCATTGCTACGGCTGGCTGTGTCCCTGTACTAAAGGCCACAGCTCCTACTAGGGAGCATTCTTTTTATAGCTACTTTCCCTCAGGCAGCCAATATTTCCTCTTGTCCTTTTGGGTCCAGGTATGGTAATGGGTACCCAGTGTTGCTCGCCTGGGGTACCACGCCGTCCCTGGTTAGTTTCTTCTAATCCTGACAACTCCTTTATAAAAGAGTTTCTTTCTTCTTTCTTCTCTTTTACCTGGTTTGAGTTGCCATCCATTTCCTGCCAGGACTCCAACTGATAAAAAGTCAAAAACACGTAAAATTCCACATGGCTGTCTTGGTATGTCAGGTGATTCTCTGCCCCTAGGTGAACTAACATGGTGCCTGGAACAGCTGGTCCATTCCACGCTCTCTCCTGGCCACTAGAGGCCTTAAGGCTCCCTGCAGATTGTACTAGAGCCCCAGGGACTCTCTCTCACTTCTGCCTCTGGCACCTGACCGCTCCATCTTACTCGATCACTGTTGGGAGCCCTTCGCTTCAGGCCTGATTCTTCCACGCCCACCCCAACTCGTGTTGTGTGGAGCTGAGACTTTTCCTTGCAAGACAGGGAAAGGTGGCCATATTTTAAAGTAAGACTTGTTACGACAGTTTCCCCGATCAGTGTACCAGCTGATAGGAGTGTAAGCTGCATTGGCCGTGTTGACTAAAGATCATAGAAGAGGAATGGTGGGGGGTCTTCCCTGGAAGTCCAGTGGTTAGGACCCGGCGCTCTCACTACCAGGGCCCCAGGTTCAATCCTTGGTTGGGGAACTAAAATTCCATAAGCTGTGTGGGGGGTGGGGGGGTGGGGGGGCAGGGAGGGTGTTGAGGTGAGGAGAAGAGGTTGTATACCTGTTCTAATTTATCTTTTGACAGGTGGCTCCATCTCTAATTCCCAGTCTACTTTTCTTAATTGTGCTGAAATGTTCTTTGCTGCAGAATTTTTGTTTTCTTCAGAGTCCAGCAGCCTGCTCCTTACCCCATTCCTCCTCATCTAGGGCCCACCAACATTCCTTGTCTGGGTTAGGCTTCTGGTGGAGTTGCACAACAGAACAGTTTCTTTTGGGATCCCTGATTTTCTTCAATTAATGGAGGGGTTAGGAAAGGCCAGTTGTTGCTCCTTTTTTTTTTCTTTTTTTGGCTGTGCCACGCAGCTTGGGGGATTTTAGTTCCCCGACCAGAGATCAAACCCAGGCCCTGGCAGTGAAAGCACCAAGTCCTAACCACTGGACCACCAGGGAAGTCCTGAAATGTTGCTTTAATATTAGCGAGTTCATAGTCCTTATGAGGCCAGGTAACTGGTTAGATGCAAGATATAAACAACACTAATAAAAAATGTGAAAGCTATTTGAAAGTGAAAATGAGAGTAAACTAGGAGTACGTTTATTTACTCAACAGATATTTCTTGAATACATACTATGTGCCAGGTGTTGTTCTAGGTACCAGGGAGTAAATTGTGCCTGTGGACCATTTATTTCCAGCCCGACGGTGCTAGTAATAGGCTAGTATCCATAGGCATAATTAGATATTAATGGCTTATTAATGCATTAGTAAATCCACTAACCAATTAAGTCATTAATTAAATTAGAGACCGTTTAGCACATACAGTGGGGGTTTATTAGGTTCGGTAAGGTTAACTCTGAGGAATGTCGGTCTATTGCTGCAATTTATTTAGAATCCCACTGCTTGTTGGATCTACAATCTAACATGTTATCTTGCAACCTGTTTAGTTAGGAAGACCGGCTTTGTAGTAAGAGAAGCTGGTCCTCAAAGCTTGTCTCCGCTACTCATTACCTGTGTGATTATGGGCAAGTGAAGTAGCCACTGTCTGCCTTAGTCCCATTGCTGATCAAAGGGGACGACTGGAGTATCCCCCTCCTAGGTAGACTCTTCCCTTATGCGATCTGATTATGTGCACAGTCCTGTGACCCTAATGGTCTCTCCTTGAGTCATAGTTATTTTCGCACACTTTGCATTTCCTCTGTCAGATTGCACGTACCTTGCCTTAATCCCTTTGAGCTGCTGCAATAGAATACCATCGGCTGAGTGGCTTATAAAAAAGAGAAATTATTTCTCACTGTTCTGGAGGCTGAGAAGTCCAAAATCAAGTGGTCAGCAGACTCAGTGTCTGGTGAGAGCCCACTTTCTGGTTCACAGACAGCAGTCTTCTTGCTGTGTCCTCACACGGCACAAGGGGAGAGGGAGTTCTCCGGGGTCCCTCATAAGGACGCTAATCCCATTCACGAGGGCGCCACCTTCACGACCTACTCACCGGTCAAAGACCCCACCCCCTGATACCATCACACTGAGGGGTAGGTTTCAACATACGAGTCTTGGAGGGACACAGACATTCAGTCCAGAACGTGCCTCCAGGGCAACTCTGTATTTCTCCTCATGTTTAACACAGGTGCTTGATGGGTGGTTATTAAGGAATGTAAAATAGTTGCTAACACCAAATGCTTGCTACATATTAGGAGGCGCCGTCCTGACCCTTGATGCAGGAAAAGCCCTAAGAAGTAGGAACTACCATTATTCCAGTTTTACAGCCGAGAGAATGGAGATCCAGAGACTGTTAAGGAAGTTGGCTAAGATTATACAGATAGTAAAAAGCAGAGTCAGGATTTGAACCCAGGAACTAGGTTCTAAAGCCCACACGCTAACCACTGCCCTAAACTGTCTCCCAGAGAGGTCCTAGATGGAGTCCTGCTCTGGGGCAACGCGTAGGGACCTAGGAGTGGATAAAGATGGCTACCCAGGGCCTCACATTCGCCACGTGAGGGTGGGGACCAACTTCCTTGTGTCACTAAGGCATTTTCTTCATTTGGCTCCAGGGCAGGGTCGGTGGCTGACTTCTGCATTTGAAGAAGTTGCTGCTGATTCCTTAGGGTAGATTTGCTTATTCTTTTTCTTCCAGTCTGCAGATCTACCCAGGCTCTCTTATCTAGTCTCCCTTATGCTTTTGCAAAAATTCAGAGCTTAAATAACACAGTGGAACAGAGTGAGTCAAACTAAGCGAATACGTGCCCATGATCTTCTAAGTTCTTGTCAACTTCTGCGCCAATCCCGGGAAGCTTGCCAGCTCGAGAGGCAGTGGTCTAAGACGATGAGCTGGAGCCCAGATATTTGGCCTTCTCTGTGGCTTTTTTCTTCACTGGTCAAGGGCTGTGCACAGGGAATTCAACCTCTCCGAACTTCATTATCTATTTGTATAATGGAAAGACCTTTCCCAGCTTGACACTTCTGATTTCATGTCCTTTCGGTCCTACCTGCCTGACTGTATTCCACAAACAATTATTTGGGGACTATGTCCTAAGCACAGCTAAGTATAGGTGAGATATGATTTTCCTTTTTACTTTAAAGAACTCCTCGTCTGGTGGAGAATTAATATGCTGGGAAGGAGATAATCAGGCATCAGAATAAGCTGAGGGGTTAGTTAAGAATTCAGATTCCTGGGCCCCATCTCCAATGTATTGAATTAGCATCTCTGGTTCTTATTGCACAATCAGGTGGAGAACACTTGCTGTGCTGCATTTGGATGATGGTGGTGATGGACCACAGATGGAATGCCCAGCAAGAGGTAACTGCCCCACGGAGGATGGCATTCATCCCTGTACCACCTTCATGTTCTTTGTCATAACTGTGTGAACCTGTTCTATTATTTACTTAATAATTTTCTTTAAATTTATTCACTTGAAGATCTGAAATATACTTATTGAAAATGAAAACTTTGCCAGAAATGTAAGATGGTAAGCAAATACTGCTTCCATAGAAGGCAACTGTAGAGGGAACACATGGAAAAAAAAAAGGTTATGCAATGCCAGCTAGCTACCTCTGAGGGCTATAGCCCACAGTTTCCCAGTTAAAGTGGGAAATTAGCAAGTGTCAGAGAGATGGGGGTTTGTTCTGAAACAGAAGCCTAGTCACTGAAACAGAGGTCAGTTTGATGTTCAATTTGATGTCATTGATGCTAAACACTTCAATGTTGAACAAGAAGAGAGATTTTCAAATTGGTTTTCTTGACCTTTCTCCAGAAAACATCTTACATAAAGATCAGTGTGTAAAACAAATTAAAAGCAGCATCAACAACAAAACAAAAAAACAAAGCAGCTGCTCTGCAAAAAACCAGGGTAGGGGCCCATTCCTTGCTGTGTCAGACCCCAAAGCATTCAGTCTGCATTTTGAGAAGCTGGCTTTGGGGAACCAAGGGGTCCTGGAGGCCTGGTGAGTAAGCGAAGTGTGAGGACTTGGGCACAGTGACAGGATTCTGCAGTCTTTGTTGCAGGAGGGACTGAAGGAGGAGCATGGGGGTAGGTGAGGAAGAATCAATACCTGGGGTGGGGAGAGAGTTATGTGATTTCTCACCTAGGAGTGAGGCTATTTTATTTTACTAGTTTCTTTGAGTCTAGGGAGGTGACAGGAGTGGTCTCTTGGTCTAGGGCAAATAGCTAAGTTTGCCCTTTGGGTCTGGAGGGACAAGGAGATCCAGGCGTGGTGGTTAAGAAAGCTGAATCTGTATTTCAGAGTATTTGTAAAGGAAAAGGTTCCTAGAATTTGGGGTTACCTCTGGCCTGGCTCCTGTTCCTGTTCCTCTGGTGAATCAGGAAATCAGCTAAGCTCAGAAAGAAACAACACATGACCGTTCTCAACACTTCTTGGGAATCCTTTATGACAACTAACGGGAAGCCTTTTTGACTCTGGGAAAAAGTCTAGGGTGAATCAGTGTGTTCGGTTTTGGAGGAAAACCAGAGTTACACTCAGTTGTCATTTTTATCATGAGACGTTTAGTCGAGATCGTAGTCCGCTGTTGTGGATACAGCGGCATCCCTCCTGGATCCCCTTCTTGGGGCTGATGCTCCCAACCCTCGTTACCTGGAAGCCTGGCCTCCAAGGGCTCAGAGTGGTGTCTCTCACTGAGATTTGCTCTGGCAGCAAGGAAGTGCATCATCCCAGGCTCCCTTCCCCTCAGGCAGCAGCCTGCCCTGTGACTGGCTGATACAGGGATACAAAAGTCGGTTCCCTTCCCTTCATGTTGGGACAACCCTGAAGGGCCATCTTAGCTGCAGAGCCTTCTTTAGGATTGATTCAGGTTTGAGTTGCCATTTCCTCCTGGGTCAGCTCCCATCTTCCTGTATTCTTGGTGACATGTTATAAAACCAGACAATGGAAGGAAATAATATTAAGTTTCCAGGAAAGTGGAATTCTCCTGAGGAATAAAGATGTCTCCATGAAACAAAACTGCTCGGAGCCGTAGAACCTCCCTCCTTAGCCTCCTGTATAGGGTGGCTCCTCCTTGGGGACAATTAATAAAGTCTGAGTCAATACAGGTAACACCTGAATGTGTGTTATAGATATTGGGTTGGCCAAAAATTCATTCGTGTTTTCCGGCTGTTACAGAAAAACCTGAATGAACTTTTTGGCCAACCCTATATATATACAAAACTATAAATATATATAATTCAAATATAAAAGTAGCATCCCTATGAGTAGGTGTTCATCTGTGTGTACATCTGCTCCAAACCCAGTTTATATTCCTTCCCAATTTGCTCAGCATCACCTACCCTCTAGTTCTTGGCTGTCTGATCAACAAAGAACCCCAGCTGCTTTCTCTGTCACCTCATCTCCTAACACTGTCATCGGTCTCAGCCTCCCCTGGGCGTGGGCCAGACTTTGGCAAGGCCTCCATAGCGTCTGCTGTGGTTGTAGCCACAGCAGCTCCGGGGCCCAGGGGTGACCTGACGCACCTACAGAGGCTTTGGTTTCAGGGAAAGTCCCAGGTCCCTGAGTGAGACTTGGTTTCCCCGGAGGAGCTGGATAACATAACCTGCAAATTTGGGGGGTCGTAATGTCCCATTGGATGATGTTTGACCACGGAGAGACAGGAGATAGGAAGGAACAACAAATAAATGACTCCTTTTTTCTCCCACTCCTGGACTCTTCCAGGTGCCCTGACTCCATATGGTCTTTTTGGAGACTTCCGGTGTGACTGAGCAGCTGGCTGTGTTGCTTTGTGAAGCTGTAGCCAGCTTGGTAATTACCACCTTGTGTTTGTCTCCATCCTTCCTCGGCTCTCTTCCCCTCCCCCCTCCCCCTGGTGGCCCTGGGATTGCATCGCTGTTTAATGTGTTGGCACCTAAGATTTGCTGCAGACTGCTTTCTTGGGGACCAGAGGTAAAGCAGCAACTGAGAGCTTTTTTTCTCATTTAAATGAATATTTTATATTTCAGTACTGTGTTTAGCATCTAAATATGAAATGAAATACCAACACGTGCTTAACAACTGAACTGAACGTGTGTGTCACAGTTGAATGTGTGTGTTAACATCCGAACAATTGGGGGAAAAGGCTAAATTGGTATCCAGAGCTGTGGGGTCAATCTGTGTTAAAGTTGGTATATCAGTTTCTATTGCTGCATTACAAGTCACTCCAGAATACAGCAGCTGAAAACAGCGAATATTTATTATCTGACAGTTCTAAGTGGGTCAGGAATCTGGGAGCAGCTTAGCCAGCAGTTCTGGCTCGAGGTCCCTCACGAGGCTGCAGTCAAGTTGTCAGCTGGGGCTCCAGGTTCAACTGGGGGAGACTCTGCTTTCACGTCACTCACGTGGCTGTTGACAGGCCTCAGGTCCTCGCCACGTTCCCCTCTCCACGGAGCTGCCTCGAGCGTGGCAGCTGCTTGCTTGTGGAGAGAGCAGAGACAGCCCCCAAAGGAAGCCATAGTCTTTTTATAACTGAATCTTGGAAGTGGCATACCATCATTTTTGCCATATTCTATTCATTAGAAGTGAGTCAATGTATCCAGCCCACACTCAAGGGGAGGGGATTACACAAAAGTGTGAATACCGAGGGTGGGGATGATTGGGGGTTATTTTGGAGGCTACCTACTTACCACATGGGTATGATATTCCAATGGTAACGTACACCAACTGTCTCTGCTATGTCTGGGAGAAATCCCCTCCTGTCTTATCCCAGGAACCTCTTGGATTTATCCCAGAAATTATTCTGATTGAGCTGAAGAATTTCTGCTGTTCTTGTTTCCAGTTGTGTGGGAGCTGAAAATCTGTGTTGATGGTGGTATTTTGGTCAAGCCTGGGAGAAGTGTGGGAGCAAAGATGGACAGAGCCCTGGAATGCTGCAAGGATAAGTCACCCTCAAGTGTCCTGAGAGGGAAACCACGGGCCTGTGCATTGAGTACTGGCCTCTCCAGGCTGCATGACCAATCTCGTCTTTGTGTTTGGGAAGCAGAGAATTTAACGCAGCACCTCTCACCAAGACCTGCTCTCTCAGTATTGCTGCCGATGCCGTGAAGGATGCACAGATGAATTAAGACAGGTTCTGTACTTACAGAATTTATTTATATGAGCTTAGAGCTCAGAGAGGGAGGTCAAGGCTGCACGCATAGATTTGGAATGTGTCAAGTGATAGGAACACTAGAGGGGAGTGAGTGTAGGTGGAGCCTAAAGGGGTTGAACCTAGCGCCCAGGGCACTCCAGTATTTAGGGATTGGGGAGAGGTGGAGCGGCCGGCGCAGAAGACAGGGAGGTTTCAACTTATTTGTCCCTAAGCAACATTTGACCAGCCAGAGCAGTGGTTAATTTGGTTAGTTCCTGGTTATAAGACTTCCTCTGGGTCCTCCTGCAGCCAGCTCCAGGCTCCCAGACCCCCAGTTCAGAATAAGCACAGAATGAGGGCGCTCTCAGCTGCAGTGTGTTTGCTTGTTTGTTTTAGTTTGTTTTTAATAGACTTAATTTTTCAGAGCAGTTTTAGGTTCATAGCAAAATTGACCAGAAAGTACAGAGATTTCCCATAGCCTGACTCCCTCCACTACCACCACCCCATGCATGCCTCCCCTGTTATCAACTTCCCCCACCAGAGAGGCACATCTGTTATAACTGATGACAGTACATTGACACATCATTATCCCTCAAGGTCCAGTGAGTTACATTAGGGTTCATTAGGGTTCTCTCTTGGTGTTGAACATTCTGTGGGTTTGGAAAAATGTCTAATGACATGCATTCACCATTATAGTATCGTACAGAGTACTTTCACTGCCCTAAAAATCCTCTGTTCAGCAGCGGTTTTTAAAACCTCTTTTTAAGAGCAACGTGGAAGGGGTTGGGGAAGTAGAGGAGCACCACCCTGCTTGTGGCTCCTAGAATAATCCCTGATTTGGTCCTCAGTCTCACAGAGAACATTTTGACTGCCGTCTACTGGAGTGGAGTTCCCAGCCACCACTGCTGCCCCCGGACCCTGGATCAAGCAGCCGTGGCTTCAGTCCTGCTCACACTCGCCCTTGTTTTTCTGTTCCATTGATAGCACGTGGGAATGTTTATTGGCTTTCCAGTCAAGCTGTCCGTATTTAAATGTTTTCTAAAAAACATGTTATCTATCAATGCTATGTGTTGGAGCAGAAAGAGCCACCAAATTTTGAACTTATTGCATCATCTTGACTGCACATTTCTGTAAGGTCTGTTTTTGGAGCCAGATTTGCTTTCTTTTGGCTGTGAATGATCCCCAAATCTCAGATCCCAAGAGTTGAGCCTGATAATAGGCACAGAATGGCTGGATTTTATTTAGGTTGTACCAGAGGCAGATGGGCCTTATAGGTGAGAGAATATTGATTCTTGATTGTGAAATAAGAAAAATAATATCTTGTTTTGCATTGAGTTTCAATGAAATAATACTGTGGAAGTGCTTTATTTATTTATTTTTTTAATTTTTATTTTTTGCCTGCATTGTGTCTTCATTGCTCTGTTCGGGCTTTCTCTAGTTGCAGGGAGCGGGGGCTGCTCTTCGTTGTGGTGCTCGCGCTTCTCATTGCAGTGGCTTCCCTTGTTGCGGAACACGGGCTATAGGTGCCTGGGCTTCAGTAGTTGCAGCACGTGGGCTCAGTAGTTGTGGCGCATGGGCTTAGTTGCTCCATGGCACATGGGATCTTTCCGGACCAGGGATTGAACCCGTGTCCCCTGCATTGGCAGGCGAATTCTTAAAAACTGTGCCACCAGGGAAGTTCTGGAAGTGCTTTAAAACCTGTCAAATGCCCTGTGAATTATAGCTGTTACTGAAGAAGGGTCATCAACAGGGAGGGGACTCTGTATAGATTTGGTTCACAGAAACCGAGTGTACTCACTAATTTCTTCAAGCAAACTACAGTAAGCAGAACTGTGGGTTTAAAAAAGGCACTTTGTTTCTCATTCATCCTTCCCCTTAGGCTCTAGTGCTGTAACCAGATATGGACCCGAGGCCATGCCAAAATGAAGGGAAAACATCTGGCCAATTTAATCAATTCAATGAAAGCATCCTTTCAAACTGGTCCAGAAATTTGGATCCCAGGCCTCTAGGTAAATGTCTGGCTAAATTTTCTGATTCAGCTGATGTTTTGTGGTTGTGTAGACACTACTTAAGAGATCAAGGGTCAAGCAGAAAATGGAGGGTTTAATTGGGATTAAAACTTGGAGTCCTTGCATTGAGCCAGGCTCAGCTCACCACCCAATTCCTGATCAGCGCCACTGTCATGTGGAAGCTGGGAGAGAGAGATGAATCCTGGAAAGGACACATCCAGCTCATTCTTCTGGGAATTAGTCAGGGAACTCCTTTCTGTTAGTCCCTGTCCTCTGACTCTTCCCAGTTCCATTTTAAATGTCACGAATGATGGATCACTACCTAAGGATGCCTTTTCCTTAATGTACCATTCTGTGGGGAACTGTTCTTTCCTGCTCTTCTCCCTGGAAGTCTCCATTTGGGTCAAGGCCACCCTGGGGGATCTCAGCCTATCGAGACCAATCTCTTCTCTTTCCCAGAATCACTTTATGACTGAGACCAAAGACAGGCTCACAAGCCCCATACAGCATGAAGGAAGCTCAGGAAACAGAAGCCAGAATGATTAGGGGAAAACTAAGAAAGGGAGGGGAAAATGAAGTGCCTTCTCCGTAGCATATTGTTTCTATCATGGTTATAATATCATTGTCATCTGCATCTCTCATGGCAGTTTATTCCTTTCCCCTTCGTAATAGTGACCTCTGATGTCAGTGAGATAGTGGATGCAAACCTCCTAGCATTGGACTTGACATAAGTTGGTGCTCAAGGGAAGTTTTCTTCTCTGTATGTGTCCTCTTCCAGGATTCTCTGTACTGCTCACAGTGCCTTACACGGAGCTGATGCTGGATTCAATCTGTTGTCTGAATAAAGAAGCTTCACTCTATTTGACATACCAGCAAACGAGCTGTTCAAAAATGGTTCTCAGGGACTTCCCTGGTGGCACAGTGGTTAGGAATCCACCTGCCAATGCAGGGGACACGGGTTCGAGCCCTGGTCCAGGAAAATCCTACATGCCACAGAGCAAGTAAGCCCCTATGCCACAACCACTGAGCCTGCACTCTAGGGCCTGCAAGTCACAACTATTGAGCCCACATGCCACAACTACTGAAGCCCATGTACCTAGAGCCCGTGCTTTGCAACAAGACAAGCTACCACAATAAGAAGCCTGAGCACTGCAATGAAGAGTAGCCCCGCTTGCCACAACTAGAGAAAGCCCACGTGCAGCAACGAAGACCCAACACAGCCAATGATAAACAAACAAATAAATAAATTTATTTTTAAAAAAGGAAGTTACTCATTTAAAAAACAAAAAACCAAAAGAACCCACAAAAAATCGTTCTCAGTTAAGAGTGGTTTTTGCTGAGGAAGGGAAACCATGGCCGTTCACGTCACTGCATGGAAGGGTAGCATGGAGCTGGGTGTCTGCAAAGTCAAGGACAGCCCTTTTCTCCTCACCTGCAAATCCAGGTAGATGTAGTCTTCCTAGCTTTCTCAGTGAGTGTTGCCAGCTGTTCCCTGTGTTACATCTCCATCCACCTACCTCTACCCCTAATAGGCTGCCCTAAAAAATTTCCCTCAGAGACTTCATAATACCTAGGGGTTAAGCAAGATTCTGACCTCTCTTTCAGAAAGCTGCCTTTCCAGACCTGCTTCCTGCCATTTCAGGGCCTGAGATGTAAAAGACCCTGAAGCTCATGCAGTTGAAAAGATTTACCCAGTCAACCAATCAATGGAGAAGCTGCAATCAGAACCCAGGGCTCCAGACTCTTCATCCAGTGCTGTTCCCATTTTTACCAAATTGAGTGCCCCTCTTCTTTTCAAAATATGTAAGCCACAAGAGGGTCCATTTCCTTTTGTGCTTAGATGACTGTTTATTAAAAAGGGAATGAGTTAAATTAATTTCTAATGAACTCAGCATAAATGACAGCTCCCAGAGATACGGCCACTTTTTAAGGTCCCCCCAATGTGCTATCTCAGATGCTACACCAGTTTGGACAGGGGAGTGTCTTTTGAGGAGAAGGATTCTTCCTGAGGGGTGAGACAGAACTGTGGGACAGCTGGGAAGTTGGCCAGGGATCTGTGGTGGGTGGTTGGGCTCCAGAATTGAGAATCTGGCTCATTTGTCAGCAGGCCGCCAGGCAAGGTTGTGTCAGAGTTTTTGCTACATCATAGTTTAGGCTGAATAGCCCTCTCCCGTCAGCTAACCTGCAGTAGTTTGATCTATTTTTTGAAAGTGCAGGTCCCAGAACTAATTGGCTTGAACATTCTTTTTGATCATTCCTTGGGTCCCATCTCTGGAGGTAGAAGGTCCTTGTATAGACCACATTAAGGCGGAACAGGAAGAGCTTTGGAATCAGACAGCCATACTGGCTCTCCTGACCTACCAGCTAGATTAACTTAATAGGAATAGTGATACCTATCTTGCTGGGTTGTTGTGGGATTACACATCATATATGTATATACTAGGTGTGCCATGAATGGTAGCTATTATTTTCATGAATATTGTTAACTATGTCATCTTGGGCAAGTTACTTAACCTCTCTGAGCATCTCTTCTGCAAATGAGGGATAATTTTAATTTTAATGTAGTCACATTTATCAGGCTTTTAAAAAATTGTTTTGTACTCTGAAGTCACGAAGATTCAAGCTTCCTATTACTTTTATATTGATGTGTACCTTTCTCATCTCAAAAGTTCTTTACAGACGTTAGCATCACATTGTAACCCAGAGTTTTGCTTGCATGTTTCCAGTGATGACTATGAAACATCCAGTGTTTGTCCTGGGACCAGATGTGCCTGTGTGTCCTGTATTCTTTGGGAACCAATGCCATATAGGTTCATATCATATCAATGAAACAGGTGCTAGAATTGTTCCATTTTATAGATTAGGAAGTTGCCTCACAGTGGTTATGTTTTTTGCTTAGGGCAGACATGTTAACTTCCGACCCATGTCCTTTGACTATGAAAGGGTGAGAAAACTAAATACTCATTCTCCCAGCCTCCTTTGCAGCTAGAAGTGGTTGTCTGACAGTACTGGCTGATGAGAACTAAATGAGAGGCTCTGGATGCTTCAGGGAAACCCTTGTTTTCTTAATAAAATGGACTAGAGTGACATCCTTTCTCCCTTTTATCTCTCTTGAATGCAGATGTGATACCTGGAGCAGATGCAGCTATCCTGAGATCATTACATGACAAAAAGCCAACAAGCTAAGCATGGCAGTATGGAGAGATAGACCTGGAATTCCTGGTGGCATCACTGAGGTCTAAACCTGTACAAATAACCATCTACCTCTAGGTGCCTAACTCTAAAATGAAAAGCTATATGGACATCTTGGGGGGAGTTGTGAGAGCCCTCCTTAAGCCAAGAGAGGGTCACAGAACTTGTCGGCTCTGTCTCAGGGCAGACGGAAAGGGGCAGCTGAGCCTATGAGGAAGTTTGTTTTCTTTGCCTTACTGAGGATTTTGAATGCATTTCTGAGACAAGCTCCACAGAGGGCCCTGCTATGAGCTGTCCGCCAAGGTGGTGCTGATATTGGATATTATGTAGCCTAGCCAGCGAGAAACCTGGGCGCTGTGCCTGCAACTGCCACAGCATGGCAGCAGCAAGAAGACAAGGGGGGTGTGTGTGTTTCTCTCTGCCATTCTTGTGTGTGTGTGTGAGAGAGAGAGAGAGAGAGTTTCTCTCTACCATTCCAGTGATTCATCTCTGACAACTGGGAGAACTCACTGGCCATGGCATTTCCAAATATTCTTCACTAAGAAGAGAGAACAGGAATCTGGTGGGGATGCTGGGATTCTTGTGGGGCCTCAGGTCAACTGTGAGAGAGCCCTACATTTTCCAGCCCATTTGGTTCAATGTGGGATACCACAGGGGGTCTAGGAAGACTCATCACATGGTTTGGTTCTGATTTTCAGGTAGGCAAGGAATAAAATTCTGACCTACCTCAGGGAACTGTCCCACCAAGGGCCTTCTGGAGCACACTCTCCTGAGAGCACATCTGGATGCCAGGGATGGCTCTCAGGCTTTGATTTTTCTTTTCAGGACCCCAAGGATTGGACCTTTTGCTCATCTTTTTTTGCTGTCCTGTCTTGTCACAACCTTGCCAAACAGTACATAGCACATATTTCTTTTTTTCCCCTTACCTCTCATC
Organism: Hippopotamus amphibius kiboko; assembly: GCF_030028045.1. Taxonomy (NCBI): domain Eukaryota; kingdom Metazoa; phylum Chordata; class Mammalia; order Artiodactyla; family Hippopotamidae; genus Hippopotamus; species Hippopotamus amphibius. Next base: position 53,973,070 of record NC_080187.1, on the reverse strand, counting down.
CCTCAGTAAATGCACAACCCTAAGGATTTTTTTTCTGATAGTAACTACAGAGAAAATGGCTTGGATAAAAAGAAAACAAAAAACAAACATAGGTCAGTTGCTAAGTTACATGAAGTCTTAAAAGCTTTTGAGAAACGGCTGGTACTGATCTTGGTTGAAATCTAAATGGAACGTTTTTGACTCTGCTTAACCTCTTTCTGACCCTTTCAGTGGCCCATCTCTTGTATTTCTTTTTCTTCCCTTGAATTCTCTTTTGATTCTTTGAACTGGTGCTTCTGTATCTCCCAACCTCCTTCTCATTCAGCCTTGGCCTGTAGGAAGAGGGCATTGTACTTTATAGAAAGTATGAGGTTCTGAGGATGATCTTAGATGGCTTTTGGGAAGTAGAATGTGCTTGGTCCGTATCTCCTCATCCTGGATTCTTTCTTGGAGTCCCATACCATGTTTATAAATGGATATGTCTTTTTATTTGAGAGTCCATGACTTGTGCTTGGTAACTTAAAGAGAGAGTCTTAAATAGCTATGTGTCTGGATTTAATTCTGTTTCCCTTCTCCTACCTCCCTTTCCAAATTACCAAACTTTGCCCACATTTCATTTTTCCATTCAAGTTCCATCTTTATTGTGAAGGCATTACAAGAAGTCCAACACAGAAGAACATCTCCTTTTGGCACTTAGAGTCAGGATATGAGAGATCACTTGATTAACACGAAATTGCTTGTCTATTACATTGTTCCCAACCAGAATGTCTCTCTAGCTAGTTAAGAATTCACAGATGCCCTTCAGGTAATTGAATTAACAGAATTTTGAAACATTCTGGATACCAGCACTACAGATCTTGAGATGAATAAAGAAGGATTTAATCATGATTTTTTAATCTCCAGACTTTTTGTGTTCACTCACATTTCTTCTGTCTGCCTCCCAGGTGCTGTCTACTAATCCATCTGCTCTCTCCTTGCCAGTCTTCCACTGCTTCACTTGACCCTTGGGTCTTAGATTTTCTTGTAGTCACCAAGTTATGTGTTATTATATCTATCTTCAGATCCACTTTCCTCAAAGGCAGGACACTATTTCCTTTCGAGGGTGGGTTCTCTAACCACTGGGCTTTCTCTACAGGGCTCATTTCTCTGGCACACAGACAAATTGTGCTCCACCAGATATCTGTGGGGTGCTCTTCCAATCACAGTCTGTTTGGGAACTTCACCTTTGTAGAACTCCAGACTGAACAGAAGCTTCATTAGTAGGTGATTATCTACTTTACAAAGGATTCCTTTAAATAGCAAATTCCCAGAATGGGCTTAAAACAAGTTTAATTTAGCCCCAGTCCAACTGTACACCCTGTTCAATAACACGCTGATTGTTAAAGATGAGGCACAGTTGTGCTTATTTATAGACTAATTGCTTGTTTGTCCTTTTAAACCCCCTACTTCTTACCTCGTAGATCACATTTCTTTCAAATTCTTCAAGATTCACTTCCGTGGGAAGGCTATTTTCTGATGAGAAGGAGTGCCTTGGGGGAGCTCCAGCTTAGTCCCATTGTCACTGTTGCCCATGATCAAACAGAAGAAATTACCTCCACCAAAGACGCCCCTCCCCAAGACACACAGCTTCTCCAATCTTTCCTTTAAGATTCTCTATGTCTGTCTGCCTCTGTTTCTCTCTATGTATCTCTCAGCATAGCCAATCAGCAACTTTAAATTTCACAATTGATCTTAGTTTGGGTCTCTGATTCCCCACTACCAAGCTAGTATTCACCCCACACATGGTGTTTGAGATAAAGAGAGAAAGACTGTGGTCTCATTGCCTATATCCGTGATCAAAACTAGATAAAGATAATTTTCCTCCCTTCTGCTGAAACTTTACCTGAAATTCCACAATAGATACCACTATATATTCCAGTGCACATGACCTGTGGTTCTCATGCTATGGTTGTGTCTATAGGATTCTGGCTAATCTGGTGGGAAATGAAGGTAATTTGAAGAAGAAACTCAGCTTGTCTATACAAGTGTTGCTTGAGTGTTTCACTTATCAACTGGGTGTTTCAGATGAGGGTGTATCATAGGTGTTTGTTAAAGAGCTCTTCAATGGATGATTTAACAAATCATTACCACAGCCTCCTAACTGGTCTTCGTAGAGTTTTATCTCCTATTTTCATGAAAATTTCTCCTTTCTAACTGTGCATCTCAAACTTTAATGTGCATATAAATGGGCCCTGGGAGCTTGTTAAAATGTAGATTCTGGGACTTTCTTGGTGGTCCAGTGGTTAAGACTCCACACTTCCACTGTAGGGGGCATGGGTTGGATCCCTGGTTGGGGAACTAAGATCCTGCAGGCCGCCTGGTGCAGCCAAAAAAAAAAAAAAAAGAAAAAAAATGCAGATTCTGATCTAGTACATTTAGGATGGGAACTGAGTTTTCTTTTTTTTCTTTAATTTCTAACAAGCTCCCATGTGATCTTGATGATGCCAGTCTGTGGACCACACTTTGCGTGGCAAGGCTCTGTAAACTGCTAGAGTGAACATTCTGAATGTGAACTTTATCACATCACTTTCCTACTTGAAATCCATCAATAACCCCCATCACTTCCAAAGTTAAACCCCAAATCCTTAGATGGCACACAAGCATCTTTATCTTCAGCTCCTTGCCTATCTTTCCAGCTTTATTTGTCACTTGTGTTGTTTCCAGAACTGGTCATGCCCCTCCTCACTTTGGCACAGGTTATAGATCCCACTGACCTAGTAGACTTCCACCCAGGCTTCTAGATTCATCTCAGTTACCTGCTCCAGGAATCCTTATCAGTCGTCTCTAGGCCTCTGTGCTACCTCAATGCTCCCCAAGTACCTGCTGTGTACTTCAACTACATATTGCATACCTGGAAAGTTTTGTCTACATTTTTGTCCCCATTAGACCGTCAGTTCCTGTGGGGGCATCAGTTATAGTCTCCTAATCTCAGACTCTCCATACCCTAGCACAGTGCTTGGCACACTTACTTAATACTTGAGTGAATGTATAGAAATGAGCTCATAGTTTTGTCTTCTTGTTCCCTACGTGGTATTTACTCAGCCAAGGTTAATCTATCTCTGATTCTTTTCTACCAAGCACTTGTCCTCAGAAATCCGTGTTCAACCTCCTCTCTGGGGAGGTGAATCTGATGCCTAGGAGTCATGTCTAATTCCATGGTCTGAACATTAGCAGCAGTTAATTCATTGTTGTTGTTTGGAAAGTGTTAATTAATCAACATGATTTGTCTGGTGCTCAGGGGAGAAAGTCAAACTGTTTTAAAAGCAGTATTTACCTCAGGTAACTGAGTTTTGTTAACTAAGGCAGTAGGTTTCAACCCATTGGAACCACTTGGGAATCTTTTAAAAAATGCTGATGCCTTGGCCCAACCCCCAGGAATTCTAATTTAATTGGCTTGGAAGTGGGGTCTGGCATCAATATTTTAAAGAACTACTACTGAAAATCACTGTACCAAGTTAAGCATCATAACTCTTTCTTGATAAAGACTTGCCATTTATCTGATGATGGGTTATCCAACCATTGCTCCTCCTTAGAAACTCTTGATTGAAATTTCTTCTTGACATAATTAGCAAAGATGATAAAGTTTTTATTTCAACTTATTCAGTAGCTCTCATTTACAGTTATGCTCTATGCAGTCTATAATTTTACTAAGAGGCCTTTTGAATTAAAACCCTTGCCTATCAACTCCAATTGGGTTTGAGTCAGAAAGAGGGGAAATCAGCTTCGGGTTGTTTTACATCAGCTCTGGAGGTGTTCATTGCTTATCTCTAGAATGGACACCCTCAGGTGAGGGCAGGGGTACAACTTTTAAGCTTTGCCTGGCTCAGTTTGGATGGAGTAATTTCTCTGACGCATTGTGCAGTCTTAGAGCCCGCAGATATGATTTTGGAATTAGCTATTATTTTTAAAAAATTTATTTATGTATTTGGTTGTGCCAGGTCTTAGTTGTAGCAGGCGGGCTTCTTAGTGCATGTGGGATCTAGTTTTCTGACCAGGGATTGAACCCGGGTCCCCTGCATTGGGAGCATGGAGTCTTATCCACTGCACCACCAGAGAAGTCCCTACCTATAATTTTGAAAAATAGCTGCTAATGATATTTCTACCTTGGCACAGAGAATTGACAATAGTACTTATAAAACATTACCATGGAACCTTACAGAATGAGATGTGCTTTCATAGGGGATCTGTTTTCCCTTCAGAGGGAGTGGGTTTTTATGGAGTCTGGTCTGGGAAGGTCCCTTTTACCCCTGCTTGCCTCAGTTGGCATACATAGGTCAACAGGGTCCTGGGAGCCACCATCCCATAAAGGGGAATTTGAAGGAGATCCCTAAACAGTGGCTGAGAGCACTCTTGCATGTTTCCTAAGGCTGTAATGCTTTCTAGCATCAGACCCATTGGTACAAAATCTCAGTGTGAGGGGCAGGACATAGGCTGGTAAACTCTTGGTCAACAATTGGTAGTTTAAAGTCACTCTTAGTGCCTAGTCTTGTTCAAAGGAGGGTTAGCTTTTGGACTCATACATATTTCCAGAAGATTTCCCACCTCTGACTTATAAAAGCGACTCCTGGATAATATCAAGAGTTTTAAAGTGGTTTTGACTCAGGCTGGTAACACCTTGATAATTCCAGAAAGAAAGTTGAAAATTTTTTTTTCCCTGGTAAGTTTATAGGAAAACTTTAAATACAACCTCACTAGATATAATTTCCTCGAAGGTAGGGAGCTATTTTGTTCTATTTTGTATTCTTCTCTCTACCCCTTCCCCACATTGCCTTGTATATTATGGATACTCATACCTGATAGTAAATAAATACAGCTAAAATTTTTGAGCACTTATTATATGCCAAGTGCTTTATGTACAACTTCTAATTAAAGCTCCCCAGTCACTCTGAGAGGTAAGTAATATTATCATCTGGTTTTACAGATGGGACTATTGAGGCTCAGTGAAGTTAAATAACCTCAAGGTCATACAACTAGTGAGTGGCAGAAATAAGAGTCAGCCTGGATTTGTATGTTTATAAAACATTTGCTCTTAATTCACCTGGTGTATCTTAAATGGTCCTGGAAATATCTCAGTTAGAGTCATGGGGTGGGGGGAGGTGATTTGTGGAAATGCAGAATTCTGGGCTCTACTCCCACAAGATGCTGATTCAGTTGGTTTGGTGTGAGACCGGGAGTCTTCAGCTTCTCAGTAATGTGCTTGTTGAATTGCTTCACATGCCAACCCAGCTCTCTCGGTGAGGAGGCATCCATGTCTTCGTCTCATGTGACTATTGTCGGGACATCCCAAAATGGTTCAAACCTTGCAAGCCCAGACTTTCCGTAGCAACATTAAGCCCTCTACACAGCAAGAAGAGTTCTTGTGTAATGCAAACACATTTCATCTCAGTCTCTTATGAGCAAGTGGCTTCACCTGTTTGCTGAAGTGGGCCCCCATATCTCTCACATCAGTATTAATGTATAAATCACATACAATGAATGAAAGCTCTTGGAACATATCAAGAAGTTGCTCAATATCTCTATCACCGTAAATTGTGCTCTTGTATGTTTTCTCAAGTGTGGCATTTCCATCAGCCTTAAATGTTGATTCTGCATTGCTTTATAAAGGTGTTGGTTCAGATTCTCAGGTAATGTGAGCTTCTTACTTCCTGTGAGTTCTAGAATGTGACTTAAGGAAGAATCTTAGACTCTGAGCAATGGAAGGAGACTCCTGCAATCCTTTCCTGACCTCCCACCTGCCCTGTGCCTGATGGAGGGGAATGGCTGTACTTGTCTGCCCCATTAGGGGGCGCTCACCCGCTCCAGAGACTGACTGTGGGTACCATTGGTTGACAACTCTAGTGTCTCCTTAAAAAAAAAGTACACACACAGACACACACGCACACGTATATATATAAATTCAAACCGTGAAATGTATCATACACATAAAAGTGTATAAAAAGTGTTGTGTACTGTTGAAGAATAATAGTAGAATGAACACCCATGAATATTCCTGATCAGATTAAGGCACAAAACATAATTAGACCCCCCCAAAGCTTGGCGTGTGCACCTCTTCAGCTAATTCCCTGCATTCCTTCCCCCCAGAGGGGTCTTCCTTCTGGAGTTTTGGTGTTAACCATTCCTTGATTTTCTTTTATATGTTACCACTTACATGTGAATCCAGCTCTTTTTATTACAGAGTCTCAAGACAGGTCACTAGCACGGACTCAGGAGCCAAACTTCCCGAATTCTCATCTCACTTGTCACATACCAGTTGTGCAACACTGGGAAAGTGATTTATCTTCTCTCTGCCTTGGTTTCCTCATTTGTGAGATCAGAAGAGTAATAGTTTCTACCTTAAAGTGTTATTGTGAGAAGTAAATGCATTTATATTGCAAGTCTTTAGCACAGGGCCTGTTAGATAGTAAATATTATGAGGATGTCATTGTTGTTCACATTAAGCTGATGGCCACTTTCCTGTACATCAGTCCTTCTCAGTCATCTGTGGTAAAGGACTTAAAAAAATTCCAATCCATAATGACTGGTAATTTTGTAAAATAATAGTAACATCGACTAACTAGAAAAATGGAATAAAAAACACAAACATGCAAAATTCAAGCTCCAATTTTTTATTGTTAGAGTCAACAGAAATAAAATTACTATGTCAAAGTGCTATAAGTGTTTTAAAATGATTACTTGCAATTTCTGTTCTTACTTGTCATGAACCGGTAGCAAATAGTTTGTGGACAGCCACCAGCTCACAGGCACAATCCAAGGTGCTTTGCTCCAGATCTCTGCCGGCTGGTTTCTGCCTAGTCCTGCAAGAGGCCCATTCGTTTTGCAGGAAGCAATGTTCAGCAGTCTTTCGTTGGTCCATAGAACATTGTTCTTTTTTTCTTTCTTTTTTTAATTTTTCATTTGTATTTAAAAAAATTGATGTATAGTTGGTTTACAGTGTTTCAGGTGTATGACAATGATTCAGTTATACATATAAATATATGTATCCTTTTTCAGGTTTTTTTCCATTATAAGTTATTAACTATATTATTGAATATAGTTCCCTATGCTACTCAGTAGGTCCTTGTTGTTTATCTATTTTATGTATAGTGGTGTGTATCTGTTAACCCCAATTCTTTTTTTTTAAATAAATTTATTTATTTATTTTATTTATTTATTTTATGGCTGTGTTGGGTCTTTTTTGCTGTGCGCGGGCTTTCTTTTTTTTAGTTGCGGTGAGTGAGGGCTACACTTCGTTGCAGTACAGAGGCTCTTCATTGCCATGGCTTCTCTCGTTGTGGAGCACGGGCTCTAGGTGCTTGGGCTTCAGTAGTTGCAGCACATGGGCTCAACAGTTGTGGCTCACAGGCTCTAAAGCGCAGGCTCAATAGTTGTGGTGCACGGGCTTAGTTGCTCCATGGCATGTGGGATCTTCCTGGAGCAGGGATCGAACCCGTGTCCCCTGCGTTGGCAGGCGGATTCTCAACCACTGCACCACCTAGGAAGCCCAATCCCCAATTCTTAATCTATCCCTTCCAACGTCATTTTTCTTATATCTGGCTTTCACATGCCATAAATAGGAATGATTTTAAAGTAAACAAACATACTTAACAAGTACAGATTATCACCAGAGACTACAGTTTTCTTCTTTTTTAAAAATCAAGATACAACTTCTGGTGTTAAGGAAATTTCCCCATAAAGACAAGCAGCTATAGGAGAAATACAGATCTGCATTCTGAGTTTTCTGACTCAGGAATAAGAGCAAACTTTTAATTTTCTGAGTCTTGAATTTGATTGTAAGCTCTTTGAAGCCATCTGTGTCCCCTGCCTCCCCTCTCCTCGGTCTCACCTTAAGTCCTTGTGGACACAATGGGCGTTCAAGACAGCTGTTAAGAGACCTATGAATGCTATGTGGTTGAACCCTGGGAGCTTGCCAACATTCTACTATTTTTGATTATAAGAAGGCAATTTTGTATGGTCCAATGTATTATTTAGGTTTCCAGTTTTGGCCCATATAACCTGGGGCCTCTCCCCGAAGATCTGTTGAGTAATCCCTTCTTGGGAATGGAATCTTCCCATTTCTAGGCACTCAGAGAAGTCCTGGGCTGGGAAGCATGGCCACATCTTGCTTCTGCAGCTGAGATTTTCACAGTTGCTATGAGAACCCAAGTCCAAGGACCGGCCTTCCCCCCACCCCAGGTATCTGTCAAGGAAGAGTCTGTTTCACCATTCTCGATGGATACATCTTGGCTGATGTGTGAACTGTTAAAGAAAAATTATTCATGGGGATTTCCCTGGTGGTCCAGTGGTTAAGACACAGTGCTTCTACTGCGGGGGTGGGGGTGGGGGCTGGTTGTGGGTTTGATCTCTGGTCAGGGAACTAAGATCCTTCATGCCGTGAGGCGTGGCCACAAGAAAAAAAGAAAAAAAGAAAGAAAGAAAAATTATTCATGACACTTGTTAGAGATGGTAAGGAAGGCTCTATTCAGAGGGGCTACTAGAGTGGGATTTTGCAGTAGGAAACAGAGATGGCGCTCAACTCTGACAACAAGAAACAAAAGTGGCGACATACAGCCAAGGAGCAGGGTGGGGGGGGTCAATGGATGGAAAATTACTAAGAGGAAACATCAAGAAGAGCTGGATTCTTGCTGAACTGACCCAACAGGATTCTTGCTGAAGGCAGGCCAGGGTGAGCTGATATCACCCGCGGGGTTGGTGGGGATGAGGAAATTTAATCAGATATTGAGGGTGGGGATTCACTCTAAACTGAGTTAGCAGCATTCTTGCTAAAACTGGACTCTGCAAGGACAGAGATGGAAGCCTGAGGTTGAGCTAGTGGAGCACAGGGCTCAAAGGAGCATGGTTAAAGTTGGTCAAAGAGAGACTCTTGGTCTGAATATAACTATGTAACCATGTTGACTGAAGTCAGGGTGGGGGATTCTTTCCCAAGCTCCGTTGTGAATTTCAGCCCCAGCCGTCCTGTCTCCTAAACACAACATTTCTACAGCCACCCCAATACGTCTACACTTGACTAAAAGCAGGATTTAAATTGGACAGTAGTTCAGAGCTTCTTCTGAACTAGAAAACCTGAAAGGTTTATTGCAGGGCCAAGCAAGGAGAACCAGTGGCTCATACTCCAAATCTGATATTTATTTTTAAACCATTGGGACTTCCCTGGTTGCTCAGTGGTTAAGAATCCGCCTGCTAATACAGGGGACACGGGTTTGAGTCCTCGTCCAGGAAGATCCCACATGTCTCGGAGAAACTAAGCGCATGCGCCACAACTACTGAGCCTGTGCTCTAGAGCCCATGCACTACAACTATTGAGCCTGTGTGCCACAACTACTGAAGCCTGAGTGCCCTAGAGCCCATGTTCTGCAACAAGAAAAGCCACTGCAATGAGAAGCCCGTGCACCGCAATGAAGGGTAGCTCCCGCTCACTGCAGCTAGAGAAAGTCCGTGTGCAGTGACGAAGACCCAACACAGCAAATAAATAAATAAATAAATAAATAAATAAATAAATAAATAAACTATTAATATTCACACAAGACTAGGGGTCAGAGGCTTTGTCCATCTGATGTGAAAATTCTAGCAATTGATCAGTTCTGTGGGGGTAAAAATCACAAAGGCTGTTTGAATTTCAGTCAAAAATTGTCAGCCAATGGACCCTGGATTAACATGTGTGTTTTCTGGAAGGCCCCAAGAGATGAATTTTCATCATCATCCCATCTGAGAGAAGGGACATGTCAGCTTCTGCCTGCTGAACTCTGCCTTACAAAATGCATGCCTGCTCCAGGCCCTCAGACTGCAGGAGGAGCTGCCAGAGGCTGTCACAGGTTGCTGACCCTGCGTTCAGAAATGGGGGCCTGAGAGCCCGAGCAGGGCCACTCGATGGGAACCTCAGCCTCTCTCCTCTGTGGGCCTTCTGCACACACATGAGGCTTGCACACATGTAGACACAAACACAGAGATCATCCACAAACCTACACAGATGCACACTCGCACCACATGCACTGCCACACACACCCCATTGCTAGCAGGAGGGGAGGATGAACCGAAAGACAGTTAAATCCAATCTCAGTCTGATTAGTGGACAATATCTCAACTGGAATAAAGATCTGGGCAGTAGAAGATCTGAATCTACAGTAGCTGTGTGACTTTGGGGCAGTCACTTCACCTCTCTGGGTCTTAGTTTTTCTATCTGTGAAAGGTGAGTGTTGAAATAGCACAATAGTTCTCAAACTTTCACTTGGGTCAGAATCACATGGAAGACTTATTAAAACAGAATTCTGGGCCTCATCCCAGAGTGTTTGACTGAGTCTATGTGGGATTTGCATTTCTTACAAGTTTCTAGGTGATGCTGGTCGGGGGACCACACTTTGAGAAGCATAGGGGTAGAGGAATGCTCTTGTTTTCATTAGGTCTGAGATTCTTCAACTCTGGTCAGATGTCAGGACTAAATATAACTCTAAGCTGTTGCTGTTCTCAACCGAGGATGATTTTGCCCTGCAGGGGCCATTTGGCAAAGTCTAGAGACATTTTTGATGGTCTCAAATCAGGGAATGTTGCTCCCGGCATCTAGTAAGTAGAGGCCAGCGATGCTGTTAAACACCTTACAGTGCACAGGACAGCCCCCACCACAAAGCATCATCTGGTTTAGAATATCACTATAGCGGAGGCTGAGGAACCCTGCTCTAAGTGATCTCATTCAGCTGGGTTTGAATTTGTATAAGAATGGTAGACATTGGAATACACTGTATGGTAAGATTGATGTTGACTTTTCATTTCTGAGAAGGAAAAGGTCTACAAAAACTACCCGACATTCTCTGAGCTAGATTTTGCTCTTTGCTCCTGGACCTCACTCAAGGCTGAGCAGGACAGTTATGATTCTCAGGAAGCTTGCAGATCTCAGATCCCAGGGCAGTCACCCAACAAAGCACAAGGGGTGCCTCCCAGCAGGGCATAGTCCCAAAGCAACATCCATCCGGGATCCAGATCCAGCAGGCCTTGCACGGGATTAGGACAGCACTAGGTGTTGATTGCATTGTGTTCCCTTTCTCTGCTTCTGATCCATGGGCTAGCGAATGAGGGCAGCGCTTGTGGGTTCTGATTAGAAGCTTCACATATCAAGTCCCTAAATCTTCAGAATATCATAAGCCAGAAAGACTCTGTGTGTGTGTGTGTGTATGTGTGTGTGTGTGAGTGTGAGTGTGTGTGGGGTGAGAACCACATATTCAAACCATTCCCTATTTCTGCACCTCATCCTGCCAATTACAATCTGCTTGGCGGTGTGAAACTGACAGCCGGCAGCAGTGATGGAGACAGGAGAACGATGAACAAGGGCTTTGTGCATTCTCAGCTTTAGAGAGAATGTTCAGTGGGGCAGACAGGCATGTAACTGGCAGGTTTAGGAATCAGTAAAAACCAAGAACTGGAAGTCCTAATTTATCGTCTGTTTCAATACAAGGCTAGACACAGGCTATTTAATATAATGCATTGTTTACAAGTGGAGGAGAGTGGAAGTTATTGATGCATTACAAATGCAGGCAAATGCATCTCATAAGCCAAGGGGTAGGTAATAACAATTGCAGAAGACTAAATTTAACTTTAATCCCCTGAAGAATGGCATGCATACAGCTTAAAATGATAAAAGCTGGAGGGGGTCTGGGGAGAGGGAAAGAGGGAGGGAGGAGACCAAGGGAGATTGAGGGAGACAGAAGGAGACAGGAAAAGAGAGAGAGAGACGGAAAAAGATAGAGAAATGAGACCTGATTTTTGCCTGGGATTATGCATTTCTCGATTAGGAAATGGAGTGGAAATTGAAAGAAAAGATTTTTTTAAACCTTGTTTTGATAAACAAGCATCACGCTTGGCAGGGTGTTTTCGGTAGCAGGTCTGGCGTCGTGGTCAAGCAGCTTGGAGCGATTTAAAGACCTGCCAATCCCTTGGATAATCGCAAAGGCAGAAATAGAAAACAAGTCTTCGTTTGATTAGTGCATGTAGGCTGTTCTGTGTTCCCCTTCTGGGGTCGTTAGCACCATGGCCACACTGGCTGGGTGTAAACAAGTTCGCCCAGCCTTCGTGGTTGAAATTCCCCACTGTTGACACTTAGTGCCCGATGCTTTGGACATAGCAGGTGTCCTGTGAATGTTGACTGAGTGGACATGGGGTGATGCAGACGCCCACGAAGAAACGATGTAGCTGGACTTCAGATTTCAGAATCTCAGCAGGGAAAGTGGCTTTGGAGTAAGCAAAATAGAGTCTATCTCCCACCCACGCTGAAATCTCCTCTGCAGTATTATTGACAAAGGGGTCCAAATTCTGAGTGAGAAAGCACATGATAGTGGACTGGGGCAGCCCACTCCTTCACTGAATGGGATTAATAGCAGTCAACGTTTATTGGGTGCTTACTACGTGGCAGTCACTGTACTAAAATCTCCATGTGGTGTATCTCTCCAACCTAGGCGGTAGTAAGCATCATTTCTTTTTAAAGATGTGGCAATTGAAGCAGGGAGAGTATTCACAGCTGGTGCTGGTGGAGGAGGCTAACTCTGTGGGGCATCCTTGGAACTGCTGAGGATAGTCTTCCTGTGTTGACCTGAAGCTTGCCTCCCATTCCCATCTAGCGGTCCCCATGGGCTGGCTGGTGTGCCCAATGCTGGATTTCCATTATCAACATGGTTCACATTTGCCTGGTTTATGGATGTGTTTGCAGTGTACCATCTGCCTTCTCTGGTGATCCAGTGGCAAACAGAGGGAGAAAGAAGACTGGCACTGGAAGATCTTTCTATGACAGCTTTCTGAGTGTGACAGCCAAGGGCATCCAGCCTGGGTCATGGAGCACAGATAGTCCCTGGTCATCACCGAAAGAAGCCACTATTTGTGGATCACCCAGAGAGAAACAAATGAACTTACTCTGGAGAACAAACAGTGGTCCCAGTGACCCCGTCTGTGTGCTTAAGCTGGTTGAATCCTAAGGGGAGCCAGTAATGTCACCTCTTCAGGCGAACTCCAGTATGGCAGGCCCTCAATAAACATTTGTTGACTATCTGATCTGACAGCATTTCGGCCATGGTCATGCTGCCAGCCCAGGGCTAAGCCTGGAGAGAGAAAACATTTTTCATTTGGAAGAATGATCTTGACCATTTGTCTATGACTTTGGGTAATTAGACCTCACAGTCTGGGGCCTTATTCCTTTGCAGCTGGCTTGTATTTTTGTGCTTTGTGTCACATGGGTGTTTGCCTTTGAGGCATGATGTGGGTCTTTGCTTGCCTTTGGTTTCCCATGGGAACCTGTGGACAAGTTGTTTCCTCTCTCTGGGATACAGAAGCCTTCCCTGGATGTTTCAAAGAAGAAACTAAACTAGTCCATGGTTGGCATGGCCCGACCATTTTGATTATTTTCTTTTCTTTCTGAGAGCCATTATTTCTTCTTTCTTTTTTTCATTTTTATTGGAATATAGTTGATTTACAATGTTGTATCAGTTTCTGCTGTACAGCAAAGTGAATCAGTTATATGTATACATATATCCGCTCTTTTTTAAATTCTTTTCTTATATAGGTCATTACGGAGTATTGAGTAGAGTTCCCTGTGCTATTGATATAAAACACACTACTATATATAAAACAGATAACTAATAAAGACCTACTGTTCTTCTCATGGCACCTTTTTGCAGTCAAAGAGGTTTGAAAATTTAGAGGAATCTTTGTCCTCCCTTCTGACTCTTACATCCAACCAACTGCCCATCCTAGGGACTTTATCTTGCAAGTGTCTCCTAGGCCAGTTCAGGTCTTCATGATTGCTCATTTGAGCAGTGACAGGAACTGGTTTTCTTGCACTCAGCTCTCAATCCACTTTGCCCCTGCCCAGGCAGAGAGAGCTTCCAAATGCAGTGTTTCCCAGTGACAATGAGCAGAACACCTTTCTCTGAGGAATGGTGAGGGAGGAGTGATGGACCTGTGTGATGGTATTGGTGTGTGCTATGGGATGCAGGCACCATTGTCATCGCCACCATTTAATGAGCACCTACTACATGCCAGACACTCTTTCAAATGCTAGTCATGCATAGTTTCTAATCTTTGTTAACAGCCTTGTGGTATTGATGCCTGTATTATCATCTCTATTTTGCAGATAGACAGCTGGGGTTCCCGAGAGAGGCAGAGCTACAAAGTTGGTACATGGCAGGGTCAGGAATCAAATCCATCTTTCTGGTTTTAAAGCCCATCCCTCCTCCCCCTCCCCTTTTGCCACATCACCGTCATTCCAGAAACAGTTGGAGGTGGAAAAAGGAAACAGAGTCATCTGCAAAGTTATTGGCAAAAAAAAAGGGTAAGGACTTATTTTTATTTTAAGAGCTTATTTTCATCAGGATTTCATTTGGGATTTATTTTCATTGCAGTTTCCACGTGGTGATGGATATATACCCTATTGAAAGTTGACATTGTCAGCAGTTATAAAACTGGTAATGTGGAGCCTTTAGCGATCTTGCTTTAAAAGTGAAAACATATATACATATATCTTTTATCTCTTTTGGGTAATTGGCTCCTCCTGATTCCTCATTCCTACTCAGTTCAGTGAGCAGAGTATATCCAGACTGGAGAGCAGTGGACAGGGTGTGGGGAGTCCCAGCTGGATGGAGGTCCAAGAGGCAGAATGGTACCCAGCACTGCTTCTGGGGTCACTGGCTTCAAACCAGAGAATAATGTTGCTATGTGATTTGTCCTGGAGAACTGTGTGCCACGCATCTGTCTTTTTAGCCATGAGAGTCTACTCCCCTTGAGAATAAAACAATAAGACATATGTTTTTTTTTATTATTTTTTTTTTTGGGGGTACACCAGGTTCAATCAACTGTTTTTGTACACATATCCCCATATTCCCTCCCTTCCTTGACGCCCCCCCCTCGAGTCCCCTCCACCCTCCCTGCCCCAGTCAAGACATATGTTTTTAACTTTGAAGAACTGAAAAGCCTTTTAGGAGGGTTGTCCAGAAAGCCAAGGAAAAGCATCAGTGATTTTTTTTTTTTTGCTCGGAACGTTCAAATCCTATAGCTGAATATCACGACTTTCCTATATTCTTGATGCCTGGATATTCTTTATAGGTTGTTAAGATCACGGAGCAACTAATTTAAGTCATTTGGAAATATTTCAACTATAGGGCCAGATATTTTGGAGAATATTAAAAATTCTCACTTGGAAATGAATTTTTATGTCATATTAAAAAAAATCGTGGTAAACTCTACATCACATAAATCCCACCATTTAAACCACTTTACTTAATGCAGTGGCATTAAGTACACTCACTTTGTTGTGCAACCATCACCATAATCCATCCCCAGAACTCTTTTCTTCTTCTCAAATTGAAACTCTGTACCCTTTAAACACTAACTCCCTGATACCCCTTTCCCACCTGCTAGCAACCCCATTCTACTTTCTGTCTCGATGAATTTGACGACTCATGTACCTCATATAATTGGAATGCTACAGTGTTTGTCCTTTTGTGACTGGCTTACTTCACTTAGCATAATGTCCTCAAGGTTCATGCATGTTGCAGCTTGTGTCAGAATTTCATTTTTTTAAAGGCTGAATAATATTCCGGTAGATTAGACTGATGGGCACTGGTTGCTTCCACATGGAAGTGGCTTTTACAACAGTGTTTTAGCTGGGAACAAATGTTGATTATTGACTCATGGAGACAAACTCTTTTCAGCTTGCTTTATGGGACCATCAGATATATTTTGAGAAAAATACTGTTTTATAGACTCAGGGTCCAAACATTTCCTATAGGATTGTGTCCAGGTTGCTCAGATTTAGCTCTAAACCAAATCAGGGGCAAAATATTCTGTCATTTAGATACATTTGATAGCCAGGTACAGATTCCGCCTATGGTAACCCACCCTCAACCAATCCTTAGAAAGTAAAAGTGTATAAAGGCAAAAAAATATGATTCATTTTTTAAAGCTTATGTATCCTGAGTCCTTGATACAATTACAGTGTTCTACCAGAGTCAGAAAACAAGGAGAACCCACTTTGGTTGGGGGCAAATTTGGTAAGTTTGCTCTAACACAACAGAGGATGTGAACTGGTTAAAGAATCAAATCTAGGGCTGCTGCAGGCAGGGAGGGTGTGTCAGAAATAGCAAGCCAGCAGTGCTTTTGCAGAGGTGGGGAAGAGAAACATTTTTATTTGGATTTGAGAATTATTATTCCTATCAAAAAGAGCAAGCTTATAAATGCCCTATCTTCCTCTAGGATATTCGGGCAACCCAGAGGTTTCAGGCAGAGATATTCAGGGACAGATAGAAAGCCACAGTCACGTAGGAGAAAAAGCCAGTCCCGAGGTGATAAATGACTGGCAAATAGGCATTCAACAGAGAGCACCGGGAGAAAAGCAAGCACTCTTCTGTAACTACAATAGATGAAGACTCTTGAAAATCTGAGGCTAAGAGACAGATATTTTCTGAAATTAGTGATAATGACACTGATATCAGGAAGTAACCATTCCGGCACAGAATGGCACGGAACAAGAACAGCCTGGAACGCAGAGGATCAGCAGAAGCTGCATCACGCGAGGATAAAATAATCCCCACAGGACCAGACAAAGACAAGTCCTCGTTACCTCTGACGAAAGCTCTCCACCAGTTCCCCAAAGAGGAGAGACTAGAAGTTAACATCAGGGGACTTCCCTGGTGGTCCAGTAGTTAAGAATCCACCTTCTAGTGCAGGGGACTCGGGTTTGATCCCTGGTCGGGGAACTAAGATCCCACATGCCTCAGAGCAACCAAGCTCGCGTGCTGCAACTACTGAGCCCACACGCTCTAGAGTCCAAGCACCACAACTAGAAAGCCTGTGTGCTGCATCTAACACCCGACACAGCCAAATAAATACATGTGTTTTAAAAAAGAAGAGAACGTCAGAACCCTGCTGTACATTTCTCTTTGTTGTCACTTGTATAATTATGTTTACGTTAACTATACATGAAACTATATGTACTCTCATTCCACGGGGCAGATTCCAACCAATCTTTTTGTTGTCTTCATAATGCCCTGAGTTAGAGAGCCTCTTCAGGTGTTCTTGTAGATCAATTTGTGGACTGGCTGGAACCTTCTGACTTCTGCAGGTGAAATTCTGGTGCAAGCAATGTCCTTATGGAAGATGGACTTAGCCTGGAGTATTCCTGTCTGTGTGTGCTGCACTTTGCCAGAGCACTGTTTACGGAAATGACAACCTAGCTGCAGTTTCCTGCCTCGATAGATTTCTGTGGCCTACCATCTTTTTTTCCCCAGCTCCTTCTTTTTCTTTTTTCGTTTTTAAAAAATATTTATTTATTTGGCTGCACCAAGTCTTAGTTGCAGCATGTGGGAACTAATTCCCGGACCAGGGATAGAAGCTGGGCCCCCTGCATTGGGAGTGCAGAGCCTTAGCCACTGGACACCAGGGAGGTCCCTGCAGATCTTTCTAGTTGCTCGTAAAGATCTCTGGAGATGTAGTGCAGGAGTGGGGAGACATTTATTGAGTCAAGAACTGAGTTCCTCAAATGGTTTTGCTCTTGAATAGAAAATAAGAAGAGAAAAGGTCAGGTAGGCTAGTAAATTGCCAGACTGACTCTGGGAAGTGGGTAGAGGCCATCTGAAATGATAATGCAGTAGCCTGAACTCAGGGCAGAGAATGTCTACAGCTGGCTTCCGGTCAGCAGTTGCAACTTGAGGTACAACCCTTAAAGCTTATTAAAGCAATTAGTCTTTTGAGTTGTCTAAATCTTCCTTCCCAAAGCCTGTTTACACACCCTGGTGAAGGGCAGCTGCTCAGCTAAGGTAACTGGTCCCTTCGGCAGGGCTGCCCTGTGTCAGCTCGTGTTCCCTGGGGTCACCACCTCAGGAGCCAGCATCCTTGGTGGCTTCCATATACAGAGTCACTTAACGTTACATTTCTCCCCCATTTTTTTTTTTTCTGGGGGAGGGTCAGGGATGGGAAAAAGGAAAATGAATGAGGGTAGACTCATTTTCCCTGAAGTAAGAACTAGCTGCTGTTTATTTTTAGCTGATTGCTCCAGGGCCTGGCTTCTGGGACAAAATACGGTTTTCGTCCATCAAGTTCATGGGACCTCTTTTGTAGCCTCTGTTTTGACATCTGTGAATTGGAAAATTCCAGATTTTTTGTCTGTCTACTTCATAGGGATATAGAACAACCAACAAGTCTGTGTCCTACACAATAAAATAAGTATTAGGGGGAAAAGAGTCTAGACTCAATTTTCTGAGACTTTTTCATAGATGTGAAAGGCGACTTGAGAATAGTTACACCTTGGCACCCTCTATAACAAGCACAGGACTTGACAAAGGTCCTAGAGAGCTTCGTGGCAGGCTGACTTTAGGACTCAAAGCCTCCAGTTCTTAATTCATTCCCTCCCCGCCCCCCCCCCCCTTATACTTTGCTCTTTCCCCATTGCCTTTGTTTAAAGTATCTTGTCAATTCTGAAATCCTAGACCTTTAGGCTCCTGTGTGTACCACTCAAAAATGATTCTATGTAGATTTGAATGTAATTAAACTTGCTTTTCCTTAACAATGTGGTAAGATTGACATTTTAGCAGCTTACATTCTTTTTTCCCCCCCGACAGATTATTTTCTTTATTGAGATAAAACCTGTGTTCTATTTTGAATTCTGGGAGAATGCAGTTTTTTTTTTTTTTCATTTAGAGTTTGAGAAAATTAGAGCTACAGATTAATTTCTCACAGTAAGAGGAATGTTTTGTCTTTGGATCCACACCTGCTCAACCTCCATTTCCAGAGATTTGTAGGTTGTAGTACTAAAGAGGAAGAGGAAATACTTAGCAGGTCAGTAACGATGGAGTATTTCAAAACTCTAAAGAGATGTGGCATAATGTTGTGGAAAATGGTGGGACCACTTAGCTGTGGTTTCGCTTGTGTGGGATTACTGGAAAAAGCCAGAATTGACCACCAAGCAACAAACATCTCCTCCTATGTGCCTTTTAGTCCCTTCAAACTCAACAACAAATTCATGTGTACCCCTTACCTCTCTGTGCTACACCCAAATTTGTTTCCCTTCTTGTATTTCCAGTCTTTGTTTTTTAAAATATTTTACTCATTTATTATTTATTTGGCTGCATCCGGTCTTAGCTGCAGCACACGGGATATTTGTTGTGGTGTGTGGGCTTCTCTCTAGTTGTGGCATGGGCTCTAGAGCGTGGGCTTAGTTGCCCTGTGGCATGTGGGATCTTAGTTACCCTACCAGGGATTGAACTCATGTCCCCTGCATTGGAAGGTGGATTCTTAACCACTGGACCACCAGGGAAGTCCCTCCAGTCTTTGTTAAGAATGTCAATGTCCTCAGCTATTCACGCCAGAAATCTTGTTGCTGTCCTTGGTCTCTTTCTTCCTCACTCTCTATCATGGACAAGGGTTGGCTTCTTTTTTAATTAATTAATTAATTGATTAATTTATTGGCTGCATTGTGTCCTTATTTCTGTGCACGGGCTTTCTCTAGTTCCGGCGAGCAGGGGCTACTCTTTGTTGTGGTTTGTGGGCTTCTCATTGCGGTGGCTTCTCTTGTTGCAGAGCACAGTCTCTAGGCGTGTGGGCTTTAGTAATTGTGGCACACAGGCTCAGTGGTTGTGGCTCTCGGGCTCTAGAACACAGGCTCAGTAGTTGTGGCACATGGGCTTAGTTGCTCCACAGCATGTGGGATCTTCCCAGACCAGGGATCGAACCCATGTCCACTGCAATGGCAGGCGGATTCTTAACCACTGGGCCACCATGGAAGTCCCAGGGTTGGCCTCTTACCCAGCATCCATTCCTTTCCTCTCCCATTGCTCACAGCACCCATATTTCCTTTGGGGAATCCCTCCCCCACCCTGCATTTGCTATGTGGTTTAGGTAGAATTTACTCTGCTCCTCACCCAGGTGGTGGACTCTGATTAGTTAGACTCAGTCAACATAATTCTGTCTCTCTTATCATAGAGATTGGCTCAGAGACTCAAGCTGTTCAGTATGTGGCCCTCCCCAGACCAGAGTTTGGTTCAGTTTGATCCAAGTTGAGTAAACGCAGGACCTCTGTATGATGACTGGAGCAAGGAAAACTTGTGTTTGTTTATCTGTTTGTTTGTTTTTTGCTTTGAATGAGGTGGTGTGCAAAAATGAGGGATGGATGATGGGAAGAGGAATGTGGCTAAGAAAGTATTCCTGGGGGAAGAGTGTCCAAATTTCTTATTTTCAAAAGGAATTTTTAGGACCACTGAGAAGAGGGTATCGTCTCCCTCAGGAATGCTAGGATCTGGGAATGGGGGAGATGGCGATGTGTGTATTTTGAAGAAGCTTTTCAAGTAATTCTGATGCACCCTCTATTTGCATGTCACACCCTGGGATTACCACGAGGGCGATCCTGCATGTTTATATATTTTGTTCTTCTCCCCCCACTTCTTCCCTATATTTCTGACTATACTCAGTCTCTTCCTTTGCTTGTGTTGTTCCAGAATGTTCTTTTCCTTTTTTTTTTTAAGATTTTTTTGATGTGGACCATTTTTAAAGTCTTTATTGAATTTGTTACAATATTGCTTCTGTTTTATGTTTTGTTTTTTTGGCCCTTGAGGCATGTGGCATCTTGGATCCCCAATCAGGGATAGAACCTGCATCCCCTGCATTGGAAGGTGAAGACTTAGCCGCTGGACCACCAGAGAAGTCCCTAGAATGTTCTTTTCCATATCAA
Organism: Hippopotamus amphibius kiboko; assembly: GCF_030028045.1. Classification (NCBI taxonomy): domain Eukaryota; kingdom Metazoa; phylum Chordata; class Mammalia; order Artiodactyla; family Hippopotamidae; genus Hippopotamus; species Hippopotamus amphibius. Next base: position 53,952,363 of record NC_080187.1, on the reverse strand, counting down.
CCTTCTGTCACACCTCAGCTCATCCTGCTCACACCTAGCACCCCCAAGCATTCTCCTCTTCATTCTGTCCCCAAACCTTCTCTTCCCCCTCTTAATCTCTGGTTAAACTCCACACTTCCTTTTGCCGCTACAAGAACTTCCACTTTGGGACAGAAGCTATGCTATCCCTTGTTTACCTGTCTTTCAGTTTTACCAGAGGTGAACTCTTTCAGGACTATGTGGTTTCCATCTTTAGAGCCGCAGATTTGCCTGGCACACAGGGAGCTCAGTTACTAAGTGCGTGAATACATGTGTGAGCACATCAGAGGGAATAAAGTCTGGGAGGCACTTTGTAAACCATAAGGTGCAGCAAAGATGGAAGCATTATTACCGCTATGTAATAAAACTGAAAATTCTAGAAAGTCTTCAAATTTTACTTCCTTATAACATCTATCTTGATGTTCCCCAAGACAGAATCAATGACTCGTTTCTTGGGAGTCTTTCAGTAGGCTGCATTTGGCATTTTTTCCGGGATGCTTTATGCAAATTATCAGTTCACGTACCTGTCTCCCTCACTAGCTGGAAAAGTCTTTTAGGAGAGAGATGTGACACCTTCATCCCTGGGATACTGGCTTGGACCCACCTCAGTGCTTTGACTATTAGTATTAGTGGATTTTCTGCCGTCCTCTCTCCCCACGGCAATATCTTCATCTGCAGCCATTGTCTTTCCTTCCTTGATCTCAGAGGAAGCAGCAAACCCATTCTATTCTCCTGTACCCTTGGGAGTTGAAGATGTGAGTGGAGCTAGAGCTTTCTTTAATCACTGACTGCTAATGTGTTCATGTAACAAACACAGGAGACCACTTTACCTCCCTGGAAAGACGTTTATGCATGTGCCTTTTTTTAGCAAAAAAAAAAAAAAAAGAAGAGAAACCAGGGACCAGGGCTGGGGAGGAGCAGGACAGAAAAGAGAAAATGGGCTGTGTTGAGGAGTGGGGCTTAGCTGGCGCAGACCTCCTGAGCAGCCCGTGAGAACCAGGCGAGGATCTGCTGGTATCTGTGCACAGCCAGAAGCATCCTTGATGGGGAAAGGACTGAGCCTGGGATTGCCTGGACTTAATCAGATTGTGCAAAGCCTTGCAGGAGCAGCCTCTCAGCTGACCTTCTGTGTGTAGCTCGACATTCAGTGCTTGCCTGAGATTAACATGAATAGTGTTACACCCTGTTTATTGATCCTGCCTGACCATAGTGAGGAGGCTGCTGTTTTCCTCAAGAGAGAGGCCTGTGTGAGGGCTGTGAATGGATGACCAGCCCAGGGAGGAGGCTGGGGGAAGGGGAAGGGCCAGGGCTACAGCCACAAACGAAGCCTGAAGTCCCGGAGATGGCAGATGGAACTGGCTGGTGTGATACAGATTCACAGGATTCTGGGGCAAGAGAGAATTGTAGAGATCACACAGTGCATCCTTTAATGCAGGGGTCCCCAACCCTGGGCCGTGGACAGGTACTGGTCTGTGGCCTGTTAGGAACCTGGCCACAGAGCAGGCCACATACAGACCTTCCCATCGCTCGTGTTACCACCTGAACTACCCTCCCCACCTGCCACCCCCACCGCCTCCCACGTCATCTGTGGAAAAATTGTCTTCCCTGAAACTGGGCTGTGGTACCAAAAAGGCTGGGGACTGCTGCTTTAATGTACAAGCACCCTTAAGATGAAGCCCAGAGAGGTTAAGTCACTTGCCCAAAGTCATTCTGATAAGTAGAGCTTTAATGAGATTGTAGGTCTCACAGCTGACAGGCTAGTGCTCTGTCCACAGTACCACAGACTGGACATCTGGGTAGACCAAAGGGCTTCATGGAGGTCAAACCAAGGACAACCCTTCATCCTCAAGGGCTGGGAGCCCATGGATGGATCAGGAGAGAAGCTGGTTTGGACCAAGGAGATATTGAGATGGGGCAGAGACTGGGACATGACATCTCTCAGTGGTCCTTCGCTCCAGTGGTAGATCTTATTTATTTTATCCAGCAGCTCAGTTCTGTTACTACTTGCTAATTGTCTACTCATGATGAATAAGGCTGATTTCTTCCTTTCCTCTGCCCTTCCCTTCTTTCCCTTCTTCTTTCCTCCCTCCCTCCTTCTTTCCTCCCTCCCTCCTTCCCTTCCTCCTTCCTTCCTTCCTTCCTTCCTTCCTTCCTGGTTTTCTCTTCCTCCCAGTCTCTCTCCTTCTTTCCCTCCTTCTTTCTTTTTTTTTTTATTTTATTTTATTTTATTTTATTTTATTTTTTTTGGGGGGTACACCAGGTTCAATCAACTGTTTTTATACACATATCCCCATATTCCCTCCCTTCCTTGACGCCCCCCCCTCGATTCCCCCCCACCCTCCCTGCCCCAGTCCTCTAAGGCATCTTCCATCCTCGAGTTGGACTCCCTTTGTTATACAACAACTTCCCACTGACTATTTTACAGTTGGTAGTATATATATGTCTGTACTACTCTCCCGCTTCTTCTCAGTTTCCCCTTCACCCCCCGCCCCCTCCCATACCTCGAGTTCTCCAGTCCATTCCCTGTATCTGCTTCCCTGTTCTTGTCACTGAGTTCATCAGTACCATTTTTAGATTCCGTATATGTGAGTTAGCATACAATATTTGTCTTTCTCTTTCTGACTTACTTCACTCTGTATGACAGATTGTAGTTCTATCCACCTCATTACATATAGCTCCATCTCATCCCTTTTTATAGCTGAGTAATATTCCATTGTATATATATGCCACATCTTCTGTATCCATTCATTTGTTGATGGGCATTTCGGTTGCTTCCATGTCCTGGCTATTGTAAAGAGTGCTGCAATAAACATGATGGTACAAGTTTCTTTTGGGATTATGGTTTTCTTTGGGTATATGCCCAGGAGTGGGATTACTGGATCATATGGTAGTTCTATTTGTAGTTTTTTAAGGAACCTCCAAATTGTTTTCCATAGTGGCTGTACCAACTTACAGTCCCACCAACAGTGCAGGAGAGTTCCCTTTTCTCCACACCCTCTCCAACATTTGTTGTTTCCAGACTTTGTGATGATGGCCATTCTGATTGGTGTGAGGTGATACCTCATTGTGGCTTTGACTTGCATTTCTCTGATGATGAGTGATGTTGAGCATCTTTTCATGTGTTTGTTGGCCATCTGTATGTCTTCTTTGGAGAAATGTCTATTTAGGTCTTCTGCCCATTTGTGGATTGGGTTATTTGCTTTTTTGGTATGAAGCTGCATGAGCTGTTTGTATATTTTGGAGGTTAATCCTTTGTCCGTTGTTTCATAGGCAATTATTTTTTCCCATTCTGAGGGTTGCCTTTTAGTCTTGTTTATGGTTTCTTTTGCTGTGCAAAAGCTTTTAAGTTTCATGAGGTCCCATTCGTTTATTCTTGATTTTATTTCCATGATTCTAGGAGGTGGGTCAAAAAGGATGTTGCTTTGATGTATGTCAAAGAGTGTTCTGCCTATGTTTTCCTCTAGGAGTTTGATAGTGTCTGGCCTTATATGTAGGTCTTTAATCCATTTGGAGTTTATTTTTGTGTATGGTGTTAGGAAGTGTTCTAATTTCATTCTTTTACATGTTGCTGTCCAATTTTCCCAGCACCACTTATTGAAGAGGCTGTCTTTTTTCCATTGTATACTCGTGCCTCCTTTGTCAAAGATAAGGTGCCCATATGTGTTTGGGCTTACTTCTGAGTTCTCTATTCTGTTCCATTGATCTTCCTTTCTATTTTTGTGCCAGTACCATACTGTCTTGATCACTATGGCCTTGTAGTATAGTTTGAAGTCAGGAAGCCTGATTCCACCAACTCCATTTTTCCTTCTCAAGATTGCTTTGGCTATTCGGGGTCTTTTGCGTTTCCATACAAATCGTAAGATTTCTTGCTCTAGTTCTGTGAAAAATGCCATTGGTAATCTGATCGGGATTGCATTAAATCTGTAAATTGCTTTGGGTAGTACAGTCATTTTCACAATGTTGATTCTTCCAATCCAGGAACATGGTATATCCCTCCATCTGTTTATGTCATCTTTGATTTCTTTCATCAATGTCTTAAAGTTTTCTGCATACAGATCTTTTGCCTCCTTAGGCAGGTTTATTCCTAGGTATTTTATTCTTTTGGTTGCAATGGTGAATGGGAGAGTTTCCTTAATTTCTCTTTCTGCTCTTCCGTTGTTCGTGTATAGGAATGCAAGATTTCTGTGCATTAATTTTGTATCCTGCTACTTTACTAAACTCATCAATGAGTGCTAGCAGTTTTCTGGTAGAGTCTTTAGGGTTTTCTATATATAGTATCATGTCATCTGCAAAGAGTGATAATTTTACTTCTTCTTTTCCAATTTGGATTCCTTTAATTTCTTTTTCTTCTCTGATTGCTGTGGCTAACACTTCCAAAACTATGTTGAATAACAGTGGTGAGAGTGGACACCCTTGTCTTGTTCCTGTTCTTAGAGGGAATTCTTCCAGTTTTTCTCCATTGAGAACAATGTTGGCTTTTGGTTTGTCATATATGGCTTTTATGATGTTGAGGTAATTTCCTTCTATGCCCATTTTCTGGAGAGCTTTTATCATAAATGGATGTTGAACTTTGTCAAAAGCTTTTTCTGCATCTATTGAAATGATCATATGGTTTTTATCCTTCAATTTGTTGATATGATGTATCACGTTGATTGATTTGCGTATATTGAAGAATCCTTGCATCCCAGGGATAAACCCCACTTGATCGTGGTGTATGATTTTTTTAATGTGCTGTTGCAGTCTGTTAGCTAGTATTTTGTTGAGGATTTTTGCATCTATATTCATCAGTGATATTGGTCTGTAGTTTTCTTTTTTTGTGACATCTTTGCCTGGTTTTGGTATCAGGGTGATGGTAGCCTCATAGAATGAGTTTGGGAGTGCTCCGCCTTCTGCAATATTTTGGAAGAGTTTGAGAAGGATAGGTGTTAACTCTTCTCGAAATGTTTGATAGAATTCGCCTGTGAATCCATCTGGTCCTGGGCTTTTGTGTGTTGGGAGATTTTTAATCACTGCCTCAATTTCTGTACCTGTGATTGGTCTGTTCATGGTTTCTATTTCTTCCTGGTTCAGTCTTGGAAGATTGTATTTTTCTAAGAATGTATCCATTTCTTCCAGGTTATCCAATTGATTGGCATATAGTTGCTTGTAGTAGTCTCTCATGATGTTTTGTATTTCTGAGGTGTCCGTTGTGACTTCTCCTTTTTCATTTCTAATTCTGTTGATTTGCATCTTCTCCCTTTTTTTCTTGATGAGTCTGGCTAATGGTTTATCAATTTTGTTAATCTTCTCAAAGAACCAGCTTTTAGTTTTATTTATTTTTCTTATGGTTTCTTTCCTTTCTTTTTCATTTATTTCTGCTCTGATCTTTACGATTTCTTTCCTTCTGCTCACTTTGGGGTTTCTTTGTTCTTCTTTCTCTAGTTGTTTGAGGTGTAAGGTTAGGTTGTTTATTCGATCATTTTCTTGTTTCTTAAGGTAGGACTGTATTGCTATAAACTTCCCTCTTAGAACTGCTTTTGCTGTGTCCCATAGGTTTTGGGTTGTTGTGTTTTCGTTGTCATTTGTTTCTAGATACTTTTTGATTTCCTCTTTGATTTCTGTAGTGATTCCTTGGTTGTTTAATAGTGAATTGTTTAGCCTCCATGTGTTTGTCTTTTTTGCAGTTTTTTTCCTGTAATTGATATCTAGTCTCATGGCGTTGTGGTCTGAGAAGATGCTTGATATGATTTCAATTTTCTTGAATTTGCTGAGGTTTGATTTGTGACCCAAGATGTGATCTATCCTGGAAAATGTTCCGTGTGCACTTGAGAAGAAAGTGTAGTCTGTCGTTTTTGGATGGAATGTCCTATAAATATCAATTAAGTCGAGATGGTCTAATGTGTCATTTAAAGCTTGTGTGTCTTTATTTATTTTCTGTTTGGATGATCTGTCCATTGATGTAAGTGGGGTGTTCAAGTCTCCCACTATAATTGTGTTACTGTCGATGTCCCCTTTTATAGCTGTTAGCATTTGCCTTATGTATTGAGGTGCTCCTATATTGGGGGCATAGATATTTACCATTGTGATATGTTCTTCTTGGATGGATCCCTTGATCATTATGTAGTGCCCTTCCTTGTCTCTTTTAATAGTCTTTACTTTCAAGTCTAATTTGTCTGATATGAGTATTGCTACTCCAGCTTTCTTTTGACTTCCATTTGCATGGAATATCTTTTTCCATCCCTTGACTTTCAGTCTATATGTATCCCTTGGTCTGAAGTGGGTTTCTTGTAGGCAGCATATAGAAGGGTCTTGTTTTTGTATCCATTCAGCCAGTCTGTGTCTTTTGGTTGGAGCATTTAATCCATTGACATTTAAGGTGATTATTGACATGTGTGTTCCAATTACCATTTTCTTAATTGTTTTGGGTTTGTATTTGTAAGTGTTTTCCTTTTCTTGTGTTTCCTACTTAGAGAAGTTCCTTTAGCACTTGTTGTAAGGCTGGTTTGGTGGTGCTGAATTCTCTTAACTTTTGCTTGTCTGGAAAGCTTTTGATTTCTCCCTCAAATCTGAATGAGATTCTTGCTGGGTAAAGTATTCTTGGCTGTAGGTTTCTCTCTTTCAGGACTTTCAGTATATCCTGCCATTCCCTTCTGGCCTGCAGAGTTTCTGTAGAAAGGTCAGCTGTTATCCTGATGGGTTTTCCCTTATATGTTGTTTGTTGCTTTTCTCTTGCTGCTTTTAATATTTTTTCTTTGTGTTGAATTGTCGTTAGTTTGATTAATATGTGTCTTGGTGTATTTCTCCTTGGGTTTATTCTGTATGGGACTCTCTGTGCTTCTTGGACTTGGTTCATTATTTCCTTTCCCATGTTGGGGAAGTTTTCCACTAGAACCTCTTCAAATATTTTCACAGACCCTTTCTTGTTTTCTTCTTCTTCTGGGATGCCTATAATTCGAATGTTGGTATGTTTAAGGTTATCACTGAGGTCTCTGAGGCTGTCTTCTAGTCTTTTTATTTTTTTATCTTTTTCCTGCTCTGTGGCGTTTATTTCTTCCATTCTATCTTCCAACTCACTTATTCGTTCTTCTGCCTCAGTCATTCTGCTGGTTAGAGCATCTAGAGTATTTTTAATTTCAGTTATTTTGTTATCCATTGCTGTTTGTTTTTCTGAGTTCTTATGAACTGTTTCTTGTACTTTCTCTAATTTGTTATCGAGATTTTGTATCATTTTTACTATCATTACTCTAAATTCTTTTTCAGGCATTTTTCCTATTTCCTCCTCATTTATTTGGTCTTGTGGGTTTTTTTCCTGCTCCTTTGCCTGCATGGTGTTTCTTTGTTTCCTCATGGTTGTCCAAGCTTTTGGGGTTGCTTGTCCTGGTGATAGAGGTGTTTATAGAAGACTGTCCAAGCCTCAGACTAATGTCCAAGTATTGGATTAGACGAATATTCAGTCTAGGAAACACATACATGTATAAGACACACAATTATTGAATCCGTTAGGACATAAGGCTCTAGAAAGACCTGACAGAACCCCAGTGTGCTATCAGATATTCAGAGAGAAACCCAGCAGAAATTGACAACTGAAACAGAACAAATCAGAGACAAAAGCAAAAGCAAACAAACAACAAATAACACCCTACACATACAAACATCAATCCAGGGAGATTTTGTAAGCTAGGATCAAATATAGAAATGAGCTGGAGTACCACCAGAGAGAATGGAGATTCTCAGAATGTAATTAGACAGCTGTACTAAGAACTAAGATAAAGACAAAAGCCTAATATTAATACCAAGGCAGTGCATCATCTGGAGAATAGAGCAAGGAGTCTGAGCAGACCGATAGTGTTGCTTATAAGTATGTTAAGATAAAATACACTTAAAATGGCTGGAAGAAAGGGGAACAGAAGAGCGTAATGTGGTTGGAAATATGCAAAGAAAAAGAAAGGAATAGAAGTGTATAAAAGAAAGGGATGAAAGGAAAGTATGAAAGATATTTTGTCCGTACTACCAAAAACTTAGCTAGATATAGAAGTATTTTAAAAGGCAAAAAAAAAAAAAAAAAAAAAAAAAAAAAAAGAGTAAAAAATATCCTTATAAAATTATGTTGTAAAACTTGTAAATCCCTTAGGGCTAAGATCGTATTTAATAAATCAAAAAAAAAAAAAAAATCCAGAACTGATCCCCGAATGGACCAGTTCAATAGGTATTGATACTACTATTTCTGTTTCCTTAGCGTCTCAGCTGTAAGTGTCCTTTTCCTTGCCTTGGGTTTTTTTTTTTGCGTTATTCTGTGACCAGCAGAGGTTCCTTTATTGTTCGTCTGTAAGCCTCGGTGTGTGGGGAGGGAGAGGGTGCAATAGTGGCTCCTTCTCCTGGGAGTGAGCGAGCAGTGGCGCACTGTTGCTTCAGTCAGGCTTGGAGGTGCCTGTTGCAGAGGGCGCTGGTGGCTCAGGCGTACACAGAAAGTCTTAGAGTTGGGCCTCTCTCGGGGTTTTTTCTTTTTGATGCTGGTTTTTTTTTTTTTTTTCTTCTCTCGGCAGCCTCCCTGCTGCTGGCGTTGCAAGGAGTTTTAATCTAGCCCCGCCCGAGCGCCTGAGGGTGCTTGTTATCCCTGAGCGCCTTATGTGGCCCCGCAGGGCGTCTCTCCGCTGCCTGTTGCAGAGGCGCAGAAAGAGAGAGAGAGGCTATGCGCGCGGCTCCTCCCCCCCGCCCGGGAGCCTGCAGCCTCCAGCCGCCATCATGGCCGGGCAGCTCTCAGGGATCGGCACTCCTCTCCGCGGACCTCCTCCCTCCTGTCCTCTTGGTCCGTCACCCTACCGGCAACAATGTTTCTCCCCCTGAACCAGCTCTCCGGTTCCCACGCTCCCGCTCCTAGACCCTCCGTTCAGCCGCGGATCGATGTCTCGGTCCGGGAACGCTGAGCTGCGCTGCGGACCCTCCGTATGTTTCTCACTCCCTCCCGTCTGCCACAGCTCCGCCGCTTCACCCTCTTTGAGCCCTCGTAGATGCCTCCCTACCGGCTATGTCAGGTTCTCCGCAGCCCTTTCCGGTGTCCGAGGCCGTCTGCTGGTGTTCAGCTGGTTCTCTGTGGGAATGACTGTGTCCTTCCGTGCATTCCCAATGCATCTGAGTCCAGAGGAGATGGGACAGTGTTTTTAACCAGTTCTCCAGAATGACTCTGATGGCAGATTCAAGGACTCCTATCCTCCAGGATGACTCTTCCCTCCTAATGAAGGACCCTTTTCTCTTTTCCTCGCTGCCTAGTCTGGTTTCACTGGCTCAGAGGGGGCCACATACAGAGGCCTCGCACCTGGCCCTTCACACCCGAGTTCCTGGTGTGAAACAGCTGCGCCAGCACCTCAGCTCTGGGGCGTGTGCAGAAGCGTGTGCGGACGCACCACACAAACCACGGCAATTTCCCCCTCCTTCTTTCTTTCCTGAGCATCACTCTCATGTCAGATGTTGTGTACTGTCAACCAGAGATAGAAAAGATCAGTCTCTGTCCTCTGTGAACACACAACACAATATAGAAGGGAAGAGATGGGCAGAGGTTGGGTCCTCACGGGGGATTAGTCCTTGATTTGAGGGCTCCTGTACATGGGAATAATAAAAGAGAACTTCTGAGATAACTCTGGAAATAAAACAAAATGCTCTTAAAGGCAACCCTCACAATTTGATGTGAGAATCACTTACACATGATTCCTTCGCAGATATGTTCCCCCCCTTCCCTGATAACTCCTTGAATTTATTTATTCATATTTGACCTTCACTGAACTTTCACCTACATTCGTGCATTTTTATAAACAACAAGCAAGCTGAAGGACCACACACACAGATACACAGCTATGGAGTGACAGCCCTACACAAATACACACCCCTCCACAAACATTGATGGGTGTAAATGTATACACGTGTCAGCTTAGGTAGACACAAACAGAACTACATAAATATACACATGAATATATGCAGGGAAAAAGCTGTATTAGCATATGCTTAACAGTGTTGTAGCTGAGGAAAGGCAGTTCAGTGCTTTGTCAAAACAACAACAATGACAATGAGAAAAACAATACAACAAATTTGAAGAAAGGTGGCCAGGTTTCAAATGATTTACAACTTTGATTTCTCATTCAGAGAAAATATTTTGGAAAAATCTGGGATCCCTTCAAAGGAAGAAGTAGAAATTTGGTTTGTTCTCTCAGAGGAGAGGAACCCAGAATGTGCACAGCTTCATCCGGGCTCTCTCAGCATCTGGGCAAGTCTCCCTAGAAACCCATTCTCACTTGTCACCACTGGCTTCCCGATTTGTTTCTTCTACTAGACTGTGCTTCTTAATGCACCCACTGTCATAGTCATCTTGTTGTTCTGAGCCCCTAGCATGGAGCCTACTTCATAGTAGAGGCTCAATAAATATTTGTTGACTAATCAGCACTAGTGACCAAAAGAAAATGTGATACACACACACACACACACACACACACACACACACACTGGGATACTATTCAGCCATAGAAAGGAGGGACTTCCCTGGTGGTCCAGTGGGTAGGACTCCGTGCTCCCAATGCAGGGGGCCCAGGTTCCATCCCTGGTTGGGGAACTAGATCCCACATGCCACAACTAAGAGTCCACATGCTGCAACTAAGAAGTCTGCATGCGGCAACTAAGATCCTGTGTGCCGCAACTGAGACCCAGCGCAGCTAAAATAAATAAATAAATAAATAAATAAATAGATAAATAAATAAATATTTTTTGAAAAAGAAGGAAAGGCTGGCATTTGTGACAACATGGATGGGCCTTGAGGGTATTATGCTAAGTGAAGTCAGACATATACTGTATGACCTCACTTATTTGTGGACTCTAAAAAAGCCAAACTAATAAAACAGCAGATTTATGGTTGCCAGAAGTAGGGGGTGGGGGAATTCGGTGAAGGTGGTCAAAATGTACAAACTTCCAGTGATAAGATAACTAATTCCTGGGAGCATAAGGTTCAGCCTGTTGGCTGTAGTTAATAATACTGTATTGTATATTTGAAAGTGGCTAAGAGAGTAAATCTTAAAAAGTTCTCATCACAAGGAAAGATTTGTAACTATGTGAGGCGATGGATGTTAACTAGACTTAATGTGGTGATCATTTCACAATATGTACAAATATCCAATCACTATGTTGTGCACCTTAAATTTGTACAATATTGTATGTCAATTATATCTCAATAAAACTGGAAAAAATTTGTTGATTTAGAAAATTAATTACTCTAAATGGGCAGGAAAAGAGAGCATTCAAAGGTCACCCCCATAATTTTGGTGCATTTCCCTTCCTCTCAATGTAGAAGATAGTGTGGCTGGGATCCCTCAGCCTGTTAGTCAATCACCTTTTCTCCAGAGTGGTGATTATTACAGAGTCTGGAAAGCCAAACGCCCCCTCCCCAGGCTCCTTTGTTGTTCCACTTCTGAGGTGATTTAGGCGCTACCAACCAGCTGCACTAGTTGGAGACTCACATTTGGAGGTGAGAGGCGCAGGAAACTGCATTGCAACAGATGTGGTGTGGTTTTGGATTTGATGGTGTAGTGGTGGCTTCTGGATTCAACCAGGAATTTCCTGATTGCGGCAGGAAGCTTGGCAGTCTAGTTCTGTGGTGTGATTTTGAAAGCTGTTTTGGAAGCTCAGGATAGAGTCTTTCTCCAAAGCCTCCTGCTACTGTGAGCCATGTGTATAATTCTTGTTGTAAATCTCCTTCTGTTTGAATCAGTAAGAGTGGATTGTGTTATTGGCAACTTATCTTGATCGATACACTTTTGCAAGGACAGGTGGCCTAAACTTTAGCAAAGCCAAGAAGGGAGTTCACATGAGTGGCTTAGCTTTCTCACTACTGTATCCATGTGGAATAGTTATGAGAGAAACAAAGACTGCCCATCTTCTCAAATAATAAAATCTTACATGTTACTTGAGGCACAGAGATTTAAAAAAAGACCAGCTGCCTTGTAGTCTAGAAATGGAGAGGAAACAGGAAAGCTGCTAGGAGGCTATTGGGCTGTAAATTTAGTAAGAATGCAACAGGAAGTGGGAATCAGCTAACACATCGGGAGCCACAATGCTCAGACACTGTAGGAGGGTGCTATGTACTGAATATGTGTGTCCCCTCAAATTCAGATGTTGAAGTCATAATTCCAATAATGTGATCTTTGAAGACAGGGCCTTTGGGAGGTACTTGGGTTTGGATGGGATGATCAGTGGAGCCCCCAGAATAGGACTGGTGCCTTTATAAGGGGATAAAGAGACCAGAGCTCTCTCTCGGCCATGTAAGGATACAGTGAGAGAGAGGGCAGCAGTCTACAAGCCCAGAAGAAGGCTCTCACCAGACACCAGATCTGCCAGCACCTTGATCTTGGACTTCCCAGCCTCAGAGCTGTGAGAAATCAATGTTTGTTGTTTAAGCCACTCAATAGGTGTTATTTTTTGTTATAGCAGCCCAAACAGACTATGACAGAGGGGTAGCTGATGCAGCAGTGAACAAAACAAAGTTCTTTCCTTCCTGGGGCTTACCTTCTAATAGGGGATTAAGCACAGTAAAAAAAATGACAATTGAATATGTAATATGTCAGGTCAATCCACTGGTGGTTTAGTGGATGCTTGCCTCAGTTTTTAAAGAACTTTGTAAATACCTTGTGGGCAAAAGGTCTACCGTTTTGTGACTCCTAATAACCCCGGCACCAGACTCATGGTAAGTCATAGAGAAATTCTTGTCGACTTATTATTTGAGGTTAGTTGGATTTGCATTGCAAGAAGAGGGGTACAAAAATTTGGCCTCACTTATGTAATTCCAAATGCCATGAACAATTGCTTCTTACTGGGTTGGAAGTAATATTCCTAAGGTCTCTGCTAGCGCTAAGATCTATGTATTTTTTTTCCTCCTTAACGACCCTGATTGTTTTAAAAATCAAATGGTATAAATATAGGCTGAACATATATTTATTTCATCATGACTTGGTTAAAGAACAGTATAAAAATGAAAGAGAAGGAATTTTATTAAAATCTTTATAAGTACTATCCCAAGTGCACTGCTTTAATATGTGCCATTATCCTATATTCTTCCCTTTAAAATGGATTTTCTGCTACAAACCTGCATAAATTTTGCTTTATAGCCATTTGCCTTCTATATCTATATATCATTAAAACTTTATTGCTTTAGTACAAAACTGTATGCTTCTTCTGATTACAACCAAGCAAAATTATATGTGCACATGGACAAAAGCCAGAAGAGAATAAGTATTGGGTAAAAATAGTGAGACTCGGCATAGTTCTTTTCCTCCTTTAGATGTTCTTTGAATGCTTTAAAAATTTTTTTTATTTTATTTATTTTTGACTGTGTTGGGTCTTCATTGCTGTGCGCGGGCTTTCTCTAGTTGTGGTGAGCAGGGGCTACTCTTCATTGCAGTGTGTGGGCTGCTCATTGTGGTGGCTTCTCTTGTTGTGGAGCACGGGCTCTAGGCACGCAGGCTTCAGTAGTTGCAGTGCGTGGGCTCAGTAGTTGTGGTTTGTGGGCTCTAGAGCACAGGCTCAGTAGGTGTTGTACATGGGCTTAGTTGCTCCTTGGCATGTGGGATTTTCCCAGACCAGGGATCGAACCCGTATCCCCTGCATTGGCAGGTGGATTCTTAACTACTGCACCACCAGAGAAGTCCTTTTTGAATGCTTTTATCTAACATTTATACAGGAGTATACTTAACTATTGATTCCATTTGGAAAAGAAAAAAGTTCCTCTAACTAAAAAGAGTTTAAAACCCAGCAGAGCAATCTGGAGAGCACTGACCCCTGTGTGGTGCTATTGGCCTCAGTGAAGCAGGCTGAGGGGTGCCCTTGCATGTGCTTCACACACCTAGAGGATGCAGAGAGGATTTACCTGCCCTAGGGGTCCCGGCCTCCCAGGTACAGGATCTCAGCTTCAGATGGGCCTCAGAACTCCCTGGAACTGGCCTAATTCAGGGAAAGCATTGCGCAGGGAGGTCTGGGCGGGCTCAGTGGTCAGCCACTGCCATCGAGGCTCCTTTGCACCCTGTTTATGTCCCTTATTTGACTCTGTAGACCTGATGTTATCATTTTGCCACTTCCCCCGCCACCGCCCCCAAAAAAGGTTTACTACAAAGAGCAAAGAACTATGAGTTCCAGTCCTGGCTTTACCACTAACTCTTAGTATGTCCTCTCAGAGAACTACTTAACCCCTCAGGGTCCCAGTTTCTCACACAGAAGAATGGAGATGTTAACTAGGTGATCTCTAAGACTCTTTCATTTCGGGTATGCCATGACTCTGTATTTCTAAGAATAAGGAAAAGATAGTCATGCATTTTGTTCACCTGGTTAATCTTTGGGGCTCAATCCAAGAATACTCTGGTTGTGGAGACCCGAGAGGTCCCAAACCCTGAAACTCAGTTTAGGCATGGATCCAATCAAATCAACAAGACCTCCTTAGCTTTTTTGTTTTTGTTTTTTAAAAAAATTTATTTTTTTATTTATTTTGGCTGTGTTGGGTCTTGTTGCTGTGCGCGGGATTTCTCTAGTTGCCGCCAGCGGGGGCTACACTTCACTGCTGTGTGTGGGGCTTCTCATTGCAGTGGCTTCTCTTGTTGTGGAGCACAGGCTCTAGGCACACGGGCTTCAATAGTTGCAGTGGGTGGGCTCAGTAGTGGTGGCTCATGGGCTCTAGAGTGCAGGCTCAGTAGTTGTGGCACACGGGCTTAGTTGCTCTGTGGCATGTGGGATCTTCCCGGACCAGGGATCAAACTCGTGTCTCCTGCACTGGCAGGAGGATTCTCAACCACTGTGCCACCAGGGAAGTCCCAAGACCTCCTTACTTTTAAAGACAGCATTGCTAGATAAACTTGGACTTAGCAATTAAAGGATAATTAAAGGAACTTTCACAAAAGAAGGAACTTTCTACTTGTGCAAATACACAGCACGAGGCATCGAACACGCAGTTTTGCAGACAGGAAGGCAAGACCCTCAATTGGAGGTGGGGAGAGGGGAGTGGGAGTTGGTGCATATTGGGTGTTTTTAAGGCAAAGTTCCAGAGACCCAGTTCAAAAGAAGATTTATTGGCTTCTGCTATGGTCTGAATGTGTTGCCCCAAATTTATATGTTGAAATCCTAAGCCCCATGGCGATGGTTTTTGGAGGTGGGGTCTTCGGGAGTGATGAGGTCATGAGGGTAAAATCCTCACTAATGGGATTAATTTCTTTATGTAAGAGGCCTTCCTTACCCCTTCTACCATGTGAGGACACAGTAAGAAGACTCTGAGGAGGCTGGTTTTCACCGGACACCAAACCTATCAGCACCTTTTTCTTGAACTTCCCAGCATCCAGAATTATGAGAAATGAATTTCTGTTGTTTATAAGCCTCCCAGTTTGTGGTATTTTGTTGAAGCAGCCTGAATATGCTAAGATAGCTTACATAATTAAAAATCCAGTTCTGCACTCAGCTTGACTGAGGGACTCTTAACAAATCATCAGATCAACATTGTTCTCTCTGTCTCCTGATCCTGGTTCCCCTGTACAGGCTTCACTCTGAGGCAGCCCCTCCTCTCAAGGAGGCTCAGGGGCTCTAAGGATACATCCTTCTCACTCCCAGTCTCATTCCCCAGGACAATTACTTTTTTCAACCATTCCTGTTTTGGGTTCTTTTGGTTAGTCACTTTTATAGTCTCAAGGCAAATATGAGGGTGAGTCAAAAATTATCCACACTCTGGTTATATTAAAATTTCTTTTGGCTGCACTGTTGTATCAGTGCTTTCCGTTCAAGGCTACTGTCTCCCCAGTCACTGCTGTGCAGGTGTGAACAGCAGTTCGTTTGTAACTGCAGTGTGAGCAAAAATGGATGCCCCACTTGTGACTTGCATGAAAGAAGAGCAGCGTGCATTCATTTTTGTGGTCTGAGGGTGTGCACATCTGCACACTTCTGCCCACACCGTCAACACTCTGCAAAAACTTTGTTTTGGGGTGTTAAAGCATCCTCCCCATAGTCCTGACCTTGCTCCATCAGACTTCCACCTGTTTGGTCCCCGAAAGCAGCCCTACGAGGATGAAGATTCACTTCTGATGAAGAAGTGAAGACAGCGGTGCATTCGTGGCTCACAGCTCAGCCTAAAACATTTTTTAATGAGGGAATACGAAAATTTGTTGACAGATGAACAAAGAGTATTGAAAAGCAAGGAAATTATGTTGCAAAATGATGTACTTTTATTTTCTAAAAGTTAATTAAAATAAATTCTACAGTCAGAGTGCGGATAATTTCTGACTCACCCTTGTAGTAATGTGATAATATAAACAGGCTTATATCACTGCTTCTTTATTTGTCAATATCAGTTTCTTTTAATGATGGAAGATCAGATCATTCTTACGCCATCTGGCCCAGCAGAATTCTAATGCTAGGCTTGGTGTCTTCTTCCCTGGGTGACTTGTGCAGATATAAACAACATACTCTTCATTTCTTACTCCATCCACTGTATCCTGTAAAAGATGTGGAAACCTCTGCTCATATCCTTCCTTCTACTTCTCCCCACTTCCTTCCACTTCAAAGTTGGTAACAGCTACTTTGTATTCTGTAAACACCATGGATTTTTCCAAGATTGCTCATATGTTGATTCTTTAAGCTTAAAATCGGGAAACAATATTCACATTTTTGTGATCATGTCAGTATTGTTCACTGACATGCAAAGCACCACATGTGGGTTTATTCTCTGTGGCTGTGATGTCATCACCACTTTGTCAGTCAGTGGAGATTGTGCCTAACATTTGTTCAGACAGATAGTTAATTTTTCACATTTCACTACTTGCCTTTATCATATACTCAATTTTTTCAAACTTTAAATCCTACGTCTATTATTTTTGTTATTATATTTTATATTATTATGTGTTCTTTCTTTTTTCCTGCATACTTTTACAATCTCTTTATCCTTGGTATTCTGAAATTTCATAATACTATGTCTAGGTAGGGGTCTTTTCTCATCCTTTGAGCCTTTATTCAGGGGCTCTCTTTTAAATCTAAAGACCCATGCCTTTCTTCACTTTGGTATGTTCTCTTATATTATTTCTTTCATAATTTCTTTCCTCCTGCTTTCTCAGCTATCTCTTTTCAGAACACTTATTAATCTGATGTTGGACCTCCTGGGTTGATCTTCTCACTCTTAAAATTCCTCCTATGTTTTTCATATATATATAAATATATATAAAAATATTTTATATATATATATTTTTTCTTTCTATACTCTGGGAGATACTCTCAAATTTACCTTTCAATCTTTCTATTGCACTTGAAAAATCTCAGCAACCATAGAGATAGATTTTTGAATTCTAAGAGCTCTTTCTTATTCCCTCATGGCTCGTTTATTCATAGACTATAATTCTTGGTTTTACGGATTTTGTTTTGCTTGTGTTTTGAGCTCACTTCTGTGCCCTGAATATTTTTTTTGGGGGGGGGGTCATTTTTTCTGTTTGATTTTTTCATTTACATTGCAAATATTTGTTGACATTTAATACCAAAGCAATAGAGACTGAATTGGGAGTTCTGAGCAGAGAACTGGGATTGCTGACTGTTCAGGCTTTTGAAAGGGACAGGTGGGGAGCAGGCTGCTGTGCTGTGGGACATATACAGGCATGGTGACACTGCTTAGTAGGTGCCCTAATTTCCCCCCAGATAGTGTTTAAAGTTGAGAACAACTTTTTAAAAAATTAAGAACAACTGAATTTTTGGCCAGTGAGAAATGCCTGATTGTGGCAGCTCTGCTCCCTGGAGCAGGGAAGGATTGGGGTTAGGGTCACATATCCAGTAGGCAGGCCCTCACTTGCTCCTGGAGTTCTGAGCACTACTTCTCATTCCTGTGCCTGCCTCGCTCTCTGTCTTAGAATCTAGAGTCTTTCAGGTTCTGCAGATCCCTTCATCATATTCTAGGAGGATGCTTCCTTTGTTTCCTTTCCTTCCATCTGTTTTATGTCTTCCAGCAATTTATTAAAGCTCTGCAGCTACTGTTAGCTCAATTCTTGGTCCTTGTGTGTTTATATCTTTGAAATTATTTTACCATCTTTTTCACAGGATCTTGGGAGGGGCAGAGGTACCCCTGTGTGCTTGGCACCTCACCCTGAATCCAACTTTATGCTGATGTTAATTTTGTGGAAAGATGATGCTCTGGATTTTCAATTGATTATGGATGTGAAGAGACTTTGAGTTTACTTTCGGATGCTCTAGGGCTGAAAGGAACCTTGGAATTTAATAAATAAATCCCATCCACCTCTTACTTTCTATATCGGTCACGGTTCAATTCTAGAAGCATGAGCACTAAGTATTTATTTATTTATTACAGGAATTTGACCTCACACAATTGTGGGAGGTGACTAAAAGTTCTCTGTATGGCTGTTGTCTTTGTATTTGATCCTGGGATTTGAATTCTGCAGAGTGGGTGGGAGAGATACATGTAAAGCAGTGGAGAGTCAGGACAAGATGGAACCCAGAAGCATGAGCTGGAGCCCATGAGGATGGACTAAAACCTGTGTCTGTTCTTGCTGCCTTTGACACTGATGGTGTGGATGCCCTGCTGAAGAATCTGATGCTCTTCATCACAGAGGTCCACATGCATCTAGAGCATGGAGAAGCTGAATAAGAATCTGAAGGAAGACAGAGAAGCTTCAGAACTAACCACTGCCCAGCCCAACAAACTGATTCAGCAGATAAGCTGCCTGGTCCCCTTATGCACCAACCCTCCCAGCATAAGACCAAATATGGCTGCTACTTTACTGCCACCTTCCCAATTCTGTGGACCTTCCCCAGTTGGGAACTTACAGGGAAAGGTATTTTAGGAACCAGTTCTGTTTTGTCAAGTTGACATACGGCAAAGCCACCACACTTTCCGACTTCAAAAATTCAGCTCAGAGAGATGATGTGAATTATTCAAAGCTCAATAATTTTTTTAGTGGTAGAACTTGGACTAGAAACAGGTCTCTTGGTTAGCAATTCAAATACCTTTTAAAAAGTCTCCTCCTTTACTATGGATATAAAACATTCTTATTTAAAAAAATTAAATAACAGAAAAGTTGGGTAAAATAAAAGATCACCCACAGTTCCATCATTGAAACTCAATAATTGTTAATATTTTAGTGTATTTCTTTTTATTCTTTTTCTTTGCACATTGGCCTGTATTTCCAGAATTATACTATGCATACATATATAAATATTTTCTTATGCATTAATGTCTTTATCAGCATCATAAAAAATAATGTATTTAACTATCTGTCTAAAAATAGACATTAAGGATATTTCTAATTTTCTTGCTACTAGAAATAATGCTGAGTATACCAAAAATGCTGAGGATCCTTGTTTATATATATTTTTATTACCATTTTATCATTATAAGAGAATCTTAAAATTGAAAGCAAATAGTCTGATACTGCTTTCATCAATGATTATACCAATTTACCAGAAGATCTGTCTTCCTAAACATTTGACAGCATTGGATATCATCTTTTAAATATCTTTGTTATCAAAGAAAACAATAGCAAAAATCAATAAAACTAAAAGCTGGTTCTTTGAGAAGATAAATAAAATTGATAAACCTCTAGCAAGACTCATCAAGAAAAAGAGGGAGAGGACTCAAATCAGTAAAATTAGAAATGAAATAGGAGAAGTTACAATGGACGCCGCAGAAATAAAAAGCACCGTAAGAGACTACTACAAGCAACTATATGCCAACAAAATGGACAACCTGGATGAAATGGACAGATTCTTAGAAAGTGTTAACCTTCCAAGACTGAATCAGGAAGAAATAGAAAACATGAACAGACCAATCACAAGTAATGAAATTGAAACTGTGATTAAAAATCTCCCAACAAACAAAAGTCCAGGACCAGATAGCTTCACAGGTGAATTTTATCAAACATTTAGAGAAGAGCTAACACCCATCCTTCTCAAACTCTTCCAAAAAATTTGAGGGGAAGGAACACTCCCAAACTCATTCTAGGAGGCCACCATCACCCCGATACCAAAACCAGACAAAGATATGACAAAAAAAAAAAAAAATTACAGACCAATATCAATGATGAATTTAGATGCAAAAATCCTCAACAAAATACTAGAAAACAGAATCCAACAGTACATTAAAAGGATCATACACCATGATGAAGTAGAGTTTATCCCTGGAATGCAAGGATTCTTCAACATACGCAAATCAATCAATGTGATACACCATATTAACAAACTGAAGGATAAAAACCACATGATCATCTCAATAGATGCATAAAAAGCTTTTGACAAAATTCAACACCCATTTATGATAAAAACTCTCCAGAAGGTGGGCACAGAGGGAACCTCAACATAATAAAGGCCATATACGACAAACCCACAGCAAACATTCTTCTCAATGGTGAAAAACTGAATGCAATCCCTCTAAGATCAGGAACAAGACAAGGATGTCCATTCTCCTCACTACTATTCAACATAGTTTTGGAAGTCCTTGCCACAGCAATCAGAGAAGAAAGAGAAATAAAAGGAATCCAAATTGAAAAAGAAGTAAAACCGTCACTGTTCGCAGATGACATGACACTATACATAGAAAATCCTAAAGATGCCACCAGAAAAATATTTGAGCTAATCAATGAATTTGGTAAAGTTGTAGGATACAAAATTAACACACAGAAATCTCTTGCATTTCTATACACTAACAATGAGAGATCAGAAAGAAAAATTAAGGAGACAATCCCATTCACCATTGCAGCAAAAAGAAAAAAAGACCTAGGAATAAACCTAACTAAGGAGGTAAAAGACCTGTACTCAGAAAATTATAAGACACTAATGAAAGAAATGGAGAGATATACCATGTTCTTGGATTGGAAGCATCAACATTGTGAAAATGACTATCCTACCCAAAGCAATTTACAGATTCAGTGCAATCCCTATCAAATTACCAATGGCATTTTTTACAGAACTAGAACAAAAAATCCTAAAATGTGTATGGAGATACAAAAGCAATCTTGAGGGAAAAAAATGGTGCTGGAGGAATCAGACTCCCTGACTTCAGACTATACAACAAAGCTACACTAATCAAGACAGTATGGTACTGGCACAGAAACAGAAATATAGATCAATGGAACAGGATAGAAAGCCCAGAGATAAACTATGGTCAACTAATCTATGACAAAGGAGACAAGGATATGCAATGGAGAAAAGATAGCCTCTTTGATAAGTGGTGCTGAGAAAACTGGGCAGCTATATGTAAAAGAATGACATTAGAATGCTCCCTAACACCATACACAAAAATAAACTCAAAATGGATTAAAGACCTAAATATAAGGCCAGATACTATAAAACTCCTAGAGGAAAACATAGGAAGAACACTCTTTGACATAAATGACAGCAACATCTTATTTGACTCCCCTCCTAGAATAATGGAAATAAAAACAAAAATAAATAAGTGGGACCTAATGAAACTTCAGAGCTTCTGCACAGCAAAGGAAACTATAAACAAAACGAAAAGACAACCCTCAGAATGGGAAAATATATTTGCAAACGAATCAACAGACAAAGGATTAATCTCCAAAATATATAAACAGTTCATGCAGCTCAATATCAAAAAAACAAACAACCCAATCAAAAAATGGGCAGCAGACCTAAATAGGCATTTCTCCAAAGAAGACAAATGGATGGCCAAGAGGCACATGAAAAGCTGCTCAACATCAGTAATTATTAGAGAAATGCAAATCAAAACGACAATGAGGTATCACCTCACACCGGTTAGAATGGGCATCATCAGAAAATCCACAAACAGTAAATGCTGGAGAGGGTGTGGAGACAAGGGAATGCTCTTGCACTGTTGGTGGGAATGTAAATGGTTATAGCCACTATGGAGAACAGTATGGAGGTTCCTTGAAAAACTAAAAATAGTGTTACCATATGACCCCACAATCCCACTACTGGGCATATACCCAGAGAACACCATAATGCAGAAAGACACATGCACTCCAATGTTCATTGCAACACTATTTACAATAGCCAGGACATGGAAGCAACCTAAGTGTCCATCAACAGGTGAATGGGTAAAGAAGATGCGGTATATATATACAATGGAATATTACTCAGCTGTAAAAAGGAACGAAATTGGGACATTTGTAGAGACATGGATGGACCTAGAGACTGTCATACAGAGTGAAGTGAGTCAGAAAGAGAAAAACAAATATCGTATATTAACACATATATGCGGAATATAGAAAAATGGTACAAATCAACCAGTTTGTAAGGCAGAAATAGAGACACAGATGTAGAGAAGAAACATATGGACACCAAGTGGGGAAAGCTGGGTAGGGGTTTGGGGGAGAATGAATTGGGAGACTGGGATTGCCATATACACATTGCTAATAAGAAAAAGAAAATCAAATTGTACACTTTAAATATATGCAGTTTATTGTATGTCAATTGTATCTCAATAAAAGTTCTTAAAGAAAAAATAAATGAATGAATATCTTTGTTACCAAATTTTACCTTATCATTGTTTCAATTTGTATTGCTTTGGTTACTTGAGAGGGTGAAAATTTCACCTGAGTTTGATAATCATTTGTATTTAATTCTGGTAAATTGTTTGTTTATCCACTTGTCAATTGAGGATCTTAATTTTTTGTATTGTCTTTTACTATATTAAATATAGTAACTACTTGTTAGATTGTTACAGATATATTTTTTTCCTGAGTAATTTGGTGCTCTCAGTCATAACTATGCCAGAACAATTGGGCCCTGGGAACAGAAGCACAGCCATGTGGAGAGTGGGGACAAGCTGACATTTAGACATATTCTGGTCAAGAGTTCTGATTGGTGTTTGTTGAGGATGCTGTTGTGAATCCCAGATGAGTCATTAGGGGTCAAATGTAACCCCTGAGCAGATTAGCAAGGCCAGGTGGGGACGGGGGAGAAGACAGAGGGTGGTGAAGGACACAGGCTCTAGGGTGCCCTTAAAATCAGGAAAAGTGTCTGGTGAAGTGGATGTGGTGGGAACAGTTGGAGAAAGTGACTCTGACATCTTAGAGTTTGTAGTCAAGAACTGTCCTCAGACTTTGGAGAAAGATTGTTTGAAAAAGTTCAGATGACAGATGGATGCAATTCCATTCCCTAGGATGAAGGAAAGCTGCTCAAAAACAAAATTATGACAACTGCATATAAGAGGATCCTAAAAATTTAAACTTGGAGGGAGCAGTCAAAATATTTTGCTTTTCAATGTTTGCATATGGATTTTATTCTTGAATGATTAATGAATTCTCTACACATTGAATGGGAATTCATATTCTCACCTATATACCTTGTATATATCACATAGCTCATATATATTTCAAATATATATGTTAGCACATAAAACATAAATGATTAAGGTGAGGGTATTCCCTTATTCCACCTAGGTTTTGACCAGATTTGAAATATTTGAGTAGACAGGATAAAAAAGGGGATTTTACTAAATGTGGCTGTAGACTGTGTAAATTTCCTTTAATGTTCCAATAGAAATGAGAAAATAGTGATATCCACTCTTGTTTTTTATTGTCTGTTGAACCATACCTTTTGGTAAAGAGCTCCAAAACTGAACCACCTATGTCGCGGTTCATAAAGCTTGTGTCTTCTTCAAGACACTTTTGGGACTTATTTTTAGAAATGGAAATGAAAGCAAATTCCAAAAGTTTTCATTATATATGTTAAATAGGATTAGAAAGAATAATTATTGTTTTATCTTGACATGAAAAGCATGGATATTAATGTGAATTTTGCCTTCAACCTTGGTGTATAGAAAAGAAAGATGTGTAGTATATAGCTTTGTGCTCTTGAAGGCCTTTGTGTGTTCATTTATTTGTGCCTCATTTCATTTCATAAAGATTTTGAGCTTTCCTGTCTTTGCCCTGCTGCTTCCTTTGCTGGGAATAATTCCCTTCCTTCTCTTCTCCATCTGGTGAACTCCTACACATAATCCAAGAGCCAACTCACTTATCACCTGCTCTATGAAACCTTCCCCAGTTCACCTGAGGAGAATGAACCTCAACCCTCCTAATGTATAGCTCTCACATTGGATTGTTAATAGTTTCTACTAGATTATAAATGCTCTGAGGTCTCATTGATCTCTATGTTCCCAGCATTAGCATAGAGCCTGCAGAGTGCAACACATGAGGGACTGAAGCACAAAGCACATAAAGTCCTTTATGATGGATGGACTGTCTTTTTCTCTCTTTGTGTTTCAATGTGGAGGGACGTAGAATAACACTCTGGCCTCGCCTTGCCCTGCTCCCTCCCTCATGCCTCCTGGGGGAGGAGGATGACTCCTCTGATAGGTCTGGGCTCCTTGGTTACCCTATTTTGCAGGCAACCAGCCTTGACCGCATGGAGAAGTTTAGTTCTGGGGCGAAGTAGGAGGAAGTTCAATGTGGCCCTGAATCTGAACCAGCTGTTATCAGTAATAAGTCTGATGAGTTGCTCTGCATCTGGCTGACTCCCCTTGTGTCTCTCCACCTCCATTGGTTCCTGACTCAGGAGCGGAAGAGATGCATTATCTATTGCTCCCCTGCTAAGCCCCCAACACCTGACATTTGTACAGTGCCTTTCAGTTTACAAAGCTCTTCCACATCCATTATTTCTAGGGCTATAAATGAGGTAATGAAGGGCAATGGGAGTTTTGGGAACGAGTGATTAATTTCAGTTGGGGAAACCACGTGGAGCTGCCTGTGTGTGAGCCTCGTTCAGCACAGGTGTTGGGCTGGAGGGTTCCTGAACTCTGTCCCCCCTGAGCCCTTACAAAAAGTAGGGAACTGACAGAGGACATTGACCCATTCCCAGAATTTGCCTCATCCAACATGTAGCTTGCTTTTCTGGTCCACTGCACACTTAGTGCTTCTTTCCCTGATTTCTGACATCTGTTGGTTATGTATTGGTGTTTCTGATTCTTACCTCGGGAAGTCCTGGCTTTCAATCTCTTTGAACATGCTATTGTGACATGACCTGGCACCCTCTGTGGGTCAGGACCTGAGGATAACTCTCTGGGATCATGCTCTGAGACTAAAGCTGCTTTGCCCTATCACAGTGCCGTAAATCAGCTGGCACTGACAGCTTTGTGCTCTAATAGACTCTCATCATGGGACTTAACAACCTTAAGGCAACTGGGTCTCTTTGCTCAGTCATAGCAAAGACCTCATGACATCAGCAGTATTGTCACACCCAACGTGCACACTGGGTGACTTTGTAGTGACCCTGAAGTTTCCTTAGGATATGGGTCCACCAATAGACACTGCATTGATGTGGATGTGCTAAAAGGCATTTTGGGAACAAACAGCTTCCACAAAAGTGCCAAATTCTAATTGACATTGTTTTGCAAAGTGTTAGAATATAAATTGAATTTCAAGGCAAAGGGAAAAATTAGAATTGGAAGTCAAGAGAGGAAATTTGCAAGCAGAAATGAAACGAGTCAATCTAATTTCAAAGCCTATCCTGAATCAAGGGTAAAGTAACAAACAGGGTTTGTGAAAAAAGAGAATCTAATATTTTTATAAGGAGTTCAACATCTAAGGGATGATAAATGGCACTTAGGAAATGCCGTGTTAGATAAATTCTGTCTTGACACTGAACCCTTGAACATGCCTGTAGAGCCTGTCTTGTACATCTGTTATAGCCCACATACTGGTCTGTCCCTAGTAGTAACTGAAGGGTTATTTTGCTGAGAAAAAATCTGTTTGACTTAGAAGCTGGGAGAAAGGAGAGGGAAGCTCAGAGATCGAAATCCAAGTGAGTAATAGAAAAATTTCAAATGCCACCATGACAAGGAAAAGATGAACAAGTCTGCGATCATTGACACCTCTTCTTACACTCATTTCCACTCTTTGTGAGTTATCCCCACCACTGATTCTTAGCCTGGATTAACATCATTTAGGTTTATTTGGAATCATGATAGACAATGTGACGAGGGAAATCAAATCAGTGAAATGCTTTGTTGGGTGAAATTACCTGCGGAGATACAAACCTGTGGAGATGGGACACTGGTGGTCCTGTTCTGCTGTGGGTCCTGAGCACCTGTAGCCCTTTCCTGATAATGGGTGCTGATGGGGCAGAAAGGAGGAGGAGGAAAGGACTGAATCCCAAGGGGGGAGTGTACAGGTTTCGTTGGGTAGGGAGAAAGGGGCACACACGTGTGGTGTATGTGTGTGCACATGCACGCATGTGAGCACATATACAGTGAAAATCAAAACCTAAATAGTGGGGTGAGGTGAGGTTCTGGCCAGTAGTTTCTGCTGCAGCATCTCCTTTCTTTTTTTTTTTTTTTTGGCCACACCACTCAGCATGTGGGATCTCAGTTCCCGCACCAGGGATCAAACCCCCAGCCCCTGTATTGGAAGCACAGATCTCTTGTCCAGGAGGATCCCACATGCCGCAGAGCAACTAAACCTTTGTACCACAACTACTGAGCCTGAGCTCTAAATCCTGCAAGCCACAACTGTTGAAGCCTGTGCTCCACAACAAGAGAAGCCACCGCACTGAGAACTCGCACACTGCAATGAAGAGTAGCCCCCGCTCGCGGCAACTAGAGAAGGCCTGCATGCAGCAACGAACACCCAACACAGCCAATAAATAAATAAATAATAAAAAATATGTATTATTTAAAAAATTCTAGAAAAATTTGAAAAGCAAAACTTGAATTTGCTGTACTGGCAACTATGTGCATAGCATTTATATTGCGTTAGGTATTATGATGATTTAAGATTTACAATAAGATGTGTACAGGTTATATGCAAATACAGTGTCATTTAACACAGGGGATCTGAGCATCCTGGGATTTTGTTATCTGCGGTGTCCTGCAATCAATTCCCCACAGATACTGAGGGGCAACTCTATACATCCACTCAAAGGTGATGCTATAAATTGAAATATGCTCAAATCTGGAGACAATCGAATTGAGGGGTTATCTTTATACTATTACTGGGATCAGGGAAATGGAGAGAGAGAGGAAATGAGCAAAAAGGCTCAGTCTAACCCTTAGGGATACATCCCAAAACAAAATAGGCAAAAAGTTCTGCCCTCATGGAGCTTGCAGTGTGGAGGAGAAAAACACAACAAATAAAACAAACAAGCACTTTATGGTATGCTAGAAGGTGGTGAATGCTGTGGAGAAAACCAAGGCAAGGAAGGGGATGACAGTGTGGGGGCTGAGAGGTGCAGTTTTCAATAGGGTGATGAGGGAGGGCCTCATGGGGAAGGTGATGTTTGAGTGAATACTGGAAGGAGGAAAGGAAGCAAGCTATGTAAATAATTACAGGGAATTCATTCCAGGTAGAGGGAGGAGTAGGTGCAAAGACTGAGGTCAGAGACTGCATGGCTTGTTTACAAAACAGCAAGGAGACCAGCATGCCTGAAAGTGGATGAACAAGGGAAAGCCTAGCAGGAGTTGGGGTTAGAGAGGTAATAAGCAGTTGGATGAACGAGGGTTCAATTTTATCCAATTCTTTTCCTGTACCTGTGAAATGATTATGTGATTTTTCTCCTTTGATTTCTTTTTTTTCAAACCTGTATCCTGAACTTTATTTATTTACTTATTTATTTTTTAACCTCTTTATTGGAGTATAATTTCTTTACACTGTTGTGCCAGTTTCTCCTGTACAACAAAGTGAATCAGCTGTATTTATAATCCTTTGATTTCTTAACGTAGAGGATTATGTTTTTATATCTGTCTGTGTTAAATCTCTTTATGTTCCTGGGATAAGCTAAATTTGATCATAATATGTGACATTTTTATAATCTATATTTAGTCTGGTAATTTTTTTCAGGACGTTTGTATCTATATTGTTGAGTGAGTTTGGGCTGTCATTTTATTTTTAATACTACCAAAGTCATACTAGCCCTCATAGAATAAGTTGGAAAGTGTTCCCTCATTTTTCACAGAAATTATTAACTTGGATTTACCCCTGTATTTATCAATGTCCTTGTATTCATTTCCTTCTTGCATCTCACACCTCCCTTCTAGGGTTATTTTCTTTCATCCTAGAATACACATTTTAGGGGTCCCTTTAGTAAAACACTGTTGTTATAAAGTATCATACTTTTATTTATTTGAAAATGCCTTAATTTCACTTTCATTTTTGAAAGATAGTTTTGCTGGGTATATAGTCCTCAATTGACAGTTACTTTTCTCTCAGCACTTTGAAGATAGTATCAGACTTTGAATATGACACGATTCCAATTTTGTAAACAGACTGGGAGTAAATACACTAATAATCATGAACATAGCACCTACATGATTGAAGGTATCTGTCTGTCCATCCTTGATCCTACTACCTTACCTCCCCAAACAGAAGGCAACTCTCTTGAACCCTGTGTTTACATTCCCTTACTTTTTAAAAAAGTTGTAGAACTAAGATCAAACAACTGTGAGAATTATGGTGATAGAACAGAATATAAGTATTATTATATATACTTCCACTGGAAAGAAGAATAATATAGCTAAAAAAAAATAAGAAGATGAAAAGACATATGAGAATGCCACTTTCCTTATCTTTCATTTCAGACAGTATTGCTTTGTCCAAAATTAAAACATATACAGATCTTAAATGAAATGACTCCAACCTCTTTTTTCCTTAAACTTTTTTTCTTATAATTTCATAAAATATCCCTAGTGGTGAAAAATATTTATCTATACTTCAGCAATTCCTTAAGTTTCAATTTATTTTCTATTCTTTCTATAAAATTAAAGTTAAATGTAATGCTTTTTAATAAAAATAGAAGTTATATTATGATATGATTTTTATGAAAATATTTGTCCTATTTAGTTTATATACCATGGAGAGCTACCTGGAATGATATGCACTTTAATATTAATAACGATTTATTTCATGTAGTGGTGTTTGGGTTAAAATTTAACTTTATATTTGTATATTCTATGTTATTTGAATTCTTTGTTACTTGTATGTATTACTAAAAAGTCTGTTTTTTTTTTTTTAAATGCAGCATCAGCAACTTTGCAGGGCACTGCAAATTAAGACAACTTCCTCCTCCTCATCTGTGCCTGTACTCATGGACTTAACCCTCAGCCTCACTTCTTTTCTTACTCTATAGACTAGTCAATGTATGCACAGCTAATTAAAGCTGTGGAATTTCATATCCTCAGATTCTGCTCTGCAGTGTGCTATAGACAGAATGTGACCCTGGAAATTCATATGTTGAAATCCTAACATTCAATGTAATGGTATTAGTAGTTGGGCCTTTGGGAGGTGATTAGGTCATGAGAGTGCAGCCCTCATGAATGGAATTAATGCCCTTTATAAAAGAGATCCCAGAGTAATCCCTAGCCCCTACCTTCATGTGAGGACATAGTGAGAAGATGGCTGGCTATGAAACAGGAAGTGGACTCTCACCAGACACTGAATCTGCCTGCACCTTGATCTTGGTCTTCCCAGCCTCCAGAACTGTAAGAAATAAACATCTGTTGTTTACACCCAATCTGTGTATTTTGTTATAGCAGGCTGAGTGGTTGGAGGCAGGTGTCTAGTGTATCCTGAGCTGCTCTTCTGGCCACCATTTTATTAATGTTGGAGTTTTACATTGTTTCTACTGAGGCTGGCGATTTTAACCTGCCATCATTGTTCTTCTACATAAATCTTTGTTCATAAATTTAATTACTTCTTAAGATAAAATTTTAGAAATAGGGTCAAACATATGACTTTTTCTTTTAATGCTCATGAGTTTACATAGCCAAATTGATTTTTTTTTTTTTTGTGGGCAAATTTCACTTTAATTGCAAATACCTTCATTTACAGCACATTCAATAGTGAACAGGAGAACTGTGGCTTCTGGACATATGAATATATAAAAGTCCCTTGAAATTCAGATCATCAAGATAAGGGCATTTCACAAGGAAAGCACCCCCACCCCGACCTTCCATTTTTCTGAAGACCATTTTACATTCATTTTAAAAGATGACGTGGCATACTCAGAAGTTCAAAGTAGTAGGGTGTGCCTTGCAGGAAGAGAAGAAAACCTTTTTTTCACACTGTTGGGTAAATACATGTCAGCAATTACACTTGACACAGGTTGATAGATGTCCTCCCTGAGTCAGCCTTGGGCAGAACACTTAGTGAAAGGGGGCTCTGGGCAGGGATGGGAAACCGGGAGAGAGGGAGAACCCGATACCACGCAGCACCAAGCCAATCAGTTCCCCTCTAACACGCCACGATGTGACCCCAGACATGGGTGTACAAGAGCAGCCACTGGGGTGGTGACTGACTGTCTTCACTGCCAGAGACTGACAAAGGGTCTCCATTTAGCCCATGGACAAAATCCTTGACCACAAACTCAAATTATCACTGAATTTAAATCATAAAGGATCTAAGGAAATTCTTGTTTTTATTTATGTGTATATGGACTCCTTACACAATTAACATTCCTCATCTCCTAAGGGTTTGTTCTATTAACTGGAATGGCCTAAGAAAAGTATTGTGTAATTGTGATTTTATTTTACACTTTCAAAAGAGAAAGGAGGGAAGGGAGAGAAAAGTGTCACAAATTCTTCAACTCTGGGGCTCAGCACGTACAACAGACTCCTTGGACAAAAGGTTCATCCAGATGGTTGGGTAGTTTCAACGCCGATTTCAACGCTGAGGGAAGACTAGGGGAGCCCACCCCACCCCACAGAAAGAACTCTACAGTTACTCTATAGTAGTGCTCTAGCTAATGCATAGGTTTCAAGCGACAGAGAGTTTCAACTTAACATCTAAAATTTTAAACTGTAGCATTTCAGCAACAAATAAGCTCAGGAGTTCATCTCAGAAGAAAAATTAAAGAACTATTGCTATGATGTGTGAAAGTCAAGCTGTGGCTCCCAGCTACGCCCCACTTCCAGGCTTAGGCAGACACGTAAGGTGGCAGCGGCTCCTTGGCAGCACCGTTCACAGTGGCTTCATCGTACGGGGGTAACAGCACCGTAGTGTCATTGCTAGTAACATAAACCAGGACATCAGAGGAGTTCCTGCCATTGATGTATCGGTAGCAGTTCCAAACACAGCTAATTAAGTAACCCTTAAAAGTCAAGATAATGCTGATAAACAGAAGAATAATAAGGACCAAACAGGTAGGATTCACTGACATGATATCATCTTTGTAAGGGAAATTAGGAGGCAGCTGTCGTATGTATTCCTGGATGGAGTTTGGATAAACAAGCACAGTGACTGCAACCAAGGTGTTTAGGGCAAAATCAAAGCTCTGGTAACAGAAGAAAGGGATGATCCAGGCTGCGTGTTGCTTGTATGCCCCATACGTAGCCATTGCACAGATCAGGATCATGAGAAGAGAAATCGCGATAGCAATGCACATGTTGGCATCATCCATGAAATCAAAGTCACCTCCAAGTTCAGAACTTGAAAAGTGATACTGATCTGGATCAGCCAGGGCACTCAACAGAATCAGCAGCACCACGGCATTGATGATCAGGTACCAGACGCCGAGCAGGATGGTGCCGGTGTGGACATGGCAGCACAGGCAGCAGCTGTTGGAGTAGAACCGCGTCCAGGGGGCCACTATCTTCATCGTCGAGCCGCCGGCGCGGGGGGCGCGATCACGCGCTCAAGTTTGCGGGAGCTTCGGACGCGTTAGCCCGGGCCCGTCAGGCGGCTGCTGCCGGCTCCTCTGCCGCTCCTGCTCCCGCGTCGGCGCCTGGCCCCGCTCCGCCGTCCGCAGGCCCTCGCTCCTCGCCTCCCCCCGCCAAATTGATTTTTAAAAAGGCTATACTAATTGATGCTTTCACTAGAGGTATTTATAGATGTGCCTCTTTCATAACTCTCTTGCCAACACCAATCATTTTTTTGTTTGACATCTGTGCCCGTTTGATAAGCAAGTGATATTTAATTGCTGTTTTAATTAGCATTTTATTATTAGTGAGGTTGAATGTTTTTCATATGAGGATCGAAGTTTTAAAATTCCTTGGAATTTTGTAAGTGGGCAGACAACACAATCATATTTATTTTTTAGAACTGTAATTTGAGTGAGAGTGTTGCAAGTGGGTGGTTGGAGGAGACTGATGTCGGGAACACCAAGAGGAGACCTTGGTGATGGTCTGCTGATGGATGATGAGGGCCTAAACCAGGCAGGTAAGCAGGAGATCTGATATCATTCCATTTCCACCTCTGACTTTTCAGGTTTCGCAATTCTATGTTACATTTTCCACTTTGAAAAATTAGCACAGCAGTAATGCCTTGACCCAATTAATCTCGTGATGTTCCCAATCTGTTTAAATTTGGGGGAGATTTTATAATTCTCCTGAGATGTCCATTTCTTCACTTCCCAGCTAGAGAATCAATAATTCAGAAAGGAATTTGGCTGTAAGATGATGGTTTTTGTCCCCCGTGACTCCTACACTGGGAAAGTGGAAAGGGATTCTGTGGATCCAAACACACTGAAGAAATACATTGATCTGCTACTGGCTTTTGCTAGTATTGGTTAGTCTCTTGGCTTTGACTTTAAAGTCCTTACATGTTGCATTTTTAAAACAGAGAAATGAAACATACATAGTTAGATTTTAGCCAAAGCAAACCCTGATGGAAAAAACAACCAGCCCTCTGTAATTCTGAACTGAATTGTAATTCCCTGTTCTCTGTAGACTTCAGATAAAAGGATTCATGTGGGATGGTAGATAGGGTGGTTTTAATTTGGATCAACTGGACTTACTGCTGGATTTTACACCAGCCATGCTGAGAGGCAGGGTCTTTGTTTTCAGCAATTATCAAACTAAGCCTAATTAAACTTGCTTGGCTTTGATGTGCTGTAATGTTTTCCATAATTTTATATTCTGAACCATTTTCATAAGTCCTTGTTTGAAATCAGGGATAGACTATGGATTCATTATATATCTGCCATGCCATGATTTCATATGTATCTAATCAGGTTTTATGATGCTTACTTTGGGTTGATAGAATTCAACATTCTTCTTCCTGTGATTTTGCAATTTGGATGCATGGAATTGTTTTTAAATAAAATATGCTAATATACTAAATACAATAGATATATGTGAAAGGAAAGTGCAAAGACTTTGAATCCTACCAATTAAACATAGATCTTAAACCATAGAATACACTCTTTTATCATGTAAAATGCAGTTGATTTCCCTTTTTGCCGTGTGGTTCTTTAAGGGGACTCTTTTTTAAAAAAGCTCATTTGGCCCAGTTGACTCCATGTATATTTCTTTTGTGTAGATAAGTTAAACAAGGTACTCCATTGTCTGTTTTATATTCACAAGTTGTTCATTACCCACTTAGTGGTGCTTCCGTTAGATCTCTCTTGCTTTATGGGTGCTAGCATAGAAGATGTGTTTTTTAAAGAGCATTTTTCTCCACTATCAAATAGAAATAATTTAAAAACACATTTACTTCATTCAGCTAGTACCCTGCTTGGGGTTCTTGTCAGCCTCCCTGTTCTGTTCTGCCTTTAAAAAGGGATGAACTGTTTTTGTTATTTTCCCCTAATTTCCTGTGGCTTTTAGCCTATTAGTTGGAATGGGCAAAGGCTAAAAAACCTGATCAATTATGTGGCATGAATTCCTCCTTCAGCCCACAGGTGAAGGGGACTTTGATATGAAGACCCTTTTAAGTATTTTTGAGCAAAGTAATGCCTCTCTCTGAGATTTGAGAGTATTATTCTTATCTGTTTCTATAAAAAAATCAGGAAAACTTGGAGCTAAATTATTATCAATATTAGAAAAACTTTGTATTGCTGGGCACATTTTGATACTATTTTTAAAAACTCTGTGTTGAAGTATAATACATATAGAGGAAAGGGCATGTATTATAAGCACACAGCTTGATGTATTTTCATAAACTGAGCACACCTGTTTAACCAGTACTCAGACCAAGAAAGAGAACATCACCAGCACCCCAGAACATCCCCCCATGCTCCTAACCAGTCATTGCTCCCCCCAACCCACCCCTAAGTAACCACTTTTCTGACATCTAACAACATCGCTTGGTTCTGCGTGCTCTTGTGCATTGCGTATTCAATACATGGATTATACAGTATGTACCCTTCAGTGTCTGCCTTCTTCCATTCAACACTATGTGTGTAAGAACTATACCACAATTTATCTATTTTACTTTTGAAGGACAGCTTTACGTGGTGGGGGTGGGGGTGGGGTGAGAAGGCACAGGAAGGGGGATCAAAAGACTTCATGTTTAATATCCTGCACCAATACCCCCATTAGCGGGAATTGTAAGCAAGCTAAATAGATTTGGTTCTACCCTCTACGTGCTTGTTCATTCTAGATAGTAAATACCTTGAGGACAGGGACCAGCTTTGTTTATCTTCCTCCTCCCTACAGAGCCTCCTACAAAGGCACTCGGGTGAAAATTGATAGGGTTCAAAACAGCTTGCCCAAATGGGGAAACAATAAAATGTAATTAAGAGGTTGTAAAACATGAGACATGAAAAAAATAGTGCAGGACCTTCCAGAAGGAGAGCTGGCTAAAGGATAGAGAAAGCGGAGGAAGATATGACATAAAACAGCATAACACAATAGTTATTTATCTTGCTATCACATAAATAAGCCTAATTAAATAGACTTTGTAGGGCTCTACCAAATCCTCTGATAAAACGTATAAATAAAACAGTGCTTTGGTTTGCAGTTTTCTTGTTCGCTGTTGCATAGTAACTTCCCCTGGTCTCCCATCTTTGATTATTTTAAATGTGTTTTATTTAATTCACATGATCTTTTTTTTTCAGTCCTCAAAGTAGAACTGAAGAAGCCAACAATTGTATAAAGTTGATGTTCATCACAGCCATGTAAATTTTTGTATTTCAGCCAGTTTGTTTTTTGTATCAGGCTTTACTGTGGATGCAAATTCTAGTTTTAAAAAATTTTTTTGTAAAACACATGATAACTTCTATTATTTTTTTCATTTCTTTTATTGACGATTGAAATTGCTCCACAATCTCAATAATCAGTACACTAATACTTGAATAATTGTGACCATGTCCTAGCAAGAGGTAGTAAGGTAATTGTAGAGCTAATATGAGTGCAATACATAAATTATTCATTCAAGCATATAGTGCCTATTTCAGTGTATTGCTGCATTCTACTAGCAAAAGCATCAAATGTTTTATTGGAGTCTCTCATTTTCATTTAAAAAATTAAGGTGGCCCATTCTTTCTGACAATTTTTACATCTTATTCTCTTTGCATTTTTTTTTCTGGTAAAATATTTATGAAAGACTATAGTCTATAGAGAATAATTAAACACTGGAAAACACTGGTAAGCCTCATTGAATAGTATTCAAATAATGTAGTATTTGGATATCCTAGTAAATTTAATGGTACTACACAGAATAACATGTTGGTATTGACAGTTTAAGAACTTAATTTGCAGGACTTCCCTGGTGGTGCAGTGGTTAAGAATTGACCTGCCAATGCAGGGGACATGAGTTTGATCCCTGGTCCAGGAAGATCACACATGCTGCAGAGCAACTAAACCCGTGCACCACAACTACTGAGCCTGCATGGTGCAACTACTGAAGCACTGAAGCCAGCTTGCCTAGAGCTCTGCAAAAGAAGCAACCACAATGAGAAGCCCGTGCACCACAACAAAGAGTAGCCCGCAATCTCCACAACTAGAGAAAGCCCAAGCACAGCAACAAAGACCCAACACAGCCAAAAAATTATAAAATAAATTTCTCTAAAAAAAAAACAAAACTTAATTTGCTCCCAAAACTTATTTCTTAGAATGTCACTTGTAGGATTTATATAATATGTTCTTTGTATTCAAACTTAGTATTAGTCATTTTGTTTGCAAGCATGATTTACTGTTGGCAGCAGGCTGGCCCCATGAGACACACTTATAACAGGGCAACTATGAGCAGACTGATGACAATTATGACCGATTCCCTTCTGCACATCCCGTCCTGGTACCCAGAAATGTCAATCTGATTGTGCCCAGCACTACCTGCTCTTGCTTTTAACTTGGTGTCAGTGGATTGCTTTGAATTGGCACCGTTTGTCTGATGATTGTTAAGCATTAATTCTCACAGGAGAAATACCATTTTCTTGACTTTTTGGACTGGCTTTTCCTAGGATTCAGAAAAAAGGCCCTAATATACTCTCAGGAAGGAGCTCTTCCTAAAGGCAGGCAGGCACACTGGCTGGGCCTTAGAATGATACCTTAGTATTCAGAGCGTTGGAGTACTTCTGAGCATAGTTGGAACCTCTCTTGGGAGTGGTCCTCCAGCTTGGCTCCTTTGGACTCTGAGTTCTGTGGAGAGAAGGAGCTGAAGTAAGGACAGAGGGGATTGTCTTCACTGTAAGCTCTGCGGCATAGTAAGTTCTATAACACTGTAGGACCAGCGGTGGGAGGTGGTGCTAGCATTTTATGAGCATCAGGAGACAGTACACATGGTATTGACATTCATATTCTCTTAGTGAGCCTCAGGGGTAGAGGCAGAAGGGAGACATTAGCTTCATGTGGGCTTGTGAGTAGCTAGGTCTGGGAGGCAGGTATCTCTACTGGATCAGAAAAGTATGAAAATGGTAGCTATCCCATTAGTATTGGGAGAATTTGCTCATTAGCATACATAAGAATCCTGGAAATTCCTAGAAATAACTAAGGAAGTTTTGAGAGACATTGGAAGTTTTGTAACAGAGGGTGAGAGAATATGACTGACTGTGAATATGATCACTGATCATTCCTGGTGGCACCATAGCAATGCGTGACTCAGGAAACTGAAAAGAACAAAACCATGCACAATAAATGACTATGGCCCTTGGCAAACAGGGCTCTCCTCTCCCTTCACTGACAAAAGACTGTAATCAGCAAGTGGCTGACCACCTTGGTGCTATCACGTGTGTTGGGTATAGAAATGCTAGAAGAGGCCATTCATGCTTCTCTGCATGGCCAGAAAAGGATCAGCTAATGCTTTCCTCAAAGGTCTGAGATGAGACTAGCAGCATTTTGAATCATTAAATGAAGTCTACGATAATGTTGAAAGAAATTCTAGGAGGAGGCTGCAAAATATTTGGGGACACGACCAAGATTTTGGTGTAACTTCTTAAAAAGAGTTGTTGCCTTGGGACTTCCCTGCTGGTCCAGTGGTTAAGACTGTACTCCCAATGCAGGGGGCCTGGGGTTCAATCCCTGGTCAGGGAACTAGATCCCACATGCTGCAACTAAGAGCCTGCATGTTGCAATTAAAAACAAACAAAAAAAAGAGTTGATGCCTCTCAAGAATTATGACAGTCTACTATGTTTTACCTTTATTTATACTTTTTTGGCTATAAGAGTCTGTTTAGAGCACAAGGCATAGTCTGTACCTTCTGACTTCATTAGAACTGTTACCAGAGATGCTGTACACAGTGTCAGCAAGATAATGGAAAACTGTTTTCAGGAATGATAGGATGATCACCTCATACAAGGTGATGTATGAGTAGCCACGTGGAAAACTTGTGTATGGTTTAATTTCCCTAAGCACTTTCTCATAGGCATTCCCCAATATTTTCCCTCCCCATTAATCTTTCAGTCTTCATCAGCTTGAAAAGAAAATGAGCTATGGAGGTAACACATTATAAACCAGAGTATATTCAATAGTCAATGACTCAAGCCATTCATACTCACATTACAGTAGGCAAGCATATAGATATAGTACCAAGCAAACATTTCACCACTGCATATGTCACCCACACATGTAAGAAGGCATGAGAGAGAAAAGCAGTTAAACCTCATGGGGCAGCAACCTCGTGGCAGCTTTTAACTCTAGTTGCAGTAAAGGAGGAGGGTGAGTGGAGACAGAGTATAATCATAGAGAAAATGGCTGGTGCATGACGGTGGAGCCTTTCAGGCTGCACTTGGAATTAAAAGCCATTACACCATCTAAGGATGTGCAGAGGCTGTGCAGAGTGAGGGCCAGTAGTACAGTCCATCAGTGTTGGAGGGGAATTACCTCCACAGCATTTCCTACATTTCTTGGTTTTGTGAAAAGCAAATGGGGACAGACATCACTAGAGCAATAAAAATGCTCTTAATATTTTTCAGGCACAAAGCAGGTAGAGTGAATTTTGAGCAGTTGCAGATGGCAACTAGGAGCACTTTGAAACTAGAAAGCAAATGGACTATTATGAGATCTGCAGGGAAAGTAGGCAGAAAGACACCTCTATACCTCAGACGCCCAAGGCAGACCCGGAGTCACTGTTGACTCCTTCAATTTCTGCCTCTTGCCTTCAAATGAATGGTTTCTAG
Organism: Hippopotamus amphibius kiboko; assembly: GCF_030028045.1. Lineage (NCBI taxonomy): Eukaryota > Metazoa > Chordata > Mammalia > Artiodactyla > Hippopotamidae > Hippopotamus > Hippopotamus amphibius. Next base: position 53,914,130 of record NC_080187.1, on the reverse strand, counting down.
GTTTTTTCTTTTAAGAATTATGTTGCTATGGACATTTTATACGTTTCTTGGTGCATTTTTCTATAAGATGATGGCAAATTGTTTTCAAAAGTGATTGAGCCAACATAAACACCAGACACAATGCATGAATCTTGAATTAGGGAAAAAAGTAAAAGACATATTTGGGACAATTGGGAAAATTTGAGTATGGAATGAATATTGGGTGATACTGTGAAATTATTGTTAATTTAAAAATATGAATGGTATTGGCGTTATGTTTGAAAATGTCCATTCCTTATTCTTTTTTAAAAAATAAATAAATTTATTTATTTATTTATTGCGACGTTGGGTCTCCATTGCTGCACACCGGCTTTCTCTAGTTGCAGCGTGCAGGGGCTACTCTTTGTTGTGGTATGCGGTCTTCTCATTGTGGTGGCTTCTCTTGTTGAGGAGCATGGACTCTAAGTGCGTGGGCTTCAGTAGTTGCGGCACACAGGCTCAATAGTTGTGGCTCACGGGGTTAGTTGCTCTGTGGCATGTGGGATCTTCCTGGAGCAGGGATCGAAACTGTGTCCCCTGCATTTGCAGGCGGATTCTTAACCACTGTGCCACCTAGGAAGTCCCCTTTCCTTATTCTTTAAGGTATTTAGGAGTGAAGTGACAAGATATCAATGGTTTGTTTTCTTTTTTTGATTGTTTTTTATTTTTTAAAAATGAAGTATAGTTGATTTACAATGTTGTGCCAATCTCTGCTGTACAGAAAAGTGACTCAGTTATACACACATATACATTCTTTTTAATGTTCTTTTCTATTATGGTTTATCACAGGACATTGAATGTAGTTCCCTGTGCTAGACATTAGGACCTTGTTGTTTATCCAAATGGTTCATTTTCAAGTGGCTCAGCAAAACAGTGTATATATGGAAAGAGACAGAGAGAGGAGAAGAGAGAAAAGAGAGGGGAGAGAGAGACAGACAGACAGACAGAGATATTGGGGGAGGGGAGGAAGCAAATGTGGCAAAACGTTGGTGGACCATTTACATATGTTTGAAATTTTTCAAAATAAAAGGTTGTGAGAAGGAAAGAAAAAAAATGTTTTAAATAGTTATGGTCCAGTTAGGAAAATAGAAACCACTCTAGGTATTTCAGACAGTGGGGTGTTAATACCAGGAATTGATTTCAAAGGCATTGGAAGGGGTAGAAGAGCAAAAGGAAGGAGGTGGGACTGGAGGACCAAAAGGGAAGAATCAGTGATATGCAGAGATCCGAAGATGCAGGTGCCCTGGAGCTCAGCCCACAAGCCAGTGCTGGCTGAGGTGAGACACTTTTGCAGTTGGTTCTGGATCCACTGAGGAGGCACTACCTCGAGCAGAGCTGGAACTGCTGAAAGCAGTGCTGCCTTGGCCCAGGCTGTCCAAATCATCTCCCCTCCTTGTCACTATAGCTTCATCAGTAACTGCCACCAAGGGCCAGGGCCAGAAGCAGGAAGCTTCCCTCTTCCTCCTGCCTTCTGTTCTCCACCACCATTCTACTACCTTCTGTTTTCTGGTTGCTCTTTCTTGTCCTTCGGGCTCCGTTTCATCCTTGTCATCAAGACCACTGTGTCCCTGCCTCTCCTCTTCCCACTAAACACACTGCTCCCAGGGTGACCTCATCACAGCACCATTTCTTTTCTTTTCTTTAAAAAAAAAATTTTTTTTGGAGTATGGTTAATTTACAATGTTGTGTTAGTTTCAGGTGTACAGCAAAGTGAATCAGTTATACATATATATGTTATACATATACATATATCCACTCTTTTTTCTTTTTTTTAGAATCTTTTCCCATATAGGTCATTACAAAGTATTGAGTAGAGTTCCCTGTGCTCTACAATAGGTTCTTATTAGTTATCTGTTTTATATATAGTAGTGTGTATATGTCAATCCCAGTCTCCCAACTTATCCTTCCCCCTCTTTATCCCCTGGTAACCATAAGTTTGTTTTCTACATCTGTGACTCTAATTCTGTTTTGTAAATAAGTTCATTTGTACCTGTTTTTTAGATTCCACATATAAGCAATATCATACGATATTTGTCTTTCTGTTTCTGATTTACTTCACTCAGTATGACAATCTCTAGGTCCATCCATGTTGCTGTAAATGCACAGCACCATTTCTAATAGCAAAAACATGATTCTGAAACAACTCAAAGGTTCAACAGTACAACATAGGATAAATATAGGTTATTCCTTCGGTGAAATACTATGCACCATTTGGTGAAAACTGCATTGCACATCTGTTGACACAGAGAGATGTTTATGGTATTGTTTAGTTAGTAAACCACGTTATAATATTGCATATATAATGTGGTCTCATTTGTGTAAAAAAATAGATAAATGTAAGTGATACTTGAATGAACGTTCACCAAAATATTAATAGTATTTATCCCTGGGTGGCAGAATTATTTGCGATTTGAGCATTATTTCTGCTTGTCAACAATTTCTAGTTTTTCTACAAGGAACATATATTTCTAGTGAAATGAAAAAGAAATATACGATGTATGAAAAAAGTTCTCTTAGGAGATGAATCCCAATTCAGCCAGTTGACTGCATAAAACTCTGCGATAAATATTTAACCAATCATTTCAGGTGCAGAGTCAGCTCTGTTCAGGGGAAGAGCCCATGTTCAGTTACCTATCAGTCTTTAAAGACAGATTTTTAAAAATTTTCATAGAAGCCCACTTCTCTTTTTTCTCTCTCTTTTTTTTTTCCTGGAAACTTGTGCTTCAGAACAGTAATAAACAGATAAATGATCAGACCTTGAATACGGCATTATTTTATTGCTGCAATTATTGTAAGGACCAACCTCACAGTAGAGTGTGGGATGCATTCAACCCATGGGAAGGCACAAGACACCAAAGCTCTCACTCTGAACTGCTTGTCCTGCCCCTGGACATATGGAACGGGTACCAGAGCTTAAACACTTAGATGAATGTTCTTGAAGCTGTGTGTTCAATGATATTATTATTCAAGGCTGTTTGGGGGAAGTCTTTTTTTGATCAGTAATAGTGGCAGTCATCACTTATTTCCTATGAGAGTTGAGGACTAGCTCTCTTATGTTGCTGCTATCTTCCAAATATAGTCATAGCAGCATTTTTAGTTTAAAATTAAAGCCTTCACATTACATGTCTATGTAAATATTATGTCCTGTAGGATCTATTACTCTACTATTATAACATTTCCTTTCATGTACAGTTTCTTTTGCTTTTACTAGAGGTATAATAGTTATTCATCTTGCAGTGTTTTCCTTATAATAATTTTCTATTTCTTAAAATTAAAACTCCATAAAAAAATAGTGGCAGTAATTTGGTAAGCATGGGCTCTGTGTGAATTTTCTATATGCATTTTCTAATTTTATCCATCCTATGAGATCGGTGACAATCTGATTTTTACTGAGGAGACAGGCTAGGAGAGGTCAAGCTCCTTGCTCAAGGTCAACTAGTAAGTGGCAAAACAGATTTCAGACCCTTTGTTCCTGTCTTCAAATCGGGTGTGGATACTTGTCCATGCTGTGTCTAGATCCACACAATCTACAATCTAGCCTGTGTCTTTATGGCCAACCATGTTTTGACCTAAAACATTAGTGCCCAGTTTAATCACCTGCTTTATGCTCCATGTTCTGCTCAGAAAGACTTCAGCGTTGAAGAGTTGCCATCAGAGGTAATAATGAAAAGAATGAAAAGAATGTACATCAGCGAATTCCCTGGCAGTCCAGTGGTTAGGACTCCACGCTTCCATGGGTTTGATCCCTGGTCGGGGAACTAAGATCTTGCAAGCCTCAAGGCACGGCCAAAAAAAAAAAAAAAAAAAAATGCACATCAGGTTCTGCAGACCTGAATCTTCGAAGAAGCATCCCCAAGATGAAATGAAGAACAGCCAACCATCAGAACTGCTGTTTAACCTGCTAAGAAATAGCTGTGAAGAAGATCACCTATTTGAACAAGTAATTTCAGGTCTTCTTGTGAAAGACAATACACTATTTTCTTTAACATTCTATCACTTTTGAAACTAACATGACATTGTAACTCAACTATACTTCACTTAAACTCAACCCCCCCCCCATTCTATCATTTTGAGAGCCTGAATGGAGTTTTTTTTTAAAACCCACAGCTTTGAGTCAGAGATATTGGGCTCTGTCCCCTAGCAGCTGTGTGATCTTGGGCTTGTCACTTACTTTTTTTGAGTCTCCATTTTACCACCTTTGAAGTGGGTCTTATACCAACCTCATTACGTTGTTCCGAGGATTAATGCTGGGACACCCGGTCTCTCTCACCTGGCCTATGGAGTCATTTCACATGGAGCACGAGCACGGAGAGTTCCTCCCACTGTAAAGTAGTTTTGATCATCTACGGCTGATTAAATCACAGAGGTAGTATCTTTCAATGCAAGTTTTATATATGAAATGAAGCGTCAAGTTAACAGCTGAGGAAAACAGTAGGCTTATGTTTTTCCGCATGATAAACCGTGAAGAAATGCCAGCTTTCCAGCCCCTCCAGGAGGATGGTGTGCCTGGAAAACGCCACGGACACGCAGAATCTTCTTTAAGACACGGTGTTGCTCTGACTGAGGAATGCAATGCTACAGATCATCCAGAAACTTGCTTGAACCTGTAGCTAAACTCTAAAATAGCCAGGTCTGTTCAGTTCAGCACTCGCACAGGAATCCATTATATGCCAGACACTGGGTATCATAGGTTCAGAAATAAATAAGACCACTGCCCCCACCAGAGTCTTCAGTCTAGGGGGTGACAGAGGCACAGGCAGATCCCTTTAATTGTCTGTGGCAGAGGAGGACAAGACTGCCCAGGATGTGCTGGGGGCCCAGAGAAGAGGTGTTGAACTGATTTGCATACAAAGAATGGGGCTGGCAAAGACAACATTATCAACAACAATACAAACCTCAATGAAGCTCCCAAGTGGGCTTCAAGAATATAAGACAGACATAAAATGGGGAGCAAAGATTACTAATTTCTCCAGAGAGTTAGCCCCATCCCCACAGTGGTCTCCCACATAGGTGTCAAAGCCGCTGCTCGGCCAACACAGCGCAAGGGCACAGCTCTGGGGATCTGAGGAGGAGAATGAGTGCTTCACTTCCTCTGCAGTACCTGCTATGAGACAGACCCTGGAGGGGAAAAGTGAGCAAGCCATGGCCTGCCTTCCAGAAGCTAACAGTCTAGTGGAGTAAAATAGTTCCCTAGAGCTGCCATGATATATTACAAGCTGGATGGCTTAAAAACACAGAAATTTATTCCCTTACCGTTCTGGAGGCTAGAAGTCCAACAGGGTGTCTGCAGGGCCATGCTCCCTCTGAGACTCTGGGGGAGATCCTTCTTGCCCGTTCTTAGCTTCCAGTGTGGGCCAGCAATCCTTGGCGTTCCTTGGCTTGAGCTGCATCACTGCAGTCTGCCTCCATCGGTCCATGGCTTTCTCCCCCAGTGTCTTCACATCATCTTCCCAAGAGAACACTAGTCCAATTGGATCAAGAGCCCACCATACTCCAGTATGACTTCATCTTAACTAATTACATCTGCAGAAACCCTATTTCCAAAGAAAGCCACATTCTGAGGTGCTAGGGATTAGGAATTCAATATATCTTTGAGAAACATAATTCAACTTTTAACAGGGAAGTAAGATGAACGCACAAGTATGAGGACGTGTCATCACTCCTCCAGAGCCCTGCTTCTCCCCTCCCTCTCTGTGCCCCTTCTCCAGTTTCTGTGTGCCTGCAGGTGCTTTGCCTACATCTTCAGAGCTGCCTGCCTGGGGGTTCATCTCCCCCAGAGAAGCCCTGAGTCCCTTGGCCTGAGAGGAACAAACCCAAGTTAATTTAGACTCCACAGCTCCCTGGGGATGAGGTTAAGGCTGGGACTTTGCCTGAAATTACACCTTGTGTGGCTTCTTCTTTCCTCTCCCATCCCCCCATTCCTTTCCTTAATAAACCAAGTGCAGCTGAGTCCTCATCTAGGGGTCTGCTTCTGGGGAATCCAACCTATGACAGTAATTAAGTGTAACACGGGACAGAATAGAGCCAGGCCAAAGTGCCAAGGGGCTTCAGGGGAAGGAGGGAAAGAACATATTTGGATGAAGGAATCAGGAGATTGGCTGGTAAATGGGGTGAATAATGCCTAAATTACAGGGCTGATCTGAGATGCAAATGAGCAAAACATATATGAAGACCATCCTGGCACATAGTAGGTGCTCAACTAATGTTAGTTCCAGTTCTTCCTTTCAAAGGAAGGATGTTGCGGATGGACCTGGAGAGCACAGAGAGTTTGGCAGGTGGAGGAAGAGGGAGCACAGAGAGGATTTTGTGCTTTTTAGAAGGGAAGTAGCCTACCTGAGGTCAGCATGGCATCCCCACCCCCTAGCATTTGGAAGAACCACCAAACAGCTTCCAGTGACCTCTCCAAATGCATTTCTCTTGTTGGATCTGGGAAGCCAGAGATGAGAATACAGGGATCTGGGGGGAGGGATTTTCCTCTATTTTTAGGGAGGATGGTTCCCTACAGTTGTACTATTAAGATTCACCCTGCTGTGTGATGAAAAGAGCATTGGTGTAGAAAGGGAAAGGCCTGGGATCCTGCCCTGCTCCATAATGCTGCTTACCTCTTGGTAAGGAGGAGGTGGGGCTACCTGCCTTCTCTCATGTTCTGAGATCTTTGGTGAACTCTGCTCTTGTGACTGAGCTGGACCTTGATGTACATAGTAGAAATATTGCCCTGATAGCCCTTTTGTCTGGTGGAGAGCACTATATCACCTTTTGAAAAATTATTATGTTCTATCAAGTTTGTCTTCCAACTTTTGCTCCCTCTGTTTTCCCCTACCCACATTTTGGCACCTCCTTGCCCTCCTCTTTAACCCCCTCCTCCAGTTGGAACCAAGAATAATCATCTAGAATTGCTAATCAATGGTTGATTACTCTTTAGGGTGAAGGAATTTAGGTTAACTTGTTACCTATTCTAGACATTTGAAAGTAAAATCTTCTGACGCTGCGTGCTTCCTCTTTTTTTTTTTTTTAAATTTATCTGTTTATTTATTTATTGGCCTCATTGGGTCTTTGATGCTGCACACAGGCTTTCTCTAGTTGCGGTGAGTGGGGGCCACTCTTCATTGTGGTGTCTGGCCTCCTCATTGCAGTGACTTCTCATTGCGGAGCACAGGCTCTAGGCACATGGGCTTCAGTAGTTGCAGCACATGGGCTCAATGGTTGTGGCTCATGGGCTCTAAAGCACAGGCTCAATAGTTGTGGCACCTGGGCTTAGTTGCTCCGTGGCACGTGGGATCTTCCTGGCCCAGGGCTCGAACCTGTGTCCCCTGCACTGGCAGGCGGATTCTCAACCACTGCGCCACCTAAAAAGTCCCTGTGTGCTTCCTCTTTAAGGGATTTAAAGTATTCACAAGCAGGCAGGAACATCCTTTATTTTAATTCAGGAGATTTGCCATTATTTCTAAAAATCACTCTTTGATGCTCATCAGAGAAAACTGAGGTTGCACCATGCTTCAGCCTACTGGGACTGCTGGAGCTGGGAGAGGCAGGATGGGCTCCATTCACCTGCTCTCCTCTGTGCAGAGGCTGTGAGTTGCTGTACCTTTGATGGTCTGGAGCCCAGACACCTGCTGGTGGGGGAGCAAGTGCTGGGGCTCTAGAACGCAGCTCCCATCTTGCTTGGGCTTGAGATGGCTGGCAACCCTCTCCCTCTGAAGCCTCCCTGACCCAAGCCCTGCTCTTTGTCTGATATTGGGGAGAGAGCCCAGCCTTTTTCACCATCTCTACACTCTCTGATTCCAGGAATGCAGAGAGAGGCTTTCTGGACTCTCTCTCCCTCTCCATGCAACTGAAGTTGGGAGAAAGTTCTCTCAGTTTCTGAGGAGGCCACCCATGTAGCCTCCTGGACCCAAGTTTCTGCTGCTCCAAGCCCTGTGCCACTCAGGACACCACGGAGAGGAAGAAGAGAGCCTCTGACTCTGCTGTTTAGGGACATCTCAGTTGGGCTCCTGGAAGGCCACACTGCCCGGGAGCTGAATTCTGTATCTTGTATGAGAAAATGTTCTCAATATTGATGCTGACTGTAGTGGCAATAAAGTAATGAGATAACAATTATAAAAATATGTACTGAGTGGAAAAATAATCTTACTCATGGCCATTTACATTAGTATCATTCAGGTTACACCAAAATGCCCATAGAGATAATACTTAGGTATACATAATTTTTTCTGGAATCAGATACCTTATTTATTTGTTTTATCTTTATTGAAGTATAATTGATGTACAATATTATATGTTACAAGTGTCAATATAGTGATTCACAATTTTCAAGTGTTATACTCCATTAATAGTTATTATAAAATATTGGCTATATTCCCCGTGTTGTACAATATATTCTTCTAGTTTATTTTATACCTCATAGTTTGTACCTCTTAATCCCCTATCCCTATATTGCTCGCTGCCCCCTTCCCTCTCCCCACTGGTAACAACTACTTTGTTCTCCATATCTGTGAGTCTGCTTCTTGTTTGTTATATTCACTAGTTTTTTGTGTTTTTTAGATTCTACGTATAAATGATAACATACAGTATTTGTCTTCCTCTGTCTGAGTTATTTCATTTAGCATCATACCCTCCAGGTCCATCTATGTTGTTGCAAATGGCAAAATTTTGTTCTTTTTTACGGCTGAGTAGTATGGCATTATATACACACACACACAGACACACAGACACACACACATATATATATGCCACAACTTCTTTATCTATTCATCTGTTGATGGACACTTAGGTTGCTTCTATATTTGGGCAATTTGAAATAATGCTGCTATGAACACTGAGGTGCATGTATCTTTTTAAAGTAGTGTTTTTGTTTTCTTCAAATACATACCCAGGAATGGAATCACTGGGTCGTATGTTAGTTCTCTTTTTAGTTTTTTGAGAAAACTCCATACTGTTTTCTATAGTGGCTGCACCAATTTACATTTCCACCAACAGTGTACAAGGGTTCCCTTTTCTCCGCATCCTTGCCAACATATGTTATTTGTGTCATTCTGACAGGTGTGAGGTGGTATCTCATTATGGTTTTAATATACATTTCTCTGATGATTAACAGTGTTGAGCATCTTTTTGTTGTGCCTGTGGCCATCTGTATGTCTTTTTTGGAAAAATGTCTCTTCATATCTACTGCTTATTTTTTAATCAGGTTGTTTGGTTTTTTGATGTTGAGTTGTATGAGCTGTTTATATATGTTGGGTATTAACCCCTTACCGGTCATGTCATTTGCAAATATTTTCTCCCATTCATTAGGTTGTCTTTTTGTTTTGTTGATTTCCTTTGCTGTGCAAAAGCTTTTACTTTTAATTAGGTCCCATGTGCTTATTTTTGCTTTTATTTCCTTTGCTTTAGGAGACAGATCCAGAAAAACATTGTTATGATTTATATCAAAAAGTATTCTGCTTATGTTTTTCCAGGAGTTTTATGGTTTCTGGTCTTATGTTTAGGTCTTTAATCCATTTTGAGTTTATTTTTGTGCATGGTGTTAGAGAATGTTCTAATTTCATCCTTTTACATGTAGCTGCCCAGTTTTCCCAGCACCACTTGTTGAAGAGACTATCTTTTCTCCATTGTATATTCTTGCCTCCTTTGTCATAGGTTAATTGACCATAAGTGCATGGGTTTATTTCTGGGCTCTCTATTCGGTTTCATTGATCTATGTGTCTGTTTTTGTGCCAGTACTATACTGTTTTGATTACTGTAGTTTTGTAGTTTAGTCTGAAGTCAGGGAGCATGTTTCCTCCAACTCTTCCTTTTAAAGATTGTTTTGGCTGTTTGTAGTCTTTTGTGTTTCCATAAAATTTTTAAAATTATTTGTTCCAGTTCTGTGAAAAGTGCCCTTGGTATTTTGATAGGGATTGCATTGAATATGTAGATTGCCTTGGGTAGTATGGTCATTTTAACAATATTAATTCTTCCCACCCATGGACACGGTATATCTTCCCATCTGTTTGTGTCATCTTCAGTTTATTTCATTAGTGTCTTAGTTTTCTGAGTACAGGTCTTTTACCTCCATAGGTTAGTTTTATTTCTATTTACAAGTGTGTTTATACATATATATATATATATATATATATATATATTTATTTATTGGCTGCATTTGTTCTTCATTGCTGCATGTGAGCTTTCTCTAGTTACGGTGAATGGGGGCTACTCTTCATTGTGGTGCATGGGCTTCTCATTGTGGTGGCTTCTCTTGTTGCAGAGCACAGGATCTAGGTGCGTGGGCTTCAGTAGTTGTGGCACATGGGCTCAATAGTTGTGGCTCATGGGCTCTAGAGCACAGGCTCAGTAGTTATGGCACACAGGCTTAGTTGCTCTGAGGCAAGTGGGATCTTCCCAGACCAGGGCTCTAACCTGTGTCCCCTGCATTGGCAGGCAGATTCTTAACCACTGCACCACCAGGGAAGTCCCTCAATTTGGTTTTAAGAGTCCTTTTTAAAAAAAAAAAATTAATTAATTAATTAATTAATTAATTTATTGGCTGCATTGGGTCTTCATTGCTGCACATGGACTTTCTCTAGCTGCGGTGAGTGAGGGCTACTCTTCATTGTGGTGCATGGGCTCCTCATTGTGTTGGCTTCTCTTGTTGCAGAGCACAGGCTCTAGGCGCACAGACTTCAGTAGTTGTGGCACATGGGCTTAGTTGCTCCATGGCATGTGGGATCTTCCTGGAGCAGGGATTGAACCTGTGTCCCCTGCGCTGGCAGGCAGATTATTAACCACTCTGCCACCATTCTGGAGTCTGGGAAGTCCAAGATCTTGGCATGCCCAGATTTGGGGTCTGATTAGGGCCTACTTCCTCATAGAAGGCACCTTCTCTCTGTGTCCTCACATGGTGGAAGGGCTATTTATAGATATATTTTAAGTGTTTGGATTAATGTGATTTATACTTAACTCTGTATATAGACTCCTCAGCTTTCTGTTGCTATTGAATTCTTTCTTCTAGGTTCATTGAAGTATAATTTATATACAACAACAATCCCTCAAGATACAGAGCATTTTTATCACCCAAAAAATGGTGATAAATTTTTTATCACTTAACTATAAATTCTGCTGCTTTGTAATTAAGCCCCTTCCCCTATCCCTGGCCCAAGGCAACCATGATCTGCTTTCTGTCACAATAATTTACCTTTTCTAGGATTTTGTATAGTTAGAATCATACAGTTTTTAGTTTTTGTGTTTCATTTATTTTATTGATATTTAGTAGAAACTTTTTGCAACTCAGCCATGTTGTATGATTTAATAATATTTCCTTTTTATTTCTAAGTAATAGTTCATTTTATGGATGTATTACAATGTATTTAATGTAGTTAATCCATGTATCAGTTGGTGGATATTTGGGTTGCTTCCAGTTTGGGGGCAACTATGAGCAATGCAGATACATACATTCATGTACATGTCTTTCTGTGAGTATATGTTTTCATTTCTGTTGCGTAGATACAGGGCGGCTTCATGGGTGTGCACCATGGGCATAGGTTCTCAGAAGGGCCCTGCACTTGGTTTAGTATTCTGCTTTGCTATCTTGAGGAGTTGTACTGTTTTGCATCCCCACCAGCAATGTACAAGAGTTCCAGTTGCTCTGCATCTTCATCAGTTTCTACTGCTTTCTACCATAGGCATCTCTTCAAACCTTTAAAACTAGAGGAGGAGTTAGTATGTTACAGGGTCTTAATGATCATCCATGAACAGCTCCTACCCTCCATGTCTCCTTTGGACTTGGGCTTCCATGAGTTAATCAGACAGTAAATAAACTGGTGGAATAGGAGTACAGAATTCACAGAATCATGAAGTTTTATAATCATGGTCCTCTCTTTGTTCTCAAGCTGACATTGTTATGTTGTCTAATATCAACAGTTCCCCTTTGGAATTTAGGCACAGAAATGTTTTCCAAGCAAATAGATTGAGAGAATTATATTGCATTAAAAAAAAATTTCAATTAGTATGATATTTTATTTTAAATTTTATTGGAGTATAGTTGATTTACAATGTTGTGTTAGTTTCAGGTGTACAGCAAAGTGAATCAGTTATACATATACACATATCCACTCTCTTTTAGATTCTTTTCCCATATAGGCCATTGAGTAGAGTTCCCTGTGCTCTACAGTAGGTCCTTATTAGTTATCTATTTTATATATAGTAGTGTGAGTATGTCAATCCAGCCTTCCAATTTATCCTCCCCACCCCCCTCCCATACCCTCTAGTAATTGTGATCAACAGCAACTTTGGAAAAAGTTATTTGAGTTGTCCTATGAGAATGATGTATGTTTGCCATATGGCTCTTGCCTTTTAATTTAATAAATAAACATAGAGTTAAACAGATAGCCCCTTTTCAAGTACAAGCTCTCCAACAATGGAGTCAGCACCAGACTGTGTTTACTACATTCTTTGTGACAGAATCATATTCATTAAGAATAAAGACTTCCTGAAATCCAGATGCTTCACATATAATTCTTTACCCATATCTAAAAGTCAGCTATTCTGCTAGAGAAGAAAATAGATTGATATGACATCCTGTGCTCTTCAAAAACCACATTTGCTTCAGTCACACTGTGATTTTCTAAGTATTTCCATAAAGCAACAAAAATATAATTTATAAAATGAGCCATTTCTTCTTAAGAAAAGATGAATTCCTACATTTTTCTCTATTTTCTGTGATTTCTTAAAATACCATAATAGAAATACTTCAGTTCTCCCAGTGTCATTCTGGCTTGCACTTTTGGACACATTTTAAGTGCAGCAAAGCTGTCTCAAAATAACAATGAATGAACTTAATAGATAGACCCACATAAAGAAAATGCTGTAATTCACAGAAGCAGAAAAAGAGAAAAGAAGAAATGGAGAGACCTATCACTTTCATGGATAGGAAACCTGAAGATGTTTATTTTCTCCAGTTTATGACATAAATATAAAAAGATGCCAATCAAAACCCCAAAGGATTTGGGGGAGCGATTAACAAACTTATTCAAAATCTGTCAACAGGAATGATAGGGAGAAGAAGCAAAATAATTTTGAAAAAAGAATACTAACAGGGGACTACTTACTTACCTTATTAAATGTCAAAATATTTTATAGAAAGTGCTTGGTCTCATGGAGAAACCTCTCTCTTTTTGTTTATCTGACCATACAAGGTTTAATAAAGGCAATAATAAATATTTGAGCAGAAATGTGGGGAAATAGGTATATATTTTTTACTTTTGAACATTTCAATAAGGGAAATCTAAACCACAGCCTGTTTTGCTTGGGCTGAGGGTTTTTCCCACAAGGGTCAAATTCATTCCAATACTATCCTGTGTAGACATCATCCTTTCCTTTAGGACGGTCTCTACTGACTGCCTGAAAGTGACATGGAGCTTTTAATATTAATAAAGGGTCTTAATATCTTTCCATTAGTGAATTCCTTATAATGCAAGGATGTTCTGATTGGTTCCAAGAGCAGATGGATACTGAGAGCATTTAATGATTGAAAAATAAGTGTATTGTTGATACCTAGATTAACAGACAGACAGTGAATCATAAGAGCTGCGTCCATAAGCATCCTTCATAATTTCTGGCTACTCATTTTCATATTAACTAGAATGAATTTCTTTTAAAATATAATAAGACAGAGATGAGAGGGGAAAATTGACTTATTGATAGAAGGGAAACAATTCCTCCCCACTAAAGAATTATGTAGGTTTTTAATTTAAAGTTCCAGTAGATGACTAATGTTGATATTTCCCTAGAGTGACCTTGATTGGAATTTTTCCCCTAGTCTGAGATGGCCAGAAAAAGACAGAAGTACATTTTTCATAGCCCCATACTGGCTGCTCTCATCCCTCCTCACTTTCCATCTCATTTTGCTGGTTGGGTCCAGGGTTCCGTGCTCCAAATAAGGCTGACTCCAAATAAGGACTGGCAGCTTGCCCTGGACAAGAGTGACTCAGCACTACGACTTCTGGTGTAGGATATTAATGAAGCTGGACATACACTTGAGGGAAATACTTATTTTTAGAACTATCCATCACATCTTCATGAATCCAGATCTTCACATGCTCTGGGTCTCCCATGCACTCGACGCCAATGTCATTTCCAGGCACTGGTCTGCAGAAAACGCTAGGCTGACTTCCTCCTATTCAGCCTGCCAGGTGATCTATACATAATCAGGTATACATAAGAATGCATATTTATTCATTCGACATTTATTTAACACATCTCTTCGGAGGCGGATATCACAATTCTTAATCAGTCTCTTATCTCATTACCCCCGAACACTGAAATTTTATTGGAGCACTTTCTGCCTTGGAAGGTCCAAGAAGGTTCCTGAGAGGCTATGAAGTTTGGGTGGAATGTGAAAGGGTAATAGGAATTTACAGATAGATACAAAAGCAAGATTATCCTTGGTCAGGGATAAGCTCTTCTTTTCCCATAGCTTTGATGCTGATCTGTTCCAGGTTTATATCTCCAGCCCTGATGTCTCATCATATTTCAAACCTGTACCTCCTGCTGCCTATGAAAATCAGCTCATAAGCCAGAAATCGGAATCATCCTAAACTCCTTTATGTATCTAATCTCTCATATCCAAGTCACAAAGACCTGTTTACCTGTTAAATATTTCTCAAATTCATCCCCATTTCTCCACCTGTATTGCCACTAACTTCATCTAGAAACCTTCATAATGTCTTGCCTGGAATGTATTAACAGCCACCTAACTGGCCTTCTAGTTCTCATTGTGTGTCCTTTCAACCTAATATCAATCTTGCTTCCGGGATGGTCTCCCAAAAACGCACCATTATATGATTATGTCATTGCCCCATTTAAGACCCCTCAGTGGCCCCATGACGAGTGAGGGAAAAGGCCCATCTCCTGAGCATGTGCTGTGCACCCTCGAGAGCCGGTGCTTGCTTACTGACCCAGCTGCAGCTTTCACTGCTCCCTGTTTACAATGTCCTTTCTGGTCATCCTGAATTACTTGCAGTTCCCCAAGTGTGACTTGTGTTTTCATACTTTGCGCTGCTGCACAGCCCCCCATTAAACAGAATAGTCTTGGCCTTGTAATCTGTACATTCCTATCTGCGCTTCCACATTCTTCCCCAACTTCACAGCCCTCAGGAACCTTCCAGGGCAGAAAGTGCTCCAGTAACACTTTTCTGTTTGAAGGTAATGAGATGGAGCTAGAGGGGACACACTTGCCCCCTGGAAAGCAGACTCTGTCTCCTCTCTGCTGTCCTATGACGGAAGGCTGGCAGTGGAGGTGGTCTTTGGCTAAGTTAAATGAGCATCTGGGAGCTTAACTACCAACCCTAGGGTCCCCGTGTCCCTGCTGTGATCCAGCTTGGGGCAATATGGCCTTTAAGGGTCATGCATGACACAAAGATATGAACATGTTTGGCTTTGGCCAAAGGTAGGAGACAAAGTTACATAACACAGAGCTGCATTATTTTGTTAATCATTATTTTGAGCTGATTCCAAAATGATTGTATTTTCTGGTATCTTGCGTATTCTGGGAGGGAATAGCATCCATTTCCTGGTGTCCAGTATGGGATAAAGGAGCCCAGTGAGGGTCTTCTCTGTCTCCACCTCAGCATGGCTATTATAACACTTAGACTTTCTATTTGTTTCCCAGTATTCCCTGAGAATATGGGAATTGCTTTGGTTTTTCTAGCCTACGCACACTGCCTGGCACATGGTGGGTGCTCAATAAACCTTGTCTTATTATATAACCGTAATAAAATAATATAGTTTCTCTTACTTCATCATCCGTAGCCTTCATTACGTTGCTCTTGATATTAAGGTGTCCCCAGGGTGAAAATCATAACAATTTCTCTTGGGTTTTTAACACCTACACGTTACTTAGGTATCACATCATCATAACATCTCATAAGAGACACAAGAAGAAAATGACAGTGCATGCTTGTGTTGGGGGATGCAGGAGAGTTCTGTTTGGCCATTAGTTGACGTTGTAGTTACAAGTGAAAGCCACCAGATGGCTTAAGGAAATGAGTTTATTTCCAATTGAGATTTTGGCCGAGAAATCTAGGACCAAAAAGTAAAGCATGACTGGAGGGAGCTCAAAAGGCTCTCTGTACTGAGCCGCAAATAACCCACAAACCCCCACTTACCAGTGACACCTGATTTCAGGAACAGGTTTGTAGAGGCTTTGTAACCTTCGAAGTGAAAAACACCAAACTGTGCATCATCCTTTCAGTGTCTACGTGCTGTAAGAATTACAGAATAATTACTGAAATTCAATTTAATCCCACAAATATTTATTGAGTGCCTAAGTCCCAATTAGACCTTCTGAGAGGCTTATTGAAGCACATGGCATACGAAGCACAGCTTACTCAAGATGGAAAATGTACAGGAGACTAGAAGTAAAAATGGATGTCTTTTTCTCTTTGTGTGCACTAGTGCTGGGTGCAGTTTCAAGGAAAAATGCTGGTGGAAAATAATTATGACCTAGAAAAATTTTGCATGTTATCCGTAGACAGAATAGGTAAAAGACAAAACAAAACAAAGCAAAGCAAAACTTCAGATGACCATAGTATTTCTAAATCAAAATGTATTTTATATTGTATTTGTATATGAGAACCAGAGTTGAAATTGTTAGAGTAGATTAAAACATTTTAGTGAAGTAATTTAAAAATAATCCTATATATAAAAAGATCTGGGAGGATGTATACCAATGGTAGAATAAGTTCTAGTGGCTCTTTTATTTTATACTCTAGATGCTCTGTACTATGTGTAGTTTTTGGAACAAGCACATAATTTGAGAATGTAAAGAATGAAGTATAAACCTAGTTAAAGATAATTTCATTCATTTATTTGACAAATATACTATGGGATAGTCACTGTGAAGGAAGCATAGCTTAAAGATAGAATCACGAATTAGAGATCCTAATTTCTATTTATTCTCACATTGAGATAACCTTTCAACATTGTTTAAAAATTATGTCAATCTGCAATGCCTGTTTTTTAATATATTAAATATATTTAAATAAATAAAAATAAATGTATTAAAATACTTTTAAGTGCTTGCTTCTTAAAACATATTAAAAAGCCTCTTCAGAAACATTCATATCATAATTTTTAAACTTCTGAACAAATTTGAGGTAGGTATAAAGAAATTCAGCAAAGATTTCTGAGGGCACACACATCTTACAATTATTGGTTAGCAATTTTTAAATATTTATTTGCTAATGAAAATTGAATAAAAGAAGCCCAATAAATAGGGAACCATTCCTTTTTCAAAACATAACCTACAATTGGACAATTAACTGTTGAAAGCGCTGATTTCTTCTGAAGGTGCACAAAGAAATTTTCTTTCTTTGATAAAGCAGTTTTATCTTCCTATTCAGGTTTCGAATAAACTAAAGGAGATAAAAATCTAACTTAATGAGGTAATGCAGTATTTGAGATTAAAAGAAAAAAATTGAACTGGTTAAGATAGTTCACTTACTTTTTCTTTTCATCAATCTATAATTCATCATTGCACTAGTCATTTTTTGTTAAACTGTTTGCTTTCTGATTACAAAAGTGATACATGTATACTCTACAAAATTTAAAAATAGAAAAGTGTAAAGGAAAAAATAAAAACTACCCACAGTCCCATTACAGAGAGAAAACCAGTGTTAGCATTTGCACTATAGGCACACCTCGGAGATATTGCGGGTGGGGTTCCACATCACGGAGTAAAGCAGATATTGCAATAAAATGAATCACGCATATAAAAGTTACATTTACACAATATTGTAGTCTACTGAGTGTGCAATAGCATTATGCCTGAAAAAGCAATGTACATATCTTAATTAAAAATATTACTATATCCCCACCAAAAAAACCCCACCCTGTACCCATTAAGTAGTCACTCCTCATTCTCCCCTACCCCTATCCCTGATAACCTGTAATCTGCTTTCTGCCTCTGTTTCCCCAGATCTATGGGTTTGCCTCCTCTGGATATATCATATAAAAGAAATCATGCAATAAAAAAATTGCTAAAAAATGCTAAATATTATCGGAGCCTTTAGTGAATTGATATCTTTTTTACTGGTGGATGGTGTTGTCTGGATGTTGATGGCTGCTGACTGATTAGGGTGGTGGTTGCTGAAGATTTAGGAAATGCAATTTCTTGAAATAAGACAAAAATGAATTGCCACATTGATTGCCTCTTCCTTTCACAAACGATTTCTCTGTAGCATGCAATGCTGTTTGACAGCATTTTACCTACAGTAGAACGTCTTTCAAAACTGGAATCAATCCTCTCAAACCCTGCCAATGCCTTATCAACTGTTTGTGTCATATTCGAAATCCTTTGCTGTCATTTCAATAATTAAGTTGCCGTCTTACGTAGGCATGGTTTGTGCTGCCCAATTACAATAAAGATCACTGATCACAGATTACCAGAACAAATATAACAATAATGAAACATTTTAAAATATTGTGAGAATTACCAAAATGTGACACAGAGATTCACGAAGTGGAGCAAATGCTGTTGGATGCAGGACTGTCACAAAGCGTCAATTTGTAAAAAATGCAATACCTGAGAAGTACAATAAAGTGGAGCACAGTAAAATGAGGTTTGCCTGTATTTTCTTTTGTTCTTTTTCCTATGACTCTAAATATGACATATATGTAACTGGATGTTGGGGGAAATCTCATTTGTTTCCCTGGAGTTGGCAAGGAGGACCCAAAGCTTAGGACCGAGAGCCATTAAGACCCTATGGTTGAAGATGCCTTAGAGGACTGGGAAGGGGGGACTCGAGGGAGGGTGGGGGGGGGGGCGTCAAGGGAGGGAGGGAATACGGGGATATGTGTATAAAAACAGATGATTGAACCTGGTGTACCCCCCCAAAAAAAAACAGATGATTGAACTTGGTGTACCCCCCCAAAAAAAAAAAAAAAAAAAAAAAAGACCCTATGGTAGAAAGAGATCTTCAAACAGTTGGGGTCTAACTGCTCACCCAGAGCTTATTAAGGATGGTTAAACTTTTCTGGTATGTATAAGCAAGAGGCTGATGGAGGGAGAGGGAGGTGCATCAGAGTCCAGAAAGGTCTGCCCTGTGGGGAGGACTCCACTACCCCTCTCTCCAAAGCTAAAGGGAGTATCAGCACCCTTTCCCCCTGGGGAAATGATGCTAATACCCTGTCCCTGTAGACCTGCCCTGTACTTTTCCTAGCAGGGAAAAGGAGACTGGAGAGAAGGCAGGGTTGAGAGAGGAGTGGTCCCTCTGTTTGTCAAGGAGAGAATGAATGAGCTCCTATGGGATTAAAGGACAGCTTGGAAAGCAGCTTAGCTTGATTCAACTTGTCCCTACAACACCCAAGAGGGTTTTCTAGGGGCCAGGGAGTCCTAGTAGCCACACATTGAGGACTGTACCTCCGGATCAGGAGCTGGAGAGCGTTTCCTGCCTATGGAGCTCCGACGCAAGATGCCACGCCACGAGCATTTAATCAGAGTGCCTGTGAGCCACACTGCCACCCGGGGGCTTCTATGCCAGTGGGCGTGAACCCGAGAAGTCAGTAGAGAAAGCTCAGGATAAACACATGCACGGTTGACTTGAGGAAGGTGTGTCCCGTTTCCCCTATTCTTCTTCCCAGTCCCCAATCCTCTGATCCCAGAAAAAAGGGAGAAGATAGAAAAATGAAAAGCAGATCCCTCGCCACCTTCATGTCTTTTGGGAGTGAAGTCAGGTTTCTTCTGCGCTGAAAGTAAGAAAAGGAGTGCGTATTAAGAAGATGTGAGGGAAGTCTAGAAGTATGAACCAAGCAGACTGAGGTTTTAATAATTGGAAATGAGCAGAAAGCTCAAGGAACCATGCAGAAATCTGACAGGTCTGGGAACGAAGATTTGAGCTAACACATTAGGAGGTGGCTTATATTTTCTCCTTTACATTTTAATTTTCTTCAAATAACTATATTACTTTTATAATTAGGAAGCAAAGAAAGTTAACTGTGCTTATATCCCTAAGTTCAGACTATTCAATAACAAAGCAGTTTTATTATTTTTTTCTAAATAAAAAAATGCACACATTATAAAAGAAGGATTGCAGAAGAAAATTAAAATTGCCTTTATTTTTGCCATCCAGAGATAACTACTGTTAACATTCTGGTATATATTCATCCAGACTTTAAAAAACTCTCTCTCTCAAAAAGGACAGAAAATAAAAGCGGTAGAACAGCAGAGATTTTTGGATTATAGTCATGAATGAGTAATAATTAAAAAGACAAAAAAACCCAGGCTGTAAAAATTCACTTTAGAATCTATTAGGAGATAGGAAATTCTAATTTTGCTAAATTCTGGTGAGGTCTGGTGCAAAGTTTCCTTGGTGGCACTACAGGTTGCTAACATTTTAAAATATGATAAACTAAATGGCTTAAAAAAATTTGTCCACAGCCTTTTAATTTTAAGCATCAAATTCTCTGGGTTTCTTGAACTACAGTGGAACTGGAAAGTTAGCAATTTAGTCATGGGTCAGACAGGGAAGAAAAACAAGTTCTTTTTTTTGAAAATTTTTATTGGAGTATAGTTGATTTACAATGTTTTGACAAATTCCTTTTTACGTGCACAAACATAGAACAAAACAAATTTGCAATTATCATGTGGTTACTATAGGGGAGTCTGAAAATGTTACTGTAAGCAAGGAACAGAGAAGGAGAAATTAATTGAATAGTATTCATGACTAATTAAAGATTTTTAAAATGTTAAAAAATTCTCTCTCACACACACACACTTAAAAATAATAAAACTCTAAAATAACTGTATTTTGTTAAAATAACATGTTGAAGAAAAAATATGTACTGTATCCTGAGTCAAAAGTGTCTCCAAGAAAGATAGGTTTAACTGACTGAATTATCTTCATACAAGTAAATACCTGAATTATTGCTGATAACTAATAGTCAAATAAGTTCTTTGATAATTAAGCTTTAAAAAGCCTATGTAAATCAGCTTTAAATTAGATGACACTATACCAGTCACTATTTCTTCATTCAACACACACTTACTGAGACTCTTTGTGTGGCTAGAGGTGTTGTTTTCTGGACTAAAAACCAGACAGTCAAGTTTATCAAACCTGGACAACTTGCCAATATCACCTTTAGACTCTGGGTGAACTTAATGAACTTACCCACCAATGGACAGGTCTGCCAAATGCCCTCTCAGCTTAAAAAGTTGGTGACTCAATGCATTTAGAGAGTTGTGACTTCTCTCCCCTCCCCCTTCAACTTCACAGATGACAAAAACTAAGAGACATGATATAGCTAGTCAAAGGCCACAGAACTAGTTAATCCAAAACTAGTATTATAACACAACACTCCTCTTTTGTACTTGTTCACTTGGTCATTTATTCATTTAATTATCAAATGTTTCTTTTCTCTCCGATGGTGGTCCAGGCCTCTGGGCTTGTCATGTCCCATAACAAAGACAAAATAACAATAATAGCTATTAGGCATTAAGCACTAATTAAGTTTTTTCACTTGGATTATTTTGCTTAATGGTCATATAATCTTAGCAAGCAATTAGTGAGGAAAAGACAATTTTGACAAATTACAGTATTCTTAAAAAACCTTCTAGAGAATCAGGATTGGGGGAAGTCAATAGGCAGAGCACAGAGGATTTTTAGAGCAGTGAAAATATTATATATTATATGATATTATATATGTGGTATTATAGTCATGATATGTCATTATGCATTTGCCCAAATCCATAGAATATATAACACCAAGAGTGAACCCTGGGACTTCCTAGGTGGCACAGTGGTTAAGAATCTGCCTGCCGAATGAATTGGGAGATTGGGGTTGCCATATATACATTACTAATAAGAAAAAAAAATCAAATTGTACACTTTAAATATATGCAGTTTATTGTATGTCAAAAAAGAAAGAAAAAGAATCTGCCTGCCAATGCAGGGGACACGAGTTTGATCCCTGCTCTAGGAAGATCCCACGTCGCGAAGCAACTAAGCCCCTGTGTCACAACTGTTAAGTCTGTACTCTAGAGCCCATGAGCCACAACTATTGAGCCAGTGTGCTGCAACTACTGAAGACTGCGTACCTAGAGCCTGTGCTCTGCAACAAGAGAAGCCACTGCACCGCAATGAAGAGTAGTCCCTGCTCACCGCAACTAGAGAAAGCCCATGTGCAGCAACGAAGACCCAATACAGCCAATAAATAAATAAATAAATAAATAAATAAATACATTTATTAAAAAAAAAGAGTGAACCCTAAGATAAAACTATGGACTTTGCGTAGTTGTGTGTTAATATAAAAATCCTTGGTAAAAAAAAAGTACCATTCTGGAAAGTGAGTTGATAATGGAGGAGTAGGCTATGCTTCCGTGGAAACAGAGGGTGTATGGGAAATCTCTGTACGTCTCTCTTAATTTTGCTGTAAACCTAAAACTGCTCTTTAGAAATTATCTTAAAAAACATCCTAAAGAGATATCCTGGTTATTCACCATAGCCAGGACACAGAAACAAGCAAAGTGTCCATCAGTGAATGAACGGATAAAGAAAATAGGGCATACACACACAATGGAATATCATCCAGCCTTTAAAAAGAGAGAAATCTTTTCATTTACTACAACATGGATGAGCCCTGAGGACATTACGCTAAGCTAAATAAGTCAGTCATAGAAGGACAAACACTGCATGATTCCACTTAACGTGAGGTACCTAAAATAGTTAAACTCATAGAAGCAGAGAATAGAATGGTGGTTTCAGGGGCTGAGAGGTGGGGGACACAGAGGTGTTGTTCAATGAGTATAAAGTTTCAGTTATGCAAGAGGAATAAGTTCTAGAAACCTGCTGTACAACGTAATGCCTATAACTAACAGTACTGTATTATGCACTTAAAAACGTGTTAGGATGGTAAATCTCATGTTAAGTCTTCTTACCACGTAAAAACAAAACAAAATAAAACAAAACAAAGGGAGACGAGACTTTTATAGGTGATGGATATGTCTGTCACCTTGATTGTGGTGCTGGTTTCACAGGTGTTTGCACATGTCCAAACTCATCACATTTTTTATCCATTAAATATGTGCAGCTTTTGGATATCAGTTATTCCTTCGTAAAGTTGTTAAAAAAAACCCACAAAAACTCTACCTGCATCCTTCTGGGGACTCATGTGTGTGTGTGTGTGTGTGTATGTGTGTGTGTGCACGTGTGTGTATATATACGAAGGAGTTTAATTTATATACTAACTGGAGAACACTTAGATAACAAAATAAGAGATAAGTCCTATTTGCATCAGGACCCATCAGACATTGAGGAGGAATGGTGAGGAGGAATTTTGGAGGGATTTACACAGTTGGTTTAAGAGACTTGGTGATTGATTGATTCATGCATTCATTAGACCAATATTGGCTGAATTCTTACTGTGACCTTGACACGGAGTAGGCACTTGGGATACAATAAAAAGCAAAGAAAAACAAACAAAAAAGAACGTAATGTCTGCCTTCCTAAAGCTCACTGTCTAGAAGAGGAGACCGATTCCCAACAATCACACAAATGTATATAATAATTACAGCTAATATTTACTGAGGGTTTCCTATGTGTCAAACATGATTTCAGTCACTTTTCCTGTATTAACTCATATAATCATCACCAAGAAAAAAACAAAACCAAAATTAAAAACCTGTGAGTTTAGGTGCTACTATTATTATCCCCAATTATATTTCTGATAGGAGCTATGAAAGAAAGGTTCATGCTGATATCAGATTGTTACTTGGGGAAATTAACCTGGCCTAGAGGTTGACTCCAGGAAGACTGAGAAGGGATTCTCATAGGCTGCCCTGCCTTCCAAGGTGGGCAGGATACTCATCAAGTGGTAGGGAAGTGCTGGAAGTATATTGGTTTGGGGCACTGGTAAATTGTTGAACATTTATTAAGTACTCACTATGTCATATATGCTGAAGTCTGTGCAGTACTGAATCCTGTTTCTGAATTGTTCTCTGACCCAACTTGAAGGTTCTGATCCCAAGTTCCTGAAGGGTGGGGGGGGGTCGGTTCACAGATGAACTGCATCAGGCTACCCATAGGGGAATCTAACTAAAACGAGGTGACCCCGAACCCTAGGGAATGGCAGCAGCATGGGGTTGGCAGTGTCAGATGCTCTGATGGTGGCAGCAGGAGAGTGGCATCTGTGGTGGCAGAGGGGAGCACATTGGTGACAGCTGAGGTGAGCTCACAAATCACCTGGGACCCTGCCAGGGTAAAAGCTCAAAGCTATATCTTATTGGACACTTCCAAAGGCGATCGCGGTTGGGGGAAGTGTGAGTTACACACCTGAAGGTTTCCCTGCTTATTCTCTTACAGCATCTTTGACGCTTTCCGGTTTCCAAGCATTCAGTTTGTTGCTGCCTGTGTTGTTTGCTGAGCACTGCTGCCACTCAAAAGTTTAATATTTGCCCGTGGGGGTTTACATTTTCAATCTTTAAACACTGGGCTGTTGCTTCGTGTGCTTCAACACTTCTGTAGGTCCTTTGATCCTTTTCAAGATATGATTGGTCAAGGGAGAAGAATTACTGAAAATTAGGGCTTAATTTAATCTGACGTACAACAAATACACATGGATTAACATGATTTTAAAGATCCAGTTATAATTCCCAAGAATAATGGATTATTACAAAGATAAATTTTGAATTATCTCCATTCCAGAATCCAGATTTTGAGGGTCCAACAGATTCTATCAGAGGCCATTGGGTATACTGTATTTCCTGCTCTCTGCATGATTTCTGGTATGTTCCAAATCTCTTTAGATTCAGCAGTGAGAGCTGTAGACAAATTAACACTGAGCTAAGTTTTAGTTTTGGATTCAGTGTGTGACTGGAAGTGGGTGGAGGCAGTTGAGAACATCATTATATTTCAAACACTAGAGGTGTGTTTACGGAGGGCTAGGATAGTGGGTGTAGGTATCAGCCAGAACACTAGTTCTCCAAGTTTGGTGCCTGGACCAACCTTGTTGGCATCACCTGAGAATTTATTTAAAATACTTAGTCTCAGGCCTTTCCTAAACTACTGAACCAGACACACTGGGGTGGGCCAGAGAGCTGTGTTTTAAAAAGTCCTCCAGGTGATTCTGGTGTAAGTCGAAGTTTCAGAACCACTGAGCTATTCAAAACCATAGCGGCTTAGATAAAATCAAAGTTCATTTCTTGCTCATGTATTAGCCTATGAATAAGCCATCTGGGGGTGAAATGGCAGCTCCATGATGCTGGGGGATAGGGTCACTCCACCTGGTCACTCTGCTACTTTCACAATGCGACATCCATTACATGGTTCGCAGCGGTTACTCCAGGCTGCCTCTCACACCCGCCTTCCAGCCAGCAGGAGAGAAGGGTCAGAAGGAAGTGTGGCCTGGGAATTGCACACATCACTTCTACTCCAATCCCACTGCCCATCACCTAGGCATATGGCCACACCTGGGCATCTTTACTCAAGAGCATAGGCCCAATTACAACCTGGGAGGGGGTGGAGTTTCTATTGCTGACTGAAGGAGAGGAGGATGGATATCAGGAGATCACTGGTAATCTTCTAGGAAGGGCCTGGAAGGAGGGTTTTACCTTTTGCCCAAATCCTTCCATTCTCTTTTCTATTTAGATTGAAACTTCTCACTAACTAACTAAGAGCAGAGGGATTTGTCAAAGAGCTGGCCAACTCATTTTTTGGTAAAGGAATGATCTTGAACTGGGGGTTGGAAAACTCAGGTTGGAATCCAGGTTCTTAGTAGCTCTGCTTGGGCACCTCCCTGAGCATGAGTTTCCTCGTGTATACAACTGAAAGTAGGTCAGAGTGAAGGAATAACACACGTGAAGCTCCTAACGTGGTGGCTGGAGGTTAATAGGTGCTTAACAACCAGCAACTACAGTGGTCCCCCTGTATCTGCAGATACGTTCTGAGACCCCCAGGAGATGCCTGAAACTCGGACAGTGTGGAACTCTACTATGTTGTGTTTTTTCCTGTACATACATACTATGATAAAGTTTAATTTATACATTAGGCACAATAAGAGATTAACAATAACTGATAATGAAATAGAACAATGATAACAATACACTGTAATAAAATTTATGTGAACATGGTCGATCTTTCTCAAAATATTATATAAAATTTTTAATGCCTTTTCCATCTTAATTACCCACTTATCACTCACTATGGCTATAACTTTTGTGGCTTGAGGTGTGACAGCAAAACTAGCAGGAATTTATTTTTCCTTCTTCACAATTTTACTGATAGAAGATTTGTTCTTACTGAAGATCTTTGCAACCTCAGCCTACAATATTTTTCCTTTCTTTGTTGAGAACTTTCACCTTTTCACTTAAAGGAAGCACTTTATGGCTTCTCTTTGGCACATCCGAATTGCCAGCATCACTAATCTTGCCCTTTGAGGCCATTATTGAGTAAAATAAGGGTTACTTGAACTCAAGCACTGAGATACCTTGACGGCTGCTAGGTAACTAACAGATGGGATACGCTGGACAAAGTGATGATTCACATCCCCAGGGATGGAGAGGGACAGCAAGAGAGTTCATCATGCTACTCAATACAGCACACAATTTAAAACTTATGAATTGCTTATTTCTGGAATTTTCCACTTAATATTTTTAGACTGCAATTTACTTCAGGAAACTGAAACCCTGGGAAGTGAAACTGCAAATCAGGGGTGGGGGGGACGACCGTATTGTTATTATTGTTATTTCTATTTTTCCTCTTAAAACTCAGTAAAATGATCTATGCAATGGATTAACATGCTTAAGACAGCTCTGAATCTTCTACAGATAGACCATAAATAAGGCCACGTGGTGTTAATTCTGCCAGTGTAAAATGTCATATTAAACTTTTTACCTATTCATTTATAAGGGTGTCTCTTCCTACTTAAGCAGATTTTTATAAAAAGACCAAAAAAGCATTAATGTCAGTTTGAGTCCACCAGGATGTCCCTGCAGTTATTTATGGTTTAATAAAGAATGGAGACAGAGCTGAAATGCTTCTTGGAGGGGACAAAGCCTTACCCTTTGCACCATTTGTCCTTGAGTTCATCTTCCACACCTGTAACAGGTCTTTTTTCAGCCCTGGTGCATCCCCCCCGCCCCGCCCCGATCCATGACCTGCAACCCCAGAGGTTGAGGATCTGTTGTCCTTCTAGAAAAGCCCCGCAGCCCTTTGTCCAGGGCACTGCTACAGAGTGGAGTAAGCACCCTTGGTCTGCCATGCGGTACTGCGGCCGGGATGTCTCCCCACCACACTGTGTCCCCTGGAGTCCTGGAAAGGCCAGACTCTTCCGTATGTACCATCTGGTTGGTATCTTGCATATGGCATGAGTTTCATGGTATTTGAATCTGCATGTAGGGGCATTGCAAAAAGCACATTTAAAGCAACACATCAAAAAAATCATTTAACATTTGTAACGAAGAAGCAGGTAGGTTCTCAATAACTTAGCTAAATGTCATAACCCCTACCTTATATAACAATTCATTTCCCAATGCCTGCTAACTGAAAATGCTTTTGTATTATCTGACTTTTCAGAGAGTATGTTTTTCTTCCTTAGTGTTTTTTTTTTTTTTCTTAGTAATCCTGACACATAGTTTTATGGAAGAAAATTAATTAGCAAAATAACTTGACACTGAAGTTTCTAAGTTTATTAAAGTTTTCAGTATGTAATTAGGCTCATTTTGTCAGTGATGTATACAATTTACTATTAGGATGGAGCTTAGAAATTGAGGGGTGGCATAATTTGAGAAATTCTCTGGAGGGACACCTCTGCTTGCACTCCTCTTTGTTGAGCACTAGTCCCCAGATCTCAGATTCTTCCCCAGTCCACAAGGATGTTTCTAAGACCGCATCCCTAGGTGCATTCGAGGGTGGGAAGAGGGATGAGGATGCTTAGCCTTCTCTCTCATGCTTTAAATCATGCCTTTTACCCTTTCTAGTCTACATAGGGAGAGGTGGCTTGGAACAATGTGTGGTTAGGAAAGCTGAGAGGGGAGGACAAGACAGATCCCATGGGGAAAAGGGCAAAAGCTGCTTATTAAGGGCTGATCTCTATGAAACGGGATTGGTAATGGCTGGATAAGGGAGGATGGAATGACTGTCTGTGTTAGGGGCTATCACACGTTACCATCCAGTGGTGCTTTGATTTCAAGGGCCAGCAGATTTGGACCAAATATTTTGGTTTTCCATGTTCGATTTTGCCAGATAAGGGCCTTAGAGGAACAACTGCCATCTCATCACCACCAAATGGGAAGGAAGGACATTTCGACACCAGAAAAATCAGAGTATATTATTGTGGAATAAAGGATAGCTTTTCAAACTGAATATATCTAGCTTATGAAAAGCTTATGACACTATCTTTTTTCTCAAATTTTGCTATTTAGTGGTAGACTGCTGCTGTACAAGATTTCATTTATGTACATGATATCCCAGGAAGCAGGTAGCATCCCTGACTCCTAGGTAGGGCAACTACCCCTCTGTATGCTTTGATAAACCACATGTAATGAGGCCAAAATTTAAACAACATGACTCAGATGTACGAAAAATGTTAACTACCATGTTTTCTGTAACTGATCTAATTTTGCTTTCATTGTTTCTAATGATGGAGGAAAACACTTGATCTTGCCAAGTAAAAGTTTTGTCTTGTTGTCTTTCAGTTTCAAACCAGGGCTTTTCCTACTTCTTTCAAGATGGCATCTGGGTACTGGGAGAGCTTCACGTGCTCCTGGTTTTGTGGTCTCCCACAGAGGTGTCTCTCGGCCTTGACCCCCGTTCTGAGTATGTGTGTTGTTGTGGTTTGGACTTCTGGCCACCGGGGTCCTCTCTGCTGAGACACAGCTGTTCCCGGCTGTCCTTTGGGCATCAGGCTGGATTGTGCTCCTGGTGACTGAGGTCTTTGCTGTTAACTCCAGGCTTTATCGGTTCTCTCAGTCCTTCCACACCACCACCCTCCTTGGGAAACCTGGCAATGCTCTTCTGCTTTCCCCTTACTCAACATGATTGTGCAGGATCCTGTGAGGCTGCTCTCAGTCTCTCCTCCTCCTCTGTACATACACCGCATTACATGCCCTGCTGAATGCAAGACCTTCTGAGAATTTATAGTCACTTTAGTCATGGCATTTAACCTTTGTTTTCACCAGAAGCTACACTAAAAAATATATTTGAAGTCTAGACACAGTGCGTGTACAATACACACGTGTATGTAAGAGAAATAAAAATTTCCCCCAATTATGTAGTTTCTTCCTACTTGTGGATGCACTCTGAAATCTTCTAATCTAGGCTAAGTCATTTAAAAAACACATTGATCCAATCCACTAGCCTGATTTCTCAATGCACCAGTGGCTCACTGTGCTTGGATACACCCCAGGAAGTGAAGCACTATCTTCCAAATCTTCAGATTCTTCCCCAGTCCATTTGGATATTGCTAAGATTCCATCCCCAAATTCATCCCAGGGCAGGAGAATGATAAAGATGTTTCATCTTCTTTCTCAACTCTTAAGTCATGGCCTTTATTCTTTCTAGTCTAGGCTTTATTTTAAGACCAGTCCTCTATACTTTGGTTCTTATGTAAAATCAGTTGTGGGAGTTCCAAGAAAATCATTTTAACTCTGATAAGCCTTGTTTTCAAGAATACTGTCTCCTTATCTCATCATGAATTTAGAAAACAGTTTAAGAGAGACAACAAATATTTTTTGTTGTTTTTGGTTTCTGTGGGTCAGGAATTTGGAGGCAGATTAGCTGTGTGGTCCTGACTCAGAGTCTCTTATAAGGTTGCAGATAACACCTGAAAGCTTTATTGGGGCTGAAGAATCTGCTTCTAAGATTGCCTACCTGGTGGTTGGCAGGAGACCTCAGTCCCTCACCATGTGGACTTCTCCATTGGGCTGACTGAAGGTCTTCATGATGTGACAGCTGGCTTCCCTCAGAGGAAGGGATCCAACAGTGAGCAAGAAGGAAGCTGCCTTGCCTTTTATGGCTTAGTCTCAGAGGTCACACACCATCACTTCTGTCTTATTCTATTCATTAGAAGCAAACACTAAGTGCAACCAAAATGTCAGGGGAGGGAAACTGGACCTTTAAAAGAATTTGTGGACATATTTTAAACCTCCATACTTAAAACCACTCCATAAAAGTGGGACGGAGGTTCCCAACTTAGATGTTCAGAGTCCTAAGACTACTTCACGTTTCCCTTCTGCTACAGTCGACTCAATGGCAGTCCAAACTCCCAACCTCCACCATCTGGGCAGTCTTGGAAGTTTCCCTCTTGCAACATTTGATTAGACTGTGGACCAGTTACTACTCTTTTTTTTCCCTATTCTTTTTCCAAATTGATTTTCATATTCCTGCTTCATCATTGTACATCAGGTGTGTGGGGGAGGTAGTGGGATTAGGGAACAGACACCTCACTTTTTTACTTTACAGGGCACTGGATCATGAGGAGTTACATCCAGGCTTGTAAAGGACTGCACATCACCTTCAGTTGGTGGACTCTGAACTGGATGCAGTACCTGCTTGGAACTTTAAAATAGGGTGTGTTCTATACGTCAGAAGAAGGCTATATATGGATATCTGGATGGCCAGAGGTATGGACTGTAACAGAATCCATTTATAGCTGTCCACCAAAATACATTCTTATTTTCTTCCTTTATTACTAGAACTGCAAAGTGTTAGCTGGATCTATGGTTGCCCATCTAGAGACCTTCACCTCCCACCTTCCCAGCAGTTAGATGTGGCTGTGTCTCTAACCAGGTCAATGGAATAAGTAGAAACAATGTGTGCCACCTCTGGGACATACTCCTAGGAGTACTGAGATGTGCACCCTTTTCTTCCTGCCTTTTTGCTGGGCTAAGATACAGATGTGATGGCAGGTTCTGGGATGGCAGTTATGTATGAGGATTGCAGTGCTGCCCTCCTAGTCCTGGACCACCGACCAACCTTGGGGCCAGTATTTGAGAGAAAAAAACAAAACTCTCTTGTTTCAGATATAATACCTTTGGGTTACAGCAACCTAATCTGTATTCCAACGAAAAGCTAGGCCTAGTTTTGGAAAAGAGTATTAAGTATTTCTTTCTCTAAGGGGCAAGGCAGAGCCATTCCTGAACACATGGAAAAGAAACTTTTGCTATTCTCAGTCAGGGTTTTGACCCAACTAAACCAAATACACAATCATTGTACACTTAACTTGAGCCAATACAGCATGAGTTATTATGGAAAAAAAGACACGGTCCTGCTCAGAGCTGAACTACCTGTTTCTGGATCGTTACATAATAGAAGAAATAAACTATTTTGTTTAAACTGCTGTATTTTGGGTCTTTGTGATACCAAAGAGGATGCTTAGACTGCATCCTAAAGAACATACATTGTTAGAGTTTGTTGGAAAACCAGAGCATAATCACAAAAATAACACATCAAAGCAGTGCATGCCCAATGGGGAATATGGACAAAAAAAGACTCTCTCAGTGTGGAGCAGCTCAGAAGGGATTAGGAGAGTCTGAAGAAAAGGAAACTCTAATGATGAAAATGGCATCACTGAAGGCAGGAATATTAAGCCTCTCCTAAACAAACCGACCAACCAACCTCAACATAACTTTTCTCTCAACTATTCTGGTAAATGAGATAAGAAACCCCTGTTTTATGAAAAAAGCTATTTTTTCCTTAAAAATTAAAAAAAATTTATAATAAAAGTAACACAGCTATGGGAATACTTGAGAACACTAACAATGTATACCATTTCAAATCAGAAGTTTAAAGAAGTGAAAACCACTCAATCATTACCATGAACAACAACAAAACTGCAAATCTTGTTTCAATTTTTCCTAGCCTTTCTTTCAGTGGGTGTGCAAGGTGAGGCATATGCATTATTAAGTGTATACTATATACTACACACATACACATTGTAGCTTTGTTTTCTTACTTAACATTATGTAAGTACTTCTCCTTGACACGAAAAATTCTTCAGTTTTTTTTTTCCTCTTGGCTGTGGCATATGGGATCTTAGTTCCCTGACCAGGGATGGCACCCGCATCCCTTGCGGTGGAAGTGTGGGGTGTTAACCCCTGGACTGCTGGGGAAATCCCCAAGTTTTTCAGTCAACCACAAAATACAGAAAAATAAAACACAGACTATCTCCTTTGACAGAAGAACGATCTTACGACTTAGAAGGGACACCTTGGAATGTCTTCAGTAAAGGCCTGTAGAACTTACTTCGTATAATCTCAAAGCAAAACCAAATAAGTCAGGAGTAAAAACTGAGGCACACTGCCCAGAAAGAATCCATATTACAAAATAAACACTTTAAGTTTTAGTGTCACCTGTCTGGCCATATTCTACAATACAGTAGGGCTAATCCTCTTGTCCTCACGTTACAGTCCAGACCACAGGAACGAACACAAAGAGGTAAGTAAACAAGATAAAGAGGTAACTATATCCAGGGGGGAGGCTGGGTGAAAGCCTTCTCATTTCTGTGGGTGCTAATCTGAAGTTCCTTCCTTCATGTGACTATCCGCCCATTTTGGCAGAACATTCGTGTAAAACCAAAATTTCACATATGGAACTCCCAATTCACCCATCTGCCTCCACCCACCTTATTTTTTGGGTTGAAAATTTGTCACAGGAACAAATGTTATGTCCCATGATTTGAGAGCCAAGAATGATCCAATAGCACCCTTAAGTTCACCTGAACTGCGTTAATGGGATATCAGTATATATTATTTATAGGTATGTATGCATACATATGTATATATGAAACATATTGAATTATCTTCCCTATTCTGAACTATTGGAAAATTGTGCTTAGTTTCCACTTTGGATAATCATCTTTTTGATAATTTATCATAATGGTTCCAATGGAAACAGACATAGATACTAGTTTCTAAGGCAGGTTTTCGCAAGCTTGCTGGGCATACCCAGCAATTGCTAAGGAGGTTGTGAAATGCGAAGTTAAAGTCAAAAGCCGGGTTTTGTTTTGTTTTTGGCCCCTGCCGCTTCACGTACTTCGTACCGCCAGCAGTACACTTGTCTGCTGCCCGAGAACTTTGTTCCGAAGGGGAGCAAGAAAAATTCTCAGGTGCCTCCCCGGACCCGGCCCCTCTTCAGGGCGAGAACACGCCCTCCGTCCCGGCCCGCCCGCCTCGAGGCTGAGGTAATAACCTCGATTCCGGGGCGGCGGCAACACAGCCCAGGGCGCACGTACCCCCGCTGGCCCGCCCCGCCTCCGGTGCACGCCGCTCCCCCGGCACCCCCGCCAGCCGCACTCCGCAGGGGCGCCTCGGCTCCCGACCGCGCCGGCCTCTCAGCCAGCCTCCCGCCCATGCTCTCGTCCACCCGAACGGCCCGCCAGCTCTTCAACAGCCTCTTCGCCGTCACGAGAATGGGTGACTCCGCCTCCAAGATCGTCAGCTCCCAGGAGGCCTTGCCGGGCCGAAAGGAGCCGATCGTCGTAGCGGGTAAGGACGCGGGCACGCACGGAGGGCGCGGTCATCGCCGCTGCGCACGCGCGTCTTCCGGCTGCCGGACGGCAGCAGGGGGCCGGCCTGCGGAGGATCGGCAGCCGGGGGTCTGCGCAGGCGCGGAGGGCGCTGGCAGGGGAGGGGGCTGGGGGTCGCTCCTCTTTGTTTAGGTTGTCACCGGCTAAAACAACGCAAAGCACGTTGACGGCGTCTAGTACGTTGGTATAACTCACCTAGAGTGCAAATACCCCGGCGGCTTCAAACTTTGGGTGGGAAAAGCGCTGACCCGATTTCCGCCCTTTCCCACGGGTGTGCATCCCCTTTCCGTTCTTTTTTGCACCGGCCGCTGGGATGCAGGCCACTTGCAGCGGTGGTGCGGGTTTGTATTGTCAGTGGAAGCAGTGAATGATACAGAATGATGAACACTGCAGCATTGAAATTGTATATCACTCCAGTGTTCTGGTTGCTGGAAGTATCCTCAGGCTACCAGTATTTTCCAGGACTGCTCGGTTTCCCCCAGTTGGCAGGAGCTACCCCGGCCCGTGCTCCCGGGTTTGCCTGCATGTGTCAGTCATGGAAAAGAGCTGTGTCACCAGACTTTAAAATAATTTTCCAATCTCATACCAGTGCTTTTGGAGAATATAATAAAATATAATATATAAAATATTATACAATGAAATGCTAGGAAAATGAAGTAAAATGAATAAAAATAAAATAAAAATGAAATGCTAGAAACTGCTCTAAAAGTTTCGAAAGCTTAACTCTAAATTTGTTTCAACCCCATAGAAGGTTGCAGATAGCACGAGTCCACCAACCTGAGGACCATACTTTGCGAAGGATTACCTTGGTGCATTGCTTCTCAAAGTGTGGTCCCAATGATATCTTTTAAATAAGCCCTTCCGGTGATATTCGTGCACTCGGTAGTTTGTAAACCGCTGCTTTAGAGGTGTTGGAGGATTAAGTGGTGATTAATCTTTTACATATGGCTCGATGCCAAGATAAGTCCTGCATTTACAATTTCCTAGGCATTCTTCCATTTTTCTTTTCCTTAAAGAATTGTTGAGCATATATAGGAGGAGGTCGTTCTGAGGGTCTGGGTGTCATACACAGTACTCAGTATGAGAATGGAGAGGTAGAGGTCTTTGGATTTGAGGCAGTTTGGGAACTGATGCTGTGTGACCCGTTTCCCACTCACCTACATTAGCAGTTCTATTTCTTATGTCCCCCATCACTTCACTCCCAACTCATCAACAACCTTAAAAAGCTTATTTTATTTTTGACTATAATTCAGAGAATGTTTCAAAAAAAAAAATCCAGATTATTTTTAAGTCTACCTCTAAACTATATAACCCCATTTTCTAAACTTTATTTATATTGAAAGAGAATTGCTTTTTAACCATCTAGGATTCATAAATAGATGTTTAAAGGCCATGCTTCTCAATGCTGAGCTTCCCCAGCTTGTATGAAACTTCCTCTTTACACACTACAATGTCTTTGTTATGTCCTCCCGGATATCTAAAACCAAATCCAAAACTCCTGATCAGATTTCCAAACTAGTTCAAGATTAAAATTGAACAGATTTTAGTTCTCTTTTATCTTAACCAAAGTCTTCCCAATCTTAACCAATATACTTCCCAAAAGTATATAAATGACACTTTTGGTAAAAGATAACAGGACAGAAACGAGCCAAAGTTGTCTTTTTCTATCCATCTATAATAACTCTGACTGAAAAACCTCAGGACCTGGTTCTTTTCTAGGCTTTTCTGCCTTTTTGTATAGCCATGTATACATTGCTGTATCTGGACCAGTAAACTTTTTTGGTGTAGGGCCAAGCCTGCAATGTGCATGTTCTTTTTGTTCAGCTGTTGTAGCTTCCTCCCACCCCTCCAAATACTTAATTTTGGATTGTGGCCTTTCCTATCTCTCCCCCTGGTACCGCTGCCTTGACAGGTTGCTGAAGGTTCTGATTGGCCCCAGAAATGGACAGTGTTACCTCTTTGGTGGGTTTTCAGTGGCTGTAAGATGGAAGCGTACGGACTTAATGTTATTGTTTTGAAAGTTAAATTCATCTCAGTTCCAACCTCCAATCTGTTTAACATCTCTTCACCTCTTTATATTACCTGTGTCTGTCTGTTGTTATTTGTGCCATGACTTTCTCAAAAGTTCTGAGACAAAAGCATCACCTTTTGATTTTAGAAGGCAGGCCTTGTCTGTTTAGTGCCTTTGGCTCAGCCTAGTTCCAGGTATGCACTATTACCAAATATATTTGGTGTGAAGGGTTATCATCTTAGCTTTACCCTATCTTTTTTGGGGTGCTTAAGGAAACAGACACTCTTTTATAAATGGCGGCCTAGTAGTAGATTTCTACTTTGCAAGAAGGTGAGATTCAATCCTTCAAACTTCTGTAATGTTTCATTTCTCCCAGGCTACTTCAAGTGGATCAAAACATGAATAGGCCTGCTTTGGGTGATTGGTTAAAGCTAAACCTGGGCTGGACTGCCTCATTTGAAGCACACTTTATTCAGCTTAATGGTGGGTTCTGGACATCACTGGCTGGCTGGCAGGGTGCACAGGAATTTGCTGTTCTTATTATGTGGTGGTGGTCTCTCTTTGTTTCAGTGCTTGGCTACAAAGCAGTACTCAGAGAACTTTGGGACCTGCAGGGAGAAGGGGAATTCAGGCTTGCTGAATTGAATTGGTGGGCAATCAAATTGCTAGAGATAGGCAGAAGGTGGAAAGCTTATAATTAAAACCTCAGAGTTCCTCCTGCATCATTAAAATCTAAATTAGAACTGATCTTGGGGGGAGGGATAAATTAGGAGTTTGAGATTAAAATATACACACTATTACATATAAGATACATAACCAATAAGGACCTAATGTATAGCACAGGGAACTATACTCAATATCTTGTAATAGCCTGTAATGGAAAAGAATCTAAAAAAGAATATATATGTATATGTATAACTGAATCACTTTGCTCTACACCTGAAATGTACACAACATTGTAAATCAACGATATTTCAATAAAAAATTAAAAAAAAGCAATCAACAGGAAAAAAAACTGATCTTATTTCTAGTGAATTAATTATTGTAAAAACCCAGCTTTTTATTTATGTGGCACCTTTTTTTTTCCATGTTGGAAGCATTGCTAATCTGTTTTTTGATCAGGTGTTTGGGACGTAGATACACCATCCAAGATAATGTTGGCAGCTCCTATTTAATCTCTGCTTTCTTGCCTGTATAGTCTTAGGTGGTATTTGCTGTGTTTGTTACTGTGATGCCTTTTGGGGGAGAGAAGAGGTGTAGAACACCTGCTAAAGGTTTTCTCTTTTAAGAACTATAAATATAAGCAGAAAAACAGTGGAACAATATGAGTAATCCAGAAGGTGGCTATTTGAAAAATAATTGAACTGTGACTAATAGCTATCTAATAAGGGAAAAAA
Source organism: Hippopotamus amphibius kiboko (assembly GCF_030028045.1). Taxonomy (NCBI): domain Eukaryota; kingdom Metazoa; phylum Chordata; class Mammalia; order Artiodactyla; family Hippopotamidae; genus Hippopotamus; species Hippopotamus amphibius. The sequence goes on along the minus strand of NC_080187.1, from coordinate 53,877,218 downwards.
GGAAGTAAGTACAAATATATGAAATGAGAACTGAAAGGGGGGAATAATAGAAATAGAAATATAAAGAATCATAAGAGACAATTTACTCAGTTCTTTGAAAATAAATTTGAAAACTTGGATGGAATAGATAACTTTTAGGAAAATATAATTGACCCAGCCCGACCCCAGAAAGAGGTAGAAAATATAAACAGATTGATTTTTCTGGAAGAAATAAAGTTGTCAAAGAATTGCCTCCTCTCAAAGCATTATGTTCAGACAATTTTATAGGGGACATCTAAATATTTAAAGAACAGATAATTCCAATAGTATGTATTTAAACTGAAAGGATTGTCAGATTCTTTTTATGAAACAAGTATAATATTGAAACAAAACCTGATAAAGATTGCACTAAAAAGAAAACAACAGACCATTCTCACTTTATTGATACACAAATATTGATACAAAACTGCTAAATAAATATTAGTAAACAGTGTCTAGTAATGGATTTAGTTCAGACGCAAGGATTTGTCAATATTAGGAAATCTATTAATATAATTCATTATTTAACTGGTGTAAGGAGAAATATGATATAACTGTTCTCCTAGATACACGTAGAGATGGCTACTTCCTTAACGTGATAAAATATATCTGTCCCAGCCCAAAGGCCAACATCATACTTAATGAAGAAATATTAGAGATTTCCATTTAAGTCCCAGTCAAGAAAAGATGTGGAGGTGGTTCACTCTTGCTTTGTTTAGTAGCAGGTGTGTATTATTACTAAATACTTTTGTTCTTAAGGGTTATCATCTTAGCTTTAACCTTACCTTTTTGTGTTCTTAAAAAATTTCCATCCTTTTATGAACTGTGGCCTGGTAGATTACTACTTTGTAAGAAGGTAGGAGTCAAACCTTCAAACTTCTTTAATGTTTAAATTTCCCAGAGCTGCTTATAGTGGATCAAAGTATGACAAGGCCTGCTTTGGGTGACTGGTTATTATTTAACATTGTTTTGTAGGTGCTAGTCAATGCAGTCAGATAAGAGAAGGCAATTAGAGATATACACATTGGAAAAGAGAAGATAAGACTAACGCCATTTGCAGATGATAAGATTATGTAACTGGAAAATCCAAGAGAGTTTAATAAGGTATCAGGGTATATACATATCAGACAGAAACAAATAGCTTTACTCCATATAAACAACCTGTTAGAAAATGTAGTAATGGAAGAAAACACCCCATTTATAATAGCAACCAAAAAAGTTAAATTTTAGGAATAAACTTGGGAAGAAATACGTACAACCTATGTGAAGAAAATACACTGAAGAACGCAAAAGAAGAACAAATGGCAAGACATACCAGTTTCTTGGATAGGAAGACTGAACAGGAAACATACATCACTTCTCCCTAAGTTAATTGATAAAGGTAACATGGTTTCAAGAAAAGTACTAATGATATTTTAATTTTGTTCTAGAACTGGGTGCAATAATTTAAAAAATTCATATGGAAAGATAAAAAGAAATAGTTATGGTAACTGTAAAAGAAGAACAAAGAGGGACAGCTGGCCCTTCCAGATACTAAAAGTGAAGCTTAATGATTTAAACAGTGTGGGACTGTCCATGAGTAGGTAGGCCAATAAACAGCATAGAAAGATCAGAAATTCTTAAATACGTATGAGAATGTAGCATACGATATAGGTGACATCTCAAATCAGTGAGGAAAAGATAGAATATTCAGTAAATGGTTATGGGACAACTGGGTAGCCATATGGAAAAAACCAAAACCCCAAAACAAACCCAAAGTTGCATCTGTACTTCACATCTTAAGCCAGGATAAGTTCCAGAAGATATATGTTGATAATAGTTCATGCTTATTGAGTGCTTACTATGTGCCAGACACTGTAGTAATTGATTTACTTTTACTAATATGTTTAATCGTCATAGTAACCTAAGAAAGTGGTAACTATTATTATCCCCACTTGTAGGTGTGGAAACTGAGGCCTATAGAGTTTAGGTGACTTATGTAAGGTCATATAACTAATAAATGGTGGATCTGGGATATGAATGTAGGCAGTTTGCCTCTAGAGTTTGTGATCTTAAACTTTATATAGTATAGTATAGTCATTTAGTTAAATGTAAAAAATGAAATAATTTAAGGATGAGCAAGGGAGAATTCCTTTAGAAAGGAAAGGCTTTCTAACCATGACTTGAAAATCAGAAGACTTAAAAGATTGATAAGTTAGATCACAACAAAATACAAATCTTCTGCACGCAAAAATTACCATAAGCAAATTCAGAAGGCAAACTGGGGTAAATATTTGCAACTCATATCATTGGTGAAGGACTAATCTCCCTAATATATAAGAAGCTTCTAGAAGAGAATAAGAAAACACCAACATCCATTAGAAAAATAGACAAAGGTTATGAGCAGTTTACAGAAAAGGAAGTATAATTGGCTCTTAAACATATAAAAAGATGCTCAACTTCACTCATAATGAGGAGGATGTAAGTACCATTTTTCGTTCTTCAGGCTGGCAAAAATCCAGAACTTTGATGATACACTTTGTTGGTAAATCCTTAAGGAAAAAGGCCCTCTCATACATCGCTGGCAAGCATGTAAGTTGGCTCAACTCTTATGGAAGGCAATTTGGCAATATCTATCAAAAATTTAAATGCGTATACCTTTTGACCCAGGAATTCAATTTCTGGGAATTTATCCTACAGATATACTTGTACTTGTGCCAAATAATGACTGTACCAGGTTATTCACTGCAGCTTTGTTTGCAGTAGTCAAAGACTGGAAACAACCCAAATGCCCATCAATAGGGGCTAGTTAAATAAATTATGGTTCGTCCTCACAATGGAATAGGCAGCTGTAAAAAAGAACTTGGACTATCTATATGAGAGATTGCCAAGATATAGCGTTAGGTGAAAAATGCAAGGTTAGAACAGTGTTACATGTCAACTTTTGTGTGAACAGAGAGGAAAAGAATAATAATATGTATGCACAAAGAAACTTTGAAAGGATAGCTAGGAAAGTAATGGCCACGGAGAGGGCTATGCTGTGAGCTGATGGTGAAGGGGAGACACAGCTGGGAGATTTGACGCCGTGCTTTTTTTTTTTAAACTTTTGATTCTTGTAATGCGACTGCATTGTTGAATTAACTCCACTTTGAAGATGATCTCTTTCTGCTGTTTTTAGTCTAATTGACCACCTTTCTGTCATCTTTTGTGATCCCTATTTCAAGTTCTTTTTTTCCTTCTTTTTAAATTTTGCTTTCTTTTTCATGTCAAGGTCTTTTTTTTCTTCCCCAACTTGCTTTTGTAATCAAAATCCACGTTTTGGCGTGATTTAAAAATCTAAATTTAGAGGGTGAAATTGGAATAAGTTAATCCAAGTCATTTTACATTTCATAAATATTCATTTTTATTGAAGTGTCAATTGTGGTGGCATCATTTATACAAAGAAAAGATCTTTGGGGACAAATTCCTTCCACTATTATGTAGAAGGCATTATGTGTATTTCTTTTATTTTGAGTGATGTACGTAGACTTTTAAAAGAAAATGATAGAAAACAATTTTCCTTTTAGAAAAAATTTCCCCAATGTGTGATTAATTTCTAAATTGTAGGACATAGAACTATTATCTCTCCTCTTTGCATCCTGTCTAAAGCTCTTTATTTTACCCTCTGTTTCAGAATCCTCATTACTTCCCTGAAGTCCCTGGGATAAGGATATTCCATATCTCCTACCATCTGACCCTTACCTTCCCAGCTTTTCTTCCCACTGTGCCCCTATAGAACCCCCTCTTCCGGCTAGCGTGTATTTCAGTGTTTCGCCTCTGGAAATGTTCATGTGATTTTACCCAAGTGGGTTCCCCACTCTAATCTTTTCATTTAATCGTTCATGACATGTTTATTAAATACCTGCTTGGGTAAAATATTGTGTTTTCCACGTATCCTTATCCTGCGCTTCCTCAGAACTTGCCCTGCTTGAATTCCATTTCTCCCATAAACCCATCCCTTTCCTCTCCAACCTAAGCAATCCCTTTCTTCTCTACTAGACAAATAATTATGAACTGTTTTATGACTCCTTGTGTCAGATCTTCATTGTTACTTAGGTACTTTTTTGCTACCCAGGTTATTAAATCCCTGTCTTGTAGTAGGGGCAGGGCGGGCATGCAGCCATTAGTGCGAGAGCTTTAGCGCAACAGTTAGAAGTCCCACTCCACCAACAGAAAGGCAATTGTCATGAGCTGGGAATTAACCTGATTGGCATTTACTGAAGTAGATATTTCTATTGATCCTATACAAACGATTCTCTCCAGTTTAAATGAAAAGTCACCGATAGTCGGCCTGGCAGTGGTCCTCGAGGCAGAGAGCGGGGTGAGAGGCAGATCGCAGGCTTCTCCCCGGGGCCCTCCAGGCCCTCCAGCCTTGGGGCCGGCAGGTGAGCTGCAGGCCCGGGGACGGGCTGAGGGCTGTGTCCTGCAGAACCCCAGAGCCCTCGCCACAGTTGCCTACTGGCCAGGCCCAGGCCTTGAAGCAGCTGCGAACTTCTCCACCGACCTCCCCTCCTCGACCTAATGCGGGCAGCTGTCTGCGTGGATCTTGGTCCGTCGAGGCCTCAGCAACTGGCGTATACGGACACTGCCGTTAAGGTAACAACTTCAACTGGCTTCAGTCTCTCTGTTCAAATTTCAAAATGTGCCCCAGCTTAGATCAGTTGTCCATCCCTAGGAGGTCAGAGGTCAGGGTGAAGTTGCAAGGACATTGCACAGCATTACTTCATTCCACCTCTGTGGTCGGGGCTATTCCTCAAGAAGGGCAGTTGGCATGAGCTGAGAATTAACTTGATTGGAATTTGCTACAATAGGTATTTCTATTGATTCTATACAAATGATTCTCTCCAGTTTAAATGAAAAACCTGAGGGCCAGCTGTGTCCTGGGCACCTGGCTCCCTCAGTGATAATGGCAGGGCAGAGTCTGGGGACCTGGCCCTGAGGGCACCACCAGCTGAGATCTGCCTCTCCAGCCAGGCTGGGCAATGGCAGGAGGACCCAGACTGGGTGCTGGATAAACGCTGCTGGGCAGGATAACCTACCCATGCAGGGACCTCCTCCTCTTAGCCAGGGCCTGGACCTCAGAGGGCAAAAGTTGAGCCTTGGGACCATGCCCTTTCTTGTCAGAACAGAGAATAACATTCATTTTGGTGGAGGTTTACAGGAGCATCGTGACAGGACCGTGACCCAACCTCAAGAACAAAGGATATGACACCAAGAAATTTGCAACAACTAACCACGCCCCTTCCTCACCTTTCCTATAAAACGGCTTTGCAGAAAGCTTTCAGTGAGTTCGGGGTTTTCAAGGCATGAGTTACCTGTCTCCTTGCATGGCCGTGCAATAAACGTTTCTCTGCTCCAAACTCCGACATTTTGGTATCGTTCAGCCTCACTGTGTGTCGGGCACAGGGACTTGTGTTTGATAACATTATCTCCCCATATGAGTGTGAGCTCCCCAGAAAGATGTCTGTCCAGAGTGGGGAGCCATTTTTCACTTCTTAAAGGGTGGGGCTGGGCCGTGTTTGATACTGATTTTATCCTGTAGTCTGTAGCACTTCACAAAGGGTGCTGCCTACCTACATCAGACAGTCATATTTTGTGGATATTGGGGCAAAGTGTGGTTAATGCCTGAAAACAATGACCAAAAAAGTGATTTTTTATGTGACCAATGGTGACACAGAGAAGCTAACAAAACATGTTTTATCCATAGGGCACACGCTCTGAATTGTTTTTCCACTAGTGGTGATGGATTTGTGCTGATTTCAGACTTCCCTCTCAGTCACTCTTGTGACCAGTCATAAACTTTTCTGCTGGCCAGGATGAATGATGGGGAGCCCCTTGTCTTCAAATCTCTGAGCAGGGACATGCTAGGGACCTGCAGCAGTGATGGGCAAAGAGGTGTCATGCTCAGCACAGCCGTGGGGGGCCCCATCCTGCTGGCCTCTGGTTCAGGGGACAACAGAGAGCCCCTGCATTGACTGGGGGAGGGAGGAGAGTGAGGACAGCTGGCTGAGGAACGGGACGCTGGTTGGGTGAGAAGACATCAGCCTGTGCCATGGGCCCCAAGAGAGCCAGCGGCCTCCAGGCCCTCAGCAAGGAATGGAGTGGAGGCCTCTTTGCCAAGCTTAGTCCGGCCCCTTCACAGACCCCAGTGGCCTGGCAGCTGTCACCCCTGCTTGCCTTGGCCGATGGCCAGACCCTTCCCATGCTATAGCAGCTGGCTGTAGCCCCTGCCATTCTGTGCCAACCCAAATCTCAAACTCTGGTGCTGTATGAAAGACTGAATTCTGCAAAAGATGGTTTCAGGGTGTCAATGTGTGAGAAAGGAAAGTTGTGGATCTTCTACATCCTATTCTCTCATCTTTCTTCCCTCATGAATCCCCAGTTTGTCTGAGAGCATCACAACATCTAATGTTTTATGAAAGGTAGCATTAGAGTACAAACTACAGGGCAGGATTCTGTCTTATTCCTTGTGCCTGGAGCACAGTAGTTTGACAATAAATATTTGCTGAATGACTATAGCATATTACATTGTGAGCTCTTTGATTGGCAGGCCCTCAAAAACATACATGAATTATGACATACATATATTATGACACAGTCAATAACTGTTTGAATGGGTTCTAGGTACTTTCTCCATAAGCATCTTTGCTGTAGACATCTTTGCCACAAGCATTTTTTGCCGAAGAAGTAATTGGCCGTAAGGCAGTTTTGCTGTGAAAGATAAAATAACTGGTTGACAGTTTTTGGTTTGACAGTTTGATTTCAACTGGTTGAGATGCGTTAGCATTTCTTCCATTTAGTGACATTATTGATGGCTTTACTGAGCTGACAGATGACAATGCTTTGTTCCAAGGGTAAGTTTCTTAGTTGGAAACACACTGCACTGGAGGGGGAGGAGGCTGAGGGCCTCAAAGGTGCAAAGTGGAACCCAAACTTACCATAGAACTTTAGAATGTCTGTCAATGGACATGTGACAACACGCCAAGAACGTACAACAGTGTAGAGGCTTTCACAGGGCAACACAAGCTCAGTTAACAAATGTGCATCTTAGTGTTTGGAAACTGATACCTCTCTTAATGAAGGAAGAAATTTTAGCAAGAAAGAAAAAGTGCAGTGCTGAACAAGGAAATGAATCAACAAGCAAAAAAAGTGTAAAACGCAATGGATGAGAGACCTGGAAGACAAGCACAGGTACAACCTGTACAACAAGCTCAGGTACAACCCACAAAGTAAAGTCAGTTATTCGTGCAGTATTGCCATGAATCTACACTTTCCATGTTTTATTATGTCCTTTTTAATGTCCCTCTTTTGTTTTTCATTATTTTATCTTTTACGGCAAAATTGCCCTATGGCCAATTAGTTAACGCAGTGAAAATGTTTGTGGCAGAAATGCTTAAGGCAAAGTTGACTCTGGCAAGAATGCTTATGATGAAAGCACTGGACCTGAGTTGAGTAATGGAGAGAACAGCGCATTGAAGAAGACAGGAAGGGTGGGGACCTGGGGACTTGGGATTGCCATTGTTTGCTGGTTTCCACGTTAATAATTTTTCCTATTATGCCAGAAAACTATTAGCTAAATAGAATTACGGCAGCCAAATGGAAACATGTGACAAGGAGTGCGCCATATTTGAAGAATGGAGTGTCGGTCCACCCTTGTTACGTGATGGCAGCCTTCTTAGCTGCCACTTCCTCCTTCCTGTAGTTCAGAGCATCAGCTCAGGCTCGGCTGCACGGAGCTGAGTTTCTGCCATACTGCCCGTGCCTTTGTTTACATCACATTTGTAGTGGGTTGTGGGTGTGTCATCATAGAGCAGTTCAGTCATTTTAACTTGTATCTATCTCCTCACCAGGTTTTAAGCTAAGAAGTAGTAAGAGGTTGGGAGGGTCTGACAGCAGCCTTATCTTTGAATAAGTGAAATTGGCATTTGCTGGCATCACCCCGTGCGTTGCCTGCATTTTATTGCTTTACTCTTTGTACCGTCTTCTCCTGGATGGCTGGCTAGCTTCTTCTCAATTGCTCTCATCTGTGAATGGTCCTGAAATCTAGATCTCATCTTGCAAAAGTTCCACTTCCCATTTTCAAATTCTTAGAGGATATGTATGTCCTGCCATGACCCCAAACTCAGTCCTAAAACCAGACTTAGCATTTTCCCTTCAAAACATTGGATAACATATTTTAATTTCCCCATTTCTGTCATGGTACTACTGCTATGCTCTCAAGTCCCTCAAACCTTAGCAACATTCATCTTCAATCCTTGCCTCTATGTTTCAACTGGCCCTCCTCCAAGAAATCTTGATTGTTCCTTGCTGTCTGTATCAGGTAGGGTTTTACAGAGAAACAGAACCAATAGAGCGTGTGTGTGTGTGTGTGTGTGTGTGTGTGTGTGTGTGTGAAAAGATTTATTAGGAGGGATTGGCTCATGTGATAATGGAAGCTGAGAAGTCCAAGATGCACTGTCTGCAAGCTGGACGCCCAGGATAGCCGGAGATGTAATTCAGTCCAACCCTGAAAGCTGAGAACCAGGGGAGTCAATGGTGTAAGCTCCAGTCTGAGTCCTAAAGCCCAAGAACCAGGAGCATCTGAGGGCAGGAGAAGATGGATGTTCCAGCTCAGACAGAGAAACTGAATTCACCCTTCTTCTGCCTTTTTGTTCTAGCTGATCGGATTGCATGAGACACCCCCCCACCCCCACCCTGCGCCGCATATTGATGGGATCTTCTTTTTTACTCAGTGTACCAACTCAAGTGCTTATCTCTTCCAGAAGCACCTTCGCAACAATATGGAAATAACATTTTACCAGCTATCTGGGCATCCTTTAGCCCAGTCAACTTGGCACAGAAAACTAACCATCACACTTTCCTTGGTCACTGCTTTTAGTCTTCCCAGTCTCTCGTGAGCACCGCTATCAAGCATCTATTTAAACCTCACATTTCTTTCTATCACTGCTAAGAAAATAGCGGTAATTCCGTGTGATCTGGGCAATGACTCTCTTCATCATGGGGTTAGGAACGTTCTTTAACTTGCTGCTAATCTCAGTGTTCCTGATCTCTGCTTCCACCATTGAAGCTGACTCCTGCTCTTAGTACCTTCCTCTGGGAAGTTTGTTTTCTTCCTCACAGTCCATCTCAATCTTCCTGGGCCTTTAAAGGCTAATCTCAGTTCTTCCCCTTCCACGCTCCCTTTTGGGGATGGTTCCAGCATAAATTGCTCTTAGATTTGGAAGTGGAGCTAGGGCTTTGAGGCTCTGTTTTACACTTTCATTCCAATGTGTCTCCTAGGGAGGTGAAGATTGAGTTCCTTTAATGTATTTGGAACTCAGAGATTGCCATTTTTGTCCCTTGTGTTTCTTGAATTTCTAGCTTGGTTATGGTGCCCTGTGGGCATGGCCAGAGCTCTTAGATTGCAATGGCCAGGCTGCTTGGTCTTCTGATAACTTCCTCTTTGGACGTCCTATCAAAATGTTCATCCCATTTGGTGAGATACTTGGCTACTTTGATCATGATGCTGTTGAAATAAACTGAGGCATATTAAAACTTTTAAGAGTTTATGTGAGCAAAAACTGATTAGAATTGGGCAGCATCCAATCTAGCTGATAGAAAGGAGCTCTGAAGAGCTGTACAAAATGAAAGATTTTTATAGCCAGAAGGGAGCAGGAACAAGGAAGTTGTACTAGGTAGGCAGGGTGGTTATGGCAAGGTTACTTTCGTCTAGGGGATGGCAGGATGTCTGTCAGGCAGATTACCCAACTGGTGCTCATTAGGCGATTCCTTATTGGTTCTTAAACCATTTCTCTCCCATTTCTGGGAGACCCAAAACTGTAGCCAAGGTAAATCCTGGTTTGGTGATGTGGGGCTTAGCATAAGTGATTTTATTTGGGGCCCATTTTTTGTATGTTTTTATTTATTTTTTTAATATTTATTTTATTTAGTTGCACTGGCTCTTAGTTACAGCAGGCAGGCTCCTTAGTTGTGGCACATGTGCTCCTTAGTTGTGGCACATGAACTCTTACTTGTGGCATGCTTGTGGGATCTAGTTCCCTGGCCAGGGATTTAACTCTGGCTCCCTGCATTGGGAGTGCAGAGTCTTATCCTTGTTTTTTGTTTTCTTGTTTTTTTAAAAAATATATTTATTTATTTATTGGCTGCATTGTGTCTTTGTTGCTGCACATGGGCTTTTGAGCTGAGGCTACTCTTCATTGCAGTGCGCAGGCTCCTCATCATGGTGTTTTCTCTTGTTGTGGCTCACGGGCTCTAGGCGCATGGGCTTCAGTAGTTGCAGCACATGAGCTCAATAGTTGTGGCTCACAGGCTCTAGAGCACAGGCTCAATCGTTGTGGCACACAGGCTTAGGTGCTCCGCGGCATGTGGGATCTTCCTGGAGCAGGGATCAAACCCGTGTCCCCTGCATTGACAGGCAGATTCTTAACCACTGCACCACTTAGGAAGTCCCTGCTTTTTGTTTTTAAACAAGGCCAAATGCTTGATTTTACCTTGACCAGAGGCTGCCATAGCCTCTGAACCAGCTGCGACCTCTTCTGTAAGCTGGGTCTCTTCTAAAATGTTGAATAAGATTATTGTCCTTCACAGAGAAAGATGTGGTTCCTTACATTTCTGTAGGACTTTTGTACCATTTCATGTGAGCATATCTACAGAGTTTCTCAGCAGGGTATATTTCTAATCCACTAGCTTGTTGAATAAGTGTGTTAAATTTACATTATAATACAGCAAAGACTGGTAATAGTGAAACTGGATGAAATGCAGAGTTACAATATGTTTCGATGAATATATTATCATTACATTTTTTAAAAATGAAGAATATAATTCAGAAACATTGAATGTCTTCCCAGAGCATGTATATAAAATGAATTCTTTTGAAAATGTTACCATGGTAAGGTAATAACATTAGTGTTGAATTTTCCTCTGGAACTTTTTCATATTTTACCTTTAATTTTTTTTTTTTTTTAATTTGTAGTTTACTCTTAGGTAATTTATAGTTTGCTCAGGTCAAACATAATGTGAAAAATTAAAAAGCATTATTCACAGGAGGCCAAAAATTATTCTTTGGCCAGCTGAAGAAAATTTGATATTTTAACAGATTTTACCCAGAAGGCGAGAGCCATGAAAATGAAATACTGCGAGGGAATTCAGAGCTTTCCAGCTGGAGCAAATGAAACCTCAAGGAAAAAAAATCCTGAATGTACTGTAGTTAGCAGATGAAAAGAAAACCACATTAGGGTTTGCCGAATGGAGCAGCCAGCTTTCAAATAGAGCCCCGGAGAAAACACTGCATGGCTGCAAACCTCCATTTCCTTATCTCTTCTTAGGAACCAATTCCTGAAGAGCTACGTCATCTAGAAGGAAGTCCAATGCAGCAACTCCTGCTGGTCCCTGGGGTTCCTGGCCTACCACTTAGCATTCCTCGCACATGGAGCTGTGTGCACCGGCACGAAGCAGCCACACTGAGCTGCCCGCTCCCCCCACTGAGGCTGCAGCCAGCCTGATAACAGCCCCACTCACCAGCTCACCAGGGTCTCTCCCTGACAACTGGAGGCAGGTTGCCGGGAAACCGCATCCCTCCAAGAGGAGTCACTGTGTCCAACTGCCTCTGCATGTAAAGAGGCTGGAGGAGCCCCTTGCAGATAACTTTATTTTCAGATATTTTAAAAAAAAAAACATTTTTTCTTCTTCAGAATCATGCTCATCTTAAGAAGCACTGTGGATTTATTTTGATAAGTGGAATAAAAGGGAATAATTATTTTCTGGTGAAAATTAGGGGTTGGATGAGTAAGATTATATAGCTGTTTGCTGCAGTAGTTTGGGGGAAAGATATAGGAATAAGCTATATAAGTTTAAATATGAATTTCCAGGGGCAAGATATGAACTAGGGGATTTATATGAATATTATGGAACTTAAGCTTTAACTATTTTGGTTCATCGAAAACCCGACAATTATTTTTTTCAGAATAAGGAGATTGATTAAAGAGCTGAAGCCGGGGTTTCTTTTTCTGTATATGTTTGCTTTGGAACTTGTAGGATGGTTGACAAACAAAATTGATGTAATTTAAAAAATGAGGATTCTCTACTGTTTACTCTCTTAGAAAGCAACCAAGGGGTCTTTGCTCTTAACCCCTGGTTTCTCTTCCCAGGGAGTCTGGTAATAGGCTCTTCTCACTGGTCCTACCCAGTCTATGCTGAGATGGCTTCTCTTTGCTTCAGGGCCTTTGTTACCTAAACCTTAAATTTTTATTCATATTTTTGCTCAAAGGTTGATCTGTAAGTTTTTAATCATTTTTATCTTCTTCTTCCAACTTCCCAAGTAACCAGTGTCCAAAACCAAGAGAGCATTCTTCAGTGCCTTTCTCCATATCCATAAACTATGTAAACACTCACATTATTTATTGTTGGTATTTTATAAAAATGAATCAACTTATATTCTCTGTATCTCACTTTTCTCATTTAATAGTACATTATGGAAATATATCCAAGTGAGCTGGTATATCTTAACATATTCTTTTTAACAATATTAATAGACTTAATTTTTTGGAGCAGTTTAAGGTTTACAGAGAAATTGAGCGGAAAGTACAGTGAGTTCCCATATACACCTGCCTCTCTTCCCAAGTGTCCCCTATTGTCAATATTTTGCTTTAGTGTGGTACATGTTGCAATTGATGAGCCAATATCAATATATTATTATTAACTAAAGTCCATACTTTGCATTAGGGTTCATTTTTTGTGTTCTACATTCTATGAGTTTTGACAAAAAGACAGGTATACACTGTTACAGTATCACACAGAATAGTTTCACTGCCCTAAAAATCTGCTTTGTTCCACGTGTTCTTCCCTTCCTCCCTGATGAACCCCTGGCAACCACTGCTCTTTTTACTGTCTCCATAATTTTGCCTTTTCAAATGTATCATATGGTTGGAATCATATAGTATGCAGCCTTTTTAGATTCACTTCTTTCACTTAGCAATAAACATTTAGGGTTCCTCCATATCTTGACAGCTCATTTCTTTTTAGTGTTGAATAATATTCCATTGTATGGATTTATCACATTTTGTTTATCCATTCACCAATTGAAGAGCATCTTTGTGGTTTCTGAGTTTTGGCAGTTATGAATAAAGTTACTGTAAACATTCTTATACAGGTTTTGGTGTGAAGATAATTTTTCTATTCCTTTGGGTAAATACCATGGAGCACAATTGCTAGATCATACGGTAAGAGTATGATTAGTTTTGTAAGAAACTGCCAAACTGTGTTCCAAAGTGGTTGTACCATTTCACATTCTTATTAGCAGTGAATGAAATTCCTGTTGATTCACATCCTTGTCAGTACTTGGTTTAGTCAGTGTTTTAAATTTTAGCCATTCTAAAAGTATGAAGTGGTATCTTGTTTTAATTTGCGATTCCTTAATGACATACGATGGACATGTTTTCACATGCTTATTTACCATCTGTATATCTTCTTTTTTTAAAAAATCTATCTATCTATCTATCTATCTATCTATCTATCTATCTATCTATCTATTTATTTTATTGGCTGTGTTGGGTCGTTTTTGCTGTGCATGGGCTTTCTTTTTAGTTGCGGTGGGGGCTACTCTTCGTTGTGGTGCGTGGGTTCCTCATTGCCCGTGGCTTCTCTTGTTGCGGACCACGGGCTCTAGGCATGTGGGCTTCAGTAGCTGCAGCACATGGGCTCAATAGTTGTGGCTCATGGGCTGTAAAGTGCAGCCTCAGTAGTTGTGGCGCACGGGCTTAGTTGCTCCATGGCATGTGGGATCTTCCTGGAGCAGGGCTCGAACCCATGTCCCGTGCATTGGCAGGCGGATTCTCAACCATGGCGCCATCTAGGAAGCCCTGTATATCTTCTTTGGTGAAGTATCTGTTTATGTCTTTTGTTCACTTTTTAATTGGATTTTTAATTTTCTTATTGTTGAGTTTTTTTTTTTTTATTGGCACATGGGCTTAGTTGCTCCGCGGCATGTGGGATCTTCCTGGAGCAGGGATCGAACCTGTGTCCCCTGCATTGGCAAGCGGATTCTTAACCACTGCGCCACCTAGGAAACCCCTATTGTTGAGTTTTAAGAGTCCTTTTTATATTTTGGGTAGCAGTGCTTTATCAGACATGTATTATGCTAATATTTTCTCCCAGATTGTCTTCTTAAACCTTTGACAATGTCTTTTGCAGGGCAGACATTTTATTTTTATTTATTTATTTTTTTAAAAAATTATTTATTTATTTATTTAGCTGTGTTGGGTCTTTGTTGCTGCCCGCGGGCTTTCTCTAGTTGTGGCGAGCGGGGGCTACTCTTCATTGTGGTGCGCAGGCTTCTCATTTTGGTGGCTTCTCTTGTTGCAGAGCATGGGCTCTAGGTGCATGGGCTTCAGTCGTTGTGGTATGTGGCCTCAGTAGTTGTGGCTCACAGGCTCTAGAGTGCAGGCTCTGCAGTTGTGACTCATGGGCTTAGTTGCTCTGCAGCATCTGAAATCTTCCTGGACCAGGGATCGAACCCATGGCCCCTGCATTAGCAGGCAGATTCTTAACCACTGTGCCACCAGGGTAGTCCCCAGAGCAGACATTTTAAATTTTAATGAAGCCCAACTTATCAATTTTGTCTTTCATGGATTGCACTTTTGGTGTAGTATCTAAAAATTCATTTCCAAATCTAAGGTCATTTGTATTTTCTCATGTTACTTTCTAGAAGCTTTATAGGTTTGCATTTTAAATTTTGAGTTAATTTTTATGAAAGATGTAAGTTCTGGGTCTAGATTATTATTATTATTATTTTTGCACGTGAACATCCAGTTGTTCAAGCACTATTTTGAAAAGACTATCTTTGTACCATTGCATTGGCTTTCCTCCCTTGTCAAAGGTCAGTTGACTGTATTTGTGTTTGTCTGTTTTTGGGCTCTTTGTTCTGTTCTATTGATCCATTTGTCTGTTCTTTCACCAATACCACACTGTCTTGATTATGATAGTTTTATGGTAAGTCTTGAAGTTGGGTAGTATCAGTCCTCTGTCATTGTTCTTCAGTGTTGTGTTAGCAGCTCTGGCTCTTTCACCTCCATATGAACTTTAGAATCATTTTGTACATATTCCTAAAATAACTTGCTGGGGTTTTGATTGGGATAGTGTTGAATCTATAGATCAGGTTGGGAAGACCTGACATCTTGACAATATTGAGTCTTCCTATCCCTGTGCATGGATTCTTTCTACATTTATTTAGATATTCTTTGATTTCTTTCATCAGAATTTTGTAGTTTTCCCCATATACATCTTGTACATATTTTGTTAGGTTTTACCTCAGTATTTAATTTCTTTTAGTGCTAATGTAAATGGTATTATGTTTTGAAATTTCAAATTCCAGTTTTTCATTGTTGGCATGTAAGAAAACATTTAGCTTTAGTATATTAACCTTATATCCTATAACCTTGCTGTAATTGCTTATTAATTCTAGGAAGTTTTTTTTTTGGTCGATTCATTGAGATTTTCTACATAGACAATCATGTCATCTGCAAACAAAGACATCTTTATTTCTTTTTTCCCAATCTGTATACCTTTTATTTCCTTTTCTTATTATTGCATTAACTAGTACTTCTAGTATGATGTTGAGTAGGAGTGGTGAGAGGGGACATCCTTGCCTTATTCCTGATCTTCGTGGTAAAGCATCTAGTTTCTCATCATTAATTATCATGTTAGTATAGGTTTTTTGTACATATTCTCTATTAGGTTTGGGGAAGTTCCCCACTATCCTTAGTTTGCTGAAATTTAGTACATTGTTTTTAATGGTTGCATAATAGCCTACAGTTTATTAAAATAAACAAAGCTAATCTTTTTATCCGTTATTAAAGGTTTGGCTCCCATAGTGCTATAGATATGTTTATTAATCATGGTATGTGATATACATACTGTAAGCTGTTGTGAATACCTTCCTTGCAAATCTAGCCAAAGGAGATAAAGTTGGTGCCAGGTTATGCAATGCCTCAAAGCAAACCTAAGTACAGAGTTTGGATCAAAATGGAAAATGGAAAGAATGTAGGTTCTTTGATGATGTACACTTTGGGGGGAAATCAAAGGTTCAGGCACTCAGATGCTTACTCTCTGTCCACGAAGTATAAACATCCTATGAGTCTTGGATGCTTGCTAATACAATTTGGATTGGTTTCTAGATACAGTGTGGCAGCCAGGTTATGAAATTGTTTATTCTGAGAGTTTAAAGGTCAGTTTGCATCTAGAGTTATGACCTGGTTATGTTTCGTGAACTGGATTACAAAGTTTTACTACTTTTACTATAAACCAGGGGTTGGCAGGATATTGCCTGAGGGCCAAATTTGGCCTATAGTCTGTTTTTTCAAAAATTAAACTTTTTATTTTGAGATAATTGTAGATTCACATACAGTTGTAAAAGATAATACAGAGAGATTCTGTGTACCTTTTACCCACTTTTCCCAACGTAACATCTCGGAAATTTGTTGTACACAATTAGGATATTGACAGTGATAGAGTCAATATACAGAACAGCTCTGTTCGCAGATGCACAAGGATCCCCTGTGTTGCCCTTTATAGCCACCCCCACCTCCTTCCTCCCTGCCACCCGTCCTTGATACTTGGCAACCACTAATCTATTCTCCATTTCTATAATTTTATCATATCAAGAATGTTACAGAAATGGAATCATACAGCAAGTAACTTTTTTGTACTTTTGGCTTTTTTCAGTCAACATAATTCCCTGGAGATTTGTTGAAGTTGTTGCACGTGTCAGTGTCAATACTTCGTTCCCTTTTATTGCAGAGTAGCATCCCATGGTATGGATGTGCCACAGTTTGTGTAACCATTCACCCACTGAAAGACATCTGGATTGTTTCCAGTTTTTGGCTATTATGAATAAATCTGTTTTGAACATTTGTCTACAGTTTTTTTTGTGAATGTAGTTTTCATTTCTCTGCCATCAAGGACTAAGAGTGCAATTGCTGGGTCATATGGTAGTCACATGTTTAGTTTTATAAGAAAATGCTGGAGTATCTTCCAGAGTGGTTGTACCATTTTACATTCCCACCAGCAATGTCTGAGTGATTCAGTCTCTGCATCCTCACCAGCTTTTGATGTTGTCACTATTTTTTATTGTAGCCATTCTGATAGGTGTGTAGTGATATCTCATCGTGGTTTAAATTTTTATTTCCCTCATGGCTAATGATGTTGAACACCTTTCTATGTGCTTTCATGTCATTTGTATATCCTCTTCAGTGAAATGTCTTTGGTAAAATGTTAGACATTTCTATTTGGATTTTTTGCCTTTTTATTGCTCATTTTTTGAAGTTCTTTATGTATTCTAAGTATTAGTTCTTTGTCAGATACGTGGCTTGCAAATATTTTCTCCTAGCCTGTAGCTTATTTTTTAATCTTCTTAGTAGAGCCTTTGCAGAGTAAAAGTTTTCAATTTTGATGAATTCCAGTTTGTCAGTTCTTCCTTGTATGGACTTTGTTAAGCCTAAGAACCCTGCTTAGCCTTGATCCCAAAGATTTTCTCCTATTTTTTTCTAAAAGTTTTGTAGTTTTACATTTTACATTTGAGTCTGTGATCCATTTTGACTTAATTTTCGTTTAAGGTTTGAGATTTAGTTTGAGGTTTCTTTTTATTTTGGCCTGTGGATATCCAATTGCTGAAGCACCATTTGTTGAAATCCCTTGTTCCAAACTTTAGGGAAAAAGCCTTCAGTTCTTCATTGTTTGTTTATTTATTTGCTAGTTTGTTTTTGGCTGTGTTGGGTCTTCATTTCTGTACACAGGCTTTCTCTAGTTACAGCGAACCGGGGCTACTCTTTGTTGTGGCCCGTGGGCTTCTCATTGCAGTGGCTTCTCTTGTTGCAGAGCATGGGCTCTAGGTGCGCAGACTTCAGTAGTTGTGGCACGTGGGCTCAGTAGTTGTGGCTTGCGGGCTTAGTTGCTCTGTGGCTTCTGGGATCTTCCTGGGCAAGGGATCAGACCTGTGTCCCCTGCATTGGCAGGTGGATTCTTAACCACTGTGCCACCAGGGAAGTCCCCAGTTCTTCATTGTTAAGTGTGATGTTAGCTGTATATTTTTTGCAGATGCTTTTTATTGAGGCAAAGTAATTCCCCTCTATTCCTAACTTGCTGAGACTTTTATTGTAAAAGTCTTCCACCACCCATTTTTGTAAATAAAGTACTATTGGGACACAGGCAAACTTATTGGTTCCTCTACCGTCTATGTCTGCTTTCACAGTACAACACCAGAACTGAGTACTTGTGACAGGGATCATGTGACTCTCAAAGCCTGAAATACCTATTATCTGGTCTTTCATAGAAAAGGTTTTGTGGCTGCTGCTATAGTTTCATGAAGTCTTTCTTTTGGTTTACTTTTGTGTGTGTGTATGTGTCAGAGTAGCTCCTATCTCTTGATATTGTAAGATGGTTGCACACTCTTAATTACTCCACACCTGCATCTTCAATTGCCCAAGACTTAGACCCTGAGTTGTTGGCAGTGCCCACCTCAAAAGAAAGCAGAGGGACTTCCCTGGTGGCGCAGTGGTTAAAAATCTGCCTGCCAATGCAGACGACACGGATTTGATCCCTGGACCTGGAAGATCCTATATGCCACGGAGCAACTAAGCCTGTGTGCCACAACTGCTGAGCCCTTGTGCTGCAACTACTGAAGCCCGAGCTCCTAGAGCCCATGCTCTGCAACAAGAGAAGCCACTGCAATGAGAAGCCTGCACACTCCAATGAACAGTAACTCCCAGTTGCCACAACTAGAGAAAGCCCACAGGCAGCAACGAAGCCCCAATGCAGCCAATTAAAAAAAAAAAAAGCAGAGTATGCGTGTGTGTAGATCTGGCTGACTTCCAAAGGCCTTCCTTACTGTAACATGTCTGTATTTCTACCAGCAATAGTATTCTGAGTAGTTCTTAGCCTGGTAACTACTGTTAACTCCTTACCTTGACCATCCACCTGAAAAAATTACTTGCGTTGCACTGGCCCTTCTTTCCTGCCCAGATTCTCTGACTCTTGCTGTTTGTTGTCTGCATCGCTGTGTTTCAGAATGATTACACAATGGGATGATCCATGACTTTAGTGATCTCTTCAGGGTCCAGTGGAGTGTGGCATTCTAAACTCAGGGACTCTGTACACTGTAGATACATATTTATTATGTTTTGTTTTTCTGAGGGAGTTTTAAAGTTTTGACAAGTTTGTTGCTTTGGTTGAAAATGAGGACCTAGATACATGATGACCCGAATCCTTACGTTAGGAAATAAGTGGATATGTTCCTTTGATCACTGAAAGGTAAACCATTGTGGTTTTGTACTTACTGAGTATTAATTGATAGAGGTATTATGTCCTGCATCTCTGCATACACATTTTGGTCCATGATACTTGATCTACTGTCTCCAGAAATTGCTTTGACCAATAATATCAATACCTCTCTTTTTTCTCTTCACCAAGCCTCCTTTTACCTATAACCACCTCCACCCTCAGCAGTGTCTTTTCTTACACTCCAACCCATTTGACCCTCATCTCTTAGAAACTAGCATTTTTTTCTTTACTACTCATTGGGTATGCAATCTTATTCTTTGAAGACATCTTATATTGTTGTCTTATTATTGTTTAATAGCGATTTATCTTTAATATATTTATGTATTTCTCTGTAACTGCACAAATTTGTGTAAGTAGTTTACTTATTTGTATAAGCTCTATGCCTATGCATGTTTATGTTACACATTAATTATTAGTTAAATGAATGAAAGAATGATTGAGCTAATATTCTGTGTAGTATTAAGTTTGGAAGTTGTCTGTTCAATAAGATGCTTTTAGTATGGTGCAGATCGATAGATATTAATATTAATGAATCTCAATAAATGGATGTTCTGTTTTTAACTTACCTTCCAGCACAAACTGTCCATCTTTAGAAATTTGATTATGACTGCTTGTGTGAACCCAATAGCTGACTTTCCAAATAGTTGTTAGAGGAGATCTGAGCTCTTAGCTGCTACATTATGATTTGTGTTTAATATTTATGAAAGTGAAGTCTTTCTACAAATATGTAAAAATATTGGTGAGTGAAGAAAATGGTTCCCAATGTGACAGAACAAAATATCTTAAAAAGATCTGTAGTTATCTGCAGTTTTCCCAAGGTTGTATTTACATAAAAGAGACTTTGTTTTATGTTCTAGAATCAAGAGATGATTTTATGATTTAACAAGGTCCACTAAGAACTTAAGGTTAGCATTACCAGCATAACTACTACAGAGATCACATAGCAATATTAGTCTCTGGATTTACTGAATTTGCTGTATTTCTTTAGTATCATTCATATTTTCCTCCCAAGGGTACCACTTTCCTCTCTTGACTTAATACCAAGATATGGAAACTCATTTACGCTGTAGGGTATGATGCTGGGAAATGAATGCCTGTTTATTATCTCTCTCTACAGGACCTTTCACGACCATAGGTAGATGTTTGCCACCTCATTATCAATAGGCAGAATTCAGAAATGTATTCTTCAGTGAGGGATGAGTTGATTGGGTGGAAAGCACAGGCATTTAACGTTTTGACGGTGACTCTGAACTTCACTTCATGTGCTTACCAGCTGAGTGACCTTGAACAGATTTGCCTCAGTTTTCTCACTTGTAAGATGGAAGCAGTGGCACCTGCCTCAAATGAATGTTTCTGGGAATAGAGGAGATCATGGGGAAAGAGCCAGCGTGAGGCCCCGGCTCTCGGCAGGTGCACGGAAGGCTTCTTTCACAGTGTGATGTTCCATTGGGGACGTTCAGGGAACAGCCTCCTGCTCTGTTGTTGCCCCCTGTTCTAAACACTGGCTGGTGGCTGTGTCTTATCAGCACACTCACCAGAAGAGCTGTGGTGTGGGTCGGGGACGCTACCCGGCCACAGGCTCATCGTGACCTCGAACTCAACTTCATTTCCTTTTCTGGGTCAGGCTTCCTTTCAGAAGGATTGGCCCTGGATCCACCTGTGAGGCAGCGAGGTTGATCATTACTTAAGGCCATACATCTCTCAGAGGACTTTGGGTGGCCAGCATGGGTGCATGTACTCAGCCTCCATTCCCCACTCCCTGGAGATGCATCCTTCCTGACTGCCTGCTGTAGTCTCTCACAGGTGGCGAACTGCTCTCTGGTTGATGAGCTCACTGTCAGTAGAAGAGTTTGAGCAGAGCCTGGGTGAGTCTTTTATTTATTTATTTAGCTGCACTGCACGGCATGTGGAATCTTAGTTCCCCAACCAGGGATTGAACCCTTGCCCCCTACATTGGTAGCACAGAGTCTTAACCACTGGACCGCCAGGGAAGTGTTTTTTATTGTTGTTGTTTTTAATTGAAGTAGTTGACTTACAATTTTGTGCCAGTTTCTGGTGTACAGTATGGGTGATTCTGTATTGGGGTGTTTGTGGAGCCCTTGCCAGCAGTGGTGGCTGCAGTTGTTGCCGTTAGAGTGCCTCCCAGCTCTGTGTTCCCTTTTCCAGAGCCCAGTGCCTTTCCCCAGAGTGTCTCCATACAGCTGCCACAAAGTGTGCGGCATCAGGAGAGAGAAGAGGGTCTTGGCATGGGGTGTGGTGGAATCCCAACACTTAAGAGCAGAAGAGGATGAGCTACTGAGGATACATTGAAAAGGTAGCTAGAAAAGAGAAAGGAGGACTCAGCCAAGAAGGAAGAGACTATGGAGAAGCCAGGGATAGTCAGCCGTAACCCCTGGCTTTGGTGGGCATGGGGACGGGAGGGCAGAAGCCGGTGTTCAGGGTTAGGTGGTGAGGAAGTGGAGACCAGAACAGATTCCATCTTCTCTTTCAATAAGGTTGGCTGGAGTAGAAGGGAAATAGGGCAATACTTCAGTTCAAAACGGAGATAGTTTTAAAAGATAGGAGTGACTCAAGAATGTATATATTCTGAAGGGGGAAGATATGGGAGGATGTTAGAGAAAAGATGTCTATTCAAATTTGCGTGGCTTTTTGTCATTTTACATGTGGCTTCTTATTTTTTTGACTACCAGTCCTCCTTTGTTTCTTTTGTTTTCTTTTCTTTTTTTTCACTTCATGGTTATTTCCCCACTTCATCTTCCTTCCTTACTCCCTCCATCCCTCCCTCTTTCGCCCTCTTTTCCTCTCCACCTTTCTCCCCTTTTGAGATTTGTCTGTTAATGGATTTCTTACAGTCCCGTCATTTGGGATACCATGATTACCACAAGGGCTCTGGGTATGGTGACTTCTTATTGTCCATTTAGGAAGAAACACGTGTTGTCCATTGGTCCCAGTCATCCATCTTCAGCTGTGCGTTAATCCTTCCTAATGCTCTTTACATTGTTACTGCATGATTTGTATGTATCAAGCCACATCTCAGGGCATTGTATTCACCCTGTGTTGTTATCAAGTTTTTCACTTTCATGGTTAATTTTTTGAAGGTTTTGGGGTGCAAGCCCAGCCACTTTTTGTTAAGTACAGTGGCACAGGCAATAAAACACACAAAATAATTTTTTGATTTAGAACTGATACAAAGCCAATGTGGGAAAATTTAGTTTACTGCTTTCCAATACGTATTTTGTAACTGTCCTTTTTGGAGGGGGAGAGGTGAGTGCAATGAAGATGTCTCTGCAGTTTTGAAACTTCCTTTTTGTTTCTCCCCTCCCCCTCCTCCCTTTCCTCTTTCTTCCCTACCTCCCTCCTCCTTCCTTCTCCTCCTTCTCTGTCAGCCAGCGTGATACTGAGTGTACTAAGCCATGGTGGAGACAGGAATGGAAGCTGGCACATGAGAGATGCTGTGTGTGGGGAGTCTGTGTAGGCATAGGCTATATACACCTGGTGCGCTGGGCAGGCGCGATGGGGTGGGTGCTGTATGCGCACTTGGGTTGTCTGCCCCACACTTGTCTAGGAGCTGCTGCAGCCCCCTTCACAGGGCTCTTGTCAGAGCTGGACTGTCTACTGTGACTGCACTGGCACTGCTGGTTCCCTGGGGTGGGATCTGACCCTCCCAGGGCTTGGGTGCCTCTCCTCTAGGGATAGGAGCTGGAAACTGTGCGGCTATGGAGCTGACAGGGAAGCCCACCCCACCATAGTACCCAAGGAGGCTGCAGATTTGCTTCTCCCTGGCCTCACCCACAGCCTTAGAGCGTTTCCCTCCAGGCACATGGCACATACACAAGCAATCTGGTCTGGTTCTTATGCGTTTTCTTCCTAGAAAAATAAAGCTCTGTATTAAAGTAGCACCACCAGTTATAGCTCATCACTAGAAGAGATGACATTTACAGAGATCCAAGCTCCTGGTAAAAACCTACAGCTTTGTTGTTAAGCCCAGCTTTTATCAAGTATTGCATCATAAAAGCTTGACCCTTTCTTTTTTCCTACTTCAAGGAAAACTTTTACTAGTCTTCTATAGTGCCATTTCCAAAGTTAATGATCTCAGAGTTCAGCGACTCCCATGAGCCACTTAAAGCTTTTCTCCAATGGCCACTCTTGTTTTGCTCACCATATCCAAGGCGAGAAGCCACTGCAGCCCTGTGGCGTGACCACTGAAGGTGGGCTTACGCTTTCTGGGTTTTGGCTGTGCCACTAATTCCGTGTGTAACTTTGTGTATTTACTTACCTTCTCTGGCCACCCATTGGCTTATCTATAAAAAGGGCTTGGAAGCAAAGTTCCTGGAGGTTCTTTTCTATTCATGCAATGACTTAAAGTGCTTTCTTTGTATTATGCTTACTATTTCCTCTCTTCCCTTCAGAATTAATCTCCTTCCTCAGAAGTGTATGAACTCTAGCTCTAAGCCCTGCATCTTTCTTGCATAGCTGTACTTGCCTTTTTCTCCTCTTCTTTTCTGTTCCTTTTTCCCCTTGAGGAAAAGGCAGAGAAAGGGAAAGAAAATGGAGGCAAATACAGTTACATTTCCTGACAGCCTCTTTCTCAATCTGGAGGAGGTTACTTTGCCAACTGTGAATCCATCTCTCTGCCTCCAAACTATTTTATAGTTTATCCTTCTTTATTTTATTTTGGTGGGACAGCTTCTTACAGAGTAAAAAAAATCTATATATCTGGTTTTCTTCTTGAAAATTCCTAGAGACCAACCTTTTTTCCTATATCTGAACATTTGAAAGGACAGTTGAAGCAAACCCACAGGCAGTTCAGAAGTAGAAGCATACTGTGGTTTTCTCAATGAGCAAAGTTCTTCCCACATGGACTACATGTGGACCTTGTTCTTTGCAGACTTTTGGTCCTGTTCCTGCCTGTAACTCTGTCTCCTAAATGTGAAATTTGTCTACGGCTTTCCCTCCCAAAGTCCAATCTCCCCCTAATTACTGTGGCCAGCTCTTCCGCAGTGCCCGTGTGGCCAGCCCAGATTGTCCTATAAAGTGTCAGTCTGGAAAGAGAAGTAGTTAATGTGTTGAGGTTGGGTGCTGGGGAAATGCTTGGGCAAGATGTCACAACACAGATGGAAGCAGAAGTAGCACCGGGGCAGCATAGGGCCAGGTCAGTATAGCAGGAGGTGGCAGACCCAGTTAGGGCTGTGCACAGATCCAGTCTGAGGGCAGTCCCAGATCACCGTCAGGAAGGGGTTGATCAGGAGGCATCGCTGGGGCCCATCTGGCTGAGACCGTTGTAGGGGTCCTCCTTTGAAGCTGCTGGGACCCCTTTGGTAGTCTGTACCTCACCTAGCTGACTGTATAAGCTACTTGCATTTGGGGGCCTCCTGCTCTTGACTCAAACCCCAGTTCCAAACCACAGAAGTCCAGAACCATCCTTAAGATTCCTCTAAATTCTGGAGTGTGTGTATGGGACGCTTATTTTGTCTTTGTTACCTCTGCCTCCCAGTTCCTGCATCCCCCGGTACTCTCTCTTTTTCACACTGAAGTGACTCCTTTAGCATTATATCTACCGAACCCCACATGGCACAGGTGAGGAGGTCGAAGACTTTACTGAAGGTTGGGGCAGAAGCGCTGAAGGAGGGGCTGACTGCATGGGGCAGAGCCAAGGGGTGAAAACCCTGCACACAGTGCAGCTCCCCAGCGCCTCTGGCCAGCCTTCCAGGCTGCTTCTTCCCTGGCCCTTCCTGACACAGGGCCTGCACCTCTCCTGTTCCTCTCACCTCCCACCCTGCTCATTCCTCACTTTTTTTCAGCCTCTAAGAAAATGTAAATCTTCTCACACGGAACAGATCTAGCACTACTCTGTGACGTGGGTTCCAGCTAATATCCAGCTCTAAGGGTCTCACCTTCTGTTTCAAAAATCATATCGAGTTGTTTTCTCAGAGACCAAGAGCTTTTCCTGCATTGACCTAGGATTAAAGTTTGTAATATTGGAGCTTAAACTGGATGCCAAAGGAAGTAGATTTGAGACTGGGAAGAAGAGACAGTAAAGAACAATTGGGTCTAGATGGTCCTTCTTCCCACTGAGAGGTATTTGAGAACTTCTTGGTCTTATACACATTTTATCAGTCCCCCCCCACCCCACAGTAACATCTTTGAAGGCAAGGACTGTTTCTGCTTCATTACCTTATCCCTGTAGCACCTACCAAGATGCCTTGACCATAGTAGGTATTCAGTAACTATTTACTGAGCAAATAGATGGGTCAGCATGGTGCTAATGGATGATTTAATAAGTTAATAATTTCTTAAGGAGTTTATAGTTCAGACAGGAAGACAAAAATAACATAGATGAGAATAGTTAAGCCATGAACCTTGTGGCACTGACAAGGGGGTGAATTTATCAAGAATTTGGAAGTGCTTATTATTATTTACATTCTTTGTTGTGTATGTAGTATTTAAATAAAATTCAGATTCCTATCCAACTTATCACTAATTCAGTTACATTTTTTCCCCCAGATTAAAAACAAAAATATAAAGGCATATTTCCAGGGATTTTAAAAGTACATCAAAGATTATGAATTTCATCTTAGTATCAGCAAATGATGGAGTTTTAATAAGTTATTTGGAACTTAGTACATCTAACACTCAGGTTAGTTTTAAAAAAATTTTTTTTAAATTATTTTTTATTAATTAATTAATTAATTTTTATTGGCGTATTATGGCTTTATACTGTTGTGCCAGTTTCTGCTGTACCAGGTTAGTTTTGTTTTCTGTCTAATTATTCTAATGGGGAGATATTTCCATGGAGGTATTAGGATAAAATATTGCTTTTGGGTATGTGACATGTCATTGTATTTTTAAAATCTCTTGGGTATTTTAAGGGAAATTTAATCCATCTAATTTTGATCTAAATATAATTTACTCACAATAATGGGGAAATATTTGATATCCAGAGAAATCTATTGATGCTCTTAAAGCTTTTCTCCTGGGAAATAAAAAATCATATTTTTCTAAGAGTAAATCACAAGCCTGCAATGTTGAATTTTTCTACTTTTTTAATGAAGCCTGAGTTTAGCATCTAATCAGGCAGTCCAGGTCAGTTATTTTTGTTCTTAACTTTTTGAGTCTTTTTCCTGCATAGGAGATTTTCTTCAAAAAGGTTTTTTTTTTTCCTTATTCTGACAGTTTTATCTGTTATTTTTTTTTCAAACAATGATTTTGAAAGACTTAAGGTAATAAAACAATTTCAATGTCTGTGGATGAGTGGTGTCTGTGTTCAAGATATTTCAGACCTGTCAGAAGCCTGGAAATACCATTTGAATGTGTTTCTTAATTTTAATTTTAAAACACTTTGTCTGAGAAGTAGATACCAGTCCTAAGTGCATATTTTAAATTTAAAGGAGGAGGTTTAGGCCAAGGTACAGCCAAATTTCCTACTCTTGAAAGACCTGAAATCCATTTACAAACTTAGAAAAAGGTCATAGTGTCACTGTTATGTTTGGAAGTGAAGTGTGGAAGAACTTGGGCCGTGTCACAGTCTGAGAGGGTCTTCGATGGCAGCCCAACCTGGGGCAGGGCCTGGTGCTTCAGCCACCTGGCCGCTCTGAGACCCTGCTGCTCCAGCACCTCGGCCTTCTCTCTGGGCTTGTCCCTACGTCCAGGTTTGGCTTCTCCTGGTCTCCGAAGGACAGTGGTGTCCCCAGCTCTTCTCTATCTGGGGTGGGCTTTGCATCTCTGACTTGGGTCTTAGCCGTGTTCCCCTTCTCCACCAGAAGTTACTGGCCTGAAGTCTAGGCGGGGGCCCAGCTCTTGCTCCACAGCCCTCTGCTGCCCTCTACTGCCCACAGCAAGTGGCAGTTAACGCCCCAGGCCCAGCTGGCCCATGGGATCTGATGCCTGGGTTATTGCAGTAGTCTTCTGGCCTCTCTTTCCTTTAGTTCAGCAAACAAACCATAGCCAGATAAACCTTCATTTCACGTGAGAATCAGCTCAATTGTAGTGGTTAAGTTCATAGACTGGAGACAGACTGCCTGGGTTCAGTTCCAGCTCTGCCATTTATTAACTGTATGAACTTGGGCAAGTCGTACGACCTTGGGCAAGTTAGTTAAGTTCTGTATGCCTCAGTTTCTTAGCCTGAAAAATGGGTTGATAATGCCCTTATGAGGTAGATATTATTTTTAGGATTAAATGAAGTAAAATGAGAAGTGTTTAGAAAGTGTCTGGCACATGGTAAATGCTAAATAAATATTAATTATTATCATCCCCTCTACCCATCCTTCTAGAATTTACTATAGACTAGCATCTTCCAGTGTGGGACTCCTAACACAGGGTGATATTAAATGGTTCAAGGGTATGGCAGTAAATGACACTAAACCACAGTGAGAAAACTATTCCTTTTTTCAACTTTCAGCTCTTTTGATTATGTCAAGGTGAAAGTGTCAGTTTGGTGCTTGAATGTTGAGTGTTTTTAATCCTTCTCCAGCACTTGTTAATCTTTCTTCTTAGTAGAGATAGGCCTCCAGCTTAGAGATGGCTTCAGGCTTCCACAATTTAATAACACCCATTTTTACAGTATTTTCTATTTCTGGCAAATAATGCTGGTTTTCATTGTCTAGTTGTATTATAAAGTCTCCTTTAGAAATGAATCTAGGTAAAATAAGTGAGTTTAAAGAATGTTAAGCCAATAATACACAACTCATACTATAATTTTATATATGGCAAAAATCGTAAACATGGTTCCCATTTGCCTGAGGTTTGAGGAAACCCCATGAGCAGGCACAGGCTTTGGGCTTTCATGGTTGTCAGAACCCTTTCTCCTCTCCTCGTGGGCTTCTGTTTCAGCCAGACCGCCCCACGGATTGCTGACATGTTTTGCTTGTTCCTGCCTTTGGGTTTTTCCTCAAGACTGCCTTCCAGGTTCTACTTTTCTGATTATCATTCATCCTTCAAAGGTTAGTTTGAACTAACCTCTTCTGTAAGGCTTCCCCAGCACCTTGCTCCCTGTCTCTCTCCTTCTTCTGGACTTTATCATGTTCATTACCTGTTCCATTTATTGGGTGGTGATTTTTTGGTGTATGATATCTCTTATGTCCATGTCCATCTCCTGTTTCTGCAACTGAAAGAGAGGGGCCGGGAGCTCCTTCAGGGTGGGGACAGTGTCTTAGTTAGTTTCCCCTTTGGGGCCTAATATAGTGTCTTGGATGCAGTAAATGTTGCTAAATACTTTAATTGTTGTGTGTCTGTATTCAGGTAATGGTTTTTAATAAATCGGTATAGTCTTGAAACCGTCAATGCAGTTCAGTTGCAAACACTTCCATCAGCCCCCAAAGTTTTCTCCTGCCTGTTTTCCATCAATCCATTCTTTAACTCCAGCCCCACACCACAAATGATCTGTTTTCTGTTTCTATACTTTTATCTTTTTAAATGTATTTCATAGACATGGAATCATGCAGTATGTTGTCTTGTCTGTCTGGCTTCTTTCCCTTAGCACAATGCTTCTGAGGTTCATCCATGTTGTTGCATGTATTAGTAGATTGTGCCTTTTTATTGTGTAGTAGTAAAAGGTAGACCACATTTGTTTTATCCGTTTCCCACGTGGTGGACTTTTGGATTGTTTCCAGTTTTTGTCTATTAAGAATAATTCTCCAGTGAATGTTCATGTGCAGGTTCTTTGTGTGGACGTATGTTTTCTCACCCATAGACTTAGGGATGGAAATTGCTGGTTCCTGTGGTGAGTGTAAGTTGAACTTTTAAAGAAACTGCCAAGCTGTTTACCATTTTACATTCCCTATTGGGATGTATGTGTGTGAGGTTCCAGTTTCCAGCATCCTTACTAGCCACATGGTGTTAATCTTTTTCCTCTTAGCCTTTCTAGCGGGTGATGGAGGAATAATCAAGAATGACTCTTAGATTTTCAGGTTGAGCAACTGAGTGTTTGGTATTGTCATTTAATGGAGGCTGAGAGAGGAAAGAGCTTTTTTGAGAGAAATCAAGATTTCTGGTTTGGCCAAGTTGGCTTTGAGGTGCTATTAACCACTTAGAGGGATTGTTAAGTAGGTAGTGGGATGTATGAGGCCACCTGTGTTCATTGCGTCTTCCTGAATTCCTTAACTAATGGAACCTGGAATAGTTGCTTCAGTTTTCTGTACTTTAGATATGTGTCTGATGGTCTGGATAAGTCACATAACTTCTCTTGATGTCAGTTTCCTCATCTGTAAGGTAAAATAATACCTGTCTTCCTCCAAATGTTGGATGAGGAGTGAATGAATTAAGGAATGTAAAAGTGCTTATTATCATGATTATTGTTATTAATGCATGGTTACCTTTTTTAAATTTCATTTTTGTGTCCATTGTGGCTCCTAACCCCATATTTTGTACATAAGTGTTCAGTAAATACTGAATTAATCAATGAATGCAGGTAACAACTAAGTGTGTAGTGTTAGAGAGGGGAGAGAGAGGAGAAATAAGAAAGAAGGAGAAAGAGAGGGGGAGGAGAGAGGAGAGAGAGAGTGGATATAATTTGGATTGGCTTTAGGAAGGATGGCCATCACAATCTCACATTCAAACTTTGTAGAAAGGCAATTTATCTTTTATATTATGACACCAGGAAGGAACATGGAAGAGTTAAATTTGGGGGAGATATTTAAATAATAACACATCACATAAAGTGTAATTTTTTGTGTTTTATCTTCATACTAGACCTTAAGCTTCTTGAGGGCTAGGGTGACTTTGATGTCTCTGGATTCGCTGGAGCATTAGCTTTCTGCTTCAAGCATAACGTGAACACAAAAAGTGTGTACAAAATGATGGAGTATACTTTTAAAACTTCTCTCTTCATTCTAACTGGAGTGACATGTATTTGACTTTTGGTTGGTGGGTAGACGACTCTTCAGCAGGTTATTTATTTCCTGTTTCTGTAGGATGTTGTAGACATGCTTCTGTCATTGCTGATGGATGACCTGAAATTGTAATTACCTGTTTACATACCTGCCCCATGATGGCAGGGGCTCCATGTCCTTGGCACACGCCTGGCACATGGCCGTTGTTCAGATAATGCTTGAAAGAGTTATTCCAGGTGGGTAACTGTATTTAAGACTTAATGAATAGCTGGGAAAGAAGACCAGATTCATGCTCTTTGGGGTTTCAGACTATAGATCTAAAGATATAAATCTAGGAAGGAAAAGAAAGTAGGTAAATGGTCCAATAACTCTTATTTTCTATCCTGTGGACAAGGTAGATATAATCTCGATATGTTTAGGGGGTAGCTCCCCATGACTGTCTTACATCTCAGATGGCAACATTAGCTCATGTTGTGAATATTCTGAGACGGCTGCAACCTTGGAAGTTATTGTTGGGTTAGCTAATTAGGAAATGTCTTCCCAGATTGGCTTAAAGGATTTTTAACTTTTTTTTTTAAGAAAAACTTTTTTTTTTTTGTCAAACAAAATCTTGTGTGAACCCCATACACATACATCATAAAAACAGAACTACTTTGGTCAGTGCAAGGGTGATGCCCTAGAAGCTTGTCTGCTTATCTTTTCTTTGTCCTCTGTGAAGGCCCTGCAGCATCTCCAGGGCTCCCCGCAAGGAAGTTTGAAAAAACCACAAGTATAGAGGAAGTCTGTGCATTTTGATCCCCAGTTTCTTCTGCTACCCTCAATACACTTCTGCTAGTCTGTAGAAAGATTAACTATGCTACTATCTGCAACCACTAACTTATAGGTTAGATAAAACTTCTGAGAATCAGTCTGTTCTGACTGTACTTTCTACCTGAGAGTGTGAATCAACAGAAGATTTTGAGGCCACCAGTAAATCAGGTAAACAGTACACACTGGACAGAAGTGCCCCATATTTGTGAAGTGGGGCCTCACGGTCAGGATCCTATATGGGTGCAGAGAGTAGGGTCCTATTTAAGTGGGTAATTGGGAGAGGGAACCACAGGGAGGTGGAGGAGAGGCAGGGATTAAAGAGTTGAGTCAGACCCTGGGGTAGCACTAGAAGGCCTTGGTAAGCGCTCTAGGATTGGACTGCATGGTAAGAGCTAATGTATAGTATTTCCTTTATGTTAGAGGCTGAAGGGGTTTTTGAGGGTTTACCATGAGGTGTAATCATTTACAACACTCAGAAATACTGGACCTTTCATATAAATAGAAACATACAATATGTGGACTTTTGTGTCTGGCTTCTTTCACTTCGCATAAAATTTTCAAAGATGATCCATGTTATAGCATGTAATAGTGCTTCAGCCCTTTTTATTGCTGAATAATATTCCATTGTATGGCTAGAACACATTCTGTTTACCTGTTCAACAGCTGATGGACACTTAGATTGTTTCCACTTTTTGGCTATTATCAATAATGCTGCTGTGAATATTTGTGTACATGTTTTTGTGTAGACATATGTTTTGATCCACTGTGATAATCTCTGTCCTTTATTGGTGCATGTAAATTATTGATGTTCAAAGTGATTATTGATATAGTTGGATAAATACCTAATATATTTGTTACTCTTCTCTATTTGTTGCCTTGTTTTGTGTTCCTGTGTTTGTCTTCTATTTTTTTCCTGCCTTTTGTGGTTTTAACTGAGCATTTTATATAATTCAATTTTCTTGCTTTTGTCAGTATATCTATTGCAACTAATCCAAATTCACTTTCAAATAATATCACATTCCTTCATGGATAGTGTGAGTACCTATAATAACAAAATAATCCTAAATCCTCCTTCCTGTCTCTTGTGTCATTGCTGTCATTCATTTCACTTATACGTAAGGATACATCAGCAATATACATATATGTATACACTTAAGCATATATAATTGAGTACATTATCACTTATTTTGAACTGTTATCTGTTAGATCAATTAAAAATAAGAACAATAAAAATTTTTATTTTACCTTCACTTATTCCTTCTTCAGTGTTCTTCCTTTCTTTATGTGGATCCAAATTTCTTTCTTCCCTTTTTTTTTTTTTTGCCATGCTGAGAGGCTCGTGGGATCTTAGTTTCCCAACCAGGGAGTGAACCCAGGCCCTCAGCAGTGAGAGTGCAGAGTCCTAACCACTGGACTGCCGGGGAGTTTCCAGATCGAAATTTCTAATCATGAAAGGTGTAGGATTTTGTCAAATGCTTTTGCTGTCTATTGATATGAGTGGTTTCTGTCCTTTATTAATATAGTATATTACATTGATTGATTTTTATGTGTTGAACCAACCTTGTATTCCTGGTATAAATCCCACTTGGTCAAGGTTTATAATCCTCTTTATGTGTTGCTACATTCAATTTGTTAGTATTTTATTCAGAATTTTTGCATCTATATTCTTAAGGGATATTGGTCAATAGTTCTCTTGCCATATCTTTATCTGATTTTCTGTATTTTTTTTTATTCTCTATTTCATTTATTTCAGCTTCAGTCTTTATTGTTTCTTCAGTGGTTATTTAGGAGTATTATTTAATTTCCATATATTTGTGATTTTCCCAATCTTCTTTTCCTGTTATTGGTTTCTACTTTTATTCTATTGTAGTTGGAGAAATACTTTGTATGATTTCAATTCCTTTAAGTTTATTGAGGCTTGTTTTATGGCCTAACATATTGTCTGTCCTGAAGAGTGTTCTCTGTGTACTTGAGAAGTCTGTGCATTCTGCTTCTGTTGAGGACAGTATTCTATACGTGTCTGTTAGGTCCAGGTACTTTACAGTGTTGTTCCAGTCTTCTATTTTCTTGCTGAAAACCTATCTAGTTATTTTATCCATTATTGAAAGTGGTGTACTGAAGTATCTGACTGTTATTGAAGAATTGTCTATTTATTGAACTGTCTCTTTCTTCAACTATTTCATTTTTTGCTTTATGCATTTTGGGGCTCTTTTGTTATGTGTATACATGTTTATAATGGTTGTATCTTCTTGATTAACTGACCCTTTTATCATTATAAATTGTCCTTGTTTTTCTCTAGTAATAATTTTGGTCTTAACATTTGTTCTATCTGATATTAATATAATCACTCCAGCTTTCTTTTGGTTGCTGTTTGTATGGTATGTATTTTTTCATTCTTTTAATTTCAACCTATTTGTTTCTTTGATTCTAAAATGTGTCTCTTATAGAGAACATACAGTTGGATCATTTTTATTCATTCTGCCAATCTCTTGTCTTTTAATTGGAACATTTACTTAAATTTAATTAAATACTGATAAGGTTGGGTTTACTGCTGCCATTTTGCTATTTTCTATATATCTTTGTCTTTTTGTTTCTTTGTTCTTCCGTTACTGCCTTCTTTTGTGTTAAATAAATATCTTTCTATGGTAACATTTTAATTCCCTTGTTTTCTTAGTGATTGCTCTGGGGATTATAGTTAACATCTTAATTTATAACAATCTAATTCAGATGAATACCAACTTAATTTCAATAGTATACAAAAACTTTGCTCCCTTGTAGCTCTGTTCCATCCCTCCTTTATTCTGCTGTTACAAATTACATCTTCAAACACTATGTGCCCATCAACATAGACATAATTATTGCTTTATGCTGTTGTCTTTAAAATCAGGTAAAAGAGTTACAAACAAAAATTTATTTCTGCCATATTTAATATTTGTTTCTGTGGTTACCTTTACTTGTGCTCTTTATTTCGTCATGTGGATTTGAGTTGCTGTCTAGTCTCCTTTCATTGCAGCCTGAAGGAAAAGTTCCTGTAGTATTCTTGTAGAGCAGATCTGCTAGTGATAAACTCTGCTTTTGCTTATCTTGGGATGTCTTAATGCCTCATGATTTTTGAAAGAAAGTTTTGCTGACAGAATTCTTGGTAGATGGTTTTTTCCTTTCAGCACTTTGAATGTGTCATCCCACTGCCTTCTGGCCTCCATGGTTTTCAATGAGCAGTCGGCTGTTAATCTTACGGAGGCCTCCTCGTACTTCACTTCTTGCTGCTTTCAAGATTCTCTCTTTTTCTTTAGCTTTCAACAGTTTGATTAGAAATTGCAAATCCACTGTCACCCTGCCCATCAGTCCCTATTTGAAAGGACAGTCTGGAACACTTTTGTTAGTGCTTTAATTTGACCCTTATGATATCTCTGTAGCATTTCTCTCATCTATCAACTTTATGATTTAGTAGTATGTGTTTTGTTTATCATTATTATATTTCATAGCTTTATAGAACTTCAGAGTGATATTTATATGATTGACCCCCATAATTCATTCACCTAATAGATTTGTTGAGCCCCTGCATATGAAAGGCTCCATGCAAGACTTTCAGTTTTCTTAGGTAAGTGACCAATGGTCCTGCCTGTGAGGATGGCACATTTGGTTGGTAGAGGACACATACTCAACAAATTATATACAGTTAGAATGAAGGTGTACTGAGTGTAAACAGAGTATTTTGGGAGAACAGAGGAGGAAGTCACTGATTTTTATATTTGATAGAAGAGCAAACTAAGGATTATGTAGATTAAGCAATTTGAAACCTTGAGGTTACATAAATAGAAGGACTGAGCCAAAGATTAGAACCTACTGTTCTGGGTTCTTTCTATGAAACCATGGTTTCTATGAAACCACATCTAGAGTTTGGCTATTCTGTATTTTCAAGCATCAGAGGTAAAAACGATTTCTTAAATGAAATATCAGAAAACGATTTGGTATATGTCGATGCTGTTGGTACCAGGATTTGGATACCACACCTACAGTTTCTTGTTTCCAAATATATTACTTGATCCCCAAAGGACAGGTACATGTGTGAAGCACAGACTGGCTGTTTTGCTTCAAAAGATGTGCATGCTGCAAATAAAAATAAACAGTATTTATTTACACTGATTAGATTATACTAGTATGAATTTAGTAAACAAGTGGTTATGTTGAAACTTGAAGTTCAAAATATGAAAAGGTGCTTAATTTTACTCAATCCACTCATTTTTTCCCCTCTTAATCGATATTTGTGTTTTGAAAAGAACTCTTTCTCCCCTTCATCTCCAGTAACATTTTGGATAGGTACAGTTTATGTTAGAGTATCCTTGAACATAGGAATTACTGATCAGTTAGAACTCTGTTCTTTTCCCTTAGGATAAAGCATGACTTATTTGGGCATACTGTTTTAATTTTAATCTGTATGCCTCCTTTTCTCTTCTCCCATGATTCTTTGCAGCAGGGCAAGGAAAAGCAAGCCTTATAAAAAGAAATACAGTATGTGGTGCTTATTAAAGTTACATACATCTCTTCTTACAGGAGAATTTTGATTTACTGCAGGTTGTGCATATGTCGCATATGGACATTTCTAGGGAACAGATTCCTTATCGCTGAATAGCGAGTGGCTTCTAGTACTCCATTATTGCTCCGGGAACATGTTAGTAATGATGATGAAAGGTAGGACACCATGAAATCCGTAAGGTGATTTGGCAGAAGTCGATGCTGTTGGTGCCAGGATTTGGGTACCGTAACCACAGTTTCCTGTTTTCAGATGTATTAATTGATCCGCAAAGGACATCTTTTGGAGACAAGAATTCAGACAGGCTGGCACAGGCTGGACCTCCGCCAAGACTGCTCGGGAGGTTGCCATACTGGGAGCAAAAGAGTGAGAGAGAGAAAGAGAGAGAGAGAGAGAGGGAAGGGAGAGAGAGAGAGGCAGAGGGAGAGCTGAGGAAAGAAAAAAAGGCAAGACTTGGCACAGCTCAGTCAAATCAGCTTCTTTTGTCTGCTTTCTCGGCTTGAGCTTCAGGAAAGAAAACCGTCCTGGGGTACAGAAAACTCAGAACTTTTTGGTTTTCAAACTTAGAAGGCTTTTTAAGTCTCTTGGACTATTCGAAAGTGTTGATACATACAATGACGTTTAGTCACCAGTATTAAGGGAAATAAAAGCCTTTTTCAAAATGAAGCTTCCACAGTGTCCATGCATTTGGGAAATACTGTATTTGATTTTTTTGCATGTATGATTATACTATGAGAGATAGGATTGACAATGTAGAAGATGGCAAAGCAAATTTCTAATTAGAGAGACTGTTAATTTTTTACAAAATAAACTTTGTTCATCAATACAAACCTGCTTTCAAATCAAATCAGACCTCCTTCGGAATGTGTTCAGAACGTAAGTTTTTAGATTTTATTTTTTCTTTATTCTTTTTTTTTTTTTTCCCATTTGTAGACATTCACTTTTTAAGAAGCCTTTCTAAGATTTTATGCAACCCAGCCAGGAAGTCAGAGTAAAAGTTGTTTTATCCATGTGTTTAAGAAAACGTTTTCTTAAAGCAACAGCTTTTATTTCTGCTGCTTCATGCTGTCCTAAACTACATCCCCCAGCAATGAGTGACAACACTGAAGACCAGAAAGGCAAGCTGAAGACACCAGACTTCGCTTGAAGGGCAAACAAGAAATGTGAGCTTGGTCATTATTTTTGTGTGTGTCTTTGCTCTGAACCAGTTTTTGGAGGTGGGTGGGGAGGTGGGTGGGGAGGTGTCTGTGTCTAAAAGATGTGTGCGATTAGGGAATTCTCATTGTGAGAAGGAAATGATAAAAGGTAATTTTTATGATGTTGGCAGAAATGACTGGGAATGGCAGAGAATAGCAATTTAAATCTTTTGGATAAGAAGTAGTAAGCTGTGCTTGAAATACTTGGAGAAAAATTCTATTGTTTTTAGTTGATTAGATTGTATGATGAAACGATGACTATAGCCTGCCTCTCTCAAAATGTTTTCAGTAGAAGGAAAATCTAGAAAGTTCATCGATTTTCTTTCCAATACTACTTGGTGTTTTACTTAGATATATGCCTTATATCTTAATTTCTTAACAATAAATACTTTCTATTAGGCCTGGTTATAGTTGGATTGTGATAGTTCTGCTCTTAAAAATCAGCATTATTATAGGAGAGATTCACTGTAAGACACGTATTTTTGTCGACCACCCTCATTGTCACTGAGTGTTCTGTTTCTAAGGAAGAGAGTTTGAGTGGTAGGATTAGGTTCTGACTTCCTGTAATAATATATTTTCTTTTACATTTTATATACTAAAAGAATACAGGAAATTCATACTTATTCACAAAAGTACTAATCATTTGGGGAAGTATAAAAGACTGCTCCAGGATCCATGCTTTTGTTTTGAGTATGTAATCATGGATCTGTGAATCCTTTGACAAAAAAATCTTTTTTTTTTTGTTTATAGCTTGATATTATTGTGCGCCTTAGATAATCAATTGTTTTAAATGGTTTTTATGGTATTATCATGACACACCAGCAGTTCTGAGGATGGCATTTAGTACACAAATATGATTTAAAAATATGTGAAATCTATTACAGGTGTTTGCATAGTCCAGCTTAAGTAGTTCCTTCAACTTTTTTACTGATCAACATTTTGATCTTCATTTCATTGAAAGCACTCGATGCTCATGTGGGTTGCCAAAATGACAACCTTTGTTTTCTAAGCTTCTTTATACACCATCTCACTGATGCTCTAAAATGGACGCCAAGACATAAAAGACATGCTGATAGGCACTGGAAGGGATGTTTGCATGGCTACGGTCTTCCCTTTTGAACTGATCACAGGATCATTCACGCCTACACTAAAAACCAAAGATATAGGAAACAAAAGGAAAGTTCAGTAAATAAGTTTAAATTAGAGCTACATTTTAATACTGACCGTCTTATTACCGATTTATATTTACTTTCATTTACTTCTTAAACGTTTGACATAACCTCTTGTCATTTAGGTTTGCTAAATGTATAACTTCTTTTGCTTATTTAAGACTATTTTCCCTTTAAGGAAAAGAATTATCTGCTAGGTTATTTCAAAACTTCTTTGCAGCGAACAAACTAATATCCAGACTATTTTATGTCCAACTATTTTCTAACAGTATAATAAAAGATAAGTGAATTGAAAAAACAAAGATATCAGAACATACTTTAAAAATAATAAATTTTTCGATACTGGTAAAGTTACATGTTATAGTGTTTTTTAGACTTAAGATTTGATAATAAATATTAGCTGTTATACCCAATAAAGTTTCTTACTAATATATTCTCTCTGGCCTACTTGTTACATATCTTAAAATGAAAAAAGTCCTGTATTAAGATGCTCCTTGTTAACTGGATATAATAGAGATTCTTTGTACAACCTTTTTTCAAAGATGTGTTTAAGAAGTGGCGTTGATTACATTGTCAAACACATGCATTTAGGTTTAACGCAACGCATTCTTCTTTATTTTTAGACCTTTTATTTTACAAACACATTGACATTTTCCACATTAGTAATTAATATTTCAAATCTTATTTTAAAGTGTGTGAATTCTAGTGATATGATTGTAAATAAACTCTATCTCAGCATATATTCGTTGTAGTTTGTATTATATCATATTTTGAAGTAGAATTATTAAGACAGAAATAGATTAATATTTAATTGCTTCTTGATACCTATTATTAAGTCACATTTAGATATACCTGAACATACAAGTGCATAATGCTGTAAACTAATGCAAACCCCTCAGGGTGCTTTAGTCCAACATTTTATAATTATTCACTCATTTATTTGTTTATTGAACAAATGTTTATTGAGCACCCACTCAAGTATGCTAATATTTTTTTGATTTGGGGTAGCAGGGAAGGAAGCCACATACATGGTTGGAAGAGGGAATAGATTTAAAATAGAACTACAAAAGCCTAGAGAGAAAGGAGCACTACTGTAATGAGATTTATTTCAGTAGATTAAAGTATATTTACTTTCATTGTACCATATACATATTGTAACATTTGCTTTAAAGCAATCAGGAGATTAGTGGTAGGTAGTCTGTACAGCTGGGAGAATTTTGTTTTACCATTATTTAGGTTTCTGAGTCTTATTGACCAGAAATCTTCAGTTGTTCAAGTCTTCTGATGGATGTGTAAAATAAGCAATTTAAATGTTGAGGGGAAGAAATTAAATAGGGAAGATTGAACCACCACTTACATGCTAGAATTTTATGTATGTCCAAGCAGGTGTCATTGAACCTTCGAAGATGTAGCTGCAATGTAGAAAACAGTGGCTTCTTTATGAGGGATTTTTTTTTTCCTTTCCTTTGTTTTCTTTTGTGGGAAAGAGGAAGAAGAGGATGCCAACCCCACATCCGTAAGCTGGCATGGTCCTTGGAAACTAAGTTTGCTAGAGGGCGGTGTACTTCAAATGGACCAATCAGTTCACTTTCTGGATTCTCTAGTGTTTCGTTTTGTTTCAGTTTTTTCCTAAGCTTTGTTCACTAACATAAAGACTCATAGGCATAATACATCTCTTTACTCTAGACACAGGGGAGTATTTAACTTAGTGGCCTAACTTTATGCCATGCACTTGGTCTCCAATATAAAGAGAAGGTGTATGTTCAGATTCTGAAGAGGAGATAAATGCTCCATTAGCCAGGGAGCTGAGCTTGGAGGTGTTTGTGGTGGCCACGGCCTGTGTCAGGGCTGGTGGCTGATGGAATGGAGATGAGAAAGGTTTCAGCTGCACATGTGCACTGCTGAAGTCACTCAGCGAATGTTCCCAAAGATGCTCTGAGCTGGGCACCATGTGGAATGTGGGGGATACAAAGATAGAATTTCTGCCCGTAAAGGATTCATGGTCTAGTTGTGGGGAGGAGGAGCTGTATAGCTCTTCACAGTTTACCAAAGGCTCTCACCCATTATCTCGTTTAATCCTGGTGGCATTGTCTGGCACAGGAGCCAGTACATAATGGCCACGAATGAATCCAAAGAGGATTCATTGAAGGCGTAAACCAAGTTGTGAACCAGTAAATTATCTTCTTGAGTCTTATTTGATTAAGAGAATCTTTCCCCCTCATGGTTGCTTTTATCTTGAGTCTGTGTTGCTGGTTACTGGTTTAGAAGGGGTAAAGTGTAGGGCCACATTCTTTGTGACCAAGTTAGAATCCCCGAGTTTGCCATTGGAAGCAATACAGGGACTTGACTGGTCACAGTGGCCCTGACCAGCTCTTCCCTCCAGCCGGCCCTCCACCGTCTCTCATTCTGTTGCTCCTAGTTTCCCCAAAGGATCCCAGAACTGTACCTTAGGCCTCAGTGGTGTGGCCTCAGCATGGAGCAGACCAATGTGGGTGTGGGAAGAAGGCTGAGGGGACTGAGAAAGAGAACGTGGGGAGGGAGCCTGTGGAGAGCTGAGGGCACTGCTCAGTGGCTGGCTTCAGTCCATTGCTAACTTCACTAGGCGAGTGAGCAGGGATGTGGGGTCTTGGGTTAGACTGGAATATCAGAAACAGCCACCTTTGAGGGTGTGTGGGACATGATGAAGGGTTGCTGAGGCTGGTTCATGTTGAACAGCATCTTTCTAGGTCTTTCTCCAGGGATGTTTTGAGGCCCAGGAGAGAGAAGGGCAGGTCAGGACCATTGTGAACAATTGTACTGCAGGGATATGGGAGGTGGACTAAAATTTAGCCCCCATTTTCCTCCCCAAGCCCTGTGTCTTGGTCAGCTAGAGGATGGCACAAAGTCACCACAGGTGTGAGTGGTGACCCTGGAGAGAGTGGGCATGGGTTGTGTCCAGGCTTGAAATTGGAATTGCAGGAAAGGAGGAAGCTCTGAGGGCCTGGGGCAGGGAGGGCAGCATTCCAGTATTTGACCTTGGGGTCCAGGTGGGGTAGGAGATGTGATTGGAAGAGCTCCAGAGAACATGGTGAAATAGGGAGAGATGAGTATACAGAAATTCTGGTAAAGTGAAAGAAAAGGTTCAGAAAATACTGAAGTTAGCAGTTTATTCTGAAACTCAACAGGTTGTGAATAAAATAATAGCACCAACTGCAAATCTTCTCTTAGTTTGGTCATTGATTGTGTTAAGGTTATTTTATTTCTTTAAAAACAGGTGTAGAAAAGGAAAAAGGTTACTTGTTTGTGTTCTGTATTCCACAATGTTACAAAAATTTAAATTCTCTCTTCTATTTTACAGTTACAAATCTCTTGGTCCTGTATAATCAGAATACTTCTAATGTATGGATCTTGAGGTTTTATGGAAAATATTTTGGTATTATAGTTTGGGTTTTGAAGAATTAGCCTCTCTGTAGTGATGCCATCCTTTTCAACCCATATGTCAAAGCCATTTATATCTCTTTTTTCATTAGACACTATAAGTGATTTTCCCCAACTTGAGAAGATCAAATTGTTCTCAGACTCAGGACTGCTTTATCCTGGTGCCTTTGAAATAGTTCTTTAACATCATGGTTTGGAAAGAATGGGCTTCAGAGTCTCACCAGCCTCAGGTTGAATTTTGGCTCCATTTTTTACTTGTTGAACTTTGGTCAAGTTATATAAATTCAGTTTTTTCATGTATGAAACAGGGATCATTCTACCTTCCACGAAGTTTGTTGGGAGGGAAATATAGGCAGAGCTCTTAGTGCATAGTAAGTACTCAATAAATGCTAGATATTGTTATTTTTTGAAATTGTGGTAAAAATACGTAACATAAACTCTACCATCTTAACCATCTTTAAGTGTTCAGTTCGGTGGCATTAAGTATATTCATTTGTTTTTTTTTGTGTGCTGTCATCACTGTAATCCACCCACAGAAATATTTTCATCTTACAAAACTGAAACTCTGCACCTATTAAACAACTTTCCCTTCCACCTCCCTCTAGGTCCCTGGCAACCCCCATTTTACTTTCTGTCTCTATGAATTTGGCTACTCTAGGTACTGCATGTAAGTGGTATCATACTGTATTTGTGACTGGATTTTTCACTTAGCGTATTGTCCTTAAGTTTCCTTCATGCTGTAGCACGTCAGAATGTTCTTCATTTTTAAGGCTAATGATATTCCATTCTGTTTACCTGTTTGTCTGTTGATGGACACTTGGGTTGTTTCCACCTTTGGCTATTATGAATAATGCTGCTTTGAGTGTGGGTGTACAAATAGCTGTATAGTCTCTGCTTTCAGTTCTTTTGCATATATACCCAGAAGTGAAATTGCTGGGTCAATAGGCAGTATGAGCACCCACAGCAGGTTGTGTTTTTGAAAAGCTTATTGTAAACTGAAATTTTGTAAGTTGAATTAGACTTTCCAGCATAGATAATGGTAAAATATTAGACTTGAATAAGAGCTCACGATGTCTAGCTTTTTGTGGAAATAACCCAAACATCACATTTGTTATCTGTAAATTATTTTATAGTATGGAGTTTTGCATGGTGTGTTAATCAGGGCAATACTCTAATCACTCGTGTAAAATAGTATTTGTACATTATCATGGAATATTTCATTTTTTAACACAAAGTAGTTTCTTAGCATTCTTACCATTTCTTTTTTTTTTTTTTAATTGGAAGTATAGTTGATTTGCAGTGTTGTGTTAGTTTTTGGTATACAGCAAAGTGATTCAGTTTTGTACACACACATACACACACACACATGTATTCTTTTTCAGATTATTTCCCATTATAGGTTATTATAAGGTATGGAATATAGTTCCCTGTGCTATACAGTAGGACCTTGCTGTTGCATTCTTACCATTTCTGTTTAGAGAACTTCATTTAGCTATTCTTTTAGGGCAGGTCTGCTGGCAACAAGTCTCTTAGTTTTCCTTCATCTGAGAATGTCTTGATGTCCCTTTTTTCCTGAAGGATATTTTTGCTGGATATAGAATTCTGGGCTAAAAGCTTTTCTCTCCTAGTACTTGAAAAATGTTGTGCCCCTTCCTTCTGCCTCTGTGATTTCTGATGAGAAACTGCTGTTG
Source organism: Hippopotamus amphibius kiboko (assembly GCF_030028045.1). Classification (NCBI taxonomy): domain Eukaryota; kingdom Metazoa; phylum Chordata; class Mammalia; order Artiodactyla; family Hippopotamidae; genus Hippopotamus; species Hippopotamus amphibius. The sequence goes on along the minus strand of NC_080187.1, from coordinate 53,834,210 downwards.
TTTCAGTTGTTTTCTCTTCTAGGTAAGATGTTTCCCTCTCCCTACTTTCACAGTCTTTCGCTTTGTCTCTAGTTTTCAGAGTTTGATTATGGTGTGTCTTGGCATGGTTTTCTTTGGATTTATCCCAGGGTTCACTCAGCTTCTTGAATATGTAGGTTTATGTCTTTTGCCAAATTTGTAAGGTTTTCAACCATAATTTCTTTGAGTCCATTTTTAGTCCTGCCTTCTTTCTCCTTTCCTTCCATGACTTGGATGATGTAAATGATAGATTTTTTTCTTATGGTCCTACAGGTGCTTGACACAAACCATTTTTTTAAAAGTCTGTTCTTTCTTTACTGTCCATATTGGGTAATTTCTGTTGTTCCTATCTTCAGGTTCACCGATTCTTTCCTCTGTCACCCTCATTCTGCGGTTGAGCCTACCTACTGAGTTTTAATTTGTATTTTATCTGCCATTTCTTTGCTGAGACTTTCTGTTTTTTCATTTGTTTAATGTGCCTGTTGAAACAGTTTTATGATAGCTACTTGTCAGATAATTCCAGCACCTGTGTCATTTTGGAGTTGTCATCAGTAATTGTCTTTTCTCATTTGGGTTGAGATTTTCCTTGTTCTTGGTATGACGAGTGATTGGGATTATATCCTGGGTATTTGGGATATTATGTTATGAGGCTGTGGATCTTATCTAAATCTTCTGTTTTAGTAGAAGTCCTCTGTCCCCCTGGCAGCAGGGAAGAGGATGTACTCCCTCATTACTATGAGGTGGGGGTGGAAGCTCAGGTTCCTCATTGGCCTTTATTTACAGCCTGGGTGGCAGGGGTGCCTTGTTACTGCTGGTGGGGTGAAGTTCAGGTTCCCCCAGGTGATACTGTTATTTTTATTGTTAGTCTTGTACTTGGTGAAGTAACCAAGTCATTTAGCTTATATTGTTGGTGCTACTTATGTTTGATAACTTATTTAATGATACATAAATTCTCAAATTAGGGACTAGGTCCTCTCTAATCACTAGCTTCCCTAAGATTGGTGTGTGTTTATCATGAGCCCACTGAATAAAAGATAGTAAGTGAAGAAACAAGATTATAGTTTCTAGTTTATCAACTTTGAACATTTATTTTTAAAAGGTGAGAAAAGCCTGCCTGTGCAAGGTTTCCATTTTTCCCATTAATAACATGCTGGATTTTATCAGACTTTTGTAACTTATTTTTAGAAGAGGTCAGTATATTAGAAATAGTCAGAATAAATGGATCTGACTGGTGACTTTAAAAATTTCAGTGATAAAAAGAAGCAAAGGTTAATAAAGATCAATAAATCAAAAAAATTTCAGTGATAAAGTATTTCATTTCATTTACTAACTAACACTTATCGTTTTGGGTTGATAACACAGATCTTGAGAATGATGCATATGTCTTTAGAATAATAGATTTTCAGAGTTCTTAATGGTCATCCAAGGTATAGTAATGACAATACTTAATCCCAGGGCTAGATCACTTACTAACTAGGTGATCTTGGGAAAATCTCCAGAACTCTAAAGGTTGACTTTTCCTCTCAGAAAAATTGATGTCATAATACCTAAATCAAAAGGTTGTTAAGAATATTAAATGAGGCAATATGCCTGAAAGCAATTTAACTGATGCATATTATACAAATATGAAAGATAATTATCTAGTCAAGCTACTTCAAGCATGTGACTGTGATGGGTAAAGATAATGTTCCTGATTCTGTATGATTTCCAGCTCAGTGTGCCAAGAGACCATGGGTTACACGTATATTTTTAAAATGCTTTAAAAAGTTTTAATTATGAAAACCTTTCAAATACATAGTTAAGTATTTAAAAAAAGAATTCCCATGTACTCATTATCCAGAATTAGCAAATGCCATATTTATTTGCTTCAGGTTTTTTTGTTTGTCTGTTTTTTGTTTTTAAAGAGAATAAAACATTAGGGATATAAGTAAAACCTTATTCTCTCATCCCCGAAATTGGTGTAGAACATTTCCAGGCACATTTTTGTAGTATTACACACATACTAAATATATGCTATATATATCATGTATATGTTATATATGTTAATATATATAGCCTTAAACAACATAACTATTGTTTTACATAACTTAAAATGTATATAAATGATTTTATACTGTTGCTATCCTTTTGCAAATGAGATTAGATATTTTCGAGATTTATCCATGTTGCTCCTGTAGGTCTGATGCTGCAGAGTATTTCATTTTAGTTTATCCATTCTTCTGGTGATGGACATTTAATTTTTTGCCTCATGCTGACTGTGCTATAATGGCCATCTTGCACATGGCTTCTACACATATCTGTGATCTTTAGAGGAATTACCTAGAAATGGAGCTGAGTTGCTGAATATGTCAGCTTAACTCAATATTGCCCAGTTATTCCTCAAAGCTTTTGTTCCAGTTAGCATTCCTGCACTAGGACATCAAAGTTCTCATATCTCTATATCTTCTACATCTTTACTAATACTTGGTGGTATCAGACTTTGAAAATTTTATCACTCTAATGTACAAGAAATGTTTTGATGTCACTTTTATTTGTGTACCTGATTGCTTACCAAGATCGAGCATCTTTTTATGCTGACAGTCTAGATTTCCTTTTCTCTGTATATTCTCTCTTCATACCCTTTGTACATTTTTCTTTTGAGTTGTTTTATTCTTATTAATTTATAGTATATTTGATATATCTTTTCGGGGTACATTTTATATACCAAAGTGTGTACCAATCCTTTATTATATGGGTTAAAAATATCTTGTCAATTGTTGGTTTGTTTTTTCATTTTCCTTATGGTGACTTTTGAAATAAACTGTGGTATATGTTTGAAAAATTGGAATGCTTTCAGTTTTCATTTTCAAAGATGATTTTAATAATAATATTTACAACCCGTGCTTTTGGATGTAGCAGAGAGGGCTAATGGGACTAATACCTTTTTGAATGGACAAGAATTTTATCCTCTTAATTAATATTTAGAGGATAAAGTTTTGTATTTTTGGTATAGATTTTTGGTCAACAGAAATCTTTGGGCAGATTCCTAGTTCCTGAGCTCCAGTTCTTGAATTAATGACTGTTGGGAAGTTTTATTTTGCTGTTTGCAGAGCTTCCTAAGCCCACCAATAAGATGGGCACATTTCTGTTGCATAAGCAGTGTCACTGAAGAGGAGCTCTCAGGCCCTTGGAAAGAATGTTCTGTTGATCTGCTTACACTGATTTCTATACAGTGAATAATCTCGGTGCAATAAGCACTTTCTCCTTTCCTTCACCAGCCTTCCTGCTAACAAAATAACTTAATTGAGAAATTCAAACTGTTGGGGCAAAGCGGATTGAGTTGTGGCTGAGGCTCCTTGTGTATCTTTTGTGGTGCAATCAAGTAGCACTTATTCCCCAACTTTCCACAGCCATCCTGCCTAAACAAAACCCACCTAATCTCCCAAATCACTTTGCAAAACAAAAGAACACACAGAAGGTTCAGAAGCCAGAGGACTGGGGGCGGATGCTGGGTGTTGTGTGTGTGGCACGCCCTTTCCTTTCCCTGCTCCTTACGATTTATATGGAACTGTTTGGAGGTTGTGTGTCTTTTAAAATCTCTGTGTGAAAGTGTACTCCCAGAGGAAGCTTGGTTGTTCAGGCCATTTGGCACCGCTGTCTGTTGGATGTTAGTTTGTCCATAACGGAGGCTAAAGTTCTAGGTAGAAGTTAACTGCTGGAAAACTGGATTTGCAAATCCAAACCTTAAGGCAAGCCTTCCCACCTGGACTTTGCAGCCATGCATTCTCTTTCTTCCAGTTTTATTGAGATATAATTGACACACAGCACTGTATCAGTTTAAGGTGTACAGCGTAATGATTTGACTTACATACATCATGAAATGATGACAGTTAGTTTAGTGAACATCTGCAGTCTCGTGTAGATACAACATTAAAGAGATAGAAAAAAATATTTTTCTCTTATGGTAAGAACTCTTAGGATTTACTCTCTTAACACCTTTTGTATATAACATACAGCAGTATTAATTATATTTAGCATGTTGTACATCACATCCCCAGTACTTACTTATAATTGGAAGTTTGTACCTTTTGACTGCCTTCATCCAGTCCCTCTCCCCCCATCACCACCCTCCCCACCCCGTACCCGCAAATCTGATCTCTTTTTCTATGACTGATTGATTTTTTTGTTTTTGAAGTATAACTGACCTACAACACTATGTTAGTTCCTAGTGCACAACATAGTGATTCGGTATTTCTATACATTTTAGTTTTATTTATTTTTCCTTCGGATCTTTATTGGAGTATAACTGCTTTACAATGTTGTGTTAGTTTTTGCTGTACAACAAAGTGAATCATCTGTATTTATACATATATCCCCATATCCCCTCCCTCTTGAGCCTCCCTCCCATCCTCCCCATCCTACCCCTCTAGGTCATCACCGAGCATCGAGTTGATCTCCTTGTACTGTGCAGCAGCTTCCCGCTAGCCATCCATTTTACATTTGGTAGTGATTTCTATACATTTTAAAATGATCACTACCAGACTCACGTTTCTTAAGGGCAGTGGCCATGTGCTTTGCTCAATGCATGTTTGCCTTATACTTGTCAGCTACTTAGGGCAGTGAATGAGCCTCCCATCAGCCCAGAAGGAAGCCAGTTAAATACCCTCTCTTTGGCTGAGCTTTGACATTTCTTCTTTCTTCCACTTATTGAAGTCTTCCCTGGAATCAGCATTTGGCACCAGTCACCATCTCTGTATCACTCCTCCACTGTTTAGAAGTTTGGGGAAAACCTTAATAAAGAATATGTGAGGGCTTCCTAGGTGGCGCAGTGGTTAAGAATCCGCCTGCCAATGCAGAGGTCACGGGTTCGATCCCAGCTCCAGGAAGATCCCACATGCCGCGGAGCAACTAAGCCCGTGTGCCAAAAAAAAAAAAAAAAGAATATGTGAAAATAATGACTATCTTTTGTTCAATTACAAGCTTTGTTTTCTCTGCATCTACAACTTAAGTTATTGCAACAGTGAGACACACACACACACAATACACACAGCACACACATTTCAGGTGAACAAATTGAGGCTCAGAGAGGTGAAGTGCCTGGCCTAGTTAATGACAACGTTAGGGCGCAATCAGGTCTTCTGCCTCCAAATCCCTTGTTCATTCCATTATTTGGCATTTGTTCACTCTGTGATAGGGTCACTAGGAGGAGAGTAAGTTGCTACTATTATAGCAGCTCTCCTGTACACCACTTGGGACTGTGTACTGAGGTTAATCCTCTGCCCTTCACTCATTCATTCATTTAAGCACTCAATCCATCATTCATTTAATATCTGAGTGTCCATTAGAACTAAGTGATGATGATACAGTAATGGGTAAAACATAAACACCCTCTGCTCTCATGGAGCCTGTAGTAAAGTGGTGAAGAAAGACCACAGACAAATCAATTCAGTCAAGTGTAATGATGACAGGAGAAGAGGGTCCTGTTTAAAAAGTCTTCTTTCCCTCTTCAAATAAAGGGAGAATAATTTAATATCCATGTACTTTAAACAACACAGACCTCTTCCAATGTGAGACTCTTCTGCCTTTTTAAAATATAACATTGAGTATAGAGCCATAAAACACACAAAGGCTCCAAAGTTTTATAATCCTAGAGGTCATTTAGTTTGCCTCCTTGTAGCCAAACCAATGGGAATCTCCTCTGTCAGCCTCCTGAGAAGCAGATCCTAGACTCGCTGGGCTGTAGTTTCCTGTGCTAAACAGCACCTAGCAGAGAGGTGCATGATAAATTATTCTGTGTGTCTCTGGCTCAGAACCTTCTCCACACTTAATCTTCCATCTGGATTCCTTTTAATGCTTTGGAATCACAGATTGGTGTAGATGAGCTTTGTTTGGCTATTTCTGGATATGTGTTAGGAAAAGAAAAAAAAAAAAGAAAAAAGAAAACTACAAAAACCCAATGTGCAGTTTAAATAAAGAAAAATGAGTTTTACTTCCAAGAGAGCTTTTGCCATTTTCTTAATGCTTATTCTTCTTTGGAGAGCTCATTATTGTACAGAGCATGACAGTAGTTTACCGTGGTGGATGTGTCTTGTCCGGGCCAGGGGATGAATTAGAGCGCTGATAAAGGCCAGAGGAGCGGGCAGAATTGTACCTAAATTACCCCCAGATAGTTGTCAAGCTATTCTACTTTTTTAAAGACCTCCAGAGAGCATCCCTAATCGCCTCTAGTTTCCCTTTTCTGTGTTTAATAACCTTCGCTGTCAGGACCATCTTCCTCATATTTAACCCAGTTTTCCCTTACCACAGTTCAGTCCCATTTCTCTTATTGTCCTTGGTGGCGACAGAATAGCAGGTCATTATCTTCTGGATGGTATCCTTAATGTTCTTGAAGGGCACTGGGAAGTTTGCCCTAAGCTTGCACTTCTTCCAGTGAAATAAACATACTCCTGTTCCCCCTCCCCCACCCCGCTTCTCTAGGGTCCTATTTGGAAGTATAATCTCTGACATTTTGCTTTTAAGTATCTGGTCCAGATAGTCACGTCAGGCCTGTCTTGAGACATCCATCAGTTCCATCTTTACTCAAAGAGCAAGATGCTTGTCACCTCCTTGGCTGTCGGTTCATTCGATGTGGCTGCTGCTTGCTGTCCCTCTCCAGGTGTGAGGTGTGAAGGGCATGTGACGAGGAGTTCCTCTCTCTGACTTATACCTAATGCTTCTCGCCCCTCCTGGTCCTTCTGATAGTCCATGGATTGTGCCTGCTGGTTTCTCTTTTCCACAAAAATATTTTACTCTGGTTGACATCTTGGTACATTTTGGTTTTCCGTTGGCCTCATCCTGAGAACGATATGGCCCGTCAGTAAAGCTGGCTTATCCTGTTACCCGTGCTCTCCTTACTCTTGATCCAGTTTTATAGGTGCTGCAAGGGAAGTTGGAACATATAAACTTTGCTATGTAAGTGATGAGTGAAGGTGTCTTTCCCATCAGGTTCTGTACGATCTTCATGAGGGGGTGAGATTGATTTTGTGTCTCCCCAGCACTCAGCTGGAATGCCCGACATGTTTTAAACAGACTTCGTGACTGTTGGTTGCTTGTCAAATGAGTTATTGGGAAATTGCCTTCATTTTGTGTTTTTAGGTTTCTCGCTCCTCACCCTTTCTACCTAAACATAAAAGCAGCTCCGAGCCTTTGCCTGGCTGCCAGTGCAGGCAGCCTCCCACCTCGGCTGCCAAGCTTTTAGCAGATGAAATAAAAATCTATTTATAACCGGTCTCTGATGGATTTCCTCCCTACCTGTGCTAGTGCTCCATCAGCAGGTGTACTGAACAGATGGAGAAGGGTTTTAATTTTTTCAGTTCAATTAGATCAGCTCTCCAGGTTCAGACCAGTACACTCCCTTCCTCACTTAGTTTCTTCCTCTTGGCATTAAAATTGTTGAGCGTAGCAAAACACAAATTAAGACCAGGAGATAAAATGCATATAGTACCTGCTTTTAAAATAAATACTTTGGCAGAGGGACCACATTTGACATCAGATGAAAAATCAGTTTTAACCCCTTTCTCCCTAGTGCTCAATTTTATCATTATTTAAATTAATATTTGGAGTGCTAAAACGCTGGAGTACAAATGCTTTCTTTTTTCTTACGATGTACTTTTAGCATTTGAACTTAATACACTTTGAAATATACTGTTTTTGAGGCAACAGTTTGTCTCTGATAGTTCAGGTGGATATTACAGAGACTTTTAATGAGAAGCTGAAGTTGCTAATTTCATGAAGCTCATTTGTTACCTTATTTCATTGACAGTTGACTTGTCCAGGATGGTGATCGCATGGTAGCATGCAGTCCCAAACCGTTCTGAATGTGACCTTATCTAGCTCTGGGTTTTACTGTCACAGCCCGTGAAAGACATGTCACCACAGTTTCTGGCTTCAACATATACATAGATCCCTTCTACTTATCACGCTCGCCCCTAGTAGGTTGTATCATCTCTTGATCCCAAGATCCTAGATTTCACTTTGTTCCTGGCTCTCAGATGTGAGGCTGGCCTGACCGCCTTGTTCAACAGACTTTACTGAGCTCCTGCCCAGGGCTGTGACATTGCCTCCAACGAGACCCACATGTTGGCCCTGCTTTGCTCCCTCAGCACCACCAAAATTATGTAGTTAATATCCATTGGAAGCTGGGTTTGAAGTAAGCAAGATTTGGCCTATTTCAGTATATTTTTTGTTCAGATTCTAATAGAAGCAGGCTCTCCCCCCCCCCCCCAATTTAATTTTACTCAGTTCTTATTTCTGGATGAGTTTTTCAAGGATATGCATTATCCAGATGTGTAGCTCGTTCTCTCTCCCCTCTCCCATTTTCCTGCCCACTAAGATTCATTTTGGGGGGGTCCCTGGAGCCAAAAAGAGATTCATATGAGTCATTTTCACTGCTGGCTAGAAGTGAGGTGAGCAGTTTAGTTAGGAGAACCGATATGAACAAGAGCCACCGTTTCTCACCTATGCCATTGTCTGATAAGTGCATCTGAAAATTCTCTTTAGTTATTTTGATGGACGCTCATATTTGGATGATAACTGAAATGTTGCCTAGCAAAGTCACTTTTCGGATCCTTCCACATCCTTTGTAGAATCTGTGTCAAATGACTGTCTTAGTTTTCCCAATAGAGATCTTGCTTTCTCCCAGACTGGCTGACCCATGCGATCTTTGGTTATTCTGTCGAGCTGTGCTGCTGTGATCTTTCTTCCTATACTTTCATCTGCTGATCCTCATTTTACCTCTTGGGGTCATACAGAACAGAATCTAATTCCAACACATGGCAGCCTTTCACATCTTTGAAAAGTATCCTTCTGTATGCAGCCATTTATATATGACATGATTTAGTTACATGGCTTTCCTTTAACCTGCTGCGGCTCAGCTACCTCTTCATTATGGAGTGGCCTCAGGAGAGTGACATCTTACCCAGGTGCAGTCTGACAAGTGCCGAGAAATCCGGACCATCGCTGTGCTAGTTAGAGGTTAAGCGAGTCTGATGGCTTCCTATTTGCTTGATTTGACTAAATAGAGCCTCTTATTCCCCCAGTAGGACAACGGGGTTTCTGCCATACCCAGTGGCAGGCGGGATGTTTCTGGGCTGTGATAGATTCACTTTGATCATCTGGACCTGGCTTCAATCACTCCTTGGTACCCACTATGTGGCTGTGTGATTATGGTGCGTCAATGTATGGCGAATGGTGTCAGATAGGTGCTGAATGACACATTTGGGGCCTTCTGGAATGCTGATGTGGCCTGTGAACGTGACTCACCCACCTCCTCCAGGCTCGTTCCCTCATGACAGTGCTGCACCACTGCCTGTTTCTCTCTCACAGGACCTCTAATCTTGTCTCCTTTTTTTTTTTTTTTAAATTAATTTATTTATTTATTGGCTGTGTTGGGTCTTCATTGCTGCACAAGGGCTTTCTCTGGTTGTGGCGAGCGGAGGCTACTCTTCATTGTGGTGCGTGGGCTTCTCATTACCGTGACTTCTCTTGTTGCGGAGAATGGGCTCCAGGCACGTGGGCTTCAGTAGTTGCAGCACACGGGCTCAATAGTTAGTTGCTCTGCGGCATGTGGGATCTTCCTGGAGCAGGGATTGAATCCATGTCCCCTGCATTGGCAGGCAGATTCTTAACCACTGCGCCACCTAGGAAGCCCTAATCTTGTCTCCTTTTAAAGACATTGTAGGAGAGTTCCCTTTTCTCCACACCCTCTCCAACATTTGTTGTTTCCAGACTTTGTGATGATGGCCATTCTGATTGGTGTGAGGTGATACCTCATTGTGGCTTTGACTTGCATTTCTCTGATGATGAGTGATGTTGAGCATCTTTTCACGTGTTTGTTGGCCATCTGTATGTCTTCTTTGGAGAAATGTCTATTTCGGTCTTCTGCCCATTTGTGGATTGGGTTATTTGCTTTTTTGGTATGAAGCTGCATGAGCTGCTTGTATATTTTGGAGGTTAATCCTTTGTCCGTTGTTTCATAGGCAATTATTTTTTCCCATTCTGAGGGTTGCCTTTTAGTCTTGTTTATGGTTTCTTTTGCTGTGCAAAAGCTTTTAAGTTTCATGAGGTCCCATTCATTTATTCTTGATTTTATTTCCATGATTCTAGGAGGTGGGTCCAAAAGGATGTTGCTTTGATGTATGTCAAAGAGTGTTCTGCCTATGTTTTCCTCTAGGAGTTTGATAGTGTCTGGCCTTACATGTAGGTCTTGAATCCATTTGGAGTTTATTTTTGTGTATGGTGTTAGGAAGTGTTCGAATTTCATTCTTTGACATGTTGCTGTCCAATTTTCCCAGCACCACTTATTGAAGAGGCTGTCTTTTTTCCATTGTATACTCGTGCCTCCTTTGTCAAAGATAAGGTGCCCATGTGTGTTTGGGCTTACTTCTGAGTTCTCTATTCTATTCCATTGATCATCCTTTCTATTTTTGTGCCAGTACCATACTGTCTTGATCACTATGGCCTTGTAGTATAGTTTGAAGTCAGGCCACTCCTGCACTGTTGGTGGGACTATAAGTGGGTACAGCCACTATGGAAAACAATTTGGAGGTTCCTTAAAAAACTACAAATAGAACTACCATATGATCCAGTAATCCCACTCCTGGGCATATACCCAAAGAAAACCATAATCCCAAAAGAAACTTGTACCATAATGTTTATTGCAGCACTCTTTACAATAGCCAGGACATGGAAGCAACCTAAATGCCCATCAACAAATGAATGGATACAGAAGATGTGGCATATATATACAATGGAATATTCCTCAGCTATAAAAAGGGATGAGATGGAGCTATATGTAATGAGGTGGATAGAACTACAATCTGTCATACAGAGTGAAGTAAGTCAGAAAGAGAAGGACAAATATTGTATGCTAACTCACATATATGGAATCTAAAAATGGTACTGATGAACTCAGTGACAAGAACAAGGAAGCAGATACAGAGAATGGACTGGAGAACTCGAGGTATGGGAGGGGGCGGGGGGTGAAGGGGAAACTGAGAAGAAGCGAGAGAGTAGCACAGACATATATATACTACCAACTGTAAAATAGTCAGTGGGAAGTTGTTGTATAACAAAGGGAGTCCAACTCGAGGATGGACGATGCCTTAGAGGACTGGGGCGGGGAGGGTGGGGGGGACTCGAGGGGGGGGCATCAAGGAAGGGAGGGAATACGGGGATATGTGTATAAAAACAGTTGATTGATCCTGGTGTACCCCCCCCAAAAAAAAAAAAAAAAAAAAGGCATTGTAAAAGCCCAAACAGTAGGATGCTAGGTTCTCAGAGGATATAAAATAGATCCCCAGATTAACTCCATTTATGATTTATCCATCTTTTCTCCTGTAGCGAGTAGACTCGTCATAGGGAGGGACCATCAGACTGGTTATGGGGGGATTTTTCTTCATAGCATTAATGTATTGTGCCTTATTTCCAAGGGGAAGGGTATGTGATTGGGTTGGAAGTGTCTGAATGTGGGAATGTTCAGTCTCTTCAGAAGTACCTGGCACATGGTAGGCACTCAGTATTTGTTGAATGAATGAATGAGGTAGGAGCTTTGGTTCCATGCTGTGGCCACCATGGTTTCAAAAGCTGTTGTGCTACAAGAGTGGCTTAGTTTCCTCATTCGGAGTCTCCTGAGGGGTCCCCCACCTAATGACTGCACTTGAGTGGCTGTAGCATAAAGATCTCTCAAATCTCTATTAATATGTCTTAGGTGAAGCCATCTCATTCTCAGACAAATAGTTGCCTCATGTAGATTCAGTTGTACTTAATTTACATCAAATAATATTCCTTCAACAGATTTTTTTTTGAGTATTTACCTTGTGCCAGCACTGGGGTTACATTGGAGAGCAAAACATTCAGATCTCTGTCCTCAATATAGTGGGAAAACAGACCAAATGTGTACTATGTGTGTGTCTCTCTCTGTGCGTAACGTATCTCTACAAATTGTAAAGGCCAAGTGCAGGGCACTGTGAGGACATTTTATTTATTAAGCTACTACCACATGCCAGGCATTTTACTAAGTACTAAGATTAGATAGAGTAAGGATGTAAAAAAGAAAGAGAAATTTAATTAGATGTAATCTGTCATCAGGAATTGAAAACCTAGCTGCAGAGAAATATAAGTAATTATGATACAAGGTGAGATGTCCTATGAGAAGTATTATGAACAAAGAGTTACCCAAACACAGAGGTAGGAGTGACCAGTTCTGTTCTGTAGTCAAATTGACATTTGAATTGGATCTTAAATGATGAGTAGAATTGCATCAAATGTAGAAACTGGAAGGAAACAGTCCAGGCAGGGGAGAAGTAGAAGCAAAGACACAGAGACAAAACTGCTTGGGGTATCAGGCTTAACACACAGTCCTGTGTGGTGAGAGCATACATTGATGGGCGGAGTTCTAGAAAGAGACGGTGTAGTTTGTTGAAGACCTTGGTGTACAAAGTTGGGATCCTTACCATGGAGGCAACTTAGATGCAGAGGACATAAAAGGAGAATACTATGTGAAGTGTTATAATTTGAAAATCTTGGGTTAAATGGATGATTTACTAAGAAAATAGAAATGACCAAAATTGCCTTTAGAGTAGGTAGAAGAACATAAGTAGATCAAGAACAAGGAAAGAAATTGAGAAAGCCATTAAGAAATTAGGATCTAATGTGCCATTGGGATCTCATGTGGTTTTAAAAGCAAAGTATATGAACAGAGAAGGCTTATGTTATTTAAAATCTTCCAGAACACAGAGAAAGAAGGAAAATGTCCTTGTTCATGGTATTAGACTGGTATAATCTGTTAAGGGCAGTCAAAGTAAAAGCCCAAATGAAATATTAGCTGTTTTTAAAGAGAACTTCTTTTAGTTCCTCTGTGGAGCCAGTGCTGTGCTTGTGCACTATGCGTTTCACGCAAATTATCTCATTAAAGCCTCACATAACCCTCAGTGAGGTGCACAGTCTGTGATTAAAGAGGGGAAACTGAGATTTAGCGAGTGCTCCCTGCATCTGAGTGTACCGCTTCTTATTCCTAATGTTGTGTTGGTTGTTGTTTTTTCTTGGTCAAATTTGCCAGAAATTTGCTTTATTTTTCTTCTCGAAGACTCAGTTCTTGGTTTCATTGATCCATCTTAATAGATTTTTTTCTTTCTCATTAGCATTTTGACTGTTCTCTAATTCATTAGTCAGTTCTGACACCTAAGTCCCAGGTTTTATCCACAATCCTAGACGGCCCCTTAATTTTAAAGAATAATTCACCACGATCAGGTAAAGTTTATTCCAGAAACACAAAGATAGTCCCATATTAGGAAAGCTAGTATTGTAATGGATCACATTAATTTGATAGAGAAGAAACTCTGTATGATCATCCTTGTAGTTACTCAAAGCCATTCTATTTAATTCAGCATCTACTTTTTCCTTAAAAATAAAGAAACAACAGTTCTTTGTAAATGAGATATATAAAGTGACTTCTCTCACATGATGGAGAGTATCTACAAAAAGCCATTAGCAGTGCCATTAACTTGCTGGTGAAAAAAAAAATCATTCTTACTAAAGTCATGACAAGATAAAATGCCTGCTATCACCATAGTTATTCAATCTTGTTTTAGAAACTGTCGCCAATACCATTAAACAGTATAAGGAAATAAATGCAAATATTGGAAAGGAAACAAAAATATTATTTTCAGATATAATCATCTGGAAAGCTCATGCAAAGATATTTATTGAGCATCTATTTTTTAAAATATTTTATCTTTAAAAATTTTTTTTGTTTTTGTTTTGGCTGTACCACATGGCATGTGGGTCTACCATGTGCTAAGCTCCCTGTCTTGCAAAACTTATGATGTATTGGGGAGGGCATTCAATTAAATATGCAATTCCAATATATTCTTTTTTTTTTTTTTTATTATTATTTTATTTTATTTTTTTGGGGGGTACACCAGGTTCAATCAACTGTTTTTATACACATATCCCCATATTCCCTCCCTTCCTTGACACCCCCCCCTCGATTCCCCCCCACCCTCCCTGCCCCAGTCCTCTAAGGCATCTTCCATCCTCGAGTTGGACTCCCTTTGTTATACAACAACTTCCCACTGACTATTTTACAGTTGGTAGTATATATATGTCTATACTACTCTCCCGCTTCTTCTCAGTTTCCCCTTCACCCCCCGCCCCCTCCCATACCTCGAGTTCTCCAGTCCATTCCCTGTATCTGCTTCCCTGTTCTTGTCACTGAGTTCATCAGTACCATTTTTAGATTCCGTATATGTGAGTTAGCATACAATATTTGTCTTTCTCTTTCTGACTTACTTCACTCTGTATGACAGATTGTAGTTCTATCCACCTCATTACATATAGCTCCATCTCATCCCTTTTTATAGCTGAGTAATATTCCATTGTATATATATGCCACATCTTCTGTATCCATTCATTTGTTGATGGGCATTTAGGTTGCTTCCATGTCCTGGCTATTGTAAAGAGTGCTGCAATAAACATTATGGTACAAGTTTCTTTTGGGATTATGGTTTTCTTTGGGTATATGCCCAGGAGTGGGATTACTGGATCATATGGTAGTTCTATTTGTAGTTTTTGAAGGAACCTCCAAATTGTTTTCCATAGTGGCTGTACCAACTTACAGTCCCACCAACAGTGCAGGAGAGTTCCCTTTTCTCCACACCCTCTCCAACATTTGTTGTTTCCAGACTTTGTGATGATGGCCATTCTGATTGGTGTGAGGTGATACCTCATTGTGGCTTTGACTTGCATTTCTCTGATGATGAGTGATGTTGAGCATCTTTTCATGTGTTGTTGGCCATCTGTATGTCTTCTTTGGAGAAATGTCTATTTAGGTCTTCTGCCCATTTGTGGATTGGGTTATTTGCTTTTTTGGTATGAAGCTGCATGAGCTGCTTGTATATTTTGGAGGTTAATCCTTTGTCCGTTGTTTCATAGGCAATTATTTTTTCCCATTCTGAGGGTTGCCTTTTAGTCTTGTTTATGGTTTCTTTTGCTGTGCAAAAGCTTTTAAGTTTCATGAGGTCCCATTCATTTATTCTTGATTTTATTTCCATGATTCTAGGAGGTGGGTCAAAAAGGATGTTGCTTTGATGTATGTCAAAGAGTGTTCTGCCTATGTTTTCCTCTAGGAGTTTGATAGTGTCTGGCCTTATATGTAGGTCTTTAATCCATTTGGAGTTTATTTTTGTGTATGGTGTTAGGAAGTGTTCGAATTTCATTCTTTGACATGTTGCTGTCCAATTTTCCCAGCACCACTTATTGAAGAGGCTGTCTTTTTTCCATTGTATACTCGTGCCTCCTTTGTCAAAGATAAGGTGCCCATGTGTGTTTGGGCTTACTTCTGAGTTCTCTATTCTGTTCCATTGATCTTCCTTTCTATTTTTGTGCCAGTACCATACTGTCTTGATCACTATGGCCTTGTAGTATAGTTTGAAGTCAGGAAGCCTGATTCCACCAACTCCATTTTTCCTTCTCAAGATTGCTTTGGCTATTCGGGGTCTTTTGCGTTTCCATACAAATCGTAAGATTTCTTGCTCTAGTTCTGTGAAAAATGCCATTGGTAATCTGATCGGGATTGCATTAAATCTGTAAATTGCTTTGGGTAGTACAGTCATTTTCACGATGTTGATTCTTCCAATCCAGGAACATGGTATATCCCTCCATCTGTTTATGTCATCTTTGATTTCTTTCATCAATGTCTTAAAGTTTTCTGCATACAGATCTTTTGCCTCCTTAGGCAGGTTTATTCCTAGGTATTTTATTCTTTTGGTTGCAATGGTGAATGGGAGAGTTTCCTTAATTTCTCTTTCTGCTCTTCCATTGTTAGTGTATAGGAATGCAAGAGATTTCTGTGCATTAATTTTGTAATCCTG
Organism: Hippopotamus amphibius kiboko; assembly: GCF_030028045.1. Classification (NCBI taxonomy): domain Eukaryota; kingdom Metazoa; phylum Chordata; class Mammalia; order Artiodactyla; family Hippopotamidae; genus Hippopotamus; species Hippopotamus amphibius. Next base: position 53,818,305 of record NC_080187.1, on the reverse strand, counting down.
CTACTTTACTAAACTCATCAATGAGTGCTAGCAGTTTTCTGGTAGAGTCTTTAGGGTTTTCTATATATAGTATCATGTCATCTGCAAAGAGTGATAATTTTACTTCTTCTTTTCCAATTTGGATTCCTTTAATTTCTTTTTCTTCTCTGATTGCTGTGGCTAACACTTCCAAAACTATGTTGAATAACAGTGGTGAGAGTGGACACCCTTGTCTTGTTCCTGTTCTTAGAGGGAATTCTTCCAGTTTTTCTCCATTGAGAACAATGTTGGCTTTTGGTTTGTCATATATGGCTTTTATGATGTTGAGGTAATTTCCTTCTATGCCCATTTTCTGGAGAGCTTTTATCATAAATGGATGTTGAACTTTGTCAAAAGCTTTTTCTGCATCTATTGAAATGATCATATGGTTTTTATCCTTCAATGTGTTGATATGATGTATCACATTGATTGATTTGCGTATATTGAAGAATCCTTGCATCCCAGGGATAAACCCCACTTGATCGTGGTGTATGATTTTTTTAATGTGCTGTTGCAGTCTGTTAGCTAGTATTTTGTTGAGGATTTTTGCATCTATATTCATCAGTGATATTGGTCTGTAGTTTTCTTTTTTTGTGACATCTTTGCCTGGTTTTGGTATCAGGGTGATGGTAGCCTCATAGAATGAGTTTGGGAGTGCTCCGCCTTCTGCAATATTTTGGAAGAGTTTGAGAAGGATAGGTGTTAACTCTTCTCGAAATGTTTGATAGAATTCGCCTGTGAATCCATCTGGTCCTGGGCTTTTGTGTGTTGGGAGATTTTTAATCACTGCCTCAATTTCTGTACTTGTGATTGGTCTGTTCATGGTTTCTATTTCTTCCTGGTTCAGTCTTGGAAGATTGTATTTTTCTAAGAATGTATCCATTTCTTCCAGGTTATCCAATTGATTGGCATATAGTTGCTTGTAGTAGTCTCTCATGATGTTTTGTATTTCTGAGGTGTCCGTTGTGACTTCTCCTTTTTCATTTCTAATTCTGTTGATTTGCATCTTCTCCCTTTTTTTCTTGATGAGTCTGGCTAATGGTTTATCAATTTTGTTAATCTTCTCAAAGAACCAGCTTTTAGTTTTATTTATTTTTCTTATGGTTTCTTTCCTTTCTTTTTCATTTATTTCTGCTCTGATCTTTACGATTTCTTTCCTTCTGCTCACTTTGGGGTTTCTTTGTTCTTCTTTCTCTAGTTGTTTGAGGTGTAAGGTTAGGTTGTTTATTCGATCATTTTCTTGTTTCTTAAGGTAGGACTGTATTGCTATAAACTTCCCTCTTAGAACTGCTTTTGCTGCGTCCCATAGGTTTTGGGTTGTTGTGTTTTCGTTGTCATTTGTTTCTAGATACTTTTTGATTTCCTCTTTGATTTCTTTAGTGATTCCTTGGTTGTTTAAGAGTGAATTGTTTAGCCTCCATGTGTTTGTATTTTTTGCAGTTTTTTTCCTGTAATTGATATCTAGTCTCATGGCGTTGTGGTCTGAGAAGATGCTTGATATGATTTCAATTTTCTTGAATTTGCTGAGGTTTGATTTGTGACCCAAGATGTGATCTATCCTGGAAAATGTTCCGTGTGCACTTGAGAAGAAAGTGTAGTCTGTCGTTTTTGGATGGAATGTCCTATAAATATCAATTAAGTTGAGATGGTCTAATGTGTCATTTAAAGCTTGTGTGTCTTTATTTATTTTCTGTTTGGATGATCTGTCCATTGATGTAAGTGGGGTGTTCAAGTCTCCCACTATTATTGTGTTACTGTCCATGTCCCCTTTTATAGCTGTTAGCATTTGCCTTATGTATTGAGGTGCTCCTATATTGGGGGCATAGATATTTACCATTGTGATATGTTCTTCTTGAATGGATCCCTTGATCATTATGTAGTGCCCTTCCTTGTCTCTTTTAATAGTCTTTACTTTCAAGTCTAATTTGTCTGATATGAGTATTGCTACTCCAGCTTTCTTTTGACTTCCATTTGCATGGAATATCTTTTTCCATCCCTTTACTTTCAGTCTATATGTATCCCTTGGTGTGAAGTGGGTTTCTTGTAGGCAGCATATAGAAGGGTCTTGTTTTTGTATCCATTCAGCCAGTCTGTGTCTTTTGGTTGGAGCATTTAATCCATTTACATTTAAAGTGATTATTGACATGTGTGTTCCAATTACCATTTTCTTAATTGTTTTGGGTTTGTATTTGTAGGTGTTTTCCTTTTCTTGTGTTTCCTACTTAGAGAAGTTCCTTTAGCACTTGTTGTAAGGCTGGTTTGGTGGAGCTGAATTCTCTTAACTTTTGCTTGTCTGGAAAGCTTTTGATTTCTCCCTCAAATCTGAATGAGATTCTTGCTGGGTAGAGTATTCTTGGCTGTAGGTTTCTCTCTTTCAGGACTTTCAGTATATCCTGCCATTCCCTTCTGGCCTGCAGAGTTTCTGTAGAAAGGTCAGCTGTTATCCTGATGGGTTTTCCCTTATATGTTGTTTGTTGCTTTTCTCTTGCTGCTTTTAATATTTTTTCTTTGTGTTGAATTGTCGTTAGTTTGATTAATATGTGTCTTGGTGTATTTCTCCTTGGGTTTATTCTGTATGGGACTCTCTGTGCTTCTTGGACTTGGTTCATTATTTCCTTTCCCATGTTGGGGAAGTTTTCCACTAGAACCTCTTCAAATATTTTCACAGACCCTTTCTTGTTTTCTTCTTCTTCTGGGATGCCTATAATTCGAATGTTGGTACGTTTAAGGTTATCACTGAGGTCTCTGAGGCTGTCTTCTAGTCTTTTTATTTTTTTATCTTTTTCCTGCTCTGTGGCGTTTATTTCTTCCATTCTATCTTCCAACTCACTTATTCGTTCTTCTGCCTCAGTCATTCTGCTGGTTAGAGCATCTAGAGTATTTTTAATTTCAGTTATTTTGTTATCCATTGCTGTTTGTTTTTCTGAGTTCTTATGAACTGTTTCTTGTACTTTCTCTAATTTGTTATCGAGATTTTGTATCATTTTTACTATCATTACTCTAAATTCTTTTTCAGGCATTTTTCCTATTTCCTCCTCATTTATTTGGTCTTGTGGGTTTTTTTCCTGCTCCTTTGCCTGCATGGTGTTTCTTTGTTTCCTCATGGTTGTCCAAGCTTTTGGGGTTGCTTGTCCTGGTGATAGAGGTGTTTATAGAAGACTGTCCAAGCCTCAGACTAATGTCCAAGTATTGGATTAGACGAATATTCAGTCTAGGAAACACATACATGTATAAGACACACAATTATTGAATCCGTTAGGACATAAGGCTCTAGAAAGACCTGACAGAACCCCAGTGTGCTATCAGATATTCAGAGAGAAACCCAGCAGAAATTGACAACTGAAACAGAACAAATCAGAGACAAAAGCAAAAGCAAACAAACAACAAATAACACCCTACACATACAAACATCAATCCAGGGAGATTTTGTAAGCTAGGATCAAATATAGAAATGAGCTGGAGTACCACCAGAGAGAATGGAGATTCTCAGAATGTAATTAGACAACTGTACTAAGAACTAAGATAAAGACAAAAGCCTAATATTAATACCAAGGCAGTGCATCATCTGGAGAATAGAGCAAGGAGTCTGAGCAGACCGATAGTGTTGCTTATAAGTATGTTAAGATAAAATACACTTAAAATGGGTGGAAGAAAGGGGAACAGAAGAGCGTAATGTGGTTGGAAATATGCAAAGAAAAAGAAAGGAATAGAAGTGTATAAAAGAAAGGGATGAAAGGAAAGTATGAAAGATATTTTGTCCGTACTACCAAAAACTTAGCTAGATATAGAAGTATTTTAAAAGGCAAAAAAAAAAAAAAGAGTAAAAAATATCCTTATAAAATTATGTTGTAAAACTTGTAAATCCCTTAGGGCTAAGATCGTATTTAATAAATCAAAAAAAAAAAAAAAAAAAAATCCAGAACTGATCCCAGAATGGACCAGTTCAATAGGTATTGATACTACTATTTCTGTTTCCTTAGCGTCTCAGCTGTAAGTGTCCTTTTCCTTGCCTTGGGTTTTTTTTTTTGCGTTATTCTGTGACCAGCAGAGGTTCCTTTATTGTTCGTCTGTAAGCCTCGGTGTGTGGGGAGGGAGAGGGTGCAATAGTGGCTCCTTCTCCTGGGAGGGAGTGAGCAGTGGCGCACTGTTGCTTCAGTCAGGCTTGGAGGTGCCTGTTGCAGAGGGCGCTGGTGGCTCAGGCGTACACAGAAAGTCTTAGAGTTGGGCCTCTCTCGGGGTTTTTTCTTTTTGATGCTGGTTTTGTTTTTTTTTTTTTTCTCTCGCCAGCCTCCCTGCTGCTGGCGTTGCAAGGAGTTTTAATCTAGCCCCGCCCGAGCGCCTGAGGGTGCTTGTTATCCCTGAGCGCCTTATGTGGCCCCGCAGGGCGTCTCTCCGCTGCCTGTTGCAGAGGCGCAGAAAGAGAGAGAGAGGCTATGCGCGCGGCTCCTCCCCCCCGCCCGGGAGCCTGCAGCCTCCAGCCGCCATCATGGCCGGGCAGCTCTCAGGGATCGGCACTCCTCTCCGCGGACCTCCTCCCTCCTGTCCTCTCGGTCCGTCACCCTACCGGCAACAATGTTTCTCCCCCTGAACCAGCTCTCCGGTTCCCACGCTCCCGCTCCTGGACCCTCCGTTCAGCCGCGGATCGATGTCTCGGTCCGGGAACGCTGAGCTGCGCTGCGGACACTCCGTATGTTTCTCACTCCCTCCCGTCTGCCACAGCTCCGGCGCTTCACCCTCTTTGAGCCCTCGTAGATGCCTCCCTACCGGCTATGTCAGGTTCTCCGCAGCCCTTTCCGGTGTCCGAGGCCGTCTGCTGGTGTTCAGCTGGTTCTCTGTGGGAATGACTGTGTCCTTCCGTGCATTCCCAATGCATCTGTGGAGAGGGATGCACTCCACGTCTCTCTACTTCGCCGCCATCTTTTTCCACCCCCAATATATTCTTATAAATTCCACTATGTGGAGGACACAAAGGACTATGGGAACTATCTTGTAGTTGGTGCTATCCACGCCTTAGGGGATTGGGGAAGTTTTTCTGTTCTTCAGACTTGCCAAGTTCATGCCTGCCTTTCGCTCCTGCCATTGCCACTGTCTAAAAGCTCTTTGCCTTGAACTTTTATGGTGATTGCTTTGAATCACCCAGGTCTCAGCTCAGGTGTATCCTTCTCAGAGAGGTCACTCCTGACTGCCCCATCTAAAAGCAGCTTCTCACCCCTACCAGTCAGTCTTTCACATCACTCTGTTTTATTTTATTCACAACAGGGTCAGCCCCTGTAGTGGTCTCATCTCTTTGGTGCGTATTTATTTCTTCTTCTCCTTCCATCACCTAGGATATACGAACATCACAAGAGTGTAGGAACCTTGTTGGTCTTGTTCACTGTTATATCTTTAGAATGGAGAAGTGTATCTTCACCTAGTATTTAGCTTACTAAATATTTGCTGAGTGAATATGTGGGAAGAGAGCAGATGGCGATTGGCCAAGAGGACAGGGCCCGGGCCAAGTGGGGCTCTGGATATGCTACAGATTGAATATTTGTGTCCTTCCAAAATTCATATGATGAAGCCCAATTCCCGACGTGATGGGAGTAGGAGGTGGTGCCTTTGGGAGGTGATTGGGTCCTGAGGGTGAGGCCTCCAGTAGGGCCGCAGGCTATGCTCCCCGATGGTGCATTGGTTGGGCTCCTTGCCTGGTAAGGCTGTAAATTGTGTTACACAGCTGAGTAGGCCCATAGGCTCAGCTCTGCTGCAGGGCAGGGCTGGAGGCTGGGCTCCATGACTGCAGAGTCACTGTTCAGGCTCCCTGGTTATGCGAGGCCAGAGGCTAATACTTAACAGTTGGGCGGGACTGCTGAATTCTTTCCCTGCCTCAGTGGGGCTGTAGGATGGGCTCTGTGGCCGCCTAGGTTCTCTGCCCAGGCTTCCTGGTTGGCTGAGAATGGAGGCTGTATCAGCAGTTGGGCAGGGCTGCAAATTGGCTTCCCTGCCTGGGCAGGGCCATCGAACAGGCTCCATAGCCTGTCCAGCTTATTATCTGGTGACCCAAATCAGGTATAGCTGCCAGCCAAGCTCCCTAGCCAAAGGGGACCACACAGCTCGGCCCTGCAGATGAGCAGAGCCACTGGCTGAGATGTCTGCTTGGGTACCTCTGTGAGCAGGAACATGGTCTCTCCTGATCTGAGGGCTGATTGCTGTCAGCCCCACCCCCTTCTCCATCTCTCTCTGGTCTCCAGTGGACAAGCCCTGCAGATTATCCTAATGATCCCCCATGACGTGAGACCCGAGTGGGCCTCCCAGGAAGTGTCCCCCAATGCTGGGAGGCTGATTGTCCACCTTGGGCTCTCTTTTAACCCCTGGAGAAACTGTAGGCCCAGGGAGCCCTCTGGGTGTGGTGGTGTGCCAGCCTGGGGGAGGGGCAATGTGGTCAAAGTGCAGCTGCACCTCCTACTCTTCTTGGTTTCTGTAGTCCAGGAGGGTGCTCCAGCCTCATCCCTGGGTGCTGGGATTTTCACAATGGTGTTTTGTCTGTGGTTAGTTACTAGCTGGTCTTGTGAGGGGGATTGAAGCTGGGAACAACCTATATCTCCTTCTTGGTGATGTTACTGCAGTTTTGTTTGTTTATTTGTTTTATGTGGGATAGACTTGAGCTTGTTTTAGTGCTGAGGGAGAGGTTGAGGTTGAAGATACAGAAGAGGGGAGGGAGGGATAGTCTTCGGAGAACTGGGATACAGAGCACAGGGATTAGCCTGAAAGAAATGCAGAAACAGCTCTCCTCTGTAATGGGAGGGTAGGAAGAGCGAACTGGTGCAGAAAGTGAGGTGTATAGGCTTGGTGAAGGGAAGTAGGAAAATTTTCTTCTCTGTGGTGATGTTACCTTCAGAGAGTGAATGGGAGGTGGGAGGGTTGGGTTTGAATAAAGCAGTGCACGGGCCATTGAAAGGAGAGAACTGACTAGGAAAAGACAGAAGTTAGCTGGGTACTCAGTTAAAGGTGGAAGGCCATGAATTTACAGTGGCAACAATATGGGGTTCAGGCGATTCTCCCTAGAAGAGCTTAGTTGCCCATGTATATGCATGGTTTTTTTATTTTTTATTTTTATTTTTATTTATTTTATTTATTTATTTTTTTTGGGGTGCACCAGGTTCAATCATCTGTTTCCATACACACATCCCCGTACTCCCTGCATGGTTTTTTAAAAATTATTTTTTGTTATTTTATTGAGATATAACTCACATACTATGAAACTCTCCATTTTATACAATTCAGTGATTTTTAGTATATTCACAAAGTTGTGCAGCTATCACCACTATCTGATAACAGAACATTTTTATTATCCCGGAAAGAAACTGTGTACCCCTCGGCTATCATTCTCATTCTCTCCTTCCCTCAGCCCTTGACAACAACTGGTCTTCCTGTGTCTTTGGATTTGTTTATTCCGGACTTTCATTGAAATGGAATCATAAAGTAAGTGGCCTTTGGTATCTGGCTGCTTTTTCTCAGCCTGATGTTTTCAGGGTTCATCCATGTTGTAGAATTTATCAGTACTTCAGTCCTTTTTATGGCTGGATCATATTCCATTGAATGGATATACAAGAGTTTATTCATCAGTTCATCAGTGGATGGACATTTGGGTTGTTCCCACTTTTTGGCTGTCATGAATACTGCTGCTGTGAAGATTCATGGACAGGTTGTTACATGAACATATATATTTTCAATTATCTTGGGACTATACCTTGAAGTAGAATTCCTAGGCTACATGGCAACCTGTATTTAACTCTTTAAGGAACTTCCAAAGTTCTCACAGCAGCTGTACCATTTTACATTCCCACCAGTAATGTAGAAGGGTTCCAGTTTCTCTACAGCCTTGCCAACACTTGTTACTGTTTATCTTTTTTATTATAGCCATCCCAGTGGGTGTGAAGTGATATTTAATTTCAAGTGTATGCATGTTGAAGGTGAGCACTTGGATCGACCCATGGTTGGGATTTTTCTAGATGACTCCATGGAAATAGAAAGCCTTCATGCTTCAGAGTGATGGCTAATGGATGGTTGAAGTGATGGGCTAGGGAGTGAATTATAGAAATGTGCAGGACTTACGGGAAGGAAACTATAAAACCTCACTAAGGGGTGTAAAGGAAACCTTAAATTAGTAAAAGATTCGATATTGTAAAGATGTCAATTCTCTCAAAATGAAATATAACTCCAGCAAAACTTCCAGTGAAAACATTTTGAAGGATTTGCTAAAATATTTATAAAGTGCAACTGGAACAATAGATGCATGAGAATACTGAATATATATTTGTAGAAAAATATGTATTTGAGGAAAAAAAGAACAATAATGATGAAGACTTATATACCAGATATTAAAATATACTATAAAGTTACTGAGCAATGTGGTTTTAGCAATGGAATAAGCCAATGGATAGATGGAAAAGTAGAGGAGATCCAAATTCACATGTGGCTTTATCATAAGACAAAGATGACATTGCATCATCAGAAGTGAAAGGATGGTTCATTTCATAAACGGTGTTGGGGCAGCTGTATTAAAAAAGTGAAGTTATGCCCCTATCTCACACCTTATAGCCAAATAAATTAGAAATAGATTACAATTTATGAGGAAAATGTACCCATTACATTAGAAGATGTATCCAGAACATTAGAAGAGAAACTTTGGCAGATGTGTGAGGGTTAGACTTTGTGGAATGGTAGGGAGATCAGAGATACAGAGAAGAAGGTCATGTGAGGACACATAGGGAAGATGGACCATACAGAGACACACAGGGAGGCTGTGCAGACACATTGGTAGGAGGCCACGTGAAGACACATGGAGAAGGAGACCATGTGGAGATGGAGGCAGAGATTGGCATGATGCAGCTACAAACTGGAGAGTGCCAAGGATTGCCAGGAGCCACCAGAAGCTAGGAAACTGCAAAGAAAGGATCCTTGCCTACAGCCTTCAGGAGGAGCATGGCCCTGCTGATACCTTGGTTGTGAACTTTGGGCCTCCAAAACCGCGAGAGAATAAATGCGTTTGTTTAAGCCACCAAATTTGTGGTAATTTGTTACTGCAGCCTTAGGAAATGAATAGAGTGACTAACCAGATTTAATTTGATGGAGGGAGTAGTCAGAAACATTACTGAGTTTTCTGAAAGATTAATACCAGAAGCCATGTTTGGTTATTCAGTCCTTGGGTAGACAAGAAGTTCAATTTAATGGTTAAAGCGGCCTCACAGATACACATGATGAATCTGAGAGTCTGGACTGGTCCCAGAGGAGCAGGGACTTTGTCTTAGTCACCACTGTTTCCCCAACATTTGGAACAGTTAGAACAGAACATAGCTGACACTCAGTGTCTCTTTAATGAATAAATTAATAAATGGAGGATATGCAAAAATACCGTGTCAATTTTTTAAAAAAAAATTTGTTTATTTATTTATTTATTTATTGGCTGCGTTGGGTCTTCATTGCTGCACATGGGCTTTCCCTAGTTGTGGAGAGTGGGGGCTACTCTTCGTTGCAGTATGTGGGCTTCTCATAGTGGCATGCGCTCTAGGTGCGTGGGCTTCAGTAGTTGTGGCACTTGGGCTCAATAGTTATGGCTTGCAGGCTCTAGATTGCAGGCTCAGTAGTTGTGGTGTATGGGCTTAGTCGCCCTGCAGCATGTGGGATCTTCCCAGCCCAGGGATCGAACCTGTGTCCCTAGCATTGGCAGGCAGATTCTTAACCACTGCGCCACCAGGGAAGTCCCAATGTGTCAGTTTTTAAAACAATGAAGACCCTGATTTATTTTATTTATTTTATTTTTTTTATTTTTTTTATTTTTTAATTTTTTTATTATTTTTTTGGGGGTACACCAAGTTCAATCATCTGTCCTCATACACATATCCCCGTATTCCCTCCCTTCCCCGACCCCCCCACCCTCGAGTCCCCCCCACCCTCCCCGCCCCAGTCCTCTAAGGCATCTTCCATCCTCGAGTTGGACTCCCTTTGTTATACAACAACTTCCCACTGACTATTTTACAGTTGGTAGTATATATATGTCTGTGCTACTCTCTCGCTTCATCTCAGTTTCCCCTTCACCCCCTGCCCCCTCCCATACCTCGAGTTCTCCAGTTCATTCTCTGCATCTGCATCCTTGTTCTTGCCACTGAGTTCATCAGTACCATTTTTAGATTCCGTATATGTGAGTTAGCATACAATATTTGTCCTTCTCTTTCTGACTTACTTCACTCTGTATGACAGACTGTAGTTCCATCCACCTCATTACATATAGCTCCATCTCATCCCATTTTATAGCTGAGTAATATTCCATTGTGTATATATGCCACATCTTCTTTATCCATTCATTTGTTGATGGGCATTTAGGTTGCTTCCATGTCCTGGCTATTGTAAATAGTGCTGCAATAAACATTATGGTACAAGTTTCTTTTGGGATTATGGTTTTCTTTGGGTATATGCCCAGTAGTGGGATTACTGGATCATATGGTAGTTCTATTTGTAGTTTTTTAAGGAACCTCCAAATTGTTTTCCATAGTGGCTGTACCAACTTACAGTCCCACCAACAGTGCAGGAGAGTTCCCTTTTCTCCACACCCTCTCCAACATTTGTTGTTTCCAGATCTTGTGATGATGGCCATTCTGATCAGTGTGAGGTGATACCTCATTGTGGCTTTGACTTGTATTTCTCTGATGATGAGTGATGTTGAGCATCTTTTCATGTGTGTGTTGGCCATCTGTATGTCTTCTTTGGAGAAATGTCTATTTAGGGAAGACCCTGATTTAAAGAAAAAAAATGAGGCTGTGGTGAGACAGTAGGGCCAGCATAGCTGTAGTTCCCGTAAATCCTGCACCTGTCTTTAATCTATAACCCATGATGCCAAGAGAAAGAGGAGGTGTCAGTTCAGACCTGGAGCTGCTGCTGTGACCCTGTGCTGCTGAAGTAGTAGCCTGGATTTCTCCTGCCATGGCACATGGCTTAAAGCCGTGTGTCCAAGAAGGAAAGAACCATCCTTGCAACCAATGACAGTAATCCCAAGTTAGATTATGGTATTAATGCACCAAATAATAGTTCACTAATTTCACATATTGAGTAAGAACATATTCAGTTGACAAGTAGTTACTGAGCCTGAGTAATGAATACTGTGCTAGGCTCTAGGGTACAGAGATCGAAGTTGTAGTCCCTGCTCTTAAGGTCTCTACAGGTTGTTGGGGGCTAGAGGCCAGACAAGTAAACACATAATTTTGATATAGTGTGATAACACGTCACTGTTATAAGCATGGGATGCCACAGGAGCCTAGAGCAAGGTGTGCCAAGTTGAAACTAGGCATCTTAGACTTCAAAAATGATTAAGTTCTAATTTGGGATGTATATGAAGAAAAGGCTTGGACATTGGCAGAACAGTTGGTTCATTTACCTCATAGAATAATATGAGGGGTGCTGAAAACACACACCTGCCCCCCGAAGAGCTCTGGCTGAATAATGCCTAAAATTTGTACCTTGAACAAGTATTTCTTTGTCTTATGTTTTCCAGGAGTCCTCTTTCAGAACACAGATTCCTCTGTAGGACTTTGTGAGGCATTCTAACTAGGCACTTTGTTGGGAATTGATTTTCCAAGTTGGTTTTAAAGCGAAGAGCCAATGACAAAGGATGGAACACGGTCTGGGTGAGTCTAGAGAGAGGATGAAGAAGAGGGCTCCCTGGGCCCAGAGAGAGCACTGGGCATTTAAGCACTTAAGAACTGCCAGGAAAGAGAGGAGCGAGTGCCTGGAAGGGGCACCAAAGAGAGTCTGGAAAATCCACAGCCTTCCCTTGGGCTGGGTCCGCCTGGCGCTCTTTCTCAGCACTCTGGACAGCTACAGTGGTGCATAGAAGCAGGAGCTGGGCTGTTCTGTTCTGTGTTTAAGTGTGAACTCGTGGCTCTTCTCTTTGGGAATGGAGCAAGAGACTGGATTTCTGTAAATGTGAGTTTCTATATTCTGAGTATTAGAATGAATCTTAGTTACTGAGATCATGTCTTTTATTAATCCAATGAAGTGTCTTGTTTATATGGATAGTCAAGTAATTTGATAGTGCCAATGTGAATAAAATCAATACCTATACTCACCCAGTTATCTTCAGATCAAGCAAATACCTTTCAGGGGTTTTGGTGATAGCTGTGACTGTTACTTGCTAGAATTAACATATTTTAATTTTTGATACCTTGGACTCTCTTTGCTCTGATGAACCAGCTAGAAATGTTGTCAGGGAAAACCTAAATTTCCTCTCATTTTCAGTCGTGAATGAATCTCTGATTGCAGTGATAAAGAAAAATCTTGGGTCCCGACTTCCTTGCTTGAATTAACACAAATGTAACATTCCATCTTGATCAGGAGATACCAAAGGCTGAAAATAAACAAAAACATGTGAGCACTTCATCACTCAGAGGAGATGTTTAATTTTCATCAGTCAGAAAGATGCAGACACGAAATCATAGATGTTTACAGAATTTTAGTGAAAGTTTCTGGTGATTTTATTTTTACTGGGTTTTAATTGTCCCCTGGGGCTATGTTGGTTGGCAGATTTGAGCTTTAACTTTAGCTTTTCTTATTCCTTACTCCTACGTTGGAGTAATGCTTTTATTTCTTTGCCTATATAGCCTTGGCAGGTATAATCCGTCACTGCTGTACATTCTTGATTATAGGAATGACTTTAGAAATAATGACTCTTTTGTTCATTTATTCAGCAAACACAGACTGAGTATAAGCTATGTGTAGTGAACTATGGGAAATGCTAAGAAGAAACAAAAGTATGTAAATCCTGGGTCCAACGATGTGTAAAGGACAGTGGATGACATAAATAATCATAGAAGACATATCTTCACCTCAAGTGGTTTATAATCTCACTGAGGAAATACTATAACCCTTACCACCTCTTCTCTTTTCAGACACCTTCAGTGGCTCTCTGTTTTCCCCACAGTCAAGTCCAGACTATTCTGCCCAGTATTCCAGGTTCTCTACAACCTCACCTCAAGCCATCTTGAAATCCTCACCTTCTACCACGCCTCCCCAGACCTTGTGCTTGATCTTTCTGCCCTTTTTCCAGATTCCATGCTCTTCCCTACCCTCGTGCCTTTGAACATTCTATTTTCTTTGCTTAGGCTGCCCTTTTTTATTCTCATTAGCTGGTAAACTTCTACACATTCTTTAAAACCAGCTCCTCTGTTCCTCTTTTGTGAAACTCCTATCCAATTTCCTCTTTCTCCCCCCAGTGGCAGAGTTGGTCTCTGGGCTTGTGCTAGAACATCTGGGATGTAGGATCACTTTGGGTAGAAGTCTTTGGTGCCCATAATATCGGAAGGCAATGATCCTTAGCTTTCCTGGCTCAGCACAGGCTAATCTGGCCCGCTCCAGGAGAATCTCAGTCTTTATGAAGGCAGGTTCTAGAGAGCCTTGAGGAGGATCTCCTGATTCCTGAGACCCCTGAAATCCCCTGTGGATGTGGAGGACCCAGAGTGTGCCTTTTAGCTCTTGAACATTTGTGGAGGCCCTCGTTCTGTTTCCTTATAGTTTATGATTTGCGTCTACACAAGCACTCTGTAAGAGCAGAGAGTGAGTTACAGCCGTTAACTCCATGGAGATCCATTATCCTGGACATTTTTTCAGGTGTGTTTTAATATTGCTGTATAATTTGTCCATAAAATGCATGTCTTCATAATAAAGTATGAATGGGTGTCTGTTGAAGGAAAAAGATCTCCGATGAACAAGATGATGACAGTACACTATTGGGGCCTGTTATTTAAGTCCTCATTGGTCACTTTCCTTCGAATCTAGAGGAGGGAGTGAAGGCCATTTGGCTAATGTGCTTTATGTTGCAACCTCAGAGAATGTGATTCATCCTACACTTGGGAGTGGTTTGCAGGGGGCTGAATGATTGAAGTGTGGTGTGAGTCTAGCATAGAAAAGCAGACATGGCAAGGTATTTTCATATGTATTTGGTTCTCTGATAAGCAGTTGGGTTACTGAGGTGATTAATACATAGCCTTGCCCTTTTGGAGAGAAAAACATTCAAAGAAATGTGTGAAAAAAGTGTTGTGTGCTCTCATAGAGCCTTGTGCTTAATTCTTGGAGAGTACCAGGCTGTCAGTGAAGAACAGCCTTAGGGTAGGACAGGAGATGGGGTTGAGGGGGAGACTTCCCTGAATTTGGACCTTGAGTAGAATATCAAGAACAGTAGAGTCTTAACGATAATCTCTCTGTGTAGTGGACAAAGGGACTGTCTTTGTCAGAGTCCTGGCAGAAATACACTCAAGGCAGACAGTTGGAGAAAGCAGAATGAAGGTATCATTTACAAAGATGTGGGCAGGATGATTAAAAGAAACCAACAATGGGTGGTAGAGCACCCAGGAGCTAGCAATAGCTTTATTGCTCCTAGACCCAAAGGGGCAAGAGGAGGGAGCGATTAAGAGAATAGAACTGGGTTGTTGGAGAGGATCACCCTACAGGACTGTGCCTTTCAGTGTCCTTCAGGAAAGGAACACGGCCAATGCCAAATTCTGGCATGGCAGGGAGAGACAGCCAGAGGAATACACTCCCGGCTAATCTCTATGCTGTCCAATCTCCCAGCAATGTCCCCCATTGGCCAAACTCAACTAGAAGCCAGAGGTCAAGGGAGCCCATTGATGCATAGTTGGTACAGGACATGAACAATGTAGAGAAGAGTGGAGAGTGGTTCTGGAAGAGCAAACAAAATATCCAGCAGAGGAACTTATTTGGCACAAGTGCAAATAATATTCAGCAATATTGAGGGCTCTGCACACAATTGACACAATGAATTTAGTTGTACCAAATAGGAAGGAGAGGGGCTTTTCACTGAGTGAGCCAGGGGAGCTTCCTCATCAACTGGAAGAGAGGCCACATTGTCTAAAACCTGTAATTTGCCATTTGGTTTCTTTTCTTTTTTTTTCTTTAAGAACTTTTATTGAGATACAATTGACATACAATAAACTGCATGTATTTAAAGTGTACAATTTGATTTTTCTTATTAGTAATGTGTATATGGGAATACCAATCTCCCAATTAATTCCCCCCCAATACCCACCCCGCCCCACGCTTTCCCCACTTGGTGTCCATATGTTTTTTCTCTACATTTGTGTCTCTATTTCTGCCTTGCAAACCAGTTGATTTGTACCATTTTTCTATATTCCGCATATATGTGTTAATATGCGATATTTGTTTTTCTCTTTCTGACTCACTTCACTCTGTATGACAGTCTCTAGGTCCATCTACGTCTCTACAAATGTCCCAATTTCATGCCTTTTTACAGCTAATATTCCATTGTATATATGTACCACATCTTCTTTATCCATTCATCTGTTGATGGACATTTAGGTTGCTTCCCTGTCCTGGCTATTGTAAATAGTGCTGCAGTGAACGTTGGAGTGCATGTGTCTTTTTGAATTATGTGTTCTCTGGGTATATGCCCAGTAGTGGGATTGCTGGGTCATATGGTAACTCTGTTTTTAGTTTTTCAAGGAACCTCCATACTGTTTTCCATAGTGGCTGTATCAGTTTACATTCCCACCAACAGTGCAAGAGCATTCCCTTGTCTCCACACCCTCTCCAGCATTTACTGTTTGTAGATTTTCTGATGATGCCCATTTTAATCGGTGTGAGGTGATACCTCATTGTCGTTTTGATTTGCATTTCTCTAATAATTACTGATGTTGAGCAGCTTTTCATGTGCCTCTTGGCCATCTGTATGTCTTCTTTGGAGAAATGCCTATTTAGGTCTTCTGCCCATTTTTTGATTGGGTTGTTTGTTTTTTTGATATTGAGCTGCATGAACTGTTTATATATTTTGGAGATTAATCCTTTGTCTGTTGATTCGTTTGCAAATATATTTTCCCATTCTGAGGGTTGTCTTTTCGTTTTGCTTATAGTTTCCTTTGCTGTGCAGAAGCTTTTAAGTTTCATTTAGTCCCACTTATTTATTTTTGTTTCTATTTCCATTACTCTAGGAGGTGGATCAGAAAAGATGTTGCTGTGATTTATGTCAAAGAGTGTTCTTCCTTTGTTTTCCTCTAGGAGTTTTATAGTGTCTGGCCTTACATGTAGGTCTCTAATCCATTTTGAGTTTATTTTTGTGTATGGTGTTAGGGCATGTTCTAATGTCATTCTTTTACATGTAGCTGCCCACTTTTCCCAGCACCACTTATTGAAGAGGCTTTCTTTTCTCCATTGTATATCCTTGCCTCCTTTGTCATAGATTAGTTGACCATAGTTTAGCTCTGGGCTTTCTATCATGTTCCACTGATCTATATTTCTTTTTTTATGCCAATACCACACTGTCTTGATTAGTGTAGCTTTGTTGTATAGTCTGAAGTCAGGGAGTCTGATTCCTCCAGCTCCATTTTTTTCCCTCAGGATTGCTTTGGCTATTAAGGGGTCTTTGTGTCTCCATACAAATTTTAGGATTTTTTATTCTAGTTCTGTAAAAAATGCCATTGGTAATTTGATAGGGATTGCATTGAATCTGTAGGTTGCTTTGGGTAATATAGTCATTTTCACAATGTTGATGCTTCCAATCCAAGACATGGTATATCTCTCCATGTGTTTGTGTCATCTTTGATTTCTTTCATTAGTGTCTTATAGTTTTCTGAGTACAGGTCTTTTACCTCCTTAGTTAGGTTTATTCCTAGGTCTTTTATTCTTTTTATTGCAATGGTGAATGGGGTTGTCTCCTTAATTTCTCTTTCTGATCTTTCATTGTTAGTGTATAGAAATGCAAGAGACTTCTGTGTGTTAATTTTGTATCCTGTAACTTTACCAAATTCATTGATTAGCTCAAGTATTTTTCTGCTGGCATCTTTAGGATTTTCTATGTATAGTATCATGCCGTCTGTGAACAGTGACGGTTTTACTTCTTCTTTTCCAATTTGAATTCCTTTTATTTCTTTTTCTTCTCTGATTGCTGTGACAAGGACTTCCAAAACTATGTTGAATAGTAGTGGGGAGAGTAGACATCCTTGTCTTGTTCCTGATCTTAGAGGGAATACGTTCAGTTTTTCACCATTGAGAAGGATGTTTGCTGTGGGTTTGTCGTATATGGCCTTTATTATGTTGAGGTAGGTTCCCTCTCTGCCCACCTTCTGGAGAGTTTTTATCATAAATGGGTGTTGAATTTTGTCAAAAGCTTTTTCTGCATCTATTGAGATGATCATGTGGTTTTTATCCTTCAATTTGTTAATATGGTGTATCACATTGATTGATTTGCGTATGTTGAAGAATCCTTGCATTCCAGGGATAAACCCCACTTGATCATGGTGTATGATCCTTTTAATGTGTTGTTGGATTCTGTTTTCTAGTATTTTGTTGAGGATTTTGTATCCAAATTCATCAGTGATATTAGTCTGTAATTTTCTTTTTTTTTTGTCATATCTTTGTCTGGTTTTTGTATCAGGGTGATCGTGGCCTCATAAAATGAGTTTGGGAGTGTTCCTTCCTCTGCAATGTTTTGGAAGAGTTTGAGAAGGATGGGTGTTAGCTCTTCTCTAAATGTTTGATAAAATTCACCTGTGAAGCCATCTGGTCCTGAACTTTTGTTTGTTGGAAGACTTTTAATCACACTTTAAATTTCATTACTTGTGATTGGTCTGTTCATATTTTCTGTGTCTTCCTGATTCAGTCTTGGAAGGTTATACCTTTCTAAGAATCTGTGCATTTCATCCAGGTTGTCCATTTTATTGGCATATAGTTGCTTGTAGTAATCTCTTATGGTGCTTTTTATTTCTGTGGTATCCATTGTAACTTCTCCTGTTTCATTTCTAATTTTACTGATTTGAGTCCTCTCCCTCTTTTTCTTGATGACTCTTGCTAGAGGTTTATCAATTTTATTTATCTTCTCAAAGAACCAGCTTTTAGTTTTATTGATTTTTGCTGTTGTTTTCTTTGTTTCTATTTCATTTATTTCTGCTCTGATCTTTATGATTTCTCTCCTTCTACTAACTTTGGGTTTTTTTTTTTTATTCTTATCTAACATGTATTTGTATCTCACTGAAGGTAAAGCAAAACGTCTTGTTTATTGGGTAAGTATGGCCTGCTGTATGTGTACACTGCAGTGAAATTTAAAAAATACTGTAATTATAATTTTAGAACTTTAGGATCTGAATAGATGCCAGTGTTCTCTCCTTTTTTAAATATGGGTAAAGAAAATCCTTTGAAAAGTGTTGGAAGCTTGGACAAAAATTCCATAACTATATTCTTAGGATCACTCTGTAGAGTCTTCATGATTCAGATGATACAAGGGAAGCTTCAATTCAACCTTTTAGAGAAGATATTCCAGCTCTCATGATCTCATCAACCAGGAGAATGTTGGTGTCAGTCACAGTGCAGGAATGAAGAAGCTGTTTCTTTACACAATAGTTATCCCATATGCCTACTTTTGCTGCATACTTCTACCATTGGCTCACCTGTGTTCAAGTCCACACCTACAAGTTGACCTGATTCTGAATGCTCTGCTTGAACTTTAGCTAGTGTTTCCTGAAGGTCAAAACCAGAGTTCTGAGCAAGAACCTTGGGAATAATGAGCAATGCATCAGCAAATGCTTGAACTCCAAGTTGGGCCCTGCCCTTTACACTGGTCTTGTATTTAATCAGGGCTTCTGCCATTGCCACTTCCACTGCACCAGCACCTGGAACTATACAGCCATCATCAGTAGCATTTTTTAACAGCCCTCATGCCATCTCTTATTGCATCTTTGATTTGAGTAAGTGTGTGCTTATTTGGTCCTTTGATCAATAACATGACCGAGCGAGAATTATTACATTTCTCAATAAAGGTGAACTTCTCTTCTCCCAATGTATATTCATAGACAAGTCCTGCATGTCCCAAACAATCAGGATTTAAGTCATCAAGAGAATTTAGGGCTACCCCACCACAAGCAAGAGTCAGCCTTTCCATATTTCTCCTTTTAGCTCTGTGCAGAGCTACTATGCCTTCTTTTGCAAGAGCATGTAGGGAAAAGGGGTCAGTTCCCTTTTGATTAATAATCAACAAATCCTTTATCTGAATCACCACAGACTTTCTTTTTCAGGTCGATTATTTTTTTAACTTTGTCTTCAATGAATTTTCTCTCAGCTTTCACTAGTTTCTCTCTCTCCTCTGCACTTTTATAAAAAAAAAGCCAGAATTCACTTCTGTTTTTTCATATTCTAATGACACATTGCACGTGAGGATGTATGCATCTTCTACTCTCTTTCTCATATCAGGATGCCGTGCCCCATGGTCCAAAACAAGACCTCTGATTAAGCTTGTACTGGTTTCAGACTTGAGACTGTCTCATCTCCATGATCTCAACCATGAAGAGGTCAATAGGTTCATCTTGCTTTTTAATGGCTAAAATGGAGTCCACTACAACCTCTGTTAAGATATCAGCAAGTTCAGCATGAACTTTAGTACATAGAGATGTTCTGGCTACGTCCATCAGTGTTTCCCTGTCCATCTCTTTGTTTACTTTGACTTGTTCCAAAAACTGAAGTGCTTTTTCCTTCAAATCCTTCTGTAATTATTCTGGTATGAAGACCTTCAGAAATGTAGAGATCCGCCTGCTTCAGGGGCTCTCAATCTCTCTCAATGATTAGGACATTGGAAGTGGTACCATCACCAGTTATAGCATCCTGGGCTGTTGCTACTTTGGCTATTAAGGAAGCTGTTGGCTGTTGAATTTGCATTTCGTGAAGCAGCACATTTCCATCTTTAGTGAGCTTGATGTCTCCAGCACCAGAAACAAGCATCTTCATGGTGCCCTTAGGTCTCAGCTTGGTCCTCAGCACATCCTGCAGCCCCCAGGGCCATGCTGATGTTGACCACCAGCACCGCCTGGGCTCGGGACACCTTGACCTTGGGGTTCAGGGTTTTTACCGCTGCTACAGCTGACCCAGCAGAAGAAAATGAGGGAACGCGGCGTGTGGAAACCAGTGCCAGTTCAGTGTGGCCCTAACTTTGGATTTTGTTTGCTCTGCTTTCTCTTGTTTCTTTAGGTGCAAGATTAGATTGTTTATTTGGAATTTTTCTTGTTTTTTGAGGTAGGATTGTGTTGCTATAAACTTCCCTCTTAGAACTGCTTTTGCTGCATCCCATAGGTTTTGGATCATTATGTTTTCATTGTCATTTGTCTCTAGGTATTTTTTGATTTCCTCTTTGATTTCTTCAGTGATCTCTTGGTTATTTAGTAGTGTATTGTTTAGCATCTGTGTGTTTGTGTTTTTTACAGTTTTTTTCCTGTAATTGATTTCTCATCTCATAGTGTTGTGGTCAGGAAAGATGCTTGCTATGATTTCAATTTTCTTGAATTTACCAAGGCTTGATTTGTGACCCAAAATGTGATCTATCCTGGAGAATGTTCCATGTGCACTTGAGAAGAAAGTGTAATCTGCTGTTTTTGGATGTAATTTCCTATATATAGCTATTAAATCCAGCTGGTTTATTGTGTCATTTAAAGTGTTTCCTTATTAATTTTCTGTCTAGATGATCTGTCTATTGGTGTAAGTGGGGTGTTAAAGTCCCCTCCTGTGATTGTGTTACTGTCCATTTCCTCTTTCATAGTTGTTAGCATTTGCCTTATGTATTGAGGTGCTCCTATATTGGGTGCATATATATTTATAATTGTTATCTCTTCTTCTTGGATTGATTCCTTGATCTTTATGTAGTGTCCTTTTTTGTCTCTTGTAACATTTTTTATTTTACTGTTCTTTTTTTTTGGCACACGGGCTTAGTTGCTCTGCGGCATGTGGGATCTTCCTGGAGCTGGGATCAAACCCGTGACCTCTGCATTGGCAGGCAGATTCTTAACCACTGCGCCACCTAGGAAGCCCACATTTTTTATTTTAAAGTCTATTCTATCTGATATGAGTATTGCTACTGCAGCTTTCTTTTGATTTCCATTTGCATGGATTATCTTTTTCCATCCCCTCACTTTTAGTCTGTATGTGTCCCTAGGTCTGAAGTGGGTCTCTTGTAGACAGCATATATATATGGGACTTGTTTTTGTACCCATTCAGCCAGTCTGTGTCTTTTGGTTGGAGCATTTAGTCCATTTGCATTCAAGGTAATTATTGATATGTATGTTCCTATTACCATTTTCTTAATTGTTTTGTTTTTATTTTTGTTTCTGTAGGTCCTTTTCTTCTCTTATGTTTCCTGCTTAGAGAAGTTCCTTTAGCATTTGTTGTACGGCTGGTTTGGTGGTACTGAATTCTCTGAGCTCTTGCTTGTCTGTAAAGCTTTTGATTTCTCTGTCGAATCTGAATGAGATCCTTGCTGGGTAGAGTATTCTTGGTTCTAGGTTTTTCCCTTTCATCACTTTAAATATATCGTGCCACAGCCTTCTGGCTTGCAGAGTTTCTGCTGAGAAATCAGCTGTTAACCTTATGGGAGTTCCCTTGTATGTTATTTGTTGTTTTTCCCTTGTTGCATTTAAGAATTTTTCTCTGTCTTTAATTTTTGTCAATGTGACTACTATGTGTCTTGGTGTGTTTCTCTTTGGGTTGATCCTGCCTGGGACTCTCTGTGCTTGCTGGACTTGGGTGGCTATTTTTTCTCCCATGTTAGGGAAGTTTTTGACTATAATCTCTTCCAATATTTTCTCGGGTCCTTTCTCTCTCTCTTCTCCTTCTAGGATCCCTATAATGCGAATGTTGGTGCATTTAACATTGTCCCAGAGGTCTCTTAGGCTGTCTTCAGATCTTTTCATTCTTTTTATGCCTTATTTTTTTTTCCACATCAGTGATTTTCACCAGTCTGTCTTCCAGGTCACTTATTTGCCCTTCTACCTCAATCTGCTGTTGGTTCCTTCTAGTGTATTTTTCATTTCAGTTATTGTGTTGCTTATCTCTGTTTGTTTGTTCTTTAATTCTTCCAGGTCTTTGGTAAACTTCTCTTGCATCTTTTCGATCTTTGCATCCAGTCTTTTTTCAAAGTCCTGGATCATCTTCACCATCATTATTCTGAATTCTTTTTCTGGAAGGGTGCCTATCTCCTCTTCATTTAGTTGTTTTTCTGGGGTTTTATCTTGTCCCTTCATCTGGTACAAAGTCCTCTGCCTTTTCATTTTCTCTGTCTTTCTGTGGCTGTGGTTTTTAGTTCCACAGAATGAAATACTGCTGATACTGCTTGATACTGCTGTTTGCCTTCTTGTGGAGGAAGCTATCGAAGAGGCTAGTGCATGCTTCCTGATGAGAGGGACTGATGGTGGGTAGGGCTGGATGGGTGGAGCTCAGTGACACTTTAATCTGCTTGCCTGCCAATGGGTGGGGCTGTGTTTCCACCCTGGTGATTGTTTGGCCTGAGGCTATCCATCACTGGAGCTTACAGGCTTTTTGGTGGGGCTAATGGTGGATGGACTCTGGGACTCCCAGAGGGCTCACGCCAGTGAGCACTTCCCATAACCCCTGCTGCCAGTGCCCCTATCTCCTCGGTGAGCCACAGCTGCCCCCCACCGCTGCAGGCAACCCTCCAACACCAACAGGTAGGTCTGGTTCAGTCTCCTATGGGGTCTCTGCTCCTTCCCCTTGTGTCCTGATGCGCACACTGTTTTTTGTGTGCCCTCCAAGAGTGGAGTCTCTGTTTCCCCCAGTCCTGTGGAGGTCCTGCAGTCAAATCCTGTTGGCTTTCAAATTCTGATTCTCTAGGGATTCCTTCTCCCATTGCCAGACCTCCAGATTGGGAAGCCTGACATGGGGCTCAGAACCCTCACTTTAGTAGGTGGACTTCTGTGGTATAACTGTTCTCCAGTTTGTGAGTCATCCACCCAGCATTTATGGGATTTGATTTGATCATGATTGCGCCCCTCCTGCCATCTCATTGCGCCTTCTCCTTTGTCTGTGGATGTGGGGTGTCTTTTTTGGTGAGTTCCAGTGTCTTTCTGTCGATGACTGTTCAGCAGTTAGTTGTAATTCTGGTGCTCCTGCAAGAGGGAGTGAGCGCATGTCCTCCTACTCCACCACCTTGAACCATTCTCTGCCAGTTGGTTTCTGACCCTAGTACTATGGAATGTGTACAGAGGTGTAGTGACACCAAGAGTTAAGGACCCACCTCTCTATTTATAGCTCAGTCACACCAGAAATGCATCTACAACTTTTTGGATGTTTCTATGTTTTAGTCAGTACTACCTCAATTCAGTTCAGTTCAATACAGTTCAGAACATTTGCTCAACATCTATAATTTTCTTTTAGATCTGCTCAGGACACCAAAATGAGAAGGCATAGAACCTTTCTTCAAGGAGTTAGATTATAGTAGGAGAGATGATTATGTAAACAAATTGTATAAATAAAGCGTGATAAATGTAAAACAGGACAGTAGAAGCTCTCTTGACTGATTTCTACCTGAAAAACTCACTGTATTAATGTTTAAGCCTTATTCTCTCTTAAACTGTTGTGGCTGATGTATTGCTAGACCAAATGTATTGCTAGACTGAATGCTTTCAGCTGGTAGTCTGTGTCTTTATGTATCTGTACATTTCTATAATTTGTGTGCTTTACCAAGAGCCTGCTACGTTTATGCAATTTAAGTATATATGAGGCAAACCAGCAAAGTATAAGTGCAAAAAAAAAAAAAAAAAAAAGAAGCTTTGATTTGCCTTAAAATTAGGTCAAACATTTTGGAAAAACTTAATAAAAACTAGTCACTTTAAAAAATGCCATTGAAATAGGTACAGGTAAGACAACCCCTCGTCTCTTGAACCTGACAGTGAGGATGATCTTGACACAGGTACGTTTGTTGATGATGGGCACAATTAAGATAATACCTTCTTGGGTTTCTGGATTTTTCTGTGAGGTAGGAGTGGGCAGTGATATGAGGGGGTGGGGGCTTGAGGAGAGTGAAGAAAGTTTGAAATAGATAATGTTGACTGTGGGAGAGGGAGCTCATTGGGGGCATATGGAAAGGTGGCACTGATGGTCTGCCTAAGGCTGGGGACCATCATGTTGTCATGGCACCAACCTAAATGACCATGTGACCTTCTCTCTCAGTGCCCAGGAGCTGGTGTCTAACTAGAAAAATAGATGCTCACAACCATCTAGGCATGGGATTTGTGGGGCAGTTGTGGCAGAAGTTTAAAGGGAAAAGATGGTTGGATGTTGCAGCAAAGAGTGATGTAGCCTTTTGTTGGGAGCTGCCGTCTTCTAGTAACTCGAAAATGATGAACGCAGAGGGAAAGAGGAGGGGCACCTGCTCTGTGTTCTCTAGGCCTTTTAGAAAACATGGAGTTGTCCCCTGGGCAGCACACATGTGTGTCTACAGGAAAGGAAATGAGCACTGTTCAAAAAGGACTGGCCTACAGCTGATACCACATCAAAGTCAGGAGAGTCTGTGGTGTACCCAGCGTGCTGTTGACTTTGGTATAAATAAACATATTAAGGGCAAAGTTATTGCCAAGTTGTTAATATATGTGTTGAGCATATTAAGCACCCTGAGAACCAAGACAGTGTTGTGAAATGCTTGAAGGAAAATGACCAGAAAAAGAAGGAAACGAAAGAGAAAGATAGCTGGGTTCAACTAAAGCACTGACCTCCTCTGTCCAGAGAAGCATAACTTGTGCAAACCAATGGAGGAGAGCCTGAGCTGCTGGCACCTGTTCCTCATGAATGCCTAGTGTGATAGGTGTGCATTAAACAAGACTTCTAGTTGTTTAAAAAAGTGATTTAAATGATGAGTTGTGATGTATAGTCTTATTAGGAATGAAGTGGATCCAGATGACACAGTGGGGCCAAGGGGATGGAAGTCTTGATGAGGTTAGAGAGCACATGTGATGAAAGGGGAGGTTTTGGCACTTGGGATTACAGGGATAGAGGGATTTCCGGTTTGGGTGTGGCCATGGATGTGATGGGTGATGTAGGTGAAGTGGTGGTGACGGTCAGTGAAAGAACTTAGAGGCAAGGGAGTTCCAGTGCATTCTTTGGAGACATTGAGACCACCTCAAATGATGCCAGGATTTGGGATGGAGGGGTAGATGGGGAAAGAGTTGGCAAAGCCATTGACAATAGTGGGAACAGTTCCAAGTAGGTCAGTAGGTAAGAGGCATGAACCCCAAAGGGTTTTTCGCTAAGAAGGGGAATGATGGTTTCACACTTCTGATTTTTACTTGACAAATCAGATCTCTTCTTCTATAAGTGCAAAACTTATGGCCAAGGTATCTGCTCCCCTTTGAGGAGGCATCTGCCTGATATATGTGTGAGTCTTATAGAAAATCTGAAAGTAACTTTCATGCCATATTTGGAACTAAGACTCACTTCTTGCTCCTATGATTCTATTTTGATATTAAATGTTTTCCTTTATGAGACATCAGTCAGTAAATAGAACAGAATGTATGGTGAAATAATTAAAATTACTTTCATCATTACAATTATAATATGCCTTGCCATTTCAAACCAAATATCCACTTATCATTCCTGAAATTTTGCAAGAAATCTATTATTCAAGGGTGCAGAGATGATTTTTTTTTGGTTGAGTTAAACATTTTTATGGATTAGATGTGAATTCAGTAAAAATAATTGAATTAAATTGGATGGCATGAATAATTCATGACGTAATTTCACATCAGTTCTAGCATAAAAATAAAGCTCTTGGTTTATGTGCTGGGAAAATGTATTTTATTATTTAGAAAGGTAGTGAACATTTATTATTTTGGAAGATAATTCACTTTATGATTAAATTGAGATATTAAATTGTAAGATTGAAAGAAAGCATAAAATTTGAACTAAGCCTTTGATGCAAGTCACCACTTCCATCTACTTTGACGAACCACTGATTGCTGTGTGTTGGTTGTTAGTGACTTTAGAAGATCTGCCTCTGTAGCCTTCTAGATCTTGAGGATAAGTCCAATAATTGTGCCAGAACAGTCTAGGAAGTGTAAAGGCTGCCAGGTGTTTCCTTTGAAGAGCAGAGCACAACTTTCTGGCTAGGTCTGTCTTCTGGGGCTGGACCCTCAGACCCTTGACTACATGGGAGACATCCCCCTCCTTCATCCTGCTTCCCTAGGTACAGGCTGGGTGCTTCTCTTTTTCTTTACACTTTAAATCCCTGCCAGGGGAGAGCATGCAGTTGGGACACTGGGCTGAATCCTGATGTGGGTAGAAAGCTGGCCTTTTGTGATCTGAATCTGGTACTAGTTGGAGACAGCTTGTTAGAAGACCTGACTGTGGGAGCCGTCAGTCCCCTTAACACGGAAAGTCATTAGTTAATGGCATCACTCATTTGTTCAAACACATTTGCTGTATGCATACTCTGTGTGTAGCTCAGGATACTGGGACACCTGGGTGAACAAAGCTTGGGGAGTTCCTCAGGGGGTTGGATGGTGTGGTGTGGTGGGGCTGGGGGCCAGGAGCAGGGAGGCACAGATCAAAGTTTCAATAGAAAAGTGAACGTGGATAGTCCAACACTTGGCCTGAGCCTTAAAAGGGAGTAAGGAGTTAGCTAAGCAGGAGAGGGGTGTGAAGTGGGGGGATCCCAGGAGTGGGAATAACCTGTGCAGTGGTAGTGGGGAGAGGGGATCGGTCTGGACCTGCTGGGGGTTGCTGGAGGGAAGTAGCCCGGGGTGGGGGCATGGAGTGTAGTGGGAAATGAGGCTGGAGAACATTCAGGGCCGGGTCATGTAAGACCTCAGCTACCAGGCTCACAAGCTTGAACTTGATCCTGAAGGCCAAGGGGGAACCATTGAGCGACACTGAATGATAGATACAATCTGTGGGCTTCAAAGTCATCTGAAAGGATCTAATTAAAGTTCTTCTTTCTAAACTGTTCAAAGTATCAGTTGGTCCACGAAGGTATTTTATAATGGACAATATGGTATCTGCCATGATTTAATGATGACCAGAAGTTCATTCACAGAAATTGATACCAGTAAGTGTCATTATTATTCAGCAATGTCCCATCCTCTATTAGGTTACTAGAGATTTTTGGCCATTTTATAGTAAGACAACCATCACTCCCTTCAAAAGGCCTTTGGCACAATTTTTTATGATTTGAGATTAATGAAAGGGTCAGGTTTCCTACAGAACTTGGCCAGATTTTGGAGGAAGGCTCTGTATATATTCATCTTTAAAAGGAAAGAAAGGAAAATCCTGGAAATTGCGCCACTTCCATACTATACTTGAAAGACTATCCCCTGGGTAGGAATCCAAAGTTCCTGTAATTGGTAAATTAACAAATACGGCCTGATGAGTGGAGCTGTGTCTCAGGTCAGAGTTGCTGAAGCCAAACAAAGCAGAGGAAGACAACAGACAAAATAGACTCCATTGCCCAGTATTTGTCACTTTTTCTTTTTAAAATAACTGCAGTGTTTTTGTTAAGTGATGTATGCTCACTATGAATGAAGTCAAATAGCACCCCAAAATGCAAAGAAAGTAAAACTCACTGAAAAACCCAATCCCTAGAGATAACCTCAGACGATATTTTGGTGAACGTGACTTCCAGACATTGATCTAGGACTCATAGTATTGTGTTCTTAGTCACTCTCAGTTTGTAAATCCCAGAGTGCTTTGTCCCCTCTGTGGAATATCCATTGAGGTTTTCTAGATTTTTCTTGAACTCTTCAACTTCTTAAATTAGGGACTACATTCCATTTTGTTTCTTCTCTTTACAGTGCTTGGCTTGTTTTATAAACAAAGAAATACCACACACACACACACACACACACACACACACACACACACACACACACACACACACAGGGTATGATGACAGGGAAGGAGAAACGGAATTGTTTGTAATGATCCTTGATTTGGATAACCCACTTTTTTATTGTGGTTAAATATATATAATATAAAATTTACCTTTTAAGCCATTTTAAGTATACAATTCAGTGGCACTAAGTATGTTCACAATGTTGTACAGCCATCAACACTATCCATTTCTAGAACCTTTCATCATCCCAAGAAGAAGCTATAGCCATTAAACAAAAACCCCAATTTTACCCTCCCCTGAGCCCCTGGTAACCTCTGTGTTACTTTTTGTCTCTATGAATGTGTCTATTCTAGGCAGAATCAGGGTTTATAAGTGGAATTATACAGTGTTTGTCCTTTTGTGTCTGACATTTATCGTTTAGCATAATGTCTTCAGGGTTCAACCATGTCGTAAGGTGTATCAGAATTTTATTCCCTTTTAAGGCTGAATAATATTCCTTTGTATGTATATACCACATTCCATTGGATAACCTACCCACTTTTTGAATTTGATTTAGAGTTCATGCTTGTGCTTAGTGGTCCTTTTACAGGGTAAATTTGTTTCACAAGAGTAGATGTCAGTAGATGTCACCTGGAAGGACAGAGGGTGATATATTAAATGATATTCTCAGGAAGCCTTCCTGAAGCTTTCTATTTAGGATTAAAACAATCAGTGAACATTTGATACTGGATTTGAGGACAGTTGTTGTATTTATTGATAAAAGAGAATTGAGTAAATTAGCAAGTACTTTAGCTAACTTGATTAAAATTCAAAAGGTTGCTGTTAGGTAGAAGGAATACATAATTTAAAGATGTCAGAGTTAGAATCAGTAGAGAAATTCAGATATGAAAACCATATGTTATTATCTTTATGGTGTTGTAGACATTTAAATCTTACTTAATTTCAGATTTCTTTAAATCCATTTAATCCATTCAGGAGGAATGGATTTTTTATTGCCCACATGTGGAATGATTTCTCTTTGCACATGGGCATGCTGCCAGGCTAGTCTTTTTCTTCTAGGGCAGTGTTCCTCAAACTGGAGTGAGTCATGGACCCCTCCATGGACCAAGGTGCAGTGGGGAAGAGGAGGAAATCAGATATATTCCTCCTCTTGATGCATTCTTCAGGAGATCTTTAAGAAATTTCTATTTTAATTCCCACGATAGTAAAACCTTAACATAAACATGTTCAAGATCATGTGGTGTTACCAGAGTTGCCATTTCTGATTTTTACTACCTTTTAGTATCCATCTGTGACTTGTATTAATTTATAATTCTTCCGAGGCATAGCTCTTGAGGCTCGTGTGGCTCCCTTAGCTAGTAGTTGAGCCTTGAAAACCAGCTGCCCAGCATTCACCTCTAGGCTTGGCTTTGTTGTCTGTACAAGTATATTTTATGAAGGAGGTTCCACCCCTGGTGATATTCCAAATTTAGGTCAGTCTCCAGAATGGGAAGGGGTTAGAGTATCATATGTTTTTAAACAGTTCTAAAGACCCGCTGAAAAGTTCTTTGCTCTCCAGCTCTTCCTTTTCATCAAAGGTATTGTTCATCACCTCATTTATTTGTTCATCCAACAAATACTTATTGAATGTTTACCATACAATGGACACATTGCAATGAATCATATCAAAAGCTTGTTATGTTAACCATATTTACAAGGGAAAGTCAAAAATTATCCACACTCTGGCTGTGGAATTTATTTTAATTAACTTTTAGAAAAGACAAATACATCATTTTCCGACATAATCTCCTTGCTTTTCAGTACACTTTGTCCATCTGTCAACAAGCTTTCATATTCCTTCATTAAAAATGTTTTAGGCTGAGCTGCAAGCCATGAATGCACTGCTGCCTTCACGTCTTCATCAGAAGTGAATCTTTGTCCTCCTAGGGCTGCTCTCAGGGGACCAAACAGGTGAAAGTCTGATGGAGTGAGGATGCTTTAACACCTCAAAACGAAGTTTTTACAGAGTGTCGACAGTGTAGGCAGAAGTGTGTGGACGTGCACACCCTCAGACCACGAAAAACGAGTCACTGCACGCTGCTCTTCTTTTGTGCAAATCACAAGTGGGGCATCCATTTTTTGCTCACTCTGTAGTTGCAAATGAACTGATGTAACATGTTCACACCTGCACAGCAGTGACTGGGGAGACAGTAACCTTGAACGGAAAAGGAAAGCGATGATAAGACTGTGACCAACAGGAGTTTTAGTATAACTGGAGTGCAGATAATTTTTGACTCACCCTCGTACATTTATTTTTTTCCAGAACAGGAGCTGAGCAAGACATTCAGGGCTCCTTGGTAAACTTCCTTTACTGTCAGCCCTTCTTAGGCAGCTACAGTGTATAATATGTGCTTTTTCTAAGTCTTAATTTTCTCACTAGTTGCAAGCCCGCACCGAGGGGAGAAGACTGTATGGTAACATCCCAATTCTATTCTGCACAAACGGAGGGGCTTTGTGGCTAATTGACTGGTTACATCCATCAGAACATCCTGTGCCTCTAGATTCTGGCTGCCCTAGACTGTATCTATAAACAGTAAGGCATGAATTTGCTGCAGGTTCTTTCCTGCCGTGGACACTCCTTGGCGTTATTGTCATTCTTGTCATTATTAGTGGTAACGGTGGCTCGGTGTGGTATCAGGGAGGCAGAGATGTAAAGAGAAGCCAGCACAGCTTTGGCATGAACAGACTGGCCCCCCTCCTTGGAAAACTTATTTGGCCTTAAAAGAATTAAAATGCACATCTTTCATGGTTGTTGAGAAAATTAAATGAAATAATATATTTGTAAAATGATAAGGTGAAGAAATTGCTGTGGCAATAACTCAAAACAGTGATTTTCCTTTGTTTGCCCTCAAGCCATTGCCCGTTCCCCCACCTTGGGTTCCAGGGGAACCATGAGCACCAAGAAGCAGGACTTTGAGGAGGAGAGGGAGAAAGACCAGTTGAGATTTTTGCTTCTTTGTTTTTTGTTTTGTTTTGTTTTGTTTTTAAATTTATTATTTTATTATTTTTTATTTTTTGGCTGTGTCGGGTCTTAGTTGTGGCACGCGGGCTCTTCGTTGCAGCGCAGACTTCTCTATAGTTGCGGCACATGGGCTTTTCTCTAGTTGTGGCATATGGGTTTTCTCTTCTCTAGTTGTGGCGTGCAGACTCCAGGGCATGTGGGCTCTGTAGTTGTGGTGTCTGGGCTTAGTTGCCCTGAGGCATGTGGGATCTTAGTTCCCTGACCAGGGATCAAACCCGCTTCCTCTACATTGGAAGGTGGATTCTGTATCACTGGACCACCAAGGAAGTCCCTAGTTGAGATTTTAATAACAGAATTAGGGCACAGAATTCACCAGGTAGGACTGTGTGCGTTGGAAGGGGTAGAAGTGCTGTTATTTGGAGATTTTAGGTTTTCTCTCCCCGTTCCCCCATTTTTGAGTCGCAGGAAGCTCAAAAAAGCAAAGATACCGGCTACTAGGAAAAAATAAAGACCCTCTGTATTTGCAAATGGCTGAGTTGAATCTGTGTCCAAACCTGCCCTTATCTGTGAAGGCAGTGCACACCTGGCTAGCTCATAGTTGCTGGTGACAAATGTCTTTTCCACTCTCCACATCTCCTGTTTCTTTATTTCATTATCTCGCTAGTGATCCATACATGTATCTAACCCATGGCACAGAATATGTAGTCACAGTGTGGATTGTAAAGCATGTGTTTCCCCATCAGCCCGGGTCCCAGCAGCACCCACCTTCCTTAGGAGAAGCCAGGTGACTGGGAATGTTGGGGTTGCATTTCTGGTAATCACAATGACCGGGGATGGCTACTGACATTATCAGAGATTCAGGACTTTCAGCAGCGGGCAGGACAGCACCCCCAGCACCCCACACCAGAGAACCGTCCTGCCCCAAATGCAACGGAACACCCTTTGGAAAACACTGTGGGTTTACAGTGTGGGAAGAGTCCTCAGCCACTTTGTGAACTAGAGACTGTGTATAATTCTATCACAAAGGATAACAAATTTTCAGGGGAAGTGAGAGAGCCTATGCCTCGACTGATATATTACTTGGTGACAATAGTGACTGCATCTTAATCCCTGCTGTGAAATTCTAGAGATGTTAAATTCTGACCTGTATGGGAATATTATTTCAGATTTTAGGGCATTGCTCTCACTGTTCTCTTAATATAGATATAGGTGAAATAAGGGTTTTTACTGTTTGGATTCTCCCCCCAGACATTCTTTCATTGGGAAGCCATTAGATAAAAATTGGGTAGGCTTTGTGGGCAAGGCATTTGACCAGGAAAATAATCTTAGCGTCACCGTGCACACACACAGAGATGGCACACACAAAGAAAATTTGGAGGGCCCTTTTGATATGACATAGGGAAACCAACAGTGCCAATAATAGCACAGGGCTATATCTCTCACAGTGCTTTTGAAGGCATAGAAAGCAAATGACAATTCCAGCGGTAGCTAAGATATATTTTGCACAGGCTGGAAAGAAACTGGCATTCTTATAGGAGTCCAGGAAATTGTCTTTGAGCCTTTGAAGGCACACAGAAAGCTAATGACACCTCAGAGGAATAGCGTTCTCAGGTTTTAGATGCCACAGATGCCAGCGATGCTAAAGCCAGGATATAAAACCTTTCTTATAGGGCCTTTAAGAATCCTCAGTGTGCTTTTATTAGCAGGCTGAGTGTGTATATAGAAATGTTAATGGTCTGTGGAGCAAACTCAGCTTGTTTTTGCAAACTAAAGAACTATAAAAGTTATCAGAAAGGACACCCATTCTCCTTCCTTCCTTTGTTCCTTATTTGTTTCTTTCTCTGTATAATAATAGAGCACCTATCATGTGCTGGGTGCCTTGGATACAAAGGTGAATCCAACATGGATTTGTCTCTCCAGAAGCTTCCCGTCTAATATGGGAGAAATATGTGTGTTAATATCTACCACGCAAGGTAGAAGGCAATAATGATGCAAATAAAGCACAAATTAAATGGAAATTTAGCCACAGAAGAAATTACTTCTGGCTGATAGGATCAAAGAAAGTGACAGAGGGGAAAGAGTGGAAATGGTATTTAACTGTTTTCAACCATATGTAGGATTTGGGCAGGTAGCAATTAGCTCTCAGGGAGAAAGCAGAGGGTATTGTAAGGGAGGGCACCCCAACCGGTGGAAGAGCGCTACAGAGGTAAGGGCAGGAGTGGTGTGAAATGGGAGGCAGCTGAGGGTTTGGAGGGTCCTGGCATGTTCTTCTAACCATTCAGTGAAGGAGCCTATACTTGCTGTTCTTAGTGAATGATTTGGAGTTCTGGTTCTCACATTTTGATGTGCTGTAGAAATTCCTATGTAACTTGTTAAAAATTCCAGTGCCTAGGAGCCCCTCTGCACATCACCACTTAGGAGATCCCAGGAATCCTGCCGTCCCTCCTGCCGTGGCCAGCGTGAGCCCTGCAGCCAGCCACTGGAGCCTGCTGTGTGTGTCACCGAGCTGGGACTCAACGCCGGGATGCCAGAGCAGGAGGGAAGTGGAAATTACTTTCCTAAGAAGTATAATCCCCCAATCTCCTCTTAAGCAACTACAATAACATCTCATATTTTATTTAATTTTCTTTTAATGGAAAAACCTGTTATACTAAATGAAAGGAAATGACTGGTTAAGAAGATCTGAATGATGTTTATAAGCCTTTTATATGATTTTTTTATTGAGGTTTTGGTCTCCTAATTGATGAATAAAGGGAAGATGGGGAAGACTGGCATGTGTTATGTTCTGTCAGGGTTCAGAGAGAGTGAAGTTATTCCCACCTTGCCAATAAAATTCTCAAGGTTGATTGCTGTTTTTAATTTATCTGAGCAGTGCTTTTCAGTGAAGTGACATTGGTCCTGATCGTTCTGTAAATAGGGTATTTTACCTGAGGAAGTGAAGTCTCCTCCTTCACAAATGAATCTGGGCTTTCAGATTGCTTATCTGATGTCAGTGATGCCTGATCTGCTGCACTGCAGTCCTCCCAGGCCACTGTCTGATGTTTTTGTCAGTAGGGCCTCCTGCCCCCAAGCCCAGGGTGTGGCTGTCATGGTGTATGTTTTGTCACCCACCCAAGTATGAAGAGCATTCTGCCAGCCAGTGAGCCCTGCACTTGTTTCTGAAACACCAAGGGCTGCTGTTCAAATGGCTTGAGTTAGAAATTCCCCACTGCCCAGCCTGTTGCAGCCCACCTCTCCCTGCTGACACGTCCTGACACTTCCCTGTACATCTAAAAGCCCAGCCACGATCCTGCAAGTAGTTAATACTAATAAGCATACTAGTTATCCTTTACAGAGTGCCTGTTTGTCAGAGCCTGAGCTAGGGTCAGAAAGGTTAAATGGTTTACCCGAGGTCAGAAGGTAAATAGGTGGCAGAGCCAGTCCACTAAGACATGGCTTTCGACTTTCAGTCTGGTTGGATCCCATGCAGGGGAATGATGCCTTGGCCATTTACTGTCTGCCATGTGGGCTAGGATGCTGGAGGTCTCCAAGTAGGCCTTGTCTCACATAAATTGTAGAACTGTCCAG
Organism: Hippopotamus amphibius kiboko; assembly: GCF_030028045.1. NCBI lineage: Eukaryota > Metazoa > Chordata > Mammalia > Artiodactyla > Hippopotamidae > Hippopotamus > Hippopotamus amphibius. The sequence goes on along the minus strand of NC_080187.1, from coordinate 53,784,070 downwards.
CTCTCAGGGAAGCAGAGCCATGCTGGCTGTGGATATTCTGGGAAGATGCCCGTGGTCCCTGGGTCCGTGCCAGCAAGACCTACATTTTGAATCCTGTTTTTCACAGACTGTGTGGGGAGGCGGCGAGGCTGGTTGGAGAGGGGAGGGAATTACTGTTGATTGAACACCAGCTGCCTGGGGCCAAGTGCTGTACATTCTGTTTCAGCTCATTGGGGCCTCACAACTGCTCTGTAAGATTCGTAGTATTGACACGTTTTAGAAATGAGCCCTGGCTCCAGGGCTCCCCACTCAGGGAGGTGCTTGGTGCACAGCCCAGCCCTGCTTTGCTTGCTTCGGTACTCCAGTGCTAAGGTCCTGGCCATGGGTGTGACTGGGTCCTAGGGTTCTCCCCTCTGACCCTCCAGGAAAGGTGTGTTAGAGACACACTGTACTAGGGTCAAACAGCCTAGGTTCAGACCTGGGCTTCACTGTGTACTAACCAATTGGCCCTGCATCCATCCAAACCTTAATTTTATTATCCCTAAAGGAGGAAAAAATAGCATTTTCATTAGGTTTCAATGAGAAAATTGCTATGAAGTAGTTTGCACACGGCCTGGCACGTGGTGTGTGCTCAAGAAATGGTGATGGCTGTTATTACTGTGATTTCTTGAGGCTGAGAATACATATCCTGACCTGTAAATCCACCTCTTTGGATCCCGTCTGAAAAGAACGTATGTGATGATAAATTATAAAATGTCTTTTCCATGCCATCTGTTTCCTGTGTTCACTCTTCCACTCTCTCTACCTTCCCACTGTTTGGTTACAGGTGAGTTTCACAGACGCTTAGATGCAAGTCTGTAACTGTTCCCAGACAAGAACACTGTAAAAAGAATAGCTTACCACTTCCTGGTGGTCCCCAGTTGGAAAACCCAATACAACGCTTTAAATTTTTCAGTGTTGAGCTCCTGTGTAGTCAGCATTCAAACCGGAGATAAGTTCTTTTCATGCCCAGCTGGTTGGTACAAAAAGGGAGTTAAATTTTTTAAAAAAATTTTTGTACAGTTTTTAAAAGTTACTTTCCATTTGCAGTTATTACAAAATATTGGCTATAGTCCCCGTGTTGTATAATATATTCTTGAGCCTATTTTATACCCAATGGTTTGTACCCCTGACTCCCCCACCCGTATATTGCCCCCACCCCTCCCCACTAGTAACCACTAGTTTGTTCTCTATAACTGTGAGTCTGCTTCTCAGAAAGGGAATTTTAATCAGTACCTGTGCTGGTTGCTCTCAAATACAGGTGACAGTGTGACATGCCCATGCCTGTGTCACACACACTCACTGTCAGGGCCTGCTCAGGCTCGAGCAAGCTCTGGCTCTTTTTCTAAGAGGCTCATTTTTCTGCACAATCTCTGGTCTAAATTTACCCACAGCCCATGGTCATTTCCCGGACAGAGGGTTAGAGCTGTGAAGCCGGTGGTCCAGAAACGGCCCACTGCTTTCGATAGGTCTGAGTAAAGTGTGGAGAAGAGAAGGCTTTTCCTGTGGCAGAACAGAGCAGTGAAACCAAGTGTTTGGTTGAAATATGTCTGATGAACCCACTTTAATTTTTGTTTAAAAATGTCATTACATTTTTTGTTCAAATGTTTTACAAGTTGTGTTGACTACAATGGAGGCTTTCTAAGAAATCAATCCCAAAGAACTCTTGCTGGAATATTCTGTATCCAAGGCAGGCTTTAAAAGTTAGAGCTGTTGCTAAGGGAACCAATGGAGGAATTTAAATGTATAAAGCTCGCTATTATATTTAAATTTCATGTAACATCTGACCCAAGCTTTACCTTGAGGTGAAGAGGAAAATGAAGTAGGAATTATAACAGAGAAAGACTAAGGAGATGGGCACCATCATTTTTTTTAGAACTCTCTACCATTAAGTGTTTTCTTTTACTCTTTTAATAAATAATTCTGTTTTTCTTTTTAAAAAGGTCCTAGATATGCTATACCTGCAGAGGTACCCTGCCTTTCAGGCCAAGCCCTCACCGAAGGCAATTTCCACCGCTGGGGGTTTCTTACCTTCAGAGAGAGCTAAAGTGATGAGGAGGAAATAGTTCTCCTGTGGTTTTACCATTGAAGCCAAAATCTCTAGAGTAACAGGAGAAATTCCATAGTTTACTTGATGTGATTTCTTTTTTTTTTTTTGCCAGCTCTATTCTACCTAAAATACTTTTTTTGGACTCTAAAAATATTAGAGAGAAAGAAGTAATTTCCTTGTACTGAAAAATGGTCAGAGCAATTCCAATAGCTAATATTAATTGATTATATTCGTAATATTGAGATATGACTAAAATGCCAGGTATTATCCTGTTGACCCTTGGACAACGAGGCGCTTAGGGGTGCTGACCCTCTGTGTGGTTGAATATTCATATATGACTTTACAATCGGCCTCTGTATCTGCAGTTCCACATCTATGGATTCAACCAAGCAACCTTGCGCTGTGTAGTACTGTAGTTTTATTTAGTGGAAAAAGTCCGTGTATAAAGGGACCCACACAGTTCAAATCCATGCTGTTCACTGTATTAGGAATTTAATATACATTATTGCACTTAAATTTATACTATGGTAAGTATGGTTCATGATCCCAAGCATATAAAATGCACAGCAGCTGAATAGAAGATGACAGCAATGTTCTCCGCATCTGTGTGCCCCTATGCTAAAAATATTTGGAGTGAACCATATGAAATTGCTGTTTTGTGAGCAGAAAGAGACAAATATCGGCAATTTCATGTGGTTCAACACAGCACGTGTTTGTGTATCCCCACCTGGCAGACCCAGGTATAGAATTTCCTTGGGATATATCTGACATTTCACAGGCATAAAAACATGTGGGATTTTCCACAAATGTATAACCACACAGGAAAGAAAAACTCTTAAAGTTTCCATCTAATAATTACAGATCTGAAGAGTCAGAAGGTTCCCAGGGTTCGTGTGGTGGCCCTGCCTGGTTTTACAGGAATGGGGCCCTGGGAGGTGAGGAGGTGTGCCTGCTGTCACGGGTGAGTTGGTGCCGAGTGTGAGGCTGGGATGCAGGCCCGTGCGGCGTCTGTAACGCCTGCTCAGCCTCTGCTATTGATTCTCAGTTACAGGCCATCAAAGGTAACATTGCAGGTGATATCTCTAACTTAGACGTAAACTCCCTGCAGTTGGTTGTACCAGGCACAGGGTTCTAGGCAGCAGGCTATCTAGGCTGTCCTGTGGTGCAGAGATGAGTGATGGGGAGGGAGTTCGCTGTCCTGTATGGAGGTGACAGAGGATGTCAGCTGACAGTCAGGTGAGGAGGGGGCAGCGAGTGCGGAGTAAGGCCTGTGGGTGCCCTTCTGGGATGACGGTGTGCAGGTGAGTGACCTGTGATGTGTGTTGGCCTGAGAGGAAATCCGCTTCCATCTCAAATCCTTGTTGTATAATACTGAACAGGGTATACACTTAAACAACAAAATGCATCCTCTTCGCTGGGATTCTGGGTAGCTTGTAAATCATCAGTGGTGTTGTCTTCATTTTGACACTAGCTGTAGGAAATGGCATTTTTGCCTGTATTTCTCACCTTTACTCAAAAGTATATTTTTAAAAATTAGCTTTCATATTTGTGTGTAAAGAAATTGTTTTGTAGTTTTGCTTAATTGAGGAACTTCAAGGTGCCTGCCATTTTGCATGGCAGTCATCTGAGAGATCCTGCTGACATTCGGAAGTTAACTGCCTTCTTTGAGAGCCAAAAAATACACACTTGGAATCAGCATTAAAAAAAAAATTCTGTGCCTGTTTCATCATAAGAGGACTGTGGTATACCAGGAAATGCAAGAATTCACTGAAAACTAATCTCATCATAAATGAGTTAGAAAGAATTGACCATCAGCTTAATAGGAATTAGTCATGTGATACTGGAGCTAACAGTTAATGCAGTGGTTTTCAATCTTTTATGAAGTGGGAAAACTCTTTTCTCAATGGAAATCTTGGAACCTTATGCTTAAAACAGATGGAAGCAGAGTGGTGATTGGGGAGGAGGAAGGAGCCCAGCCTGCTCTGCCCCTCTCTTCCTTAGATGATCTCCTCCTCAGAAACTTGCAAACCATTGTGCTAATGCATTCATTACCTAGATACAGTAATCCCTTAAGTAAGCATAAGTGTTATAATTTTCCAGGCACTTTTTTATACGTCATTTTGTTTGACTCTGGAGGACAGACAGCGAAGGCAGTCTTATCCTCATTGTCCCCATTTTTCATAAAAGGAAATTAATGATCAGAGAGGTTAGTAACAGGTCCAAGGCCACACAGTGAATATGTGAGGCAGCAGGGTTTAGAATGTATTTCTTCTGACTCTTAGTTTAGGGCTCATTTCGCTGAATCATAGGGTTGTTTATCATCAAAATAAAAATCCAGGCCTGTTTGAACTTGTGAAACTCTTTCTAGAATGTTTTGTTCAGTGGTGGCTGAACAAAAGAGGATGTTCAGACTGGGACGACTGGGCTACAGCGCTTCTCATCGTAGGTAGAAGGAAAGGATTTAAAAACTGAACCCCCCTTTGAGAGCTTATTCATTGGTGTGAACTGGTTTCAGTAAATGCACAAGATGCTTGGTAAGGGGGGGCTTGAGGCTTGATGGCTTGATGGCTTGGGAGCCTTAGGACAGGGTGTGAAAGTCACAGCGAAGGGAGAGAGAGAAGACAGCCAGGCTTACACTTCCTGTAGCTTCAGAGATGAGCATTCCCGGCTGAGGGAACACATGCAGCCCACCAATTTTCAAAATACAGCCTTTGTTCCTTTATCAGGATAAAAATTGAAGGCTGCTTTCATGTTTCTACTTCTCAAATATGTCAGTTTTTTCAATGACAGTCTTTCATTCAATATAGTAGGTAATCTGAATTGTAAGAATATTGTATATTTCCCCATGGGACTAAATTAAGCTATTTGCATTTTGAATGGAATAAAACACTCTAAAAACATTTTTTTCCCCTCCTGAATCACTCTTGGAAAAAGAGGTTGCTCGCCACTGATCTATTTCATATTATCTGGGTAAAATCCACTTTGCAGAAAACACACCTACCTGAATGCAATGATACTAGCACAGAATTCAGCCCAAAGGGTGGGAAATTTCGTGAGAGAGATTTGGGCTCAACCTGACAGCAGCAGCAGCAAAGTCACAACAGTAGCAGAGCTGGTCACCAGGAGCAGGTGGCCTCGTGGCCCCAGGCTCCCCATTCCCGGAAACGTACAGAGGTTGTGTACTCCCAGTCCTGGATTGGTGGTGCATCAGACCACTCCGTGTTGAGATCTGAGATTCTGTTATTTTAAAGGTTTTCGTTGCGCTGCTGTCACTTCAGAATGAGTGCTTTGACTTTCTTGCATTTGAGTAGATGATGCTGAAGAATATCTAGGTTTGAGTTTCTTATGGTTCATGAATTTCTCACTTTTGCAATTTTCTCGGAAAGAATCTGAGAACATTATGTGTTAATTGGACCAGGTTTGCTAATATATTTTAAGAGCATGTAATCTGTGAATTAAAAAAATGATCTGAATATTGGATCATAAAACAATAGTCTGCATACTTTTTATTTTAAAAACATCATTTTTAAGCCTTGGAATGACACTGGTGTTGATAAATGTGTCCTCGTAAAAAGTGAAGAGAGGCTGCTGATAGTTGTGTAAAGTGCCAGTATTTTCTATTTATTTGCATGGGTTTTCAAAGATTTTCTGTTTTTACTTTTGATTTTTTTTCAGATTTCAGGTAGTTTTCCCAAATGTTTGGTTTTGTCTTTCTTTATCAGCTTTATTCCTTAATGGTCTGTAATAAATTCATGTTTCAGTGTAGTAAGGGTGTTAGTACAAAATATTACAAACAACAACAAAGAAAAAACAAAGAGGAAGCCCCTAAGTGAACTCTTGTAATGCACATACTTTTTCAATTTATCAATTTTATAATTTGGATTTTCTTGCAGCATAGGTAGAGAGCACTTTTTCTACCATAAGTCACTGATCCACAGGAAGAATGAATCAAGGTCGACTAAGTAAAGAGCAACTTAATTTCTTCAAGAGAGAAATGCATTCTACTTCTCTGCCTTAAAAAATAAGAACGGGGAACATAAAACTCTATTTAATAAATGCTATAGATAAAAATTGAGATTGAGGATGAAAATAAAGAGGAAAGAGAGAGATCACATAGAGAAACACGTACACACACACGCACACACACACACACACACACAGAAACAAAGGTAAAAAAGACCTAGAGTAAGAGTCAGAGACAAAATGGAACAGACACTGAGAGATGAATGTACAGGGACAGATGCAAGGCTGGCAAAATGGAGTCCTTTGTGGAGGCCAGGCAGGCAATGGTGTAACATAATGAGAGGTGTGGCAAATGTGGGGAACTGTGGAGCGCCTGTCCTGCCTAAAGACACTCAAATCCAACAAAACAAAACACTAGGAAACCCTTCTGTCCCCTGCTGGCCACCAGGTTAGACCCCTGGGTTATGAACACCCACAGAAATGAGAGCTGCCAAGCTCTGTGCCAGGCCTTCTTCTATGTGCCTTACTTATAATGACTGTCATCCTCCTAACATCCTTTGGAGGTACATGCTACTACGATTATCCCCATTTCAAAGGTGAAGAAACTGATGCACAAAGAGGTTACGGACCTACACAGCTGGCATGGAGGAGCCAAAGTTTGAACTCAGGGAGTCCGGCAGCAGAAAGGGCTGTGTACACAAAGGAGAATCCACACAGACAGAAACATGCAGTGATACTCACACAGGCCCAGCCATCAGCCCTGCCCCTTCACCCAGCCTCATAGAAGGGCAGACTTGGAAATGGCAGAGATAAAGAAAGCACCTTGGAGAACAGCTAGGAGTCTTCGAGCTCTTGTGGAATAACATCCCACCCAACCTTCTGACTTTTGCCTTGCACATAATTTGTATCATGATTTTAAAGCTTTTGGCATTGTTGTGTACCTCTTAAAAGTATACAAATAAATGGGGCCAGGGCAAAGGAGTCATCTGCAGCAAATGCCTGCTTTTTAAATTAATGTTTTTTATTTGCCTGTTTTGGCCGGATGTAAACTTAAAGTGACTGAATTTGCTAGAGACAATAAAAAGTTGGGAACTTTTTTTTTGCCAGATGAAAATGGTGTTCTAGAAGGATTATCATGGTTGTGTTGTGCCCAGCGTGTGGTACACAATTGTTGACTAATCGAATCACAACATCTAGCAGTTCTTTGACAACAGACCCCCTCACAATTTTGAGGATGTGTTTACATGCAGTATTTACTAATTATTGCAGAAACTTCTTGAAGTAAGCAAGGTAGATGATGTTATTACCATTTTACAGATGAGGAAACCAAGATCCTGAGGGCCAAGGGACTTGACCAAGGCTCACAGCTGGTGAGTGATCCAGCTGGTACCCAAGGGCTCTGCCTCTAAATCAGGTTCTTTCCACAAGGCTGCACTACCTTTCAATGATTTAAACTGAAAGCCATGGATAAATCTTGAGGAAAATGTGTTTTCTTCTAGAGTTGTAGCATTTCTGAAAAATGTGAAGCTCTGATCTTTTCCCCCTGTCTTGGAAGGAGGAATATTAAGTATCTAAAGTGTTTAAATTTCCTTAACCCCCTTTCAGCCTTTAACCCCTTTTAAGAGGATGTTTAGGACAATGATTTCTCTGTTTATTTTTAAAGTCTCACTTTTTGTTCCTCTGCAATTGAAAGAGAATATTGAGCATGATGTTTTCATGCCGTAGATTTTTCCTAGGCTGTTGATAAGATCTGTTTTTATAAAGGCTCACTGCCAAAGTCAGTTGTACTAATAGCCACAAGAGTTAAAGTGATATGGACCAATGCAAATTTTTCTGTCGCATAGTTTTGAAATTATTTTGGGTAGATGTTGGAAAGTAGCATTATTTTAAAGCTATGTTCTTATTTTTCACAATCTTAATTGAAAATTAAACATCATTGGGAACAAAGGAAATACCTTCTCTTTCCCGACGCCCACTCTCCTCTTTTATTTGTTCCTCTCTCCTGCAAATTCGGAGAACTTTGTTATTTTGAGTGAGAGGTAAATATTGTACTGGGACATGCCTCGACTCCCTCTGTTCCCTAAATCAAAGAATTAAGCATTATTTTATCAAAAGAATGATATGAAAGGAAGATTCCCTTTGCCATAATTTTGTTTTGTCCTCTCCTTTCAGGGGAGAGAGGGGCTGCAGTGTGCTTAATTTTTTTCCCCGCTACATCTCCTGTGCGTACATGTTTATCCCTCATATTATCTGAGACCAGCTGAAGAGGGAGTGTTTAGAAAAAAAGAGAAGAAAGCTAATACAAGTTGAAAGTAAGATGCTTGCATCTTAATTTTAAGAGAACACAGAAAGCCAAATGCTTTCAGAAAAGGGCCCCTTCATGGAGTAATTTGCCTGCTATGGCATCACAGTTTGTTGTATAATTTCAGCCCTGTTACTATGGAAACCTGCTTTAGTGTAGCAGTGATTGTTAATCAGGATTTGTCGTTATTCTCCTTTCATCACGAGGCTCTATATCCTTATGGATTAAATCACAGTTCTCATTGACAATGGCATAGATCAAACATTATTGCCACACATAAAACCCTGGGCCGCTCCCTGTCATTTCCCAGCACTACCAGGAGCCATGCATGCCAGCCCGAGTCTAACTTTTACAAGGAAATCAAGGCTCCTCTTGGCTCCTCTGCTATCTGCCGTCATGACAGAATGCCAAGTAGCCAAGGAAGAGGGCTACTTTCATTTACACGTGCCCTGTGCCGACGGGAAAGGCGAGCATCATTTCATGTCTTTGCAAACCCGAGTCTGCAGACACAGATCCAGGCGAGAAGTTGTTTCAGGCTGATTGCTGACTTCTTCAGTCCTTTTCCTGTGTTTGCATGTCGTCAGGTATTTAACTGAACTCTTCTTCTTGGAGCAGCACGCTTTCCCTTTCTTTGCCATCGATTTTCTGGAGTGCTAGCTGTGGCCTTGTTCTAGGAAGACCGTGTCAGGATGAGGAAGCCAGGCTACTACCCCAGCTGCTGTAGACGTTCTGTTGTAAAACCCAGAGAGCCCCTCGGGGCTGCAGAATGACCTCTGTCCTTGCCACTGTGGAGGGTTGGGCGATGATGACCTTGTCTGGACAGGGAAGTTCACAGCCCTAAGTTAGAGTGCCCGACTTAGGAGTGCCAGATGGCCACCATCTCTGGGCAAGTCAGCTTGCAGGAATATGGGAATGACAGAGCTGTAGCTATGTGTTGTTCTGGTTTCAGGGCTCTCGCCAGCCACCATGTGCCTTCTGATTGCTAACTGATTTGTTTGGGAGCAAGAACCTTTACACTGTGCTGGTTCATAAGTGGCCTCCGGAGCCAGTCTGCCTGGGTTCCATTTCTGGCCCTCCCACTTACTAGCTGTGTGGCCTTGGCAAGCTTTTTAACCTCTCTGAGCTTCTGAGTGTAAAATGAGGGTAATAATAGTATCTACCCCATGGTCATGAGGATTAAATAAGCTAATGTTTGTAAGGTGCTCAGACTAGCGACTGGCACGTCATGAGTGCTGAATGGGTGTTTGTACATAAATGGAAAAGAAACAACATTGCGCTTACATGTATTCAAAATATATTCCAGATCAGGTTATCCAAATATTAGTAAGGTGTTGAAAACAGCGCACCCCTCCCCCCCTCCACTCATCCCCCACTTCCCGCGCCCTGCTTTCTCTCCTTCATCTCTGCAATGTGCCCAGCCCCCAAGTATAATTCTGATTGGCTAAATTAATTCTGCAGCATCCTGCTGTGAATAATTATGTTGATCCAGTGTGTATTCTGATGCCTTTTTTTTTTCCCTTAGCCTAAATTATAATGTGACAATTGCGGCTCACAGCTGGCTCATCAGAGGTGGGCAGTTTGGGAATTGGCGCATCTGAATGTGCTTCTCTGTTAACCCTCTGCCTTGATTGCTTAAGACAAGACATATGTAAACCCCGTGATTATTGCCATTTGTTTGGACTTTGCAAAGACTCTGCCTTCAAACATAAAGCTGCTGGGTTTGTTTTGGGGGAGGGGGGCATATAGACGTCCCCCTTCCCCCTCCCCCCCTTCCCTTTCAGACAATAAATAGCTGTCAGGCTTATGTCAAGGATGAAATTATAGGTGCACATGAGGCCTTGATTACATTGTTTTGGAGAGATTGCTATTAGCATACTGAAATGAAGTCTAATTTTTCACTGACGGAGCTGAGTCAAAGCTCAAGTGACAGAGGCAGGGCAGATAGTATAAGAGAAGAAAGGTCCGGTCTGAGCCCCTGTTCCACACGGGGGTGGGAGGGTGTGCTTCTCCTTATCGTACCAGACAATAAACACAAAATAGTTGATATGAAAAACATCTCGTTGAAGAAGAAAGGCTGACTGATCAAGGATGAAATAAGACATTTGGGTTGGAGAAGTTTCTCCGTGAAATTACCCTGTGTGATTTTCAAGCGTATTTAATCCATTTTAAGGCAGCGTTGAGATTATGAGTCAGCCTGTGTTTTAGCTGAAGAATGTACTGTCTTGATTTTTTATTTTGCTTGCTGCCCGCATAATCCATTTCATCCTGTCACAGTCCCCACGCATGCATCCCCTGAACACAAATGCTTAGGATCACCCCATCTGCAGGGGGAGTGCCCTTGCTGTACTTTTGCCATTTATCCATTCTGATGATGTGAACATGCGGCTTGTTCGTTTTCAGAATCCTTTATTTAAAGAAAAGTTCTTTGCATGTGGTTTCCCTGAGATGTTTGAAGGACCGGTGCCTCATCTGAGGGTAGATTAAGAATTATATGTGTTTTATTATCACCGTCCGTGCTCACTGTGGTGCAAAGTTAAAAAATCACACACACACACACACATATCAATCACGTGCGTATGTGTGTGAGTATAAAGATAGTGGCATTGTAACTAGAAAGGTGGATCCGTACCATTCTTTCATTATTACTGTTTTTAAAGGAAAGAAATGGAAATTTAGTGTGGATGGGAGGGAGAAGAGGGTGTTCTTCAATTTGAAATCTTGTAACAGTGGAGAAAATGTATAGACAAACCATATTTTTATTTATTTGGAATATGTATTTTAAGTACCTACCAAGTGCAAGACATTGCGCTGTAATTATTACTGTTGGGGTTCAGAGGTGGATTAGAAATGGTTCCTGCGGTTTCCGAACATGTGGTCTTGACAGGATGAGAATGCTTTTGCCCACATAGCTCTAGTGGAGCCAAGAATAGTGGGACTGAAGAGGAAGAATCGAGGTTTGCTTTGCTACCTGCTGTTCAGGTGATGCCAAAGTAAATTGAGGAAGAGGGGGAATCAATGAAAGCTTAATGGACGAGATTGTATTAGAAGTACAGGGGGAAATTTTAAATAGAGAAACGGGAGAAAAACCGCTGAAGCAGAGTGAAACATGTAAACTGGTGAGAGGTCTGGTTTGGCTGGAAATTCCCACCCTGGCTATGCTTTTGCGTCACTGGAGAACTAGTAATACTGCCTAAACATGGATGGACCTAGAGATGATTATACTAAGTGAAGTAAGTCAGACAGAGAAAGACAAATATCATATGATATTGTTTGTATGTGGAATCTAAATTATGACACAAATGAACTTACAAAACAGAAATAGACTCACAGACATAGAAAACAAACTTATGGTTACCAAAGGGGAAGGGGGGGGGCAGGGATACATTGGGAATTTGGGATTAGCAGATATACACTATTATATATAAAATAGATGGACAAGGGGACTTCCCTGGCGGTCCAGTGGTTTAGAATCTGCCTTCCAATGCAGGGGATGCGGGTTCGATCCCTGGTTGGGGAGCTAAGATCCCACATGCCTTGCAGCCAAAAAACCAAAACATAATACTGAAGCAATAGTGTAACAATTTCAATAAAGCCTTTAAAAATGGTCCACATAAAAAAAAAAGAAACGCTTTAAAAAAATAGGCAACTAGAACCTATAGCACAGGGAACTATATTCAATATCTTGTAATAACATATAATGGAAAAGAATCTTAAAAAGAATGCATATATATAAAAAAAAAATGCTCCCTGAAAGCTATAGGGACAGAAAGTGGATTAGAGGCTGCCTAGGGTTGAGGGAGCTGGGGGGAAAGGGGACTGATTACTAATGGATATGGGGGTTCTTTTCAGGGTAATGAAAATGTCCTAAAATTGAATGTGGTGATGGTTGCACAAGGCACTAAGAAACATTGAATTGTGTACTTTAAATGAACTGATTGTGTAGTATGTGAATTATAGCTCACTAAAGTTGTTATAAAAAATAACTGCAACTTGGTCCCCATGCCAGACCAATGAGATCAGAAACTCGGGCGTGGCAGGTCCTCAGATGACTGTACTTGTGTCAGGTCCCCCTGGGCTGCAGCACAGGGTAGACAGAGGAGCAAGCCGCTGGGGGTGCAGGCTGGAAGGCTGGGTGGGCTTTAGCTTAGAGAGCTTTGCAGGTCTTGCTGAAAGGTTTGTGCTTCTACCAGCCAGAAGGAATCATTGACAGTTTTGAAGTAGGGCCTTGGTGCCTTTGGACTATTCTTTAAAAAGATACTCACAGATACGTGGAGGATGGTTTCTGGGAGTTGGGAAGCCAGCTGAGGCTATTTTAGCTTGTCCCCCAAAGAGGCACAGTGGCCCTCACCCGGTACAGATGATGGGCAGTGGCAGTGAGAATGGAGAGGAGAGGACAAGAGGAGAGACACAGAGACATCAGGACCCCAGCAGGGCCTGGTGGCTGCCTGAGGGATACACAGCTTTCCAGTCTGTGTTTCTTGAGGGACTGGGGAGCCAGGCCAGACATGAAGGTGGAGGTACAAGGAGAGGCAGGTTTGTAAGAGAGGACACGCAGAGCTTTGCTTATGCTGCATTTGAGGGAACACAGCTCTAAAGGGAAGAAAAATAACTTGGAGAGGCTGGAAAAGAAAGTAAGTTTTTCCATCATCTGAACTATTGCCACCAGTACCCATACGTTTTGCCACATTGCAAAATGACTGCCACTAAAAATGCCGCCATAGCGACTGCCAGGAAGGGCTGCGTGAGTGATCCCAGGCCGACATCAGATCTAAGCCTGAACTAGGGTGGGAGTGGACAGAAATGAAACTTTGCAGCTCTGTAGCAGATTTGATTTTATCCCATGAAGCTGGAAAGGGGAAGTCTTTTTAGAGTTACAGATTTTATTTCTGGGGACACAGGGATGAGATGAACCTTCTTAAATGTTGTGGCCTCCGATGCATTAAAAAGTGTGTGAAAACTTATCCCCTACGGAAATTCACCCCTTTTTTTTTTTAACCTTCTGTTGATGTTTATTCTACTTCAGGTAACAAAGCTATGAAATTCCATGTTGAAATTCACCCTATTTTAATTTTGGGGTCAGGGCTGAAGAGTTTGTTTCTATTCAGAAATGAAAAATGTTGCTTTTAAAATTAAGAATAGGAATTTATTTGTATTTAAAAAGAAATGAGTTATAGATGGAGAAGGGAGAAAGATAAGAATGGGTCTCAGAGAGAGGGGACTCAGCGCAGTGAGGAGTGGGAGTGGGGGAGGGGAGTCCAGGAGTGCATTTGTCTGCGGTAAATTGTTGTTTACACCACCTTCTGTCCTGCTTACCCTCCTAGACCCCCAGGTCCCCTTTGGTCTCTCTGTTTAATGAAAGGAGGTCTCACCTTCGCTGCCACATCAACACCTCTCCAGTTCTCACTAATTTCCCTTTTTTATGAAGAAAGAGGAAGGCTCAGAAACTTTGGGTAGGCTAACATTTTAATGACATTGTTTGGTTTTCATGGTATTTATGATGTAGCTGTGTTCTATTTGTGGTCAGTGTGACAGGCTTTCTGTTTCTGGTGGTGGTGTGGAGTTCTCTTTGGAAGAAAATGCATATACATCTCACAAGTGGTTTACATGAAAGGTATATGTAAATAATATTACGGCTGGCAGAAATCACGAAGGTGTTAGTGAAATGACTGAAATTTAGGAAGCACCATCTTAGAGCATGTTAGTTTGGCTTCATTTGTTGAGTCACAAACAGGTTGTCTCAGGTGGCTCCGGCTGCCACAACAAAATAGCACAGACTGGGAGGCTTAAACCATAGACATTGATTGCTCACAGCTCTGGAGATTGGGAAGTCCAAGGTCAGGGTGCTGGCATGGTCTGATTCTCGGTGAGAGCCCTCTTCTGGTTTGCAGACGGCTGCCTTCTCGCTGCATCCTCACATGGTGCAGAGTGAGTGCTGGTCTCCTCCTCTTCTAGTAAAGACACTCATCCCATCATGGGGGGCCCCATCCTCAGGACCTCGTCTAAATTCACCTCACAAAGGCCTTACCAACTAATACCATCACACCAGGGGCTAGGGCTTCAACATATGAATTTGGGGGGGTACAGGCATTCAGTTTATAGCATGGGGATTACGATATCTTTGTGTCATGGGAAATCGCACTCTGTAAGAAGTGCTGAGGTTGGTATCATGACATCTTGGGTGTGCGGCTACTGACAGATCATTCAGCCTCACTTTCCACATCTCTAAAATGGTATCACAACACCTATTCAGGACTGTTTTGAGGCATAAATGAAATAACATTTGAGCAGCTTGCATCTCTTAAGATTGGTAAAATACCCCTCTTTTAAACTTGTTTTTTTTCATATATGCAAGATGACTGTTAGAATAAACTATTTTTATATTTTTAGAGAAGTTTGGAAAATATTTAAAAATGCATTTTAGATCTAAAATCTAAATCTAAAATACATTATGGAATGGTATCCAATAGCCATATTTTAGTTTTGTCTTCTTGATTTTCAGATGATATTATTGATCTCCAGATCTAACTCCTTTTCATGTAAATTAAAGAAAGAGTTATGGACTCCCTTCCTCCTCCCACCCCTGGCTTTTTCTATGGTTCACTTTCATTCTGGCCAATCATGTTCCCTTCCCCCCACCAATCTTTAAGTGTATTATACTGGGAATTTACTCATGCTTGCTCATTTGTTTTATTTTTATGTTGGAGAAGCAGTGAGTCTGGGATTGGGGCGTTCCTAAAATGTGTATGTGTGCACTGTGGGCTGCTGTGGTCAGGGGGAGGGCGGTCCACCCTTCCCCTGCTTCCTCTGTCAGCACCAGTTAATGGAGTCACTCCTTTCTTCCATCACAGCTGCCTTTGAGTTCCCACCCTGTGCTAAGAGCTGGGAGGAAAGAAGGCAGAGAGAAGGACACAGGGAGCAAAGCTCAGGGCAGTTTCTCTGGTAGTATCTGGCTATCCTTTGGGAGATACAGGAACAGCCTCTTCAGTGCTCACGAATTGGGGGAGCCCTATGCCACCACATACCTGGGATGTACCAGGTATTTCTGGAACCTAGTAGGTGAAGGTGACAGGCCAGGGTCCTGCAGGAGACCTCAGTCTGTAACAGCAGTTTGGTTGATGGACAGCCAGGATGTTAAAACTGAGCCCATAACATTCATGATTGTTTCTCATGAGTCGCAGATTTTTTTTTTTTTTTTGGTAAGGAGAACAGTTAAAAAAAAAAAAAAAAGAAAAACACTGAGGTTTTTGCCACCTTCATCTGTCATTTTACTCAGCCCATTGGTAAGTGCTATGTTTTTCTACTGAATGTAGTTAAATCACTATGGGAGGTTTTCCCACTCTATTACTCTGCTGGACTGGGGAAAGAGCACCCTAATGATAGAGGAATGCTTTAATACAAAAGTTTAGTTTGATACTGGGGAATGTCAAGAGCCAACTGAAATGCAGAAAAGCTCTCTGAGTGGCTAATGTGCAAAGAGGGAAAAATGGAGCTCGATGTGGCTTTTAGGATGTCCGCAGTTTCTCAAAGGTCTTTTCAAATCCAAGCAAGTGTATGACACAGAAATGTTGCTAATTACATCTGTGAAGGAAGTGAAACAGTGCAACTAGCTCAGAGCAAAGACCAAAGCAACTTTAGAGAGAAAATCAGTCTGTCATATTTGTACAAATATGTGCACTTCAATGATAATTACCATAGTCATTGTTTACTATTGCTACACTATATTAATTATCTATTCAATGATAATTAAATACAGAATTCTAAACATCATCCCCAAACAAATTACCTTTTATCAATTGAAACAAACCAATTAAAAATTTCAAAATGCAACCATGTAATCAACAGCTTAATGCATGTTAATTATGACCAAAATTTCAATTAATGTGTTAATATATGACCTCAAATCTCCAGAAACAAACAACAAAAAAAGCAGCCTCACTTAGCAATTATAGCCTAGTTTGATTGACAGATATCTGTGAATTTGTTTTTGTGTCTGGCTTGGTAATTTGACTTATATCAAAGAAGCCGACCTATTCACTCCTGTATTCTGAAGCCGCTGTGTAAAAATCTCACAGGGTTTGAAAACACAACTCTCTTCCCTGCAGCCCCTGCATCCTGTCTTCCCAGCACTACACTGTCAGTTGTGTCTCTTTAGAGCATGGTTTCAGCCGCCCCAGGATCCTGAGGAGGGGGTAGCACAGGCTGTGATCTCTTCATCTTGTAGATGGGTAAAGTGTGGAATGGACAGCTTCATGCCGCTACCTGTAAGTGATGTCAGGGAGCCCTAGCTGGTGTGTTCGCGTGTCAGTTTGCAGGTTGGGGGGGTTCAAGACGTGGCAGGAATTCATCACATGCCCTTTGTTCATGTGAACAGGGAGTCGTCATGAGGAAGAGTAGGGGAGGGAGGAATCACGCGTGCCTGCTTGTGGGGGTGTCAGGAAGGGCCTCACGGAGGAGGATCAGTGGATGGAAAGGATGTAGACAGGAGGAGATGGGGGGTGGGGAACATTCTAGCAGAAGGAAGGATTGGGTCAGGATACATGGGGTCAGGATACACGTTTGACTACAGCTTACAATTGTTGGAAGAAAAGCAGTGATGAGATAAGTTTTCCTGGGAAGATGAATATATCAGTTTTATTTCTTTTTCTGCATGTGCTACTTGATGAGAAGTCCTGAAGTCAAGGACGAGGTTATTTAAAAGATTACCTGGCCTTTTTATCTGACTTAAAATGTGTTACACAACTACATAGCATCAGTGTCCCATCACTTGACCCTTATTTCCTTGGTTTCTTATGACCAATTTATTGTAAGACTATGTTTTATTCAAAAGAAAACTGGGAGTGCTTCTAAAATAGTTCTTTATTTTAGTATGTACATACTTCCACTATGAAACATGGCTCGCTTAACCGCACTGGCAATTTTATTATGTGGAGTTAAATTGTGAGCATATTTTTTTGTGTATCGAAGTGGAAAGTCCCCTTGGAAATTCAGCAAATTGGACTTTAGCTCGAATAGGATAAATGAAGAATAGAACTCACTGGGTGTAAATAAATGTATATATGTGTGTGTATAAAATGTTATATATATACATACACATACACAAACACATATGTATACACATGTGTATGTAAATAAAAGAAATAAAATAGAATTGAGTCATAAAAGTATAAGTATGTCAAATATAAAATCTATTAGAGGAGTTTGTTTTTATGACTCAGAAGGGAGGTGTAATAAAGAAGTATTTTTAAGACCAAGAACTAGTGTGTGTCAATTTCTTTTTGCTCAATTCCTCATCTTCTTGACAGGAAGATGAGTCACTGGATTTGAATCATAAGGCTGTAAAGAATGCTGGGGCGAACTTATTTCAGGCTGGATATTTAGAAACATAGGCTAAATCAGTGACTGGATATCTGAGTGGACTGGGGAATCATCAAAACAAACATTTCTCTTCAGTTTTTCAGGTTCTGTGGATCTCCTGCTGAGTACAGAAGTATCTTTGAAAAATTAATAAAGAGATCATGCTGTCTGCACATTTTTAAGGAGGTTGTTAAAAATGAGTGGAGAAGCATGAACACCCATGTTCATAGCAGCATTATTCACTGTGGCCAAAGGTTGGAAACACCCAGTAGTCCATTTGAACAGATGAACAGATAAACAAAATGTGGTCTGTACACATGATTTATTATTCAGTCTTTAAAAGGAAGGACACATCGACATAGGCTACAACATGGATGAACCGTGAGGACGTTGTGCTCAGTGAAATAAGCCAGTCACAAAAGGATAAATACTGGATGTTCTATTTTTATATGAGGCAGCTAGAGGAGTCAAATCCATAGAGACAGAAAGTAGAATGAGGGTTGCCAGGGGCTGAGAGGAGGGAAGAATGGGGGTTATTGTTTATTGGGTACAGAGTTTCAGTTATAAAGATGAGAAAGTTCTGGTGATGATCGCACAACAGTATGAATGTACTGAATGTCACTGCTCTGCACACTTAAAAATGTTTAAGATGGTACATTTTACGTTATGTGTAATTTACCACAATTGAAAAAACGAGTGGAACATTTTATTCAGGACCTGAGAAAGTGGAAGCCTGAGAATGTGGCGTGGCTAACTGTTGCCTGGGATGCAAATACCGATGAACCACGAGATGAGGAAAGAAGACACCTGGTCTTTCTTCCAATGAAATCATTCTTTTCACCACGTTGTCCACTTCCATTTCCCTCCTGGTAACTCATCCTGGCTTTCACCTCTTCATTTACCTGAACAATCTTTACTCCCTCACATTTAGTCTTCTTTACCCTCAGAGAACACTCACACCAGTATCTTTCTTCTGCTTCAATTTCCTAGTTTCTTTTTTTCCTTTTGAAGGCATAAGACCAACAGTTGGGTAGACTCCTAGTAATGATTTTTTTGGCTGAAAGTTACAGTTTTGATGTTGGTCACTTCCCAAAGCGACAGCAGCCGATAGCACCTGTCAGAGGATATTGGCCACTGTCGGAGAAGCACACGAAATGCATTGGCTGCTTTTCCGTACCGAAGAGTGTGCTGTTGTTGATGCTAAATATGCTTCTGGGAGAAGCAAGTGAAACGGAAAAAATTTGAGAAAGGGAAGGAAATTGGTTTTTGAATCTTGTATTCTCAATTGCAATCTAAAATTCATTTTATTTAGGATCAAGGTTTTAGGATGTTTCTTATAGATATCACTAATTAGAAATTATGTTTAGCATGCAGAAGGAACACAGCAGTGGTGTTTTGACCATTTTCACGTGGGTAGTCAATGCCTTGTAGTCAAAGTTTAAATCAAAACTACTATGGTTTTGGCCTAAGGAATCTGTACTTTCAGAGATAGTAATGGAGGAGAGGAAATAATATTCTGGGATCATCAACACATATTATAGATTTTATTTGTTGAAAGTAGAACTCAAGGAATGATAAGACCTGATCTTGAGGAATGAGAAATGGTCAGAAGCCACTCACTAATTAAATCTGTATGGGTGAGGACACTTGCTTTCCAACCTTGCAGAGGAGTTGCTGTCTTACCAGGGTCACAGTAGATGTGACCACCCAATTAAAAGCATAGTTACCAAGATGCTACCAGAATCTGCTTCAATAAGATGTAAACTTCAAGGCCATATTTGTGTTTTATAGGAACAATAGATTTCCATTTTAAATAGAACAATTTCACTTATTTCTTATGAAAGAATATTAAAGCATGGGTCAGACTTATTAGTTGTTTGACGGTCATCTTAAGAAAATTACTTATATTGAAAAGGATTTTAATTTTTTCTTGGAAATAGTGATCTATTGTTTCGATGGAAATTAGAATCATGGTCTTTAAAAGCTCTGTAATGTTGACTCACAAAAGCTTAACGTTACCTATTTAAATATCACAGGTATTGTAAAACTTAACGTGAAAGCTAATTTTCATAGAGTTTGGTTCTTATATGTATTTATGTATTGGTATTATCTTAAATTCACATTTTGAGAGAACAAGCTAATTTTATGATTAACAGAATCATTGGAAAGATCTTTTCATTCTAAGCTTGCCAAAGAGTTCTATATTTAAAGAATTATACCCACATTGGATATAGTTTAATGATAAAAAAAATTTCTGTTGTTAGGGATATTGGTGATGAAATGCTGAAACTATTATATGTCTATTTAGGAGAGAGCAAATGAGTAAATGTATCGATGTGTTGGAAACCAGAATTTCTGCTGCAGATGAGGGAGGGACACAAATATGGTGAAGGGGGAATGTAAGGAAAGGTCTCATGGTATTGGCTTTCAGCTGAAAGTATCAGTATGAACTTATTTTAGACAGACAGACAGACAGACAGACAGACAGACAGACACACACACACACCTCTAGCTACTGAAGGAGCCTAGAAGCCATGTCATGCCAGTAGTAATGAATATCTCTAGTGCCCTGATCTTGGTTTCTAAATTCCATATTCCACTAAAAGAAACCACTGGAGAGACTACAAGCCTGAGATATTTGGTTGTGCCAGAAGCCAGGAAGGGCTGAAAGACTAGTGAGGTCATGTCAAGGGACCAGCTGAAAGGGACTCTTAGGAGCCAAACTTAGACCATTACAGCATCCAAAATTTTTTTTGATGATCATGGGTTAAATTAATTTAAAAAAAACCCCATGAGTTAGCAGTGATGAGAGAGGAGCAGGAAGATGGGAGTAGGGAGAAGCTCTACTTAGAGAGGAATGTTAGCTAACAAATATAGAGGAAATTATAGAATTGAAAAAAAATCATCATTTTGTAACACCAATGTCATTGACTCGGGATAGATGCTAACACTGCTGGGAGAAAGGTTGTTGATGTTGAAGAACAGAGTGTTCTCATGTTCTCCACGGAATACTTAAGAGAACAATGTGCCTCTGAAGTGGAGAGATTGGTTGTCAGAACCTTAACCAGATGATCAGTCTTGACATCACGAATAGTGAGGGCCTTGATGTAGTGGAGTGGTGGGTATGCGGATTCCACAGGGTTGGCCCGGACCCCTTTAAGAATTTAATGTCCTGAAGGACAGAGGGATATGCAGGAGCTGTTTTAGATTAGGGAGAATAAAGAGAAATAACAGCCAACTGCAGTGAATGAAACTTGGTTGGATTCTGGATCAAAACAAGCAAAATAGCTATAAAGGACATTTTTGAGACAACTGGGGAAATTTGAGTATGAGCTTTATATTGGATGATGTAGTGATCTTCACTTTTTAAAAGTTGGGGTTAGGTGGGAGAAGGTCCTTATTCTTGAAGGATGCCCGTTGAAGTAAACAGTATGAAATTTCATGATATCTATTTTTTTAAACTGTACAATTTGATATTTTTTTTCTTATTAGTAGTGTATATATGGCAATCCCAATCTCCCAGTTCATCCCACCCCAACCCTCCCCCTCCCCCCCGCTTTCCCCCTTGGTGTTCATATGTTTGGTTTCTACATCTGTGTCTCTATTTCTACCTTGCAAACTGGTTGATCTGTACCATTTTCTATATTCTGCATGTGTGTGTTAATATACAATATTTGTTTTTCTCTTTCTGACTTGCTTCACTCTGTATGACAGTCTCTAGGTCCATCATGTCTCTACAAATGTCCTAATTTTGTTCCTTTTTATGGCTGATTAATATTCCATTGTATATGTGTACCACATCTTCTGTATCCACTCATCTGTTGATGGACATTTAGATTGCTTCCATGACCTGGCTATTGTAAATAGTGCTGCAATGAACATTGGGGTGCATGTGTCTTTTTTGCATTATGGTGTTCTCTGGGTATATGCCCAGTAGTGGGATTGCTGGGTCATATGGTAATTCTGTTTTTAGTTTTTCAAGGAACCTCCATACTGTTCTCCATAGTGGCTGTATCAATTTACATTCCCACCAACAGTGCAAGAGGATTCCCTTTCCTCTACACCCTCTCCAGCATTTATTGTTTGTATTCATGATGTCTTAAGCCCAGTTTTGGATAGTTTAGCAAAAGGAAAACATGTGTATATATTCATATCAGAGAGAGATAGCGAGAGAGAGAGACAGGGAGAGAGACAGAGAGAGACAGAGATGGGGGTGGTGGGGAGAGGAGGTTTGATAGGAGGTTTGGGAGGACAGCTGATGAATCTGGGTGAGAAGTATGTAAGTGTTTAGTGTACTATTGATTCAGCATTTCTGTGTTTGAAATTTTTCAAAATAAAAAAAATTAATTAAAAATAAGTGAAAAAGGGTACCCTGTTAGTATATACTTTTTTTTTTGTATAGAAACATAAAGATATGGTAGTAGAATATTTTCTGGGAAATAATTTCCAATAAGACAAGTATAATCTTTCTCCACTACCCTTACCATGGAAACATGAATGCTACTGCATTTGTGTTGAGCAGAGGTAATGGGGTGGAATTTTCCAGTAATGCAGTTGTACTTATTTTCTTTGGGTTCTCTATCAATAAACTTAGTTTCTTATAAATTAGAAGATTCTTTATATATTAATTCAAAATGGATTTTTACATTTTCCCTAGTGAATTATGGTAAGTAAAATAACAGCAGAATTAGTAATAATGCTGTCATTTACTGAGTGCCTACTGCGTGCTTTGACGCGTGCTATGTTTTTTCCTTCACTTGACTCCATTCTTCATTAGCTTGTATTATCATGAGGAAACAGGATGTCTCCTCAAGATGTTCAATGCCTTTCACAATGTCACGTGGTGAATAAGTTATAGAGTCGAGGTTTAAACCCAATTCTGTCTGACTTATTTTTTTACAAATTCATCTTACAACATCATGTTGCCTATACCTGAAAATAGTTGACTTCAAAGTCATGACATTTTTTTTGCGGAAATTCACGGTAGTAAATATCAAGTTAATGCTTCTGTGACTGTGTAATATTTGGGTTTAAATAAACAGAGATGGCAGTGGAATTGTACTGGGATTAAGGTCCTGGCTCTAGTTCTAGTTCTATTACTAATGGTGTGATCTGGGGGCTTTAGTTTTCTTGAATATAATCATTGGTTGGTCTAGTTGATATCTCAGTTGGTTCAAGGAATTAAGATAGCATCATGACACTTTCAGAGAATTTTTAAAAAGATCACTGTGGCAGAAATAAGATTTGAAGGCAGGGATGATAAGGAGGGCTTGGGAGGAGAGTGTTGGGAGATGGCTGCAGAGAGAGGCAGGGCTAGGTTATTAGGGGTCTGTAAGCCATATCAGAAGTTCCAACTTAATTATAAGGGCAAGTGAAAGTTCTTGTATGGTATTTTTTTTTTCACTTCAAAAACATAACAATAATTCTCTAATATCAAATATTAGAGTCAGTGTCAAACTTCCTTCACTTATACTTTGTTCAAATCAGGATCTGAAGAAGGTTCATACATTACAATTGGTTAGCATATATCATAGCATATATCAGCGCTTTACTCCTTCTTGTTGCTGAGTAATATTCCTTTGTATGGCTATACTACATTTTATTTATCCATTCATCAGTTGATGCACATTTGGGTTGTTTCTACCTTTCGTCTATTATGAATAATGCTGCTGTAATCAATTTGTGTACAAATTTTTGTCTTAAAGTTGTTTTAATTTCTCTCTCCCTCCCTCCCTCCATCCCTCCCTTCCTTCCTTTCAATAACAGCTTTACTGAGACATAATTCATATACCATACTGTTCACCTATTTATTTATTTAAAAATGTTTATTTTTTGGCTGCATTGGATCTTAATTGCGGCACTTCGGATCTTTCGTTGTGGGCGTCTCTCTAGTTGTGGCGTGCAGCCTCTCTAGTTGTGATGTGCGGGCTTAGTTGCCCCATGGCATGTGGGATCTTAGTTCCCTGACCGGGGATCCAACTGGCATCCCCTGCATTGCAAGATGGATTCTTAACCACTGGACCACCAGGGAAGTTCCTGGTTCACCTATTTAAAGTGTACAGTAGTGGTTTTTAGTATAGTCACATAATTGTGTAGCCATCACCACAGTCAATTTTAGAACTTTTTCATCAACCCCAAAGGAAGCCCTATACCTGTCAACAGTCATTCCTCATTTCCTCTCAAATCTCCCCCAGCCCTAGGCAAACAGCAGTCTACTTTCTATTGCTATGGATTTGCTTGCTGTGGACATTTTGTATAAGTGAAATCATATAATATGTGGTCTTTTGTCTTCTTTCACTTAGCATAAATTTTCCAGGCTTGTCCATGTCGTAGCATATATCAGTGCTTCTGAGTAATATTCCTTTATGTAGATATACTACATTTTGTTTATCCATCCGTTGATGGACATTTGGGTTGTTTCTACTTTCGTCTGTTATGGATAATGCTGCTGCAGTCATTTGTGTACAAGTTTTTGTATCTTTTAATTTCTTTTGGGTAAATATCTCGGAATGGAATTGCTAGGGCATGTGGTAACTGTATGTTTATTTAACTTTGTGAGGAATTGCCAAACTATTTTCCCTGCACCATTTGACAATCTCACCAGCAGTGTATTCCATCAGCAGAGGGATCCAATTTCACCACATCTTTCCCAACTTTTTAAAAAATGCCATCTAGTGGGTGTGAAGTGGTATGTCTCTATAATTTTGATTTGCATTTGGTGGAGTGGCATTTATCTGATATGGAAATTAGAACGCTCACTCTTACTACATTGTAGAAGATGGGTTAGAGGGGTTTAGGAGATAAGCAGGTGAAGCACTCCAGGAGACAGACCAAGCTAGTGGAAGTGAGGACAGTTGAGAAGCAGATGGATTAGAGAAGTACAGGAATCTGGGATTGATTGGATGTGGGGACTGGGGAATGCTTGCAACTGGATTTTCTGCCTGGGCAACTGGGTGGAGTGTGATGGTGTCCGTTGACGGCAGGGACAGAGAGTGGTGGGGAGGGGAAAGCGTATTAGATTGGGATGGCTTGAGTTTGAGGTGACAGCAGTTACTGTTGGGAGGGCAGATCAGGAGAGCTCTCCTTGCTGGACGTGTGCACTTGGGGATTGTTGTTTATCAGAAATAACTCAATACTTGGGATGGATGAGATTGTGAGAGTGAGAAGTGGGCAGGGTTTGGACAGTGTGTTTTTTCAGAAACATAGAAGGGAAGGGAAGGAACATTTCAAGATGGAGCCAGTGGTCAGCACCCTTCAGTGGTTGAATAAAAGAAATGAGAATTAGGGATTTCCCCAGAGGTCCTGTGGTTAAGACTCCACCTTACAATGTAGGGGGCACCGGTTCTATCCCTGGTTGGGGAACTAAGATCCCACAAGCCGCGGAGTGTGGCCAAAAATAAAAAAAAAATGACGATAAGTATTCCCTGGATTTAGTGCCAAGAAAGTCGGTAGATGTTATTTGAGTGATTAAGGAGCGGGGAGGCAAGGAGCAGCCTGGGGTGTGAGTGCAAGTGCAGCAGGGAGTGTAGTGAGACAAGCCCTTTGGAGAACTTGGCTTTGAATGAAGGAGAAACAGAAGCGGCAGCTGGAAAAAGGTGGGTTAATTTCTTTTTGAGTTGGAGTTTGTTGGCGAATCAGTTGATAAGCCGATGGGAAGAATCTAGCAACGAGGGAGCCACTGAAGATACAGGAGTGAGACGGCGCCATCCATTGGGTTGGGCCCATGGGAGGGGTGGTGGTGGTGGGTGGCATCCAGTACCCAGGTGTTCTGAGGCAGCAAGAGAGTGCCTTTCATTGCCACAGTTTAACCAGCAACCACAAATGTTTTGCTTTGGCATACATGTAGGATATACTGGTCGTAAGAACTACTAAGTGTTATAAATGATGGGCTTCTGAGTATGCTGAAAGCTACTGTCTTGACAACTCAGATTAGCTGACTTCCTCTGGTGAAGCAGGTGAATCTCCTATACAAACTAGCTTCATAATCTCAGTGCAACACTATTTAACTAAATGCTTTTTATAAAAATGGAAGGTGAATAGATGCTCTTCATTAGGAATTGAAATGAAATCTAAAATATGAACTCAAATAGGAGTCTTGTTTTTACTCTAAAATATTTGTTCTGCCTGGAGCATTTCAAATGAATTTGACAATTTGTGATGTATCTATATGGTTAAGGAAGTGCAAAGGAAACGGAGGTGTGAGACCCTTTCCCTCCCCTCAAGGAATGGAGATGTAGAAGGGAGAGCAAGGCATTCTCTGTGCCAGGCCCCAGTCCTTGGTGCTGGAGCACAGTGGTGACAAGGACAGGATGCTTGCCCTCAGGGGTCCACAGCATTCTAGTGGGAAGGAGGGAAAGAAAGAAGAGGAGGGGGGAAGGGAGAGGTACAATTATGGCCCGGCAACCCAGCATCTATTAAAATTCATTATCCATTTAATTAATATTTATTGAGTGTCCACTCTGTTCCAGGTGCTGTCATAGGTACTGGGGATCTAGCAGCGAAGAAAAGATAAAAAATTCTGCCATCATGGATTTTAAATTCAGCTGGGGCAGGTGCACTAGACTATAAACATTAGGTAAATTACATATTATGTTAAAAGGTTATAAATCATAAGAGCAGGATTGTGCTGAAGTATAGTTGGGGGGGGTGGTACAATTTTAAATAGGATGGCCAGATGAGAGGATGAGGCATTTGAGCAAAGACTTGAAGGTAGTAGCGGGGAGTGTCATGTGTGTATGTGGGGGAAGGGCATTCTAGTCATTGAGAATGTCAGTGCAAGGGTCCTGAGGCAGGATCATGCCCAGTACATTCAGGGACCAGTCAGAAGGCCAGTGTGGCTGGAGAGAGAGAGAAAAGGTAGAGTAGTGGGAGATGAGTTCAGAGAGGAGCTACAAGGAGTTGGGTGGGGGAAGGTTGGGGCAGGGTTATATAGGCTACCAAAGTCCATTGTGAGGATTTTGGTGTCTACTCTGAGATAGGAACTTGCTGGAGGGTTTGACTCAAAGAGTGACAGGATATGACTCAATACCTTAAAAGTATCCCCCTGGCTATTGTGTTGAGAATTTACTGAGCTAGAGATGGGAGAGGTGGTATCAGGGTGACCAACTGGGAGACTAGAGCAGTCATCCCAGTGAGAGGTGATGGTGGCTTGGGCTGCTGTGGTGAGTACTGGTTGGATTCTGGATTTATTGTGGAGGTACAGCCAATGGGATTTTTTGACAGATTGGTTGTGGGGTTGGAACCCAAGGGAGGAGACAAGGACAATCCTTGGTTGGTCAAGGGAAGGAGTGGTGGTATTAATGAGTAAGGATGGCTACTGAGGTGGAGGTTTGGGTGGAGGGTCAGGCCTGCAAGTTTCTGATGTGTGTTAGAGATCCAAGTGAGAATGCTGAGCCAGGGGTGTGGACTGAGTAGTCAGCCCACGGGGACAAGGCGTTCAAGGCAAGGTTTGAGCCGTAAATATAGATGTGGGTCACGTTCCCACCATACAGATGTGGGGCATGTTCCCACCCTTACAGGCAGGTATATGTGTCAGTCCCATGTGGAACACACTCCCTATAGGAAAGGAGTGTTAGCAAGTTGACAGGGCCAGCTCTTTAGTCTTTTTCCTCCTACTACATCACCAGGCTGGCACAGGGTTGGGTGGGATGAGATGACCTCTCCATCCTTTCCAGGTCTCAGATGCAAGAATCAGGGAAGGGGCTCCAAACCTTCTCTCCTGGGGTGTGTGTATAGGGACCTTAACACAGTTCTAAAGCCTAGTGTAGAGGGACCTTAACACAATTCTAAAGCCTAGTGATTCTTTTCCCCTTCTAAAACATACATAGACCTGCTGTTCTCACTCAATACAGGACACAGAGAGAGAACCGCCTTTTCTTCAATTTATAGAAATTTGATCCAGGGTAACATCTCTGTCAAAGCTTTCTAGTGAGTAGATTTGTGTGTGTGTGTGCTGGTGGGGAGGTGGGAGAGAGATTGCCTCCTGTAAGGCAGAATTTGATTGGCATTATCTCTTAAAATCTTTTTTTTTTTTTAAAATCTTATTTCCAGAAAAAATCTTGTAAACATCTTGTTTGGATTTGAATGATTGGTGGACCGTATTTCAAGAAGAAGCACACTGAAAGAAAACTGCCTCCAAATACTTAACATTTTCTTTTTTTTTAGGAGGTACATTCCCAACTGGGAGGATATTAATTCTTAATGGACATTTCATTGTTAAATTTGGTAGAAAATGCTTATAAAGTTTCCCTTGGTTTTCCCCAGAAAGATACCTTAATAACTTGAAATCTTTTAAAAACCCTTTAGAAACACTAGTTACTATAATGCTGAGCAGGGTGCTGAAATCAACTGATTTTCTTTTCATTCTCTGCACTTTGTCAATTGAAAATCTGTGAAGAAGTCCACTTGAAATTTTCTTTGGGCCACTTAATTCAGCTTCATTACAATGGAAGTGGGATAAAAATAATATCAAACAAACCCAATAGGTGACTAGAAATACAGTTGGAGCGAACCAATGGCTCATCCTTAAAATGGCTTGATTTTTCCATTTCATGAATTCAGCCAGAGAAGGTCCTTTTTAGCTAAAACTCTAGACCATCTTTTTCCTGTGCAGGGTTAGTTAGAGAGGATAGGCAAATAGATTTTAGGTGTTAAAAATGTGAATCCGAGAAGTCACTTGAATTCCAAATAAATTTTTAAATTCACTTACGTTCTAGAATAAATGGAAGTAATTATGACTGCATTAGTGCAGCATTAATTAACATAGCTAATTCTTTGTATGCAGTTATGTCAAATAATAACACTCATAAAATGTAAATATCAAATGAATAAGAGAGGCGCCTCCCTTCTCTTTCTAACGCCACCGTATTACAGCGTCAGATTATGAACACGAAATATCATCAAGCTTCCAGACACCTACTTTCTAAACACAGGCTGTGTGAAGTCTAATGAAAACATGAATTCTGTGGTATAAATTTTCTCTGCCGCCTGGTTCAATGAGGGGCTGCCCAGCAAGCCAATAATTCCATTCCTCAGAGCCTTGCAGAGAATATATATATAATTAAATATCATCTGTTTCCCCATTTAATTCCTGGTGGCTTCCCCCCCGCCCCGGCTGTTTTTTGCTGTTTTCTTGGGCAGGAGTGGCCGCAGCTCTGATGGATTATCTTCATTAGCTACTTGGGGTGATGAGTCCCCAAGTAATGCTGAACTAGATTTACCGCTTACGAAAGCCGAACCTCTTGCGGAAGCTCTAAGTAGGGCAGGTTTCATGCAGCCTTAAACTGGTGTGTTTGAAGAAGAGAAAAAAGAAAAAAATAAAGTTGTTTTTTTAGGAAACAATTGTGGGAGGTACTTTGGTCTCCTGGGAGAGCCTCCTTTTGCATGATATCAACAGACTGCTGATGTTGAAAGCGCTTTTTGATAAAGAAAAGGTGAATGAAGAGCACGATGTTCTGCTGAGACAAACACAGAGGGCCTGGGCTCTGAATCTGGGGGCGCTGCTGACAGGAGACACAGACTCCTGGGTCTTGGGAAGCAGGGGAACTGGACTGGAGAGCCGCCTGGAGAGTCCAAGGCACCTTCCAGCAAGAACCTGGCTCCTGGGCAGGTCACCCAGTCTCTCTAAGTCTCAGGCTCTGCATCTTGAAAACAGGGACACATCATTTGTTACAAGTTACTCACTTGTTCGAGGATGATTGTGAGAATTAAATAGGAGAATGTGCCAAGAGCGACTGCACAGCGCCCGGCCCCCAGAGAGAGGAGTGGTCTGCTGTGGAACAGGGCCCCAGTTATTCCTATAGCTCTGAGCCAAAGCTTTCATTCATTTTATATTTTTGGAAAGTGTGCTGGCAGAATTGAGGCTTTGGGGGTGTGGTGTGTGATCCTGAGTGCATCCTGCTATTATTATGGGTATTTACCACCCATGGGTGCTAACATTGCTTCTCCTTTAATTCATAGGTATTTACTTTCTGTGAGGGCCTGGGTTCTGCTGTGAGGCCCCTGCTGCTGGGCTGGGCATGTGCTAGGTGGAGGGATGGGCAGCTGCCAGTGGTCAGCTCCCTGCAAGAGGGTGGAGGGGCTTCTGTTGCAGGCCTTGTCCACCTGTGGCGACGGGGCATCTGGAGGGGAAATCTGTAGTGAGGATGGTTAGCCTAAAGTACCAAGTACCAGATGAGACAGACCAAGAGAACAATTTCCATTTATACCCCCACGCCTGGACCCAGCAGCCTTAATCTCCCCTGTGGGTTGAGAACACAGGGTATGTTCTAGCATGCGAATAATACATTCCTAACCCCGAGGCTTCATCGCTCCAGGAAGAGTTGCTCTCTTGGCGCTGCTGCCATCTCATTGGCTGCCGGATGTTCCCTGCAGGATGCCCTGCCCTTCTTTCCCTGGAGACCTTGGAGAAGGCGAGGAAGATGGAAGGCAGTGGCCCAGAGGTAGGATTGGCGGTGGGTACAGGGGCTTCTGAAGAACAGAAAAGAAGGAATGCAGAATTCAGTAGGCTTCTCGGTCAAGGCCACTTGTAAATGGTAGTAGCACAAGGGGTAAGAAAGATCTCCAGAGAGCCTGGCTGGGAACCTGTGTGTGAGCACAGATGCACACATAAAGTAAAGTTAATAATAGCAGGAAGAGTGGCTTATATTTTTTGACCGTATTCTATGTCTTAGGCATTGTTCTAAGTACTTTCTATACACCATCTCATTTACTTCTCACAACTCTCTATGGGTAGGTACTAACATCATTCCCATTTGTAGATGGAGAAAGTGAGGCTCAGAGAGATGTAGTGACTTGCCCAAGGTCACATAGGTTGGGAATGAGGATTCAAAGGCAGGCACTCTGACCAAAACTCTCACTCTCTCAGCCATGACTGAGGTGTGTGTCATGAGGGTTCACAGTGTCACAGAGCCTTAGAACCAGGAGACTGGTGTGCTAAGAACCTAGAGTGGATCTTTAGCTGTTATTTAACTTCTCCAATGTAATTTCAGTTTTTTCTTGGATGCAATAGTACCTACTTTACAGGGCTGCTGGAGAGACAAATTCCTGTTTCAGCACCACACTACGTACCTGGAGGTTGGAAGAAGTGTGAAATCAGTATGGCCTTGGGTAGAAACAGAATTCTGTCACATCCTAGTGTACTCTGAGATCAGTGGACCATCTATTTATTGATAGGAGTGAGACACAGGATGGGTAATGTAGGAGCTGGAGGCATCATCAAGGGGGAAGGTGGACCTGAGTAAGAAGCTTCAGCCCATTTCCTGAACTCTGGGAGCAGCCCTCCCGCCTGCTCTGTGGCCTGCCTGGATCTTGGACATCTGCAGAGCCTGGGGACTTACTCCCAAGTGGAGCCCTGGATACATGTTAGGGTTACCTGGGACTGGTGTCCGTGTTGCTCCCAGTCTCCTTGCCGCCTAATTGAATCAGGCCCTCTGCAGGAGGGCCTGGGTCAATCTAGTGTGCTCCTAGGGTTGAGAAGCCCTGGCAGTATACACCTAACCTCTGCGAGAAGGACAGGGTTACGCAGAGAAGTCAGTCTTATAATAGCTGCAGAAGGGCGCAGAGCTACATTCCTTAACTCCTGGTTACCAGGTCTTTTCCCTTCTGCCTTTACTCCTTCTCTCCTCTCTGTCCTCTCCAGCATTGCCCTTGCCCCTAAGCCCCCCTCTCTCGTGCAGGGAATTAACATGTTTTGTCTGGAAATAAGCAGACTTGACAAACACGGCCGGGGCTCCCGCTGCAGCTGTGTTCAGCGTATTTGGACACCAGCAACGCCAGCTTTAACATGGAGATTGGTGTCCAAAGGCACCTGATATCGCTGTGTCCATTTCCATTGTGCTGAACATCATGTGGAAACCCATCAAATAATGATCTTGGGAATGAAATATTCAACATACAATGTTATTAACATATAAAAGACTTATGGGCAAATCACTTTTAAGTATGACAAGACTTCGAAATGTGTTTCATTTCAGTATAGGGAGAAAGATTTTTGGGGGGTTGTTTATCAGCAGTGCCACGAGGAAGGCTTATTTCTTGCCTTTAAATCTGGATGAATATGCATGTGTGCGCTGCATAATAACAATCACACAGCCAGGAGATTAGCTGAGCTTGTGCTCTAGTGATTTTCGCATGCAAATCAGAGTACGCAGAGCCGGCAGGGGAGGCGTGTGCAGCACCCCCCGCTTGTCTACTCCCCAGCCTTCGTGTTGTGTCCTAGGTGTGCGTCGGCAACAGCTGAACATGGAGCCTCGGCAAAGTCAAAAGCCTACATAGTTGGGACCTTGCCTGGATGCTGATCCACTTTCTCTTATCGTGAGATATACAAACAGAAGAGCACATGAAATTTAACAAATGATTATGGATTCACGTGGAACTACCCCATCCCCCAAGGAAGAGGATATTGCCAGTGCTCTCGAAGAGCCCCCTGTGTCCTTGGTGTTGTTTAAGGAAACTGGGCACATAGAACAGGCACACAGGTGGCCAGGAGTGGAAAAACTCTCTTAGGACTTGGCAATACCACTTCTTGACCAAAAGATAGTGTCTTTCTTTTCTTTAGAAGATCTTTAGGAGGGAGTAGGAAGTCTGGAACCCAACTGTGAGTTTGGATCTCATCTTTGTGACCTTGGGCAAGACGCTTATGCTCCTTGGGCCTTAGTTTTCCTATTTGTAAAATGGGGATAATAAAAGTACCTATTTCATAGAATTGATGTGAAGATCAAGTGTGTTGACACAGATAAAATGCTTAAAACAGTGTCAGGTACATGTATATTTATAGCTACTGCTGTTACTACTTTTATTAATAGTCTTAGTTCTATATATTTGTGTAATTTTATGGGAATTCTCAGTCTGGCAAATAATTTCAACATACATAGATTGCTATGTTATTCTGGCCCATTCACATCACTGGGATGATGTCACCCCAAGCCAGCTCAGATGCCACTGGGTAGGTCTCAGGCATGTGTGTTGTTTCTCCCTCCACTCCCATGCAGAACATTGCAGCTTGGCACAAAAATAATTTTAAAGAGGATTCTAGAGCATGAATGTGGTTGTTGGGAAATAGGGAGGAGACAAATAGATATTGATTGAATATCCGAACAGTGCCATTTAACCCTAGAGAAAAAAATCCCTGTCAGATAAGGTACTTTTAGTTCATTTTACAATTAGGAAAATGAAATTCAGAGAAGTGAAGCAACTTGCTGGTGTCACATAGCTAAGAAGTGGTTCAGCTGGGATTTGGACATGGAGTCTATCTTCAAAGACTTAAGGGGCCTCAAGCTTACTCAGTCCAACCTCCCACCCATGTGGGAATACTTTCTTCCGCAAATCTGTAAAGTGATAATCCAGGCTTTGCTTGAACAAATCGTAAATTTAGAAGAGCATGACATCTTGACTCTGCTAATTTTGTGTCGGTACATCTGATTTTCTGTTTCCAGTCACAGGAAAGGCTAATTGACTTTAAGACATGTATAGATATTCACGATCAAAAGATGTACAAATTATTTGTTATTAATCACTATTTGGTATGGGCAGGATGTGAGATGGAACTGAATAAAGGCAATGTTGTAACTACTTTTGCATTTGTGTAATTTTTCTCATAACTTCTCTCATGGTGGCAGGAGATAGCTCTTTTATCCAGATGCTCAAATTGAGACATCAGCCATAACAGCCTACTAGGGCTTCAAAGTGATGTACACAGCAGTGGTGGAATCCTGAGTCTGTGTGCCTATCGCGGGGGACCGATGTGTTCCCTCACTTCTTTATTAGTCTAACTGTCCAACGGAAGAATTCATACAATAGGAAAACTGGCAAGAACCTTATCATACTCATCGACCTACATCACTATGTAAATCACAGCTCTTTGCCTCAACCAAGGGAAGTTAGCAGAAAGATTGTTTTAGCTGTGTGTGTACCCTCTGATTTTCATCCATTTCTCAGTTTCTTGTGTTAGTGCCACTTAAGTTTATAAGCGTTTGCTTAATTCAGAAATACCCTATATGAAAATAACTCAAAATGGACCATGAACCTAAATGTAAAACCATCAAATTTCTTGAAGAAAACATTGGAGAAAATCTGTATAACCTCGAGTTAGACAGATACTTCTTAGATGGAACACAAAAATCACAAACTATAAAAAAACCCAAAGGCTAAATAGGACTTAATAAAAATAAAAAAAAAATGTGTTCGTCAAAAGAAAGTAAGAAAATGAAAAGACAAATCTCGCATGTATGTATTCCTAATAACCTCATTTTGGTTTGGTGCTGTTATAAATGATACCTGAAAATTTTTTCAATTTCTAACTGCTCATTGTTAGTACATAAAAATTAACTTGATTTTTGTATATTGGCCTTGTATCCTGAGGCCTGCTAACTCACTTGTTAGTTCTAGTAACTTTTTTGCCTATTCCTTGGTATTTTCTATGTAGTCCATCCTGTCTTCTGTGAATAATGATTTCTTCCTTGCCGATCTAAATGCATTTTATTTCCTTTTCTTACCTCGTTGCCCTATCTAGGACCTCCAGCATGATGTTGAATAGGAATGCTGGAGTGGATAGCCTCACCTGGTTCTAGATCTTAGGGGAAAATTATTCACCAGTAAGAATGATGCTGGCTGTTTGCTTACTAGCATCTAGCTAGGTTTTCTGCCATATACTTTTATTTTAGGCATCTCGATAGAGATGTTGCAGCCTCCTAACTGACTTTTCCCTGATATCTTTAACATTCTGCTGAAGGGAATTGAAAGGGAAAGGCTGGACCAGATGTAGTCTAGTTAGAAAAAGCTGCTACTTGGGAGTCAGTTTTAATTTGTTTTAGAAATATTTGATCTTTCTCTCCCTTGGGCCAGTGCAGGTATATTCCCCTCAGTGTGTCCTTGTTCTTTTCTTCCTCTTCTCCTTAGCCCTGAAAAAAACCTCAAGAGCTAACATTTTATGAGCGTTATTCCAATTTAAACCTTAGTTTTTGAAAGTAGAACTTTAAGAAAATGAATAGTTCTCTACATTTCCTTGTATTTGTAACAAGAATTCTTTTTTTTTTTAAATAAATTTATTTATTGGGTGCGTTGGGTCTTCATTGCTGCAAGCAGGCTTTCTCTAGTTGTGGCGAGTGGGGGCTACTCTTCCTTGTGGTGCACGGGCTTCTTCTTGCAGTGGCTTCTCTTATTGTGGAGCACGGGCGCTAGGCGCTTGGGATTCAGTAGTTGTGGTGTGTGGGCTCAGTAGTTGTGGCTCTCGGGCTTAGTTGCTCCGTGGCATGTGGGATCTTCCCGACCCAGGGCTCGAACCCGTGTCTCCTGCATTGGCAAGTGGATTCTTAACCACTGCACCACTTGGGAAGCCCTGTAACAAGAATTCTTATCAACTTTTAACCCTCTGGTTTCTGTGAGAGAAAACAAGGACCTTATATCTTTGTTGATAAGACATCAAGTAACCGTTATTAACGAGCAAGACTGTAAGAAGAAATATAGTTTTTAATTTGTCAGCATTGTTCTTCCTCCAGTGACTAGATTGCTGTACATTTGACAGCACTGGCAGCAACAGCAAACTGCTGATTTGGAATCACCCAGTTAATTAAATAAAGATTATATTACCGGAAAAAGCTAAATCATCAGCTCAACCATGTGAAAACACTTTCAAAATCATCTTAAAAATGTCTTTGCAATTTGTTTAGCTTGTTGTAGAATTTGTGCAAAGTATCAATCATTATAATAGCATTATAGTTCTGTTAGCAACTACTTGAAATCAGAAAGTATTTTATCTATTGTTTAGATTTTGCCAAAGCATTTCTTTTATAATGTTATGAGGTGTTGATGTGATTCTTATTAGAAGAGACAACACAGTATCTGAAGTCTGAAGTAGGCACTGGAATCAGAGGAATTTAGGTTATGGGAAGGGGGTATATAGGTAATGTCCCAAATATAATGATAGCAGTTGTAGTAGGGGTGGTGGTAGTGCAGTAGTAGTAGTAGTAGTAGTAGTAGTAATAATAATAACAATAAAAATAATAATAAAGTTGAGAAACTCCCTCCCAGATTTCCACCTGGACTAGGGAGTACCATCCAAGGTGGGTGGGGTCAGAGGAATGGAAGTACAGCAGAGCTAGGGACATACATTTCTTCCATGCTAGTGTCTGAGAAGGAGATGACAGGGAAAAAGGCAGTGGGACCTAGGGAGGAGGGGCGGCTGGAGTGACTGTCACCCTGCATGGGAGATGATGCTGGGCTACTAAAGGAGCTCATGGGTTTCAGAATCACAAAGGAATGACATTTTAGGAGCACTCAGAAGGTGCTGGTTGAGGACAGAGGGACAGAATAGGCAAGAAGTGAGGCTAGTTGGAAGACCACAGCTGCTGGACTCATTTCTGAGTTGGATTCTGAAGCCCGAGCAGAAGAGTTGGATTTTGGTCATTTGGTGGCACAGG
The DNA here is from genome assembly GCF_030028045.1 of Hippopotamus amphibius kiboko. Taxonomy (NCBI): domain Eukaryota; kingdom Metazoa; phylum Chordata; class Mammalia; order Artiodactyla; family Hippopotamidae; genus Hippopotamus; species Hippopotamus amphibius. Next base: position 53,747,967 of record NC_080187.1, on the reverse strand, counting down.
GGAGGGGTTGGGAGGACGGGGGATGGGGAAAGAGGGAAGAGACAAGGATGACACGAAGCTTGTAGCTTGGACCACTGGTTGGATGGTAAAGTATTAACTGAGAGGCAGGGGTTAGGGAATGTGCCAACTAAGGAACCAGCTGATGGACGAAATAGAGGATAGACTAAAACTCAGGTTAAGGAGGCAAAAGAAATAGCCCAATTTGATATTGGGAATGGACGTTAGAATGAAATTCTAGAAGAGAAGCTAAGGCAAGATGTTACTTGACAGGAAAAACTGGTTCATCAGAGGGGGACAACCAAGGAGCCTTGGAGGAATAGAGTTGTGTTATACTCAGAGGCAAAGGATTCAAACAGCAAGAGACTCTGGATGTCTGCACTCACCTTCTCACCTTCTTAAAGTGGAATCATTTGCTCATTAATCAGGCCATACATATCGAGCACCTATCTCTTTGCTCATTAATCAGGCCATATATATCAAGTATCTCTCTCCTGTGCCAGGCGTAGCTGTGCTACAAAGATGAATAAGAGTCTCCAGGTTATGTGTGAGAAGGGGACAGACTGAAGAGCTAATTACAAATAGAATACCAGGTGGATATTACCCCAACAAAGATAGGAATAAAGGGAGCTGACATTTGAGTTGGGTCTCTAAAGAGCTTAGAAGGTGAAAGGGAGAGAGGAAGGGGAAAGAACATTCTAGGTAGAAATAAAGTGTATAGAAAGGCCTTTTAGAAGAGTGTGCTACTTACGCAAACAGATGAGCGTGGAGGGAGAGTTACTTTTTCTCTCAGCAGACTCTGTCCCTCATGAGCCCTCTTTCTATGCGTAGTCTTCCTTGATACAAACTGTTTTATTTAAAATATTAGTACCTTTGGTTCATGTATGTGGTTTTCAGCTTTTCAGAGAGAAGGCAGTTCAATACCAGGGCACCTCTTGAGCTGAAGGTTCTCTGTACTTGACTGTATGTAGTCTTTGTTCTCTGCACTGTTAGAGATTAAACATGGTACCAGCAATGTCACACCCAGTTACTTTGAAATCAAGAAGTCACTCTGGTGAAGAATCTGAGGGTATAGATTAGACAAGTTGAAATGGCCACTGTCATGGTTTAACTTGGTCCAGCAAAGAGAGGGGTCATTGTCAGTAGTCGGTGTCACCATGCTTCTACGCTGGGCCAAGTAGTCTCTCTCTGTCCCTGAACTTGAAAGAATCAGCCCCCTCTGGCTGGTTCCAGGCATTGCCCACAAATGGAGGCTATAACTGCTCTCCAGCATCTCCCTGACACCTCAAACTGAGCCCTCCTTGGGCCCCATGCCCAAGAATCTTTCCGCTTGTCTCTTTTCTGGGCTTGCAGCCAGGCTCAACTTTTCAAGATGCTGTCTTCCAAATCCTGCCTTGATTAACTCAGTCTGTAGCCCCTTCTTTGTCACTGTTTTCTTGTCACTCTTTTAGTTTTTCCTGCAGTCATCTGTGTTCATAGTCTGTCCCATCTTAGGCGTTTGCATTTGCAAATGACTACATTTCCATCTAACTCAGGGGAGGCAGCTTCTGTCTGCTGCAGAAAGAGGCACACCTGGATGCCACAGAAAACTGAGAAACTGGGCTAGTCGTCCTGGGTGCGTGCCGTGGGTTCGATTGCCTGGGCTCAACATCCAAGTCTAAAAAGATTAGTCTGGGCAGATTTCCAAGCCAAGCGCTAAGATGGAGGACTCCCAGCCCTATGGTCATTCACGAAAGGTTTTAGGGAAGGGAGTTAGGAGCAGCCGGAACCCTCTGCACTTTACCAAAAGGCATTTGGGTACTTGTTAACGGATGTATTGGTGAGGGTGTGGAGAAGTGGAAGTAGGGAGCTTGTGCCCAACCCTGTAAGAGGGGAAAGGGTGTGAGGGAACGCAGATGGCGGAGCATATGGTGGCAGCTAGAAAAGGGAAAGCGGGCCAAGTAGTCCCAAGTAGTGCATGGGGCATATGGGTGAGAAGAAGGATGACTAGGAGTGGACTCAGGATGGACGAAATCCGGACAGACCAGTAGCAAGTGATGTGTTTGGCATTCCGGCAACCATTCTTGCCCACAGGTCTTGCTTCTTGGATCTCATGACCTTATCCCAGTTCTCCTGCTGCCCCTGTGTGTGATTGCTTCTTCTCCAGGCACCTTACCAGCTCACCTGCCCGTCTTGTTCCCTTTCATGAACTTAGACCCCTGTCCGAAGACCTGCATTCTTCTCTGTCTTTCAGCTTCCCCCCTGCCGGAGCTTACCCATGCTCCTAGCTTCAGTTATTACCTCAGTGGCCACAGATTCCCAAATCTATGTCTGCATTCTTGACCTCTTGTTTATCCTGCTCCCACTTTGTATTGCTTACTGGACATTCCTACTGGTTGCTCCCCTGTCATATCCGACTTAGTGTCATGTACTCAGACATCTATTTGGAGGAGTCCAATTAAGTGACCTCTAAGATCTCTTCCAGTTCTGAATTTCTGTGGCTTATGTTAAAAAAACAAACTCATCATCTTCACATTTTTAAATAGCATTTTTCTTCTGTTTTCTGGTTTCTGGCAGGAGAGTCAGCATCCCCAGACTGGTAGACTTCAGCTATTTCTGATGCTTCCCCTCTCTTCACGGCCTTGTTGATCTTGCATCTAGCTCTTCCCCTTGTTCCATGCGGTTGCCACCAATTCTGAGCTTTTTCCTAAACACCTGATCTTTGACTCACCTGGTCTCCTGTGATCCACCCTGTCAGCCCTAGTGTCCGTCAACCTGGCTTCCACCATCCATGTGACGGGGTCTTCTCTCCTATTTAGCCATTGGTCCTACTGCTTTTCTGCACTTACTTGGCTATACTCCAGCTATGTCAGAGTGTCTTCAACACTCTAGAAACAAGCCTTTCTCCTCCGCGCTTATGAGATGCTGTGATGGTCACACCTCACTTCCTCCCGGGAACCCTCCCAGCCTATATTGATCATCCCATTTTTTCCTTTGTTCTTCTAGAACTGATGATTTCTACTATACGGTTTAACATGAACTGTATATGTTCAGTGTTTTCTATTTCAAGTATATTAGTCTTATTTCTCTAACTTGAACATACACTGTGTTATGAAATCACAATGATCATTTTTCCTTTCTCTCCCAAATGCCAAGAATGTGAAATAGGCTCAACACATGTTGGTTAGTTGCTATTTGATCACTGAGATTCTGGATTGAAGAAAAATTTTAGTCTAATGAGCTTAAAACTCTGGGTGAGAAGTCTGGTGGCATATACCCTCCATCTGGGGATGGTTACAGTGACCATCTTGGGACTTCCCTGGCACGGTGGTTAAGAATCCGCCTGCCAGTGCAGGGGACACAGGTTTGATGCCTGGTCCGGGAAGATCCCATATGCCGTGGAGCAACTAAACCCATGAACCACAACTATTGAGCCCTCGTGCCACAACTACTGAAGTCCGTGTGCCTAGAGCCTGTGCTCCGAAACAAGAGAAGCCGCTGCAATGAAGAGTAGCCCCGCTTGTTGCAACTAGAAAAAGCCCATATGCAGCAACAAAGACTGAATGCAGCCAAACAAACAAATAAATAAATAGGATAAAATGACTGTCTTGAATCTCTCTTCTGCTTTCCCTCCTACATTCCTCCTGATGCCAGTCGGTCTCTTTGTCATCAATCTCAGGTCTTTCCCACTCAGATTAGTAGCTGTTTCTACTAATTATGTTACTCTCCTGCTTAAAAACGAAGTGTTTACAGGATACAATGTATCTCTTTGTTATGGTATTTAAAACCTTCCTCAATCTGGCTTCTGCCTTCCCACTTTCTCCAGCCCAACCTCATACTTCTTGCCCAGCTGTACTTAATGGTGACCCAGCCTCTATGCAGTCTCATCACTGTGCACACGGGGCACCCTCTGGCTAAAACGTTGGTAGCCCCTTTCTTTACTTGGCTTAATGCCTCTCCCTTTGGAACTCACCTCTGGCAGGCATTCCTTCCAGAATCCTTCCATGACTCCATCTGCTCTGGGTTAGATGCTGCAGTAATACCCTGATGTGGTCCAGTTTCACCCTGTGTATATTTCTATCAAATGTGCACTGCATTGTGTTATAATAGGTGGTATACTGCCTTATCTCCCTAATAGTCCTAAAGCTTCTGGCTGGTAGGAATAGTGTCTCATTAATATTTCTATCCCCAGCACCTAGCTCAGAACCTGATTTATTGAAAAAACTGTTGAATGAGTATCTATTTCAGCTTTTCATGTTGAGGATGTTTTGCACTGTTTAGATCCAGTCCTTGTACTTAGATAAGCATTGTGACTGACGATTGAAGGTCCTTCAAACCGGTGATGTATTCAAGGAGGCATTTTGCTTTCCCTTTTAATCTAGGTAGACACAACTCTGTTTTATATTTTTAATATTTACTTCTGGACTTATCACTCTATCAAGTTTATTTATATTTGATTCATTCCCTACAATTGATGTAGCAGAATGGGATAAGGCAGCAGCATTTCTTCCATTCCATTTTATCTCTTGTCAGCATTTTGTTCTTCATGTATGGCTTTGCCTGAGTCATCAGTATTGGGCTAATGGACTGGAACGGCCCAAGCTGAATGGTAATTACTTACTCTGTTGCTGATAGCCCAGATGAGAATGGGACTTATTAGGTCTGTAATAATGGAAGTCTGTGTTTAATGCAGATCTTTTAAGCAGTTTAAAACGATCTCAAATTCATCTCTCTTTGCCATATGTTAAAATGTCACATTATGCTTTTAAAATTCAGGATGAGAACTGAAGTTTCAGAAGAAGTCCGCCTGTGGAAGAGTTCTCAAATCTGTCCTTTCTAAAATCAGAAGCATTTGTTCATCTCAAATCAAGCCTCCACAGAGAAGTAGCCCCGTCTGAGCAGTCCCCCTAGGCCAGGGTGGTTCCAGGAAGCAGAGGGCCTCAGTTCATAAGGACCCAGGAACAGACAGGATGGAGGGGAAGCAGATACAGAGGCCCCTGGGTGGTGCTTGGGGGCCTTTCTATAGGCATAAGGCTTGACTTCAGTGAATGTACCCAAGTCAAGAGTCCCTTAGCCTCTGTGGTCAAGGTGGGCCCCAGATCTGAATGCTCATACTTGTGTCATTAGCCCATCTCCTGTTTCACCTGTGGCAAACTTTAGCCTTTCTACCAATACTGATTTCTTCTTTCTCCTTTTCATGTGAAAAATAAAGATTAGAAATCTGACTCAAGAAACTGCTGTGACAGGTGCTTTGTAATCATCGTCCATCCTCTTCATTTTGCAGACCTGAAGACCAGGTCAGTGAAGTTAAATAGCTCACCCAAGGTCCTGTGTCATTAATGCTGCAGCAGGGGTGGAGGCAGAATCCAGCCCCTGCCCAGGGGTCCTGCCATCACTTTTTGAAGTATGTTCCAAGAGGGCCTTTGGACCAGCACAGCAGCTGTATTTTCAGGTTATTGCCACTAAACAGTATCCTTCTTCTTGACTGGGAAATGGCCCTACATAATTTTGCTTCCTCTCTTAGAATAGAGTCCTGACTGGAGACTTATTAATGGGTGCTGTAACCTCACCATATTTCATAAATGAAGCAGGGTCTTGAAGGAGCTCTTGTTTCTCAACAGAGACCTTAGAGAAATGGTTCTTCAGACTCGTCCAGCTTATCATGTGCTGCTTGTCTCTTTGGTTCAGTGAGTTTCATGCCTCTTTGCAAATGGTTGATGTCCTGAGTGGTATCATTATACTGTTGGAGAACTTAGTGCTGGTAAATTGCTCCAAATGTGTACCTCTTCTGGTTTTGGAAACTTCACAGCATTTGCAGACAAAGGCAGGTTGATGCTGATTCATTGTTTGAGGGATTGCTTTGGATCCCATGACTCTAAATTATTATATACGTCAACAACTTGATAGACCTGATATAACTGGCAAGGTACTCTGATGGATATAATGGGGGATAAAAAATAGAATTTTCTGAACTCAAGGTGCTTGTACATACTATATTTACTTGTGTACTTTTCTTTTTATTTTGAGTTTTGATGCTTTTTGTTGATGAGTTTTTCTGAGTTCAGTGAGCTTGCTAGGTGCATATTGCTTTATAATTTTTAGCAACTCCTACTTTGGAAGAAAATGGTCACATTTTAGTGCTTTCTCTAATGACTAAAAATAAAGTTTTATGTGACATATCAGCATTGACTTGAAAGTTTGTCATGTGTATTTGCCATGTGTTTTGGTGACACAATGTGCACGTCACCTGCACGGTATCATCTTCATTTGAGGATGTCTGTCAATGGCTGAGGTCAATGAGGGTTTTTAAGAACTAGAGGGAGTCTTCTGGGTCCCCAGCTGAAAAGACAGAAATAAAGAGGCAAAGAGATTTCTCCAGAATCACTTAGAACTAGGTCCAGAACCTGGGTCTCCTCACCTCTGGGTGTGCGTCCTTTCCACCACTTCATCCATTTCTTTTATCCCAGAAACATAAACAAGTATTGTATATCTGATCACCTCCTAATGAGTACAACTATTCCCAAGACTGGCAAACTTTGTGATTCTATCAGAGCAAGCAATCTTATTTGTAAAGAGGCTAGCTAATTATCCATGACATTTTAAATGTCTGCATTGTCCTTGAGCTAAGAGTGTGAAAATCAGAAGACTCAGGGGTGTATACACTTCCTGATAGGTTTTACTTAGTTTAACACCCTCTGACAGTAAAAACGAAATGAATCTTAGCTGTTCAACAACAATAACATTCCAAGCAGGAAAGTAATTTAAAAAACCTGTTAACTGCATTATTGCTAATTTGGTATCGCAGGAACCACCAGAGTTGTTGGTATAGAAATGAAGATATGATAGAGATATTTTGTCTAAGAAAAATGAGAAAGCATATATTCACTTTGCCTAGACATCGAGGACAATAATGGTCATTTTTGTAACTCAGGCTTTGTTTCTTCAGTTGAAATTCAAAGTAACCCATGTGGATAAGAAGGTTTATGTTGAAGGATTGGTAGCTCTTGATTTTTATCAAGGATTGGAACTAAGTTGAGATGCTGTCGGATGTTTTACTAGGTAAAGAGACAGGAGAGATGACTGCTGTCTGTGATTTGAGAAGAGCAAGATGGCACCAGAATCTGGACCCAGTGCTCAGACCTGCTGCGGTCTGAGCAGGTCTGAAAAGGTTCCTCCATTAAGGCTTTTGTTTCCTGGTAATTCTGTTTTCTGTTTTTAGTAGAAGGACATATCTCTTAGTACTCACTCCTAGTTGCAAGTTTCTGAATGTCCTGTTGATTCGGGGGCATTAGAAGGAGTTAAAAGCCTTTCTCCATCCCAAGCTCTGTCTTTTGCCATATCCGGTTCACTCTGATGACTGTGCTGAGTCTGTGCCCCGCCCTTTGTCCCTTTGTCATGGCTGCCCTCCAGGTCAGCGGTAAGTTTGGTTAATTGGAAAAAAAAGATTATTTTTACCTCTATAGTACTTTTATTTTATAAAATTATTATTTTTGCCTGTGTAGTAATGTGGTGATAAGACTGGATCATCATTTATTTTTAAAAATATAGCAACATTCTCAAGTTTGAATCAATCAAATCTTGTAGGAGCTGCAAATATTTAGATGTGCACACTGAATAAATAGCAAGGACAGAAGCCCAGGGGTTCCACTTCTCTAACTGTGGGACTCTTGGCTCTGGGAGATGGTCTCTTCAACTTTCTGGTAAAGGGATGGGACTGAGTGGTGTCTGTGGTTACCTTCAGCTCACAGTCTCTCATTTATAATCATAATGCTTGCTGCTTCTGTGCATTTCAATCATTCTGAAAAGAAAGACGATTTTGTCTTGAAATGGCATAATTTTTTTTGTTGAATGGATGCTTTCTGCCTGGTTCTGGTATGTTCTTGTCTCGCTTTCTTTTATGTAGACATTCCTGGTTTCTAGTCTAGGCCCGAATATGCATCCCAGTTGATGGGACGTATTAGTTAGTAACATGGGCCTTGGAGTTGAACATACCTGAGTTTAAGTCCTGGTTCTAAATCCCAGTTGGGCAAGTTTTCTCATATGTGAAATGGAGATGATGCCAACTTTGTGGGTTGACGTGAGATATTGATGGTAAAGCGCTTGGCACAGGGCCTGGTTCCTGGCCATGCCTGCCTTGTTCCCTGTCCCCTCCTCCCAAGTAAAGTTTTCTCTATGCAGAAATATGAACCCCCCAAGTTGTATACATTTAATGTATTTGTTCATTTAGTATCAGATACTGTTTGAAATTATTTTGTAGCTCCTTCCATTGAATGCATTGAAGAAATGGACAGAAAACCAGATGTTTTTAGAAGACATGGGATCAAGAGTTGTGCTAACTTGCTCTGTGTGCTTCTTTAACACTTCCAAAAATGGCTGGATTTTCAAGCCTGTCACATTCCTTCTCCTTAGCTGACTTCCTGAACTCGATCTCTTGTTTGTGACCTCTACTTTTCCACGCTAGTCTTCCTCTATGGGCTTCCCTATCAAACTCACAGTTTATCTAGTAAATATTTATTGAACAGTAGGCACTGTCCTAGGTACTGGAATAAATGAGAATACAATGGGTAATATCTACACCCCCAATAAACCCCATGCAGATGGGAGGCAGGCAGAACATAAACAGTAAGCAAATATATAGTTTCTTATAGTGCTAGATGTTACAAAGTAAAATAAAGCAGGAGAAGGTATGAGCAGAGAGCAGAGGGGATGCTCTTTTAGAAAGGCTGGTCAGGGAAGGCCTCTTTGTAGATATTGTGTTTGAGTAGAAACCTGAGTAAAATGAGTGAGTTAAGCAGAAATCAGCAGAAATCATCAGGAAGCATGTTCCTGGAAAGACCTTGTGATGGTAACAGTCTTGGCATGTTCAAAAGACAGCCTGCAGCATGGCTGGGGTGGAGTGAGCCCTAGGGAGAGGAAACGATGCTAGAAACCAGTCCTGGACAGATTCCAGGGAGGGGGCTTTGGGCCCAGGTAAAGACTTTGGAATGTATTCTAGATGTGATGACCAGCCTCCAGAAACTGAACACTATCATGTCATGTAATTATTATTTTGTGGTGGGAACAATTAAAATCTACTCTCTTGGCAACTTTGAAGTTTATAACACAGTATTGTTGACTATAATCTCTGTACTGTGTATTAGATCTTCAGGACTTATTATCTCCTAGTTGCAAGTTTGTATCCTTAAACAACATTTCTCCAATGCCCCCACCCCCAGTCCATGATAACCACTAGTTCTAGTCTCTGTCTTTATGGTTCAGCTTTTTTAGATTCCACATATAAATGATATCGAGATTGTATTTACATTTAAGACAATTTCTGTCTTCATCAGTTTGGGCTGCTGTAACAAAATACTATAGATTGGGTGGTTTAAATAGCAGACATTTATTCTTATAGTTCTGGACACTGGGAAGTCTAAGATCAGGTCCTGGCAGATTGGGTTCCTGGTGAGGATCTCTTCTTGGCTTACAGACAGCCACCTTCTCATTGTGTCCTCATCACATGGAAGAGAGTAAGCTCATGACTCTTTTGCTCTTCTTATAAGGACACTAATCCCATCGTGGGGCCCCATCCTCATGATCTCATCTAAGCCTACTTACCTCTCAAAAGTCCCACCTCCAAATGCCATCATTTTGGGGATTAAGGCTTCAACGTATGAATTTGGGGAAAAACAAACTTTCATTCTATAACAGCTACACAAGTTGCTCAGTAGAGAATAGACTGGGGTGGGAGAGCCCACAGAGAGGGCGAGATGGAATTGGCAGGTGTTTTTCTAATAGAGGAAATTAGATGAACTAGTTGGGCAGTGATGGAACTGATGAGATGTGGTCATTAAGCCAGTGGGACTTCCTGATGTCAGGTAGAGGTAGTCTCTCTAGAGCATCAGTACCCTGGAGGCCTTGCTTCTTATCCTGTGGGTCATGCTTCTGTATGGGAATGGTCTTTTTTCCCATGCCCATCTTTCTTGGCCTGACAATGTGATTGGTGTGCATTTTGTGCGAAGGGGTGGGTAGGGGAGATTAATGTAGCAAAATACTTTATCTTATCCTCAAAATATGGATATGTAGGTGAAATACAGTGTTGGGGTGGGGACAACTGTATTTCCATCTACAACTTCACAGCCCTTTTCTCAGCCACCACCCTCAGGCTTTTTGAAACTGAGGAGTGGATAGGGAGGTGACTGAGAGCCTTCATGACTTCCCTGGTTTATTTACTTAGCTGTGGCAGCTAAGTCAGGTTTCCTGGTTGCCAACTCCAGTTGCAGGTTATCTCTCATATGATGTACAGGATTCCATAAGAACATCCAAAGTGAGAGGCAGAGAGGCAGCCTGTCAAGGCCACAGATACAAACAAAGCTATGTGTATTAGTTACCTATTGTTGTGTAATAGATTATTCCAAAACTTAGTGGCTTAGAACAAGACACATCTATTATCATACAGTTTCTGTGAGTCAGGAATATAGACACAGCTTTGCTGCATCTTCTGCTTCAGGGTCTCTGACAAGGTTACACTCAAGATATTAACCAAGATTGAGGTCTTGTCTGAAGGCTCAACTGGGGAAGGATCTGCCTTCAAGCTCAATTATGTGGTGGTTGGTAGAACCCAGTTTCTCAAGGTTGTTGGGCTGAGGGCCTCAGTCCCTTGCTGGATGAAGAATTCTCTCAGCACTTTGCGTTTTGGTCTCTCCAGCCTGGCAGCTTACTTCATCAAAGCATGTGACACAGAGTCTTCTAGCAAGATGGGAATCACAGTCTTTTGTAACTTAATCACAGAAGTGATATCTCCTCAATGTAGCCATATTCTATTAGTTAGAAGCAAGTTATCCAGGGAGAAGGGATTACACAGAGCCATGAATACCAAGAGGTGAGGATATTTGGGGGCCATCCTAGAGGCTGCCTGCCACAGCTGTATGTTATGGCTTTACTCAGTATATTAGAGCAGAAAGGACCTTCGTGGTCGTCCTGGACCCTCCTCATTTTTTTTAGATGAGGAACCTAAAACTCAGAGAGGTGAAGTGACTTACTTAAAGCCACAGTGACTCTGAGGTAGATCTGGGACTTCTGATTTTCAACACAATGAACTATAAGTGGGCTGTATTTAACCTGCCACAAGCTGGCAGATTGTGGCTTTTAAGTTTGCAGTTTCAGCCTCAAGGAGTTTTATTCTTCTGCACATTTTAAACGCACTGCCACTAAATGGTGACTCCAGGCCTGGATCTAAATGGGATGTAAATGGCCCACCTTGGGCTTTGTTTGAAACTCAAGGCATAGAGGCTCTGCCTAAGCTTATCCAGCTTGATTCCTGTGTTTTCTACACTTTTCTCCCCTTTACATCAACATGTCTAAAACTAAATAACAGAGTTTAGAGCAAGTCTTTAAAACAACATGCTCTGTGATCCAGTTAGCCATCTCACCTGTTTTTAACATTTTCCTCATAGTCTCATCTAATGCTATAGACCACCATGTTAAGAACCCTCAATTCTATAGTTTATCTTGAATCTTAACTCTGTGTTTGCTCTTAGTTCTTGAAGCTGCTTGGCTCTCTAGACTTGGCACTATGTTGGCCCCTTGGGCCTTGACTCTGAGTTTGTCATTTTAGGCTGTTGTCACACTAGGATGTAGGAGGCGATGGAGACAGGTTAGTTGTGCTCAGGATTAGGATTGCATGAGAACTAACAGAAGACAGACCTGAGGCATGTCACCTGGAATTTACAGGGCAAAATGTGAGTGATCGGTCAGGAAGTGGGAGGTTCACAAAATGGCTGTGGTGCTCCCCGGCATTTAGTGTTGAGAGCCAGGAGCCTACAATAAAGAAGTCAGAGCAGTACTTGAGAGGCTATGGAAACATTAGTCACAGCAGACCAAAAGTCTGGGAGCCTGATGCAGCAGCAATAAAGGCAGAAGCGGTTTAAAGTATAGAAGTTCAGGTTGAGTAAAATAACAATGCTGATGAGCAGAGGGCAGGAGCCAGGCCAATTCATAGCAAGGATATTTGTCCCCAGGCCTTTTTTTCCTTTTCTTTAATTTTTATTCTTCAGTAGAAGCTCAGATGTAGATGTAGAGGGCTTGTGTCTTTTCTGCTAAATGGAGAGGAAGAAGGTGTGGCATCAGAGGAGGTAAAGCTAAGCCTGGTGCTGTTGGAATTGGTAGTGTTATTGGTGTTGGTGCTTGTGGTGGTGGTGCTGCTGGTGTTCGTGCTGGTTTTGGTGGTGATGGTGGTGGAGGTGGTGTTGGTGGTGGTGCTTGTGCTGGTTGAGTTTTAGTTCCTTCGCTGCTCTCTGAAATAGTTCCCAACCTCTAGATCCCACCACTCCCTCCTTAGAGATTTATAGACTCCAAACCTCTTTCCATGAAGTAGAAGGAATCAGTTTCCTGTCCCTGGAAACAGTCTGCCTTGATAACTACATTCTTTCTAGATGTGGAAGGTTTGCTTACTATGTTATATTTAGTGAAAATAGCAGAAAAGCCCTCATCTTTGTTGAGGCTGAAATTAAATGCCTTGGTTTACATTGGATTCTAGGGTCTTTTTTTTTGTTTTTTTTCTTTTTAAATACTTCCTCCTCTGGCCAGTTCTTTTAGGAACTGGTGAGAAAATCTTTAAAGATGAAGATATATAAAGCAACATTGGGATCCTTAGATTCGTCTGATGCTTTAAGCTTACCATGTCCATCTTGCCATACATTTTTCACCTGGCCCACTTAACAACCTTGGCAGGCAGGTAGAGCAGTCATGACCCAAATTTGATGGATGAAGTGATCTAGATTCAGAAAAGTTAGGTGCTATGTTAAAGGACATACACAGCTATAGGCTGTACAATTCATAATTGTATGCAGCCAAGATTCTTACCTAAAGAAGAACCTAAATTCTTCTTCCTCTAAATCCCATGTTCAGATCACAAAGAAAATAACCAGATTTTATCACCCAGCCTGTGAAAGAAGAGAAAGCAAGGATGAAACAAGGGAAAGACAGTAAATGATGCTGAATAAAACATGAGAATAATAGTTTGCATATGTAGCCTTATGATTTTTATTGCAGGGCTAAGACCTGATTTTTAACTGTTCTTTCCTTGTGTCTTCTGCTTTTTGTAAATATTCCTGACAGTTACCATGAAATCCTCTACCTGAAGGCTGCTGTTCTTTTCTGCATGGCCCTGGCTCCCCTCTCATCTCTGGAGATTGGCTGTGCCCTTCGTGAATGGGAATCCCCCTGTGGACAGTTGGTGATTGAGGGGGGACAGCTGGCTGCAAGGGCCGGTTCATCAGCATGCATCATGACCCGGGTATGCCAGTTATTAGAATTCATTATAAATTACTCAGAGTCTCAGGAATCTCATTTAGTTCTCACTCAGCAGCTGGAACACACTACCAGCTGTGGATCTAGGGTATTCCCCAAGGACTTTACCTAAGCGTGGGGGGCAAGTAGGTCAAATGATCTGATGATGACTGGGTGGGGGTAAAGCAGGAACGGAATGCCTGTTTCTACCTCAGAATAGATGTTCTGCAGATGCCATGGAGGGAATTAATTAGAGCTGTGAACACAGTTTAGCCTTTGGCCTCTGATGGACCAAGGAACACGCTAGAGTGTCTTTGGGGGTTATTGGAGAAGGGGAACAGAGAAGGGAGAGGAGTAAACAAAGGGAGAGCGAAGAGGGTTGTACTTGCTACCTTTTCCATCAAGAGCTGACCCCTCATCGCCTTTTCTGTTTCAGCTGCTGTGACACTTTTCGCTGAATCCTAGATGATAACCTGAACTGACCATTCACTTAACTTCTCTGCACCTTTGAGCCCTGTGTTCTCTCAGTTTCAGACATTTTCTTTCTTTCCCAATCTTCCACTTGTGGAAAGCTACTTATCTTTCAAGGTTCAACCCTAGCAGGATAGGTACTTTCATGTGGATCATCCTCTCACAATTCTAGACATGATTTCCATTCATTTTTTTCAGATAAGGAAATTGAAGCTCAGAGGGGTTATGTGACTCGCTCAAAGGCACGGTTCTCGTGGGGAGTGGAGTCCTCCAGCTGTGGCTGTTCCACATAATACTGCACTTGTATCCTACTGGTGCTCCCCTTCCTCACGATATAATCCTGTACTGGCCCTGACTCAGTGGTAAAGTTAGCCACGTTTGACTTATGTGCTCCTGGTCCTTTGTCATATAGCCCTTTTCCTGTAATCTACCTCTTCACTAAAGAAGGGTAAAGACCATGACCTCACATCTGGTCCTTGGCTGCTCTGCCTTTTAGATCTTCACTCTAGGACCAGGGTTGGAAAACTTCCTATGAAGGTGCAAATGGTAAAGGTAGGGTCCACAGGCCATACACAGTCTCTCTCACAACCACTCCTCTCTGCCACTGCAGAGTGAAGGCAGCCATAAACAATAAAGAGATGAATGAGTGTGGCTATGTGCCAATAAAACTTTGATGACACTCATTTTTCAATTTCATATAATTTGCATGTGTCACAAAATGTTTTTCTTCTTGATTGTTTTTCAGTCATTAAAAAAAAAATATAAAAACGACTCTTGGCTCATGGGTCACCCCAAAACACATGGCAGGATTTGGCTGGTGGGCCTTAGTTTGCCAACCCTTTTCTAGAACTAATTGGGTAGCAATTGTTTACATTTTGGTAAAATTGTCACTGTGTCGGTTCTCCCAGAAGCACTGACAGTGTAAGCCTTTAACTTCAGGTGAAAGGCTTTGTCACCTGCTAAAGGGATTTTGGGCAGCTGTGGCTATGATGGTGGTGGGGTCGGAGAGGTGATGCCAGGGTGGTAGCTGACTCTGCATAAAATAAGGTCAGTCCTGCTGTGCTCCTATTGTCTCCTCAGTGAAAGTGTTAGATTTAAATCCTATATGTCATTTATCTTTGGGCTCTGTATAGAGAAAAAGGTCTTGCTTTGGATTTTACAAAAATACCAGGCTTAGATCTTTTTGTGTGAGCTGTCATCAGCCATTGTGGTTGTTGATCTTGTAAATTCATGCTTTTTAGTGCTGGCAGAAGGATTGCTTTTGTTTCTGAACAATTTCATGAAGTGTTTCTTTCAATAGGGACTTGCATTGAATTTCAACTTTAGCTATATGTTTCGTCTCAACTGGATTTTGAAGACATGGGCAACTGCTGTTATGCTACAGAGGAGTGCTTTGGAATCCTTTCAGTGTCAAAAAAAAAAAAAAATCTTCACCAAGACCAATGTGAAAGTGACTTCCTTTAGGAGTTTTATAGTTTCAGGTCTTACGTTCAACTCTTTAATGCATTTTGAGTTGATTTTTGTGTATGGTGTAAAATAAGGGTCCTGTATCATTCTTCTGCATGTGGCTGTCCAGTTTTTCCAGTACCAATTATTGAAGATACTATCCTTTACCCGGTATATATGCTTGACTCCTTTGTTATAAATTATTTGACCACATATGTGTGGGTTTATTTCTGGGCTCTTTATTCTGTTTCATTGACCTATGTGTCTGTTTTTATGCCAGTACCATACTGTGTTGATTATTATAGCTTTGTACTATAGTTTGAAATCAGGACATGTGATGCCTCCAGCTTTGTTCTTCTTATTCAAGATTGCTTTGGTTTTTTAGGGTCTTTTGTGGTTTCCATACATATTTTAGGATTATTTATTTTATTTCTGTGAAAAATGTCTTTAGAATTTTGAGAGAATTGCATTGAATCTGTAGATTGCTTTGGGTAGTGTGGACATTTTAGCGATATTAATTCTTGATCATGGAATATCTTTCCATTTATTTGTGTCTTCTTCAATTTCTTTCATCAACGTCAAAGTTTTCAGCATATGGATTTTGTTTTGGCTATTTTAAGTCTTTTGATTTTCCATATGAATTTTGGAATTAACTTGTCATTTGCCACAAAAGCTTCCTGAGTTTTTCACCAGCATTGTGTTGAACTATTAATTTGGGGAGAATTGACATCCTAAGGATACCAAGTCTTTAAATCCACAAGCATGGTATATTTCTCCATTTATTTAGATACTCTTTAATTCTCTCAATGTTTCATGGTACAGGCTTTATACATATTTTGTTTAAAATCTCCCTATTCATGTTATTAGATGCTATTGTAAATAATATTACTTTTTCCATTCTATTTATTTGTTACAACTATATAGAAATAGTTTATGTTTGATATTGTCCTAGTGTTCCTAGTATTCTGTGATCTTGATAATTATTAATACAAAGAAGTTTCTTGATAGATTCCTTGAGATTTTTTATTTACACAATCATGTTGTTGGCATATACAGCCAGTTTTTTCTTCTTTTTTTCCTTTTGGTATGCTAGCTGTAGTTTTCTTGTAGATATTCTTTATCAAATTCTCTTCCTAGTTTACAGAGAATTAAAAAAAATCATAAACAGGTGCTGAATTGTGTCAAACGCTTTTTTAGCCTCTGTTGAGATGGTCATTTTTTTTTTTCTGTTTGTTAGTATGATAAATTACATTGATTGTATTTTTTTGAATGTTAAAACAACTTTCAGTTCCTTGGGTGAACCCCATTTGGCCATGATTATTGTACTTTTAAAATATATTCCTGAACTAAATATTTATTTTAAATATTTATTATTTTTGAGCCTATGTTCACAGAGATTTTTCTATAGTTTCCTTCTTTTATTAAGTTTTTTTAAATTAATTAATTAATTAATTAATTTATTGTGGCTGCACCGGGTCTTCATTGTAGCCTGTGGGCTCCTTATTGCAGCACGTGGTCTTCTCTAGTTGTGGTGCACTGGCTCTAGAGCATGTGGGCTCAGTAGCTGTGGCTTACAGCCTTAGTTGTGGTAGGTGGGATCTTAGTTCCCTGATCAGGGATTGAACCTGGGCCCCCTACGTTGGGAGTGTGGAGTCTTAACCACTGGACCACCAGGGAAGTCCCTGTCTATAGTTTTCTGTTTCTTTGTCTGGTTTTGTTATCAGGGTAATGCCGGATTCATAAAATCAGCTGTGAAAGTTCCCTTCTCCTCTATTTCTTTTTAAATTGTGTATCCATTTAAAAAAAATTGAAGTATAGTTAATTTACAATGTTGTGTTAGTTTCAGGTGTACCTTCTCTATTTTTGAAGGGATTTATGTAGGATTGGTATTGTCTCTCTCTTAAATGTATCTGGAATTTCTCAGTGAAACTTTATAAGCCTGGAGTTTTCTATTTCAGATTTTTTCCATTTCTTTTGTCAGTTTTGGTAAATGTAGCTTTCAAGATATGTTACCAATCTATTGCCTCTCAGCTCTGAATACATCATCCTGAATATGCTCTGTAATAAACAAAGGAATTTCCATAGTATTTTTCCTTTACCGTGAGCATGGTGTTAAGCTTTTTTTAAAAATTAATTAATTTTCAGTAAGCTGTTTTAGTAGAGGGCTCTGGGGAGACTTTGTGAAAGGAGGAACCTCTCCTGCTATTTAGGTATGGCTGGGGTTGGCAGTGTGGGTGTGGAGGCCTCCAGTGGAGCCTGCCCTAGACACTGGCCCAGAACTCAGTCCTGCTGTGACCTTACAGCCTTGGCCTGGTGATAACTTTTCTGCAGTCCTCTTGACAAGGAAACCAGAGCCTCTGTGCTATCTATGTTTTCTTAGAGGCCGTGCAGAGGCACTAAGGCTCCTGGGTACCTGGATCCCATTGTGCACTCACACCACTGGTTTCTGATGGCCTACATTCTGAAAGGTAGTCTATTGTTTGTCCAGCATCTCCAGATCAGCTCTGGCCTACAAACTGGTGAACTTCTCTTCTATCCAATGGCTTAACTGCTCCTTCTCCAAAGAGGTTTAAATCCTTCCAAGTGTGTCCTACCTTAGGTACCCTCAGTCCTTAGGTAGCATAGTTTCCTTAGATTATACAGTTACTTTTTTTTTTTTTTGCACTTTAAATATATGCAGTTCACTGAATGTCAATTGCATCTCAATAAAAGTTCCTGAAGGTGGGGGGAGGAATATATATATATATATATATAGCCACTCCCTTCTGGCTTGCAAAGTTTCTGCTGAGAAATCAGCTGTTAACCTTATGGAAGTTCCCTTGTATGTTATTTGCCTTTTTTCCCTTGTTGCTTTTAATAATTTTTCTTTGTCTTTAATTTTTGTCAATTTGACTACTATGTGTCTTGGTGTGTTTCTCCTTGGGTTTATCCTGCCTGCGACTCTCTGCGCTTCCTGGACTTGGGTGGCTATTTCCTTTCCCATGTTAGGAAATTTTTGACTATAATCTCTTTCTCTCTCTCGTCTCCTTCTGGGACCCCTATAATGTGAATGTTGGTGTGTTTAACATTGTCCCAGAGGTCTCTTAGGCTGTCTTCATTTCTTTTCATTCTTTTTTCTTTATTCTTTCCTGCACCAGTGATTTTCACCATTCTGTCTTCCAGGTCACTTATTCGCCCCCTGCCTCAGTTAATCTGCTATTGGTTTCTTCTAGTGTATTTTTCATTTCAGTTATTGTATTGCTTATCTCTGTTTGTTTGTTCTTTAATTCTTCCAGGTCTTTGGTAAACTTTTCTTGCATCTTTTCAATCTTTGCATCCAGTCTTTTTTCAAAGTCCTGGATCATCTTCACCATCATTATTCTGATTTCTTTTTCTGAAAGGGTGCCTATCTCCACTTAATTTAGTTGTTTTTCTGGGGTTTTATCTTGTCCCTTCATCTGGTACAAAGTCCTCTGCCTTTTCATTTTCTCTATCTTTCTATGGCTGTGGTTTTCAGTTCCACAAGATGAAATACTGCTGATACTGCTTGGTACTGCTGTCTGCCATCTTGTGGAGGAAGCTATTTAGGAGGCTTGTGCGTGCTTCCCGATGGGAGGGACTAATTGTGGGTAGGGCTGGTTGGGTGGAGCTCAGTAAAACTTTAATTGGCTTGTCTGCCAATGGGTGGGGCTGTGTTCCCACCCTGGTGGTTGTTTGGCCCGAGGCTACCCATCACTGGAGCTTACAGGCTCTTTGATGGGGCTTATGGTGGACTCCGGGAGGGCTCATGCCAATGAGCACTTCCCAGAACCCCTGCCACCACTGTCCCTGCCCCTACAGTGAGCCACAGCTGCCCCCCACGTCTGCAGGCAACCCTCCAATGCCAGAAGGTAGGTCTGGTTCAGTCTCCTATGGGGTCACTGCTCCTTCCCCCTGGGTCCTGGTGCACACACTGTTTTTTGTGTGCCCTCCAAGAGTGGAGTCTCTGTTTCCCCCAGTCCTGTGGAGGTCCTGCAATCAAATTCCGCTGGCTTTCAAAGTCTGATTCTCTGGGGATTCCTCCTCCCATTGCTGGACCCCCAGGTTGGGAAGCCTGACATGGGGCTCAGAACCCTCACTTTAGTAGGTGGAATTCTGTGGTATAACTGTTCTCCAGTTTGTGAGTTGCCCACCCAGCGGTTATGGGATTTGATTTTATCGCGATTGCGCCCCTCCTACCATATCACTGTGGCTTCTCCTTTGTCTGTGGACGTAGGATGTCTTTTTTGGTGAGTTCCAGTGTCTTTCTGTCGATGATTGTTCAGCAGTTAGTTGTAATTCCGGTGCTCTTGCAAGAGGGAGTGAGCGCATGTCCTTCTGCTCTGCCATCTTGATCCATCTCTACAGTTACTTTTAAATTATAGTTAATAGTCTCTATGTTAGACTTCTGTTTCTTGACCTACTGGTGATTTCTATCTCCTGTTAGACCCAGGTTGTTACACAGGAATTTCTTGTACACCCTGTGTGGGTTGAGACTTTTTGTGATCTGTGGATTTTGTCCTCATTTTAAGATGGGTAGGAGATATTGCTATGTATTCAATTTCCTCCTCCCCTCAGTCACCCCACTCCCCATGTGCTTTAATATGAGATTTAACTAAAATGATGGGGGGAAGACCAAGAGTGTGGTGAGTGATATTTCTGCAAGAACTGAGGTTCAGCAGACAATGAACCAGGAACATATTTTCCTACATCATTGAAATGACCAGCTCAAGTTTGACCCTTCCAGTGTTTCATGGTGTTTAGCAGAGATGTTTGGAATTTCTTAATGCACAGTAAGGATCCTACTATTTTGCTGCTTAGAACAGAGGTACTGTGACCTTAAGCTGCTGTGGCTGAAGTATCCAAGGCTAATAAAAAAACCAAGTTTAATATCAGCAACAATTTTGATTTTTAGATATTATTTTGATTCCCATAGAAAAGGGGAAAAACTGTATTTCTTATAGGTACCACTATGGATAAAAATAATCCAGCTGTCTACTTACTTCCATCTAGTCAAAGAAAAAAGCCCCCCAACTCAACCAACCAACCAATCAACTAAACAAAACCCCATCAAAATACAGAAGATTTTCTCCATTGCAGTTAAGGCCTTTGGCATGAATTTAAATTTAGCTTCCCTGGGAATTTTGGAAAAAACATTTTTCTTCATTGTTTTTGTAAGCCCTATGAGGCAAAGATATAACTTCCCCAAACAAAACAGCAGGAAAAGCAACTAACAATCCTCTGGATAATGCAAATGAATAAAAATTGCCAGAATTATTGCAGAAGTGCTGAAAGTCTTACTCTGGTATTTTATATGCTATTACTAGACTTTAGTGGTTCAGGAATGCCTGTTTTAGCAATCACAGCACACTAGAGAACAAGTTGGTAGAGAAATAAAATTATATAGTGGTAGTCTCCAAGTTAGAAATGAATCATCTTCCAGGGGTTGATTTGTAAATCAGTTAGGTAGGAAATACCTTTTCCTTTATAAAATATATTCTAAGTTCTATACAGGTTTATAAAAGATGGTTTGAGTTCCTGCCATATAGTCAGTAGTTGTCCTTTGCTAAAAATTACATTATTTCCCCTTTATTAGAAGGTGTTATTAGTTGTCTACTGCTTTATAATCAGTTATCCCCAAAGGTAGCAGCTTAAAATAACAATCATTCATTATCTCACAGGTTTTTTGGGGGGGTGGGGGAGGGGATAGGGAATCTGGATGTGGCTTTGCTGGGTGGCCCTGGATCCGCGGCTCATGAGGCTGGAATCAAGATGTCAGCTGTGCTGCATCTTCTGAAGGCTCCACTTGGGGAGGCTCTGTGCTGTAACTGGCTGAGGCCTGCCAACAAATGAGCCTGAGAGCAATCCTTTCCAGTTGAGCCTTCAGGTGAAACTGCAGCCCCAGCCAGCCCCTTGATTCCAGCTTATAGGAGACCCTGAGCCAGAACTACCCAGCTTTACATTCTCACCTGCGATGAGGCCAGTGAATTTAAAATGTACTTGGCATTTGAACAGTGAGATTTCCTACTCTTTTGGGGGCTGAAATCTCCTTTCTACACTGATGAATAAAGTGGAGATTTCTTTCTTCGGTCAAGTTAGTAGCTGGGCAGGTTGGGAATGCAGGGAAATGTCTTCTTTTCTCCAGTTGTAACTTACAGCCAGCTTGGCCAGTGTGAAAGGGTGTGTTCTTGGTGTTGTAGGGTAGAACTTAGAGTGTATTTTCTCATTGAGACAGTATCTCATAAATGGTGTTTAGAATCCTAGAAAGAGTTATATTTGAGACTCATTATAGGTTGAGTAGGCCCTTGTGGGCTAGCTCACCACCATTCATAACAGCATGTTCATGAGAAAATGGATTCTATATCCCAGATGTCCATCTCTTAAACATGCTTTTGAAATGTGACTCATTTTAAAGCTGGGAACTTGCCTGTATTTCATTAGCTCCTCTCCAGCTACCTTCTTCACAATAGTTTACATTTTGAGCTATCAGCCTTTTGGGAAGATAAAGTGACAGAAAATAGAGATGACTATAATTTACTCTAAGTACTAAGAGCCTGGCAGACCTATCAAGGCATAATTTTACTCAAAATCGGAATTTCTGCAGGGCCTGCACTGAAGTCCCTTTATAGTTGAGTTATACCAGGTCACAGTCATCTCTTTTTGTAGAATTCTAGCGTCTTAATCAGGTCCTTCCAAAAACCACTCAGTCAGATTTACTACATGAGAATGCACTAAAGTCAGAAATATTCTTGGCCTGCCTTCTATCCCTCACCTCCAGCCCATATCTCTATGGAAGCCGATGGCCTTCCAGTTGGGAGAGACCATCATTCAGGCCCTGGGTGGGCTCAGCAGAAGGCTACTTGCCTTGGCCTCCCACGTGCTTGATATTTTCAGACACGACTCTCATTTTATTCAGCAGTGCTCCAGTCAGCTGTTAGAGAATTCATCCGGGAAATCAGCCCATCATTCAAATATCCAAGGATCTTCTTGAGCACATATTCAAGGACGATAACCCAATAGGCTTTACTCTGCCCTCTCTGGTCTCTATCCCTTCATTAAACCAGGTGACCAAAAGCGTGTTTGAAGAGCCACCCCTGTCTCCCCTGAACTTCCCTGAGTTAAGATGTTGAGTTTTGTGTCACTCTTTCATGGTGGACAAATATAAAAAACATCATAAACTGAGTTTCTGTGTCATTTGTAGAGCTGTAGTTAAAGATTTTGTCCATCATGTTTCTTTCTTTCTTTTTTTTTTTATTATTTTTTGGGGGGTACACCAGGTTGAATCATCTGTTTTTATACACATATTCCCGTATTCCCTCCCTTCCTTGACTCCTCCCACCTCGAGTCCCCCGCACCCTCCCCGCCCCAGTCCTCTAAGGCATCTTCCATCCTCGAGTTGGACTCCCTTTGTTATACAACAACTTCCCACTGACTATTTTACAGTTGGTAGTATATATATGTCTGTGCTACTCTCTCGCTTCGTCTCAGTTTCCTCTTCACCCCCCGCCCCCTCCCATATCTCGAGTTCTCCAGTCCATTCTCTGTATCTGCATCCTTGTTCTTGTCACTGAGTTCATCAGTACCATTTTTAGATTCCGTATATGTGAGTTAGCATACAATATTTGTCCTTCTCTTTCTGACTTACTTTGCTCTGTATGACAGATTATAGTTCTATCCACCTCATTACATATAGCTCCTTCTCATCCCTTTTTATAGCTGAGTAATATTCCATTGTATATATATGCCACATCTTCTTTATCCATTCATTTGTTGATGGGCATTTAGGTTGCTTCCATGTCCTGGCTATTGTAAAGAGTGCTGCAATAAACATTATGGTACATGTTTCTTTTGGGATTATGGTTTTCTTTGGGTATATGCCCAGGAGTGGGATTACTGGATCATATGGTAGTTCTATTTGTAGTTTTTGAAGGAACCTCCAAATTGTTTTCCATAGTGGCTGTACCAATTTACAGTCCCACCAACAGTGCAGGAGAGTTCCCTTTTCTCCACACCCTCTCCAACATTTGTTGTTTCCAGATTTTGTGATGATGGCCATTCTGATCGGTGTGAGGTGATACCTCATTGTGGCTTTGACTTGCATTTCTCTGATGATGAGTGATGTTGAGCATCTTTTCATGTGTTTGTTGGCCATCTGTATGTCTTCTTTGGAGAAATGTCTATTTAGGTCTTCTGCCCATTTGTGGATTGGGTTATTTGCTTTTTTGGTATGAAGCTGCATGAGCTGCTTGTATATTTTGGAGGTTAATCCTTTGTCCGTTGTTTCATAGGCAATTATTTTTTCCCACTCTGAGGGTTGCCTTTTAGTCTTGTTTATGGTTTCTTTTGCTGTGCAAAAGCTTTTAAGTTTCATGAGGTCCCATTTGTTTATTCTTGATTTTATTTCCATGATTCTAGGAGGTGGGTCCAAAAGGATCTTGCTTTGATGGATGTCATAGAGTGTTCTGCCTATGTTTTCCTCTAGGAGTTTTATAGTGTCTGGCCTTACATGTAGGTCTTTCATCCATTTGGAGTTTATTTTTGTGTATGGTGTTAGGAAGTGTTCTAATTTCATTCTTTTACATGTTGCTGTCCAATTTTCCCAGCACCACTTATTGAAGAGGCTGTCTTTTTTCCATTGTATACTCGTGCCTCCTTTGTCAAAGATAAGGTGTGTGTTTGGGCTTACTTCTGAGTTCTCTATTCTATTCCATTGATCTTCCTTTCTATTTTTGTGCCAGTACCATACTGTCTTGATCACTATGGCCTTGTAGTATAGTTTGAAGTCAGGAAGCCTGGTTCCACCAACTCCATGTTTCCTTCTCAAGATTGCTTTGGCTATTTGGGGTCTTTTGCGTTTCCATACAAATCGTAAGATTTCTTGCTCTAGTTCTGTGAAAAATGCCATTGGTACTTTGATCGGGATTGCACTGAATCTGTAAATGGCTTTGGGTAGTACAGTCATTTTCACGATGTTGATTCTTCCAATCCAGGGACATGGTATGTCCCTCCATCTGTTTGTGTCGTCTTTGATTTCTTTCATCAATGTCTTAAAGTTTTCTGCATACAGATCTTTTGCCTCCTTAGGCAGGTTTATTCCTAGGTATTTGATTCTTTTGGTTGCAATGGTGAATGGGATAGTTTCCTTAATTTCTCTTTCTGCTCTTCCGTTGTTAGTGTATAGGAATGCAAGAGATTTCTGTGCATTAATTTTGTATCCTGCTACTTTACTAAACTCATCAATGAGTGCTAGCAGTTTTCTGGTAGAGTCTTTAGGGTTTTCTATATATAATATCATGTCATCTGCAAAGAGTGACAATTTTACTTCTTCTTTTCCAATTTGGATTTCTTTTATTTCTTTTTCTTCTCTGATTGCTGTGGCTAAAACTTCCAAAACGATGTTGAATAATAGTGGTGAGAGTGGACACCCTTGTCTTGTTCCTGTTCTTAGAGGGAATTCTTCCAGTTTTTCTCCATTGAGAACGATGTTGGCTTTTGGTTTTTCATATATGGCTTTTATTATGTTGAGGTAATTTCCTTCTATGCCCATTTTCTGGAGAGCTTTTATCATAAATGGATGTTGAACTTTGTCAAAAGCTTTTTCTGCATCTATTGAAATGATCATATGGTTTTTATCCTTCAATGTGTTGATATGATGTATCACGTTGATTGATTTGCGTATATTGAAGAATCCTTGCATCCCAGGGATAAACCCCACTTGATCATGGTGTATGATTTTTTTAATGTGCTGTTGGAGTCTGTTAGCTAGTATTTTGTTGAGGATTTTTGCATCTATATTCATCAGTGATATTGGTCTGTAGTTTTCTTTTTTTGTGACATCTTTGCCTGGTTTTGGTATCAGGGTGATGGTGGCCTCATAGAATGAGTTTGGGAGTGTTCTGCCTTCTGCAATATTTTGGAAGAGTTTGAGAAGGATAGGTGTTAACTCTTCTTGAAATGTTTGATAGAATTCGCCCGTGAACCCATCTGGTCCTGGGCTTTTGTGTATTGGGAGATTTTTAATCACTGCCTCAATTTCCGTACTTGTGATTGGTCTGTTCATGGTTTCTATTTCTTCCTGGTTCAGTCTTGGAAGATTGTATTTTTCTAAGAATGTATCCATTTCTTCCAGGTTATCCAATTGATTGGCATATAGTTGCTTGTAGTCATCATGTTTCTTAACATGAATATGTGCTGAGTTTTCCGATGTCCCTTCATCAGTCATGTGACCAAGCCTGCTCTCTCAAGACACAGGTCCTTGGGGGGCATCTTCAAAGTGGATGAGCTACTGTGCTGTTGCTCTAGTAAGAGCTGGATTCAAAAAAATTTCAAAATTTTTTGGAAATCAGTGGAAGGCTTCATAGTAAAAACTTGATTTCTCTTTTTTTTTGAGGGAAATATATAATGTTTCAACCACTTTAAAAATTATGAATGGTGAGCATAGTTCCTATTCAGTAAATCTAAAATAGATTTTCAAATATCCTTTTCTTCTGTTGTGGAGAAAAATTACAAGGTAGAGAGAAACAGAAAGGATGAGAGACAGAAGGGACAGAGAGATAATTAAAATATATCCCAAGTTCCAGAAAGGCAAAGGACTGCTGATGCACCAGTCTGTTTTCCTCACTCTGTCCTTCCTTCCCTTCCTCCCTCCCTTTCTCTCTCTCTCTGCCTCCTTCCCTCCCTCCTCCCCCCCCTCTTTCTTCTTTCCTATAAAATAAAGGTAAACCTAGAAATACCTTGTATTTTATTTTTAGGTAAATAATATTTTAATTCCATCTACAATTTGTAATGGTTGACCCTGTTAAAATCCTTTTCCTTTTGAAAGGAGGGCAATTAACATATTGCTTGGAGAAGGCAGATCAGTTTCAGAGAGGAAATGGAGTATCTCTGTCTCCAGGCCTTTATAGGATACCATGAACTACCCAGAATATTAAAGCCTGGTAGCAGTTCTGCTGCTGTGAGATACAAGTGGAATCATCTTTGGCGTCTGTCCTGAGCCTGGGTAAATGTAAGCATAGGGCTGATCTGAGCTCAGGGGCTGCTTGCCCACCACTGGCCACTCCTGCGTCTCAGCAATGCCCTCAGCCCTGGGAAAAGGCTCTTAGGCTGCGGGGGTAATCACCGGGTAGCAAAGACTGGGGACATTTAAAATGTTTTTTATTTCTATTTTCGAGAAAGTAGTGCATCACATGGAACAAAATTCAAAAGGTAAAAACAGAATGTTAAAAAAATAAGTTGTAGCATGTTATATACATTATCTTGCCTGTTGATTTTTTCCCCCATGAACAACACATCTTGTAGATAGTTCCATGTCTTCACCTATAGAGTTACCTCATTCTTTACAATGGGTGCATATTATTCCACATTACAGACTATTTTACGTAAAAGATTGGTGCCAATCTCTGAAACGACTGTCCTTGTACATGAGCAAAATGTATTGTAGGAGCTAGTCGGTGATGAATCTTGTTAATGGTCAGTGTTAATGTTCCATCTCCTTATCAATGTTTTATTCCCCTCAGACTCTTCTGTCTCTTTCTCCTTACCTCCAACAACAGTAATAATTTAATAAATTGAAAGTATATTGATATAAATGGAAACCAAAGTGACATCCATGTTTATATCCATGACTATTCCTCTTTTTTTCTAATTGAAGTCCCATATTTAGCTGTATCTCCTTCATTTCTAATGTCAAAGGATAATTGAGACAAGTTTCCTGTAAGGCTTGTAACAACATATTCCATTTTTGATTAGGAGCTTCCACTTGGAAATAAAGTCGTAATTCGTTTTCATGAAAGGACAGTCACAGAAAGCAGATAGGTCTGGCCTTACCCTGGTGCAGGCCCTCTTGGTGTGCTGAGGGGGATTTTGTGGGGGGGAAAGATTGGTGTTGGTCTGGAACAGATTGCAAGGGGAGGTCTGGCCCGTCAGGCTCAGTTGAGCAGAGGGCCCGGTCATTTATCACTGTCACAGGGGGTGAGGGTGGGGGTAGGGGAGTCACTGGACCATTCCTACCCATCAGCGGCCTGACAGCAGACGCGCCTCTCGCAACCTCCAGGCAGGTGCTGTGCCATCGAGGGGCGATGCACTTCCTGTTGGAGGCCACCGACCCGGTCACAAGGAAGGAGGAAGCAGACCACTGCTTGCTATGGCGCTTCGCTCTAGCCCTGCTCTGCCTCCTCTCGAGGTGGTGTACACAGCGTGTGTAAGAGCAGAATCGGTGGTCTTAGAGGTATACATGGAGGCTCCAAAGTGATGCTAGACTCTGATGATGGGATGAGAACATAGCTCTGTGGGGCTCATGCTTTAATTACATTCCCAAGACTTGTGCACAACGCTGATTATTTTCCTACAGGTGAATGCTGTAGTAGATGACTTTGTTTCATCGTGGAGGGGACTACAACAATGAGAGCCGGGGACACCAAGTCTTTGAAAGGCAGCATTTTTTGAAACAATACTAAAAAGTGTAATCTCTGTGTGATCCTTTATAGATACGTTTAACATTCATCTTCAAAATCTAAAATATGTTTTAGGATCAATAGGAAACGTACCTTAAAAATCATTTTGGTTTACAGCCACGTTTTTTAACACAACTGTTTTCAACACTGTTATTCGTGAGGATGTCACATTCATCAAGCTGACATATAGATTTTAATCCTTCAAGCAACCTTATTTTCAATGGAATTTCTCATCTCAAGATTGTCAAATTTTGGTAGTCATTGGGAATTATATGTGTT
Organism: Hippopotamus amphibius kiboko; assembly: GCF_030028045.1. Taxonomy (NCBI): domain Eukaryota; kingdom Metazoa; phylum Chordata; class Mammalia; order Artiodactyla; family Hippopotamidae; genus Hippopotamus; species Hippopotamus amphibius. The sequence goes on along the minus strand of NC_080187.1, from coordinate 53,720,077 downwards.
AAGAGGGGGCAGGGAGATTTCATAAAAGTCAGGTGGAAATTTTTCCATCAATTAATATTATATGCTTATTACAGATGCCTAAGTTAGACCTGGTTCTTAAATGTGGTGATTAATAACAGTATTACATGAGTGAAAATGGAATTCTTCTAAAAATGAAATGACCGATAACAGAATGCTTTTCTGGGGATAATGTAGTATGAATTGGGAACTGGTGCTCGTCTGATAATCTTGGCGTGACAGGAGGCGTTAAAGAGCTGTAGGCAGTGCTGCTAACACAGGATCCTCACATAAATGTACCCTAACAAGTGGGGCAGGGTCATTGCTGGTCAGTGAAGAATGAAGAGAAAGGCAGGTGTTGTCTTACTATCTCACTGTATCACTGACAGTAAGCCCAGTGTCTGTTGCATAAGCAGTGGTCAGTCATTGTTTTCTGAATTATGATGTTATTTGGATGGAATATGGATCCCTGTGCCTTGACTTGCTAGAGCAGGTATGCCCCCCAAGTCCCTCTGTCAGCCTTCCTTCCTCCTTCCCCTACATGCCTGCCTTCCTGAGTTCATAAGCTCCGGAGTCCTGCACATCTCTGGAACAATGGCCTCATCAGAGGGGATTTGATAGGGCAGCCATGCAGCTGGGTTGAGTTGGTAGGGAAGTTCCTGAGCGTCTACAGCGCTCTTTACCTGGGAGCAGTGTCTTAAGGAGGAAGCAAGAGTTCAAGGTACTCAAAACCCTGGAAAGGCACGGGTCCTTATGCGATCAAGCAGAAAGTGATCTGCTTATTGGTTATGGTCATTTAAGAACGTTTCCCTGGTTTCTTCTGCTCTTTCTCCTCCTCAAAGAAACAAAGGAATGGGACTCAGCGGAAAACATTTAGATTTTTACAACTTGAAAATATACCTGATAGGATCTAGATTTCTTCTTCTTTCTTGCTATTCCCCACTTAACTCATTACTATTTCCTGATGCCATGGAAAAAAATCTTTTTATGGTCATAATTTAAAAATTACTATGTAATTTTCCATCTGAGGACTGTGTCACAGTTTACTTCATTTTCCCTCTTTTGTTGGGCCATATAGGTTTTTTTTATGGTTTTTCACTATTATAAACAGTTCTGCTGTAAACATCTTTGGAAACCTTTGCCTCATTTCTGATTATTTCCTAAGGTAGAAGTAATTTAAATGCTTTGACATTCTTGACATGTTGTCAGACTGCTTTCCAAATAGACTATAGTATTCCCACTTCCATGAACAGTATATGAGAAAGCCCATGTCTCTACACCCTCATTGGTGCTTGGCATTGGTTTTGTAATTTTGCCATTTGCACGAATTAAAAATAGTATCTCATTGTGTGGTTGAGCATCTACTTATGTATTTGTCTATTATTTGTATATTTAATTTTTATGTGTAATCTGTCTTCCTGTTATTCTTCACTTTCTCTCTGGCAGTGGAAACGCTGTCTTTTACAGAATCATGGAAGCTTGCTTGGGGAATGTACAGAAATAATTCTGACACTGGTTTCTAGGACATCTGGTCTGCCTCCTGCCCTCTCATTGTGGGCATCCACGTGGTCACTTTCCTTTACTTTCCTGCGCCATCTTGCAGCCTCAGGGCACACAGGGACACAGCAGGATCATTCCGGGCCAGTTTTTCCTAGGAACAGAAAAGGGCTGGTGTCTGAGGGCTTGTGCACTTGGTGTTGCTGTTCCAGGTTTAGAATCATACTTGTGGTCTTGTGCCCTGAGCGGGCCTCAGAAAACACAGCAGACGCATCACAAAAAGTAAAAATGCCCTCTGCTTGCATAAGGCTGTATTTTTAAAACACGGTCTCATCCTCACTCACTTTTCTGGCCAGAAATCTCCTCTTAGGATTTCTCTCAGTAAGTTTGTTGATTAAATGGACCTCCTTGCATGTAGAGTCTGTGACGTTTATCTTTCTTCCCACAGCAGCTGGTACCTGGCACACACTAAACACGTGACTGCTCGTGGGTCTGAGCTGAAGACCCCACCATAAGCATCAGCTGATGCCTCACCAAACGTCCTTGCTGGGACTGAGCCCGGCCGTGCTCTGCCCTGTCCTGCCCCGTCACTGTGCTGTTCAGGCTCTGCCGCAGAGGGACCCCGGGAGGCACAGGGCTGCCTGGGCAGCTCCTTCATCAACTCCTTCACTGGCCAAGAGCTGGTCTTTCGTTTGCTGCACCTGCAGCAAAGGGAGAAGGAATTAACTGCAGGAAGGACAGCAGCTGGAGGATAAGGGTAAAATCCTTGATGACAGATGAGTTTTTTTTTAGAGCTACAAACTAAAATGTTCCCATCTGATTTTCCTACCTTTTCTGTCACGTATCTTTTGTTTTTAAGGCAACCCCCACTTAGACACACATTCACTGGTCACTATGGGAGGAAGACAGTGCAGGCTGGCCCTCCTCTCCCCCTGGAGTTGTGGGGGGAGTGCTTGCCTCTGGGTGCCCACAGCAGTGGGGGACCTTCATCTCATTCCCACCATTGCCTTTACTGGGGACTCCTCTCCAGCCTCCCCTAGCCACAAACTCCATCTGCCTCTAGTTGCACCGCTCACCGATCAGTAAGAAGGACTCCAACTTCCTCGGACACAGGATGGGTGGAGAGCAGAGGTCGGCCCTCCCAGTAGCTTGCCCACCGCCATGTAATTCCTCCTTTCCTCCTCCTCACATACAGAGCACATGCTGGGTTGATGTTCATGTTGAAACACCATAACCATAGTTACAGGCACTGTAAGAGACAAAAACATGATAGAAACACAGTGCCTCTGGGCATAGGGGACCAGAAGCATCATTACCTACCTCTCCCAGTGCACCCATACTGTATTTGGGTGACTGAGCCACAGGTGCATCCTCAGGACGCCTGCTCCCCTTTCTTTATAAATCAGCAGTCATCAGATCATCCTTACAGCCCTAGGAAGGGCATCTTGGAGGGCCCAGGGACCAGAATGCTTAGTCAGAGTGATCAAAGTCTCCTCTGCTGGAGATGGGAGAGGCTGGTCCAAGGCTCAGCTTGTGGGCCAGATATGAACCCGGCTTAGTTGCAGTCTGACTTGTCCTTGAGACACCAAGAATTTGGGATCTAGAGAAAGAGTCACAAGGAAACAGACAAGGGAAGGGGCCATGAGACCATGTTTTGTTTTGGGGCTTGACAGATTTGTGTTACTTTATTCGTGTAATAAATGCACTCTTACTCCAGCCCCAAACTGAACCTAATCAGCACCGATGACCTTCATAGCAGCATGAATGACTGATAGTAATGCAGGACGAGTACGGGTTGGGTTTTGTGGGGTGAATAACATGACAGGGAGGGGCTGGCACTGCTAGGTAGTCTGCAGCTCTGAAGCTTCAGGTCGATACATGGCTGTTCCAGTCCTGGGACGATTGTGGGCCCAGGAGTGGACCTGGACTCCCAGGAGAGCAGCAGCAGTTCCTGAGATCTCCAATGAAGTGGTGTCGCCATGGTCACCCAGAGTGGACGGGCTTGGCCCTACAGGAGAATTCTGAGGATCTGGGGACTCACACTCCAGTCCCTCACTTTCCTGCCATTTACCTGTAAGTCCCCCCTTACCCAGAAGATAGGAATTTTAGCTCTCAGCTTTTGCATTATTGCAGGTACATTATTAAACAGTTTTACTGTATTTTTCTCAAGGAAGAAAACAGTCATAAAGTCTGAAGTGCGTTAGACATTCATAAAACAAAACAAGAAATGGCATCAGTGTCATCTTCTAAAGCTTTTGAACTTGCCCCCCAAATCCCCTTCAGAATCTCTCCAATAGTTGACTTCGACCCAGTCTTGCTCTAATTAACCTCGCTGCTCCTCAAGCACTGGGCTTTCAAGATAAATGGAAATCTCTTCCTCGTCCTTACATGCCCTTGACTGAGGACACGTCACAGCCATCAGCAGAGGTTGTTCTCCTGGAGCGTGGGGCTTTGGAGCGTGCCCCCACGGAGCCCAACCAGCCAGATGGGAGGCATCCGCCCTGCTGTGGCCGGGCAACAGATGTCCCTGTCACAGACTGCCTGCTGTCTCCGTGTCATGCTCTGCTGGTAATCAATAGTTAGTGCCCAATCAATGAGTGACTTTTGTTTAGTCAGTTTGATTGTTTCTGTGATGAAATGTGCCACCAATTTTGAAAAAAAAATTTATGAATGCTGCTTAGGTTCTCAGGTTAGTCTCCCCACCCCCAGTCTTAATTTGACCTTTAGAATATGTTTAAAGGGTCTCTGGTTCTTTGGCCCCCAAGTACTGTACTTGCCTCAGCGGAGTTTCAATGGGACAATGCCCTCAGTTTGCAGGACTAGAACTGCCATTGCTTGGTTTTTAACAACTCCCCATTCTTTCCTCATGGAATGGAAAGTAGCACTTAGATTTCCCTCCATTCTTTTATCTATATAGGGTTTTGGAGATTTTCAGAGTCTTTTTAAAAATTGCAATGTATAATGTGAAATGAGAAAGAAAATGGCTTCTTTCTTTGTACCATCTTTCTGTTTTATTCACGTAGACCAGGAATAACAAAATGATTTCATCACACATGCCTCCCTGAAGGAATAAGAGACTCTGTGGGGTGCTAAGTTGAGAAAAGATTTTGTAGTCATATTCGGGAATTGTGAAAGTCTGCTGTGATTGATTAATGATGTCTGCCATGGGCATGGATGTGGAGGAGAGGTAAATGTGTGCCATGTATTTGCCATTCCTGACTCAGATTTTGTGAAAAACAAAGTTCACATGTGGATGATAATACTAGCCTAACAGTTAAGTAGTGTGTACTGAGTGCCAGGCACTGTTATGTGTACTTTACATATATTAACTCATTTGATTCTCAAAGCAACTCACAAGATAGGTACAAATGAGGAAATGGAGGCACAAAGAGGCTAAGTTGCTAAGCCAAGGTTGTACAGCTAGGAAGTGGGAGAGCTGAGATTCAGGGTCAGGAAGTTTTGTTCCAGAGCCCATGTCATTAGCCCTGGATACTGTGCTATCTCTCCTTGCCTAATGCTTTTGCCTTTGCTGTCCAGGGACTGATGTAAGGCTTAGCTATGGTTCAGAAGAAAATGCAAAATCATGTTTACAGGCCTTGTTATCTTTGGGCCTTGAGCTCTAGAATGAAAGATAAGACAGAGTCCTGGGGAACTTTGGCAGTGAGGAGAGGGTTGCATGTGAATGGGATGGGAGAGTTGCATACAAGTGGATGGAAAGGGAAGAGGGGTGATGTTTAAGGACTGGAGCATAGGAGTTCCTTGATCTCCAGGCCACCTGGCTAGGAAGACTCTTTCTGAGTGGCCATTTTCAATGATCATTTTTGTGTAAGGGACACATGTACATATAAAGAGAGATATATGTTTAGCGTATCAAATATATCTTTCATAATGGCTAAAGAGAGACTTTTTAGTAGTTTGTTTTCCTTCTTTAGTTTAACAACTATTTTTTGAACACCTATGCTGGGTCCCACGATGTGCTGTAATTGTGGAAATGGTGAACCAATATGAGCCCTGCCTTCTCTGAGCTTGTAGTCTACTCACTGAAATAATGACTAAGGGTAAGGTGCAGCTCTGACTGTAGCAGAGGGAATGAGGGACCGAGGTGGCCAGACCATGTGGGTTTTTGAAGCTGCATTAAGGAGTTCTGACTTTGGCCTAAGAGCAGTGGGAAGCCATGGAAAGTGGGGGAGAGGGTCAGGGACTTTGTATTATGTAATCAATGTTAAAAGATAATTGTGGTGATATTGGGAAGAATGAGTTGGCGAGGGGATGTGGACGAGCTAGAGGTGCTTGTAGGAGTCCAGGCAAAGAGCCTTAAGAGTTGGGACTAGGGTGGTTTGGGTGGTGCAGGAAAGAAGTGGAAGGAGTCTAAAGATATCTGGAAGGCAAAATTAGCTAGATTGGTGATAGATTAGATATGGGTAGGGAGAGAGAGAGAATGGGCAAGGATGCCTAGAAAGTAGGAGGATGGCGGTGCTATTCCCAGAGGTGGGGATGCCGGAAGAGGGTCAGGTTTGGAGTGGAAGGATATCCTGCATTGGAGGTGCTTTTGAGCTGTCCCAGAGGAGACGTTAAATAGGCCACACTCCTTATGGTAAGTGTGTAGTGCTTCAGCTGGCCTATACGGAAGTCCTGGTGGACTGTCCTGGGAAACTAAATACTGCAGAAAAAAATGTTAGATGTCTATAATTTTGTTGACTTTAAAAAATCTAAACAAATGTATTTTCATCTGGGAAATAAGAATCTAACAATGACAAAGACAATTGATAGAGATAAATATCTTGCATAATCTTCCTAGTTATTTTTGTTTTTGCATATTTCTCTGCCAGTCTTTTCCCGTAAGCATTCATACTTTTGTTAGCTGTTATTACAGTCTACATTCAGCATGTAATAGGATTGTTTTCACTTACTGTTATCCCAAACATTTTTTCACATTTCTATATATCTCTCAAGTTCTATATTTAAAATGTTACATGATATTCCATGCTTGTGATAAATCATGAATTATAACTTTCTAAGATATTTCTCTGTTTTTTGATATTTAGTTGATTTAAAGATTTCTTTATTACCAGTAATACTTCAGTAAATATTGTTATGTCTACCACCTTTTTTTTTCCCTCTTGCATTTTTCCTTAGATTAAATTCTTATGAGTGGGATTAGTGGGTTAGAGGTTGAATGGGTTTACAACTCTTAATATGTGTAAAGGCAAATGTTTTAAAACCTCTGACAGGGGCTTTGGGTCCTAACTGTAGAACAGAACTGTGACTTCCACGTGGAGCCTCATCATGCACGTTCCTTTGGATTCAGTAACCAATAGTCCTAACCATATTTGAGCGCTGTCCAAGGTCCCGCAGCCACCTGTGACCTTCCCTCTTGCATCTGCTAATGGTGCCAGTTAGTGCCTTGAGGCTGTGAAGATTGTTCTCTGGTTCAGCCTGGCTCCTCCCATTCTCCCAGCTTTTCTGTTCTTCAGGTAGTGCCACTGTTGCTTAAGAACCCATGGAAGCCGCTAGACTGACAGTATCCCGAAGGGATCATCTAGCTAGACTGAGCCTCGTAAGCCTTCAGGTTCTAAAATACTTGCTGTGGTGCTACAGAGGCTACCTAGGGTTCCCATGGGTTTGGGTGGGGTTCTCAAGACCTTCCATGACCCTGCCTACCAACCCATCCTGAAGTGCCATTTCTTCTGCACGTCACCTCTACTGCGCCCAGAGTAGACTCTACTCTGGCCCAGGACGATGCCTTGTTTGCATCTACTCCTGGCTGTTGCTCCCTCACTCTCTGCCTTTCCAAGCCCTGCTCCTCATTTTAGACTCAACACTAGTTGCAATTCCTCCAGGTCCCTGGCTCTGCCTTGCAGCTGGCTGTCCCTCTGCTGCGAACTCCTACAGTACCTTTACTCCCACTCCGGGACTTAGCACACAATTGTAAGTTTTCTGGTAAAGTTCGCTCTTGAAATTTGTACCTCTTGAAGATAACTGTACACTCCTCAAGGGCAAGAACCTTGTCAATCTTCCCTCCTATATGCCTCAGAGCCTAGCTTTGGTGCCGAGCCTTGTGCCAGAGCTCAATAAATCTAAGGTGACCCATTACATCAAAATATACGTGTACCATGATGAAGTGTCAAAGTGTTTTAGCCGTTATTCTCTTATGTATTTTCAACATAGCAGCACGCCCATATTCAAAAATTCCTGAGGATCTTATTAGACTACTCATAGATGGACCATAGTGAGATCTTCTCTATCTGGTTGCAGTTTGGGGGTTGTGAGAATAAGTTAATGCTGGAAAACCATAAGCTGGTCACTTTTTATTTCTAAGTCCTTGATATGCACTCAGGTGGGAAGGATGATTGGTGGAGGTGACAAGGGTGGATGAAGAGTAGTAAGAAACACTGGAATGAAGGTCTGTCTGGTCTTTAAGAAGGCGAATGTCTCTGGCCCTTGGAACAGTGCTTGACTTGTGAAATGTCTTCTGCTATTTCTGGTTCTTGAAAAATTGGCCCCAGGGTTACCCTGCTGTCCTTGCAGCTCGCTTTACTTTTGATCATAAGGAGTCCTCAGGGGAAGCCACCCCAGTTCACCCTGGAACCCCGAGCTCCCCTTATTCTCCAGGGCATGGCCTGGCATAGGGGGACCCTCTAGCCGGGCTCAGGAGCTTCCAGGCTGGGCTGGCTCTGCCGCCCGCAGTTGCACGGCTCTGCACATGCTCAGGTCTGGGTGCACTCACTTGTAAAATGACATGCCTGAACCAAGCCATCCCTAGGCTTTTTTGTAACTGAGGTTAAAAACAAAATAATTGAAACTCTTAAGAGGGTGAGCTTTGGTGCCATTTCTAACTAAAAATCAGAAATAGGCTCTCTGACACATTTAATGACACGTGTTAGTATGTGTGTAGAACTTTACACTTAACTTGCATTTCTTTCTCTCTCTCTCTTTTTTTTTTCTAGCCAAACATCATGTCAATGGCAACAGAACAGTTGAACCTTTCCCAGAGGGAACACAGATGGCTCTATTTGGTAAGATATCAACTCTGAAAGAAAACCCAAATTGTGTGCAAAGACTAGTGCCAAATTTCTGAGTTTTAGCAAGTGTCCTCAGGGTTTCAAAATCTGGGCTCTTCTAGATATTTACACGTTGTCGCAGCCAAAAACCTATCGAGTTCTTAGTATTTCTGGGATCAGAAAAGCTTATTCTATAGAATGTAGTATGATTTCCTTTCTCACTTTGCAAATCAAATATCAAACTGTGTATTTACTATTTCTTATGTCCACATTCTGAATTAACCTGATAATTTAGGAGTTGAGTTTTTCTTTCTTAAGAGGAATTTTTTCCTATATATATGTGTATATGTCTTTATTAAAGCTGGTATTCAAGTAGTTTTGAGATGTTATTCCAAAAAAATCAATAATTAATCTAATTGAATGGTCTCTTTCTCCACCATTATGAATTGAGCATATTCCTTTTCTTGTTTGTTCGTTTGTTTCTTCTGGTAAAGTTCGCTCTTGAAATTTGTACCTCTTGAAGATAATTGTACACTCCTCTAGGGCAAGAACCTTGTCAATCTTCCCCCCATATGCCTCAGAGCCTAGCTTCTCCTGTGCATAATTTCTTCTTAGCCTTTAGACAGATACTATGATCTCTTTCATCCTTAAAACCTGAATTCCCCTGACTTCATGCCCCCTCTAGCTTCCATCTTCCCCTGGTCCTGATAGAAGTCTCCTACAAGGGCTTTTGATGTAAAACTGCTTTAAGCATTGAAGTGTCTTTCAGCCAGAAATTAGCCTCCTGACAACACTGTCTCTAAATTAGCATATTCAGGATAAAATGTTTCCCTGATCCCAGAGTTAGTCATCACTGATGATTAACAGTTGGAGAGTTATGAAACAGGGACCTACTTCTGCCTAGGTGTTTGTGAATCTTGCTCTGTATGGGCAATCACTTTTTAAAATGTACTGGCCAGTGATTAGTAGTTGTTATGTTCAGAAATTTAAATGGAGAACTTCGTTTTTGAAGAAAAAAGCATCATATGCAGTTTATTGTAAAAAAAAAAAAAAGAGAGAGAGAGGAAAGCATCAGTGGTCACTATAAGATGTGTGCTATGTGATTTGTTAACTTTCCTCAGAGAGATTATGTTCAGATGATGTCATTTTACCTAAGTTGAAGGCCTAGCACAGTGTCTGTTACCAGGGGACAACAAATGTCACATCAATGTTCAAAAGGTTCTTTTGATGATTTTTTTGTTTGTCTTTCAGCTTTGTGAACCCCCAGAAACAAGGTTAGAAACTAGGTTCCATGTCCTACTGGGAAACATAAAATGAGACTGACCAGTCATAGATTTCCCTCTGTCGTGACACTGGAGGAAAGCTTCCTTCCCAAAGGACTGATGACATTGTTTGCCAGAGAATTGGAAATATCAGTGAATAAAGCTCCATGGCAAGATTATTATTACTATTATTTTGCCAAAGGTTTGGTTTAGAGTGGCTTTCCTAAGAATCCTAACCCAAGGCCTTTGTTGTTTGACTCTGGGCAGCGACTCCCCATCTCCAAGCCTCAGTTTTCTCATCTGTAGAATGGGAAGGCTGATGGGGTGCTCTGAGACCCTTCCCTTGGCTTCTGCATCTTCCATACTCAGGGCTGAAGGCTCATCTGGCCTCAGGCAGCTCTGGGAAGCCCACTGTGAATGGCCAAGGGGTGTGATTTTAAAAGAAACGAATCCTGTGCATAATTTCTACCAGTGGAGAATTATACAGATTGTAAAATAGGATATCTCTTGACATCTAAGGATTTTTGCATTATTAGAACTGTGGTTTGGCTCTTCCAGATGCTTAAATGAAGGCTCCTGTTTTGATTAAGTGCATGTAAGCATTTTATATTTGTGTTTTGGAAACTGTCCTCACTTGTTATTGCTTGTTCACTTGACCTGCAGTGGAGAGAGGGAGTGGATGGGTTTTGGGGTGGCCTTCTGTCATTCAGGTTGTTTGTAGCTGTACTAAAAAAATCAAACTAAGTGCAGCTCTTTGACATATCTTGAACATTTAATCCTCCCAGCACCTTGTAAGGCTGGTACATAATCCCCTTTTCAGAGATCTCATATGATTTATAACAAGTCCCTCAACCAGGGAAATGGTGGAGCTCGAATTTGAGCCCTGGTCTATCTGACCGGAAGTCCATGCTCTTTTTACCATATCCCCCAACTCTTGGCTCTGGTTACAGGAGTCCTGGGAGAGTCTGGTAGAGTCAGAAATGCCTTTCAGCTGGATCCATGCACAAAAGCATGACTTCCAGCCAAGCCAATTTAGCAAATTGATTTGTGACTTTCTGTGCCTTCCCAGAGTGCTCTGAAGGACTCTCAAAACACAGCTTTGCCAGGAAAATACTGCTTGGAGTGACGTCTCCTACTATTTATCGTTTTCCCCCATTTGATTTCAGTAGCAGGTATTAATGTGCAAGAGAATGTCTTACATTGATTTGACTGTGAGGTCACCAAAGCAACAGTGGCACTTTCTATTTGTCTAAACTCATTCTTCAGCCTGGGATGTCTTAGTATTTTGTGCCAAAAGAGCATCAGTTTCAATTTCATTATGTATTGGTTAATCATTTGAATGTACCTTACAGAATGCTGTCTAAATAGAAACTTTTAAATTTAACCCACTCTGAAAGTGGCCACTGACCTGCCATTAGCATTTAGCTCAGGGTGGATGATGTAAGGAAGGGTAGGGTGAGGGCCAAGGGCAGGCTCTGTTCTCAAAAATGCATGAATGTGTTATTATATTCAGTGACCAGAGACTATATAGATGCTTCCTTAAAAGCTATTTCTGGCATGTAGTCTTCACAGATTTTTTTTTTAACCTTTTGTTTTATATTGGAGTATAGCTGATTAACAATGTGATGATAGTTTCAGGTGCACAGCAGAGCAACTCAGCCATACATATGCATGTATCCATTCTCCCCCAAACTCCCCTCCCATCCAGGCTGCTGCATAACATTGAGCAGAGTTCCCTGTGTTATACAGTAGGACCCTATCGGTTATCCATTTTAAATATAGCAGTGTGTACTTGTCAATCCCAAACTCCCTAACTATCCCTTCCCTGCATCATTCTCCCCTGGTAACCATAAGTTCATTCTCTAAGTCTGTGAGTCTGTTTCTGTTTTGTAAATAAGTTCATTTGTATCATATTTCAGATCCCACGTATAAGTGATATTATATAACATTTGTCTTTCTCTGACTTACTTCGCTTAGTATGACAATCTCTAGGTCCATCCATGTTGCTTCACAGATTATTTTTAAGACAAAGAAAACGTTCATTTTTTTCAGGTTTTCTTTCATGGCCCAGTTAGTTTTATCCTTGTCTTGTTTTTCCGTGATCACAGTTCTTTAGCCTTTCTGTTGCTCTTTTCTCTCCTCTGCACTTTAGGACAATGATAATGAAGGGAATAGGCCTGCTCTCCCGGTGGGCTTCTCCTCGTCTGTGTGTGATGCTCTCTTTCAAGTCAGTGGGAGCCCCTTTTTTACAGGCCAGAGGAGCGGAACCGAACATTTTGCAATTACTGAATGTCTTTGTTCCTGGTGGCTGAGTGCCCTGTGGCCGCCATTCCTTTAATCCCGTCACAGCCCTGTGAAGTGGGCATCACTGTGCTCTTTTAGAGACGGAGAAACTGAGGCACCCAAAGATGAAAGAAATACGGTCAAATAGAGGGAATGCTTTCTCTGGCATGAGGACATCCACGTGACACTCACCAGCATGCTGTGCCTGACTGAGAGTGGTCCTCTCCGGCCCGCAGTCACTTCATGAAAGTGACATCCTGTTGGCAGAGGGCCCCTCTGTCCATGCAGAGGGCACAGGCTCTGGCCTCTCTCTGGTAGCCGTTCTTTAGCAGCTATTCGCTTTATTAAAAGTACTCCGTAGTCAGGAAGAGTTATCATTTACAAATAAGATAGAAACTTGTTAATTGAGAAGAGTGCAGAGAATATGGGGGTTAGGGGGGTCTAGTCTTAATTTGTAAAGATTTTTAGTTCAATTTGAAAAAATGAAATACAATTTTTTAACGCTTTCGAGTTCAGTACTTGACCATAACACTTATCGTCCAAACTAGGATACTTTTGAGAGTGAAGAGGTTGCTGTTAAAAATTATGTTAAAATAATGAGGTACACACTTGGAGGATTTCAGGCACATGGGATATAATGTTGCCCTCTAATGAGAGTGTATAAGATATTGTGTCAAGAATAATAAATACACACTGAGTAAAGTTGAAATTGAAAAATAATGAACTTAGAGATATAAAATGAAATAAATGAAAAAATTCCAGTGCAATAGACTTACATTATGTACCAGATAGCATCAACACCAGTAGTTACACTAGCTTCCAGGATTTTACTCAGTAAACGTTGTTATATTCTTTCTGAATATTTGAACAGTTAATTCATATTTATAAAACCTGGCTCATAGCACTTCAGTAAGAGATGGGGAATTATCTGATTATACCCTTGCAATTCTAATATTGTACTAATACTGTCTAATGATGTAGGGTAATGAACTCTCCATCAGTAGAGGTATTCAAGTGAGAGATCATTCCTACCCAGTCGGGCAGTAGAAGGAAATAGCCTTTAAGATCCTTTCTTCTCAATTAATGAGAATTTTCTTTGTTTCAGAGTGTTAAATCTTTTTGAAAAAATTACTCCAAACTCTTAAATTCTTTGATCCTATCATTTAGAAACCCATTTCCAGGCTGTTTGGTGAGAGGTAAAGTTCTTCAGGGAGAAACTGTAGTGGTCAGGAGTTGATGAATACCAGGCAACCACAGCAAGAAGCACCTCTGCGAATTCTTAGGGTTGTTGTGGGTTTTTAGGCTCCCATTAGCCTGATAGCGATGGCTCTGGGAACTCAAACCACTGCAAAACCTGTACTCCATGTCATGTTCTCTTGGGCTCTTCAAACAAGAGGAAGCAAAAGACAATCCAAGACATGAAAGTGTGCTATCATCTTGTTACACTTCGCTGTTTTTAGCCAAGGCGCCAAGAATTTGCTAGACTCTTTCCTGACTAGCTGTGTTGGAAGGACTGATCCCAGAGCAGGGGCCAGTGGCTGTCAGAGGCCCATAGACACGCCCTACTCAGGAACTCACCTTCTGTACCCCAAAGGAGAAGAGATCAGTGTCTGTAAGATAAACCAATCATAAGATATTCCCCTCCCCCTGCCCCAACTTGAATTAGAGGTGATTTTTGAAACAGCCACAGTTATTTTTGTCTGCCAGCCAAGAAAAACAGCATTGAAAGCAGCAGGCAATATGTCAGACTTCAAAGGAAAATGTATTGGTGTCTTATTGGCGAGGATCCAACATTATGTTGGTAAATAATCAAATCCCGGTGTGGCATATTTCTCCCTGAACCTTGACTGAAAACTATTGAAGACCATTCTGTGAGCTGCGGAGTGGCAGTCACTCATTCTAGGAAAAAGGCCAGAAAGAGTGACTTTGAAATGTGTTTATAATTAACTAAACAATCTAAATTCACAAGACTGTTAGAACAGCAGGCTGCTAACTGGTGCGAACTTCTTAAGTGAGGAGGCACTTGGGGAAACAAAAATAGGCCTTCCTCCCATGGTAATCGGAAGCACCTATAAGGGACAGTAACTGGTCATCTGGAGACATATTTTAAGACGCATTTTGTTTTATGTATCTTTTTCGTGTGTGTGATGATCTCATTTCCTTTCGAGTACAGAAAGGTCTGACGATAGTACAGGCAAAGGGGAAGAGGCAAAGCCTGTGTTGAAAATTTCTTTTGGTTCCTATGGCACCCACTGCCAGCGAGGGCCCTGGTCCTGGTCCAGAAGACACAGGTGTGGCGTTGGAGAGGGTGTCCTGGAGTGGGGACGGTGACAGCATGGCAGCAGGAGTGCAGGTGGGGATTTCTGTGCTGGGAGAAAGGAACTGCGCCCCTAGTAGGAAGGAGTGGATCAAATAGTGTCTGAGAAAGTAACGCTTGCCTTGTCTGGAGATCCGTATCCGTCAACCTCAACCACATGCAATGCTTGTAAGAACCAGAAAGTAAGCACGCCCTCCCCCCAAAAGTTGTGAAGTCCCCAAAGAATTCAGAATTCACAGAGGTCTTTAGAGTCAGACCCTGGTGCGTGACTTTAGACAAGTTTCTTGGGCCTTGTTATAAAATGAAATAAGGGAAAATTAAAATATATACAAGACATGGCAAAATAACATACATTAGAATTAGGTAAATATTAGACCAAAGAAAAATATGAGCAGTAAAATATGCAAAGAGGGCATGCTATAATACTATATAATTTTATAAAAATTGGCCACAAATGTGGCTCTATATTTCCTAGCAGCAACGTGAAGATCAATTGGTCATATGATTGATTTCAGTTTTTTAAAATTGTGGTAAAATATACATAACATAAAATTTACCATTTTAACCATTTTTAAGTGCACAGTTCAGTGGCATTCAGTGTACATTTGCATTGTTGTACAATCATCACCACCATCCGTCTCCTGAACTTTTTGTCTTTCCTAACTGAAATTCTGTACCCATTAAATAATAACTCAATTTCTCCTCCCCACAGCCCCTGCAGCCACAGTTCAACTTTACTTCTCTATGAGTTTGATTACTCTAGGTACCTCATGTAAGCAGAATCCTACACTATCTGTCCTTTTGTGACTAGCTTATTTCACTTAGCATAATGGCCTCAAGGTTCATCCAAGTTGTGGCATGTGTCACAATTTCCTTCCTTCTTAAGGCTGAGTAATATTCCATTGAATGCACATACCACATTTAGTTTATCTGTTCACCTGTCAGTGGACATTTGAGTTGCTTCCACATTTTGGCTGTTGTGAATAATACTGAGGTGAACGTGAGTGTACAAATATCTCTTTGAGACCCTGCTTTCAGTTCTTTCGGCAAATAAGAAGTGGAATTGCTAGATCATATGATAATTCTATGTTTCTTTTTTTGAGGAAACGCCATACCATTTTCCACAAAGACGGAACCATTTTACATTTCCATAAACGAAGCACAGGGTTCCAATTTCTCCACATTCTTGTCAACACTTGTGATTTTTATTTGTTAATAGCCATCCTGATGGATGTGAAGTGGTGATTGGTTTCAGTTTTACTTAATGATACTGAAAACTACATAATTGAGGAAATTTCTTGATTCTAGAACCAGAAAGAAAGAAGTACCTTTCAAGGTACTTATAAGGAGGGCACTGTAATGTAAGACAGTCAGTAGTGCTGCTGACAGCACCCTCAGGGTGAGCATGGAGAGGAGATTCATGAGCACATGGTCACACTGCTCTTCTCTTTGGGCTCCTTAACACCCACCAGGAACAATTTGGTCCACAGTGTGCTTTCCTGGCTTAACCCAGAAAGAAGTTACTTGTATTGTATCTAAAACAATCAATGGACTAGATAACGTTTAGGGACTTTTCTATCAATATTATTTCTTTGAGTAGTGTTTTTAAAAATATTTGTTGTTTCATTCTTTATTGTGAAAAATTTCAACCATATAAAAATAGACTAATGTAATGAAGCCTCACTAACTTCAGCAGTTATCATTCAGGGCTAATGTGTTTCATCTATTCCCATTCACTCTCTCTTCTCCATCCCAGGTTATTTCAAAGCAAATCCCAGATATCATATCATTTCATCCAGGAATATTTTGGCACATATCTCTATCTCTTTTTAAGACAACATAGCACAATGCCATTATCATACCCCAAAAATAGTTCCTTAATATCATCAGATATCCCATGAGTCCATATTTCCACTATTGTCTCACCAATGTTTTTTCAAACCACCTGTTTGAATCAAGATCCAGATAGAGTCCATGCACTGCAATTGGTTGATATAACTACTCTCTTTTAATCTATAAGTTCACCACTCTCTCTCTCTCTATTTTTCCTTATAATTTATTTGTATAAAAAACTAGATCATTTATTCTGTACTGTCTCCTTCAGTCTGGATTGAATGAACATGCTTGAAAGTCCTCCGTATTTTCTACTAATTGGGAGTTAGAGGCCTGATCAAAATCTGTAGGTGAGCCATCCAGGAGGCACTTAATACCTGGTTCTCTCTCTTTTGGTGAAGTTAGCAGCCCCTAATGATCATTGCCTTGATCTATTATTTTATTAGAAGCTGCAAGATGGTGATATTGAAATTCTTGCATTTGCCTTTATTTATGAACTGGAATATTTCTAAAAAAAGAAACTTCCTTTTTTCAAACTTGCCTTTATCAACTTGGCTACCTTGACCTCCAGTTGATTAGGAAAAGCAGCTTTGTTTTTACTGTTTTGCTCCATGTATGTGAGCACGGGTTAAATGTGTACTCATGAGTCAGAAGCATATATAAGTATAGTTGCTTAAGTCAAAAGTGATTAACAAGTGATGGAAACCTTTTTGACTTGACTGAATGACCATTTTCACTTGGGCATTTAATCAAATTATTGAAATTTGTAACCATTTGGTCAAACGTTTGAAAATAGAATCACAGTAGACAGACCGCCTCAACAGATTTGGGTAAAACAAAGAAATAGGCACATAGTCAGGTGGCAGAATGTTATGTCTCCAGCAACGCTGGATCCAAGGGGCAGCTGTCTCTCTCCTGTTCTCACCCCAGATCTCATGACCAGGGAACATGCTCCTGTGTGTGTCCCAGTTCTGAATCTAGGCAGCCCAGGGTGAAAAAGCAACTCCAGAGACGGCCTGAGGGCTGAGGGCTGAGGGCTGTGGGCTGGCTTGCTTCTAGATGTGGCATGCTTTCAGAATATCAAAATGATGAAAATGGCTTAGCAGCCAAGAAACAACAAAGCCTCCCAAGGAATGCTGCCCACTGCAAAGGCTATCAGCTGGGCTTTTTCACCTGGAGCTCTTTCTCATGCTTTTGGCTTAATATTGGAAATGCATTGAAGGGTAGCAGGAGACATATTTATCAGAGTGCATTTTCTCTGCTTTCCAGTTTTCACAGACAGAGTAGGTAAAACTGTCAGTGGTTCTCACTGTCAAACCTTTTGGGATTCAAGAAGAGGAACTATTTACTGACTCATTTTTTTATCTCATTTTTTTTTTATTATTTATTATTTCATGTTTTTTTGTTGTTGTTGTCTCAAATTCTTCTTTTGGAATGATGCTGTGTATAAATAAAGTAAATAAAAGTAATTTCCATGAATGAAATATCTTATGTCCAATACAACATATAGTTTTTTTAAGGAAATCAAAATCAAATAGTGACAGTTCCATTTTTTCCAGGGATAACTGGAAATATTAGCACCAAAACCCTAGGAAGTGGGAGTCAGTTGAAGTGATGCATTTGATCCATGCTGAGAAATGATCATTTAGCTCAGCAGGCCTTTTGCCAAAATAATGTGAACAATGATGAAAGACCTGTGAACTTTTCCTAAATTGTGTATGGAGGGACAGCAAAACCCCTGGCGTCCGTATACACCAGGAGCTATTATGCAAAACACCTTTCATCTTCCCCTTATGTCATCAGTGCCCCAGGATTTCGATTGTTCTTAACCAAAACCAAGTTTCCTTGTTGAGCCCAGTGACACTGGGGCCAACAGTGGTGCTTGCTAGATGGATGTCCTTCTGGTGTACATCACCCCATATATCTTTCCAAGTCTCAGCTGTGATCTCAAGACTCATGCTAGTACGAAAAGAATGAAATGATAGTGCATGGTAGACCTTATCATGAACAAATGTGGCTTTCCAGATGGGGCTTTCCACAGTCATGCCTACTCAAGAATCAGGGCTGTTTCGCTTGTGGGAAAAGAGATTTTATTTTTCTTAGCTATATCTCTGGTCTCCCCTAAACCCCCCTTTGCAGTCCATTGACTCTCGAATGCCTTTCTATGTGATGACCCTTTTCCATTTTCTTAATTTCCATAAGATGGTCACTTGTCAGGTCAAGATAAAAATGTCTTCATGTGGAAGGCTGCGTTCATCTTGCTTCGAACACTCATGTGTCCATTTAGTACTTGGGAGAATTTCTTGTCACCCTCTTTTCCACCAGGATCCCTTTCCTTGGCGTATGACCTTTGTCCAGGTGGCAGTGACATGTGCACTGGGAGGAGTGGAAGAGTTTGTATTCACCTCATAGGGAACATTAAGGGAGGGCGGGCTTGGGGAGGGCCGTCTGGGAAAATTTCAGGTATATTATGACACTAGGAGCTTGGAGTGAGAACTACACGTGGGCTGTCAAGAATACATGAGAACTGCTTCCTAGCATTCCTTCCTTTTGGCTGAATAACTCGTGATTGGCAAGTATGTCCTTCAGCCAGGCCAGGCCTGACCTTAACAGCTTTGTAGTAGGAATGTGCAAAGGCGACCACAGGATGGAGAAGGCCCTGCAGGCATGGGTTCAGCATCTGGCCTTGCTTTCCCACATGGGAAAAATAAGAGCTAGATTCCCAAGCAAATAGTATGTACCTTATTCCTGGTGCCAATACAGAGGCCTTCAGTGATCCACACCAACATATGGAAATATCTGGATAGGTGCAGCAGCTGAATGGCAAATAGCTCTCCAATTGCTATTAATGCTTTGGCAACTGGACTGAAATTTCATCCCTGTTTTTTTCTTCCACATAGGACATTTTTAATCTACCTAGCAATGAAGCGGCTGTAAAAACAATGCCACCACCAACAGCCAACTTTTACATTTGGGTAGTACTTTTCATATTATAAAGTCTTTTCATATATATTTTAATTTTTTTCTTTGTATTTAATTCTGAGGAGACTGAGGCTCAGAGAGATTAAGTGCCTGTCTCAGGGTCAGGCTACTAGTTAATGGTAGAACCAGGTCTAGCATTCAACTAATTTATTCACTTATTCATCATATTACTTATTGCAGCAGGATACAAACAGAAAAAATACCTCCCTGCGAGGAACTTACACTCTAGTAGGGTAGGACAGAAAATAAGGTAAATATGTAAAATATTTGTTGTAGGATGTCAGGTTGTGATAAGTGCCATTGATTAAAATAAAGCAGGGCAGGAGCAGAAGAAATGCCAGGTTGGGGGTGGGGTGGGAGTTTGCAATTTACAATAAGAGAGGGGAGGCATCAATGAATGGTAGTATTTAAGCAAAGACCTAAAAGAGGCAAGAGAGGTTATTATACAGAGATCTGTGGGAAAAGCATTCTAGGCAGAAGCAATACAATGCAAAGGCCCTGAGGCAGGAGTGTGCCTAGCGTGAGGCCTGTATGCTGGTGTGTGATAAGCAAGGAGGGAGCACCAGTAGCTAAGGTCAGAGATTAAGAGAGAGTTAGATCAGGAAGGGCCTTGGGTAATTGTGGAGACTCTGACTTTGACTTTGCATGCCAAGGGGAGCCTTTAGAGGATTTTAGGCAGAGGCATAACGTAATATGACCTATTTTTTTAAAAAAGAATCACTTTGGCTGCTATGTTGAAGATAAGAATGTTTAGGATGGTGAGAAAAGAAGCAGGGATACCATCTAGGAGAGTGTTGCCTCCTAGGGCTTCTGGCTTCAACACACACTGTCTTAATAATAATAATAATAATAATAATAATAATAATAATAATAAAAGCTTAACTTTCACTTGTGTATCTTTCTTAAATGCTGTATCTTTATACTTTTAGAATATTTTCTATCCCCGTATAGTAAGCATTTAAATGGTCATTTAACATGATACATTAGCTAAAAACAGATACAAAATCTTTGTAGAGAGTATTTAGATATTATTATTGCTCTACTTATAGATCAATATTACTTGCATTTTTAGATGGAATGGATTGCATTAAACCATTCAGAATCATGTTGAATGTGTGCATTGGATTCCATTCAAAATGGGTTGTTCCACAATATATTGAACAGTTTAGAAGCACTTCAAATTGCACTTCTGGTATATGCAGAGTGTGCAAGGGAGCATAGGTCAGCGGACTGTGGTGATGTGATTTAAAATGTGAAATCAATGCTTAAAATAGACTAAAAATTTTTCAATGAAATAAATCAGTATTTACATAAATCTCTAAGTCTTCCAGCTCCTAAAACTGTTGTGATGGAACGTCAGATATTTGTTAGCCGAATTTGGGTTCAAATTGTAAGTGAGCAGATTTCTAAAATTGAATGTTTCTGAACCTCCAGCTGATAATAACTTTATCTTTAGACAAAATATTTTTTAAAAATTCAGTTGTCTGAAGGGACTGGAGAGCATCCAAATGTTGGGTCTCTGGGCAGAACCTGGAAGGAACATGGTTCTTGAAATAAGGGAAACAAACTTGGTAAGTAGCACATTTAACCAGCTTTTTCCCTGAGGGCATTTCCTAGTTCACAGTTGCTTATTTAAGAGAGAAAGAGCACATGCGTGCGCACGTGGGTGTAAATTGAAAGTGGCTACTTTACTAGGCGCAGGCAGAGGTTGAGTCTAAGGGCTGCTAGAGTAGCTGTAAATCAATGGGAGACATTCTGTAAGGAAAGAGCAATAGAGGGGTAGCCCCAAACTCTCTTTACCAGTTCTCCTCAAATCTGTGGCTGCCTCTGTCTGTGCATGTACAGGGTGAGAGTCCAAGGAAACCTTGGAGAAAGCAGCTGTGAAATGGCTGAGATTTCAGCAGCTGCTTGGTTCTCTGAGAAGATTGGAGTTCAAGTCCTACTTAGAGAGAATTGTAAAAATTTCAGCTTTTCTTCGAAATTCTAGGAAAGCAATGTCTTACGAGTAAGCCCAGGATAAAGGGTTACATCTTAGGGCAAAAGGGAAAAAGCAAAATAAACCCATTCTTGTAAAATCTAACACTAAGCTTACACAGAATCAAGATGATGCAGATTTAATTGCTTGCCAGGAAAAAAATTCAACATTTTTTGGGAGAAAAATTATAAAATTTAGTGCATATCATCTACAGTGTTTAATATCCAATAAAATTATCAGACATTAAGAAACAAAAGAATGTGATTAATAGTTAAAGGAAAAAAGTCAATAGATGCAGACACAGAGAAGAGTCAGATGTTGAAATTAGCAGACAAGGACTTAAAACACATATTATAAATACGTTAAAAATTTACAGGAAAAGATGGACAGAATGGGGTTAGCAGAGTAATATCAATAGTAGAGTATTAGCAGATAAATATAAACTATAAAAAATGAAATAGAATTTCTAGGACTGAAAAATATAACATCTGAAATTAAAAAAAATTATTATTGGATGATCTTAACAGGAGGAACCTTACATTAGACGGGATCAGTGAACTTGAAGACAGGTCTATAGAAATTATTCAAGTAACGAGACAGAGAGAAAAAAATATTTTTTTAAAAAAATGAAGAGAGCCTTGGTAATTATGAGAAAATGTCAGTTGGTCTGATATATGTGTAACCGGAGTGTCAGAAGGAGCCCAGAGAGAGATACTGGGGCAGAAATATATATTTGAGGAAATAATAATTTTAAATTTGATGAAATATTATTTGTAGGTAATCAAAATGAATACCAAATCTGAAAGGTCAAAGGCAGGGCTCATATCAGGATGAAGCAATAAAGAGTTTTGTGTGGGCATAAAGATTAAATAAACATAGATGACTATACAACAGGCAAGGTCCATTTTACTCAAAGACCACCCGTTACCATTTCCCACTCCAACTCCTTTTAGAAGGCATTGTTTCTCCTCCTTGGGTTCCATGGTGACGGTGTGTTAAGATGGCCTTAAACCTGGGTTCAAACCCCAGCTCTGCTTCTCACTAGCAAATCATTACAGTCTGCATCCTGGGATCATCATTTATTAAATGAGAATAATGATAACTTTCTTACAAGGCAGGTCTCAATGGGATAGACTATGTACATTTTATAGGGTCATGCTGGCCATATTGTAGTAGGCAGTCAACAGATAGTAATTTCTTTCTTCTGCTAAGCTTATTTTCATTCTGGTTAGCTGGCATCACTACACACCCAGTTAGCCAGGTTAAGGAAATTATACTTTATCTTAAGAGCAACAAGGACCATAGAAATGATAGGGCTGTGGTTGGATTTTAGAAAGATCACTCAGGTTTCAGTGTGAAGAATGGATTAGAACGATGTGAGATAAGATTTGAAAAGACCAGGTTGGAGGTTATTGCACATATGCCCTCTTTATACACTTCCAAACAGCTGTGTTATCTCCTCTTCTTTCACAAGAGACCCTGCTTTGCCCATTTAAACCACAGCCTCAATCATTACCAGCAAAAACAAAATCTGGTTTCCCTTTCCTCAAGGGCAGGGATGCTCTTCAAAGGGTAAGAGATGATGGTGGCCTGGACCAGCATGGAGGCAATGGGCATGCAGCCCAGTGGACAGATCTGGGAGGCCCCCTGCTAACCTGTCATCGTTTTTCTATCATTCTTTCAAAGACACTGGATTATATCCCTGACAGAGATGCTTCTCAAAGTATAGATATGACCACATCATTTCTTTGCTGGGAAATCTTTGTTTTAGAAGGATAATCTCCACTCCTTAGTTTAGCATTTAAGGCCTTGTAGAACCTATTTCCAATCTATTCAACCAGCCTTTTTTTTTTTTTTTTTTTTTA
Organism: Hippopotamus amphibius kiboko; assembly: GCF_030028045.1. Taxonomy (NCBI): domain Eukaryota; kingdom Metazoa; phylum Chordata; class Mammalia; order Artiodactyla; family Hippopotamidae; genus Hippopotamus; species Hippopotamus amphibius. Next base: position 53,697,065 of record NC_080187.1, on the reverse strand, counting down.
AAGTACAACTTCTCACCCAGCCTGTGTGGAGGCCTCATCCTAGTTCTCTAATGACTTCCCACACTTCCACACCTTCAGCTGAAAGCTTGCTCATCTTGGAAGCCTCGGTGACTTTTCCCCATGACTCCTCTTTGTGCCTTTGTTCATCAGATAAGATTTATCACCTTGCATTATGAGTAGATATTGAATTGGTTATCTCCCACTGTCTGCCTGCTTTTTGATGACAGAGACTGTGTCTTATTGTCTTTGTGTTACCAGGGCCGAGTCTCAAATATAGACCTTTAGTGTAAATGTTTGTTAGGTGAATCAATGAATACTACTTTGCATATCTCCAGTGGAAGTGGGAGAAACTTTTTTATAATATGTTACATAATTTACACAGAAAGGAGAAAGAGGTGTAGAGAGAGACTTTCAGAGGAAGTCTCAGGGGACTTGTGGGAACTTTGGAGGGATTTAGTGGTCAATGGCCCAGTGCATTTTACAGAGGATGGTTTTTCTTCTTGGTGGTATACATGTGTCACCAGCCCAGTTTTTGGGGTACCCACTGGATGAACGGCATTTGGGGGCTCCGAGAGGAGGTAGACAGGATGGAGGTGCTAGGCAAAACGAACTAACGTTTATTGACTATCTATTGGATGCCAGCCGGTGCTGAAAGGAAGGTATTTTCAAGGCATAAAAATGGTTGAGAGATAGGAAGGTGAAAGAGGAAGCAGTATATCTCTGCCAGAAAGGAAAAAATGTACATGACAGTGGGGCATGCCAGAGTAAAGATGGAAGTTTCCAAATTCCTCAAATCCTCTGGCCCAGTAATCTAGGGTATAGTCCATGATGCCATTAGAATTGCCTTGTTGCATCTGGACCCTGTGTGGATCTTGCCATGAGATTTGTATTCTTTTATTTTTTTAAGAACTTTTATTGAGATAAAGTTAACATACAATAAACTGCATATCTTTAGAGTGTACAATTTGGTATTTTTTTTTTTCTTATTTTGCCATGAGATTTGGTATTAGCTAGTGGCTGGGATCCACAGCTTCTGCTACAACAAAAGCCTTGGTTTTCATTAACTGCCCTCCCGGCTGAACCATACCATTCCTTCTTTTTTTTTTTTTTTTTTTTTTTTTTTAACTTTTCAACAGATGTATATATTTATTGTCAAGTTTTTTTTTTTTTAATATTTTTTTGGGGGTACACCAGGTTCAATCATCAGTTTTTTTTTTTAATAGTTTTTTTTCCTTTTTTTTTTCTTTTTTATTTTTTTGGGGGTACACCAGGTTCAATCATCAGTTTTTTTTTTTATTTTTTTATTTTTTTTATTTTTTTTTGGGGGTAGACCAGGTTCAATCATCAGTTTTTATACACATATCCCCGTATTCCCTCCCTTCCTTGAATCCCCCCCCCTGGAGTCCCCCCCACCCTCCCCGCCCCAGTCCTCTAAGGCATCGTCCATCCTCGAGTTGGACGCCCTTTGTTATACAACAACTTCCCACTGACTATTTTACAGTTTGTAGTATATATATGTCTGTGCTACTCTCTCGCTTCGTCTCAGTTTCCTCTTCACCCCCCGCCCCCTCCCATACCTCGAGTTCTCCAGTCCATTCTCTGTATCTGCATCCTTGTTCTTGTCACTGAGTTCATCAGTACCATTTTTAGATTCCGTATGTGTGAGTTAGCATACAATATTTGTCCTTCTCTTTCTGACTTACTTCACTCTGTATGACAGACTGTAGTTCTATCCACCTCATTACATATAGCTCCTTCTCATCCCTTTTTATAGCTGAGTAATATTCCATTGTATATATATGCCACATCTTCTGTATCCATTCATTTGTTGATGGGCATTTCGGTTGCTTCCATGTCCTGGCTATTGTAAAGAGTGCTGCAATAAACATTATGGTACATGTTTCTTTTGGGATTATGGTTTTCTTTGGGTATATGCCCAGGAGTGGGATTACTGGATCATATGGTAGTTCTATTTGTAGTTTTTGAAGGAACCTCCAAATTGTTTTCCATAGTGGCTGTACCAACTTACAGTCCCACCAACAGTGCAGGAGAATTCCCTTTTCTCCACACCCTCTCCAACATTTGTGGTTTCCAGACTTTGTGATGATGGCCATTCTGAGTGGTGTGAGGTGATACCTCATTGTGGCTTTGACTTGCATTTCTCTGATGATGAGTGATGTTGAGCATCTTTTCATGTGTGTGTTGGCCATCTGTATGTCTTCTTTGGAGAAATGTCTATTTAGGTCTTCTGCCCATTTGTGGATTGGGTTATTTGCTTTTTTGGTATGAAGCTGCATGAGCTGCTTGTATATTTTGGAGGTTAATCCTTTGTCCGTTGTTTCATAGGCAATTATTTTTTCCCATTCTGAGGGTTGCCTTTTAGTCTTGTTTATGGTTTCTTTTGCTGTGCAAAAGCTTTTAAGTTTCATGAGGTCCCATTTGTTTATTCTTGATTTTATTTCCATGATTCTAGGAGGTGGGTCCAAAAGGATCTTGCTTTGATGGATGTCATAGAGTGTTCTGCCTATGTTTTCCTCTAGGAGTTTTATAGTGTCTGGCCTTACATGTAGGTCTTTCATCCATTTGGAGTTTATTTTTGTGTATGGTGTTAGGAAGTGTTCTAATTTCATTCTTTGACATGTTGCTGTCCAATTTTCCCAGCACCACTTATTGAAGAGGCTGTCTTTTTTCCATTGTATACTCGTGCCTCCTTTGTCAAAGATAAGGTGCCCATGTGTGTTTGGGCTTACTTCTGAGTTCTCTATTCTATTCCATTGATCTTCCTTTCTATTTTTGTGCCAGTACCATACTGTCTTGATCACTATGGCCTTGTAGTATAGTTTGAAGTCAGGAAGCCTGATTCCACCAACTCCATGTTTCCTTCTCAAGATTGCTTTGGCTATTCGGCGTCTTTTGCGTTTCCATACAAATCTTAAGATTTCTTGCTCTAGTTCTGTGAAAAATGCCATTGGTACTTTGATCGGGATTGCACTGAATCTGTAAATTGCTTTGGGTAGTACAGACATTTTCACGATGTTGATTCTTCCAATCCAGGAACATGGTATGTCCCTCCATCTGTTTGTGTCGTCTTTGATTTCTTTCATCAATGTCTTAAAGTTTTCTGCATACAGATCTTTTGCCTCCTTAGGCAGATTTATTCCTAGGTATTTTATTCTTGTTGTTGCAATGGTGAATGGGATAGTTTCCTTAATTTCTCTTTCTGCTCTTCCGTTGTTAGTGTATAGGAATGCAAGAGATTTCTGTGCATTAATTTTGTATCCTGCTGCTTTACTAAACTCATCAATTAGTGCTAGCAGTTTTCTGGTAGAGTCTTTAGGGTTTTCTATATATAATATCATGTCATCTGCAAAGAGTGACAATTTTACTTCTTCTTTTCCAATTTGGATTCCTTTTATTTCTTTTTCTTCTCTGATTGCTGTGGCTAAAACTTCCAAAACGATGCTGAATAATAGTGGTGAGAGTGGACACCCTTGTCTTGTTCCTGTTCTTAGAGGGAATTCTTCCAGTTTTTCCCCATTGAGAACGATGTTGGCTTTTGGTTTTTCATATATGGCTTTTCTTATGTTGAGGTAATTTCCTTCTATGCCCATTTTCTGGAGAGCTTTTATCATAAATGGATGTTGAACTTTGTCAAAAGCTTTTTCTGCATCTATTGAAATGATCATATGGTTTTTATCCTTCAATTTGTTAATATGATGTATCACGTTGATTGATTTGCGTATATTGAAGAATCCTTGCATCCCAGGGATAAACCCCACTTGATCATGGTGTATGATTTTTTTAATGTGCTGTTGGAGTTTGTTAGCTAGTATTTTGTTGAGGATTTTTGCATCTATATTCATCAGTGATATTGGTCTGTAGTTTTCTTTTTTTGTGACATCTTTGCCTGGTTTTGGTATCAGGGTGATGGTGGCCTCGTAGAATGAGTTTGGGAGTGTTCCGCCTTCTGCAATATTTTGGAAGAGTTTGAGAAGGATAGGTGTTAACTCTTCTCGAAATGTTTGATAGAATTCGCCTGTGAACCCATCTGGTCCTGGGCTTTTGTGTGTTGGGAGATTTTTAGTCACTGCCTCAATTTCTGTACTTGTGATTGGTCTGTTCATGGTTTCTATTTCTTCCTGGTTCAGTCTTGGAAGATTGTATTTTTCTAAGAATGTATCCATTTCTTCCAGGTTATCCAATTGATTGGCATATAGTTGCTTGTAGTAGTCTCTCATGATGTTTTGTATTTCTGAGGTGTCCGTTGTGACTTCTCCTTTTTCATTTCTAATTCTGTTGATTTGCATCTTCTCCCTTTTTTTCTTAATGAGTCTGGCTAATGGTTTATCAATTTTGTTAATCTTCTCAAAGAACCAGCTTTTAGTTTTATTTTTCTTATGGTTTCTTTCCTTTCTTTTTCATTTATTTCTGCTCCGATCTTTATGATTGCTTTCCTTCTGCTCACTTTGGGGTTTCTTTGTTCTTCTTTCTCTAGTTGTTTTAGGTGTAAGGTTAGGTTGTTTATTCGATCATTTTCTTGTTTCTTAAGGTAGGACTGTATTGCTATAAACTTCCCTCTTAGAACTGCTTTTGCTGCGTCCCATAGGTTTTGGGTTGTTGTGTTTTCGTTGTCATTTGTTTCTAGATATTTTTTGATTTCCTCTTTGATTTCTGTAGTGATTCCTTACTTGTTTAAGAGTGAATTGTTTAGCCTCCATGTGTTTGTATTTTTTGCAGTTTTTTTCCTGTAATTGATATCTAGTCTCATGGCGTTGTGATCTGAGAAGATGCTTGATATGATTTCAGTTTTCTTGAATTTGCCAAGGTTTGATTTGTGACCCAAGATGTGATCTATCCTAGAAAATGTTCCGTGTGCACTTGAGAAGAAAGTGTAGTCTGTCGTTTTTGGATGGAATGTCCTATAAATATCAATGAAGTCGAGATGGTCTAATGTGTCATTTAAAGCTTGTGTGTCTTTATTTATTTTCTGTTTGGATGATCTGTCCATTGATGTAAGTGGGGTGTTCAAGTCTCCCACTATTATTGTGTTACTGTCTATGTCCCCTTTTAGGGCTGTTAGCATTTGCCTTATGTATTGAGGTGCTCCTATGTTGGGGGCATAGCTAGTTACCATTGTGATATGTTCTTCTTGGATGGATCCCTTGATCATTATGTAGTGTCCTTCCTTGTCTCTTTTAATAGTCTTTACTTTCAAGTCTAATTTGTCTGATATGAGTATTACTACTCCAGCTTTCTTTTGACTTCCATTTGCATGGAATATCTTTTTCCATCCCTTCACTTTCAGTCTATATGTATCCCTTGGTCTGAAGTGGGTTTCTTGTAGGCAGCATATAGAAGGGTCTTGTTTTTGTATCCATTCAGCCAGTGCGTGTCTTTTGGTTGGAGCATTTAATCCATTGACATTTAAAGTGATTATTGACATGTGTGTTCCAATTACCATTTTCTTAATTGTTTTGGGTTTGTATTTGTAGGTGTTTTCCTTTTCTTGTGTTTCCTACTTAGAGAAGTTCCTTTAGCACTTGTTGTAAGGCTGGTTTGGTGGAGCTGAATTCTCTTAACTTTTGCTTGTCTGGAAAGCTTTTGATTTCTCCCTCAAATCTGAATGAGATTCTTGCTGGGTAGAGTATTCTTGGCTGAAGGTTTCTCTCTTTCAGGACTTTCAGTATATCCTGCCATTCCCTTCTGGCCTGCAGAGTTTCTGTAGAAAGGTCAGCTGTTATCCTGATGGGTTTTCCCTTATATGTTGTTTGTTGCTTTTCTCTTGCTGCTTTTAATATTTTTTCTTTGTGTTGAATTGTCGTTAGTTTGATTAATATGTGTCTTGGTGTATTTCTCCTTAGGTTTATTCTGTATGGGACTCTCTGTGCTTCTTGGACTTGGTGAATTATTTCCTTTCCCATGTTGGGGAAGTTTTCCACTATAACCTCTTCAAATATTTTCTCAGACCCTTTCTTGTTTTCTTCTTCTTCTGGGATGCCTATAATTTGAATGTTGGTATGCTTAATGTTATCACTGAGGTCTCTGAGACTGTCTTCTAATCTTTTTATTCTTTTTTCTTTTTCCTGCTCTGTGGCAGTTATTTCCCCCATTCTATCTTCCAACTCACTTATTCGTTCTTCTGCCTCAGTCATTCTGCTGGTTATAGCATCTAGAGTATTTTTAATTTCAGTTATTTTGTTATCCATTGCTGTTTGTTTTTCTGAGTTCTTATGAACTGTTTCTTGTACTTTCTCTAATTTGTTATCGAGATTTTGTATCATTTTTACTATCATTACTCTAAATTCTTTTTCAGGCATTTTTCCTATTTCCTCCTCATTTATTTGGTCTTGTGGGTTTTTTTCCTGCTCCGTTGCCTGCATGGTGTTTCTTTGTTTCCTCATGGTTGTCCAGACTTTTGGGGTTGCTTGTCCTGGCGATAGAGGTGTTTATAGAAGACTGTCCAAGCCTCAGACTAATGGCCAAGTATTGGATTAAATGAATATTAAGTCTAGGAAACACATACATGTATAAGACACACAATTACTGAATCCTTTAGGACGTAAGGCTCTAGAAAGACCTGACAGAACCCCAGTGTGCTATCAGATATTCAAAGAGAAGCCCAACAGAAATTGACAACTGAAACAGAACAAATCAGAGACAAAAGCAAAAGCAAACAAACAAACAAATAACACCTTACACATACAAACATTAATCCAGGGAGATTTTGTAAGCTAGGATCAAATATAGAAAAGAGCCAGAGTACCACCAGAGAGAATGGAGATTCTCAGAATGTAATTAGACAACTGTACTAAGAACTAAGATAAAGACAAAAGCCTAATATTAAATACCACGGCAGTGCGTCATCTGGAGAATAGAGCAAGGAGTCTGAGCAGACCGATAGTGTTGCTTATAAGTATGTTAAGATAAAATAAACTTAAAAAGGCTGGAAGAAAGGGGAACAGAAGAGTGTAATGTGGTTGGAAATATGCAGATAAAAAGAAAGGAATAGGGGCTTCCTAGATGGCGCAGTGGTTAAGAATCTGCCTGCCAATGCAGAGGTCACGGGTTCAATCCCAGCTCCAGGAAGATCCCACATGCCATGGAGCAACTAAGCCCGTGTGCCAAAAAAAAAAAAAAAAAAAAAGAAAGGAATAGAAATGTATAAAAGATAGGGATGAAAGGAAAGTATGAGAGATATATTGTCCGTACTACCAAAGTTTAGCTAGATATAGAAGTATATAAAAAGGCAAAAATAATAATAATAATAATAAATATCATTAAAAAATTATGTTATAAAACTTGTAGATCCCTTAGGGCTAAGATCGTATTTAATAAAGAAAAAAAAAAAAAGAGAGAAAAAGAAAAAGAAAAAAAAAAATCCAGAACTGATCCCAGAATGGACCAGTTCAATAGGTATTGATACTACTATTTCTGTTTCCTTAGTGTCTCAGCTGTAAGTGTCCTTCTCCTTGCCTTAGGTTTTTTTGCATTATTCTGTGACCAGCAGAGGTTCTTTTATTGTTCCTCTGTAAGCGTTGGTGTGTGGGGAGGGAGAGGGTACAATAGTGGCTCCTTCTCCTGGGAGTGAGTGAGCAGTGGCTCACTGTTGTTTCAGTCGGGCTTGGAGGTGCCTGTTGCAGAGGGATGCCGGTGGCTCAGGCGTAAACAGAAAGTCTTAGAGCTGGGCCTCTCTTGGGTTTTTTTTTGTTGTTGCTGTTGTTGTTTTTTTTTTTTTTTTTTTCTCTGCAGCCTTCCTGCTGCTGGCGTTGCAAGGGGTTTTAATCTAGCCCCGCCTGAGCGCCTGAGGGTGCTTGTTATCCCTGAGCGCCTTAGGTAGCCCACGGGCGTCTCTCCACTGCCTGTTGCAGAGGCACCGAAAGAGAGAGAGGCTACGCGCGCGGCTCCTCCCCCCAGCCTGTGAGCCTGCAGCCTCCAGCCACCATCATGGCCGGGCAGCTCTCAGGGACGGGCACTCCTCTCCGCGGACCTCCTCCCTCCTGTCCTCTTGGTCCGTCACCCTACCGGCAACAGTGTTTCTCACCCTGAAGCAGCTCTCCGGTTCCCACGCTCCCGCTCCTGGACCCTCCGTTCAGCCACAGATCAATGTCTCGGTCCGGGAACGCTGAGCTGCGCTGCGGACCCTCCGTATGTTTCTCACTCCCTCCCATCTGCCACAGCTCCGCCGCTTCACCCTCTTTGAGCCCTCGTAGGTGCCTCCCTACCGGCTATGTCGGGCTCCCTGCAGTCCTTTCTGGTGTCTGAGGCCGTCTGCTGGTGTTCAGCTGGTTCTCCGTGGGAATTACTGCGTCCTTCCGTGCATTCCCAATGCATCTGTGGAGAGGGATGCACTCCACGTCTCTCTACTTCGCCGCCATCTTTTCTCTCTTTTCCCATTCCTTCTTGATGAAATGGAATGATGCAGGCTGACCTTAGCCTTCCTCTAATGTTTTTCTGCTTCTCAGGAAAGATAAGAAGAGGGTCACATTGTACACTGTGGTTGCAGATTATTTGGGGGGCCTTTCAGGAAGATTTCTTCATCTGGGATTTCTTTTCCACCTCCACATGTCCTATATTTTCTCTTAGGAGTCAGCTGGAACTGAAGGCATACTGCTGTTAGTCAACACCCCCTGTCATGGTCATTTGTTCACTGAAATCCCATCAATCTCTTACCCAATGTAGAAAGGAAAACAAAATTGCAAGTACCTAGAGAAGGCAGGGCCCATGAACAGACATATCTAGGAGATAGAGAAATACCAAAGGATGCTTCCTAGAAAAACTGAGTGCTATTTTTTTTTCTTTAAGGCTTTCTTTTTGTTGCCCCAGGCGAGCTGTTGAACATATTTGTCAGGCCCTGATGCAATGCACAGCTCACTCTAACCCAGCTTCGTCTTCAGCCTTGTGTGCATGTCCTCAGGAGGAGTTTGCTTCTCCTGAATTGAGGTGCTGCTATTCACCAGTCACCGATTATCCTCTACTTCCGCCAGCAACCACTTGCTTTCCAGCAGCTGGGAGAACCATGCTGCTTCCAGTGAGCTAGTTTGGTGGAGCCTGGGCTTTCACAGTGCTGGCACAGCCATGGTCATGCTGTTCAGGGAAGCTGCTGCCTCATCAGCCCATACCTGGGGAGCGGTTGATGCTCCACTGTCCTTGAAGGGGTTCAGACATGCTGTACACACTCGGAGGAGAGCAGATGATGAGTGGATTCAGAGATATGTGTAATGAGGAGCAGATGAAGGGGCTTGTAATCAGCTTACAAGAGGAGGTCCATGGAGTTACCAGAGCCGTCTTCAGATGGTCAAAGGGTTGACAGGTTGTCATGAGGAAGAGGGGCTAAATTTGTCCTGTATGACCTCGAGGGAGAGCATCAGAGCAAAGGAAGGAATAATCTGGAGTTTCAGTTCAATATAGGAAAGAGCTTCTTGACTGTCATCATTAGATCTACAGAGTGGACTGCACTGCTTCAAGGCTGAGGGCAATTCAACTGTTTGCCATGATGCTGAGGGATATTTTAATATTGGCAGGGCATTTAAGCTGAATGAGAGGTCAGGTCCCTTACAACCTTGGAATTCTGGTTCTTGAATCCTCTTGGTGAATAAAGACCTGCTACCTTTCAGAGGCTATTCCTAGGGTAGAGGGTGAAACACAGCAACATGTATAAAGAACTTGGAGCTGCATTAAATCACAGTACAGAGGCCCAGTGGAACATAAGTGTCTATATGGGCATGTTTTATATTTGGGAAGAGACTGCAAAGAATACTTAATAAAATTAAAGCAGCATTAGGAATTGATGTGGACAGAAGGTAATTAACTGTCACCAAACCCTGAAAATATCAATCAGATTCTGATTGCTGTATGGTTTCTTTTCTAGAAGAAGGTATTCTAGAATTTTCCAACAAGAGTTGCGATAAAGAAAGCATCTTGTTGAATTATTTAATATGATGTAGGTTTGCTCAAAAGCAAAGCTAACATAGGAAATGTATTGCGACTTCATTTACATTTCTACCCCCTGTATTCATCTTCTTTGGGAGAGTCATGGCATTTTAGAGCTGAAAATTGTCTTCAAATCCCCCATCTCCTGCCCACTTCTCTATTGGATAATTGACCAGCAGTAATTTGCTCCAAGCCACACACAGCCAGGGTCTGTGGATGTGTGTCTGTGACTAGAGCCTGGCCACCTCTTGTCTGTCTCAGGTCTTCTGAGTTGCCTTTCTAGAATTTAGCCAAGGATATTCCTCATCTCTGCCCAGCTTCCCCCTTCTGATAAAGGGCTCACACTTGTCTGATTGAGGCTGGAGGTTGGGTTTCAGTTTCTTGCCCTGATGGGAGCTCTCATCTGGACCAGATGTGACATCATCACAGTGATACCATCTGGATGTCACCCTGTGCCTTTAAAGAGGACAGGGAGCCATGGAAAGGAGCACCTTGGGAAAGTGTTGGGAGTAGTGCACTATGCCTTTGCTATTGACTCTGTATACTTTATTTATATCCAGTTAGATCCCATTACAGAAAAAGTAATTCCAGCAGAGTGCTCCATAAAACCATGCTGTTTTCACAAGATCCACGTGAACTGCCTTTTATTTACCAGGTGTCACTGAGTTCTCTGCAATGGATAACATTATGCAACAGAATCACCCTTCAAACCCTGCATCTGTAACCAGGAGGCTCTTAATTCAGGCTCCTCCACATCCTTCCACGCAGACCAGCTTCCAAAGTTGTTGCTAGGGATGCAGTGTGGCACAGTGGAAAGAGCACTGGCTTTGAATCCCAGGCATGCCTGAGTTGAAATCCTAGGTCTGCTTTGGTTCCCTGTCTTTGGGCAAGTGACCTAACCTCTCTGAATCTCCATTTTCTGATCCTTAAAGTGGGGCTAATGCCATCTTCCTGGTAGTGTTATCGAGAGATTCTGTGTATACAAAGATACTCGTACAATGTGTGGCCCCCAGCAGCATTCAATAAATATAAACTACTTTGTACCTTTCCCTTCCCTTTCTTTTCTTTCTTCCTTTCGTTCTTTCTTTTATTTATTTATTTTATTGGCTGTGTTGGGTCTTTTTTGCTGTGCGCGGGCTTTCTTTAGTTGCAGTGAGTGGGGGCTACTCTTCGTTGTGGTGCACGGGCTCCTCATTGCTGTGGCTTCTCTTGTTGCGGAGCACGGGCTATAGGCGCGTGGGCTTCAGTAGTTGCAGCACATGAGCTCAATAGTTGTGGCTCACGGACTCTAAAGCTCAGGCTCAATAGTTGTGGCGCATGGGCTTAGTTGCTCTGCGGCATGTGGGATCTTCCTGGAGCAGGGATCGAACCTGTGTCCCCTGCATTGGCAGGCGGATTCTTAACCACTGCGCCACCTAGGAAGCCCTTCCCTTCCCTTTCTTCCTTTTTCTTCTTATCTCATAATGAAAAGGATACCAGGTTTTGTACTGTTTGTAGGAAAAACTTTATTTGCTCACCGATTATAGTCACGAAGTCACAATTAAAGCTGAGGAGAAGAAGAAAAGAGGAAAACTGATTTCAATTCTTCCTCTCATTCTCTCCAGAGAGCCCTCAGACCATTCAATGACCAAGCTGTTAGAAATAACTTGGTTCTAACCATAATTCAAAAAGACACATGCACTCCAGTGTTCATTGCAGCACTATTTACAATAGCCAGGATGTGGAAACAACCTAAATGTCCATCAACAGATGAATGGATAAAGAAGGTGTGGTACATATATACAATGGAATATTACTCAGCTGTAAAAGGCAATGAAACTGGAACATTTGTAGAGACATGATGGACCTAGAGACTGTCATACAGAGTGAAGTGAGTCAGAAAGAGAAAAACAAATATCGTATATTAACACATATATGTGGACTATAGAAAAATGGTACAGATCAACTGGTTTGCAAGGCAGAAATAGAGACACAGATGTAGAGAACAAACATATGGACACCAAGTGGGGAAAGCAGGGAGGGTTGCGGGGGGAATGAATTGGGAGATTGGGATACCAAATTGTACACTCTAAATATATGCAGTTTATTGTAAAAAATTAAAAATTAAAAAACAAACAAAAAAAAGAAATAACTTAGTTCTACTCATTTTTCAGGTGACACATTGAGACTTAAGATATCCCTGTGAGTGGCCAAGAGGCACACCACTCACAGTGTCCCTGTTTGAGGCCAATGTTCTTTGTAGGTCTGGGGTGACAAAGACCTGGCTGGGGACATTAGGCAGGAAGGAGGCAGTGAGGAGGCAGTGAGAAGGCAGAGATGTGAAGATCTGGTGATGGGCTGAGAAGTAGCTGTTAGAGAAGGGATGTCTGAATTGAATGGTAACCAGATAGTTAATGTGCTCAGGAAATGGAGAAACTGGCTCAGAGAGTTTCTGAGAGTTCTGGCAGAATCCAGAGAGGCAGTGTATGAGACCACAAAGTGCTCTGTTTATTTGAGGACAGAGGGAATGGCTTGTGGGTTCTCTCACAGGACAGTGTGACATCTCAGAGGCCAAAGATGACAGGAGAAGCAGCTCTGACCTTGTGTGGACTGAGAGAGGGAGTGTTGAGTGTGTGCACGTGTATGTTGGGAGGGAGAAGGTGGAGCAAGCAGGGAAAGCGAGAGAAGAGAATAGAAATACATACTTTTGAGTACCTACTGTACGCTCCACACTTTTTCTGTGTTATTCATGAAATCCTTTCAGTGACTCTGCGATTAGTTCTATTTCTATTCTTAGTTTATGGATGAGAAAACTAAGACTTGAAGAGTACAGGGCTACAACACAGGAGAGACAGCCAACATTTTATAGTAACTATAAATGGAGTATAACCTTTAAAAATTGTGAATCACTATATTGTACGGCTATAACCTATATAATATTATACATCAACTATACTTCAATTAAACAGAAAAAGAAAAGGGAAAAAAAAAGAGTATAGAGAGCTTCCCTCAGGCCACACAGGTAGTGAGTGTTTCAGCATGTAGGCCGGGCCAAACGGACCACAATATGAATTCATGTCTCCAACAACCCAGGAATTTGGTAGAGCGAAGAGACAAGTAAAATGAGAACTTTTTTTCTTTCTGTTCAGCACTGTATTTTCCATCCATATAATCATTGAGTTTCCACTTTAGAAGCCTCAAAAAAAGATCTGAGCTCTCCATAAACTGGCACTGTGGTTTCTAGGAATACCTCCATTATAAAGTCCACCATAATTATAAAAGATGGTCCATTAAATTTTCAAAGAATTCCAGTTCAGTTCATTAGATATACCCCAGCCCACCCCCATCCTCCCGGCCAGCAGCCTAATACATGCAAGTTGCTATGATAGGCCATAGAGGGAAAACCAGGCCCAGAGAGGCGGGCCCTGTGCTCTTAGCTCACAGTGCAGGGAGCCAACAGTCATCCCATCGGGCAGGCCTTGTAAATGGCTGAGTACAGAGGCTTGGACATGCCTTGGGGTTCCAAGAAGAGACACTTTGTGTTGGAATGGCATTCTGGAAAGACTTAGGGAGAAGGTGATGTCTGAAATTATTCAGGGTGGGTCAGCGGGGTTTCCAAGGTGGAGGTAGGTGGAAGATGGAGGGCGTGAGTGGGTAACATGATGGCCAGGGAGGGTGGAATGGCACTGAGTGTTCTGGTTTGGCTGAGGAAAGGATATGGGTATTACAACTTTAACAACCACCTTAATTGTGTTGGTTATAAAAGTGACACATGCGCAATAGAGAAAATTTGGAAAGCATATAAAAACACAAAAGAGAGCAACCAGAGGCAGCTATTATTGTAATATTTTATTGCATTTCCTTCCAGACTGTCTATCAATCAATCTGTGTAAACATTAAAAAAGAAACTTCTTTTTGATTTGGACAATTGGAGTATATACTTCTTGCAGAAATTTGGAAAATACTGAAGGCTATAAAGAAGAAAATAAAAGTCACCCGTAATCTTACTCAGAGTTAATAACCACTATTAACATTTTGATTTATTCTCCTTGAGTCTGTTTGTCAAAGTGTAAACAGACTAAACAATACATGAACATGTTCTTCATACCGTTTAATATTTTTCTTTTTCCTCATTAACATTATTTTAGATATTTTTGCATGTAATCAGATAATCTTAGAAAAATGGATATATAATACTCTACTCCAAGTTATGGGTGAACCATCACTTATTAAATACTTTCTCTACTTTTGAATATTTAGGTTGTTTAAAATTTTTTATTATTATAAATAATGCTGTTAAAATATTTCTGGAAAATCAGTATTTGCCAATTGAAAAATATTTCCTGCAGCTGCTTCATAGGAGTAGAATCATAGGATTAAAAGGTGTTATTAATGCTTAAGACTCTTGCATGTTATCTACTAATGGTTTTAAAGCTCAAGTTTGAAAGTGTCTCTGATGGAAATTGACCTGAAAGCAGTGGGTGGGAGTGAGGGAGCAAAGCTGAGCTGGGAGGATAGTTGAAGAGGTAGCAACTGCCAGGAACTAGGGTGGTGATGGGAAAGGGCTGAGAATATGAGGGACTGGACACCAGGAGACTCTTGAGGCTGAGAAAAATAAAAAGGAAGAAAAACGGTGACTCCCACCTTTCCTGTTAAGGGTCTGGGAAAATTCCAGTGTAATTAAAACAGAGAGATCAGAAGAAGATGTTGGGTTGGTTGCTCAATTAGGTATTAGATATTTTGAATTCAAGGTGTCAGGGAGCCTTCTAGGTGGATATACCCAGCAGGGAGTTGGAAATGCGTCTTTCTAATAAAGCTTTCTCATGTGGATGGTCAGGGGTTCGACCTATGGGTTAAAAGCCATTTCCAAATAGATAATATGTGGTTTGAACTATATAGAAAAAGTCTGCTTTAAAGGCATAAAAAGGAAAATGTAAATGTGTACCTTACAGCAAGTTAAAATGGGCAAAGTGACTTTGTGAGCTTGAGCTGTCAAACTATAAAGGAGTTGTGGGGGAAGGGGAGTGTGTGATCTCAGAAGTGGGATGGCTGTGTCACTCTATCCTGTCTACCTTTCTGGGATCCTAGTCATGGAGGTAGCCTTGAAAATGATTGTGAACACGGCTGTGTTCTGAGTAAAGTCTAAAAGTGCGGAAAAGAGCTGGAAGAGAGGAAAAAGTTTGGATACAATGTGAAAAAAACATGGGTGACTGCACATGTACTGTTGAAAGCCCAGCCTCCCTTTTGGTTTGCACTCTGATAGGATGGAGCACCCTTCCTAACTCACCTGATGTCTGAGGGCTGTTATTCAGTGACACCCCTCGCAGGCAGAGAAGGAGAAGGGGGCGTGCTAGTGAGCAGAGTGTGGAATATACTAGGGAGTGGAACTTGTTCTAGCCAGTTTATGCAGGGTCCTGGGGCAGGTAAGTAAGACTACCTTCGAGAGTGCCAGAGTTGTAGTGGTCAGCTTCTCATTTATTTTTAGAAAAATAGCATTTCAACAATCACAGATCGTCATTATCAGATCACAGATTGCAGTGTGAATGCAAAGGGCTTTATGAAAATTTGAAGTTTCTTTAAAGTTCTTTCTGAGGATTTCAGCTGAGTATCATAAATGCTAAGGGAAAGTAAAGTAATTCCTACAAGTATTAAAAAATCCCATAGCTACAGATAATATTCATGAGAAATAATTTGAGTAGATAAGAACAGATAAAAAGTTTGAGTAAAAATGCAGGAATCTAAAAGTAACTCTAAATTTTAAAAAATCCAGCAGAACTTTTGGAAAATTTTTATCAGGTAACACTTTTAAGTGATTGTGCCAAAAAGTGTAAATCTGATACAGTGACAAAGTTGTAATTCTGCTATGTTCTTTAAAATCTCTTATGTGTTTAATTTATGATGTAAATTTGGATTTTTTTCCATTCAATTCAAAACTTTATTCTACTGAATGCACATGTCTTTCAGAGGTTCTGGAGTAGTGGTGGTGGTGACAAGTAAATTAATTGAATCCATGACTTCCAAACACCAATCTGTAGGCTACTAACATCAGTGTCACCTTGAGATAAAATATTCTTTTTTTTATTAACCATTTACCTTCCTTCCTTCCTTTCTTTTTTTCTTTCTTTCTTTCTCTTTCCTTTCTTTCTTTCTTTTTCTTTCTTTCTTTCTTTCTTTCTTTCTTTCTTTCTTTCTTTCTTTCTTTTTCTTTCTTTCTTTCTCTTTCCTTTCTTTCTTTCTTTCTTTCTTTCTTTCTTTCTTTCTTTCTTTCTTTCTTTCTTTCTTTCTTTCTTTCTTTCTTTCTTTTTCTTCCTTCCTTCCTTCCTTCCTTCCTTCCTTCCTTCCTTCCTTCCTTCCTTCCCTCCCTCCCTCCCTCCCTCCCTTCCTTCCTTCCTTCCTTCCTTCCTTCCTTCCTTCTTTCTTTCAGAACTTTTATTGAGCTACAATTGACATACAATAAACTGCATATATTTAAAGCATACAATTTGATATTTTTTTCTTATTAGTAATGTATGTATGGCGATCCCAATCTCCCAATTTATCCCACCCCAACCCCAACCCCCCCCCCCACTTTCCCCACTTGGTGTCCCTATGTTTGTTCTCTACATCTGTGTCTATTTCTGCCTTGCAAACTGGTTGATCTGTACCATTTTTCTATATTCCACATATATGTGTTAATATACGATATTTGTTTTTCTCTTTCTGACTCACTTCACTCTGTATGACAGTCTCTAGGTCCATCATGTCTCTACAAATGGCCCAGTTTCATTGCTTTTTACAGCTGAGTAATATTCCATTGTATATATGTACCACATCTTCTTTATCCATTCATCTGTTGAGGGACATTTAGGTTGCTTCCACATCCTGGCTATTGTAAATAGTGCTGCAATGAATATTGGAGTGCATGTGTCTTTTTGCATTATGGTGTTCTCTGGGTATATGCCCAGTAGTGGGATTGCTGGGTCATATGGTAGTTCTATTTTTAGGTTTTCAAGGAACCTCCATACTGTTCTCCATAGCGGTAAAATATTCTTTAAAGAGCAATTTGGTTATATTCTGCAAAAGACACCTCTTATGCTCTAGGACTCCAAGGTTCACCTGTCTCTTGCAGTAGGGCACAAAATAAGTCTCAGCAGATTTCAAAAGAACACAATAAAGACCATGTTCTCTAAGTACAATGCAATAAAATTGCATCAAAATGAAAAGATAGTGTAAGAAACAGGCCATATATTAGAAAACTAAATTGTATACCCTTAACTAATACTTGAGTTAAAAGGAAATAACTTGGAAATTATAAAATATTTAGAAAAGAATGAAGAGGAAAGTACCACATGTTTAAATACGTGGGATGTAGCTAAAGCAAAACTCAGAGGAAAATGTATAGCCTTAAATACATTTATCAGAAAACAAGAACACTTGAAAATAAATAAGCTAAGTATTCATATCAAGAAGGCAGGAAAGGAACAGACTAAAAGTAAAGTGTGCAAGATAATAATAAAAAGAAAGAGCAGACATAGAAAACAAACAAACAAACAAAAAGGAGGATCAGTGAAAGCCAAGGTTTCTTCTGTGATAAAAACGTCTAAAAACAGAAATAGAAATCGGAAAACTTGAATAAACACGTAACAATGAGACAAAGTTTTTCCTAATCCCTCCCTCTCCTCTCCAAAGATACAAGGTCTAGGTGGTTCAGAAAGTTTTATTGTAACTCTAAGGAACAAATAAATTTTTTGAATGCAGCATTACATAGGAGAAAAAAAGGAAAGATGAAATGTTAACCAGTCCATTTTATGAGGTCAATAGAACCTTGATTCTAATTCTGGACAAGATAGTACAAGGAAATAAAATTATAATGTATTTTCCTTATGAACATAAATGAAAAAAATTGAAATAATGTATTAGCAAAAGTAATTCTTCAGTATTAAAATGCATTATGAGTAGGTAAGGTTTATTGAAGGATGGTTCAGAAAATTTTATAAATGTAATATATTACTTTAAGAGATTTCAGGATTTGGAAACCCCATGATCATCTCAAAAGAATCCAAACATTGTTAAAACTCAAAACTCATTCATGGCAAAAAGCTCTTTCTTTACAACTAGGAATGGAAGGAAACTTTCCTAACCCGAGAGTATCTGCTGAAAACCTACAGCAAACCTCATCCTTATTGGAGCATTTTCTCTAACATTAGGATGAGGCAGAGCTTCCCACCATCACCCTATTATTCAACATTGTGTGGAAGGTCCTAACCAATGCAATAAAATGAGATAAAAGAAGGAGAATAATAATTGGACAGGAAGATATAAAACTTAAAAAATCAGAATCATCCTGTCTCTCTGCTTCTCTCAAACCCTGCCTTCAATTTGTCAGGAAATCCTTTTGATTCTACAAAATGTGTCCCAAATCTGATCATGACATTTAACTTTCCCTGCTATTGCCAGGTCTGACCCACTGTTATCTCTCACTTGGACTATAACAGTCATTTCCTAACCATTCCCTGCTTCTGCGGTAGGTCCACTCCAGTCTGTTCTCAGCAGAGAACAGCCAGAGTGAACCTCAGAAAACATGAGTTATGTCATTCCCCTCTCCTGCCCAGAACTCAGCCATGGCTATCCATTTCACTCAAAGTAAAATCCAAAGTCCTTACAGTAGCCCCCAAGGCCCTACGCAGTCTGGCTTCCCTGATCTATCTCACTGCTTCCTCCTGCTCACTCCATCCTGTCTTCTTTCCTGCCACTTCATTGTAGCAGGCATGTTCTTGGTACCTTTGTAGTGATGCTTTTTTCCTACCTGGAACACCACATACCCAAGATAACTGAATGGGTGACCTCCTTACTGCTTTAAGTCTTTATTGAAGTCACTATCCCTTTGAGGTCCACCCTGAAACCTTAGGTAACACTGCACCTTCCCCAGCACTTCTGTTCCCTCTGATTCTGTTCTACCTTTCTTTTCTCGTAAATAGATCTTTAACCTCTAACTTGCTATATCGTATGCTTATTTATTATTTTTAGTGTATATTATCTGTCTTTTGCCACTAGAGTGTAAGCTCTATGAGAGGTTAGGATCTTTGTTTTGTTCACTCATTTATTCCACTTGCTGAGAGCACTTCTTGGCACATGGTAGGCAATGGATAAATATTTGTTGAATACATGAGTGAAGAGCAGTGTGTTATTGGTGGAGGAACAGACAAATGAATGGAACATAATAGATAGCTCTAGAAACAGGATCACTCATAATGATATAGGATAGAGATGACATTAGAGATAAGTGAGGAAATAATAGATTATTTAATAAATAGTAATTTATTTTGGATACTTGGTTATCCATATAAAAAATATTAAATTGAATTTCTACCTCATACCCCATAGAAAAAATTATTTCCAGATGGGTTAGCAACCTAAAATGCAGATCAAAACTTTAAAACTTCTGAAAATATAGGATATTATCTTTTTGAGTTTAATGTATAGAAGTTTTTATACATTATATACAAAAAGCACAAATTATAAAGGAAAATATAGAGAAATTTAACCATAATTAAAATTTGAAATGCCTGCATGACAATAGGTATCATAAATGAAGATAAAAGGCAAATCAGATACAAGATATCAACAAACATAAAAATGACAAAAAATTTAGTGTTCTGAATATATAAAAACTCCAACAAACAAGAAAAATACGATAACCTTATAGAAAAATGGACAAAAGCAATTTACAAAAGAGCAAACATGAACGGCCAATATACAATTTGAAAAGATGCTTAACCTTACTGGTAGTTAGTCATGTATGTTAAAATCACAATGAAGTAAAATTCTGAAACATCTGATTGGCTAAAATTTATATAACTTGTAATACCAAATGTTTGTAAGCCCCAAGAGAGATCTCCTACATTGCTTGTGGGTCAGTTCCACCTGGCAAGCTCTTTTTGCCTGCTTGTCCCTGGACACGAGGAGCCAGTGTGCCTAGGCAACAGCTGCAGCATATAATTCTCTTGACTCTTGCTGTGTCCCCTGATGAATCTGTAACCTTTTGGGGACCAGGACCTCTAACTCTATCTACAGAGCCAAGAGTTGTGGGACAGGAAGTACGGAGTCTCCCAATGGGTCATTAAGAATGATGGTAAGTGAAGCCAATCCTGTTTTTACACCTTTTCCCCTAATACATGTATTCTTCTTTTGGGGGATACAGTACCCCAGTATCTTTGGGGTCATTGATGCAGTGCATATTTAGTGTTCTGAAAGATAGCACTGTACCCTCACAGAGAATTGTCTCTGAACTGATACTGCAACTTGCCTCTGTGTTGTTCCAATGCTTTATCAGAATGGCAGCTTCTGGGTGGTGTGGTGTATAATAAGACAGGTAGAAACTGTAGTCATGGGTCCATTGCTGCATCTTTTGTGCTGTGAACTGGGTCTCCTGGTCTGACACAGTGTTATATGAAACAGTAGCTGGCTGAAAGCAGGAAAGTGAAACCCATATTTGGAATCTGTCTGTTACTGTGAGAACAAACCACCAGCCCTTTCAGCATGGAAGGAACCCAGCGTTTCCTCTTTGCCACCTAGTGGTTGGTTGTTCCTCTTGAGAAATAGTGCTGTATCAGGTGCTTGGAGATGATATTTGGTGATGACAATAGTGGACAAAATTTGGTAAGTGGGAGTCCACTGTTGTGCCCATGTTGACTCCATCTTTGCCACCATGGCCACTTTGTTCCTGTGCACATCATGCTAGTACTGGAGTGGCCAATGGAACAGGCTGACTTATGTCCACTGGCAGGGTCACTTTGTCAGCTTTGTTGTTTAGTGCCTCTTTCTTGGTGGCTGCCCCCTGACTAGCTTTAACATGTGACGCAAAAATCTTTATAGCACATACTCACTCCTATGTCCATCCACATGCTTCTATCTCAGATTTCCTTGTTCCTAATCTTTCAGTATATTTTGTTTCTGGATTCTCACTAGCCAGCCAAGCCATTTTCTACTGCCCATGAAATCACATATGTTCTAAAGTTGGGCTATTTTTCTAACTGGTGCACTGTTTGAGGTCACCAGTTGGGAGGATTTTCCTTTACCACTATCTTTTATGGCCATTCCTGAGTGAGACCACAGTGTGGCTGCTATGTACTTTTGGCTTGCACCTGTACGTAGTAAGCCAACCATTTGTAAACCAAAATCCAGCCTTTTTCTTGTCCTTCAGCTGGTTATATAGATTCCCTTATGTCCATAGGTGTGAACTAAGGGAGTGGTGTTGGTGCTATCCTGGTGGATGCTGTGGGAGTCTAGCTACCTATTCATACAAGACACCTGGTCCTGCTTATGTATGATTCCAGATGTACAACTTCTATCTTGTGATGGATTGCTGTTGCACTCTTTTGACACTATGATTTGGTGGGTTTGATAAGACCACATGGTCTCATGGCTGAGCACTCTGCAGTAAGCATCACTAGTACCCAGGTCATGTCTTGAGGTACCTTTTCTCATTTAAAGAAACCAGGTTTCTTGGAGACATGGCTGATACAAGACATGGGATAATGGAAATATACAAGCCTGGAACATCCTGTCATACCAGATAGCAAGGAAGCAATAAGAGACTATTGAGAATGTTTTGAAAGGGACTCAGGAGACAATTTGAAGAGGCTCTCCCTGACCAAAGAGGACAAGTAGAGCTTACATGAGAGGGGTAATTGAAAGGTTGAAACATATCAAATATGTTTAAATAAATGCTTTAATAATGATTTTTAAAAACCAATTGGTCAACCTTGGAGTGGGCAAGTTCATCATCTTGAAGACTGCTAAGTAAATGGACATAATCCGACATTTATCTTCCCTTTCTTTTATGAACTATACCACTGAGTAACAACATAATAGTTGAGGGTAAGCTTTCCATTATAAAGGTATTTCAACTAATGAGTGAAAAAGTAGTGATATAATTGAAGATCACCATTTTGCAGCTCTCAATCTCAATCTCAATCTGTAAAGATTGGAGAAAGTGTTCCTTCAAATGCACAGACCTTAGAATGTGTATATATATATACACACACACATATATATATATATATACACATTCTGAATCACTTTGCTATACAGCAGAAATTAACACAACATTGTAAATCAACTATACTTCAATAAAATACAATTTTGAAAAATGTGCAGAAACTAATGTAAGGCTATGTGAATCATGAAGAATCAGGTAAATAGGACACCACCGAAAGAAATGAATACAGCTCCAAATGCAAAGAAATGAAGATCTACAATTTGCCTGACAACAAATTCCAAATAATCATCTTAAAGAAATTGAATGAAATGCAAGAGAACACAGATAGACAATTAAACACAATCAAGAAAACAACACATGAACAAAGTGAAAAATTTAAGAAAGAAAACCATAAAAAGAGCTAAACAGAATTATTGGAGCTGAAGAATACAGTGGAAAATTCAGTAGAGAACTTCAACAGCAGATTTGTTCATGTAGAAGAAGGAATCAGCAAACAGAAAGATAAATCATTTGAAATTAGCTAGTAGAGGAACAAAAAGAAAAAAGAATGAAAAAGAGTGAAGAAAGCTTATGTGAATTATGTGATACTCTCAAGGGATTGAAAATTTGTATCATGAGAGTCCCAGAAGGAGAAGAGAGAGAAAAAGGAGCAGAAAGATTATTTAAAGAAATAATAGCTGAAAACTTCCCAATTCTTGGGAGTAATAATGACATCCAAGTATGGGAAGCTCAAAGGACCCCAAGCAGGATCAAGCCAAAGATTACTCCGAGATACATTATACTTAAAATGTTAAAAGCCAAAGACAGGGATAGAATTTTGAAAGCAGCAAGAGAAAAATGACTTGTCATATACAAGGGGACCTCCATGAGGCTATCAGTTGATTTCTCTGCAGAAACCTTGCAGACCAATAGGTGGTGGGATGGTATATTCAAAGTGATGAAAGAAAAAAATGCCAGGTAAAAATACTATACCAAGCAAAACTGTCCTTAAGAAATGAAGAAGAGTTAAAAACATTCCCAGATAAACAAAAGCCAAGGGAGTTCATCACCACTAGACCTGACTTACAAGAACTGTTAACAGAGTTCTTCAGATTGAAATGAAAGGATGCTAAGTAACAGTATGAAAATGTATTAATATGAAAGTATAAAACTGACTGGTAAAGGTAAAAATGTAGTCAAATGCAGAACATCCTAATTCTGTAGTGGAGGTGTGTAAATCACCTTAACTCTAGAAGAAGAGTTAAAAAACAATAACATTGAAAATAACTATAGCTATGGTAATTTATTACTAGATGAAAAATATCAAAAGTTGTAAAATGTGACATCAATAGCATAAATAGTGAGGGAAAGAGAAGTAAAATATAGCATTTTTGTATGTAATCGAAGCTGTTATTATCAGCTTAAAATAGACTGTTATATCTGTAAGATGTTTAATGTAAGCCCTATGGTAACCACAAAGAAAAAAAGCTATAGCAGTTATACAAAAGATAATGGTATTAAGGCATACCATTACAAAATACAGATTATAAAGGAAGACAGCTAGAGAGGAAAAGGAATAAAGGAACTAAAACAAAGCTAGTCAGAAAATAATAAACAAAATGACGGTAGAAAGTTCTTGCCTATCAATAATTACTTTAAACATAAATGAACTAAATTCTTCATTGAGAAGACACAAAGTGGCTGAATGGATTTAAAAAAAGAACAAGATTCAACAATATGCTGCCTACAAGAGACTCACACTAGCTTTAAGTACACACATAGGTAGGAAGCAAAGGGATGGAAAAACATATTCAATGCAAATGATAATCAACAGATAACAGGAGTGTCTATACTTATATCACATAAAATAGACTTCCATTCAAAATTGGTTGCAAGAGACAAAGAAGGCCACTACATAGTGACAAAGGGCTTAATTCATTAAGAGGATATAATGGTTGTAAATATATGTATCCAATGTTGGAACATCAAATATTTAAAGCAGATATTAGCAGAACTGAAAGGAGAAATAGCAATAAAATAATAGTAGGAGACTTCATTACCCCTCTTTTAATATTGGGTAGATCATCCAGACAGGAAATTAATAAGGAAAAAGTAGATCTGAATAACACTATAAACTAAATGTACCTGACAGACACATACAGAATATTCCATTCAACAACACCAGAATACATATTCTTTGCAAGCACACATATTCTCCAGGATAAATCATATGTTGGGGCCACAAAGCAAGCCTTAACAAATTTAAGAAAAAACTGAAATCATATCTAGTATCTTTTCCAAACACAATGGTATGAAAGTGGAAATAAATAACTGAAGGAAAACTGAAAAATTTGAAAGTAGTGGAAGTGAAGTTATACATGCCTGAGTTACAGAAGAAATCAAAAGGGAAATCAAGAAAGTATTTTGAGACAAATGAAAATGAAAACACAGATACCAAAACTTACAGGATGTAGCAAAAACAGTTCCAAGAGGGAAGTTTATAGAGATAAATGCCTACATTAAGGAAAAAGAAAGATCTCAAATAAACAACCTTACTTTACCCCTCGAGGATTTAGAAAAAGAATAATCTAAGCCCAAAGTTTTCCAAAGGAAGGTAATAATAAAGATCAGAGCAGAAGTAAATGAAACTGAGACTAGAAAGACAACAGAAAAAAAAATCGTTGAAACTAAGAGTTGGGTTTTTTTGAAAAAGATAAACAAAATTGACAAACCTTTAGCTAGACTAACCAAGAATAAAGGAGAGAGGGCTCAAATAAACAAAACTATAAATGAAAGAGGAGACATTACAACTGATACCACAGAAATACAAAGGATCATAAAAGACTGTTATGAAAAAGTATACACCAACAAATTGGATAACCTAGAAGAAATGGATAAATGCCTAGAAACATGCAGCCTAGCAAGACTGAATCATGGAGACAGAAAATCTTAGCAAACCAATTATTATGGAGATTGAGATGGTAATTAAAAGACCCTCCCCCTCAAAAAGGCCCACGACCAGATAGCTTCACTGGCAAATTCTACCAAACATTTTAAAGAAAAATTAATTCCAGTCCTCAAACTCTTCCAAAAAATTAAAGAGGAGGGGACTCTCCCAAATTAATTTTATGTGGTCAGCATTACCTGATATCAAAGCCAGATAAAGATGCTACAAGAGAAGAAAACTACAAGCCTGGATCACTGAATAATATAAATGTAAAAATTCTCAACAAAATATTAGCAGACCAAATTCAGTAGCATATTAGAAAGATCACACATCATGATCAAGCAGGATTTATCCCTGGGATGCAAGGATGGGTCAACAGGCACAAATCAATAAATGTGATATACCACATTAATAGAATGAAAGATAAAAATCATGACTCTCTCAATAGATGCAGAGAAAGCATTTGCCAAAATTCAACACCCTTTCATGATAAAAGATCTGAAACAAATTTGAGAAGGTGTAGAGAAACATACTTTAATATAATAAAGGCCAAATATGGCAGACCCACAGATAATGTCATACTCAGTGGTGAAAAGCTGAAAGCTTTTCTGCTGGGATCAGAAACAAGAGAAGACAAGGGTGCCACTCTCAACACTGCTATTCGACATAATACTGGAAGTCTTATCCAAAGCAATTAGACAAGAAATGGAAATTAAAAGTATCCTATCAGAAAGGAAGAAGTAAAATTGTCTGTTTGTGGATGATATGATCTTATATATAGAATACCCTAAAGACTTCACCAAAAAAACTATTAGAAGTAATCAATGAATTTAGTAAAGTTACAAGATACAAAACCAGCATATGAAAATCAGCTGCATTTCCATACAGTAAAAATGAAATATCTGAAAGAGAAATAGAGAAAACAATCTCACTCACAATAGCATCAAAAACAATAAAATACTTACGAATAAATTTACCCAAGGAAGTGACAAATAATTTACACTGAAAACTGTAAAATGTTGTTGAAATAAATTGAAGAAGACACAAAGAAGAGGAGTGGTATCCCATGTGCATGGATTGGAAAAATTAATATTAATAATATTGGAAAATTTAATATTAATATTAAAATGTCCATACCACCCAAGACCATTCTATAGATTAAATGTAATTCCACATCAGAACCAATATCAAATTTCAAATGGTAATTTTTACATAAAAAGAAAAAATAATCCTAAAATTTGTATGGAACCAAAAAAGACACCAAATAGCCAAGTCAATTTTGAGAAAGAAGAACAAAGCTAAAGGCATCACACTTCCTGATTTCAAATTATACTACAAAACTATAGTAATCAAAACACTATGTTACTGTGATTAAAAACAGACACATTGACCAATGAAATATAGAGTAGAATAAAATAGAATAAGATGAATAGAATAGAATAGAATAGAATAGAATAGGAGTAGAATAGAATAGAATAGAATAGAATAGAATAGAATAGAATAGAATAGAATAGAATAGAATAGAATAGAATAGAATAGGAGAGCCCCCAAATAAACCCATGCATATATGGTCAACTAATGCTTGACAATGGAGCTAAGAATACTCAGTGGGGAGAAGTCTTTTAAATAAATGGTGTTGAGAAAAATGGATATTCACATAAAAATTGAAACTGGACCCCTATCTCACACCACTCACAAAAGTTAACTTGAATTGAAGACAATTATAAAGATCTGAAACCATAGAACTCCTAGAAGAAAACATGGAGAAAAAACTCCGTGACATTGGTCTTGGCAATGATATTTGGGATATGACACCAAAAGCACAAGCAACAAAAGCAAAACCAAACAAGTGGCAAACTAAAAATCTTATGCACAGCAGCAGAAACAACAGAATGAAGAAGTAATGGAATGGAGAAAATATTTGCAAACCATATATCAGAATAAGGGTTAATGTCCAAAATATGTAAGGAACTCATTCAATTTAATACCACCCCCCCCAAAAGAAAAAAACCCAAGTAATCTTATTAAAAATGAGCAGGGTACCTGAATAGACATTTTTCTAAAGAAGATATACAAATGGTCAACAAGTACATGAAAAGATGCTCAACATCACTAATCATCAAGGAAATGCAAATGAAACCCACAATGAGATATCACTTCCCATCTGTTAAAATGGCTATTGCTGAAAAGGCAAAAGATAACAAGTGTTGGCAAGGATTTGGAGAAAAGGGAACCCTAGTGCACTGTTGGTGGGAATATAAATTGGTACAGTCATTATGGAAAACAGTATGGAGGTTCCTCAGAAATTAGAAATAGAACTACCATATAATAAAGCAAAGCCACTTGTGAGTATATATATCCAAAGTAAAAGAAATCACAGTCTCAAAGAGATATCTGCACTTCTATGTTCATTTCAGCATTATCCACCATAGCCAAGAGATAGAAATAACCTAAGTGGCTATAAATAGATTAATGGGGAGAGTGTACTATTGATATGTATATGTATATGTATATATGTTATATGTTAACATACACACACACACATACACAAACATAATGGAATATTATTCAGCCTTAAAAAAAAAAAAGGAATTCTGCCATTTGCGAAAACAGACATTTGTTGTAGACATTTAGGACATTATCCTAAATGAAATAAGCCATACAGAGAAAGACAAATACTGTATAATTTTACTTACTGGAATCTAAGAAAACCCCAGCTAATTTCATAGAAACAGAGAGTAGAATGGTGGTTTCCAGAGGTTGGAGTGGGGGTGTTTACAAACTTCCAGCTATAAGATGAGTAAGTTCTGGAGATTTAATATTCATGATGGTGACTATAGTTAATAACACAGCACTTTATAATTAAAAGTTGCTGAGAGAGTAGATTTTAATTATTCTCACTACAAAAAATTGTAATTGTGTGAGGTGATAAATGCATTAACTAACCTTATTTTAAAAATTATTTCACAGTATATATGTGTGTCAAGTATGTGATGACATTTTATACCTTAAACTTTACATAATGTCATATGTCAATTATATAACAATAAAGCTGGAAAAAACTTAAAAAGTTAAAAAAAAACATAGTCTCACCTATAGTTTTGCCAGAGGATGAAATCTAAGTCTGATCATGCTTTTGGATCCAGCAGCAAATTTGCAGAAAATATTGAGGCTAGAGGAACAAGTTGAATTACACCATGAGAATGCAATTGGCAAAATCCACACTGTGGTATATTCTGCAGGTCAAGTGCTCATGTTTTCCTCAGTGAATAAATTAAAAGGAAAAGAATGGAGAGGGAATCTGTCAACTAAAAGAATTTTAAAGATATAATCAAATTTTTAAAAATGAGCAAGACCAAACTGTAGTATCAGGATGGATACCTTGAGTGATAAAAATATAAAGAAACATAAGGAAGTGAATACTATAAAATTCAATGGTTAGTTTTGAGGGGAGGAAGGGAGTTGTGATTGAGCTGTGATACAAGGAGGGATTTTTGGGGCGGATGGTAAAGTTCTAAATCTTGACCTGGGTGGTGGTTACCAGGCTCTTTGAGTAGTAATAACGCATTGAGCTATGCATTTGTTTTGTGTGGTTTTTCTGTATCTGGATTATTTATAATACAAGGTTAAAATACAAAATATTTTAAATAAAATAGTGCATACATACTTCTTTGATGATATTCATGTTGTTTACTAGACTATTATAAATTCTGAGAAATTCTGCCATAAATAACCCTTTCTTTGTTTAAACACATGTACACTCAAAGCCAAATAAGAGAATGCTTATGTTATACTAGAAGCCACTAGATAAGACATCTGATTGCTTCCAGGAGGAGTTTTATTCTTACAGCCACCCCTATCTTAAGTACCTTTCTAGAAATTTTGACATTAGTTATATACCACGTCCCTGGGGCATTACTTCCGCCACATATGGCCCCCCTTGGAGACCTTTGCCCAGCTGGAGCTAGTTCATTCTCCTTGCTATCAGAGGTCTTTTCTTGATCCCTATTGAACAAAAAAGGGGGTAATATCTCTCTACCTGCAGTAAATTTTTGTTTGGTCATTTTAACTTTTATAAATCTATATCATAAGGATGTAGTGAAGATGTAGAGGATATAGACTCTGGGGCCATCTGTGGTATTATAGACAATGGTCAGGATAGGCTGGTTGCTAAAATAGCCCGTTATATACCGAGTGTGGAGAATACTGAAGGTGTTCAGTACTCTTTGGTTCCATCATTGTTAGTCACTGAGATAGAGAAATATATTATTCAGTGAACCCCACAGACTTCCAAACTTCAGGGGCTAGGGTGCCTTCAGCTTGGCACACTGCACAGCTTCTGGATGCCTTTGTGGCCTTTTATGTTCAGTAATGCTGCCCAGCTCTTTTTTCACCTGTCCTTTTCCAGAGATTCCTGTCATCATTCCTGTGATCGGTAATTTTATGTGTCAACTTGACCTGGCTGAGGGTTGCCCAGAAAGCTGGTAAAACATCATTTCTGGGTGCATTTGTGAGGATTTCTGGACTAGATCGGCATTTGAGTTGGTACACTGAGTGGATCAACTTCACCAATGCGGGTGGGCATTGTCCAATCCATTGAGGGTCTGCATAGAACAAAATGGCAGGGGGAGGGTGAATTCACTCTCTCTGTTTGAGCTGGGCCACCCATCTCCTCCTGCCCTTGAACATCAGTCCCCTTGCTTATCAGGCCTTCAGACTTAGACTGGGATTCACCTCATTGGCTCCCCTGGTTCTCAGGCTTTCAGGTTTGGACTAGAATTATAGTACCACCTTTCCTGGGCCCCCAGCTTGCAGACTCTGTAGCTCATGGGACTTCTCGGCCTCCATGACTTTGAGAGCCAATTCCTCATAATAAATCTCTCTCTGTATATCTGTATAAATCCTGTTGGTTCTGTTTCTCCAGAGAACCTTGACTAATATAATTAATTCCCTCATCCCAGGAATTCAATGAAGTAAAATTAACAGTGAATCCTTGTTCCAGATACTTGAGGATAGTCAGTTTTTATAAACACTCAGTAAATATTTAATTATATTCACTAGCAGCAAACTGTTCACTTGTAAACAGGAAAAATGGTATTCAGCAGTGTGTAACTTGAACAATGCATATGCTTATCTTTTCTTTGAATTTTTTGCATTCCTTTAAAAAATGTATTTTTTTGTTTCTAAAGTAATGTGAATCTATTACATAAAAACTTGAAAAATGAAATATATTTTGAAATTTTACATTTTAATGAGAATGTATATTCTCAGTACTGTAATACAATCATGATTATGATTTTATATATTTCTTTCTAGTCTATTTTGGTATGAATTTTTTCATAGTTGTAATAAAAACATGCATAGAATTATGTTTTTCCCCCTTTAAATTTAGCCTTAGGTAATTATGATATAATTATACACATATTTCCATATTGCATTGTTATCACAACAGTAATTTTTTACTGAGTTAAATTTCATTTGGCTCTATCATATTTTTTAACTGTTAACCTGTTTTTGGTTAGTATGTTTCCCATCATATTTGAGCAAATGTATTTTTGTATAATGTATAACGTTATGCACATTTCTTTTTGGTTGTTGTAGCTCTGAATTCTTAAAGTAGTATATTAACAAGTGTCAAGAATTTCAGTAAACTTCTATCTAATTTTTCTTTTAGCTCTGTCATCAAATATAAAAATCTAGTGATTGTTAAAGTAGGAGTCATATATTAATTTGCCAACTGTTGTTCTACCCAAGATCTTAATTATATGTGACTTAATAAAGCCATGTAATACTTGAGTGAAGCTGTAATCTTGTTTACATTTAGAAATTGACCACAGAATAGCAGTTGTGGACAGTTTAGAAACTCATGGGGGCTTCCCTGGTGGCTCAGTGGTTAAGAATCTGCCTGCCAATGCAGGGGACACCGGTTCGATCTCTGGATGGGGAAGATCCCACATGCCTTGGAGCAGCTAAGCCCTTGCGCCACAACTACTGAGCCCATGCTCCACAGCTACTGAAGCCCGTGTGCCTAGAGCCCGTGCTCTGTAACAAGAGAAGCCACTGCAATGAGAAACCTGCGCACCACAACGAAGAGTAGCCCCCGCTCCCTACAACTAGAGAAGACCCAACACAGCCCTAAATAAATAAATAAATAAACAAGCAAATACATAAATACGTAATAAAATAAACCTTAAAAAAAAAGAACTTATGGTAGAAAATAAAGGTTCTTTATTTGGAGCTGAGGAACTGTAATGCAACATTTTATTTTATTTATTTATTTTTTTTAAGGTAGCTAAATAATGGTCGTATTTTATTTTACAAATCTTAATTGCATAATCAGAACAACAGCTAAAAGTCTCCACTCAGTTAATCACCTTCTGGTGATAAAACTCAGATTTTCTTTCTTTGTGCGAAGGGTCCTAGAAAGTTACACTGAGAAGTACTTTGGAAGTTTGTAGTCTGACGTGTCCTTTTGCCTCTTCGGTAGTGGACCTTGCTTCTAGCCTGGTCTTCCCTGCATTCTTTTTTCTTTCTTTTTTTTTTTTTTATATAGAACACTCCTGAATTTTTTTTTTCACTTTTACATGAGCTGTTACTTTATTTTTTTAACATACAATAAACTGCATATATTTAGAGTGTACAATTTGGTATCCCAATCTCCCAATTCATTCCCCCCCAACCCTCCCTGCTTTCCCCACTTGGTGTCCATATGTTTGTTCTCTACATCTGTGTCTCTATTTCTGCCTTGCAAACCAGTTGATCTGTACCATTTTTCTATAGTCCACATATATGTGTTAATATACGATATTTGTTTTTCTCTTTCTGACTCACTTCACTCTGTATGACAGTCTCTAGGTCCACCCATGTCTCTACAAATATCCCAGTTTCATTGCTTTTTACAGCTGAGTAATATTCCATTGTATATATGTGCCACATCTTTTTTTATCCATTCATCTGTTGGTGGACATTTAGGTTGCTTCCATGTCCTGGCTATTGTAAATGGTGCTGCAGTGAACATTGGAGTGCGTGTGTCTTTTTGAATTATGGTGTTCTTTGGGTATGTGCCCAGCAGTGGGATTGCTGGGTCATATGGTAGTTCTATTTTTAGTTTAATGCAACATTTTAAATATGTGTAAGTGTGTACATTCTTGGGAGATGGGTCTTAGTTTTTATCATACACGCAAAGGAATCCAGTGCCTAACCACAACGTTTTGCTAGTTAAATGGTGTGCCATTTTTGTGAGTTAGCTTATTTGTTGTCCATTCTGTCCCTGCCTTCCCAGTCTCTCTCTTTCCTTATTCATTATACTCGGTCCTCGAACTCAGAAAAATGTTCTTTTTGGTGAGCAGTGATTTATCACATGAATGTTTCTAATGACTTTAAAATTTTTAAAAACCTGAACACATATGTGAAATTGTTAATCAAATACTGTGTCAATCTTTTGATTTGGGGAAGTTTTTCCATTTCAATCAATAATTTAGTGTTACCTTCCTTTGTTAGAATTTTTAAAGAAAGCATGACCAGGATGCTGATCACTAAATAAATTTCTACTCTTCCTATAACTTATTATGTTTTGACAAATCCATAATGAACTGAGTGTGGAAATCGTTCATCAAATGCAGTTATCCTTTTGCTCTGTTATTTTAAAAGGTATAGCTTTACTAACTCCATTAAAATTTGAGGCTTTCTGAGTTTTTGTACAACTAAAGCAAAAAGACATTCTGTGAAAATAACCTTAAATAAGATTCATTTTAGATGTTAAAAACTCTACTTCTTTAAAAGATAAAATCTGAGTCATTTTTGATTATCAGATGATAGGAACAACTTCTCTTTTCCAGGGCTTCTGATATGCAATGACCACCTCATTTTTGATAAAGGACTAATCAATATCATATATTTTTCTTAGGAATGGGCTGTTTCTGGGGAGCTGAAAGGAAGTTCTGGACCCTGAAAGAAGTATATTCAACTCAAGTTGGTTATGCAGGAGGCTACACTACCAATCCTACTTATAAAGAAGTCTGCTCAGGTAGGAAGAATTTCCTCCATCATATAAGAAACAAGGACAGATTTGTCCCTGCTGGCAGGTGACAGGATCTTTAAAATGGAAGTAAATTTCTTTGTGTCTTCTCAGTCTTTTCTTGCCCATCTCTATAAATGTACTTGCTGGCCTTTCACATTATGTTTTTAGAAGATAGTAGACTTCCTATGGATTGTGTCATTTAGCTTTTGTTGCAGAAAAACCACCGCGAAAATTAATCACTAAAACAATCATGTTACATTACGATTCTGTGGGTCAGCAATTTAGACTGAGCTCAGCTTGGTGGCTCTTCTGCTGGTTTCATCTGGGTTCATTCATGTGACTCCAGTCCACTGGTGGGTTGCCTGGGGCCAGTTGGTCTTCGATGGCTTCCCTCATACATTGGCTATTGCTGCTGGCTTTCACTTCCTCTTGCCTGGGGTAATGAGGATGAGGGACTGTATGTCTTTAGCACACTGACCCTGGTGAATTCACATGATGGTGGATGCAGAGATTAGGAGCAGTGAGAGGGTATGAGCACCATTCTGCTAGCACTTTTCAAGTCTTTGTGTCACATGTACTCTTGTCCCGTTGGCCAAAGCAAGTCACATGGTCTAGCCCAGAGTCCATGTGGGAGGGATTCCCTAAAGGCACATGTACAGGGAGATGTGAAGAAACTGGGACCATCACTGCATCACTGTATCACCTGGGACAAATATGTCATATACCAGACTTTCTTGAGGGAAAGACACTAAAAATCAGGCGATGATGAAGGGATTGGCAAACTATGGCTCACAGGCTAAATCCTGCCTGCTGCCTATTTATATAAATAAAGTTTTTTTTTAAACACAACTGTGACTATTTATTTTTGTTATCTGTGAATGCTTTCATGCCACAGTTGCAAAGTTGAGTGGATGCATCCAAGACTGTGTGGCCAGTGAAGCCTAAAATGTTTATGATCCGGCCCTTTACAGAAAAATATTTGCTGACCTGGATAGGCAGGTGCCTCCATGGCAAATTCTAGCTCAATTACCAGATAACCTTTCTGGAATTTGTTTTGTTTTGTTTTGTTATTTTGTTTCTGGCCTTCAAGGATTTCCTTTACCTTTATGCCAGCTCCGTAGCATTTAAAACATTATTTTTCTCTTTCAAAAACTTTTTTTCATTTTAAAAATAAAAATGGTGTATATTTAAGGTGTACAATATGATACTTTGATATACATAGTGAAATGATTACTAACAGTCAAGCTAATTAACCTACCCATCTCCTCACGTACTTTTTTTGTGTGGCGAGAGCACCTTTGGTCTACTCTCAGCAAATTCTCAGCAAAGTATACAATACGGTATTATTAAGTACAGTCACCATGCTGTACATTGTATCTCTAGAACTAATTCATCTTACATAAATGAAAGTTTGTACCCTTTGACCAACATCTCCCCATATCCCTGGTAACCACCATTCTACTCTCTGCTTCTGTGAGTTCGATTTTTTTAGATTCCACATATGAGATCGTGCAGTATTTTTTTTTTCTGTGTCTAGCTTATTTTGCTTAGGATAATGTTCTACAAGTTCACCCATGTTGTTGCCAGTGGCAGGATTTCCTTCATTTTTTGGGCTGAATAGTATTCTGTTGTGTATGTGCCACATCTCTATTCCTTCACTGACGGACACTTAGGTTGTTTCCATACCTTGGCTGTTGTGAATAATGCTGCAGTAAGCATGGGAGTGCAGATGTCTCTTTAAGATACAGATTTCACTCCCTTTGTAAAATATACCCAGAAGAGAGGTCTCTGGATCGTATGACAGTTCTGTTTTGAATTTTTTGAGGTACATCCTTACTGTAAAACACATTTTTTAAAAGAATATTTTATTCACTATCTTAAGAGTTTCCTAATAGCGAGAGTTTATGTAATATATAGTCCATCACATTGACAGAAATGGAATTAAAAAATTATGCAATTAATTTTATCATTTAAAAATAAAGGTTTGCATTGGTATTATTTGTGGAGGGCCCTCTCAGCTCTTTGAGGGCACTGCAAAGGAAGGCAGGGTGGAGTTGGAGTATGGGCGTTTGTTCAATATTGAGCATGCTGATTTGTTTGTTACAATATGAATCCTGATTTTGAAATGAAATTTGAACTGTGCAACAACGAAAATATAAAAATATACATATATACATATTCTTGTTTTTCTGAGAAGAACTGAAACATTCTGATTGGTGTTGAGAATGTGGAATATTGAACAAACACGTTCATGGTTAATCCATTTTTTTTTCTTTGCTTCTGTTTCAAAATTAAACAAATGCTTATGCAGAGCTATAAATAGAGAGATTCAGATGAACCCTGGAGATTGCCCAGGTGTATCCTCTTAAGTCTTAGGAATGGAAATGAATAGATTCCTTCCTGTAATTGCAGACATGACTTAATAGCCTAAGAGAGAAGGTTGCTAAGAAAACCTCCAGATATCTAATGCTTATACTGTTACTCTCCACCAGCAAAATGTTAATCATCAATTAGAATATCGCAGTTGCTTATTTGCTCAGACTCTCTCCAATTCAGCTCTTCACCATAACAAGAACAACATGATAATTGCCCTTTGTTGAACTCCTACTATGTGCCAGACACTGTAACAAGCACTTTTTGCATCTTTGCTTTTTTCCAATCTGATCTTCTAAACAGCCCCATGAAGGATCTTGGTTTCTGTTTTTTACGGAGGGAGTGTCGAGGCTCAGAGAGAATAAGTTAATTAACTTACCCAAGGTCATATCTCCCTACCTCATTAGCTCTCAGCTCAAAACTTATGCCATTGACCGTGGTGTAAGTCACCTAGCTGTCATCACAGCTCAGCCATTCTCCATCCTTCTATTCACGATTCCCGTCTCCACACGTTTTCTTTCTTGTATATTTTTGAATCTATTGGTATGCTTTTTAATGATTACTGTAAGGAAAATGCCAAGCAATTTTTTGGGTCTTTCTGACATTTACAAGGAAAAAGGAAGAAACCTTTTAAGATACAGTTCATGCAGACATCTGGCACCTTAGAGGCTTGTAGCAACGATGAAGTATAGAAACCACGGAGGTTGGTAAAGAACTCTGTATTTGATGTGAACACTACCTGCTAAGTTAGCGGTGGCATCCGGAAGCATGGTTGTCATGGAAACTTGTTCCTGATTGGGAAAAGATAGTTATAGGGTCTTACCCAGACACAGAAGGAGAGATGATTTCTTTCCCCAGGCTTTTTTTTTTTGTTGTTCTGATCATGAAAGTGAAAAACAAAAAGGCAGAGAGAAGCTGTGATGGAAAGGTCTCCGGCACAGAAGTGGTAGAGCCTTCAGATCCCTGGGAATAGTGGAGAAGGAGAACAAACAAGGTCCCTGGCTATACTAATTATGGTAACCAGCTAATTAAAGATTTTTGACCAAGGAGAGGGATGGGGGAGACAGAAATCAGGTTGTACTGGCTTGGCTTCCCTGCTGAGGCCTCGGGTGCTCAAAGCCTTGTTGAACAAGTCAGCCCTGGAGGGGTCTGCCTTGCAAAAAGAAAAGCCCAGGCTCTACTAAGATGTGTAATTGTTGCTGAGGTTTCATGTGAGAGAAATACTGGTCTGTACTCCAGTATTTGCATTAATTTCCAAGTTGCTTACCCTTGTGTTTTTAATTAAGCTTGTAAGACTTTGGTCACAACCAGGAGTCTTTTGTAAAGGTATTCTTTCCTTCCTTCCTTCCTTCCTTCCTTCCTTCCTTCCTTCCTTCCTTCCTTCCTTCCTTCCTTCCTTCCTTCCAGAAAAGAAGCCTAAGGACCTGGACTGCGTGCCAGCTCCCTTCTCTCACAGAGCAGGACACCTTAGCCTGAGATGCCAGTGGGTTTTTTGGGGCAGGTGCCAGAATGATAGGGCTTGCACTCAGGAAGGGGTTCTCAAAACCCACTGGGCTAGCTTTACCACTCCCTTCTACCCCGACCAATCATCTGGGAGATGCTTCAAGAAGTCAGAGCTTGTGTTAGAGCTTCCACAGGTATTGTCTTGGTGAACAGATTGATGATCACAAGCCATGGAACCAGAATCATTAACAAAAGTTGGTCATGCCCGCTTGCTGCTGGTTATGCATGTAAGCATGAAAGCAGGTGTGTGTCTAGACAGGCTGCGTATGAAGGTCTGAATGGTGTTTCTTTGTGGCTATGGATGGGCCAGTGATTCAGAAACCTGAGCTGGAGTTGTGCTTAGGCATGTGGAAAAGACATACGACTTCTAGTAACAGCCAGGAGAGGAAGTGTCCCCCACAGTGACATTCATTAATGGCTCACCAATGGGTCCATAAGGTTTGGCTGCTGGACAGACTCCCAGAGCCTGACACTATGACACTTTTAAGTTCTATCACTACCTCCTTTTGTTCTGATCCACACTCTGTAGAAACTTCTCATCTTTTGTCCTCCTGTGGAGATTATTTATAGGAAGAAAATGCAAGGAGACCAGGTCAGCCAGATGGTTCTAATTCTCATTTCAAATTCTATGAAATGCTATTCTGAGATGTATAGCTCAGTCTATTGTGAGTTTAGTCTACATGGGTCATTCTCTACATATTGGATTAACCTTGGGTTAAATTCAATGTAGAAATGGAATTTGGCCTTCAAAGCTGAGAGTCAGAAGCCTGACGGCCATGATTTTCCAGAGGCTGTGATTGCCTCCTTGCATTTCTCTAGAGACTCCCTGCCCCTCACATGTGTCCTTCATTTCATTTAAACGTCTTTTAAAAGTGACTGCCCTTCTGTAATAGGCACTTAAACTTCCCTTCCTCAGATTCATCAATTAGCACTGGAGCTCACAGACGGAGAAACTTGCATCTCTCAGGTGTTTTAGGCCCAAATTCTGAGTCCTCGAAGAGCTGCCCACCACCAGCTCCTGCACCAGGGACCCAGTCTCAGCTTGGATATAGGGTAGCATTGTTCACAGCCACTATTCGGCTACTGTTTCTCGTTGTGTTTCAGATCTGTCTCTAAGAGATGTGCTGAGAAGTAATTTAAGTCTCAGTGACCATCATTCTGTTCCTAAAATGATGTCCCAGGATTTCCTCATTCACACGGTGTTCCTTAACAGCTCAGTGTATGCCTGGCACTGGAGAATGCATAAAAACCTGGAAGGGTACAGCCAGGAGGAGCCTAAATTTCCTGTAGGCTTTCTTGAATGAATTAAATTCACCACTGATTGGGAATGTACCATATGCAAGACATGGTACTAGATACTTTGTATCACTGTATGTGATACAAAGTTGAAAAATACTAGTACCTGTCTTCCAGAATTCTTTCTCTGTAGTCAGAGGAAAGCTTGCTCTTTCACATTTAAAGAGTTGTACTGACCCTGGCTTTAGACACATACACACACACACACACTCACTCACTCACTCACTCACTCACTCACTCACTCACTCACTCACTCACACAAACTGCACATTTGTTATGCAAACCAACTGATTAACTGGCATGCTGTTGCTTTCCTACGTTGATTTTAGAAGTAATTGAGCTATTCAGTTTCTTGAATACCCTGATAGAGAATTATTCTTACATTTTATAGTAATGACTACACAGATGAAAATATGAAAAGACATTCTGCAATGGATAAGCATTCTGGGTTAATTTCAGTGCATTAGCCTAATACACAAATAACCCCATTTCTGGCAAGAAAACCCAAGATGTTCATTCACTGGGTAATATCTTTTCGTATTTTGCTTACAGATGTTCAGAACAATTCCATGTTTATTAGTCTATTCAAAAGCTTTTAGAAATCTGCACAGCCAAGTGGCACCGAAAGCAGAAGCATGAAAGGGACTGTACAACTTTCTATCATAAGAGAGATTTATACAGTCACCATGGAAAATCTGAGGCCCAGACGCTTTTCTTTATCAACAGAATACTCTGGTGGATTTTCATGCAACATGTTTGGTAGAAGTCCCGAGAAGGAGCCAGGGCTTGGAAGAAGCAGAGAATGGGAGGCTCCTGTCACCATCCGATGCTGAGGCCATATCACTCTTTGGACTCAGTTGCCTCTCTTGTAAAATGGGGGCTGTGCTGCTTTATGAAGCTCATAGAGTTGTGGTGAGGTTCTTATTTGAAAATAAAATGATTTCATATTGGGAGTAGGAAGTCCAGGACATACGCTTTCTATCACTCCAGCTCATGAGTATATTAAAGATAAAGGTGATGGGTCAGGACGCATCGCTTGGCAGGGGCCTGGGCTCAGCCCACAGCATGTGCACGTGGTGCAACAAACAGAGGCCTTCTTTTCTTCTTCTGTGTTCTCAGTAGGTCACACCCACCCCCCTCTCCAAATGCAAATCCTTATTTCCTCGGTGCTTGAGCGCTAACAAAGCATTGAATAATTTCCCCAGTAATATAAAAAAAACCTCAATATACTTTTTTAGTTTGACTTAATTTCTGAAGTGTTTGGGTGGGTGTACATGTCTATGTATCTTGCCTGAGATTAATGACCCCATTCTTTTTCAAAGCAGTGATGAGTTCTGTTATTAGCAGATTTTACCAAGCAATGTAAAACTCTTTCTAAATTCCTTGCAGACTGCATTAAATCTCTCTTTAGTGCATAGTAAGTCTTATTGTACTCTTTTCAATGTCAGTCAAGGTAAATTTCTAAGTTATTGACATATCCCTGAAAATGCAAGAATTCTGGCGTTCAGTTCTTGTTTTAAGCAGTTTGATCACTTTTTGCTCCTCTTATGTTAGACATAAAATTAACCTTGAACTTGTAGCAGGCAGGATAAAAATGCTTACCTCTGTCAAGCCACCAGGCAGAAAGCAAGCCCTGAGGTCAGGGGGCCTGTGACTCCTCCTTATAACCCCTAGGACCAAGTAAATACCGCTTCTCCAGCCATCATGCCCTTTTAAGTGAGGGTGGCAATCAAGAGTCCAGAGTGGAGGTGGCTGTTGCGTTTAAATTAAGCTTTTGAGAGATCAATATTTTTGTCAGCTAAGTCCTGATTATCATTTCAGTTAGGCTGGATTTTTTTTTTTAATTGAGTAATGGGGTTTTTTAATAGTTCTTATGTCCCTGGGTGCTCTCAGTGCTGTGTGCTACAGCTGGGAGCCAAGCTGACGGGGTGACAGCAGAGCCTGCCCGAGCCTCTCTTGTTAACCAGTGTGCTGGCGTCTCTCATTTACCCAGACCTCGGAATGAAAAAGGAAGTCATCTGACCAGTGCTTGTTGCTGCCTCGCCCTCTTTCAGAGCTTCTGCAGGTCCGGTTTCCAGCCTGGGCTGTGGACCTGTGGGGCCTGCAGAGTTGGGAAGAGTCTGCAAATTGATTTGTCCACCAAGCAGGTCCTGAAGGTCTGAGCAACCATCTCGCTCACATCTGCTTCTGATTTTCAGTCTGTAAGGGAGATGACATTATGAAAATGCAGGACACATTCGTGCAATCTTACTGAACTCAGAGCAGCTTTTGGTCTTCACAATCTGCCCCTCATCCCTGCATTCTAGAACCCCAGAGAGCCTGTACTTGTGCAGAGGCTTGACAAAACCACGTGGTCTCTTGTGCTCACACAGCCATGGAACCACCATACTAATGGATTGTCCTAAGTTCCCAAATTTGAAACAAAATAGACACCGAGTGCCCTTTGTTAGAGACAGTTCAAGTTTTGCTGCAATAATTCAATCCAGCATTAGACATTACAGAGGAGGTAGAAAATAATTCTATAGCTTCAAAGGGCTGACAGCTAGCGAG
This sequence comes from Hippopotamus amphibius kiboko, assembly GCF_030028045.1. Taxonomy (NCBI): domain Eukaryota; kingdom Metazoa; phylum Chordata; class Mammalia; order Artiodactyla; family Hippopotamidae; genus Hippopotamus; species Hippopotamus amphibius. The sequence continues at coordinate 53,656,508 of NC_080187.1, read as the reverse complement.
CACCAAAACGTGAGGCAGCACAAGACCTCCCTCCTCAGGTGGTAAAGGAAGCGTTCATGCCTTTCCTTCCTTGTTGGGTTTAATGGCCATTCCAGTATGTCAGTGTCTGTTGTTTGTCATTTAAGGGGAGGGGTGGCAAATGAATTTTGATATTTTGTGAATTCTCTGAAGATACTGCATGTTCAGTAAAATCTTCATATGTCCTTGATGTTTTCATTTTCTCTAGGTTGTTTAGCTGTTCCATCACCTCTCTCCTTGAGCAGCTTAATTCACTGCTGGGAACAGGTGTGGTGGTCAAAGATCAACAGACCGACAGACTCTAAGTCGTTAAATGTGTCAATATTTCAGCATATCTGATGATAAAATGTGAATAGGCCAATTAAGTGAAAAGGAACAATAATAAAAACATTCTGTATACTCATCCAGCAGTAGAAATAGGTGGTTCTTTCATTGTTTCAGGATTATATTCTCAAAGATTTGGGAGGGAGATGAAGAGGAATTTGCTATAGCAAGCAGTTCTTAAAACATAATTGCAAAAGCAATTGATGAATGTGCCTGCACTGATATTTTCAAATCATATATAATGAAGCTGTAATGTAATATCAAAAAAACCAAAACAAGCCTTATGGGGGGTTGAACTTCTCTAGGAATTTTATGGGATACTTTGGGTCTTAATTACTTCATAATGACTAACAATTTTTAAAGCCTGAGAATGAGGTTCCTTCCTTCTTTCCTTCCTTCCTTCTTTCTTTCCTCTTGCTCTCTCTCTCCCTCCCTAACCCGCCCCCCCCTTATTTCTTTCATTTCTTTTTTGGTCTAACTTACACTAAAAATAAATATCTGGGTCAACTGCTGCCCCATCTGCCAAGTTAAAACTGTAAGGGACTCGTATGAAAACACGGTCGCCCATCATGCAAGCGAATCGCCCAGTAGGAATGGAGCAGCTTCAGAAGAGGTCACTGCTGTGTGCCAGGCCTGCCTCAGATTTGCTGGGGCCTCATCAACATGCGAATCAGTCACAGGCCACTAAGTGCCCTCAGCTGTGGGCCAGGCTCTGCTTAATACATCCTGGCCTCTGATGCGTGGAATTGAGGGGTCTGTCAGGGGCACCGAGGGACAGAGCTGACCTCAGCCTCTTCAGTCTTTGCACATGGGAGCCAGTCCCCTGTCTCTGTGGCAGAAGCTTTCTGAGGAGGATGCCTACCCACAACAGAGTCAGACCCACTTATTTGTACTTGTCTCCTTCCTCTTCTTCTTGTCATATTCTCTCCCCACTTCTCCTTCCCTTCCCTCTTTTTCTTTTTCTTTCCTCTAGTTAAGGATACATTGCTTTTCTACTCCAGTACTATTATTATTACAGTAGTCCTAAGAAAATCACAAGAACTGGTGACTTACATGGTGCCCATCTTAGGGTTAGAATAGTTTATAACATAAAACTCTCAACAGATATTATTATAATAGTAGCTTATATTAATTGCTGGTTTATAAAATCTATGAAACATTTCCAGAGGCTGAGCTTTGTCACAGACCTGTGAAATAGGGCAACGTTGTTGCCCTCACTTACAAGGGTGCAAAGCCCTCTGGAGCAGAAAGTTACTGGGAGTGTCATCGGCTGGTTGGAGGTTCCAGCCATCTCTTCTGATGGCATTTCTTTTGAAGAAAACAGAATTTGTATTTCAGACTGTCTCCTTCTAAGCTTTTTCTTTATCCATTTCCAATAAATGCATTTTCACACACCTTTCTTGAGCATTTTAGGATACTTCAAAAGATGTTAAATTAAGTGATGAAGTTCTTGCAGGAATAAACTAGAATTTAGAAAATGGTTCATTAAAAAATATCTGGCGGTCTGAAACTATTTTGATGAACTTGACCTATAGAAACATGGATTTCTTTTCCTTTTTGTTGGATGTATCTTAGAGATCATCTGTTTCAGTGATTCTTGAAATTTTTGGTAAGCATTAGAATATTTTCTTCAGATAAAGATTTTGAAGAAGTCTATTATTAAAACAGTGTCCAAGGTACTCTGATTAGTGAAGGGGGCTCCCTCTACACTGTCTTTATTCTTCAGGCCAGGGAAGTGCTTCCTTGGGGCTAAGTCTAGAAGGCAGTTGAAGACCAGGGACAATTTCACTCTGTGCTGAAACATACGGTGAAAAGGAGAAGACCTCCCAACCACATCATACGCTAAAGGAGAGCTCCCCTTTCTGACCACAGTACACACTCATGCCTGCTTTAAGGCTGCACACTGGAAGTTACAGGGTTCCCAGGATTGTCAGGAAGACCATCCAGAGATAAAGTGCTGGAAGGCATGAGAATGGGGTATTTTATTCTCTGCTTTCTCAGAGATGTACCCAGGAGCTCTCAGTAAGCATAGGCTTTTTTGTGTGAGTTCCAAGCATACTTATTTTAAAGCCCTTCCTCCCCTTCTCCTTCCTGGAGGTAAGGAACTGTTGGCTACTGTCCTATCCAGGCCCCTTGTCCACAGACCTGCCTTGCTGCTTAAGGGTTGGTTGACAAAAAGTCATAGGTGCCTGAACTTGTGTATCTTTGTGCACAAGAAAAAAAAATCTGTCACCTTGTTTAAGGCTTGTTGGATTGTGTTTAGTAGTTTGAAAATGCTCCAGGGAAAACCATCTGTCCCCCTTGGAGAGTCAGGTTATAAAATGGCTAAGCCACACACTGGGGGTGCAGGTGGGGTCGGCTTGGGAAGAAGCTATCTGTTTTTGGCTCTTCAATAACATTTTTTAGTTAGCAAACTTTATTTTTAGAGAAGTTTTAGGTACACAGCAAACTTAAGAGAAAGTTACAGAGATTCCTCATATACCCTCTGTCTCCACCCCATGACCTCTCCCACTGTTACCATCCCCCACCAGATGGTACATTTTGTCAATAACCCTCAGAGTCCATAGTTTGCACTGGGGTTCATTCTTGATGTTGTCCAATCTATGAGTTTGGACAAATGTACAATGACATGTATCCACCATTATAATATCACGCAGAGTATATCTTATCTCCCATTCTCTGACTTTGCATTTGCAAATTGTGACTGCTGCTCTCCTGGGTTTTTCTCTTTGGGTTTGTAGCTTTGCTCTGCTCACTGGTGTTCCTGACATTGGTGCTTTAGGCTCTGCCTGCCTCACCCCTACCTCATGGATGGGTGGCTTTGTTGCTCATGGTTCTGCTTTGTTATACTCAAATAACCTCAACACAGACGCTCCTGAAAGGGGGCCTGGACCTGTTTCCCTGAGATTCTATAAGATATGGAAGTTCCAGAAAAGAAAGTACAACCTGCTTATTTCAGTTTGTTTCCAAATTTGGATTGGAGACAAACACTGCTGAGACAAAGTGGACATGATAACTGTAAGATCTGTTAGAATAAATGGCAAAGAAATGGGAGAAATCAGCTGCTATGTGTAAGTGAGTCATTGATGAATGAGGCTCACTCTGTAATTTTGGACCAGTTGCAGCAGAATAAAAGCTCCACTTCGAAGTAAAGAATCACACATGACAAGCAAAAACTACTCAGTGCCACCATGCCTGGGCCAGTTGTACAGGGCACAGAATTCTGGTTAGTGATCATAGTGGAGTGAAAAAGCTGCATGTAGCTCAAGGTCTGTGGAATAGAGAACCACCAATGTTTTCTTTGCTCCTTAGGGGAGGGGAGGGGAGGGGAGGGGAGGGAAGGAGCAGAGGGAGAACACCTCACAGCGCTAACAACAAGCACACGTAAGTGAGGCAGCTCTTAATATCGACAGGCACAGATGGGCTGGTCACGTAGCCTGGAGTTAGGCAACAGATGGACAATTCATTGCATAAATTGGTTGCCCAGGGACCTCAATGCCTGCTGGGAAATCCAAGGACGCATCAGGTTGACCCAGTGACGCCATACCTGGGTAGAGGTAGAACCAGGGTGCCCGTGATCTAAAAGGGAAGTGAATAGCCAGAGCACTAGAAGGGGAAATAATATTTGGGTATTTGATCTATATGCAAAACATATTTGAAATAAATTTTCTTAATGCTGATATTTTATTCTACACACAAAGTGAAAAATAACTTTCTTGAAAAGAATTATAGAATGTGATTTTGTTCTCAAAATATAGTATAAGATGTAGAAAAGATGAAGCCTTCATTTAAAAACCAAATAGTATTAAACTAAAAAAAAATAATTCTGTGACTCCTTTTATGGCACTTCAATAGTGTACACAGTAGCTATAGTCAGCTCTGATGGTACTGATAACTTTTCCATTTGATAATAAAATGAACGAATTGGCATATTTTTAAGCTGCTACACACTCAGCACTTTTATATGCATTTAGTAGGTGTACACATTCATGTTAGGGTCTCTGCTGAAGGCATTTAAAAACTCATCACCTACTCTGTGAAAGTCACTGAGCCAGATACAGTGGGAGGCAGGAGAGATTAGTTTTTGTTTTCATAAAGGTGCATTGCAATAGGGAATAAACTTCATATTCTATTACAAGGTAATCACTAAAGAGATGTTGCCTGTAAATTTAAATGATACATAATGGCCCATCTCTAGGAACCCTGCCTCCCAGGTAATGAACATTAAGCTAAAATACCTTTGTTTAGCTCACAGGAAACATCCTGACCAGGCCCACCTGAGAATGACTGCAGGCAGGAAGAAATTAACACACCCCCTCCAGAGGCTGACTGAACCGGGAAATGTTTGACTTTATTCCCTCCAATTTTAGTATAAAAGAAACTTGAATTCAGTCATGATGCTTTTTTAGGACATGAGTCCACCATCTTCTCGGTCTGCTGGCTTTCTGAATAACGTCCTATTCCTCTCTATTTATTGGCCTGTTTTGTGGCAAGTGGTATGAGCTTGGACTCAGTAATACCATTACTTTTTTAGAAAATAGACTTCATACTTAGGGATAACTTAAAAGTTTTGACTAAAGAACTATTCTTCTAGAAGCCAATCCTCTATTAAAATTCATCCTCAAACTATAGCAATACCTAGAGTATGCTATTTGTCCTCAAACTATACCTGTGTTATTAAGTCAGTACTAAACTGGGCTTCCCTCATGTCTACTAGCTTATGAGAACTCCAGCTATTAGCCTGTGGCAGTTCACCTCGTAATACTATGCCATTTCCTTCATTGTCCAAAAAGTTTTATCATAGAATGAAACTATTATAAATTATATGCATCTAGTTTAAAATAATTGCAAGATATATTTGATTCTAAGGTTTTTTTCCCCTCAGAAACTCAGCGTTCAATCTTTTTCAGTTTTCTATTCTGCAACATTTCCAGATACATTTGAACTTGTTTGTTGGAACTCCGGCTGTCTGAGCTAAAGCCGGAGTTGCCAGGCAAAGCTGCTGCAGGTTGGACCCAGGTGGGTGCAGCAGGGAGCTGGTTGTCAGGCTGGGCCTGAGCCACTTGGACAAGCAAGAGTGAACATGTGGGCATGCCTAAGGGCATGGCTGGAGTGCCCAGGGTGAAGAGGGCGAAGGGGAGGTGGGGTGAAGGATACCTTCTGGAGTACATGGTTATTGAGTTTAGATGATTAATCAGTTGAGGAACCTTTAGCCTTGATGAACGGGCCAGGGGTACAATCTTATATATCAATCGAAGGAAGTAAAATAACCTGGGAATAAAGTGAGAGGCCAAAGGAGAGGGTCCTAGGAAGTCATTTACATAGATAGAACAGCTCATGTGTTGAAGAGATTGAAATGAGAGCCAAATGGGGGAAGCGGAGGTCAGGTCGGCCCTTAGCGGGAGAGGAAGCTTTAAACTTATCTCTGAGTGTGTGCTCCCACCAGAGTGAAAGGGGTTTGGGTGAATCAAGGGCAGCTGCTAGGATTAGGTCATGACAAACTGGGGGTTTTGCCTTTGATTCAGGAAAACAAGAGCCTGGAGTGCTATTGCTCACTTTTCACTTGTGGCTGGTTTGATGCCGAGTGTGAATATCCTGCTGATGTTTACCCAATTAAGTCCTGCATGGAGGAGAGGCCAAGCCATATTCCAGAATCAGACCAGATGCTCAGGTGCCAAGTGGCTGGCTGGCAGAGAGCTTGGCCAAACACCAGGTGGCGGGGAAAGAAGAGAGAGGCAAAGGGCACAGGCTGGTCCTGAGCGGCTACATGGAGTCTAGGTTGATTCTTGGCTCCAGGAAGATCACGGTGCACACTGGATGATGATTTCGGGCAGGACAGGGACATTACTGGGGCCTTCTAGGCAGGCGTCAGCTCAGGGCCCTTCCTGTCAGCCGGGTCCTGAGGTTGTCACAAACTGTGATGACTGCTGAAATGAGTGACCCATGGCTCAACCAAATTAGCAGAGCTGGAAGGGCCTTTGGAATCATCTCTTTTTGTACAGTGGGAAGTGGAAACTCAGGAAGGTTAATGACTTACCACTGTCAGACAGCTGGCCTGTCTATAGCACGGACTTGGTCAGGACCCTGGTCTTTTTTTTTTTAATATATATATATATATATATATATATATATATACACACACACATATATATATATACGCACACTAATTTTTTTTAGAAACAATCCTGTTGAGATATAATTAACGTAAGGTAGAACACACATATTTAAAGTATACACTTAGATAAGTTTCAACATTTGTAGACACGGTGAAACCAACACCACAGTCAATATTGGACATATCCATCACCCTCAAAGTTTTCACAGCCACTGTTGTAATTCCTCTTTCCTGCCTTGCTCATCCCTCCTTACCCTCTGGCACCAGCACCCACCCCCATGTCCAGGCAACCTCTGATCTGCCTTCTCAAATTTCTAGATAAATTTGCATTTGTAGAATTTTATATAGAATCAGACATATGATTATCATACTTGTCTGGCTTCCTTCATTCAACGTAATTGTTTTGAGATTCAGTGGTTCTTGTATTTACCAAGAGTTTGTTCCTTTGTATTGCTGAATAGTATTCTATTGTGTAGATATATCATCAGTTCACCTGTTGGTTAATATTTGGATTGTTTTCAGTTTGGCTATTACTGCCATAAACACTCGTGTCCAAGTCTTTGTGTGGACATATACTTTTATTTCTTTTGGATAAATACTTAGAAATGAAATGACACAGTCACACGGTATGTTTAACTTTTTAAGACATTGCCAAGCTGTTTTCCTAAGTGGTTGTACTATTTTACATTCCTTCTGGTTGTGTGTGTGAGAGTTCCAGTTCCTCCACATTTTCACCAGTGCTTGGTATCGTCAGTCTTTTCAAGTTGAGTCATTCTAATAGATGTGCAGTGATACAGCTTTGTGTTTTTCACGTGCATTTCTCTAATGACTAAATGATAGAGTATTTTTTTTAAGGTGCTTACTTGCCATCTGTACATCTTTCGTAAAATTGTCTATTCACATCTTTCATATATTTTTGTGGGATTATTTTCTAATTTTAGAGTTTTGAGAGTTCTTTATATATTATGATTATAAGTCCTTTGCCAGATATATGATTTGATTTGCAGATATTTTCTCTGAGTCTGTGGCTTGTCTTTGTGTTCTTCTAACAGTATCTTTCGAAGAGGAGAAGTTTTCAATTTTGATGCAGGCCAGCTTATCAGTTTATTATTTTATGGGCCATCCTCTTAGATGTGACATCATATCTAAGAAATCTTTGCCTAATCCACATTCACAAAGATTTTCCCCAGTTTTTTTCTAGAAGTTGTATAGTTTGACATGTACATTTAGGTCTGTGATCCATTTTGAATTAATTTTTGTTTATGGTACAAAAACCTCACAGTCTTTTGACATGTGCTATATAGTAAAAGGCATGTGATCTCTATCCACACATTGCTATAGAAATCTACTAATACCATCGTGTTTAAATGCAAAGGTTAACCATACATTAAATATGTACGTCACTCAAAAAACACCCCACTAAAATACATTGCCCAGTTTTCATAATACATTTAATGAAAGAATAATAAGGGCATTAAGGGCAATCAATGTTTTGTTATATTCTTGATTATATTCTGTTAGTTATATTTCTTGATATGAACACAGATGGAGTAAGAAGTAAGTCTCTTCCCTTTTAATGGGGACCAACATAGTCCTGGACTCAAGTTTAAAGCCTTGACAACAGCAGTGATTACACATTGTTTACCTCCCACCCCCTCCTGTTGTGGTGATTATGGCACTTCAGAACTCCTGGAGGGGATGCAGTGCTTAATCATGTAATTATGTCCCAAACGATGTGGGCACTCTCTCTGTCATTCATAGGAACAACCCAAAGAGAAGTTTGTTTGGGTTCTTATTGTGAGGACCCAGTGGGAGGAGAGGCTGCAGTGGCTGAAGAGAACAGCTCATAGACAGGGAAGGAGTTGACTTAGAGACTGAGTGGGGCCGTGTAGGGATATTGGGGGTTTTGTCTGTGTTTGTCAGGTTATTATGAGAGGAGGAGGAGTTCTTAGCACCATTCCATTGATCTTAGTATGTAAGTGTATGACTCAGGTTCCACGACACAGGATTGGAGCTGGTCGTTTCATCCCTGGGGATTCTTTATGGGCCCTAGCGTCCTGCCTTCCACTGTGCTCCTGACCCCAAGGATGTACTTTCTTTCTGCAAAGCAGTAGAGATATACAGGAAGGGCCCCTGGAACAGAGGTCAGCAGATGGAGGTGTTTGTGTTCTGACAGTCCCTTACATCTACTGGGGCACTGGGAGTAAGACGTTTAGTGTCTCCTAACACCAGTTTCCTTATCTGCCAAACAAGGAGAAGAGTACCTTTTAGTGTCCTTGTGGACGCGCTGGGAAAATGTGCTCTCTACATGTACAATATTACTGTTAATGGGTGGGTGCCATGTATTCTTTCATCCTTTCATGCAGAAAAAATTACTTGCACGTGTTTGTTTGTTGTTTGTTTGTTTTTGGAGGCACCATGAGAACTGGCCTTCCCTCCACCAGGAACCTTCCCTGGCCCCATGCCCAGGCCCTGAGGCTAAGCCCGCTCTCCCTCCATCTCCGCATTCCCCTTTGCATATTTCCCTCCTTGCACTTACTCTATCACAATGATCGTTTTTCTCCCTGCCTGGAACAGGAGTTTCTTTAAGGACAAGATCTCTAATTTATCTCTATAACCCTAGTGTCATTTAATAAATGTTCATTGAATAAGCAACTAAATGGGTAAATCTGAAGATGAGCAGGACATCCCTGTGCTAAAGGAACTCATGGCCTAATGGAGGAGATGGACGTGTATATGAGTACTTGCTGCACACTGTCCCAACTGCAACAAGCAATTCATTTATTTATTTTTAAACAAAATGGGACCACTTCATTCTCATCTAACAAAATAGCTTCTGTTGGCACTCAAGACATTGGGTGGAGAGTATGTGAGTGAAAAATGTTTTCTAGAAAGAGTAGAAGAGACAAGGGGAGACACTTTTCTTCCAAGGCAGTCGTTACTCCTCTGTAAGTCTTTCATGTCTGTGGTACCTCCCCCTCCACCCCCTAGATTAGGTTCCCCTCGCCACCCCTCGGTGCACTGTACATTCTCACAACACTGTCCTTCTCTTTTCTGACAAATTATTTGTTTACTACCCACCTTGGCTGCTGAAGACAGTATTCACTACTCTAGCCTCATCATCTAGAACAGTGCCCGGCAAATAATAAGATCTCCGCAGATTGCTGTTGAATAATTAAGTACATGTGCAAACAAGTTCTGCACCATAAAGAATTTAAAAAACACAACCCTGACTTCAAACATTTTAAGGCCACGAGTTCTTCTTTCACCATCATGGGCTTTCAGTATGGCTCTGTGACCCAGGGTTACTTCTGAGCAGGACTACGGGCTGATCTTCTCAACAGGTCACACTAAAGCCATTAACTGGATCTCCAGAGACCTCACTGGGCTAACCTGCTGAAGAGAATTATTTCATGTTGTCCTCCTGGAATTCAGGTACAATTGAACTTCTCTTCGTTTTCACACAACTTTATAGCAGAAACCTTTTCCCACCTCTTGGGACCCTTATCTTTAGTTTTCTGGAAAAGATGCAGCTTGGAACGCAATGGCACAGGCAGAGAAGGCAAACCCCCCACACATTCGCAGGTGCTCTGTGTTTCCTCGCATGGTCATTTGTCTCCAGGTTTGAATGCTTCTCCATTGCCTTTATTGGCAGCTGAAAATAGAGTTCTAGCCAATGTAGATGCATTGTTACTACAAAATGCAATTTGCTGCCACACGTTGTGTTCAGATAATGGGAAAGACTAGAATTCATCCAAACAATTGTGCTCAGACAATTGTGCTCAAAGCAATGATACCATAGAGTGAGCCATGCTTGATTTTTCTGAATCATTTAAATGGTTTCATTGTAAGATATCCCTTTGTCAACTATTTTTCAGTGGGAAAATAAAGGCTCAAAGGAATTTCTTTTCTTAAAGACACAGAATCAGAACTATGTCGTTATATAACCACTTATGGAAAAAGAAACGTGTTACCAATGATGACAGGATCACTTTTTTTGTAAAGTTGGAACAGCATTGTTAATGCTTTGAGTTTTCTGGATGCATCAGGCATAGACTTACGTGGACCACAGGGAGGTGTTACCTCTGGGGAAGCAGGGGCACAGTGACAAAAGCCTGGAATTTGGAGGCAGAAGACTTGGCTATCAGCTTTGTCACTCCCACCTGCTCTCTATGTGATCGTGGAAAAATTATCCTCTCACCTACCTTGTGGGTTTGTTATGAGTGTCAAAGAAGACAATGCAGATGTGTAGAATATTGTTTGAACAGTGAAGGAGAGAAATTTTTTCATTACTATAGAAGTAGTATATTCTTGTGTGGACTGGAAAACCTGACATTCAAGTTTTGCATTGGAGGTTCAGTCTTTCTTTAATTAGATGTTATCAGAAAAAATTGTTTTGTTACATATCAATCTTTGGAAGTTTTACTTATACAGCAGATTCTATTATGAGTAATAAAATAAACATATGCCCATCGATAGCTATTTTTGCTTCAAGATAATTCACTGAGCTGCAAAATTCTCTATAAAAGGCAACATAATATCCTTTGGTATAGGGCCATGTTTCTATTTGTTTTCCACAGAAAGACAGCAAATATGTCTCTCTCTCTTTTTTTTTTGAAGAAAACACATAGAAAAAATAATGTATAACTTACCCGTTGCCTTATTCATGTAATGGGAACTTTAACCCAAGTTTAATTATAAAAAAATGATAAAGAGAATTTTGCTAATTAAAGACTGGCAGTTTGATACCTGTCACACTCAAGATTCTCCTATGGACGGCTAGAGGAGGAAGGGGATGGGCCCCAGGGGCTAGCACAGGGTCACTCGAACCATGTCAGACCAGCTTTAGTGCCAAACACTTGTGAGAGATGCTGTACAGGAGTCAAATGTCATGTAAGTGGGTATATCACAAATGCTCTGATTTTATGAGCATTTTTATGGAGTATTGACACAATATATATCATTAGCTTATTCATGTGTGACTCTGTGAAGAAATTAGGAAAGGCTGATTCCATGATCTTTGGGCTTTTTCTTCAGAAGGAAAGAACAGTTCAGCCAGGTTGAAGGTATTACAGTATGGGAATCTGTGCAACAGGAGATGGGCATCCAAACATAATAGAAAGCCAGGCATCTTTCCTCACCACTTGGCTTTACCATCAGTGAAACATGGAGTTGGCAGAGATCTCATTTCATCCTTGGAAGAGGGCTTTATTTTATTTTGAACCCCCAGCTGCCTGGAGGAGTAAATAGCTTGAAGCTCATTTATGAGCTCTCTCTCTTTTTATATTCCATAGAAGAATAAAAGGTTTTGTATAAAGAACTCAAAACTTAATACGAAGGAAACAACTTTTTAAAAAGTGGGCAAAAGATTTGAACAGACATGTTACCAAAGAAGACATGCAGATGGCATATAAAAACATCTAAAGATTCTCAAAATCATTAGTTGTCAGGGAAATGTGAATTAAAACCACACTGAACTACCATTATAACCTGTTAGAATGATTAAGTTAGAATACTGACAGTACCAAGTACTACTGAGGATGCAGAATGACTAGAACTCTCATACAGTGTTGGTGGGAATGCAAATGGCACAAACATTTTGGAAAGCCATTTAGAAGTTTCTCATACATTTACATTATGAACCAGCAGTCTCACTCCTGGGTGTTCGCCCAAAAGAAATGAAAACTTATATTTATGCAATAACCTATACAGGAATGTTTATAGCAACTTTATTCATATTAGTCCCAAATTAGAAACAACTCAATGCCCATAACAGGTGAATGTGTAAATAAATTGTGGTACATCCATTCAGTGGAATACTGCTCAGTAATAAAAAGGAATAAATCACTGATACACACAACATGGATGTGAGTGAAAGAAACTTAGATATGGGACTTCCCTGGTGGCGCAGTGGTTAAGAATCTGCCTGCCAATGCAGGGGACACGGGTTTGACCCCTGCCCTAGGAAGATCCCACATGCTACGGAGCAACTAAGTCCGTGCGCTACAACTATTGAGCCTGTGCTGTAGAGCCCGTGAGCCACAACTATTGATCCCATGTGCTGCAACTTCTGAAGCCCATGCCCCTAGAGCCCGTGCTTCGCAAGGAGAGGCCATGGCAATGAGGAGGCCATGCACCACAAGGAAGAATAGCCCCCGCTCGCCGCAACTAGAGAAAGACCATGTGCAGCAACGAAGACCCAACACAGCCAATAAAAAATAAATAAATAAAATTTAAAAATAAATAAAATAAAACATAGTATATAAAAAAGAAGAAACTTAGATATGTTCACTTGATTATGCTGAAAGAAACCAAAGAGTACACACTGTGTGATTCAATTTATATAAAACTCTAGAAAATACAAACTAATCTATAGTAACAGAAATGGTTGTGGGGGATGGGGCCAATGAGGGGTGAGAGGGAAGAATTACAAAGGTGAATGGGGAAACATCTGGGAGTGATGCTGAACTGTGTTCATTGTTTAGATTGTGGTGATGGTGTTAAGAGTGGATACATATGTTAAAACTTCTCATGTACATTTTAAAAATGTGCAGTGAATTTTATGTCAATTGTAGTAACTTATTTCATATATTTTTAATTCCCCTAATTTGTCACCAAAAGTCATCTCTATAGACGAATTCTAGCTATTAATGCAGAAGTAATTGTAGAATTAGAAGAATCACCATTTTGCAATCTCTAATGAAATACAGGCCTACCTGTAATTTTATTGCTCTTCGCTTTATTGTGCTTGAAGATACTGCATCTTTTTAAACAAATTGAAGGTTTGGGGCAACCCTGCATTGAGCAAGTCTGTGGGTGACATTTTTCCAGCAGCATTTACTCACTTTGTGTCTGTGTCACAATTTAGTAAATCTTACAATATTTCAAACTTTTTCATTATCATTATTATATTTGCTATGGTAATTTGTGATCAGTGATCTTTGATGTTGTTATTGTAATTGATCTGGGGCACGGTGAACCATGCCCATATAAGACAGCAAACTTAATCAATAAATACTGTGTGTGTCCTGACTGCTTCACCAACCAAACAATCCCTGTCTCTCTCCCTCTCCTTGGGCCTCCTTATTCTCTGAGACATAACAATATTGAAGTTAGGCCAATTAATAACCCTACAACGGCCTTGAAGTGTTCAAGTGAAAGGTAGAGGCAATCGATGAGGCAAACTTCATTGTTATCTTCTTTTAAAAAATTGCCACAGCCACCCCCACCTTCAGCAGCTGCCACCCTGATCAGTCAGCAGCCATCAACATCCAGGCAAGACCCTCCACCAGCAAAAAAGCTTATGACTCACTAAAGGCTCAGATGATGGTTAGTGTTTTTTAGCAACAAAGTATCTTTAAATTAAGGTGTGTACATTGTTTTTTTAGACAACGATCTTGCCCACCTTATAGTTAATTGTTGCACACTTAATACTGCTGTTTCTTAATTTACGCATTTTAGACATTAATTCCACCCCGTAGTAGTTGTACAACATTAGACAAGTTATCTAGATTTGCAGTGCCTCAACCTCAAGTTTTGTAAAAGGAAGAAAATAATATTATTGTATCTGACAACATTTTTTTTTTTTTTTTTTTTGGCACATGGGCTTAGTTGCTCCGTGGCATGTGGGATCTTCCTGGAGCTGGGATCGAACCCGTGACCTCTGCATTGTCAGGCGGATTCTTAACCACTGCGCCACCTAGGAAGCCCGTGACAACATTTTAATGAGGCCTAAATGTTACTAAATATAAAGTACTTGTGTAATAAGCATCATGCAACTTTTAACTGTAATGATCATAACAATGATAATTAGTGTTATAAGCATCAGTAATAGATGGAGGGACTTCCCTGGTGGTGCAATGGCTAAGGCTCCGTGCTCCCAATGCAGGGGGCCCGTGTTCAATCCCTGCGCGGGGAACTAGATCCCATGTGCCGCAACTAAGAATTCACATGCTGCAACTAAGACCCTGTGTAGCAAAAAAAAAAAAAAAAAAAAAAAGTGGAAACAGCCTTCTTATACACCTTCCCCCCTTCCCACCATCTCATCTTCCTTCACTCTTCCTATATAACTATATCATAATTTTTCAGTAAATCAAGTGTTACATTATTATGACCATGTCAGTGTATTCTCAAGTAGGTAATAAAACTGTGTATGTTAGGGTTCATTTGCAGATAACACAAACCATTGAAATTGCTTTGAATCACAACCTGATAAAGAGGAAAGGGGGCTGAGAGTATGATCCTGAAACCAACAGTTGGACTTAGCAGCTTCCTGTGTGTGGATGAACCTGCATGAGCCTTGTGAGAGGAAGCTGCTGGGCAGGAGGCAATGACTGGAGAGAGCAGCGCCCTGCAGGAGCCTGGTGAGGAGGGCTCAGGGGAACCTGGGAGAGGAGACCCTTCCTCCTCTAGTGTCCCTCCCGCACTCTCTAGCGATGAGGCTTAGCATCATGGCATCTGGCAAAGGGGGATATTTACACCTCCATTATCACAGAGTGGGAAGAAAGGGTGGATTTGGAGCTGAGAGGCAATGACTCAATAACTGCTACTTCTACTAAGTCCAGAAGCCATCTAACATACTCTTCTGGTTAAATTCCAGATGCTAAGTCAAAGGCTTAGGTGCGTGTGGTGGGGAATGGGGAGCATGTTAGTTGTTTTTGAATAAAGACCTGCCACATGAAGTCGAAAGTCATTGGTGTGTGTTGCTCAGAGGGAACAAGGTTAGTGAAAGGTGCAGGGCGGCAGATTTTGGCAGATTGCCTGAGGAATTCAAGACACTTACCTCCACATGTTACAGTTACCCTGACGCTAAGAATGATGAAACACAGCCTAGAGTAATTCTCTGTGAAACTGTGGGGGTTCGAACAGGATAGGAGGTGGAGCCAGACCATCTCCAAGATCTGTTCCAATTTGGAGAAGCCATGAACTTTTTAGGAATACCTCTGTTACTAAAGTGAGGTGTGCCTGCGTGTCTATCCGTAAATACCCCCACTTACTTATCTATCTGTGCATCATCCATCCAGGTGTCCATCCATCCATCCTCTTTAGAGTTACTTCAAAACTCAGTGAAGTTATTTCACTCAATTAAAACTCATATTATTTGGGCCAACATTTATTGGTTTGCTTCTTAGGGCTATTACATTAATATTGGAATTAATCGACATTATATATAAATGCATTATTTTCATTTGGTTTAACTATTATAATAATTTTTATTCACTGTCTTTCTATTCCAGGTGTCCCTTTTCTAAAAACTTCTTGTAATATGCCAAAAAGACAGGAGTAATATTACTCTTACCAGGATAAAACCACATAACACCCAAAACACTAAAATGAGAAAACACTACGTATTGTACAATAAACTGAGTGACTCCAAGGTAATTCCACACTAAAGTTTCAGAAAAAGTAGCTTACAGTTGTCTAAACAGAGGAGCTGTGACAAGGACCAAGGTCATTGCTGTCCCCCAGGTCTTATTTCCTTAGTTCAAGCCTGGTCTGAAAGAGTTAATGGCATGATTTTACTGTTTGAAATTGGATGTGTTTTCTTTTCTGACACGTAGGACTTTGTTTTTTATTTTTTAAGTTTATTTTATTTTTTTATCTCTTTATTGGAGTATAATTGCTTTACACTGTTGTGCCAGTTTTTGTGGTACAACGAAGTGAATCAGCTGTATTTATATGTATATCCCCATATCCCCTCCCTCCCGTGACTCCTTTCCAACCTCCCTATCCCAGCCCTCAAAGTCATCATCCATCATCACGTTGATTTCCCTGTGTTATGCAGCAACTTCCCACTAGCCTTCTATTTGGTAGTGTATATATGTCACTACTACTCTCTCACTTCGTCCCAGCTTCCCTTTTGTCCCAACTTCCCCTTCGTACCCCCACCCCACCATGTCCTCAAGTCCGTTCTCTACACCTACATCTTTATTCTTGCCCTGTCACTGGGTTCATCAGTACCATTTTTTTAGATTCCATATATATGAGTTAGCATACGGTATTTATTTTTCTCTTTCTGGCTTACTTTGCTCTGTATGACAGACTCTAGGTCCCTCCACCTCACTACCAATAACTTAATTTCATTCCTCTTTATGGCTGAGTAATATTCCATTGTATATATGTACCACATCTTCTTTATCCATTCCATCTGTTGATGGACGTGTAAGTTGCTTCCATGTCCTGGCTATTGTAAATAATGCTGCAATGAACATAGTGGTACGTGTATCTTTTTGAATTATGGTTTTCTCCAGGTATATGCCCAGTAGTGGGATTGCTGGGTCATATCATAGCTTTTTGAGGAGCTTCCATACTGTTTTCCATAGTGGCTGCACCAATTTACATTCCCACCAACAGTGAGGGAGGGTTTCCTTTTCTCTGTACCCTCTCCAGCATTTATTGTTTCTAGATTTTTTGATGATGGCCATTCTGACTGGTGTGAGGTGATACCTCATTGTGGCTTTGACTTGTATTTCTCTAATGATTAGTGATGTTGAGCATCTTTTCATGTGTTTGTTAGCCATCTGCATGTCTTCTTTGGAGAACTGTCTATTTAGCTCTTCCACCCATTTGTGGATTGGGTTGTTTGCTTTTTTGGTATTAAGCTGCATGAGCTGCTTATATATTTTGGACACTAACCCTTTGTCAGTTGCTTTGTTGGCAAATATTTTCTCCCATTCTGAGGGTTGCCTTTTAGTCTTGTTTATGGTTTCTTTTGCTGTGCAAAAGCTTTTAAGTTTCATTAGGTCCCATTTGTTTATTTTTAATTATTTATTTTTAAAATAAATTTATTTAATTATTTATTTTATTTATTTATTGGCTGTGCTGGGTCTTCGTTGCTGCACACAGGCTTTCTCTAGTTGCTGAGAGCGGGGGCTATTCTTCATTGTGGTGCACAGGCTCCTCATTGTAGTGGCTTCTTTTGTTGTGGAGCACGGGCCCTAGGCGCATGGACTTCAATAGTTGCAGCACATGGGCTCAGTAGTTGTGGCGCACAGGCTTAGTTGCTCTGTGGCATGTGGAATCTTCCCAGGGCAGGGCTTGAACCCGTGTCCCCTGCATTGGCAGGCAGATTCTTTACCACTGCGCCACCTAGGAAGTCCCCATTTGTTTAATTTTGATTTTATCTCCATTACTCTAGGAGGGGAGTCAAATAAGATGTTGCTGCGATTTATATCAAAGAGTGTTCTTCCTATGTTTTCCTCTAGGAGTTTTATAGTGTCTGACCTTACATTTAGATCTTTAATCCATTTTGAGTTTATTTTTGTGTATAGTGTTAGGAAGTATTCTAATTTCATCCTTTTACATGTAGCTGTCCAGTTTTCCCAGCACCACTTATTGAAGAGGCTGTATTTCTTCCATTGTATATTCTTGCCTCCTTTGTCAAAGATAAGTTGCCCATATGTGCGTGGGTTTATCTCTGGGCTCTCTATTGTGTTCCATTGATCTTTCTTTCTGTTTTTGTGCCAGTACCATACTGTCTTGATCACTATAGCCTTGTAGTATAGTTTGAAGTCAGGGAGCCTGATTCCACCAGCTTCATCTTTCCTTCTTAAGATTGCTTTAGCTATTTGGGGCCTTTTGTGTTTCCATAAAAATTGTAAAATTTCTTGTTCTAGTTCTGTGAAAAATGCTATTGGTAATTTGATAGGGATTGCGTTGAATCTGTAAATTGCTTTGGGTAGTATAGTCATTTTCACAATGTTGATTCTTCCAATCCAAGAACATGGTATGTCCCTCCATTCTGTCTGTGTCATCTTTGATTTCTTTCATCGGTGTCTTATAGTTTTCTGCGTACAGGTCTTTTGCCTCCTTGCACGGGTTTATTCCTAATATTTTATTCTCTTTGTTCCCATGTAAATGGGAGTGTTTCCTTAATTTCTCTTTCTGCACTTTTGCTGTTAGTGTATAGGAATGCAAGAGATTTCTGTGCCTTAATTTTGTATCCTGCACCTTACTAAATTCATTGATTAGAGCTAGAAGTTTTCTGGTAATATCTTTAGGGTTTTCTGTGTATAATATCATGTCATCTGCTAAAAGTGACAATTTTACTTCTTTTCCAAGGGACTTTTTTTTTTAAGAGTTGGAGAGCTATGACAAATGAAATCATGAAAAGCCTTTCCTTGGTAGGGCCTCTTCGTTGTTCAGTGGTGGAAGAAGTAGTAATAATGAGAACAGTAATGCCAGTGAGGGAACAGAACTAGTATTCAAACCCAGGCATTTTGGTTCCAGAGTCCCTGCTACTACCATGCTATGGCATCTCCTAAAAAGATAGAAAATGTATACGTGTGGGGAAATTTGGTGTCGGTCAGCTCCTGTTTGCAAGCTGTGTAACACTGAGCTGGAACCTTGGTTTGATTCATGAAGGAAGTAGAGCCCAGCGAATTCAGTGAATTGCCCAGCATCACGCAGCCAGAGCTGCATATCCGGGATTAGAAATCAGATCTCTTAATTCACAACCTAGAACTTGGATTTTGTTTGTTTGCTTTTGACCTACACTTTCATTTTGTTGCATAGAAAATCATTCAGATAATTATTCAGGAAAATCAAATTGACTCTGCTGCAAACCTGTTCTCAGAGTTTAGCCCCTTCTGGCCGTCAGATGTTCTGGCAGTGTTTCTTTGTTGGTGCCTGTCTAGCTCTTCCGTTCGTGTCTAGGTCAGTGCAGCCATCATGTCTGTGGAGGAGACAGGAACATGTGTAGGGTGGCGTCCACGTGGTGCTTATGGACGGGCCTTTTGCTAATCGGTCACCCAAAGAAGTGGCTCCTGACTGTGCTTCCTGCAGCAGCTGTTGGGGGCTCACTGGCTGGGGGCGTAGTTGCAGTGAGTGCATGCCACCCCATCCCAACAGCGAGAGTTGGTTAATCACATACAATCCACCAACAGCGGGCTGCCTTGTAATTGTTACAGGGCCCTTTCAATTTCTTGCAATTTCCTTTGTCTCAGCAGTTTTGGTTGCATCCTGAAAACTGTCAGGCTTCCTTGTTTCTGTAAGGACCTGACAATTCCAGCCTCACAATGCAGCTTAAATTGGACCAGCTGCTGCCTCAATGGAGCAGTCTGCCCATCTCTAAGGCATTAAGCCCAAAATTATTTCGAAAATTGAAGCCTTTGACTTGCTCTGGATTAATGTGATTAAGCAGGGCTTGCTTTAATTTGTAGCCATCTCTTCCTTTATTAATAACATCTCATCAATTGGAGCAGCACGTTTGTATGCGAGACAACAGAAAGTTAGGTTGATTGCAATTTGTCTGTAAGAAAAGTCTTTCATGTTTCAGTAGCTACTGATACGAGGCTTCAGTTGTGGGCAGATTTAGATCTGCTTGTTATTCTTAATTTTTTATGGAAACCTAATAAGCAAACGAGCCATCCCTGCTTCTCTCCCTTTGTCCTGATGCCCCTGAGGTCTTCATTTGATTTACAGCTCCCTTTAAGTAATAAAGGAAGGATCTTTTTTTCATCTGAATTGTATCAGCTGGTGAAATCTGGAAGAAATATCCTTCAGGGTTGAGAAAGGTAGAATTAAAAGGGATTTGATTTTTTTCTCTGTGTAATTGAAAGTGTATAACCAGTATGATGATTAAAAGTAATCTATTAGCTTTGCTAAATAACTAAGTTTATACCTCATTGCTTGAGACCTAGATTTTCATAATAACAGTGGTGGGTGATAGTAGAAGAAATTAAGGGCAATGTTTTAAAAATGTCTTTAATAATTCTTTTTAAGCTCAGTGAAATTATTCTTATAAAATGTATCCTGGCCAACTTAAGATAGTCTGAATTCTAGGTCGCATTTCTTGTCCCTATAGTGTAATTTAGCTAATTGAAAGTGTAGTTCAAGTATTTTTCTGAGGCTAAGTTTGACCTTCTTTCTGTGTTATTGGAGCCAGGGAACCCAGGTCTGAGAGTCAGCAAACCTGAAATTACTCCATTTTTTTTTTTCTCCAAAAAGCTGTGTTATGTTGGGAAAGTGGCTCAACCTCCCTGTGCCTAAGTTTTCTCATATTTAAAATTAGGAAATTGAGGAGGAGGCTTTCTAAAATCCTGTCTAGTCCTATTACTCTATAGATCCAACTTCTAAGCTTTCTTCCCCTATTTAAAAAATAGGATTTACGGAGTCTGATTCCAGTGTAGTCTTCTTGCTTTTACCTTTAACAAAGTGTAAAGTATAAGTGACCAAATTTACTGATATTTGGGTCAAATCTGGTAATTTCTGGAAGTCAAAGAGCCTCAAATAACTCAGTATCATTGCATGTACTTTTAATTGTATCTAAACCCCCAAATGTGTTCCTTCCCTGTGGTTTTCATTTCTTACACACGTCAAGCTTCTTGTGCCTTAGTTCCATTTCATTTGAAGGTATATGTCTAAACAATCTTTATTTTAAAAAACTTTAAAAATGTAAGAAGATTTAATACTTAGAGTCATCTTTCTTATAAATAAATGGTCATCTTACTTACACTTCTTTGGCTACGTATTGACAAAAATTTTGTTTGCATCAAGAACTCTTTATTTTTTTAATCACATAAAAAAAACATTAATTTATTTGGGTGTGCTGGGTCTTAGTTGCGGCAAGCAGGCTCCTTAGTTGCATTTCATGGGCTCCTTAGTTGCAGCTCATCGGCTCCTTAGTCGTGGCACATGGGCTCCTTAGTTGTGGCATGCGAAATCTTAGTTGTGGCATGCCTGTGGGATCTAGTTCCCTGACCAGGGATTGAACCTGGGCCCCCTGCATTGGGAGTGTGGAGTCTTAACCACTGTGCCACCAGGAAAGTCCCAAGAATTCTTTAGATAGGCAATAAAAACTGTATCAAGGAGCAATACATATTATGCTAGGGACAAGTTCTAAACCCTTTTGCCATTTTTTCCTCTTATTTTGCCCAATATTTTACTCTCCCTTGTAACTCAGGTGTTCACTGTCTCCTTTAATACTTAGCTATTAGTTGAGTCATTCATTTGCTTATTCTTTAGATTTCACTTCCCTAGGAATACTTTGTGGTAGTGCCCTGGACTGAGGGAGGCTGGACCTATCAGCCGGGTACAGCAGGGGATAGCCTTGATCTTAGAAGATGTGCTCAGAGCCCCAAAGGAATTCCACAGTACCTGTGCTTTTTGACCTGGTTATGCTGCTATCTATGGGATTAGACTACCGGCTGTAACAAATAGACCACCAAAATATACAGTGGCTCAAACACAGTGTAGATTTAATTCTTGTTCGTGTAACAACTGACAGTGGGCCTTTCTGGTCAGTGTGTAGCTTTCCTCATGTGGTGATTCAGGGAGGCAGATAGCTTGCTGTCATTTTGTGGCTCTGCTGTCTCCTATGAGACAGCACACCTATCAGACGGGCAGAGAGAGCGTGGAGACTGCACCCCTGTGGCTGAGAGGCCTTGGCTCAGAAACAGCACACATCACTTCTGCTCACATTCTTGGTAGAACTCAATCATGTAGCCACACTGACTGCCAGGGAAGCCAGGAAATGCAGTGAAGGTGGTGGGCTTGCGAAGACAAGGAAGTATGTCTCTGGTGAAGAGCAGCAGAATCTGCTGCAGTCCCTGAGTCACTTTCAGCTCTACCTGCAGTTTTATGGGAACTCCTGGAAGAAAGTACTGAAATGGTTATCATTTGTGAGTGCAGCTCTTTGTGGAGACTTTGATGTCTCAGGTGGTCTGTTTAAGTTGATTTCAGAGGACCTAAGTGTCTCCAAACCCTCTTCTGACTAGTTTGACTTCTGCCTTGGTCTTTGAACTTTACTGGAGCTCTGAGTCTTACTGGCATCATTGAGGTAACAGACAGGACAGTTATGATGGCCTTGTTGAGCATGCTTAGTAACCAGAATAGATTTTTGCCTTAAAGTAGAATTAAATATTTTTTTCCTTTGGTGGTTGAGGTTTTTTTGTTTTTTAAACATAGGGCATTTAGGCCATTGATTATATGGGGATCCTGCTATTGTTTTTCTTCTTATTTCCTACCATAATTTTTCCTAGGCTTTGCTACTAAATGGCTACATGATCTTGGGTATCAGTTTGAGCCTCTGTGTCTTCATTAGTAGAAGTGGGGATACTAATTCTCACCTTGATGGATGGGGTGATGATTAAAGAGTGCATTACATGTCTTTTGTATAAACCACTCAGTGTAACCCTGTTAAAAGAATTAATTAATACAAATTAATTTTCCAGCTTTCCAGACATGTGTGATGGGTAAAAATAGGAAGGTGTATGAGCATTCATTTAGAAATACACATCTTTAGAGGTTTAAGAAATCAGTCATATCAAAGCTACTTCCCACTGAGAATTCAGTTTAGGCATCTCCTCTTTTGGGTATCCTTCCCTGACTTCACAAGTTTGGGCTCAGTGCCTCTTCCGTGTGCTTACACCGCCCTGTACATGCCCTCCTGCTGAGCACTTGTCCACTGTACTGTTACCGAGGTTTACCTCTCTAACTCTCCCACTACATCAAATGCTTTCTATTTTCTGCTGTATCTCTGGGTCTAGCAAGGTTGAAACACAGAAAATTGCCTTTTTTAGTGAAAAAAAAGAAGGTTGGATATTAGCAATTTCATATGGTTGAACCTAATACATAGGAGGCATGAGATATTTTGTTGGCTCTTGAGTGATGTGTGACACCTGAATGTGGGATCCATGCTACTTTTGAGCAGATGCTATATTTAGCATCTATTGTGCTATCGTTGACATATAGGCTAATATATGATATAATCCCAGTGTGTTTCTTTAGATATTTCAAGTACTATCTATGACTCAGATTCCAGGTGAACAAGTTCTTTTCCTTAAGGACAAGCTAGCATTTGATTCATTGTGTATCTCCCACAGTGCCAAATTGTTGTGGACAAATGGTTGGCACATAATATTTTTGGATTTGTCTTGAAAATGCTTGATTTAAATTAGAGTTAAAGAATATAAGACTTTTAAATAAGTGTTACGTGATTTAGCCATAATCCCAGAGTCTTTGACAGAACTAGCATTTGTACTCAGTGGCTAGTCTATTTCCATGATGGCACAGTTGCCTTAGACTTGTTAAGAATGTCAGGATGATTTGACAGTATGTTGTTTTCTTGCTCTAGGCTTTTTGTGTGTGTGTCATCAGGTTTCATGGGAAGAAACACTAAATTTGGAATCAGACCTGGTTTCAGATCCAGTTATGCCATTTATAGACGTGTGACCTTGGCACAGAAGTTTAGCTTTTTGCTATTTCGTTTGCTTCATTTGTAAAATGCCTATTTCACACCATTGTTGTGAGGATTTAATGAGATCCAATATGTGGATTATTTAGGATACTTTTGGTGGCAAGTAACAGAAATCTCAACTAAAATTGGCTTAAAAATAGGAACATGTACTCTTTCTCATAACTAGAAGTCAAGAAGTTCCAGGGTAATTAATTCAGTGGCTCAAAAAAAAAAAAATCAAGAATTCAGGTTCTTCTTGTCTTTCTACTCTGCCATTCTCAGCTTTGGCAGCATCCCTCATTGGTCCTGGATGGCTGCCACAATTTCATGCATCAAGTCCTCAATTTCAGGATCCACTGTCAAGAAAAGGGGGTTAATGCTCCATTTTTGTGTCCTTTCTGTAAGAAGGAGAAGAGTTTCCTAGAAATGCTTCAGAAGACATCCCCTTAAATCTCTTTAGCTAGAATTGTTTCACATGTCTGTGCCTAGACCAGTCACTGAAAAGAGGAATGCAATGGCCATAAGAAGTTAGAACAGTCAAAACTTATACCTGGTAAGTCAGAGGGGCCCAGCCTGCCCACCAATGCCTGACTGCCTGACTCCTGAATTGACTTGGTATTCAGTAAGCAAGGAAAGGGCAAGACGTGGATGTTGGATAGACAGCCAACTGTGTGTGCAATACCATGGGCCAGTGCTTGGCTAACCATAAAATATGATGTAACTGCAAGGTTCGGATTATAATATTTACTGGGTGGTTACTGGTGTGCATTTAAAACCCAGATGTGTTCCTTCCTTGTGGTTTTCATTTCATACACACATAACTCAAAGTTTTTGTTCCTTAATCCTGTTTCATTTGAAGGTCTATGTCTAAAAATAATCTCTATAGAAGATAGAACTTTAAGAACGTAACAGGATTTTAATACTTAAGGGCATCAATTTGGACAAAACGTGTGCTTTCTGGGGTTTTGCAATAAGAATAAACAAGCAGCTGTAGAAGTGTTTAGACATTCCATTTGATTACATACAAAAGTAAACACAAAATAAAAACAAAATAACACCTTTGTCATCATAAAGGCTGGGCTCATAAGAGAAGTGTTGCCATAAAATGATCAAATTTCTCTTACTCATTATTGTAAACTTGATATAAGATATGGTTGGCTAATGGGAGAATAGCAGATTTTTAAAAAATGTTTCTAAGTATTTCTACTTTCTGCAAAAAAGAAAAAAAAACATAAAAAATCATGACTTTGTTTTACTGCAAAGTAACTGTAAAACCAAACCTATAAATGGAACCTATAACTCATACAAGTTAATTCTCTTTGTCAGTCTTTCCCATCACTGAAGAATAAATTATGTGCATTGTTAAAACCCATGCATGTTACACAAAAATTCTTTCAACGCTTGTTGAGTGCCATTCTATGGTACTTTCCAATGTGGGTGCTGTGAGGGGTAAAAGGTCCTTACGACATAACTGTATTGTAATTCAAGAAGCTCATCATCTAGTAGAGCAGAGAGAGAATTCTAATTTAAGGTGGAAAGTGCTCTGGGCCCCAGGACAGAGCCAGGTGGTGAGCTCTGAGGACTCAGAGGAGCGAGAGGTGCTTTCTGGCTAGGACTCACAAAGGTGTCATGCAGGAGCTGACACTGGGCAGATTAAGAGGCCAGGGAGGAGGCTGAGTCCAGATGGAAGCCCCCTAGAGTGTGTGAAGAAAGTGTTAGGAAAGGGTGGCCCTTGAGGAGAAGTGGAGGGAGAGGCTGGCAAGGAGGGAAGACGGAGGAAGCATCCCATGGCTCACACGCAGCATAAACATAGTAGTCTGGCATTGACTACTGCCCCACAGATACTAAAGTGTGTTTTAAAATAGTCAAAAGGATAATAAAAATTCATCAGTTGTCTTCCATCTTCCCGAGTTTCTCCGTGAACCCCAGCGTCGTCAGGCTCTCAAAGGTCTGCGTATTCCTGTGTATTTAGAACTCAATTTAAGGAGCATTCATTGATCGTCTGCTGCATAGAAGGGACAGAACTTAGATGATTGGGGTTCAAAGGCAGAATGTGATTCAGCTCTTGCCCTTATGAAGATTGGGTCCCAGGGTTTTCCCATCAGCTAATCCCAAGCTCTACCACCCCTAGCCTCTAGGGTTCATCTAAAACTTCTCTCTTCAAAAACCAGGCTAATTCTTCTACCTTGTTACATGGGGAGTAGGAAACAGCTGCACTCTCTGGGGATAAGTTATGGAGCCAAACAGTTTCGGGGGAGTAGAGCTGCAGAGAGCAAGAAGACAAGGAGAGCCAGCCCAGCGTGGCCCTTGTCAGCCTGTAGCTGGCTTCTTCTCAGTCACTTCTGCTGATAGAGCCCTCCATATTGTTACCAAGTCCAAGCTCATACTGCTCAATACACAACAGGCCAATAAATCAAGAGATGAGTTGTTGGGGCAAGGAATAGCAACTTTATTTGGAAAGGCTGCAGACCAAGAAGATAGTGGACTACTGTCCCAAAGAACCATCTTACCCAAGTTAGAATTGAGGCTTCTTTTATACTAAAAGGGGAGGGGGTTTGGTTGGTTGCTGCAGACTTCTTAGTGTCAGTCTTTTGTTTTTGCATCTCTCAGGGTCGGTCAGGTCATGATGTTCCTGTAAACCTGCTGCAAGACAAATGTTATTCTCTGTTCTGCAACTTTTTATCACAATATGAATGGAAAAGTGTTGTACCTTTAAATATCAGAGCCTTGAGAATGGTCTATCCTATATATTTCAGGTTATAGGCAACATCCTTAACTTGTAGCAAAAGCAATAAAATACAAAGGTTAAAGTAAAAGAAACAGTTCTAACAGGGGAGTCAGATTTGTTCTTCCCTGTTACAATATCATCTAGGGAAGTAGGCAGCAGGAAAGTCAAGTAGAACTGGGTGTTAAATTCTGTTCACCAGGGCAGTTCCCTGGTGGTCTAGTGGTTAGGATTTCAGGCTTTCACTGCTGTGGCCTGGGGTTCAGTGCCTGGTTGGGGAACTAGATCCTGCACGCTGCGCAGCGCAGAAATAAATAAATAAATAAAAATTCTACTCACCAACATCAACAGAGCCCCAGAACCTAGAACAATGGGGGCAGTGCCAAGCCCCACTTTCTATGGGGAGGTTTTAGGCCATCTATATAGGACGTTCTACGAAATTGTAAAATGCTTTATACCAGCATTAGACACTGGGGGTTTGAGAGGTGAGAGAGAAGATTTCTTGGGGGGAATTGCTGGAGAATGAGGCATCCACCCCCACCCAATACCTAAGGAGAGCTGGGTGGATACTTTATTGTTACCTCAAGTCAAGCGAAGGAGGCCTCAAGGAGAGCGCCTGGAGAATTTAACATGTGCTCCTGGAATCTGGGAAATGTAAGGATTGGTGTGTAATCCCTGCTGGTGGAGGATAAAGGCTAATAAGGCTGTGGCAGGAGCTACCTGGCTAGCAACAAAAGGAAGACACAGCCAGCCTGGGGTCTAGTGGTGTTTCCTCCATGGTGGGGCAAGTGTGTCTGCTGTCCAGAATTGGACCCTGTGCTAAGGAGCAGACTGGCATCTTTTACAAAGTGTCTCTCCCATGAAGACCTGGTGGAGAGATCAGGGAACTCCCACAGAGAAACTCTATGGGGCGGATGGCTGGAAGCCCCGAGGTTAGGGAGCAGGGAGGGCAGTTGGAAGCAGATGGGGAGAGGCTCTGCCCACCTCCAGACGACAGTGGCCAGAGGTTCTCAGACGGAGGATCCCCCAGAAACCCACAAAATTACCCAGTGAGGAAAAGAAGCTTTAATTATCCATTAGGATAAGCTTTAATTATCTACCACATATAGAGGTAACCCCAATAGCAGATGTATTAATTTCCTAGAGCTGCCATAACAAAGTCCTTCGACTGGGTGGCTTAAACCACAAAAGGCAAAAGGGAATCATGTTTAACTTCCTAGCAGAGACTCTCTAAGAGTCATTGAACAACCTCCAAGCCATGTTTTGGGTTTTATTATTTACAAGGCTTCTGAAGAGTAGCTTTTAATAGAATAGGGAAAAAGAGATTTGAATCATGGCCTCTGTAATGAAAATGATTATTTTCAGTTCTAGATTGACACAGTATAACTTAAAAAAATTTAGTAGACTAGTAATTATCTTGTGTACTCGTATGTGTAATTAAAGTTAAATGCCTAGGAGAGGTGTTTGGTATAACTTGCTCTTAAATGAAAAATAAAAGTTAATATCCATAGTTTCTTTTAATAAAAACAGATATAAGGCTGATGTTCTAGGGACATTGTAGGTGTTCCTTTTTAAATAGGATTAAATATATGACCCATGAAATGGATTATATAAAGTGAATTTAAATTATAAAGCCTAATAATAACAGGAACCCATCACTCAGCTTAAGAACTAGAACTTTCCCAATAATGTGGATGACCTTAGCATGCTCCCCCCGCACCCCCCATTGCATCCCCAGGCCTTCTTTTCAGCATTGCCCACTATCTGAACAATTGTGCTTATTGTTCCTTTGCTTTTCTTGGTAGTTTTGCCACATGCTTATGTATCCCAAAACAATATATTATTTAGTTTTGCCTGTTTGGACCATTTTATATGGTATCGTACTGTATGGATTCTTGCATGAATTATTTTTCTCAGTCAACAGTTTGTTCCTGAGAGTCATCCATATTGAGCCACACAGCTGCAGTTCATCACTGTTTTTGTGCCGATGGTATGTCATTGTATGGCCATGCTGCAATTTATTTTTTCCTTTTCCTATAGATGGCCATTGGGTTGTTTACATCATTTTCCAACTGTAAATAGTGCTGCTTTGTAACGTCCTTGCACGTCTCCAGGTACCTGTGTGTAAGAGTATCTCTAGGCTCCTGGAATTTTGAATTGCAGACATCTTAGTTTTTGACTTCCAAAATAGGATGGGGCTATTTCAAGGTATAAAATTTTTGCCAGTTCTATGAGTATGAAATGGCATCTTGTGATTTTAATTTACATTTTTGTGATTACTAATGCGATAGAAGTAATCTTTATGTTTGTTGACTATTTGTGTTTCTCTTCAATCTTTTTCTTTATGGTTTGTGCAGTTTGTATCTTGCGCAGATTAACCCAGGATCGCAAATTATCTTCCCCTCTGTTGGCTTCTAAGAAACAATAAAGGAGTTTTGCCTTTTATATTAAAAATTTTACTGTAAATAGAATTGGTTTTTGTTTATTATGCAAGGATCTGAACTCATTTTTGTCTTTATGAATAATCAAGTGTTCGAAGAATCTATAATGTAACCTCTGTCATGTAGTAAGTTTTCATATTTGCATGGACTCTGTTTCTGGGCTCATTGTTTTATTCCTTAGCTCTATTTTCTATCACTGCACCAATCACTGTCTTAATTATTAATTACATAATTGGTAAGACAAGTCTTTTCGACTAGTTTTTGAGGAGAGTATTGGCTATTCTTAGCCCTTTGCCGAACTTTCATGAAAAATTCCTGGTCATGATTTTTATTACGTTTTGAGATAAACCTAAGTTAGCTATGAAGTTTTAGTTTTTAAATATATTGCTGGGTCCAACATGGATGGACCTAGACTGAGTGAAGTAAGTCAGACAGAGAAAGAGAAATATCATATGATATCACTTATATGAAGAATGTAAAAAGAAATGAACTTATTTACAAAGCAGAAAAAGACTCACAGACTTAGAGAACAAACTTATGGTTACCGGGGGGAAGGATGGGTGGAAAGGGTAGTTAGGGAGTATGGGAGCAGCATGTACACACTGCTGTATTTAAAACGGATAACCAACAGGGACCTACTGTATAGCACAGGTAACTCTGCTCAATGTTATGTGGCAGCCTGGATGGGAGGGGAGTTTGAGGGAGAATGGATACGTGTATATTTATGACTGAGTCACTTTGCTGTGCACCTGAAGCTATCACATTGTTAATCAGCTATACACTGGTATAAAATAAAAAGTTAAAAAAATATATAGCTGGGTTCACTTTGTTGTTGATTTTGGTTTGGAGTTTGCATCTTGGTTCATGAATGAGAATGGCCTATAATTTTCTGTTTTTTAATACTGTCCTTGCCTGTTGTTAGGGAATGTTCACCCTTTTCCTATTATTTTAAGAGTTTGTAAAAGATTTGGATAATCTGTTTCTTGACTATTCCGATTTACCTGTAAAGTCCTCTCAGCCTCATGTTTCCCTTTTGGTAGGATTTTTTTTTTTTTAACTAACAATCTAGTTTTTTAAATGGTTATTGAAGAGAATTCAGTCTTTTTCTTTGTGGGTCAATTTTGGAAAATTATATTTTCTAAGCAATTTATTAGTATGAGGTTATTATAATGTTTTTCTCATCTTTTTAATGTTTGCTGCATCAGTAGTTAGGGCCTCATTTTATTTGTAATAGAATTTATTTGTGCTTTCTCTTTTTTCTTGATTAATTTTTGGCTTCGTGATCCTTTCTATTAAATGTTTATCTCATGTTTCATTACTTTATGCTTCCCTCTTTTACTTCCTTCCTTCGAATATCTTTGGGTTATTCTATAGTTCTCTTTTTGACTTGTTACTTTGTTCAATGATATATTTACTTTTTGCTCCTTCCTTATAATATAATTGAATTAAAGTTGTAAATATCCATCAAAGAACCACTTTTGCTGTCTCCCAATAGTTTTGATAATAATGTTTTCTTTATAATTTGGTTTTAAGTATTTAAAATTTTTTTTATGATTTCTTCTTTTGGGATTATTTATTTTCAAAGTTACTTTTTGATACTTATATCTATTAAGTCAAAAAAACATTTGTAACCCTCATACATTGCTGGAGGGAAGGAAAAATGGTGCAGTCCCTTTGGAATACAGTCTGGCAGTTTCTGAAAAGGTTAAACAGAGTTACTATGTAACCCAGGAGTCCTACTCCTAGATTTATACCCTGAGAGAAATGACAACATATGTCCATACAAAAGTTTATGCATGAATGTTCATAGCAGCAGTATTTGGCTATTTATAATAGCAAAAAAGTGGAAATAACTCAAATGCCCATCAATTGATGAATGCATAAATAAAATGTTGTATATACATATAATGGAATATTATTTAGCAATAAAAAAGAATGAAATACTGATACATGTAACAACATGGCTGACCTTGAAAACATTATCCAAAGTGAAAGAAGCTAGTCCCAGAAGACCATATAGTGTATGGCTCCATGTATTTGAAATGTCCCAAATCTAGAAAGACAAGAATAGACAGATTAGTGGTTGCCTAGGACTGGAGGGGATGGAGGGCTGTGAGGATAAGAGTTAAAGGGTATGAAGTTTCTTTCTGGAGTCATGAAAATGCTCTAAAATTGATTGTGGTGATGGGTGCCCAACTCTGTGAAGATACTGAAACACATTGAATTGTTCACCTTAGGTGACTGGGTTGTACAGTATGTGGATTTTTATCTCAATAAAACTGTTACCAAAGAAGAAAGCATATTCTACTGAAATCACCAATAAATTATAGTAGCTCTAAACTACTTAGTTTAAATTTGTATGTGCCAATTCTCATTCTCTTTCCTCCCCCTCCATCTCTCCCCTTCCTCCTCCTCTTCTCCTCCTCCTTCTCCTGCTCCTTCTTCTTCTTCCTCCTCCTCTCCTCCTCCCCCCTTCTCTTCCTCTCACTGGAAATGTTGACTAACAAAGTATAACTTATTTATCAAAAAGGATCAACTTAATGAAAATTAATGGGGAACATTTACATGAACACAATTTTCCAGTTTCTACCCCCATAGATAATCGTATGCTAAGAGACTGCAGTGGGGCAACCTTGAGAATCTGGAGGTGCTGACTGACTAGCACAAAGGCTTAGACTATATGATTTTGAGAAAGCAGAATCTTGAAACAATACAAGGGCAGTGAATGTAGGAGCAAGTAGGCTATATGTAACCTACCTTAGAAAATGCTGTAGATGAGAAATGGTCTTTAAGAGACGATTTCTGGCATGTGCCTCAGGGGAAAATGGTATCAAATCTACACAATGACTGGATTGTATGGAGTGGCTCCTCTGTGGAGGATTTTACTTTATTCTCTGTGCTAGAAACCCTGACCCCACCCTGTCTGTGAAGTAGGAGCCTGCTTTGTAAAGCGGGCGCTGATCAAGAAGATGGCCATTATCGAGCTGGGAGCCAAACATCTGAAGCTTATAACCAAGCACAATGGCCAAGGCTTCTTATCCACGTTTCTAATTATATTTTTTCCTGCTTTTAGATAAAGGGACAAAGAAATCTGGGACTGACTTTTCAGGTTTTTCAGGCTGCTCTGAAGTGTTCCTTTTTAAGGTAGAGGGATGTAGTTTTGTTTAATAGCAATGCTGTGAACAGGGTGTGTTCTCCAAGACTGTGGTCTTGTGTACAATAGCAGGTGGATGTCAGAGATGCATTAGGAGATAAAATAATTCATTTGTTCTTTCTAATGAATAGTAATAATTTATAATTTGTACTAATCAAAAATCTTTCATCTACAAAACCCAACAAGCTTTACAAACATTATTCTCTCACCAACCTCTGAAGTAAGTGCCTGGCAAGCACAATTATCCCTAATTTGCAGAAGGGCCAGGATAGACAACATAGTGCAGAGTTATTAATGTATCTTCAGCTTGAAATTTATATTTTGAAACTTACTTTGAACTTATTTTCATTAGTTATTTTGGTGGTCAAGTAATATAATTTATATTGATCTACATAGTGAATATGTACCAGGGTGAAAACTATAAAATTCATGTATCCAGGTGTTTTTTGATATTAACAATCTTAGAGAAGCTCATACTTTCCAGTCACTTGGGAGATAAGGGTCCATTCTGTGCCCCCGTTGGTGTCCAGCCCCAACATCTCCGCAGCCTGGTTGTGTTTTCACGTCATGAAGCAGCCATGGTGGTACTGCCTGATGCAAAGCCTTCAGCTCGTTCTGGTGTGTCCTCTGATCTGTGAGTGATGGGGAAGGCAGATGAGGGTAAACCCAGAAGAGTCCTCTCTGTCACTATCTCTACCTCCAGACCGCATCACCATCAAAATAGCCCACACAGTGCTGTTAATTTAATCTTGAATAATGCAGCTTTAGCAACTCACTTTGTCCTGTCACAAAATTTATATTCTTTTTTATTTTTTTTAATTTTGTTTATTTTTTTGGGGGTACACCAAGTTCAATCATCTGTTTTTATACACATATCCCCATATTCCCTCCCTTCCTTGACTCCCCCCCACCTCGAGTCCCCCCCACCCTCCCCCTCCCAGTCCTCTAAGGCATCTTCCATCCTCGAGTTGGACTCCCTTTGTTATACAACAACTTCCCACTGACTATCAGTTTTACAGTTGGTAGTATATATATGTCTGTGCTACTCTCTCACTTCGTCTCAGCTTCCCCTTCACCCCCCACCCCTTCCCAAACCTCGAGTTCTCCAGTCCATTCTCTGTATCTGTGTCCTTGTTCTTGTCACTGAGTTCATCAGTACCATTTTTAGATTCTGTATATGTGAGTTAGCATACAATATTTGTCTTTCTCTTTCTGACTTACTTCACTCTGTATGACAGACTGTAGTTCTAATTTAATCTTGAATAATGCAGCTTTAGCAACTCACTTTGTCTTGTCACAAAATTTATATTCTTGATCCTGGAATTCAGGATTCTCCATCAAAAATATAGGAAAGCAGATTGCTGCCATATCTCTCATCACCTCCTCTCTACAATTTGTTGAGGAAAAACTTGGATTTAATTTGACTAACCCCTGCCCCCCGCCCCATACCCACACAAAACTGAGCTCAGAGCTGACCCTTAGAAAATGCATAGAGCTTGCACACTGCTTTTGTAGACAAAATGAGGGAAAATCCCATTCTGAGTTCCAGGATCTTCCTCAAACCCTGCCCAGAAAACTTCCTTGAAAGCCCAGCCAGTTCCAGTGATAGATGCAGACACATTGTATGTACATATATTCACGTTATATGTTGCACAAGTGCTTGTGCTATTGTGCATGCACATGCGTGCGCACACCCACACACCGCTTTCTCTTTGGTTGCTAAAGGTTTTTTTTTTTTTTTTTTTGCACAGGAGTTTCTATTCCAATAAACCATGTGAGATACATCCAAACATTCTATTAGGTTCCAATGACATACAATGAATCTTTCATTTTGACATATAAAGACACACATCATTATCAGCTGGCTTCAGAGCCATCTCTGTGTTTGTCAGAAGGATATCAGGGCTCTGTGGTGCTCAGACAGCTGAAGCCACCCCTTCATGTGGATTACCAGTGTGGGCTAACTATGTATGTGTCTCCTGGGTTGCAATAGGACCCTAGATTCCAGTTAGAATGAATATAGTAGAAATGTCTTCTCCACTGCTTTTCTTGAATGATAATTAGTTAATTAGGAAATTTAATTAAAGGAAGGGTGAATCATTTTTTTAAAAAAGGTTTACAGAAACCTTAAATTTTTTTCTTAGCTAAACGTAGATTTTTGTACCAACCTTTGGATTCAAGGTCCGTGTCTTCCCTTTGATGGTGGGTCCTCTTCCAGGAGTGCCAGCTTGTTTCCTTTCCCTAGGACAGTGGGGGTGGAGTAAGAGTGCACATTCTGGGGCTAGACTCTTTAGTCTGTATTGTGACTCTGCCCACTATTGGTTTTGTGATCTTGGTTGTGCCATTTAACCATTCTGTGCCTAATTGTCCTCATCTTTAAAATGGGTATATTAATAGTACCTCTCTTATTGGCTTGTCAGGAGGATTAGATAAATTAATATATGTAAACTGCTTAGAACCATGCTGGAGGAATTATGCTTTCTGGTTTCAAACTATATTACAAAGCTATAGTAATTAAAACAGTACAATATTGACATAAAAACATACACATGGATCAATTGACCAGAATGGAGAGCCCAGAAATAAACCCACACATATATGGTCAATTAATTTATGACAAAGGAGCTAAGAATGTACAGTGGGGAAAGGACAGTCTCTTCAATAAATGATGTTGGAAAAACTGTACAGTCACATGCAAAAGAATGAACCTGGACTGCTATCTTACACCATACCCATAAATAAACTCAAAATGGACTAAAGACTTGAACATAACATCTGAAATCATAAACTCCTGGAAAGAAACATAGGGAAAAACTTCTTGACATCATTTTTGGAAATGGGTTTTTGAATCTGATACCAAAATCAAAAGCAACAAAAGCAAAAATAAATTAGTGGGAATGCACCATACTAAAAAGCTTCTGTACAACAAAGGAAGCCATCAACAAAATAAAAAGTCAACCTACTGAATGGGAGAAAATATTTACAAATCATGTATCTGATTAGAGGTTAATATCCAAAATATATTTAAAAACTCATACAACTCAGTAGCATGAAAACAAACAATCCAATTAAAAAATAGGCAGATCTGAATAGACATTTTTCCAAAGAAGACATACAGATGACCAACAGGTACATGAAAATATGCTCAATATCCTTAATCATCAGGAAAATGGAAATCAAAACCACAGTGAGGGGCAGAAAAGATGGCGGCGAAGTAGAGAGACGTGGAGTGCATCCCTCTCCACAGATGCATTGGGAATGCACGGAAGGACACAGTCATTCCCACAGAGAACCAGCTGAACACCAGCAGACGGCCTCGGACACCGGAAAGGGCTGCGGAGAACCTGACATAGCCGGTAGGGAGGCATCTACGAGGGCTCAAAGAGGGTGAAGCGGCGGAGCTGTGGCAGACGGGAGGGAGTGAGAAACATACGGAGGGTCCGCAGCGCAGCTCAGCGTTCCCGGACCGAGACATCGATCCGCGGCTGAACGGAGGGTCCAGGAGCGGGAGCGTGGGAACCGGAGAGCTGGTTCGGGGGAGAAACATTGTTGCCGGTAGGGTGACGGACCGAGAGGACAGGAGGGAGGAGGTCCGCGGAGAGGAGTGCCGATCCCTGAGAGCTGCCCGGCCATGATGGCGGCTGGAGGCTGCAGGCTCCCGGGCGGGGGGGAGGAGCCGCGCGCATAGCCTCTCTCTCTCTTTCTGCGCCTCTGCAACAGGCAGCGGAGAGACGCCCTGCGGGGCCACATAAGGCGCTCAGGGATAACAAGCACCCTCAGGCGCTCGGGCGGGGCTAGATTAAAACTCCTTGCAACGCCAGCAGCAGGGAGGCTGCCGAGAGAAAAAAAAAAAAAAAAACCAGCATCAAAAAGAAAAAACCCCGAGAGAGGCCCAACTCTAAGACTTTCTGTGTACGCCTGAGCCACCAGCGCCCTCTGCAACAGGCACCTCCAAGCCTGACTGAAGCAACAGTGTGCCACTGCTCACTCCCTCCCAGGAGAAGGAGCCACTATTGCACCCTCTCCCTCCCCACACACCGAGGCTTACAGACGAACAATAAAGGAAACTCTGCTGGTCACAGAATAACGCAAAAAAAAAAACCCAAGGCAAGGAAAAGGACACTTACAGCTGAGACGCTAAGGAAACAGAAATAGTAGTATCAATACCTATTGAACTGGTCCATTCGGGGATCAGTTCTGGATTTTTTTTTTTTTTCTTTTCCTTTCTCTTTTTTTTTTTTTTGATTTATTAAATACGATCTTAGCCCTAAGGGATCTACAAGTTTTACAACATAATTTTATAAGGATATTTTTTACTCTTTTTTTTTTTTTTTTTTTTTTTTTGCCTTTTAAAATACTTCTATATCTAGCTAAGTTTTTGGTAGTACGGACAAAATATCTTTCATACTTTCCTTTCATCCCTTTCTTTTATACACTTCTATTCCTTTCTTTTTCTTTGCATATTTCCAACCACATTACGCTCTTCTGTTCCCCTTTCTTCCAGCCATTTTAAGTGTATTTTATCTTAACATACTTATAAGCAACACTATCGGTCTGCTCAGACTCCTTGCTCTATTCTCCAGATGATGCACTGCCTTGGTATTAATATTAGGCTTTTGTCTTTATCTTAGTTCTTAGTACAGTTGTCTAATTACATTCTGAGAATCTCCATTCTCTCTGGTGGTACTCCAGCTCATTTCTATATTTGACCCTAGCTTACAAAATCTCCCTGGATTGATGTTTGTATGTGTAGGGTGTTATTTGTTGTTTGTTTGCTTTTGCTTTTGTCTCTGATTTGTTCTGTTTCAGTTGTCAATTTCTGCTGGGTTTCTCTCTGAATATCTGATAGCACACTGGGGTTCTGTCAGGTCTTTCTAGAGCCTTATGTCCTAACGGATTCAATAATTGTGTGTCTTATACATGTATGTGTTTCCTAGACTGAATATTCGTCTAATCCAATACTTGGACATTAGTCTGAGGCTTGGACAGTCTTCTATAAACACCTCTATCACCAGGACAAGCAACCCCAAAAGCTTGGACAACCATGAGGAAACAAAGAAACACCATGCAGGCAAAGGAGCAGGAAAAAAACCCACAAGACCAAATAAATGAGGAGGAAATAGGAAAAATGCCTGAAAAAGAATTTAGAGTAATGATAGTAAAAATGATACAAAATCTCGATAACAAATTAGAGAAAGTACAAGAAACAGTTCATAAGAACTCAGAAAAACAAACAGCAATGGATAACAAAATAACTGAAATTAAAAATACTCTAGATGCTCTAACCAGCAGAATGACTGAGGCAGAAGAACGAATAAGTGAGTTGGAAGATAGAATGGAAGAAATAAACGCCACAGAGCAGGAAAAAGATAAAAAAATAAAAAGACTAGAAGACAGCCTCAGAGACCTCAGTGATAACCTTAAACGTACCAACATTCGAATTATAGGCATCCCAGAAGAAGAAGAAAACAAGAAAGGGTCTGTGAAAATATTTGAAGAGGTTCTAGTGGAAAACTTCCCCAACATGGGAAAGGAAATAATGAACCAAGTCCAAGAAGCACAGAGAGTCCCATACAGAATAAACCCAAGGAGAAATACACCAAGACACATATTAATCAAACTAACGACAATTCAACACAAAGAAAAAATATTAAAAGCAGCAAGAGAAAAGCAACAAACAACATATAAGGGAAAACCCATCAGGATAACAGCTGACCTTTCTACAGAAACTCTGCAGGCCAGAAGGGAATGGCAGGATATACTGAAAGTCCTGAAAGAGAGAAACCTACAGCCAAGAATACTCTACCCAGCAAGAATCTCATTCAGATTTGAGGGAGAAATCAAAAGCTTTCCAGACAAGCAAAAGTTAAGAGAATTCAGCACCACCAAACCAGCCTTACAACAAGTGCTAAAGGAACTTCTCTAAGTAGGAAACACAAGAAAAGGAAAACACCTACAAATACAAACCCAAAACAATTAAGAAAATGGTAATTGGAACACACATGTCAATAATCACTTTAAATGTCAATGGATTAAATGCTCCAACCAAAAGACACAGACTGGCTGAATGGATACAAAAACAAGACCCTTCTATATGCTGCCTACAAGAAACCCACTTCAGACCAAGGGATACATATAGACTGAAAGTGAAGGGATGGAAAAAGATATTCCATGCAAATGGAAGTCAAAAGAAAGCTGGAGTAGCAATACTCATATCAGACAAATTAGACTTGAAAGTAAAGACTATTAAAAGAGACAAGGAAGGGCACTACATAATGATCAAGGGATCCATCCAAGAAGAACATATCACAATGGTAAATATCTATGCCCCCAATATAGGAGCACCTCAATACATAAGGCAAATGCTAACAGCTATAAAAGGGGACATCGACAGTAACACAATTATAGTGGGAGACTTGAACACCCCACTTACATCAATGGACAGATCATCCAAACAGAAAATAAATAAAGACACACAAGCTTTAAATGACACATTAGACCATCTCGACTTAATTGATATTTATAGGACATTCCATCCAAAAACGACAGACTACACTTTCTTCTCAAGTGCACACGGAACATTTTCCAGGATAGATCACATCTTGGGTCACAAATCAAACCTCAGCAAATTCAAGAAAATTGAAATCATATCAAGCATCTTCTCAGACCACAACGCCATGAGACTAGATGTCAATTACAGGAAAAAAACTGCAAAAAATACAAACACATGGAGGCTAAACAATTCACTATTAAACAACCAAGGAATCACTACAGAAATCAAAGAGGAAATCAAAAAGTATCTAGAAACAAATGACAACGAAAACACAACAACCCAAAACCTATGGGACGCAGCAAAAGCAGTTCTAAGAGGGAAGTTTATAGCAATACAGTCCTACCTTAAGAAACAAGAAAATGATCGAATAAACAACCTAACCTTACACCTCAAACAACTAGAGAAAGAAGAACAAAGAAACCCCAAAGTGAGCAGAAGGAAAGAAATCGTAAAGATCAGAGCAGAAATAAATGAAAAAGAAAGGAAAGAAACCATAAGAAAAATAAATAAAACTAAAAGCTGGTTCTTTGAGAAGATTAACAAAATTGATAAACCATTAGCCAGACTCATCAAGAAAAAAAGGGAGAAGATGCAAATCAACAGAATTAGAAATGAAAAAGGAGAAGTCACAACGGACACCTCAGAAATACAAAACATCATGAGAGACTACTACAAGCAACTATATGCCAATCAATTGGATAACCTGGAAGAAATGGATACATTCTTAGAAAAATACAATCTTCCAAGACTGAACCAGGAAGAAATAGAAACCATGAACAGACCAATCACAAGTACAGAAATCGAGGCAGTGATTAAAAATCTCCCAACACACAAAAGCCCAGGACCAGATGGATTCACAGGCGAATTCTATCAAACATTTCGAGAAGAGTTAACACCTATCCTTCTCAAACTCTTCCAAAATATTGCAGAAGGCGGAGCACTCCCAAACTCATTCTATGAGGCTACCATCACCCTGATACCAAAACCAGGCAAAGATGTCACAAAAAAAGAAAACTACAGACCAATATCACTGATGAATATAGATGCAAAAATCCTCAACAAAATACTAGCTAACAGACTGCAACAGCACATTAAAAAAATCGTACACCACGATCAAGTGGGGTTTATCCCTGGGATGCAAGGATTCTTCAATATACGCAAATCAATCAATGTGATACATCATATCAACAAATTGAAGGATAAAAACCATATGATCATTTCAATAGATGCAGAAAAAGCTTTTGACAAAGTTCAACATCCATTTATGATAAAAGCTCTCCAGAAAATGGGCATAGAAGGAAATTACCTCAACATCATAAAAGCCATATATGACAAACCAAAAGCCAACATTGTTCTCAATGGAGAAAAACTGGAAGAATTCCCTCTAAGAACAGGAACAAGACAAGGGTGTCCACTCTCACCACTGTTATTCAACATAGTTTTGGAAGTGTTAGCCACAGCAATCAGAGAAGAAAAAGAAATTAAAGGAATCCAAATTGGAAAAGAAGAAGTAAAATTATCACTCTTTGCAGATGACATGATACTATATATAGAAAACCCTAAAGACTCTACCAGAAAACTGCTAGCACTCATTGATGAGTTTAGTAAAGTAGCAGGATACAAAATTAATGCACAGAAATCTCTTGCATTCCTATACACGAACAACGGAAGAGCAGAAAGAGAAATTAAGGAAACTCTCCCATTCACCATTGCAACCAAAAGAATAAAATACCTAGGAATAAACCTGCCTAAGGAGGCAAAAGATCTGTATGCAGAAAACTTTAAGACATTGATGAAAGAAATCAAAGATGACATAAACAGATGGAGGGATATACCATGTTCCTGGATTGGAAGAATCAACATCGTGGAAATGTCTGTACTACCCAAAGCAATTTACAGATTTAATGCAATCCCGATCAGATTGCCAATGGCATTTTTCACAGAACTAGAGCAAGAAATCTTACGATTTGTATGGAAACGCAAAAGACCCCGAATAGCCAAAGCAATCTTGAGAAGGAAAAATGGAGTTGGTGGAATCAGGCTTCCTGACTTCAAACTATACTACAAGGCCATAGTGATCAAGACAGTATGGTACTGGCACAAAAATAGAAAGGAAGATCAATGGAACAGAATAGAGAACTCACAAGTAAGCCCAAACACATATGGGCACCTTATCTTTGACAAAGGAGGCACGAGTATACAATGGAAAAAAGACAGCCTCTTCAATAAGTGGTGCTGGGAAAATTGGACAGCAACATGTAAAAGAATGAAATTAGAACACTTTCTAACACCATACACAAAAATAAACTCCAAATGGATTAAAGACCTACATATAAGGCCAGACACTATCAAACTCCTAGAGGAAAACATAGGCAGAACACTCTTTGACATACATCAAAGCAACATCCTTTTTGACCCACCTCCTAGAATCATGGAAATAAAATCAAGAATAAACGAATGGGACCTCATGAAACTTAAAAGCTTTTGCACAGCAAAGGAAACCATAAACAAGACTAAAAGGCAACCTTCAGAATGGGAAAAAATAATTGCCTATGAAACAACGGACAAAGGATTAACCTCCAAAATATACAAGCAGCTCATGCAGCTTCATACCAAAAAAGCAAATAACCCAATCCACAAATGGGCAGAAGACCTAAATAGACATTTCTCCAAAGAAGACATACAGATGGCCAAGAAACACATGAAAAGATGCTCAACATCACTCATCATCAGAGAAATGCAAGTCAAAGCCACAATGAGGTATCACCTCACACCAATCAGAATGGCCATCATCACAAAGTCTGGAAACAACAAATGTTGGAGAGGGTGTGGAGAAAAGGGAACTCTCCTGCACTGTTGGTGGGACTGTAAGTTGGTACAGCCACTATGGAAAACAATTTGGAGGTTCCTTAAAAAACTACAAATAGAACTACCATATGATCCAGTAATCCCACTCCTGGGCATATACCCAAAGAAAACCATAATCCCAAAAGAAACTTGTACCATAATGTTTATTGCAGCACTCTTTACAATAGCC
Source organism: Hippopotamus amphibius kiboko (assembly GCF_030028045.1). Taxonomy (NCBI): domain Eukaryota; kingdom Metazoa; phylum Chordata; class Mammalia; order Artiodactyla; family Hippopotamidae; genus Hippopotamus; species Hippopotamus amphibius. The sequence goes on along the minus strand of NC_080187.1, from coordinate 53,614,965 downwards.
AGGACATGGAAGCAACCTAAATGCCCATCAACAAATGAATGGATACAGAAGATGTGGCATATATATACAATGGAATATTACTCAGCTATAAAAAGGGATGAGATGGAGCTATATGTAATGAGGTGGATAGAACTACAATCTGTCATACAGAGTGAAGTAAGTCAGAAAGAGAAAGACAAATATTGCATGCTAACTCACATATACGGAATCTAAAAATGGTACTGATGAACTCAGTGACAAGAACAGGGAAGCAGATACAGGGAATGGACTGGAGAACTCGAGGTATGGGAGGGGGCGGGGGGTGAAGGGGAAACTGAGAAGAAGCGGGAGAGTAGTACAGACATATATATACTACCAACTGTAAAATAGTCAGTGGGAAGTTGTTGTATAACGAAGGGAGTCCAACTCGAGGATGGAAGATGCCTTAGAGGACTGGGGCAGGGAGGGTGGGGGGGAATCGAGGTGGGGGCGTCAAGGAAGGGAGGGAATATGGGGATATGTGTATAAAAACAGTTGATTGAACCTGGTGTACCCCCCAAAAAAATAAAATAAAATAAAAAAATAAAAAAATAAAAAAAAAAAAAACAAAAAAAAAACCACAGTGAGATACTACCTCACACCTGTTAGAATGACTGTTATAAAAAAGACAAGAAATAGCAAGTGGTGCTGAGCATGTGAGAAAAGGAAATCCTTGTGTGCTGTTGGTGGGAATGTAAATTGTTCAGCCACTATGAAAAACAATATGAAGTTTCCTCAAAAAATTAAAAATAGCCCTACCATATGATCCAGAAGTTCCACACCTGGCAATTTATTGGAAGAAAATGAAAACATGAGTTTAGAAAGACACATGTACCCTTGTGTTTGTTGCAGGGTTATTTATAATAGGAACAGCCTAAGTATCTATTGATGGATGACTGGATAAAGAAAATGTGGTATACATATACAATAGAATACATTAAAAAGAATGAAATCTTGCTATTTGTGACAACGTGGATGGACCTTGAGGGCATTAAACTAAGTGAAATAAGTCAGAGAAAGACAAATACCATATAATCTCCCTTATATGTGGCATCTTAAAAAAAAAATAAGTTCATAGATACAGAGAACAGAATGGTAGTGTCTTCCAGAGGCAGTGGTGGGGTGTGAGAGAAGTGGGTGAAGGGGGTCAATGGTAAAAAGAAAAAAAAAAAGAGTATTAAATTTTATATACATTTCTAAAACCTTCTAGTGACCAATTATGAATCAATAGTCAGTTTTAATTGATACTTTATAGCAGTAATACCAAATGAAGGCAGACATGAGGCAATATTTAAAGCAATTGAAGGAAAAACCATGTGTTCGAACATACTTGGCAATGTATTGAAAGGACTTTTATGTTTATTCATTCTTAAAGAGAAAGTTATACAGATCTAGTGTTTGGTGAGAAAGAGAGGGAGAGCAGAAGAGCAAGGGAAAGCAGTCCATTCAAGCAGGTAGGGTTATCAGTTTCAATATAAATATCAAAGTGTATGTCATACACTTTTCTCTGAGGAAAGAAAAGCAACTGTAATGTGGTTTGTGTGCGAAATGAATAGGCAATTATTATCTTTGGGTGACTTAAAGCATAAGTTTTAAGTCTCTTCTGGAAATTCTGCATAAGCAGCGGGTGTTAGCAATGTTGAGCTTCAATAGTGGTGCCTTTTCTCATCCATGTTATTATGAGTTGAGAGGAGTTTTAGGAGAATATGAAAAAATACCTGACAATTTTAAAGACCTCTTCTGTTACGATTTCAGGGGTCCTCTAGCTGTTTTTCTTTTCACTCTGATTTGAAACACATATACTTTTAAAAAATCTGTCCTTGGCAGCTTACCCAAAGAAACCTATCTTTTCTTGGAGAGCAGTCCGTATTGTTCTGTTTGTATTAAGCCAGATGTTTGAATGTAGTGTTTGAAAGTTGAATGTTTGAATGTAGAGTTACCCAATGCAAGTTTGTGTGCCCAACACACAGTGAGGCCAGAAAAACTGAAATGAAGTTTGCAGCAGAGAAAGATTTACTGCACGGCCATGCAAGGAGAATGGGTGGCTCATGCCCCCCCAAACCCTGAACTCCCCAAAAGGTTTCAGCAAAGCATTTTTAAGGGCAAGGTGGGAGGGGGCAAGATTGGTTGTTGCTAGCTTCTTGGTGTCGGAATCCTTTGTTCTCGCAGCTCTCCACATAGGTCAGGTCATGATGTTACTGTAAACCTCCAAAAAGACAAATGTAATTCTCTGTTCTGCAACTTTTTATCTCTCTATGAATGGAAAAGTGTTATACCTTTAAAGGTCAGAGCCTTGAGAATGGGCTATCCTGTATATTTCAGGGTATAAGCAACATTCTTAACTTGTAGCAAAAGCAATAGAATATAAAGGTTAAAGTAAAAGAAAACAGAGCTAGTATGGAGTCAGATTTGTTCTTCCCTATTACAGCAGTATATGGATATGGAGAGAATAGTCATGATATCAGAGATTTGATTACTACCAGTCAGTTCCTTTATGTCTGTTATTTAGTGCTTTCAACCACACTCCAAGATTGATGGGACAGGTGTTAATTCCCCCATTTTACAGATGAGGAATTTGTGACTAGGAGAGGTTAACTCTCTTGTCTGGCAGATTATGCCCTCAAATTCAGGTCTTCTGACTTCAGAGTCAGTACCCAGTTAACTACCCTACAATATCCTATACCGTCAGCCTTCTCAAGAGTCATTGTGGAGGAGTCAGTAGACTCCAAAAGGCACAGCCTGGACCTGTGAGTAGAAGGAGTTAGGTTTGACTCAATAAAGATAGAACATTCCAACAACAGCATGGCCTACTTTGTGAAATCATGTATACCCTGTCACTTGAAATGGTCATTTGGGTGTCTCAATGGGGTAAAACACAATATAGCATTTGGCTAGGTGACCTTTTGTGTCCCTGAAAATTCTGAGACTTTGTTAAAACAAAATCTCCTATCTGCTTTCCTCTCCCTTGTTATAGCCACATATATCAAATGCCCAATTTCATGGTTCCCTTTCCCAGCTTTCCATCAGAAGTACCTGTCCAGCTTTGTGAGGATACATATGCCCAGGCCAGACCCCAGACCTCTTGTATCAGAATTCCAGCATGGCCTGGGGTGGGAGGTGTGAGAGTATCCTTCCAAAAGTTCCACAAGTGATTCTAAGGTATAGTGTTGTGAACCATTCTCCTTATGTAGCCCACTGATAACAAGGTACAAGCAGGGCTCATTTTGGACTCTTTGGTATAATTTGGCAGCATCAAGGAGTCATAGTTCCCCCAGTGTGTAATACTGTGTTTAATATTAATCTGGCCATTTAATAACACTGTGTTTGTTCTCTTGGCTGGAAGGATACTGTGATCTCCACCAAGCAGGTTAGTTTTGCTGACATTTCATAATGCCTGCCTATCTCTTGGTGGTGTGGGAGTTCGTGCTGGTCTAGGAAATAGGCATTGATCAACCCAACCACATAGGTCCTTTCATATCCTTCATGTTCTGGAAAAAACAGTTCAAAGGGTGTGAGGGCCAGCCTCTATGATTAGTAGGTTGGATATAGAAACTAGTGAGCTGCCACTCCTAGACTAGTTACCTACTAGTTAGCTTTGTAGCAGTAAGAAACCTCCAGTAGCACAAAGAATTAATGGTTATAGTGTATTGTTTTCTTGAGGAACTTTCTTGATAAAGTACTCTACCGTGTTTATAGCAGTCCTCTGAGAGAATAATCTCTGAAGGATTATATACCCCCCACCACGTCTCCCCATGGTGAACCAGAAAAAAAATTACAATTTCTCTAACAGTATTTTTTTCCTACTTTTCAATCAATAGGATGCTTTTTAAAGCTTACATTTCTCTTTGGACACTTTAAGTGACTGATGAGACAAAAGAAAAAAAAAGCCAAGATAAAATGACAGTATAGACACTCCTCAAATCCTATAATGAACTCCACAGGGCATCCAATTTTGATGTATTAGGATTTTTTTTTTATAATGAGTACATTGTTGGAAATCACATTTTCTATCTGCAGGAGCTGGAGATGAAACTGAGCTGACATCTTACCTCTTTGTAGTTAATTAGCAATAGGAAAGTAGTGGTTTGAATCTAGTATGGGAAAGGGAGGTATTAGTCATCCACTGCTCTGCTTTCCCCTTCAAACACCTGGATTTTTTTCTATGCTCTTTGGTTTGATTTAACAGTTTGGATTGGTCTTGTTGGCTGGGAAAGATGAGGGGAATTGAAGAACAGTTATTTTTTAATGAAAAAATAACTGTAGCTCACTTTTCCCCTCCTTCTTGCCTATAGGATAAATAAAATAGATCGTCTTTTTCCTCCAAAGAGCAGTTCTTTTTTTTTTCTTTCTTTCAATATTTATTTATTTATTTGGCTGTGTTGGGTCTTACTTGCAGCATGCAGGGCCTTTAATTGTGGCATGTGGGATCTAGTTCCCTGACCAGAGATCAAACCTAGGCCCCCTGCTTTGGGAGTGCAGAGTCTTAACCACTGGACAACCAGGGAAGTCCCCAAAGAGCAGTTCCTTATGTGGACTCAGACTGTAAGCAGTACCGGTGCTGCAAGAGTCTTTCGTTGTCATTGTATTAACATTTGCCACCATTGAATCTCCAGTACTTAGCACAGTACTGGAACTTAGTAAGCATTCAGGAAATATTTTTTAATTAATGAGTAAACAAAACATTGTGTTGACCCATACAGTAAGGTGTTCAAGTTGCATTAATTGTGTCTAATCACTTTCTCCAGGTAGTAGCTGCGTCTGTTTGAAGATGTACGATGAGGTTTACATAGAATTCAGTGGTTAGGGACAGAGGCAGAGCAGGGCATGGAGGTATGACTTCCTATAGGGGACTGGTCCTCTGGCAGGTGAGCAGGGCTGGGGCCGGCACGGATGCTCATCCAGATAAAGGCTAAATAAGTGGCAGAAACATTCAGCACAAGACTCCTCTGATCTGAGTGTGTTTATTAATATCACATCATTTGCCTGGTCCTGGGGGATGACAGAGAAGAGCTGCTGTCCTGGATCCTCCTCTTGAGGAGCCCACTTTGTACGCAGGAAGACTAAACAAGCACATGAAAACAGCCAGCACCTAAACATTACACTGTGTGTGACTGATCCCAAGTGCAGTGAGAGTCCATGGGGACTGGATCAGTGGTGCTTGGTGGAAAATGATCATTTTTTTTAGTCCCCTCTGTGTGCTAATTGCTGCACCCTGTCTGCTACATCCATCATCTCTCTTCATTACAACGACCCAGTGAGGGACCTCAAGGACCTGACTCAGTTGAGGGGCCCAAATCTGAGCACAGTAGATCTGATGGGCTTCCTCCCATGCATCGTGCCCCTTCTTAAGCTCTTTACTCAGGCAGGGCTTCCTGGAGGAAGCAGCACCTAAGGGAACCTTGAGAGTAGGAGAGGGCTTGGACTGCAGGTGGCTGAAGGGAGGGCACTGCAGCTGTGGGGGCAGCAGGAGCTGGGTGTGGGTGTGGGTGTGGGTGTGTCTGGATCAGGGAGATGGCATGGGGAAATGAGCTTGGCATACCCCCAGCTATGGAGAAAGATGCCTGGTGGCCAGGAAGCGCTCTGGTGGGCAGAGGATAGCTCGGAGGGGAGCATCAGGTCAGTGGCCCGAGGCAAGCCCAAGCTGGCAACGTGAGCCCTAAGCACGCTGCCCTGTGCTCCTCCTCCCGGGTGGAGCCCTGCAGTGGGGTCTTGATGGGCGACCTGTTTACTGTGAGGTGTGGCCGCAGGGCTGGATCTTGAACTAGAGAGGGGCGAGCAGGCCTCAAGGTCTCATTGTCCTGCAGATACAGCAGAAGCCCTGCTCACAGTGGAGGGACACCATTTGGTGCAGCTTCTACCTGGGGATCAGGTGCTATCCACCCCCCCACCCCCCACCCTCCACAGCAGCAGCAGGAGCCCCAGCAGCCCCAGCCCCAGCCCCAGCAGGTATGCATGGTCTCCATCTCTCTTTACTTTTCTGTTCTGCATGTGCACTGAGTCCCCTCCCAGAAGGCAGGGGCTCTGCCCTGGCTTCCGCTCTTCCTCACACGCTGGGGCCATGCAGGCCTGGGCTGTTCGGCTGGGTGGTCCTTGGGTCCCCTCCTGGTCAGTCTAGATGAACCTGCCCCAGGAGCCCCTTGTGGGTTCAAGCTGCCTTTGGTGCAGGTGGCCCTGCTTCTTCTCCTTATGAAAATCTCCTGGCGTCGGATTTGCCCACGCCGTTGGGGAGGAGCCACCACTTTTATAGAGAGTTTGGGCTCTCTCACCTCTGGGCTCACTTGCTCAGCATGCTGGCTGTGTGATGCTGGCCACCCATCACTGCTGCCTGCCAACCTGCGGTCACTTGGCTCTGACCAGAGGGAGGTGGCCCTCCCACTCTCCCAGCCCGGGGCTGTGGGGGCTTCTGCTCATCTCAGTTCAGGCAGCTGTGCACTGCCTCCTGGCTACACCAACTCTGATGAACAAAGGTTCTCCTAGGAAGGAAATTGTCAACAGCCACGGTACAGTAGGATGTGGCTTCTCCAAGGAGGCAAGATCCCAGCCTCCGCTTCTGCTCCTGGAGCCCTGCTTCTGGAGGTTTCCTTTTACCCAAATTAAATACTCCCTCATTAAACCTCTGTCTTTTTATTTCTGATTCTAAAGTGGGGAATCACTTGAAAAACAAAGTCTTCCTTCGCCACCCTACACTTCATCAAAAGAGTGAGAATCTGGGTCCTCCATGGTGTGAACGGAGGCCGGACCACGGTTCCCACTGGGGCAAGAATGTGCCAGCTGGGACTGCATCTCAGCACCTGGGTCAGTGGTTGTAGGCACTCAGTCGATATTTCTATCAGTTGAATGAATGAATAAAATAAGAATTATCCACTTACGGAGATATGTGTTTTCTCCTGCAGTTTAGTCCTTGTGGGGTGGTGTCCATGCTAAGGAAACACAAAAGGGTAGCAATAATAGAAGCCTCATGTTTGTGTGTAGAGAACGGGCTTAGTCCCCAGAACTTTCCCACATATGACCTCATTTAATCTTTATGACTCTTCTGTCACAGAGGTTATTTTTATTCCTATCTGAAATAGTAGGAGACCCAGGATCATAGTCAAACATGTGTTAAACTACTTGTTAGAACTACGGCTTAAGATACTTCTTGTGACTTTAATTCTCATCTTTTCCCATTCCATCACAGCTGAGTAGAGCTAATAATACAGCTTATAATAAAACAGAGACTTAGACTAAATATCCTGTGTGCCAGGCACTGTTCTGACTCCCCATTTTGCAGATGAGGAAACTGAGGCATCGAGTGGTTAAGTGGATAAAGGGCCCTCGATAGGTGGTGTGTGCCCCCTAGGCAGGCATGGCTCGTAGCCAGGGAGCTGTGATTGAAACCAGTGTTTTCCCCCCTCCCTGGCCCTGCCCGGGTCACACAGCTGCCAATTAGCAGAGCCGGCACACAGCCCAGGTAGCCTGGCTCTGACTGCGTGCTTCTCACCAGTGCACAACACAGCCACCTGCCTTCCTGTCTCATCAGCTCCGGGCCTCTTTTCCAGTCTCATCGGCTGGGTAGGCCACCTCCCTGCTTTCTTTTCTTCTTCCCAGCCCACCAGTAGTGAAAACTAATCGTGCTGACCTGGAAGAGTTGAAGATCGCATTTTCCCCATGGGATGGAAAGCTGTCACGTAGGACTTTAAGAATTGGCTGACTTATCTTAGGGTTCTCTTTAAAAACACCTGGTCCTGTGGATGACTTGGCTTCCACAAAGCTCTAGCTGACTCCAGATGTGTGATTTTTCTGCCCCAGAACACTCCCATGTGTGTCTTCTGGGATGTTTTATCTTGTAAGGAATGACTGCCCATAGTCTACCCCTCTGCATTCCTTTACCTCCCTTTGGGGTCACAAGATAAAGCGACACAGGAAAATGCTCAGAGAAGACACTCATCCTTTACATTTTTCCTTTCAAGGTGTTTTTGAATGGCAGTGTTAAGGCACCTATAACGCTGCTGTGAATTGTTAACAGGCACATTTGCACATCGTATCTATCATGCTATTTGCACGATGTTATGTGAAGAAACAGCTCAAAGTATTTTTAAGATATAGCCTTTTATCTTTGGAAGCACCAGAAACTATTTGCAGATTGATCTTGGGAATCAAATTAGCCTAGCACATCGGTGAGTTCCTGGAGGTATGGGTATTTCTGTAAGTGGTTCCTGGCCCCTTAATCCTTTTGATCATTTGCACTGTGTATTTTTATACAGGCTCTTGTACTTTGGAGAAATAAAATAAAGAAACTTAAAGGTGAGTTTGACAAGGGCTTCTCCACACTGTTTGTCAATGCAGGTGGATCCTGAATTTTAATGGTAGTAGTTTCTTTTAAACAACCAAGCTTCTTTAAACCTCTCCACAAATAATGTCAGTGTGCAGATTATGTCTGAAAGTGTTTGCTGGTGAGTGGAAATCTTTCCTGACCCCGTATCGCAACCACGAAAGAAGAGCCTAATCCTGGAAAATTGTCTTCACAGCCTGGATGTCAGTTACCCCCACAGCTGTGATTTCTTATCTGGGCTGCTACCTGTGTGACATTTGCTGTCACTTGATGACTTCAGGTGTCTACATTCAGGAGCCCAGCTTGGGGTCATAGAATTAGCCAGGCCAGTTGAAACCTGATTGGCTGCTGCTTACTGGCTGTGGGATGTTATGTGAGAAAACTTGTGGAAAGGCCTTGGTTTTCTCATCTGTAAAATGGGGATGACATCCTGTAGTAAAATGGTTGTGAGCAATATCTGTGTGCCTGTCTTCATAGCAGCATTATTCACAATAGCCAAAATGTGGAAGCAGCGCAAGTATCCACTGACAGATAAATGGATGCACCAGATGGGGCACATACATACAATGGAATAGTATCCAGCCTTAAAAAAGAAGGAAATTCTGACACATGCTTCAACGTGGATGAATCTGGAGGACATTCCGTTGAGTGAAATAAGCCAGTCACAAATGGACAAATACAATATGATGCCACTGACATGAGGTACCTAGAGGAGTCAGATTCACAGAGACAGAAGTAGAATGGCGGTCCCCTGGGGCTAGGGGAAGATAAAGTTGGGGAGTTAGTGTTTAATGGATATAAAATTTCAGTTTTGCAAGATAAAAAAAGTTCTGGAGATGGTTGATGGTGATGGTAGCACAATGATGTGATTGTACTTAATGCCACTGAATTGTACACTTAAAAATAGTTAAGATGGTAAATTTTATGTTGTGTGTATTTTACCTCAGTAGAGAAAAATTGGGAAAAAAAAGTTATGAGCATTGAAGAACATCCAGTAGGTAAAGTGCCTGCCATATTATCAGTGTTCAGTAAATACTAACAGCTTTTACTAGGGTTCAGCATTGTGATTAATGGTGACACGATATCTCATCATGTGGCTATGGCATAATTTGTTTCTTTTTTGTTTGACTTTTGGATTTCTTATGGTACTCCACCATTGTACTAATGATGGAATGAATTTTTGTGTTTGTGTATGTCTTTTCTATTATTTGGGGTTTATATCGTTGAGGTTGATTTCCTGGGTCACTTAATCAAGGTGAATTAATCTTAATCTTTGGGGCCCTTGTTTCTTGTGCCCATGGGGTTTCAGAAGGATGCTGTCATTTTCACTGTCACCACCCAAGTAAGGGCGCCAGCCTCACTAGCACTAGGCCTGATTTTAAGCAGTTTTACAAAATGAAATGAGTAAGAAATGTTATTTTAATGTTTAACGTGCATTTAAAATGTTGAGAACTTTTCATGTCTTGATCTACATTTATTTTTCCAATGTGTATTACCTGTTTACATCTTTTGCCTATATTTCTAGTGTGGTTTCAGTGCTTTTCTTATCAAATATATTTTGTCATGTTTGTAATACATTGTTGCCATTTTTAATATTTAGAGTTTTACTAGTTATATAGCTAAATCATTCATTTAAACCTTTCAAAACACAAAATAGTAAGATTTTAAAGTAGATCAAAAATGGTTTTACAGTAACATGGTTATTATGCTTAATGAATCTTCTTCTCATAATCCCCTGTCATTCTTTTCATGTCCGTTAGCATAAAATCTGTTTAGATGTTAACTTACATGACTATAGTATTTGAATGAAAATTATGTAGGCTGACCAATTAAGAACAAAATATTAATAATCCAATATAAAAAAAGACATAACAAAAATTAGAGAAAATAAAAAATTAAAATTATTAATAAGCATGACATTTTTTACCTCCTTAGTAATTACATTCATTAAAAATAAAATGATAGGACACTATCTTCCATGTATAAATTGGTAGGGATTAAAAACATTGTGATGGTGACTGAGGCTGACCCGCAGATATGCTGGGGAGAGAAAATTGGGTCAACTTTAATGAATAGCAATTTGGCACTAGGTATCAAGAATCTTTAAAATGTTTATAAACATTGATTTAGAAATTCTACTTATATAACTAAGGCTTGAGGCAGCCTCAGAAATGTAGAAAAATATTTACAATCACAGTTAAAAATAGGATTCAGTACAAATGCCCAATGACAGGGAATCATTGAATAAGTAAGAGTACGGCCATCTTTGGAGTATTATATAGTCATTATAACTGGTATTTCCTAAAAATTTCAGTGATATGGGAAAACACTCACAATATGCTGGTTAGTGGGAAAAGCATGATGAAGTGATTACAATAAAACAAATTGTGTGTCATGGTGTGAGTGTGTGTGTTTTGTGTGTGTATGCATCTTGTACATATCTAGAAAGAAATGCATAAAAATATTGATAGTACTTATGTGATAGGAGTATGGGTGATTTTTATTTTCTTTTTTATGTTTCTGCACATTTTCTAAGCTTCATATTGTTTGCAAATCATTATTTCTATAATCAGAAATATATTTAACTGTTAAGGAAGACTAAAGATAATAAATAGATCTCTTTCCTTTTCTGGATTTATGTTCACTTTGCTCTCTTTGCTTTGATGTATTGGACAGAATCCTGGATAGGAAGTCAGAGGGTGTTTTTTCAGGTTATGGTCCAGAAATTTACTAGCTATATGACTTTGGGAAAATTTAACTTATATGTATCCGTTTGCCAATTTGTACAATGGGGATTTCTAACTTCCCTATGTGTACCATTGGAGGGTTGTAAGAATTAAGGTGAGATTACCAACATAGGGGAAAACACTTTTGTAAAGTAAGATATAAGTTCAGAGGATTCCCCAAACCACTGAGAGGTTTGATAATTTGTTAGAAGGACTCACAGAACTCAAGAGCTGTTATCCTCACCGTCATAGCTGATTACAGGAAAAGGATACAGATCAAAATCAGCTAAAGGAATAGTCACATAGGGCGGAGTCTGGAAGGGTTCCAGTGCAAAGCCTCTGTGTCATCTCCCATGCAGTCAGGATGTGTTACCCTCCTGGCCTCTGTGTGTGACAATATGCAGAGTATTGCCAACCAGGAAGCTCTTCCAATCTTTGGTGTCCAGAATTTTTATTGGGGCTTCATTACATAGGTGTGATTGATTGATTGCCTAGATGTTGAACTCAGGCTCTAGGTCAATTGATACTGTTACCCAAAGCCCCCACCCTCAGTCACATGGTTGGTCTTTCTAACATAGCAGACCCTATCCTACGACTGTTGGCAGCCCTACCCTAATATTCAGTGTGGCCAGCCCCACCCTAAGAGTGTAGGTGTAACGGCCCCTCTCTAAATAAGGACACTCCTATCAGGTATGACCTAGATTACCTACCAGAGCCAAGGCAAAGACCAGCTACCTGTTTAGACAAGGCTAAATTCTTTAGTACACACAAGGTGACCGAAAGAGATGGAAAACAAATTTAAATTAGAGGGGTCTATGATTTACCATGTTCTAACACTGTAAAATAAGAGAGGGAACAAATGGTACAGCAAATACCTGCTTCTGAGATTCACAGAACCTTGGGGACCACCTTTGAGAAGGGAGTGTGCTAACAGCGGGGGCTGCAGAGAGACACTTGCTACAGCAGTTGTGTACCACAGAGATGAATCAGTCTGGAAAACACTTAACTGCCCCGCTGGGTATACGAATCTGACCCTCGTCTCAGTGTTAACAGAACAGCAAATATGTCTCTCTGTTAACGAATTTATCGAATGTGAATGGTTATAAGCCTGTTTTTTCACAGGTTTCTCTATCTGGCACCATCTCCCTCTGCAGTGCAGCTGAGCTTACTACGTACAGAGAAAGGGGATGATAAAAATAAATTGGCTCGTACCCCTTTGCAGAGTTTCCAATCTCTAGCGCCATGTCAGGTTGGATCCATAAGTTTTCATAAGACTGAGATTAGAAAAATGAAAACCTGAGTTTATTTTCTCATGAGATTAAAAAAAATTAGAACACAATGAAGATAAATCATCATCCTCAGGAAACTTGCTCGAGGACAACGTGTGCTTTTATGGAAAAAGAACCAGCGACAGGGACTTAGGATGAAACCGTTAAAGTACAACTGTGCTCCCACCCTGCCTTCAGAGGGAAGAATTTCAGCCTTTGTCTAGTGGCTTTTTGGAAACAAATAACTTGTCATAAAATGATGTTGTCAGTAAATTTGGGTTGCACATTCTGTTTCTTTCAAGGAAAAACTGGCCACGCAGAAGTAGTCCGAGTGGTGTACCAGCCAGAACGCATCAGCTTTGAGGAGCTGCTCAAGGTCTTCTGGGAGAATCATGACCCGACCCAAGGTAGATGAGTGAGCCAGTATTTAATTATCTTACTAATTACAGCTGGGATAATTAGTGTTTGAGCTGCATGGAAGAGATGAACCTTGAAATCACACAGGAGCTCAAGAATATGATTGCAGACATTTATTGACGGAGAAGGGGAGGGGCTGGGGAGAAAGAGGGCGAGAGAATAAAGGCACAGCTACCGTCTGTGCCCCTCCCCCCTTTACAGCTGTCAGGGGTGGGAAAATTCCCACAGAGAAAGACGCCAGACAATAGAGATTCGTTCACCTTTGATTATTGCATTATTCCTCCTTAATGCAGTCTTTTGTCTACAAAATTAAAGTGTCTTTCTAGCAGCTCCAAAGTTTTCCTGATTTATGGTTCCTTTATTTCCCTGAATTTAGCCTTTCTCATCTTTTGACATTATCAACCTTTTTTTTTCTTTTAAATGTCTGTGGGTGATTAAAAAAAAAAAAAACATAAAGGTAAAATGCAGTATTCAATGGGTCCACCATGCTTGGGTTATTTACATATTTCATTTGTCTTTATTATATGGAGATATTAATATATTAGGGCTGTAAACAATGGTGGTCAGGAATTTTATTTGAATGCACACGCAAGCAAAAATCTCATGTTGGCAAATATCATTGTAATAGTCAATAATGGAACAATTTCCAGATTTCATCTTAACAGCCTTAGAAGCACTGCTTTGCCAGTGTGATGATCTGATATTATGAGGCTTATGAACTGAAAAGTCCTATAAATCCAATGTGATTTTCATAAACCCTGTTCGTTTAGCAATTGTTCTGTTTAATGAAAATATTTTCCCTTTGGTGTCAGGTGTTGGGGGAGTGGGTACACCGTGTTGACTATTTCCTGATGAATGGATGTGTTTTTTCCAAATGTGCATTGTACTTTGCGATGGGACCTTACCAAGACCTCAGCAGCACCGGTTGGTGAGTCCTGAGCTCTGGTTTCACCTAATGCCAGGGTGGTTTGCCAGAGGGCAAAGGTCAGAACTAAGGCAAGAACAGCAAAATGATCAATGAGCCAGGATCAGGCAGGTCCAGGATCCAGGCACATCCAGCAAGGTGGGCGAAGACTGGAAAGGAGGCCAGGAGCAGGCTCTCCATGATAGTGAAGTCTGGTTGACATGGCGGGATGAGTGTCCGGTGGGGGAGCACTGAGGTGTGGGGCAGGGGAAGTAGAGGACTGGTAGGGCAAGAGTACTATCATCAGAAGGATCCGATGCCATCCCCGTTTGGACTACTGGACCGTCACCTCATATGAGAATGGCAGGCCTAATGGCTTAGACACATGTGGCCAATGGGAAACTGACTGGTAAGCATCATAAATAAGGGTGGTGACAGCCAGGAACTCATGTTGGGAAGCCTTTGATCCAGATGGAGCTGCCTTTCAGCCTCTTGGCTCTCAAAGCCAAGGGTCAGGGCAGGATGCTGAGGGCTCCAAAGTTCTAAGTGGAGACACCTGTCAGGAGCCAAGGCAAGCTCCTGCAGGCCCATAAGGCTGGGTATGTGGCCTTGGCCTGGCCATCCATAATGCCATGTCCTGATAGAACCACCTTATGCTTGGCCTCCACAAAATTTCAAAGAGGGTGAAGTCTGTCATCCACTTCTCTCTCCTTCTCTTAATGTCTTACCCATTTGATCACATCTTTACTAGCACACCTCAGTTATTAGGTCACTAGTTCTGGCCCCTGAATCTCAGGGGAATTCCACCTTCAAAAGAACTTTAGGAGAACCTCTTGTTCTCCCCATCCCATGGATCAGATTTGTCTCAACTTTGCCTCAGTCCTCTTTGAAATTCTTGGTTTACTATCTGCATTATTGATAATTTGCTAGGGCTGCCATCATAAAGTATCACAGACTAGGTGGCTTCAACAACAGAAGTTAATTTTCTCACAGTCCTGGAGCCTGGGAGTCTGAGTTGAAGGCATGGGCAGGGTTGGTTTCACCTTGGCATGTCGATGGCTCTCTTTTCCTCATGCAGTCTTCCCTTTGTGTGTGTCTGTGTCCTAATCTCCACTTCGTGTAAGAACACCAGCCAAATTGGATTAGGGCCCACCCAAGTGACCTCATTTAATCTTAAAGACTCTGTTTCCAGATTAAGTTACACTCTGAAGTACTGGAGGTTAGGGCTTCAACATGTGCATTGTGGGAAGAGGTGGGACATACTTTAGCCCATAACACTGTTCAACAATGTAATAGGTTGATGTGCTGTTCTTCCAGAGATATTTCTTTTTCTAACAGGGTATTTATAGGCCCATAGACTGGAAGAGACTTTAGAGGTCATCTGGTTAAACTTCAGCTTCAATTCTGTGTCAGAAGATGAAGTTGCTAATGATGGGGGTCACAGGCATTGGGATTGGAATGCTGAGTGACCTATTTCTTACACTGATATTTTGCACAAATTACACATGTAGGAGGAGAATTTTTCTACCCTCACATAAATATATTTGTTTCTGCTTGGAGTAGTGTTTCATGCAGTATATACAATCACACATATTAAATCACAAGATATCTGATCTTCCCACATTATTATTAGAATTACTTTTTTAGCTAGTTGAGCATGGTAACAATCTCTTTCTGCCTTGTAGGGTTTCCTGTGACCCTTCTGGAAATAGGGCCAATGGACTGATCATGTGATCTAGGCCTGATCAATCACAGTATCTTATTCATGTTGTCAGCAGTGTTTGATCCAAAGAATAGGCATGTGACCCAAGCAGAACCAACTAGAGTCCTTCCCTGGGGCTGCTGTACATTCTCGCTTTGTTGCAGGTGCCAGGGTAGAGGTGCTCTGTGTGGGGGATGGTGCATCCCCCAGGGAAGCAAGGAAGAGAGATGAGCAAAGGTACTGAGAGAGGAGAAATGGAAGGAGAAAACCCGCAGGAGGCTCTGAGGCCCCAGGCCTCCTCACTCCTGCAGCTCTCCCTTCAATTCTGAGAGCTCTCCTGTAAGCTATTCAAGCTAGGAGAGCTTCTAGGTATTCCCTTCCTTTTTGTAACTTGAGCTAGTTTGTTGGCTTTATGTTACTTACATCAACAACAGAAACCCTAACGAATCTACTTACTCAATTTAAACAATGAGCATTATGCTGGATCATTATATTCAGTAACCGTTAGTTAACCATGTTCGTCTGGCTTGATAAATCAGAGGTCTGAAGGCATTTGAATGGTTTTACCGTTGACTCAGACATTGAGGGGTGGACATTGAAAATTGCTTCTTCAAAACCTGTTGGTGGTTTGATTGGCGCTTCCTTGGTAATTCAGAACTAAGAATTAGGATTTAGGATTTGGGATATATGGCCTGAGAACGTATCAGATGCCATCTCGATATTCCTGAACTATTGTGTAAGGTAATCAGTCATTAATGATGTTAATCTCATGTCTGCTCTTTTTGCCAGGAACTCTGCTAAGTGGTGCTAGATCACTAAGTGGTTTGGAATAAGCGGCAGTATCCAACATTTTGGTTAACACACAGGGAAAATACATTCTTATAGGAAGAAAATAGTTTAATCCCAATAAACTGAGATCAAATGCGCATTCAGATAAATGTGTGTAAGATCACAGACCAAAATGTTAACCTGAAATAATTAAAACATGTATTGGTTAACGCTGGGACGTTAAAAGCAAAAACATAAGTTCAGAAGAATTCTGATATCAATGGATTTCACAGTCCCAGGGAACTCTGGAGGTCTAAAACATGTAGTCATGTGTAATTTTCCCAAGGTAAGAATTTGAAGTCCACTCTCTGAAGGATGGGCATGTGGCAGGAGATAGCTGGGCTGCAGTTAAACTTGGCCATCTGACCACAACTTCTTAATTCTCTACCTGAAGTCACATGGTGACTCATCATATTTCACAGTGAAAAGTGGCCCAGAAAAGAAAAGCACGCAGTAGAGCAGATAGGGGAAGTAGAGGTGTGTAAGACTGATTACTCTTACTCAGAAAATGGACGTTTCTAAAGACAGAAGCATGTTGGATTTGGTGGAGACCCTGGTCTGTGAAGTAATAGTCCATTGTAGGTTCTTTTCAGAGACAAGAGTAAGTGACTCCTCAACCTGCTTGAGGAATGCTTTTACCTGTACCAGAATTACTTATCAACAAAAAGACAAAACTTAAGTGAAAATTGAGAAGGCATTGATCTTGGAAGTGATGATAAGCCTGCCCGGGACACACTTGATTCTCAGCAGCAATAGGACTTGACAGAAATGTATTTTAATCAGCATGTTGAAAGGCTTTACTGCCTTGATTATAAAGTCATTAAGGATTTGCAGGGGCCACTTAACATTTTTAGTTATAACTTACTTCATTTTGTGGGAGAAGCAATATCCTAGAATGGTGTTTGCAAATGTGGGGGTTCTGGCTCATGACAAGGGTCTGTTATAGTAGAAAGAAGAATTTAAGCTTAAGTTCCCTTTCAGTTAAATCAGATCTTCATGGCATAGACCAGACAGAGAAAATCCTGCACGGTCTTCCCTGCTTCAAGGTACTAAAGCAGCTCTCACAGTGTCTGTCCCAGTGGAAAGGAGGAAGTCCCCATGGCCCACCATTTTGAAGGGAGCGAAGCTGGTAAGCGCTATCAGAAAGTGTGGGCTTTTAAAGATATAGGGGCCCAGAGACCTGACATTCCACGGCCAACAGGCAGTGAGTCCTGAGAGAGGCTGCTCAGTGGATTAGCTGCAGGTGAAATTTACAGATGATTGGCCAGTGAGTGGAATAGTCTTTTCTTTTAATTTACCTCAAAACCTCCGCTTTTGCCGAAGCATTCAGATACCACAGTTTAAACTAATACGTCCTCTTCTGGCTTTGTCTTACTCATGGGACAAATACAGTTCCTCCAGGCTGCCAAGAACAGGACAGAGTGCTCCTTCCTGACCATGTGGTCCCCAAACTCGCCCAGTCTCCAGATGACAGGGCAGAACCCAACATTTAGATCTGGGTTCTGGCCCCAGCTGGACCTCTTCCCAACTCTGGTTTTCTCATCTACAAAAAAGGGATAGTAATGTCTATCCTGCATACTTCTCGGGTTGTCATAGGAATGAAATGAAATCTTGTGAAAATCACTTGAAAATGGTCCAGAACCACGCAGGTAGCCGCTTTGTAGTTGTGTTCTCAACACAACAATGCAGTTTCACCGATTTATTTATTTATTTATTTATTTATTTATTTATTTATTTATTTTTATATCCTTGATTTCTGTGGGAAAATATTTACCCTCTGCCTACTGAAGTGTGGGTTTTCTACCCACAGGGTTTCTTTTGTACTTCCTGCTAGTTGGAAAGATTTCAGCATTGTTTGTGTTCTCGTTCTGTGATGAAACTGCTGGCAGTGATGGTGATGAGGTTGGTGGACAGAAATCTCTTATGTTTGCTGCTGACACAGTCCTCAGAAGAGCCAGATAAGATCCCAGCTTCTCATGCTTGCTCTGTATGTCTGTACCTAGCAAGATCTGTGCGTGAATTCCATCATTTCAGTCCTCCTATTCCTGCATGAGGATGCAAGGCCAGATCCTATACCTTGGGCCAAGCCACAAGCACACAAGTGCACTGTGTGAAGACTCAGCTTTGTCTGACTTGATCCCATAAACCTGACTTCTTGATTCCAACCTGTTTCATTCTCCTTGATCCTGGAGAAAGGACAGCACCATTTATGAAGCACACCTTAATGGGCCAGATTTAGTGGTAGATGCTTTATGTCTATCATTTCATTTAACCCTTACCATAACCTTATGAACTGGGGTTCACTGTCTTCATTTAACAGAAGGGAAGAAATGAGGTTCCAGAAGACTGACAATCTTGCTTTGATGTTGTTGGCAGTATTTGGACACAGCTCTGACTAAAGCCCAAGTCTGTTTTCTTTCCCTTACTCCAGAGGGGTCCATGCTTCCTGACTAGGAGGACCTCTTCTAAGGATAAACATTTTTCAGGATCCCCCATGTGATATAATTGTGCCGTTAGTAACCTTTTTAAAACAAATATATGAAAATGCTACTGCAAAATTTAATCACACTGTAAATTGAATGCCTATTTTATTAACCAGTGCAATGTCACATACCTCTGGAAAATGGAAATGCTCACATGCATAATACATTCCACAGCCTCTAGGCCATGCCTGCTACACAGTTGGATTTGTGGACCTCTAGTAGTAGCTCTAGGCCTGCCCAGGGACTGGGGTCACAGGTGGGGAACTGCTTGTGTACTCCTGAGGGAGTGGTGGCCTTTCTGCAGAGGCCTGCTGGCTGAGACTACGAGCTGACCCCAATTTCAGTTTCTCCACTTCGGAAGGATTGGAATTTTAGCTGGATGTGCAGCCAATAAAGACTAAATTTCCCAGACTCCTTATGACTAAGTATAGCCACGTGTCCAAAATCTGACTACCAGGGCATGAGTACCAACGATGGTGTCAGCTTCTGGGTTGGGTGCACTTAGAGGAAAAGCCACTCTCTTCTTCTTTCTCCCTTCCCACAAGAGGCTTGTGGATGCTGTGATGAACTGTCTTGGATCACCGATTGGGGGCCTCACTGACTCTGGAGTCTCTGGTCTTGTAGCTCCTTGTAATTGAGGACCTATTAGATAGAAGGCTCCAGAGTCAGTATCCCAGGCTGGACTCTTTATGCAAGAACTTCTTTAAGCTATTGTTATTTTGGTTCATTTTAGGCCTTCTTCTTTTCTTTTTTTTTTAATTCTTACAACAGCTGAACTCATCCTTACTAAAATAGCCTTCAACTATAAGCTGGTGATGAACTCCCAGTCACTCCTCTTAAGATCTTAATTAAAATGCTTCCTTAATTAAAACATCTTTAATCAAATTTGTTAAGAGTATGAACTCTGGGGTTAGAGGATATGGCTTTACCCAGGCCTGCCACGTACTAGCTCTGCGGCCTGGGGAAGTTACGTCACTCCTGGCCTCCTTTCTCTCTGTCTCTGCCTGACCACCAGGTCCTGGTTCTCATTCCTCTCATCTTGCTATCACAATATCCTCCTAACCAGCCTTGCCCTTCCCCAATCCAGTACCCATAATGACCTGTCAAAAACACAGAACAAAAGTATGTCCCTCTCCTGCCTTTTCTTTGGGATGATATACAGACTCTTTACCTCGGATCACCCAATCGGGGCCTCCTTCTTCAACCTCAGGCCTGGCTGCTCTTCCCCTTCCCCACCCCCACCTGCTGCATTTCTGCATCGTGGCCTTCATTCACCCCATTTCTAGAAGACACAGGTGCTCCATCTGCCCACTGCTCTTGGCGTGATTGACTCCTTCCTTTCCTTCAGCTTAAAGAGTCATGTCCTTAGAGAGGTCTTCGGTGACCCGCCCTAACTCTCCAGCCCTCCTCCCGGCTGGCTTTCACCATCACTGCTCTCCCTTTTCTTCCTAACACTTATCACAAGATGAAATGATTTGTCTGTTTACTTGCTTATTAACTTTCTCCTCTTCTAGAAAGTAAGCTTCATATGAAATATTTTTTCATTGAACAAGCGAAATGTAAAATGGTGTATGGAGGAATGTAGTCTTTTTGTGCAGAGCCCAGTGTCGGGCACAGAATAAGCACGTCGTATATAACAGCCACCATCTTTATCCTGCCCGTGTAAGAGCCATTTTACCAGCTCCCATTTGTTTGCCTTGCTCTCTCTTGAACCCCAGTATTTCTCCATTTTTTCCCTCTCATTTTCCCCATCTTACGTTGTGAATACCTTTGATCATTTCCTACGATTGTTTCATACCCTTTATCCTCAATCGACTGCCCAGCATCCCTTTCCCTCGCACGCCCACCCTCCACCCTCCACCCTCCACCCTCCTACAGGGAGCTTCCAGTTGTCCTTAGTAGCTGCATCTAGCTGTCCCCATGGGCCACACTGTCTCTGGTGTTGGTTTCACAGAGCCCTAGGATCACACACCCTGGCTTGCTGCCATTCCCTCAGAGCCAAGAGTAGGGGATTAATGTGGTTCCTCAGCCCGGTAGTTGGGACTAGAGACTGCAAGGACTCTCTTCCATTCAGTGCCCGTGGATCACACATCCCCCCTCCCAGCCCACCCCTACACTCACTGTGCAGCGTTGTTCAAGGTGCGTGGTTCCCAGGGAATCAGGGGTGGGGCTGGTCCACTCCATCTTCAGTAGGTTTGCTTCATAGCCTCTTCCCAGGTGCACCATAGAGAAGGCAGTACCCAGCACTGTCTATTGGGGAACATTAAATGGAGAGAGAAGGATTCTCTTTTCCTTCTGTTTCTCATCAAGTTGGCAATTAAGTGCTGGTGTTCATATATTTCAACTTGCCAAATTAATATCTGAACTTTGTTGTGCTGACCACTTTAAGTTGGTTTTTTAAAATAAGTCACCAGTTTTGAAGGACTATCCTTTTTTTAGCTCACGTACAAGGAATCTATCATCTGCAAATAATTAGACAGTGGGAATTATATTGTATTGCTAATGAGCAGATGTGCATACTCATAGTGGAGGAACAGCTGCACACATACAAAATGCAAAAACGACCCAAACCCAGCATTATGAATTCTGAAAGGGATTTCATTCTTTTAAGAATTTCAGAAACAGGGAAAAAAAGAAACAAAGAATTTAACTGATATTTTTCTTTATTAATTGTTCTTTCAGTCGTACTTTTCCTTGCATGATATTATCATACGTGTACACAGTATCTTTGCTATTTGCAAATGTGCCATTTACACTTTCAAATCCCTCTCTCATATAATATTTTAGAGCTTATATTTAACATTTTTCCTCTGCTTTTCTAGTACTTTAAGGGTTTGGTGCTTCCAGACTCAATGACAGACTCCTACTGGGTGTTTACTCTGGGTGGGCATGGTGCTGTGTTCTTATGTGCATGTGATCCCATTTGATCCTTAACATAACCCGTGAATAGGTGGTCTTAGCCCCATTTTACAGATGAACAGACAGGCCCAGAGAGGTGAAGTGATTTGCCATGAACCAGTTAGTACTCTATTATCAGAATTGGAATTTGGACCTAAGAATTCAATTTCAAACCTTGTGTTATTTCCATTGTATGATATGTGGTCCTGCATTGTTACAAGATGCTTTCAGCCAACAGAAAAGACAACCACACCATAAATGGAAACAGCAGCACATTATCCAATGGAGAGTATCTGTCCTCACAAGCTCCTTGTAATACCTATTACAGTTTTATAATCTGTTAAGGATTTTTGAGATGAAGAAGTTCAATAGGCTTTTTTTTAGGCTATAAATCAAAATTTATTTTTAATGGATAGTGTGGTAGTGGATGTTAGGAATGCTCATCTTTTGGCAGCCTATACAAAAGGCAGGTATCTAAGAATTTCCTTTGAAAGATGTGCTTGGGTCAGTAAGTTCAAATAGGCTTTTGAAAACTTTCAACCAGGAAGAATTCCACATATTTTAGATAGGAGAGGTTAGGTCATTTAAACTTTGCTGATCAATTCCTGAAATAACATAAAATCAATAAGAAGAAAGGAAGTCAGAAGAATTACATTACTTCACATAAAAGAGTAATAAATTAGATAAGAGGGAAAAAAATCAAAGCCGATAACATTGGCAGGAACTAGAATTTCCAGGTTCTTAAGTGGCAGGCTAGGCTATTCAGATCAGCTTCCCATCAGAAACAAATCAAAAGTTGGATAAGATATAAAAACATATTAAAAGTATCATATCAAAATGCTGACAAAATGATTAAGAATTACTATGTTAAAATTGAGGGCAACACAGGAATCCAGACTGGTAAGCAGGGAACTAAAATACCTTTGCTCTATTATTTGCCAATTCCAGAAGAGTTGAGTCTTAAGGGCCTTATTAATAGAGGGTGTGACCAACACAATTAAAACACTTGATCTAATGGACAAATATGAAACACTATACCCTATACTTTCTTAATCACACATGGAAATGTGCTAAGCCATAAAGTCTTAATATGTTGCAAAGGGACTAAAATCACAGAGATTATGTTTCTCTTATCATAATGTGATTATGCTGGAAATCAATAGCAAAAAGATATGTAGAAAATCCTTTTAAGTTAGAATAGAAGAAATTTTCTAATTATCTTATGGGTCAAAGATAAGCCATAATAGAAATTAGAAAATATTTTGATTGACTGGTAGTTAAAATACAACACTTCGAAACTTATATGGCATGGCTAAAGCCATTCTTAAAGGGAAATATAGAGCCTTAAATTCATACATTAGAGGTGGAGAAAGACAGAGCTCAGCATCCATCTCAAGAACTTAAAAAATCAACAACAACATAAACCAAACAATGAAGAAGAAAGAAATAATGAAGAACAGAAGTAAATGGAATAAGAAATTAAAAAGTAATAGAGAGGAGAGAAGAATCAAGATGGCGGAGTAGGAGGACGTGCGCTCACGCCCTCTTGCAAGAGCACTGGAATTACAACTAACTGCTGAACAACCATTGACAGAAAGACACTGGAACTCACCAAAAAAACCCACCCCACATCCAGAGACGAAGGAGAAGCTGCAGTGAGATGGTAGGCGGGGCGCAATTGCGTTAAAACCAAATCCCATAAATGCTGGGTGGGTGACTCACAAGCTGGAGAACAGTTATACCACGGAAGTCCTGAGGGGTTCTGAGCCCCACGTCAGGCTTCCTAACCTGGGGGTCCAGCAATGGGAGGAGGAATCCCCAGAGAATCAGACTTTGAAAGCCAGTGGGATTTGATTGCAGGGCCTCCACAGGACTGGAGGAAACGGAGACTCCACTCTTGGAGGGCACACAAAAAAGTGTGCTCACCAGGACCCAGGGGGAAGGAGCAGTGACCCCATAGGAGACTGAACCAGACCTACCTGCTGGTGTTGGAGGGTTGCCTGCAGAGGTGGGGGACAGCTGTGGCTCACTGAGGAGACAGGGGCACTGGAGTGGGGGTTCTGAGGAGTGCTCATTGGCGTGAGCCCTTCCAGAGTCCACTATTAGCCCCACCAAAGAGCCTGTAAGCTCCAGTGCTGGGTTGCCTCATGCCAAACGACCACCAGGGTGGGAACACAGCCCCACCCATTGGCAGACAAGCAGATTAAAGTGTCACTGAGCTCCACCCACCCAGCCCAACCCACCATCAGTCCCTCCCACCAGGAAGCACCCATGAGCCTCCTAGACAGCTTCCTCCACAAGAGGGCTGACAGCAGTATCAAGCAGTATCAGCACTATTTCATCTTGTGGAACTGAAAATCACAGCTACAGAAAGACAGAGAAAATGAAAAGGCAAAAGACTTTGTACCAGATGAAGGGACTGGATAAAACACCAGAAAAACAACTAAATGAAGAGGAGATAGGCACTCTTCTGCAAAAAGAATTCAGAATAATGATGGTGAAGATGATCCAGGACTTTGAAAAAAGACTGGATGCAAAGATCAAAAAGTTGCAAGAAAAGTTTACCAAAGACCTAAAAGAATTAAAGAACAAACAAACAGAGATATGCAACACAATAAGTGAAATGAAAAATACACTAGAAGGAGCTAATAGCAGATTAACTGAGGGAGAAGGACGAATAAGTGACCTGGAAGACAGAATGGTGATAATCACTGATGTGGAAAAGAGTAAAGAAAAAAGAATGGGAAGAACTGAAGACAGCCTAAGAGACCTCTGGGACAATGTTAAACGCACCAACTTTCACATTATAGGGGTCCCAGAAGGGGAAGAGAGAGAGAACGGACCTGAGAAAATACTGGAAGAGATTCTAGTTGAAAACTTCCCTAACGTGGGAAAGGAAATACCTTCCCAAGTCCAGGAAGCGCAGAGAGTCCAAGGCAGGATAAACCCAAGGAGAAACACGCCAAGACATACAGTAGTCAAACTGACAAAAATTAAAGACAGAGAAATGTTATTAAAAGCAACAAGGGAAAAACAACAAATAACATACAAGGGAACTCCCATCAGGTTAACAGCTGATTTCTCAGCAGAAACTCTGCAAGCCAGAAGGCTGTGGCATGATATATTTAAAGTGATGACTGAGAAGAACCTACAACCAAGAATACTCTACCCAGCAAGGATCTCATTCAGATTCGAGGGAGAAATCAAAAGCTTTACAGACAAGCAACAGCTAAGAGAATTCAGCACCACCAAACCAGCCCTACAACAAATGCTAAAGGGACTTCTCTAAGCAGGAAACATAAGAGAAGAAAAGGATCTACAGAAACAAAAACAAAACAATTAAGAAAATGGTAATAGGAACATACATGTCGATAATCGCCTTGAATGTAAATGGACTAAATGCACCAACCAAAAGACACAGACTGGCTGAATGGATACAACAACAAGACCCATATATATGCTGTCTACAAGAGACCCACTTCAGACCTAGGGACACATACAGACTAAAAGTGAGGGGATGGAAAAAGATATTCCATGCAAATTGAAATCAGAAGAAAGCTGGAGTAGCGATACTCATAACAGATAAAATAGACTTTAAAATAAAAAATGTTACAAGAGACAAGAAAGGACATTACATAAAGATTGAGGGATCCATCCAAGAAGAAGAGATAACAATTATAAATATATATGCACCCAATATAGGAGCACCTCAATACATAAGGCAAATGCTAACAACTATGAAAGAGGAAATGGACAGTAACACAATCATAGTGGGAGACTTTAACACCCCACTTACACCAATGGACAGATCATCCAGACAGAAAATTAATAAGGAAACACAAGCTTTAAATGACACAATAAATCAGCTGGATTTAATAGATGTCTATAGGACATTACATCCAAAAACACCAGATTACACGTTCTTCTCAAGTGCACATGGAACATTCTCCAGGATAGGTCACATTTTGGGTCATAAATCAAGCCTTGGTAAATTCAAGAAAATTGAAATCATATCAAGCATCTTTTCTGACCACAATGCTATGAGATTAGAAATCAATTACAGGAAAAAAACTGTAAAAAACACAAACAACATGGAGGCTAAACAATACGCTACTAAATAACCAAGAGATCACTGAAGAAATCAAAGAGGAAATCAAAAAATACCTAGAGACAAATGACAATGAAAACACAATGATCCAAAACCTATGGGATGCAGCAAAGGCAGTTCTAAGAGGGAAGTTTATAGCGATACAATCCTACCTCAAGAAACAAGAAACATCCCAAATAAACAATCTAACCTTACACCTAAAGAAACTAGAGAAAGAAGAGCAAACAACACCCAAAGTGAGTAGAAGGAGAGAAATCATAAAGATCAGAGCAGAAATAAATGAAATAGAGACAAAGAAAACAATAGCAAAAATCAATAAAACTAAAAGCTGGTTCTTTGAGAAGATAAATAAAATTGATAAACCTCTAACAAGACTCATCAAGAAAAAGAGGGAGAGGACTCAAATCAATAAAATTAGAAATGAAACAGGAGAAGTTACAACAGACACCGCAGAAATGAAAAGCACCATAAGAGATTACTACAAGCAACTATATGCCAATAAAATGGACAACCTGGATGAAATGGACAGATTCTTAGAAAGGTATAACCTTCTAAGACTGAATCAGGAAGACATAGAAAATATGAACAGACCATTCACAAGTAATGAAATTGAAACTGTGATTAAAAATCTCCCAACAAACAAAAGTCCAGGACCAGATGGATTCACAGGTGAATTTTATCAAACATTTAGAGAAGAGCTAACACCCATCCTTCTCAAACTCTTCCAAAACATTGCAGAGGAAGGAACACTCCCAAACTCATTTTATGAAGCCACCCTCACCCTGATACCAAAAGCAGACAAAGATACTACAAAAAAAGAAAACTACAGACCAATATCACTGATGAATTTAGATGCAAAAATCCTCAGCAAAATACTAGCCAACAGAATCCAACAACACATTCAAAGGATCATACACCATGATCAAGTGGGATTTATCCCTGGAAGGCAAGGATTCTTCAATATATGCAAATCAATCAATGTGATACACCATATTAACAAATTGAAGGATAAAAACCACATGATCATCTCAATAGATGCAGAAAAAGCTTTTGACAAAATTCAACACCCATTTATGATAAAAACTCTCCAGAAGGTGGGCATAGAGGGAACCTACCTCAACATAATAAAGTCCGTATATGACAAACCCATAGCAAACATCCTTCTCAATGGTGAAAAACTGGAAGCATTCCCTCTAAGATCAGGAACAAGACAAGGATGTCCACTCTCACCACTACTATTCAACATAGTTTTGGAAGTCCTTGCCACAGCAATCAGAGAAGAAAAAGAAATAAAAG
The DNA here is from genome assembly GCF_030028045.1 of Hippopotamus amphibius kiboko. Classification (NCBI taxonomy): domain Eukaryota; kingdom Metazoa; phylum Chordata; class Mammalia; order Artiodactyla; family Hippopotamidae; genus Hippopotamus; species Hippopotamus amphibius. The sequence continues at coordinate 53,588,006 of NC_080187.1, read as the reverse complement.
GAATTCAAATTGGAAAAGAAGTAAAACTGTCACTGTTCACAGATGACATGATATTATACATAGAAAATCCTAAAGATGCCACCAGAAAACTACTCGAGCTAATCAATGAATTTGGTAAAGTTGCAGGATACAAAATTAACACACAGAAATCTCTTGCATTTCTATACACCAACAATGAAAGATCAGAAAGAGAAATTAAGGAAACAATCCCATTCACCATTGCAACAAAAAGAAATACCTAGGAATAAACCTAACCAAGGAGGTAAAAGATCTGTAATCAGAAAACTATAAAACACTAATGAAAGAAATCAAAGAAGACATGAACAGATGGAGGGACATACCATGTTCTTGGATTGGTATGAAGCATCAACATTGTGAAAATGACTATATTACCGAAAGCAATTTACGGATTCAATGCAATCCCGATCAAATTATCAATGGCATTTTTCACAGAACTAGAACAAGAAATTTTACGATTTGTACGGAAATGCAAAAGACCCCAAATAGCCAAAGCAATCTTGTGAAGGAAAGACGGAGTTGGTGGAATCAGGCTTCCTGACTTCAGGCTATACTACAAGGCCACAGTGATCAAGATAGTATGGTACTGTCACAAAAACAGAAATATAGATCAATGGAACAGGATAGAAAGCCCGGAGATAAACTATGGTCAACTAATCTATGACAAAGGAAGCAAGGATATACAATGGAGAAAAGTCAGCCTCTTCAATAAGTGGTGCTGGGAAAACTGGACAGCTACATGTAAAAGAATGAAATTAGAACACTCCCTAACACCATACACAAAAATAAACTCAAAATGGATAAAGACCTAAATGTAAGGCCAGACACTATAAAACTCCTAGAGGAAAACAAAGGAAGAACACTCTTCAACGTAAATAACAGGAAGATCTTTTTTAATCCACCCTCTAGAATAATGGAAATAAAAACAAAAATAAATAAGTGGGACCTAATGAAACTTCAGAGCTTCTGCACAGCAAAGGAAACTCTAAGCAAGATGAAAAGACAACCCTCAGAATGGGAGATAATATTTGTAAATGAATCAACAGACAAAGGATTAATCTCCAAAATATATAAACAGTTCATCCAGCTCAATATCAAAAAAGTAAACAACCAAATGAAAAAATGGGCAGAAGACCCAAATAGGCATTTCTCCAAAGAAGACATACGGATTGCCAAGAGGCACATGAAAAGCTTCTCAACATCACTAATTATTAGAGAAATGCAAATGAAAACTACAATGAGATATCACCTCACACCGGTTAGAATGGGACATCATCAGAAAATCTACAAACAGTAAATGCTGGAGAGGGTGTGGAGAAAAAGGAACACTCTTGCATTGCTGGTGGGAATGTAAATTGATACAGCCACCATGGAAAACAGCATGGAGGTTCCTTGCAAAACTAAAAATAGAATTACCATATGACCCAGCAATCCCACTGCTGGGCATATACCCAGAGAACACCATAATTCAAAAAGACACATGCACTCCAATGTTCATTGCAGCACTATTTACAATAGCCAGGACATGGAAGCAACCTAAATGTCCATGAACAGATGAATGGATAAAGAAGATGTGGTACATACATACAATGGAATATTACTCAGCTGTAAAAAGCAATGAAACTGGGACATTTTGTAGAGACATGGATGGACCTAGAGACTGTCATACAGAGTGAAGTGAGTCAGAAAGAGAAAAACAAATATTGTATATTAACACATATATGTGGATTATAGAAAATTGGTACAAATCAACCAGTTTGCAAGGCAGAAATAGAGACACAGATGTAGAGAACAAACATATGGACACCAAGTGGGGAAAGTGGGGAGTGTTGGGGGGGAATGAATTGGGAGATTGGGATACCAAATTGTACACTCTAAATATATACAGTTTATTGTAAAAAATAAAAAGTTAAAAAAAAAGTAATAGAGAGGATTAAGGGAGTCAGAAATTGATATTTCAAAATGGCTAATAAAATTGATAAAATATTGGTAAGTTGATCAAGGAAAAAATGAGAAGGCACAAATACCCAATGTTGGGAAGAAAAAATAGAGTATCACTGCAGATAGGCAACTTTACATCACTACATTTGAAAAGTTAGATAAGACGAAGACCTTAAAAATATATCAAAACTGGGAATTCCCTGGTGCTGCAGTGGTTAGGACTCAGCTCATTCACTTCCATGGCCCATGTTTAATTCCTGGTTGGGGAACTAAGATCCTGCAAGCCACATGGCACAGCCGAAAACAAAACAAAACAAAAGAAAACAAAACAAAACTGAATAGACCTATAATCATTAAGAAATTGAATCAATGTTTTAAAATCTTCTCATAAAACTAACTCAGCAACAGTTTTTTTGCTGTGTTATTTTTGTGGATCTTTAAAGCTGATTCTGATGTTTACTTGGAAAGGCAAAAATTTAGGAAAAGCAGAGACACTCATGCATAAGAACAAGAGGATGGGAGGATTTGTTCTCCCAGATATCAATATTTATTATAAAGCACTTACTACCTAAAGTAATCTATGGATTTGATGCAATCCCTATCAAAGTACCTATGATATTTTTCACAGATCTAAAATAAATAATCTTAAAATTTATATGGAAGCACAAAAGACTTCAAATTGCCAAAGCAATCTAGAGAAAAAAGAACAAACCTGGAGGTATCATGGTCCCTGACTTCAGACTATAATACAAAACTACAGGAATCAAAGCAGCATGGTACTGGCACAAAAATAGACACATAAATCAATGGAACAGGATAGAGAGCCCAGAATAAATCCACACACCTATGGTCAATTAAGCTACGACAAAGGAGGCAAGAATATAGAATGGAGAAAAGACAATCTCTTCAGTAAGTGGTGCTGGGAACACTGGACAGCTACATGTAAAACAATGAGATTAGAACATTTCCTCACACCATATACAAAAGTAAACTCAAAATGGATTAAAGACCTAAATGCAAGACCTGAAACCATGTAACTCCTGGAAGAGAGCATAGGCAGAACACTCTTTGACATAACTTGTAGCAATATTTTTTTGATCTGTCTCCTAAGGCAAAAGAAATAAAAGCAAAAAGAAACTAGTGGGGTCTAATTAAACTTAAAGGCTTTTGCACAGTAGAGGAAACTGTTGACAAAATGAAAAGACAACCTGTTGAATGGGAGAAAATACTTGCAAATGATGTGACCGATAAGGGGTTAACATCTAAAATATATAAACAGCTCATACAACTCAATATCAATAAACAAACAACCCCATTAAAAAATGGGTGGAAGACATGAATAGACATTTTTCCAAAGAAGGCATACAGGTGGCTAACAGGCACATGAAAGATGTGCAACATTGCTAATTGTTAGAGAAATGCAAATCAAAACTACACTGCAGTGCCATCTCACAACTGTCAGAATGATCAAAAAGTCTATAAATAACAAATGTTGGCTAGGATGTGGAGAAAAGGGAAGCTTTGTACACTGTTGGTGGGAATGTAAATTGTTGCAGCCTTATGGAAAGCAGTATGGAAGTTTCTCAAAAAGCTACCATATGACCCAGCAGTCCCACTACTGGGCATATACCCGGAGAAAACTGTAATTCAAAAAGATACATGTACCACAATGTTCATTGCAGCATTATTTACAATAGCCAGGACATGGAAGCAACCTAAATGTCCATCGATGGATGAATGGATAAAGAAGATGTGGCACATATATACAATGGAGTATTACTCAGCCATAAAAAGGAATGAAATTGAGTTATTTGTAGTGAGGTGGGTGGACCTAGAGTCTGTCATACAGAGTGAAGTAAGTTGGAAAGAGGAAAACAAATACCGTATGCTAACTCATATATATGGAATCTAAAAAAAGTGATATTGATGAACTCAGTGTCAGAGGAAGAATAAAGACACAGAGGTAGAGAACAGACTTGAGGACATGGGGAGGTGGGGAAGGAGAAGCTGGAACAAAGTGAAAGAATAGTATTGACATTTATATACTACCAAATGTAAAATAGATAGCTAGTGGGAAGCAACTGCCTAACACAGGGAGATCAACTCGATGATTGCTAACGACCTAGAGAGGTGGGATAGGGAGGGTGGGAGGGAGGATTGGGAGGGAGGCTCAAGAATGAGGGGATATGGGGATATATGTATAAATACAGCTGATTTGCTTTGTTGTACAGCAGAAACTGGCACAACAGTGTAAAGCTATTATACTCCAATAAAGATCGGGAAAAAACTAAAACTAGAACTACCACATGATCCAGGAATTCCACTTTTGTGTGTATATCTGAAAAAAATGAAAACCCTAACTCGAAAAGATGCATGCACCCTAGTGTTCATAGCAGCATTATTTACAATAGCCAAGATATGGAAGCAACCAGTGTCCATCAACAGATGAATGGATATATTCCGTTGTGTGTGTGTGTGTGTGTGTGTGTGTGTGTGTGTGTGTATACATGGAATATTACTCAGCCATAAAAATTATGTTCTTCCATTTGCAACAATGTGGGTGGACCTAGAGGGTATTATGCTTAGTGAAATAAGTCAGAGAAAGACAAATACTCTTATGTTGTCACTTATGTGGAATCTAAAAAATAACACAGACGAATGTATATAACAAAACAGTAAAAGACTCACAGACACAGAGAACAAACTAGTGCTTACCAGTGGGAAGAGGTAAGGAGGAGGGCAAGATAGGGGTATGAGATTAAGAGTACAAACTACTATGTATAAGATAAATAAGCTACAAGGATATATTGTATAGCACAGGGAAATATAGTCATTATTTTGCATTAACTTTATTTTTTTACTTTAGAAAGTTGATGTTTCATTTTTTTTGAATTTTTTATTAAAGTATAGTTGATTTACAAAGTTGTGCTAGTTTCAGGTGTGTAGCAAAGTGATTCAGTTATATAAATATACATATATCCTCTCTTTTTTAGACTCTTTTCCTGTATAGGTCATTACAGAGTATTGAGTAGAGTTCCCTGTGCTATACAGTAGGTCCTTATTAGTTATCTATTTTATAGATATTAGTTTAAATGAAGTATAATCTAAATGTTGAATCACTACGCTATATATCTGAAGTTAATAATATTATAAATCAATTATTCTTCAATAAAAAAGTTTAAAAAAGAAAATCTAAAATACTGTAAGAAGAGTGAAAAAAAGTAAATTCCAAGTAGATTACAGACCTAAATGTGAAGACGAAACTACAAAACTTCAAGTAGATAATATCATTATGATCTTGGGTTTGAGAAGCATTTCTTAAGATACAAAAAAGCACTAACCATAAGGGAAACTATTTGATAAATTTAACTATATTAAAATCACACCTTTGGCTCATCAAAAAACATCATAAAGAAAATGTAAGGATAGGGAGATTGTATTTGCCAAAGTATTAATAGCCAAGATATATAAAAAGTGGATTTTAAAAATATCTTTAATAGATTTTAAAAAATGCAGACCACTGAATAGAAAAATGGGCAAAGGACTTGTGGTGGTGAGGAGACATGAAATGATAATCTATGCCATTATTAATCAAGGAAATGCAAATTAAGATCAAGTAAAATTTCATTATACACCAAGCATACTGACAAAAAGTAAAATGTCTGACATTAACAGACTTTAATGAATTAGCAAACACTTAGAGCTCTGAGCACTCTCATGAATTGATATGGGTTTATAAACTGATACATCTACTCTGGAAAATCGTTCAACACCTAGTTAAATTGAGGACATGCAAAGCCAACAAGCCAACACTTTTATTTCTAGGTATGTACTCAAGAGAAATTCATACATATATAACAGAATGCAGGTCAAGAATGTACTCAGCAGCCCCAAGCTGTTAATATTCATCCAGCAGTAGAATGGATAAATCAGTTATGATCTATTCATACAAAGGGATATTACAAAGCAAGGAAAATGCAGAAAATAGAAGAATCTCATGAACATAACAGTAAGTGAAAGATTAAAACCACAGTATAACTTCATTGATGTAAATTTCAAAAAAAAAAAAAAAAAAGTGATTCCTGTTACAAAAACCGGATGTGGTTCTTCCTGGAGAGAGCGAGGGTATTGTCATCAGTAGGGACACATGGAGGGCCTCCCAAGGCTGCTGCTGATGCTCTGTTTCTTGACATGAGTGCTGGTTATATGGGTGTTCACTTTATAATAAGTATAATAATATTACATATTGCAATGTATTAATCATAGTATGGTAACATTAATGTGAATATTTTACTAAACTGCATTTATATTTTATGTACTTTCATACATTTATGTGCCTTTCTGTGATCAGATCTAGAAATTACAAAGGTTAATATATTGATTGCTACTCCTGTTAATAATATGAACCATGCCCATGATGAAAGACTAACTTTGTGAATGTGTGTGCATATGCATGCTTGGTACTGATGCAAATGTAAACATCTTATAAATCTCATTTACATGCCTCATGTTCTGTAGGGGAATACTTTGGCTCACTCATTGCTAGAAAACTTTAAGATGTGGATAGGAAATGGTGACGTACAAATTTTAATATTTTGAAAGTTTTCATACATTTTGATGATAATTTGAACATTTCGAGGCTCATTATTTGGTTAAACTTTGTAGCATAAATGGATATGGAGTCCCAGACATGCTAAGAGAGAAATAATAATGTAAAATATTTTCTTTGGCCACAAATAGAATTTCCCTTTCATAAAAGCAAAAACTGTACCAAGACTAATTTTTTTTACCTTTTAGGAAGAAATCACCATATCTTTTTTAAATAGTGTATTTATTATTATAGAAGTAATGTTTTTTCATTACTGAAAATCAGACCTTTCCTTTTAGGTACAGAGTGAGTATTTGACACCTCTCATATAGCAATTTTTATCTCTTTTGAAATATGTTGCATTAAAAAATAGAAAGAATATTGTGAAAAAAGTAGGGAACACAGAATATTTTCTTTTAGAAGAGAACCACATAATATCTTTCCTAGTTCACTATTTTTTACTTCATTTTTCTAATTTAAGTGATATATTTATACTTAATTTACAAATTGATATAGTAGTAGTTAAGAGCACAGCTTTGCAGTTAACTAGTTAGCTAGTTCCAGATCCAGCACTGGCCCTGGGAAGGTGCTCAACTTTTCTCTGAGTGTTAGTCAGTGTTTTAACTTTAAAATGAGATGTCATTTAAAATGGACAGAGTTAATTTTCAGTCAGGTAAAGTGAGCTTATTCCATATTAATAAGACTTATCTCAAACACCTGAGCTAAAGTCCAGATGTGCCAGGAAGGGCCACGTGGGTGATAATAAGAGGTGCCATCTATTGCCTATGAGGGATACAGGTTCATCCACCTGTTGGGGGACTTCAGGGCCTTGTGATGTTTTGCCCCCGTGGAGGCCCTGTTCTCCAGCAGGAGGCAGGAGGTCATCCTTGAAGCAGCACTCGTGTAAGCTGTTCCACCAGCACACTCATCTGTGGTGGTCTTCCTGTGCCATCTCTGTGGAGGCAGGGTCAGTTTAAGAAGCAAGGAGTAGAGGGACTGACTCTGTTCATGTATTTGGAATGTTTGAAGTTTTGAATGTTTTCACTGTTCATTGAGAAAGAATTTTGAACAAGGAATTATGAGTGTTCAAAATCTAGTAAACAGAGTTATAGCAGCTAAGCCTCTCCTTATGCTAATCACACAAAGTGAATTAAATAATACAATGTAGATATACCATCCTGAATGTGACATTGCAGCATGTAGGCCAGTCGTCTTTCTCTGAGAATGGAGGCCCTTGGGCATGTGTAAGCCAGATGCTGACCACAAGAACTTGGATCTCATTAAGAGATCATTATAGTAATTTAATAAACTGCCTAATAATACTTTAATAAACATATCTGATAAGAGTTCATCTAGGAACCTAAACAACTAAAGTGATGGAATATAAGAAACAACATAGACCTAGAGGTGGGCAGTAAGGTAGCTTGAATGAGAGCAAAACTAGATGAATAGCTTGAAGTCTTAGGTTAGTTTCCCTAGACCCTAGACCCTGAGACAGGGATTTAGTACATGAAATTTATTGAGGAAAAAGAAAAGAACCTGTAAGGGAGTGAGGAAAGTGGGGTAGTGAAGGGGAAGAAGCTGAGCAAGGATGTGGCCTCAGGTAGGCTGACCTTGACCTGCTCCATAGTGGAGCAGGGAGAGGGGAATTCTGGAGGTGTGGTCGGATGACTTGTTTCACTCAATGATATATGAGTGAAAGTATGGTGTGGAGCTTCTGGGAAGGCTCTTTAAAGATAGAAGAAGTGGGAGGAAGTTTCCTTCTATTTTTCTTTTTTCTAGTCTACAGCTTGGATGTGATGGTTGTAGCACCAGAAGGCATCTTATGTCCTTGAGAATGAGAGCTGTTTGCTAAGGATAGTTGTGTAGAAAGAAGAAATCTGAGTCCCTGGTGACCATGGCGCCACCCAAACACCACCAGATCACTAGCTTGGTACCTTTCACTTAAGGTGAAAAAGAAATGTAATTCTATCTTGTTTAAACCACTGTTACCTTTGTTCTCTGTTAAACTGATTGCAGTGCCTAAGTGATATGGTGAGATGGGGCTGTACCAACTTTTGAGAAATATGAGACTTTCTGAGAGATACGGTAAGATATTCTAGTAGCCAGGAAACATGTTGTGATAACAACTTTAATGCTTCTTTTTTTCTTGCCCAAGCTATTAAATAATAAGGAAAAAAAGATGCTTTTCTTGCTTGCTCCATAAAATTGAGAACTTTTTCAAACTGTATACATGTTGATTTTAATTTGTGCTTATTCACTTGAAATCTGTAATATGGTCTTCTCTTCTTTGTGGAATTTCAGTGTGTAACTTAAAATGTTATTTTACCAAAAAAGAAAAAAAAAGGCATTGTGTTCTCTAATGCAGATCTCTTAAATTTGGGAGTAAAAAGTGAAACCAAACTGGTAACCATTGAAATAAGCAGATGCAAATGAAAATATGAATACCAAAGACCTCTGATACTCTTTCATAACTATTGGTTTCCACATATTGTAGAGTTTTCACTTTTCACATGTTGCTTCATTTAGCTGCTTTGAATATGCAGGCTTTATAAGCAGTGATATCAAAAGACGTAGTCCATTAATATATAACAGTTGGTCTCAATTTTGCTTCCTAGGGGACATTTGGCACTGTATGGAGATATTTTTGGTTGTCACAACAGGGTGGACTCTGTTGGCATCAGTGGATAAAATCTAGGGATACTGCTACACATCCTACAATGCGTAGGACTGCCCCTTAAATTACCCAAGATGTCAATAGGGCCAAAGTTAAGAAATCCTGATAGAGAATCATCGATAGTCATCCTTTTATTTTAACAGTGCAAATGCCCAACAATGTCTTTAAAATCACTTAATTTTCACTTCTAGTATATTAATTAATTTCTTAGCTTTTTCTTCCCTCTTTAAAATAGCCCAAATACTCTTGCCTCCCTCAGATGACCTAGTTAACACTTTCTCTTCCTGATGCTTTATTATATCCTGGTGTGCAAAAGAGTGATAGAGGTTTTATGCTTAGCCAAAATCACATGGAAGTTCAAATTTTAGTGTAATTTCCTGGGGTGCCCGAGTTCTCATCCTTCTACTCCACCATTTTGTCTCTGTCCTCTTCCTAGGGTGCCTGGATTAAAAAATCAAGAATTGAACATATTTGTATTCTAAATCCAATGGATACTTTGAAGGAAATTTTACTTTACTTGCCTTCACTTTACTTTTCAAAGGCAACTTACTTTAGTGAATATTGATATGGAGAATAACTGATTAATGTACTGGCTTTCATAAAATTTAAATAAGTTGAAACTCTAAGTCTAGTGTGAAAATATGAAATTGAGTATATTTCATAGCAGGGAGTTGCAGCATTATGTCACCTTTCTGCATCTGTCACCTTTCTGCATTATGTTCACTTTGCTCTTAGAATGGAAAATCTGAAAAATGATGCCCTTAGGCTTTGTTCATGCAAAGAGGGGTGAAATATTAGGCTTGCAGTAGTGGGAGCAGTGATAGGATTATGTAGTGAAATGACCCACTGTTGCAAGGAACTACCAGTTCATTTATTCAACCTACACAACCAGAGACAACCAGGAAACATTTGTTAAGCATCCCTGAACTAGGGCTCTGCGGAAGATCCAGGTGTTCATGCTAGCTTTGTCATCACACACCATGAGGTACTGACTCTAGATCAGGGTGGAGGCTGTGGAAAGGGAAAGAAGAATGTTACTGAAGGATTTTACAGAAAACAAAGGTAAAGCTATGTGACTGCCTGGCTTAAGGTTTAAAGGCGACTCGAATGAGACATGGATTACTACAAAATTGAAAGCTCGAGTTGCTAGGAAAATGATCCAGTCAATGGATAGAGATGAGAAGGTGAGGGACAATAAAAGATAATGAGGTCAAGTTGAGAATCAGGGATGATGGAGCCTCTATATGTAAATGTCTAATGGGAATGTGGCTCTATGTGACTAATGCCTGGAAGAGAATTTGAATCACAAATTCCGACTTGTAAGTTCTCAGCATAGAAAAGGAAGGTTCCGTTGGAGGACACATGGAAGGGAGGGTGTGGATAAAGACTGAGCCCAGGAACATCTGTGGTAAGGGGGATGGGGGGAAATGGAAAAGCAAATAGATATAAAGTGGTCAAGAAATAGTGAAAGTCTGAGATGAGTACAGTATTACAAGGCCAAGGGGAAAAGCATTTAAGGAAGGAAGGTGCTATCAATACTGTGGGGATCAGAGTGATCAAGAAGAATGAAGATGAAAGGGTAAAAAAATGGACAAGATTATTTTTTTTGTTTAATCATGGGGATTTGAAAATATTTGCTACCATCCAGATGCTGTTCATATAAATTTTTAATCTGAGTTATTTTACCTAAATAAATTTACAGAGTCCATTTCTTAACAGAATACAACAAAACAAATGAACAAACAAAAAACCAAAAACCCCTACAAAAACCCTAAGGGAGTTTTTCAGTCTGTCTGTCTATGTTCCCATGCCCATTATTTTAACTATAAGTGTTTTTTTTTGTTTTTGTTTTTGTTTTATTTAGGGTGAGAAGATATTTAGAAAATATTTAGCTCAAAAACTTCTGCTTATAATCAAGAAGGAGTAATAGGGACTGGATTTACTCTCTTACTTGAAATTGCTAAAAAACCAGACAAAACAATGAAACAATGGTTCTCAAGAAACTAGACATCAGAAAAACAAATAAACAAGTCCTACAATTGCCCTACCTTATTTCTTGGAGAAAGTTTCTAGGCTGCAGAGTAAGGAAGAGGAACCCAGGCCAAGTCTCACAGTCTCCATGGGTCCAGGAGATGGAACTGGGAGTCCAGGGGTGCTGAGGAAGGTGGGATTCATGCAACAGAAGGAGGGAGGAGAGAAATGCTCAGAGAGCAGGATCTCTGGGGATCTGCCAAAGGTTCTCTTAAGTAATTGTCTGAATACTGACCAACATATGTATGTGATTAAACAACCTGAGGCCAGAAAAAGAATCACCCTGAAGAATTAGAGGGAAAAATTCCCAGAGCTCACACAGGGTTGAGAATACTCCCCATTCTCACTACCAAGAATGGAAAATATAAAAACTCATCAGGCATCAGGTAGAGTACTCTGAAGGCTTTACTTCATTAGCGGGGCAGTTAATGTAGATTAAAAGTTTCGCTGGTCCAAAGTAACAATGCTTGAAAGCAAGAATCAAAAAGATATGTTATTTTTGTCAAGTAACTTAATTTCTCAGAACAAAGTATATGAATACATAAGTAGGAATAAGAAAATATCCAGCACCCAACAAGATAAAATTCATGATTTCTGGCATCCAACAAGCATGCAGATAAGCAAGAAAATGCCGTCTTTAATGAGAAAAGTCAATCAGTTGAAAATGATACAAACTTGACACAGATAATGGCACTAGTAACAAGAGTTTTTAAAACTTTTAAAACTATATTCAATTTTAAGAAGCTAGAGGGAAGATTGAACATGTGAAATAGGGAGACAAAAGATATTAAAAAGACCCAATCCATCCTCAAGAGATGAATACTAAAATGGCTGAGATTAAAAAATATTTAATAATATCAGAAAAGAATTCCACTTCCCAATTTCACATGATAAAAACTATAAAACTACAGATCCAAAGAAGCTAAATGAACACCAAACACAAAAACATGAAGAAAATGCCATCGTGACATATCATAATCAAATCATTAAGATCAGTGATAAACAGAAAATCTTAAAAGCACCCACAGAAAAAAAGGTAATTTTATATGGAAGAACAAAGATAAAGAAGATGGCAGATTTCTCATCAGGAACAATGCTGGCTAGGAGACAGTGGAGCAATATCTTTAAGTACTGAAAGAAAAAGAATTGTCATAGTAGAATTCTTTGCCTGGTGAGTATATCTTTCAAAAACAAAGGGGAAATATTTTTTTCAGATGTACAAAAGCCAGATGAATTCAGCAGCAGCAGACTCAAGCTAGAAGGAAATGTTAAAGGAAGTCCTTCAAGCAGAAAGAAAGAAAATGATACCGTCTGAAAATCTGGATCTACACAAAGGAATAAAGAATGCTAGAAATGTTAACTACATGTTAAATAAATACAAAGATTTAAAGATTTAAATATCTTTAAAAGGTAATCCACTGTTTAAAGCAAAAATAGTAAGTGTATTTTGAGGGTTATAAGATATGTAGAAGTAAAATGTTTGGCAAAAATAGCACAGAGTTTGGGAGGAGAGACTACAAAGTGGAGAAAGGATAGCATTTTCGAACATGGTGCTGGAATAATTGTATATCCATTTGCAAACATCAACAACAAACCACCACCACCACAACAAAATCAAAACAACTTTGATCCACACGTCGCAGCATATGCAAAACATAAAATGAATTAAAGCCCTAAATTAAAAACTTAAAACTATAAAACTTCTAGAGGCAAATATGGGAGAAAATCTTCGTGACTTGGGTTAGGTAAAGATTTATTAGATACAACATCAAAAACATGATCCATAAAAGAAAACACTGATAATCTGCACTCCATCAAAATTAATTTGTGCTCTTTGAAAGTCATTGTTAAGAGAATGAAAGACAAGCCACAGATTGGGAGAAAATATATATTTTTTAAATTTTTTTTGAGGTACACCAAGTTCAATCATCTGTATTTATATACATATTCCCGTGTTCCCTCCCTGGGAGAAAATATTTTTAAGTTATATATCTGATAAGACATTTGTATCCAGAAGATATAAAGATCTCAAAATTCAATAATAAGAAACAATACAATTCAAAAATGGGAAAAAATTGAACACTATCAGAGAAGGTATACAAATGGCAAAGTATCACATGAAAAGATGCTCAACATCATCAGACATTAAGAAATTCAAATTAAGCCCAAGTGAGATGCTATTACACATATTTTGACAATGGCTGAATTAAAAGGATCAATCATGACAAGTGCTTGCATAGATATAAGACAACTGAGCTTTCATACATTGCTGGTAGGTGATGTAAAATGTTGCAACCACTTTGGGAAAATGTTTGGCAATTTCTTAAAAAGTTAAACATAAATGTACCAGCCATTCCACTCCCAGGTATTTATCCAGGAGAAATGAAAGCATATGTACATACAAAGACCTGTACATGAATAATTACAGGTGCTTTATTTTAATAGCCAAAGTCTGCAAAGAACCCAAATATCCATCAATAGGTCAGTGAATAGGCACATTTGGCATATCTAATCAATGGAACACTGCTCAGCAACAAAAGGAAGGAACTGTTGATACATACAACAACATGGTTGAGTTACCAAAAAAGAGTAATTCTAGAAAAATACGGATGAATCTATAATGACAGAATGTAGATCTGCGTTTGCCTGGGGCTTTAGGATGGGGGCTAGGAGTGGTGAGAAGGGGAGATTTAAAAGGGGTATGAGGAAATTTTTGGAAGTGTTCATTATCTTGATTGTGGTGATGGTTTTGTGGCATATACACATGTCAAAACTGATCAAATTGTATAGTTTAAATATACACAATTTATGGTATGTCAATTATATCTCAGTAAAACTAGTTTTAAAAGGATCTAACCCAAATCCTTACTGTATAGATGATGAATTGAGGCCAGAGAGGTTAAGAGGCATGGATTCTAGCTGGATCCATATTCATCCTAGTGATCACAGCTTGCTTCTCTGCATTCCTGTCTGTTTGTTGATACATTCTAGACATTTCCTGAGACTGAGAACAGGCTTAATGGTCTGTGTTTTAGCTGAATCTCTAGCAAGATTCCTGGACTCAGCTAAATGCTTAGTAACTCTTTCCTTGATAGGAGTTTTAAAATTCTTAAGCAGTAAGTTGAAAACGTCTCCTTGAATTTCTGCATTAGAAGTCACAAGGGGATGGGGGAGATATGTTTGTTGAGCTCCTACGTAAGATGCCTAATCACCCTGTGAGGTACACATCACCATCCCCACTTTTCCAAATGAAGCTTAGATGAATCTAGTACCGTGGCTGAGGTTACACAGTAAATGCAGAGATGGAATTAGAATCCAGAACCATCTCATGACAAAACTCATGCCAATTTCTCTGCTTCATGCAGCAGACCATGATCAGGATTCATGATCTGTAGCAACAGTCTGTAGAAGAGACGAATGTAGATTCATCCTCCCGGGAGTCACCCTGTCTGTGCAGCCAACGTGGGTATTCCTCTAATGAGATTGCCGCTTTGAAGTTCCCTAACACAGAGTCAGTAATTTGAGACCATTAGGAATATGTCCTTCCTTGCCCTGATGTTCATTATCTGGTGGTGACTCCTGAAATTTCTTAAAATAATTACCTCACAACAGCTGATAATGTGAACTTCCCTTTAAAATTCCCATGTTCAAGCATATTTCTCATCTCTGTAGTCTGAAGACATAAAACAGGGCTAGTACCCAAAGATGAGCTAAAGTTTAGAGGGCTATTGAGCAGATGAGAACTCATCTATCTTTTTGCTTTATTGTAGGTTAAGCATTTCTTTGTTTTCCAGCACTTGCTCTGGCTCCGCTGAGAGAGGGGGAAATCTTAGATCAGTCTCAGGATGGTTTGTCCCTTTCAAATCTTATTTGGAGAGGTGGATGGAGAAATCGCAAACAGTTGGTGGATGCCAAGAGGGCAGTTCTTTTCAAGAATGCCCCAAAGCCCAATCCTCATTAATCAGTTTAGAGAGTGTTATGGAAGAATTTTAAGCACAAGATGTTGTTTCTGAGCCAGTTATTCTCTTTTCACCTTCTATAGCAAGTCCATTGCTTATTTTCCTGGGATGTGAAGACAGCCAAATAATGTTAATAATTTTCCTCTTAGTTTTTCCAAAGCCAAGTGGAAGGCTCAGTGAACTTTGCAACACGTATTGAATCAGTGTGAAAGGGAGCTCTGGATATTTCATGATTATGCTCACAGGTTTCCATGGAATTCTGTTACTCCCTTGAAACTGATCTTTCCACACATCTCTGGTCCCCTGTGTGTCCTGTCAAGATACGGTGTGGCCTCATGCTCAACTGACCAGCTTCGTTTCCTTCCAGGCCACTTGGCAGAACCCAGTCTTGTCTCCTCACAGCCCTCAGCATAGACCAAGCTTGTTCTCATTTCTGGGTCTTGGGCTGGGATGCTCCGCTTTGCACCACATGCACCACGTACACACACTTTGTTCCATTGTCTTCGATTGTTTTTTTAAAAACTTTATTTATTTATTTATTTATTTATTTATAGTTTTGGCTGTGTTGGGTCTTCGTTGCAGCACGCAAAATTTTTGTTGCAACATACGGGATCTTTGCTTGCAGCTTGGTCTCGTCACTGCGGTGCATGGGCTTCTCTCTAGTTGTGGTGTACGGGTTTTCTCTTCTCTAGCTGTGGTGCGTGGGCTCCAGAATGCATGTGGGCTCTGTAGTTTGCATCACACAGGCTCTCTAGTTGTGGCATGCTGGCTCAGTAGTTGTGGCTTGGGGGCTTAGTTGCCCCATGGCATGTGGAATCTTAGTTCCCCGACCAGGGATCGAACCTGGTCCCCTCCGTTGCAGGACAGATTCTTTACCACTGGACCACCAGGGAAGTCCCTGTCTTTGATTATTTGCTCTAACTTCTTGTGCATCAATCTTGAAAAGAGAAAGAGCTTCTGTGTCAGGTTGATCTGGGTTTACTCATAGGATGGCATTCACTGTAATAGGATGGGGACCTAGTTGAAAAATGAGACTGTCTTATTTCTGAATCCCAGTACCTAGTATCTTGCCTGATTCAGGGGAAGATGGATGAATAAGTGGAAGGAAGAAAAGAACACAGGAAGTCAGAAAGAAGGGCTTTTAAAACTTCATTTTTCAATGATTTTTAAGTGTTTTTGTTTGTACCACCCACTCTGCAAGTCTTTCTTTCCCCCTTTTTAGTAACCCAGTGGGTGTGAGCTTGAGAGATACAAGATACTGTTAACAGGCACGATTTTTCCAAACTTCAGGTCAGAGACCAAGAGTGAAAACGTTGCATTTGAAAGCTCTTCATGGGTAGGAGCAGGGGAAGGAGAATTCATTCAAAAAAAATGTTCCCCTTTCTTGTGTTTGTTTTCCATTGAGGAACTGGGGTGGAGATGAGCAGAGTTAAAATTTAACTAGGAAGGTAATTCTGTTTAAGAAAATGTAATAAACTATTTGGTTAAAAACTGACTAGTATGTTTCTACACATATAAAATGAATTCTGACCCTCTCTTTAGATTATTTATCTGTGTGACACCTGCTGTGTATCTGAGATATTAATATAAATACTGCTTTTCCAGGGGAAAAGGATTACTCCTAGAGTATCTTGTGTGACGTCTTTTGTTATTTTTATTTCAAACTAGTTGTTCTGAATTGTTTTAAGATTATGAAAAGTTGTAAAACACCTACATAAAATTATGTATTTAACACCTACATAATTTTTTATAATCAACAAAGTGTTTTACAGGTTCCATCTCATTTACTACTCAAACAAACCTATAGTTTAGGCCCTTATAATCTTTGTTCTGCAGAAGAGGTTTGAAGCTCAGAAAGATTAGGAAATTTGCATGAAACATGTCAGCGGCAGAGTCAGACTTAAAAACAATCTCTTGAAGCTCTAAGTCCTAGGCTTCTTACAAGAGATTTAGTAAACAGGTTTTCCTCACATGTGAAATACTGTTTTGCGTTCATTATATAAACCAATGGAGGTTGAAAGAAATGGCGAAAAGTTTAATGATGCTAAACATCTGTAAATGCAATGTGTTAAAAATAACGAGAACAGAAAAGCCATAGTTCTATAGGTTTTTCAGTCTGTTGAGCATCAAATCATATTTCCCAGTGAACCATCTGCTTTCAAATTTGAAGCTTCTCTCCATTTAATAGGCCCCTTCATTAGTGAACTGAAAGGTACATGCATTGGAATTAACCAAATACACACGTGTATGTGGATATAGATGTATGGTTTTGGTTTAAGATATTATACTTTCTCCTCAGGATAAACTGTGATGGAAAAATGCAATCAGAATAATACTTGATTAGACTGGAGAGTTAATGCTGTGTCCAATATCACTCAAGATTCAAAGAAATTCGAGCAAAGGCTTTGATGTTTTCTCTCCATCCCCTACTGTATCTGTTGTATTTTCTACTGCATTTTCTTGTCTTCCTTCCTGGAAGGGGTTTAGCCAATCCGGAGTTTAGCCAGAGTGACCAGGAAGAGAGTGCATTGTTTCTGACATGAAGAGCTTTTATTAGAACATCCAAGAAGGGATGTGATTAGAAGGGCTGTAAATACAACTTTGAAAACCTTCTGCCCACGGATGTGAATATAACTGTGTGAATAACTCGCGTCTTTGCAATGGATGGTTAGGTTGGGTTCGTACGAAAGGAGAGGTGCAGTGAGTCTGGGGCAGGGCTGTGGGTAATGCCTATGAAGGTAGTCCTCTTTAAAGCTGTCCACGGTGTGTTGGAGACAGCCCAGATCTGCACAGGAAGACAGGGACAACAGTGGGAGGAGCCCTATCAGTATTACAGTGTTACAGTGAACAGATGATCAAGTTTGAATGTAGAATCAAGGGATCATGGCTTCAGGGAAGGGCCCATCAATCCCCATCCTGGACTGTGGTAGTAGTATGAACTCTAATTGTATAAATAATCTGTGGATTATTTTTTATAGAAATTCATTACCTTACATTCTTGCCCAGAATGATAGCCATGTGCATCTTTTCTGCCCAGACACATAATTTTGTGAAATCTTCCAGATGTTTCTACCCCTTAGGTTGTCATGTCACTACAAGAGCAGCTCTAGAAATGGATGTAAAGAGTTTCATTGTGTAATCCTTCTACCAGATGATTTGTGAAAATATGATCAGTGAAAGAGCCCACTATTAAACCATATCCTTGGAGTGATTCTTAATTATTCCCTCTCTGATTTCTAAAAAGCCAACTTTTATCATAAACAACAGTTTTCCATGATCCTATGATAATTCAAAGACCTCCAGCTAAACACACAGATATTTATTGTCTTCGGTGTACAAGGCATATGTAATCTTAGTAAAAGTTGTTGGAAATATAAATAAATCACACCTGCAGGTTCTCCTTTACTCACATGCTAATTTCTCTTCTAAAAAAAAAAACAAATATATTTAAACAACTGCACATGGGGACCTTGCTTTTCTGCATCTTGTGCAGGGAGGTCTGAATTTACCGAAAATCAGCCATCCAACAGTATTTTTCCTTTGTGGAGAATGTTTCAGAAGGAACAATGATGACCATCCTGCCATTATACAAATGGCTATTAGGACAAAAGGATAGGAAGTAGTCACACGGGAAATACCCTACTTGTAAGGAAAAGAGGGAAAATTGAAGAAGACAAAGAACATTCTGGAATGTGTATTTATCCAGTCTCTTACCCTCCACTAGAATGTGAGCCCTGTTAAGACAGGGTTTTCTTTCATTCATTGCTGTATCCTCAGCATCTGGAAAAGTACTCATATTAAGTGCTTAATAAATAATATTTATCGTAATACTTACATATTGTATACTATAAATAATACAATAATATATATTTTATACTATACTTAAATGAATATGTAACTTAGAAATGAAATAGATATCCTAATTTGGTATTAATCAGTGCTTATTGGAGGGATGGGTTGGTTTATTTTTATTACATAATATTAAATTAATATTTTGATGTCATATTGGTATTGACTCTTTAAGCCTCTTAGTTCCTGGTCCCCATGTAACCTTCAGAGGAGGGGACTCTGAAGGCGGGAGAATGGGATTTCTAAGAAATCAGCCAAACTGGGGGCTCAAAAATACAGAACTGTTTGTTTTGGAAGGTTGCATCTTTTATTGGAGGAGTTTGGGGGCACTTGTTAGAACTGAAACTGATGTTTGAATGTTGCAGTAAACTTGTGTGAAGTTCATTTTACGACAGCATGGGGATCTATAGGGAATCTATGGTAGGCCTGTGGCCATTTAACTTGGGGACTCTATCATTCAGTTAGAAATTGAACAGCATCTACACTTTAGCTGCTGTGACGGTGGAAGGTGCACTGGGCTGACTTTCAAGTACCAGGTTTTTCTTTGATTAGGTGCATGCCCTTAGGCAAACTCTTTAAACTTGCTAAGCATCAGTCACTTTGTCATTTATTAGGCATCTCCAGTGTGCAAAGCACTAGGCCAGGCACTTCCATGTATATTATTCCATTTCCTTATCTGCCAATTGAGGAACAGTAACACCGTCCACACAGAGTGTCTCATTAGGATCCAAGGAAACAGTGTGTATCACAGTGCTTTGCAAGCGATAAATGGTTATGACTTAAATATCTGCATGGAAAAATGTATATTTATAGAGTATCTACTGTGATGCAAGACCTGTTATAAATTTACCTAAGTTCAAAGATACTTGTTATAATTAAAATAGGCAAAGCAAAACAGATACATTGCATACTTGTTTAAGGAGAATGGCGTCAGGATGCAATTAAACAAGCACTTAGCAGGACATGAGTCATGGAGAACATGTGACACTGGCCTTGTTGCCCAGGCCACCCCAGTAATCCTCTGCTTTCTACTTTCCCAGGCTTGCGCCAAGGCAATGACTACGGCTCTCAGTACCGCTCCGCCATCTACCTGACCTCCACCGAGCACATGGAGGTGGCCCTGAGGTCCAAAGAGGACTACCAGAAGGTAGGGTCCCCTCTCCCTCCCGAGCCCCACCTGTGGAGGGAGAGTCTGGTTCTTGGCACCTGGCACTGAGTTCTGTTTGCACGTGTTTTAGAAATTTCTGTCAGCTTGTTGCAATAGAGCCCTTCTGCTGCATAGAAGAATAGGCCCTTATGCATTTCTCTTTAGTCAGTTCATCCAGATGAATATACAGCATCACATATAATCTGTCTCCCTCTCTGAATATTTCTCTTTTTCTTTCTTCTCTCTGTATGAATCTGCTAGGGCTGCCATAACAAAGTACTACAGACTGCGGGGGAGTTTAAACAACAGAAATCTGTTGCCTCGCAGCTCTGGAGGCTGGGAGTTTAAAATCATGGTGTTGGCAGGGCTGGATTCTTCTGAAGCTGGGAGGTCAGAATCTGCTCCAGACCTCTCTCCTGGGCTTGTAGACGGCCATCTACTCCCTGTGTCTTCACATCATCTGCCCTTAATGTGTGTCTGTTTCTGTGTCCAAATTAACCCCTTTTATGACAACTCTAGTCATATTGGATTAGGGCCTTACCTAATGACCACATTTAACTCAATTACCTCTGTGAAGACCCTATCTCCAGATAAGGTCACATTCTGAGGTTCTGAGAGTAGGGGTTCCAGCATATCTTTTTAGGGGCACACAATTCAACCCACAATGCTCTCTGTCTTGCTAGTGACAGTAGATGGAATTATAATAAAAATACTTCTCAGAAGTATAGACATTACATCATGAAATAATTATTTTCACTATTAATTTGTATTATATGTTTAAAGTCTCCTCTAATAGAGATTTAGTTCTTTTAAAAATAACTTGAGTTGCTTTAAATTTTAGAACTGTGTGATAATATTTAAATTTTAATTATCTTTATATTTTCTGATTTGGATCCACATTTAATAGCAGAGCCAGGAGCTACAGTAATACTGATCTATTTTAGCGTTATGTAAAAAGTCTGCTTTGCAGCCATTCCCAGGAATGTGTGGGTTCTCCACCTCTTCCCGTGGTGGCAGAGGTTGCAGTGAGGAGGGGGCAGGGACCAGAGTGTATCTACTGAGAAAAAGGAGCAGGACATGCAACTGATGCAACTCTCTCAGTTCCGAAAAGCTGAGCAAGCTAATGGAGATGCTGATAGGACCCCATTTATTCCACGGCACGTCCCCCTTCCTCCCTCCCTCCAAGGCTGTGGTGTCTGCTTGGGTGATAATATTAACAGCCTTGAGGATGGCCCTCACTGGTCGCTGCCCATGTGGAATCCCCTTTCGTTAAGTGTGGGCTGAATTAATGACTCCCTCCTAATGAGTGACAGAAGCGGTGAGATGTTACTTCTGAGATGATTTCATTACAAGATTGTGGCTTCCATCCCAGGGGCCCTTTTCTTTCTCACTGTCTCTTGGATCACTTGTCCTGGGGGAAGCCAGATGCCATGTTGTGGGGCAGCCCTGTGTAAAGGCTCACATGGCAAGGGACAAAGGCCTCCAAGAACCACATTCACGAGCTTGGAAGCCCCTCAATCCCAGCCGAGTCTTCAGATGAGACTGCAGCCCCAGTTTAAGAGTCTGGCAGCAGCCTCACATTGGACCTCAAGCCAGAGGACCCAGCTGAGCTGCAGTGCAGAAACTGCAAGCAAATCAGTGTCTTGAAGTCATTTGAGCCTGTTTATATTTCTATTCTAAAAAGGCTTTAAGTATAAATTACCCTTTCTCCTTTTTTTATGATGACTTTTCTTTTTATAATTTATTTAAAATTTTCTAAATTAAGATAATTTTCCATTATGGTTTATTACAGGATATTGAATATAGTTCTCTGTGCTATACAGTAAGACCTTTTTGTTTATCCATTCTATATATAATAGTTTGCATCTGCTAGTCCCAAACTCCCAATCCATCCCTCCCCCCACTCCCTGTCCCCCTTGACAACCACAAGTCTGTTCTCTATGTCTGTGAGTCTGTATCTATTTCATAAATTCATCTGTGTTATATTTGAGATTCCACATATAACTGATATCATAGGGTATTTGTCTTTCTCTTTCTGGCTTACTTCGCTTAGTGTGATAATCTCTAGGTCTATCCATGTTGCTGCAAATGGCATTATTTCATTCTTTTTTATGACTGAGTAATATTCCATTGTATATATGTGCCACATCTTCTTTATCCATTCACCTGTCCATAGACATTTAGGTTGTTTCCAGGTCTTGGCTATTGTAAATAGTGCTGCAGTGAACATAGGGGTGTAGGTGTATGATGACTTTTCTGATAATGGTGGGCTTACTTGGGCATGTGTGCAGGCAGTTCAGCATGTGGCCTCCAGCCTTGAATTGCCTCAACTGGTATGTCAGCTGCATAATTTTTTGTCAAATGCCTGACACTTAGAAAGCCATGTATCATATTTACCTCAGGCAGACACATAAGGATGAGAGACCTGTCACAGGACTCTAGGCCAGAAGTGATGGGAGCTTTGTCTGGGATGGTGAAGTGTGAATGGAATAAAGGGATATGTAGGAAGGAGAACTAACAGAATTTGGACCTGGATTGGAAGTGGAGGCTAGATGAGGGGGAGGAGTCCAAGGTGACTTAGGTTTCTGGCTAGTGGTGCTTCGTATGAAGGTATGGAGGAGCAGAGACAGATTTGAGGGGAGGGAGATTTAAGTTTGGAAGGGTGGCATTTAAGGTATCCCTGATATGTGTATCTATATGGCTGTTAGGAAGAGATGTGGGGTGTTCTCACCTTGCAGGGAGGGTTGTTGTGACCATTAACTGGTTTAATGCTTGTCAAACACAGGGCATAACACATAGTAAGTGCTCAACAAATGGTAGCCCTTATTACTATTGGGATTATCTACTTACATTTGATAAATGAAGCCTTAGATGCTGATACGATCACTTAGGAAACGTGGTAAGTGATGAGAAGAGGATTAGGACCTGAGGAATACCAGCATTTGAGAGATGGGTAGGGAAGTGCCGACACCAGACAAGACACTGTGGCAGGCTCCATAGAGAATCGGCCCCATGCAAAAACTGAAAAGTTAGTTCTATTTGGTTTAATCTCATTATATTTAACTTTAAAGCCTATGTTAGTAAGTAATACTAAAACTTACATATGATTATTTCTATGTATTGATTTCATAATGTAATGGTTCACAATCTCTTAAAGTACAAACAGTAATACTTAGACTCTGGAAGGATATTAATTTCCCCCCAGAATATCTCAAAATGAGATGATATTCTGGTGTTTACAATGAAGATTTTAAGTTCAAAAGGTTAGTGACTTCCACCTGATGATTAAGAGGCTAATTTGCAACTGATTTTCTGGTTTCTACGCCAATATAGTTTCTTATCCTTACCTTTGCGTAGAACCCGCATTGATCTTAGATAACTGATACACATACGAAGTAAAATTTAGATATTAAATATTATTTGTTTTAATAATTTCTCCATTATTTTTGTCAATTTGGGTATTGTTAATCTTATATTCTAGACAGTTGTTCTAATCTATTGCTTTTTGGGCGTTCTATACCTAAGCATATGGGAATTAAATACATTCCTGTATATACATATATACATATTTTTTGCTTGACTTTTAAAAGTAGGGTCTATTTTTAAAATAAAGGTTGGGGTCTTCTGTGCCCCCAGCATCCAGATATCCATTGCTGTTAACATAACCACATAGAACTGCTTTATCACCAACTCAAAGAACAAATATTGTCATGTCTCTTTTATTTTATACATAAATAAAAACTGGCCCAGGATTCCACTGATAGGTGAGTAGAAAGTCCAGTATTTCTCTCCTGGAAAACTGACTAAAACCCAAACAGCCTTGACTCTAGACCAGAACCTCCGTACAACTCTCTGCCCAGTTCTCTGCAGTGTCCGGCAGGAGCCACTAGCCACGTAGGGCTGTTGAGCACTTGACATGTGGTTCATGCAACTGAAGACGAATGTTTTGTTTTATTTTATTTTATTTTAACTAATTTAATTGTGTATTTACATAGCCACATGAGGCCAGCAGCGGCCTGATTTGACAGCACAGCAGTGTAAGGGGGGCAGTGTGTGTGTTGCAGAGGTGGGGTGTCCGTCCGGCTCCCGGGCTAGCAGACTCAGGGTTACAGGCCCCCTCTCTGCTCCTCTGTTGGCTCACTGAGAGAGCTGAGGGACAGCATGGCCTCAGAGGTGGAGCCTCAGGAACTGCTCTTCCCTCCCATCTCCCCCTCTCCTCTCTGGAGATGCACAACATGAGGGTGAAGTGCTCTTCCTCCAGCCACTCCTGGACAGAGCTGAGGACTGAGAGCCATGGCCCTGGGGACCCCTGGCTGAGCTCCATCAAGTGCAGAGAGCTCATCCTTTCCTGGCACAGCCAGTGCCCAAGGGCCCCCACCCTGAAGCTCTGGGTCAGGATTTAGCCTTCTGTCCCACCTTGAGCAACAGGAACTGCTGTCCTTTCCCCCCTTTTCCCATCTATACCATGATGGGTCAAGCCATTTTCCTTTTCAGGAACCAAAGAACAAGGTATCTCATGATGTCACCTACCCTGGGGAGCAGGCAGGGCTAACCGTGCACCTGCATGCAGGTGGCCACTGTGATTTTTTGTCTTAGTCTGAGTCTCATGGAAAGCAGAGCCCGTGACGAAGACTTATATGTGAGGACTTTACTGGGTGCCGCGGAGCAGGAGTGAGAGGCTGGGGAGTGGAAGAGAAAAGGAGGGAGAACCAATATAAGTTGGCCCCTGCTCTCAGTGATGGGGTGTTTGGTCCTTAGGAAATGACTGGTCCTTTTGGGGGAAGAAAGGAAACATCTGTCCGTTGGATGCCACCCCCCCCCGCCATGGGTTCCTTCCACACTTCTGGGCTACACACCTGTGGACTCAGGATACTGTGTCCCTGGGGCAGGAGGCAAGAGGCACATGGCATGGGTGTGAGGTGAGACGCTGCATGAGGCTCCTCAGAGTCCACGCAGAGCTGAACAGTGCAGCGGGGGCTGCGGGAGAGAAAGGTGAGGCCGAAAGTATCTGAGCTGGGGCACTGGAGGTGGCCGATGTGACGATGTATAAAGGGTCCTTCACCCACCCCCGCGCGGTCCACCCCAGGCGGCTGACTGCAGTGTCTCCAGGATGATTCAGTATGATTTAGTGACTTTCTGGCTCCTCTGTTAGAGCAGAGAATGAAAAACACAAGTCTAATTTTAGCATCCTGCTACAATCGTACATAATACACAGTTTTATATATATAGTTGATATTATATCTATATGTTATGTAATAATGATGTTGATGATAATAGAACAGCAACAGTTCTGAGTACTTACTAATGCTAATTACTGTTTTAAGCACTTTATATAAAAGGGGCCATGTCTATGTTTCTAACTATATTTATCAGTATACATACATAGATATAATGGATATGTTTAGATTATAGGTATGAATGTATCTCTCTGGATCTTTACATAAAATTGTATGCATTCATGTATTTCTTGTTTCTAGTTTTGAAGTTCGTATCAATTTCTAACTGTCCATTCAATTGGTATAATTGATAAATGCACACCAAAAAAAGAAAAAGAAATCAATAATTCACAGCGCCAGTGAGAGGTGGTGTAATTAGCTTTTACACCATAAAGCGGTTAATCTGTGCTTTTACCTTTACCTTAAAGAGTAACGTGGTTTTTACTAGGTCCCACTAAGTAGGAAGTGAGTCTCAGATATCACAAGTTGCCTTCACAGGTGAGTGAAGGAGAGGAGGAAGCTGGGAGGTGACTCCTGGAGTTGGCTTCCTGGGTTTTCTCTCCGGGGTCACCTTAAACAGATACCTGAAGCAAACAGGGGTCTTTAATCTGGAAGAGTCATTCTTAACAATACTGGATGAGGGTCTAGGCCTCTGTAATCTATCTCATCATAAATATTTGGGTTTATTTCTGAGAGCGGGGAGGTTCTGCAGATGGCTTTCCATCATTTTATATGTACTATTTTCTCTGGTAAGAGTTGGCATTTCTGGCCCTGTCACCACATCCTGGGAATTCATCTTATTTGAGCCCTGGCGGGACCCCTCTGCACTAACTATAACATTGACTGAAGTTACTAATTTCATAGTCTTCACTGGTTTGCCCCCAGTGACCCCCTAGTAACCAGCTTCTTCAGCAACTTCTTTCTGCCACGTGAAGTTGAGAGTGACAGTATTGCTTACCACGGAGCAGCCATTTGAACATAAAATTAGCTGATTTTATCACAGGGACCAATTGTTGAGCTAATGAGATGTGCAGTACTGCTGATGAGCCAGAAACCCAAAGTGATTTTCCATCTAAACTGTGGTTTTCTGCAGAGTTGGCTGGGTTGTAGATACCAGGCTCACCAACAACCCTAGGAAAGGAAGAAAGGCTAAAGAAGTTTGCTAATTTCCATTCAGGTTAGAGAAGGCCGGAGAATCTTACAGAAGAGGATCAGAGTGAAACTTCAACTTAATGCTGGGTTCCTTGACTTTGAAAGGGCGGAATTCTGTTCACAGAATTTGACAGCTGCTTCACGTCTTTGGTGAGCTGCAGCCTTTGCACAAAATGTGGGGTCTTCTTGCCTTTGGACAAAGACTTCATAGTCTTTTGTTAACAGCATTTTCATGTTTTTTTCCTTAGAGTTTCACAGTGAAATTATCTGCTTATGGTATTAATTGGAGGAGACAATTGGATGTATTATTAATTGTTTTTGGATCATCAGATGTAGACAGTTTACCTCTCAAGTGAACCTGTGATGACATTTTCTAATATTCTAAACTAAATAGTGGCCTTTGACAGGGAGGGGGGTTGTTCACGTGTGATTTTTATGTCCTGAAAATTTGACTCTTCCCCAGTTAGGGATTGAATTTTTTGATCACCAATAGATTATGTTTCCTGAAATTTGATAGAGAATTAATAAATCTAAAGATCGTTCTGGCCATAAGACGTACTTCCTTCCCAACTCCTCAAAGCTTCACGAACAGTAAGCACAAGCTTTCCTCTGGATAACCTTTTTGGGTGAATGTTAAATTACCCACCATGTGTCAAATATAAAACAGTGCTTTAAAATCTGTCTCTGTCTCTCAGCATCCCACCTATCCATCCACCCACCTATCCATCCACCCACCTATCCATCCATCCATCCATCCATCCATCCATCCATCCATCCATCCAATCTTCAACATAGCCATAGTCTCTATTTGCCATATTTTACTTTAAATTTCAATTATCTAGCAATCTGTCACTGAACTCTATACAGTATCATTTTAAAGAAAAGTACCCAAAGTGAAAGATAAAAAACAACATGCAATGATTGGATTACAATAAGTATTGTTTAGAATTGCTTCAGCTTTGATTTTTCAATTTGATTGGTGGCTGCTGACATTCCATGGCATTCGGCCACATCCTTTCAGTCTGTGTCTAGGTGGCCACATTGGCTCCTTCCCTTCTATGTTTCTAATCTTCCTCTGCCTCTCTCTTACAAGGACACATGTAGTTACATTTAGGGCCCACCGGATAATCCAAGATAATCTCCCCATCTGAAGATCCTTAATTTAATCACAGCCATGTAAAGTAACGTTCACATATTCCAGGGATTCAGGGATCCCAGAACATCCATGGATGTTCGGGGGGGCACCATTATTCAGTTTACTGCAGTCCTCAGATCTGGCTTCCATCCTACCACTGTCACATGTCCAGCCTCAAATGGGGGCTGAAGCTGGGAGCTCTTCTTTCCTGGGCTGCTCACCCAGTGGGCGCCCATCTGGCTTTCTCTGGACCTCAGGGCCACACACAGAACACGCTCAGTACCACAGAGAGGATGGGGCTTGCTCACCTCTCTCTTGGGGTCCTTGTCTAGTTAGAAGGGAGGTACAAATTTGCACACGCTTATCCTCTTTCAAACATTTCTACGTTCAAAAAAGATCCAACTTCATCCCCATCTTGCTTACCAAAATAAAGTAGTGTACTAAAAATAACAACAGGAAAAAAATCCTAAGAGCTAGATTTGGGGGAGAAAATTGTGTGTGTGTGTGTGTGTGTGTAAGCAATCAAAATAATGTTTAAATGGCTGGGGAGGATGTTCTACTACTCTCTTAGTCACTTACTACCTTGGATCCCTGACTTCTACTTCTGGTCTTCATTTTTAAATTACCTGAGTGTGGATAGCAAAATTTCCTTATAAGTTTGTTATAAGAATTAAATAATATTTTCTATATGTGTAAAATACCTCTTGTTATGGACTGAAATATATATATATACCTACTATAGCTAGCATATAGTAGCCACACAATATGCAGTAATTGTAAGCCCCTTCAGTCTTCCAGTCAGGAAAGTATTTCTAATTGTGCCAACTCAATTGAGAGAAATTAAATATACTCAATAAATATCCAGTTATGCTATAATCATCAAAATAAAACTGGACCTGATAATTCCCTACCAGGAGGTACTGGTCCTTTGTGTTTCCTAGTAAGCATCTGTAGGCTGAAAATCTGAAAATGTCCTTCCTTCCTTACCTTCCCCCCACCTTCCGCAGTAAATTAATACATTAATTACCTTATCAAATATTAATTATGAACTGAGTAGCTTCCAGACTCTCATTACAGTTGTTTCAAACACAGCTATATGAAGAAGGATCTCGTGAAGTGTCTTGTAATAAACTGTACTACACACAGTCACAAAAGCCCACGTGTCACAAATGCTCTTTCCTGTAGACCATGTGCTAGGAACTATCTTGACATTAAGTTGCCTGTTTGGGCCTCCTGGTCATCTGTGTTTCCCCCAAGACCTGGTTCTGTGCTTGGAACATAGCAGATTGTCAGCAAATACTTGTTGGCCCAAACTGAAAAGATATAGCAGAATAAAGAAGCCCACTGTTACCCCTTGTTACAGACTGAATATTTGTGGCCTTCCAAAATTCATATGTTGAAGCTGTAACTCTCAATGTGATGGCATTAGGAACTGGGGCCTTTGGGAGGTGATTAGGGTTAGGTGAGGTCAGTGAGGGTGGAGCCCCCATGATAGGATTAGTGCCCTTGTAGGAAGAGACACCAGAGCATGCATGTTCTTTCTGTCTCTCTCTGTCTCTCTGTCTCTTTCTGCCCCCCCCACCCCCCCAGCACACGGAGAAGAGGTCATGTGAGCACACAGTGAGATGGTGGCTGTCTGTAAGTCATGAAACGAGTCCTCACCTCAAAATGAAACCTATCCTGCTGGCACCTCCCTGCCTCCAGAACTTTGAGAAATAATTGTCTTTTGTTAAAAGCCACCCTGTCTGTGGTACTTTGTTGAGGCAGCCCTAGCTAAGACACCAGGGAGGGATGGGGAGAACCACAGCCATGGGTGAGAGCACCTGGCTGGAGCTCTGCTCTGCCTTTACTGACCCTGACCTTGCACAAGTCTTTACAGCTCTAATTCCCTGTGTATAAAGTGGGGAAGATAAGAACAACAGAAGTTTTTATAAATCTTAGTTTCTAGTGCTTTGAGTGGTAACTCTCACCCCACACAGGGAAGTAGTTCAGCATCTGTCCTCCTATCTGCCTGAGGAAGAAACTGAGGCTCAGGGGGCTTCATTCACATTCCCAAGGTGACCCAGGTAATACATATAGACAGTTAGAGTCAGCTGACTCTGGATTCCGTATGCTTTCCTCACACACTATTCCTGGTAATCTGTGAAGCATTTTACGAATATCACAGTTTAATGGAGTGACTCCAGAGACAAGGCCATTGGCAATGACTTCATCCTGCTTTTCCAGAGGCCCTCAAATCTTAAACCATTGTCGACATATAGAATCGGAGAACCTGCCTTTTGGTCTTGAATAGAGAAAATGGCAGGATTATTCCTGTTTCTTTGTTCATAGGGATATGGGTAGGTTGCATTCTAGAAATATCCCTTCTCAATCTATTGTGTTCTCTGTGCTCCGATGTGAAAATCAGTGACAGAACTAAAAGACTGCTTTTACCAACACCAAAAATCATTTATTTGCATTGAAGCACCCTGAGTAGACGTGGGTAAATGTCAGCTGACATTTTATGGTTTAGGGATTAGCCACCTCTTCCTCTTCTTCTCTTTTTAAAAATTTGTGCTGTTGTTTAAAGCATGGAGTTATGATTTTTAAACGTCTGTGGAAAAGTCCTGAATAATTCATTCACTTACCTTAGTCAAGGAGAAAAATCCCCCTTTGTCTGCCCAGCAATAAAGATGGAATTCCTCTCACACCCCTCTTGTAGCTTTGTGATTGCCGTTACAGGTATTATTATGATCTCTAAGAACTTGTGAAATAAATGTTTTTAAAATGCGCATTCCTGGGAGGCAGGCATCTATATTTCTATGTATGCAGCCATAGAGACAGATAAATCTTTAGCCTTAATGGTTTAGTTGCATCTGGGTGATTATTTTCATTTCCACTTATTACTGTGTGTTAGACTCCCCATGTATGAGTACAGATTGCCCTTTCTTGCACTGTATTTAGAAATATCTGCATTACCCCTGGGCATTTGTTCATTAATAGGGGGTGGGGAGAGAAAAAGCTTGTAATAATGGGCTTTACATATTATTAAACTGTGTGCGTTCACATTTGGGTCCAAATGAAAAATTTGGTTTGTGTTACTGCCCTCTGGTGGTTGTAATCTGTTGCTGCAGTGGCAGGGAGGTGCGTCCCTGGGGTGGAGTTCGGCCTTTGGTGGCAGCGTCCAGGAGTAATGCAGACTAGGGCGTTGCTGGGCCATCAGTCTTTGATTCACCTTCACTGCTTTTCATCCAAGTGCACTGCAAGCACCCTGGGATTCCACTTACTGGCCAGAATAATGTACAAGAAGGCATTCTTGTGAGGA
Organism: Hippopotamus amphibius kiboko; assembly: GCF_030028045.1. Lineage (NCBI taxonomy): Eukaryota > Metazoa > Chordata > Mammalia > Artiodactyla > Hippopotamidae > Hippopotamus > Hippopotamus amphibius. Next base: position 53,556,989 of record NC_080187.1, on the reverse strand, counting down.
TCAAGGAGACATTTTCTTTTTAGGGGAGGTATACACACAAAATAACCCTGACCAATGTAGGGTGACATTTGAGTGAATTCAAATTCCCCATAGGCGACACTCCTCCTCATCTTTCAAGGCCAGCATGGGAAAATGCAGTGGCTCCCCATGTGTGACATATGTACCTCTTGTGGTACCCAAGATGACTTTAGGGTGTATCCAGATGAGCATTGTCAATGTTAATGGTTATGTGTTAATATTTTGATATGTTTTAGGAACAATGCACTGAATGTTTGAAGCTCACGATTTCCTGGATGTTATTGCTTAGGTGACGACCAGGAGATGGTGCCCACGCATAGCTGCATTCTTTGCAGTGATGCGGCACTGGGTTGATGAGCCATTGGCTGGGGGGGCAAAACCCCTATGGAGGTGGGGGACGACTGGGGGCAGCAGCAGCTCAGCCACCTCTCTAAGCCTGAGGTTCCTGATTTATTCAATAGGATCATAAGGGCACTTCTTAGGGTGCCATAGCATTATAAGGTATGGTGTACCTGTCAGGCATCTGTCACGGAATAGGCACCCTCATCTCCCCACACCCGGACACTTCTCCCAGCCTGCCTTCCTCCCTGTTCACATCCTGCTTTGCTTGCCACACTCATTCTGTCCTTCATTGGCCCTATTGTAAGAGTTTCCATGTTCTTCTCCCTCTTGATTATAGGTGGGGCCTCCCTTTTGGAGTGCACTCCATGTGGTACTGTGCACAAAGCAGAGAGTGCTGGTGGCAGGAACTAAGTGCAAAATAATTCTAAGTGATGTTTTCCCGTCCTCTGACACATTCAGTGCATTTCATCTATGGGATGAGGACAGGGCCTATACGTTGCCCCTCCTGTCTCCCTGATTCATGTGATCTGATAACAGGGGACAAGATTAGGTTCCTGCCCATTGGCTGCAAGCAAGGAGGAGAAAAGGTCGGCAGTGTCTAGTGCACTCTTATCTTACCAACTGATACATATAGGTTTGTGGTCTGTGCCTGCCGTGCACACGCTCTACTTGTTAATTTCAGCAGAAGATAAACGGAAGGCAGTGGGAACATTTTAAATACGGTATTTCAGCTAGGATAGGATCTGTTCTAGGGACAAGACAAGAGCCTTTGTTGCTCAAGCAAATAGATTTATAAGCCTTGCCCTGGTTTAGTGTATATAAAATGGCCTTAGGAGTTATCCGATCAGAGAAACTCTGGCGGGGTGTGGGGGGTGGGGGGGAGTAGGAGCCCTTACAGTTCAGGGGCAGCCGAGAGTGAAGCAGGGTTTGTTGTCTGCCTGTGAAATTCCAATGGATTTTGTCGCAGCTCCGTGTGGTTCTAAGTTTCTCCGATTGCCCTCCACAGAGCTTCCCAGCCTGTTCCTAAATGACTGCAGAACATCCGTTTGCATGTCTGCAATGGAGGCGATGTTCATTTAAGGCTTCAAGAAATCAGAGCTTTCATGTTTGCCATGAAAGCCAGAGAGCCGCAAGCACCTCAGTAGCGGAGATGAAAGGACATGTGTGTGTGCTTGTGTGTTTGGAACTTAAAGGACAGGGAGAGAAAGAAAATAGATGTTACCGCTTTGCACTTACTTCAAAATATGCCTGACTCCCTCTGGTGGGACTATTTAACTCCAAATGCATGCCCCCCCATCCCCCTCCACCCCCACCACACGCTCCCCGCCCCCACCACATTCATCTTGGCTCCTGTGACATCTGTTCTGGGCACTGCGGTGCAGTCTTCTCGTTGCCATGGCAGCCGGTGGAGAGAGCCCGCCCATTGGCTGCTAGTGGAGAGGAGAAAAAAAGGCCCGCAGTGTCAGGGGTCGTGTGCCTAGTGCCCGCCTGCCACTGTTTTCAGTCAGCTGCTGGCTTGGCCACATTAACGGAGCACGCGGTAGCGGGCAGAGGCCCTCAGGGACCGCCCGCCACAGCTGTGGACACCGCTGAGCGGAATGGGGGCCCCGAGGTCAATGTCATTAGTTTCTCCCTCAAGTGTGAAGTGTGTGAAGGACAAAAGCAGAGCCCGTCAAGAAGAGTGGGCTGCCTTTTCCTTCACCTTGAACTCCTCTGAGCTCTCTTTTCTTTTGTAGTGTTTGGATTGAAATTCGTGGGATGACCCTTTCTACTCCCAGCCATCCCCACAGTGAGAGGGCCTGGGCCTGAGTTAAGCTGTTGGAATAACAGCCTCTATCAGATTCCATTTACCTTGACCATTACCCTGTCACTCTAAAACGAAAAGAGGACAGCATTCCATTTCAAAATCGACACCCGAATCTGATTGTTTTAAAAATCATTTTCCTATTGTTGGAGCCACCTCTGAGTTTCCAAAGTGTTTGGGATCATAGCTGTAGCTTATCATAGTTATGGCTTCCGAGCTGTAGGTCACACATATCCTTACCTCACGGCCAGGTAAATCGATGCCCCCCGTACCTGATCTCGGTACCTGGCTGATGGCACAGGTAGAGAGAGGTACGGCCATGAAAATCTTGCTGCCCGAACCCCAGCTACCTCTCCTGGGCTCCCCACTCCCAGCGGGTTTTAGGTCCCCACCGATGAGTGATGGGGTGTCCTCTGCACCAGCCACACCCAGGACCTTCAGTCTCTGGGATCTGACACCAGTTGGGATTTGGCTGTGGCTGGTAACCTTGCCTCCTGGGCCAACACTGACAGCGCCAGTCAGCACACTTGAGGCTGGAGAAGGAACTGTCACGAATATTCTCTCATCTGCTCCTCCCATGTGTGTTCCCTGCTACATAGGAGACTGAAGCTGGTAGTTTCCAGGGTCACACTGCTTGTGAATGGGTGATCCCAGAATGCATTCTTCAGTTCTTTGCTTCCAAACTCTGGGCTTGCTTCCTCCCTCTGTCACACGGCCACAGTGGGTCCCTGGATGTTTAATGCCCCCACAGATTTATATATGGGGAAAGTAGCCTATGATGAAGGCCATTCCTCCCGTCTCTACTCATGCTTTGTCATGCCTGTTTTACACTTGATAAGAATGTGTCATTGGTGTTTGCTGAGATAAGGGACTAATACCTTAAGGAATTTTTGTTGTTCCTTGTGGTGACTACTCGTGGTCATAACCTGACTGAAAGTGTTGTATTTATGTACTTTTACTGTGCAAAAGGCTCCCGGCTGATGACAAGGAGGGGATTTGTGTCAGAACCAGTGAGACAGTTAAAAATGATTGTCCCCTCTGCTTCCCTCTCTCAAACTTATTGTGGTCCCTTATTTATTTTGAGATGGTTTGGGCTTTAGCAGAATAGAAATGTAGGAGAATTCCCTGGTGGTCCAGTGGTTAGGACTGGAAGCTGCCATTGCAGTGGGCACGGGTTCCATCCCTGGTTGAGGAACTAAGATCTCGCAAGCTACGTGTCATGGCCAAGAAAAATTTTAAAAAGAATAGAAGTGTACGATAAAATCATGATGGAGAAGGTCTGTGCTATTAACGTCTGCCTCTCTGCCATCTCTGCTCATTCCTTTTGGCCTGAATCTAGAAGTTTGAAGGTTTACTCCTAAATCTTTGAAAGGACTATGGAACAGGAAAAAAATGCCATGTCACCTACCTGTCTTTTTATATTATTTTAAGAGAGTGATTTCTTCTGCAACTTGGCAGAACCGGGACTGACACAGTTGCCAGTGATTCACATACTAGTCATTCTATCCATGTGCTGATCAGAACCAGGAAAGTTAACAAACACTGGATCGGGTTGGAAATGAGGCAGGGAATCCCCACAAGCTTACTCTCAAATCCAGTGTCCTAAGTCACTAAGGTTATTAAACCTACCAGCAAACTGAGTTCCTTCCTTTCTTCCCTCTTAGACTGTGTACAGCACCCACTTAGGGAAAATTAAGCAAAATTGAGAGCCTTTGCATTTCTAGAAATAGGACCTTAAGCATTCCAAAGAATGTGCTTTAGTGGCAAGAATGCGAGAATATTTCACATTGCAACTCAAGTGATGCTTTTATCAAATCTTGAGCTGTGAAGTTATTATGAGTAATATTTTGCCCCAAAAGATAGGATCAAGTCTATAGAGTAAAGATATAAGGGGGTAGATTTTGACTTACCAAACCTACAAGCAACTGTTCTTCCAATTACACTTGGCACTTATTCCCAAGTATTCACTGCTAATCCTCCAGTTACCATCATTGATCAGTATTTAGGAGGCCATAAGAAAAAATGTAGTGAGAAACAGGTTTAACAGTGAGTTTTCCAAAGAGAAAGTTAAACAAGTAAAAGCCAGAGAAGTTCCTGGTGTCTATTTAATTACCTGGAAAAGAAGTTGGTCTAAACTCCCTGGATTGGTAAGAAATCTCCATGGCCTGTGATCACAGTTTATTAGAGACAGCCAGGAATAAGACCACTAGCCATCATTACTCTTGCTGCCCACTTTACATCAAAAAAAATGGCCAAGTTACTTTTTTCCCGCATTTTCTTATCTGTAGTTTTAGACACGTTGATCTGGAGAAATTTCTCTAAGATATTTAGTTCAACATTATTTAGCCATTAATCCACAACATGATGTGGATTAGTGGCTGCATAAAATGACCTCTAATTTCCTCACTAATTCTCAGATTGTATAACATAATGATGGTGAGAGACTATGGATTGGGGTTAGAGCTCGATGTTTTGTCAATAGAGATTTATCAAGCACCTACTGTATACCCGGAGACTAAATGACAGTGTTTGTTTTTAATCTAAACACTAAACTCTTGACACCTTATGTTGTTTACATGTTTTATAGAACGTCAGTTTCTTACTGGGCAATAAACACAAGGTACAAAATCTTCCAAATGTAGATCTAATGTTTGTTTTATTTAGACATTCTCATTTCCTTCAGGAAAGTACCAGATCCCTTGTGCCACAAGGGTTCATTTACAAGTATAGAAACACATTTACCAATACAAACACTTTATTACAAAGTAGCAAGATTCAATAAGAAAGAAAAATAATTGTGGGAGGAAAGAGGAACCTGGTTTTAGGGATATCATTGTGCCAAAGACAGTTGAATGAAACACTAATTTATTATTTTTGTACATATTCACTCAAAGGGTGTTGTTTGGTGTCAGGAATCCACAGTTTAACACTCAAGCACTTGTGATAGGAAAATGGTGCTTCTTTCAGCAAAGTGCCGCCCTTTCTGCTAAATCAGTTGAAAAGTGGTCCTAAAAAATGCACATTCTTTATTATGACAACACAGCTTTGTGTTTTTGATGCAAGACTAATAGGACGTGAAAGTAGAGGTAAATTAGGCGCCCAGGAAATCAGGGGTTGGAGATTGATAAAAGGCAAGTGAACAGTAGCGAATACTCAAAGAGCAGCGGAAGAAAAAGTATCCTTAGGAGAAAAAGGCAAATAGGATGTGTGAGTGATCAGATGGGATTAAGAAGGAAAATCCAGGCCGTTGTTTGTACATCATGTGTGAAAAAGGAACCTAGGCATGCAGACTTCTATAGAGAAACAGAGCAGAAAGTGAAAGGTGGGCCAGAATCAGTGTTTTCCGGTAGAAAGAAAAACCACATATTTTAGGATTGAGAGAACACTGGAAAGATCACACAGACCACGGAATGTCTGAGAAGCACTGCCTCTGTACTGAAAGTCTCTAAGACCATCTGATGGGTTTTTGTGGTGCTTCAGCCACTCATACAATTTTTTACAAGTAATTTCCTCATCTGCAAAGTGGAGCTAGTAATCCTTGCCCTGCTTGCTCACGTTGTGGGGTTGGAGGATCTAAGGGAGACTGTAAGTGTGAAGAGGATCGTCATCTAGAAAATGGTCTGTAAACCATCCGTATTAGCTGGATTGCGTTTGCGGAGAGCAAAAGAGAGCCCAGTTCCCAGTCCCAGCAGCCAAGCTGCATTTTCTAACTGATGGCAGAGCTGACATTTTCTTCTTTTCTATTTTTTCACTCACTGGGGTTCTTACCTCATTCTTATGCAGAGAGATGACTTGATTGCAGAGGTAAAGGTGAGGGTGGCTTATGTATGAAAATTTAGTTTATCTCCTCTGCAACACCAGTTACCAAGGTGGCCCCTTAGCTTTAGCATGAAAACCGTAACTCATGGACCCTCACTCCTGAGCTGCGTTTCAGTTGGATTTTGTAAAATTCTTCCATTACCATCCCTTTCTTTGCGTTTGGAGGCAGGCCCTTTTCTGTAACTTCTTGGCTAAATAACTTCTTGAGATGGCAACTCATCCTCTAAATCAGAGTTGAGTTTGTATCATGAATTGCCATAATTTATGATTCAGATCCTAAATTGACCACTTTTAAATTGCAATCTGTTTAAAAGTCAACAATATGACACAAGAAAGATAAGCTCAGCACCTAACCTGTTCTGAGGCTTTCAGAATTTTTTCCCTATAAGGTAATGGGGTTTTCACTGCAGGTTGTCTGACAACTTACAGAGGAAACACAGGGACCTTTGTGGCCTGCCCTCTTATTGTATCATCAGGCCCTGTCCCACCCAGGCCTCGGCTCTCCCGCTCTTCAACTTCAGATGGATTGCCAAGGCAGCGGTGCTCCTAGGTGATCGCGCTGTCAGCATAGCCATTACCTGCCTGTGTGGTGTGAGGACATGAGTGGCCATGGATGCTGTCACAGACGGGCCAGGAGACCACAGAGGGAACATGTGGCTCCCAGGGAATATGTGGGCCCATCCCCCAGTCCTTCTGAGCAGCCTCCACAGTGCCCAGCCCTGTCCAGGTCATTGCCACGAGGTTGTTGAACTAGATTTTGGAGATTGAAAAGGATTTGTATTCCAGTTCTATTTACTGTGGAAAAACTGTGAGCCATCACATTGGGAATTATTAAAACTACTTTACAGAGTTGTGAGGGTTATGTACGACCACGTTTCAATTCAGTTCCAAAGTACTGATATTTTCCAAGTACCTGCATATTACAGGGAAAGGATGTGGCGGAAACCACAATCTAAAAACATGTATGTGAAAAGAATGTAACATTGTATTACAGTTATACATACATACACATGTATGTATTAATGTGTGTGCATATGTATGTATGTATAACTGAATTACTTTGCTGTACAGCTGAAACATTGTAAATCAACTATACTTCAATTAGAAAATAAATACAATCTAAAAGCATGTCTTCCTGACCGCTCAGAGCTTGGAAGCACATTCTGCATCAGCTTGGCTGCATTTATTGGTTGAGTCTCCAGTTAGCTTCAGGTAGATAGCAATGCTCATGATGTAATAAAAATGCTATTTTTTCCAGGAAAGAAAGGCAGAGAAGAAAGCCAACTAGTAGTGCTGGTGTATAAAAGACTTTCAAATGTGAAATGACTTATCCAACTAATGATATAGCTGTGTAAAAGCCAAGCTAGAAGTTGACTATTTGTAGGGTTCTACGAATTCTGGAGTCCCACCTAGACCTACTGAATTAGAATCTTCAGGGGTGGAGCCAAGAATTGTGAAATTTTTAAAATTCCCCAAGTGATTGATGTGCAGCTAGGTTTGGGAAGCTCAGTGTAGTGGCTGAGTCCTTAGTCTTGTGTGTCCCTAGTCCTTAGTTCTCTGACTTAGGACTTAGTCTTGGGGGTTTAAGCCTGGATGATTCACTGAACCAGACAGCTTCAATTTCCTAATCTCCAAAATGGATCTAATCATGTGTACCTGGGAAGTTTATTGTGTAGAATAAATGACCCGGCACGTACCAAGCACCTGTTTTGCAGGAGGGCTTGATCAGTAGTCATCGTCTTCCCTCCTCTGGGGCATCCCCACACCTCATCCTCAGTGTGTACTGAAATCTTAAGTTACATCAGCAGCTGGCATTCAGAGGCAAATGATGTGAGAAGAGTGAGAGATCAGACACTGAACACTCAGCTGTTGATGGCGGGGGGGGGGCAGGACAGTTGCTAACTGAAGTATGTTGATAACTCACTTTCCACCAATATGTTTCCTCCCCTGATGTGAGCTACGCCCCCTGGGTGCTCTCAACCCCGCGAGGAGCTCACCACACAGCTTTCTGTCCCACTCTCCTCCTGTGCTGTGTGAGTCAGCTGGATTTGCTCAACTCAAGGAATTAAAAATGGCTCGTTAGTAATCTGCTGTACCAAAGCAAACAGCTCTTTTTGTTCTTAAGTTCTGTTCTCCAGTGTTTGAGATTTTAGGCAGTTTCATTTCCATTGATCTTATAGGCATGATCTTGAGCAGCAATTCTCAGACTTTTTGGCCTCAGGACCTCTTTAAACTCTTAAAAGTTATTGAAGATACCAATGAACTCCTGTTTTTGAAGGTCATATCTATTGATATCTACCATATTGAAATCAACACTGAGGTTTTGAAAACACAAGCACACATTCCATCAGCCATCAGAGTGATGATGTCATCATGCTTCATGTAGCTTCTGGAAAATTCCACTTCCACATGTGAGAGAATGAGAGTGAAAGAAGGAAATATATCTTAGTATTATCATAAAAATAGTTTTGGCCTTGTGGACCCTGGGAAAAAATCTTGGGGGCGCTCAGGGGTCCCTCGGCCACCCTGAGCTGTTGATGGTGAGTACTCAGGGTATGTCCTGCCCTGTTGATCTGTCTCAGAGAAGCACAGAAATCAAACCAGAGGTCACTGAACTACTCACTGATGAAGCTGGGAAGGTATCTTCAAGAAGGCCTCAGAGGCCAGTTGCCAAACTGAGTTTATGATGTACAGTTTCAACCATTGGGCTTGCCCTGCATTTCAGGTTAGTGGCCTAGGGCCCAGGCTCAAGTGAAAGATGGTTGGGTTCCAGTCCCAGCTGTGCTGCTTGTGACCTTGGGCAAGTTTCTTAGCTTCTCTGGCCTCACATATAAAATGTGGATTATACAAATACTTACCTCACAGGCTTGCTGGGAAAATTAAACAAGACAATGTATGGAAAGAGACAAACATCTTGTAACAGCATCCAATAAATATTAGCCATAACTACATTCTGATAGAACCCCCAAGTTGTTAATCCCTTTTATTTTCTGCTTTTAGCTTCAAAACAGCAACCTCTTAGAGGTGTATGTTTGTAATAGGTAGCAGCCACCACTCCTAGGAATTACTGCAGCTTTTCCACAGCTCTGGTCTCAGTTGCTCCTCTTTCTGACAACACCCAGGCTGGCTCAGCAACTGAGCAAAAGCAAGGGGATTCCAGGCTGCACAGTGAACGCCGTCTTTCTCTGCCTTCCCACCAGGCTGAAGGCAGAGCTGAAATCAAATGTGATGATTTTACATGTCAGACCCAACAATCCATGCGGTACGTCATGCTGGCGTGATCAGTGTTTTCAAGGTGGTATGAAACTCATAATGAGCCAATGAATAGTATTATTACAGTTGAATAAACCAAAGAATGATTTATGATGATTAAAATTTGTTTGTAGCATATGTTTGTCTTTTCTTTTTCCCCCTAAGTGGAATGTGTGTTTCTGTAGCACCATCCATGTTGCAAATTGCATTCCCAAACCACTTTTTAATTGTCTACTAATCAGTTCATGGGAGAGCTCAGCAATGGTAGGTGACCCAGTTTTCCTTACTTGACAAATGTAAATGTAATGCTTTGTTCCTTGCGAGGGGTGGAGGGGAGGTCCCTGGTGGCCCTCAAGTACAAGTCAACAGATTTCTGCTGCAAAAAATGTTAATATTGTTTTTAAACACTATAGGTGAATTTGAAGAGTTTACTAACAGACAAAGCACAAAAGACAGGGATTTTAAAGAGATATCCTGTAAATAACTAGTTCAATGTATCCAACCAAATGACATAATTTACAAGTTCTCTCAGACCCTGTTCAGCACATATGTGGGTATCAATAATGAATGAAGAAATGAATTCATCCTTAGTCTTGCTGAGTGTCTCTCTGGGAGACGCCTCTCATGGCTCTGTTGGTCACCCAAAGGTCTTTGAAGATTTCAACAGTCACTAATCCCAAATGGCAGCATCATGTCTGGTGATCCTTATCTGTAAGCTGTGGGACTGGAGCTTCTTCTTCCTCTTGCTAAGGAGGTAGCATGTATCACCTAAAAGGTGTTGGCTTTGGATAAGAAGACCTGGGTTCTCATCCTGTCCACTGTACCTACAGCTGTGTGGTAAGGCCAGTGCCTTTGTCTCTCTGGTTGTCCTTTTGCCTGTGTGTACAAAGATGTCTCAGCAGCCGTCCCCTCTAATGCTGACCTAGAGAGTGGTGGCTGGTTCTCTCCACCTTCATGCATGCAAAGCCAGCCATGCCCAATGGCCTTAAGGGGAGGAGGAAGCTGCAAAAAAGTGTGAATCAAAATCATTAAGCAGATGGGCAAGCTGACCACAGTGATTTTGAGTAAATCTGGAACTTGGAATCTCAGGTTTCTAAGACAAGGAAGCTCAGTTCAGCAAAATATTCTTCATTCCTGTGTGAGGTGGTGGACTTTGAAGACCTCAGGTCCCCTCTTGGGCCTGTGAAAGACTGTCATAGACAGACTTCTTTTTCCTTAGTGTATTGGTTATCTATCACTGTGTAACAAATCACCCCAAGACTCAGTAATTTGAAGCAAAAATGATTTTCCTTTATCATGATTCTGTGGTTTGGCTGGATCTTTTTGTTGATTTTTGCCTGGGCTCATTCATGTGACTATGTTTAGTTGTTGGCCAGGCTCATTTGGGCATCCATGGACCCTTTACTTCCTATGTGGCAGGCAAAGACTGAGTGACTTTGGCTCTTGCCTCAGTAAATCTAGTCTTGTCCCCACCCATTGCTTTGTTCATTCTCTGAAGGCTAGTCCTGACAAGATGGGACTAAAGATTGAGAATCAGTTCTCACCTTTGCACAGATGACTTCACACTCAGCATGAACTTTATATTCCTTCTTGTGGCTTTAAAGGCCATTCCTCATATGGCTACTGATTCCCTGCTTTCCTTAGCCCAAACTCTCTTCCCGAATCCACTGACCCTCCACCCCAGCAGGCATCCAGCCCTACGCAATCATGAACTGTTGTGAAAATAAAGACCGTGGAAAGACCACCAACCGTGGACAAGCAATGGATACTCCTTCTGAACTTATGGTAACAAGGGGGTTGGCCGCCATCACTTGTATTTGGCAGAAACTCAAAGGCAAGCAGCAGTGGGAAGGCTTTAAGTGGAAAAAAAGGAAGGCTTCAGGTATGCCCTGCTTGGAGGCTGTGGGGATGGGAGCACTGCTGGTGGGCTAACTAGTAGTAGGATATCTTACGTGATTAATTAGGGGGGCATATTTGGTTTTCTCTGGTTGGTCCTAAGTTGGAAGTGTGTGCAAAAATTCATGAAGCTATCAGTTATTAACCAAGTCCTGGCTCTTTGGGGCCAATTACTACAGGGGTTATTGTTTGACTTCCTGGGCTGGTTGCAGTGGGTTGTGGACCAGAGTTCTCCTTTTATAGATGGACATTGTCCATCTGTATATTCTGTTTCTCACCGTTCCCCCAACTGAAGGTACTGGGCTTGCTATTCCTTGTTCTGTTTCCTCACAGCCTCTTTCCTGAGTCTGTAATTCTGGCTTAAGTCATCCTCCAGTGCGTTTTCATGGCACTGCATTTTTATCATAACACGTATTCCCTTTTATTATGATCATTACTGGTTTGTCTCCTCTTTCAGTCCACAAACTCCTTTAGGGCAGGGATTCTGTCTTGTTCACCATTGTATCTCCAATCCCTAGCACAGTCAGCTTATAGCGAATATATATGTTAATTAAACAAATGATTGATAAATATTGAACACAGACCAATTTATCTCCCACTTTCCACCTTCTGGTCCAGTTTTCCCACTATTTTATGGATATTTTCAACTGGATACCCCACTTGCATCTCAAAATTAACATGCCTACAGTCAAACTTTTGATCTGTCTCCCTAGCCCATTCCTCCTCAGGAAGTCCCCATTTATTAATTCCCACCATCCTCCTAAACACTCTCCCTGGTCTCTTACAGCTACTCAGTCACTAGCGGGTCTCCTTCATCTTTATCTCTTCTATTTCTATCCATTCCTTTTCGGTCCCATCTCAACCCTTGTTCTGGCTTGAACTATTACCTCAGCCTCCTTCTGGTCCTTGGGTTCCAGTCTCTATATTGCTCCAAAGTCCCACTTTGGTTATGCTTCTCTCTTGTGGAAGCCCTTCTGCTGCCTCACACCTCAGAGCCTGGTATTCAGAGCTCTGCACAATATGATCTTACATGATTCTGCCTAACATAGTGCTCCCTTCCCCTCGGCGCATACCTGACTTTCTGATCAGCTTGTCCTAATTATCGTTTCTAGGACCTCCCTTCCCTTCCCTCCTCTGTGCTGCCTTTACCATCACTTCAGCCTAAATGAAAGACTAAACAGTCCCTGTATCCTTCCAATGGCAGTTCTATATCCTGCCCTATATCACAGTTATCAAAGCAGATGTTTTCTCTCTCTTACTGGGCTAAGCCGATTGAAGCACCCACCCTGACTGGTCTTTCCCTTGTATATAGAGTAAGCACAAAATAAATATTTGTTGAATGAATGAGTGGTAGCTGGTCTGTACATCTAGAAGAGCCCTCACAAAAATAAGTTTATCCTTAGATTGATTTGGGATTGATTAATTCAAACCTGCAGTTGAGTGTTCCTTGTAAATCATGGGATCATATAGACAAAGTATCAGAGTAATTGCGTTTCTGAACTATCAGCATTCACTCAGTCCTTCCTTCCATAGTGCTAGTAAATTGCTTTGTATTTGAGTAAGTGCTATGGCCCTCTCCCCAGGAGATTTCTGTTTTTGAGGTCTATACCAGCAGCATAGTCAAATGCCTATTTCCCAGGTTGTATCCACAGATAATTGGCTACTCTTTAGTAGAAGTTCAGTTCATACCACCAAGACATCTAAAATATTGATTTCCTTAATCACTATTAACACTTTTCAGTTATATGTTATCCTGGAAAGAGGGCAAAGTTGGGACCAACTGGTAGCTGGAATCTGAGAGTTAGTAGGGGAGAAAAGGCCTCTTAAAGCAGAGGCATGCATAACAAGAGGCCAGCACAATGGAAAAGGAGATGGCTACCCTGTGGCTTGCGCTATCTGAAAAAACTTGCCGACTTGGTATTTTGGTTCTTGGATCACTGCGTCTAATGTAGAGAATGCCAGCACTGTGTAGAATGCCAGGCTAAGAAGATAGAATGGAAAGAATGCCTACAAAATCTGAATAATCATAACACAACACATCTATTAGTTTTAAAATTTGATTAGATAATGAAAATCATACATAATTATAAATTAAAACAATCACAAATAAAACAGAATACATTTATTGCTTAAATTGCTGAAGTTTATATTTAGACATTGCTTTTGGTGGCATCAACATTTACACTGCCGGCAGATTCACCTTTGCTGTCAAGGGCTGCAAGACAGCCATCTCAAATGGTTTTAGTAATATGCACAGTTTATGCTTCTGATGCAACAAAATGTTTCTCTGATCTGCTGTGCTCTTCCCCATTCTACTTGGTTGCATCGTCATATGCTTTTATACGTACTGTTCCCTTTGCCTAGAATATCCTTACCCCTTCTCCATTTTTTTCACTCATCAAGATTTCATTAAAACCCAACTTTTCAGTGATGCCATTCCTAGCTCCCTTTGGCATTGCCTCCTCCTCTGCAACCACATGGCCTCCTGCTTATTTGCTAACATTTGTTCATTTGCATCCATGTCCTTGGTATGTACCTTGAGCATGTGTCTCTCTCTCCCTCTAACTCCTCGATGACAAGGAGGCCTTGCCTTAATTGCTTTTGTAAACTCCCACTGCACTGTGCCTAGCACAGGGCCTGGCCCTTACTGGAATCAGTAAGTACTAAATTGATGAAATTGGACTAATATGGAATTGGAACTCTGTTTAGTTCTTAGAGAACTGCTCTCTCCCCATTGCTGCTCACTTGGCCCTCCAGTCCCACTGCCCTTAATGTCAGTGGCAGCTCGCTCCTGAATTTTCTGTGTGAGGCCCGTGAATACTAGAGTGTTAGAGCCCAGGTGGATCAAGGGCCTTCTCATATAACCCCCTTGTCTTAGTCTGTTCAGGCAGCTTTAACAAGATACCACAGGCTGGGTGGCTTACCAACCACAGACTCTTATTGCTCACAGCTCTGGAGGTGGGAAGTCCAAGATCAAGTGCTAACGTGGTCAGACTTACCTCGGGTCCCCTTGCAGGTGGCAGACTACTCACTGCATCCTCTCACAGTGGAAGGGGTGAGGGAGCTCTGTCAGCCCTCTTCCATAAGGGCGCTAATTACGTTCCTAATCACCTCCAGAGGCCCCACCTCCTAACACGATCACCTTTGGAATTAGGTTTCCAATATACGAATTTTGGGGGCACAAATATTCAGATCATAGCACCCCTCATTTTACAGGTACAAACTCTACCAGGTGAAGTGACTAAAGGACGGTCACAGGTTCCCTTCGAGTTGCTATTTAAGCTTTTGACATTGTTAAGCTTCCACAGGAAAATTGAAGACCTAGCTTTTCATTTTAGACTTTATGTTAACTAGCTGTATGATTGGGGTGCGTGCTCTCTTTTTAAAAAAATCCTTAGTCTCAAACCAGTGACTTGTGAGTGGAATTTGGTCTGTAGTCTTCTTTTTTTTTTTTAAGCTTGAATTTTAATGCTTTTCAAAAGGCATCTGCTTTGCAGTTGGCTGTCATCCCCATGCTTCCCTGTCCTGCCAGACCAGCACTGTCCTGTAGAAATATAATGTAAATCACAAACTGAATCACATACATCATTTAAAGTTTTCAAGCATCCACATTAAAAATATTAAAAAGGAACCAGAGAAATTAACTTTAATAATTTATTTAACCCAATATATCCAAAATATTTTCATTTCAACATATAATTAATATAAAACTTATTAATGAGCTATTTACATTTTTTCTTTTTCTATGCCTTTGAAAAACTTTGTTTCTTCTACCTACAGAACCTCTCCATTTGAACTAGCCACATACTAAGTTTCCACCTGTGTCAAGTGGTTGCAGAATTGGACAGTCCAGTTCTAGATCCTTCTCACTTAACTCATTTACTATTCTTAGTGCCTTCTGAGGGCATTTGAATCTGAAACCCCTGAATGAGAGGTTCATATAAGGTTCTTTCTGCTTCTACATCCTGTCATTCTATTGTCAGGGTGAATTTCTGAGTTAAATTAGTCCAGAACCTCCATAGTTGTTTCGCCAAATTTGAACTCAGCAGTAGCCACAGTGTTTGGTTCAGAACCAGAAAGCAGCTCTCAAATATGCAGGGTCAGAGCTGAGTGGGCCTGTAACTAGTTCCTCCTTTTTTCTGACCTAGGCATGATGGACGCTTACCATGGTGGCAGCGCCACACCCCCCACCTTAGTAGCACTGTGACCAAGCACCCAGCATCTTACCCCCCATAGCAGCGCCCACAGAGACCTCTGCCTCCATCCCCACAGCAACAAGCTTCCCTCACATGTGCCTTCTCTGGATCTCTGCTGGTTCCAGAGATCATTTCAGACTTTCTTAGCCATTTGTTGCAGGCGGCCTGGCAGGGAAGGGTGAAATGGGAGCTTCTGGAGCCCACAGAGGCCTTCTCACTGCCCCTCCTGCCAGTGGCTCCCAGTCAGGTGACAAAGAATGTGTTTTTTAAATGACTGCACAAAACTATTATTTCCTGTGAATTCTATGCAGCTGCTTCAGAATTGGCTGGAAAGAGAACCTCATGTAAGCTGCCCAAGCAGGAGAAGGCTGTGAGTCAGAAGACATCTTGCCAAAGGCAACTGCAGATGCTTCACTGGAAGTTTATCTCTTAGTAGTGACACCCTATTTCCAAGCTCATCCATTCAAGTGAAAAACAGTATGCTTTTCCTCCCTGTGCTAATCTGTACCAAGAACACTTCGTAATGAACAATGATGTTTTTTTCCTTTTAAACAGCAGAGAGACATCTATTTGTAAAGATGATCACTATGAAAAAGTCAAAGGTTTCTGTTCAAACCTGGTACTTGTAAAATATCTTTATAAGGAAGAGTTCTAGATGATTAAATTACTTCCCCATTAAGACAGTACAACCTGTAAGAACACTTGTGATCTGGATTCAAACATTGTTATACATGATTAGATGAAGGTAAGGCCACGCTTCTCAGGCTTGCATCTACATAGGAATCACCTGGGGATCTTGTTAAAATGAATGCAGATTTGGATTCAGTAGGTTTGGGATGGGGCCTGAGATTGGACCTTTTTAACCAGCTCCCAGGTGAGACCCAGGTTTCAAGGCTATAAGGACTTTGTCTGGACCTTCAGTGAACAGTGACAGCTCAAGAGAAAAGAGTCCGATTATGTGGCTGTTGGCTTTGCTGGGAGAGAGAGAATAACTGAGCTGACTTCAGAAGCTATGACTTTAATGATTGTGAGCTGCATCGCTAAGATTTAGTAAAATAACAGAAGATGTGGGAGTTTAGAGAAGGGAGAAAGGGAGTCATACCAAACAGCTTCCTGTTTCCTAATTCATTATTAGGAGTCCACTGTTTTGTTTGCTGGTGGTGACAACCAGAAAAATACTCAGTTGAACCAAGTTCTGTCCCCGTTGGGCAAGGTGGAGTTCTTGTAGTGTTAATTTAATGAATTTTTCCTGAATCCTAAAATTGTTATATGTAAGAATATATAGGTTAAAAGAACATGTAGGGTTGTGTGTGTGTGTGTGTTTGTAGGTACCTCGTGACAAATGTTTTTGCTAGTATGTAAATGAGAAAAACTTTGTGTTTGGAATGAGTTCCATGTTGTGCTTTGGGACCACAAGTTCAGCTTGGGGAGTTGGAGAAGGAGGGGTGGGAGGGCAGGATGGAGCCATCCTTCTGGACAGTTCATAGCATATTACTTTAATTTTGGTTAAAGCCCGATCTGAGAGCTGGCTTATCAACGTGTGGGAGACTGCAGTTGCAATTTGCTGGTTAGTCTCTGTTCTTTTAATGCTTTCCTGAAGTGCCATTTTGTCTCAGTAAAATGCTCCCTAAAAATACTCAAATATTTTTAGTTGGAGAGTACAAATCAGATTGAGCTGCACATTTCCCTGGTGAGCAAAAGGGATGAGTTTGTGTTCATTAACTCGAGGCCATCTGGTGCAGACACGCAGCAGTCTGTGAATCAAACGTGCATCAAACTCCAGGGATCAGAACCTGCGCCAGACCCAGTGTTTTGGAGAGTCAACAACCAGGGGGAGTAAAGGGGCTCGACTCTCCTTTTCTTTATTTTAAAAATCAGCTCCACCTTGCAGAGTATCAGAGCCACGTCGCCTCCTCTTCATTGCCCATCTGAGCCGTCTTTTGGGAGTGCTTCTGCAGTCGAAGTCATTAGTGTCCGCATCTTCCTTTGGGTGCGAGGAGGAGAACGAGAGTGTTAGCATCCCTCCCTCCACTTTGGGCCAGAACCCTGGCCTGCGTGTGTGCTCACACTCCTTCTCACCACAAGACAAAAAATGTGGAAGCAGTGATGCTCAAGGTAGTTGGGAGAACTGTCCCTTGCAAATAGCCCATTCCTGGAGGAGAGAGCACGTGCTTCTTGCAGCATTGCTAATAAAAAGCCACTCAGCAGCAGCCAGCTTTCTGTTTCAGTGTGCTCACCAAAATATCAGTAAGGGAAATAAATTGCTCTGATTTGTTACTGATGCCACCAGACCTCTGAGTAGAGTTTTTGGAGAACACTTTCCTCCCACCTGTGTTTCCTCTATTGGAAACTGGGGTCCATGTGTTAAAACATGCGGTCAGTGTCTCCTGCAGAGCAATATGGATGACTTCCCTGTGATCAGGTACAATCTTCTGGGTAGTGTCTGTTCTCTAATACTTTCCTAAGTCTTTCCAACTTTTCCATCTTTCCAGCTCTCTTTAAGGCACCTGTGCATGTTTGACTAAAGAAGATTAAATAGAGGGACTGCCCATCCAGGAGATGACTGGTGACTTTTCCTTTCTCGGTCTCTGCATCCGCTGGTGCCCCCCTTTCTATGTTCTAAGATGCCAAGCAGGTGACACAGTTCTATTTGGAAAATTCTTTTGAATCCCACACAGGACAATAATAAAAAAAAATAAGTAAGCAACTATTTTCCCATGTCTTGTGATATATCTTAGGAAACTGCATTTCAAAAATCATAAAGAAAAATGATGAGACAGAGGACTTTAAAGATGGATGCAAACAGCTTTATGTTAATGGAAAGCAGGAAACCCTTGTGTAAGAAAATTTGCCCAAATGCTGTGAGGAAAGCTAAAACTAATTCTTTTTCTTTTTTCAGTGGGTTAACTTTCAGAAGTGGATATTGTCCAGGGCAGTGCATTGCCATGCTTATTACAGCCTTACCAGCCTTGGTTGTTATCATTGTTTTTAATGTTTGCTGATATCAAAAGCATAAAACAGCACTTTATTTTGTTTTGCATATCTTTGGTTAGCACCAGAGTTTAAATTTATTGGCGTTTTTAAAGTCCTGAATAAAGGTTTTGTTGTACTTAGGAAAGCCCATCTTCTAAAATTCAGAGAAGCTAGCTCAAGGTCCTGTTAAGACATTAACTGAATTATAATGTGTTTGCTTTGGACTTGATCTCTAAGTTGGTGGAATCCACGTTGTTTGCAAGATCCAAGTGTAGAGCACAAATTTGAGAACACACAAGTGAGAATGAATAAGTGAGAGAATCAGGTGAGTCTTTCAGTTTTCCGGAGGAAGAATATTTTGTTTTAATTCTTTATTACAAAACTAATGTATGTTTACTGTGGAAAACACAGATAAGCAAAAAGAAGAGAATAAAAATTACCTTTAATAATCATATTTTTAAACATTTTGGTATATACGTTCTGTTCCTTTCTCTGTGGGAATAAGTGCCTTAAACGATAGAGTCTTAGTATGCATTCTGTTTTGTTATACATGTTTTCTCCGATCGCTTTGTCACTTCATACCATTACATGTTATTTTCCTATATTATTATTATTAGTATTATTTTGGCTACATAGTTTGCACTGAATGGATGTAACACAATTTATTTAACCAATCCACTGCTGTTGGACATTTCACGATTGTAAACACCGCTGTGGTGAGCATACTTGTAGTGCAGTTTTCTGTGCATCCATGATTATTTCCCTGGATCAATTCCCAGAGGGGAACTGTGGTATATATGGGCACGCAGACTTTTGTAGCTTTTGACATGTGTGTCAACAGCACCATGTCCTTTCTGTACTATGGCAGTGTTACAGGAAAAAGTATTCATGATATTTGTTGAAGGTGGTAAGGAAGACTTTATTCAAGGGGGCCATGGTGGAGGTATAGGGATCACTGCAATGAGGTCTTGCGGTGGGGGAGAGATTGGACTCAACTCTGAGTATAGCATGGGCAAGTGGGAATTTATAGTCAGGGAACAGGGTGGGGGGTCAGTGGATGGAAAACTACCAAGAGGAAACATCAGGGGTGAGGGAGGTTCTGACTAAACCAACCTAACGAGATTCTTGCTGAAGGCAGGACAGGTGATCAGACATTACCTAGGGGATGAGGAACCTGATCAGATGTCAGGGGTGATCACGTATTGAGGTTGGGAGGTTCTGTTAAACTGACGTAGCAGGATTCTTGTTAAAATTAGATGATGCAGAGATGAATACAGATGTCCAGAAGTCAGGCCTGGCTGGAAAAGAGTTCAGGGAGTCTGAGTAGAGTTTGGTCAGTGAGAGAGTCCTGTCATCATTTAGCATGTTCTATGGTAACTTCTTGTTTATTGCCCTCCTTGTAAATCTTTATTAGTTTTAGGGGAGGACCGTGGGTACCTTGTTCATCAAGCTACCGCACTGAGATACCCTCCTGGCCCCCGGCACCACCTCTGCCCAGCCAGCATCGTTCCTGGCACAGAGCTAAAGGCAACTTTCATGGAAGTGCTGAGTGTCAATGCACATTTGAAAAGAGGCAGTGGCCAAGGATGGATGGGGACGGAGGGGTGAGAAAGTCATTTTCAGAGACTCATAGGTTTGGTACAAGGTTTATTAGATAGATGTGAGCTCTGCCAGACCCGCCATCAGTTCTTTGATGCTCAATTTCCTAACAAAAGTAAATGAGGTAATTTTAAAAAGATCATCTGTCTGTGGGCATTTCCAGATCTGCAAATTTATGAGTCCTTAATTGTGAGTCATGTGTAAGGGATAGAAAAAGCTGGCTTGAATGTGGTGATAAAGATACTGCAGTGAAGCCGGAGAAGTTTACCTAATGGATGAAGTCCTTCAGAACAGAAGTGACAGCAGAAGGGCCTGGGCTGCAACGGGATAGTCATACTTTGGGCTATTAGGGTGACTTGGAAAGAGGCAGCATCTGAAAGCTGACTGGCTAGAGGCCAGCTTCAGACTCCTGATGGGCTCCTTCAGAAGGTAGATGATTGGTGGTCCCGGGTGAGGACTTCCGGAAGCAGGTAATGGTCAGAGGTCTAGCCAGGCAGATGGCCTGGGGAGACCCAACAGTCACAGAAACCCAATTTCTTAGAGATTTGGAGATGACAAAGCCTGGCCTTTCCCCCTAGGAACAGGGATCTTGGCAACAGAAAAACTAATAAGATAGGCTAGAACTGGGTTTTGAAGAAAAGCCTGTTCACAATAGTTAGGGTGGGGCCAGCAGCCTAGACTGCTGAGCTGTTGACCTGAAGCTCCTTAACTTATGTGGGGAGCTGAGACTAAATAGTCCCAGCTGTGAAGGTTGAGTGGCTAGAGTCAGGAAGTCTGGACATTCCCTGCTCTTAACTCTTCAGTTGGCAACCTAATCACTTGGCTTTTTTCTAAATACAGTTTAAAGCATTCTTAACATTCTTTAAAATTGATCCCTGTTGGAATTTTTAAAAATATTTTTTCATCTTTCTATTGTGAAATAAAACAGATACAGAAAGCAATACTAAACAAATCCATAGCTTAGTGAATTTTTATAAGGCAAACACTCTTGTTCCCATAATACTTTGCCAGCCACCCTAGAAGTCCCTCCGTTGTCCATCACAATCAGAGCCCCCACCCTTCTCGATTTTTATGGTGAGCTCTCTCTTGCATTTCTCTGTAGATTTATCACCTTAGTGTGCATTCCTCACTATTATTACTATATATATATATTTTATTGAAGTCTAGTTGATGTACAATGTTATGTAAGTTTCAGGTGTACAGTATAGTGATTCACAATTTTTAAAAGTTATACTCCATTTATAGTTGTCATAAAATATTGGCTATGTTCCCTCTGTTGTACAATATATCCTTGTAACTTAATTTATACGTAATAGTTTGTACCTTTTAATCTACCATACCCCTATATTACCCCTCCCCACTTCCCGCTCCCCACAGGTAACCACTAGTTTGTTCTCTATATCTGTGAGTCTCTTTCTTTTTTGTTATATTCACTAGTTTGTTGTATTTTTTATATTCCACATATAAGTGATGTCATACAGTATTTGTCTTTCTCTGTCTGACTTATTTCAGCTAGCATAATACCCTCCAGGTCCATCCATGTTGTTGCAAATGGCAAAATTTCATTCTTTTTTATGATTGAGTGGTATTCCATTGTATATATGTACACACACCACATCTTCTTCTTCCATTCATCTGTTGATGGACACTTAGGTTGCTTCCATATCTTAGCTATTATAAATAATGCTGCTATCAACATTGGGGTGCATGTATTATTTTGAATTAGTGTTTTTGTTTTTTTCAGATATATATCCAGCAGTGGAATTGCTAGGTCATATGGTAGTTCTATTTTTAGTTTTTTGAGAAACCTCCACACTGTTTTCCACATTCCACACTGTTTTCTCAGTCCTGCCCATTAAAAAAAAAAAGATATGTATTTGAAGTCTCTTTTAAAAGCTGCAGCATTCCCTCCATCCCTTTCTTTTCCTTACACTTTTTCTGTGGAAGGAACCAGGCATTTTAAATCTGTAGAGTCACACAGGCTTCTATACCTGTGGTGCAGTTCAACATGTACCTCTGTCTTTTGTATTTCCTATACCCTGGCAGCTGCTTCCAGAGGCTTGACCAGATTCAGATTCAGTCTCTTTGGCAAGGTGAGTGTTTTCATCGGGAAACACATAACATGTGGTTTTCACTTTTTTATGTTAACACTCAGTGGTGCTCACTGTCTAGATCCACCACTTCACTGAGGGCTGTGAGATGGTGTATTTCTCACTCTATAATTTTGTTTTCATTTATTAGCTGCGATAATTTTTTAAGGAGACATTTCCATTTTTCTACCATTTGGTCACCGAGTGGTACAGTTCTTACAGAAAAGGCAGAAGAAATATTCAGTGCATTTATATATCCAGTTTTCAAGATAATAAATTGGCTTCCCATCATCCTTAAAATGTAACCAATTAATTCTTTTAAAATAGTATTATGAACTCATGGATTTACACATATTTAATGGGTTTCAACCCATTGCCAGTTGGAGCTTCTTCAGTTGGCTCCTGGGTCCCTTTGACATGATCTCAGGAAGTTTCTGATTTCCTTACTATCTGGTATATGAAGATACTCCAGGCTCATGTTGTGTATTTCCTGCCCCAGACTTGGAATCAGCCTTTTCTCCAGGAAGCCTGGTTTCTGTTCATGGGAAAAGGTATTTCAGGACCACAATCTGGATACTTTGGGTGCTTATTCCTACTGGGCTGATCCTTGTTTCTAGCTTTTTCAGCAGACATAACATACACATGTGTAATATGTGTGTGATCAAATATTCTGTGAGTTCAAACTATTTCAGACTCAGATTCAAAACTATAGAGTTTTTACTTAACAACTTTTATATTGCATTTGTATCTCCTTTATTCCAAACCAAGAATCCTGATTCTTAAAAACGCAGAATTAGGGCTTCCCTGGTGGTGCAGTGGTTAAGAATCCACCTGCCAATGCAGGGGACACGGGTTTGAGCCCTGGTCCAGGAAAGTCCCACATGCCACAGAGCAACTAAATGCATGTGCCACAACTACTGAGCCTGTGCTCTAGAGCCCACAAGCCACAACCACTGAGCCGGTGTGCCACAACTACTGAAGCCCATGTGCCTAGAGCCCGCGTGCCTAGAGAAGCCACCACAGTGAGAAGCCTGAACACTACGATAAAGAGTAGCCCCTGCTCTCCACAACTACAGAAAGCTCCCTCACAGCAACAAAGACCCAACACAGCCAATTAAAAAATAATAATACATAAATAAATTAATTTAAAAAAACCAAAACCACAGAATTAGAATTAGAACATCTCATAATTATTACAAAAGTCACAGAATAACAATCATAGCAATATGACCACCATCAATTATGATTACTGAAAATAGCTAAATTTTTAAATCTCCAAATTCTCCCCCCCCCCCATTTTTCTGGTTGTATTTGTGTTATTGGATAATATAGCTAATATATACTATAATCTAACCCTTTTAACTCTCATTTATTTTTAGTTCTGTAGGTAGATATGTATTTAACACTCACTATCCTTATGTTGATGCCAATTTGGTTATATTGCTTCTCTGAAGATAATTCTTTAGTACACTCCTTAGTAAGTGTTCATCTCATGGAAACAGAATTCTCTAAATTCATGCATGTAGATAACTGTCTGTGCTTTTTGTATATGAAGTCAGTTTTGCTGGGTATAAAATCCTTAACTCACGTTTTTTCTTCAAATGTCATAAATACGGGTATCAAAAATAAAAGAAAATAGTACAATTTCTTCTAACATAAAGTGTTATTATCAAAATATGTGTGATAATTTAATTTTCTTTCCCATATAAGTTATGGATTATAAAGATATTTTTCTTTATCTTTAAAGTCCAATAATTTTACTAGGTCATGTCTTGATGTTGATAGTTCTGGGTTAAGAGTTTCAAGTATGTGGTACACTCTTTCAATCTTTAGTTTCAAATCTTTTTTTTTAAATTCAGGAAAATTATCTTGAATCATACATTCTAAAATATTTTTCAATTCCCTTGCTTCGCATTTCTTTTTCAGAGACTGACTCCTATTCTCCACTGGTTGGATCTTCTTTTCCTATTTTAAGTATTTGTCCCTTTCTTGAGATCTTTTTTAATCTTTTTCTTCATTTCTTCTTGGTTTTGAAAAACTTGTATCCTTTTTAACTTTCATTTCCCTTATGGCATCCCTTGTTTTATGTATTAGTTTTGTGTTCCTTCTAGATTAGTTTTCATTTCTAAAATAATTTTTATTGTTATTTCAGATCTTACATCATTTTCTGAAGGGCTTTAGCTGATTTTGAAATAATGTACTACAATTTTGATAGTGTTCTGAGCCCATCTCTTTGGCATGCCTTCATTATCTGTAGAGATGCACTTCTGCTCCTAATTCTTTTTTTGTGTGTGCATGATAATAACTTTGTATGAAATTTAACCTGCATACATACCACTACAGAGAGGCTCTTCCCTGAATTCCCCCACCATACCTCTCCAAGAGGAGGGTAATCTCAGATGGGAGCTTTTTTGCAAAACATGACTTTTTATGTGAATTTGCTTTTCCAGAATTTTTAGGAGGAAGATTGGTTTAGCTTTTCTATCTTAGTGGTATTTCCTCTTTGGGTGTTTCACATAGTGTTAAAAAATATGGCAGCTTTCTTTAAGAGATTTCCTGCTTATGTTTTGATTTCATTCCCAGCAGTAAACTCACTGGAGGAGTTCACTCAGAGTTCTTAGGGACCAGGCATCTCCAGCCTTTTCACTTCAGACCTTCAAACATAAGTCCTTCCATGTTCCTACTATTAGAGTGAGCAAAACCGCCCCCAGTTTTGGCTGCTGTTCTCAGTTATCTGTGATTTCCAGTGGAATCCTGTTGGATAGCTTGGTATCTTGTTCTCAAGTGTATTAGATGCCCTGTCACTTCCCTCTGCTTTCTCTAGCACAGATGCCAATGACACACATCTTGTAGCTATTGGTAGTTTTGTCCATTGGCTTGTCTTTTGGAGGTTCATGGGGATAGCTTGTCACTTAGTTTTGTTGTAAGCATTGTCTATGCAGTTTTGAGTTTGCATTTAGTTTCTTTGTATGTTTTTCTTGTGAGACATTAGGAAGACATCACTGCCTCTGCCCTTTTCCTAGAATCTCCCTGCAGGGTTTTAAGCTGATGGAAGACAGAGTTCATGGTTAAATCTCCATGGTTGTGGAGTGATAAATGTTCGTGGAATGAAATGAAACTGTCTACCTCTGGATTAGAATCCCAGCCTACTAACAGCACTTTTGGTAACTCATCCTATTTCCAAAGAGACTTGCTGTTAATTGGGACACGAGGGACACAGGGTCTGGTCCTGGTGCTGGAAGAGTTCACCCTCGAGTGTGAGGACAGTGTCTCCCTGCTGCCTGTTACATGGAGATAATGAGTTGCAAATGTCGAATTGGCTTTTGGAGTTCACAGCCTGCCACTTTGAACCACGACCAGAGTGGAAAGCAGTTGGGCAAGCTTGTGACTCCCAGTGCCTTTGTCTGTTAAAGCACTTTATATAGCAATAACTTATCTGCTTCTTTGCTTAGGTCCCTAATTAGAGCTGTTTTCAACCCAATAAGCAGCCTCACCCTGGCTAATAGAGTTGGACAACTCCTCAGTGGCCTCTGCCTTTGTCCTCTTAGGCTCCATGCTCCAGGGCTAAGTTCCTGAACCTTCAGTAGGGCCACCCTCTGAAACATTTAATGAGAAGAATATTGTTTCTTGGAGACATAATTATGAGAAACAATGCAACCTTCTCTGAGATAACAGGTCTTTTGAAATGCAGTGTGTTTGGGGAAGATTCAGCCCAGGTCAGTGACTGCCTTAGCTGTCGTGACTCCTATTAGTAGTGCTGTGTTTCTGCTTGGCCGAAAGGCTCTGGGATCTGTATCTAAAGTTCGTTAACTTTTGTCTCAGAGACGTGTACTTGGGACTTGTGGTTCTATATCTTCTCTTATAGCTTTTCAGGCTGTAACTACAGTTTGGTGGTTGTGGCTGTGAGCACAACTGTGAAATAGGTAACTTCCCCTTTGAATCTCCCATTACTGTAAGACAATTATGTTCTAGGTGTTGGCACATAAGCCTATTTTTGCATTTTATTAGGATTCCTGAAGACTGGAAACTCTGGATGCAAATAAAACTACCATTGGGAGACACATTTGAGGACTCATAGTTTTTTTCTGTCTTCCCTACCTGTCCTCAAAAGTTACATGTGAAAGATTTTTATTTGGCACTTAGTTTAAATGTACATAGGAAGCCATCTACCTAAAATAACTGTTAAGAAAATCACTTTGTGAAGTAAATATGACTTTGGTAATGTGAAAAATGTCTCCCTAATCTATCTGTCTTAAAATTTCTACTTTTTAATATCACACTGTCATCTTTTAAGGCAAAGCTGTGTTTTATTCCTTTTTTTTCTTCCCACTGCCTCCCCTTTATTTCCTGGGAAGGGAAGTAGTTTCCTTCACAGGAGATTGATGGTTTCTCTTTCCCTTATCTCCTGTGTCATTGTTTCGCTGTGCTTGAATCTTTTATTTGTGAGGGAAACAGAGGAAAAATCTCGGACTTGAAGTGAGAGAGCCTAGCGGTCCCATCCAGCCTTGTCCTAGCTTGCTGTGAAACTTCAACAAGCTAGTTAACCTCTCTGAGCCTTAGTTTATTCACCTATAAAATGGATATAAAAAATCCCTGCATTACTTTGTTGCTGCCAGGTTAATAGTAATGATATATATAAAGCACTTGGTACCTGGCACGATGTAGATGCCCCCCCAGATAATCTTCCTTATTTGGGAGCTCTCCTGCCAATGAAAACGTGACCTCTTGCCAATGAGAAATAGTGATATTTGTTCTCATTCCCCTTGCCCCCCACGGGTGGAGCTTCATCCCTATTTCCTTCTGCACTGTTGAGGATGTGTTTCTCCATACAAATACATCTACAGCTGCTGAAACAAATCAGAAATACCCATTCACAGTGATACGTAAGTGAAGAAACCCAAACCAAACACGTAGCCGTGGATCTTTAACATTTTGGGGGTGGGGGAGTGGGGAGGGGTCACTGTGACATCTCTTGGTTCTGCTCTCACTTCTGAGTTTTTCATGCCTCAACTGTTTTCTCTGCATATGTGTGGTGGGCTCTTTTTATACACATAACTCCTAGCCAAGCAGTCCCCATAGACTCAGAGAAGCCCCTTCTCTCTCCTCCCCCACCATTTTGTTCCAAGGGGAGGGTGGACTCAGATGTGGGCCCTTTTGCAAAATGTTGCTTGAGAGACTGGAAAATCAAGCTCTTGCATGCTGGTCCTGATTTCCCTCCTGGCCTCCCGTCCCTTCTTCTCCCCTTCTGTTCGGTTTTTAACACAGTTCCCTCCACCAACCTAAGCTGTCCATGATACATCCCACCCCTCCTGGCCCCCAGCTCTTTTGTTCGTGGGTCCCTGCCACTGCCCGCTCCCCCCACCCCAGTACACTCAGCTTCACTGCTGCTTAAATGTCATTTTTGAAACAACAGAAGGACATGCTGTTTTTCGCGGCATCTCGGGGAAAAAAAAATTTTTTTGATCCATTTGGTGTTAAGAGCACTCGCAAGATATGTATTCAGGGACCCTCGCCAGCCTCTTTCACTGGTGTGGTTCACATTTGGTGGCTGGTGATATAACAAGCACAACATTTTTTCCCCTAGAAATGTCCATTCTCCTATCATCTGTATCCTTCTTTCTTAGATTTCTTTGTCTTTTGGCTAAATCTGTATTTGAAGCACTGTAGTTACTGATTTATTTTCAAGCTGGGGATCCATCCTCATCACTTCTCAGGGGCTTGAACCAGGTTCTTAGGAAAATTGGGAACATGGTCAAGTCCAGTTTACTTCTCTGGACCGTAATGGAGGCAGAGGCTTGAGACACTTTGTCCCCTCTTGACCCACGGGGCCAGTGAAGAGCGTGAGAGGAGACTGTCAGCCTCCTGTGTCAGGACCTCTCTTCCAAAAGGAAACAGTGCGTCTCCTCAGAAAACTAGGAACTTGAGTTCACTTTGTTCTTTATCTGTGCGTCTTCCAGGCCCCACCATGATCCGTCTACGGTAATGTATATTCATACCTTAGGATCCACGTTTGACTCATCTTCTTGTCCTTCAGTGCCCTGGAACTGGGCCTTGTGGGTGGCCCGTGGCTGCAGACAGCAAGAACACCCCCCCACACACACACACCTCATATGTGAGGAGGAAGCAGGGAACAGAGCTCACCTTCCCCAGGCTTCTTCCTGGCAGTGCTCTGCTGGAGAAAGAGCGCACACGGGCTCGGAGCATCACTTTGAAACCCAGAGACCCTTTGCTCATTACTGAAGGTCCAGATGAGCAATTAAGTTATGAATTGGAATTTTAATAAGCTGTTGTTCTGGCCAAAACAGCTGATTGCAACACAGTGACCAGATTATCCCCACTTGTTTGAGTTATTCACCGTCACTGAGACTGTGGCGCTCTGGATTTAGTGGTTGTCACCCATGGACACCCAAAGTGGGAGGTTGCTGCCTTTGGGGGTCATGAAAACCGACTCCTCAAGCCTTGAGCACACCAGAGGACCCTCAGTGCAAGCGTGGTTTGAGGGCAACTGTTAAGTCCCAAAACTTACCTGGCAGGTCTCCATCCCGGCTCCTTTCCCAGAGCTCCTGTCCAATTGGGGCACCGGGAGAGAACTGTGGGGCACCTAACAGGTGCTTCCCTACTTGCCTTCTAGCCATCATAGGAATTTGGAGGAAGTGAAAAATAGTTCAGTTTACAGTCCCCCCTCCCCGCTCCCACCAAGAGTTCTTGCCCTAATGACTTGTTTTGACATTCCACTTGACAGGAGTCTGACAGTTTGAGGTTTGCGGCCTCAGTGACCTTCTTTAAAAGGATCCTGTGTCTTCCCTGGCTTTGAACTGACCTTCATTGACGGGTAAATCTGGGCAGAGCTCAAATCCTCTGCAGACGGGCCATCCACACCACCTAGAATCTAATCAAAATGCACAGTAGACACTACCTCCCTCCAACTTTGTTTGGTGAAACTCCTGGGATGTAGAAACGCTTGTGTTGTCCATTTCGTGTGTGTTGGTCTTTCCTAACTGTGAATCCTAGTCCTTCCTTCCTGAAATATCATTAACTGATCCTGTCTTAAAAATCAGCTTGGAGGTGGGCTTCTTATGTAACGTTGCTCTTGGCATCTCTCTGTTGAAGAACATGTTTGAGCTTCTCTTTATCCGCTTTTTCCTCACCTTTGAATTCCTCATGGAGGCTGAGCCTTGCCAAACAGATAGCTATGGAGCAAAATTAGAAGCTTTTCACTGGGTCGGCTTCTAAGGGCCTTCCTGGTTTTCTAAGAAGCAACCAAAAAAAGAAGAAAGAAAGAAAAAAAGAAAAAGTAGAAACTGGAAGAAGCAAACTTTCAGCTAATTATCATCTTTTTTTCCCCTCTGAGCTCAGAGTACTGTTCTTAATTTCCTGACCAGCTTGTGCCCCTCCCCCGCTCCCTCCGAGCATCTGTGGTGGTTTCAAATTGAACTGCATACCTGCTGCTCTGAATTTCCAACATACCATACCAGTTGGTTTGCCAAACAGTGAACTGCCAGCCATCTGCCATCCAAAGTCAGAATTTACATTGTTTCATCTTAAAATAACGCCTCCGGAATAGCAAGCCACTCTCTGCATCAGGTTTTAAAGTTGACAATCAGCCAGAATTAAAAACAAATACCAAATGGGCATAAAAAAAGAACATGGTAGAGAGTTGGGGGAGGGCGGGGGGGGGGGGCTGGCATTTGACAGAGAGTTTATTTTTCAGCATTTTTACCTGATTTTTCCACCAAAATAGCCATGCCATTTAATTTTATCTGCAACAGCAGGAACTACTTATAGACTGAGAGCATTAACTTTTTACTTGCCTGGCGCTACACGAACAAGGTCGGGACTGCAGTGCTGGAGCTGTCGTTGCATCTAGGGGAGGGCAGATGTCTTCATATCCCCCAGCTGTAAGGGAGGAAGACCTGTCTTAACCTCTTCTCATGGGGCTTCCTGGTTGTTCAGATGAGAAAGCTAAGATGCATTAAGGTGGACTGCCTGGTCCAGGGCCACATGCTGGTTAACGGTGAACCCAGGACTCCTGGCTCCCAGGCCCGTCCTCCCACCCCCTCCCCCATCCTCCCTGCCTTGACCTGTCAGTGTGGATGTGGTGTTCCCTCTACACCCTTTAGTTCCCGTTACCCGACTGTAGCAAGCCTTCATGCCTTATTTCCCTGCATCTTCAGGACAGACAGGAGAGAAGGGGTTTCTGCGGGATTAGGAACCTCTGGTGACCTGTGATGGTGGCCTTGTGGCAGAGCGACCATTGAATCTGGATGGCTTTCCAGAGCAGATGGACTCGAAGGAGATATTTTTTTTAAGCGAAAAAGAAAAGAGGTTTCATGTTTCTTCTAGGGAAGCTGTTCCAGGCGAAGGCAGCTTGGGGAAAAGTGTGAAGTTATGAGTGGGCGGAGGAAGCAAAGGGCTCTAAATTTATACCAAAGCCACCTGCCTACAGTTTGGTGCCCTGTGCCTTGGGCCTGCTGGCAAGGAGGGCTTGTACCTGAGCCTGGGCTGGGCAAGGCACTGGGTGAGCCCTGCACTGGCCTCGTACAGCCCCTATGGAATTCTTCTGGGGCCGACCTTGGACATTCTGGGGTCCAGACAAGCTGCCCATTCAGTCCGGTCTTGATGTGAGTGCCAGAGGTGGGGACTGTGGTCGCAGCTGTGCATAGGTTTGGTTTGAGGCCAGATGGTGGCATCTCCTCCTGGAAGCTGTTTTTCAACCCCGGCCAGACCCTGGGCCCATCTTATTTGCTCCCTCGGTCCCTGCCTGCAGCTCTGACCTACCTGCCCCATGAGCCATCTCTTTTGCTGGGACCAGCTGTCTTTTCTGTTAGGCTCCTTGTTTTGGGGGCCACCTCCCCCATCTTTTGGGTCCTGAACACCATTGGTATGTGCTCCACTCATGCTCACTTAGCAAGTGAGTCAGTGCTTTGCTGGGATCATGTGGAACTTAACTGGTTATGCTGATCACTAGACTCAGTCCCATAGTATTTCTGCTGTGAAAGCTGCTTTTGATTTACCCAAAATCTTCCGATTTTGTTGTATTCCAGTTAGCACTGTTGTTACTAACTACGTGTTACTGAGAGTACTCAGGGGTACTGTACTATACAAGGTACTTTATATATGTTCTTATCTACTATGACTTAATTCAGTTTATTAATAATACCCTGTGAAGTCACTGTGGTCATTATAGAGATCAGCCAGCCAAGGCACAGAGGTGTTAGTTTTCCCTGAGTCACACCTCAAGTATGTGTCAGAGGCGGATGTGTCAGGAACCCAGGGGCCTAAGAGCTCCTGCTAGATGAACCCGTTGCTCTGAATCTGGCCGTGGCCAGGCGCCATTGACCTCACGCCCACTGGGGCACGCATTCAGTACTGGTGACAGCCGGGAAGTGCCTGATACCCACAGCACACCTGGAGGAGGAGCACTAAGATGAGAGGGGCCTTGTGAGGAAGGTTCAAGAAAGCACTTCCATTTAGCCTGGGAAGAAAATGCTGGAGTGAGAGGTGTGAAGGCTGCAGTCAAGATGCTGACAGGCTGTCCTTGGGGTGGGGGAAGGGTGTGCTCACTTGCTTCCAGCCTCAGGAGCAATGAGCTAGCCCATCAGGAAGGATTCCCAAGTGATTGGAGCCACCCATCGGTAGAATTTCCTGCCTGCAAAGGAGTGAACACCCTGCACAGGAAGACCAGGCAGCGGGAGAAGGACCATTTGCCATGAAGCCGTAGAAAGAATGTCTCACTGTGGAGCTTGGTACACGTGTGCCTAAAACATCCATTCCAACTCCCAAATTCCTTAGTTCTGTCTTAGTTTAGTACATAAAACAATGGTGATTATGACGATACATTTTTAAAGCTTAAAATAGTCTTAACTCCCTTTTACAGAATGAGTCATTTTAAGGCCTCCTCCCCACTCCCTGCCTTGAAAATCTAATCAGAAGAAGCCCGATTTTTAAAGAACTTAAAATTTAAAAACAAGATCTAAACACAACACTATTATTTGATTTTCTAAAAGGTGTTTTCCTTTGCAAAATCGGAAGGTGAAGGAGTGACCCCTCCAGGGACTGGAGATGTTGGTGTGCAGGGGTCCGGGCGGGAGGGCTGCAGGACCAGCTCAGTGGAGGGGTGAAGAGGGGCCACTCGGGCCAAAGCCACTGTAACAGGGCCTCCCCTGTAATGGCTTCTGGGGTTGGAACCCTCTAGATGCGAGTTTAAAACTCTGCCTAAAAAAAAAAAAAAAAACTCTGCCTAGCTATCTGCACAAATGCTATTTGCAAGATGCACTGTTTTGTGATAAAAGATAAAAGCTCTTTTCTAAAGCAGTTGTGAGACAGTTTGTATCTGACCCTGAGTTAGAGCCGTTACTAAGGGAACCACAAAGAGAGAGAGAGCTGCTATTTAAATGAGCTGACATCTCAAGATTCCCTTGGGCAGGAGGCATGTTTCTCCCCTAAGAAAGAACAGAACATGACTTTCTTCCATGTAGTGGAAGGATTCATGGTGTTTGCTGTCCACAGGTGCTTGTACCTGTCTGTCGCTGCTTTTCTCCTCTGCCTGGGAGATGGAACCAAAAGCACTGAAGGGCCTACTAGCTGATCTGATAGCAGGGAAGCAAAGCAAGGCTTCCCCTCTAGTTGTCTCTGAGCTACTTAGTAAGATGGTAGAGTTCTTGTGGTTATAGGACACAGCTGAGTCAACAAGGGACCACACCCCACAGGTGTGTGGAAACAACAGGCGTGAAGTTCAAAGCCAAAAGGGCAAGTGTCAGAATTTAAGCTCGGGATTCTTAGTGAGATTGAGATGAGCCCGGCATTCAGTTCTGAGGGCGAAATAGTGATATTAAGTAGTGACTGCATCATTAAGGATGAACAGTTAAGGTAAATATTATAATAGTTTAATACTACTTTATCTTAAATATTAAACACAAAAGTTGTCTTTTAAATTCTGTTGAAATGTGGTTCTTTCTGGAAGTTTTCTTTTTTTGAGAAAAAAAGTTTTCTCCTTCTCAGCTAAGAAATAATCTATTGTAGACAGAATCTTACTTGGATACGGCATGATTATGACACTTCTGCCACCTAATGGTGGAGTGCCTTAATTGCAGACCAAGTACCAAAAGAAATGAGCAGACTAATTTCAAAACTAAATTACAGCAAACCCAATGCCACTATGGAGACTGCTCTTATATACAGTGTATAAATTACTGTCAGATGCAATTAAGAGGGGATCATCTTTTGACCTTTGCTTGCCTTTGATTTGTGGTGCTTCATGTTCTCAAAGTCCATCAGAAATTAAGGCAATGTAAAAGAATTACAGGAATTCACAGTATATCAAAATTTAGTTTCGGAATGAAAATGTCATTAAAAATGGGGTCTAGATTAAAATAATTATTATTATGTGCTAGGAAAAGGTCATCAATAGTCATCCTATTTGTGCATTATTGATAGCTCACTCATTTCTTCAAGTTAATTAGGGCCCATTAATCATAAAACGTGTTTTAAAAAAACAGTCATAGGAAGAAAAACACATACATGAGAATTATGCATCAGTTTTCCAGGTTTAAAACCATCCTTATATAACTTGTAGCAGATACAGGAGGAATAGCCATTCATACATTCTCCTATGTGGTTATGAAACCATGAGTTCATCCTGAAGTATCCACACAGGCAAAGTTCCATAATCCCATCCTTGGTGGATATCTGGCACACATATCCGTCTCTTTTTGCTGAAGAAGAAACTTGTTGTTGAGCCCTTTGTAAGGCTAGACAGGGACACCTTTATAAACTTTTGTCATTATTTTTGCTTTCTGGTTTAATAACAACCAACATTTGTAGCCTGTTTTGCAGCTTCAAAATGCTTTCACATGTCATTTTCATCCTCTACCTCTAGATAATTAGTATCTTTGTTTTACAGCTGAGGAGACCACTATGTTCATAGAAATCAAATGACTCACCCAAGATCACATAGCCAGTCAGTGGCAAAGGCAGGATGTAAATCTGGATTTTCTGGCTCTGAATTTCATGCTCCTTCTACTCTCTGACACTGCTTCCTAAGAGACGATAAGAACTGTTCACCAGGTAGAATTCTTTGATTCAGAGCATCCATGTGGCCAGTCAAGACATAGCAAGTTAGGCAGAGGATCAGCCAATATCTGAGGTTTCTAAGGAGGGAGATTTCACACTGAAACTGTTAGATATACTCTTCTTTTAATGAAATGTCAGTTCTCATTAATTCATTTATTTACCCAACAATAATTACTGTAAGAGTAGCAACCATATCACCTGCACTGTCAGCACAGAGAAGGATGGCCTGGCCCCTGGCCTGGAGGGGCCCACGTTGTGATGACCTGTAAATGCCTCTCCCTTGTCCTGAAGCCTTTTTCTCTTCACCTGCCATCTTCACCTGGAATACCAGGGGAATGTCCTTGCTTGTCATAGTCGACAGCAAGGAGGGAAACGTTAAAAATGCCTTAAGACTTTCAAGGTCTTGTAGGTCAGCCTGTGGATTGGTGTGTGGATCTGTTCTCCTGCCAAATGTGCCAGGGTTGCCATGGAGACAAAAAGGCACCTGTATTTTGTTCTGAGATGTGTGTGCACACACGTACCAGCTAGTCTTCAGAACATGTGTCTTGAGGATGATCTAAGTTTCCTCTCTGTAATTCTACTTCTTTCCTTACTTTGGTCCTTCCCACAAATGAAGATTTCTTTTTCACCATCCTTGTGCTGTCATATCAACCTGGGCATATCATAGTCCCCTGGGGACATTGCCAAGCCATGCTTACCCACTGCACCCCCTCTGCAACTGTGGTTATGAAACAGAGCTCTGTGTCATGAGAGGTGATTGATAAAACTGAATTCATTGGTTATTTTAGGGTGTATTATTTTGGGACAAGATCGGGAAGGAGATAAATACCAGAAGTTGCTTGAACATCAGGAAGGAGGTCATTTGCCATCTCAGCCTTTAGAGTCGGTGCAGGTTTAGGACTGGGGAAGCCTGTCTGTTATGGGAGAAGCCCTTTTCCGTGGCTCTTCTCCATGGTGGACATGGAAAGAATGTCACCAGCCCCCACCCCTCAGCTGGCCCACATCTTTTTCCCCAATTTCACTGACCCCGCCCGTGATGAATTTGAGACTGACACAGGCCTTCCCCAGATGGTCCCTACACTTTGGGAATGGCACAGTTGTTTGTCAGGTTCTCAGCTTTTTGCCTGGGCAAAAGTACACAGCAGCAAAGAGCCATATTCTTACCAGTTGGGAAGGGAGAAGAGACTGGTCCCCTGGCCAATATAGAGGTTGAACTCCTTCACATGGCGGGCAAGGCTGTACATAGCTCGCCAGACTCCCTGTCCTCTGCCAGCCCCTTGCACGCTACACGAGCTTCGTTGTTTGCTTTGATACCTCTGGCCTCTGCACACAGGGTTTCATTGCTCTGAAGGGTGCTGCCAGCTCTTCTCAGGCAGGCCGCGGGCCCCACCGCCTTTCACCTCCAGCGCTGCTCCAGGCCTTCTCACCGGGTGTTGTTGGCCCTGCTGGGCAGCGGCTGCCATCTGAGCCAGAGGGGTCCAATTAAGAATTAAGAAATAGACTATTACAATCACAGGCCTCATTGAGCTGAAAGTGTTTAGAGTAATTTTACAAGTGAACTCCATGGAGATTATTTTCACCGTGCTTGCAAATCACATAAACAGATTCCTCATGCATCTGTAGTGCTTTGTAGTTCAAAGATGCCTGTACATGTAGCACTTTATTTTATTTTGCTCCCTACAAGAATGTTACGAGGTAAGTAGGGCAAATGCTATTTTCCCTATTTCTAGATAACTAAACTGAAACTCAGAGAATCTGTCTATACGACCACTCTTTTCCAGGTGAGGTGGCGCCCCCCCACCCCGCCCCCAACCTGGATCTGTCTCTGGATGTGAACAAAGGGAGACAACTAGGCAACGTGAAGACAGGAAGAATCACAGTGAATAAAACTGAATGATGAGAATCAGACTACAGGCTCTACAGGTGTTGGCAAGAGTAGGTTGATATAGTCAGGGAGTAATAATTAAAACTTTTGTGGGCTTAAAAGTTGAGGTAGATAACTAAAACTGGTTTAGAAACTCCAATAAAGTTAAAAATAAGATTTCCTATAAAGGTCTAACTCTGGGACAAGTCCTGTGCTGACTGAGTGTTTACAAGTACAATCTTATTTCGTCCCCCATCCGACCCATGAGACTTCCTATTATTGAGGCACAGGGGCAGGACAGGTGCAGTGTGTGGGGACACCAGGAGAGCAGGCAGGTGGCGGGGGCTGTGGGGATCAAGCGGGACGCGGTGAGGATGGAGCAGATTATGATGGGACCTCGGGGCAGCCAAGGCACTTGGCTGTGATGGGGTGGGCCGCGCGCAGCCTCTGGAGGGTTTTGAGCAGGCGCGGGACCTGAGAAGGGGGTGGATGTAAAGACCACTGAAGTGAAGCCTTGGCTGAGGGGTCATGGCCACTGGCCTCCAGAATCCAGAAGTCCGTGGACCTGGCCTGAAGGCAGGTGCATGAGTCACTGCCATGTGAGCATCCGGGGAGGGGGTGAGGAGTGGCTTGCCCTCCCCCGGCCACCACATAGCCCTGTTCCTGGCTTATATGCAAACTCAGGGCCACCTGTGGAGACGTTTTCCCCTGCCATCAGGCTGATTGATGGAGGAGTCAAGCCTCCTTCTGTTCAGTGCGGTGAGCTGATAGGCTTTTGTTCTCCAGGCCAAATTCCTAGGATCCTTTTGGTCCTAGAACACTTCGCCTGTGGAGTTTATTTTAAGAAAGTACAGAAGTGAACTCACAGAATATAACTTGGGGATTACAGATAGAGATGGTATCGAGGAAAAAGGTGATTCTCCTAAATCCAGAGCCCTGTGCTGTGGGATCCTTTGGCTGCCTCAGTGGGAGCAAGCAGACCCTGCATGGCCCTGTGCTATGTTAGAGATTTAATCATGCAAATCCCGCGTGCCAGGCGCCAGGCTGTGTGCCTTACAGGTGTGTCTCACAGAACTCTGTGAGGAAGGTGTTCTGAGTCCGATTTACAGGTCAGTAAATTAAGTCTCAGAAATCTTGTATAACGTGCCAAGGCCTTAGAGCTAGTAAATGACAAGTCAGATTACAGTGTAGGTCTCTCTGTGTTCTTCCCACTATACATTGGAGGAAAACACTCACGCAGGTGTAGCTGGCTGGGCCAAGGGTCTTTGCTTTGAAACATTCAGAGCTTAACCATTTAGTTTCCACTTCCTCCTCAATTTTGCCTTTGCAATCTCTTGTACCTTTGAATAGATAAGAGACTTTTGCATTTGGCTTGTACAGACATGTATTTGCTCCTCCACTTTCTGCTTTTTCCTCTCTTTCTGGCATCTTCCCTCCCCACCCCCACCCCCAATACATTTAAGCAAAATAGGGCCAGTACCAGCTCTGTCGCAATGTGACATGATTAGACTTAACCTGACCAGGAGTTATTGGCACTGAGCACCACAGATGGACGGCCAGGGTGGATCTCTGACCCTTGAGGTGGATGAATGAGTCATAGCCAGGGCACTACCACAAATGTGTTTGCAGAGCAGAATTCATACGCTTATGGTTCTCTCTTAATGCCGCAGCGGGATGATGTTCTGTGGAGCTGGTCGTTCTGTGGGTGTGTCAGTAGGAACAGGCTGTGTTTGAAGAAGCAGGGACCGAGAGCAGACGCAGGACCTCGCCGGCCGAGCACCAGCGGGGAATCGAGGATTAACGGGAGGTGGGTCCTCGGGCTTTTGGTTTTCCAGAATGGCAACCTATCGGTAAATAGGGCACCAAGCCTGCGTCTCTCTCTTTGCTTGCAGGAGGCCACATCACTAATGCGAACAGGGGGACCCACACGGGTACATCCTGTGGAGACCTGCCTCCCTGCAAAGACCAATATTGATCTGCGCTGTGAGGGGGCAAAGCCAAGTCACAGGACTTGGTACGAAAGCCAGGTCATAGTCATTTCTGTCTTTGTAACTGTGGTTGTCCAGGTTTGGCCACTGTGCAAGAGGGAACTCCCTTCCCTTCTTTGTCCTGGAATGGAACTGTCAGGTCAATAGAATCTGTGTTATGTTAAGAGGTTGCTTTTCAGGTGGGGTAGCTACTGACATGGCTTCCTACCTAATGATGGTGCCCCCTCCCCCATCAGATGACAGGCTTTCTTCTGAAGGGCCCCGGAAAGAGTGTGTCCTTCTGGAAACTGACTTGATTTTATTCAGCTTTCCGTGAATGACTTTTCTTTCTGGGTTGCAAACTTACATTTCTCATGGTCTGAGCAGCTCATTGTTACTTTAACTGAACTGTTTGGCAAACATTAGTGCAACTCATGCATAGAAGATGATGTATTTCTTAGGGTGCTGGTGTTTCCAGGGTGTTTTTTGAGTCTCCTCATAGTCTTTGCTTCTACAATCCAACCAGGAACAGCAAAAACCACTTGGATTGCTTAACTGCAAGGCGTCTGCAGAACTACCCTCCATTTCCGGTCAAGTGCAGATTCAGAAAGTGACTAATTAGAGGTGGTATAGCACGAGGTTAATGTCACAGGTTCTGCTGCCATGTTCTCTCCGCTCTGCCGCTTACTGTGTGCTCTTCAGCATGGCATGTTCCCTCTCTGCCCTGCCTCAGTTTACCAATCTGTAGAATGAGGATAACAAGAGTACCTGCCTCCTAGGGTTTGGTAAATAATAAATAAGTTATTCCATGTAAATCATAGAATAGCATCTGATACATAGTAAATTCTCAATAAATATTAGCTATTATTAGGTACCTCAAACCCCAAGGAAGCTCTACTTTTAAAGAAGCAGAGGGGGACTTCCCTGGTGGTGCAGTTGTTAAGAATTCGCCCGCCAATGCAACATGAGTTCCATCTCTAGTCCGGGAAGATCCCACATGCCATGGAGCAACTAAGCACATGCGCCACAATTACTTACTGAGCCTGCGCTCTAGAGCCTGCAAGCTGCGACTGCTGAGCCCGCACGCCACAACTACTGAAGCCTGTGCGCCTGGAGCCCATGCTCTGCAAAGAGAAGCCACAATAATAAGACCGCACACCACAACGAAGAGTAGCCCCCGCTCGCCACAACTAGAGAAAGCCTGTGCACAGCAATGGAGACCCAACACAGCCCATAAATAAATAAATAAATAAATAAATAAATAAATCTTTTAAAAAAAAGAATCCTTTAAAAAATAAAATAAATAAAATAAAGAAACAGAGGGGTGTGGGGCTCAAGAGGACTGAGTCTAAGCCCAGATTCACTCATCGTGAGGCCTCCGGTGAGCCGCTCATGCTTCCTGGATATGACTCAGGCTCCTCGTCTGTAAAATGGGACTGCAAAGTTATGTCCTAACTGATCGTGGTAGTTCATGTCATGCAGCTGTGTGGGAGGACCATGGCAATCCATCGTACTGAAAGTGATGTTCACGTGGGTTTTTTGGGACTAAGTCACAGGTGGACCCAGCCAGAGGGTAAAAACGAAGCCAGTTTGCCTGCATGATTTTACATTAATTACATGTGACATTCTTGGCTGGCAAAATCCCAAACCTGAAGGTGGCCTGAATCCCCTTTAAGGAGATTTCTGCCAGCATCTCTGTGGGGCCTCTGATTTGAAACACAGTTTGACCTATTAGGAGCCAGATCCTTTCACGTTACTAGTAACTATCTTTTTGCATTAGCATATATTGATTCTTCATTTCTTATCATAGCAGTAACTGGCTTTGTTAGGAGGATAGCTTCTCTGTAGCTATATCCTTTGGGTGGGTGAAAACCAGCATCTGGGTGAATGAGGTAAAGAGTGTGGGTATTTTTACCCAGAAAATGCACTGTGCACTTCTGACCTTTGGGTTTTGTGTCTGCCCAGCAAGATGTAGCACCAAAATGTCTCTTGGAGACGGCTGGGAGCCTGTGAACCAGAGCTGGAGACAGCAGGCAGTGTGTTTCTTTCAGAACTCTGGGCTGACTGATTTCAGGCTCTGAAATCAGATTTGACCCTCTGCTGGGTCTCTCTGGGCAGCTTTAATTATGGCAAGTTCACAGGGCCAACTCCTGCTGGCAAAACCCTTTTCCAAAGGAGGGTCATGAACGCAGAGGTACTGGGTGTGAGGAGGCCCTGAGTCTCCCAGGGCCAGCCAGATGGGACCGGCTTTGCACAGACTCCCAGCCCACCAGGATGAAGTTTCCTGGCGGTGCTGGGGCTCATGGTCCAGGAGGGTGAACCCGGGCGGTGGCAGCATGCATGTGACCCCCAGGCTGGAAGTGCTGGCCCTGGCACAGAAGCTTTCATCAGCAACACCTGCTCAGGGTAAAAGGCTCTGAGTAGCCAGGCCAGCAGATGTCTTTATCAGTGACTGAACATTGGCAGAGACACTCTGCTTACTCTTGGGAGCACAGGGCATCACGGGAGAGGAAGAGCTGGGGCCTGGGAGCTGGGAGCCCTGGGTTCTTGTCTGAGCTCTGCCAGGAGCCAGCTGTGTGGCGTCTACCTCCGGGCCTTGGTTTCTTCATACATGAAAGCTGGCAGTGGGGTTAGATCACCCAGGGGTCTCTGGGTGCTCTCCCCCATGTTCTGGATTCTAGGGGATGGCAGGGATGAGCAGATGTAGAAGAGCAGTTGCCCAGTAAGAGGCTCCAGAAACTAGGAGGGCTAGTAGCTAACCTCCCTATAATTATCTCCAGTCTCTGTGAGCCAGGAGGAGCTCTTCAATCAGGGTGTCAACCCCAGGGACCTTACTGAGTTGATGACCCTGACGATGAACAGGATGGAGGTGACTGGCTTATTGCATCCATCGGAACACAGACTGGCATTGTCCCCCAGGCCAGCTGGAGCCTCAGCACTGGGGCTCCTGACATCCTCCTCACCATCTCCAAGTTCATACTTTCATAAAGACCATGCACTAGCTCAGTGGTTCTCAAAGTGTGGGCCAGTGGCACTAGCATCACCTGGGAACTTGTTGAAAATGCGAATTCTCGGGCCCCACCCCAGACCTACTGACTGAGAAACCCTGGGGGTGAGCCCAGCAATCTGTTTAACAAGCCCTGCCAGTGGTCTGAGGCAGGCTGAGGTCTGAGAACCACTGTACCAGCCCCGTAGTTTGAGAACCATTGTCTGTCTCTCTCTCTTTTACGTGATACTATTTTTTTATTATCAAGACAAAGCTACAGCAATACTTTGAAAAATTACCGCAGCCCCACTGCCCCATCACAGTCACTGTTTTCATCTCTCTGGGCTCTCTTCTGGCCTTTACCCATCTGGACACGTAGTTTTCACACAGACAGCATTGGATAGAGACTTCTTTTTG
Organism: Hippopotamus amphibius kiboko; assembly: GCF_030028045.1. Taxonomy (NCBI): domain Eukaryota; kingdom Metazoa; phylum Chordata; class Mammalia; order Artiodactyla; family Hippopotamidae; genus Hippopotamus; species Hippopotamus amphibius. Next base: position 53,515,694 of record NC_080187.1, on the reverse strand, counting down.
CTATACTTCTTTCATTTAAACATTATTAATGTGTTTTACCCCATTGCTTCATCACCTTCATACTTGTCATTTTCAATGACTGCAAAACACTTCCTTCCTGTGACCGGCTTTACACGCTTGACCGCCCTGTCCCCAGACATTTGGCAACTTGTCACTTTTCACTATTGGAGAAGTCGTCTGCCTGTCCAAGGTGAGGCCAGCTTCTGGGTTGTTCCATGTGACCCCCGTCAGCCCAACGTCGACCTCCCTGTAAGTCCTCAACCTGAGACTATCTTAAAAAGATTACTTAGTGGAAAAAATAAACACCCCCCCCCCAAGTCTGCGGTGAAACATCATGACTGAAACAGCCCCGTCTGCCGAGTTTTGTTAACTGAGCATCTTCTCATTTCGCTCGCAGGTGGCGTTTGCAGAGGGAGGCTCCGTGTGGGGGTGGGGGCTGGGCGCCCGTGGCCTCGCCCTGTGCCAGGCCTGCTGTCGGTCATTTCCTGAGCATCCTGGTCCCCAGCAGGAAGGCCCCTCCTTCTTTCTCGTGCTGCCTCCACCTCCCCCACCCCACACCTGTGCACCTCTTGTCTCCTTCCTTCTCCCAGCCTGGCTCGGCCAGGGGAGAGCCTGAGACACACAGCTTGACCAGCACGGCCCCTAGTGGCGGCCCCTTTGTTTTGACGAGACCACTGACCATTCTTGGGTCATATAAATAACGCTGTGTCTTTTGAAATGATTTTGTTAGGGTAAGTCCATAGATATGGGCTAAGGGTAATCCACAGGGTGTCTTGTGTGTCATTGTCCCTCCTGTTAGTGGCAGTCTGTGTTTATGCCCTGTCAGTGGCTCCACGCAGCTCTTCATGACCTGGCAAACGAGGGTCTTCCTTATTTGGCTCTTGGATCACAAACTCAACTCAGGTGCCTCGAAGGGCCAGGTTGGTGATGTGAATGTTGATTAGGCCAGACCATGGGAGAAAGAAGGGCCGTAATGAACTGAAAAGGATGCCCAACCATAACCCACTCATGTGCAGTGAGCAGAAAAGCTCCAGGGAACGATAAATGACAGAGGATACACGTGGTTCCTCTCCTCAGCGTCACCTACCTACGTCCCCCGCACGTTCCAGCCACACCCGAGTGGGCTGTGCTCACTCATGCCTGCCTGGGGTTTGGCTTGGCCTCGTGGCCTCTTCACAAGCTGTTTCCCTGCCTAGAATGTCTCTTCCCCTTTATCTATGGATGACTCCTACTCTTAATTTAAGACTCAGCCAGAACGGTCTCCTCCTGCAGGAAGCTTTCCCAGGCCAGCTGCCACTGGGTTAGGAGGAGGCTTGAGCTCTGGGGGGGCAGCCGGAGATGGCACTCCCTGCACTATGCATGGGGGACTGCCACAGGGTACGAGGCCCTACTTCCCTTTGAGAGCATTGCTACAATTCAGTTTTGAAATTTCTTTCTTTAAGAATATCCCAAGGGGCCTATGAAGGCGGCTGCTGGCGTGGCCGCCTTTCCTGTGCAGTTTTCCTGGTGAGCCCCTAACTGGTGAAATGCCCTGGGTTCGGGACCCTTCCAGGGACAGTCCAGGATAGGAAAATGCACTTACAGTTAGCTTACATTCCTTTCCCTTTCTAGATTAAGGACTATGGTTTTTCCTCTCTGTGTCTCCAGAAACCAGTAAGCTGCTTGGCACACAATAGGTACTTGGTATTTTTTTTTTTTTGGATGGATGGGTGGATGGGTGGATGGATGGGTAGATGGGTGGATGGTCTATATCTGGATGCACCCATGAAGGGATGCTTGGGCAGCGTCTTCCCCACTGGGTCTCCCCCAAGCCTCTCCCTCACTCAGCCTCCCCACCTCTGTCCTCCTTCCCTCCCACCTCCCACTCACCTGTGCTCATCTTTTCAGCGTTACCCTGATTTCATTATTTTTCTCCCTCCTTCCTTTTCTCTCAGATCCGCCCCCTTCCTAACAGAAATCAGTCCCTTCTCTACCTTCTCTAGCTGTTTCACCCTGACTAGACAGCCAGGAGGTTTTTTGTTTAAATCCTGGAGCTGGGTCTGTCACAGCTGCCCCTCCCCAGGGAGTCTCCCCCACACTTCGCATCGGTGTCAGGCCTCTCCCGAGGCCCAGCTGGTGGGGTGGGAACACGCGTGCGCCCAGCCCCCGTGGTGGAGGCTCCAGGTTCCCTCCCTCTCTCTGCAGTTGCGGGATTGAGCCACCAAGGGGCGCACTTTCCCCACCCGCTTTGTGATGGTAGGGGTGCTAGATTCTCTCCCATCCGCAGTGTCCAAGCGGAAGCAGGGCAGACCCTCAGGGAACTGATGAGACTCTTGCTTTTCCTTAGAGATCTAGGAACTGTGGCAGGGACGCCTGAAGTCAGGGCCATCCTTGGGGGCTAGAAAAATCACCCTGGTTGGTCTGCTCCCTGCCCTGCCTCAGGCATTGTCACTGTTGTGACCCTAGGGGACTAGAGGTGCACCAAGGGCCAACTTGTAAGGGACACATCACGAATGGGTACCCGGAGAGGTCGAATGGGACTGGAGAATGTGAAGCCATTAAGTGCTGTGTGATGTGGGGTCCTCCTGCCCACTCTACAGGTGAGGAAACTGAGGTTCAATGAGGTTAGGTGGCCTGCAGTGCCCATGGGGCTGGGGCAAGGGTTGTCACGTGTGACTTGGTTGTGGGTCTTTAGTTTTACCTCAGCAGGTGGGGCCACTGCCTTCCCCTCCTCCAGCTGTTTCTCCAGGTCATCGAGAGCTGCCAGCAGCTGAGGAGCCTTTGGCTTGGGAGACGCTCCGCCCACCGCTCTGGTCTTTAGGATGAGAGTCCAGGGCCAGAACCTCCTTAATCGTTCTCCCCTGACCTGCGCTGGTTTTGAGGAGATGCCTGTCACCAGAGTCTCCCTTGAACCGCTTTTCCTGCCAAGGCCCATAGGTAGCAGCTGGCAGACAGGCTCAGCTTGCCTTGGGAGGGAGGTGCACCTTGAGTGCCCTATTTGCAAAATGACCAGAGGCTGTCATTCTACACCTGCCTCTCATTTGGAGACCTGATCTAGGGCTGTAAAGGTGGTGCCAGGAAAGGGCTTTGCCAAAGCATCTCATGAAAATCTGGCCAACAGGCCTTTGGGGTCCACTAGCTACGGCTTCACGTGGCAGACACCTCAGCTCTGTCTTTAGATTTGGCAGGTGGCAGAGGTCTTGACTGGGCTGAAGGTCATTCAACGGCCAAAAGAGCGTTCCTGGACCCTTCCTTTAACTGGACATACTGGCCCAGTCGTGGAAGGACAAAGCCGTGCTTGGAAGAGGCCCAGTTCTGCCTCTAAGTAGCTGGTAGTGAGACTGGAATCACCCAGGCAGCCCAGTCTGACGCTGTCCCATCCTGACCCGCCTTAGACCCTGCTCTCCATGCTGCCAGCACACTCCCTTATGGGTATCCGCTTCCCACCAGTGTTTTCCTCCTTAGAACTTCCGTCTTCTCCTGGGGTGCTGAATGGGAGAAGAGAATTCCCGGACCTTTGCTTTTTCTCCCCCTAGAGCTGGGGCAGCGTCCATGAAAGAGAACTAGTTTAGCCACCTGACCTTCGAGGCGGAGTGTTTGACACCTGCTGATTTGCTCAGGTCCATGGGCCTGTTGCTGGCAGAGTCAGGACTGTCCAGGGAGGGCGCTGCCATCTGGAAAGCAGGAAGGCTGCGGGGAGGGGCGCGGGGGTTCAGGCTTCAGTAGGATTGCCGGTGTGAGCCGTGGGTCATGAGGAGCTCGGAAGGGCAAGTGCGGTGACTGCGGTCCTGTGACAAGAAGAGGCTCCAGTTCATCTCCACAGGTTCCATCTAAAAGAATAATAATAATAAGGGATGTTAAGAGAATTGAGAATTGTACATATTTAAGCTATATAATTTGGTGATTTGATATACATATATACCGTGAAACAGTCACCATGTTTAATCTAATTAATCTCTCTTCAGATAGTTACAATTTTTTTTATGGGGAGAAACCTTAAGATCTACCCTTTTAGCAACTTGGCTCAATTTTAAAGTGTGTGTTGTGGGGGGCAGGGGGAGTGTTTTGCGGTCTATTCTTACTCAGGCAGCTTCTGGGCTCGACTGAAGCAATTTCAATTTGGTTCTTGTGGCTTAAAAGGTCCCTGAAACACTTCACTGAAATTATAGCTCCTTAATTTAGCTGCCTGTCAGTTATTTTTTTTCCAGGTGGTTTAGGGTTGACAGTGAGTTTGACATTTGTAAAAATGTTTTGGAAAGCACATCAGACGCCTCGAAATCAAAAGGAATATAAAGTACATTTTTCCAGGACGTGCGATTGGAATTATTCTTCTGGCCACTCCAAGGCCTGTCTCTCTTCTTTCAACAGTCTTTGCAGACAAAGCCCAGTGATGGGTTGTGAAATTGTAGGCTACTTCTGAGCCTGGCTGCCTTTGTAAATTTCCTCCGACTCCTTGTCACCCTCATCTTAGTGACTTCTGCTTCCTTTGCACACAGCTAAGGACAAAGCACTTCTATTTTGTTGGTAAGAGTGTTGTAGGATGTTAAAGATGGAAAGAACTTTAGGGACCTTCTTCACCTGCTCAGCCCCACTTTTTTCCCAAGGGCTCGGAGGGCAGGGGATGTGACCACGTTCACATGACAGATGCCCACTGAGCTGAGATTCACCCCCATCAGTGACTCTAGACCACCCTTGCTCCACAAAGCTACACATTATAATGCTAACTGTGACATTTACCTGCCAGTTTGAGGACAGCTGTGTGCCCAGAGCTTGTACCTTAAATTAGAATATGTCTGGCATAAAGGGCTGTGTCATCCTGGAGAACTATGTGACCACACCTTCTGTGCCCTTATGGATAGAGAAAAGTAGTAGAGCCTGCCTTGAACTTGGAGACTCTCCCTCTACCCTAACCTGCTTACTCTGACTCCTTCCAATCAGTTCAGAAACACTGCCAGGCACCCTGCCAGCGCTGGGAATCCAAAGAGTGAAAATTCAGAATTCCTGCCCTCCAAATAACGACAGTACAATGAGGGAATCACCCCAGTGCCAGTCAGTGTGGAGCCTCTGCAGACAGCCCCGGTGGAATTGCTTTCTTCGTCGAGGTGGGGAGGGGAAAGGGTGTTCAGGCCAGAGGTTCTCAACTCTGGCCGCTCACTGGGGTCATCTGTGGAGGTGACTCCTCCCGCCTGCCCCCCCAACCCCATTCTGGTGTTTGACCCCGATGTGAGGTACAGCCCAGGCGTGAGGCGTTTGTTGCTGTTTTTTTTAATCGGAGCTTCCAGATGTTTCCAGGATGCAGCCAGGATTGAGAACTGCTAGGTAGAAGGACTCACATTTGAGTCTTATTTGGGGAACTGTTAAAAAACAAAGTGTGACACTTGTTAAAGACAATAAAGAAGATGTTATTTGGGCGAGGGGGGGGGTGCGTTCCACCATGGGGCTTTGCAGTAGGCAAGAGAGCCGGGCTCAACTCTGCTGACAACAGGACGACTGGGGATTTCCAGCCACGGAGCAGGGTGGGGCCGAGGAGATGGAAAATTACTAAGAGGACGCTTCAGGGGTAATCCAGCCTAACAAGATTTTTGCCGAAGGCAGGCCCGGGTGATCAGACACCTGAACGACCCCATCAGTTAGCCAGGGTGAACGGATGTGGAGGGCAGGGGTTCTGGTTAAACTGACATAGCAGGATTCTTGCTACACCTGGGCAATACAAACACAGAGGCCCTAAGGTCAGGCCTAGTTGAGGAGTGGTCAGAGGAGCCTGAGTGGAGTTTGGTCAAGGAGAGAATCCGTCGCAACGGCGGGTGGCACATTGCTGTGGAGGGTGTGCCCAGGGGATGGGGCAGAGCGAAGGGTGGGAGATGTGACAGGATGGGTTTGACCTGGTTGGGTGGGGGCAGGGGAGTGAGGCGATCAGGTCTGTGATTGTAAATGATTATTCTCCTGTTGGGAGATGGGGGGGCAGTGCATTCGGTATGGGGCGTGTGGCGGCCGAGGTCCTCCTTGGACAGTCTAGGAGGGGATTTCCGGGAGGCACTGAAGTAAAGGTCTGAAGCTGGGGGTGCAGGCAGAGGAGATACAAAGGTAGGAGCTGTTAGCATGTCAAGACTGGTTAAGTGGTTTCTGCAGCCAAGGGAGTGAATTGTGAATTTTCTCACCCACCCAGAGGGAGATGTCCTGTAAAATCAGGTCAAGGACTGAACATCAGTAGTTGTGGAGAGAGCAAAGGAAGAGGTGCTTGCAAAGGTGACTGAGAGTAAATAGTGACAGAAGAGGACAATGGTGTATTGTGGAGGACAGTGGAAGTCAGGAAAGAAAGGGGGGGTGCTTTCTGGAGACAGTGCCCCTCCCTTTGTTGTAACCTGTTCCTTAGTGGCCCCGTCCATGGGAATTTCAGGGAGGGTGGGAAGGATGGACTGTCTCATGCCAATTCCTTTTAAAATTTCAGAACATAGGTATCAGTCAAGTGTACATGTCTGTACTGTTGCCTGCTTATTAAAGATAATGATCAACTAGTGCATGTTGCGTTTCCTTTAATTCTCGTATGTTCTATGAGATAAGTATCATCGTCTCCAGTTTACAAATGGAGAAGCCAAAGCTCAGAGAGGTGAAATAACTCCCCTAAGTGGAAGAGACAATCTAGGTCTGTCTGATTCCAGACCTTCCCACTGTCTCACATGATTTTTGCACCAGTTCTTTTTCTCTGATTAGACTTTAGGAAGATGTTGAAGGCAGCCAAGGGATAGAGGTGGGGAAGGTGGTAGTGGTGAAACAGATATACCTAAAGCAGGAAAGGAAAAGATTTTTGTAGGATGATGTTCATTATGTTTCCTTGCCCACAACCAGACACTTTTGCCTGAAGTTCAAGACCATTCACTATTAGCCCCCGTGCGCATACTAACAGCCTGGCTGTCCGACTCTCCCACCCCTGCTCCCGTGCTCTGCTCACCTGTCCTTCTAGCTCACCTGCCACCTCTGCTGTGTACCCTGCTTAGATCTAGTCCCTCTTGTTTCCATATTCCCAAGATTCCCGGCTGGGCCACTTTCAGAATTTCCCAGAGTCTGTCTGACGTGGGGACACTCTGTGCCTGTGTTGGGTGTCATGCTGTGAGGGAACGAAGGCGTCCGTGGGGACGGGGCATGTCCAGGTTGCGTGGACAGGGTCCTCGTGTGCTGGTGTGCTGGCAGCCTGATGTTGCCTTATGCGAAAGCGGGGACCTGGCAGTTATCTGGTTAATGGGTCCATCAAGGGTAGATGAGCAGTGGACTAGTCTGGCGAGCTGTCAGCCCTGATCAGGCTCATCACCCTTTGGGTCTCTCAGCCCAGCTCCTGCTCCTTCTCCCAGACACCCTCGGAGGGCAGCAGCATCCCTGTGGGTACCGGTGACATGAGAGAGGGCAAGTGAAAACTCCAGTTAGACCGCATGCTTATACGTCTGATCATTGTCACACAACGATTTGGGAGACTTTTTAGATATTTATCAAGGCAAAGTAATAATTACAACAATAAAATGCCACTTTCCATTTGTGTAGTGAATTATGGTTGTCATATTGTTTTTGTACGTTTTATCTTACTTGAGTCTCCTGAGAGGTGTGGACACGCATTAACTGCATTTTAAAGATGAAGAAATGAAGGATATAAACGTACATTTTGAAAACAACATGAGGTGCTGTTTTTAAAGGTGAATTCTACCCATTCTTAAATAGAGTTCATGTTCTGGGGTTTCAAAAAGCAAAAACAGAGGGAAGTAGTTCTCAAATTTACCAATATTCTAACTCCATAGGAGCCACCTTTTATAAATATATTAACCTAATTTTGTATTGACTTTCATTTCTCCCTTCAACCTTTAATCAACCCAACCTAACCTGGGTAGAAAAGAGCTTTATCCATCATAGTTGTGACAGAAGGAAACCTGGATTCCAGTCCTGCTCTGACACAGAGCAGGCTTTATGCTCTTGGCAACTTAAGTTCTAATGTCTTCATCTGAAAACAGGCCTCGTTCTTTAGATTGGCCTTGTCTGGGGGAGGGCACTAGACTGTCTGTGAGGTGTCTCGTGCACTGCCTGGGACCCAGCAGAGAGCTGTAGGTATCTGTGGCACTTCGGGTGATTAAACCAAAATCGTGTCTTTAATGAAAACTCTATTAAAGTATTTTTCATCACTCGTTGATAATTCTGTGGACATTTTGCTAGTGATAAATCCAATGAATGAGTCAAAGAGGATTTGCTAGAGGGCATGTAAAGCCAGCAGTGATGTGACAGAGATGAGGATGCTGAGGCCAGAAGAGGTAGGTGATTCCCAAGGTCACACCTCCTGCCATCTGACCTGTGATGAGCCGGGCTCAGAAGCCCGTGCTCCTTCCACCCACCACACCTGACACATCTGCCACCCGTTGTCCCAGCCTGCCCTGCCCTTGAGCCCAAGAAGAGTAATCCGTGGCTTCATTTGTCTGTGGCTTCATGTGACCCAGGTAAAAGGAAGTGATGGAGCAGTGAGTGGACAGATGGTGACAGCTTTAAAATACTGCATTCCACTTCTTAGGGACGCTGGCCTAGTTTTGCCTCAGGGTTGGTCATGCAGTAAACATTTCCTGATGTGTAGAAACCTCTGAAACATTTCTCTACATTTCTAGAAGTTGGTGTTTTAGGCCTAGTTTTCAGACCTCCGTATTTAAAAGAACTCACTGCATGGACATAAGGTGCTCAGAAAACAAGGTGAATCACAACCCACCCACCCCCCCACCCCCCCGCCCCCCCGCCCCCAGCTGGCTGTGTAGCTGAAGGTTCACCTCTGTGAAGGTAAGGAGACTGAGGATGGTCTTACTGTGTGACATTGACAGTTGCCTGAGGCCACCACGATAAGGGAGAGGGGATGAGGCTGGCCAGAGCTGAGTGGATGGACGTCTGTCTCCTTCCCTGGTAAATTTCAGCAGCCTGACGCCAAGGCTTCCTTCTACGATGAAGGATGCTCATACCTCCTGAGTCCGTCTGAACTGTGAGTGTGAAGGGACTGTAGAGGCTGACTCCTTCCATTCACAGCCTGGGAAGCAGCTGGCCAGAGAGGGAAGGAGGCTGCCCTGAGACCACACAGCTGGCCAGGGTCAGAGGCAGGCCCCCAGTCCAGCCCAGCGTCCTTTCCTGCTGGACCCTCCCGCCTCCAACCTGCTCTCAGTCCTGAGCCGCATGTCCCACCCTCATCTCCCACTTCCTCCCTCTCTCTGGGTCTGGCCATGATGCTCTTTTTGTTATCAGTAAGTGTGCTCAGTAGCCAAGTGTACTCTGTAATTAAAAATTAATCCGATGGCTAAGTGTGTCACTGTGAATACACGTCAGCCTTTAATCGGCAGTGTGGCCGGCAGCCATCACTGTACCTCTCGGCCTCAGCTTTTCATCTGTGATGTGAGAAGGGCAGGTCAGCTGACCTCAGGGGAACATTCCCATGCTGAAGGAATGTTCTGCAGTTTCTGAGCCGAGTTACACAGTGAGAACAGAACGGACCTCGGCTGCCCATAGCTACCACTGAGTCCGGGGAGGAGGGGATATGGGGATAGAAAGCAGAGCCCCCACCAGTGTTTCCATCCAGGGTGTGAGGAGGCGTCAGAGCCTCTTCTGCTTTGAGAGCAGGTGCAGCAGCAGCTTGATGTGCCATTGGTTGGGCACGTTTTTACACTATTTGCCCATTGAATTTGCTATAATGGGGTTTTCAGACTTGAGTCCAAAGTTATTACAGCAAATCCTGCTCTATAGCTGAGAGGCATTTCTTGGCTTTTGGTGAAAATGGGCCTTGTGATCTAGGCAGAAGGTCTAGGCACAGTAATTCCGTGCCTGGCACATGTCACCGTGGCACATGACATGCGCACTCCTGGGCGCTATGTGAACAGTGCTGTGACCAGACATAAAATGCATTAGTTATATGTGCACAGAGAGTATATGGAAATATCCTGTGCGTTTGATTACAGCACAGGAATGATAAAATTCGGGACCGGCTGGCATGCAGCTGTCCTGCATGGTTGATGACCTGCGTCAGGCAGCGTGAATCCCTAGCTGTCTGGTTAGCCCGTGGCTAGCGCGCATGTGCAGTGACTCAGCTGACAGGTGAGCATGCCGGTATCGAATTGAGACAGTTTGGGGACTGGCCCTGGGCATCACGTGTGCCTTTCTGCCAGGTCACTATGCAGGCCTCAGGCATTTACATGTTTCAGGCTGGCATGAAGACGCCCCAGGGGTGGTTATGTAGTCTGTAGGCAGTGTGATGTGTGCTTGGCCACATGGCCGGCCCCTGGGTCTGGTGTGGTGTAAGCTTTCTGCCATTGGTGGTGAAGTCAATGGCAGATTGCAGAGACCCTAAGACCACATGCCCAGTGTTAGTGTTGGGTTTCTGGGGAGTTGATATGAACTATTCGCTACATGGCATCTGTGTCTGGTGTGTTTATAATAACATTTAAGTATTTTACTAATTTCTTCTTCCTTGTTACGATGAGTTTTTCTCATTGACCTTTCTAAAACCAAAAGAGACCATTCAATGTTTTATTGTAGAGAAACCAAAGTTAACACTATATATCTGTATTTTTGGCAGCCAAAACCCTGTGGTCCCAAAGATACTAGTTTGCATTTTCAGGGAAGCTATCCCAAAGCCTCAGGCCCTTTACCAACTCAGGGGTGTTCAACCATAAACAGAGCTCCCCACTCTTCCTATCGCATCCCTCCTTTATCCAGGCCAAAAAAAGGGGATTAACGTTATATTAACTACAAAAATTTGCTTATCACAGTAGGATTCACAAAATGGTTATGTAAGTTTTCTCATTTGAATAGCACATTTTTAGTTCTTAAATCCCTTTTATAAATATCCTCTCTTCACTTCTCTGAGCAGCCTTGTTAGAGTGGCAGAATTCTCACATCCGTGTTATGGACGGGGAAACCAAGGCTCAGAAGGGCTGTGGGACTTACCCTTAGTCACAGCTGCCAGGAGACAGACCCAATTCTGTGGCCACCTCATTTTCCACACCTCCCACTACTCTCAGTAACGAACTAGGACCTCTTCCTTTCAAATAGCATCAGTTACTTTCTAAATAATGTGTACTGAAGTACAAATGTGAATTGGCTTGTCAAATTTATATCTAATATTGGAGTAGTTATTTGTCAGAATTGGATCCAGAGGACTTTCAATATTGTCCATGCTTACTGATTGTAAATCAGTATCACAGACTCAATTCAGTCCATACACAAACCGAGTGGCTACCATGTTTAAGACACTGCTTCTAGGCCTGGGATGGGTGGGAGAGTGGTGGGACCAATAAAAATGATTTCAGCTCAATCTCTGCCATCCAGCTGGCTTACATTCAGGTGGCAGAAACTAACACACATGCACAGCCACCTAGAACAGCGTGATCAGTGTGACATCATGGTAAGCTCAGGATGCTCTAGGAACACACATAAGGGAGCATTGAATTCTACCCCAGGGAACTAGAAATGCTCTCCAGAGGATGCTCCAGAGGAATGTGGCTGGAAAGATGAGTAGGATTTTTAACCAGACGTGGAAGTGTGTGTGTGTGTGCGTGTGTGTGTGTGTGTGTGTACATATGCACACACATGTTTGCACCTGCATACATGTTTGCAAAGGGCTGTAGTGGGTAAGGGAGGAGGAGTAACCTAAACAGGTGTGATTCTGGGAAATCAGTGTGTCCACTGGGGCAGAACCATGGAATGTATTTAGAATGGGGGTAGGGAGTGGAGGGAAATTGTAAAGTTAGGTTGAGGCCAAAATGTGGAGGAAACATTCAGCCATATTTTTGAGCAGAGGGATGACATGGCCAGGGATGTGTTTTAGAGAGACCACTCTGACAGTTGTGAGGTGACAGGAGCAGAGGAGGCAGATGCTGGAGGCTGAGGCCAGCGTGAAGGCTCTCTCAGGTCTTGGCGGAGCACGGATAAGCACCTCAGCCTGGGGCAAGAAGGGTCATTGCTGCGCCCTTCCGTTTGTAATGAAACGTTGAGAACGCCTGCGTGTCTTCCGACCATGGGTCCACCCTGGTTACAGGAATAACCTTTCAGCAGTGGACAATTTGAATCCCTCCTTGATCCGGTGAAAATGCACTTGCCTGCTTCTGAGAGTGTTTTTCAGCTTCTTTTTGCCTTGTATCCCTGAAAAATGCCACAGACTTGAGGTTGTAGATGTCGGATCTTCTGTGGGTCTCAGAGGCACATAACCTTTAGTAAAACCATAAGGTGGTGCTCCCAAGCACACTGGCCCCATCCTCGCAGAAGCTAGAATCAGAAGTTGAGTTTCACCGAGATTCCTGTCTCTGTCCATCTTCACACGGCCCTGCAGGTGGGGTCCAGCTCAGGTGGGCAGTGCCTTGTCCACTTCAGATTATAGCCCATGTGTACTGCTGAGCCCTCCCCTCTCCCCTCCTGCAGGCCCTTAGCTGCACCTTTCATTTCCCAGGCTGGGTCTCCCCCCTGTGAGGCCTGATCCCCCACTTCTTTTCTGCAGGGTTTTGGTTTTTCTGCTCCCTAACTGGGACCATTGGCCCCAACCATTGGTTGAACTACAGGGACGAGCAGGAGGCGTGTTGTTACAGAGGGTCCCCGTCCTTGGAACGAGTACTAGGCCTCCTGGGGGAGACCACGCACACACTCAGCTGGGGCTGCTGTGCTTCAGAGCATCTGTCCTTCACCTGGGAAGTCCTCTCCCCTCCCTACCGCTTTTCTCTCTACACATTGAGTGGCGAGGGCTCTGAAAGAAGATGCAGTGCTTCAATGGGAGAAGATGCAGCATTTCAATAACTTCTCACATTCCTATATTTGGAGCTTCAGTGCGATAAGAGGCTGTATCACTAAAGGAAAATACTATTTGGAGAAAGAGCAGATAAGCGTTCTAGTGAAAATGGGATTCGTTTTTGAAGATTATGCATTGAGAACTCACCTTGTGATGCCCTGAAAGAGTGTCCCGGCTATTAAACCTTTGGGGAATGACTATCGGTCATTTCAGATTCCCAAGAGTGAGGGACTTCAGGTGTGGGTTGAAGATAATTTGGGGATTATAACTTTCTAGATGATGACATAATTTTGACCATTAAATGACCTTGTCTCTTTACCCCAAGGAGCTGCCATTAGAAGTGTTCCAAGACCAGAACCTCCAGGTAGAACCTTGAGGTTGTTAAGTGAATGACATTGCCCAAGCCTAGAGAATTGCGGGTCTGGGATGTGGCCCTGAAACTGAACTTCCAGCCCCTAAGCTGCCAGCATGCCCTATTTAGTGGGGCCACCATTACTTGAGGAGTTGTATAGCGTTTTTCTTCATAGGACCACTTCCATCCTAGCGTCATGGCAACAGTGATGACTGGATTGGCAACTTTGGGCAGTCTCCCCTCTAAGTAGCCCAATGGAGATGAGACCTCTTGGGCAAAGCCTTCCCTGACCCTCCCAGCCCAAGTTATTCAGCTGGATATTGTGCTCTGAGGTGTGACCTTGTGTTCTGATGCCCCAGTTGGCATCCAAACAGTGAATGTCTAGAGCATCTGCTGTGTGCCAGCTTCTATGCTTTTATACCAAGAAATTGGTATAGGGGCTGCTCTCCATTCCCAAACAGCTTGGAGACTATGTGCTGTTCATCCCTGGAGTCAAATTTGTCGTTCTACTTTACCAACTACGTAGGACTCTGTGACGTGCGTGTATGGTGCGTGTCCCACCTTTGTCTCCTGGCTTGACCTTCCCTTAGAATGTCTATTTTCCCTGGTCTTGTTTATTTTTGTAAGCTACCTGTAATGCTTGGGGAATAAAGTGGAGGTACAAACAAACAAATGGACACATATTTAGAAGCTACTCACCTTTGAATCCTACTCCTTCAAGGTCCTAACATTGACCCTGGTACTTTGTGGGAGTTTAACAAATGTTGCCTGGATTGAGATCATTTGAAATAAAAGCAACCAGAGGACAAACCTGTTGACCTACAGAGAGTCCATGGGACTGGGCAGGGGCGGTGGGGAGAGATGAGAACAGGCCAAGTGGGCAGTGCTTGAAGCGCTTGCGCCACATCCCCGGAGGGCAGGGTCCCATGTTTGACATGTCTTCATCCATGGTGGTAGCTAAGGTAGGGCCTGGCACATAACAGGTAACCTCTGAGTTTGAATAGGAGGACTCTCTGCCAATGAAAATTATTTTTCCTTCTATCAACTTCATGTTCTCTTGCTCTGGATTTCTGTTATTCCACACTGAATGTGAAGATGTTTCTGGAGTAGTGGATATCTGGATTGAATATCAATGCAAAAGCTGTCCTTGAAGAACATTCTGTTTTCTCATAGTCTTTAGGACTTTTTATTCCTGTTGTTCTAAATGATCACGTGTGAAAAAAGCAGAATTAAAGAAGCAAGCCCATTATGACAACTTGGTACAGAGCAGAAGTGAGCAGAGGCCCTCTGTTCTCTCTCGTGTTGGTGTGGAAAACCTTGAACTTGGCTTGTAATAGCAACATTACAGAAGGTAGTGTGGATTCAGCACAAAGTAAAGAAGATCGGCTGTTACTCTGGGGCTTTAATCAGAGAAAATCAACAAATTTGTAATTTTGTATAAAAATCCACTTTGGAGTCTATTAACATTTTGGTGTTCCTGTCCAGTTGCCTGTCCATGGTGATAATTCTCATCAACTCCTAACTGGTCTCCACTGGCAGTCCCAGCTTTCAGAAACTAAGCTCCTTTCACTCCATCCAGGGATCCCTCTTATAAAATTTCTGGCAAATGGTAAGCCCATCAGCCTCTGTTTACATGGTTCTAGGGCAACCCATTCTACCATCAGAGACCTCTGGATGAGGGGTTTTTTCTTCCTAATAAAGTGGCTACATTCTGCTTTTATGGGATCCCACCTGCTGGTCTTGGTCTTGGGTTTCGAGCAGGACAAAGCTGGTCTTCTCTCCTTTTCCAAAAGAGAGCTTCCTTTGAGGCCAGCAGTGAAGTTCCCCGGAGCCTCTTTGTTGGGAGCTGAGCACCCTTTTCTCCTTTAAGGGTCCCTCAGAAGGTCCTTGGCCCCCGGGGTTGCTTTGGCCCTGAGAAGGTCTGACTTGTCACTGCGAAGCTAAGAGCCGGGTGCCGAGGCTGGGACAGGGGTGATCTGCCCGGATGGCGCTGGTGCCTCTGCAGCCGTGCAAGGGAGACGCTGCCTGCTGCCAGCAAGTCCTCCACCAGCTGTTCAGCCAAAAATAAGTTCTCAGCTGCTGAGGGCTGAGATTTCCGCTCCCCTTCTTCTCGGAAGCTGAGAGTCCAGAGGTCTGCCAGCTGGAACTGGAAGATTGGGGATTTTTTTTTTCAAATCAGCTGAAAGGAAAAGCAGGATGAGGTTTTTTCCTTTCTTTTTTAACCTTATTATGTCAAAGGAGTTGTCTTGTTCTTAAGGGAGAAAAAATACCACCATTGCTTCTGAATTTGCTTTTAAAATAGCCCTGGAAATGGCAGAGCGGCGTGGAGCCTTTCCCATTCCCTGGCAGAAGCCCCTCTCGAGTGAGTCGGATGTGGCTTCCGCTCGAGTGGAGGGCCGGCTCTGGGAGAAAGCCTGAGGACTGAGTTCGGCTCAGCAGATCTGCTGCCAACCTTGGGATTGATAAACTGCCTGTTTGCACAGAGGACGTGAGCAGCTGTCCAAACGGTGGAATTTTCCAAGGGCTGCAGAACTTTCAAGTGGGCACTTGAAGTCATTCTTGTATTTAGCAAATACGTCTTAGCATCTGCTGGGGGCCAGATCCCGTGCTGCAGCTGCAGAGATGAATATAGGACAGTCCCTGTCCTTACGTGCCTCACTATCTAGAGGAGAAATGAACAAGAGAACAAACGAGCATGGCGTTACTGTGACAAGTGGTCTCCAGGTGTCCCTGTACTGTTGGAACAGGGCAGGCCTGTGGTAAATCATGGTGTAGGTGGAGATGGTGGTGGCAGAGATAACATAGATTATTACTGTCGTTGTCGTAGCTAATAAACCATAAAGGGTGTGCAACACATACAAATGGATAATGTGAAGTTCTGCTTCCACTGGTTTTGGGGGATGATCCAGAGCTTGTCATGAAGGAGGTGATATTTGAGCTGCTTTGGAACAATAAGATGGAGTGGGAACAAGGGCTCTCCTGACAGGAGGAGAGCCATGTGCAAAGGCCTGAGGATTCAAATGGGATATTTAGGGACTAGCAGCAGTTCGGTGTATCTGAGGCAGTGTGTGTGTGTGTGTGTGTGTGTGTGTGTGTGTGTGTGAGAGAGAGAGAGAGAGAGAGAGAGAGAGAGAGAGAGAGAGAGAGACTGCCCTCCTAGATGGGGCATCTTTGAGGAGCTCTGAGCAGCAGAGACCACATGAGACTGGCACGTTCCATGATCACTCTGGAGGAATTTTGGGGGACTGGGCTGGCTGGGTGGGCTTGGGGGCGGGAGATGGGTAATGGGTGAAAAGTGATGAGAGAGAGCCTGGGTTAAGGCAGTGGTGGAGAGACTGGAAGGGAGGAGATAGATTTAAGAAAAAAGTCAGAGATGAGATTAGGAAGACTTCATGACATAATCAATCTGTGTTTGGTGGTGAGGAGCGGGTAGTGGTTATAAATGATGTGTGAATAAGGGCTGGAGCTAGGGCTAACATTAAGATTTCCCCTTGTGTGGCTGGCATTGGAACTGAGAAAGGGAAAACAAGAGTGGGAACAGATGTGGGAGAACAGAGAGAGAATTATGTTATCCGTGCTGACTTTGAATAGCGCACCTGCTTTTCGGGACTGTGGCCCTGAGGCAGTAATGACCTGGTTGGAAGATGTAGGGTTTGGGTGGTTGTCAGCCTTTCGGGGCAGCCATGATACTGATGTGACAGCAGAAAGAAAAGGGCGAGGGAGAGTATTGAAAAGGAAGGCTGGACCCTCACGTATATGGTCAATTGATTTTTGACAAGAGTGTCAAGACCATTCAATAGGGAAAGGACAGTCTTTTCAACAAATAGTGCTGGGAAAACTGAACATCCAGTTTTGTAACTGAATGTAAGGCAAAAGAATGAAATTCCCTTACACTGCATATAAAAATTAACTCAAAATGAATCAAAGACCTAACGTTCAGAGCTAAAACTATAAAACTCTTAGAAGAAAACAGAGAGGAAAATCTTCATTGGATTTTCAGTGGATTTAGTGCAGAGGTACATTGGATTTGGCAATGATTTCTTGGATGTCACAGCAAAAGCACAGGCAACCAAAGAAAAATAAATTAGACTTCCTCAAGATTTAAAACTTTTGTCCATCAAAAGACATAATCAAGAAAGTGAAAAAGTAACCTACAGAATGGGAAAGAATATCTGCAAATTATATAGCTGATAAGGGATTAATATCAAGAATGTATAAAAAATAACTTCTACAACTTAAAAACAACAAAACAACTCAATTAAAACAGAGGCAAAGGACTTGAATAGACATTTCTCCAAAGAAGATATCCAAATGGCTAATAAGCATATGAAAAGATGCTCAACATCATCCGTCATTAGGGAAATGCAGATACCGCAATGAGATACCACTTCACACCCATTAGGATGGCTATTGTCAAAAAATCAGGAAATAGCAGGTATTGGTGAGGATCTGGAGAAATTGGAACCCTTTCGCATTGCTGGTAGAAATGCAAAATGGTGCAGCCACTGAGGAAAACAGTTTGGTAGTTCCTCAAAAAGTTAAATGTAGAATTACCAGGTGATCCAGCAATTCCTCTCCTAGATATATGCCCAAAAGAATGAAAGCCAGGGCTTGAACAGATATTTGTACACACATGTTCATAGCAGCATTATTCACATAACCAAAAAGTGGCAACAAGCCAAGTGTGCATCAATGGATAAATAAACAAAATGTGGTATATACATACAATGGGATGTTATTGAGCCTTAGAAAGGAACAAAATTCTAATACATGCTAAAAACATAAATGGACCTTGAAAACATTATGTTAAGTGAAATAATCCAGTGCATGAATCCACTTATATGAGCCAAAATGGGCAAATTCATGGAGATAGAAAATGGGTAGAGGTTACCAGGGGCTGGGAAAGGGGGAATTGGGGAGTTATCGTTTAAAGAGTACAGGGTTTCTGTTTGGGTTGTTATACAACAATGTGAATGTTCTTAATGTGTTGAACACTTAAAAATGCTTAATATGGTGAATATTATGTATATTTTACCATTAAAAAATAAAAACAAAAAAGGCAGGCAGGACAAGCCTGAACCTGGGCGGCTCTTTGCTTCGGTTTCCGGAGTTTCCCATCTCAGTGCATGCTGCCCACTCCCTTCCCGGGGCTGTGCCGTGGGTTCACACCGCGCTGTGCCTGGGCGTTGGGCAGAGAGGCAGCTGCTCCCAAACTGGGGGAAGCTCTAGTGAGGTGACCTGTCCTGGAGGGTCGAGGCTCCCATTCCAGCTCCCGTCTGGACCAGGCGAGAGAGCTCTCTCCAGGCTCCTTCCACTAAGGGCAGCGCCAGCTGGGGTTCAGCCTCAACAGCTGCTGGCTCTTTTCTTTCTCTGTTCGCAGCATCCATGCACCCACAGTTTTCCCCAGGGAGAGAGCCCTGAGTGTGTCATCATTCCAAAGCAGCAAACTCTCAGCACTTGCACATACACCGTCCCACACCTGCGATGCTCCCTGGAGGCACCCAAGTCATCCTTCCTGAAGCTGGCTCCTCACTCGTGGGGAGGGGAGGAGATGGCCAGGGGTGGTGAAGCAGCACTAGCCACAGAAACACCATCCCCACAGAGGCGGCAAGTGCCCCTTTCACAAAGGGTTTAGTTGTGGGTCACCAAGCTATTTTAAAAAGGATAATAGAGTGTTACTTTGGGGTGGTGTTTGTAGTTACTTTGCTTTGCAATATAGGGAATTTTCCAGACTTGAGGTTTAATCCCAGAGTTGTATTTTCCCTACATTGCATGACCCTGACACTGGGGGTGAGCCTGTTGCTCCTCACATTTGGAAGAGTTTGTTTCTGAGAAGCAGAGAGACCACCATGCCTACCATGTCCTTTGCCCCTGAACCCACAGCCAAAGCATGTACCTCCCAAGTTACAGAGGAGGTTCAAGTGCTGTATCTGAAAACCACAAGAGAAAACAGCTTCTGAGCAACCAAAAAAAAAGTCACCAACTCCCTGCACTCAAGCCAGGGCCCTCCACCCCACAGAGGTCTGGTGTTAGGCCTCTGTACATATAAAGCTGGAAATTCTTTTTATTTATTTAGTTAGTTATTTTGTGGGTTTTCTCTAGTTTCTGCAAGCAGGGGATACTCTTCCTTGTGGTGGGCGGGCATTGTGGTGACTTCTCTTGTTGCAGAGCATAGGTTCTAGGCCCTTGGGCTTCAGTAGTTGCTGCATGCAAGCCCTAGGGCCTGAGGACATCAGTAGTTGTGGCACTTGGGCTCAGTAGTTGTGGCGCACGGGCTTAGTTGCTTCACAGCATGTGGGATCTTCCTGGGCCAGGGATCAAACCTGTGTCCCCTATATTGGCAGGTGGATTTTTAACCACTGCACAGCCAGGGAAGTCCCAAAGCTGGAGCTTCTGGTTTACCAGGCCCTGCAAATTAGAAGCCACCAATTCAAATGTCTCGGGACTGGTTTGAGGAAGGCTCTCCGAAGGCACCAGTGAAGCTTCTGGCAGCCTGAGTGGAAAGAAACACCAGCCAGTGGACTGGAGGAAGCAGATGTGAAGATTCCAGAAGCAAGGTGCCTCACTGTGTGACATCCTGGGAGAAAAATGACATCAGTTGGCCAACAAGAGGTCCCCCTGTGCCGTGTGAAGGTGGGACGACACCTTACACAATTCAGCAGGCTAACCGTGCAGCAGCTGCAGGTAACCTGCATCTAATGACAGACACTGAAAAACATGGTGGGCAGGAGAGTACATAACTCACTTTGGAAACCTTTTTCATGAAAAGTGATATTAAAGGTTTTAATTTCATTTTACTGTTAACTTTACCTAAAAGAAGGTGCCTCAGAGGACCCTACCCCAGACCATGTCATCCTCTGATGCTCGTTCCAACCTTCAGCTCACCTCAGACCCCTTGACGCAGAGGGGACATCTCGCTGCCTGCAGGGCCAGGAAAGCGGAGTGTCACTGCTTTCCCTCCATGGACACTGAGGCAGGGACCCTCGCGTGGGAGTCTCGGGCCCACAGCTCCAGGGGAGAGTTGCCCCGGAAGTTTTCCTGAGGCGTTTCTCCTCGGCCCCTGTGACCAAGCAACGGTCACACTTGGTGCCAGGGAGGGAAGGGCAGTGGTGTTCCTCCCACCCTGCCCGCGAGGAAGTGATGAACAGTGTGGGATTTCATCACACCCCCTCCTAACTGGGATGGGCTTCAAAGTGAACCGTTGGCATTTCTGCAGGGACAGGCCGCACGCTCCCTGCAATAGGCCATCGGGGTGGGGCTGCTTCCCTGCCTCACCTGCGATCTGCCACCAGCAGCTGTTTCAGACAGGTGCTCGGGCTCTCCACGACAGATGGTGACCGAGACGGGCCTGTTGGCAGGGCTTATTGCACGCCGCCCTCCCACCACCCACTGATGTGTGCACAAACACACGTCTGTGTGTGGCTTTGTTCTAAAGGACCCACCTTGGGGTTCAGGTGATGCCAAGAGGGCTCATTCCAGAGCACATGCTTGGTCCCCAGGGCCTCCCTCTCAGCCTGAGATCCCTTGGTGTTTGGCCACCAGACAGGATGTGGCCCGTGCCCACCCCCAGGCCCTGCTTTCTGCCTCCTGCGTTCGGCAGCTGCATGTCTCCTCACTGGTGTGTTTGCCCAGGCTTCTGCCTGCCTCCCCAGGTGCCCCTCGAGGCTTTGGGCTCAGCCTGGATGAACCCCATGAAGGCCAAGCTGCAGTGGCCACGTCACAGGACTCCAGAGCAGAGGCTGCACCCTGCTCTGCTCCCACCATCTGTATCCTGGAGTGTGGTCCTTTGGACATAGGATGGGGACACCCATGGGGGTCCCAAATGCACTAGGAGCCTCGTCTTCATAAAATAACAGGACATGTCTGAGCCCCAGTGCTGGGACAGGATCGCGCAGCTCTCCCTTAGGAGGGAGTGGGGGAGTGAGCAATGGGCGCTTCCAAGGGTCCTTGGCGCCTGAGCAGAGAGCTGCCCACATCCTCCAGGAGCCCCCTGCGCTGTGTTTGGGCTGCTCTTTCCAAACAGCTAACCAGCCAAGGCAACCAGATGAGGGTGACATCTGGCTTGAGACTGTTGCCAAGTCACTACTGTTCCATCCCTGGCAGGAAGGAGGTGAGCTCGTTGTGCCAGATTCTTAAAGAGCGAGAGAGAATAACAATGTGTGTTCCATGCCCCACATTTCTTTCTGCTTTTTACCCTGATGCCTCAGCTGTCACTTTTCTTTCCCTGGAACTTGGTTGCCAAGGACCCAATATCCATAACTATTTAGAGCAGACTTTTACCATCTGATGGTGATCAGAGCGCTGGAGTAAATGGTGTGAATGGGGCTGGAGTGGCACAATTTAAGGGTGAACTCTGAGGGAGAATGCACACAGGCGCACACACACGCGCGCATGCTCATACACGTGATGGATCATAAGGGACAGAGGGTGACAGAGAGGAGCTATTCACAGTGTTTTCCATGGATAAGGTTCTCTGCAGTGAGTGTGTTTCTATTGAACTGAAAAGAACCAAAATAAAACAAGAGGAACAAAGGCCCATGTTCTCTGCCTTTTCACAGTATGGAGGAGAAACGTTAATGATTTTCCCTGGATCCAATTCTTTGTGGACAGGAATAGCCTGGTGCCTGTGGGCCAGGCTGGAACTAGAAGCAAGACTCATCCATTTTGTTGGGCAGGGGCAGCACGGAGGGTGTGTGTGTGCTCAGCCAGGGCAGCTAGAGAAAGTCCAGCTGGCAGGCCGAATGTGGTACCCAACAGTCATGGCAACTTGTTAGCTGTGTGACCTTGAGCAAGTTCCTTATCCTCTCTGAGCCTCTGTTATCCATCTGGAAAGTGAGACGTTTTGTGAATTTCCAGCAAACACCTCTACCAGGCGATATTATCATTTTTATTTTAGACATGAGAAAATTGAAGTACAGAGAGGATAAGTGACCTGGCCAGGTCATGCAGGTAAGTGGCGTAGCCTAACAGGAAATGAAAGCACAGAAAGGGGAGAGGTGGTGTGGGGGTGCCCAAGAGCAGGCAGGCTAGAACTTATCTCAGAAACGCCAGGCAGCAGGTCCGGGGCCTCACAGCCCAGGGTGTGCTGGCACCGTCTCCTCCGCGCTGGTTCCTATACCTTGCTTACTTATCTTCAAGGCACCGACTTTTCCCTCTTGTCATAAATTAAGCCAATATCATACTCCCAAACACAGAAATGTGTTGTTTTTCACATGTGAGCTGTGTCTCCCCTGCTCTGTGCTTGTTCCTTTGATTTCTTTGAAGCATAGGGGGGTTTTCTTTATCCCTTTGAAACATCTTGTTTAGACCCAGTTTTATGGCGAGTTGCGAACACCTGGAAATACATCCAGTTCAAGGTACCAAGGTGAGATTCACGCTGAGGATGGCCTTGAGTCTTGCCTTCTCAGATGTGACATTTCCTTTGTGTCCTTTTGAATGCGACAGAATTATGTATTTCACAATGTGGAGGTTGACGTCACACCCCCAGCCTTTCATCAGCTCCCCTTGGCTCCTGGTCAGAGTGGGGGCTAGATTTGAGGGTCACGACATGAGTCAGCAGGCCCAGATGGGGGGCTATAGCAACAGTGCAGGCAAAGGTTGGTGATGGCCCAGCCTGGGAAGTGTCAGTAGGGATGGGACAGACACTGCACCGTTCAGGATGAAGTGTCAAGATTTGCGTGATGAATATGATTTGCTAGGAGACATCAGTGAGGAGAGAGATGGCGATGGCAGTGAGCTGTGTAGCTTGGGGAATAGGTGGCTGATTATGTCGTGTACCAAGAGAGGGAGCAGGAGAGGATGAACAGCTTTGGGAGAGGAAGAAGAATGGCTCCAGTTTGGGCTGGGCTGTGTCTGAAGCTCTGGGCGGGTGTGTGGCAGGATTCAGTAAGCAAATAAAGAGAAGGGTCTGGATCCCAGGAAATGTGGAGAGTGAGTCATCCTTGGTTCAGACCGCACAATACCTGGAGTGTAGGATGGTTTGTATATTTCTCAAAATTCTCACTTGTCATGGCATTTCTATTTCATGTGTATTCTGCCTCCTGTGATGATTGCATTCTGAATCCGGATCAGTTATCAATTCTGGGGGTTTTGTCAAAGAGCCCTTAAATCTTCAAGGTGCTCTGGTGATGCAGAGATTCTTTGAGTGGATTAATAGGATTGTAAAGAAGAGCCAATAAGTACAAAATTATTTCTCAAAAGCGGTGGACACACTGACAAGCTTTGTTTCAGGGGTGATCATGAGATCAGCAGCACAGCAGAAAATCTGTGTCGTCACAAGCAGAGAACTAGTTTTAATGACAGAAATCAAAAGCCAAAGATAAATGACCATATCTCTGGGAGGAGAAGTGTCAAAACTGAGGTTCTCAGGATCATTAACCTGGACCAGTCTTAACTTACATCTTTATAGTGATATTCAAAGGGGAATATGTAATAAAAACATCCGCAGTTTTAGATGAAGTTAATTTCTTCCGTCATGTTGAAAACAGATAATATAAATATTCTACTATAGGCCAGGTATGTTATCAGTGGACCTGAAATACTTCTCAGGTAAGAAATCAGCCACAGTGAGTGGTTAAGAACAGGCGCTCGGGAGTCGGGCTGCCTGGGTTCAAATCTGGCCCCCCCTCTTCTCTGTGCTGAGTCAGAGAGGCTGTTACGAGAATGGCATATGTGATATATGCAGGGTGGTGCCTGGCACGGAGTAAAGGCTCAAGGGATGTCAGTTCGCAGCTCCTCTTCACCTCTGCCCTTCCCCCTACACGAACATTCTTTTCCTTGCCTGCCAGAAACACGGGCTTTTCACTGAGGTCTTAATAGGCTTCAATCGAGATATTTCTTCATAGAGAAAATCAAAGGGAAAGAGATTATCCCCTGAGGGCTGTGTCCAGGTTCTCCCCAGGGGAGCTGCCAGTGGCTTGCATGGCTGTGCAGCTGCGACATCCAGTGCTCGTGCATGGACAGAGCCCCAGCACTCACTCTGGTGCGGGAAGTCTGGTCCCTGGGATGCCTCCAAAGGACCGAAAATCTGCGTGACATGTAAAATGTGAAGTCACTCACTGGATGTGTCTGGAAAAACAGGAAAGGGTGAAATGAGGCTTCCATTAATAGGCTCTGGTTTTCCCACCTTCTCTGGGCATAATCCCTGCCACTTCCTGCAATGGGACATTTCAAGGGCTCAAAAAGGTCATAACATCTTAAAAAATAACTAACACCATATAAGCAGTGCTGCTGGAAAGGAATATGTGATCTCATCTGTTTCTCAAAACAGTGCTGAGAAGGAGGTCATTTATCCCCATTTTACAGAAGAGATGGCAAAGCCTCAAGGTCACGTGGTTTGGTAGAGCCAGGAACAGAATTGAGACCTGTCTTGTCACTAACGTCTATACAAACATTATCTACTTGAGACCTCCTGAGATATTGTATGGAAGTTTTGATACTTGGGGATACAAAGTGCTGCTTTAAATATACAGCGCAGTTGTCTTCATTGTCTTACCTCCAGGTAGCATGGGCTCAGGTCGCCTTCACCGGAAAGCGTGCCGGTTATATGGTGGCGTTACCACATGGAAGTTGTATAATTAGCTTATGTTCCTGCCATCTTCTCTTGAGGGAGTTCCAGTTCTCCTACTGGTTCTGAGCCTTGAAGAAAATTAAAATTATGCTTTGGCAAAGAACACCCATAGCCTATTTTGGATTCCTTCTTTTTTGTATTCCCATTTCTTTTCTCCCTCCTTCTCTCCCTTCCTTTCTTCTTTTGAAAAAAACCGTGACTGTACTTCACCACTAAGAAGCTTAAACAACCTAAATAGAGAGTCTTCATTAATCCAGATGCCTCTGTCTTATCTCCACTCGGGTGTCATTTGCTCCTTTGTGATCGTATTAGCAATTAGAAGAAACGAAGGGGCAAGAGTCCTCCAGTGATGCCCGCTTAGAAGTCCAGATGCAGTTGAAACTAGGAAGCAGCGCAGGCTCATCACCTACAGTTTCTAGACCACACGCTGACAGTATCACAGGGCCATCCTCCCATTTACTTGCACTGTGTTAGCTTTAAGCCTTAGAGGAAACCAACAAAAGCTTCTTTTCTTTCTTTCTTTAGCATCATCATATATTCTGTACCACATGAGGCTGGAAGCTAAAGCATTAAAGCAAAATATATCTTAAGTGCGTTTTCTCTTGAGATTTTATTTTACTTCATAGTCCTACTTTTAGTTTCCTTTGATAATAAAAAAAAAAAATTCCAATCATTTCATTCTTAGCCCTAGACAATACAGTGCGAGGTTGTGCATACTGCAGCCCCAGGGAGAAGTTCTGCTTGCAAGCTGGCCAGCCTGTTTGCAGTTGACAGATGTAACCTACTCCAGGGCAGAGAAAGTCTCAAGGGAGATTTTAATTTCTTAATATTGAAATGAGCACAACGTTTATTGTCTTAATCAGTGAATAAAAAAACAATAAAGTTGCTAAGTCTCATTTTTTAAACTCGGTGTAAGAGGATTTTAAGAAATCACAATTGCTTTTTAAGTTACTGCTGAAAGTTAATTTTCTCTGTGTTCGAGAAGATTCTTCCAGCGGTTCTGTAGATTGATAGTCATGCTGCAATTACGTGAAAGATTTTTCTGAGCTGCTCTGTGGACACCATTCCTTGACGGGGAAAGGGTGTGTGCTAAGATGTGCAGAGTTGGGTGTATTCTGTCTTTGAAGAGAACATGACTTGGCTTTCATTACATTTCATGAGCTCAGAATACAGGAGTATTCATTTGAAATTGCAGCAGAAATCTTTTAATGCAAACTGCCTTCTTTCACAATATATGCTACTTTAGGCAAGGGGCTGTATGAGGAATATTTCCAACTATGAATAAAGAAAGGATTTTCTAATGAGAATTTTAGTGGCCTTCATAAAGTTATAGTGAACATGTTTCAACTGTATGAACAAATAATTAATTTATACACAAAAAGCTGATGTATTACATGCAGTCATTCTTATGTATTTCTCAGTTTAATCCAACTTAAGACCACATTTCTTAAAAGACTGAGATCCACCAGTTGCTAGGGCCATATGCTAGTCAATTCCGGTTCCCTGGTACTTGTGCAGTGCCTTCATAGAGACACAGTAAAAGTTTCTTGAACTAAACTGAAAAAGAAAATTGCTTGAGGAGCTGTGTGTGTGTATGTGTGTGTGTGTATGTGGATATGTACTTATATAGAGAGATATGATGTCATATACAATATGAAATATAAAACAGTGTGTTACAGATGTGGAGACAAGATGCTCAGTGGGAACATATCAGAGTTTTAGGGTAGGGGTTGTGCATTTGAAATCAAAACGCAACTTTGGGATACATAAAGAATTCTCAAATCTCAATGATAACAAGTAAATCAGTTTAAAAATGAGTAAAAGATTTGAACAGGTACTTCACCACAGAAGATATACAGAAGGCAAGTAAAAACATTAAAAGATGCTTAACATTATTAGTCATTAGGGAAATGCCAGTTACAACCACATTGAAAGACTACTAAACACCAGTCAGAATGGCTAAATTAAAAAATAGCGGCAATACCAGGTACTGACAAGATGCAGAGCAGTAGGAACTCTCAAGCATTGCTGGTTGGAGTGCAAAATGGTACAACCAGTCTGGAAAACGCTTTGGAACTTTCTTATCAAGTTCAATGTACATTTGCCACACCCAGCAGTCCCACTCTTAGGTTTTTACCTAAGAGAATTAAGACTTATGTTCATACAAAACCTATACCTGAATGTTCAGAGCAGCTTTATTCATGACAGCCCCAAACTGGAAACAACCCAGATGTCCTTCAGTTGACGAATGGATGGCCAGACCGCAGTATGTATATGCGTGAGAAGGCCCTTCTCTCTCACCTCAGGCTGACCTCAAAGGCCTGCACAAGTAGGGGAATTCCCTGGTGGTCCAGTGGTTAGGACTTGGTGCTTTCACTGCCAGGGGCCCTAGTTAGGGTTAGAGTTACAGCTAGGCCCAGGTTCGATCCCTGGTCAGGAAACTAAGATACCACAAGCTCCGTGGTGCAGAGGGGAAAAAAAAGCCCTGAACAAGTACAGAGAGAAAGAAAAAGCAGAGTTTAAAACTGTAGCATTGAAGCTGTGTTTGCGTGTGCACATGTGCACACGCACACACACACACACAGAAGGCCAAAGAGTGGAGGTCTCATTGCTTCCTGACAGGTAAGGAACCCTGTGCCCAATCATTAGCTGATTATTTGCTGACCAAGCAGAGAGGCCAGTGGCACACATGGAAGGGAGCACATTCTTTACAGAACTAGTCCAAGAAGTCAGTGAACAAGTGAACAGCAGCAGCAGCAACAAACCAAGGGGAGTCTGATTTTCAGTTACCACTATATTATTTAAAATGCCCAGTTTTCAAGAAAAAATTATGAGACAAGGAAACATGAAAGTAAGACTTACTACACAATGACTTTAAATCAGCTATTGTAAATATACTCAAAGAACTAAAGGAAACCATGGCTAAAGAATGAAAGGAAAATATGAGAACAGTGCTCACCAAATAAAGAATATCAATAAGGAGATAGAAATTATATTTAAAAAGGGAACTAGATAGAAATTACAGAAGTAAATATAACTAAATAGAAATTCAAAGGCGTAATAACTTAAGCAGAAAAAAAAAAATCACCAAAGGTGCTAAGTTGGTGGAAGAAAGAAGTTAAGTAATTGGAATTGGAGTTGTCCAGTCTGCACAACAAAAATGAAAAAAACATTCACAACTCTGAGACTATTCTAAAAACCACTGAAGTGTCAACTTCAAAAGGCTGAATTTTATGATATGTGGACTATATCTCAATAAAATAGTTACCTGGAAAAAAAGAAGCACAGTTTAGAAAAAACTCTGGAACACATGGCTCAGAGAGACAACATGGATAGCAGAAGAGTGACCTCCTAGAGAGTTTAATCTTCTTGTTTTACAATTGGGGAAACAGAGGCCCAGACCCAGACAGGTAAAACAAGATGCCCAGGGCTTGTGGTGTAATTGACAGGAATTCTTTACCCATTTCACAGTTATGGTGACCAGCCAGCCCAGCTGACCCTAGACTTTCCTAGTTTCAACACTGACAGCCCCACAGCCTGAGAAACCCCTGGTCCTGGGCTAGTCAGCATAGTTGGCTGCGCTGTCTGCAGTTCAAACTGGGACAAATATTCTTTCCCGTGGCTCTGAATCCCTGAAATTCATACATAAATCAGAAATGGTGATATTCAAAAAAGTTCCTTAGAAACTCAATGTTCTAAACTTAAGTGGCTGGCATTTTGCTTTAAGTTCGTTTCTATTCAGACTTTCAGAATGAAGGATCTTTGCTTTTAATGAAATCTGCATTTCATCCACAAGGTGAAAGCCAGTGTCCTTGGCTTCCCTGAAAAGTGACAAGTGGATTCTTTTGTATACTAAACGCTAAGGATATAACAAAAACAGAGGTTGTCGTTAACTGATTTCAGATATGAAAAAGCAGATTATAACCCCTTAGAGATATATTCAGAGGACAGAGGGAGACGGAGAGAGATCCATTTCCTGTAAAACTAAAAGCCGTGAAAGGAAAACTCATATAGAAAAAGTCACTTGAATTCCATTTCAAAACCAGCAGACCTCACAGGGAAGGGAAATCAGCAGTCCTTGAATGTGTGATTGATGTCGGTCACCTCGTGGGTGGAGGCAGCGCCGCAGGAGCCAGAACAAATGGGCAGTGGCACGCTTCAGCCACACAGCTCTGTGCCTCTCCCCAGGCCTGCAGCCCGAGTCCCCAGCTCAGTGCTGCTCCTTTCCAGGCCAGGGCTGCCTCCCAGCCCAGCCTAATATGGGGCTCCTCCTTTCAAGGCACGAAGAAGAGAAGAAGGAAGGACCCAATTCCTCTTGCACCCGGGAAGTGGTGTTTGGAATTTGTAAGCTGTGGGGAGGTGAAGGATGACAACTAAGTCGTGGAAAAATGAGCAATAGCCATCTCCTTCCCAGCATCCCCACCTTGGCTCAATTTGCCTTAAAGCCATGGCTGTGGCCGAGCAGGTGAACCTGAGAGGCATCTGCCAGCTTTGCCTGGAGGCATCTGCCAGCTTTGCCTGGGTTCAAGTGGTTCCTTTAATCCTGTGGAGTGTTTCCACGTGTCCATCCCCAGTGGGTGGACAGAAAGTGTGTAGCTGGGTTACCTTAAATGGGAGCGAACAGAAAAATAGGCCATAAATTTGATGCCTCTGAAGGCCTCTCCCTCCATCTGCTTTCATCTTTTCCAGCTTTCAGCTTTCAGCTTTCCCCACCCCCTGTCCAGGCCCTTCAGCACCCCTCAATATGCCTCATGACTCCCTCCCTCCGTGTGCTTGGAACAGGCTCATCACTGCCGTCGCAACCACCATCATAAGATTTCCACGTCAGCGTCCACCTCCTTCAGGGCCCCTCTTCCCAGCTGACTTGGTCTTTCCTTCCTGCATATCCTCCGTGGACTCTGCACCTCCAGTATTTCTGCACATTCCCTCTGCCTTCACATGCAGGTGTGAGCTGTCTCCTGTAGCAGAGTTCTGACCTCCCAATGATGGCCAGTGGGCCTCTGCACTCCCCAGCCCATGGGCGTGGCTCCCATTTTGTCGCATGTCAGCCATCACTCCGCACCCATGTGACCTGACCCCCATCTAAACCATAAACTCCTTGAATGCAGGGAACTTTTCTTCCTCAGTCCGGCCTCGCCAGCACCTGCTACGTACATAGCAGGCACTTAGGGTGTAATTGCTTGCACGCCTGCCATTATTCCTGCTCTAGAGATTGTCTTGTTCACCTCTCTACCCCTAATGTCTATCACATAGCAGATGCCCGGCCATGACTGGTGAAATTAGTTAATTAAGTCAAATTGGAGAGTTAAAAAAACACTTATTTGCAGGGAAGTTGCAGGACTGGCTCCCATGAGCTGTGCCTGTCTTCCCAGGTCTTTCAGCATCACACTGCAAACCAGGGAAAACCAGAGTCTATAATAGATGAAATAAGGTATTCCCTGTGGAGACTGGGTGTGTGTGACTGCTTCACACCAGGGCTGGCTGGAACAGCGCTGGCCCCTGTGGCAGAGGGGAAGGTACAAAGCTCATGCTGGTGCTGGACAGCTGCTTCCCAGAAACACCATCGATCCCTTCCACTCACATCCTGGTGATCGGAGCAAGTCACACAGGCAAGCTGCCCTCAAAAGGGAGGGCAAGGGACATTTGTGACCACAAACGCAGTCCGCCACGCTTGTCCGCTAGAGCAGAGCTTCTCAAATCCATGCACACGGATCGACTGGAGAGGGCTTTAAAACTCAGATCCTGATTCAGTAGGTCTGGGGAGAGGGCCAGATTTTGCATTTCTAACAGGCTCCTGGCCCTTTGTCCACACTCTGAGGGCCAGGGGGAGAGCCTTGGATGCTTACTGGCCAAACAACTCCTTCCCTGTCCCCTTCTCTGCAGAGACAGAACTCAGCTCGTAGCCCTATCATTTTGTGTTGCAAAAATGATAGACCTCTTTGCCAATCAGGAGACACTTGTGATTTACCTCATGGGTGAGGGAGACACAGAGGAATAAATAATGAAAGTCATTAACTGCTCAACACAACTGCAGAGTCTGGGGAAGGACAGAGCACAAGGTGCTGCAGCTGTTCTAAGAAGCCAGAATCATTCCAACCAGAGGCCACCATTTGCATAAGCAGGTTTGGTAAATGGACCAACTTAGACCTAATTGTGTCACCTCTCTGTCTACTGTGCCTCCTTTAGTTTCATGGAGCTGGGAAGGGTCAGTGCAGCTCTGACTGGGCTTCATAAAGGCTTCAGCCCCGTCAAGCACCCTCCTTGTCTGTGTCATGTCACTGTCCCAGGATCTTCCACTCACCCGTGGAAGTGCTGACGGTCACTGATGGATGGGGCGGGGGTTGGGGGGGGAAGTGTTGTCCATAGTTCCAGAGCCTGGAGCTCCGTTGTCCCAGGGTCCTCCCTGGTATTGGAGGTGGGTGGCCTGCCCCCTCCTCCTTGTGGCTGAAGCTGAACAACTGTAGGCAGCAGCAGACCTGCTCCCCTCGCACCTGCAGTTGCCTGGTGCTGAACCGCCAACACACGTGCATCTGCTCAGCTCGGAAGAGATGGTGTTTTTCTTTCTAGTGGTTTTATTTAAAAGCCATGCCAGTCACTTTATATTCCTTTCCCTGAAGTTTTGATTGATGGCAATCTGGTCAGCCAAAAGCTGCCAATGGAATAAAACTGCTGACTTGCGCACTGGCATTGGCTGAGCTTGTTAAACCTGTACGTGTGTGTGTGTGTGTGTGTGTGTGTGTGTGTGTGTGTGTGTGTGTGTGTAGGATGGAAACATAGCACAGGGTTTGATGGAATTAGATCTGGAAAGATCTGAAGGGCTCTCAGTTCAGAAGGGCAAAGTAGGAACCAAGGAGGGGCTATGCCTGTACATGCTTCCTGCTGCCACTAGAGGGCAAAGGGCAGGCCAGCATCCGGGTCTCTTGGGTCCTGTCAGGAGCCTTTTCCTCTAAAGCATTGCTGGTTGGCCTTCCCGCAGGAGTTTCAGGTTGATCTGTTAAAAGCCAAACCCTAATTTCCTCTGGGCTCAGTATCGTAAACTGGATTTCAGTCCTAGGACACTAATTTCTTACCTTTAAAATATCTTTAAAAAGTGATCATAAAATAAAATGAAACACTTACATTTTACAAATAATTACATAAAAACCGTATGCTTTAGACAAGGCTAATTTCTTTTGGTGGGTAGAGGAGATGGGGTTTGCTTGGATCAGACTTAATGAGGCTTTGAAAAATAAGCATCTGATGAGGTTTGAACTCATCAGGTACCTTCTTCCCTCCCTGGTGACTTTCTCATTGGCAGCAGAGCTATTTCTCATTGGGCCTTCAAACTGTGGTTGAAATTAAGGTCATCTGTCTTGAAAATGCTCATTGCCCACTGGACATGCCAGCATGTTCCAGTGCCCTAAGAAGGGGGAATGGGCAGTTGCTGTGATGACTTTGAGTGTCCAAATGTTCTGAATACAGGACCCATGGGTGGACTCCAGAGGGTCAAAGAATCCTTTAAAATGGTAAGCAAGTATTTTATTGTGAGCTTATGTGGAAAGAATGTCCATAGTGTTTATCAGATCCTTGAGGGAATCCATGACCCCCCAAGATGTTAAGACCCACCATTGTAAATTGAGGATTCTTTTTTATAATGATACCGTTTCTCAAAAGGGAAGGTGTCCGTAGGTCACTCCATCTAAGGTGGGGGTTGGATGTACATCATTCGGCATCCTCACATGCACTTGTATTCACATAGGTGTGAGTACACACTCCCGTGCAAACATGTACATACATCCTCTCCCACACACGTGTGCACACACACAGGTGCCAGTGTCTCTAGAGCCACCCCCTCATCCCTCCCTGTCCTGCTCTGTAGAATTCCAACGCAAGGTTCCATTGACCTTCTGTATCTCAGACACGTGGCAGGACAGGGCAGAGTCAGCTCCCTGGGGTCTCACCCATCCTATATTCCCAAATTCCAGGGACAGCATGTATGTGGGAAGGAGCATAAAATCCAGAGCCAGACAGACCTGGATTCTTCTCCCAGACCCACTGCTAACTCTCCAGGCACATGAATTTCAACATGATTCTTAACCTCTTTGAGTTTCCTCGTGGGTGGAGTCAGAATAAGGATTCCCCTACCCCTGCGGGATGGCTAGCCTGATGAAATGAGAAAATGAAAGACAAAACACCCTACAGCTTGCATCTGCCCCATTGGAGGGCCCTGTAAGCCCCTCCTCTGACATCCATCAGAAAATCAATGTGAAGCCTGGCATTTAACATGCAAACTCTGCTTCCCTGACAGTTGGGATAGGTCTTCTGCCATCTCTTGGAATCAGGTGATATTTGGGAAGTTTGTGGGATTCAGTATTTGGAGAGCATTTATCCCTCTGGTAGGAGGCAGGCAGTGCCAGCGCTCTATCGGAGGGGCCTTAGAGGAGCTCTCTGATTGGCCCTCCGTCTTTATAATGCAGTCATTGATACATGGCATCAGGTGATGTGGGACAAGATAAAGAATAACTGAACCACATGTATGCAGCGACTCTTCACTGTTGAACTCCTTTTACACTTGGCTGGAGGAGATTAACATCAAAACAGGAGGCAACTGATAGAAACAGGCTGGGAAGGATCTATGTAACTGTTGTGGGGTGTGCTTGCATGTGGCAAAGTGTGTTATTTGACAGCTAAGAAAAAAAAAAAAACAATGAGAAGCAACCTGTTGTCCATTGATGGATGAAGGGGTAAACAAAATGTGATACATACATACAATGGCATGTTATTCAGCCTTGACAAGGAAATTCTGACACATGCGACAACACGGATGAACTTTGAGGACATTACGCTGCGTGAAATAAGCCAGGCACAAAAAAGAAATGCTGTAGGATTCCATTTATGAGTGTCTAGAGTAGTCAGATTTATAGAGACAAAGTAAAATCGTGGCTACAAGGGGCAGTGGGGCGGGAGGAATGGTGAGTTGTTATTTAATGGGGACAGAGTCTTAGTTTCGCAAGATGAAAAGTTCTGGAGCCTGGTCACACAACAATGTGAATGTATGAAACACTACGGCATTGTACACCTGAAAATGGTTAAGATGGAGAATTTGAAGTTATATGTATTTTACCATGATTTTTTTAAAAAATGAGTGAGATGACCAAGAAATATGTCATATGTTTTGAGTTCCAGAGATGTGAGCAGAGTAGGGAGAGTGTGATCCAAATATAGGCGTCTAGGTCTCTTTGGGGTATTTTGAAATAATGAACCGTCCCTCTCTAAGGGGAAGGTAGCTCCTTATAAGGCCGCGGTGGTCTTGTAGCAGGGCTGGAAATAGTCAGGAGACAGGTTCTCGTCCTAGCTCACTGGTGAGTGGCTATGGATAAGCCTCCTCTCTCTCTGGGCTTTGCTGTCCTCCACTGAGTAATAAGAGGAATAATTCTCCCCTCTTCGGTCAGTGAAAGGCTCACGTGGACTAGGGTGTGTGGGGAAGCCCTTTGGAGATGCTGCAGTTCAGGACGAACACAAGGACTTGGGATTGAGGCTGCTTCTCTGAGACACACGTCTTGCCCTATCTGTTGATGCTCTAGCACGGCCTGCACTGCTGTGGCCTCCAGGCGACATTCAGGGTGGTGGGAGAATCTGTCGTTTCCACACAGTACCCTAAGTATCCCTGGGCACTTGGAGAATCTCTGTGACGCTAACAGTGAGCTTGTTAGCAGGTTGCAGTAAGCAGAATGGTCATGTGTTCATTAATTTTATTAAAAGAAAGGCTTCCTGCCGGCAACCTGGAAGGATGGGTTGGGCCCAAGATAATCCCTCTGGCAGAACATCTGTAAGGGAATGGCCTGGCCACCTCCTCTATAGGCTGGGGCTGGAGACACCTGTTGGGGGCTGGAAGATTTGCCCCGGCCTATTGACCCCCACCACTTTTTCCTGCCCGCAGAGACGGGATGTGCAGCTGTAGAAGTAGGGTATGCCCTCAGGTGGAGATGGAGGCCTGCCTAAGGAGGGCAAGATGGAGGGCTCCTTTCCCCCTGGGCGGCCGTCCATAGGAAAGCGGGTCAGGACTCCTACCTAGTCAGAATATGCCAGGATGCTCTGCGCTGTCTTGGACTCTCATCATCGCACACTGAGGGAAGTGTTGTGCCCATTTTACAGATAGAAAAGCTGCTTCCAGGAAGAAAATGATAAGAGAATAAAGGCACAGGAGGCTTCCTGGGGCCATCTAAGAAACAGGTGAGGTAAGAGTGTGAGAAAAGCATGTCTGATCAGTTCCATTAGGCCCCCCCGCCAAGAGATCCTGAACCAGGTGTCACACTGATGTGCATTATTTCACGTTAGACCCCACTTACTTCCTTCTTAAAAATCAGGGGCAGGGGGACATGCCACAAACAAGGAGCTCTAGATAATTGTTTTGGAGTCAGCAAGAGTGGAAGGTAGAAAAATGAGGGGCGGCGGGGTGGGGTTTAGGCCCAGATAGTTCTTCCTCAGGGGCTGGTCCTGGTTGAGGAGCTGCGTGGAGGAAGCAGGTGTGCAGGGCTGGCTCTCCAAGTGGCGGTGGGTGGACAGCCCTGGAGTCTGGTGTGAGGAAGGACAGGTTGGGCCTGGGGTTTGACCAGCAAGAGAGTATATTTCCTGGTGGCGTCGTAACGGGGTTGAGTCATCCCGGGCGGTCACTTTGACTGGGCAAGTCCTCACACTCTGCCCTCTGTTTCAAAGGTAGCTCTGTAGAGTCTGAAGGAAGAGCACAGAGTCTCCTGGGGCAAGGTCAACCCAGTGCCGGAGGCAGGGCCCACTAGCCTGGGGTCCCCCAGAGATTCATCCTGCGAGGCCAGCTGTGCTTGAGGCCAGAGCGTTTGCTGCAGCAGATTTCCACTCTTTATCTGCCATGATTTTCCTATGGGCAGCCCACTCTCATGGGTACAGCCTCCTTTTTATAAGATACCAGGAAGCTCCGTGGGGGATGTGATTCATCATCTCTAGAATCAGGAATGGCCTGTCATCAGTGCAGTTCCCGTCGTGGACGGTGCAGAAGACCACACAGGTTCTAGCTCTCCTGACACTCCGTTCCCTCCCACCCCAGCGGGCAGGTAAGTGGGAATGATGTGTGGATCGGGGTAGCCTTCCATCTGCCCTAATCATGAAGGAAAAGTAAGTTACTCACAAACACCAACATAGCTGTTATCAGTAACAGATTACTTATGACACCCCCAGTAACTGATTGGGGACCTGGAGTATGGAGATCCTGTAGGAGAAGGGTCTGGAGACTGAGGTGCACCCCACCAGCACCCGCACACCTTGCGCCTGAGGCCGGATTGACCACTGGACTTTGGAGGCCAGAGGGACCATCTATAACCCGGTCTTCATCTCCCACTTCCTGCTGCTCCGCCACCTCCCCCATCACCTCAGTCACCGCCCGCACCAAAGAGTGAATGGGCTTTTGCAGGAGCTGTGGGTGATGCTGAGGCCATCCTTCTTTGGAAGATGAGTGGTCCTTTCTCCGTGGGCACAGATA
Source organism: Hippopotamus amphibius kiboko (assembly GCF_030028045.1). Lineage (NCBI taxonomy): Eukaryota > Metazoa > Chordata > Mammalia > Artiodactyla > Hippopotamidae > Hippopotamus > Hippopotamus amphibius. The sequence continues at coordinate 53,479,525 of NC_080187.1, read as the reverse complement.
CCTCACGTGGTCCAAAGAGTGAACCCACCCTCGGAATTGGCCGGGGGTCTGTGACGAGAAAAATGACGGATAGCTTGAGCTTCCTGGTCCCCGAGCTCCTCCTCGCTGCTCCTTTCCAGGTCCCCAAGGAAGTTCTTTGGCTTGAGGCAGCAGCAGGGACCCAGATGGAAACCCCAAAGGTCAAGAGGAGCCCCTAGAGATCCCCAGCACTCATTCACTCATTGCTTCTACATAAAGCACTGAGATGAGGTAGAGAAACAAGACAGTGCATACTGTCAAGGAGCACGTGGTCCAGCACATGTAATGCTAGAGAGGAGTGGAAGTGGATAATTACGATGCAGTGTCTCAAGCTCCATGAGGGCTGGTAGTGTTGCGGGAGCCAAGAAGGTGGAGTAACGTCAGCCCTCTCGAATCAGGAAAGGTCTTTATAGAGATGGGGACATTTGACCTGGGTCCTGAGAGATGGGTAGGAGTTCATGAGATAGAGAAGAGGGAACATTCTAAGGAGGTCATGTGCAAGGGAATGGAATGTTCAGGAAATGTGTATGGTTCAACATGACCCAAAAAAATAGACTCCAAGAGGAAAAAGAAAGAGCTGGAAAATGGGGAGGGAGTGAGGCTGAGGACATGGGGTGGGACCCAGCAGGAAGAGGAAGGGCTGGGCAGGTTCTCCCAGGGATCAGGATTTAAGGAGGAGCTATTACCAGCCCTGCTGTCCCAGCTGTACGGTGTGTGTGTGTGTGTGTGTGTGTGTGTGTGTGTGTGTGTGTGTGTGTCTGTGTCTGTGTGTGTGTGTGTCTGTGTGTGTCTGTGTCTGTCTGTGTGTGTGTCTGTCTGTGTGTGTGTCTGTGTGTGTCTGTGTGTAGACCCAACCCGCTGGGAGGGGCTGGGGGCAGTGACTTGCTCTTATAAGGATGCAGGTGAGGAAGCAGAGAGCTGGGGCTCTGGGAAGGAGGGAAATAAAGATGAGATAGGGTTTTCCTTTTCCCACTTCTGCTATTTTACATCCAGTTTCTTTTGCATGCTTTTGTCCCCTCTCCCCAGTTTCAGAGTGAGGTTGAGGACAGCGCCATGCTAACTGAGGCCTCAGTCTGGAGGCTGCTGGCCCAGTGCACGGGGGTGACATCCACCTCAGAGCAGATGTGGCCAGAATGTCCCAGCCTAACGGGAGGTTCAGGAGGGCAGCGTGTGGCTCTGTCTCCTGTGGGTTTTCATCACCATTTGTATGGATTTTTCCTACCAAATGAAAGTGAGGCGTCTGCCATCTTGTGGTGGAGCCTGGTACTGCCTGCCCCCTCCCCACACCTCCCTCCTGCGGCTCCCTGAAAGATGCGGCCCTCAGGGTGGTCACGGGCAGGGGATGCTCAGAGCTGGCGTGAGGGGGGAGGGGAGCTGGGCAATAGTGCTCCCTGGTGCCGGCCTCCCTGCCTCGGGAAGAGAAGCTTCTGGAGCTGGTGGCTGCGACCTCTGGGGCCTTGGGAAGGATGTTCTTGTTCGTACCAGGAGGACGGCCACTTGTGAGGGAGAGAAGTCCAGGCAGGCGGGCGGCAAGTGGGGAGGTGGCCCATAGAAAGGACGAGCTGGGATGAGGATGAGGGATGACAGAGATGGGGGTGGGAAGATCTCACAGTGGGCATGCTCCCATCCAGTGTGGTCCAGCGTGGCCAGGGTGTGGAAACTTCCCAGGTCATAATATGAGTCACCTCCACACATGGGAACTCGTGTGGGAGCGCAGGGCCTCCTGAGTGAAGACCGGGGTCCCAGCATCAGAACCTGGCCAGTGTGGCTGGGCTTCAGACTTTTAGGGATGTGAACACTGCTTGTAAGTCTGGGACCCTCAGGATTGGTACTTGCATCCAGCTCCAAGAGACAAGAGGTTATTTCAAATCAGTCTCGAGACCTCTCTGGCTCTCGGAACTTGGGCCAGGCATGTCAAGTCCCAGCCTCACATCTTTTTTCTTTCGCAAGCTCTCAGGTGCTGCCTGGAGCAGCCAGTACACCCCACACTCCAGAATGTTCCATTGCCACAGCCACCTCGTGTCCCAAAGCTTCCTGTCAGTGGCTCTTCTTCATAGGCCAATCCTAGTGATAACTGACGTTAACACCTTGCCCATACACGGTGTGTGGGCACTGCTCTGCTTTCCACTCACGATGCAGTCATTCCAAACTTGAAGTCTGACCAGGACGGTTAACCAGTCCCAGGTCCTCCTGCCCACTCAGGTTCTGCTTCCTGAAAACAATTCTGGCACCAAGTGCCGTGCTCACCAGGGTTCATCACAGAAACAGAACGTGTTTGAGATATTTTAAGTGGGGTGGGTTTTACAAAGGGAATCTGGTGCTTCCAGAATCATTTGAAAGGCTATTGGAGTGAAGGTCAGGGAACAGCCCCTCAGGATTTCAGGATGCCACGAAGTTCCAGAAATTGCTGGAAATCGTTGCAATGATTTTAGTTGCCTGCAGCATGAGAGCGAATGATTCCCAGGAGGAGCTGGCAGGTCCCCCGGTCTGCTTCCTGCCCATTCCTGGGTCCATCCCCACAGCTGCACCTGGCGTATGCTGGCTTCTCCTTGGATTTACCTGCCAAATGTCATGTGTGGTCTTCCCATCAGCGGGATTAGACTGGGGTGGGGCTGGTGGTAGGATCTGGGAAATGAAGTTTCCTGGCGTGTAGCCTATGCAGGAGCAGGGCGAGCCAAGGACGTCAGGGGCCAAGGCGAAGCATCAGGCACACACTTTTAAATGTGGACAGTAATAAGCGTACTTCTTCAGATGGCTGTTGTGAGGACGTTAACACAGAGTGTGGCACGTGGTAAACCCTCGATAACTGCTCGTGTACAAAAAACTGTCAGAACCGAAGTCAGAGCGGCTCCTCATTCTCCTTTCTAACCCCTGTACCCTAGTACTGCTGGGGTCCAGCCCGCCAGCCTTGGTGAGGATCCTTTCTTTACCCTCCTGGGCCTGCCTGGCGTCCGATCCTCACTCAGCCTCGTTCTGGCTCAGAGGGCTGGGAAGAGACTCAGGAAGAAGGTGAAGGTTCTCGGGGAAAATCAGTGACTCATGCTGAATATTAAATTGGATTCCCCATCCTGTGCCGATTTGAGGACTTCATCTTAAATGGACCAACAACGGTCAGAGCCTGGTCCGTTCCCTCATGAAAACACACGTCGGGGCTCTGCCACACACCCCTGTCCAAAATGGAATCATCGAACCCGGGTCGAGTCTCTCTGGCCTTGTGCTCAGATACCCCGAGCAGCCTGCACCGGGGAAGAATTAGGGCACAGCTGAAATCTAAAGGGAAAGGAAACAAGTGAAGATCCGTGGGGAACAATGTCTATTTCTTCATCCGTCTCCTGCCCCAAATAGCTCCGCTCTCCTCCCCCGCTGGTGTTTACCCGTGTGTCCCTTTCCCGGCAGCAGATGCCACCAGGCCTTAAAGTGGGTCACAGAGGCCAGTGAGGAGCCGACCAGGCCCGCGGGCCACGTCCTCCCCCGGCCTCTCTCCCCAGGCTCCAGCCTGCAGTGGCAGAGCCCAGACCCCAGGTGGCCCCTGCCCTCCAGGGCATGCTGGCAGGGTCCCTGCTGCCCAGAACCACAGCCAGCGAGGGGGGATCCTCTGTCCATCCTGCGAGGGGCGGAGGGGCTGGCACTGCGTGCTGCTGCGGCCTCCCTGCCCCTCCTGTCCTCCCACCCCTCCCACCGCAGTCCCCTCAGGGACCCCATCTCCCCAGGGCAGCCAGGGAGCCGCAGGACCCTGCTGCTTCCCCTGAGAACAGGGGTGGTTTCACACAGACCCACAGGACCCAAACCAGGGCTCCCCACACCCATGGGGGCAGAGGTGGTATAGAGGGTAGACGTAAATTAGTCAAAACAAACAAACAAATGAAAGCCCCAGATCTCAAACCCCAGGGCCCTGAGGCACAGGGAGGGAGATGCTTGCCCAGAGTAACCCAGCGGGCAAGTGGCCGAGCCCAGGCCCCAAGGACCCCTGCACACCCCCAGCCATGGATCTGCCCCTCCTGCCCCGACCTCCCACCCCTCCTCCTCCCCAGGATCCCTCCGTTTCGGGTCCTCATGGTGCCTTTCTCTCCATAGGTTCTGTCAGAGCACAGTTTCGGCCCGATCACCACCGACATCCGGGACGGACAGACTTTCTACTACGCAGAGGATTACCACCAGCAGTACCTGAGCAAGAACCCTGACGGGTACTGTGGCCTAGGGGGCACTGGAGTGTCCTGTCCCCTGGGTATTAAAAAGTAACTTCTCCCCACATGGTCAGCCCTTGAAATCACAGCACAAATGCTTTCAACAAATCTCACAATTCCTTTGTGATTCACATAAGAGGCTTTTTGAAGGGTGCAAAGGCATTCATAAAAATCTGGTTTATTGAGGTATAATTTATATGAAGTGCAGTGGCAAGTTGATAATATGTAGTTTATCTTCTAATAAGTTATGGTGGGAGGAGAGCTGTGAAGTTTTTTGGATCATTTGGTGTCTGAATGAGGATAATGAATAGTCGGGGCCCACCCTTCTCGGGCCTGGGTGTCTGCCATGGACGCTAGGCAACTAAGCTGGGAGATTGTTGGAGGGGACAGGGCATCCTTTATCTGTGCCCTTTCACACCTCACAAGCCCTCCTGCCCTCCAGTGCCTTAAAATTTGCAAACATTTATAGCTGCCATGAATCGTTCACTGAAATACTTTGCTCAACTGATCCTATGCATGTGTAAGGGGCTTTCTCTCTCTTTCCGGCCCTCCTCGTGGCAGAGAAAAGATGTGAGTAAGCTTGATAAATTTGAATGCTTTGCTCACAGCTATGAGAAATGCTTGTTCTAATAAAGGTCCACAGTCTAATAATACAAACCATGTGCTGTCTCCTCTGTCTGTTACTTGTTTAGGTAGGATATTTCTAAGTATTGTAAGGTAAATTTTAGAGCTCTCAAAGAACTCAGGAGGGAAAAAGCCTAAGAATCATTATCCCCCAAGTGGGAAACGATTGAAATCCTTAGAAAACACGTACATCTCTGGCTCTTTACAACTTTAGTAATAACAGCTATTTTCCGCACACATATTACAACCGTCACATCAGGGGCTATTCTAGATAGAGAACAGATACCTGGAATCCCTGCCTTTAAATGTCTTTATATTCAGGACAAGGGGTGGGATATACACAATAAATAGGTAAACACATGAATAAGTAAGATAATTGCTGGTCCTGAGAAATGATAGGAAGATGACGAATGGGATAAGGTGTTAAGCTGTGTCTGGGGTCTGTGGAGTTGTGTTCAGAGCTGTCTTAGCCACACTGGTCAGCGGAGGCCTCTGTGAGGTGGTGACACATAAGCTGAGAACTGAATGATCTGAATGATGCAAAAAGAAACGCTCACAGGAGTTGGGGGAGGAGAGCGGAGCTCTGGGGGCAGGAGATGGATTAAGAAATAAGACATGGTTCCCCCTGGATACAGCCCATTTCTTTCTTTTCCATCTTGGAAATCCGCTGTGCCCTAAACACATCAAGGATACCTGAGTGGCGTAGGTATCCCTAATCACTGTCTGCATCCCCATTGTGGTTGCTTAAAGGAAAAACTTTCCAAATAAAAGGACCAGAAAGTATATATGGCCCACACAGTGGGGAATTTGTGGTGTTGGAGAAACAGAAAGGCCAGTGGGGCTGGAATAGTGTGAATGAGGAAGGTATTGGGGAGAAGTATCTCAGAGAGGTAGGAAGAGCCAGACCATGCAGAGTGTTCTGAGGGCATGTTAGTAGGATTAAAAAATTTTATTCTAATTTACCCCTGCCCCAGCTTCTTTCCCCTTTGGTAATCATAAATTTGTTTTCTACGTCTGTGAGTCTGTTTCTGTTTTGTAAATGAGGTCATTTGTGTCGTATTTTAGATTCCACATATAAGTGATTTCATATGGTATTTGTCTTTCTCTTTCTGATTTACTTAGTATGATAATCTCTAGGCTCATCCTTGTTGCTGCAAATGACATTATTTCATTCTTTTTATGGCCAAGTAGTGTTCCACTATATACACGTACCACATCTTCTTTATCCATTCGTCTGTTGATAGACATTTAGGTTGATTCCATGCCTTGGCTATTGTAAATAGTGCTGCTGTGAACACTGGGATGCATGTATCTTTTCAAATTAGAGATTTCTAGGGACATATGCCCAGGAGTGGGATGGCTGGATCATATGGAAGCTCTATTTTCCATAAAAAACTAAAAGCTATTTTTAGTTTTTTAAGGAAACTCCATATTGTTTTCCACAGTGGCTGCACCAATTTACATGCCCACCAACAGTGTAGTAGGGTTCCCTTTTCTCCACATCCTCTCCACCATTTCTTATTTGTAGATTTTTTAATGATGGCCATTCTGACTGGTGTGATGTGATACCTCACTGTAGTTTTGACTTGCATTTCTCTAATAATTAGCCATGTTGAGCATCATTTCATGCACCTGTTGGTCATCTGTATGTCTTCTTTGGAGAAATATCTATTTAGGTCTTCTGCCCATTTTTTGATTGAACCAACAAGGGCTTAATTTCCAAAATATACAAATAGCTCATGCATCTCAATAAAAGCAACAACAACAACAACAAAAACTAATAAGCTGTGTATTTCTCTCCCACCTCATCTCTAGGACATTTTTACTTCAGTGATTTGCTGATCCTGAATCTCAGCATTGTTACTCATGGTCTCTGAGAGCCAAAAGTAGCATTTACTGGGGCTCTGTACCAGGTAGAAGCAAAGGAAGGTAAAGAACAAGGACCTTTCTAGAGACCAAGTCTGTAGGTCTCAGGGATGAGTTTACAAATGAAGGGGAAGCGTGGAACTGCAATATTTCTTATTGCAGGAGCAAAAGAAATGGAAAATGAAAGAAGTTGTGTAAGATACCTGCTTGTGAGAGAGGGAAGAGTAGGCTTTCTGTTTCAGAGATCCTTGGCACACCCCTGCCCGTGGAAAGATGCTGCATCCAAACCTTTGGAGAGGTCGCGGGCTAAAGTTGGTAACCTGCCTCCAAGTCCCAGTGGAACCATAGGCCTTTGAGTGGGTTCCAGGTATATTTTAAGCGGTCCTATAAATATATGATTATTTCAGGCACAGCTAATCATATGAGAATCCCTCCTCTCAACCTGCGCCCTTCCCTTGACCTTACTCCACAGAGTGAGAAAGACACTTGGTTTTGAGGTAGTACAGTATTTAATCATAGGAATAACAGAAACATCACAGAATACAGTAGCAAGATGGCCCAGGATGACAGAAGCAAACTGTCCCCGGAGTCCGGCTCGTGCTTGTAGGGCCTTTGTAACAGCTTGGTCTCCTCCTCAATCCAGGACAGATAACTAGACACTTTCGTGTACACTCCAGGCCGCTTCTTCCGGCCACAGCCCACTCCCCAGCTGACAATGCCCAGCTGGTACCATTTGGTTTTGTTGGTTTTTTTCTGGCAAACCAGAGGCCCCCCACTGTCACCCTAGGAGAGAAGAGTTGTTTGGGAGTGGAAGGGATGGTGGCAAGTTGCTCTTATAGCCTATTGAGGTATGGGCTTCCGGCACAAGGCACAAAGCACTTAGGTGTCACTGGACGGGTGGATGTTTTTGCTTTTCTTTCGGCTGTCCGACTACATGACTATGCTCCCAGCTCTGTGACTGTCAGAAAAGGGAGTGAACAATTCGGTCAAAAGCAATGGTGATGAATGACAATTCGGTCAAAAAATAAATATCCATCGCCACCACCACCGTCATCACCCAGTCACATGCACTCATTCTGATACATCAGGAGGAAGTGGTTTTCTAATCCATCTTGCCTCTAAACACTTTTTTGTTTTTTGGGAATTCTCCCAGTTTCCCCAGAAAGACCTTGTTTTGCTCTTTCTATGTTGTTCACAGTAGCAAAAAGTAAAAACTGAAACCCCAAATCCATTCTGCTTTATACTAGGTCATTGGTTGAAGACAGCAGGCATACAGACTGTATATACAGAATACAGAAAGTACAAAAAAATGTGTCAAAATGTTAGATTGTGGTTTAAAACATCAAATCTTAATTTCCAAACTTAAAGCATCATGAAAGAGATTGCCAAATCTTTTGGACCTTTTTAAAAATTTCTGCTAAAGAATAATGTATCTTCATTAAAAAATAAGAAAACTGAGATATGGAAAAAGAACATGAAGAACACCCATAATTATATAAGTAAATTTATATATTAGCGCACACACACAATTGTATATGAGAAGAATTTTCAGGTAAGATACAGTTAACACTGTAACAGTGGTGTCTCTGGGGAGTGAATAGGAGAACGACTATAAGAGATAAAATTCCTCTTCACTGTACACCCCTCTATACACTGGAATTTTCTTTACCATGTACTCAAATAAATAAGTGAAATAAATAACATTTCTAATTCCAACCATGCAGAAGCAACTCCTTAGCCAAATGTAACTTTCCACATCCTCATGTATGCAAATACATACACATCATTATTATTTCCCAGAAATAGGATCCAGTGGTACATAGTGCCTCACAGCTTACCAAGATTTATTTTTGAAAATATTAAGTAACATACAGAAAAGTCAAAAAGAGGCACCATTTAATAAGCCAAAAATACAAATACAAAACAAATAACAACAACCCCCCACCCCCCACAAAATAGGATATGGGTTTATTTGATTTTTTTAAACTAGGTTGAACAAATTGCTGTTTCCGTCAACTTACTTGGAAATAAACTGTTCTTTACCCAATTCTTTGAAGTCACTGGAAATTCCCATGACCTTTCCTTAAAGTGAAGAATTATACTCTCTTCTCTAGGGATGAGGGGATCTATGTGACAGATGTACAGTTAAGAACTTAAATTTCTTGAGCCAAACAGACCTTGGTTCAAATCCCAGGGTGAGTGCTTAGTTGAGAGAATGTGAAATTTTTCTTCAGCATTTTGAGGCTCATGGTTTTTTTGTTTTTTCATTTGTTTGTTTTGACTACGTTGGGTCTTCGTTGCTGTGCGCGGGCTTTCTCTAGTTGCGGCGAGCAGGGGCTATTCCTCGTTGCAGTGCTCAGGCTTCTCACTGCGGTGGCTTCTCTTGCTGTGGAGCACAGGTTCTAGGCGTGAGGGCTTCAGTCGTTGCAGTGTGTGGGCTCAGTAGCTGTGGCTCTCGGGCTCTAGAGCACAGGCTCAGTAGTTGTGGCACACAGACTTAGTTTCTCCTCAGCACGTGGGATCTTCCTGGGCCAGGATCTGAACCTGTGTCCCCTGCATTGGCAGGCAGATTCTCAACCACTGCACCACCAGGGAAGTCACTTGAGGCTCGTTTTTATCCTGATGATAATTGTACCTCTCCTGCAGGACCACAGTGTGAAGGGTAATGACACTATAAAGCACTACGCCTGGCCCTAATATATGGCAAGCCTGTACTCACTGGTAGCACCCAGCATTTTTGTGGTTGCTGAACCAGGCACATCTGGGCTGGGCCCTGCTGGGCTGCTGAATTTGCAGCCCTGTTTCTACCGGAACCCGAAAGATGGCTCTCACTCCTGAAGTGAGCATGCCTTGGTTGGAACTCGGGGTCTGTAATTTACCTTGTTGGTGTGCCCTCTGCAAAGCTGTCAGCTTTCCGGGTCCTCCTTTTCCCATCTGAAATAGGCCTGCTCCCTAGGGCTAGTTTGATGTATTTGTGGAAGCACTTTGTGTGCTATTGAGCACCGAACAGATGTAAGAGATGGTGGTGGAGAAAACAATATTCATAGTGTTTACCATGACCCTCCTCTGCTCTATGCTCTTCTAGATGCTTTTGTGCATTGACTCACTTTATCTTCACAACAGTCCTAAGAGGACTCTTAGCAGTCCCATTTTACAGATGGGGAAATCTGAAAAGGCACAGGCACAGAGGGAAGTCCAGGCAGTGAGCAGAGGAGCCAGGAGGGAAGCTAAGGGAGCCTGCAGTCCTGACTGCTACCCTGCACAGACTCCCTTTGGTTACAAAGCATCCCTCCCAAATTCATGTCCACCTGGACCCCAGAATTCAACCTTATTTGGAAATAGGATCTGTATAGATGTAATTAGTTCCATTAAGATGAAGCCCTACTGGATGAGCATGGGCCCTACTCTGACTAGTATCCCTAGAAGAAGAGAAAGCAGAGGAGACACACACAGGGGAGAGGGCCATGTGAAGATGGAGGCAGAGATCGAATTGATGCACCTACAGGATAAGGAATGCCCAGGATAGCCTGCAACCACCAGAAGCTGGAAAAGGCAAGGACGGATCCTCCCCTAGAACCTCCAGAGGGAGCATAGCCCTACTGACGCCTTGATTTTGGACTTCTGGCCTCTGGGAGAGAACACGTTTCTGTTGTTTTAATCCACCTCCTATCCAGGGGAGAAAGGGGAACCAGGTTTCCTGGCACTGTTGGCCAGCATTCTGGGGCAACCTCTCTCCAGGCCACGGAGAAACTGTGTTACCTGACAGGCGTCCTTCCCACCTCGAAGGTCCCCGGCACACAGCATGGTCTTGGTGAGCAAAGGCATCATGTGGACACATGTTTCCCAGTCAATCAGCTGCATGTTGACTTTCCGGAGCCCTGTTTCTGTACTTTGCTTAGGAACTGAGCCAAAGAAGAAACAGTTGGAGAGAGGACCCTGAGCTCAATGCGGTCCCTGTGGGGGGCCCACCCACATCATGTCTTTTCACCTTAATAGCAAGGGAACTGCCCTATGGCCCAGGGAATGACCCAAATTTGGACTGGGTGAGGAGGTGCTAGGAGGGGTGTCCAGGAGACTCTTGAGCCCACCCTCTCTGAATCAAGATCTAGGACTGGGTCTCTACAGGATTTTAGCCTCAGTGAACCATCTTCTCGCCCTGCCAAGGGTGCCAAGTTCCAGCTAGGATCCTAAAAAGGAGTTTCATTCAAATCTATAAGGATGTAAAGAGAACCCACGATGGCAAGTTCTGTACTGGGACCCATGACATAAAAAGATTGGCTTGAACCTTGTGTCAGGGCCCTTGAGGAGTTCACAGCCTATGGGCTCCAGCTGAGCCCAGCTCTTGGAATGTCTACTCCCAAAGATGGGCATGTTTTCCTCTTAGTATGTTGCTGAATCCCTAGATCCTACAACACTGCCTGATTATAGAGGAGTTTCAATGAAAATGAGATAAATGAAGCATGAGGAACTCTAGGAAGGTGGCCTTTTTTTTTTTTTTTTTTTGAAGCTATTGAAGAGCTTCTAAGGGCAGTTCCCAAGGAGGAATCTAACACAGCTCTGAGCTTTGGGATTGTGTAGGAATCCATGTAGAGCCATTTGAGTGCCTCCTTGGGAGAGCAGCATTGAGTGGAATATGATTTTTCCTGCTCTGTCGATTATGGGGAAAGTCACATTCACCAAGAAGGAAGACAAAAGGAAACTTTTGTGGGTCAGCTGGGCAAAGTAGCAGGAATAGGTTACCGGTTGACTCTAGAAAGACAAATTTATATTTGGTTTATCCCCTCCTCCTTGGCCTAGATCTGTAGTTTTCAGAGATTTTAGCCACAGAGCCCTTTATCACAGGGGAGCAGAACTGGTGCCATCAATCGGAACAGAGTTGCTCTGGCTGACATGGGCGTGGACTTCCTGGAGCCCAGCCCCTTTGCCCATTGGTATGTCCTTCCGAATTCCTCCAAGTCACCCTGAAGACTCTGAACACTTGTGCCTGGGTTTTCCCCAAGGCCCTGTTTAGGGTTCCTGTTTCATAATATGGACCTAAAACTTGCTACAGGAGCCCAGGAAGGATGGCTTCCATGTGGACTGAGGAGAAAGGTCATCATGGGACCTTAACTAAGATCAGGAATTCCCGACTCCCTCTTGTAAGAGCACCAGAATTACAACTAACTGCTGAACAATCATTGACAGAAAGACACTGGAACTCACCATAAAAGACACCCCACATCCAGAGACAAAGGAGAAGCCGCAATGAGACGGCAATGAGACGGTAGGAGGGGCACAATTGCGTTAAAATCAAATCCCATAAATGCTGGGTGGGTGACTCACAAATTGGAGAACAGTTATACTGCAGAAGTCCACCCACTAAAGTGAGGGTTCTGAGCCCCACGTCAGGCTTCCCAACCTGGGAGTCCAGCAACGGGAGGAGGAATCCCCAGAGAATCAGACTCTGAAAGCCAGAGGGATTTGATTGCAGGACCTCCACAGGACTGGGGGAAACAGAGACTCCACTCTTGGAGGGCACACAAAAAAGTGTGCTCACCAGGACCCAGGGGGAAGGAGCAGTGACCCCATAGGAGACTGAACCAGACCTACCTGCTGATGTTGGGGGGTTGCCTGCGGAGGTGGGGGGGGGGGCAGCTGTGGCTCACCAAGGAGACAGGGGCACTGGCAGCAGGGGTTCTGGGAAGTGCTCATTGGTGTGAGCTCTCCCAGAGTCTGCCATTAGCCCCACCAAAGAGCCTGTAAGCTCCAGTGCAAGGTAGCCTCAGGCCAAACAACCAACAAGGTGTGAACACAGCCCCACCCATTAGCAGACAAACAGATTAAAGTTTTACTGAGCTCCGCCCACAAAATCATATTAAAGCTTTACTGAGCTCTGCCCACCCAGCCCTACCCACCATCAGTCCCTCCCATCAGGAAGCATGCACGAGCCTCCTAGATAGCTTCCTCCACAAGAGGGCAGACAGCAGTATCAAGCAGTATCAGCAGTATTTCATCTTGTGGAACTAAAACCACAGCCACAGAAAGAGAAAATGAAAAAGCAGAGGACTTTGTACCAAATGAAGGGACAGGATAAAACCCCAGAAAAACAACTGAATGAAGAGGAGATAGGCACCCTTACAGAAAAAGAATTCAGAATAATGATAGTGAAGATGATCCAGGACTTTGAAAAAAGACTGGATGCAAAGATCAAAAAGTTTACCAAAGACCTAGAAGAATTAAAGAGCAAACAAACAGAGATATGCAACACAATAACTGAAATGAGAAATACACTAGAAGGAACCAATAGCAGATTAACTGAGGCAGAAGGACAAATAAGTGACCTGGAAGACAGAATGGTGATAATCACTGGTGCAGAAAAGTATAAGGAAAAAAGAATGAAAAGAACTGAAGACAGCCTAAGAGACCTCTGGGACAATGTTAAACGCACCAACATTCGCATTATAGGGGTCCCAGAAGGGGACGAGAGAGAGAGAAAGGACCCAAGAAAATATTGGAAGAGATTGTAGTTGAAAACTTCCCTAACATGGGAAAGGAAATAGCTACCCAAGTCCAGGAAGCGCAGAGAGTCCCAGGCAGGATAAATCCAAGGAGAAACATGCCAAGACATATAGTAGTCAAACTGACAAAAATTAAAGACAGAGAAATGTTATTAAAAGCAATGAGGGAAAAACAACAAATAACATACAAGGGAACTCCCATAAGGGTAACAGCTGATTTCTCAATAGAAACTCTGCAAGCCAGAAGGGAGTGAGTGGCATGATATATTTAAAGTGATGAAAGGGAAGAAACTACAACCAAGAATACTCTACCCAGCAAGGATCTCATTCAGATTCCAGGGAGAAATCAAAAGCTTTACAGACAAGCAACAGCGAAGAGAATTCAGCACCACCAAACCAGCCCTACAACAAATGCTAAAGGAACTTCTCTAAGCAGGAAACATAAGAGAAGAAAGGGACCTACAGAAACAACAACAAAACAATTAAGAAAATGGTAATAGGAACATACATCTCGATAATTACCTTGAATGTAAATGGACTAAATGCACCAACCAAAAGACACAGACTGGCTGAATGGATACAACAACAAGACCCATATATATGCTGTCTTGAAGAGACCCACTTCAGACCTAGGCACACATACAGACTGAAAGTGAGGGGATGGGAAAAGATATTCCATGCAAATGGAAATCAAAAGAAAGCTGGAGTAGCAATACTCATATCAGATAAAATAGACTTTAAAATAAAAAATGTTACAAGAGACAAGAAAGGACATTACATAAAGATCAAGGGATCCATCCAAGAAGAGGAGATAACAATTATAAATATATATGCACCCAGTATAGGAACACCTCAATGCATAAGGCAAATGCTAACAACTATGAAAGAGGAAATGCAAGGCAGAAATAGAGACACAGGTGTAGAGAACAAACACATGGACACCAAGCGGGGAAAGCAGCAAGGGTTGGGGGGGAATGAACTGGGAGACTGGGATACCAAATTGTACACTCTAAAAAAAAAAGGAATTCCCAAGGTCCACCAGGCAGACCTCCTAAGGCCAGCAGAGCCTCCAGACTCTGCTTCTCATTGCAAACCTCAGCCAGGGTGCCACCCCCCACCCCAGGTTGGGCTGTAGTAACTCACTGGTAGTGCCCCATCCAGTCACCCAGCAGTTTGTCCATTTCTTTATGTCAGAGACCTCTGAAAGGCAGATGGGCACCTTCTTGACACCCAAGTTCAGTGGGGATTTGAGTAGCAGCAAAGCAATGTCATTAATGTAGAGCCAGCTATCAAAATAATAATGAGTAATTAGCTTGTCCACTTTTATCTCTGTGTCAAGATTTTCTTCACCATGTACGACCTCCAAGGCAGATCTTATTCCAAAACAAAAGAAAGAGAAAAAAAATTAAGTGGTGGGAGGGTAAAAGGTGAGCCTTAGGAGAAAAAAACTGCACCGTCTGAGACTGCGATCCTGAGATCTGGGGGGAGGGAGGCAGCTGGGGCTCTGCACTTGGCACAGAGCCAGGGAGGAGGAGCCAGACCTGAGGGCCTGGCTGCCTTCTGGCCAACCAGCTCTTGACCTGATGGCCCTTTGTTTGGGCAAATTCACTTGTAAATTTCATCAACACGTGTCTAGGAAGCATATCTAGACATTTATAGATGTCTATGGCATAAGTAATTGAGGGACTTGACCTTGATTTGCAAGAAAAGCTGGACTGGCTACATTCAGACACCTGGGAAGTTTTGCAAAAATATTTTGTGGACTGGGGCTCAGACAGCACCTTCTGCCATGTAACCAGGCCTGGCGCCCTGCCCTCAGGGTCTGATCCTTCCAGGATTTCCCCAACTCTGTGGTCACTGTCAGCCCACTCTCTCCCTGAATAAGATTAAATTTTTAGGAATGGAGTCTGCAGGAGTTTGGACCAGGACTACATGCCCTTAGCAAAATGCTGAGAAGCCCAAGGAACATTTGCTCTGCAGTGCAGATCCCACACAACAAGCTGTGCAACACCCTAGGAGGAGAACAACTTCTTTCCACCTGCAAAGTGTGATATTTAACCACACAGGCATCTACCTCCCGGTATTTTGTTTTGTGGCTGATGAACATGAATAATAGGCATGTCAGAGCAAATATTCTACCACACTGATTTGAAAAAAAAAAATTCTATCTACGATACTTACATATTTTTGTTTTTGAAGCAATGGGCTGCAGTTAGAATCCACCACTCAGTGAGGATCGATCCTCCACAGAGATGCCGGCCATTGTTAAGGATACGCACCTGCCATGGGAAATCTACAATGTCTGCAGGTACCCCGCCTATGATATTCAAAGCTTCTGACTTCTCAGGACTGTTTATTGTTTGGCCACATTTCACTGAGAGTAGAAAGAAGAAAGAGGCAGGAGAGACCCAGGGCCCAATAGTCAAGGTTGGTTGGCTTGGAAAACACTTAATTACAATTTCCCCTTCTCCCCACCGGCACACAGACAGCAGTGGCTCAGCCAGTTTAATACCATGTGGGAGATCCATCAAACAAAAATAAAACCCTCTGGGTCTTCCCTGGTGGTGCAGTGGTTAAGAATCCGCCTGCCAATACAGGGGACAGAGGGTTCATGTCCTGGTCCAGGAAGATCCCACATGCCTCGGAGCAACTAAGCCTGTGAGCCACAACCACTGATCCTGCGTTCTAGAGCCCACGAGCCACAACTGTTGAGCCGCGTGCCGCAACTACTGAAGGCCACACACCTAAAGCCTGTGCTCTGCAACAAGAGAAGCCACTGCAATGAGAAGCCCGGGCACCGCAATGAAGAGTAGCCCCCACTTGCTCCAACTAGAGAAAGCCCGCGCACAACAACAAAGACCCAATGCAGCCAAAAATAAATAAATAAATAAATTTATTTATTTATTACACAAAAAACTGATATCCTGCATGCCTACCAAGGGCACCGCAATTGTGAGATTGTGCTTTTGGGTGCCTTTACCATCGCTGTGCTTCTTGAAAGGGTGCCCCTCTGAGGACCTGTGGGGAGAGGCACACAGCCACAAGCCCTGGGGCTGGGTCTTGCTGTGGCACCCCAGTAGGGAAGCCTAGGGAAAATTGATCAGCCCCCCCTTTCCCAACTGATTCCTTTCCTGCATTTTCTATTGTGATTCATGGTACCAACGTCTTTCACCCAAGTTTAATTCTAAAGATCGCCCCAATTGCACCTTGAGAGAAATTAAAATTTTGGCATTTCCTATGTGATAGGATCATTTTGATGACTTCTGATGGGTTTCCAACATCATCTGAGTAATGGGAAAAAATAAACATCATAAAATCTAAAATGTTGAGTGCTTCCTATCTGCCAGGCACCATTCTGTTTTATCTAAATTAATTAATTGAATTCTCACACAAATCTCATGAGATGGTTGAATTATCATCGTCTCATTTTAAAGGGGAAACAACGGAGCAGCAGTAGGATACCAAGCTAAATTGGTGTTAATAGACGCCTTTAAAATTTAAACGAGTAAAAAGTCATCTTACACTTGAGGGGAAAAGTGCATAATAATGCATGACACAAACCTGAGCAAGAACTAATATTTAATAGATTACACAACTGAGATTGAAAATTATCTGATCGCATCTGAATCCTGGGCACGAACCATCAATACTGAACTCAGCTAGGACCAGAAATAGTCTCACAACTCCAGTCAAAAAAGTAATAGATCCCAAACTCAGGATTGTGGGAGGAGCCTTGGCTTGCAAGTTTCTCATATGAAACTATCAACCACAAGATGCTGTTGAGATGACCTGACTGCTAAGCCCTCTACTTCCTAGACTGTAGCATTTGATAGTCACTGGTCTGGGGTCTCGAGGCGTAAGATCAGCATTAACAAACGGAGTGTGTTCAGAAGTGAGTAACTAGTATATTGGGAAGCCTTATGGTAGGGAGCATAAGAGGGTGGGCCTACAGGCTTCTGCAGGGTTTTCTTAAGGATGTGGTGTCAGAGTTGCTCAGACCCAGTGTCAGTGGGGGAAAACCATATGATGGCATGAAATTTTTATACTTACGGAAGTATACAAATTCTGCCATATTGTCATACTCCACTCTGTTGGACATTACACAGAATTGAGGGTGACCTGGACAATCTGAGGCCGGTGATTAATTTATAAGAGTCCCTGGGAACCCAAGGAATTTGTACATTTTTTAATATAAAAATGAACAATAGAATTCTCTGAAGTGGAATAGGCTACCTCTAGGTTCTTCAGTTTTCTCACCTATAAAATGACGGGACTCAATAAAATCATCTCGAAGGTTCTCTCCAGTTCTAAAATACTTTACTGGGACTTCCCTGGTGGCACAGTGGTTAAGAATCCACCTGCCAATGCAGAGGACACGGATTTGAGCCCTGGTCCGGGAAGATCCCACATGCCTTGGAGCAGCTAAGCCTGTGCGCCACAACTACTGAAGCCCATGTGCCTAGAGCCCACGCTCCACAACAAGAGAAGCCACTGCACTGAGAAGCCCGTGCACCTCAACGAAGAGCAGCCCCCGCTCACCACAACTAGAGAAAAACCTGTGCACAGCAACAGAAACCCAATGCAGCCATAAATTAATTAATTTATTTATAAAAAATAAAATACTTTACTTTTACAGTTCAAAATGACAAGGGGGAAATATTTTTACTTACATTACGTTAATGTAAAACATTATGTGATTTTGAGTACAACAGTTTAAATGCTGTATTGATAGTGATGTCAGGCTACCAGTGATCATGCAAACTGAAACGTGAAGGTATTTACATGCAAAGTCTTACGTGAGTACAAAAGATCTTCTATATTTTTACATCCTCAATGGCTCAACTTTGTTGAAAATTAGAATTGGGGTTGGCTGGAAAAATATGAGACCCGTGGTTGTGAATCTCAGGAGAGTCCCTGGAAACCTAAGGGATTTATGTAGTCTGTAGATAAAAAAACAAATAAAGTCTTGGGTCCTCCAGCACCACAGAGCAAACTCCTAGTGGGGGAGTTCAGAGATCTTCCCTTGCAAATCCCACTGGAATGAAATCATTGCAGACTCAGTGACTGATTGATCCAGACCCAGAGATCTGACCAAACAGATTAAGATATGGAGGTCTCATCTCAGCTTTTTAGTTGAGTGTTTTCTCTTTGCTTGCACCATCATGGTGTCTCAAAAATTCTTTTTCCCCCAAAAGACCCTTTCAATATATTGGACACCATGAGAGAAAAAGAATCATGACTGGAGAGACAACAAAAATCTGCACTGGTTTTAGTCTGGAAAGTTCCTAACTGGCAGGGCACCTGGTAAAGAGTGAAGGAGGTGAGATTTGGATCAGAAGTTCTGATTTGGCTCCATTGTTTGTTAGCTGTGTGACTTGGAGTCACTGATTTAACCTCTCTGAGCATCAGTGTCCTCATCTTTAATACAAAGATAAGTATTCACGCAGTCTGCTGCCTATTTTTTCATGTCATGTTGACTTAGAGGGATGACATTTGGTTTCATTCTAGTCTGGACCAAGGAGGAAGAAGTCTGAGTTTTGCCCAAGGCTCTCGGTTCAATCGGGGGTCATCTGTGGGCAACGTTTCACTGGGAGGATGTCCCCGCAGGTCGTCTTCCTACATCAGTGGCAATTCCTTCTCATACTCTTTTGCTGAATCCACCTCCTCTTCCAAAAGTCACAGATGAATCCTCAGACCACTTCTTTCTCTATGCATTTTGGCTAGAATATCTCATCCCAGCCAAACTTCAAATATCATCTTTATACAGATGCTCTCACATTTACTCTCTGAGGGCTCTCCACTGAGCTCCCAACCCATTAACCAACTGCTTTAGTCAGTATCTCACAGCAACGTCTAAGAGGCGCCTCAAACTTGACATGGCCCAAACTGAACTATGGAACCTGACCCCACTCCACATCTTTCTTGTAAGCCTTCCACAGTTCTATGGATGGTACCACACCTGTCTGTTTGCTTAGGCAAGAAATGCAGGCAGGAGTCATCCTTGACTCCTCTTTCTCTCACTCCCCACATGCAACGCATCAGTCATTTCCATCAACATTACCAAAAGATGTCCAGAAACCAGCCGCTCCTCTCCATCCAACCTGCTATAAACCCATCCAGGCCGTCATCCTGTCCTGCCCACTAACTCGTCCCCCTCCTTCCACTCTTGCATCCCCACAGTCTAGCCTCTGTAGCAGCCAGAATGTTTTCTCAAGCACCTTCCATTTCTCACTCTCCCATTTAGACTCTCCGATGGCTTCCCATTGTAACCAGAATAAAATCCAAAGTCCTCACTGTGCCTTTATGACCCATCTTTCTTCAGGGCCCCCTTCCTGTTCACTCTGCCCCAACTGTACTGGCCTATCTGCCTCTAAAACATACCACACTCACTCACTGCTCAGGGCCTTTGCACATGCTGTCACTTCTGGTTGGAAGTATGTCTCCTTCTCATCAGATCAACCCAAGTCTTGTCATCTCAGGAAGGCTTTCCATGACTGCCTCCTAGAACAGTCTCAACACCTGCCTGCAGACCTCCCATCACATTAGCCTGTTTCACCTGCTTCATACCATTTAACTTATTTACTTACTCATTTCTATGTTTAATACTTCCCTCCTCTCAATAGATAGTAAAACTGCTTAAGGGTAGGAATTGAATATGTCATTCCCTGCTACAAAACAGCTCCCAGGACGTGGTAGAGGTTTGATATCTGTCAACCAACAAATTGACAGCATAACACAAGGCTCCATAGGTTCTCAGGACCCCGGGAGATGGATCTATAGCAGGTGTTAAGACGCTGCCTTCATTGCAGTTATATTACTTATGTTTCACATTAGACCAGTTAGGCTCTACATGATCCTTCAGGATGTTTTCAAAGAGAAAGCAGCAGGGAAATTCCTTTTTCTGATCACACAGGGCCTGGAAGCTGTGGGACATGGTTAGTTAGCATCTCCAGATGGACAGCTGGTTACCCCTCCCAAAGGGTTTACTTACATTGGCCTTTCACTCTGGGAAAACTCTGGTACCTAATATAGATGTTAAACACACACACACACACACACACACACACACACACCAGGCTTTTCCACATGTAACTTTCAAGTTGGGAGTGTTTGGGGAGCAATGATCTGAAAGTCTGGTCCAGGGGTCCCAGCATCAGATTCACTGGAGGAGCCTTATTAAAAGTGCAGTTCCTCAGATCCCACCCAGAACTACAGAATCAGCATCCTAGAACTTGACCTGTTGAACAAGCTCCCCAGGTGATTCTTCTGGCCGCCAAGGAGTGAGAGCCCTGGAGAGGCACAGACCCGAGAACACCATGAAACACCTACGTGCCAGGCTGCTGCTTGGCCAGGGCAGCAGCAGGGCGACTCGCAGCAGAAGCACCGCTCTTCCATCCCTCCATCCTGTCATTGGCCCTGGTCTTTTCTCAAGCCGATGGAGGGGCTTCAGGCGAGACTTTGCATATTCAATTCAGAGGGACCAGTCAGAGTGACCTGCCGTCTCACAGCCCAGCCTGATGCCCATGTCACAATAGGGCACTGGGTGGAGCCAGCACAGTCCAGATAAGGTGCCAGGAGGCATCCTGGACCCAGGACCTGATGATTCTATGAGCCAGTCAGTCCTCTGGGATGTGGAGGTCAGTGTGGAACTGGGGGCAGAGGCAGTGGAGCCGGAGGACTCCACACCAGTTGGGCTCCTGCAAATCGGGGCATCTCAGATTCACTAATGCAGCAGGAAAAAATAGTTGAAGGCATTCCTCAGGAGAAGGGACCTGAGGCTGCTAGTCCAAACAGGTCAGGTGATAGAGCTGAGCGAGCACAGACTCAGAGCCCTACAGCAGAGAGCTCACATCACCAGTGGGACCTGAACTTTGAGCCTCAGATTACTCATCTGTAAAATGAGGATAATCATAATATTTACATCAATATATTATTGGATTAATGAGACAGTGTGTGCATCCAGAACCTGGCAAATACCAAGCCCATGATTTTAATTCTCTACTAGTTCTATGTCTTCTAGCAAAGGAGGGTGCTTTGGCCAGCAGTTTCTATGAACAAGACATGCATAAAGTAACAAATCTATGTATAAATTAGCTGCAGGGTGGCTTTTGTTCATACAGTTCATTCATGTGTTCGTCCACTGGGTTGCCTAGCACTTTACAGAGCATTCACTATATGCCAGGCTTGGAGAATGATGCAAAGATAAACAGTGTTTGTTCCCTGGCTCCTGGAAGCTCACACCCACCTGGGAGAGACGTGAATAGAGACACCACCTTAATACACTGGACAAAGGTATCACTGGGGGCTGCGGGGGGCACCCCTACCCAGTGTGGGCGGAGCGTGAGTGTGTGGTGGGTGGGGAAAGAGGCTATTAGGGAAGATTCTCTAGAGGAAATAAGCTCTGCCTGGGCTGAGTCAACCCACAGAGAGAGATGATGTTAGGGATGGGCCGGAAGGCATATGTATGGATTGAATGATGTTTTTCCAAAATTCATCTGTCGACATCTTAACCCCTAGTACCTCAAGGTATGACCTTATTTGGAGATAGGATTGTGCTGATGTAATTAATTAAGATGCAGTCATACTGGAGCCAGGTTGGCCCCAAATCCGCGGTGACTGGTGTCCTTATAAGAAGGGAAAATTTGGATACACAGACCCACACAGGGAGAACACCATGTGGAGATTGGAGTTATGCTGCCACAAGGCAAGGAACTGCCAGAAGCTGGAAGAGAGGTCTGGAATAGATCCTTTCTGGGTACCTTCAGAGGGGGCATGGTCCTGCCGACACCTTGATTTTGGACTACTGGCCTCCAGAAGTCCAGAGAATAAATTTCTGTTGTTCTAAACCACCCAGTTTGTGGCACTTTGTTGTGGCAGCCCTAGGGAACTAATACAGCATTCCAGATGGGCAGAAAATGTGTGCAAAGGTATGGGAACTAGGAAGTTTTACGTTAAAGCAGATAGAGCTTAGTAGCTCAAAATGGTCTAATACTGGCCAAGTCGAACTAAAATGTTGGGTTGGAATAATGTGCAAGGTTGAGCAGTAGACAGGGGTCAGTTTATTGAATAAAGTTCGACTCTGAGTTCAATCTTCTCCACTAAGCAGCCACAGAAAAATTCTCATGAGAACTCACCATGGACGTGATGGGTGTGGAGAACAAGTATTATTACTAAAGATTGGCAAGAGCTATAGGTGTAACTGTTTTCCAAAATTCTATACATAATGGACTCCCATTTTAGGGAAAATGACTATGGGACTTTTTCTTTCCCTAGCTCTTTTAAGGCTTTACAATTTATCTTTAAAACTCTTGGGGATATCCCATCAGAATAAGTGAAAAGCTGATGAACTATTAGGAAGTTAGTTCTTTTTATTGGATGTGGAGTTTTTAACACAACAAACATTTACTATACATCTCATAGCTGTAAGCAAAGCATTAGAATTCATCAACCTAACATATCTTTTCTTTGCCAGGAGGGGGCCTGAAATGGGAGACACAGCCTCCTTATCTCTGTTCTTAGAAAACAACATGGATTTGAGCTCAGTAGAGAGAAACGTTTCATTGCAGCTATAAGTGTTTGCAAACTTTGGGACCATGGACGGCATGTGTTCATATGAAGTGAAACAGGACATAGATAAAGAATTCCTAAGGTCACCCAACTTAACCACGTGGCTTCCACGGCTGGGCCCAGAGTTCTGAACAGGAGAACACAGCATGTGCATGATCTTCATTCAGACCCCAAAGAATTCCCAAATCTCCCAGCATACTTGTGTGTGAACTCACGTTTTTATCAAAACACCATTGCAAATAGATAAAGAAGATGTGGTACATGTATACAATGGAATATTACTCAGCCATAAAAAGGAACGAAATTGGGTCATTTGTAGAGACATGGATGGACCTAGAGACTGTCATACACAGTGAAGTAAAGCAGAAAGAGAAAAACAAATATTGTATATTAACGTATATATGTGGAATCTAGGAAAATGGTACAGATCAGCTAGTTTGCAAGGCAGAAATAGAGACACAGATGTAGAGGACAAACATATGGACACCAAGTGGGGAAGGGGGGGATGAATTGGGAGGTTGGGATTGCTATATATACATTAATATGTATAAAATAGATGACTAATAAAAAAATCAAATTATACACTTTAAATATATGCAGTTTATTGTATGTCAAAAAAATAAACTTTTCTTCTTTTCTAAAAACAAAACAAAAAACACCATTGCATGAAGACACATGTCCACACCAAGACGTGTACACAATGTTTATGGTGTCTTTACACATAATTGCTAGAAACTAACACCCTACATGTCTGTCAGGTGAGTGCATAGCTGGTGGTCCATCCAGACAACAGCAATAGTCCTCAGCAATAAAAAGGAAGAGACACATGCTACAATCATGAACCTCCAATGCCTTCCACTGAGTGGAAGAAGCTGGACAACTGCTACCTTCCACATGATGCACAGACAGGCAAGAGAGAGCATGGCAGTTGTTGCCAGGGGCTGGGGTTTGGGAAAGGGGATTGGTTCCAAGGGGCACTGGGGAACTTCCTGGGGTGGTGAAAGGTTATGTCTTGATTGTGGTGCTGGTTACACAGCCATCTTGCAGTTGTCAGAATTCATGGAACCATACACCTTAAAAGGGTAATTTACTAAATTTAAATTATATCTCAAAAACCAGACCTTTAAAAAAATGCCTTTGTGCACTTCAAAAAGCTACTGTGAAACAAACCACAAAAAAGTGCCTGCTTTGTTGCAGGTGTTTTTGTTGTGACCTCAAAGGCCAACCACATAGGGAGAGATTCCTTTTTAATTCTGGCTTAATCTGCTCAGGCTGCGATAACAAAACACCATAGACTGCTGGCTTACACAACAGAAATTCTTTTTCTCACAGCTCTGGAGGCTGAAAGTCCAAGATCAAGGTGGCAGCCTGTCCAGTTCCTGGTGAGGCCCCTCTTCCGGGTTTGCAGAACCCAGCCTTTTCACTGTGTCCTCGTATGGCCTCAGTGTTTGTTCAGGGAGGGAGAGAGAACACTCTGCTGTGTCTTCTTGTAAGGACACTAATCCTATAGGATCAGGGCCCCACCCTTATGACCTCATTTAACCTTAATTTCTACCTTAGTGGCCCCATCAACAAATACAGTTACACTGGGGGTTAGGGTTCCAACATGTGAATTCTGGGTTCATAATAAATACCCACGGGACAGGACACTCTGGTGCCCCTGAGGCTGCAGTACCCATTGGGGTTCTTGCTCAGGTACTGCTGGTGGTAATCCTCCGCGTAGTAGAAAGTCTGTCCGTCCCGGATGTCGGTGGTGATCGGGCCGAAACTGTGCTCTGACAGAACCTGTGGAGAGAAAGGCGCCATGAGGACCCGAAACGGAGGGATCCTGGGGAGGAGGAGGGGTGGGAGGTCGGGGCAGGAGGGGCAGATCCATGGCTGGGGGTGTGCAGGGGTCCTTGGGGCCTGGGCTCGGCCACTTGCCCGCTGGGTTACTCTGGGCAAGCATCTCCCTCCCTGTGCCTCAGGGCCCTGGGGTTTGAGATCTGGGGCTTTTATTTGTTTGTTTGTTTTGACTAATTTACGTCTACCCTCTATACCACCTCTGCCCCCGTGGGTGTGGGGAGCCCTGGTTTGGGTCCTGTGGGTCTGTGTGAAACCACCCCTGTTCTCAGGGGAAGCAGCAGGGTCCTGCGGCTCCCTGGCTGCCCTGGGGAGATGGGGTCCCTGAGGGGACTGCGGTGGGAGGGGTGGGAGGACAGGAGGGGCAGGGAGGCCGCAGCAGCACGCAGTGCCAGCCCCTCCGCCCCTCACAGGATGGACAGAGGATCCCCCCTCGCTGGCTGTGGTTCTGGGCAGCAGGGACCCTGCCAGTATGCCCTGGAGGGCAGGGGCCACCTGGGGTCTGGGCTCTGCCACTGCAGGCTGGAGCCTGGGGAGAGAGGTCGGGGGAGGACGTGGCCCACGGGCCTGGTCGGCTCCTCACTGGCCTCTGTGACCCACTTTAAGGCCTGGTGGCATCTGCTGCCGGGAAAGGGACACACGGGTAAACACCAGCGGGGGAGGAGAGCGGAGCTATTTGGGGCAGGAGACGGATGAAGAAATAGACATTGTTCCCCACGGATCTTCACTTGTTTCCTTTCCCTTTGGATTTCAGCTGTGCCCTAATTCTTCCCTGGTGCAGGCTGCTCGGGATATCTGAGCACAAGGCCAGAGAGACTCGACCCAGGTTCACTGATTCCGTTTAAGACAGGGGTGCCAGGTGGGACCTCGGACTCATGTCTCCATAAGGGAACTGCCGTTTGCTGATGGCCCGCTGGCTCATGGAGTGCAGTGCTCCTGTCTGCCAGGAAGGGAGGGGGGGCCTAGTCTTTAAGTCCAGTGTCAATCCACGCCCTGACCTTGTGCTGAGCCCTGTCGTGACGTTCTGAATTTCTGTCCAGCCAACTGAGGTGGACACGAGGAGGTTGATGGCTCCAAAACCTCAGGCCCAGGGTGTTTAGGAAAACCACCCTGAGCAGAGCAATTCTAGAGGGTCCCAGAAGGAAATTCCACTGAGAACACTGAAATGAAGCTACTTTCCTGAAGTAACAGAGAGCTGTGGGCATTGATCGTAAAACATCCCAATGAAGCAGAGCATTTCGGAGACTGGCCACAGCCTTCAGCCTTGGGGACAAGGACAGAAAGTCTAGTTGCTTAGTCCAGTGAGAATGGCAGGTTTGGAGGAGAGATCCCGGCAGGAACTGGGTCAAGGAGGGACCCTGCCACTGGCAGCACAGTGGCCCCGATGAGAAGGGGCAGGGAGGAAATACCCCAATCCCTCCCTTCCCACCTCGTGCCTGTCCGTGTCTCCCACTGCCCAGGGCAAGCCATGTGACACTGAGGATTCCTCAGATGACCAGTCCTTAGGAGCCAGCCTCCAAGGACTCAGGGGAGGACAGCCAGTGGATTCACGGTGGTGAAATGGGGACAAATGGAAAATAACTGCACAGCATCATCTGGTGCTCCCTCCCAGAGAACAGAATTGAAAGCTGTGCGCCACTCTTCTTTCGGGACGGGTAAAGACAGCCAGCTGCCCAGCAGGGCTTTTCATGGTCATGTGCTGGTCTCAGCCTGTTGATAGCCACGCTGCCAGCTAGGAACGC
Source organism: Hippopotamus amphibius kiboko (assembly GCF_030028045.1). Classification (NCBI taxonomy): domain Eukaryota; kingdom Metazoa; phylum Chordata; class Mammalia; order Artiodactyla; family Hippopotamidae; genus Hippopotamus; species Hippopotamus amphibius. The sequence continues at coordinate 53,453,185 of NC_080187.1, read as the reverse complement.
GGGTGGCACTCGTCTAGACCACATTCCTTGCAGCCAGCGCCCGCGGACATCTCCCCCAATGTGTGGCTGGACCAGCCTTTGTGGTTCTTATTAGGGTTGCAGGCACTGCTTCAGCAAAAACCATCAGGGAACTTTGAGGAACAAGATTTATTACTCACAGGTCTTGGAGGGTACATGACATCCCTGAGGGGCCACACAGCCAGGTTGCAGGGAGAGAGAGAAAGAAAGAGATAACAGACCCAGGGATCGGCTTTTATTAGGGTTGAGGGTAGGGTGTCTAGGGTCTCACAGGTTCATTCTTTATTGACTAATTTAAAGCATGCGACCAGGAATTAGGGTGCAGGGAGGGAGAAATAGGCCCCTCGAGCAGTTAGGTCAGTTACCAAGGGCTTTCTGGAAAAGGGACCTTCATGGGTGAGGACCTTCACAAGCCCAATTCCTTATCTGGTTGTTTTGCTAGTGGCTGCATCGTACAGCTGATATTATCTTTATTCAGGATGGATGTCTTTCCAAGTGGATGACTCAGCAACCAAAAATTTAAAATGTCAAGCACTTAAATTATGCACATATACTATACGGTGCTTAGGACTTTGCAGGTGTCATTTAATCCTCATAGCGACTGTTTGAGGGAATTGCTCTTCTATTTTCCATGTTTAGTTGATTGGTGTGCCAGATATTGTATCCTGAGGTCTAGCCCCGTCTCTGCCTTTCTAAACTCTCCTAAGTATTGTAGATGCTGAAACCTGGTCACGTTTCTCAGAGTCCCAACAGGCTTCAAATTTAGATTCTCAGGCAAGTTTTAGGAGGCAGGAGACGGAAATATTGTCTTCCCTTAGCACTGTACACAGGCACGCGGATTTCAGCAGAAGACAACTGTGAGGTTTTGCCATTAACTTTGGGTGTCCTCTGGCAAATTGTTACTCTGATGCTGAAGAGAATAATAAGATTGTTAGCAATGAGTTCTATGATTTCTGGGGCTTACAGAGCTTTCAAAGCAAGCCACTGTTTTTTCTGATATTTGCCCTCAAGCCCTTACGCATCCATCTCCATGTGCTGTATCCCTTTCAGCTTGAGATACATAGAGTATTTTCTATTTTCCAGATAGAATCCTGACTGATACAGTTATTTAGTATTGAAAGTGGTTTCAGGAAATACAACTGAAAAGATGGGAATCTAAGATTTCTTGTCGGGCCTGATTTGATTTGAAGGCAGTAATGACCTCGTCACTGGTGGAAAATGCGATTCTGGGAGTCCAGGGTAGGCAATGTCAAAACAGTTTCTCAAATTATTACCTGTCATTCTTGGAATCCTATTAAAGGAGAACAAGTGGTTTTTGCAATAGAATTTTCTGGTGGAAGAGATAAGTACAAGGGCTACTGTTACCAAATGTGATGGAAAGTTTACAGGAAAAACAACAACAATAATATTGGGGTTTTAAATTTTCAATCTCAAAAGCATTATCCAAGAGCCAGAGAAGTTTCTACAACTGCCCTAAAAGAATCTCTTATCTCGTGTATCAAAAATCAGGCCCAGAGTTGGTCCTGAAAGGTGGCAGAATGATAACATAACTTGAATTCACAGCTTCTTTAGGTGCCTACATGAGAGGGTGATTGATTGGTAAAGAAGATGACCGAGAAAATTGCAGTGGAATATCTGGATGGATTAAGATGAGTTAGTGTAGTTTAAAACCTCAAATCCGGGCATCCCCTGGCCATCCAGTGATTAGAACTCTGTGCTTCCACTGCAGCGAGCATGGGTTCCACCCCTGGTTGGGGAACTAAGATCCCTGCATGCCGTGCAGTGCAGCCAAAAATGAAATGAAATGAAACAAAATGAAATGAAATAAAATAAAATAAACCTCAAATCCTGCTGAGTTTCCCTTCCTATTAGAAGCAGCCCTTCTACCCCTTCCTGGGGAGGCTAGCCTCCTCTTCCATGAAGACTTTATAATGACTTAACTGAAATAATTACTTTCCCAGGGGATGCTGAGTCTCCCTACATCCCTCCCCTACCACTTCTTGTGGCAGTCAGAACCATAAGTAGAGCCATCACAATAGACTTTATAGGGGATCAGTTTGTCTGACCCAGGAGATGTTATACACATTAAAAGAACTGCGACATTCTGCTAATGTATATTTGTAGACACCTGAGGATTATGTGGGAGAAGAGATTCTAAGGGAGTCAGGCAAAGGATAAAGTAAAATGTGACTGGGCCAAATTTGTCAATCTGAGTGCACTTAAGAGAAAATCTATATTGAAATGTGTTATCTGGAGCAGCTAGAAATGGCTCTGTTTGTTTAGCTGACAGACTAAAACCCTGGACAAAAAAATGGCCTACATTAAATGGAATTCTTTTATAGAATATAAAAGAAGGAATACAAAATCTTGAGTAGGAATGTCAGGATGGATTTATTGTGTGACCTGCTCACCCATCCTCTAACTCCATCCCTTAAATGAGTCCCGAGGACACTGTGTTAAATTAAGCATTGAAAAGTACATTTCCGTAAGGAGCATCAGCATCCTTGAAACACCCTGTTGTGGCCGTCATCTGTAGGTTGAGGATGATGTAACACATAACCCATCTTGTGGAAGGTTGATTACACTTGACTTCTTCCCTTGTGGGGTAAGCAGTACTTTTTCATCATAGAAATAGACATTTATTCTGTATGTGGATGTGTCTGCCTTGCCCCACAAAGCTTCTGCCACCCCACTAAATGCCCAGTTATTCATCATATGGTTTTCTACTTGGTACAACTTCTGATCAACTGGTTATAATGCAACAGAAATGAGGCAACATGTTGGTGCCCATGGGATTCACCGCTCTTACCATGCATCCCACAACCCAGAAGCAGCATGCCTGCCAGAAAAGAAGAATGGCCTACTGAAGGTTCTGTAACTAAGCCTACTGAGATCTAACAACTTGTGAGGTTGAAGTACTTTTTTACAAAGTACAGTGCATCTCAAGAACCAGTATTCGATATATGGTGCTGATTCTTCTGTGACCAGAAAACATGGGTTTGTAACTCAAGGGTTAGAAACACGACTGATTTCAATTACTTTTCACCTAATGACCCACTCTAAAAATATTTTGCTTCTTTTCACAACATTGAGCTGTGAAGATTTAGAGGTCTTAGTTCCTAACGGAGGAATGCGTTTATCAAGATACACAATGATCTATCGACCTGAGAGCTGAGACTGCATCCTGGCTATTCGGGGATCATCAAGCCATTTAACCAAGAGGCAAAGGAGGAGTTACGGACTGAGATGATTGATGCTTATTGTTAAAGAATAGACTCATGCTGCAAATAGAATTTGGACAAGGAGGAATATGTTTGGGGACGGGGGCGGTGCAATCTTCTGGGGATGCTGTTAGTATTTCATTATCCAAAGAGAGAAATTAATGGAAAACTATAGCAACCCAATACAGGCAAACCACCAAGACCTCAGAACTGAAAGTTTGGGTCACCCCACCAAGTAAAGAACCACGGTCCACTGAGCTTCATTCAAGTTGGAAGAAGGAATTTATAAATACCAACCTCAGGATCAGTTGTAGACTTGAGAACTATAGTAGCTAACCAGCTTTTCATGTTTGCTTTGTTATTTATTTGTATATACCAATTTCCTCTTTCCTGTGTTATTGGCAGTTAAATTTATTATTTGGTCTTTAGGATATAAAATTGTGGTTGCCATAGAGGTGCAGGACTCACATCTGCTTTAGAGAACCTGTTGCAAGGAGCATAGCTGATGGCAGCCTTCAGTTGCTGCTTCTTCGGATTCAGCATTGCAGTCAGGCCAAGACCACTCTTCTCTTGGGCTGCATTCCGCCAATGACTGAGAGTGGCCAGGGGTACAGAAATGGGTTCATTACTACCCAATGTGGAGATCCCATCAACCTGATCGAGACTTTCTCAGACCTGCACTGGGGTCTGGAGACATGCTGCCTGATGCCACTCCTCTGCCTTTTATCCTTCCCAGGCATTTTCCCCGTTAAGTTCTTTTCACATATAATTATGCCTTGGGATCTGTTGTTTGGACACAAAGATATACAGGTGGAATGTGATAGAACTGAAAGAGAAATGATTATCACCCAGAGATGGATATTGTGATTTATGAGACTTTGGTTCCCACTTTGGGGAAGAGAAACAGAGTGTTTTTGTTTGTATGAAGGATACTTGTATTGTGTTAGGAGCATGCTGTTGTTACTGTTCTTGTTTTCCAGAGTGTTTAATGTGATAGAAGTTTGTGTGTGTTTATGTTCAGAGGCCAGCGTGGTGTGGGTTTGCTCCAGATAGTATTTAGTATCACTCAAAATCCAGTTCCCTGAATGCTAAATCCCCATTTTTATGTGTCACAAAGGTCTGGAAGTCTCTGAATTGCCCTGGCATTGTGGAGATGACTTTGGGTCCAGTGAGATGCCCTTACTAATATTTGAGATGCAGAAAGGAAGGAGGCAGTAGCAGTAGCAGCTAAAGCTGGTCTCTAGTAGAAATGAGTTTTTATAGTGGCCCCTCAGTTCCCTACTGGTCACCAGTTTGAGGACAGCTGGGCAGAGCAGAGAGGGAGCCAGGTTTCCTTCTCATTTCCAGCCACTGGTTGCAGCCTCAGCCTCCTGGCCTTAGGTCAGAGCCACAGTGATGGGGCCTGAAAACTAGTAGAGGTCCCCCTGACTTCTGTTTATAAAATCACTAGACAACTGGAGGAGCAGCCCTTTAACTAAGCCTGCTCTTACGGTAAGAGTTTCTGTCTGCTAACTTTACGCAGAACCTCTTTAACTCTCTTATCTGAATTTTCCCTTCAACCACTATAATTTCACCATTCACTGTGCATTTTACTTTGCAAGATGAAAAGAGCTTATAAATACTTCAGATGTTCTCCCTCTTTTCTCCTCTTCATTTCTTTTTATAAGTTATGGTAAGGTATTTAAGATTAAAAATGGTATAAATAATAATATGACACCATGTACACTTCACAGTTTAATAAAACACTATGAACATGGTTGAGGGTCTGTGGGTCTCTTCACCTCCTCCAGTCATAATAAACAGCTTGAGCTTTGTGTTTACCTTTCCCTTACATTTGTAATTTTTCTATATCCGAATAGATACTAAGCAATAATAATATCTTACATATTTTTAAAATTTGTAGAAAGGGTGTCATACTGAACGCATTTTTCTCCAACTTGCTTTTGGCAACATTGTGAGATTAATCTATGTTGATCAGTTTAACTCTAATTCATATAGGAATTCACCTCTGAATGGCTGTACTAAAACTAGTTTTTCATGTCTCTGATAGTATTTACTTTTTTCAGCCTTTATTACAAACTATAATGCTGTAACTATTACTGTATTCACCTCTTTGTAAATTTTAAATAAAACATTTTTAAATATTAAAAAAATCAGTGAATTAATTTATCACCTATTAATGACAAACCGTTTTCAAAATCTGCTTTGCACGAATGATAGTTTGGTGTAGACAATTTAAATATGGTATTATTCCAATATCTTTGGCTTCCATTGTTGCTATTGAGAATTCTGTCAATTCAATATTCCTTTATAAGTACATTCTCTCTTGAATATGCTGATTTTGAGATTTTTCTCTCTTGTTTTGCCATTTCACTAAATTCTGCTTGGGATTTCTGTTTTCCTGAATTGGAAGATTCATATATTTCGTCAATTATGGAAAATACTTGGTCATTAATTTATTGGACATTTCCTTTTCTTCATTATTTCTGTTCTCTCCTTCTGAAACTCCAAGAGTTATATGTTAGACCTTTCCAATCTACCCTCCTTGTTTCTTAACTTCCCTTTCATATTTCTCATGTTTTCTTTTAGCATTTTGGGTAATTTGTTCAGATTCATTTACTGGTTTACTGATTATATTTATTTCCATAAAGTCTGTTTGATACTTCTTCAACTCTGCCTGGTCATTTTTGATGGTATTTTGTTTTCAGTGTCAGGTTTTCAGTTCCCTTCTTTCTGTAATATAATTGTTTATATTCATTATCTGGTAACAAATATCTGAGGTCTTTAGATGTAAAATCTTCTATTCTTCCTGCACTTTCTCATGATGGCTTGTTTCCTATATGAGTTTAGCAATTTTACATTTTTAGACTCATGTTTGGCTGAACTTCATCTGTGGGAATATGTAGGGAACTATGATTAGAGTTGCCAGAGTTAGGGGAAAAAAAAACCCCAGGATACCTAGCTAAATCTGAATTTCAGATAGACAACTAATATTTTATACACATAAAAATTAAAATACACATTTATACACATAAAAATAAAAATATTTTATTTTTATATATGTATGTGTGTGTGTGTGTATATATATATATATACTTTTTCAGATTCTTTTCCCTTAAAAGTTGTTACAAAATATTGCGTATCGTTCCCTGTGCTATGCAGTAGGTCCTTGTTGGTTATCTATTTTATATATAGTAGCATGGCATTATTTTGTTCTTTTTTTAATGGCTGAGTAATATTCCAGAAGATGACGTAGATTTATACCTCTTGTTGGCTTTTCATTCTGCATAACAGCTCTGGACTCCTACTTCTGTTTTGACTTTGACTCCCTAAACTTTTCCTTTCCTGTAGGCTAAGCTATGCATTTTAAAGGATGTTTGTTGAATTTTAGGGTTTATTCATAGATGTTTATTAAAAAGGAGGTTTCTCAAAATACCTTGTAGCTCATATTACTGCAGATGTATCCCTTTTTTCTTTCTTTAACAAATGTGAGAAACATATCAGAAAATAAATTGATCTGAGAGTCAGAAATATGAATTTTAGTCCTGGATCTGTTAATAGTCTTTAGCAAAACTGTGCCTTCTTTAGAGCTCAGTATCCTTAAAGGGAAGTGAAGGGTAGGATTGATTTTCATCAGTATTTTTCAAATGATGATTCACATTTCACATCCTATTATTGAGTCACAATATCAAGTTAGTGGGTTGTAATTAGCACATAAGAAGGAAGTTTCATGAAACTTTAGCTCCATGTGAGTGTGTGAGTGTGTGTGTGAGTGTGTGTGTGTGTGTGTGTGTGTGTTACCAGGCCATGAGGTAGGATCAGTTTCTTACTGTGGGTGACACAGGTGACCATTGTGAGTACTGATCTTCCTCACTGACCAGAACCTCCCCTGTAGTGAATGCTTTCTAGTGGGCATTGATGGAAAGCACAGAGGTCTCTTCTCAGGTCTATCCACATGCCTCTTCCCTACACTTTCTTACTTTCAATCTACCAATCTTGCTTCTTCCAAGCCCTTGAGCAACCAGCCAACCTATTCATCACTGCCCAAGAGGCTTCACCTCACACCACCTACTTCCTCATACAAATGAGATGATCAAGTGCACCATTCAAAGCTCTGCCTGCAGAGGTATTTCCCCTCACCGCATCATTCAGTGCTAACCTTAAGCAGAACCAGGACTGAGGATTTTTCCTCTGTCATCAGCTGGCACAGGGCCTCTTGTTAAGTCAATTTGTAAGCTAAGAGAGAAGCTTTGTTGCAACAGATGCAGGTGACACGGGGGCAATGTGTTCATACAACTCACTTAGACTTGCTTGAGCCCAATCCTAAATTTCCATCAGAAACTGGAGTGTTGCTGGCCTGCCGAACCATGTGACTTGGTGGGTTATGATTGGCAGCTCCAGGTCACGCATTTACTTGGTATCCCATGACTAGGTACTCACTCTTTACTAGGACTCTGTGGCACAGTAGGAATTGTTTTACAAATAGGAATTCTCTGCTGCAGAAGGCAGATTGCTTCAGATCCATGACAGCCTATAATTCTCTTACACTGGCTTGCCAGAAACTCCATGCCGTGTCAATATACGCTATGGTAGCATGGACATACACAGAACCTAAGATTAATGGCGGGTGCTTACAGTGGAGAGGTATTAGAACACACACAATCCTCTGGACCCTCATTAGTTTACACTGGACATAGACGGTCTGCGAATACCATGGCTGGTGTTCTAAATATGTAGAGCCCAACAGTCATAATTCTCTACATATTTATTGGATGGGGGCGAGCAGGGAACATCTCTGGGATGACGTAACAGTGGAAGCTTCGTGCGGTGGGAAAATGAACTTCTTTGAAAGGAGGTGCTTCAGAAGACCAGCAAAGCGTGTTACATTGAGCTAACACAGACCTACTAAACCAGGTCTCTGTTAAGCTACCAAAAAGGGGAAGAAAACGACCCTTCAGGGCCATTCAAAGTTTTTGTCCTCACACAGATCCCTTTAGTTTCATTGGAGCTATTGGTCATATGGCCCAAGCTGCAGGGCAGTTTGTATAGCATCCTGAACTTGATGCAAAGCCCTCTCTTGCTTTGAGCATCGCACTGAACTGGAAACCTTCTGAGGCACTGATAAAGGGGCTGGAGCATTATTTTCAAATATAGTATAGGCTATCTACAGAATCCAAGGAGGATCCACCAATTGCTATACCTCTTTCTTAGTGATAGAAGGGGTCTGGTGCAATGATTTGTCCTCTGCCTTAGAGATGATGCCCTGAGGATGTCCAGATCATTGGGTCTCTAAAAACTTTACCACGTATCAAGCCTCTGAATCTTTGTATGCTTATTTTCCATCCTCTAGAGTGGTAAGTCTTTTTAGGGCATTCAAAGTACTTACCACTTCCTATTCCCCAGATCTGATAAGCATGATGACATTAATATAGTAATTGTGACAGAGAGCAAAGCAGTAGTTAACATGGGCCTGGGGGCAAGACAGTGGATGTGGACTGCCATAATTTCCAGGTCAGCGCAGACCAATTTTGGTCTTCTTTCTTAGAGGAAATGGGGAAAAATGCATTTTCCAGATCAATATCTGCATACCTTGTGCCAGAGTATGTTGTAATAATGATGCCATATCAGAGCTATCAATTGATAAACTGTGTGGCAGTACATCATCATCTGCCCTGATTCATCTGCATCTTTGCAAGAGCCACACCAGCAAACCAAATAGGGGAATGATGGGGATTACCAACCTAACATCCTCGAAGTCTTTGAGGGTGGCACTAATATTGATTATGGCTAGTAAGCCAAGAATGATGATACAAAGGAATCATAAAAAAAATACTCAATTAACCAAAAAGAAGGCTTTGAAGGACAAAGGAAAGAAAACAGAACAGCCCGGGAGGTCTAGAAAAACAAGGGAACCTCTCTTATTGGCACAAGAAAAAAGAACCCACAAGTCTCTCCATCTGTAGGATAAAGGACATCAAGAAGAGTAGTGTTTTGGTGGCATAGGGCAATTTCAGCTTCCCTTTACCATTTAATGTTTGGTGTGTGTTATATTTCATTAAACTCTACAACGGGCAGGCCTGTATTTCATGTTATTCCTAGCAGTTTCAAGATATGGCAGTAAGTCAGTGTGATGGTTAGTTTTAACTGTCCGCTTGGCTAGGTTATGGTACCTAGTTGTTAGGTCAAACACCAGCTGTTGCTGTGAAGGTATTTTTTTAGATGCAATTAACAATGAAATCAGTAGACATCCTGTAAAGCAGATTACCCTCCATAGTCTGGGTGGGCCTCATCCAATCAGCTGAAGGTCTTAAGAGAAAAGACTTAGATCCTCTGAAGAAGAAGGAATTCTTCCTCCAGACTGTCTTCAGACTCAAGACTGCAACATCAATTCTTCCCTGGGCTTGCCAGTCTACTGGCCTGCCCTGTAGATTCCAGACTTACCAGCCCCCACAACTGAATGAGCCAATTAAAAAAAAACTCTAAATCTCTCCCTTCCTCCTTCCTCCCTCCATATCTATCTGTCTATCATCTATCTATATCTATCTATCATCTATCTATCTATCTATCTATCTATCTATCTATCTATCTATCTATCATCTATCTATCTATCATTTATCATCTATCTTTCTATCTATCTATCTAATCTACATGCTATTGCTTCTGTTCTTTTTCTATTTTTCTGGATAACCATAACACAGTCAGTAAAACAATAACATCCCATGAAATTAATCACTAGTGGACCTTGTGAAAAGATGCATAAATCTGGAGGTGACAAACACATTTGAAGGCACAAACCACCTATATCATCTACATTCCTGTATCCTTGCAGTGCCTGATATACATTTAATGTTCACAGGGTATCTGAATACATGAATGTTTTTCTCTTCATGGACCCCTGTGTGGGGCTGCATGCAGTTGCTTGTCTCCTGTACATTGTCTAATTCTGATCATACCTCTGCCAGACACACTTAACCAAGAAAGGACCCAGAAAAGACCCTACCGTTAACCCCTAATTGCGCTTTAGAGCACTAGTCTCTTTTTTAATTGAAGTATAGTTGGCTTACAATGTTGTACAAGTTAATTTCTGCTGTACAGCAAAGCGATTCAGTTATACACACACACACACACACACATATATACATTCTTTTTCATATTCTTTCCCATTATGGTTTATCACAGGATATTGAATACAGTTCCCTGCACTATACAGTAGGACCTTGTTGTTTATCCATTCTATATATAATAGTTGCCTCACAGTTTTCTAAAAACAAATTCGTATCCTTTGTATTTCAGTCTGGCCACACAAGCTATTCTGCTTCCTCTCAATGAAAGGACTGCTTGCTTTCTCATCCTTGGATTTTTAATCCTTTCTCATTTGATGAGTCATGGCTTTGTCCACTCGACAGTGGCCCTCATTCAGCTGTCCACAGATACGAAAGGGCAGATGTTGCAGCCAAGCCACCTTATTACCCTAACTTTGTTTGTATCTATTAAGGGGAGGGAAAGAAAAATGTGGTCTCTAAGTCCCAAATCATAATCTCCCTACTTTCAACTCCAAATAGGACAAGAAAGCCCTGATCCTGTCTACCACAGACTTTCTTTCCTTAACAGCCCTGGCCATGAAAGCATTTGTAATGGGAAATGGGAGCTCCCTGTGTTTGGGTCAGTGTGGTAAGCACTGAGCTGATGGAATTAAAACTGGTCATTAGGCGGGTAATATTGTGTACCACAAGAGAAAGCAAAAGATGTTATTCAGAATGTCAGAGTGATGAAAGACCTTAGGACTCATCTGACCAAATCTCCTTCATAGATAAAGAAACCAAAGTCTGGAAACAGGAAGTGATTTCTCAACATTAGTTTTCCAACACGGTCCTGAAACCTTCTTGACCTCCTTGTTCAAAGGTCATTGTTTCTTCCGCGGGGACGCCCCACCATGCACCACTTGTATGTCTTTTTAGCACTGTTTTTCATCTTCTTTCATTAGACTGTGAGATTTGGGAGAACTGAGTCCATGTCTATCTTCCAGGGTCTGGCATAGGGGCTAACGTATAGTCTATGCTCCATAGATGCTTGTGTAAGGATGGGTGGGGAGAAAGGAGGAGGAGGAGAAAGTGTGGGTCTGAAGCTCAGTGACCTGATTTATCACCAGTAAACATGGGTAAGCAGCATTTGAGACCCCAAGCCTAACCATAAAGGGTACTGCAGAACACGAGGTAGGGAGCGTCTCTGGGCTCCTGAGACGGTATAGGCTTTCTCCTCCTTTTCTGTCTCTTTCTGGATCCACGGAAGGAACCGAGCGACAGACACAAACATACCTGGCCTCCCCCTGAAGCCAGATCTTATGGCCCAACTGAAGACACCCACTTGGAAGAGCCTCTTGTTTCCGTGGATAGTACAGACCATAGGTGCCCCGCTGTCTCCCTGAGAATGAGAAAAGGGACAAGGAACAGTCTGGAGCAATGAATACTACCTGTAACAAGAAGGCAGAGTGAGAGGGTCCTAGTGGTGTGGGCTAGGGCCTTCCCTCCTCTGGGAACCCAGAATGTGGTGGGGTGTGGAGAGGACAGAGCTGAAACACGGGCTGAGTACCTGGCAATTGCCTTTGGTGCCTGGTTCTTTCCGGGCACAAAGCATGTTCCTGGAGAGCTGGTCTACCCTCTGGCTGCATGTTCTCTGGTTAATCTGCACCACTCTTAGCTTCTGCAGGTACACGTTTAAGTTGTCATTTTGGTCTGGCAAAGTGAGGAAGCTAGAGTGAGAATGAGCACTGCATCAACGACTGAGAGTGATGGGCCCACAAGTGATGAGGGTGCAGGCCCTGGAAGGATGCAAACACTCGGCAAGTCACAGACTCACAGGGTAGAAAGGCCTCAGAGATGACCTAATGCACACCCCACTCAACCACCTCTCCAGCATTTCCTAGGAGTGGTTCCTATATCTCTGCTTATAGTTCTACTTCCCTTTGGGAAGCTCACTCCCTCTGGAAGCAGGCTTTCAAACCCTCACCCCAGCCCCTGCCAGGTGAACCTGGAATGAGCTTTCACCTTGACCCCACCACCTCTTCACAGCCATGCTTTGTCCCTGTGCAGAGGTTCAGAACAGCCCCACTTCTGAATAAGCTTCTGCCAGGCCAATGGAGAAACCAGGAAGACGGCACACCTATAAGTGCCTTCTTGTGGGACAGAAACAACCTTGACCCTAGAGGAGCTTCTGGCCTTCTCATCCCACTCCCACATCCTTGTCTGGCCAGCCTGGTGCCTTGGGGAAGGAGGGGAGTAACTGATGACTATGCTTGGTTGGAGAATCACTGTCTCAGAGTTATCTCAGGATGGTGGTCTATGTGAGCTTCATCCAATGGTAAACAGTTGGGGACGTGTAATTGTAAAACAGCCCTTCCTTCCAGGAAGGAAGAACCCAAACTTCCTTTCTACAATGTTTCTGGGCTCCAAAAAAAATTACCATCACTCTCATTTTTGTGATTCTTCTATGTTCCAGGTTTCTACTGATACTAAGGACCTTACATGTACAATCTCATTTAATTCAATCCACATAACTTATTTGAGGGCATCATTACTGTCATTCTACAGATGAGAAAAGGTGCAGGAGAAGAAGGTGAAGGAGTTAGAGTAGTGAGGCCAAAATTCAGACCTGAGTCTTCCAAAGCAGCATGTTTTCTAGCCCAGGGAAACCTAAATGTGGGCTTTCTGCGGGTTCAGAGGGGAAGGCACATACTGTACGTAGGAGCCGTCACCCACTCTGTCATCCAACACCGGTCCCAGATCTTCTCCTTCTTCTGCAGGCAGATGGGCATTTTGAAGTTAGTGAATTGTACGGGTGTGGCAAGCAGCAGCAGGGAGAGGTCACTGTCCAGGTGAGACAGTTTATAGTCTTTGTGAATAATTATCTTCTGCACTTGCTTTCTCTCCAAGTGAACATCGTTGAGTTTTCTGGATCCCATGACTACAGTGATGTTTTCCAATGTCATTTCTAACCTAAAGAATGAATATAACTCAAAACTATAATAATAGTTATACCGCATTTCTCATTTGTAGACACATTGGTAAACAGTAGAGTTTACAATTGAATACAGAGAAGTCCAAAGCATTGGGTGTGCAGTAGCCTAAGAGTGGCTAGAGAGCAGGGTGGCAGGAGTCGGGGGTCTAAACTCAGACAAAACTCTGAACTAGTGAACAGTCAGCCCAAGGAGACTTCCCCGTCAAAAGGCAATGGGATGAATCCATCCAAGAGAATAGACTAGGAGCTCCTTCACCACAGGGATCTTGACTGTCTTATCAATCACCATATTGCCATCACTTAGAACAGCACGAGGAAGCCTGTATGTGTACAATGAAGGAATACAGTGTGTTGCTGACACAGATGGCAGGCAGGGGAAGAGAAGCTTTGTACTGATTCTCCAATACTGGATGCATAGTTGCAACTAGCAGCCAACCTTCGGATATGGTTAACTTAAGAGGAGAGAGTAGGTGCAATGGAAACACACTTGGTGCAGAGCCCGTGGCTTCACAAGCCTTGTGCACTAACCCACTAAGCTACCCAGCCCAGACAATATGTTGAGGAGACCTGATGTAAATGTAGACAACATCTCAGGAACTTACAGGGTTCTTGGGAAGCAATGTGCAGCCGTCAGAACCCACCACCGATGTATGATTGAGCCTCCACAGAGGTGTTTCCGCCAGAGCTGGATACTCACTTGCCATGGGAACTCACCTTCCTGGACTTCAAGCAGTTCATGAACTTGTAACAATGTTGTGTTTGAAAACTTGGGTCTGTAGCCACATTGAGCTTCATCTGAAAGGGAGAAGAAAGAGCCATTTGTACATGAGAAGTACTGACAAATTGTGGGAAAACATTCAGAAGTCTTTCTGAAACATTGAAAATGTTACTAAAAGTAATTAAAGTATGTGGGCTGAGCAACTGGATGCAGGATGTCCTGCTTGAGCAGCATAGGAACTAAGGATGCTGGGCGTGGAGACCATGGGGGCATAGGCTACCATGGAAACAGAAAATTGACCCTCTCTGGGGGCGCAGCCCCTTTCTCACTTGCACACCTCATATCACCCTGTTTGGCCCTGGAGGTTGGCTGGTTAGCCAGAGGCGGGTAAGGTTCCTCAGGGGAGGAACAACCTAAGACAGGCACAGTTCCAGAGAGGCCAACAGGGGTGGGGCACAGACCCTTAATCCTTTTGAGAGAGGTCTCCTGCCCCCAGGGCTGCTTTGCTCTCCACGCCCAGCTCAAATCCACACCCTGCTCAAATCGGACCCAGGAGGCAAACAAAGATCATTGCCCCCAGTCATGTGAGGCCTTTGTTTACTTCAAAGATAACCTTGTTTGTGGGACTAAACTGGGAGTGTTAGACCCTTAGGCTATGCCAAGAACTCAATAAAAGTACCCTGGGATCAATCAGCGAGGGCTCTTGATCCTAGAGGTCTTGAGTCCCCCGGTCCCATCTTTCTCTTAAATCTGTGTCTGTGTTTTCTTCAAGCTTGCGGCATCGTCACTCACCTCGAGTCGCCGAGCTGGTCTCGGCAACAAATCCTTCCTATCCTGTATTCCCAGCATCTTCCCAGCTAAGACCCATGATGGAGCTGAGTGAAGTGACTTGGCGCCGAGGGGAAAGACCTCAGACAACACCAGCCAAATACATCTTCTTTACTGTCTGTCCCTCACATTCAAGAAGAGCTGTGAGATCTGGGGAGGTCAGGGTAGCAATCCATCTGAAGCTGTAAAAGTGTTGGGGTGGCAATGGAGAAGCGCCAAAGATGTGCAGGGTCCATTCAGGAAACAGAAACCATTCAGGACTGGAGCAGGGAAAACTTAGTATCAGGAATTATAAATGATAACAGAGAAATAACTACAAAGGGTCAAGAGGACTCCAAGAATACCTCAAGGTTAGGGAAGAAAGGAAAGACCAAACTTGGCAGGGGAGTCCCTCCTCAAGACTGGGGTTCAGAACTCACTTTGTGAAAAAAAAAAACTCACTTTGTAGCCCCAAAGAAGGCCATTGCTACACATGCAGGAAACACCCTTCCAGAGAAGAGCTAGACTAGAGCATCCTTCCTGGGTGCAGGTGGACTGATTGCTGGGGGAGCCGGTGCGTAGAGGGAGCTCAGGTATTATATTTACAAATTGTTTTTGTAAAAAGCTATTTAGATGTTAGGGATAATAATTCTTTATCTGAAAAAAATATGGTAATTTCTTTACCCAATTTGTCAATTTCTTTTGTTTTGACATTCAGGAAATTAAAATGTGTTTCTGGGTCAAAACTTTTCCTTTATAAATTTTCCCTTATGTGCTTAGAAAGTCATTCCCTTTGCTAAAAAATTATTAGAAGAGCTTCTCTTTAAGGAGTCTGTCCATGTCCACCTGTCATGGTTGCCTTTTTTTAAAATTAATTAATTTATTTATTGGCTGTGTTGGGTCTTCGTTGCTGCACATGGGCTTTCTCTAATTGCTGTGAGTGGGGGCTACTCTTCATTGTGGTGCATGGGCTTCTCATTGTAGTGGCTTCTCTTGTTGTGGAGCACGGGCCCTAGGCACGTGGGCTTCAATAGTTGCAGCACATGGGATCAATAGTTGTGGCTCACGGGCTCTAGAGCACAGGCTCAGTAGTTGTGGCACACGGGCTTAGTTGCTCTGTGGCATGTGGAATCTTCCCAGAGCAGGGCTCGAACCCGTGTCCCCTGCATTGGCAGGCAGATTCTTTACCACTGCGCCACCTAGGAAGTCCTGTCATGGTTGCCTTCACATAAGAATATCTGTAATCTCTGATGTTCTTAGCCAGATCAGCTGTATCGTTTGCTCTAATCCTTCTTATCAATACTTCATAGGAATAGTTTGCCCAAGGGTCATCTTTGGTTGATTCGGGGTGGATATTTCTTATCCTGTCTTTTGCCTCTGATTTTCATATTGTCTCTGAATTTTGGAATCCAGACTTGAAATATTACTCAGCCATAAAAAAACAAAATAATGCCACTTGCAGCAACACGAATGGACCTAGAGATTGTCATACTGAGTGAAGTAAGTCAGACACAGAAAGACAAGTACCATTATCACTTATATGTGGAATCTTTTATTTTAAAAAAGGTACAAATGAACTTATTTACAAAACAGAAGTAGAGTCACAGATGTAGAAAACAAACTTATGATTACCAGGGGGTGGGGGGAGGTATAAATTGGGAAAATGGGACTGACATATACACACTACTATGTATAAAATAGATAACTAATAAGACCCTACTGTACAGCACAGGGAGCTCTACTGAATATTCTGTAACGAACTATATGGGAAAAGAATCTAAAAAAAAAGGAAAGAGTGGATGGATATATGTTATATGTATAACTGATTCACTTTGCTGTACACCTGAAACGAACGCAACATTGTAAATCAACTATACTCCAATAAAAACGTTTTAAAACTGCAAAAATAGATTAAATAAATAAATCAGAGTTTGAAGTTTGCTTTCTCTCACCTCTGCTCTTGATCGCCTTCTCTCCTCCCCACCACCTCCCCCATCCCCTCAGAGTTCCTCAGATTCTCAGGTGAGCACACACATTCGGGTACATACTCACCATGTGCTCTAAAGTTTGTCATGAGTGCGTGGCAGTATTTCCATACAGCTCTTCCAGACGCCCCAGGTTTTTTCAGTTTTGCTTCTTACATTGACACTCGGTTGTGGGCATCCTTCTATATACTCTGGCTGCCTCGAGCACAGCATCTGGGACAAGTGTTTGTTCTTCTCTTAGGAGATTTAAGCTAAATCAGAATTCACTGTTTGTATCCTTCATCCAGACTTTATTTCAATCCTCTGGGTTTGTCGCCACCATGTGTAAGAACATGTCAGGTAACCGGTGGCAACGATTCAATGAATTTAATACTTTGGTCAAATCACTAATGAGAACTCCACAACTAGGAGCATGTGAACAAATGATCAATGTTCACTTCATGTCTAATGCTGACAAAATGTTAAAAACGAAAGGAATATAGTTTGCTGAGCACGCTGAGTTTACGACAATAAATTAGTAGATATTTATTTTAGGAGATGTCTCTTTCTAGAAACTGGCACTGTCTTTTTTTTTAACTCCTCCCCAGCTGTCAGAATATCGCACTTTGCTTCAAGTCAGTTGTTTTTAATATTGCTCTTTTCCCTCAGTTCATCCCCAGGTGAATCTGGAGATACAGGGAACATAAATTAGCACTGGTCCATCTTGCCCCCAGACCCTCTCTCCCTGCACTGGAGCTGTCACTTCTTCCACGCAGCCCCCGCCACTCCGACATCCCCCCGCCCACCCAGACTGTGACCCCAGGCAGATCCAGTCCTGGGCACCATCGTCCCCTGCCTTGGCTTCAGTTCAGCATCTCTTCTTAGGACCATGGCGTTGGTCTCTTTACTAACATCCTGGGCTCTGGTACCTCACTCTTCTTGTTCCACCTTGTAACTTGCACACACTGTCTCAGTTCTCTTTCCAGCACATCAACATGACCTTGCTCATTTTCTTCTCAACAGCCTGGGATGACCCCTTCCAATGACCCTAAACAGAGCAAAGTCCCAATCCTCCCTGTGATACGTAGACCCTCAATGACCTGGCATGAACCACCTACCTGTCAAGACTCGCTTCGTGCTGCCTCCCAGTGCCTTTGCTGTGCTGTGAGCCATCCCTAATTATTTTCACATCTGGGAACACACTGACCTTCTTCTTTGCCTTCATGCCTTTGCAATTCTTTTCTCTTTGCCTTAGGTACATCTATTGTCCACCTGGGAAACCATGTAGCCTTCAACAGTTATTTTCTGCTCTGTGGTCCCAAAGCACCTTGAAAACGCTTCAATAGGGCACTCACCACATTGTGTTAATTACCCATTGACATGTCTCTCTGACTAGACTGTAAGTGTGTGGTGGGTATAAGCCACATCTTGCCATCTTTGTATTGCTAGTATTTAGCACAATCTTTGAACGTGTTAAGTATTAGATAGATATTTGTTGAACGAATGAGTCAACAAGAATGCTATACTTTCCCTAAATGTTTTGAGCACGTTATAATTTCAGCTTATACAACTTTTGGAGGAATTATTTACAAGGGTGCACTATCCCATGATTTTGATTAGTATTTTCTTTTATTTATATCAATTTTAGCTCTTTTGATCTTCAAGTTGTGCTCTGGACATACGGTTTAGGGAATTGAGTCAGAAAGTCTTAGTTTTGTAGCCATGAACCTTGAAAACATCTTGTACTCTCTCCTGAATTGGTTAAACCTGGAATAGTGGTGAAGATCTATCAATTATTCATTCATTCCTTCACTTAAGAAATAGTCATTGAAAATCTACTAGATATATGTATATAAGCTTAGCAGCAAATTTGGGCTTCAAACCCAGGTCTTCTCATTCCTAGTTCAGTGCTGTTCCTTCCATATAGACTACCCATCACATCAAGCCCAGCCCCTCCTACAAGGAGCCTGCAGACCTGGATATCACAATAGTAACAGCTAACACTTCCTGTGAACTAGACACTAAGTTCTTTATATTATACATATTAACTCTTTTAATTCTCACTCATGAGATGGGTTCTATAATATCTTCATTTCACAGAAGAAATAACTGAGGCACAGAGAGGTAAAGTAACTTCCTCATGGATGCACAGCTAGTAAGCACTAGAATCAGGAATTGAAGCCAGGCATTCTGGTTCTAGAATCACTAAAAATTGGTGACTGTGTTTTATATGTATATAAATATATGCCTTCAGTACACAGTTCTGGCCACTGTAGCACTCAGGACTCTTGTCTCAGGGTTGCTTCTCAGGACACAGCCTTTTGTGCTGAAGGATACAACCTGAACCCCACCCCGAATTGTTTTCCGGCCCTGGAATGCATGCTCTATTCCACTGCCCTTATGCAAATGTTCATTCATCACAGCTCCACCACCATCCTGCTGGATTACTTGGTTAATATCTTTAGGTATTTTCAATAAAACTCAGTAGTTTCAGATAAAATTGGGTTTGTGGTTTGAGCTTTAAGATGTAATATTCCTGTTGCTTTGTTGGAATTGTAAAATAACTGTAAAATGATTTGGAGGAAAGATGGTTTATAAATACATTCATACACACACACACACACATGATATACACACACCCAATATACACACACCCATCCCTGATGTATATTGACACTGACCAAAATGAATTTTTAAAAGGAAAAAAATCATTATGCTGAAACAAGAAGAACCAAACTCATGCAGCAACTTGAGGATTTTCAGACTATGGCCTTATAATTTTATCAGAATGAAAGAAGACACTGAGAAATAACATACGCAGCCTATTCTAGAGTTCCTCACGGTGCAGAATACTGTAAACAAAATGAAAAAAAGAAATCCACAGAGCCCCACCCACGACTCTCCACAACTCAGAGGGCAAGAGCCTCTGGCCCAGGCAGTAGAAGGGAAGGACGGGGAGATGCATCTTTTGAGCTACGTGACCTCTCCTGAAACAGGCTGGAGACACAACCAACCACATGACACTTCCCCCAGCCCCACCCTTTGACATGGCTTTTTTTTGTCCACACCATGCAGCATGTGGGATCTTAGTTCCCTGACCAGGGATCGAACCCGTGCCCCGTGCAGTGGAAGCCTGGAGCCTTAACCACTGGACGCCTGGGAAATCCCTGACATGGCTTCTTAATGGTCAGTGGCAACTAATACGTTCCAACTCAGGAAGTAGGAAAGATGTTGAGTTCCAAGAAGATTACCACAAAGAGGGAAGAACTTCCTGAAATCCCAGGATACCCCTACATATGACAAAATTTTATTCAAGTTGATGAAACGTCACCCCCTGCCCTGGCCCCCTTCAGAGAGAAAGCATCTGATAAAATATCCCCAGATCTAGACTGGTCATGATCCCAAGTCTCTCACCACTCTCCTCAGGCAGACTGAACAGATATTATAAATTATCAATATCCAGCCCTCTGGTTAAAGAGAAAGGTTACGATAAGGCTTATATAAAAAGGGAAAGGCAACAATGAGTTTCTAGCTATACAGTATAAGGTGGAAGGCAGGTCTGCTGCAACTGGCCCCAAGTGAAAAACAAACCTGCAAAAGTATATAAAAACCATGGGAAAATATTACAAAAAAAGAGAAACATAATGTACAAAATACACATGAATAATACATCTGTTTAGCTAATTACCAGAAGGGAATAAACAGGTTAGAGCTGTATCCTGCAAGGACATTGAAGAAAACGTGGAAAACTATGAAATAAGAGAAAAGAATGAAGTAGAATGATACTAGCAGAGACAAAGAAAAAATAGAGACACATAATAGTATTGCAAAATTAAAACCAGTATAGACTAGGAAATTTGGATCAACTTTCCTGCTGAGGATAACTAAAAAGTGTTATCACTTGCTTGAAAACAATAGACAGCAAAGTTAGTGAAGAGCTATGGGCCAGTATCAAGGAAAAGAAGGAAATTTGTAGGGACAATTTGTGGAGGGTCATCTGACAGGCTGGGAGGTGCTTCTGACAGCCTTGCAGAGTGGGGAGGGGGACCCCAGCACCCATCAATGGTGAGGGACCTCATGAATTCCGTGGCTTTGGTTAGGAGTTTCATGGTCTGAACCCTAGGAGTAAGGGTGCATCAGAAGTAAACCAGGCTACAAGTAAGTATACATGTTAAATAATAACCACAAATTTCATCCCTCAAGAGTTGCTGTAACATACTAGGCAATACTACATGGTACAGAAGCCCCGCATACATGACACATGATGATTTGAGTGTCATGGGTGTGAGGGACAGAGGTGAAGAAGAAAAGTTTTTGGAGTGTACTTTTAACTGTTAACGTAATTACATGGATAATAAATAACAGAGGTAATCTTATATCTACATTGTAGCTTATAGAATTGTTTTCTGTAAAAAAAACAAAAAAAATTAATCTACTCTCCAACACACACACACACACACACACACACACAACCCAAGAGAAAAAAAGAAAAGAAGTGTGGAGGAGATGCCACAAATAGTGGGATGCCTGATTCAAACCTAAATATATCAGTAATAAATTAAATTGAATTAAATTAAAGGTATTTAAAAAACAAAACTTGGGACTTCCCTGGTGGTGCAGTGGTTAAGAATCCACCTGCCAATGCAGGGGACACAGTTTTGAGCCCTGGTCCTGGAAGATTCCACATGCCGCAGAGCAACAAAGCCCATGTGCCACAACTAGTGAGCCTGACTGCTGCAACTACTGAAGCCTGTGAGCCTAGAGCCCATGCTCCGCAACAAGAGAAGCCACTGCAATGAGAAGCCTGCACACTGAAACAGAGTAGCCTCTGCTTGCTGCAACTAGAGAAAGCCTGCTCACAGCAACGAAGACTCAATGCACCCAATCAATCAATCAATCAATCTATATTCTTTGCCTTCTGTTATTGTTTTTGGCTTGACGTCTGTTTTTTCTTTTTCTTTTAATTGTTATTAGAGTATAGTTGCTTTACAATATTGTGTTAGTTTCTACTGTACAGCAAAATGGGTCAGCCATACATATACATATATCCCCTCCTTTTTGATTTCCCTCCCATTTATGGCACTACGGTGCATTAGGTAGATTTCCCCACGCTATACAGTATGTTCCCCTCAGTTGCCTCTTTTATACATAGTATCAATAACATATATGCGTCAATCCCAATCTCCCAATTCCTCCCACACCACCCCTTTCCACCTTGGTATCCGTACATTTGTTCTCTACTTTTGTGTCTCTATTTCTGTTTTGCAAATAAGGTCATCTATACCACTTTTCTAGATTCCACATATATGTGTTAATATACAATATTTGTTTTTCTTTTTCTGACTTAACTTCACTCTGTATGACAGTCTCTAGGTCCATCCACATCTCTACAAATGACCCAATTTCGTTTCTTTTTAGGGCTGAGTAATATTCCATTGTATATATGTACCACATCTTCTTTATCCATTCCTCTGTTGATCGACATTTAAGTTGCTTTCATGTCCTGGCTTTTGTAAATAGTGCTGCTATGAATGTTGGGGTGCATTGAATTATGGTTTTCTCTGGGTGGGCCCAGTAGTGGGATTGCTGGGTCACATGGTAGTTCCATTTTTAGTTTTTTAAGGAAACTCCATACTGTTTTCCATAGTGGCTGTATCAATTTACTTTCCCACCAACAGTGTAAGATGGTTCCCTTTTCTCCACACCCTCTCCAGCATTTATTGTTCCTAAATTTTTTGACGATGGCCATTCTGACTGGTGTGAGGTGACACCTCACTGTAGTTTTGATTTGCATTTCTCTAATAATTAGTGACGTTGAGCATCTTTTCATGTGTTTGTTGGCCATCTGCATGTCTTCTTTGGAGAACTGCCTATTTAGGTCTCCTGCCCATTTTTTGATTGGGTTGTTTGTTTTTTTTGATATTGAGCTGCATGAGCTGCTTGTATATTTTGGAGATTAATCCTTTGTTATTTTTTCTAATGTAAATATGACTGTCTTCACTTTCCTTTTGTTTCCACTTGCATGAAATATCCTTTTCCATCTCTTTACTTTCAGCCTATGTGTGTCTTCAGAGTTGAGATGAGCCTCTTATAAGCAGCATATGGTTGGATCTTGTTTTTTTTTTTTTTCCATTCATCCAACTACTCTATGATTTTTGATTAGTGAATTCAATCCATTTATATTTAGAGTGATTATTGATATGTAAGGATTTACTACTATCAACTTATTGTTTGCCTTCTGGTTATTTTGTATCTCCATTCTTTCTTTTTCCCTGGTTTCTGTCTACCTTTTGTGAAGTAGTTTTCCATGGTGATTTGCTCCCCCTTTTTTCTGCTTTGTGATTCTACTCTAGACTTTTGCTTTGTGAGTACCATGTGGCTTACATAAAATAGCTCTTAGATAAAATAACTGTTTATGCTTTTATGCTGATAGCTCCTCATCTTCATTCACCTATAAAGTTTCCACCCTTTTGTTCCTCTCCTTTTATATTTTTAATGTCACAGTTTACCTCTTTGTCCTGTGAATTCACTGAGAAATTTTAGTACCTAGAGTTATGTTTAATGTTCTTTTCCTTTAGCCTTTATACTATAACTAAGTGGTTAACAACTATTCTAATAAAGGTAGAGTTTTCTAATTCAGACTTTTGCTGAGTATTGTATACTTTCGTTTACCTTCCTGTCACTAATTAGCATCTTTTTACATCTGCTTGAAAAACTCCTCTTAGCATTTCTTGCAAGGCAGGTCTAACGGCGGTCAACTCCCTTAGCTTTCGTTTTTCTGGGAAAACCTTTATTTCTCCTTCATATCTGAAGGATAACTTTGGCGGATAAAGTATTTTTTGCTGGCAAATTTTATCTTGTAACACTGACTATGTCACTTCACTCTCTCCTGGCCTGTAGACTTTCTGCTGAGACATCCACTGATGACCTAATGGGGGTTCTTATAGGTTACTTTCTTAAAAAAAAAAAAGTTAATCTTGAACTCTGTCTTACAGTGTACACAGAAACTGAAACCAGATGTATTGTAAATGTAAAAGATGAAAATAAAACTTTTGGAAAATGACAGAGGAAAATAATCAACCTGGGATGGGGAAATGTAAATTTAAGAAGCAAAATCATAAACATTTAGGAAAAAGAACAGCTAACAAATTTTTGCTATTTGCAGTGGCTGGCACTGTTCTCTGAGCTTTGTGCATATTTAATCCTCACAATCACCCTAATACGGCCATTTTACAAATAGAGAAACTGAAATGCAGAGATATTTAGCAACTCCTTTTAAGATCCCATAGCAGGTACTTGGAGGAAATGTAATTAGAATGTAGGCAGTCTAATTTCAGAGCTCACACTCTGCTATAGGTCTGATTGTATTTATAATCTTGGGATGAAACGGTCCTTCTGAAACATCAAATAAAAGCCAAGACCCATAAGTAAGAATATTGCTGAACTTTTAACATAAAATTAAAATTTGTTTGGTCCAAAATAGAGTTGGATGAATATTAAAGAATTAGGAGAAAAGATTTTGTAGCACACATGAGACAAAGGGCTAGTAGCATTAAAATCAAAAAGGTTCTGCCGATCGATTTACGATACCCACTCAAATAGGAGTGATGGGAAAACTATAGGAACAGGTCATTCTCAAAAGGATAAATAGAAAATGTTATTTATGGGCCTGGGAGTTGGGGTAAAAGATAGCCTGTGGGCAGATACATTTCAGAAATACCGAATTAAATAAAATCAAACCATTTTCTTACCGTGAGATTTCTCAGAACGTCTAATATGTGGATATCCACTGTGACTCCATGGAAAAGTATTGAATGGAGCATTTCCAAATTTTGTCTAACCTTAGGGATTTTTTTCTGTGCGGTTTCTAACAGAACATGCTTTGGAAACTGCTGCATTAACTCATTTGCTCCTACAATAGCCCTTCAACTTTTCCCACTTTATGAGATTACATGATCTAATAAGGTGGTCTAAATTAATAAGGCCCTATTCTACCACAACTCTGCTGCTTCTCCCAGAGTACTGAGCCCAGAGAGATCCTTAATGTATTTACCAAGAGGGCAGTGGAGACTGGAGAAGCAAAGGCATTTGCTAATTGTTGCTCCAAGTCCCCTGTTCTTGCAGAACTCTGGGTCCAGGGATCATTTTAACTGGCGTGTTCACTGAGCCCCACATATCTACTTTGACTAATCAGCTGTAATCTCCTCATTTCCTGAGCCATTTGCTCTAACTCAGCACTCCCTCAGGCCTCTAAATCAACTCTACAGGAGCCAGCTAAGAGGTTGCAGGTCTCCCCCCATCCTCTGCTCTGGCTTAACCTGGCACAGACCTGGAGCTTCCTGGGCACATCCCTTGAGCACCATGAGCAGTGGAATTAGAAGCTGGAGCATTTTCTTTTCATTCCAGTCCAGAATTTCCCAACCTGGGCCTGTAGCCAAAGCCGACAAAATGCCAGCTGCAGCTGCTTCAGTGGGGGCCATCACAAATGCTGGGCAGAGCTGGTCCCCGGGGGACATCACGGCAAGCCCGGGTTAGTGAGGAAGCAGGGGATGCAGGCAGCCTGGCCCAGTGGTACCTGCACAGCCCAGTCCTCCCCAGTCTGTGCGCTCTCTGCCGTGGGGACTAAAGGGACACCACATCAGGCACACTTGTCTATACCCACTCCTCCCAGCCGTGACTCTGACCCTCTTGAAGAGCTGTGTGTTCTAGTGTCTGCTCAGGCATTCAAGAGCTTTGGGTCCTTGGATGAGTTCTCATATTGAGATCTGGAACCAGCTCTCAAAGCCTGCGCTGACTTGTTAGGAGATTGGGACTTTATTGTGAGGTTAATGGAGAGAGCAGTGGAATAAAAGCAGGTCCTATAGACACATGTGCCTTAAAAGATTACTCTGGTAGGTTATTTTAGAGAGGATAAAACTAGAAAAGGGACTATCATTTAGGAAGTGGCTCTAATAATACAGATGAAAGATGGTGGTAGCCTAAAGTAGGAAAGAGGACAGGTAGTTTGCCAAGGCTGCCATAGCAAAGCACCACAGACTGGGCATCTCAACAGAAATTTCCCAGTTCTGGAGGCTGAGAAGTCCAAGCTCAAGGTGCCAGCAGGATTGATTTCCTCCTGAGGGCCACGGTGGAAGGATCTGCTGTCGGCCTCTCCCCTTGGCTTGCAGACAGCCACCCTCTTGCTGCCTCTTCCCGTGGTCATCTCTCTGTGCAGGGTGCACTCCTGGTGTCTCTTCCTCTTCTTATAAGGACACCAGTCATATTACATTAGGGCCCCACCCTGAGGACCTCATTTTAACTTAACTCTTTAAAGACCCTATTTCCAAATATGGTTACATTCTGAGGTACTGAGCATTGGGACTACAACATATGAATTGTAGGGGAGACACAATTCAGCCCAAAACAGTGGAGTTACCAAGAAACAGATGCAACTGAGAGATACAGAGGAGGTTGAATATAGAAGTGCTGTGATTAAGCTACCCAGCACGAGCAGGCAGATACACGTACCAGTCTGAAGATTTGGGGTAGAAGTCTGCACTGGAAAGCCATCTGTCTATTGAAATCACAGGAGTGAATGAAATTGTCCACAGAGAATGTGTGGAGAGAAAAGCAAAAAGGGCCTTGGGCTGAGCCTGGGAGGACGGCCGACACGTCTGGCCACGTCAAGGAAGCAGAGCTGGAACAGGAGGCTGGCAATTGCCAGAAGTGCTGGAGGAAAATCAGGAGAGGGTATTGATATGGAAAATGGTACTAGAATGTTCCAAAGTGGAGCAATGCCTCCTGATTAAGGGCATTCCTTCCCTGTGTCCTCTGAGTCTCTCAATCCTCCCACAGGCGTGGGAATCTGATGCTATCAATTCCATGCTCTCCCCCCACATCTTGACCCTCTCCTCCTCCACATCGTCCTCACATCTCTGTTTAGTCATCCCCACCTTAAAACCTTCTAAATAGAAAAGAGCCCCCCAAATGCCTTCCCTCTGCTCTGACTTCCTCACTCTACAGCCACCACCCTATCTCCTCTCATTACAACAGTCCTTGCTGTTCAAAGAATAACTGTTTGGAGGATTGAGTGAATGAAGTACCACTGCCTGAAACAGCTGTTATCTACCTGCAAAGGGAAAACGCCAGCTTTCCTCCACTCCCACAAAACTTCTGACACCAGGGACTTCCCTGATGGTCCAGTGGTTAAGACTCCAGGCTTCCAGTGCAGGGGACATGGGTTCGATCCCTGTTAGGGAGAGCTAGGCACAAGCCGTGCAGCGTGGTGGCTGGGAATGGGGGGAAGCTTCTGACACCAGCTACCAGGGTTTTCCCACACCACGCTCTTCGCGAATTTCCATTGGACATTGATGCGGTGTTCTACAGTTTAACTCAATTCTGCCACTGTCTGGAGTCAGTGCAGACTCCACAGGTTACGGGTTCAGCTCTACAAGACTGCCCCCACTTCAGGTGCCGATTCCAAGTCTAGGTTATCACCTGAACTTCTAACCAACTGGCTATAAATCAGGGGTTTCCACAACCCCCTCCTCAGGCTTGATAATTTGCTAGAATGGCTCACAGAATTCATAAAAGCGCTTTACTTACTATTACCAGTTTATTAAATGGGTACAACTCAGGAACAGCCAAATGGAAGAGACGCCCAGAGCAGGGTGTAGGGGAGGGGTGCAGAGCCGCCATGCCCTCCCTGGGTGCCGCCCCCAGCACCTCCCTGTGCTCACCAACCCGGAAGCTCTTGGAACCCCTTCAGTTGGGGTTTGTATGGAGGCTTCACTGCATAGGTATAATCAATTAAATCATTGGCCATTGGTGACTAACTCAACCTCCAGCCCCTCTCTCTTCTCCAGAGGTCAGGGATGGGGCTGAACGTTCCAACCCTCTAATCAAGCGGGTGGTTCCCCTGGCCACCAGCCCCCATCCTTGGGGCTTTTCAATAGTCACCTCATTAATACAAACTCAGGTGGGGTCGAAAGGGGCTTATTATGAACGACAAAAGACACTCCTTTTACCTTTATCACTTCAGAGCTGTTTTAGGAGCCAGGAAAAAACAACTGATATTAAAGCAAAGACGTTCCTGTCATTCTTATTACTTGGGAAATCACAGAGGATTTAGGAGCTCTGACCAGAAGACTGGATGCAGACCAAAACATATATTTCTTATTATATCATGATATTACAAGTTTCCCCAGTTATCTGCAAGGCTCCCCAATTATCTGTGAGACTGCTCCCCGCTTCCTTCAGGTCTCTTCTGTCACCCTGTCTGTGAGACTTCCCCAGTCCCTCTATAAAAACAGCACCTGTGGCCTTCCACAACCTGCACTTCCTGCGCCCTTTCCCTGCTTTATTTTTCCATAGCGCTTATGATCATCTGATGTAGCCTACATATTCAGTATTTATTTACTTTTTGTCTCTTCCACTAGACTATAAACTTAGTAAGGGCAAAGGAGTTTTCTTTCTTCTTTACGCCTATATCTCAGTTCTTAGGGCAGTGCTGTTATAGCAGCCAGAGCTGACACTGTCACCCCAGCCAATCCTCACATCAACTCTGATAGTTTTAATGTCCCCTGTATAAGGATAAGGGAAACTCTGAAAGGGTAATAACTTGCCCAAGCCCCTTTACAGACGTGTGGTGTCAGAAGCAGGATGTGAAGCTAGGTACGTCTGACTCCGGAACCCCCTCCCTAGCACGACACACAGAACGCCTCGTAAATAATGCAGCACCGTATAAACAGGACACTTCTCAGGAGCGGCCAGTCCTGAAGTAGGAAATAGATGGGTCCCTGGGCCAGAGAGCTGGTATTTGTCAAATGGAGCAAAACTGGAGTTTCGTCCTTAGGCAGACAAGACCTCAGCGGCTATCCCTTCTCCACGATATGGAAGGAATAAACTAGCCGTGGGGGAAATTGTTGCAATGCAAATAGAAGTGATTGTTCTTTTTCCTCTTGAGAGCAAGGAAAACAAAGAGAACATCCAACAGGCTAGAGGAGAAAGATAACCTGGCCTGAAAGAGTTAAACCGTCTTGGTTATTCTTTAGCTGTTATCACGAACAAACACCTGTAGCTAGACTCGTCCTCCACAAAGCTGATGACTCTCTGACTGTATATGAATCACACCTTGCACCTAGCATTTCTTCCCCACCCACACTCCTTTGTAGCACTCTTCATTTCAGGAAGAAGGTCATGGGCCGCTAACGTCAGGGACACCAGACCCGGTTGCTGCACTGCCTGATGCCAGCTTTGGCCGTGAATTTGCAGAAGAAAAGAATGCAGGATCCTCACCACCTGGACTCTTATCATTTACCCGGACTTTGAGCCCCACATATAAAATCTTCCCCGACTCCCGAGGAGCAAGGGGCACAGTTCTTGAGGCACTAGCCTGCTGTGTCTTCCCTTCTGCCTGGCAGAAAAATAAAGCCATCTCTCTCTTCCTCTAAAATCTCTGTCTCCGTATTTCTATTTGGCCTCGGTGTACAGAGTAGCCGTTCTTACGGCAACAGTCCCTGCGTGAACATGAGAGGAGACCAAATCATCCCCCAAAGTGTCTGACCATCATCCTTACTGGGTGTTGGTGAGGCCCTTGCACCTGTAAGGTCCTAGTCCAACGATGAAACGTAGGTTTCAACCCATCACCTGGTAACAGCTGCCTCGATGGTAACATTGAGAGAGATTCTGAGGCCAATTCTTGGCTCAGCAGGAAGGACTTAAGATCACCTGGCACCTCTGTCCTGAGCACTGGGCGATAGGGAGGGGCGGGCACACCTTTATACCAGGCGCAAGGTGACTTACCTGGGCTTATAACATTTAGTCAGTTTTCCTTAGTTGCAATTCAACAAACTGCTGTAAATGGAGAAATGATGAGGTTCCAGGAGGACATTTCCCACTGGCTGTGAAGGCACTGAGGAATGTGATGGACTGTGATGAAAACACAGCTTCTGTTCTTGTCTCCCACTGGCTTTTTTTTTTTTTTTTAATTTAGGCTGTGCTGGGTCTTAGTTGTGACACATGGGATTTTTTAGTTGTCGCATGCAGTTGTGGCATGAGGACTCTTAGTTGCAGCATGCGGGGTCTAGTTCCCTGACCAGGGATCGAACCCAGGCCCCCTGCATTGGGAGAACAGAGTCTTAACCGCTGGACCACCAGGGAAATCCCTCCCACTGTCTCGTAAACTCCACTGAGTGGGGATGATTTGTCCTGCCCAGATGGAAAAGCCCCAGGGACACCCTCGGATTATCCTTAGCTAGACCCACAGTTACTTGAGTCCCAAACCCAGTTTCAATTTAGGAATTAGAATATCCAAACCCTTGTCAACCTCCAGAGGCTGAGTCTGCCTCTGCATCAAATCTCCATCAGGCCTGGGCAGAGTTAGGGCCTGTGTCTTCTCTTGCCTCTGTCTCTGCTCCCCCTGCCCCTGCTCCAGGGATCCTGGAGGCTTTGGCTCCTGCCAGGGATCCAAGTCAGGGGAAGGTGCAGGGAAAGGTGAGTGAGCCCAGACATCAGCTTCCTGTCCTCTGGGACTGGAGGCATTTCCGGGCGGCCTCGTAGAGATGTTATCAGGGACTCTGTCTGCTGGCCCCTTTTTCCTTCACTCCCCACACCTGTCAGCACACATCCCCAGCCTCTTTCTTCTGAGGTCTCTCCGCCCCCTCCAGGACGCCCCATGGAGGGATCCTCAGATCCGAGCACTCTTTCCCCTGTGCAGCCCAGATGCACAAACTCTGGGTTCAGGGCAGCCTGTCCACAGCACTACCCTTCCCAGTACCTGAGCAGATGGCCGGCCATTCTCTTGCCTCCAGACCTTCTGGGTTGAGACAGACTCCAGTCCCCAGCTTCCCAGGGATCTCAGGAAGCCCTCTACCCTCAGCCTGCCTGACATTTCTCCAGGTGCTCCAGAAAGATCTGCGCTAGAAGGATCTGGAAGCAGCTGTTAAAGTGCTGAGACCTGGCTTCCTCCCCCCCCCAAACCACTGGATCAGCATCTGAAGGGTGAAGCCTGGAAATCAACACTGGGGTTGTCGGGTAAAGTATAGGATGCCAGGTACACTTGAATTTCAGAGAAACAATTAATATTTTTTAGTATAAGAATGTCCCAAACATCACATGGGGTACAGGTATACTAAAAAATATGTGTTCCTTATCTGAAATTCAAAATCAGGAGGGCAACCTGTATTTTTTTTAAGCTCTTTTTAAGAGATATTTATTATTTATTTGGTTGCACTGGGTCTTAGTTGCGGCAGGCGGTCTCCCTTAGTTGTCGCTTGCTGGCTCATTAGTTGTGGCACATGGATTCCTTAGTTGTGGCACATGGATTCCTTAGCTGTGGCACATGCATTCCTTAGTTGTGGCACATGCATTCCTTAGTTGTGGCATGAGAACTTTCAGTTGCAGCATGTGGGATCTGACCAGGGGGTCAAACCCAGGCCCCCTGCCTTGGGAGTGTGGAGTCTTAATTACTGCGCCACCAGGGAAGTTCCAGGCAACCTGCATATTTATTTGTTAAATCTGGCAACCTGAATCCGCACCGAACAAGCTCCATGGCTGCACACCAAAGTAAGAGCTCTGCTGGCCAGGACTCTGGAAAATAAAATCACTTCGATAAAGCCACCCCACGGAACTCCAGAGCGTTAGCCAGGCAGCGCCCCTGAGTAACTTATATCACCATATACCTGCGTTCCTCTTTGGATTTCTATAGGTTCCCTATATTCCTAAAGTTTCTCTCCACACTTGGGCCATGTTTGCCCAGTTCCAGGGGGAGCCATTCCCATTGGCGTCTACAGGGATGGGCCTTTGGGGTTGTGGCCGTGCACGGGGGCTCTGGCTCCACTGGTCAGTCCCTCCACCAGCTCAGACATGGTGTGATCTAGTATTCTTATGAAGAAGCTTGGCCAAAAAATGTGGGGCAGTGAATGAGTGTTTTGCAATAGATAGGGCTCACGTCATCTTAATAGGAGGGATACAGACCCACAAGGAATGCATCTTCCTAGAGATGAGCTGTGATTCTGTCCAGATACTTTCATAGGAGATAGAAGATGGGCAGCAGTTTAGGGTGGATGTGCCCTGCCTCCTCACCAGTGAGACTGGCTGTCATCCTCCATTCTCCCAATCACACCTGGGGCCCAGGGTCCTCCTCCCCTCCACACCCCACCCTCCAGAACCCGACAAAGAAAGTCACCAGCATTCAGGGAGTGGGTAGCAGGTCCACGGGAGGGAGAGCACTGAGTCCAAAAGAAGAGCAGAGGGAAAATACAGAGCTTCCCGGGGCAAGATCAGGGCCAGGTGACCCAGTGTGCACTGGGACCTTTACCCATATGCGGTAAAGAAAGTCTTAGCCCTTGGTCAGGGCCACGGCAGACGAGGTTTTATTCAGAACAGGCGGGGAAAGCCGCATACCAGGCCTCGACCCACCACCCTTCAGGGTGGACACCTGGATGTTGCGGAGCAGCTGCCTGCAGGGGGCCCCAATCCTGGAGAAAGAGAAAGTCACATGTCCTGGAATTTCTCCTCCCACAAAGTAGCTGGAGCCACAGCCCTGGTGTAGTAAAGAGGGTCCACCACCAAGACCTATGATCTTGTCTTGAGCTTCACAACAACTTTACTGTGAGCATTATTATTCCATTTCTGCAGAGGAGAAAACCAAGGACGCAAGGCTGGGCAGAGTAGACACAGCAAGTCTAGAAAATGACCAGCGGTCACGTTGGGAGCTCAGTTAGCACATGATTCACTGCTAACTGTCCAGCCTGGCCAGTGGCCAAGAAGGTGGTTCTGAGGATGCTTGGGTAGAGTCCACCCAAGTCCGTGCACTGAAAGTGTCAAAAATATAGTAAGGTCCAAATCCCATGGCTGAGCCACTGACGTAAGGGGAAGACTTGGGCTGGGCATTTCCGTCTCTGAGTCTGATCTTTCCATCTTTAGAAACGGACAGGGGCCCATCTGAAGACGTGGGGGCCACGTGGATTAAAACCAGAGAGGGTGGGGACAGAGATTGTCACCTGCTGGGCTGAGTGAGGGGTAGGCTGGGGTCTCTGAAACCAGCCTGAGGGTCTTTGCCTATGGCCCAGATCAGAGGCCTGAGCAGAGAGCCTGGCACCTGGACCAACAGGCGTTCGGGCTTCACAGGCCTCGGGGCCTCCTGGAGCGCCTCCCAGTTCCCAAGGGTCCCGCCCAGCAGCCCCTCTCTTAGGCTTTCCGTGCACATTCACAGGGGACCCCTGACAGGACAGGCCCTGTGGAAGAGGAGGCAGCTGAGTCTTAGGAAACACTGGGTGTAATGGGGCCACAGCAAGTTGCCCTCTGAGGGCTTGTGAAGGGTGGGCCATGCCCAGGTCAAGATGGGTCGTCCAGGATGAGGCCCATCTCCGAAGCAGATCAGCCGGAAGAGAAGCCTGCGTGACTCAGTCTGAGTTCTCAGGCCCACGGCCCATTGTGACATCACCTGCGGGGCCGGCTGTGAGGCGGAGGCCTCATCCTCGTCCTCCCCCTGAGCCCCGGCCTCCGTCACCTCCCAGGCCAACAGCCACACCCAGGGCCATGCTCCTGTGGTTCCTTTTGCTGCTCATGTCCCAGGCCAGGGACGCACATCTGGGTATGTGGACACCTGCCCAGGCCGAGCGGCTCTGCCGGTGGGGCTGGGCTCAACCCCAGCCCTGCTCCCTCCCTTCCATCCTGCCGGTGCTGAGCCTGAGGGGCTGAGGGACAGAGGCCTGGAAGAGCCCATGAATTAGCTGGTTGGCCACCAAAAGGCCGGCTCACAGGAGTGGTGGCTTCCTGTTTCCCATACGCTCCTCCTCGAAACCACTTCCTCTGTTCCTTCTCTCGCCCCAGCCCCGAGTTCGATCCGTCTGACCTTAAGTTTTGAATTTGAAACCTGAGAATTTATCCTTGAATGAGTCATGCAGCACCCGGAAGCATGGGCCCAGAACGAGCAGGGCATCAGTCCTGGACCTCGGATGCCGAGCCCGTGCTCAGGATATCCTTGTGCACAGGAGATGGAGTGGGGGTGGGGATGGAGGTGCCTGCTGTGCTCCACAGGGGGCAGCTCCTCACAGCTCCTGATAGGTTGCTTCTCTCTCTTGGTGGGGGTGGGGTGGGGGGTGGCTGAGGTGGGAAGGAAGCTGTTATGGGTCAAGTGCTTTCACCCATGAGATGCCCACACCACCCTGGTGGGCTCTCCACTCTTAGCCCCATGTGTGGAGGAGGAGCTCTGAGCCTCAGGAAGGTTAAGATTGGTCCAGAACCTCACAGCAGAGAAATGGTAGAGCCAGGACTGGCCCCAGGGTGACTCTAGGGCCCACATTTCCCTCTCTGCACTTGGCCTCACGGACGGAATACAGCCCTCGTCCCCGGCCTCCCTCATTCCGGCCCGGGCTTGGTCACATGGAGTGACTGTGGGCAAAGAATCAGCAAAGCTGGCCTCATTGGGAGGGGGTCCAAGTGCCCCCGACGGCTCAAATCTCTGCTCACCGTTTTGGCACTGCCTCCATCACTGCTTAGGTCTTTGTGCTCTGGTGTTAACCTACATGTCCACACGGTTCCACGCTGCTGATCTAGGTTGTTCTCAAGACCCAGGAAAGGGGGCCCTTGGTGCAAAGTGGCATGGTAAATTCTGACAGCTAACATGGCTTGAAGATTTATGCTGTGTTGGGCACTTCAACACCCGTTATCTCATTTGGTCTGTACATCTGTTCTGTAGGGTAGGTATTAGCTTCTCTTCATCTTGGGAATAAAGAAAGTGATGATAAGTAAGAATAAGTTGTTTTCCCCAAATCATTCAGCAGATAAGCAACAGAGCCAGGATTCAGACTCAGGCTTTGGGACTCCAGAGTGTGTAATGGTGTCCAGACACGTGGTAAGCACTACATGTGAGTTTGGTAAATAAAGGAGGAAGTGCAGACCAAAAAGTCCTGGAAAAAACCTTTGTATGTCACTGACAGCTGAAGGCTATTGACACATATTGATACATTTTCACTCTGTTTTTTTTTTTTCCCCCAAACTAAAAATAACCACCACTAGGTCCCTCCCACTCATAAAGTCCTTAAAACCTTAGTGGAGTGGATAGTTGGAAAAGTAGCCTCAAAAAGAGAGAGGAAGGGGGTCTTAGGCTCTTCAGAGTCAAACTCATTCTTTGTTCTAGTACAAGACCACGTTCAAGTTAGAAAACACTAAGAGTGCCTCCTCCTCCTCGGGGTGTGGGGCTGGATCTGAAATCGGTTTGGAAGCTGCTGTCTCTTCCAAACAGGCAGCGGCAGCCATTGTTCTCAGCCTCCCAGGAAATGGAGTGGCTCTGCCTGGAACAGAATGTTCTAACCTAGAATATCTCAAGGCTTCCTGTGGGTTCAGGCCCTTTCTGGGCCACCCTTCTGGTGTCCTGTGTGTATTAGTTTCCTGTTGCTGCTGTAACAAATTACCGCAAACTTAGTGATTTAAGCAATACAAATTGTTTACAGTTCTGTAGGACAGAACTCCCACTTGGGTCTCTCTGGGCTAAGATAAGGTTGTCAGCAGGACTGCATTCCTATTGGAGGCTCTAAGGAAGTCTGTTAACTTGCCTTTTCCAGCTTCCAGAGGTCATCTGTATACACTGGCCTGCAACCCCTTCCTCCATCTTCAAAGCCAGCAATATTGCATCTCTCTGTGCTTTTCTTCTACAGTCACATCTCTCTTCTTCTGCTTCCCTCTACCACTTTGAAGGACCCGTGTGATTACATTGGGTCCACTCAGATTATCCAAGGATAATCTCCCCTTTTTAAGGTCAGCTGATTAGCAACCTTAATTCCATCTGCAAAGTCCCCTTTGCCTTGTAAGGTAACACATGCATGAGTCCCAGGGCATGGTCCATTAGGATGTGGACATCTTTTGGGGAGGAAGGCATTATCCTGCCAACCACTCCTGGTTGGCCCTGGGCAAGTATTTTCCTCTGATTTCTCTTGGATGAGAGCAGAAACTAGCTCAGTAAAGTGACTTGCCTGTCTGGAAGGGAGATAGAGTCAACACTTCTGAACACATCCCAGCCTCTGGGCAACAAATGTGAAGCATCTGTTGGCTTACTCGTGTTTCTAAGGGTGCTTTACTGGGCCAGCCTCAGTTTCCCCATCTCTCGAATGGGTATAATGATAGCTACTTATGGGTGTCCTATGGATATTGACTAAGTGTTGCATCTTTTCCTTTCCTTTCTCTTCCATCCTACCAGAATGTGGTAAAAGACCTGCTTTTGAGAGAGGAGCTCAGTATTCCAGAATCATAGGAGGGATGGAGGCTGAGGTGGGTGAGTTTCCATGGCAGGTAAGTATTCAAGCAAGAAATGAACATTTCTGTGGTGGCGCCATCATCAACGAGTGGTGGATCATTTCAGCGGCCCACTGTGTTCACCCTGAGATCTCGTAAGTACCAAGTCCATCCCATTGCTTCTGACACTGTGCCC
Source organism: Hippopotamus amphibius kiboko (assembly GCF_030028045.1). Taxonomy (NCBI): domain Eukaryota; kingdom Metazoa; phylum Chordata; class Mammalia; order Artiodactyla; family Hippopotamidae; genus Hippopotamus; species Hippopotamus amphibius. Next base: position 53,417,032 of record NC_080187.1, on the reverse strand, counting down.
TCTCTCCAGGAACCCCACACTCAGCCAGACTCAATTGCTGAGAGGAGTCTTGGGGCTGGTGGGTCCTGGATCAGACATGAATGACCACCATCCACCCCCTCCAGCCCTGGGGCTGCGGCTGTGAACCCGGGGCTAGCCGTGCCGTCTTTGTTGTCACCCAGGACCAGTAACTGTGGCTTCCCTGAGGTCACATATGGTCCTTTCTAGGGACATCTGTGGCTTGGTGGAGCCGAAGTGCTTGGTCTGTCCACCTTTCCTGGGACTTTCAAGTCCTTCTAGGAGGAAATCCTCCTAATTCTGGAGGTCTGGGTTCCTGGGCCATCTGACACCCTACTTCCCTGCTCCTTGTAGAGTCTTCACTGCACTCTGGGAGAGTGGTGGAAAATAGAGCATTTACTGATTCCTAATCATGTGCCAGAGACCTGCTAAGACACTATGCGTATTAACTTGTTTAATCATATAACAACCCTGAGGCAGGTAGAATGAATAACCCCCTTTTAACTCATTTGATCTTACAAAAACCCTTAGGCAGGTAAAATGAACATCCTTATTTTATAGAGAAGGAAACTGGTGTTCAATAAGGTTGGGTGATTCACCCAAGGTACACATCTAGTAGACAGAAACAGGATTTAAATCCAGTTCCATCACTTGTGCTTTTCTGCTCTACCACCTAAAGAAAGTTTGAAGATACACAGAAAGATGAACCATAAAGGGTTAATCAAAAACCTAGGGGAAGTTTCACCCTGGAATAACCAAGGAAACTTCTTGCCCCTGCTGCCATGGAATACTTAAGAACTGGCTGTTGGAAAGTTCCGGGCCATTCTGCCTGGAGGGAAATTCCTGAGTTATTACTGAAGATTCTTTCTGCTTCATCAGTGGCAGGTCTGGATTAAAATCTGTTCCTGATTCTTGCGTGGGTCTTCTGGTGCATATGTGCCAGAGTATATTCCTAGGAGAGAAGATGTAGAATCATAGGGCTTGTGCATCCTCAAGTTTATTAGAAAATCTGAATGCTTTTCCAAAGTGCTTGCACCAATTTAAATTTCCACCAGTGATGTATTAGTGTTAAAATTATCACCAATACTTGCTACTTTTTCAGAATTTTTAATTTTTGCTTTTCTGGTAGACATGAAATACTATTATAATTGTAGTCTTAATTTGCATTTTTCTTACTATTGCTAAGTTGATATTTGCAAGTTTATTGGTATATTTAAGGATTGTATATTGGCATATTTAAGGTAGATTGGTGTATTTAAGGATTGTAATGTCTGTTGGGGCTTTGACAATTTTTTTTATCTGTAGACTCTCTTTATATATTCTGAATTTTAAACTTTGGTCAATGGTGTGTGTTACAAAAAAAAAAATTCTGTTCCTGAGTCTCTACATTGCTGGTAGACAAATTGATATAATAATCCCTTACCTATCTGAGGGCTAGTTTGATCTGTGCCAAGTGGTCTTTTGTGGGCTCTTCATCGTGGGGCGGGGGCCAGGCAAAGCTAAGTCCTGTCTTTGTCCCATGAGGTGGGAGTAACCCATTCACATCTCTGGGATGATTCTGGAGTAGCAATGGAGCTGTGGTCGGCCGCACTGGCTGTTTTACCCTCCTTCTCTACCTTTTTCAAATTCTCACATCTTCTGAGCAACAGCCCCTGTAGGACAAGTCCAAAAGGCCACTAGAGCCACCTGGGATTTAGGGTTTTCGGGCACAGCAGATTCTGCGTGCCTTGCGACTTTCCTTCCCCTCCTCCTTCTCCCCCTCTGATTCTCTGCCACCAGGCCAACAGAACTGAGAGTCGTGCTGGGAACCAATAGCTTGAGCAGCCCATCCCTGGAAGTGAAGGGAGTCACAAGTGTAATTCTGCACAAGAACTTTCAAAAACTCAACATGGACAATGATATTGCCTTGCTGCTGTTGGACACTCCCATCACATTCAATGAACTGAAGATACCCATCTGCATGCCCACGCAGCCAGGCCCCTCCAGGTGGCACAAATGCTGGGTGGCAGGATGGGGGCAGACCAAAACGGGTACGTAACAGCTCAGCATCTCCTGGGAGCAGCTGGAGGAAAGGCCACATCACAGGCGTCTGAGGATGGGCCAGTAAACCTAAAGGATCAGGGAGAGGGAGAAAGGGAGAGAGGGCGAAAGGGAGAGAGGGCTGAGGAAGGCGGCAGCGGGGAAGAGGGGCTTGCTTTGAAACAAATCTCTGCACATCAGAAACCCACAGAGGGCTGATCGCAGCCTCTTCCAAGTGCCAAGGAAACATCCCCTAGGCCCGGAGCTGAGATGCCAGGTGTGAGCCATCCCTGGGTGTGGTCCTATTCCACCAGCACACAGCAGTTTTGTTTGTGTCATTGAGTGTAAACCCTCCAGTTTGCCAGGGGCTCTCTACTCTACTCTCTCACATCTCCCCAATTCACGTATTGATGTTTCCCACCTGGTTCCTACAGGCATTCAAGATGCCTGCCCTGGCTTAGACTTTAGATGGTCCTGGAGTGTTGCCCAGCCATACTTAGAGATGAATCTGTTGTTGTTACTTGTTGTTACATTGTCACTTGGCCAAAATAGGAGGAACTGGACAGGGGTAATAAAAGGATTATGAAAGCCCCGCTGGACTGTCCCCAAAGAAAACTCAACACAATTTGTAGGGGAGGGATGGGAACAGCACAGCACTAGCTCAGGCCTGAATGAGACTCCAGGTCCTTAGGGATGCTTTGCAATGAGCTGGGGTCTGAGAGATGGTAGGTATTTCAGGAGTTTAGCGACTAGAGAGCAACTGGTATAACACTGATTCAGTGCTCTGGGCACGACTCAAAATTTAGAAGTGAGAAAGAGACAGATGGGTGCCTGCAAGATGAAAAATACTCAATAAGGAGAAGACTTTTGAAATCTCCACGCGGTCAGAGTTAATGAGATGGAGAGAAGTCCAGACAAATTCCTGGAAGCCAGCAGTCCAGGAAGGGCCTTGGCAAACCCCCTGTAAAGACGCTTAACCAACCTACCTTTGCCTGGGGGACCTGAAAGCTTTTTTTGCTGGGAGTGCAAACCCAGTTTCAGCAGCCCTGTATTAAAGGCGTCATACTCGCATAACAGAACGTAGCGATGGGCAGATATACTGAAGAGGTAGGATTACGCTGAGAAATGACTGATAGCCAGTTCCAAGAAGTCAAGTCTGTAGGGTTGTTGGAGCCAAGTTGGAAGTCTTCTTGGAGGCAGGAATATGATTTTGACTGGAAGGGATCGCTCAAGTAGGTGGGGACTTGTTTGGAAGAGTCTGGGGTGGTGGAGTGAGTAAATTGCAAGGGATCACTGGAAGGACATGGAGAGTGAGGTTCTGTGAAAATGTGAAAAAAGAAAAAGGTGGACGAGTGGCTGGCGGGACGCTGGGTAGGATGGTCTAGGGCGTGCTCGGTTGCTTCATTGGCACTGGGCCTGCTTTCTAATGGGCCTTCTTTGGGGTCAGGTCTCAAACAGCCTATGGAAACGGAGCTGCTGAAAGTGCCTATGACCATCATGGATTGGGAGAAGTGTTTAAAGGAATTTCCAAAACTTACCAAAAACATGCTCTGTGCTGGATATGAGAATGAGACTTACGATGCTTGCCAGGTAACTTGGGTGTATCCCCTCCATCCCCTCGGGCTGCCAGTGTAAAGGCATCCTCTCCCCATGGGGAATAGAAAATAAAGTTTGGAAAATGTGTGGGAGTCAGGCTGAGATATGGGAATGGGGACATAGATTCAGGAATACTTACTGTCAGATCCATGGAATATCCGTGCGTGCCTGGGATTCAGCACACAACAACCCTGCATAAATGTTTCTGGCCTTCTCCAGGTAGGGCTCCAAGACTTTTTCCATTTCTGAGACTTCTTAAAAAAAACAAAAAGCCAAGGAAGATTTGAGATCTATATAGGGAATTATTTTACTTCATTAATTTTAGCTACCTTTGTTGAGTGTACTAAGCCCTGGGATCCAACCATTGATGAGACAGGGTTTCTTGCCTAAAGGAGCCCACAATCTCCTGGGCGGGCAGTTGGGTAAACAATCATAGTGTATTGGATAATGCATGTAGGTTTCATTGAACAAAAGCCTGGTAGCTTAGCTTGTCTTTAATAAAACGAACACAAAAATTTAAAAAGAAAAACATTTTTTGATTGATACTAGAAAAAATAGGGGGACAACCCTATAAATTAGCTTCCTCTGGCTCTAAGGTTGCAAGGGATTCATCTTGAGAGGGATCACTCCGAGGACCCCATTTAGTCCTACTCATTGACTGGGCAGTGGATTTGGTCATTCACTGGTGTAAAAATGTAAGTGCAGATGTTAAATGTTCTGCAGAGGGATGAAAAGGCTGTCTCACAGAAGGGCTGTAGGGTGGGAAAGAGTGAACTCCAGCAGCAATGGCTCCAGGTTTAGGGTCGCCCATGTGGTGGTGAATATCATGAGGTGCACAGAGAGAGACAGAACCAATGTCATGCGAGCCTTGTGTTCTCCCCACATTCTGGACAATTTAAAAGAGCACAAAACGAAAAAGAGGATTGGGACTTCTGGTTCTGGACAAGATGGAGTAGCCACATTTCTCTTGATCCCTCCCACTAAATACAGCTGAAAGCACTGGACATTACATTGTGAAACAAAAATAAAGTCTCTGAAAGGTGATGAGATGATGAAATTGGAAACAGATATCCTAATACTTAAGGAATGACACAGCAGTGAATTCCTTGGGTTTTCTTTTTGCCTCTTATATCCCATCCTAGATGGTAGTATGTAACAGCTCAGCATCTCCTGAGAGGAGCTGGGGGGAAAAAGCCAATTGGCACAAACATAAACTAACAAAACAAAACAAAACAAAACAAGAAAGCCTTCCTCTCTTTGGACCAGGAAAAGGACAATCTAGCAAGGCAGAAACTTTTTAACAATTATCATTCTATTCCAGCAAAACACCAGGAAAAACCCCACAGCACTCCTACCCCAGCACTAAGGTCAAGTGGACATCCTCACCTTCTCCCCTCCCCCTGCCCGCCACGCTGGTGTCAGAGGAGGCTGAGTGGAAAGCCAAGACTTTAACTACCATCTAGTCATAATGAGCTGTCCTCTGTTCCCCTAATGTCAGTGGAGGCCACCTGGGAAGCTTGGACTCCCACCCAACGGTAGCTGCACTCCTGCTCCTCCCCTTGGTGTCATTGCTGGTATGAGTGGGGTGTCCAGACTTTCATCCCAATTCAATGGAAAGGAGTCTGCACCCCACTTCCCCAACTCCAAGTTTTATGAGGCCTGTTAAAACAGAAGATTCGTATGAGAACCAGAGTGTCATATCCCAATACTCAAGACAGGATTGTAATACGTAGTATAGAGAGTTTCACAAATATACATGGATTCCATTTATTAATACACATAGGATAAGGAAAAATAAAGCTAAAAATCTGAGTAAAGAATCTTCTTTTAAAAAATCAGTAACTATTCACTCTTAGAATAAATTCAATCAAAACTTAACATGGGAGGGCTTCCTAGGTGGCGCAGTGGTTGAGAATCCACCTGTCAATGCAGGGGACACAGGTTCGATCCCTGCTCCAGGAAGATTCCACATGCCGCGGAGCAACTAAGCCTGTGCACCACAACTACTGAGCCTGCGCTTTAGAGCCCGTGAGCCACAACTATTGAGCCCATGTGCTGCAACTACTGAAGCCCATGCGCCTAGAGCCCATGCTCTGCAACAAGAGAAGCCATGGCAATGAGGAGCCTGCACACCACAACGAAAAGTAGCCCCCGCTCACCACAACTAAAAAGAAGGCCCGAGCACAGCAAAAAAGACCCAACACAGCCAATAAAAAAAAAAAAAAAAAAACAACTTAACATGGGGACTTTCCTGGTGGTGCAGTGGTTAAGAATCCACCTGCCAATGCAGGAGACACGGGTTCAGTCCCTGGTCCAGGAAGATCCCACATGTTGCGAAGCAACTAAGCCTATGCTCCACAACTACTGAAGCCCACGTGCCTAGAGCCTGTGCTCCGCAACAAGAGAAGCCACCACAATGAGAAGCCTTCACACCACAATGAAGAGTAGCCCCTGCTTGCTGCAACTAGAGAAAGCCCGAGTGCAGCAATGAAAACCCAATGCAGCCAATAAAAATAAATTATTTAAAAAAAAACTCTAAATGAATCATGCACTTAAATGTAAAACTATAAAATTTTTTTAGAAAAAAATAGAAGTTCTTTGGGACATAGAGTAACACCAAAAACACAACTTATAAAAGGAAAAATTGATCAACTGGACCTCATCAAAATTAAAAACTTTTCCTACGTGAAAGACAATATTTAGAGAATGAAAAGACAAGCTATGGATTGGGAGATAATATCCAACAAATGAACTATACCTAGACTATATAAAGGACTCAAAGTCAACAGTATAAAAACACACTATCTAATTCAAAAATGGGCAAAAGACAAGAAGAGACATTTCTCTGAAGAGGAGAGATGGCAGGTAAGAAAATGAAAAGATGTTCAACTCCACTAGCCATCAAGCAAATGCAAATCAAAACCACAATCAGGTATCACTACACACCACAGAATGGCTAAAATAAAAAAAATAGTGGCAACACCAAACCCTGACAAGAACACAGAGAAACTGGATCACTCGTACATTGCTTGGGGGAGTTTAAACTAGCCTAATCACTCTGGAAAACAAGTTTGTAGTTTCTTTAAAAACTGAGCAGCTTTTAGGCTCTTGCCAAATAACCCAGCAAATAGCATTCTTAGGTGTTTATTCCAGAGAAATGAAGGCTTGTGTTCACACAAAAACCTGTGCAGGAGTGTTTATGGCAGATTTACTCATAATAGACCAAATTGGAAACCAATGTCCTTTGAGACATGGAAAGTTAAATACACTGTGGTACACCCATACCAGGCAATACCACTCAGCTGTGACAAGAAGCAAACTACTGATACATGCAACGACATGGATGTGTCCAGAAACTCAAGCTGTGTGAGACAAGCTGATTCCCAAAGGTCCCACATTGTGTGATTCTATTTACATAACACTCTTGAAATGACAAAATTATACAAAGGGAGAACAGCTTAGTGGTTGTCAGGGTTTAAGGAGGGTTTAGGGGTGGAAGGAAGTGGATGTAGCCTTAAAAGGGTGACATGAGGGATCCTCGTGGTGATGGACATGTTCTGTATATTGACTGCATCAGTGTTAATACCCCGATTGTGCTGTTGTAACATATGTAGTTCTGCAAGATGGTACCATTGGGGGAAACGTGTCAAGGGTACGTGGGATATCTGTGTATTATTTCTTCCAACTGCACATGACTCTGCAGTTACATCAAAGTTAAAAGACAAAGAGAAGACAAAGCTTCCCAATAACAATGGTTAAATGAAGATCTTGGATCCTAGCCACGCCGCAGACCTGGGGAGCAGCCAGTTCATATTGGAGCAGGAGACAAAGGGCTCCGATATCAACTGAAAAGGGGAAAACAACATTTAATAGTATGATTGGAAAGAGAGAGCATTCCAGGGAGAATTGGGGGAAAATCACAGAGGCTTGAAAGAGCATCTTGTGTTCAGGGAACTTTCAATATTTCAGAAGCCAGAGGTAACTAGGGATGAGTGTGGAGAGTTGAGCAGAGCAAGGTCAGTAAGGCAGGATGGCCATGTGTGGGAGACTAGATGCTGTCCCAGGCTGTCACCCCTGCTTGCTCACCCCCATCAGTATTCACACCTATCCTTTCAATCTCTCTGATTCATCACCATCCCGTATTGAAATGGCCAAAACCAACTGCAACACGTGAAAGAAGCAAGTGTCATCTTTGATGACATTTTCTGTCCCCTTTGCTTCAATGGTTGGATCTACCATCTGGAGTCTAGGATTTTTGCTCCAATCCCTCCCCTATCAAAATGCACTTTAATGAAAGCTTCTGAAGTTAATCATCTATTACTTAAGAGTGCTATAAATAAATTTGCTGTTATCATTTTAAGCCTTTTTAGAAAAAAAATTGTGAAGTGAAAAGCTCTGCTCTCTGTTTAGAAAGCTTTCTAGTGCTGAAAATAAGCTGACAGTGATCCAGGCAAGGAAAGTTTTCTGAAATTATATAATATTATCATCACTTAAAACCAGATAAGTCAGGCAGAAAGTCCCCTAGGGTTTAAAAGTAATTGCCCTTAAAAATAAAATCATACTTTTAAACTTAGCAAACTTGAATAAAACACATCATCACATAATGAAGGGAAATTATAATTTTATAATGAAAACATTTAAAACACTATGTTCAAAATAACGGCAATAAGATTATGCTGTACTTAAAATACAAATTAAAATAAAATCAATTGAATTTTGCGGTTACTTTTTCCAGCGCTTTTCCTCTTTGTAATCCCCTAAGGTTACACTATGAAAAAAAAAATTCAACTTAAAAAAAAAAATGACACAGTCCAACAAAATATAAAATTAAATACGTCCCCAGCTAGCAATACAGTACTTCTTGTGAAGGACCAGCAACATCTGAGAAACAGGCATCGCAATGCTGCACAGTTTTCTCATCTGTCTCCTCAACTCCAGCGGAAATGTTCTTATTCATGGCTGGATTCCCAGTGCCTAGCACAGTGCTTGGCATGAAAAATACTCCACAAATATTTGCCAAAGAGATGAACCTTCCAAGGAAACTGGAAACTGCCTGTCAGTTACAGTAGCCCTAGAGGAGGGGACATCTGAGAGAGATCCTGACAGGGGCTGCTGTGGAGGGGAGTTGAGAGCTGGCAGCCAGGACTTCCCTGGTTGTCCAGTGGTTAGGACTTCACCTTCCAAAGCAGGGGGTGTGGGTTCAATCCCCGGTCAGGGAGCTAAGATCCCAGGTGCCTCGCAGTCAAACGACCAAGAGGTAAGGCAGAAGCAATATTGTAACAAATTCAACAAAGACTTTAAAAATGATCCACATCAAAAAAACAAAAATCTTTAAAAAAAAAGAAAAAGAGCTGGCAGCCAGCTGGGCTGTCTGGCAATTTGGTCACGAGGCTGCCAAGCTGACTTGGATGTCAACCTAAGCTACTTTCTTTAAAAATCTTATTTTTTCCTTTTTTTGGAGCAGTTTTAGGTTCTTTCAAAAATTGAGAGGAAGATATAGAGATTTTCCACAAAACCCCTGTCTCCACACACGCATAATCTCCCATACCATCAACATCCCCATCAGAGCGGTACATGTGTTAGAACTGATGAACCTCCATTGACACAATCACCCAAAGTCCACAGTTTATATTAGCGTTCATTCTTGGTGTTGTCCATTCTACGGTCAAATGTACAATGACATGCACCATCATGTATAATATCACTCAGAGTATTTCCACTGTCCTGGGCTAACTTTCCAGGGTGTTATCTTGAACCCATCCTCACCCATGACACTTGCATGAAAATCTTATTTCATTCCATAGAATCTTAGACTTTTAGAGCCAGAAAGAAATGTATAAAAATATTTAATCGCAACAGTTTCACGGATGAGAAAACATGGTTATTTTAATCATCGATCGTTCGCTTCGCTATCTGAATGGCTCCAAAGCAGTTTAAGAACTCCATAGCTCTTTTGCACATGTTCAATAATTTGATTCTCTCCACTGCCCTGTAAGATGGGCTGGGCAGGTCTCACTCTCCCTGTTTAACAGAAGAGAAAACAAGGATTTAGGATTTAAGTGATTTGCCTGAGGTCCAGGAGGTAGTGGGGCCAGGATGGAAGCGAGGTCATCTGCTTCTCACTCAAAATGGACAGGAGTGATCACATGGTGTAATTAACACAGTGATGAACTTAGGAGGCTCTGTGGTCAGTGTGTTTCTAACCAGACAAGTCTCTGGCTACCAGCCTTAGTCTTTGGAAAAAAGTTCCGCTTTGGTGGGCTGTCATCAGTCCCACGTCCTTGCTGGCTCAGGCCAGACCCTTCTTTGAGGCATCCTTCCTTTCTTTCCGAGAGGAAGAGAAAAAAAATAAGACTCTATGTATGAAAGGACATGAATTTACAGATGTCCCTCTGGAGTCCCAGCAGTCCAAGAAGGGAATCTCTGTTTCCTAAATATACAAGTAATGTTTGTAATACATAAGGCTAAAATAATAATACTAATACATTTCTGGAGCATTTACTACATGGCATTTACCCTGTGCCAAGTGACTTATAGATTTAAAAAATTTCATCACCAGCAATTTTGGGAGGTAGGTGGTATTATCTCCATTTTAATGATGCAGAAACTGAGGCTTAGAAGTTACTTGCCCAGACACAGTTCTCTCCCTGTATGTAAGGAAATAACAAACAATCAACACATTAATAAGGTTTTTATAACATTCTTGCCATTGTAACATGAAGAAAATGATAAAAACAAAAAAACAGCACTTATGGAAGGAGCTATTTAAGTGGAAATCCTGTTGATTTGGTTCTTGCCCCATGACCTTGAACTAGAACTCCCACCAAAAAAAGCACACACCCACAAAAACCAGACAAGTCTTAGGGGCAATAGTTTGTACCAGAAAGGGTGATTTCGATTTTGGTCCTAAGATTACTGGGTGTCCTTGAACTCCAACCTCTCTGTTAATTCTACTCTGTAATCTCTCTGCTTGGAGATGTGTCCCACAGTTAACACAAACTCTGCTTGAACACAATGTAACCATTATCTTCCCCTGCACTTTATCCTGGTTAACCACACCCTGTGACCTTGGAACTGGTCCTCACCCTCTGAGTCCAATGGCAGCGGGTACTGGATCATGTCAGTTTCAGTGCATCCCTCAGCGGCCCGACCTTCCTGTGCCCTGGTCCAGCTCTTCCTCATTCTCACCTCCCTTTAGCTAGTCCTTCCCCCTCCCACCTATTTCCTTTCCAATCAGTCCCCTCCCCCCGCCCCACTCTTTCAGTTAAATTCCTATTCATCCTGCAGACAAAAGGCTTTGAAGGCTGTCCTGACAGGCCTTCCCGAGACAACAGCCATTCCTCCCTGCTCAGTGCAACTTCCATGTCTTCTTCCCACTTCTCCTGTCCCATCAAACACAGTTGATCCTGTTTATTTGCGTTTTCATCCCCCTCCCTAGACCATAAGATCTTGTATCCCAAATGCCTGACAGTTAGTTTTTCCTCCTCAAAGTTGTGTTCAGTAGACATGAGCAGATATCTTCTTTGTTGTTTTGGTTTTTAGATTTTTTTTTTTTTGATGTGGACCATTTTTAAAATCTTTTTTGAATTTGTTACAATATTGCTTCTGTTTTATGCTTTGGTTTTTTGGCCACGAGGCATGTGGGATCTTTGCTCCCCAATCAGGGATCGAACCCGCATTCCCCACATTGGAAGGCAAAGTCTTAACCATTGGACTGCCAGGGAAGTCCCCAGCAGATCCCTTCTGACCTTTCAATTTCTAATTATTATAAAATGAGAATCAAAATACCTACCTCACAGAGATGTGAGATGGAGGGGTGGATAGAAAGAAAAGTCAGGAGACCAAAGCTGGGCCTCTCACATCATGTCCAGGAAGCATCGCTCCTCCTCTAAATTCATGTAAGATCCCATTCCCAGTCCTGTTTATGACCATGGAAAAGGAGGCCACTTCTCTGCTGACAAAGATCACTTGAACCATTGTAGCCCCCCAGGGTGAAAGAACATGTGCTTTGGCATCAGGAAGACCTGGTTCCAACTTTGGCCCTGACACCATGTAACCCTGAGTAAGCCCTTCATCCTCCTTAAGCTTCATTTTCCCTGTATTAAATACATGGACAAAAGGAAGCCATGTATGTGTGTAGGACACAGTGTGGATTTGGTACATACTTTCTATATAAATAGATAATCATCTGAGTCATAGGCCCATGTGATTCCACCCCAGAGGGGCCACATGTTCAGAAAAGCTTAGCATCCTTGCCCCCTGAAAACACCCACACCAAAGAATTAAAAAGAGACATCCTTCTCCCTCACACCTCTTGAAGAACATCAGAAGAGACCCAATTCATATCCACAGCTCTAACAGCACTCCTGCATCCTCTTCTCATTCCTTCCCTTTACAGCTCTGTCCAGATCTTCTGATTTAAGACCCACAAAACTGGTCCCCACTCTTCCTCTGCCTGGGCGACACATCCTCCGTGTTCCGGCTTGCTCTCTCCACGCTGTGCATGGAGTTATTTTCTCGCCAGCACTCCCGCTCCTCCTCCCTCTCCAGTCCTGTCCCAGCCACTGCCCACACTCTGCTCTACATGCCACAATTCCCAGAGCTGGGCTGAGTGAGGCACATTCCCCCCCAGCCCCACCCCCGCTCCCCATGCAGCCAGGATGGGGGGGGGTGCAGCGATGTGATTCCCCTTGGTGGCCTGAAGTTGGAAGGTCCATGACCCCTCTTCCACGAGTGAGCTGTGCTCTGCCTCAGATGGACAGTTTAGAATGGGACTTGCTGCTGATCTGTGTTCTCTGTCCACAGGGTGACAGCGGGGGGCCTCTAGTCTGCACCACAGAATCTGGCGAGAAGTGGTACCAGGTGGGCATTGTCAGCTGGGGAAAGAGCTGTGGACAGAAGAACACTCCAGGAATATACACCTTGTTAGAAAACTACCACTCCTGGATCAAGAAGGTGACTGAGTTAGAGGGAAGGCCCTTTAGCGCTGAGAAAACAGCAGCCTTTCCCAGACAAAAATCAAAGAATTCTCAGGCCTCAACATTCCCAGAGCCAGGCAGCCCCAGATTCTGGCTCCTGCTCTCCCTTCTGCCCTGCATACTGTTCTAAGCCATTTTTCTATGAATAATAAAACAGTCGCTGTTCCTGAGTCCACGCTTGCTCTGCTTGCCACATGACAGGACAATAAATCAGAGACAAAGGGTTGAGGCAAGGAATACAACTTTATTCAAAAGCTGGCAGACCAAGAAGATGGCGGACTAGTGTCTCAAATTAACCATCTTATTGGGGTCTGGATGCCAGTTTCTTTTATAGAATCAGAGGGGGAGAGGCGGAGAGGAAGTAAACTAAAAACAGCCATCAGTCTTGCAAAACATCGCCCGGAATGACCAGCCTCGGTGAGGGGGTGTGTTAAGTTCTTCTTTCTTGCAGCCGTCCACAGGTGGGCAGGGTCAGATTATCTCCCTGTGAGCTGAACAGAGGCACTTTAGTTTAACATTCAGGCCAAGGGGCAGGGTTCCCTGAGGCAGGTTCATCATGTGTGATTATAATAACAAAAGCAACGAAAAGCAAAGGTTGAAGTCAAAGAAACAGATCCCACATGGAGTCCGATTTAGCTCTTTCCTGTTACAGTGCTATTTTTTAATCAAGGAGGATGTGTGAGAGTGAGCCACCAAAAGAGGGACTGACTACAGATTGGAGCTAAGGGCTAGGACCTGAGGCTGTTAACAGAGAATAGAACCAGAAGTCAGGCAGGGTGGAGCCATGGTTCAGGGACTGGGCTCTGGGTCCCTGCAGTAGTCATGACTCTCCACTGCAGGTGAGTTACCAAGCTCAAACCATATAAAGCCAAAAAGGGTTGTTTATAGATGTACGTAACAGAAAAACAAAACCAAACAAGAAACAGGAGTGGTATGTTGATTGCCTTCAGGCATGGCTGAATCCAGGAGCTCAGTAGATGTTAACAGGGATCCTTTCTCAAAAAGAGCTTCCAAGCAGTGGCTATAATGACCACTAGCACCTTTAGTTTGTATCCTACCAGCTTAGCAGCTGCAATAGAGAGAACCTTGTTCCTGATAATTCCAGCAAAATCTGTGGTCTTGTTCTCTTGACACACAGGCCCACGGCCCATTGCTGCTGCAATCACTGTGGTGGACAATGTTATGGTCCTAGGCTAGGCCTGAGTCCCATGTCCACTCCAGGAGCCAGCAAAGGGCCAGCCACCCAGAACTGTGTGCCCTGATCGTGGGTGTAGGTGGTGTCCCCACACAGAAATCAGGATGCTGGGAAAAGATAAAATGAACTGGCCACTGGAGATGCCCTTTGATGGTGGACATTCTGGTTGACTGACCTCCTGGACAGCCGAATCCCAGGCTCTCAGGAGCTCCCAAAGAAATGAAGAAATGACATCAACAGACTGTCGCTTTAAGACCACTGGTGGAGCAGGGTTAGAGTGGGAAAAGGGAGAACTAGGAAGTGTTTTCTCTCACAATCTCTTTCAGAAGAAGGATCATCCCTGCTGTAGGTCATGGAAGAAAAAGCCCGAGCTTTCGTTCAAAGCTTTGTGTTTCCTAAATTGCCATTGCATCTTGAAGGGGAGCCCAGGGAATCCACTAAGGACCAAAGCCAGAGGGCAGAGGCACACGGCAGCACCGAGTCCTTCAGTCTTACCTTGAGAGCCCACAGTGTTGTGTGTCATGTGGGATGCAGCAGGAGGCAGGACCCCCCTCCTCAAGGAGCTTCCTGGCAAATGGTGACACAGCTACATCCAAGCCTTCCACTTGAGTGCTAAAGGGTGTGGGGAATCCTGAAGAGGGCAGCGGGCCATGCCCAGGAGCTGGCAGGACCCAGAGGGCTCCTCAAAGGGGCTGAACCACAAAGGAGAATCAGCTGAAAGGAAAAGTGAGGTCTTTCCAAGCATGAAAAGAGATCAAATGAAGGGCAAGTGGGAGATGAGCATCCTCAGCTTGGCTCAAGAATAAACCTACAGTGAGAAGTGGTAACAAGCTGAGAGCAGGGAGAAAAGGGAGCAGACCCTTCTTCTCCAAAAGAGATGACTCTCGAGACAGAGAATGAAAATAGGATGATTAAAAAAAGGGGATGGGGCTGAGGAAAAATTAAGGTTGCTTGAGAGGGGTGAAAATAAATTGTCTCAGAGCAAGTGTAAGCCTGGCATGTTGGGGGCTAACATAAAATACCATGTGAAGGCTACCTGGGGGCGTGCGATGGTTAATTTTATGTGTTAACTTGGAGGGTGGTTTTGGATGAGATTAGCATTTAAATTGGTGAACTTCTAGCAAGCAGATTGTCCTCCATAATGTGGGTGGGCCTCAACCAATTAGTTGAAGTCCTGAATAGAACAAGACCCGCCTCCTCAAGCACAAGGGCCTGTCTCCAGCAGACTGGCTATGGATTTCATCTACACTATTGCCTCTCCTGGGTCACTACCTGCACCTCAGCTCTCCTGGGTGTTGAGCCTGGCAGCCCACACTGCAGATTTGGACTTGTCAATCTCCCTAATCACGTGATCCAGTTCCTCATAAGAAATACGCGTGCGCACGCACAAACACACACACACACACACACACCCTTCTCTGAAGAACTCTGACTAATACAGATTTTAGGACCAAGAGTGGTTCTAAAGGAACAAAATCTTAAAGATGAATTTTCTGAGTTGGTGCTGTGATTTCTAGAATTAGCTCTCTAGTGTGATTAGATCTAAAGACACTAATGACCATTTCCAGTAGGAAAAAGAGCGCTGACCGTCCATGATGTGAAGGGCAACAGAAATAAAAGCAAACTATCATCACTGGAAGCTCCTAATCCAACACCTGTAAGAAGCAAGGATCTAGGTGACCATGCATATGATACTTTTGAATGTTTTGGTCAAAATAACAAGTATAATGAGATTGACTGGTTGCTTCTGATGTTCCTGGACAAAGTGGGGCAAGAAAAGGATGAGCTCAGGGATTCGAATTCCTAGCTCACGTGACCAATAAATGACCTGAAAGCTTCTACGTCTGCCTTGAAGGAGACCCTTATCTCCTATAGGCACAGGGCTGAGATCACTGAAAATCAGACCCACAATCTCTTCCTGTGATGGGCTGAATTACAAAGTGAGTTGAACTCCTAGCCTCACAGGGTGTCTCCTGCTAAAGTGAGGACACAGATTGGGAAGGAATGGGATCCTGCAAGTTGGAATGGGGGTGTGTGGGAAGCCCCTGATGGAGCTGGGGACCTTGAGCCCTAAATTCTGATGAGTGTCTCTGCCAGTGGCAGCAGTCTCTCTGTCCCCGCTAGAAGTGGCCTCTCCACCCCGTCCCAGGGTAGTAGCCCTGCGTTGCCTGAGGAAAGGGTGATGACCACCCCCAAGGCAGCTGATGAGCAAGACAGGGCGGGTCCTCCTCAGGGCCACCCCCGCCAGCCCTCGCGGCTCGTAGACCCATCACCCAGCTCACATCCCAGCAGCCCCTACAGGTGAGATTCAGAGTGTGACCCATGAGGAGCTGCCCTACCCTCCAAAAGAACTACTTGAGTTTTCTGATTTCTGCAGATAGAAATCTGGGTCACGTGTGGGGGTGGGCATGAAGGCTGTGGGACCTAATGGTGGAAGGAACATAAAGTTGGACCAGGTGGCATTTATTGCTATGGGCTCACCAAGCAGGGATTCTGCATCTAATGTTGCATCTTGGGGTGGCAGAAAGGGCCCCAACAGTTTGTTTCATTGGTTGGTTGGCTAAAATACGAGCCAAAAGGAGACCCACAGTGAGTGAATTAGAATTGCCAGACCTGCTTTGGTTTAATGTAGAGAAAGGGATTCAGTGGCTTAGGGAGACTGGGATATTAGAGTCAGTTTGTCATTTGAGAGCCATTCACCCCCCTGGAAATGTCCAGAAGACACACTTTTCCCCACGACTGTGCAGAATAAATTTGAGATGGGAGCCCTGGCATCCCTGGCTCTTCTCTGTGGGCCAGACTTCACAATGGGAACTGCAGGCACGGAACTGGGAAATGTAACCACAGTGAGAGTGATTGGATCTGGGGTGGCAGGGACCAAGTGGCTGCACTCAAGCCCCAAAGGCAAGGAGGGTGTGGTCCCTGTGATGGACAGCAGGGTCAACGCTGCAATCAGAATGGCCTGACTCCTGCAGACCGGTGGTGTTGGCTAGTGATCGTAGGTTTCCTAGAAGTGAAGTAGACAGGAAGCCTGCTAATTCTTACCTGTTCTGTGTAAGCAGAAAAGTCCTAGGTCAAGTGAACAAAAGTTTAGTCTGAATCATAAAAACAAAGTTATGGCTCGTTAATTCTCAAACTTGGGCCGCTTTTCAGACTCAGAACCCCTTGAATGAAGGGGAGTCCAGGTCCCCTTGCAGAAGGACCCCGGTATACTATGGAACATACATACCGTTAATCATTCTCCCAGCCTTCCCCAAAAGGACCTATGGACTTTTACCAGTTGTGCATTGTGGAAGAGGAAATAATCAGACCCTTTGGGGACTACTGGGCACTGACTCTGAACACATTGGTTCCCTTATCTGTGGAGTAAAAGATACTATGATGGGAAAGGCCGAGTGGAAGCAACTAGAACTGCCCCTACCTAGGAAAATAGTCAACCACTAAAGCAACCCCGCATTCCTGGAGGGATTGCCCAGTAAAATCAGTGCAGCCATGAAGTACTTAAAACACCCAGGGGAGGTAATTCCCACTACATCCCCAATTCAGCTCTCCTATCCAGCCTGTGCAGAAGACAGACTGGTCTTTGAGAATGACAGAGGATTACTGTAAGCTTGCGAAGGTGGTGACTCCAATTCCAGCTGCTGTATCAGATGTGATTTCATTGCTTGAGTGAACTGACCTCTCTCCCCGTATCTGCTATGCAGCTATTGATCTGAAAAATGCTTTTTCCTCCATTCCTGTCCATGAGATCCATCAGACGCAGTTTGTTCTCTGCTGGCAAGGCCAGCATCACACTTTTACTGTGCTGCCTCAGGTGTATATCAACTCTCTGGGCTTATGTCATAGTTTAGCTCACAGGGATCTTGATCACAAGACCCCATTCACTTGCACGAGATATCACACTGGTGCATTAATCTGATGACATAATGCCGATTGGACCTAGTGCACAACTGCTCTAGACTTATTGGTGAGACATTCACATGCCTGGGTGTGGGAAATAAACCCAAGTGCCAGGGGCCTTTTACCTTGGTGAAATGTCTAGGGGTCCAGTAGGGATGGGGCATGTTGAGGTTTTCTTTCTAACCCTGGCAGCAACTTCATTTTGGCCGCAAGGGAGGAAAGGGAGAGAGTGACAGCAGAGCAGGAGCCAGGGGAGGCCAGGAGGAGCAGGACAGCCAGGCAGAGATGGAGGTGGGATGGATGGGGAGGGGGCAAGGAGGGGAGAAGGAGGGAAGTGTCCCTGTTTCCTGCCGCCTCTGCCATCCATCATCCTCTCCTGGAGGGCAAATCAATATTCCACCCTCTCCTCTCCCCAAATGTTCTGAATTTAGAAAAGAAAGGGCAAACCCTGACGAATG
The DNA here is from genome assembly GCF_030028045.1 of Hippopotamus amphibius kiboko. Classification (NCBI taxonomy): domain Eukaryota; kingdom Metazoa; phylum Chordata; class Mammalia; order Artiodactyla; family Hippopotamidae; genus Hippopotamus; species Hippopotamus amphibius. The sequence continues at coordinate 53,398,889 of NC_080187.1, read as the reverse complement.
CATATTGTTTTCCAACTATAAATGCCGCATCCGCTTCCGCCCCCGCGCAGACGTCAGCCCCTCTTCCATGCTGCCGGGGTGTCGGTGTCGCTGGCCTGGGCGCTCTGCCACCGCCGCTGGCAGTGCCCGCCGTGGGCGCAGATGGAGCCCGTGAGTAGACTGCTGGCCACCGCCCGAGGTCACCCGGTTTCTGAAGAAGCAGATTCTTGGCAGTTTTTCCACAGGAGGAGCATTTCCAGCTGAAAACTCTGCTGGCGTTCTTCCCCCTGCCCCAACCCTGATCCCTCCGTGACACACACACAACTCACTTGTTTGGAAAGTAACTGTGAAACCTTTTATTCCTCCTGTTGAAAAGCACATTGTCACCCATCCCTGTTGCCTGTAGAGCTGGCAGGGCAGAGAGGACTACGTCCATTGCTCAGATGAGGAAGTTGAGGCGTTCGCTCAGAGTGAACAGTGCTAAGAACTGGAGTGGGGGGGATGGTGATGCCGAAAGCTCAGCTTCTCTGTGCACTGGTGCCAAATCGAATCTCGGAGACAGAGTCCTGGGTGAAGTAGAAAAGGATAGCTTTATTACTTTGCCAGGCAAAGGGAAACACAGTGGGCTCCTGCCTTGAAAAACTGTGTGTCTCAACCTGGGAGGATTTGCTGAGTTTTATAGCAACAGTTGAAGGGTGGGGTTGCCGATGAGATTAGGGTGTGTGCAGGGTCTCGGGTGGTCGGTTTCCTAGTCTTGATGAGCATCTCCGGTCCCTTTAATCTGCCCTCAGGTGGTTTCTTGGCTGCGCCTCCCTTGATGAGCAATCTGCCCTTCGGAACTCAGGGAAGGTCATGGAGGCTGGAGTCTCGCCTACCAGAAAGGGGGAACGAAAAGAGGCCTCCATGCCCCAGCCCCAGGGAGTTTCAGAGGTAGGCATGTTGGAGACCCCAGGGCACCCCAGGAGCCCCAGTGGCCTGGGGTCTAATTGCACTGCTCCCTTGGTGCTGAAGTCAGGAATGCCTCTGATTCCCTGGCCTCCAGACCACCCCCACCCCTGCCTGCAGCGGCTCTGAGCAGGTAGAATACACACGGGTGCAGCCTTCCTTGTTAATCAAGCCTGCCATCTGCATAATGCTTCCTATATGCCAGCCACCCTTTTAAATACTCTTATATATGTGATAAGATCCCCCTCAACCCTCAGAGTAACCCTGTGAAATAGGTACTACCACTGGGCCTTGTTTACAGACTGAGGAAACCAAGGCCCAAGGTGACAGGGCTCTGAGGAGGTGGGATATTCATACCCAGCCTGTCTGGTCTAGATGGAGGTGGACTGAGCCCTTGTGTAACCGTGCACCTCATTCTGGGACTTAAACCCACGCGCCGGGACTCCAACCCAGCCAAAACCCTGATTGGGACTTGAACCAACGGTCTTCCAACTGAGATCACACACCTGGTTTCAGGACTTAATGAAGCTCAGGTTCTTGATGTCATTGCAGAAATAATTCAGTGAGAGACAAAGTGATAGGTAAGAAGTGGATTTATTTAGAGAGAAACATACTCCACAGACAGAGTGTGGGCCATCTCAGAAGGAGAGAAAGGCCCCATAGTATGGGGTTGTCTGTTTTTATAAGGGTGCATCATTCCATGGGCCAGTGAGTGGGAGGAGTATTCCAGCTATTTCAGAAGTATTTTCAGGAAGGGGCGGGGATTTCCAGGAATTGGGCCACCACCCACTTTTTGTTCCTTATGATTGGCCTTGGAACTGTCATGGCGCCTGTGGGCGTGTCATTTAGCGAGCCGTTGTGTTACAGGGAGGGTATACTGAGGCTCAAGGTCTAGGGGAAGCTGACTTGTCCAACGTGGACCTGTTTGGTTGTAATCAGTTTGTGTCATGTCCTCAGGCTATGTCCTGCTTTCAAAGGTTGCCCCCTGTGGCCTTCCCTCCTGTTTCACTTGGGCCACCCTGCCTCTGGACACTGTCCAAGGCAAGGACACTGGCCTGCAACTCTGATACCTGGGTTCAGGTATCACTCACTTTTTGAGGAATTTGGTCAAACTGGTTTGAACTTTGTGTCCTCCTTGATCAAAGGAATCTCTAGAGAGAGTTACAGAGTAAAACCCTGTGATTTCACATTTGTCAAGAATGTAGAGGCAGCACCTGGCAGAGCAATGGGACAGGGGAGGAGGCTCCTCCTTCCTCTCTAAACTGTGGTTCCTCTACCGGGAACATGGAAGCCAATAGTCAGTAAGCCATTTAGTCAACACACATTTCTTGAGCACCTACCGTGCCGCTAGGTCCGGGCACATCACCGTGATCAGGTAGGCATGGTGAATGCCTCTCTGGAGCTTGCACTGTGGTAGGGAAGCCAGCATTGCTCAGCAAAGGACAGAGTGACGAATCTCACTGAAGGGAAGCCCAGTGTTGATGTCGCTAACATTCTACAGTTCCGACAGCACTCCAGGAGTCTCTGTGCTTTAAGTTGTTAGTGTGCAGTCTGCAGTCATCTCTTAGTGAGGCAGGAGATACATGGGCCCCTGGGGCAAACAGTTGGAGTTTGTTCTCTGTGGATCAATAGGAAAAGAGCAGGACAGTTGAGGGAGGAGGCTGGGCCCTGCCCAGATAGAAGATCAGAGACCACATATTTCTCATTCTGAAGTCAGGAGAACTCCCCGACTGCACATGCACAGAAAGGCTCCTGGAAGGTCTAAAAGGGAGGGGGAGCCACCCCATAGTAAGTGACGCTACCTACCGACAGGCCTCTTCGCTAGAATCCGTCTTGGCTGAGAGATGTGCGTGCACACAGGGGAGGACCCTGAGATATTCCAAATATGGACTCAGAACCAGGCAAAGCAAGATGACTGGCCAGAGGAAACCCAGAAAAAGTGCCCCATGTAAGTGATTTAAACTGCCACGAGGCGCGACTCTCTCTTTGAACCCGCCCATGTGTCTATCCACACATACTGTACTCTTTTTTTTTCCTAAGAAATACTTTACTTGTTTCACTACTTTCTGTCTTTGTGGGAATTCTTTTCGGCAAAACCGAAGGGCCAGGGCCTTGTCACTGACCACTGGTCTAGTGGCTAGGATTTGGTGCCCCCACCGCCACGACCCTCAATCACTGGCCAGGAACCGAAACTCTGCTTCAAGCCGCTGCAGACTGAGGCCACCCAATATCCTTAGAGCAAGGTTAACAGTAGAAATGGTTTGCTTGGATTGCTGGGGTGAGCAGGGTAATGGGGACATAAGCAAACCTGGGGACAGTGAGAGGACAGAATGATCTACATAAGAAAGGACATGGAAAGGAAGAAGACGGGGAGCAGGTTTCACCTGGGGACCAGTGCTTCATGCTGCCTTTAGAGATACTTGGTCCCCTACACTTCTCCCTCAGGCAAAACACAATACACAAAGATGGGCTTTTTACAATAACGCTCAACCAACATTTGATGAGATGACAGAAAGTGCCAGCATTTGCTAAACAAAGAACAAGACAGACAAGGTCTCAGAGCTACTCACCATCAAAGTTCTGTGTAACCCAACAAAATAGGGCTTGCTTGAGGCCAGCCTCAGCTGCTGTTGCACTCGGAATATACACAGATCCTACTCCAGAAACTCTGAGGGGCATCAGAGGTTTTTACTGGAAGTTTTCTTGAAGAGAGAATACTGAATTCACATCAAAACTCACCACAAGTTGTCTAGCAGCAGCTCTCTTTCCCAAAAGGCACACTTCACAACAGCTGCTCAAATTCATCCCTCCTGCTCTTTGAATTCCCAGCCTGCCTGGTCTTCCTCCCCACTCCTGCCTGTCCTGCAGGCAAAAGCCCTTCCCACCCTCTTCTCCTCCCTGAGTATCTACATTTCCTTTCTAATGCATGTCACTAGAGACACTTTCATTTCCTTCAAGTCCACTTTGCCTGTGTCCCTGGCCAACATCACAAAAGCCAATTACAGCAATTCAGGCTCCCGGTCGGTCCTCCAGTTCTCCTCCTCATCCTCTCTCTGGTTGGGGTATTCAATCCCTGGTTCTTCAGTCCCCAATCTCTTGTTCTTTCTCCATCCTCTCTAGGTTCATAGCTGGGGGGCTCATTCAGTGTCCTGCCTTCAACCAGGAGTACCTCCTACCTCTAGCAACCTGATTTGCAGTTCTCTCAACAGAGTCAAACCAAGTGTTCTTTGATGATTCCACCAAGCCCAGTCCCTTGGGAGAGTGGGAATCTTGTTTATCCATTTTGTGCTAAACCTTTTCATTTATCTTTCCTGCCAACTCCTAAAACTCAATTGACTATACACACTGAGACTATACACACTGTCTTACTCGCAAAAAGTACAAAAAGTACTCCACCTTCATTGGGCCTATTTCTGCCACCGACATCAGCATTGTTCTCTTTCTACCAAACCTGAAACCTTAGAGCAGATGTTCTGCACCTGCGCCCATGGTGGAGACTCAGGGCCCTGGGTGACCTAATAGAGGGTTGTAAAACTCCTTGAAACTGTTACACTCGCAAAACTAAAGACCACATGTTGGCACTGGGAAGAAATATTTGCAACACACATATCAAGCAAAGGACTTTCATCTAGAATATATAAAGAAGTCTAGCAACTCAATTTAAAAACGGGCAAAAGATTTAATAAGCACTTCACAAAAGACTTATGAGTGAACAACAGGCACGTGAAAAGATGCTCAAACTTTATTAGTCATCCAAGAAATGCAAATTAAAACCACAAGGATATACCACCATGCATTCACTAAAACAGTTGAAAGTTAAGACTGGCAGTACCAAGTGTTGACAAGGATATAGAGAAATTGGATTTCTCATACAAGGCTGATGGAATTGTAAAATGGTACAACCCATTAAGAAGACAGTTTGGTAATTTCTTTAAAAGTTTAACATATACCTATCTTACGACCTAGCCATTCAATTCCTACATATTTATCCAAGAGAAATGAAAGCACACGTTCACACAAAGACTTTGAATTTTAATATTGATAGTAGCCTTATTTGTAATAGCAAAAGCTGGAAACAACCCAAATGTTTATCATCAACTATTGAAAGGATAAAAATGGTGTGGTATATTCAGCAACAAAAAGGAACAAACTACTGATGCATGCAGCCACGTGGATAAACCTCAAAGTCATGCTGAGGAAAAACAAAAAACAAAAAACAAAAAAAGTGCATACTGTATGATTCTACTTGTATAAAATTCTAGAAAATGCAAAATCATCGATGTAGTGACAGAAAGCAGATCAGTGTTTGCCTGGTGGTCAAAGGTAAAAGAGAAAGTGGATTTTAAGGGGGCCCACGAAAACTTTTGGTCATGAAGGAAATGTCAGTGCTTTGGTTGCAATGACAGCTTCCCAGGTGAAGGCATACGTCAAAACTCTCCACAGCTGACACTTCAGGTGTATGCTTGTTGTATTAAATTAAACCTTAGTAGAGATGTAAGAAAATATGTGTTGGATGCCAGCAACTCTTCTGTGTCTAGGTTAAGAAATTGCCTTCCACGTGCTATGAAAGCTTGGTTGGAACTCTGGCCTTGATTTCACTGTTGTAAAATGGGCATCTCAGTGGTCCGCAGAGCCAGTGTTGGAGTCCCACATGAGAGAACTGGAAGGGCCCTTAAAATGGTGAAAACCCTGACACCCAAAGAGGGAAGCGATTTGCCCAAGGTGACCCAACAACTTTGTGGCAAAGTTGGGGTTTGAGCTCAGGCACCCTGATTCGGTCACAGGTCTGCAAGCCCTGAGGGGACACTGTGGAGCCAGGAGGTCAGCTGTGGTCACCAGCTAAGAGGTCACACAGCCAGAGAGCCCCTCAGTGAATGAAGCAACTGTGTGGGCTCGAACTCTGTGCTCTGAAGACTGAGCCGTGATGAGCAGAAAGGGCCGTGACCTTGGACCTGTGCATCTCATACCTTCTGTGGGGAAGGACAGAGCTTGTGGGCTCTTGTTTTAAATTTCTAATTTCTTGCAAATGAATACTTTCATAAAACATAGTACAATTAAATTACTAGAAAAATGAACCAAAAAAGGAACATACAAAATACAAGCTCAAACTTTATTATTAGATTCAACCTACATAAAATCACTCTGTTAAATTGCTCTGAAGGTTTCTAAGCATTTACTCTCCATTTCTGTAGTTATCTCTTCAGGGACCAGGAACCAGTGATTCCACCCTTCAATAAGTTTTCCTAAAAGATCCAAACTGTAATCTCCAAGAAGTTGGGGGCCCCTGGCTTTCTAAAGTCTAGGAGGATCGCGTTAAAATACGGGTTAGATTGACATGTAATGTATGAGTCATCGTTTGAGTTGAGACTGTACAGACTTATGTATTATTCACTGTCTTGAGTAATAAAAACTCACAAAGTGCCTAAGTGCCCTCAGGCCCCATGATAGCTTAACCGGGCAGTATTGCAAAGGGCCTGTTTAATTCTGAGTTCTGCAGTTTTACATCAGAACAGGCCCAGGAAGAGGCATTTTCCATCTTTGGTCCCTGGCTCATGTCTCTCTGCTTGAGTACGTGAAGGGGCCTCCCCTCCCCCTGCAGCATTCTTCCAAAGTGCTGTCCCCACATCACCCAGGGCTCAGATGCTGTGTGAGCAGCTGCGGGTGTAGAGGATGAGAGGGAAGGCAGCCTCCTCAGGGATGGAAGAGCAGAGCCAGAGCCGTGTCACCCACACCAAGGACACAGGCCAGGCCTGGGCTCTCCTGTCCTCAGCTGGCCTTGACAGCCGTGGAGGGTCAGGTCCAGAATCACCCTGGCCGAGGCTCGGGGTTTAGGCCCCAGGAACAGGAGCACCTACATCCCAGGTTCCTGGCCTGTGGAATGGTGTCGCAATGCAAATAGAAGTGCTTGTTCTTTTTCCTCTTGAGAGCAAGGAAAACAAAGAGAACATCCAACAGGCTAGAGGAGAAAGATAACCTGGCCTGAAAGAGTTAAACCGTCTTGGTTATTCTTTAGCTGTTATCACGAACAAACACCTGTAGCTAGACTTGTCCTCCACAAAGCTGATTACTCTCTGACTCCATACGAATTACACCTTGCACCTGGCATTTCTTCCCCACCCACACTCCTTTGTAGCACTCTTCATTTCAGGAAGAAGGTCATGGGCCGATAACTTCAGGGACACCAGACCCGGTTGCTGCACTGCCTGATGCCAGCTTTGGCCGTGAATTTGCAGAAGAAAAGAATGCAGGATCCTCACCACCTGGACTCTTATCATTTACCCGGACTTTGAGCCCCACATATAAAATCTTCCCCGACTCCAAGCAGCAGGGGGCACAGTTCTTGAGGCACTAGCCTGCTGTGTCTTCCCTTCTGCCTGGCAGAAAAATACAGCCATCTTTCTCTTCCTCCAAAATCTCTGTCTCTGTATTTCTATTTGGCCTCGGTGTACAGAGTAGCCGTTATTAGGGCAACAATGGGGGTTTGCCAATGCCAGGCTGTGATGACGCAGATGAAGTATGCAAAGGCAACACTCAGGAGAACCCAACACCCTCACTGGGTGAAGCTGGGTGACAAGACCTCAGATTGGGGTGGGCCCTTAGTGAGCTCTCCCTCCTCACACCACCCCTCTCTCACCTGGTCTTGAGTCCCCTTGAAGTCCTCTGTATCAACCCCAGCAACTAGTTGATCAACTTGAATGCTACAAGCGACGGGGAACTCACCACCCACAGGTAGCCCTTCTTAGCTCTGCACAGCTTTGACGTGGAGAACAGAGTCCCAGGCTAAGCTGCATTGGCCTCCCTGTGGCTTTCACCTCAGCACTGGGTACGGCTCCTGGGGGCCACCCAGACAGCCATGTGTACCCTTGAAGACAAGGCTCTGGCCTCAGTGAGCCTTGGCTTCTGCAAGCTACACATCCCAGCTCCCTGTCACATCTCCTATTTATACCTTTACGATTGGCACCATCCTGTCACTCGGAACACACCCCAGGTGAGATGCCTCCCAAGGTGAGCCCCAACCCCCTCCTGCTGTTGTGGGGTCTCTTTGTGGACCGCAAGGTGGGCCTTACTCCTAACCTTTTAGAACTGTAGAATGTGCAAAACCCACTTCAGTGCCCTCAGTTGCCTTGTTTTTCTCTCCTTGACTCCCGTGAACTCCTGGTCCTTCTCTTCCTCCTACTGACCCCCATTCAGCAGGTGCCCTCCTCATTCGGGGGACACACTTAAGACTAAATCTGTAATCTCCCGCCTTCCCAGCCCTTCCCATTCATCCTGAGTGATTCAGCCCCAAAGCCCTGATGTGGCGTGGAGTGCTGTTGTGTCCTCGTGTCAGGGACAGGAGGGCCACGGGGTCTCAGGGCTGCATGGGGACAGCGGGGAGGGCATCCTCAGGAAGGGCAGGCGGGTGAAGGGTGTGGGAGCCCATGCAGCAGGGCGGGAGTGTGGGCAGATTCTGGGTGGGGTAACAGCATGTCCACGCGGCAGGACAGGCGACATGGGAAGCCAGGGTCTAAGCCAGGTGTCCCTAAGGAGGGGGCCTGGCATCAAGGAACATTCTACACAATAGCTGGACCAAAATTTTCAAAGGTATCAGGGACATAAAAATCAAGGAAAAATGGAAGACTTGCCCCAGACTGAAGAAGACCAAAGACAAGAGACAACACGGGGAAGCATGTCATTCTGAATAGAATTTTTGTTTTTAATTCTTTGGCTGCCCCATGCAGCACATAGGAAACAGGCCTTCAGCACGAGCTATCCCATGCAGCACCTAGGATCATAATTCCCCGACAAGGGATCGAACCTGCGCCCCCTGCATTGCAAGAGCAGTCTTAACTGCTGGACAGCCAGGGAAGTCCCTGAATAGGTCCTTTTGTTGTGAAAGATGTTATTGGGTCAATTGGTAAAATATCAGCGGGGTCTGAGGACTGTGATGATGGTGATGTATCAGTGTTAGTCTCCTGGTTATAGAGGAGAGAGTCTTTGTGTGTAGAAACACACACTGATAGAAAATCAGGTCAGCAACTTACTCTCAAATGACCAGGAAGGAAAAGGTTTTATTACATAAAACAGTACTTTCTATTTTTCTGTAGTTTATAATTGCTTGAATTTTGTAGCTGGCATTGAATTAGAGATAACCCGATCCTGAGCTCTATTGATGAGATGAAGACAACGTTGCAGAAAGGTTAAAGTGACTTGACTGAAGTCACACAGCTAATAGATTCTGGGACCCAAACCCTCCTTTTAAGTCTTCTGGTTAGATCTAGTCTAAGTCCCTCATCTTACAGGTTAAGGAACTGAAGTGCGGGGTCACAAAGAGATTTACCCCAAAATGAGCTGAATTGGGACAAATTTGGAGAGTTTCTTAAGTGTCTGAAATTGAACTCTGCTTGCTTGTCTCTGTCCATGTGCACAGAAAGTTCTCCTAGGTGTTGGCCTGAGCCCATTCCTCTCAGAAGGGAAGTCCTCTGCCACTTGCTCGGGGTTTTAAATTTGTTGCCAGGAAAAGATGTCGTAGTGTTCGTGAGCGACTTTCCCTGCAGGCGTCTCTACATCTTCTGGGGTTTTCCTCTTAGTGACTGACAGCCTAGGACCTTGCCCCTCCATGTGCCAGCCGTCAGCCAACCAGCTGGCAATTCTGAAGAGCCAGAAAAGCATCTAGAGGCTCCCTAAGGAGTTCATAGGCCTGTGGGGAGAGAAGGTGACATCTGTCTGCTAAGGGACAAGGGCAGGAGGTAGAGCGTTATGAGCTGAACTGTGTCTCCCCAAATTCGTATGTTGACGTTCTAACCCCAGTATATCACAACGTGACCGTGCTTAGAATTAGGGCCTTTAAAGAGGTGCTTAAGGTAAAATAAGGTCACTAGGGTGGGCCCCAATCCAATATGACTGGTGTCCTTATAAGAAGAGGAGATTAGGACACAGATACACAGAGCGAAGACCATGTAAGGAGGCAGGGAGAAGGTGGCCACCGACAAGCCAAGGAGAGAGGCCTCAGGAGAAACCAGTGCTGCTGACATCTTCACCTTGGACATCCAGCCTCCAGAGCTATGAGAATAGAAATTTCTGTTGTTGAGGTCCCGTGGTCTGTGGGAGTTTGTTACAGCAGCCTAACAGATTAATACAGCAGGGGTGAGGAATGCTGGAGAACTGACTTTTCTACAGACGACAGGCTCTTTGCACAGATCCCCTGTGCCCACCTGTAATGTCACCTTCCCTCAACAACCCCATCAGGTGACACTCTCCCCATCTAGATCCTGATCAACGAAATCAGGGAGCAGAAAGCTCAGTCTGGAGTCCAAAGTCCCAGCACGTCCACTCAGGAGCTGTGTGGCCTTGGGCAATCATTTAACCTTACTGAGCCCCCATTTCCTTATATAAAAATAGGATTCAAAATTTCCATTTTTAATCTTCCATAAAATTGCCAAGATCAAGTGTAGAAACTGATAGAAACTATAAACAGATTATAAATGTGAGGGATTGCTATTAATGACAGCAATACGATAGTATTCACAATTTTTAAAATGTATTTATTGAGCTTCTGTTTCAGTTGGAAAATGCAAATATAATCTCCAGAATTTGCAATCTGGGAGGGAATATAAGAGTTACACACATAAAACTACATACAAGATGGCACATAATGAAACAGGGTCCACAAGACGGAAATTAAGTGTTCACAGAAAGGAAGTCATCACCGTCGGGTGTGTCTGCTGTTTATTCATTCATCAAACATTTCCTGGGAGCCTTTGTGTGCCAGCCTGTTCTACCCGGAGGATAGAACTGTGACCAGGACAGCATGCCCTCAGAAAGCCTGGGTTCCAGTGTGGGGACAGACACAATAAACAACAGATGTTTCTTAATATGACAGGTAGAGACAGTGCAGTGAAGAGAAGGAAAAACCGGGAAGAGGGTGGGAAGGCTGCATGGGTAGGAGGACGGCTGCCTTATATGGGTGTTAGGAGGGCCTTGCTGACAGCTCACACCTGGAGGAAGTGAGGCACAGAGCCGTGTTGCTACACAGCAAAAGAGCATCGTAGATGGTATCAGGTGCCTTTACAAGTAGAGCTTCAGAGTTTTGCAGGATGAATAGGACTCCATCAGGTTTCTGGGGGAGGGCTTTGGAGGTGCGAGATTGTGTGATTGGCTCGGATGGGACTGCAATTCCCGGATACAGCCACCAGGTGGCAGAGTGACTTCAAACAAAAAGTCTACCAGAGAGCCTGGGGAGAAACGTTCTTCCTCCAAATGAGAAGTGCCCGCGCAGGTTCAGGATCCCCGGAAGCCCAGGGGAGCAGCAAATACGGCGAGACGGAAGAAGAGGCTCCCTGCCTGACAACTGGTTGGAGCTTTCCAGAGCCACTGGATTCTCCATCCTCCCAACGGCGGCCACCACCAGTTCGGCCCTCACAGGTGGGGCTCTGAGCTCAGAGCAGCCCCACCTGACAGATGTTCTTGAGGGAGCCTGGCCCCATGGGGCTCTGCTCAGGACTGGGAGCTGGCGAGTGGTTCCCCTCTCTCTGTGGCTGTCACTTTGGGGCCTTCTCTTTGCCCTCGTGAGCCGGGAATCTCGCCCTACATCTCCCCTGGTGCTCATCTGCAAAGCCTGGGGCTCCTCCTCCTGTGCTGTTGGAGGCAGAAGCCCTGGTCTGGCCGCACAGAGTGGAACCTGCTGTCTGAGCCTGCTCACCGTGCCAGTGTGAGGCTTGGATCTGCAGAAAAATACGTTTTTCCTCCACCGTCCTCTCCACACAGCCCTCCTGGGCATATATCCGTTCAAAACTTTTAAGAATGATCTACATGTGCCAGGCAATGTGCTGGGGACCCAGGGGTCCAGGAGACAGACCATTCACAAAGCGGGCTGCAAACTACACTCCCAGAGCTGAATCCAGGCTGCTGCCTGCTTTCGCAGATAAAATTTTAATGGAGCACAGCCTTGCCCATTTGTGTACATATTGTCTATGGCTGCTTTGTGCTATAAAGCAGAGTTTAGCTGCGACAGAGACCATATGGTCCACAATCCTAAAGCATGTGCTAGCTGGCCCTTTATAGAAAACGTTTGCTGACGGCCTATGTGGAGGGAGAGACAGGGAAGTGAACAGAGGATCACATCACTGTAAGGAGAGATGAGGAGAGCTGTGATGGAGGTGGGGCCATGATGGAGGCGGGGGGCAGGTGAGAGATGAAGCTGAATGGATGAATGGACAGAGGAATGGATAAAGAAGATGTGGCACACATATTCAATGGACTATTACTTAGCCATTAAAAAAGAATGAAATAATGCCATTTGAAGCAACATGGATGGACCTGGAGATTGTCATACTAAATGAAATAAGCCAGACAGAGAAAGACAAATATCATATGATATCGCTTATACGTGGAATCTTAAGAAAATGATACAAATGAACTTATTTATAAAACATAAACAGACTGACAGATTTAGAGAACGAACTTATGGTTACCAGGGGAGAAGGGTGGGTGGGAGGGATAGATTGGGAGTTTGGGATTGACATGTACACACTGCTATATTTAAAACAGATAACCAACAAGGACCTACTGTATTGCACAGGGAACTCTGCTCAATATTCTCTAATAACCTAAATGGGAAAAGAATTTGAAAAAGAATAGATACGTGTATATGTATAACTGAATCACTTTGCTATACACCTGAAACTAACACAACATTGTTAATCAACTATGCTCCAATATAAAATAAAAGTTTTTAAAAAGAGGAAAAAAAGAGAGAGAGCTGTGATGGAGATGGGGCCACGATGGAGGTGGACTGGAGGCACAGGTGAGAGATGAAGCTGAGTGGGTTGTCTGGCTGGGGGAGAGCCCAGGTGGGCCTATCCTTTAGGACCCCACCCCCAAAGGCCCCTGAAGCAGCCACGGGGAGCCATTGAAGGGTCGATCTTGAGCAGGAGTGACAAGATCCCATCCCAGGAACTACTGTGTGGAAAATGGAGGAGGGGGAGGTGACAGCAGAGCCAAGGAGCCCAGTAAGAGACTGCGGTGGCTGCCTAGGAGGGAGAAGAGAGGAGAGAGAGGGAGCTGTGGGGATGGAGAAGGAATCGATGCTGGTGGGATTCCGAGTGTGAGGGAGGGAGAGACAGGGCCAGGGCTGAGTCTGTGTCCGCCCTGCATCTCCGAACTCTGGGACTGTGCAGAGTCTCACCAAGCCCTGCCAGATGCGGCTGTGGACGAGACATGCGGATCGCAGAGAGAAGCCCCTCCTTCGAAGGTGGGGAAGTGAGTTCCAAGCTTTAGTGGCAACGTTGGGAATGCCAGGCAGGAACCTCCTGACGTTAGTTTCTGCTCTGCGCCCCTTTCTGGCTGCGTGTGTGGTATGTGGTATCTTCCAGGAATTTCCTAACAAGTGTCATTAGCATGGACCTTTTAGGATGCCCTGTGGGTGGGACCAGGGCTATGTGAACTCAGGGAGCCTTGAAAACCCAGCAACCCCCCGGCCCAAGTTCTTTCACCAAAAGGGAGAGAAAGGCAGAGACTGAAGCAGCCTCACACATTTCCCCTAAGGTGACCAGGGTGCTGCAGAGGAGCTACCAGACCAGCCCTGGGGGGCCAGACGCAAAGGCTCCTCAAGTAGGAGGGGGTCTCTGAAGTCTCACGTTTAAAAAAAAAATATTCAGGTGCCTTCTGCATTCTGCTCTATCATATATCTTTTTTTGTTTTGAAGTAGAAGAAATTCTTAAATTACTTACTAATAGTGATGCTCTAAGAAGATGCTTCAAGGAGTGTATTCAGGTTTATTCTGTAGCTCCCAGTATCTCTGACTCAGCCAGGTGAGGGTCTGGGGCAGGACGATGAGGATGTGGCTGCAGCCTGGAGAGAGAGGCAGCTGTTTGTGCTGATATCACAGCAAAGGTGTAAGGAGGGACAGAGACGTGATCAGTCCCAAAGCTCCCCAACAGCAGGGACACACTTTTTCACCCTTGAGTCCCTTGAAACTCCTGACACAGAGCCTTTACACATTGTGAATATGCCTGAGATCAATAAAGAGGATTATGATAGAATGCCCTGGGCCACGAAACAGCTGAAACCCAGCCAGCTGCTCCCTTCTCTCTGTAATTTCTCTAAACTGCAATTTTCCTACCTGCAAGGTGGAAGTAACGATGCCTTCTTGCCTAGCTGTCAGTCTTGTTGCAATGCAGTAAAGCAAAGGCAAGCAATTAAAAAACTACAAGGAGTTTTAGACATCCAAAGAGCACCATTATCCCATAGAGAACCACTATAGTAAAACCCCACCACGAGGCCATAAGTGGGGCCATGGGTGGGGAGAGCTGAGAAATACAAACCCCTAAAATGCAAAGCTGGGGTGTTGCAAAATCCATGAACGAATGCGTGAGCGTGGCAATGTATGGCCTGTCCCAGCACAAGCTCTTGTTTGGCGCCTCCTGGTGGCAGCTGTCTGCCCTGGCTTAAATATCAGAGGTTCTAGGTCATGGGACTTTGTGGGGGAATTCCAAGACAGATACAGATTCTAGGACTCCCCTGATTGGAGCCATTTTGTTGTCCTTTATGGAGAAAGCTGGGGTGCAGGGACCTATCCTTTACCTTCCCACTTCTGAATCAGGGTTTTCTGCAGTTTCTCTACCCAGCTCAGCCCTATCTTCCCAGCCTGCCTATCTACCCATGAGATATTTGATGACAACTCTGTTATATCTAAATTCCCGTTAGCCTGAGCTTTGGCATCTTGGGGTTTTTTCTGTATTAACTTCTTCTGAAGCAGAGGCTTTCCGTTTGATACCTGGGTATGACCTACTTCCACATGATCTACTTCCCAAAGGATGTGATTTGTGTTTGTGTTTATGTGCATGTGCACATTTGTATGGGGTGGAGGGAGCTTGGGAGAAGGGTGTTTGCTCAGTTATCCTGTCTTCTTTCACATTCAGATAATTCTCAATCAAACAACTACTTCCACTGAGACTTCCTCCTACCCCCTCCCCCGTCAGCCAAAATGTACCAGCCTCCCTCCGGACTGCTTCGAAATTCCCCACCACTGCCACCTTCCCTCGCTGTCTTCTTATTTCAGAACAAGCACAGAAGGTCCTGAAAGTGGTGGGCTTTGAGCACCATCCAATCTCCCCTTCCTTCTGGGAGGGCAGTGGAAGGATATAATTTAAAAGCAGTCTGTGCTCAACAAGCGGTAAAGGTCATGCTTCATTGCTGAAGGTCAAAAGGCACAGGAAGCAATCCTGCACACGGAGCTTCTTACCTAGCTCCTTCTCCTTTGGCGGCTTTCCTCACAAGACAATGACTTTGTGAGGCAGAAACACCCCTGGCTTTAAAATGCACTCACTCACTCACTAACCTACTCACTCACTCACTCATTCACTCACTCACTCACTCACTCACCCACTCACTCATTCACTCATTCGCTCACTCATTCACTCACTCACTCACTCACTCATTCACTCACTCACCCACTCACTCATTCACTCACTCACTCACTCATTCACTCACTCATTCGCTCACCCACTCACTCATTCACTCACTCACTCATTCACTCATTCGCTCACTCACTCATTCACTCACTCACTTACTCATTCACTCACTCGCTCACTCACTCATTCGCTCACTCACTCACTCATTCGCTCACTCACTCACTCATTCACTCACTCACTCACATTCACTCACTCACCCACTCACTCATTCACTCACTCACTCACTCACTCACCCACTCACTCATTCGCTCACTCTCTCATTCACTCACTCACTCACTCATTCACTCATTCACCCACTCACTCATTCACTCATTCGCTCACTCCCTCACTCATTCTCTCACTCACCCACTCATTCACTCACTCACTCACTCATTCACTCACTCACTCACATTCACTCACTCATTCACTCACTCACTCATTCACATTCACTCACTCATTCACTCACTCACTCACTCATTCACTCACTCACCCACTCACTCACTCACTCACCCACTCACTCATTCACTCACTCACTCACATTCACTCACTCATTCACTCACTCACTCACCCACTCACTCACCCACTCACTCACTCACTCACTCACCCACTCACTCACTCACTCACCCACTCACTCATTCGCTCACTCTCTCATTCACTCACTCACTCACTCATTCACTCATTCACCCACTCACTCATTCACTCATTCGCTCACTCCCTCACTCATTCGCTCACTCACTCACTCACTCACTCACTCATTCGCTCACTCACCCACTCATTCACTCACTCACTCACTCATTCACTCACTCACTCACATTCACTCACTCACTCACCCACTCACTCATTCACTCACCCACTCACTCCCTCACTCACTCACCCACTCACTCATTCACTCACTCTCTCATCTTATTATGGAATCAGAGGGGGTGCTAAGTGCCTTGCTCTGTGCTGGGAAACATGACAGACAGTGCATCGTTACTGTCTTGAGTCAGCTCAACATCTGGTGGGGGAGGCAGAGTCCCCAGCAACATCACAGGTCAATGGGGGTAGTCATAGAAGTGCCACATCAGAGGTTTTAATGGGGCCTTGTGTCCCAGAAGATTGAGGACAAGCTTTCCTGTGATGTGTTTGTCTCGGTTAACAAGAGGGGCTGAAGGGCACAGCCAAGATGATGGAACGGTGTCTCCTCATCCTGCAGTGGCCCAGGGGCTCTGGGGAGAAGTCCCCACCACATCCTTTTAGGGGGCCAAAAAAGAATTGCAGATTGCTTTGTCCTGGGTCCAGCCCCAAACTAACCTCACTATAGAGCATTCCAGATCCCCTTTTCTCTCCATATGTATGATGGGAGCCAACAAACCACTTCCAAAAGCAGAATCTTTGCAAAATCTCCACCTTCAAATGTTCCTGCCCTAAGGGACAGTTAACGGGCAGAGGCATCGCACATTTGGACGACAGCAGTGTGGAGCCATGGGTGGTGAGACACACTGCAGGAAAAGGCTGGCGATTGCTGGGGAAAGGGCTGTTCTGCCGCCTTGCCTCAGTCAGCCTTAATGTGAATCATGCCGAAGGGAGTTTCTCCATATCTTAGAGAAAATATATTGGGAGCTACTGGCCATGAAGAAGCTCACCTTCCCCTTAGCCTAAAGGCTAGGGACCATCTGTCTGAAATCAGAGATCCGATTTCTAACTTACTGATGCCCTAAAGTTGGAACTTTTGAGAAATTCCTTTTTTGGGGAGAGTGAAGTCATGGGAGTGTTGATAACAGCAAAACCCAGGGATGGCTGGTGTGGCTCCAGGGAATGTCTTCCTGCTTGAGCCTATGGAGCACTGGGTTGAAAAGGCAAAGCTGTTTTGCCACTTTGCAAGAACTGAGCCCAGGAAGCTAGCAAACAAGGGCCACATGGATCCACGCCTTCCATCTGCAAAATCCGTGCCTTTTCTTTTTCTTCTGTGTCAACCATTTTTCAGGTGGAAAACACATTCCTTGGGTGTAGTCATTAGTTGAAAGTCTTCGAGGACTTGTTCTGTCCAAATGAATGGAAAAATCAAGAAAAACCTCTCCACTTTGGTAATCCTTGCGCTCTGTGGCAGGAGTAGCCTCAATTTGTTGTTAAAGGGCTTGTTTTTCCTGCCTAATCGTGAAATTCAGGCAATTACCTGGACAAGGAACAAGTTACACTGATACGGAGAATTACGCACCTTCACGATGGTGACTCTATCCGTTAAATTCCATGACAAGAGTGGGGCCAGGAGTCTCCCTTGATGAACCCAAGAATTAACGTAATAATGCTATTTATTGGACTTGTATGACGTGTGCTACAAAATCTCACTTAAAACTCCAGACGACCCAACAGAAGAGTACCTACTCTTTACCTCTGCTTGACAGATGACGGGAACGAGACACGTAGGGGTTTGAACAACTTTTCCCGGGGCACACGGGACGAGCAGTGGACTTGCCAGCCTGGCCACCCCCCGAGGTTGCTGAGCAACCCCCAGGAAAACTGGAACGCTGTGTAGCCAGCCAGGCTTTGTCCCGAACGGCACGTGGCCTCTGACCCTAGGGGCTGGGGCTCTGAGGTTTCCTCCTGCTCTTGCTTCATGACCTTGGCCACATGACCTCCCTCTAGGCCTCGGGATCCTCCAACGGAGATGCTCACGTCAAAAAAAAAAATTAGGACTTCCTAGGTGGCGCAGTGGTAAAGAATCTGCCTGCCAATGCAGGGGACATGGGTTCGAGCCTTGCCCTGGGAAGATTCCACATGCCGCGGAGCAACTAAGCCCGCGCGCCACAACTGTTGAGCCTGTGCTCTAGAGCCCGTGAGCCACAACTACTGAGCCCATGTGCCGCAACTATTGAAGCTCATGCGCCTAGGGCCCGTGTTCCACAACAAGAGAAGCCACTACAATGAGAAGCCCACGCACCACAATGAAGAGTAGCTCCCGCTCTCAGCAACTAGAGAAAGTCCATGTGCAGCAACGAAGACCCAGTGCAGCCAATAAATAAATTAAATAAAAAAAAAATTAATATGAATCATTGTGTCACCTAGAAAAGAAATCAACAATTATTTTAAAAGAAGGATCTAAAAGGAAGATAAGCTTTCTTTTTCTTTTTTTTTTTGGCCGCACAGCTTGTGGGATCTTAGTTCCCTGTCCAGGGATCCAACTGGGGCCCCTGGCAGTGAAAGTACCAAGTCCTAACCACTGGACCACTAAGGAAGTCCCAAGATGAGTTCTAATTATAACTCCTTACACTCTAAATGTTCTGTCCTGCCTACACTGCCCATTCTAATTGACCTTAAGGCCTCCATTTTGTCTTGTATCATTTAACATGGGGTCCCCAATCCCAAGGCCGAAGACCGGTACGAATCCGTGGCCCTTAGGAACTGGGCTGCACAGCAGGAGGTGATTGACGGGCAAGCCAGCGAAGCTTCACCTGCCACTCCCCATATCTCCCCATCGCTCACATTACTGCCTGAATGATCCCTCCCCCCCAATCCATGGAAAAATCGTCTTCCACGAAACCGGTCCCTGGTGCCAAAAAGGCTGGGGACCGCTGATTTAACAGGTGCCTGATGAGAAAATTTCCACAGCAGGTGCTGGGGAGGTAGGCGGTGAGCAAAAAGAAACAGCCATAAATTTGTGGGGCTTACCTAGACGGTGGCGGGGACCGGCAACTGTGGAAAAGTTGCAGCTGTGATAAATGTGATGCTGGAGAGATAACCAGTGATGCAGAGGGGACGAGATGAGGATCTGGCCTGTGTGGGGTCTCCTGGAAGGCTTCCCGAGAAAGTGACATTGAAAGTGAGATGGGAGGGAGTTCCCTGGTGACCTAGTTGTTGGGATTCTGGGCTTTCACTGCTTTGGTCCAGGTTGAATTCCTGGTCAGGGAACTGAGATCCCACAAGCCACACGGCTTGGCCAAAAAAAAAGTGAGATGGGAGATGGACCTAGAGATGATCCTAGCAAGTGAAGTAAATCAGAGAAAGACAAATATTTTATAATATCACTTATATGTGGAATCTTAAAAACAATACAAATGAATCTATATACAAAACAGAAACAGACTCACAGACAAACTTATGTTTACCAAAGGGGAAAGGTAGGGGAGGATAAATTAGGAATATGGTATTAACAGATACACACTACTATCCATAAAATAGATTAAGAAACAAGGATTTACTGTATAGCTCAGAGAACTATATTCAATATCTTGTAATAACCTATAATGGAAAAACATCTGAAAAAGAATATATATATGTATATATTTACGTATATAACTGAATCACTTTGCTGTACACCTGAAACTAATACAACATTGTAAATCAATAAAAGGAAAAAAAGAGAAGGAAAGTGAGAGGGGAGGGATGAGTAGGAGAACAAGATGGAGAGAGCATTCCAGGCAGAGGAACAGTGTGGTCCAAGGCCTCAGCAGGAGAGAACATGGTGAGCCCAGGGGTCCCCGGAGGTCAGTGGCTGTGGAGCGAGGGCTCAGGGGCACATGTGACATGGCTGTGGAGCTGGGCTGGGCAGATCACGCAGGACCAAGGATGCCGTGGGACAGAGCCTTGCCCTCCTCTCATGGGCCTGGGAAGCCACTGGTGGTGAGGCAGCGCATGATGTGATGGAGCTTGCATTTGGGGGGCCCCTGTGGGTACATCAGGGAGGGGATGGGAGTGGAGCCGAGGGCATGCTGGTGGATCCGTTGGGCCCTGTGATGTGGTCCAGGAAGAGGTCGATGGCCTGGGGGAGGGGGTGGGGTGAGGACGCGAGTGGCCGCGGTGGGGGTGGGGTGTTGGGGGAGGCAGGAGGGAAGCATTTGAGGTGGTGGGAGGAGCTAGTTCAGTGGCTGGACTCATGGGACTTGGTGATGTGCTGAACAGGGTTGGGGTGGGGCAAGAAAGGACAGTTGACCCTGGAACAATGCGGTTTGAACATCCCAGCTCCACTTCTCTGTGGATGTGTTTCAATTGTAAATGCCACAGCACAACACAGTCCATGGTTGGTTGAGTGGCGGATAAGGAGGATCCTTGGATACTGAGAACCACATCAAGGGTCAACTTGATTGTTCAAAGGTTAACTGCAACCTAGATTTCTTGGAGGAGGAGAAGGCAACTCCTCGAGACAGGGAAGGAGCGTCAGCTGGGATGCCTCTGACTCCTGCAAACAGACAGGATGTATGCACAGCAGGCACTGGCTCACCTGGCCAGCCTGCGGCCCCTCCTCAGGACAGTCAGTAGTTAACAGACTAACTCCTTCCTATCCTGAGTGACTTCCTGGGTGCTTTAAAGAAACAAGGAAGCGCCTAGGCCACTGCCGATGTCTCCATTGACTGCATCCATCCGAGGCTCCCAGTCAACCCCCATGACTTCTACAGTCTCCGTGCCCTTGGCCCTCCCCCCATCAACCCCCACCCCAACCATGTGCACAGCAGGAAACAGTACGTGAAGAATTCAGGCAGACTCCATGGGCAGAAAGGCTGACATGTTTGGAGAATTTCTGGACTCGTCAAATTCTGTTGAAGTCTGTCTGAAATCCCATCACTCCTGGTTGTCTCAGCCTTGGAAACAAAACCAAGAATATGGGGAACCTGTGCTGGGAGATTGCACCCCTGTAGCAATAGGAAACTCATCCCCCATTTAACGAATACTTCCCTGTTCTGATCTCTCTCTCTTTTTTTTAAAGAACTTTTATTGAGATACAGTTAACAGACAATAAACTGCATATATTTAGAGTGTACAATTTGGTATCCCAATCTCCCAATTCATTCCCCCCCAACCCTCCCCGCTTTCCCCACTTGGTGTCCATGTGTTTGTTCTCTACATATTCTGATCTCTTTTAATCCCCATCCTCAATTAGTTACTTATCCTCATTATTATCCAATCATTATCCTCATTTACAGATGAGGAAACTAAGGTCCAAATGATCCCCAGACACTGCCTCCTGGAGATGTCCTGGTTCTTCTCTCCAACCCCTCACCAGTGGGGCCTCTGCATCCTTCTGGCAACTGCCCCGATGCCAGCTGCCTGCCTGGTTCTCTGGATGGAGGGTCCACCTGCCTTCCTGGCCTTTCTCTGGTCAGCCGGAGCTGCTCCACTCTGTGCCCCTCTGGCTTACCCTCAGGAAGGAGATCTGGGTACAGGAAGCTTCCCAGACTGGCTTGGCCCCTGGCTGTGAACTTCCGTACTGCCCCCACTGTGCCGCACAGAGCCAGAGAGACGGGGCCGGCAGGGAGGCGGCTGTGAGATGACCACTGGGCCTCACGGGGCAGCTCTATGGCGCAGAGCAGTCGCTACTGACCCTCCCTCCCAGAGGTCTGGTTTCTGCTCCTGTGGGTGCCGACCCCCACCACCCCCCAAGGGCTCTCTGCTCTCCCGGGGGGGGAGGGTGAGACCCGCAGCCCCTCGGAGCGTGATGCACGTGTGCTGGAGAGACCTTGATCCTGCGACCGCTGGCAGGCTGCCAGCGCCCTGCTCACTGCAGAAAGTCTTGGCAAGGGGTGGGTGTCTGAAACACTGCACGGGAGGCAGGCCCAGTGTGACACCAGCTCCGTGGATGGGGCCCTCTGCTGCCCTCAGGGAGGATGGTGGGGAAAGATTTTCCAGAAGAAAGGGAACGTTGATAAGAGGTAGATTCATAATCATGGAAGTTTCCAGACTGGAGGTATCCTTAAGATTATTTAGTCCAATCTTCATATTTTATAGATGAGGAAACCAAGACTAACAGAGAGAAAAGTCATTGAATTTGAGGGGAGGAAGCTGGTATTGGATAGTCATGTTCTTACAAACCCAGTGTTCTGACTCCACACCTCAGACTCTTGCACGCGCGTGCCTCTCCAGGGGTATCTCTGGATAGTTTGTCCAGAGGGCTGCGTATTTGGTCTATCCATCTAGACTGGACCCAAAGAAAGCCATCAATCCCCACCCTCCCAAACCTCCCATCCATTCCATTCAGCCTTCCTGGAGAAGTCCCGCGGGTCCTACCAAGTCCCATTTTACCCCCAGACCAGAAGATTATTAGGAGATATGCTCAAGTCCAAGACCATCCTACAGACTTTGGACCATTCAGGTGGGGTCTCCAAACTTCACTCAGACTAACCCCAATACACGCCTGCAGTTTCAATGAGAATGTAAGGACAGCTGCTCAGGGTCAGCCTCTGGCCCCTCCGACACACAGGTTCAGGTCCCCAGGCGGCCCTACTCTTTCTCAGCTCTGCAGACCAGCCCTGCGGGCTCTGCCTGCCTGGCCAGTGTCTTCCCTCCTTCCCCAGCTTTTTGCTGTAATTCATGTTCTTTTAGTGTCCTCTGAGATGTCACTTCCTTTGGGAACAGTTTGTAGTCACCTCCCAGGACTGCTTGGGTGCATGTGCTCCAGACCCCACAACTATACAGCCCTCTAGGGCGGCTCCCAGGGCCCTGGTTGTAACTGCCTGTGAACTTGTTTGTATTTGAGTGAACGAACGCATGGGTGAACGCATGCACGCATGAATGAATGAAGTGGTGCAGGTTAAAGCACAGCGATGGGGACTTGGAGTAGGAGGCACTTCTCTGGGTTCCAGCCAGGCAGGGGAAGAGGTGTGCACCCCTCACTGGCTGGAATTCCGAGCTATGGCCTTTTGCCAGTGGCAATACTAAGGAGAAGAGACTTGTCTCCTGCTGGTTAATCACAAGCAACAGCTCCCCACACGCTGGCAAAGAACCGAAACTAAAACCTCGAGAACTAAAAACGTGAAGTTCCTGCAAGTCCCTTAACATCTCACAGTGGAAATAGATTTTGATCGTTCCTCTGTAATTGGGCAATTTTCAAGGAGAATAGACCCAAGACATCGATCTTAGGAGCACACAGTCATCCCCTAGTAGGGCCTTGGGGGACAACAAGGACTCGAGGTCCTCCCTGAGTGGACCCAAGAATTGATGAGAGGGCTCGGGTCTGGGGACTCCTGGCCCTGCTGCCTCCAGAGGGTTTGGAGATTCCTGGGATTCCAACGACATAAGCGCAGAAGGATAATCAGTCCTGGAACGGGGCTCTGGGAGTGAGCCTTGCTGTTCCCAAATGTGCTGATGTTATTGGCTGGAACAGATCAGCAAGTCGCAACTATGCAGCAGGTGCTGTGCATTAGCTAAGATTCTGTTAAACCACATGAAGTCTCTGCAGATGCTGGCAGGCTATACAGGAACACATTGTCATGCAACATTTTCCTCTGCCGCTAGGTGGCAGATGTCCCTGGTTTACTGTGACTGCCTGGGAGACTGCAGGTTACCAGGGAGGGAGGATGCTGGTTCAGAGGGTGGCTCAGGCCACAGGCTGCCTGGGCTATGAGTCTGGAAGCTTCCTCAGCTGGGATCTCTTCTGTGGCTATCCCTGAGCTGCCCCTGCTCGCACCAGGATCTTTGTCCTTTCCTGGTTCTCCTGCCTTGAACTTCACTCGAAGCTGGCCTTTCAGTCTAACATGTGTGCCTAAGTCCCCCAGACCCCAGGGGTAAGGAGTAGTCTCTTCCTCCAAAGCAGACAATGTCCCCCTGTCTCTTTTAGGTCACTTGTCCCAAATCCTACAGAAATCTCCCCTCTGACCCTCTTTCCTCCTTTCCCTGTCCCTTGCCCCTCACGAGGCTTTCTGACCCTGTCTATTCTTGGCATGAGCTGTCCTCTCCTGGGGCCCAGAGTCAGCCCTCCCTTTCCAGACAGATTCTGCTGGTAGCATCAGACAACGTTTCCCAAAGAGAGTTCCAAGGGTCCCATGGAACACTCTGTATTCAGATGGGTTTGGGAAACTCTGTGTCCTCCATCTTGAGGACACTCAAAGCATGTTAGCACAGGAAAGGTCTGGAGAATCCTCCAGAAAGGGCTACTGCTTGACTGGGCAGACGCAGCCTTCCCTAGACTCTCGTGACCCTGCAAAGCCTTTCTCCGTGTAACACCTGTGAACCTCCCACAAATGGCAGAGGCAGAGGCAGCCCCCCGACACCCATGTGCAGACGGCACTGCCCCAGCTGCACAGAGATGGTGGCTGGCGGGCACAGGGACTGCTCTTTCTTTCCAGCTATCCCAGCCCAGTCCCGTGCTCTCCTTCACCAAGCCCCCAGCCTTGAGGTTGCCCTTGGTTATCTCTTTATATTCCTGGTCCTGATAACAAATATCATAGAAATATCTGGGGCTTTCTGGAGGGCCCAGACTTCAAGCCTGAGTGTGCAGTTACGAATGAGAAGTTGAAAGTTCATTTAAGCAGTGCCCAATAATTATAAGACCCACTTAAAATGTGTGTGTTTTGAGTAAATGAATGAATGATGGAATGAACAAATGAATTCCCTGAATCAGTGATGAGCTAGGATCTGGGATGTCATTCTGATTGATTTCCGTGTATAAGTGGAGACCATGGTGTTCTTCCTAAATGTCCGTGTGTGTGTGCAAGTGCACGTGTGAAAGGCTCTCCTGCCCCAAGAGAGGCACGGCTCCAGGCATCTCTGTGCTGGACATGCACACAGGGGAGGCATATTTCAGCAGGTGCCCTGTTCCCTTCAAGGCACTTGGTCTCTTCGTGCTTTTTCATT
This sequence comes from Hippopotamus amphibius kiboko, assembly GCF_030028045.1. Lineage (NCBI taxonomy): Eukaryota > Metazoa > Chordata > Mammalia > Artiodactyla > Hippopotamidae > Hippopotamus > Hippopotamus amphibius. The sequence continues at coordinate 53,373,990 of NC_080187.1, read as the reverse complement.
TGCCTGCTCACGTCCAGGAGAAGCCCTCCCTGGGACCCGCGGCCACTGGATGTGACGTTTGCATGTCCTAAGCCTTCCCCCCAATAGGGAGGCTGTGTGCAGAAGAGCAGGTGCTGGAGTGTCCTGGGGAGCAAGGCTCATACCCTACATGCAGGACATGGAGGTCCCACAGGGCCGCTGAATTTCCTTGGGGAGAGCTGCCGACAGAATCAGGATGCAAACCTCTGGCTCCTCTGCTATAGAGCTTGGCCTGGTTCCTGGTAGAACTACAGGGAGGCTCTGAAAACCACTGAGGCCTGGGCCCGGGTGAGAGCGGAGCAGAGAAAGGACTGCCCCGTGGCCCCCAGATGCCCTTGCACGGGTCCACGCAGGCCACACAGGCAAAGGCGGGAGGCAGAGCGCGTCTCATTCCTGGCAGGATGCCTCACAAGCATCCGAGCACAAGGGGCGGGAGCCTGGGAGGAGGTGCTGTCCCCTGTCTCGGTCATCTGGCCCTTTTGTCCCTGAGTTGTCCTTTCTGGTGTGCGGGATGGGGCTCATGGGGAGCTGGTAACTTGGCTCGCTCCTCTCTTCGCTGTCACTGTAGGAAATACGCTGTCTGACCAGCAGTGGCTCATCCTGTGAGGCAGGTCTTGACCTCATCTCACGTGTGTGCTGGACGGGAGTCTGACTCGACCGTAGAGATGAAGCCTAAATGATTTGTATTTAATTGTGGTTTTTACCTTTTATTTTGAAACCATTATCGATTTACAGAAAGTTGCAGAACGATGTCCTGCACCCAGTCCTGTGTCCCTTGCACCCAATTTCCCCCAATGATAACACCACATACAACTACAGGACAGCATCAAAGCCAAGACACTGATACAACCCACCAAACATCAGGTTTCACCAGTTTTACATACGCTTGTGTGTGCATGTGTGTGGTTCATGCAATTTTACCCCACGTGCAGATTTGTGTGACCACCACGATCGAGATTCAGAACCGTCCCGTGACCACGCGGCCCCTTCATGCTGTCCCTTTACAGCCTCACCACCGCCCCCATCCCCACCCCCGGCAACCCCAATCTTTTCTCCATCTCTATAATTGGGATAGTTCAAGAATGGTGTATACATGGACTCAGACAGTCTGTAACCCTTAGGGACTGGCTTCTCTATTCAGCAGCATTCCCTTGAGATCCTACCAGGCTGTTGCCTGTGTGGATAATTCATTGTTTTAGGTGCTGAGTCGTAGCCCACGGTGTGGACGTGCTGTGGTTTGCTTAATCATCCACCCATTAAGGGATGTCTGAGTTGTTTCCAGTTTGGGGCTATTATGTACAAAGCTTCTATGAATAGCCAAGTATAGGTTTTCATGTGAACATAAATTTTCATTTCTCTGTGTGGTTGCTGGGTTGTTGGTAGTTGCCTATTGAGTTCTATAAGAAACAACTGCCAAGTTCCTTCCCAGAGTGGCTGCCTGACGTCACGTTTTACTCTTGTCTGGCTCTGCTGCACGGCCAGGGCTGCGAATCACTGTTCTGCAAGCCTGACTGAGGCTTCCCACGAGCAACGGGACTGTCGGCGAATGGGTTGAGGTCTTCCCCTCTGTTTCTTCGAGGATAATTCCTGGGAATTCTTCCTGAGTCGTTCCCCAAGGACCAACGTGAGCTGTTTCCTCCGCCTTCCTAATGACTTACATGGGGTGCCCTCAGGTATGAGCTCAAGAAGACATGTCCACACTGGCATCACACGGGCTGCAGTTAATGCTGGGAAACTGGTCTAAGTGCAGCTGGCTGGGGAGTCAGACTGAGCTTGCAGCCAGGACAATTGCCTCTTTGACTCCTGCCACTCCTCTCTTGAGGGCTTGGAGTTTTTCTAGAGAATGGCAGCCTGAGCCCCACCCTGGAGCTCCCACAGGAGACCAAAGTCAAGGCAGTTTCTCCCCCAAGGGGCTGTGACTTCTGTGGGCTCCCTTTGGTGATCTGGGTACATCCACCACGTCTGTCCCAGCCACAGGGCAGGGCACAGGGCAGTGATTGCACTGGGAGGTCAGCAGGACTTCCTCCAACCCACTTCTGGAAGGCAGGTAAAAAGAGTCTGGGTCATGGTCTCCAAGGTGCTTTTCAAGTCCCCCCAAGATGGAGCTCTTGGCCCTGCTTAGGATTAGGGTCAGGGTTAGGCTAGGCTTAGGATCAGGGTCGGAGTCAGGGTTAAGGTAGGGGTGCCCTCCTCCCATCCTCAGCGAGCTGTCAGGCATCTGTCCCTCGTGTGGCCTTTGCCCGGGGGCTCAGGTGCACTGTCCCAAGGACAGCACCCACAGCTCAGAGGCTGCGTCTGCCCAGCAGAAAACCAAGATCCCAGCATCTCACTCTCCTCTCTTCCCAAAGCCCCCACACTTCCCCTGCACAAACCCTTCCCATGAACCCCATCGCCACCCGTTCCCACGCTCACTCCCTCTCCTCCAGAGAGCTCCCCAATCCCTCTCCGGGCATCACCGCCCCTCCACACACCCCCAGCCGGGGGGCTATCCAAAGGGCAAACTGGAAAAAGAAAAAAGGGAAACAAAAGCAAACAAAAGAATTCCCCTGACCCCCCAATACACACACACACACAAAAGAGCAGGCTTGTGGGAAGAGGAAGCTGCACCAGCACCTACCCCTGGGGGTGGGGGGGCCAGGCTCCCCCATTGTTCTCTCCCCAGGCAGGCCCGTGATGACAATCCCAGCCCGGACAGGTTGCAGCCCCCCCCCGCCCGCAGCCAGCACAGCCCCCCCCCTTCCCACCTCGGCCCCTGAGAAAGACGCCTCGCAGCAGCTGTCCTAGGCCCAGAAGTGGTTCCCACAGAAGGAGGAAGTAAAGGCTCACAAAGGCTGGGCTTTTCCCTGAGGAAGCAGCGGTGGCTTTTCAGTGACAGACTCCTGAAAGGATGAGGGACAGGGCAGGCTGGGGACCCAGGGGACCAGGCCAGGAGAGGAGCCGACTCTCGGAGGAAAGGAGGGCATTGTGAGCCCTTGTTTACGGGGCAGCCCTGACCTCGATGCTTGTCAACACCAGCCACACGCATTGTTGTGGAATCAGCCCATTCATAAGTTTATTTGGGGGGGGGGGGGTGTTTTTTATCGGCCTCCAGCCCCTCCCCCAACTGGCTCACGGTCAACATTGTAACCCGGATAAAAAGGCAAGATATCCTTCCCCTTTCCTGGAGCCAGCTTCCTACCCCGGCCTTGCAGGCTCTGGACTCTGTTAACCCTTAGGACAGCCAGAGGGCAGGGCTCTCCAACAACAACCACCCCACCCCCACCCCCACCCCCCGCCCCACACACCCAGCTCCTTGTTGATTGCTGCAGGCAGAAACCCAGGGTCCCAGGAAGGGCTTGGGAGAAAAGCAGTTTGGGATCACAGATTTAAAAGCTGGGATGTGGGGACAGGCTGCAGGGCAAGAGGATGGAGTGGTGGGGAATGGGGCTGTCCTAAAGAGGGCTGACATCTCATCAGCCACAGGACACATTTTCAAAGGAACAGTGACAAACCAGGGGGTGTGCCGGCGAGGGCTGCCAGCTGACGAAGGCCTGGATGTGGCACTGGGAGCTGGGCAGTCAAGTGGTTGTGGGAGGTCCGGGCTGGAGAGGACGGGGGGCCATGCCGGGGGTTCCCTGGTTATTGGGGCATCATGGAGTAAATTAAAGGGCCGAACCTGGACCAGGATGGAAGCTGCTCGAAGCCTAGTTCATGTCAATTGAGAATGCCCTCCATGTTGGAGGTGGGATGTGCTGCCCTGTGAAAGCCATGAACCCCTCTCTAGAAGTAGAGCCTGGGCATGGTGGGCGCCAGAAGGTACCCAGGTACCCCTGAGACCAGGTCTCACGGGGCCAGAGGTGAGCCTTACCCTGTGACCAGCTCAGGGCCGCACAGGGCCCTGCAACCAAAAGGCTGTCCCGTAGGAGCTTCGCGTTCCTTCCACACCGAGATCAAAGCTTGGAGGACATTTGGCTTCACCCTCTCACTCTGCTTGGCCTTCCTTTCTAACATCCAACATAGTTTGGCTCATTTCTTCCCTGATCTGGTCCCTCACACCCCACACCTCTCTCCTTGCATCCCTGGCTCCAGCTCAGGAAGTCACGGGGCTGCCCAAGCTCCCAGCCAGCTTGCTCCCACCTCGGGACATGCGTCTGCACCCACCCTCCACCTGTCTCGCTCACTCGTCCCACCTCCAGGCGGCCTCTTAGCCAAGACTCCATCAGGAACCACCTCCTTCCTGACTTGCCACCTCCCACCTGTTACCCCCACACCCTGTGCCTCCGTGAGGCTCCCATCTCCCTTTGTAACAGCTCACATGCCCCCAGGGAACCTGCCCCGATGTGTCCTCAGGGCTCCGAGGGGTTCCTGCCTCTGCAGCAGTGTATTACTTGCCCCCATAGATGTATCGTATCCCAGAGCTTCTGACATTTAGGTCTCTGCTCTGTAGTTGAAGTTCTCACTTCTGCTCATGTATTTGGGGGCCAGGACAGGTGTATAACTTGTTGACCTTGTGGGTGGTCCAAAGCCTACCATGGCCATCCATGGCCTTTTGGTTAGGGTCTCAGTCAGGCCTGTGTACAAGGGTAATGATATTTGTGACAGTGATAGAAGTGGGCTGAGTGGAGGTCAGGTCCACTTTGGGGAGATACACAGCACTTTGAGAGAAGTGGCCTAGCTGGGGTGGGGACGGATATATCGGGTTGGGATATTTAGGGATTACTGATGCCCAGAAAGGCTGCTAACCCTGACCCGAGGCCACACAAAGGGTAGCATAAGCAAAAGCCTTCCCAGGAATGCCAAGACCCCTTACAGGGAGCCAGCCTCTACTCCATAACCCCCTTGTACACATGATGCATGTTTATGCCTGTACACATGTGTACGCGTGCATGCATGTTTGTGTGTTTGTGTATGAGCACGCGCGTGTGTGCTTACATGCAGACATGTGTGTGCGTGCTCATGCATTGCAAGTGGCCGAGTACCACAGAGCAGTTGAGGAAAGGACTTGGGCCCGGTCGGAGTGTGGAGGCTGCAGTTCAGGCCACAAGGTTCTTTGCCACCAACTGGCCCAACACAGCAAGCACCCAGTTTTACCCAGGGGCGGTGGGGACACCCACTTTTCCCCACTGCCCACCCCTTCTTCAGTGGCTTTCTTTCCGCTCCCTGTGGGTCTGTTTGCTCCTCTCCAGGAGGCCACTGCTTTAGAGTGACAGGGACCGAAAGGATTTGAGAGAGGGGGTGTCTTCTGCCCAGGACCAATGCCAGGGGTCCCGAGAAGCCCTTCTACATGGCACACAGCTCTGGAGTTGAAACACACACTCCTTCAAGTTCCTTTGTGTTTCTCACTGTGGCAGACTGTGGAGGGCAAAACAACCCATCCTGCAGCCTGGCCGTGGGGCCTGGGAGCCAGAGAGACCAGGGCTGGGATCCTGGCTCAGCTACTTAGCAACTTGGAGCTTAGGGCAAAGTCTCTGACCCCCAGTTTCCTGAGATGTAGAATGGGGGTCTCAGCGCCTGCAGGGGAACTTTTGCAGTGATGGATGAAATAAATGCGGCCAAACACGGAACACAGTTCGAGGCGGCGTGGCAGCCCTTCCCCTCCCTCCCCCTCCACCTGGGGTCACGGAGGGCAGGCCTTAGACTCAGAGCATGCGTCTGCACCCACCCTCCACCTGTCTCGAGACATCTCTTTGTTCACCTGTCCCACCTCAAGGCTGCCTCTTAGCCAAGGCTCCAAAATCTGAGACTAAGACAAAGTTGAGTAACCAACGCGTCTTCCCTACTTTCTACTTCTAGTCGCCCCCAAACTAGCCAAATCCCAGATCAGAACTAAAAAGGCAGAGAGGCAGGCCCACCTGGACCCTTCTCAGAACCCATGGTGACCGAGGGTCCCCCAGGCTCCAGAGCTTCACCTCCCCGGGGGTCTGCAAACAGCAGCTCGGAGGTCACCAATGCCACCCCCCACCCCCGCCCTGCTTCTCACCCTCCCTGTCCCCCTACATCTACCCCACATACATTCATTCCTGAGACACTCATGTCCATTCCCTGCTTCCTGAGCCCTGGCCCACAGTGGAAAGCAAGCCCCACACCCACCCAGTCCTCCCAGAGCTGACGGCTCACACCCACTCCCCTCCCCCAGCTACAAGCAAGTGAGAAAAAGATGAACAACGAGAAAGGCCAGCTGCACACAAGCTGCCCCACATGGAGCCCATAGCCTCCCTGTCATTCCCAAAACACGTCTCCAATCCTAGACTCAGACACAGAAGGCAGCTGAGTCAGGATTTAGGCTCCGCTCCCAGCCCAGGCAGGGCCCCTCCTACCAGGAGATGGGAGAGAACTGGACTGCATGCCAGGAGGCAGGTCACGGCGACCCAGAAAAGAAAGCCATGATGTCCCTTGGCAAACCCACTTCCCGTGCTTGCGGCAGGCATGTGACAAAGACTCTCCTGACCAGACTTTACACAGGCCCCTCCGAGCCCTCTTCTCAACTTGGCCTCAACCTTGAGCTTCTGTCTGTCTTTTCAGAGTCTAGTTTTAGCAAGAGCCCTGCTAAGTCAGTTTAGAGAGGACCCTCCTCCCTGGGGACCCGATCACCCTCGACATCGGATCAAATTCCTCATCCCCACGGCCTCCCAGGTGATAACCCAACCCCCGGGCCTGCCTTCAGTGAGAGTCACCCTCTTAGATCATTTTAGCAAGAATCCCACTACTCTTTTTTTTTTTTATATTTATTTATTTGGTTGCCCTGGGTCTTAGTTGCGGCAGGCAGGCTCCCTTAGTTGCTGCAGGCGGGCTCCTTAGTTATGGCATAGAAACTCTTAGTTGCCGCAGGCATGTGGGATCTAGTTCCCTGACCAGGGATTGAACCTGGGCCCCTTGCATTGGGACCGTGGATTCTTAGCCACTGGACCAGCAGGGAAGTCCCAAGAATCCCACTACTCTTGATGTCTCCTCTTGATTTCCATCCACTGACTTTCCTCCCCCTAAACTGCTCCTTGGCTAGAAATCCCCACTTGTCCTTGTTGTATTCGAGGTTAAGCCCCATCTCTCTCCTACTGCAATAGCCTTGACTATCACGATAGTCCTGAAGTCTTAATAATCTTTCCTTTAACAGGTAATATTGAAAGCAAACAAGCAAACACAAACCTGTTCTGTAAGGTGCCTCTGTTGAATACAGAGGTTTGCTTCTGAGTTTTACCAGCTGATCAACCTCTGAGAAAAAGTCATGAGGATTATTTGCAATACACAGAGTTGTGGCCAGGTGGAAGATTCCAGGCTGTCGGATTTCTCTTTCAGGGACAAGAATCTAGAAATGAGGACAGACATCTCAGCAACTCCAGGCATCAGCCCTGGCTCTGACCTTCCCCGCCCCGCGCCACCCCCCCACACACACACACCTGGCACAATGGGACCCTCGCTCCATCGGAGGCTAGCAAAGCTGATGCCTCTTTATCGAAGATCTGACTCAGAAACGGAACCTGGGCTCATGGCCACCCTCTTCGTCTGACTGTCTCCATTCATTGGGGGGAGGGGGGGCGCTGCCCAAGGGCCTTTGTGGAAACTTTGGGGCTCCGGGTGTCTCTCGCCGGGGATGAGCAGGGCTAGTCTTGCCCCTTCTAAAGAGAGACTCCCCTCCATGGCTGCATCCAAGAGGAAGACTTCACTCATCACCATGTGCTGTTTGTACTCAGCACTTGGGAACTAAAAGAGACTCTAAGTATAGGCAGACCTCGGAGACACTGTGGGTTCGGTTCCAGACCACGGCAACAAAGTGAGGACCTCAATAAAGCCAGTCACACACGTGTTTTTAGTTTGCCACTGCATATACGAATTATGTTTAAACTATTGTGGTCTATTAGGTGTGCAATAGCATTATCTAGAAAAACAATGTCATACCTTAATTTAAAAATACTTTATTGCTAAAAAGAAAAACAAAACACTAAGCATCGCCTTCGGCAAGTCTTTTTGCAATAGTAACATCAAAGATCACTGGTCACAGATCACCATCACAGATACAATAATAACGAAAAAGTTTGAAGTATTGTGAGAATTACCAAAATGTGACACAGAGACACCAAGTGAGCAAATGCTGTTGGAAAAATGGTGCTGATAGACTTGCTTGAAGCAAGGTTGCCACAAACCTACAATTTGTAAAAAAAAAAAAAAAAAAAAAAAAAAGGCAGTATCTGTGAAGCACAATAAAGTGAGGTCTGCCTGTACATGGCCCACTCCTTCCTTTGACAGCTGGGACTGAAGCCTTGGGTAAGATGCTTCACCCAAGGCCAACCAGAAAAGGTTAGAATCTAGCACTGGAGTCTTTCCAATGAGCAGAATCCCACATGATCATTTCCAAAAAGACTCAAGGATGAATTTCACAGTTATTTTTCACCTTGGCAGTTGGGAGAAAACTACCCTCTAAAGTTTTCTTTGTGGGAGGAGGAAAAAATAAGAACCTGCAATTCATCAGGGAGTACAATTTTAAAAATAAGTCTCGGGACCAGTGCGTTTAATGCCTGCCCCGTGGGGATGCTGGGCCCATAACTCAGAAGCACAATGGCTTTTCTTGTTGTGAATGAGTGTGAAGTGCCAGCAGAGGAAATAGGAAGCCCCCAATGCGGTCTGAATGGACCTGTGAACAGGCATAATAAAAGTTGTCCTGGATTTCCGTTACCACCAGGTGTTTCCGCCCCCGGGGCTTCTATTCATTCGGGCTGGGGATGGCCGAGGTGCCAAATCTTCCCTGCGACCCTGGTCCACTCTCCTGACCTCAGCATCCACTAGGAGCCACTGGACTCCTGGGACTAGGTGATGGGCGAGTTTTCACTGCCAGGACCCCAATTCTGTGGCATTGGTTTTAGAGTAAAGGAGAGGAGTGGGAACGAGGAGGGGGTCATTACAGCACCTCTCCCCCCGCCAAAGTCTGGTAAGAGAAGCTCGTGAGAGGGAACCCAAGGGCACATGGAGACAGGTGGCCACAAGCTACTGGTAACAGACATGTCGAGGGACTCGGGGCCAGGAGCCAGAGGGTCCCATAGCAGGGAGGATTGGGGTTAGAGGCTGAGAAGGACACCCATCAGTGAGGGTGGTAGAGAGGTGTCCACACAAGGCACAGGCCCTTGGGAGCACCTGGAGGCCGGTGCCCCCCAGGCCACTCATTTGCCCGGGGACCTCGAGCCTGTCATTCCCTCTGAGCCTGCCCCTCAGCTCCCAAACAAGAAGGTTGGACGGAACACGCCGCCCACCTGGTGCTGCCTTCTGTGATCTGAAGTCAGACTGTAAGACAGGAACACCACTAACCAAAGGGAAAAGGAGACTGAGGTCTCAGATGCCCACATGACCAGGTGGGGTGCAGACAATTGAGGTCGGCCTGGTGTAAGAGGGGATGGTGGGGACAGGAGAGTTCCTACATGACACAGGCCACAGAACACACACCTGCCCGCTACCTGGAGGATCCCACCCAGAGCAGCCCTCCTGACACCAGATGCTGAGGAAGCTGCTGAGACGGCAAGGCTGCACTTTAACCATCTTAATCAAGCAGCTTCATAGAGATGCTACCACAGCAAGGAGGGGCTTTGTCATTCTGAAATGGGGACTGGGGGACTTATTCTCTCGAGGTAGAAATACATCATAAATGACTTGGCTCTTTACTCAGTAGATGGTTTACAACACACACCATCCAGTTGGACAAGAAGTCATGGACCAGCCAGCTGTGGCCCTGATCCTGTACTGGGAATCAGTCCCTTCTCCCTGATCACAAGTAGGAAGCCCCACCTCCTCCAGGAAGCCTGCTGTGACTGCCCAGCCCTGAGGGATCCCATGGGCACTAGAACATATTAGCTGGGATTATTCCTCTTTGGCAGCATCACTGTGGCAAGAGGAAGGTCCTCCAGCTGGAAACCCTGAGTCCTACCACTTCTAGCCTCTTGGTTCCATCCGTAGGACAGGAGGTGAGCCAGGCAGTAAACAGGGACTAGGAACCAACTGGGAGCAGAGCAGCCCTCTGGTTGCCAGGGTTTGGAGAGCAAGTTGTGACTATGGACAGTTCAGGTGTCTGATTGATGTCTTTATTAGTCACCTGAGGCCCTCGGTAATCAGTGATTAGAGTTATGCATCCATCATGGCATCCAGGATAATGTGCATCTTTGGTTCCCCCAGGTGACGACAGTGATGATGCTATGTCAGAGGTGATGTTGGTGAAACACAGATAAGAGCTTCAGAGTGACTACAGAGCTATATGCTTCTTGTACTGTATGTCTTATTTGGGGTCTGGTAACAATGTGGTGTAAGAAGGGTATATATTTTTCTGCAGGTAAAAGCTTTGAGGCTCATAGAAGCATGTGGGTCATATGTGCATCGAAGTTCTCCTAGCCTGTAAGTGGCAGAGACAATCTTTTCTTTCCCCAACCAAGAAATGCAGGTCTACAAAGCGCTGTCTACCGCAGCGGCATCACCCAGGACATGCTAAGTGGGCCAAATATTTTTGTCCACGCTGGGGAAATCTACTGGGCTCCGAAACACCCCCAGTGCTGGATGACTTTAGCTTTTCCTAAAACAAACATGGAAACCCTAGTCCTCCTCCACCTCCTCGGGAAGCTGAGTGGGCCCAGGGCCTCTGCCAGACCTTGAAGGATGGCGATACTGCCCTCCCTTCTCCATCCTTCAGTCTGCACACAGGTTCTGGGTGCTGGACCACTGGGCACAGAGCAGACGAAAGGTGTGGTAGGAAAAGAACTCCAAGTTGAAGGTCAAAGTCTGCATCAGCTCACAAGGCAACCATGTACTAGCTGTGTGGTCCTGGGTCAGCACCTTCCCCTCTGGCCCTAGTTCCCTCATCCATAAAGTGGGGGGATTAAACTTGATACTCTTTTGTATTTCTTCCAGTTTTATAATTGAGTCTACAATGGCTCCAGCACCTTTTGGGCTCCACTTGTACCTTCCAGAAGCCCACTCAGTGGAGGCTGCTATGATGCCGTCCTCTTACTTAAAAAAAAAAGTGTGAGAGCAGGAAGCCGGTGCTGCTACAGTGGAGAAGGTTTCTCCCATCTGCTCTTGCCGTCCAAATCCCAGCCACCCCCAGGTCAAGCCTCTGGTGTGAAACAGCCTCAGCCTGGCCTCCCCCTTCCCCCACCATCCCTGCGCCTCACACCCACCCCGGCCCCAGCTCCCCCTCCTATTCCAGGGCACTGCCTCCCTCACCCTTTCTACTGCCAAACCACATCACCTGTGGTTTTGCGATTTCCAATCTGAGCTCTGACTCTCACTTTCCAGAAAGCGCCACAGGCACAAACCAGGACAGCCCCGGCTTCCACCCCTTCCAGGATCCCCTAGGCTTGGAACTTACCTCGTGCTGGCCGTGGATTTCTTTCTGATGCTCATGATTTTTGTTAAGGGTGCGGCATGAAAGGTGGGGAGAGCTGGAGGGTTGGGATCAGCAGGGGTTCGTGCAGATGTCGTAATTTTGCACCTGGGTTTCTGACTTGGCTTGTGGTGGCTGCCAGGACTGCGAGGTGGCTGAATGAGCAACAAAACAACCACCTGCAGGGCCGAAAATTCAGTCATGGAATTGACTTGGAAGGAGGACAAGAATACAGTAACCAGCAAGACCACTGCTTTCATGCTGTAGGGCAGGGGAAGTAGACAGAAGCAGCATAGCTTCTCAGTCAGTTTGCGCTGCTCTAACAGATTATTGTGGACCTGGGGGCTTAAATAATAAATTTATTTTCCATTGTTCTAGAGGCTGGGAAGTGCAAGGTCAAGGTGCTTGCAGATCTCATGTCTGGTAGGAACCTGCTTCCTGGTTTGCAGACAGCTATCTTTTCAGGGGAAGCTCCCTTATCTTTTCTTATAATGGCACTAATTCCATCATGAGAGCCCCACCCTCATGACCTCATGACCTCCCAAAGGCCCCACCTCCTGATAACATCCCACTGGGGGTTAGGATTTTAGTATATGAATTTGGTGGGACATGAAGAAGCAAATAACTCATTACAATGGCAGAGTTGACAGGGAGCTCTGGCTTGACTTCTGCCAGGGCAGACAACAGAGTCAGTAGAGAAAGATCCACAACATTCTCTCTCTCCCTCCTCTCTCTCTCTCTGCCCCCCCACCCCTTGCCCTGTTCGTATTCTCCATAACAGCTATCAAGTTATCACCAGCTGAAAAGATCTTGTTTGCTATTCCTTCACTGTTTCACTTTCTGCTTCTTCTCCATGAGAGCTTGCCCTTGTTCTCTGTGTTCCTGGAGCCTAGACGGGTACCAGTTGGCACTCAAATGATTTGAGTGATTTCTTCATTAGAAATAAACCCTTGTTATTGTGGACAGAGGATGTCACCTGCCATGTCAGTAAATAAAGGATGTTGTGGCCATCAAGCCATCAAGCACTGTGTACTCTGAGGGGGTTCTGAAAGGAGAGAAAGCAGGATATGGGCCCTAGATAGTTAGGGTGCATACCAAAGGAAAGATTTCAGTGAGCCCAGACCCTTGCATCTTCCCATACTCAGAAAAGCACTAAAATCATTAACTTGAGATGTCTGGTTTTTCTTTAATTAACAATAATCTTTTGATGTTCTGACAACCTGGGTTTTTTTTTTTATTGTTGTTGTTTGCAAAAACTCCTATATATCTTGGCTCCTTCCTTACTTCTTCAGAACAGCCTCTCAGAGCTATCTGAGTGGCTGTCTCCCCCGGGCTAAGTCCTCAGTATGTCCACTGGATAAAACATAATTCTCAACTTTTAGGTTGTATATTTTTTCAGTCAATGTTGTGGAGCCCTATACCAAAGTCATGAGACAAAATTCCAGAGTTATCTCAACCCCCATAGCAATCTGTGACTCATGACTTGGGCTAGCCGAATAACCCAACCCCGTATTAGGGAAGGTATTCACTATATAGGACCCCAGCCTATTATCTAATGACACCTTTTACCTTATGGCGCACTGACCAATCGATCAACACCATTTTCTTAGCAGGAATTTCCCTTGTCTTGGGGTTATAAAAAAGTTGGCTGTGAGCCCACCAGAGGGTCGGCTCTCCCTGATCTGCCAGGAAGTCGTCCCACTGCTTTACAGTGTCCCTTCTCTCTAATAAATTCTATCTTCCTTACATTCTGCCTCGTGTCTGGAAATTCTTTTCCAGCCCACGCTTGGACCACGATAAACGTTATCATTATCCCCTAGATGAAACGGAGGCTCAGAGAGGTTGTTCTGTGTCCATGACACACAGCTAGTAGCAGAGGCAAAACCCCATCCCAGGTCCTGGGATCTCTAGCTGAGGAACCATGTCATGCATCGTGAGACTTGCTTCACCGTGCCTGAAGGCAGTGACAAGCCCAAATCAGATGTCTTCTCCTGGAAGCTTTCTCAGCTCTCCTGAGCCCCAAAGAGCCAAGGAGGTTGCAGCAGCCTTGTGGTTTAGTCTGCACCAAGATGCCCTGCATTTTAGGTAGGGGATCACCATCTCGTTTTCTTCTCGACTTTGGTATCCAGTTCAATCAATGTTTGTTGAGGTCAATGAACACAGATGGGGTGCTGGACAGATTTCACTCAGCTGAGCCCAGCTGTGGTTGGTCACTGACCCTCCCTGAGAGTCAGCACCTGGTCCCCAGCACCACGGTCCCAGACAGGCTCAGACTCTGTAGGCAACTGAACCCCGTCCTCCTCTCCTTCTGCTGGGGCCCCTCCTGCCCAGCAGTTTCCTCATGCAGGGGTCCTGGGCTGGTCCACCCTGGGCCTGTTTCCCTAGACAACAAAACTCCCACGTTTCTGCAGGCCAGAGGCAAAGTCAATGCCTGCTCTGAGGGAGGTATACAGAGACTTCCTTTCTCCAGGTTGCTCTCTTTTCCCAGAGTAGAGGCTGGAGATTGTTTGCTGGGGTCCAGTCAGGGCCCCAACTTTCACATGCCAGGCTTGGGAGCAGAACTGGGTGAAAGCATCCAGCTGAGGGGACAATCCCCTTCTCTGCCAGCCTCTCCCTCCAGCCTGTTCCATGTACCCGGGCACCATGTCCCTGGGCCACCCAGACTGTCTACCTGCTGCTCCTCACAGATCCTTCTCTAGATCCCTGTACTTCTCTGACTGGGCCTGCACCCTTCCTCATCTCCCACCTCCTTTCCGTCACTCAGCCGGACAGTGGGAACCCACTCAGGCCACACAAAAGCCACGGTTACTGATGCACGTTGAGTCAGGGCTGGGCTCCTGTCTGAGGGTCCGTCTCACCCTCCATCAACCGAGGCAGAGTGGCCTCATGGGAACAGCTATCCGGCCTGGGTTCTCATGCAGCTTCACACACAACAGCCAGGGGCTGAAATTCTCTGAGTCCCAATTTGGCCAACTTTCACATAGAAATAGCCATCCATACCTCAGTCGGTTGTTACAAGAACTAGTGGGGAAATGCCAGGCTAGAGAGAGCTTTCTGAGTGCAGAGTCTTCTGGAAATTCCCTGGCTGTCCAGTGGTGATGGCCCAGCACTTTCACTGCCAAGGGCATGGGTTCAATCCCTGGTTGGGGAACTAAGATTTCACATTCTGGGCGGCGTAGCCAAAAAAAAAAAAACAATGCAGAATCTTTTTCTGAAAATGGAAATAGTAATTCCTACCTTGCAAGGTGGGGTGAGGATTACAGGGGGAGATGCGTACACAGGAGGGTCTCAATAAATGACAGCTACTGTCATCGGTAAAGACAGCAAACAGCAGATGCTGTCATTAACCAGCATCGTGGCTTCTCTCAAAGTTACACCCCCCACCGCCCCCACCCCCCCACCCCACCCCCACGAACACCCAAGGGCATGACCCTATTCCCTGTGCTTCCTGCCTGGAGCAGGTGGGGGAGAGAAACTCAGAGAGCTTCGGCACCTTGAACTTGGCAACCCACGTGCTCCTCATGGGAAGGTAGGGTTTAGGAGAAGGAGCCTTGATTTTGGAGTCTGATGGTTCTGGTTTGAAATCTATATTTCACCCCTTGAGCAGTGTAACCTTGGGCAAGTTAGTGAATCCTGCTGACCCTCCATTTCCCTGTTTTCAAAGCAGGGTCCTAAGGAAAGGTTTTGCAAAGGAACCATCATGTGAATTAAACCTGGAGGGGCGTGTAAGATTGGGACAAATGGAGAGGAGAGAGGCCGGGGTGCAGGCAGGCTGGGGAGATGGGGGAGGGGGACAGACAGCGGCCTTGCTGGTCAGAGGGCCGGGGAAGCCAGATCACGGAGGTCTTGGCCACAAGGTGGGCAGGGCTCTCCTCTGTAGCAAAAGGGGACCACGGAAGTCTCGAAGGACAAGGAGGCTCCATGTCGAGCCTCTTGACCTGTGTTGGACGTGACCTCATGACACTGCAGGTTGTGCTATGGTTTTTGGAAGCCAGAGACCTGCCTGCACTTGCCCTGGGGGGTCCATTCTCGGCAGCAGAAGCAGGGAGCCCGGGGTTGTCTCGTGCTCCTTCACGCCTGTCTACAGGTTTGTTGGTGTAGCTTGAATGTGAACTTGGCTACTGGGATTTTTTCCTCATCATTCCTCCCATGTTGTCAATGCCAAGGAAAGCAGAGAAAGGCAGGCGCAGTCAATGAAAGATGTGCCCCATGGGAACGTGCAGGAATGGGTGTGAAGAGTAAGCAAGTGGACCCCTTAGTCAGGGGAGAAACACACGGTCTGGGCGTTCTGAGACATGGGTGCTGAGGGCCACAGGGTGAGAGGAGGCTGGGCCAGAGGTCTGGCTGAGCCAGAGGGCCAGGGGCTTCCTTGGTCAAGACCAGGCTGAGCCTAAGACTGTGGGATCAGCCACAGTGTGTGCTAGAAAGAGCCCCAGACCTGGGCTCCAGCAATTCAGAGCCAGATTCTGTTCTGGTTCCTCGACTGATTAGCGTGGAATCAGGGGGCAACACGACACCTGCATGAGCTTTAACCTGCTGCTCCTCATAGTAAGAGCATCGGCAACCTTCTCAGGGCTGTTAGGAAAAACACATGGATGCAGCCAGGGGCCTCCATCGAGGGCACTGGATTTACACACCTGACACGAATGCCACAGAAAACTGGGATCCAAGGTGTGTGGTTGGCAGAGCAAGACAGATGAAACAGGTGTGGACTCCAGGTGCCCCAGTCCCGAACCCCATAAGGAAAGAAAATCTGGGACTGTGACTCCCGGTTCAAGGCTAGAACCTCCAAGTCACAGAGCTGGTTGTGGTCAACGAGGAGCAGGAAGCTGGGGTCCAGCAAATAACCTGTTTTTTTTTTGGCAGGGGGTGGAGGGGTAGACAGAGAGGCTTTCTTTTCCTCGGGCCTCTTGATCAGGCCACTTCTTATTATTCCACATGATTGAAGGCAGCTGATTTCTCCACCATGGATACATGTGGACCATCATGGGCCACACCAAACTCACCTCCTTTGAGACTGGAAGCAGTACAGATTTTCTTTTTTAAAACAAATGTTTTATTCTTTGGCCACGCCGTGCAGCATGTGGGATCTTAGTTCCCCAACCAAAGATTGAACCCGTGTCCCCTGCACTGGACCGCCAGGGAAGCCCCAAGCACAGATCTTGCTTTACTCCCAAGGACTTAATGGGAACACAGATTTCAGTCTGAGCTCACAGCCGCTGAACAGTAGTATCTAATATGAGTTCGAAATCACCAGCTGTAGTGAATACAGACAAAATAACACTCATCCCTGGCATCGCTGGATACAGTGTCATGTGTAAGTGGACTCAGCTTTGGAGAGATTTGGTGGAGCCAGAACTAGGCTTGGAGTCAAAGGGCCTGATGGCACCCTGATTACAGGACACCCTGGATCCATGGTTCTGGGTAAGGTACTTAGTCCTGTGGGCAATGGTTCTTCTCACTTGCAAAATGGGACAATGGGATGCTATGAGCGTAGGGAAGTTGTCTACAGTTGAATGGGATATGGAGCATTAGAAATGGGAGATGCTATACTCTTTGAGTTCTGGGATTGATTTCCTTGGCCTAAAGACGGTCTTGCTCAAAGCTGTTATTGGTGTTGTCCCCTTCCCCCCACCCCCACTCTCCCTAGTGGTAGGGAAGGGGAGCTGCCTGGGTGAAGTACGGCAGCAGGTCACAGGCTTCTCCTGGCCCAGACCAGGCCCTGTTTGTGGGCAGGGATTGGAGGGAGTGTCCAGGGAGCTGGGTGCCCTTCCTTCCACTGTGGGCAGAAAGCCGGCTTTCTGGGATCGAGTCAGATGGATGCTGCGGGAAGCAGGACACGCTCAGAAAGCCAGGGTTCTCACTCCAGCCCTGCGTTCACCTGTTCTGAGGCCTTGGGCAAGTCACACCCTCTCTCTGAGCCTCTGTTTTTGGCCTGGAATGATCTCTAAGATCCTTGCCAGCTCTGAAAAGTAAACCACTGCCCTTCAAAAACTCCCAATGTAACCCCTTTGCTCTTAGAGCTCAGAATTGAATGCTACGGCAAGAAAAATGATTAGTGTTTGTCTGCCTCTGTGTCCCAATAAATAATTCCAAGAGTCCTCATCACCCCAGGCTAGCCTCCTGACACCGCAATGTCCAGCCTAGGCCCTGGCACTGCCCCATGCTGCCCTCTGACCTCCAGGCCCGTCTGACCAGCTTTCTCTTCCCAAACAATGAGATTGAGGCATGGGAGAAAACCCTGGTGTGACCTCAGATCTCCCTCCCAGGCTATGTCCACACTGATAGGGTCTCCCCTGATGCAATGTCCCCACTTAACGATGCAACCCCAACTTTTAGTTTAACCCAAAGAATTGAGTCATGTGGTGGTTACTTCCTTTCAGAAAGAAGTTGGCGGGTACGTGAAAGATTCGGGGTCAGCAAGGCCTTCTAGGCCCTTCTGGTCAGACACCTGGGTGATCACCAGTCCACCTGGCCAGAGAGACTAAGTCGTTCACTGTGTTAGTTTGATGACACCCAGGGTAGGTTAACTAGGTGGACATGTGTTGAATAAGGGCTGATGGGAAGGGTCCCTTCAGGATAGAGCTATTTGGGGGTCGGAGGAGTTCTCATTGCCCCCAGTCAGGCAATTGCCAAGGGGCTGAGCCCAGTGCTCAGACACTTTATAAAACAGCCAGTTTTGCTGTCTCTTCTTCCGTAATCCGAAGGCAGTGTCATCTGTGCAGCTTTCAGAGGAAACAGAGCAGAGTAGTCTGGACACATCGTGGTGATGGCCCTTTACAGATGGGCAAGCTAAGACCCGGATTCAAGCCCCGGCTTGGACCCGCTCCCTCCCACGAGCGACAAGACAGGAGCAGGACACCAGTCTCCACGCCGGCAAAGACAGGGGACACCTGTCCTGGCGCAGTGCCCAGGCAGGCCTCCAGGGGGTCACCCGGGGAGCCAGTCACAGGGCTCCCGGCCAGCCGCCTATAAATAGCGTTGGGTCTGCGTGTGCGCGCGCCCGCCCGGCGCCGCGTACAGGGCGGCGTGCGCGAGCCCGGGGCGCAGTGACGGGGGGGCTGTGCAGCAGGAGAGGGCTTGTGTTCGCGGGTGCGGCGTGGGCGGGCGCCAGCCCTTTCCCCCGAGCCATCCCATCTTGGCTATTGTGCCCATGATGGCTGATGGTTATCTTGGGTGTTTATCCAGTTGCTGCATAGATTGACTTTCTGAATGTCAGGGTTGGGCTGTTTCCATAACAGGAAGCTGCTTGCTGTCTTACTGTTTTAGAAACTCCAGTCTACACAATAGAATCCCAACAAAACCCTAAACACTCCATTTGCCAGGGGAACCTCATTGAATCCAGCTCTTATTGTTTCTGTTATAGGCTGAATCCTGTATTTACAGTCAGGGGTGTGTGTGTGGGGGGTGGGGAGTGTTGGGTGTGTGTGTGTGTGTGTGTGTGTGTGTGTGTGTGTGTATGCACACGCATGCACAGGATGTTAAGGCTGGCTTTTCACTTTCCAAGTTCTCCACCTGAACCTTGGCGTAGATGAAGGTGCCAAGATTCCCCAGATGGAAACCTACTGAAATTGGGGGAGGGGAAACGAACAGGGCCTTGTCCCTGGAGAGTTTCCTCCAGGTTCTCCTTGGGGCCTTGCCTTCAGAAGGAAGTTGGCGTCTGTGTTTTCATACCGAGGCACAAACAGTAGAACAAACGCTCAAGTCAACGTTGACCCAGGCGCCACGACCCCTATGGAGGAAATGGGAGATCAAAGGGAGTCACTCAGCCCTGTTTCTGTCTGTCACTATTATTTATTATCTTCTGAGGTGTTTCCCAGGCCCAGAGGAGTTTTCAAGAACCTCTCTAGGCACTTGGTTAAGTATCATGGATTCATCTTTGATTTTATCAAGTCTCCCCTCCCGTCTTCAGCAGCCAAGAAGCTTAGAGATGCAGTCTGAGATCTCCATGGGGAGTGGCCACCTTCACGACAGAGCTTTGGCACATCAGAGAATCGTGTGTTTAGAGTTTGACTGGGAGCTCCTGGAGGGCACAGGCCTCCTGAGCCAAGTTCCTGGCGGGGGAAGTGCCACCTTGAACTTTTAAGGACCCTATGAGCTTGCAGACCATTGGGATGTAATTCTAGATGGAGAACAGCCCTGGGTCCCTTGGGGTAGGATCTCCTGGTTATATTTAAACCTTGAAAATGTAAACATAGATGGGTTTAGGCATGATGCCTCATGTAACCACTGAAGCCAGTGAAACATCTTGTCAAATCATCACCAGTGGTTAAGGGAGCATGTGCACAATGGTCCTTCCACAGGGCGTTAGGGCTTTCCTTAATATCCTCCATCCTCATCCTGGGAAGAAGCAGGTGAACCCTGGATTCAGATGTTAAAGCACAGGCTGCAGAGAGGCTAGTAGATGTGTCAGCATACAGAGGCCATCTGCATTAGACAGACATGGCTGGGACCCTTTCTTGGCTTCACGGTGCAACTCATCTCCCCAGAAGGAGCCCAGCAGAAGCTTGAGGGAGAGAGAAGTGGGGTTGGTGGGTCCGGGAGAGGGCTGGCAGATACTGTAGATGTCATCGAGTTAATCCGATTCTTCACTTTACAGGCAATGAGAGAGAGGATGAGAAAGTCAAGCAGCATGCCTGGGCTCAAGCTGCTGGTTACTGGCAGAGCATCAGGGGAGGCTGGCCTGCCCCCCCAGGCCCCCAGCCCCCAGGGAGGGGCAGCGGGGAGAGTGAGCATTTCCCCCCAAACCCAGGTGAGAAGGAAGTGGCAGCCACACCACCCAGACAGCCCAGGCACCAGAGTGTGGACACTGGGCTTTGTCTCAAGTGGCTGAGCCCAGGTGATCCTAGATCACCACCCACATAGTCATGGCCAAACATCTTTAGAAGAAAATTAAGGTTTCCTGGGGGAGATGTTTCAAGTCACATAAAGCACGGGAGCCAATGGTCTTGACCTCTCTTAAGTAAACTCAGAGGTCCCAGGTGGAGAAATGTACTCTTGATTCTTAAAACAACCTCTGAATTGATAAAGACTTCCTTTCTGTTTGCAAAGAACTGATCTGGTGAGATAAGACACCAGCCAATCTATCAGAACCAAAGAAGTAGAGAAATGATTTGTTTTTTTTTTTAAATTACCCAAACAAATGTGACTATTCTTCTGTCGTGGTGCTGATAGAGTTCTAAGGTCCATGTAGTCCAACAGCAACCCAATGCTGGAATCTAAATCTGAGACTAAAACTTCTGTTTTGGTTGAAGACTCTTGGTGTCTTATGGACCATCATTCCCTCCTTTTTCTGCTGCCTTGAGGGTTCCCTATAGACAGAACCTCAGAGAGAACCATTGCCCTATGAGCTGTCATGAAAGCTGTTTAGCAGTAGAGGGTGCTGTTTACTTAAAATCCAAGCATGAGCCTTGGATAAGAGAGAGAATTCTGATGAAGTAAAAGTGGCCATCTAGCTGCCTCTCCATCTCCTCCAAACCATGTTCAAACCAGCCCAAGAGATGGGAAGGTCGTAAGTCCACAAAGAGCTCCTGGTCTTACTTGGGGACTCAGTAACTGTCCTCCTTGTCCACAAGCCCTTAAACCAACCTGCACCCATTGTGTTACATTTCCTCTTGTTCTGTTCCACTGACTTTGAACCTCGTGTCCATATTGCTGCAGAATGAATTGCTTCCCTGAGATGCCTTCCCTCTATTATTCTTGTTTGCCCAGCATTCGCTACCATGGTAACGTCCCTGGGGTGGGGCACAGAGTAGGGTTGGGACAGCACAAATTGAACTTAATTTGAACATTGCAGATTAAATTTAACACTTTAGTTGCTTCTGTGTAGTTAAACATTGTCAATTGTCCTGGTGTGGAAATGGCTTCCAGGCACAGTCCAATGACCCACCAGTGCCACGAGATGAAGGTGCAAGGCTGGAAGTCGTGCATCAGTGGAAACATGTCTTAGGGCTCCCAGCACTGGAAGTATGTCCCCAGCAGAGGATAAACAAATATACAGTCAGAAGCTTGTCTGGATTATTATCCTGGTTTCCTGATATTCCTGTTTTTCATCTTTTAAAAATCTGCTACTTGGCAAAACTATAGAGAAAGCAAAAAGATCAGTGGTCACCGGAGGTTGGGGAAGGGAGGGTTGAACAGGCAGAGCACAGAGGATTTTTAGGGCAGTGGAACCACTTTATGATACTCTAATGGTGGAGACATATCATTGTACATTGTCCAAATCCATGGAGTTTACAACACAGAGGCTGAACCTTCATGTAAACTATGCTGATTATGAGGTGTTAATGCAGGGTCATCAATTGTAACACATGCACCACTGCAGTGAGGGATGTTGATGGTGGGGAAGGCTGTGCATGTGTGGGAGCAGGGGACTCATGGGAATCTCTGTACCTGCTTCTCTATTTTGCTGTGAATCTAGAACTGCTCTCAAAAATAGTCTATTAAAAATTTGCAATTTGTTGTAATTCATTTACTCACTCCAAATAAATATTCACCTATAAGCCTAGTTACGCATTTGCAACCTTATATTCTGTTTTTTAAGAAGCCCCCAGTTTGTTGAGGTCCCCACAAAACCTGGGTCTGCCCTGTTCATAGATCATAAATCCTTGCTGTTGTATTATCTCATGCTTAACACTATGTCACTTTTGCACTTGGATTATAAATGTCTTGATGATGAAAAAGTATCTACTATGTCCTGTACTCAGTACATGAAGTTAAACTGTTCATTGGCTGGAGTTAATGGACACCTCTCATGTTCCCCTTTGGCTGTTATCTGTGGGAACTGTGCTACTGGCTTGTTGAGTGTAGAGAATTCTGTCCTAAGATCTCTGGTCACCTGGAGGTGTCTTGAGCTAAAACAGGGGATCACAGGAAGCATATAATTATCTATGTTAATAGAAGCAAAGAGCAAAGAGTAAACTACCCAAGCCAGAGAATTGCGTTCCTGGTGCAGTGAACCAGGTGACAGTCATCCCTTCTCCATGCTCCCACCACTAGTAATGACTCTGAGAGACATTACCTCGCAGACTGAGAGACATTACCTCTTTTTGTTTCTAGAAGTTCCCAAGTCCACTCCTCCTGGAAGGCAAAATTAGTGACCATTGTATCTCGTTTTCTCCAAGATCCTGTTTGGCTAGCGTGAAAGAAATGAGGCTTTTCAACAGCAAAGATTCATGACAGTGAATCGTTCTTCACAGAAAAGCCACATTTCCGATTCTCCCAGAGCAGATACAGAAGAGTGGAAGATAAACTGAGGATGCATCTTGTCTGGTCATTCTTGCAGGGACCATCCCTGAAAGACACACCTGTCATATCAGCACTTGCCAGCAGAGGGCGAGGCATCCCCGCAAGTGGGAACGGAGTTGGCCACACTGCCCGGGTTTTTCCCTTAGTCCATGCGGATTACTAGGCTGGCTTTGCTGCCCGCTTTCCCATCTGCACCCACACGCCCTGATGAGGAGGCTCCACTGCAGAAGGCTGCAAAGAGCCCTGGGCCCAAATGTCTGATCCGGGCTGTTCTGGGGGCCTCAGCCTTGGGACATCCCTGTGCCCTGGAGGGCCATCTCCAGCCTGCAGGTCTCCTAGAGGATTCTGGGAAAGATGACCCAGAGAAACTCTGGGGAATGAGAAAGACTCAAAGTTCCCCCGTCCCCTATTCCCAATCCTGCCTGAACACCCCAACGACCTCCCTGCAGCGTTCTGGGCCCCACAAGGGGTCTGATGTAGGGGTGCCAGATAAAATACAGGGAGATCAATTCAATTTGAATTTCAGATAAACAAAGAATAATGTTTTAGTATAAGTCTGTCCCAAATATTGCAGGGAACACACTGATATTTTACAAATCTTTCTTTATCTGAAATTCGAATTGAGTTGGGTATCCTTTCTTTTTATTTACTAAATCTGTGCCACCCCAGCTCTCCTGAGATGCCTAGAATGTTCTAGCCCAGTACAGACCAAAAGCAAGATTCCTTCTCCCTTCCCCCAGCCCGTTTTTCCTGCAAAAACTCTGGATAGGATCTGCTTTATTAGGCCTGCTCTAATCTAAACCACTCACTTCACACACTTCCATTTCCTTGGCCTTATTTGGTCTTGTCAAGAAAACAGGCAGGGGATTTCCCTGGTGGTCCAGCGGTTAAGACTTTGCTTTCCAATGCAGGGAGTGCAGGTTTGATCCCTGGTCAGGGAGCTAAGATCCCACATGCCTCGCAGACAAAAAACCAAAACATAAAACAGAAGCAATATGGTAACAAGTCCAATAAAGGCTTTTAAAAATGGTCTACATCAAAAAAAAAAAAAAAAAAAAAGGGAAAGAAAACAGGCAGGCCTGCACCTGAAGAGAAGGAAACAGAGACTCAGGGATTCTGACTGTGCAGAGCATCAGCCTTGATGGAGCGGCTTGGAGAGGCTGCTCGCACCTCCAGATATCACAGCTGGAAGGGGGAGGAGGGGGTCTGGGTGCAGAGTCTCCCGCCCCTCCTCCCAAGCACTGAGAACCAAGACCCCCAATGAGAGCATGGCCAGGTGCCGTGAAACCCACCATGGGCTCTGGGACACGCCTGGGGGCCCCAACTGTGCAGGCAGCCCTGCCAGCAGGACACCTGGGCCCCGTCCGCTGGCCTCTGCCGTGGCCTCAGCTGCAGCCACGCCTTCCTGTGCAGCCGCTGCAGCGTGGAGGATGCTGATAACAGGGACAATGAGCAGAGGAAAAGTGGCAGGAGTGGGACAATGAGCCGGGGCTGCGGGGACTCTCCCAGGCCAGGCGGGACGGAGGAAGGATCTGCAGGTCCCAGGGGCCAGGCTGGAGACTGCTGCGTGGCGGGGCTGTGACGGGGGAGCCCAGGGCTCAGGGAAGGAGCTGGAGGGGGCGGCCTCCGCATTTCTCCAACCCCCCGAGAGACCCCTCTCTCTCTGTGGGTGGGGCAGGGGCAGACAGGGAATCATTATGCCAGGAAGGGACCATCCAGCCTTCCCCAGGCAGCAGAGCAAGCATCTCACAGCTGGAGCGAGGAGAGATTGGCTCCCAGGATGACCTCGGCTCTGACCCCTGGAGGCCTGTGACCTCTAACTCACTCTCCTGCTCTCTGGCCCGTCCCATGCCCGGCAGGAGGGCTCTTCAACTGCCCCAGGCATGCAGTGCAGCTGGGTGCTCATGCAGGACACCCTGGTAGACCTGCCAATCCCACAGGTAGACCAGCCATCGGGGCAGCAGATAGACAAAGACCTTGGGGCTTGGCCAAACATGAGACCAAGTTGTCTCGGTGGCTGAGTGCCTGCAGGTACTGACCAAGTCATCCCAAGGGGAGCTGCCTCTGCTCTTAGCCAGGTGTGGCTGCTGAGACATTCCAGGTGCAATTGTCACTTTATTGCTCGTGGCATGTGATAGGTATGGAGCAGTGTCTAGACTATATGATCAAATCTCCCCAGGCCAGATCTGGAGACCCCAGGAGGAATGGCCCAGGGGATAAAAGATACACCTTGAGAATATTTGTCTTTTTCCTAAATCCAGACGGAGTGTATGTCTATTTATTCATTGCTTAGTCTGGCCTTATACTGAAAAGGATGACAATCTATAAGATGCAGACAACATAACAGGATAAAACAAAATGAAGAAAGTTGAGGGAAAAAGAAAACAAGGAGGGGAGGTTAAGTAGAGCCAGGAGAGAGGGTGAGGGTACAACAGTGCCTGCCGTGAGGTCCCCCATGGGCGAGGGGTGCAGCCGCCACCAGGAGGGAGAAACACCATCGGTCACAGGTTGTTTGGGAGGAACCAACACAACAACAAAAACACCAAAATGTTATTTTTGATACTAAAACCAAAAACCAAGCCTTGCCCAAAGGCCTCATGGAGAGAACTCAGAGTGGGGCACTGGAACCTTCCTGGGCTCCAGGACCGTGCTTCCCAGAGCTTCTCCCAGGGTCCAACAAGGGCCAGTCGTGAAAGGCCCTACAAGGAGGCCGCTGAGACTGGGTCTGTGCACCCTGCCGTCAGCTGTTTCAGCTGAAGTGTTAATGGAAAATTCTAAGAGGTAGATGCTAGAGGATGGAGAGAAGTGACGTGTGGCCCTGCCCCCAGGTAGCTCTCCACTGGCCAGTTTGTCTTGGTTGAACTCTGGCTAGAGATGGGGTAGCCCGGAGGAGGTGTTCCTCCAGGGCCACACCTGTGCCAGTTCCTGGTTGACGGCAGGCACTTCTGTTAAGCTGTGTGCCTGGGCGGGGCTGCCATCCTCTTGTGAAAGATGAGATGTTTGGGAGGCCCTTCCCCCGCTCCACCACGGAGGTTACAGAGGCCAAGGCCCCAGGTCAAATTGGGCCTGGCCTGATGCAAGATCTGCCTGGTCATGAGCAGGTGATGTGGCTTTGACCCACCCAAGCCCACCCCCCAACACCTCCCCTCACCAACATCTGCATTTGTGGGTGAAACTCATTTCACCCTAGACACATCATCTACATTGCGGAAGGGCAGCATCCTTGCTGGCAGGAGGCAGGGCCCCTCCTCAAGGGTCCACCCCCCTACCCCTGGCCTGGCCCAGGAACTGCACGGACGGCTGTGATCAGAGAAGTGTGGGTCAGTCCCCAACTCAGCCTTAGGGGCGAATCACGGATCCCAAACACTGCGCTGTCTCAGTTTAGAAGGACTCCAGCACATTCTTCAAGTTGGGGCCAGGATACCTTTGCACTGGCCCCCACTTTTCCAGCAGGGCCAGCTGCCTCTCCGTGGGTCAGCTCGGTCAGTTCCCACCGGTTTCCTCGTCCACACAATCGAGTGAGCTCCCTGTTAGGGACTGTTTTGTCAGCACTTGGCATGCAATCAACAGAGGTGACACCAATTACTTGTGTCACAGCTTCTGGAGAAGACGGAGATGTATGAAATCCAGCATGGGGGCCATCCATCAAGGCCTAAGAGGGGCCATGGGTCTGGCTCGGTGACAGGAGGCTGAGGGGAGCCAGGGCCTCTCAGGACAGCTGGTTGGCAAAGTGCATTCCATTATCAGGGCTGATGCTTCAGCAGCGGGGCTTAGCCAGGGTGATGGAGGGACCAGGCCTTTCGGAGCCAGGTGTCCAGACCAAAACGCCCATCCTCCCTCATGTGCCTGTGTCTGGTCAAGCTGGACCCTCCCTGCCTCCTAAGCCTCTGGGCTTTTGACCATTCTCTCTCCTCCCCTGGAATCTCCCCAGCCTGGCTCCCAACGCGTCCCATCAAAGCCTAGCTCTTTTGTCACAGTGCTGATCAAATGTGTTCTCTTTTGTGAAACCTTCCCCAGTTTACTCCCTTCCAGTGGAAATGTGCTTTCTCTCCTCTGGCTGAACTCCAGGAGCCTCTGAACCCCCTGAGACAAATCATTTCCAACCTGTCCCAAGAAAAACTAATTTATTAAATACTCACTATGGCACGTCCACAGTTACTATACCATTTAATTCTCATAGCCACTTAGGTGGGCATTAGGCCCATTTTGATAGATGGGTAAACTGAGGCTCAGAGCTATTGGTACCTTGCCCAGACCACACAGTTGATAGGTAGGGTGTGGCAGATGGGCAAACTGTGGGTACAAAGGAAGGCATGACAGAGGGGTCTGCCAGTGGAGCCTTCTGGATCTGCTGATGTGCCCCTGGGGACCCTGTGCTAGATGGAGCCCTCCCTCAGGACACAGGGAGGCTGAGATGGTCCGTCCTGGGAAGTCCCACCAGCTGCAGGAGGATGCTGGTCTTGCAGGAGAGACTGCCAGGGCTGGGGGAGGTCAGCACACATCTGCTGGTTGTGGGGCCCCACCTCCTTTCTGGCTGCTGGGGCCCGGCTTCCAGACCCCCCTGCAGAGTCAACTCGGGATGTCCCTCAGGCCTAGGGAATTCGAGTCCTTCTTGTAAAATGTGATGCCCAGCTGAGAGCTGCTCACAGTGAGCATGGTTTGCACCAAACCCCAAGATATTCTAGGGAAAGAAACTTCCTGCATAGGGAGGAGCTGTCTTTGCCTAACAGCCATCTGTCCCCTCGGGCTCTCAGAACCCTGATCCCGGCCCTCACACCCTGGGCTTCTCTCCACGAGAGGCCTTTTGCCGGAGGACTGCTCGATCCTGTTCATCCGTCTGTATCAGTTTCCCCATCCATCAAATGGGTATAGTAGACCTTGTGTTGCTTCCTCACTGGGTTGTTCTGAAGGCCTAGGGGAACCAGGCTGTGCTTTGTGAAATGTGCCCCTCACACGTGAGGAGTGGTCTGGTGTATTCCTACTGTCTACTGCGTGGGATTGTGGGGGTCGAGAATAGAAGTGGAGAGGTGTATGTCTTAGCCAAGACCAAAAACAGCCGAGGCTGGCGGCTCACAGGCCCTGGCCCAGGTCTCCTCAAGAGTTTTGCAGAATGGCCAGCATGTGGCCCTGGCTCTCTGACGGGGAGTTCGGGAAGGTGGCTCAGCCCGGCCTCAGAGCTGGAAGGGACTCTAAGGATGTCGCACGTGAGGACATAGGCCCAGAGGAGTGAGGGGGCGTCTGACGTCACCCAGCTCAGCTCATGAGAGCTGAGAACTCAGCTCAAAAAAGCCATGACGGGAGCCCCTTCCGCATGCTGCCCGAGGGTCACCCTCCCCCATCAAGGGGACCACACCAGGAGGCACCAAGTAACCAGCGCAGAGTTCCTCTGTTTTCACCATACATCCTGCGTCTGAGAAACCCTTTCACGGTGGCAGTTGGGGAGCCCCTCGGCCCACATGCCCTTCAAAGTATTCACAGAGGGCAGCACTCAGCCACTGCAAAGTGCTGTCTTTTCTAACTCAGTTGAGGAAGCTGAGGCCAAATGGGGGTGCCACGGCCCACACCGGAGGCATTCCTGGACCCTCACCCATCCTTTCGCCGCCCCACGTCACAGGCTGTCAAGCTTCTGGCCCAGCTTCTCCCTTGTGTTAATTAATTAAGCCTCCTTGGCCTTTTAGAGAGGGAGGGCAGAGAGTTATTCCTACTTCAAGCTGGGATGAGGGTGGGGGAGGTAGGCGAGCTCCATCCCATCCATTAAAAGGAAAAGTGGAGGCAGAAACACGGGGCCCCGAGGAAGGGGTGCCCTTCCCTCCACATGCCTGACTAGAACCTGGATGATAAATCCAAAAAGATTTCATGCTCCCATCCTTCCTGGTCCACAAGGCTGCGGGGGAGGGGCTTCAGAGGTGCAGCAGAGTACACTGGAAAGGGAAGGCGAAAAAAACTACAGCCTAGAAAAGGCGAACCAGCTCCGGGAGCGGCGTAATGGGAAGATTTCAGAGTGATAGATGGTGCCGGAGATGTTATTAATGGTTTGCTGATTTTTACCTTTAAAACCTTTGGGCAGATTATTTATTATGTCCTTGGCGTGCCTATGATCTATGGAGAGGCGCTAATCTGCGAGCACCGTGTCCCCGCTCCTCCACAGCTTCTAATTAGGCTGCGGTGCTGCCCTCCCTGCCGGGCTGTCTGCCCCCCGCGCAGAGGAGGCGGCCCTGGCTCTGAGGCTCTCGGGCTGTGGAGCCAACTCAGGCCTGCAAATCCGGGAACCCAGCTTTCAGGCCTGACTCTGTATTGCCTTGCTGTGTGACCCTGGGCCAGGGCGGGACGTCTCTGGACCTCTGTGCTATTATCTCTCAAGTGACACAGAGATATAAATGGCAGAGCCAAGACGGAGCGGGTGTATAGTCCCCCTGGTCCATGAGTCTCCTGCTTCAGGACGCAGAGAACTGGAAAACAGCAGTGCTCTTCCAATGGTTCACTGTCACCAGCCCCAGAAGCCAAGTGTCTCTGGGTAAGATGGGAAGTCAGCCTCTCTCCTTCTGGCTCCTCTGTTGTGGCACCACAGGGAAGGGACGTCTGGACCCTTCGAGGACCTCCAAGAATGACCCTCCAATGCCCCAGGTCATCCTGCTGTTGCTGGTTAAGGACAGAACCAAGACTAGGAGCAGCAGCAAGGAAGGCCACCTTGACTGTCAGAGTGCACAGCCTCAGGAAACACCAGACGAAAGAAGATCACACCCCTCGTGGTGGCCTTGACCCCCTCCCCTGAGAACCCAGGGGTCCTGGCAGTCCCAGCTTCTCTCTGCCTCGTCCAGTGGCTCCCCAGCCTGACAGCAGCCCTTGCCTCTCTTAGATTCTCTGTTACCCCTCCCTGTGTTTTGGGGACCTGGTGGCTGCGTGGGACTTTGAGCCAGGGCCAACCTGAGGCCTGGTCCTCTCTGAGCACAGGAAGATGCCTGCCCTCACCCTGGCCAAAGCTCCAACCTATTTCTTTGGAAGTTCCTGAGGCGGTCCCAAGATTCCTGCTCCCACCCTCCTCCGTTCTAACAAAACTCTCCCGCCTTCCACAGCAGGCGTCTCTCAGGTCACTGGCTTGAAGTTCATCTGAGCTCCCTTCTCAGCTAGGCAGCTCTTCCGTGACTCTCAGTTTCCTTCCTGCCCTACATCTACTGCCCACAGACACCTCCCAACACGCCACACGACTCCCTGTGGTTACTCCTAATCACTGTCACCCCCACCCTGCAGCCCCGGACCCCCAGCCTGAGCTCATAACAAGCATACCCCGTCTCGGCTCCCATCCTTTCTGCCTAGAGGATACCCAGACCACCACGGCCTCCAGTCAAAATAACTCCTGAAAACTGGCCTTTCTGCCGCTCTGGTTGCTGTTGTGGCCACTTCCACGGCATCTCCCAGTTTTCTCAGCCACTGTCTGGGCTTCCTGTTGTCACTGCCACCTGTGGGCACCCGGAGTAGGAACACAGCTCTGTTATTTCACGCGTCCGTCAGGAGGGCAGCACCGCTGACTGGTGAGCCCCAGGAAGGGGCCACAGCAGGTCCAGGGAGTGGGGCTCACGGGGGCGGCGCTTTCATCTCTGCATCCTCAGCAGCTGTCACATGGCCTGGCATGGAACAGCCGCTCATCATAGGTTGGATAAAAGACTTAACAAATGTCAATGGTCCTGTAGTATGCCCTGAAATGCAGGTCCAGGTAACACGGGAAAACCCTATCACAATGAGCCTTTGCTGTTATGACATGTGACTGCAGTGAATCCAACCACACAAGTCATAATCTCTGTCTGTAAGACCAGCTTCATAGTTGATGTGAAGAGCCCTGGACCCAGGAGGGAATAGACTCAGTTTATCCTGTAGATGTTTTCTCTCCTCACCCTTATCCCTTAAGTTCAGAACTTTCTGTGCGTCTGATTCTGATATGCATTTGGGAAGGTCAGGTGTGCTTGGAAGGCTGAGATCAAAGACGGAAAGAGAGATCATTGCTCCTGGATGGCAGAACAAAAGACCTGCAAAGCATTCCATTTATTCTGGGTCCCCAACATATTCTAGAGCTGCCTGTCTTGTTGGGACCTGTCTCT
Source organism: Hippopotamus amphibius kiboko (assembly GCF_030028045.1). Taxonomy (NCBI): domain Eukaryota; kingdom Metazoa; phylum Chordata; class Mammalia; order Artiodactyla; family Hippopotamidae; genus Hippopotamus; species Hippopotamus amphibius. The sequence goes on along the minus strand of NC_080187.1, from coordinate 53,343,300 downwards.
CAAGGGCAAGGAAGAGCTCGCCAAGCTGGGGCAGAACAAAATAAGATGTGGGGCTCAGCCTTTTCCAAGAAAATGAGTCACTTCCAACTCTCACCCTTCCCACCTTTTATCCATTGCACCCAGCGGGCATCTGACCCTAAGGTTTGTCTTTTCCCGGAACTGCTGTGATGATGAAGCTTCAAGAGGTTACCCAGTTCATCCGTCTGCCTTGAGGCAGGTGCTCCCAACCCAGCCTGGAATGCTGGAAGGCCGTCTCATTCCTTCTTGGATATGATGGAAGAGTCAGAACTCAGGAGAGGGATGTTCGTCTGTGCCTGGCCCTGTGTCTCTGGGGAAGCCTCTGTGCTTCAGTCTCATCCGCTGTAAAGTGCAGCTGTAGTAACACCCATGGCATCTGGGGTGGGACCACCCATCCTTGTGAGGGACAGACCCCAGTGTGGCCAGGCCTTCAGCATGTTGGGCCCTCACGCTGCATCACTGGTGCCGCCAATCACTGTGATTGGAAAAAAACATTCAATGCTTATCCCAGGCTACTCACAGTTGGAAAACCACAACTTCCCTGATCTTTATCAGAGCAGGCCAGTGGAGGTGACAGGGGTATGCCGAGGAGGATGGGTCCTGGGGTGGGGAGACGCTGGCTAGGACAAGGTATGAACTTGGAAGGCTTGGGCCCGAAGGCCAAGGGCAGGATGGTGAGGTGGCCAGAAGTGCATCCCAGCAGAGTCCAGTCTCCCCAGCTGGCCTTGGGCAATGGGGGCCCAAGGTGAGGAAGCGGGGCTTGGTGCCCAGCCCAAGGGGTACAAGGTAAGAGGTCTCTTGGAGCCTCGGGCTCGGGCCTGGCTGTGTGGAAGAGGGTACCCAGGCCTGGGAGAGTCAGGTTTGGGTTCAAATCATGGCTTTTGCATCGACCAGTCATATGTCCTCAGGCAACTCATCTCTGAACCTGTTTCGTCAGCCAGGAAGTGGCAGTAGGCGACCATGTACATAAAGGCATCTTCCGGACACACGTGAGGATTGAAGGTTTTCATTGGGAGTCTTCAGACCAAAGTAGGAGCAGAAACAGCAAGAGAAGGTGAGGTCCTCTCGGAGGATGCAGGAGAGAGAAGACCAATGGGCTGAGAAGGAGGAGACACCGGCGTTTGGGGTGCAAAGTGCAGGCCGAGGATGGGGGGCCAGAGCCGGGCTGGCGGGGCCATGAAGAGGTGGTGCTGTCCCTGAGTCGGGGGGCATCATTAGGACCGTGGGCCACTACCATCTCAAGAGATGATGACCAGGCTAGGCCCCAGTGTTTGGAAAATTCACAACCAGCAGTGATTTCAGGGTCGAGCAGGGGGCGTGGTGAGCTGAAATGAGAGGGGGGGATTATATGAAAGTGGAGGAAGGAGGGCTGAAGTGGTGGGAGCCGGGGAGTTCTCCTGACCTGTGGGGGCTTCGATCGGTCTCCTCACCAACACGCTGGGTGCCTTGGGCTGCTACTGCGCCCCATCACCCAGATTGAAATGTTTAACCCGGGAGGACAAGCAGAGGGCTCTGTAAATGCCTCTAGGAATGAAGGCACAGGTGGGGTCTGGAGGTGCCCCCGGAGTGAGGGTGTGGAGGCAATGGAAGGGTGGCGAGCTGGCCCAGAGCAGGGGCGTCGCAAGGCGGCCGCCCCCCACCCCCCCGACGCGGGGCTCCGCGCAGGTGCTGGGCCGGGTCGCCCGATGGAGGGTTGAAGGCCCTTTAGTCCTGGAGCCGTGAGACACGCTGGGGCCACTGTTATGGGCAGTATGGTTGGTGAGAAGACCGGAGCTGAGGACCCGCCGCCCGGGGGTGCGTCTGCCCCAGGTGAGTCCCACAGACCAAGGGGGGCCCAGAGAGTTCTCTCCCCCCCCTCACCTGCCTCTCAGGAGAGGGAAGCAGGGAGAGAGGTTGTCCCTGACAGACCCGCACTGTCCCTCAGGGAAACTAGCGAGTGAGGGAGGGCAGGGAAGCCGTGCATGTGTGTGTGTGTGTGTGTGTTCATGTGCGTGTGTGTCTGGGATGTGTTGTGGGGTATGTGTGGGGGAGATGTGTGTGGAGGGGATGTGTGTGTGTGGGGGTGTGTGAGAGTGTGTTTGTATGTGTGTCTGGGGGGACCCCCAGTTCCAGTGGGATGGTCTGGCCATAGAATGCAGGCAACTTCCAGGGGAGGACTGTATGTGTGGGCCCCCAGGGACTTGTTGAAACGTGCATTCCTGGGTCCCCCTCAGACACACGGAGTCAGAATCTCTTAAGTGGAACTGTCCATTTTAGTGATGCTTTCTAGGTGGTTTACATGTTCATTCAAGTGAAGGAGAAAACCCCCGGCCTCTGACGTCTTTGGAAACCTCTCAGGACACATCCCCTTCCCAGTTGTACTTGTATCGAGTGCTTTCCAGACTAAGGACAGGTTACTTCTCCCCTGGCCACCTTAGAAGGGCCCTCCCAGGGACTTCCCAGGTGGCGTAGTGGTTAAGAATCCACCTGCTCTGGGAAGATTCCACATGCCACAGAGCAATTAAGCCCGTGCGCCACAACTATTGAGCCCATGTGCCACAACTACTGAAGCCCACGTGCTTACAGCCCATGCTCTGCAACAACAGAAGCCACTACAATGTAGAGCCCACGCACCACAATGAAGAGTAGCCCCCCGCTCGCATCAACTAGAGAAAGCCCGTGTGCAGCAATGAAGACCCAATGCAGCCAATAAACACAGTAAATAAATAAATTAATTAATTAATTAAAAAAAAAAGAAGGGCCCTCCTGGAGACAGCACCTGGGTTCCTGGGTCAGATTCAGATGCAGGGAGCTGGATGAGGGGGAGGTAGGGGGTGAGCAGGGGAGGGTCACAGGGTTGACTGCTCCTTGTGGTTCTCGGCAGGGCCTCCCTCTGCTCGGGGACAGGGGAATATGAAGTGAACTCCAGAGAAAGACCTGGGGTCTGCTCTCAACATGGCCACTTATCCAGCTTCATGGTTTAGGCAATTCACTTATTCCAGATAAGTGTCTTCTCACCTGGAAAAAAGCAGCTGGACTAAATCAGTGACAGGCCACCTGGACTGAATGCTATGTACATCTGGGAACTGGACAAAGTGGCTGTGCTGGAGCCCAATTCTGGACCCATAAAGTCAGAATCTCTGGCATGGGACCTGGACACAAGGCTTTAGTTCCCAGCCACTGAAAAGTGGTCCCTTTCAGCTGGAATCTCTGATCCCCAGCAGCTGGACTGAGGAGGGGGAAGAAGAGCTTAGTTTCTGTTCACTCACTTCCCTCTCCCACTTACTTTAAGGGGAGATTCCACTGGCTACAAATGTTCGCATTACCACTGATGTTAAAAGTACTTTGACAACACTTTGAGTTGCAAATGCACCCAGTTTTGATTCAGGGATGGGCTGCAGGAACTGCAACATTTTCAAGAGGTGCTGAATTTCAGAGGCCTGTGCAATGCTGTGCAGTATGGTTGCTATAGAGAAAAGGGGTGGGGCAGAGACGCTGAAATCTCCACCTTAGCTGATGGCCCTGGAATACTTTATCTCCAAGTCAGAAGAAAACACAGTTTTCCATTAATAGCAAGTTTTTTAAATATAAAATGCAGAAATATTGGGTCGGCCGAAAAATTCATTCGGGTTTTTCATACCATCTTATGGGAAAACCCCAAATGAACTTTTCGGCCAACCTAATATCTGGGGGCTTCAAGAAGATGAGTTTGTAACTAAAAGGAGAATCCCATGGATAGAAAACTTTTGAGTTCAGCTCTTAGCTTTTAAAAACCAGGTTATCTCAAGCTCCCAATGTCTGTACGTAACTAGAACATTGCTAAGGACCTAATGAAATTGGTTGAATGAAGAATCCCATCTAATTTACTTTCCTAAGTCTTAACTCTTTTGCAGTTAAGTCATTCAACAAAGCTTTGATCATCTTTAGTTAAGTGATTTATTTAGGGAGCCCAAACTGAAATGAAAGAAAATACGATACAATAGAAAACTACGTGGACTTCAGAGCCTGAAATATCTGAGTTTAGATCCTGGCTCTGCTACTGACTAGCTGTGTGAACTTGGACAAGTTTATGTAAGTCTCCTCTGCCTCAGTTACTTCATTTTTGAAATGGGGATAACTGTCGACTTGCTTACACGTTGAGAAGACGAAATGAGATCATTTATGTTCATGTGGTACCCGACACATCATAGGCATTGAAAACTTAGCAGTTCTAATTAAAATATTGATATTTTCCCAACACACATGTAATGAAGTTTCATATGTGATCTCACGTACTTCTCAACAATGCAGTGAAGAAAATACTACTTGGCCCATTTCACAGATGTTGAAACTGAGGTGCCATCATTGGGACTTGAGCCTGGTCATCCAACTATAAGTTCCAGGCTCTTTCCATTGCCTTCTCTTGACCAGAGATGGACATGCCATTTTAGTGATGTGCCGGGTCGGCAGGTGCCAGGGATGGCTGTCTCTGTCATTTGGGGAGATAGCAGATTATGAAGCAAAGAGGTTGGAACATCTCTTAGGAAATGACTGAGGACCTCAAGTCACAGAAGAGGTGCATGGTAGATACTCCATGTCAACTAATAGTGACAAGTTCTGGATAATCCTGCTTTCACCATATCTAATCGAAGCTCACAATGCAATCTGTTTCACTGGGGGCTTCTGGCTAAGATACCAGTTCATCTATGTGTGTGTGTATACACTTGTAAATTTTTATTTTTTATTAATTTTGTAAAATTGAAGTATAGTTGATTTACAGTATTGATTCAGTTATATACATATATAATGAAAAAGAACATATATATATACTTATGTTCTTTTTCATGTATACAGTACTTTCAGTGTAAGAACTTTAAAGACTCACCTCCACAAGAAATTTTAAAAACATGTCAAATTTTATTAAGAACATCTCTAACACTCAGAAACAGAGCAGAACAGATGACTTTGGCATGAGGACACAACCTACACCCAGCATTTGCTTTATTTTCTATTATTAATTATTTATTTTATTTTATATGTTTATATTTACATTTAAACAACCAGTGAACATTACCTGTTCTTGTAGCACAGGCCTCTGTTTTAATAATTCTGAATATACAAAGTGGTCCTGTATGGGCAGGAATGCTGGAAAGAACCCATGAAGGAAGTTTTGCCCCATCAACGGCCTCCCGACCCAGATGGCCCCAGTCCAAGGCTTGCTGGAGAAAAAGCGTGCCAAAAAAGGGCATTATTTTTCAATCTCAAAAATGAGAAATAGAATGTTTTTAAAAAATTACAAATGACACACATAAATCAATTCATTAAAACATAAAGCTAGAATCCCAGCTGAAAATGGGCCAAAGTCATACACATATAATTCATATGCAAATAGCTTTAAAAAAAAACTAGAAAACTCTTTAATCTCATTAGCAATCAAATATAGCTGAAATAGTTCCACATTGAAATGAGGTAATATTTTTGCCCATAAAATTAGCAAAAGATTTTTCATTTTTAATGACTCTACCAAACATGGTTGAGAATGTGGTGAGCCAGGTGATGTAACTTAGTACAACTAGTGGACTTTTAGAAAAACAATGTGGTAGAAGGTATTAAGAGCCTTAAAAAAGTCAATATCTTTAGACCAAGTAATCCTGTGCCTGGGAATCTATCCTAAAGAAATCATCTGCCATTCAGGGGGAAAATATATATATATATAAATATATACATACATATATATATATGGAAAAAAATAACGGAAACCATCTAAATGGTCAACAAACAGCAGATGGTGGAAAAATATTTTATAGTCTCATAATATGAGGGTGACTCAAAAATTATCCACACTTCGGTTATATCAAAACTTCTGTTGGCCGCAATGTCTTATCAGCGCTTTCCATTCAAGGCTACTGTCTCCCCAGTCACTGCTGTGCAAGTGTGAATGTATTATATCAGTTTATCTGCAGCTGCGGCACGAGCAAAAATGGATGCCCCACTGGCAATTTGCACGAAAGAAGACCAGTGTGCAGTGATTCCTTTTTTGTGAAGAGTATGCACATCTGCACACTTCTGCCCACACTGTTAACACTCTGCAAAAAACTTTGTTTTGAGGTGTTATAGCATCCTCCCTATAGTCCTGATCTTGCTCCATCAGACTTTCACCTGTTTGGTCCCCTGAAGGCAGCCCTACGAGGATGAAGATTGACTTCTGATGAAGTGAAGATAGCGGTGCATTTGTGGCTCACAGCTCAGCCTAAAGCAGTTTTTAATGAGGGAATATGAACGCTTGTTGACAGATGGACAAAATGTATTGAAAAGCAAGGAGATTATGTTGAAAAATGATATATTTGTCTTTTCTAAAAGTTAATTAAAATAAATTCTACAGCCAGAGTGCGGATTATTTTTGACTCACCCTCGTATATTATTTGGGCTTTAAAAACATTATCCAGGTATTAAAAATAGGTTTATGAAGATTTCGAGATTAATAGGGGAAATTCTTGTATTACGTTAAAAAACTTTGTAAGGGTGAGCACGACTATGAATAATTAGAAAGATGATGGGAAGGAGATACATCAAGCTGCTACCATGAGTCACCCCTGAGGGGGGGAGTTATGAGGGGCTACTTTTCCTTCTTTCTCCTTTTTTTTGCATTTTCCAGTTTTTTTCATTCCAAAAAATATATATGAGTTAAGGAAAGACACTTGGACTTCAGGGCTAAGAACAAACTTTGTTCAATGACCCTGACTTTATCCTCTTCTCCCAAGTATTCATATCTGCATAGTCACCAAATACAGTCAAGACTAGAAAAAAGCACTTCAAAGTCGAGTGAGGTCAGTGCCCAAGAGAGGCCAAGGAGAGAAATAAATGGAGATCGATATGCAAAAGAAACACAAGGGAAACACTCACTAGCAAAAAACAAACACAAACAAAACCTCTCCTGGACCATTGCCAGGCAGTTCCACCCTCAGCAGGCAAGTGGAGGGGCAGCTGACCTCTAACAACAGGGCAGATCTGAGATGACCCTCTCTCACACCATGGGTAGATGGGCTGATGGGGCCTCGGAAGCCCCAGAATTTAGAACCAAGGGCAGCGTGGGGTGGCCGTATCCTTGATCTTTGCTTGTGTCCTTTGTGCATCTCCAGTGGGCTGAGCTCCAGACTCAGGACTGTATCACTGTTGGATCTCTAGAAATCTAAGTCGTCTTGGCCAAAGCTATCTGTCCTGTCTGTGGACAGGCTTTTACACCTCATTTCTGTGGAAGGGAGACTTTTCACTACCTTCTCAGCTTCTAAGTCAGAGCCTTCCTCTTCCCCCTGCTCTGGAGTCAGGTCTCCCTCTTCCCCTTGCTCTGGAGTCAGGTCTTCCTCTTTCCCCTGCTCTGGAGTCAGGTCTGCCTCTTCCCCCTGCTCTGGAGCCGGGTCTCCCTCTTCCCCCTGCTCTGGAGCCGGGTCTCCCTCTTCCCCCTGCTCTGGAGCCGGGTCTCCCTCTTCCCCCTGCTCTGGAGTCCTTGAGCCCAAGGGGGCCCCTTCTTGTTCCAAAGTGGAGCTTTCTGGACATGTGCCTGTGACTTTTCTTTCTGGATCAGGGACATCTCTGGATTCATCTTCAGTGCTCTCCGTGTATCTGTCTGAAGGCTCTTCTTCAGAGCCTTTCTGAGAGAGCTGAGAGCAGTTTCCCAGAGATGATATGCTAGAGGACGAAAGGCCTGGCTTTGGGCCTGACCTTTGGCAGGGGGTGTCTGCACTTGGGGCCGGGGAAGGCGCGGGCCTGCCCTCCTGTTCTGGGCCACTGTTTCCATAAGCCTCCCCCAACTGGCCGTGTCCGGGGCGAAGCTGAGGGCCCCATTCTTTCTCACCTCGATTTCCTCCTCCCCACTCTGGCTGTTCCTCCCCTTCAGCTTCCTGGGCCTCTGCAGTTTTGGCACCAGCATTCTGTTCTCCTGAACTTAGGTCAGCTACTCCCAGGGCTCCACCTTCTCCAGTGTCCTCAGCCCCAGAGCGCACCTCCTGGTCTCCTTCCTCCCTGCCTGCGCCCTGCTCAGCCCTCCCCACCCACTCCAGGTCGCTGCCTACACAGGGGTCTGTTTCCCCTTCTCTCTTCTCAGCAGCTGCCTCCTCCTCTGCCCACCGGGGGTCTTCATCTCTGTCAAGGGTCTCACCCCCCTCCTCCGCCCCGGGGCCCTGGCCTGATCCCAGCTCAGGGTCTCCGTCAGCTCCCCGGACAATGCCAGTCCCAGAGGGGTCCTTCTGAAGGGGTTCCGTCACCCTCCTCTCAGGGGCCGCCTCTGCTATCTCCCTGTCAGCACACCCTCCTTTCCTCTTCTGCAGAATTTGCTGCAGGTCAAAGGCCTTTCTGATGGGTGCGCTGGCTGCCCGCCCTGCATCCCTCGGAGATGCAGGGACCACTTTCTTCCTCATGCAGGCCTCGCAGGGACAGAACTCCTCCCCCTCGACCTCCTCCCCCAGCCGGGTTCCCAGGGCTCCTCTGAAGGTTGGTACATCCTCCAGAGAGAAGGAGGGGGGCCCCCAGTCCCGCATCTGCTCAGAGAAGGCCGAGAGGTTGTGCAGGACCTGGAGGTGCTGCCTACGCTGCTCGGTCTGCAGGCAGAGGGCTTCCCTGGGCGGCCCTAGCGCCGTGCCCCCCACCCGGCTCTGGACCTTGAGGAGCTCCTTCTTGATGTTGTCCTGGAGTCGCCGGCCCACGTCCTGCTGCAGCTCGGCCACCATCTGGTCCAGCAGGTCATTGCTCTCCAGGCCCCAGCGGGCTCGCAGCTCGGCCGTGGCAGTGGCGAGGTGGGCCATGAAGGCCTTCTCCATCTTTTTCAGCAACTTGGACACCCAGAGGGGGTCAGGGTCCAGAGACCCTCTGCGGGCTACGGAAGTGCCCCTCTCCCCAGCCCCCTGGGTGAGTTTGGCCTGGGTTTGCCCACAGCCTGTCTCAGCTGCTCTGGGCAACTTCTCCAAAGCGGGCTCGACTTTGGGGCCACTTTGACTCTCACTGGCATTCGGGGCCCTGTCCCTGAGGCTCCTGGGAGACTCTGTTGGGCTCTCTCTCCTCCATGGAGGGCTCAGCGTGGCTGAGGAGGGGTCTCCTGCCTCCTCTCCCTGCAGGCTCTTGTCTTCCCAGGCACCCGCCCCATCCTGAGAGCCCGCCCCTGACAAGTCTCCTCCCTTGATTGGTTCCTCTTCTGGAACTCCTTGGACATCCTCTTCTTGCAGTTCTGCTTTATCTTTTTCTTCTTTTATTCCCTCTAATTGTACCCCCTCTTCTTGCATCACGTTTCTAACTCCTTGGTCCAGGTCACTGCCTAACGGCAGCTCCTCACTTCTTCTTTCTGCCCCGTCCTCGCTGGAGGCACCACCAGCCTTGGAACCACTCTGCTGGTTTCCTGGGTCCTCTGAGTTCCCTGAGGCTCTGGAATCAGGCCTCTGGCAGGGGATGCTTAAGGGCAGCTCCATCCTCTCAGGGACCAGGGCACCGTCCACAGCGCAGGGTCCATTGCCCTCCCCCGAGCCTCCAGAACCACTGCCAACGTCCACTCCAGAGGAGGATGTTGGCGTGAAGTCCTCAGTTGCAGGGTGGGACTCGAGGGCTGGCGGGGCCTGGAACCAGCCGAGCTCCCGGAGGCTCGAGTCCAGCTCACTGTGCCCGAGGCCACTCCCCGGCCAAAGGACCTGGAAGGTGCTCAGGAGCTCTTGGTACCGAGGAGAGTCTGTGAACCTCACTTTGCCAGCAGGAGACCCAAGGTTGTCATCAAAGAAGCGGAGCCTAGCGAGACAGGTGATGAGGGCCTGGGCCGAGCGGCCGAGCCTCCTGCCCGCTGGGCTGGACACTTCGGGCAGACTGCTGGGCCGGCCTGGCTCGGATCCCATCAGTGCCTTTATGATCTGTGTGGAGGCAGAGACCCTGCTGGGAAGCACGCACTGGTCCATCCCACTGTCCACAGCCGCTCCTTTGCCTGTTCCAGCCTCCGTAGGGGCTTCTGAAACGCCACGGCATGGCAGGCCCTCTCCTGACTTGGGACTAGCACCGCCAGTCACTGGGAGGGCTCCATCTGGTTCTGTTTTCTTGTTGGCGGCCCCTTCCGGGGGCAGTTGTCTGGCCTGAATCAGCCTTTCCAGGCTATCTGGGGAATGTTTGTCAGCAAGGTCCTCGCAGGGGCCTTCCAGCCCATGTCCAGCCACATCCTGGCCCGCATCCACCATCTCATATTTCATGGGCTCCTCTGGGATGTTGCTGAGCCATGCATGGACCACGGCCTCCGGGGAGGCTCGGGGCAGGGTGCCCAGCATCACACTGCCACCTTCCTCTTGCTCCTCCAGGCCTTCCCCCTGGCCCGAGACCTTCCCCCGGAACATCCTCCCAAGCTTGGGACCGCTGTGGGGGCTGCCCCTTCTGACAGCTCTGACTGCTCTCCCCATGGCCCCTCCCTGAGAGCCAGGGGGCCGAGGGTGCCACACGTCCAACTTTTCCTCCCCTGCCTCATCCCCACCCGGCTCCCCATCAGCACTGCAGTCGCCCTCGCTGTGGCTGAGGCTGCCTGAAGGATGCTTCTTGCCTGAGGGCTGTGGCCTGGGGGGCATGGGACAGTACCTGCTGCACACCAAGCAGGCCTCAGAAGAGGGCCCCTGGCTGCCCTGAGGCTGGGAGACTGGCAGTGACCGCATCTTCGCACGGGGGTACCCGCGGGCTGGGGATGTGCCCAGCTGTGAGCAGCAGCTGCCCCGGTGCACTCCCGGCCTCCCTCCCTCAGCCCACCCAACTGGCAGGACCAACGGCCAGGAAGGCTTGGGACTGTCACCCACTGCCTTTTCACCCAGGCCATCAGCCTGGGAGCTGAAACAGCCAGATGTGTTTGAAGGTGTGGGAGCCGGTGAACACACCCTGAATGCAGGGCCCCCTTCGGTCTCAGCAGAGGGGGAGTTTGGGGGGTAGAAATTGGAAACACAGTCAGAATTGCTCACAGGGGTGATGGGGATGCTGCTGAGTCCTCGTGTGTCCTGGGAATGAAGAGAGGCAGAGAAGGGCAGCCCTGGGTCCCAGGATTCCTGGTTCCTGGTGCTCTGCGGGCTTTCAGAAAGGCCAGGCACTGGGCTGTCTGGGCAGGCCCTGCCTCTGCTGGGCAGCCCTGGCACTGGCCTGGACACAGGCAAGTCGAGTGGGCAGTGGGTGTCCTCTGGGTTGTGGGGCTGCCTGGAGTGGTCCCTCTGGACCCCTCGGTTGAGGATAATAATGCTTGGTGAGGACAGGGCGCTGGCTCTGCTCTTCTGCTTTCTGCTCCTGCCCGGGGCTGAGGCACAGGCAGGAGGTGGGGACCAGCCTCCTGCATCCTCCCCAGAGCCAGCCCGACGCTGAGCCAAGGGCAGCTTCATCCCAGACCCACTCCTGGCCTGGGGGTACTTGGCGCCCTGTCCATTCTCCTCTTCCTGTGGGCTCTCTTTCCTTACAGACAAGGGACTCACAGTGGGGGGATGGGGGCCTCCCCACTGGGTGGCCCCCAGGGAAGTAACGGCCCTGCTCGTCTTGCTGGGGCGGCCCTGCTGTGGCTCGCCCCTTTCACTAGACTCCTCGTGAGACCTGCAGCTCGTCGAGGAGTCACGAAGCGCACCTGCTGGGCCGCGGGTCCTGGGTTTCAGGCAGCGGTGGTGCCCCCCGCGGCCAGGTGCTGCTCCCTCACCTGCACCCTCTCCAGCCCCTGAGACCAGATGTGTGCCACAGCTGCCCACACCATCCTCCAGGGATCTGGAGCAGCAGGAAGAGTTTGGCTCAGAGCCTTCGGGGGATCTATCGCTGGAGGCAGGGCTGGCACTGTCCTTGCTCCTTCTTTTCCTGCTGGCCACCCCTTGGCTCCGGAGGGCTCTGGAGTGGGAGTTCTGGGTCAGCCCTGACTTCCTCCAAGAGGCCATCCTATCTCCCTGGGAGGCATAAAGGGGGTTCATCCAGATCTCATATCTGGTCCCCGGCTGCCACCGGCCTCGGTCAGAGGCTCCCACGCCTCCTGCCTTGCACGGCCCCAGTCCCTTTACCCCAGGCTCTGAGGGGTCCCCGGGGTGGCCCTTCCACACACAGCCGAGGGGTTCTGCCTCCCCTGGGACGGGGCCCTCCCCACTGGCTGCCGTGAGGGTGCTGGCCCTCTGGACCCTCCTGGACCATGGGAGTGGGTCCTCCCCCAGCAGGTGGAAGCGGACTTTCATCTCCACGGACAGGCTGCCATCCTCGTTCACATGCACATTCTTCTCGATGTCTTCACTGGCCACCAACGGGCCGAGCTGGGCAGGCGTGTCCGGAGGGTGCCTGTCGGGGGCAGGGCACATGCAGGCACGATGCAGGGGCACCGAGGCGTCGCTGAGCCCAGACTTCTCCGACAGCAAGGAAAACTGCCGTGGCCTGCTGCCCGGCCTGGACCGCACGTGCATCACACTCTGCTTGGCCTTTGGCCCCCAGCTCCCTGGTGCATGATGACAAGCAAGAGACAAGAGGGAAAGAGAGTGAGCTGCTGGGGGAGCTGCAGGGTAGAAGAGGCAAGGTCGTTCGTGAGCCTTTCACAGTCTGCACACCCCTGCCACCTCCAAAACCAGCAGTAAGGACAGAACCCATTCTAGAATGAATATTCACAGAGCTGCCAGGGTACAAATCAGGAGAACCCAAGCAAATCCCAATTCAGCCTCAACCCTGCCATTTCCTAGCTGTGTGGTCTTTGGCAGAGCCTCTTTCCTGAGCTATAAAATAAGAGTAACGGTATCTATTGGGTAGGTTTGTTTTGAGGATGCAAGGCAGTGCATGTAAAACTTCCTGCAGACTTGCTGGCACAAAGTACGTTCTCAATAGACAGTAGAGCTGATTGCAGAGCATTGGTGCCCAGAACTAACTCTGAGCCCTGCTCACACCCACCCCCAGCTCAGGAAGCAAAAATCAATAAGCTGCTGCAGACACACCTGATTGTAACTGTGAAATGCTTTGCAATTATTAGTGGTGATTTATCATCTTAACACTCATCAAGCTTTGGGGTTGATAAATGATTCCAAGGAAGGACCTGGACATACGATAGCAGGTCCTGATAGTTAAGCTTGCCCCTCAGCCATGAAAAAGAGAAGAGGGGGTCACTGGGGATAGAAAGATGTGACCCCGAGAAAGAATGAAGCCCCTGGTACTTTCTCATTTCATCGCCTGAGCTAACGCTTGGCAAGAGGGAGGGGCTGGCAGAGGCTGAGCCTGGGCGCAACAGAAGAGCAGACCCCCTTGAGTCCACCTGGGAAAGAGAAGGTTTTGCCAAGCCCTGCTCCTCCATAAGCACCAAATGAGACTGGGGCCTCCCCCGGAGGAGGGGCTGTAGCTGATGGGTCTTTGTATCTCCAGCACCTGGCATGACACAGTCACTGAAACCATTGTCATCATTCTCTTAATAGCATTTCACAAAGGATATTATTTTGTTTAATCACCAAAATTTGCCCATGGTCATTCCTATAATTGTGCTGAAACTTTTTCTCTGTGTTTATGAAGTGTGCTTTTAAAATAATTCTTTTTTAAATAATGAAGGGTACCTCTGGCACCTGCATGGATGTATGGTTGGCTGTATAGATGGATGGATGGATGGATGGATGGATGGATGGATGGATAATTGATGGTTATCATTTGTTTTGGTCTGTTTGGTCCCCACTGTTGCCTAAGAGAGTCATGACTCTTGAAAGATGCAAATGCCACATACCCATGGCCCACTGCCTCCATAATGTCATGCCCACCACTGTGGTCCTTAGTAAAGCTTATTTTAGATCCTAGAAGCTTAGAGTTCAAGATCTCTTAATCCCTGTTTAAATACCAGTCTCCCCTCTCTCTTCTTCCAGCCAAATATTCAACCCAGTTAAGGGTGATGGTGATGAGAAAGAGGAAGGGGCAAGAGAGACCCCCCAAACAACTGGGATGCCCAAGACATGGGATAAAAGGTTTCCTAAATTACCTGGATAATTTAGGATATCTGCTCAGCCATCCAGTGCAAATAAGATTGGGGGTCCCCCAGAACCAACTCACCACTTTTGTTCCTTGAAGTCTTTCCAGATGAAGGTTCGCTTCCATTTCTTCTGACATCTTCCATCGCCAGAGGTCTGAAGGACTCATGACCAGCACACACCAGCACTGTGGGGCTGTGCAGCAGGCCCTTCAAAGAGTCCACCTGGGGAAGGAGAATGTTGAGTCAGGTGGTGTGGTCTGCAGGACCCCCCTTCTGCCCAGGGAGACACGGGTAGAAGGAGAATCCACTCTCGCTGGTCCCTTTTTTGGCATTTTCACATCTCAACCCAGATTTCTGATCCAAGAGAAGGATCCCACCCACTCTTCATCACACCTCCATAATGGGCTGGGGGCTGAGGTCCCCCCGCCAAGATGTCCTTCTCTACTTATATTCCTACCTCCACCTGGTACGAGGCCTGTGGTTTAGAGGTTATTCTGGATACTCAGGTGGAAAAGACTTCAAGAAGACTTTGACTTGCTTTTCCACCCACACTTCCTCCCTCCAGAATATGTACTTTTAAATTATTATTATTACTTTAATATAACCTCACCTATATTATTTTTAAAAAAATATTTTTTATGTACTTGGCTACACCAGGTCTTAGTTGTGGCATGCGGGATCTAGTTCCCTAACCAGGGATCAAACTTGGGCCCCCTGCATTGGGAACAAGGAGTCTTAACCACTGGACCACCAGGGAAGTCCCAGAATGCGTATTTTTAGAGCAACCTTATGTAACAGAAGATCCTCCAGCTCCCATATGGAGACCTGATTCACCATCTCACCCTTTTCCCAGGCAGCATTCTCTTTTGGGTCCGATCTGTGCTTTCCAGACTAATCCAAGCCCAGGGCCTCTGCTTCTGCCCCTAGTGGAGCAGAGAAGGACAAGGCACAGATAGCCTTTACCTCCCAGGCTCCTCCAATGATTTTCTAGGCTCCTACCCAGATGTTTGGGTCATCTTCCCCCACTTCCCCCCATCCCCACCATCATGATGTCCTGGGCTGGGGTCGTGCAGGCAACATCAGTGCTGGATTGCATTCTGGGAAATAAGTCCCTGCTTTTAGAGAAATCTCACCTGGCCCTGAGGATCCTGCATATCTGAGGATTTGCACAGTTTATAGCATTACATTGCAATTAGCGATGTTGGGGGATTTTGTTCCATCATGAAAGTATAAAGCCTATTCTTTTTTGTTTTCTCAAATTAGAAGGGTACGCTCATTAACAAGGAAATGAAAAAAAGGATTCCTAAGATAGAGGCTATAAAGGGGGGACTGAGCTGAAAGAGGACGGTACAGCACTGATGCAACTTTGGGGAGCAGGCGAATATGTCTTGATTGTAGGAGGGATGGTTCCGTTATTAGGTGCGGACACGCTAATGTAGCTGCAGTTGTAAATTTAAGTATCGGTAGCATGGTGTATACAGGTGTCAGTAGCTATATGACTAAACTGTGGGAGATTATGTGGATTAGATCAATCAACCTCCATTCTCCAGCCTGCCCATCTTGGGTTACATTCATGTTCAGCAAAACCTGGAAAGGCAAAAATGACATTCACTAGCCCTCTTTACAGTTAGGCTGGATGCCCATTGCGTTCCGTCAAGTAGGTCAAGCCTGGGAAGGCAAGTGAGGTGGACACTGTCTCTTCTTGTTTCTGGATGTCGTTGCTGCAAAGCAAGTGTGTGGGTATCGGGAGGCGATGGTGCTCAGGCAGTGGTGCCTGGTGTTCCTGGGCATTGAGATGCAGCTGTGGCAGATTCCTGATCCAGCTTTATAAGCTTCGGTTCCACTACAGAGAAGTCTTCCTGAGCTCCATAATCACAGCGCCTTCAAGCAGAGGGAGCAGCCTTCTGCAGGATGCTGGGACCCAAGCCTACAGACCCAACTTGGAGTTCACTTCCCCAGCTTTCCAAAGATTTGGAAGCTCCCCACCCCGCCCCCACCCCCACCCTGGCCAATGTCCTGTATTAAATTGCTTTCTGCTTAAGGTACTTTGAGTCTTTTCTGTTACCTACACTGAACTCTCACCAAAATAGGATAAAAGGACTGGATAAGAAAATAATTAAAGTGTGCAAGGCACAGAATACTAAGCACTTGATAAATGATAGCTAAAAACATGAATAACAGTTGCTCCTTTGATTGACAATGTTTCCACTCTATTCAGCTTTAATTAGTAGCAGGGCAGTCAGCGCCTCTTTTAAGGGAATAACTTCCCAGTTCCTTCTAAGTGTTTTGAGCTGAGGTTCTGAGAACTTTTGAAGGAAATATACCCGACAGCCTACCTTTTTGCCAGCGGTTGTGTACACCTGCTTCACGGGAAAGTGCAGCAGATCCGAGGCTTTGCTGAGAAAGGCCGTCAGGTTCCTGGTGTTTCTGTGACTGAGCACCACTGCCTGCTGGAATCGAGGGTCCCCGTTCTTAACCAGCGTTATCCTCCTCGGGGCTTTGAGACTTTTGCAGGAAGAGGCTGTGCCTGGTGCCTCGCAGCGACCTTCAAAATCCCGCCGCGGCTGAGCAGAAGGGCTTCTCCCCTGTGGCCGGCCCGGCCCGCTGGGGGTCCTGGGGGGCTTCTTATCGGAGCAGAGGTAGCAGCCGCCGTCTTGCAGCTGCTCTAGGGTGCTGAGGCCGTGCAGGCCCCGGGGCGTGGTGACGGAGCGCACCCCGAAGGAGAGCGGCACCCGCTGAGAGAGCTCATCCATCAAAGCGCCGAAGCTCCGGAAGGCTCGCCGGTGGACCGCCAGGCGAACCCCGGCAAACCGCGGGTCCCCTCGCTTGAGGAAGGTTATCTTCTTGGCTGGCGGGACCCGGGTGACGGAGGGGGTCCGGGCCACAGACGGCAGGAGGCCCTCGCGGTGGCCGGGGGCCTGGGCATCCCTCGGGGTGCTGTTCATGGCGCGGAGGGCCAGGCAGCTGAAATGGATCAAAGGAAGAGGAAAGTCAGAGAGCGACCCATGGGTCTGTGCATCTCCTTCCCCCTCTTACAGAGGTGCTCCCTGCCCACCCCAAATCTGCTCCCCTCAACCTTGTAGAGGCAGGTTAATCCATTTTGATGAGAAGGAAGGCCAAAGGTTTGGCATCAGGAGATCTGAATTCAAATCCCATCCCCCACCCCCCACTTACTGCCTGTGTGACCCAGGAGGTTGATGACACAGTCTGTGTTTTGGTGAAATGCAGCCATGTTTATCTGCATGGTGGTTAAAATGAGTCAATGAAATTACGTGTACAGAGCAAGCATCAACACACCTTTATTCCTCCCCTTCTCTTGCTGTTCCTCTTACCCTCTTCTACCACCTGGAACTCCTTTGAAGAGTGTAGAGTTTATCGCCTAAGGAGGTGGGTGAATAAGGGGACACCAGAACACTGAACAGTCAGGAGACCTGGGCGCCCTTCCTTTTCTCTCAGAGCAAAGTCTCATGTGTGAGCGTGGGGGAGTCCCAGCTCCCCGCACCCACACCCTCCAGCTGCCGGGTGGGAGGATGGAGCAGAGTCCCTTGTCCCAAACCCTCAGGGTGACGTGCAGACAAGGAGACTCATAGCTTGAAGAGGATACCACCACTTGATGCCGTGTGTTTGTCTCCATTGCACAGGAAGGTTTGCTTTCATAGAAAAAGGATGCCCCCCCCCCCCCCCGCCCTGCATCCCTCCAAAGTCTTTGGAAGATGCGTGATGAACCCTGTGGGTGAGTACCACAGCCCGCTGCCACCGACATGGGAGACAGGGCTGCAGGCCAGCCGTGTGGGGTCAAGGCCACCTGTCCAACTGTTCACTTCTATTCCTGCTGTGGTGGAGCCCCATTGCCTCATCTGGGACTCTTGGAAAAGCCAGTCGCAGGCTCTTCCTGCCCAGGTCACTGCCTGGTGCTCTATTCTGTGCACCTGCCTGCCAAGTTATCCTGAAACCCAGTTCTCACCGGACATTGCCTGTGTACCAAGCCCTTCAGGTGGTTTGCAGTGTCCGCAGAGAAAGCCCAAGTCTCTACCCCATGATTCAAGGCCTCTCCGGCTTGCTCCTGCCTCTGCCCTGGGCCCTGGCTCCCGCCTCTTTCCCGCAGGAATCCTCCACTCTGAGCAGGCCGCCTGACTCGGAGGCTCTCCCCGCAGGGCAGTCCCCATTCTTTGTGCCCTGCTTTGGCTGTCCTCCTTTGTGGAGCCTTCCCCAGCCCCCCAGTCTGGGGCAACCCCAATTTTCAGCACGGCTCCCCAACATTTCCCACACCCCGTATCCTTCCTGGTCAACTACCTCAAGGCATGGGGCACAACCTGTACCCCCCAAGGGCACCCAGCCCCCAGCTTGACACAGCGCAGGGGCCCAAGAAATACTGGTGGTTAACGACACCCGTGCTTCACAGAGCCGCCCAGCAGAGCCCAGGCCTGCCAAGCAGCTGCCACACGTGCAGTCAGGATCCGGTGAGGGGCCTCCCCTGATTACATGGGGTTCAGATCTAGCAGGACTCGTGTGGCTATGCACATTGCAGGGCACCACGGCCTCCCGTGCGGCAGCCATCCGTCCCTGCTCACAGCCCAGCCAGCGCCCACGTCTCCTTTTAGCCCTTACTCACATTTATCCCCATTCGTCTTCGGGGAAAGAAATCTGCTCTCAATTTTCAAAATCTTGGTGCACAAGAGGGCTAATAATCTTCTCTCATCTCTGCACAAACTTTATAATTAGCTTCCTCAGCCTCCTCCCTCCCAGCTAATCCCTCTAAGCTGCTTTCCTAGCATCGCCTCCCACCATTCTCCACAGCTGCTGTGCGCTGCTCCTCGGGCCTACCTTCCCTGAGGGCTCCCTCTCTTCCCGCTTGATTTGCAGTTTCACTTGTGACTATAAGCATCCTTCTTGGCACCCACTGAGGGGCTGAGAGGGGGAGGAAGGGTCAGTGTCCCCTACAGTCACCACCAAGTCCCCCAGCATCACTATGTCCATACTCTCACCACGTGCCCCAGTGTCACCATGTTCCCAGCATCACTGTGTCCCCCAATGTCACTGTGCCTCCCAGTGTCACCAAGTCTCCCAGTGTCACCATATCCTTTATTGTCACTATCTCCTTATGGTTCCCCCAGCATAACTGTGCCCCCAGCATTACCACGCTGCCAGTGTGAAAATGTCCCCCAGTGTCAATGTGTCTCCCATGTCACCGTGTCCTCCAGTGTCACCGTGTCCCCGTGTCACCCTATCCCCCATAATCACTATGTCCCAGCATCACCATACCCCACTGACATCACTGCATCCTGCAATGTCACCATGTCCTTCAGGGTCACCATGTCCCCTAGTATCACTGTGTCTCCCAGCATCACCATGTCCCCCAGTGTCCCTGCTGCCTCCAAGGACGGCTGCTCTGCCTATCCCACTTCTGAACAGAGAGGGCCTCCCCGGTGTCCTCCCGACAGCAGCCCTGCAGGGAGGGGAGAGACAGTGAAGGCAGAGACTGTCTGGGCTTCCCCAGGACCCGGGCCAAAGCGTCTCATGGCAACCAGGTGTTCAGTACCCTCAAGTGCCAATGGCCCCTTTCCTCTGACATTCCTCTAGCAAATAACCTCTTTCTGGACTGGAATTTTCAATTGCCAGGTGGATTTTTGAAATTAAAAGAGAAATGTGACCCAACAGATCCTAAAGTCCCAAAGATCAGGCTGATAGCAGCCAGCTCCACCCTGAAGACTCCTTCCCAAAATGAGGCCAGAGAAGTGAGGGAAGTGATGGACCACCCCTGTCTGGTAACGTGCCTGCACCCAGATAACAGACAACATTCTGCACATCGCTTCAGGTGGCTTTCTCACTCACACACACATACAGACAGAGACACAGACACACACATACATATGTACACACAGAGACACATACACACACACACACACACACACACTCAAGCACATGCTTACATGCATACACACAGATACACACAGACAAGCAAGTCAGAAAACACTTAGGACCTGGAAGAAGGAGCTGAAGGAGCAGGGTGGCCTGGCCGTGTGGACTGTGCAAGGGGAGGGCACACAGGACTCCACACATTGCACAGCTCCTCTCAGGAAGACGAGGCAACCACTTGTCCTCCAGCTTCATCAGCAGAAACAAACAGGCCCTGCTTCATCTGCACGGTGAGTCACTGAGAACTGCCACCTCCTCCTGCAGCCACAGGCAAGAGAGAAGCAAATTGATTTCCTTCTTCAGAGAGGCTTAATGAACTTTTGAGTCTTTCACCTTCAAAATGATCTGCCCCCCGCCCCCCACCAGGGTATTCATTCATTCAATCACTCCTTCATTCACTCACTCGTGTACCCAACAAAGATTTCTGAGCATCTGTTGTGTGCCAGCCACTATGCCGGGTCCTGGAAATACAAATATGACTGAGACATGGTACCCATCTTCAAAAACATTACATTCTAGTGGGCAGGTAGGTACATTATTAAAAGGTAGCATAACACATGTTCTGAGATACAGATATAGATATAATTATACAGAGGGTGTGACTGAAAGCAGATTAAGGGGTATGCAAGTCAGGGAAGTCTTCCTGAAGGAGGTGACGTGCAGCCTCCTGAGTAGAAACCTAAAGGACAATTTGGGGATTAGCCAGAGAAGGAGGAAGTTAGGACCGGTGTGGCAAACAGATATGGCCCTGGTGCCAACTCTGACCTGTGGACATGACAGGTGGGCTGGAAGGACGGGCAGAGCAGGTGCCGAGGCTTCCTGTGTGCCCCGATCAGATGGCAGTGCTGCCATGCCATCAGGGCAGAGAAGGGCCACACAGTGCCTGGCCTTCCCGTCCCTGCTCTGCTCCCGGCATTCGGGATGGGGGCATACTTGCAAAACTACGGTGGGAAGAGAAAGCTTGACCATTCTGGAAGGGCCTTCGATGGATGCACGCAGCGCATCTGACAGGCTTTATTAAGAGAGCTGATGAATGCCCCGCGAGGATGGAACAGCACAACAGTAAGATCAGCTCTGGCCCCAGGAACCACAACAGCAGAGCACAGAGCCCTTCGCCACTGAAGTCTGAGATGCTGGCAAAAGCAAACTCAGGGGGCTCCTACCTTAGAGCCAGGAACAGCTAAGTAAGGAAGAGGGGGATGGTAACTGAGTCTGGAAAAACAAAGGAGAAATAAGAAGCAGGTGTCACTGCAGGCTAATTTCACCCCGATTGCCCCAGTTTTAGCACTGAAGGACCCGGTGCTGTGACCCCACCATCCCCTGCCACCTCCCGTCCCCTGGTAGGTTCCCAGGATCAGGTGGGCCTCTTCCAGGCACTGACCCAGCTGGCAGTGAGGCCAAGATAAGCTGGAGGCCTCACGGAGCTGGCTAAAGATGCTGCCACCAAGGATGGGAAACCAAGTCCTAACGACCTGGCCACACCCCTGGATGCTTTAAGGCCTGAAACCAGCACCCGAACTGGAAAACTGGACCCTTCAGATACATCAGGTTAATGGATCTGAGTTGGCGTTTCTGTCATTTGAAACAGAAAGGGACACGGATCCTCCAGGGAGCATTACCAGTGAGTGCCCTGTCTTTCCCAGATTCAGAAGCTGGATTTCTGAGTTAGGGGGGCCTCTGGGGGCGGAACGGCGGGGCTCTGAGGCCCCTCCCAGTTCCTCCTACCTTGTCGCTGGGGATGGGGTCAACTGTCCCATTCCTACAAGCCCTGATGGGGAGGGGGGAGTGTAACACAGGCCTCAGAGGTGGGAAAGGGTTACTGCTCAGCTGATATGCAAAGTCACATATATCAGGTTTTTCCTCGTTGCTTTCTCCCTTTCAAAATCATGATGTTTCTCTCCCTAAGCAGGAGTGGGAGGACTTGATCTCTTTAACAAGATAGGTAGGCTACCAGGCCTGGTCCACACGGAGGGTCCATACAGCTCTTCTTTACGACGTGTGAACCAGGTGGGCTAAGTAATCAATAAACCCCCTCACAGGAGAGAGAAGACAGCCCTTCCTCCACTAACACTCACTGTGTTTGAGGCTTCCCTGGTAGTCCAGTGGTTAAAGCTCCGTGCTCCCAAGACAGGGGGCCTGGATTCCATCCCTGGTCAGGGAACTAGATCCCACATGTCACAGCCAAGATCCCACATGTCTCAACTCACACCCGGCACAGGTGTGTGTATATATATACACACACACACGCACACACTCACTGTCAGGGTTGGGGAAACAGCAAGAGAAGACTCTGGAGGAAGTGGGGAGCCTGACCCGGGTGCAAGGAAATGTTGGGGAGAAGGGCAAAGAGAAGAAGGGAGCAGAGCTGGGGAACAGCAAATAGGGTCTGCCTCCCAGCATGGGGTCATGTGGGGGAGACCGATGGTGAGGGAGAAATATCTCCATAAGGTGAGGGACTCTCCAACAGCAGCCGGCTTCTTCCCAGCTGCACCCATGACGAAGCTCTAAAGGCGACCTACTTTTGGACCCCCTACCCCACTCCCACTCGAGACAGGACCTCGAGGTATGTTAGGCAGAGCGGATTGGAGGAGGCTCCGATGTCCAGCTTTCCAGAGCCACCTGGGTTCTACGGGGTGCAGACAGGAGGAGGCAGGAAGTCAGGGTCCGGCTGTCAAGCTGTGGTGGGTGGTCTTGGTCAACTCACAGACTGCAGGGGGCAGGGGGGGAGGAGTGAATCACTATTGCTTAATGGTCCCAGCAAAACCCAGGCCCACAGCCCCAAATCCTAGCAATGCCAGGGCTGGTTTAGGGCAGCAAAGGCTGGGGGAGGGTGCCAGGGGATTTCAGGAGGAAGAAAGCAGAGGAGGCATCCCAGCTGTGTGTGGGTGGGGGAGGGAAGCGGAGAAAAACAGATTAAGGGGCAAAAGGAGAAAAAAATAGAAATCTCAGGAAATGCTCAGAAAGGTGACAGCCCTGGTGGAGGAACTGGGCAGGGGGGGCCTGCAGGGGAGGAAACAGTTTGGTAGGCAGTCCTGCCAGTGGGCTCGGCCAGGGGCTGGGAACAGTGCAGGCAGCGAGAATGATGGATTCAGGAAGAGCATAAACAGGGTGAGAGAAGTCTGCGGGGGCCTGGGGCGCGGGGGTGGGGGTGATGAGTAGAGGCTGGGCTTGCTAGAGGAAAACTTCCAGTGGCAAAGACACCAAAGCCAACCTAAGGGGGAGTGAGCGGGAAGGGGCGGGGCAGGGAGTGCTGTGGCCAAAACCTTGAAGACTGATTGACTGATGTTACAAATGAACAGCTGGAAGGAGCGAGGATGGTGTGAACAGTAAAAAAAACAGTCCCTGGAGAAAAGCACTTGAGGCACGTAGCCTCCAGGGAGAACTGCTACCAATCAGAGGCAACCAGGCCCTGCACGGGGGTCTTCCAGGGCCCCAGAGTCTACACAGGCTGTGTGGGGGTCTGGAACCACTTTCAACACCACCTTTCAGTGACTCGAATTTGCCATTATTTTATGAGCCAAGAAGAAAGAAAGAAAAAAATGATGACAAAGACAGAGCCATGCAATTAATTGCAAGATGCATCCTGATGTCAGAGATATTAAAACATGGCAGGGGGAGGGTGTGCATTAAAGTCAGTGAAATACAGCAGGACAAGGAGCCAAGCATATGCTGTACACAGAGCCATGATAAAGACCCAGCACTTATTCAAGGGTGGGTTTGATTGATTTTGAGTGATGACAGCATCAGGGTGCCAGTGTGCTGTAACCTGATGGTCATGTCATGATGATCAGATGGGAAGTGTAAGAAAGGAGGAGGTGAGGTGAACTGCCCTTTAAGAAAGGTGATTTGGGACTTCCCTGGTGGTGCAGTGGTTAAGAATCCACCTGCCAGTGCAGGGGACACGGGTTCGAGCCCTGGTCTGAGAAGATCCCACATGTTGCGGAGCAACTGAGCCTGTGAACCACAGCTACTGAGCCCAAGTGCAGCAACTACTGAAGCCCATGCACCAAGAGCCCGTGCTCCACAATAAGAGAAGCCACCTCAGCGAGAAGCCAGTGCACTGCAACAAAGAGTAGCCCCACTTGCCACAGCTAGAGAAAGCCTGAGCAGAGCAATGAAGACCCAACACAATCAAAACTAAATTAAATAAACAAATAAAGAAATAAATCTTAAAAAAGAAAAGAGAGAAAGAAAGAAAGGTGATTTAATGGATGGAGACTTCCTGAAGCTGGGGCTGAGGTGGTGACGGGTGAGGGAAAGGGCTCCATGCAGCAGAACCCCCTGTGCTGGAGGTTCTGAGTGGTGGATTCAGGGAGAAAATGAACAGAGTTAGAAGGAAAGCAGGTCCAACAAGAGTAGTACTTTTAATAAACAGTTGTAAAGCAATCTAGCAGCCAATATTGAGATCTATGATGTGCTAGAAATTTGGTTAGACACAGAGAATGAGGCACAGTGTGGTGAGACAGCCTCACGCCTCACAGAATTTAGAACACGGGCAAGAAGACAGAAGCTCTGCACCTGAGTCCTCACCCTTTGGCTCATGAGAGTCCCCACTGCTTCCAGGGGACCCCAGGCTCATGAGCCCACATTGGCTCTGCCCGTAACTAGCTGACAGCTGTGGGCAAGCTACCTGACTTCCCGGAGTTTCACTTTCACCTAAAAGGAAGGTGCTAAACGAAAGGGTTGCTGAGATTACACTAGGAGTTTGCATGAAAAGATAGTGCATGATGCTGTATTATAAATGATTCCCCTTGAATCTGGATGACTTCTTGAGAAAATATCAAAGGCATTAGTTTTTAAAAATTTCCAGGTAACACCTTACGTGTTCAAAATTATGGTTAAACCACGAATAGTGATCCTCTTCTAAAAAATGAGCACTTTCCCATGTGCACAAAATACTGCATACAATTTCAGCAGACATGGGCCTTTGAAACTCACCCACAGGAGCCTCCCAGAGATCACAAAGCCCAAGTTATAAACCTTTGATGTAAGTCTGAGGATTTAATGTATAACATGGCTATTACAGTTGATGACACTGTATTGTATAATTGAAATTTGCTAAGAGAAGAGAGCTTAAATATTTGCAACATCAACAATGAAAAAGAACATTTGATGTAGTCCTTGAAGATGAGGAAAGCAAGGAGAGAAAGAACAGGAGAGAGAAAAAATGTGGAGCTCTGGGCTGCATAGTATATGCAGATCATGTGACTTAAAAAGAAAGAGATTGTGTTTGTGAATATAAACCCTCTTGTGCAACCTGTAGCTCCTGAGAAAAGTTTTCCCAAAGATGGGTTCTCTTTCTTTCTGGTGATAATGGAAATATACACACATGACAATAAATTCATGGCAACTCAGGAAAAGAGACTTAGCACTGGAAGAACCCTGATATCTGATATTGACACAGGAAGGAAAATCCTTGGAAACTGTCTTTAAAAAAACCCACCAGCATTAGAGTATCTTCCTGTCCTGCTCCACCCCCCACACTTGCTAATATTCTCTAGACAGCTTATCAACAAGGGAAGTAGGCTAATGAGATGGCGTGGATTTACAGAGATTAAAATGCAAAGCAGAATGGGTAAAGTGGGATGGCTGAGCTCCTTGAAGACAGGAAGTGTTCTGGTTGTGCCCTGCTGTCCCAGGCAGTGCGTGACACATCCTAAGTGCTTGACAAATGTTTGCAGAATAAATGATGCTTGGGAGGCCATGCAGTGGCAAGGGGGGTGAGGAGTACAGTCAGCAAAGAATATGATAATAACAAAATGGGGGCAGGATAACCAAAGGGAAGAAAGCTTTCTTGCCCAGCCATGGACCAGGGCATGGAGGAAACAAATAAATAACCAAGGAAAGTGTAAATCCAACAGCTGCTGTGGGCTGAAAGGGTCTGAGAAATGACAGACAGGACACACACCCTCAGGCTGCCCAGGGCCCTGAGCAGCTGAGAAGGCAACTAAGGGAGCTTGAGGTCCAACAAACAAACAATCGCAGCTGTAAGAGATAGAGTAAAAAACAATAACATGATAAAGCCAATGGGAAGGAAACAGGAAGATGCCAGAGACAGGGAAGAAACTAGATTTCTCTGGGGTGACCCTAGGAGGAAGAACTGGGAGTTAGGAAGGGCAAGGACTTTCCCAGGACACTGAGGCTGATCTCAGCTCAACTTGAGAAACAACTTTTAAACAAGTGAAGTGATCCCAAGATGACTGCTGTATCAGAAAGTGCCTTTGGCTGCAAGTAACAGAAGCCTTCCCACAAAATGAAGTTAATTTTTCTATCACATAAAAGAAATCTAGAGATAAACACTCTTGAGCTAGTACAGATTCTCCAAGATGCCATCAATGTTCCTAGCACCTTCCATAATTCTTTCCTGATTGTCTTATTGCTGACTTCCCTCTTCAAATTTCCTCATAGTCACAAGATGGCTGCTGTGGGCCCTGCCGTTTGACTGGGATCCATTCAGCCTGACACTAATGGTCTACCTCCTCAGTCTCTGTGCTGAGCAAGACCACCTATAGATTCACAGTCACCCCCTGGGCTCCTGTCTGGTTCTGTCCACACCCCATAGAACCCAAGTGGCTCAGGAAAGCTGAACATCAGACACTCCTCCAATCCATCCTCCAAATATACCTTGATGAGGCCCTGTCCTGAGTGGGAGTAGGATGAGGATTCCAAAAGGAGGTCTCCTTTAGAGCTTATTTAAGGGCCTTGACTGAAACGAAGCCCTCTACTGTTGGAGTGTGTCTTACCTTATCTAGATACCTGTCCCACCAGCACTCCTCTATTTGACCCTAATCTGGGAGTGGAGAGTGAAGAACTGGGAACCTGGAGCCTGTCTTCATTTTTCCAGCTCTGTGCTCTTCTTCTCTTTCCTACTCACCCACATTCCGGGCAGGAGGAAGGGGAAAAGGCAAGGCACTTACTGAGTTAGCCCCTTAGAAAGTTGGCCTGAAACTTTCCTCTAACAACTTCTGCCCACATCCCACTGCAGAACCTACTTACGTGGCCATCACTACCTGCACAGGGAGCTGGAAGTGGCCACAGCAGCAGACGGTGAAATGAGGCCTGGCAGTGATGACCCCTCTGGGTCGTGGTTGGCATTCCAGTAGAGAAAAGGGAAAGTGGTATAAAGTTTGAGGGCCATAAAGGATAGAGAGAAAACTTCAAGATGCATCCTGGAGAATGGAGAGCTTTGCTTTTGCTCTCTGCTGACAGTTTCCCTGGAGAATTCCCACTCGACAGGGTAGCAGAGTGGCTCAGAGAGCAGAGCTCTGCACTCCCAGGCAGGCAGCCTCCAGCATGGACGTGGCCACTGCCTTGCTCTATGACCATGGGCAAATCACCTTCCACCTCTGGGCTTCAGTTTCCCATCAGTAAAATGACCTCTAAGTTTACTTCCAAACCCCATATCCAGTGGTTCTTAAACAGTCCATCTTCTGAAAAGAGGAGCTCTCCTGGGCGTGATGGTCTGGAGTCATACAAGGCACGTGGAGGCAAGTGAGCCTTTGGCAAGGTTCTCTCCTGCACACACAGTGGGAGGAGTGACAGGACAACAGCCCCAGAGAGATGGGAGCTGGCAAGGCCAGTGGCATCTCCGAAAAAGATTAAAATCCTGGGACTTCTCTAGTGGACCAGTGGTTAAGACTCGGCTCTTCCACTGCATGGGGCGCAGGTTGGATCCCTGGTTAGGGAACCAAGAACCCACCTGCTGTGTGGTGTGGCCCAAAAAAGAAGAAGAAGAAGAAAAAAGAAAAGATTAAAATCCTCCCAGAAATGGCAAGTCATCGGTAGAAGTTATCTAATGCCAGGGAGCCAAGTGGGCCATATAAAGAGGGTTAGAAGAGTCAGATGTTTACCCAACATACAAGAAAATATTAAACATGCCAACAAAGTCAGGATCCTTGGGATAGAAAAAAATGCTAGAAATTTGTTCATGATGTAAAACCAGCCAAGATGATAAGCAGAAAAACACTGTAAAAAAAAAAAGTCCAAGGGCTTCCCTGCTGGTGCAGTGGTTAAGAATCCGCCTGCCAATGCAGGGGACATGGGTTCAGTCCCTGATCCAGAAAGGTCCCACATGCCGCGAAGCAACAAAGCCCGTGCGCCACAACTACTGAGCCTGCACTTTAGAGCCCATGAGCCACAACTACTGAGCCCTCATGTCACAACTACTGAAGCCCACATGCCTAGAGCCTGCGCTCCACAATGAAAGAAGCCACCACACTGAGAAGCCTACGCACCGCATCTAAGAGTAGGCCCCCCCGCCCCCCGCAACTAGAGAAAGCCCGCACGCAGCAACGAAGACCCAATGCAGACAAAAACAAATTAAATCTTTTTAAAAGGTCCAAAGCATCTCTAAGTGTGATGGGGGCATAAGAAGTAAAGAACCATGAATACAAGTGCGTGGCGGCCACGTCCTAAGGCACTATGAGCTGTTACTTACCGATGGGTCAATAGCCAGCTTTATACCAAGGGAATCAAAAGTACAGCCCCTGTACTTTTAAGCCTCAGGGATGTAACCATCTAGATAGGAGGTGAGGGTGGGGGGATCCACGTGGCTGGCTTCTGCAGCAGGGCTGCACCCTGGATGTGCAGAAGAATTATTGCATTAGTCTGCTTGGGCTACCATGCAAAGTCCCATAGGCTGAGAGACTTCAATAACAGAAAGTATATTCTCACAGTTCTTGAGGCTGGAAGTGCAAGATCAAAGAGTTAGGAGGGTTGGTTTCTCCTGAGGCCTCTCTCCCTGGCTTGTAGACAGCTGTCTTCTCCCTGTGTCTTCACGTGGTCTTCCCTCCGTGTATCTGTGTCCTAATCTCCTTCTTATCTGGACACAGTCATGTTGGATGAGTGCCCACCTTAATTAGTTACCTCGTTTAACTTAATCACCTCTTTAAAAGTCCAAATACAATCACATTCCTCAGAGTGCACTGGGGGTTGGGGCATTCAGCATGTGAATGCAGAGGGGCATATACAATTCAGCCCATACCTCCCAGAAAGTTTTTGAAAGAACTGACATCCAGAGTCCACCTACAGAGATTCAGAGCCTTGGGTTTGGCCTGCGGCCCAAACTACTTTTTTTAGTATTTAAAGACCTTTTCAGTTTCTTTTTCTTTTTCAAAGCTCCCCAGCTGATTCTCAGCCAGTGGTGAATACCACTGAGCTAAAGTAACAGCCGGACATGACTGGATGCTAACTGCGTGCCAACCCATGTGATGATGTGAAGTCTAAGTACAACAGAGGTTCGTAAAAGGAGAGTCTGGCCATCACTGCCAGAGAATTAAAGAGACTTCCCAGTGGGTTCAGGGGGATGGGAAGATGTACATTGACAGAGCAGGGTGAGGCCTCCAGCAACTTTGAGAGTGGGGCCTTGCTTGATAGAGCAAATACCTGCTTCTCAGGAGGGGTGGCATTGCCTGGTTTGTAGATAAAGCAGCCACCGCAGTCAGGAGCCCTGGTAGGCTTCTGAGCAGGGGCAGAATGTCCTAAACGTGGTGATCCCCCAAGATCAACTAGCAGGATGGATTGGAGGGCTTGTGGGGAGTAACACCCAGGCGGGATATTGTCATGACAATAGTACCTACACACACACAGACACACACACACACACACACACACACACACATACACACAGAACACATAGTGAACAGGCAACCACAGCTCAGCAAGAGTTCACAAAGCCTAAAGAATCCTTAACTGGACACAAGAAATCATAGAGTATGTAACTGTTTATGTAGTTCGAAACAGGAATAATGCATCTATGCTCTTAGAGGAGAGGACAGTAGTTCTGTGTGAGGCAGAGGGAGGGATTAGAGACTGGGAGCATACCGAGGACAGCTCTGGAAAGCCAGTGATGTTCTGATTCTTTTTCTTTATTTTTGTTTTAATTTATTTTTTCTTTTTTTGAAGTGTAGTTGAATTACCATGTTGTGCCGGTGTTGTTCTGACTCTTGATCTGCGTGGTGGTTGTACTGGCTCACTTAGCAATAACTCATCCCGCTCTCTACTCCCGATTTTAGACGCTTTTTTGTATGTACATTATATTTCAATAAAAATGAAGTTTGAATTGAGAAAAAAGCTTCACGATAACCCTTTGAAGAGATTTACCACATATATGTAACCAATACCCTACGGGAGGGCATTTCCCACTGAGGTTATTACGCGTGACACCGAAATAAATGCCCTTGCAAACACAAAAATTTTTTAAAAGAACTCTTAAAGCCAACATGTGTAAAGCTCTTTTCAGCTTACAAAGTGATTTCATGTAAATTAATATTTATTTATAGAACTATTTTTAAATAATATATAAATGTAATGGCCTTTATATAATATAAACATAGATACATGGGTTATCTCACTGCTCCTACAATGACCTCCAAGGAGAGGAGAGGCCGGGAAACCGCACTGAACAAAGGAGACGTCATGGTGGGCAGAGTTCCAGGGTTTGTGGGTCTCTTAGCCCTGGGTCGTGGACCAAATGCCTTGGGAAGCCTTCCTCGGCCTTCTCATCCACAGCACGGCCTCTATCCAATGGGGGCTGGTTGAAGGCAAAAGAGAAGCAGCCCATTCTTGATGAAATGGAAACCAAGGACAGCCAGCCCTTAAAGACTCTGCACCCACCGAGGGGAAGACACTGTGACCGCAAGTGTCCGGATTCAAAAACAGGAAGGGGGAAACCAGCCCAGGGCAGATTTGGAATGGTTCCATGGAAGTGGAATGAATAACTCCAAATCCTGCTTTCTCTGACACTCACGGTGGCCTCCACGAGCAGGGAGGGCGCTTCCTCAAGAATGTTTTTGTCATCTGTGATCAGGGCTATGGGGGAGGGATGTGGGAGGGGCCACCGGAGGCCGGTCCTGTTGAGGAAGGAGAGGCAGAGAAGAGGGGGCAGACCCAGCCTCGGGGGGAGGCCCAGGGGTTTAGGCTGCGGCTGGGGCAGGGTCCTAATTTCACAGTCCTGTCACTGTGTTCGTCAGGGTTCTCTAGAGAAGCAGAACCAATGGGATATATACAGATTCACAGAAAGAGATTCATCACAAGGCATTAAGGAGGCTGAGAAGTCCTCCAGTCTGCCATCTCGTCCGCAACCTGGAGGCCCAGGAGAGCCAGGGATGTCATCAGACTGGGTCCAGAGGCCTGAGAACCAGTTACAGGTCCTAGTGGAGGCTGAAGGCCCAAGAACGAGGAGTGCAGGTGTCCACGGGCTGGAGAAGTTGGCTGTCCTAGCACAAGCAGAGGGAGAATTACTCTTCCTTTTTGTTCTATCCAGGCTCTCAGTGGTTTGGAAGATTCCTAACCCCATCGGTGAAGACCATCTTCTTTACTCAGTTGACAATTTGAATGCTAATCTCTTCCAGAAATACCTTCACCGACACACACTCAGAAATAATATTTACACTCTATCATGGCATCCCTTAGCCTTATCAAGTTGACACACAAAATTAACCATCACACAACGGTTCTAACAAATGACACAAAATAACCTGGGGAAGCCACATAGAGCAAGAACAGTGGGAAATCCCTGTGTCCCCTGCTTAGGTTTAGGTACAACTGGCCAGCACGCCACTCACAACCCTTCCCTGGTGTGGAGGCAGAACATTCTACTTCAGCCTTTTCTCTTCTGGAAAATGGATGGCAGCAGTCTGTGTGTAATGTCTGGAGGGAGGAGAGGCTTCAGGGAGACAGACCTTGAATCTGGAGTTTGCTGGGCAACCGTCCAACCTTCAAAGCTGTTTCCTCCCCTGTGCAGTGGGGATCACACTGTTTACCAGGAAGTTTGAGATGATGTTATTAAGCACCTGGCACATAGTAGGACATCAGTAAACATTAGGCCTCCCTTTCGGTTTAGCTTGGTGGTAAACAGCTCTTGGGTACCCAGTCCAGCGTATTGATTTATGTAAGTTATTTATTGGGTTTATCTCCACCCAAAATTCAGGGGAGGGGTTGCCCCTATCTCACCCTGATTTCCTTTCTCTGACCTGAACTCCTTCATCACTTTATCTCTTCCTGTCTCATTTTCATGCTGTTATTGGCATGTGTGTGCATGGCTTGTTTTCTCCTGCTATACTAGGAGATGGCTGGGGATGAGAACCAGGTCATTTATTTTGGGGTCCCCAGTGTATGGCACAGTGCAGCGCCTTGAGGTGCTTAGGAAATGTGTGGTCAGCATCT
The DNA here is from genome assembly GCF_030028045.1 of Hippopotamus amphibius kiboko. Classification (NCBI taxonomy): domain Eukaryota; kingdom Metazoa; phylum Chordata; class Mammalia; order Artiodactyla; family Hippopotamidae; genus Hippopotamus; species Hippopotamus amphibius. Next base: position 53,311,301 of record NC_080187.1, on the reverse strand, counting down.
GAATGAGTAAATGAATGACCATTCGTTAGACAGAATGGCCTATGATTCTCCATCTGAAGTTGACCTGATATAGGGTCAGTGAGATCAATGTTAGGATTTAAAAGCATTTGAAATAGAGACCCAGATGTAGAGAACAAACATATGGACACCAAGTGGGGAAAGTGAGGGGTGGGATGAATTGGGAGATTGGGATTGCCATATATACATTACTAATAAGAAAAAAAATATCAAATTGTACACTTTATATGCAGTTTATTGTATGTCAATTGTATCTCAATAAAAGTTCTTTTAAAAAAAGCACTTGAGGCCCCTTTGATGGTTCTGACAATATTTGGAGCCAAGAATGACCTACCCTTTGAGACTGCTCGGTCCATCTATCAGAGTCATCAGTTTCTACTTCCTCCTCCTTGGGCTGAAACTATGATCCTTGAGTGGTACCCCAGCCACTGCCGTTGCTTAGCTATTATGTTGGGCTGCCCCCGCCCCCCATGGTCTGAGCTCTGGGAAGCTCAGAGCCTGGAGCCACTGAACCCCAAGCGCCACTCTGAGAGGGACGGTCAGCATCTGCGTCAGTCAGTGTCCCCATGGGAAATACAGGGCACAAAGGGTTAATTGAGGAGAATTTAGGGAAGACACATGGGTAGCATGTCCAACACTCTGTGTCCAGCAAGGGACAAAGATGCGCCTGGGTGATGGTATCATCAGGAAGCTGATGCCCTGAAGGGGCACGGGCAGGAGATAGCATTGCTAAACCAGTGAGAGCTGAAACTACCGAGCAGCCACCCAATGGCTCTGAGTAGAAGAACACAGACACTGTCAAAGCAATGACCTGGCAGGGAAGGGGACCAAATATTTCAACCTCTCTCTCCTCTTTCCCTCTCATCTCCTGCTGGTGCCTCCTATTGGCCAAACCCAACCAGAAGCCAGAGGGCAAGAGAGCCTGTGAGGTAATCCATGGAGGTCAAACTCCTAGGTCAAAGGACTAAGAATAGATCAGGAAAGGCAGATGGAGATTTAACAAGCCAAACACCCCAAGTGAGATCAGCTTCCAGCCAAAGGAAACCCTGGGCAGGGTCACCAGTAACATCTTCATGTTATTGTATATAATCCCCACATAGTCCCATGAAAGATGTAAGAACTAATATGTCTTTCTACCCTCCCTACATTTTTTCAGGTGAGAAAATTGATTGACAGATGAGAGGGGAACCCAGGCTTTACAACACTAGGAACCCTGCCCTCTCTCTTCACCTGTGAAAAAGGGTGGCTGAGGGCCTGACCAGGCTCCCAAATTCACCCTGCTCCCCAACTAGTCCTGAGGTGGCCTCAGGCTCCTGAAGCAGAGTAAACGGGGCTCAGAGGGTCAGACTGGACCACACCACAGCTGTCTGAACAGGAAGAGAGGTGATGGGTGCATGGAACGGGGTCGAGTCCTCATGCCACGCGGCACCCACTGGGTGAGAAGGTTCTCTTGGCTCCTCTCTGACATCATCCCACTCACTCACCTCCTACATGAGCTCAATCACGTGTCTACTCCTCTCTTCTGCAAACAGTTCAGAAAACATGCTCTCCCGGGATTCAAGAAGGAGTAGCAATCATGGCTGTGGGCAAGAGCTCAACACGTGGAGCCCAGAACAAGATGCACCCTACAGGCCAACCTCATCTTCACTGGCATCTGTGAGGCTTCTGCAAACACAGGAGCTGACCCTCTGTGATGGTGACAAGCTTAGGAATAGCAAATCAAAGCATGTGAAACAGCCAGAGCATAGACGTTGGGTGTTGGGTCTGGTGTTGCTGCGTGGGGAGAACCTGGTTTCTATGACTATCCAGGGCCACCCACAAAGTCACTGGTATTGCTTGGGTACCACTCGCTGGAGCTGAAGGAGGCTCTGGGTTTAGCAGGGCACTTGGCAGAAAAGTACCAAGTCCCTGGGTTCTTGCTGGATGTGGACACCATCCAAGGGGCTGGGGGATATCCCAACCAGAATCAAGTGTACAGGCTTGGTGGCAGTTGCTATAGCTGAACCCACCAGGCCTGGGGACCCCACCCCACCTGTGGGCAGAGCAAATCCACCTCCAGACATTATGGCTCTTCCACCTGGATCAGCCCACCCAGCCTCAATGGGGATTCACCCTCCTCAAGGGAGACTATTAGACATGACCTTTCCAGTCTCCTTGGGACCCCCTTCACTGGGAATTAGGGGCCCACCTCCCTCAGAAATGCATCGACCAAGACCCTGGGGTACTGTTGAGCCTTCTCAATCACTTTTTTCCTGAAATGCATCTTGTGAAAGTGTGTAGGGAGCTTTTTGTCTCCTCTTTGCAACAATAACATGGGCCAATATTAATACATGCACAGAACAATTGAATTGGGTGAGGCAAACAAGCAAAGGCTTGAGAGTCAGAAGGCTGGGTCTTCATCCTAATTCTGCCACAGACCAATACCTGTCCTTAAGGAAGTCACTTTACCTCCCTGGGAAAGTGAGGGAGAAGATGGGGCCAAGCGACCCTTGAGCCTCAGTAGCCTGTGATTCTGTTACCTCCTCCACGAGGAGACCTTTCTGGCATCCCGCACACCACCCCCTCAAAGTTGAACTCTGGGCCTTCCTCACCTTCCACACCTTTTCATCCCCACCCACCCTAGAGACCCAATGCCTCATATACTTTCTATCTTCTCTTGGGTGTCCTAAAGGAACATGACTAGTAAAACTCACGTTGTTGTATGAGACCAAGTCATTCCTTCGTTAAGGCAATGACTTTTTAAAAAATTATTTGTTTGTTTGTTTGTTTGTTTTTGGCTGCCTTGGGTCTTCATTGCTGGGCGGGGGCTTTCTCTAGCTGCGGCAAGTGGGGGCTACTCTTCATTGCGTCTCGTGTTGTGGAGCACGGGCTCTAGGTGTACAGGCTTCAGTAGTTGCAGCATGCAGGCTTCAGTAGTTGTGGTACACTGGTTTAGTTGCTCCGTGGCTTGTGGGATATTCCTGGACCAGGGATTGAACCCATGTTCCCTGCATCGGCAGGTGGATTCTTAACCCCTGTGTCACCGAGGAAGTCCCAGGCAATGACTTATTGAACACCTAATAAGTTCTGGGCTTTGTCAAGAAGGAAGACTAGGTAACTTCTCAGGACAGAGAATCTGTTTAATGTTATACTATCCTGGCAATTATGAAACTGAGACAGGGAAAACCCTTTGATTTAAACAATACGAATAGCATCCCAGCTCCTCCAGTCTTCTCTTCCCTTCCCCTCCCGGCACAGTGTTGTTGGTCAAGGAAGCAGTTGCTGAGGGTAATGGGGTGTTTGTGGAGATGGTGGATGTGGGAGTTCTTTGTGCTCTTCTTGCAACTTTTCAGTAGGTTTGGAACTACTTCAAAATAAATATTAGTTACTTAAAGAGCATGAATAGTGGGGACTCGGGATAGATTGGGGGGAGGCCAGTGGGTAGAATGCTTGGATGTAGCAGGCACGAGAAGACATGCCCCCCTCAACCGCAGTCAGGCCACTGCACTGACCTGTGGACAAAACCATTCCTATTGAAGCAGCCAGCACAGGCTGAGAGAACCAGGCTGGGGGAGGGGATTGGGCTTGTGTCCAGCTTTTTTTTTTTTTTTTTGGGGGGGGTACACCAAGTTCGTGTCCAGCTTTGTTACTAATTCCATCATTTACTCAACAGCTCTCTGTGGATGACCCGCCTTCTGTGAGGTATGGTGTTGAATGCTGTATGGGTGTGGGATGAGTCGCTTCCCCTCTCTGGGCCTTAGTTTCCTCCTCTCTAAAATGAGGTATTTGGACTCAGTGATGCTTATGGGTCTTTCTAATGCTCACCTTTCTGAATCCATAACAAAGGCTCCAGGCCATCTCATGTCTGGGCCTAGAAGAGGGGTGCTAAGGACTTTCAGGATAGGTTAAGGCTTGCTTTGTCCAGCATACTGAAGGCAAAGGGAAGAGAAGCAGGAAGGTCAGCCAGACCCCCTCAAAGTTCCAGGGCTAGCTTTTAGCATCTGTAAAACCTTGAACTTGGACTAATGAATGAACCTGTCTGTACCCGGTCACCTCTTCTGTATGAAGCAATGACGTCAACACCTGCCCTCGGGGTTGTGTTGGGGATTCCCTGAGCCCTCCTGCACGCTCAATGCCTTCCCTCTTCCCCTTCCCCCTCAATTCGCATCTCAAGGCCCTGCCAGCCCCAAGGAGCCTGCTTCAGAATGACCTCCTTGGATGAAAGGCACTGGGGCAACAGGAAGGACTGTTGTTTTAACTGTTCTGCGTTTCCTCCCTTTGTCTCCAGCATTATAAACAAGACTATTCCCCAAAGCCACATCTGATAATCCAGCTGCAGGAGGTCAGTGGTCAAGCAATCAGAAATGCTCTTAGCCGGGATTAGGTAATTCAGAGCTGGGCTTGATGCCTGCAGCAGGTCAGAACCAACCCATCCTTGATGCCACCGAGGCTGCCTGGGCACAGAAGCCCCTCGGGAAGATGCCAGATTCCCAAACGGAGCAGGAGTGACAGGGGCAAGGGTCAGCCCATCCACACGGCTCCCTGAGACAGCTCTCAAGCCGACCCAACCTCAGGACCTGAGGCCATGACAAAAGGCCCTGCTTGGGGAAGCCCTTTGCAACATACAAAGCACTTTCACCCACTTTCAGCTGATCCTTGCAGTCACCTTGTGAGGGAGCTAGACAGGCAGAGGGTTTAGAGGGAAAGAACCTGGGGCACAGAGAAGAGACGGGCCTGCTGAGGCTCCACAGAGCAGGTAAGGAGAGAGCAGAACCTTCTGGATCAGGTTTCTGAACACAGACAGTCAGAGGTATTGGCCTCCCAGGTTTGTCACAGAATCTGTTGAGTGACAGGGCCCTCTTGCCCCTGAGTGGAGCCCACAATCTCCTTCAGTATTTCTCTAATGCACCGAAATCAAGCCAATCAGGTGATACATTTAAGGAACATTTACTGCGTGTAATCTTATGTAGGGACCAGAAGACTTCTCTGGGTCTTTGTGACATTAAATGGAGGGATAAACACATCAATAAAAAATATACTCAAAAGAACTCCCTTTTAGTCAGCCAACCCACTTGATGTGTACTAGCTGCTCTAGTTAATTACAGCTCAGTTAAGCTTTCCTGCAGGGAAAGAGTTAATGGAGCTGTTATTTGTGGTCACTTATCTCCCACATAAGCTCTTATTTCCCTAAATTGGTTGAAACAGCAGAGGAAAGAGAGGGGGGGAATAGGAAGAGAGAGAGGAAAAATGGATTAGTTTCAAGATCAAAAGATGCTCAGAGATCCAAAAGGAAATACAAGCTCCGGCGGGGGGAGGGGGGGGATTTTCAGGACTCTGTATCCTCTTGATAAGGAACTGGTTCTTGGGATGGCCTCACCCTCCCGTCTGCAGCCCCAGGGCAGGGTCCCCTCTGCAGCGAGAGCAGGCAATGCACCCATTCCTGGAGCCGGTGAGAAGCTTAGTGGCACAGACCCAGAGCCTGGAAAAAGCCCTAAATCCATGACAAGAAAGAACAACTAGAAAACACCTGCTTTGTAACATTTTGTTAGTTTCAGGTATGGCTTATATCAATGACATGTGTGAACACAAAAATACTGGCTAAGCTTGCCTGTGCAAAGTAAACACATTCACACACATTTCCATTTATCCACAAGCACTTGTGATTCTCACCAAGGTCTAACCTGACATTAAAGCAGTGTGGTTAGCCTTAATGATAAAAGTATAAATGCAAGGATGAAGTGGGAGCTTTCCATGGATGCTGGGGACTTAAATAGGAATTCGAGACTGTCTCACATGGACAAAAAATTGAAGGAAGAATTGCAGTAATTCACTGCCTTGATTTTTTTTCTCATAAAATTAGATAAAAATTTCTACTCAAATTGTTTGAGGGTTGGAATTATTGGGACCAGAACTGAGGACAAATAAGGGGGTTCACCAGATAGAGGGATGCAGATAAAACTCATCGGCTGCTCAAGAGATTAATGGAGGAGCTACACATGGGTAGCTGGGTCAGGCGTTCTCACCTCTGATCTCTGATGGGACAGGCATGTGTTATTTCTGCTGAGGCCCTTTGATCACCCTCAGTTTTGGTCCTTGTAACCCCATTACCAGCAGGAAAGGTGATGTAGGGGAGAGAGAGAGAGAAAGAAGAGAGAGAGAGATTGACACATTGACAGGGCATACGGATATTTGTAATCCAAGGTTCAGGTAATGCAGCTTTATCCTAGGTGTCAACCTGTCCCATCTCTTCCTTTTGCTTCTTGCTGATGGCTTTTTTTTTTTTTTTTTTTACTTTTTAAATTTATGTATCTGCTGTGTTGGGTCTATTTTTGCCCTGTGCAGGCTTTCTTTAGTTGCGGTGAGTGGGGGCTACTCTTTGTTGCAATGCGTGGGCTCCTTTTGTTGTGGAGCAGGGGCTCTAGGCGCGTGGGCTTCAGTAGTTGCAGCACATGGGCTCGATAGTTGTGGCTCATGGGCTCTAAAGTGCAGGATCAATAGCTGTGGCGCACAGTCTTAGTTGCCCCGCGGCATGTGGGATCTTCCTGGATCAGGGATCGAACCTGTGTCCCCTGAATTGGCAGGCGGATTCTTAACCACTGAGCCACCTAGGAAGCCCCTTGCTGATGTTTTTAATTTATTTAGTAAACTATGCTATTTGAGCATCTTACTGTGAGCCTATTTCATGACCCCTGGGAAAACTTGGCTGAATACTATATACACTACCAAAGCATCAAAATATCCCCAGACAACAAATTCAAAAGATGAATTGCATTTAACTTGGCAAAGACAAAATGAAAAGCATTTCAAGTAGAAGGAATGGCACGGGTAAAGGCCCTGGGACATTTCCCTCCTTTTAGGAGATGGTATTGGCAGAATGTTGCATGGGATGTATTTATTATAGGGTGCTAAATGGTTAGAGTTTTTTGTTTGTCTTTTGGTTCTACTCTATTCTAGTTAAAAAGAAAAAAAAAATAAAGCTACCTTGGAGTGATCCAGTCATTAGAAAGAAAGTACTGAAACTGGAAGATTCTAAAGTGAAGTTGACGGGAGCCTTGAACAGGCCCAGGATGTAAAGCTACATGATCCAAATGCTTCCCTCTGTCTCGTTCATCTTAGCAATGATACTGTTCTAAGATATTTTTTTTTCTATGCTGTAAATCATTCTAAAAATTTTTGGAAGTATTTGTAAGTAGGAAAGAGGTTGTGTTATAAAATTAACCTATAAAATAAAATACAACATTTTTCATACAATGTGTAGCAGATGCAATGCCACAGCTCACTGAATCCTATGTCATAGTTCTTCTTCCTATATGTGACCACCCTTTCTGCCCCTTGCAGGCAGGTGGGCCATGTGACCAGCTCTCACCAATGAAATGAGAACAAACATAACGTGTGTCATCAGGGTGCTGAGGCGGTGAGTACGGAGGCCTCAGGTGGGGACAGCAGGGCCAATTAGAGCAGCTTCCATCCCTGTGTCACCACTTATAGGACAATAGTCCCAGAGGATTGCCTGGATTGACAACAATCCTACGTAAATGACAAATAAACTTCATTGGATTAAACCACTGAGATTTGTCACTACAGCATAACCTAGCCTATCCACACTAATGCATAATATAAATATGAGAACAACAAAAATAAAAACACACATTTTTAAAAGATGCATGGGGAAAACATTTCAAAATATTTATAAATCTGTTTGCAGATCGTGGTATCTACATGTAATTTTTTTTAAAAACCTTTTTGGATGTTTTCAATATTCTATAATGTAATATATTACTTAAAGTGGAAACAATACTTTTCTTTTAAAAGTCCCCAAAGTTATTGTTAGAGGCATAGACATAAAGATGAATGGAGCAGAATAGAGACCCCCCCGAAAAAGACACACAGAAATGTGTTCAACTGATTTGACAAAGATGCAAAATGAGAACGAATAACTCGAGGGAGGGTGGGGGGGGAGTCGAGGGAGGGAGGGAATACAGGGATATGTGTATAAAAACAGGTGATTGAACTTGGTGTAACCCCAAAAAATAATTAATAAATAAATAAAATTTAAAAAAATGAGAACGAATAGCTTCTCAACAAATGGTGCTGGAGCAATTGGACATCCACAGTAAAAAAATCAATCAATCAATCAATTAGCCTCCACTTAAACATCATACCTTATACAAAAATTAACTCAAAGTAAATCACAAACTTCAATGTAAAATGTAAAACAATAAAACTTTTTCAAAAATAGGAGAAAATCATCAGGATCTAAGGCTAAATGAAAATTCTTTGACACATGATCCAGAAAAAGAAAATTGATTAAATTGGACCTTATCAAGATGTAAAACTTTTGTTCTGCAAAAGACTCGGTAAAGAGGATGCAAAGATAAGCTACAGCATGGGAGAAATATTTCCAAACCACATACCCAACAAAGAAGTAGTATCTAGACTATATAAAGAAATCTCAAGACAAACAGGGAACAAAGGATCCAATTAGAAAATAGGCAAAATACATGAGCAGAGACTCCATCAAAGAAGAGATATGAATAGCAAATAATCACATGAAAAGGTGTTCAACAACACTAGCCATTGGGAAATGCAAATTAAAATCACAATAAGATATCTTTACCTACCCATAAGGATGGCAAAAAAAAAAAATTCTATCAAATGCTGGTGAGGATGTGGGGGGAAATGTTTCCTATAAACTAAACAAGCAATACCACACAATCCAGCAATTGCACTCTTGGGCATTTATCCCAGAGAAATGAAAACAGGTTCATGCAAAAACCTCTATACAAGCATTCATCACAGCTTTATTCATAATAGCCAGACTGGAAACAACGCAGATATTCTTCAGTGACTTAATACTTAAATAAACAATGGTATACCCATACCACGGAACACTACTCGGCAACAAGAAGGAACAAATTATTGTTGCTCACAGCACATTGTGATGTACAGTATTACATATTCTATGATGACATTCCTGTAACAATCTTGAAATGACAGAATCATAGAAATGGAGAACAGATTGAACCATTGCTGAGGTTAAAGAGAGAAGAGAATGTGGCCATAATAGGGTAAAATAAGGGATCCTTGTGGTTATGATAATTTCTGTTTCTCGGCTGCATCAGTGTCAGTCTCTTGGTTGTGACATGCTACTATAATTTTATGAGATGTTATCTTTGGCAGAAACTGGGTAACGGTACAGGAGAGCTCTTTGTATTGTTTCTTAACACCTGCATATAGATCTACAGTTATCTCAAAATAAAATGTTTAATTTTTTGAGTGTTTTTTTAAGTCTCAAGAATGACAGAGATAAAAATTACTACCGTGTATGGGACTTCCCTAGTGGAGCAGTGGTTAAGAATCCATCTGCCAATGCAGGGGACATGGGTTCAACCCCTGGTCTGGGAAGATCCCATAAGCTGCAGAGCAACTACGCCCTTGAGCCACAACTACTGAGCTCACATGCCTAGAGCCCCTGCTCCACAACAAGAGAAGCCACCTGTGCACTGCAAAGAAGAATAGCTCCCTCTCACAACTGGAGAAAAGCCCTTGTGCGGCAACAAAGACCCAATGCAGCCAAAAAAAAAAAAGAAATTATTACCATGCGTGACAAAGACTGTTAAAGACTCACCCCTTTTTCTTACTCACTGAAGTCCTATATTGGAGGCTGCGATATATCCACTTAATAAAACTACATTTCCAAGATTTTTTTTCAGATGGGAATGCTAAAATCCTTTTCCCTCACTCCTTTCTCTTTCCAGATGCCTGGAACTTGTACACGATGGCTGGAGCTACAGACGCCATTTTGCCACCACAATGGAATCTAGGATGAGGGATAAAGGACAGAAAGAGCTTAGATACCAATGGCTATGAAGACACCATACCAGCCCTGGACTGCCTCTGAGTTTCTCATTTAAGCCACTGAAATCTGATTTTCCGTCACGTGAAGTCAAACCTAATCCTAATTGGTATATCATATAATTCACCATACTTCTCTCTACCTCATCTCCCCCTGCCCAACCCCAACTGCCCCCACCCCCCAGAGAGGAAAGGTGATTTGTTGGTTTAGGGTTTAGTCTTGCTTAACAGTTAATGAGTAAGTCTGCAGAACTGAAAGAGCAGAGAATGGCTCGATTCATTTATACTGCAAAACTCTCAAGAAACTTAAGAAGAACAAAAATAATTGGGAATTTGAGAGTGAGGGAAAAGAAGAGAGAATAGTGAATTGTACTGGCTAAGATCCAGAGAGAAAATTTTTGAGAAGCTTCTAGGAAATTCTGGGGGGGGGATGATCAATAAAGATCTGTTGGATGTTTTGCTGTGAAATAACCCCATTGGGGCCTTTTAGGGAAGTTTCAGTAAAGATTTGGCTTTTGAAAAATTATTTTTAAAATATCAGAACGGTGTTTCCCTAAGTGTGACAGCATGCTGAGAAGTGCCACCAGGCAGCCCAGGTGTATCTGGGCTACACCTGAATTGCCTACCTGTCCGGGGTATCCTGAGCTATACTGTACTGATGCTCAGTAATGTAAGTGAAAGATAAGAAGAAAGCACATTCTTTTAGGGGGCACAGGCAGGAGAACTTCTGTTCTAGCAAAACCATGATCAACTTTTTAAAAGTACAAAAAATAAGTTTTAAGAAGAAAGTCAGGGAGGTTCTTTTTCTTCTTTATTTCATGCAGACCTGATGTTCAGTCAAGGTACGATGAAGTTTAGAGCTGCACAGGTACAATCAGGTTTTGCTTTCCCCCCCACTTACTAGTTATGTAATTTGGGGTAAATTAGCTAGTACCCCAAGCCTCAGTTTTCTCATCTGAAAAAGAAAATAAAAACAACCTCAAGTTTTACATGAGAGCATGCATTTGAAGATGCCTGGCACAGAGTAAGTACTTGTGTCAATTCTGTCTCTCTTGTAAGGTTTCCTAATCCAACTTCTTCCATAGGATGCCAATCTGCTCTGAGCTACCTGAAAAACGTGAGGATCAGTGATGGGCTGATTCTTAGCTTCTCAGAAAGGAGGAAAAAGCATTTGTATACTCAAGTCTTAGGGAAAAAGCACTGTCTTCCTATCTGTTTCTCTTGCCAGGTAACAAAGAATCTGGAAAAAGCTGGAATGTGATCCTTCCTGCCTTGGAGAGGAAAGCCAATTCTTGCACCAGGAAAGAGAGATCCTGGTTCAGCCAACAACCTAATGTGAGTGCTGGCAAAACACTCCTTTCTTGCCTGGGGCTTGCCGGCTACCTCTCACCTGGGCAGGTGGTGGTACTAGGCAAAGCCTTCAGTTTCAGGAGCATGTTGATAGATCCACGGAAATTCAGAGAATGGAAGCAACTGGAATGTTACAAGAGACTGATTTACAAGACCAGAGCAATAAAACTGGATACACTGCATGTCATTCTGTCAAACACAGCCAGGGGTGGGTGGAAGGAGATTGGGAGGTGGTCAGGGAGGGTAGCCGACTGTTCCAGCATCTGTCAACAAGGGCGTGTGTTGCCAGGGGCTGGTTTGGGATGTGGGGAGGCCCTAGTGGGTTCTGAGAGCATCCAGCCCAATTCTGCCCTCTGGGAAAGCTTGGCTGCTCCTGGAGGACCAAAGCTCCATTCAAGGACTGGGCAACTGGCTCCATAGAGTGCTCAGGACAGGGGCTGGGTGACCCGGATGCTGTCTCCCTGGGGTGGTGAGGACTCAGGGACTTCACGCCTCATCTCTGGACTTCTTATTTCTTCTCCAAAAAGGGATGAGGCCGGACAAGGTGGTCCCTAAAGAGCCTGCCTATCTTCAAAGTCTGTGATTCCGCAGGAAGCCAGCAGTTCTCCTGAACTGTAGGGCAGCCTATGGCAGTCCATCCCTGCCACCCCCCGCCCTTAGAAGGTGCACATGAGGCCACATAGGTCTGCTTCACTCCTGCTCTCAATTATGCAGAGAGCTGTGATGACTAAGAGCTAACCAGGTCAAGGTGAGGTTACCATATCCACGAAGAGAGACATGAAACCAGCCCCTTCCCTTTCTAGCTTTTGGCTGGTCCTTTCACCTCTCTGGACCTTAGCTTTTTCATTAATAAAATAAAAACGAAGTCCCTGCCTATTTCACAGGCTTGCCCCAAGGTTGCCATGAAGCTGGTGAGGAGCTCTGTGGATGCCAGGGCAGTAGTTCTCACACCTGGCTGTGTGTTAGAATCCACCCCCTCAGAGACCTCTACTGAAATGGCACTTTTTGAATGTTCCCTATGGGCCTCTAATGTACAGTCAGGAACAGAAACACTTCCCTCCAACTCTGCACAAATATGGGGGCTCTTACTGCCAATGAAGGTGAAAATTTCAATTGAGCAATTATTTAGTTTATACAAAACTAACAACCAGTTTGACCCATTTCTGTCCTAATGACCATTTATGTTAACATTGTTCTACATAATATTGAGTGACCAGATACTGTGCTCGCTTGGATTTCTACAATGCTTCAGATTCTTGCAGAAAGGAAGAAATAAACAAATAGAAAAAAATAAAATCTTAACCTCTGTAAAGATCCCCAAACAAACCAGTGATTTCCAATCATCAGTCTTCAAGACCAAATATTTCCAAACCACTAGAGGTTTTGGTAGAAGTTACAGATTTTCCAAACTCCACTCCATAGAGTGAGTGCAAACTTCTGAGTGGGGAAGGAATATGAACCACCATTGCTGGTGGTTCTGAAGCACAGCCAGGTTGGAGAATCTCTGCTCACACTTTCTGGGATGGGCACATCCTGCCAGGAAAGAGCGCCCTCTGAAAGGAGGAGGTTGTGTGACCTTGAGCCTTAAGCTTTTGCTTACTGGGCCTCCATGTTCCCAGCTGTGAAATGGGACCACGTAAATGATGGACTCTGGTGATGCTCGGAGACAGAGCCTACATGCAGTTTCCTGTACTGCAAGGGAGCACAGCTCCATTACAACAGAACCAGGTAGAGGCCACCAGCAAACAGATTCCACGTTTCCCTCCTCCTGCCTGATCCTCCTCTCACTCAGAAAGCCTGATTCCCTCAGCACCCGGCAGGCCATCCTGCCCTATCCTCATCCCTTCACTCAGTAGACACAGACTGAGCTCCAGGCTCAGCACTGGGCCGCTGCAGAGAACATGACAGAAGCTTCCCCTGTACCTAGGAGTTTAGAGTCTAGTTTGGGAGACAGGTGAGGGCCAGGCTGTGTCAGGAAAAGTAGAAGGTACCATGGGAGCAGCACCAATGGGCATCAGGTCCGGCGACATTCCTGAGAGTCTGCTGTGATGGGGACCTCACAACCTCAGCATCCGTTTGTGGATGGCTCACCCTACCAACGTGTCCTCACAACCCACTCTTGTCATCGACACTTGATGGTGGGGGAGATGGAGGCTCGGAGATTTAAATTACCTAGAGGCAGGTGACAGCTGAGGAGCGCAGAAGCGAGGACACTAGTGCTGGTTTTCTGAATGGCTAGGTGCCCTTTGTGCTCTATTAAGACCTTGTCTTTTATTCATGAGCTATCGGAGGATTTTGCATTACCTTATCAGGGGCCCTGGAAGGATGGACTCAGAGAAGAGGTGATGCAAACCCTAGAAACTTCCCGGGAATTCCAGGTCACCAGCGTGTGGTCAGGAAGGGAGGGAAGGATATGAGCTCCGGGTGGGGCTCATCCTTTTGTCGCTCTGGACTTCTCATCCCCTAGGGAGGGGTGTAGATAGAAGAAGTCTAGAGCCAGCCCCTCAAATGTCCAGGGCCCAAGGCAGAGCTTCTGTTGCCACACCTGAGGGTGGAAGGTGTGGATAAAGCCCTGGACTCAGACAGGAAGGCTGGACTTCTAAACCAGCTCAGCTATTCCCTAGCTCCTAGCTAGTGACAACTGAGCAGTGCCTCACATACAAAGCAAGGAGATACTGCTCTCCTCGGAGAGTGCTATAGTGAAGACAAAAGGATGGGTACTGAAGGCCTATGATGTGCCCCTGCTTTTAGGCACTTTGCATCCATTTATCTCAAATAACAGCTCTCAGCTCTTACCCCCCCTTAGAGCTTGCTTCAGCAGAAGACCATCTTGCCCAAGACCACACCCTTTGCAAGGCAGCGCACATCCAATGACAGATTCACTCCTGGCTCTGAACGCTTGTCCTCCTGCCCCAAGTTGGAGCTGCAGTAAAGAGCTGTCCCGCTTTCAGACACCCTGTGAAATTCACTGAGTCTCCGTTGGGACTCCACGGTAACCCTGCTTCTCCTTCCCATCCTGCTTCTTTCTCTCCCCTCCATGGGGATTGGTCCCCAGGTCTCCCCTAATAAACCTCGGCTCCCTAACCTCTCTCTCAGAGTCTGCTTCCTGGGGAACACAATCTCTGACAGCTGAGGATGTGCTTTTATTACTGTTGCTAATTTTTTTTTAATTGCTATAAAGTGCACATAACATAAATGTTACCATCTTAACCGCTTTTAAGTCTACGGTTCTGTAACATGAAGTAGGTTCACATTGTTGTGCAACCATCACCACCACCCATCCCAGAGCTCTTCATCTTTGCAAAACTGAAATTCTGTCTCCCTTAAACACTAACTCCCCTTTTCCTTTCCCCTGGCCCTTGGCAAACACCCTTCTGCTTTCTGTCTCTATGAGTTTGACTCCTCTAAGAATATAAAAGTGAAATCATACAATATTTATCCTTTTGTGACTGGCTTATTTTCATTCAGCATACCGTCCTCAAGGTTCATCCATGTTGTAGCCTGTGTCAGAATTTCCTTGTATGTACAAGTATGCACTCACCACATTTTCTTTACTCGTTCATCCATTGATATATGTTTGGATTGCTTCCACCTTTTGGCTATTACAGGTAATGCTGCTATGAACATGGGTGTAGAAATATCTTTTTTGACCCTACTTTTGATTCTTTTAGGTATATACCCAGAGGTGGAATTGCTAATGATAATCTTATGTTTAATTTTTTGAGGACCCACCGTAGTGTTTTCCACAGCAGCTGCACCATTTTGCATTTCTATCAACAGTGCACAAGCGTTCCAACTGCTCCACATCCTCACCAACACTTGTTCTTTTCTGGGGTTTTTTGATAGTAGCCATCCTAATGGCTGCTACTGTTTTTCAATGTAGGTTCCCAGGCCCCTCCTAGACGTGCTGTGTTTTTAGGTGCCCCAGGCAGGTTTGACACACAAACAGGTTTGAGAACCGCAGCTCTGAAATCCAGCAGTCACAGCATCCCACTCCTGCACAGATCAGATAATGTGTTTCCAAGCTTTTGAAACAAATCACAAGAAATAGTGGAATAGGGCTGGGATCCTAACTTCGAAAGACCTGCGCCCTCCGTCTCTCTTTTTTCTGTAAGAACTTTTATTGATATACAATTGACATACAATAAACTGCATATGTTTAAAGTGTACAATTTGATTTTTTTTTCTTATTAGTAATGTATACATGTCAAGCCCAATCTCCCAATGTGAAGCGGCCACCACGGCTTTGCCAGTATAACAGGAGCTTCAAACAAGAAGAACAATAAGACCCGTTTGACTTTTCTGCTCTCCAATTCATGTACTATCTGTGAGACTCAGCTAGGAACTTGTTTAGGGAAATCATTTCTACGGAGACACCCCAGACACATGGGAATCAGACACAATCTTCCTCCTTCTCGGTGTTTATCCTCTTCAATCCTGCACGCACCTCCCTTAGGGACACCCCCCCACCCCCGCCCAATGAGGGTCTCTACCTCACAGCTTTCCCACCGCACTTCATAGAAGCTAGGAGGGGGCCCCAGGCCCAAGAACACCCAGCGCGCAGGCCTGAGGGCTCAGGGAAGTGAGGCTGCACCGTCCTCTCCCCTCCCTGCCCTGCTTCGTTTCAGAGTGGAGCCATTCCTGAGCCTGCTTCTTAGAATAGAAATCCGGTGGGGTCTCCCCTTGCCTTAGAAAATTCCTGGATCCACCACTCTCATGGGTCCACAAAGCTCTTACAGAGAAGGAAGAAGGAGATTGGAACCACCCACAGACACGACTGTCTCAGAAGCTAGCAACACCTATTCCACACAAAGCCTTCTTCATTCTCCCCACCCCCACTTGCTGACTAGACCACTTCAATTGCGGCAGTTGGGGCACTTTTTTTTTAAGATTTTTTTTTTTGTGACATGGAACATTTTTAAAGTCTCTGTTGAATTTGTTACAATATTGCTTCTGTTTTGTGTTTTGGTTTTTTTGGCTGCGAGGCATGTGGCATCTTAGCTTCCCCACCAGGGATGGAATTCACACCCCCTGCATTGGAAGGCAAAGTCTTAACTACTGGACCACCAGGGAAGTCCCTCGAGCATCTTTCTTAAGCACTTAGGTGTCTGTCAAGCACCTGCTCCGGTACTAGCCCTACACTGGATTCAGGAGGAAGCACCACATGCGACAGTAACGCTGTGATGTTGATTTATATATCCTCAAGATCAAACACATTGCCTGGGAAGGACCCTGTGGCCGCTGGGTCCACTAGGCTGTGGTCTTGTCCTGACTCTCTAGACCGGGAAGCTGCTCCGTCAGGACAGAGGGCTGGTTCAGGGAGCTCAGTCGCTCTTGTAAAGGCTCGAGAATACCTCTTTAAACAGCTTTTCGAGATTCTGATGCATGCCCCCAGCTACAGGAAGATCTCACCATGTTGTTTGGTAGACGTGCAAGTCAAGCCCTTATAAATATGATTCTTGTCGGAAAAAGACACAGAGTGCAGCAGACACCGACCACGTGTTTCATGAGCCTCTTCCCAGCCGCAGGGTTGAATATTGACTAGTCTAAACCAATCATGCAATTCCATTTCCTTGTCATAGGGCATGTGATACAACATCAGACTATAAGAGTCTTCTAAGAAAATTTTTATCCATTAAAAGGAATACAAGTCAAAGATTTATCTCTTCCTGCTTTTGATGGTTGTCAAATGTGGATATGATGCTTGGCATTGCTGCAGCCACCATGTGACCATGAGGAAAAAGCCCCCAAAATTCCGAGTCTTAACTTGGTCAAGCCACTGAATTAATCAACTTTGAAACCACCCTCCTCTGGACTTCTCATTAGATGAGACAACAAACCCCATAACTGAAAACTGCTTTTAGCTGGAAATTGTTTCTTGCAGGCAGAAGCATCCTAACTTGCAACAGTGGCCCAACATGAAGCTTTGACCAAAGGGGCCCAAGGACACAGGGTAGCACCAGTCAGGGTATCAAACACAAACCTGCATTATCCACATCTAGAATGATGCACTGACACATGACCAACGCTGGCACACAAGAAGAACCCAGCAGCCAGCCTGTCGTATGATGGGTGAGAAAATTGAGGCTTAGGGAAGTTATAAGAACAAGATTCCATGGTTCTTTGTGTTTCACAAATTGTTTTTATATATATCATCACACTTAATCTTTACAAAAATTACTATTATTATCCCCACTTTATAGGTTAGTAAGCTAAAGCTGATGGGGAATATTAAACTATTAATAATCGTGTTGTGTTCTACAGTTTATAAAGTGCTTTGCGCATCATAAATTTTCTAATTATTACCTTTCAATCCAATCTGTAAGGTGGAAGTTTATAGATGAAGAGGTAGGCTCAGAGGGTCAGCTCACTTGGCCAAGCTCCACTAAGCTCCAGGGCTGTTCTTCCTACATCAGTGGTTCTCACGGTGCAGGCCCCAGACCAGCAGCCTCAGCATCACCAGCGAACTTCTTAGAAATGCAAATTACAGGGCTCCACCCAGACTCACTGAATCAGAAACTCCAGGGTGGAGCCAGCCATCTCCTTTACTAAGACCTCCAGGAGATTCTGATGCACACTTATGTTTGAGAAACATTTGCTTTGTACCACAACTGTCTCTTCGATGACTGGTCCAAAGTCACTCTGCCCATGAGGCAGGGGTCTCAGTCAAGGGCCAAGGGCTCTTTCTAATACAGAAAACTGAGACTAAACAAACAAACAAACAAAAGGACCCCGAACCATAAAGATAAAAGCTAAGATAACAGCTATTGACCTAAGACTATATAATTGTGAAGCATACACTGTACTATTGAGAGAAGATTGTCCTTCAATCTTAAAGAAAATATCTTAGTATCAATAAGCAGAGACAGTACTATTGTGTATATCACATAGTCGACTAACAGAACTTTGAATCCCAGCTAGTGGGATGGCCAACAATGGATATCCACTCACTCTTCAGAAACAGATCCATAATTTGGGGCAGAGAAGAGATAATAAGTACGGATTGCCTACTATGCACCAGCCATTTACAAATGTGATGTCATCTAAGCTCAAACAATCCTTCCTGGTAGGTATAATCCTGCCATGTTATCCTTAAAGAACCTGGGGCTCAGAAAGCTTAAATCACTCACCCAAGCTTCACTCAGTTAATGAGTGGTGAAATCACTATTCAAATAAAGGTCTGGTTTTCTCCAAATTCTGCATTCTTTTGGCTGCTTCACTTTATTATTGATCATGCTACACCTGGGAGGAAAACCTTTCAAAGCAGCCCACCAGTGTCTTGTCCGCAACCTTGAGGTTGGCTAGGTCCCCACTGAGGAGCATCTTAGCCCTCTTTACTTCCACACCCCCCTCCCCACTCTCCACCTGCACCCCTGCCTCTTGTTCCAGGGGTCAGGGACCGCATCCAGCCTGTTTTTGTAACCCTCACAGTGATTCCTTCAATGATTCTTTAAAATATTTTCAGACATTGAGGTTGGGAGAAGGCCCTGCTCTTTGGGGGATGCTGGCATTAAAGGAACAATGTCCTCCCAGCGTGACCCCCCATGCCCCCAGCCACTGCTGGACAAATGAACCCATGATCTGAGCCAGAGTGAACACTCTTTGTGTTCCTGTGTTGTTGGCTTGTATCAGCCCAGCACCTCCTGTAAGCCACAGGGTGGTTGCTCAAGAGATATTGTTGACAGATTGATTTACTGACTAATTTATATGACATACTTATCCAATGACATAGGTATCTTGGAGGGAGTTCAGAGGAAAACAACCAAGATGATTAAAGGACTGGAAAATGTGCTTTACAGGGAAAGGTTACAGGGACTGGGGTTATTTAACTTGGAGCTGAGAAGCTGTTGAAGGCTGTATGCACAGGCCATCTTGCTGGAAAGAAGTGATGGTTGGTCGTGTCTAACCAAGTCTCTTCCCACCTGGGAACCAGGGCCCAGAGAGCAGGGGTACCACGCAGCCAGCCAGAGCAGGGCTGGGCATCGTGGCTGCTGGTAGCAACGATCTCTCCCCAGTGCCATGTCTCCCCAGCCAGCACCTGCACACATGCACAAACACAAGGACACCCCTGCACATACATACATATGCAGGCTCACACACACACACACACACACACACACACACACACACATACATATGCATTTAAGCACCGAGGTGCTGAAAATGGCAACAAGCTCTTCTTTCCCCCCAAGGTTGGCCGAGGCGAGCAGGCCTGCCCGGGGTCACGGTAACTGATAAGAGGAATTCAGGATGATGTTGTCACAACTAAGAGAGCACACAGAGGACAGCGCAGGTTACACTTCTCTGGAGGCTGCCCTGAGCAGGGGTGTTTGCACTGTCTGAGGGGCCCTTCTGGCTGAAGAAAGGACCAGATGCCCTCGCAGGGCCCCCTCCACCGTCACACCGCCGGGAAGCAGAGGCTTTGCCCTTCCCTGTCGCTAGGGCACAGGTTCCTCCTCCCTGGAGGGAGCCCTCAGCAGGGGCGTGGGGCAGGCACAGACCCGAGGCAGAGGCACAGTTAGTGGCAGTCATGCTGGGCTTGGCCCTCACTGGTGGAGCGCCCTCTGCCAATCACCCTACTCCCCTGGCCATGGTCTCTTTGTCGGCAAACCCGGGACAGGAGGTTGGCTCTTGCCTCATCCAGGGATGAACAGGAAAAGAGCAACAAGGAGGAAAGAGGGTAGAGGTAGATCCAGGTTTGGCTTTGTGGCCTTTCCGTAACTTAATCCCTCAGCGCCTCCCTTTCCTCTCCTGTAGAAACGGGTGTAGCAATGCCAGCCTTGAAGTGAGAAAAATCAAAGAGGCAATGCCTAGGGACCCTGACCCACTCCTTGCCATTCTCTCTGTTGCCCTGGCTCTTGATCCTCTGAGAAGCAAATATGCTCTGACTCCTACATGGGGGTTCTCCCCCTGCAGGTGTGGAGGGGCAGTCCCCTCCTCTAGGAGCCTGAGGAAGGTCCTCAGGAGGGATTTCTCCCTCTCTGGCTCCAGCGACTGCATTGTTCCCCCTCCAGGTCCAGGTGGGAGAACCAGACAGGCTATGATATTAACATCCCGTAAATCAACGCGCAGGAACCTGCATCTCAGCAGCGCCGTGTTTCAACATGACCTACCAGCACACAGCCCAGCTGGTGGGGGAAGAGACCCAGCCTTGCATCACACAAGCATCCCGTTCAGGACGTCTGTCCTGGAGTCTCAGGCAGAAGCGCCTCCCTCTCGTCTGTGACTTCCCAGACCCCAGATACTCTGCCCCTCCGGTGACCGGCCCCGTGGGACACCGACAGCTACCTACTCACCATCCTCCGGGAAGCACAAGGGCACGGCCAGCTTTCCTGAGTCCTCTGAGCCGTGGAGAACGACCAGCGGAGGGAAGTCAGGCCAGTGTGGTTCAGCCTCCCAGGGCCGCGCAGCTGACGGTCCTCCACTGGGTCCTCTTCACGGCCGCGCTTCTTGGCCCCAGAGCCCAGAGCCCCAGCCCCACAGAGCAGGTACCCTGCCTCCTCTGCCCATTCGCACTGAGGCCAGACACCTGGCAGCTCTCTCCGGAGCAGAGCTGGATTATGACAAACCCAGAGAGGATTAGGGGGACGCCATCTGTAGAGAGAATAATTAGTTTAGTGGGTTACACAGATTGTTCCTGGCCCTCTGCCCAAGGGTACACTCTTCAAGACAGTTAAACACACCCTCTGGGCTTGCAGGGGAGCCCTCTGAGCACCAGGGGTACCAGTGACGTCCCCCGCCCCGATTCCAGCTGCCTGCCTGGGCCACAAGCAGCCTGTACTGGCAGGGGACACCGGGGGACCCCAGGAAAAGAACAGTCCTGAGTAGGGGACATGCGGGAAAAAGGTAGCTGGCTGGTTGCCACATTCCTGAATAAATCAGAAAAGGAAATATGATGCCATCTCATGAGACAGGAACTAGGTGCAGGGAAACCTGAAAGGACCAGCTGACAAACCCATCCGTCAGCTGTCTTCCCTACCAGGGCTGAGTGGCCAGTTTCCCCTGGGAGGCCTCCCCTTACTATTTTAGACTAAACTGATCATTTTGGCTTTGTGTTGGCAATGCTTTGGGGGAAGCTGGGAATTTTCAAATCCACTCTCTCTGAGGGCAGAAAATGATTCTTTCTTAGAATACTGTGGTTAGGTGGTGCAGGGTTGCCTCTAGGCAGGGAGGAACTATGTGATCTGAAGCCCAGAAGTTTCCTCACTGGAAATGAATCAGGTTAATGAGCCACCTGTGGAAACTACTGGGCCTGAGCGTGCTGAGTCAGCCAGAGGCAAAGTCTTAGCTACTGCATGTTCAGCGTCGATATGCCTGACAAATTCTTCAAACAAAATCACTCGAGGCTTGCTTCTGACGGACGGATGCAGTAACTCAGTCCAAATGACCAGATACGGGTGGATGTGGGCTATAGTGTAGAGATCACACTGTATGTGAAATTCTCCAGAGAAACAGAACCAATGGGATACATGTAGAAATACATAAAGACACACAGAAGAAGAGTTAGTAGGAAAGGTTGGCTCATGCAGTTTGGGAGGCTAAGAAGTCCCACAATCTGCTGCCTGCCAGCTGGAGCCCCAGAAGAACTGGTGGTGTCGTTTCAGTCCAAGCCTGAACGCCTGAGAATGAGGAGAGCTGATGGGACTAATCTTGGTTTGAGACTGAAGACCTAAGAATCAGAAGCACCGATGTCCAAGACGGATGTCTTAGCTCAAACAGAGAACAGGTTCACCCTTCCTCAGCCAGTCTGTTGGGGTCCTCAGCAGATTGGATAGTGCCCACTGCACTGGTGAGGTCAGTCTGCTGTCCTCCGTGTAACAATTCAAATGCTAATCTCTTCCAGAAACACTCTCACAGGCATACCCAGAAACAATGTTTTAGCAGCTATCTGGGCATCTCTTACCCAGTCAAGATGTCACATAAAATGAACCATCACACTGCACTTTCCCAAATAATTGTAATAAGTTAAAACAAAAACAAGCATCACTGGTTGAGTTGCAGATTCTTCACGCAAAGTACAGAATATGGGCGGCACAAAGAAATTGCAGGTGGTGTGTGTTGGCTCACATTTATTGAGCACCTGCAAAGTGTACAACATTCATTGGTATTCAGTAACTGCCAATTCTTCTGAACATATGAATAAGCCCACAAGGATAATCAAACCATTCACTGGCTTCTCCCCCACCCCAGAGGAGTGTGGGAAACCATTACAAGCAAAGGGAAAACATAATCTGTTCAAGGTCCACATTTGTGGTATGAAGGGAGTGAACCAAGTGACCTCTAAGTGGAGGGACCATGTATTTTATCAGCCAAACCAAGACACTTTGGGGAGGGAAATAGGAAATTATTAATTATTTCAGGACAACAGGAATAAACCAGGACTGCCCCAGGCAATTTGGACCTAGGGCTAAGCTACCTCAAAGAACAACCATGTGTAAAAAACATCTACAAATCCATGAGTTGTGTGGTCAAATAGATTTTGTCCTACAGAGAACCAAAGCGGTAAGAGGGTAACTAGAACTTTTGTGCCTGGCCCTCAGAGGCTTCTGCATCAAGCAATAAGGGATTCACGACTGTATAGGTTTCTGAGATAACTTCTGTATTCCAACTGCCTCTTTAGCCACTATTTAAGGCCCAAAGAAATCTTAGATAGGTAAGCTAGCATTAAATTATAGAGACAAGAGATAAGAAAGCAAAAACTAAATATCGATCCCAGAGTTCGACAACCTTTTGAGTGGCCCAAGGCAGGTTATGCCAAGTGAGTATTAGAAACAGAAAGTGCTAGAAGGAGTACCGTGATTGGAAAGGTTTCCCAAAGGAGGATGCCATTCTTGAAACATACAAAAGAGAGGAATTCTGAATATATTCTGATTCTAAGGCGGTATATTCACACATGAATTCACATGCTCCCCTCCCAGTTCATAGCCATGAGAGATAAAAGGAAAAAAAAAAAAAGGAAAACCAAAAAAGTACAGCTAGGCTTACAAAAAAAAAAAAAAGATAAACATTTCTTTTGCCCCAAATGAGAAGAAAAACACGAAACAGTGATTAGGGCTGAAACTATAGGCTAGTTTCAGCCTGGGCGCACCCATTTTTCTTAGGAAAACAAAGCTGTAAAAGGTAACGCTGACCCCCTATGACAACATGACTGACCGTGGATCTCAACTGGTAAAGCAGGGGTTGCCCCCAGGGGACACGCAGCAATGGTTGGAGACATTCTTGCTGCCACAGCTGGAGGGGAGGTAGCTACTGGCGTCCAGTGGGTTAGGCCAGGATGCTGCCAGACATCCTGCAATGCACAGAACAGTCCCCCACGACAAAGTATTACCCAACCCAACATGTCAGTAGTGCTGGGGTTGAGACGTGATTGGCATAAGTGGGAAGGGTAGGGGGTCTCTTTACTGGTGACTGGTTCTAGAATATCCCCGATATCACTGTAGAACAAGAACCCTAAAAACGTCATGACTGGTTCTGACTGGAGACCAACAAGCACATGAGGGCAACCATAAAACTACTACACAGGGAGAGTTAGCAGCGAGAGAAGGAGGGAAAACAAAACAAAAACAAACCTCCCACTCAAGGTAAACCTGCAAACCAAAATTTAAAAACATAAGACAAATACAGCGTAAGGAAAAACACATATGGCAAAACCAGCAATTAGAACATGAATTCACTCCAGACTGAGCCAATTTCATGAGACAGTCTGACAAAGACTTCAAAATGGGCATTATGTGGTGCTGAAGCAGCTGATGAGAGAGCTCCAAAGGAGACAGGCTTTGTAATTATTGTATAGTAGCTATTGCCCTCGAACTTCAGACACACTACCTTATCAAAGTGCATTAAAGCCCTTGAGGCAGGTATTACATGCCACTTTATGAACAGGGAACCTGAGTCCTGAAAAAGTTAACTAACTTTGCCAAAGTCACTTGGTTGGTATGTGGCGGAGTCAGAATTTGGAGCCAGGCAATTTGGCCTCAGCCACCATGTGTCTCATCCCTGTGCTGTGCTTTTTGCAGAGAGAACAGCACATGCCCAAGGAGGGAATGCTCTTCTTATAGGAGCAGGAAAGAGAGTGAAGTGTCACGAGGGAACGAGGAGGGATGCAGTCGTTGAGAAGCAACAGAGTCCAGCATTATGAGAACCAAGAAAAGCTTGTTTCAGATGTGAAGGAACGGTAACCCAGTGAAGGCTGTCGAGATGTCAAAAAGAAAGTTTGGGGGGACGTGCAGCTCTGGTTGTTCGTGGGCAGCTCAGAGAGCCTCGGCGAACTTCAGGAGAGCCACTGTGGGTGAGGTGGTGCTGGGAAAATAGAGGCTGTGGCTGCAAAGTGTTTCTATTAGAGAGTTTGCCAGTGAAGACAGGAAAGGAGATGGTAACCAGAGGGGAGAGCCTGAAGGCAGAAGGGACTTGCCAGTGAATGGAAAAGACTGAGGATGCAGGAGGGAGGGGACAGTGAGTGGACGGGTCACCGCTCACCACTGGGACCTGGGACCAGCCTGTGAATTCAGCTACAGACCATTCAGACCTGGGGGAGAGACCTCAGTGGGTTTCTGCATCCCCGGGACGGGGATTACTGCAGCCTCCTGACTGCAGTTCCTCCCATGTGCCTGTCCCTATCACGCCAGCACCAGACCAAGTTCGGGGCTCTCTGGCCCACCCTCCTTCCCTTATGGGCATTGCACACGCTGCCCCATGTGGCTGTTGAGCTCATTCTTCCTTGCACAGAGGATGCTGCCCTGCCCCCATGCGTGGTGTCCTCTGAGATCAATTCCTCAACCCTTTCGTGGAGTGAACCCTCCACTTCTTCGCTGTCACTGCATCCCGCTCACTCTCCTAATTTCCCCAAGGGGACACCGCATCACCCCCCTGCGCCCTCCGAGGGACGGGGCTGGTCTTCCGCAACCGCGGCCTCCAGATCACATTTCTCACAGTGGCGCAAAGTCCCTTGTCCTGTCCTGTCTCGCCTCGTGCACTCTCTTCCTCAGCTCCCCTTAGGTACCTTTGATGGAGAATCTCACTTCTACTCCAGTCCTACCACCGAGCCCTGAGACTGCGACCTCTGTGTGGCACCCAGCCCACAACCTGGCCTCCAATCCCCTTGACTCAACCCCCTGCGTCTACACCCAACCTCACCAGCTCACTGCCTCGTCCACTCCCCAGGCCTCAACCCTCATTCCAGGCCCCACTCTGGGAACCTCAGAGCTGTGGGGTGAGTCTCGGCCCCGGCCGTCTGGCTCTGGCTCTTCCTCTCTCCCCCCCACCGCCTCCGTTCTTCACCCCCTGTAGACCTCAGTCACCCTCCTGGACCCCTTCGCCCCTTCCCAGCTCGAGAAGCTCTGCACCAGGCTACCACCCTCAGGGCATGGCCTCAGCCACTCTCTTGGTCTGCTCCTGCCAGAGATTGGGAGCACGCAAGGTTGAGGCCCGCGTCCATTCATTCAGCAAATACAAGTGCAGTGACTGCCGCATGCCCGACACTGTTCTAGGCACAGGGTCCACACAGCGAGCACAGAAAAGACCCTGCTGTCATGGAGATTACGTTCTTGTGGGAGGAGACAAACACAGAGTAAACCAGTAAGTGTCAGTGGTCATAAGTGCTGTGAAGAAATAAAGCAGGATGAGAGGCTAGAGAGAGAAGGAGGCAGGGTCAGGGGAGGCATCTCTGGGATGTGACCTGTGGTCAAGCCTGAAGTGAAGTGAGCTGGTCAAGCAGGCACCCGGCAGAAGAGCCTCCCAGACAGAGGCAAGAAAACATACAAAAGCCCTGAGAAGGAGCGCGCCCCAAGGCCTAAAGAATGTGTGCTCCATTAACATTCTTTGAACTGAATGAGTGAATGAACACTTAGAATCACCCTGAGGTTTACACTGTCTTAAAAATGACCTTTTCCAGCTATGTATGGGCCCCCTCACTCCAGGGGTCCTTCCCAGGGAAACAAAGTGTTCTGACCTGTCTAAGGGATATGTGCTCACAAAGCCTAAATCTGCCTTCTAAGAAGTGTGCACAGTCGGGTAGACTCTTGTTTCATCAGGATGATGTGTCCTTGATGAGGCTCCTTTTATGTTAATGACCAGACTTCCCACCCTCCCCAGCCCTGGAAAAATCTCCCAAGGTGACTGCCTGACTGTCCCTTTCTCAGGGCCCTGCCAGGAAGTAGGACGTGCAGCTCATATTGGTGACCAGGGGACGTATCCTGAAATCTAAACGCCCCCGCTTCCTGGTTCTGGCAAATCGCTTTACCTCTGTGAACAAGAACGCTTCTTATGACCTGATTTCACCCAAAGAGAGCTTCAGGAACTAGTCTCCATACACTGAGAGATTGAGTGTAGCTACGCATAACTCTAAAACCAAATAACAGTGGCTTAAACAAGATGAGGGTGTATTTATTTATTTATTTATTGGCGGTGTCGGGTCTTAGTTACGACTTGCGGGATCTTCCTTGTGGCATGGGGGCTCAGTTGCCCTGCAGCATGTGGGGTCTTAGTTCCCTGACCAGTGATCAAACCCGCATCCCCTGCATAGGAAGGTGGATTCTTTACCACTGGACCGCCAGGGAAGTCCCAAGATGGAGGTGGTTTTTCCTCTCACATCACGAAAAGTCCTGAGGCCAGTAGTCAGTGGGTGGTGCAGCAGACCTTGGTTAGCATCAGGGCCCCCAGGATGGGATTCCCATTCATGTGCTTGCAATATGACTGCTGGTGCTCCAGCAATCATCTCTGCATCCCCAACTGGAAGAAAGAAAGGGGCAAAGGGCAAATGGTCTTTTCAAAGCCTGGAAAAGGTACGCAGGAGCTGTGTCACATGGCCACTCCAATCTGCAAGGGAGGCAGGAAAGTGTTTTTCAGCTGTGTACATCGCAGCCCCTGGGAAAACTGGGGTCCTATTGATAAGGATAGGGAAGAATAAATACCAGTCAGACGACAAACAGTTTCTGTTCAGATCCACCCTCTTGTGCCACCTATCAACCATAGATATCCTTCTTCACATTGATATTCATGTCCACTAAGGGCAATGTGCTTCTTTCCATCGTGTGTAGATGTGGTGCCTGTGGCCCAAAGTTCTAAGAACTAAAAGTCAGGGAGTTTGCCCCAGCACAGAAGGTAACTGTCATAAAAGCTCCCATCAAGGACAGAAAATAATGGGAAGACCACAGCAGTCATTGGTCCATGGCAATTATGGGAAATTTGAACAGAACTAATGAGGGCTCCTGGCCTTGGCCGTGGTCTTCAGTTCTTGGTTAATCAGCCTGGGTAGTTGCTTCACCCTCCCTTAAACATTTTCCCCATTGTTCTCCTTTCTGGAAGGCTCCTCCTCATCCATTTTCCCCTCAGCTGCATCTCAGAACAGAGTTTGGGAGCATAACTTCCCTTAGAAATTCACAGCCCTTAGAACCCACCTCCTGTTTGGGTTTGGATGCTCAGGAATTGTTCTAGGGATTTAAGAATGATAGAATGTTGCAGGTCACAATGGCACATGTCTCTCTCATAATTTAGTTGACTTTGGCTCTAATTGCTTCTAGTCAATTCCACATGCAAGTAACCACATGGAACCAAAATCCTATCGAAACATAATTTTTAGGGCTAAAGCTGTTTGCCTTTTTTTTTTTTAATTGGCCACTGTGTCATCCCTTAGCCCTTAAACTATGGCTGCTGACTTGAGGTAATTTTCACCAGTAAGTTCTAGTTGGAAGGTTTAATCCTATCTTTACTATGAGATCACTGCCTTTGCCTGATGGGATAGCAGTCTTATCCCACTGTGGCTGCCATTTTGAATCCGCCATTTATAAAATGTTCAGTTTGAAGTATAGAAGCAATTGGAGTTTTGTTTTGATGCTGCAAGACTCCAAATTTCTGTGCTCTCATTTGTACACTCATGTTCTCAAAAGCTAGAGGGTGGAAGCAACCTCTGTCCATTGATGAATGAATATCGAATACGGCATATCCATACAATGGGATATTACTCATCCTTAAAAATGAATGAAATTCTGATATGTGCTACAACATGAATGAACCCTGAGGACATTATGCTAAATGAAATAAGCCAGTCATAAAAAAACAAAAACTGTATGATTCCAGTGAGTTACAAGGTACCTAGAGTAGTCAAAATCATAGAGACAGAAAGTAAAATGGTATTGCCAGGGGCTGGGGAGAGGTGAGAAGGGAGGTTTATTCTTTGATGGATACACAGTTTCAGTTGGAGAAATTAAAAAATTCTGGAGATGGATGGTGGTGATGGTTGTAGAGCAATGTGAATGTATTTCATGCCACTGAACTGTACACTTAAACATGGTTAAAATGGTAAAATTTATGTTATGTGTATTTTGCCACAATTTTTAAAAAATCATCTTAAATATATGAACAAAAAATCTCAGTGCTCACAGCTAACATGGATTAGAGATCACAGGCAGAAGGTATATCTGTTAGGAAAGCAGTATTTCCATCTGTCTCTGCTTGCAGACTGTCTCACTCTAATCTGAATTCATCTCGCTCCCTGAACTTTGCTGCCAGCATTTGAATTCTTCTTCCCAAATTCCCTGATGCTACAGCTTGGTTGGAAGGTGGTATACATTCCAAGGTATAACAGGAGACAGTGTTAACAAGTGTTTTCAAATGCATCACAAGATCCCCAGCTTTTAGTCTGTAAGGTCTGATACATGAATATCTCCCCACCTACTTTCTTTGTTCAGTCTTATTCTTGTTCAGATATTAGGTTCTGTTACTTATAGTACTCCACTCCTGGTACCATAGTCTGCACAGTCAGGAAGTGTGAGAGCTGTGAGTACCAGAGACCCAGTTGTGGTAGCTTAAACACACAAGGGCTTGATTTTGTCAGTTAATGAACAGTCCAGAAGTAGGTAACCAATGATGTTGGTTCAGTGTGACAAGGTCAAGACCTCTCTGATTCAACTGGCCTTTTATTCACAGTCCAAGATGCTTCTGAGGTCTCAGCCATGACCTTCAAGCAGGAAAAAAGGAGAAAAAAAGGCAGAAAATGTGTGTTCCAGGTGGGTATGCTCCTCCTAAAACCCTTCCCTGATATTCCATCTAGAAACTTCTGCTTATATCTTACAGGGAAAAACTTTATTGTATGTCCACCCCTAGTTGAGTCAGAAGCTGAGAAATGTAGCTTTCAGCTGAACACATTGCTGCTCCTTCCCCTGAAACACAAGGGTTCTGATAACAAGGCAAAGGGGAAGAATAAATGCTGGATAAAAATCAGCATCTCGGAAATTCTACTGAAGAAACTCAAGTTCTCTCAATACCACAAGGCAGCATCTCCCAGCCAATCTGTCAACTGTCCTATTAGACTGCTTTCAACTTTTCCTTGTGCATTCTTAATGGGTGTAAAATGGGTTTTTTAGATAATTTGATTATTTTGTGTATTTACTTTAAATTTATATATGTTGTATATACGTGAACAAAAAACTATATGTGCCATGAAAGTCCCTTTAGGGTAGTGTTATCAGCCAGGGGTCTCCAGAGAAACAGAACCAAGAAGATAGATAGACAGATGGATGGATATATAGATGATGATGATAGATGATAGATAGACAGATGCTAGATAGGTAGGTAGATAGATAAGAGATAGGTAGAGGGATATGTAGGTAGATAGATAGACAGATGATAGGTAGGTGGCTAGATAATAGATTGATAGATAATTATAGATAAATTAGTAGATGATTGACAGATAGATGATAGCTAAATAGATAAGTAGATAGATAGATGATAGATAGATGGATGGATGGTAGACAGATGATAGATATTAAGAAATTTGTTTTTAGGAACTGGCTTATGTGGTTACCAGGGCTGGTAAGTCCAAAACCTGTAGGACAGGCTGGCAGCCTAGAAACTCAGGCAGGAGTGGATGCTGCAGTCTTGAGGCACAATTTCTTCATTTCCAGAAAATCTCGGTTTTTCTCTTAAGACCTTCAGCTGATTGGAAGAGGCCCACCTACAATATCGAGAGTAACCTGCTTTACTTAAAGTCAACTGATTGCAGATATTAATCACACCTACCAAATCCCTTCATAACCACACCTCGATTAGTGTTTGATTAAAGAACTGAGGTACTTCAGCTCAGCCAAGTCAACACATAAAACTCACCATCACAGGCAGGTAAAATGAGGCAGATGAAACGGCACTAAGACGGGGCCAGAGGCTTGAGTTCCAGGCCAGACTCTGATATCTAACTAGTGTTGCCCCCTTTGCTCAGGGCCTCATGCTGTTATCCATAAGGTTTAGGGTTTGGACAAAAATACCTCTGTGTTCCCTTCCAGAAGGAGTATATTTAGATAATGTGACCTTACCATGTAGCTCTGTGTATTTCTAGCATCCAAACTCATGTCTTAACAGAGTTTTAGTTCTGATGAGAAAATGATTAAAAATAATGATGATGAGAATCGACATGACGGAGTATGGAGGTTCCTCCAACAGCTAAAGATGAAACTACCGTGTGATCCAGCCCACTTCTGGGTCTGTATCCAGGGGAAATGAAAACAGGATCTTGAAGAGATATTTGTGCCCCTATGTTCACTGCAGCATTATTCACAATAGCCAAGATGGGGGAAAAAAATGTGTCGGTCGATGCTACATATATATATAATGATACAATGGAATATCATTCAGACAGTAGGAAGAAGAAATTCCTGCCATTTGTGACAACATGGATAGACCTGGAGGGCGTCATGCTGAGTGAGATACGGAAGCCAGGGAAAGACAATAGTGCATAGTGTTTACTTATATGTGGAATCTGAAAAGAAAATCAAACTCATAGAAACAGAGAGTAGAAAAGTGGTTGCCAGGGGCTGGGGAATGGGGGAAATAGAAAGAGGTTGGTAAAAGGGTACAAACTTTCAGCTAAATGATGAGTAAGGGGACTTCCCTGGTGGTCCAGTGGTTAAGGTTCTGAGCTTCCAATGCAGGGGGCACGGGTTCAATCCCTGGTCGGGGAACTAAGACCCCACATGCCGTGTGGCACGGCCAGAAAAAAAAAAAAGGAAAAGATGAGTGAGGTCTGAGAATCTAATGGTGACTATAAAATAAAAAATAAAAAAATAAAACCAATGTTGATGATGATGATAAAGGATAAAAAGAAAACATAGGGGCCAAATCTGCCCTGAATCACTCAAGGATAGTCAAAATCTCCTGGCTGTTGTGTATATTGTAGCCTGGAACAAGCAGTGAAGTCAGCTCTACTTGGGTGTTAACTAGAGTTTCTGAATCCTGAATGTCCTGAACTTATCTAGAAAACTCTGGAATTCTGCAGTAGCAGTTAGTATGGCCAATCTTCATGACCAACACTAGTTTTGCGGTCTTCTGTAAGATACATAATCTAATCGCTCTAGACCTCAATCTCCTTATCTGTCAACCAGGAATAATAATCATTATATCGCTCTCATGGAATTGTTGGGAGGATTAAAAGAGACAATGTATTTAAAGCTCCTGGAATATAACTCCCATTATTTACTAACTAAAAACACTCTTTAGCATTGTTTGGTAATTCTATGAGGTTTTTGTTTTGTTTTGTTTTGTTTTGTTTCTACGACTAAACAGGCCTACAGGGTAGGTAAGTTGAGGTACACATACTCATTACACAAATAGTAAATAGGAAAGGTCATTAAGTTCAAAGTCAGACTATGTGGCTTTTGTATGGATCTCAAGGGAGATTTGAGAATGTCCCTTTTAATAAAAGAACACTGGGGGTGGCCAAAATGAGTCAAGTGCCTATGTAGGCTGGGTCCATAGCCTGTTTTCATTCTGTCAATATCACTTCATGATACTTCCAATTATTCAACTAGCAAACATTTCCTGAGTGCCGGCCACCATGCAGGCCGTGCACCAGGCCCCAGGGGCCCAGGGCTGAAGAAGACATTGCCCACGCCATCATGGGACAAGAAGGCTGGACAGGGAGGCAACTGTTCAGTAGAAAGGTGAAATGCCACATCATAGGGTCATGATAAAGATAGTCACAGCCAGTCAACAAACAGTGGAGCAGGGACTTCCCTGATGGCACAGTGGTTAAGAATCCACCTGCCAATGCAGGGGATGCAGGTTCTATTCCTGGTCTGGGAAGATCTCACATGCCGTGGAGCAACTAAGCCTGTGCACCACAACTACTGAGCCTGTGCTCCAGAGCCCACAAGCCACAACTACTGAACCCATATGCTACAACTACTGAGGCCCACCTGCCTAGAGTCCATGCTCTGCAACAAGAAAAGCTACCACACTGAGAAGCCTGCGCACAACAATGAAGAGTAGCCCCCACTCACCACAATTAGAGAAAGCCCGTGCGCAGCAACGAAGACCCAATGAGCCATAAATAAATAAATAAATAAATGATAAATAAATCTTAACAAAAAAACAAAAACAGTGAAGTATACCATGACATACAGAGTGGTGAGCAAAAGTCATCAATAAGAGGAAATGCCTTCATGTCTTACAACCTAGAGGAAACAGGTACCAAAGCAAATCATCAAAATGGTTAAGTAAACACTTACAATATGCAAAGTGCTGCAGGTAATGCATCCAGCTACCAGAATTGCAGGGACCCAGGAAAGGTTTCCCTGGGAAAGAGATGATTAAGCTGATACCCGAGGCAACAGAAGTATATAGGCAGAGAGAGGTTAGAAGAGCTTCCAGGAAGAGAAGCAGCATATGCAAAGTTCTGGAAGGAGGAGAGGAAAGGACTGGAGAAAAAAGAGAGGCCCAGATCATAAAGGGCCTTGTAAGGCCTATGAAGTGTTCGGGGGTTACTCTACAAGCAAGCATTGAAGGTTTTGAAGCAAGAAATGGACTTAGTGTGCACGTACCTATGTGTGTAGAGAGAGGGGACAATATAATTTATATAAAATAAAATTCAGAGATCTTAAGTGAGTTGGTTATACCAGAATAATCAACCCTACAAACAAGATGCAGAACACTGTGACCACCCCAGCAAGCTCCCCTTCACCAATTTCCAGTCCATAAACAGTTCTTTGTTTACTCTGGTGACAGTGTGGAGAATAGGTATTTGGGGTCTGGTTATGGTAGTATCTAGGCAAGAAATGATGGAGGACTATCCTTGGGTAGTAGTGATGGGGGTGGAGAGAAGAGAAGGGACTGGAAAATATTCAGGAGGTAAAGTCGGTAGGACTTGGAGTGACTGGGAAGGAGGTGGGGGAGGAGCAGGTAAGAATGACTTGCAGGTTGCTGAGTTGTTTGAGCAGCTGGGGAAACACTGAATCGGCTGGGGGAGAAGAGGGTTCAGAAGACTTTCTAGAAGTGCTGATACACAGGCAGACTTTTGCAGAATCTGTAAGAGTTAGCTAGGTGATGGGGGTTAGAAGTGCATTTCAGGAAGGGGGCTGGTAAAGGAAAAGCTCAGGGACAATCCTGGGAATGGACACAAATTTGGGCACCTGGATCTAGCCTCACCTGAAGCATACCCTGAGATACTTTGGTTCCGTGAAACGATAGATTCTCACTTGGTCTAAGCCAGTTTGAGCTTCTGATGCAACAAAGAGAGTTGTGAATTACAGACCCCAAGGAGAACATTGAAAGGGATGGGAAATGAAATGAGAAAGGGCTCTAGATCTGGGGCATCAAGCCCCACCCCAGCTCTGGTTCTGGAATCCAGATGTGTCCTGCAACATGCCTGGCACCTCAGACTTGTGAGAGAACTCAAGTAAGGGGCATCACCTGAGAGTTCAGTCATGGTGGCCAGCCTGTAGGCAGGGACGGCTCCTGCCAGGCAGGCCTGAACTTGGAGACTCACCCCCTTGGACCACTGCATGAGGACTCCCTCTGGCAACACACCCCAACATGCATAAACCCCAGGGACCCCTGGAAACCTATGATGTAGCATAGCTTGTCAATCATCCATTCTCTGGGAAAAGACATCAGCACATCCCAAGCCGGGACAGAGGATGGTAGACACTTCCATTATATAAATCTGGAAGTCATTTCTATGGACGGATGTCAACATCATGCACTGGATAAAATCCTTGAAGAATATGTGACCTGTGAACCTTGAGGACATTATGTTAAGTGAAAGAAGCTGGTGTCACAGGGCAAGCACTGTATGTTCCACTTACATGAGGTCCTGGAGGAGTCAGATTCATAGAGATGAGAAGCAGAATGGGATTGTTAGGGGCTGGGGGGTAGGGAGGAAAGGAGAAGTTAGTGTTTAATGGGGACAGTTTGGGAAGTTGGGAAATTTCTGGAGATGGATGGTGGTGATGTTGCACAGCAATGTCAATGTACTTAATGGCACCGAACTTACCCTTTAAGATGGTTTAAAAAAAAGAGTTGAGTGCGTTACTTACCTCAACTCTTAGCTTGTCGGGGATGGTAACCAGGACTTGGTGTCTACTCCTGTTGTCTGCACCCATTGACCAACAGCCAACATGCGTGAGTGCATCTCCATCCACGTTGGCCAGGCTGGTGTCCAGACCGACAATGCTTGCTGGGAGATCTACTGCCTGGAACACGGCATCCAGCCCAATGGCCAGATGCCAAGTGACAAGACCATTGGAGGAGGAGACGACTCCTTCAACACCTTCTTCAGTGAGACAGGCACTGGCAAGCATGTGCCCAGGGCAGTGTTTATAGACCAAGAACCCGCAGACATGGATGACGTTATCACTGGCACCTACTGCCAGCTCTTCCACCCTGAGCAGCTCATCACAGCAAGGAAGATGCTGCCAATAACTATGCCCCAGGTCACTACACCATTGGCAAGGAGATCATTGACCTCGTCTTGGTCCAAATTCGGAAACTGGCTGACCAGTGCATAGGTCTTCAGGGCTTCCTGGTTTTCTACAGCTTTGGTGGGGGGAGCTGGTTCTGGTTTCACCTCCCTGCTGATAGAATGTCTCTCTGTCGATTATGGCAAGAAGTCCAAGCTGGAGTTCTCCATTTACCGAGCCCCTCAGGTTTCCACAGCTGTAGCTGAGCCCTACAACTCCATCCTCACCACCCACACCACCCTGGAGCACTCTGATTGTGCCTTCACGGTAGACAATGAGGCCATCTATGACGCTGGTTGTAGAAACCTCGATGTTGAGCGCCCAACCTACATGCGTCTTAACCGCCTCATGAGCCAGATTGTGTCCTCCATCACTGCTTCCCTGAGGTGTGATGGAGCCCTGAATGCTGATCTGACAGTTCCAGACCAACCTGGTGCCCTATCCCCACAATCCACTGCCCTCTGGCCACATATGCCCCTGTCATCTCTGCCGAGAAAGCCTACCATGAACAGCTCTCTGTAGCAGAGATCACCAACACTTGCTTTGAGCCAGCCAACCAGATGGGGAAATGCAACCCTCGCCATGGTAAATACATGGCTTGCCGCCTGTTGTACCGTGGCGACGTGGTTCCCAAAGACGTCAGTGCTGCCATTGCCACCATCGAGACCAAGTGCAGCATCCAGTTTGTGGACTGGTGCCCCACTGGCTTCAAAGTTGGCATTAATTACCAGCCTCCCACCGTGGTATCTGGTGGAGACCTGGTCAAAGTACAGCGAGCAACACCACAGCCATCACTGAGGCCTGGGCTCGCCTGGACCACAAGTGTGATCTGATGTACGCCAAGCGTGCCTTTGTTCACTGGTACGTGGGTGAGGGCGCGGAGAAAGGAGAGTTTGCTGAGGCCCATGAGGACATGGCTGCCCTTGAGGATTATGAGGAGGTTGGTGTGAATTCTGTTGCAGGAGAGGGAGAGGAAGAAGGAGAAGAGTACTGATTACGATTCCTTTCATCCCTACAGCATGTCATACTCAGAACTTCAGCTTCAGCATTAGCTGGACAGGAGTAAAAGCTTTCTGACTAAACTGTCTTCGCTTTCAGCTGTGATCACGTATTTCTTTTCCATGTGTACCTGTAAGATTTTTCTGTCATGTCTCAAAAGTAAAGGCTTTAAGAAAGAAAAAAAAAGAGTAAATTTTATGTTATGTATATTTTACCCCAATAAAAGTATTAAATTTTAAAAATAAAAAGAGAGTACACGGGATGACTGCTGAAAACGTTTTGCTAAGTAGAATAAGCCAGTCACGGAGGACAAATACTGCATGATTCTACTTATGTGTGATATCTAAAATAGTCAGATCGTATCATCAGAGCATACAATGGTGGTTGTAAGTGGCTGGGGGAGAGGAGGATGGGGAGTTGTTAACCAACGAGCATAACGTTTCAGGTATGCAGGGTGAATAAGTTCTAGAAGCCTGCTGTACAGCAGTGTGCCTGTAGCTAACAAGACTCTGCCACTCCTGGGCATATACCCAGAGAAAACCATAATTCCCAGAGATACATGAACCTCCTGTTCATTGCAGCTCTATTTACAATAGCCAGGACAGGGAAGCCACCTAAATGCCCATCCATAGAGGAATGGACAAAGAAGATGTGGCACATGTATACGATGGAATATTACTCAGCCATAAGAAGGAATGAAATTGGGTCATTTGCAGAGATGTGAATGGACCTAGAGACTGTCTCACAGAGTGAAGTCAGAAAGAGAAAAACAACTATCGCGTATTAACGCATATATGTGGAATCTAGGAAAATGGTACAGATGAACCTATTTGCAAAGCAGAAATAGAGACACAGATGTAGAGAACAAACATATGGACACCAACGGGGGAAAGAGGGAGTGGGATGAGTTGGGAGATTGGGATTGACATATATACACTGATATGTATAAAACAGATAACTAATGAGAACCTACTGTATAGCACAGGGAACTCTACTCGGTGCTCTGTGGTGACCTAAATGGGAAGGAAATCCAAAAAAGAGGGGAGGGGATATACATATACATACGGCTGATTCACTTTGCTGAAAAGCAGAAACTAACACAACATTGTGAAGCGACCATACTCCAATAAAATTTTTTTTAAGTAGACAACCAAAAAAATGTATTAAGGGTAGATCTCATGTTAAGTGTTCTTACCATTAGAATTTTAAAAAAGATACACAGCCTAGACAGACAGGAGGGTATGGACAGAATCCTGGATCATGGCAACATGTAAGGGACCACCAGATGCAGAGAAGCCTTCACAGAAGGCAGAGAAGGAATGGGTGGAGAAACAGATGGTTCAGGAGAGAGAGGCTTGTTAGGAGCCAAGAAGTAAACAAATATTCAACAGAGGCATCAGCCAAGGATAACAAGGGCAGAAAGGGACAGTGACACAGCAACTGCACATTGCAAAGGAGCACACTTGGTCCATTCATTCCCTCCATGAGATAAACAAGAGTGTGATGGTTGCTGAAGAGGAAATGGGTAAGTGCACTTGCGGAGCCCGAGGGAGCCCCCCCACCACCACCTTTGGCCCTAGTAATCTGTGGGACTGAAACAAAGTAGCCCTCACCCAGGTCTTCCTGGTGGCAGGAAAGGCAGAGGGCCCTGAGGTAATATGACCACAAGGGCAAGAAAGGTGGAGTCACATGGCTGATGGGGATGATGGCCGATGGTTGCGGTGGCAGAAGCTGGGATCTTTGCAAGCTCTCACTCCTGACCAGGACACCCCTGGCCAGGCCTGATCCCGAAGAGCCTGGGCAGGTATCAGTGGAGGCAATCCCAGGACCAGAAGACTACGTTACCATCTCCTGCGGCATCCCAGGCTTTCCTCCCTGAGGCTCCTGGGCAGGGAATCAGGGCTTATGGGTAGGGAGGCAGGAGCAGCAGAGCTCGCTCCTCAGGTCACCAGCAGGGCTTCCAGGACAGAGAAGGGCAAGGCTGACCAGGAGAAGAGAGACCAGATCCCCACGGATCTCAGCACGTGGGTGTTTGGGCACTGCACAGGGACACCCTGGCAGAGCTGTTTTCTGCACTCAACGCAAAGCCGGGATACATGAAGTGGGAAGTCACAGTGCCATGGGCCAGTGCAGAAGTGGGGGGAAGACAGATCCTGGTGGGACAAGGAGTTGGTGAGGAGGTGAGGACAACCCTTCCATGGAGACAAATCCCTGCTGGGCAAGGAAGGAGAGGAGCAGGGCTTGGATTAGAAGGATGTGGAGTGTGGGGGCCGTGTGTATGTGTGTGTGTCTGTGTGTGTTCACAGGAAAGCCTGGGAAGGCTCACTGCCTGAAGCAAAGCGGCATGTGAAGGCGAGGCTGGAGATAGGAAAGGGCTCCAGGTCACTGGGCAGGTGTGGGGGGCTGAGGCCCAGAGCCAGCTGGAGAGGAGGGGCCAGAGGAAAGAGTCTGAGAGCCACATGGAAGTGGGTCTTCATGACCTCACAAAGCAGTCCCCTCACCCAGCGTTCCTGAAGCTCTGAGTCAGTCCTGGCTAGGTCTCCTAGCAACTGGAGGCAGGGGCCATGGCACTCCTAGCACCCCAGGGAGTGAAAAAAGTCTTCCAATTTCAGGTGAAGAGAACATGTGACTTGTAAAAGGAAGTGTGCTCAGATTGGTCTAAGAGAGAGGTGTGTCCTCCGAGGGACTCCTGTCCCAGCAGGCCAGCTCTGAGGCCTGTCCACCACGGGGATGTGCCTGGGGGGGTGCCAGGCCTAAGTTTTCCCAGCCCTTGGAGCTTGGGGGCTATTTTCCGGGCCTGCAGTGACAGCCCCTGGTGGAGCAGAGCCCACCTGGAGGGACAGAGGCGGTGGGCACGCAGGCACTGTGCCCACCTGCACTCCAAGGAGGACCCAGGAGGACCCTGGGGCCGGTCACAGGGATGCCACCTTCACCAGGAGCCCCAGGGCCCCGTGAGCCCTCTGGGATTGTATGCCAACATGTGGAGGGAGGGAGTGTGTGTGTGGTTGTGTATATAGTGGGGGTTGGGGGTCTGTGTCTTTAGGGCAGTGGAGGGGGCAGATTTCAACAGTTTCTCAGAACCATTTCTGAGGCCAAAAGGCATGAGCAAGGTGGGCACCTGTGGCGTGAAGAGGATCCTGCCTGTAGGGCCCGGGCCTCTGGGCCATCCACAGAGGAGTATCAGGGCTCTGCTGCAGACCTTAGGCAAGAAGACCCCAGGCCGGCTGTGTGCACAGATTGGCCTCTGACCCGCAGCCCTGAGCTGACAGCAGGTACCAGGCCAGGCTGCCCCCCGCTGGGCCCTCCTTCCCCAGCCCGGGACATGTGCTTTCACCACCTTCCCTGGATCTTCCAGCCAGCTGTCCCATCAGGTGCTGACCTAGGGCTCTACAAGGGTTGCAGAGGAGGGGAGAGGAGTCCCCGGAGGCTGAGACAAGGCTCTGGGCCTCCTTTGGGCAACATCTGCCATCAGTTCCCCGTTCCATCACCTCAGGGGAGCAACACTCCTGTGTTTGGTGGGTCCCCACGTCACGCCACAACTTTTCTTACCCCCTCTTTGAAAGGCACTTGATTCTCTTACATGCGCTGGTGATCTCTAAGAACATTTCTGGAAGAAGGACCAGGTGAACTCTCAAGTAAAATGAATTCTAACCTACAGAGAGGAATAAAAGGTACCCTGACCAGTCTCTATCCCCTAGCTTCACCAAGCAAGACGCGTTGCTGCTGCTAAAGCATTGCCTCCCCAAGCCTCTTCTCAGCCAGTCACTTACACTTTAGTATGAATTTCATGATCAGATGGCTATCTCTGGAGCAGTTAGTTGGGAGTCATCTCAGAGGGATGTCAAATTTTGTTTGAGGGAAGAGAAAGCAAGGATCCTAGTAATTCAGGACTTGGGGCCCGCTGGAGGTGTAGAATCTGGAGCTGTCGCAGCAGCTTCCTTCCAGAGGAAGAAGCAGTGCTAAAAAGGTGAGGGAAAGCTTCCAGAAATGAAAGACTAATTCTGCCCAAGTGTACAGCCATTCCTGGTCACTCTTCAGGATGCTGGGGAGCCCATGATAGGCTCCCAGTAGTGTTTTGCCCAGTGACAATGGCATCCTGATTCCTCAGTCTCATCCCCCACCCTTCATATCATGCCCTGCAGAAACCAGAAGGTCGGGAGCACCTACGGAAACTGCTGAACTGGGAAGAGTTTGATGAGCTCAGAGACTCCCGCAGAAGCATCCTGCTGGACACCCTCTATGAAAGCATCATCTTCGCTGTGGGCAAAGGCTTCCCCTGGGTAGAGGTGGCCCAGGTGGT
Organism: Hippopotamus amphibius kiboko; assembly: GCF_030028045.1. Lineage (NCBI taxonomy): Eukaryota > Metazoa > Chordata > Mammalia > Artiodactyla > Hippopotamidae > Hippopotamus > Hippopotamus amphibius. Next base: position 53,271,077 of record NC_080187.1, on the reverse strand, counting down.
CAAGTTCACAGAAGAGCTGCTCAAGGAAACCAAAGGTACGGGGCATCCAGGGCAGGAGTCAACGAGGCTTAGGGAGGGCACAAAACCCCAGGAGCCTTCCGCGGAGCCTGGAGCCCCTTCCTATTTCCCCTGGCATTTAGCCTCTTCATATGCTCACAAACAGGGTCCCTGTCTAGTCTTTCTGGAAAGTGGAGCAAACAGAATGTCCTTGCTGAGTCTTATCCCTGATCTCCCTGGTGGAAACTCTTGTACCACATTAAGCTGTTCACAAAGCAACAAGGGGTGCCTGCCTTTCAGTCAGTCATTTACACTTTAGTATGAACTTCATCATTAGACCCATACCTCTGGGCAGCTAGTTGAGAGTAGGCTCAGAGGGAAGTCAATTTTTGTTTTAAAGAAGAGAGAGGAGGGACCATAATTCAGAACTGTTGTTTGGTTTCTGCTGAATATAAGTGTGTCGCTATTCTGCTTAAAACCCTTCATTGACTTTCCAATGTATTCCTGAGAGACTGCAAATTGTTTCCAGTAACAGTTTTTGCTCTGCTGAGTGCCTCAGTGTCAGCTTGCCGGCAGGGATGGGGACCTGCAGTCAGGTTATGGAGGGTTATGGAGAGAGCATCTCTCCCACCCCTCCCATGTGTTGGGCTTCAGGAGAAGAGGGTAAGCCTCTCTCCCTGTGATCCACGCCAAGAGGGGATGTGGCCACATCTGTCCACCCCTTAGGCTCTGAGATGCAGCTTCATTCGTTAAACAAATACGTGGAGCATCCCCTCCACGACCAGCATCATAGTAATACTCAGCCGAGAATCATCAGTAGGTGCTAAAACCGGTGGGTGAATGCTTGATGGGAAATGGGATATTTACACACTTCCCAAGAACCTCCCCACAACATCCTCACTGATTGCAAAGGGGGAAAGAATACCTTTACAGTGAGGGAGGCTGGCAGACACCTCCTTAATCAAATGATCTATCAATAAGAGGACATAGAATTCTGTGCCACTTGATGGGACACAAAGGAAGCAGCCAGCATCCTTCTGTGGTGGTTCTAACAAAGACTCAGAACCTGATGTCATCACGAAAATCCTTCCAATTAGGGGCACTGAACAAAGTTCCTCTCATGTAAGCTTCAAAGCATTAAGGTCACGAGAACTAAGGAAAGATGGAGGAACTGTTCCAAACTGAAAGATACCGAGGCAACGTGTCCACTAAACGTGACAGGTGGTCACGATTTGGGTCCTTTTGCTGTACAGGATGTCATGGGGAGAACTGGAGAAACTTGGGTCTGGTCTGGGGATGGACGGTAGTGATGTGTCGAGGGTGCTCTCTGGATCCTGGTGGTTGTGGTTATGAATGTCCTTGTGTGAGGAAATGCACACGTAAAGGATCCTGGTGGGGCGTTATGTGGATCACTTATTCTTTAAGTAGTTTGGGAAATTTTTCTTTGTACTGTACTATTTTTTCTAGCTTCATTGAGTTATAATTGACATAAATTATTGTATAAGTTTAAGGTGTGCAACATGATTGGAGATATGAATATATCGCGAAGAAGTTTGTACCTTTGGCCACCTTCACCCATTTTGCCCACATCCCAACCCATGCTTCTGGCAGCCACTTATCTCTTCTCTATTTCCATGAGTTCGTTTTTTTAGATTCCACATGTAAGTGAGATCATACAATAACTGTCTTTCTCTGACTTACCTCACTTACCATAATGCCCTCAAAGTTCATCACATTGTCACAAATGGCAGGATTTCCTTCTTTTATGGCTTAATAATATTCCTTTGTGTGTGTGTATACATATATATATGTATATGTATGTATGCATATATACACACACATGTATAGTATATATTCATGTTTTCTTTATCCATTCATCTGTCAATAGTTCCATGGGTTGTTTCCATGTCTTTGCTATTGTGAATAATGCTGCAATGAATATGGGGGTCAGATATCTCTTTGAGAGTGATTTCATTTCCTTTGAATATATACTCAGAAGTGGGTTTAGTGTGGTAGTTTTATTTTTAATTTGTTGAGGAACCTCCATGCTGTTTTCCATAATGGCTGCGCCAATTTACATTCCCACCAACAGTGCGCAAGGGTGCCCTTTCGTCCGCATCCTCTCCAGGACTTGTTATCTCTTGTCTTTTTAATGATAACCATTCTAATAGATGTGAAGTGAAATATTATTGTGGTTTTGATTTGCATTCCCTTATAATTAGTGATGTCAAGTGCCTTTTCATGTACCTGCTGGCCATCTGTATGTCTTCTTTGGGAAAACCCATATTCCACTACTTGCCCCATTTTTATTATTTTATCTTTAATATTTTATCCAGGTGTTTACTGCTGAGTTGTAGGAGTTCTTGACATATTTTGCATACTAACCCCTTATCAGACATACGGTTTGCAAATATTTCTTCACATTCTGTAGGCTGCCTTTTAATTTTGTTAATCATTTCTTTTGCTGTGCAGAAGCTTTCATTTGATGTAGTCCCACCTGCTGATTTTTGCTTTTGTTGCCTTTACTTTTGGTGTCATACCCCCAAAAAATCATTGTTAAGATCAATGTCAAAGAGCTTTCACATTGTTTTCTTCTAGGATTTTTATGGTTTCAGGCTGTACTATTTTTTAATAGACTTTATTTTTTAGAGCAGTTTTAAGTTCACAGCAAAATAGAGTAGAAGGCACAGAGATTTCCCACAGAAACCCTGCCTCCACACACTCACAGCCTCCCCTGTTATCAACATCCCCTCCACGGAGTGGGTACATCTGTTACAATCAATGAAGCTACATGGATACACGATTATCACTCAGAGTCCATAGTCTACATCAAGGTCCGTACTTGGTGTTACGCATTCTGTGGGTTTTGACAAATGTATCATGGTGTGTGTCCACCATTAGAGTATTGTACAGAATGGTTTCACTACCCAGAAATTCTCTATGACCCACCTATTCATCCTTCCCTCCCCCTCAAGGAGCAGAAAGTAGATCTTTCTACTGTCTCTATAGTTTTGCCTTTTCCAGGATGTCATATAGTTGGAATCATACAGTATGTGGCCTTTTCAGATTGACTCCTTTCACAAGTAGTATATGCATTTTAATCTCCTCCATGTCTGTCCATGGCTTGATAGCTCATTTCTTTAAGGGCTGAATAATATTCCATTGTCTCGCTGTATCACAGTGTTTGTACCCGTTCACTATCCGTTCACTAAAGGACATCTTGGTTTCTTCCAACTTTCGACAATTGTGAATAAGGTTGCAGTAAATACCTGTGTGTAAGTTTTTGTGTGGACATAAGCTTTCAACTCCTTAGGTAAATACCAAGGAGGGCAATTGCTGGATCATACGGTAAGAGTATGTTTAATTTTGTAAGAAACTGCCAACCTGTCTTCCACAGTGGCTGCACCATTTTGCATCCCCACCAGCCATGAATGAGAGTTCCTGTTGCTCCACATGCTTGCCAGCATTTGGTGGTGTCAGTGCTCTGGATTTTGGCCATTGCCATAGGCATGTTGTGGTATCTTATTGTTTTAATTTACATTTTCCTGCTGGCAAATGATGTGAAGCATCTTTTCATAAGCTTATTTGCCATCTGTATATCTTTGGTGAGATGTCTGTTAAGAGCTTTACCCCTTTTCCAGTCAGGTTGTTTTCTTATTGTTGAATTTTAAGAATTCTTTGTATATTTTGGATAACAGCACTCCATCAGATGTGTCTTTTGCAAATATTTTCTCCTGGTCTGTGGCTTGTCTTGTTCTCTTAACATTGTCTTTTGCAAAGTGGAACTTCTTAATTTTCATGAAGTCCAGATTATCAATTCTTCTTTCATGTATCATGCTTTGGGTGTTGTATATAAAAAGTCATTGCCAAACCCAAGGTCATCTAGATCTTCTCCTATGTTATTTTCTAGAAATTTAATAGTTTTTTAATTTACATTTAGATCTGTGATCCATTTTGAGTTAATGGTTATGAAGGGTGTAAGGTCTGTGTCAAGATTCTTTCTCGGGGGGAATTCCCTGGCAGCCCAGTGGTCAGGGCTCCGTGCTTCCACTGCAGGAGGCACGGCCTCGATCCCTGGTCAGGGGACTAAGATCCTCACACGCCTCGAGGCATGGCCAAAACAACTTTTAAAAATTGTTTTTAAAGATTCTTTTTCTGTTGTTTCTTTACATGCAGATGTCCACTTGTTCTAGCACCATCTGTTGAGATCGTCTTTATGCCACTGCACTGCCTTCACTCCTTTGTCAAAGATCAATCACCTGCATTTGCGTGGGTCTATTTCTGGGCTCTATTCTGCTCCATTGGTCTGTTTGTCTATTGTTTTGCCAACACTACATTGCCTTATGTACTTTTGGGGAAACTTTTCTGTATTTATTTACTTTCAATTTTTTTAAGTATAAAAGTTTTGTAATAGGTAATTTGAGGTCCTCTACCTGCCTTCTGACCAAGATCGTAAACTGTCAAGCAAACAGGACTCATGATGCCTTGTTCCCAATGCACCCAGAGCTCACCCAACCATCCTATCATCAGCATCTCAATGTCCAGTCTCACCACTTTTCACCACCTCCTCATCTACCACCCTTTCTAACCAACCACCATCTCTTAACCAGTCCACTGCTCTCACATCTTGTATCTCTACACCCATTCACCAAACTGCACCATGGTTCTTTTCAGACACAAATAAAATCCCATCACTCCTCTGCTCCAAGCCACTCAAGGTTCCTACCACATATCTTATGTGCACTTGCATCAGCCTTTTTTAATTTCTTGAGCTGTCCGGGTGCCCTTCTCTGTCTCTCCTCCAGGCCAGTGTTCCAACCCAGTGGCCCCAACCTGAGGTCTTAATAAGCAAGACATAGCAATGCTCATGGGCTGATTTCAGAGATCCTTGGGAAATTTCATCCCACCCCAGACACCCCCTGCTCACTTGGGGCCTTCTTGGCATCCATCTGGGTCCTGCTCCCTGCTGCTCACTAGCAACTCCTGGGTACCAGAGTTCAGCCCTGTTGTTTGAGCTCTGTAGTGGGTCATGGCCAGAACAAACACTGACGAGCAGGAGAAGAATGTCAGCCTCAAGCAGGTGCAAACTCGGGCTCTTTCAAGTTTCCATCAGAACCTTCCACAGGCTGAGCCCTTGAAAAACAGTCAATTATGATGATAACCCAACTTCAATCCGAGGAGATTAGATCACACTGGTGCTTTCAGTATTTCTGGCTCCGCAGTCAACAGACCTGGGTTCAAGTCTGCCTCCAATACATTACTTTGCAATCTTGGAAACATTACTACATCTCTCTGTGCCTTCGGTTCCTTATCTTTAAAATGAGGTCCATAATAGTTCCAAGTCATAGTGGAGGTGGAAAAACTAAAGAGACAGGGCCTGTAGAGTATAGCAAAGCGACAGGCACGTAGGAAGTGCTCAGCAAATGTTAGCTCCCCCCAGTCCAGGACCACAGGTTGCTACTCACTGACCCCCCGGGGGCTCACTGTCTGGGCCATTTCTTGTCTCCCCCTCGGCCTGCAGGAAGGACTGCAGATGTGTTTGAGTCACAAGCCCGCAGGATGGAGGTCCAGACTGGCCCCTAAGGCAGCTGCCCACCCTTGGGCACACAGGTGAGGAAGCCTCAGTGTCCACCAGCATGAGGACACAGTGTCTCTTCACTCCTCTGTTAGGGGACCCGGGCTGTAAGGGGCAGGAAGGTCAGATCCCAGATGAGCTCTAGTCCTTCTCATCTCGTGTCCCACCTGCCCATTCTCCTGGGCACATCCCACCCGTCACAGGTCATGGGGCATGCGATGCAGACAGCGGGGGTCCCACTTGCCAGCTGGCTCACCTTCCAGCTTCTGTTTCAGCTGAAGTCCACACTGGGCTGTCACTCTTCTTGGAAGCTAGCTTCTCCGGGGATGATTTTTTTTCTTTATTGTTAGTTAGTTAGTTAGTTAGTTAGTCAGTCAGGTTAATCTGGGGCTCGTGATGGTTGAGTTCTGTTTGCATACTAGGTAACAAAGTTGGCAGACAGCCTTTAAGGAGAGTCATGTTTGCACAACAATGATTCAGAGCTCTGCCAGGACAGCCGCCAGCTCAGCTTATCTCCCGGCCCAATCGGGCCTCAGAACCAGAGGGAAAGTGTGGCTCTTTATTCAAAAGCATAAGCTGATTCCATGCTGGCAAATGGCTCACCAGGACATTCTGGTCTCAGCTCCAGGCCAGAAGAAAGAATCCTTTTGTCGGCACCTCCTCTGCCAGCCTCTGGGAAGCCCCAGGCAGATCCCATCCTGCTGTGTCCTTGGGGCCCAGGGTGAAGTCACCCGTCTCTGCACAGAGAGAGAGAAGGCTGCCAGCTGCGCCCTGGTGGGAGGAAATCACAGGAAGCGGCAGATTTTGCAGACCCTGCCTCGGCTCCAGGAGAGGAGAGGAGAGGAGAGAGATGCTGGGGCATTTGGGGACCTTGGGGAGCTGCAGAGATTTAGGGTGCCCAGGGAGGCCCCACGATTCTCCTCTCCGACTGGAACACTGCAACAGGGGAGAGGGGCGGGGAGCAGCCTCCCTGGTCTCAGGCTTCACTCCGGGCTGGAGGCACCAGGCCAGCACAGATGCTCACCCAGGGCCCATGACCACCTGCCCACCATCACTTCAGCCACTTTGCAGCTTCTGCTTCTTGTCATCGTCAACATCTGGCGAGCCCTGGCCTCTCTCTGGTGCTCCACCTGGACATCTGGGCTAGGAAGAACCCCTTGCCTGCTGGCCTGATCCCCAAATCCTGAGTCTGGGAGGAAGTGGGCCTTGATGACCAGTCGGTGGAGGCTTGAGGCGACCAGGCGAGTGTCTGGTAAAGTGCGTCACGGCCCTGGTATCTATGGTCCCACCCACGGCCACTCCTGCCTCTCCAGAAAATGTCATTCAGGCAGCTGTAGGATGGAAGGCAGCCACCTCAGCCACCGCCGACAGCCTGGGGCTGAAGGGAGGCTATGACTCCCCCAAGCTCCCTGTGTGAACTCTCCCGCCCAGCACACTTATGGCCCTGCCCAGGGGCCACCCCGCCAGCCCCCAAGCGTTCGCCCACATCGGAGAGCCTCCAGCGATTCAGGACTGGCCCCACAGAGGGCAGGTGTCCTTCCACCTTCCTGAAAGTCTGTCTGGCCAGGAGCTTTCTACTGGGTAGCCTGAACCCCACACCCCTCGAACTAAACCTGGCGGAGGGGCCTTTGGAGGTAACTTTGCTGATGGAGCTTGGAAGTTTCCGCAGAAGCCACTGACTGAGATCTTAGAAGAGCATCTCTTCATGCAAAAGTGCAACTCTCATTTCAGAGATCCCTCCCTGAGCGTATTTGTTTGCTAGGGCTGCCATAACAAAGTTCCCCAGACTGGGCAGTTTCAACTACAGAAATGTATTTTCTCATAGTTCTTTTTTTTTTTTTTAAAAAAAGGCTACAACTTACACATGCTTTATTTACTTGATTGAAAGCTGCCTTATGGTACATAAAATGCTTTCTGTAGTTGATCTCAGCTTTGTTCACACTGAAGGTGAGTTGTATCTGGGTCTCCTATTCTCAGGACTGCTCAGTTGCTGCTGCTCTCACCATAGGTTTGTTTTCTCTCAAGATCAAGGTGGGTACTTTCATATAAAATCTTGTTTTTAATTCCTTCTCTGGTAAGTCTTTCCTGGATTCTTAGCTTTACATAATTATACCTACAATGGAACCAGCATCCTAAAGTCACCAAGATAAATCCTCCTACTCCAACATCATGATCTTCTAATGCTACTAGTTAACAAAAAATGTCCAAGGCCAGCCACAACGGATCCTAACGAACCATATAATATCGAATCTCGTGCACAGGGAATGTTTTCAACATCTAAAATTCCTAAGAGCTTAAAGGGCTTCCCCTTCCCTGGCTCCCTGGGTTCTGACGCAGCCTTCTCATAGTTCTTGAGGTTAGTAGTCCAAGATCAAGGTGTGAGCAATGTTGCTTTCTTCCAAGGCCCTTCTCCTTGGCTTGTGGATGTCTGTCTCCTCATTATGTACCTCACATGGCCTCTCTTCTCTGTGTCCGTGTCCGTGTCCTAATCTCTTCTTATAAACACATCAGTCATATCAGATTAGGGCCACCCACATGACCCCGTTTAACCTTAATTACCTCTGTAAAGACCCTATCTCCAAGTAGTCACATTTTGAGGGCCTGGGAGTTAGGACTTTAACATATGAATTGGAGTCGGGGGCAGGGGGGAACTGCATTAATACAGCCCGTGACACCGAGTGAGGTCACAGGCCACCAGGGGAGGCTAAGCCAGCCAATCAGCCAGAAAGCAAAACCATGCCATCGTAACCTTGCCCGACCTTCCCTGGAGGGCTGTGCCTGCTGCAGAGGAGGGCACAGAGATCCTGGAATTTTCACACGTAGCATCTGTGAGCCTCACTGTGACCTTGCATTATAGGCATTATTTTAAAGATGAAGAAACTGAGGCCCAAGGAATTTAAGTAACTTGCCCCAGATCGAACATCAGTTGGGATTTGAACCCAGGTCTGTCTGACAGCAGAGGACACTGTACACCCCCCTCGCGCCCCGACCCCTGGGCATGCGACCTTCCGTCCTGACCCTGAGGGATCTGTACACAGGGCACGTGAGACTCTGAGGAGCACCTAGCCCTGTGGTGAGTGGAAGGAGTCTGCAGGCGTGCAATGGGGTGCTGAGCACCTGGAAAGCCAAGCAGCACATCTGGGGGCTGGGTTCCTAACTGGGTCACCTGGAGCTTCTCCCAGCCTCACGCTGATAAATCTCTTGCTTCTAGAAAGTTCTTCCTGCTGTTGAACTGAAATCTGTGTCTTTGAGCCTTCTGCATGATGGTTCCCATTCTGACCTCTGAACCCTCCAAAATCAGTCAGTTTAATCCTGCTTCACTCACTCAGCTATTCTACAGCAAGCATTGCCAGAGCACCATGCTGGGGGTGGAGAAGGTCAGACATCCACTCAGCAGTCATGATGCACAAGCTCTCCACATGGATCATCTCATTTAATGTTCACAGCAAGCTCAGCTGGGTGGGTACCACTGTCCCCATTTTGTGATGATGCAACTGAGGTTCAGAGAGGTTAGGTAATTTGCAAATTGTCACACAGTAAAGAACAAAATCAGCATTAATCTTGAGATTGCCTGGCCCCAGACTCTGTCCTTCTTACCAAAGTTTTTTAGCATTAGCCAACTTCCTGAGGAATTGGGGTGAGGGACAGTGAGGGGTGAATTTGCTAAGCAGACAAGACAGGGGACCACTATGGGCAAAGAGAAGAGCTTGGATAAAAGCTTATGACAATCTTTAAAATACCCGGCCCTGTGTTTGCCCTTTGAGTCCCAGGAAAGTGAACGGGGGGAATTCTCTAAAAGGACAAAATCATTCTAAATTTTAATATGCAGGTAGAGTTTTCCTTTAATGTGGCTATTGGTTTATCTTTAAAACAAACACAAAAAACCTAGTGAATAGAAAACCAGTAGGGTACTCGCTCAAAAAATTAAACATAGAATTACCCTAAGGTCCAGCAATTCCACTTCTGGGTATATACCCAAAAGAAGTGAAAGCAGGAACTGGAACAGATATTTGTACACCCATGTTCATAGCTGCATTGTTCACAATAGCCAAAGAGTAGAAGTGACCTGTCAACAGATGAATGGATAAACAAAATGTGATCCATATATAAAATGGAATCTTATTCAGCGTTAAAAAGGAAGGAAATTCTGACACATACTACAACATGGATGAAACTTGAGGACATTCTGCTAAAGGAAAGAAAAGACAAATACTGTATGATTCCACTTACATTTGAGTTACCTAGGGTGGTCAGACTCATAAAGACAGAAAGTAGAACAGGAGTTGTCAGGGGCTGGGAGGAGAGGTTGGTTGTATTATGTTTAGTGTTTAATGGGTAGAGAGTTTCAGTTTTGCAGGATGAAAAAAGGAGATCGATGGTGATGATGATTGCACAGCAATGCGAATGGACTTAACGCCACCAAAGTGTACACTTAAGAATGGTTAAAATGGTAAATTTTATATCGTGTACATTTTACCACAATAAAAATAAAATTAAAAAGCCCTAGTGGAAGTACTATAGTTCTGTGTATTCCATATCTTCTGTTCGCGCCTCAAAAATGCTTCAGTAGCTGAGGTATACTCGCCTTGGAGTTGGGGAATCTGGGTTTGAGTCCTGATTTTGCAAAGGTCCACTAAACCTCAGTTTCCTCATCTGTTAAATGGCAGCATTTACCTCCATCATAGGTTGACTGTGACCAATTAAATAAATTGATGAATAATTAAATGCTTTAAAACTGTAAAGTAGCACGTCAGTGTAGGCTGGTTGTATTATTATTTACTGAGAGCTGAGCACTAGGCAACAACTTCAGGTCCAGAGCTTCTTGGAAAAATCCTTTGGAAATGGGAAATCTAGTCCATTCCAACAGGTTCATGACACCGAGGAGCCCACAGTAGCAGGGGGAGAAGAGAATGCTCCAGAAATGTTGGGGAGAGCTATGAAATATTGGGTCACTCAGTAAATGGTCTGACCAGAAGGGTTGCCCCTTGCTCCACCCTCTGTAACCTCCTAACTGGGGACAGCCAACTCCCAGCCATCCTTTGCCCTCAGAAGCCAGTGTGGCCAGGAGAAAAAGCACATCAGCATCCCATGCCCCACCCCCAGCAAGGTAGAGAGAGTCTCCACGTGAGGACCTAGGAAGGAGTGGATTGAAGAAAACCAGCCTCTGGGAATGCATTGCCCTAAGAGCATGCAGGGTCGTCTGGAAAGCCAGGTTTATCCCACAGTAGTTCACAGACCCCAGGAGCTGGGATGCCTAGAATCTTCACGATGACTATGATCACAACCACATGATGTATTGAGTACCACTGTATACCAGGCGCTTTGGGAAGCTCTGTCACATATGCCAGCATGTAACCCTATGACGAAGATGGTTTTATTGCTTCCGTTTCATAGATGAGAACACTGATGCCCAGAAAGGCAAAATAACTTGTGCACGTGGTTAAGAAGCAGAAGCAAGCTGGGAGCCTACAGCTGTATGAATTCCTAGTCTGTGCTCTTACAACCACACCAAGCTCTGAGGAATGGCCCCAGCATCAAGGCCATCTTCAGGCCGGGGGTTGCCCTGGGCTCACTGGGGGCCTCCTCATGTCTGTGAATGGTGGCTGAGAACAGAGCACATGGCTGACAAAGTGCAGTGTGACCAGGTCCTTGGTACTGTGGTCACAGAGCTGCTCAGTCAGCAACAACCAACATCCAGGCAAGACCCTCCACCAGCAAAAAGATTACAACTCGCTGAAGGTTCAGATGATGATTAGCGCTTTTTGGAAATAAAATATTTTTTAATTAAGGTGTGCACATCGTTTAGACATAATGTTATTGCACACTTAGACTACAGTATACCGTAAATATAACTTTCATACACACTGGGAAACCAAAAACTTTGGGTGACTCACTTTATTGCAACATTTGCTTTATTGCAACATTTGCTTTATTGCGGTGTCTGCAGTTGAACCTGAAATATCTCCAAGGTCTGCCTGTATTTGCCTCAAATAAATCTAAGAAACATTGCATAGGCTCAACACTTTTTGGCCATTTGCTGATCCTTTTAGCATATCTTGCTGAGCTCATTAGCATATTAAGGATGCCTGTTTAATTTCCCTGATACGTGTTCAAGGCTATGCATTTCTATGTAATACCTGTTGCAAAACAACCTTTGGAAAACTATGACTGAGATGGCTGGGGGCCCCTTCCAGTATGCATCTCCAGGGTCTACAAAGCGAGCCCAAGCCGCTTTGATCTGAATGCTAAAAGGGGCCTCCCCAGGTCAGGCCTGGGTAGGAATTCTGGCTCTGCCACTCACCAGCCCTGTGCCCTGCAACAAATCCCTTGAGCTCTTGGAGCCTCAGTTTCTCTCACAGGTGAAGTAGGGATGGTGGCCCCACATGCTCACCTTGCTGGAAGGAGATGGGCAGAGCCTGAGATGACCCCAAGGGCCTGCGGGCCACAGGCGGAGCTCCCTGAACAAGAGTCCTCTCCACCCCAAAGAAAACACACCCCCACTTCTGAGCTGGTACCGGTGCCATGGGGTGGATGAGTTTGGCAGAACCTTTATGAGAGAAGAAAGGGAGGCAGGGGGCAGCATTCAGGACCCCGGATGGGGGTGGAGTGGAAGATCCAGGCTTTCCTCTGCTTCCCACCAGCTCAGGCTGCCCTGGTAGGCGCTCAGGTATTGAGAAGGGTAAGCCGGGCCAGGTTCCAGCCTGACTGGCTTCCTCCCCTCGCAGCCAAGGCGGGGGCAAACAAACTGGTTTGTCAGGGGGCACTGGTGGCACCTGGGTCCTCCTCCTCACGCCCACCCGGGAGGAGCAGCCCCTCTTCTCCTTTCCCCATCCCCCTCTGGGATGCACCCACGTGCTCGCCCTTGCCCAGCCCTAGACACGGCACGTGAGGGATGGGAGGGAGGGAGCCCAGAGTGCCTGGTCCAGGCCCAGTGCCTTTTTGCTCTGATTCTGGAGTGCCTGGGCTGTCATCCCACCCACGATCTTCCCCCACGTTCCCCTCCTCCCCTCCCGTGTGCTCGGTGCAGGTGCTGGCCTCCAGGCCCTTGGGGACCGTCTTCAGGAAGTTCCCAGCAGCCAATGCAAATGAAGGCCACTCCCTGTAATTGAAGAGCAACTTGCAAAGACAGATCTGTCTGCCTGGCAGCCAGAGGCTTCTCCCTGAGACTTAAATCTTTGGCTTTCTGAGTCATCAGGGGCTTCTCAACCTATGGCAAACGGAATATGGTCTGGGGGTCAAGTGTGTCTCGTGAGCCAGCTTGGGACAATCTTGGATCAAACCAGGACTGGTCCAATGAGTGTCTTGGGGTTGAAAGTTAGAATTCAGCCCAGGGGTCCTTTCCTGTTGACCCGGAACAAGGCCCACATTTGCTTTTTACAGTTGAGGCCACGGCCAAGCCCATAGGAAGGCATCTGCCAGGATCACAGGCAGCTGGGACACCTGTGGGTGTTAGCACAATGGGGCTCGCGGACTTCTTAATTCAGACCTGGGCTCCGTGCATGGCTGCTGGGGCCAAGTGGAGAAGACCAGGGCTGGCCTGTCTGAATGAGGCAGCCGTGTCTGCCCACATCTGGAGGGTGCAGTGACCCCAGCCCCACGTGCTGCCTGGCCAGGTGGGAGGAGGAGCAGGGCGCCTTCCAGCAAGTTCAGCTCCACAGAGCCCAGAGAAGTTTCCATGATTCACCTCACCAAGTTCACACAAAGATGCCTCCGCACAGCCTTCAGAAACCGATGACCTCACGCTGCTGCCTGCCCTCTGGGACACCTCCGCTGGCTGTCCCTGCCGTCCTCCACATATCATCTTACGGAAATACCCGCCTGATGTCTCATTTCTCAGCTTAATGCCTCTGAGTGGTCCGCAGCTCTTAGCTGAGATTCTTAACCTTTCCATTAGGAATTCGATGATTCTCTCTAAGTGTGCTCTCCCCAGAAAAAAAAGTGCATGCTAAGTTCTACATGCAATTCTGGGGTCCTGGTTTATCCTGAAGCCCTTCCTTGGATGTCCTTGTCTTTTGTGAATTCCCCTTTCAAGAGCCCAGCTTCTGTGATAAAGTCCAGCTCTTTCACATGACCTACACCACTTACCCTCTGCAGACTGAAGATCTCAAGCCCTTCTGTCCCCAGCCTAGTGCCCCAGCCTTGCCTCCCAGAAACTCTGAACCAGATGTGGTCCCTGCTTACGCCCATACCTCACTCTACTTGCCTCTGGCCTCTGTCCCTACTGTCCCTTCAGCTGGGGTGCCTTTTCCCACTGTCTCCTGCCAAACTCTTCTTCGTTCTCCCATCTTGGGCTCCACATCCTCCCTGCAGGAAATTTTCCCTAGCTTCTGCCCTCAGCATCCTGGGTCAGGGTGCCTCCCCCATGCAAGCATCTCCCCTCCTGGTACCTGGTTTTGCCCTAAGCCTAGGCACTTGCTCGCATATTGCATTTAGAGGAGTCCTCAATTCTTCTTATGTAATTATGTCCGTGTACAGGAGTGTCATAAAAAGAGAACAAAACCAGAGACTGAGTCACTTTTAAGAATCCCTCTGCAAAAGCAAAAAGGAATAGAACAAATGCCCACCAGATCCAAGCAGTGCAAAGCTCACGCCTGTGCAGGAAGGGAGCGGTTTGAAAACCACGCGTCATGGTCACTGGCAGAGAAGAGCTTTATGGGGCTTCGGCTCCATCCTTCCACTAGTTGGTCATTTTGTGATGGCCCCTGGATGTGAAAGTCTGAGTTCTCTGGCTCAATCTGGCTTATAGCTCTGATCAAAGTCAGGCAGCAATTCCGAAGCCAGCCCCCACCCTGGAATCAGCACTTCTTTTTCTGAAATGGTTGGGAGTATATGTATATGTTGGCGGTGGTGGGGGGCCTGTATTTTTAGAAAGCTCTGGGTGGTGATGGAACCCAGAGCTCCCAATGGTCCTTGGGGCCCAGGTTCAGGGGTGAAGGGGCCTGGTCAACACCCAGGGTTCAACAGCCTGGCCGGCTTATTTCCCAGCACAAGAGACAGTCCAAGGAACGTGTAGGTCACTGGTCTTGGTGACAAAGGTGGGAAGCCGTGAGGATCCATTAGAAACAGGAGGAAAGTGCCCTGTAGCTTCTGGACTTGCGTTTCTACCTGGTTTTCTCACTATCATTTCCCTGAGAAGCTGTTGTATGTATTTTGTGTGTGTGTGATTCCCCAACTCCCCAGCTTTATTGAGGAATAATTGACAAATAAAGATGTATCCGTTTGTCAGTAATTGAGACATAAATGTTGAAGGTGCACCCCGTGACGTTTCAATGAACATATTCATGGTGAAATGATTCCCACATCCGTCCCCTCACAGAGTCATACTTCTGTTTGTAGTGAGAACACTTGAGATCTACTCTCATAGCACATTTCAAATATGCAAAGCATGTTGTGAGCCATAGGCACATGCTCTGTAGTCAATCTCCAGAGCTTACTTGCCCTCCTAACTGGAGCTCTGTCCTCCTTGACTCACAGCTTCCTATGTCCCCCTCCCTCCAGCCTTGGCAACCACCCTTCTGCGCTCTGCTTCTACGAGTTCCACTTTTTTAGATTCCGCGTACAAGTAGAATCACGCAGTATTTACCTTTCTATGTCTTGCTTATTTCAATTAGCATAATGTCCTTCGGGTTCATCCATGTTGTTACAAGTGACAGGATTTCCTTCTTTTTTTAAGGCTGAAGAGTATTCCATTGTATGTGTGTGTGTGTGTATAACAATTTCTTCAACCATTCATTTGTTGACAGACATGACAGACACTTAGGCTGTTTCCAAATCTTGGCTTTCGTAAATAATGCCACGAACACGGAGGTGCGGATATCTCCTCAAGATCCTGATTTTATTTCTCTGGGTATATACTTAGAAGTGGGATTGCTGGGTCTTTTTGAGAAGCCATTTTAGATATTTTTCCCTAATTGCCCACTGCGATCAGGTTTTAATATCATAGGTATTCTGTATGCCTGATTACAAACTATATGTATGTCTGCTTTATACATTATAAAGCTTACTCTTTGTATTTGATACAAGGTTAAAGATGACTAAATAACATTTTAAAGTTAAATTAAAAATTGAAAAGCTCTCAACATCGAACTTAAATGTACTTTCTGAATAACTTTTAATTTAAGTGACTTATTTACATACGTAAGTTGTAGTTGTTAAATTCCATATGCAAAGAAGCAATTTATATAAATATATAATAAAAGCAATGCAATCAAATCTTAAAAAGTCATTCAAAACTGTCCATTCTCTGGGAAAGCAATGGACAAAATTAATTTCTTGAAAGTTATTTTCAGTAAATTTAACTTTCAACTTTTGCTTGAGACAGCAAAGTAACCAGTTGATAAGGGGTGTGGGGTGGGGTGGTCCAGGAGGCCCCTGTGAGAACCAGGGGGACCCACTGGCTGTTCTCTAACCTGTCAACTGCCCCAACACCCAGCCTTTCAGTTCCTCAAATGAGCCATGTTTTCTCCAACCACAGGGCCTTTGCACATGCTGTTTCCCCTGAATGCTTTCATTCTTTTCCGCCTTTCTTTGCCCAGTAACTCCTCTGACACTGCTCATCTCAGCTCCTTCACCACTTCCTCAGGGAACTGCCCCCTGATTTCCCTAAGAAAGTCACCTCTTCCTACTGTGCACCCACCTAGACCTACAAAGCCCTGAGCAGGGTTATACTATCTATGTGTTTTCTACAAGCCCTTCACCACCTTCCTGGACCATAAATGAGTTCTTGACACACCGAAGGAAGGTCCCTAATGAATATTTGTTGAAGGGATAAGTGAACAGCTCCATCACTACACTTCACATGTCAGAATTTGTTCATTTACTCACTAGATATCTATCAGCCCCTACTGAGGACAGAGCCCTGAGCTGGGGGCTGGGAACAAAGAGGGGATGTCATCTGTTCAACTCTCTCCTCTTCAACAGAGTGGAAGCTCTCTGAGGGCAGGGGTCACGACAGAGGTAAATGTCCCACCCGTATCATATTCTCTTGGTGGTCCCCCCAATTCCTCAAGGGTCCCTGGAAGAGCCTAGGATTCAGGGAGGTCTCTATCCCCCTCCACATGCAGCCCTCAGTCCTGCCATTCACATCTGCCCCTTCTGCCCACGCCTGCTGACCTAGCACTTCCGGACCACAATGACTCCGGTCCAGGCTGGGCCACACTCTCCCCACAGGCCACCACATGACCACAGTCTCCCTGGGCAGGCCCTACACTGCCTGGAGTACAAAACGCTGGCTTCTGAACACAGCACTTAAAGCCCTCCCATCTGCCTTCCACCCACCTCTCCATTTGATGCTTGCCGTTTTCTGCCTCCACCTTTAGGTGCCAACAACACCACACTCGGTCTTGTTCCCCACCTGTGTCATGTGGCTGCTTGCCCCTCTGGTCTTGCTCAGGCTACACCCAGGCCATGCCTATCCCACCACCTTTGCTGGCTCAGTCCTACTCTGCCTCTGAGATGTCGCTCATGCGTCATCTTCTCCAGGAGAACCCACGTCCTTGACTGCGCATTCCTCGTCTGAGCATTCTTTATCACCTGATCCTGTTCCTCTTCACGCATGTAGTAACGTCTGCTTATGAACCTCTCCTGGGAGAACTTTGAGGGCAAGAGTTGTGTCTAATAAGATGCTAGAACCTAATAAGATTGCTAGAACCCAGCATAGTGCCTCGTAATTAATAGGCCCTGGGTAACAGTCTGACTCCTTGTGGATGGATAGGGAGATGCAGGAATGGATGATGAGTGACTGGATGTCTAGGGGCAGAGGGAGGCTCCAGCAGGACCCCGTGGGGCGGGGGTGGGTCGCCCAGGGAAGATGAGGGCAGGGATCTGCAGGCAGGCTGGCCTCCACCCCAGGAGGAAAGCCAGGCTCCCTGCATGCAATGCCTGGTCTCTGTCTTCAGTATACGGAGCTGTGGAATCCCCCAAAGCCTGTGCCCAAGCTCCCATTCTGCAGAGCTGACCCTGAGTCAGGAGGCTGGAGAGACTTGGCCGAGTTCATAGTTCGCCTCAGGGATGGCATCCGTGTGAGGACTCGGGGCTCCCCCCCTGGGGCCAGGGTCCTTCTCTGTCCCTTGTCCTGCCTTCTCTCTGCCTGAGGTCTGTCCACAGGGCATGCACCTCATTTAGCCACGACCCTTTAACGAACCACCCCTGCCTTAAGACGCAATCATGTGTTGGAGAGAGTCCTGCCCCCTCAGGACTCCCCTACCCTGGGTTTCTGGTGGAGATGTGAGCAAGAGGCATGAAAGGGAGGAGATGGGAAAAGACAGTCTACCCTCCAAGGAGCGTTGCCAGGTGCTACCTTGTTTAGATCTCTGCATGGTCTAAACAACACTTGCCTAACTCTGTGACCCAAGTCACCAATATAATGTCTCTGTCTCTCCTGTCATCTTATGCTTCACTCATATCAGAATCCCTTTTTTATACCCTCATCTCCTTCCCAAAGGGTTTGAAGTGGAAACAACAGAAAGCACAGCTGAGATGTCTTTAAAACAAGAGTTAAATGTCAAAATGTAGGTAAGGCGTGGGATAACCAAATAAGAAAAAATAGGATAAATGTAAGTTACTGCATAAAATTGCCTCTGAGCATCCCAGAAGCCAAGGTAAAAGGGGAAATGTGATATACTCCATGGCTTTCAAGACCTAATAAATGGTGACATAGAATAGCTGGTAGGACGTGGGCTCTGGGGTCCAAACCTGTATCCATCAGCCATCAGTGCAGCTTCAGTCCAGTTCACGCTCCATGTCCAGCCCCTCTGTGCCCACAGGCTGCTCCATCACTGAGGCTGTGACGATCCTGGGGAACAAGCTCAGAGATTATCAGGGGCAGTTCAACACCACCCATCTGCTGGCCATGTGCGACTACTTCCACAACACCTTCATCCGCCACTACAAACTCTACCAGTATGTCCTGAGCCAGGACCAGGACGTCAACCTGACCGTCACTCACCTGGAGGTGTGTGCGCCGCCCCAGCCCCTCCCGCTGGCCGAGGGCAAGGACCAGGATGTCTGGAAGCACGAGCAGCAGGTGGCAAAGCTCAGCACGGCCGAGGTGCAGAAGCAGACAGACATGCTGCTGCTGAAGGAGGCCCTGCACCTGGAGCAGCAGCACCTGCTGCAGGAGACGCTCTCAGAGCTGCCTGGGCGGCGGCACCAGGCCCTGAAGAGAGAGGTGAGGTGGGGCCCGAAGTGGGGGAGGAGGCCCTTCTGCCCTGGCAAATGTCCCTTCCAACCAAGAGGACGTCTGGGCTGGACCCTGTGATCCTCACATCCGGGAGGGGACAGAAGGGGACAGGCTTTGCATGCATGTTTCATGAAACATCCCTCAGACATGTAATTCACGTCCCCATTTTAGTAATGAGACAACTGAGGCTCAGAGATTTTAATCGCCTTGCCCAAGCTCCCCGAGCTAGCATTTGGTAGAGTTTGCATTTGGACTGAGGTCTGGGCGACCTCCAAGCCCAAGTTCTCTCCACTGCAGATTCTGCCAAAAGAGCCCCCAGGCTCTGAACCACGGTAGATTCCCACAGCGCCTTTCGTCTGCTGCAGAGTCAGCCCCCATGGACGCTGCCTGGGTGGGGCAGGGGGGTCGAAGGAAGGGTTACGGGGGGCAGACAGCGCAGGGGTGGGGTGTGATGAGGTGGGGGAGGGGTGCAGCCAGGGGCGCAGGGAGAACCTCGAACAGTCCAGTGTGTGTGGATCTAAGAAACTGGCTGCCCTCCTGGCAGGTCTTAAGGACCACTGGGGCTCCAGGAGCCAGCATCCCCAACAACCAGCTCTTCAATAGATGATGACTAGCTTGGTCCCAAGGCAACCAACTTCTTGAGGGCCTGGCTGAGTCTAAATTCATTTTTTAACTATATGTAGGCACTGATTGCATCATTGTTGCCTGTCTTTGAACTCAGACACGAGTATGTGCGCGTGTGTATATGTGTGTGCAGGTGTGGGGGAGGGCTGGGCTGGGGGTGGGAGGGGAGTCCCAGGGACTCTGTGTTCCAAAAAGCATTTTGGTTCTGAGTTATCAGCCAAGGAGTGTGTGGCTTTGGGAAGCATTCCTTTAAACATACATAAAACATTGAAGAAATCTCTAAACAACTAACACAACAGAACAAGTGATACTCCTCTAAGGTTAAGTCTTCCCGATAAACAGCACCTCGGTTACCCTGTAATCTTCATGCGTTAAGCAGGGACCCAACAGAACACAAGAAACGGCTTGACTCCACCCCCTTCCAGGGACCTGCCTAGATATGTGGGCAAGGCCACAGGTGGAAGGGGCCGCCTTCCCTCCTGCTCCCCCCAGCTCCCCTGGGGGTCTCTGTTACTTGCCAGCTGGTCCCTGCCAGGTGGAGCTGGTAGGCTAGAGTTCCCTCCACTCTGTGCCCCTGAGCTGGGGACACTCAGCACCATAGCATAAACATAGTGCATCTTCCTGGAGCACAATTCTTCCCAATGATCTAGGCGAAGAACATTATTTTTATATAAAAACAACCAAGGAGATGTTCTAGGGCAAATGTGAGATTTTGCATGAGATTCTAAGTTAAAATATGAGATCTCAAAAAAATGACTTGTAGGCAACCAGATACTCCAGGTATGTTTCCCTGACCCTCCTAGGACAAGCATGACCTCTCTGCTACTGATTGGTTGCTGGGCAGGGAACTTGGGGAAACAGTTACATGGTCCATGTTGCCAGGATTCCATGATGCCACGACCCTGACTGCGATGACAGACAGGGTCTCCTGTTTAACTTGGCGCATGGTGGCTGAGTTTTCATTCTTCCCCAGGCTGGCTATTTGGGGGACACACCCATTCTCTGAGTAATTTTCCCTGCCCCCTGAGATGAAGCCTGCGACTGGAACTTTGAGACGTGAGAATGAGATGAGGGCAGAAGAGGAAGGAAGGAGGTTGGCATCCAAATGGAGCTTAACCAGGGACTTCCCTGATGGTCCAGTGGTTATGACTCTGCGTTTCCAATGCAGGGGGCGGGGGTTTGATCCCATCCCTGCTCAGGGAACTAAGGTCCTACCTGCCACATGGTATGACCCAAATAAAACAAAACAAAAAACAAATGGAGTTTAACCAGAAAGTAGGGGATATGGGACCGGCCTCTTGGCCCAGAACAGTGTTTGTAGTAAATGACGCACTCAGGTGGGGGTGATTGTCATAGTAAGCCTAGAGAGAGGAGGCAAGAAGCTAAAAGCTGTAGGAGAGGGCCACGGGGTGGGAGGTGCCGCTGCAGGTAGAGGACCCCTGACTAACTCCCAGCTGGTTGGCAGGAAGGTGAGAGATTTCATCCTCTCCCCACCCTCAGATCTCCTGCCAGGGCCTCCCATTGGCTGAACTCAGCCAGAACCCACAGGTCTAGGCAGCTGGTTGATGCAGCCCTTAAAGGTCAGTCTCCCAGGGCCCAGAGTGGGGTGGAAATGGATGGAGAGTAGGTCTGGGGGTGGAATAGAAGGTCCCAGCACACAGAGAAAGGAGGTGACTGTGTTGAGAAATGGTGACTGCAGTGGGACTCTGGCTGCAGACAGCCTCAGGTTTCCCCAGGGCCCTATTCATCAGCCACATTCCGTTTCTTCCAGGAGCTAGAAAACCTCATCAACGAGGCCATTCACATCCAGATCGAATGCCTGAAGGAGCTGCTGCAGTACAAGATACAGATAACCTTTGATATTTTGGACCTGAAACTTCAGAAGAAAACTTTAAACCTCAACGCTCCCATCCCTTCCCCACTTCCCGTCACTGGCCAGTCAGGCCAAGATGAAGCTTTTAAGTTTTACAAAGCAAACAAAGGAAAGAAAGCAAAAGCAAAGAAGAAGTAGAAGGCCCCTGGTGTCCATGGTCTGAAGACTCTGATTGAAGAGCCACTGGCAATTATGAAAGGATTATGTGATGTAATAGATCACAGATTTCTAGCCATTAAAACAAAACCAAACAACACTTGTATTTTCTCTGTCTTCTTGCTGGAAACCATCTTTCACCACCTGAAAACCCAACCCAAATGGATTTTCCCAGCATGGCAGAGAGGGCTGTCCTGTGAGCCCAGGCAAACATCACTGTTGACTAAGCCTGGGCTCACACACGGAAGACAGAATGGCCCCCAGAGGGTTTCAGCAGGTAAAAGGGAGGGTGACCCCGGATGCCAGGGAGGACCTTCAGCCAGCACAGTGTGGGGAATAGGTGCTGGGACTCCTTCCTCTCTGAGGCTTGTACAAGGGGATGCACCGCATGCAGCCTGCCCTGCCCGCCTGGTCTCCTGCTGGAGGAAGCAGAGCCCACGTCTCTGGAAAACACTTTCTTCTGTTTGTATCCACATTGTTTAGTCTGAGGCAGGGGAACAGGCACCGTCCTAGAGGTCAGAGACCTGGTGTTTAACCCAGCTCTGCCGCTGGTCAGCTCTGTTATCTTGCCCGTGTCTCTCCCGTCTCTGAGTCTAGGTCTCCCTCCTGTCAAGTAGGAGGCCTGCTGGTTAGTGTGGAAGTCCCCTCTCCCAGGTTGACATCCTAAGGGAGAGATGAAGCATGGTTGACTCTTCACGGTTTTCAAGGGGTTCAAGGTTCAAGGAGGTTGAATACCTCCTCAAAGCCGCAGAGCGAGGCAGTGAAAGCATCAGAACTGGAACTCAGGTTGCCAGACACTTATCTGTGCTCCTTCCCCTGCAGCACTGGACCTTGTGCAAAGAGCCTCACAAACCTGCTGGTTGTTGGCTTAGTAATGCAGCTATATCACTGACAGGTGACCATGGCCTCCGAGATCAGGGAAGAAAGAATGGTACCACTCACTTCCTCTTGCCAGGCCAATGACCCGCTCTGTCTCCTCTGCTGTCTGCCGTGTGGTCCTCACTCACGTTGGGCCGGGCCACTGCACGGGCTCCCATCCCTCATGCCCCGCTCTCCAGGGACACTGTTGCTCTCTGGGTCTTGCTCCCTACTCAGGTGTGTCTGGGTCTACATGTTTCCAGGCAGAGTTGGCCTGCCTTCGGCGGCCATGCTGGATCTATGTTGAGGGAGCCCTGGAGAGGGCATGTCGTCAGCCCTGGGACCTCTGAGAGAAGTCCGTGAGGCAGGAAGCCCCCGGTTGGGAAGGGGGCCCCTCTGGGAGGACTACTCCAGACTCTCCTGCCCATCGTACCTTGCTGCCACAGGGAGTGTGTTCCATATCTGAGCAGTGCGCTAGGCTTCCCAATACCTCTTTAGACAGAGGAAGGAGGGTCCAGGTTTTTCTTAAATTTTTCATTCATTCATTCATGTAGTTATCCTTCACTCCACAAACATTTCTCAACACCCACATCTACTGTGTGGCTGAAACTGCTATGGCCCCGAGGGAAGTGTGAGAGCTACTGTCCTATCTGGTCCAGACCTGACCAGGATTCCAGCCTGTGTGGATGGGGAGTGTGTGTGGGGGGGCGGAAGGGGTGGTGGAGAGGGAAAATGGGTACCACTCCAGCCTACACCAGGCACCCTGGCCAGCCTGGGAACCAGCTGGGCTAGGAACACTGCTCTAGCACCCAGAAGCCACTGGAAGTCCTGGTTGACACTGGGCTTTGTCAATGACATATAAAGGGATTAATAGCTCCCTTCTGCTCTGCCTTTCTCCCAGTTGAGGGAGGCTCAGCCATCCTGTCCATAGCCTCGCCCACACCCATGTCCCAGCCTTGCCCTGCCAGTTCCCAGAGAGACCTTGGGGACCCCCAGGATCTGGGCACCTTCAGACTCAGGCCATTCAGAGCCTGAGCTGTGGATAGTGGACTAGGGGCATTGTCCTCCCCACTGGACCTGGACCTTCCCTGGGAGGACTCCTGCCATGGGAGCCCTGGTTTCCACCTTGTTGTGGAACCCCTGCCTGGCCAGGATCATCCTGCTAGGACCAGCCAAGCCACCAGCAATGGGGTGGGTGCTGCAGGGGCTAAGAGGGGGAAGGGGGCTCCTGAAGCCTTGTGTCCACACCGCTTGCACCCTGGACCCTGCCTTCACCCTCAGGGGTGGCACTGACCCCTCCCCTTGGAAGGGTTGGGTGGGGTCAGAGTTAGGGTTTCAGCCACATAGTAGGTGCAAAGGTTAAAAAGTGTTTGGGGCAGGGGGGAGATGGTGGTGAAGTAGAAGGACGTGGAATGCATCCCTCTCCACAGATGCATCAGGAATACACCAAAAGATGCAATAATTCCCACAGAGAACCAGCTGAACACCAGCAAAAGACTTCAGACACCAGAAAGGACTGCAAAGATCCCAACATAACTGGGTAGGACAGAGGGAAAAGGAAAAAAAGGAGAAAGAGGAGGAGGAGAAAGGAAAGGTTCCCACACCCTACGGTGGGGAGATCTGAAACAGAGGGGAGATTGTTGAATTCTGGGAAACGTCCCTTATCTGACAGGGAAACCCCTTCTCCGATGGGGAATTTCCCTGGGTCAGAAGGGAGGCATTTAGGACTGTTCAAAGAGGGTGAAGCGGCTGAGCTGTGGCAGAGGGAAAGAGGGAGAAACACACGGAGGGTCCACACCACGGCTCAGTGTGCCCAGACTGAGACATGGATTCACAGCTGAACCGGGGGTCTGGGAGCTGGAACGTGGGAACTGGAGAACTGGTTCAGGGTGAGAAACATTGTTGGCAGTGGGGAGATGGACTGAGAGGACAGGAGGGAAGAAACCCACAGCGGAGAGTGCCTACCACGGAAAGCTGGGTGGCTATAGTGGCAGCCGTATACTGTTGACTCACAAGCGGGGGGGAGGAGCCATGGGTGTAGCCTCTCTCTCAGAGCCTGAGACTGACAAAGGAAGGACACCTGTGGGCCTGGCTAATGCATGCAGGGATAACAAAGGCCCCTGGGCGGGGCTGGCCTAGGGTGCCTGCAGCTGAGAGCCAAAAGCCCGCAGAGTGGCCCAGCTCTGGAGACATTCTGTGTACACCTGAGCCACTGGCGTCCCTCTGCAACAGGCACCACCATGGCCAACTGAGCCGCTGTGACACAGGCAGGGCACCCCAGCAGAGTCATAGCAGGGGGAAGGAGTCGTGGGTGGAGTCCCTCTCTTGGCCGGAGCTGCCCAAGACACTGTGACCTGGGCAGGGCACCACTGCTCACTCACTCCCAGGGGAAGGAGCCACTATTGTACCCTCTATCTCCCACACACCAGCAGTTACAGATGAACAATAAAGGAAGCTCTGCTGGTCACAGAATAATACAAAAAGCCCAAGGTGGGTAGAAGGACACTTACAGCTGAGACCCCAAGGAAACATAAATATTAGTATTAATTCTAATGATCTGGTCCATTCTGGGATCAGTTCTAGTTTTGTTTTTTCTATTTTTTTTTATTATTAATTACAATCTTAGTTCTAAGGGATCTACACGTTTTATAACTTTTTTTATTCTATTCTTTATTCTATTTTTATTTTTAGCCTTTCTATAGATTTCTATTTCTAGCTAAGTTTTTTGTGGTGCTGACTGTATCTCTCCTACCTTCTTTTCATCTCTATCTTTTATACATTTCTATTTCTTTCTTTTTCTTTTCATATTTCCAGTCACACTACACTCTTCTGTTGCCCTGTCTTCTATCCTTTTTTATTTTATTTTTATCTTAATAGATTTATAAGCAATATTATTGGTCTGCTCTGTTTGCTTGCTTTATTCTCCAGATGACACACTGCTTTGGTATTTATTATTAGCTTTTGTCTTTATCTTAGTTCTAAGTATAATTGTCTGATTTCATTCTGAGAATCTTCAGTCTGTCTGGTGGTACTCTTGCTCTTTATTATATTTGATCCTAGCTTTGAAAATCTCCCTGGATTTGTGTTTGTATGTGTATGGCATTTTTGTTTGTTTGTTTGTTTTTGTTTTTGTTTTGTTCTGTTTTGGTTTTGAATTTCTGTTGGTTTTCTCTTTGATTGTCTAATAGCATACTGGGGTTCTTCTGTCAGGTCTTTCTAGTGCCTTATGTTCTATTGGATTCAGTATTTGTGTGTCTTATACATGTATGTGTTTCCTTGACTTAGTCTTTGTTTGGCTCAACACTCTGCCATTAGTCTGGGGCTTGGACAGTCTTCTTTAAACCTCTTTATTGCCGGGACAAGCAACCTCTGAAGTTTGGACTATTATGAGAAAACAAAGAAACAACATGCAGGCAAAGGAGCAGGAAAAAAACCCACAAGACCAAACAAGTGAAGAGGAAATAGGAAAATTGCCTGAAAAAGAATTCAGAGTAATGATAGTAAAAATGATACAATATCTTGATAACAAAATACAGAAAATACAAGGAATAGTTAATAAGGACTCAGAAGAATTAAAGAGCAAACAAACAGTAATGGACAACAAAATAACTAAAATTAAAAACACTCTAGATGGTACAAACAGCAGAATAACTGAGGCAGAAGAATGAATAAGTGAGTTGGAGGATAGAATGGGGGAAATAACTGCCACAGAGCAGGAAAAAGAAAAAAGAATAAAAAGAATGGAAGATAGTCTCAGAGACCTTGGTGACAACATTAAGCACATCAACATTCGAATCATAGGCATCCCAGAAGAAGAAGAAAAAAAGAAAGGGTCTGAGAAAGTATTTGAAGAGGTTACAGTGGAAAACTTCCCCAACATGGGAAAGGAAATAATTAATCAAGTCCAAGAAGCACAGAAAGTGCCATACAGAATAAACCCAAGGAGAAACACACCAAGGCACATATTAATCAAACTAACAAAAATTAAACACAAAGAAAAAGTATTAAAAGCAGCAAGAGAAAAGAACAAATAACAAATAAGGGAAAACCCATACGGATAACAGCTGATCTTTCTGCAGAAACTCTGCAGGCCAGAAGGGAATGGCAGGATATACTGAAAGTCCTGAAAGAGAGAAACCTACAGCCAAGAATACTCTACCCAGCAAGAATCTCATTCAGATTTGAGGGAGAAATCAAAAGCTTTCCAGACAAGCAAAAGTTAAGAGAATTCAGCACCACCAAACCAGCCTTATGATTGCTAAAGGAACTTTTCTAAGTAGGAAACACAAGAGAAGGAAAAGACCTACAAAAACAAACCCAAAACAATTAAGAAAATGGTAATAGGAATACACATGTCAATAATCACCTTAAATGTAAATGGACTAAATGCTCCAACCAAAAGACACAGACTGGCTGAATGGATACAAAAACAAGACCCTTCTATATGCTGCCTACCAGAAACCCACTTCAGACCAAGGGACACATATAGACTGAAAGTAAAGGACTGGAAAAAGATATTCCATGCAAATGGAAGTCAAAAGAAAGCTGGAGTAGCAATACTCATATCAGACAAATTAGACTTGAAAGACTATTACAAGAGACAAGGTAGGACACTACATAATGATCAAGGGATCAATCCAAGAAGAACATATAACAATTATAAATATATATGCATCCAACATAGGAGTACCTCAATACATAAGGCAAATGCTAACAGCCATAAAAGGGGACATCAACAGTAGCACAATAATAGTGGGAGACTTGAACACCCCACTTACATGAATGTACAGATCATCCAAACAGAAAATAAATAAGGATACACAAGCTTTAAATGACACAATAGACCATCTCAACTTCATTGATATTTATAGGACATTCCATCCAAAAACAACAGAATACACTTTCTTCTCAAGTGCACACGGAACATTTTCCAGGATAGATCACATCTTGGGTCACAAATCAAACCTTGGCAAATTCAAAAAAATTGAAATCATATCAAGCATCTTCTCTGACCACAACGCCATGAGACTAGATATCAATTACAGGAAAAAAACTGCAAAAAATACAAACACATGGAGGCTAAACAATTCACTCTTAAACAACCAAGGAATCACTAAAGAAAGCAAAGAGGAAATCAGAAAATACCTAGAAACAAATAACAATGAAAACACAACAACCCAAAACCTATGGGACGCAGCAAAAGCAGTTCTAAGAGGGAAGTTTATAGCAATACAGTCCTACCTTAAGAAACAAGAAAAATATCAAATAAACAACCTAACCTTACACCTAAAACAATTAGAGAAAGAAGAACAAAGAAACCCCAAAGTGAGCAGAAGGAAAGAAATCATAAAGATCAGATGAGAAATAAATGAAAAAGAAATGAAGGAAACAATAGCAAAGATTAATGAAACTAAAAGCTGGTTCTTTGAGAAGATTAACAAAATTGATAAACCATTAGCCAGACTCATCAGGAAAAAAAGGGAGAAGACACAAATCAACAGAATTAGAAATGAAAAAAGGAGAAGTAACAACCGACAGTGCAGAAATACAGTGCAGAAATACAAAAGATCATGAGAGACTATTACAAGCAACTGTATGCCAATAAATTGGATAACCTGGAAGAAATGGATAAATTCTTAGAAAAATACAATCTTCCAAGACTGAACCAGAAAGAAATAGAAACCATGAACAGACCAATCACAAGTATGGAAATTGAGGCTGTGATTAAAAATCTCCCAACAAACAAAAGCCCAGGGCCAGATGGATTCACAGGCGAATTCTATGAAACATTTAGAGAAGAGCCAACACCTATCCTTCTCAAACTCTTCCAAAACATAGCAGAAGGAGGAACACTCCCAAACTCATTCTACAAGGCCACCATCACCCTGATACCAAAACCAGGCAAAGATGTCACAAAAAAGAAAATTACAGGCCAATAACACGGATGAATATAGATGCAAAAATCCTCAATAAAATACTAGCAAACAGAATCCAACAGCACATTCAAAAAATCATACACCATGATCAAGTGGGGTTTCTCCCTGGGATGCAAGGATTCTTCAATATACACAAATCAATCAATGTGATACATCATATCAACAAATTGAAGGATAAAAACCATATGATAATCTCAATAGATGCAGAAAAGCCTTTTGACAAAATTCAACATCCATTTATGATCAAAACTCTCCAGAAAGTGGGCATAGAAGGAAATTACCTCAACATAATAAAAGCCATATATAAGAAAACAAAAGCCAACATCGTTCTAAATGGTGAAAAGCTGAAAGCATTCCCTCTAAGAACAGGAACAAGACAAGAGTGTCCACTCTCACCATTATTATTCAACATAGTTTTGGAAGTTTTAGCCACAGCACTCAGAGAAGAAAATGAAATAAAAGGAATCCAAATTGGAAAAGAAGCAAAATTGTCACTCTTTGCAGATGACATGATATTATACATAGAAAACCCGAAAGACTCTACCAGAAAACTGCTAGCACTAACTGATGAATTTAGTAAAGTAGCAGGATAAAAAATTAATGCAAAGAAATCTCTTGCATTCCTATACACTAAAAATGAAAAAGCAGAAAGAGAAATTAAGGAAACTCTCCCATTTACCATTGCAACAAAAAGAATAAAATACCTAGGAATAAACTGCCTAAGGAGGCAAAAGACCTATATGAAGAAAACTATAAGACACTGATGAAAGAAATTAAAGACGATACAAACCGATGGAGAGACATACCACGTTCTTGGATTGGAAGCATCAACATTGTGAAAATGACTGTCCTACCCAAAGCAATTTACAGTTTCAACGCGATCCCTATCAAATTACCAACGGCATTTTTCACAGAACTAGAGCAAGAAATCTTACGAATTGTATGGAAACACAAAAGACCCCAAAAAGCCAAAGCAATCTTGAGAAGGAAAGATGGAGTCAGTGGAATTAGGCTTCCTGACTTCAAACTATACTACAGGGCCACAGTGATCAAGACAGTATGGTACTGGCACAAAAATAGAAAGGAAGATCAATGGAACAGAATAGAGAACTCAGAGGTAAACCCAAGCACACATGGGCAACTTATCTTTGACAAAGGAGGCAAGAACATACAATGGAAAAAAGACAGCCTCTTCAATAAGTGGTGCTGGGAAAATTGGACAGCAACATGTCAAAGAATGAAATTAGAACACTTCCTAACACCATACACAAAAATAAACTCCAAATGGATTAAAGACCTACATGTAAGGCCAGACACTATAAAACTCCTAGAGGAAAACATAAGCAGAACACTCTATGACATACATCAAAGCAACATCCTTTTTGACCCACCTCCTGGAATCATGGAAATAAAATCAAGAATAAACAAATGGGACCTCATGAAACTTAAAAGCTTTTGCACAGTGAAAGAAACCATAAACAAGACAAGAAGGCAACCCTCAGAATGGGAGAAAATACTTGCCAACGAAGCAACAGACAAAGGATTAATCTCCAAAATATACAAGCAGCTCATGCAGCTTCATACCAAAAAAGCAAATAACCCAATCCACAAATGGGCAGAAGACCCAAACAGACATTTCTCCAAAGAAGACATACAGATGGTCAACAAACACAGGAAAAGATGCTCAACATCACTCATCATCAGAGAAATGCAAGTCAAAGCCACAATGAGGTATCACCTCACACCAATCAGAATGGCCATCATCAAAAAATCTAGAAACAACGAATGTTGGAGAGGGTGTGGAGAAAAGGGGACTCTCCTGCACTGTTGGTGGGAATGTAAGTTGGTACAGCCACTAAGGAAAACAGTTTGGAGGTTCCTTAAAAAACTAAAAATAGAACTACCATATGATCCAGTAATCCCACTACTGGGCATATACCCAGAGAAAACCATAATCTAAAAAGAAACATGTACCATAATGTTTATTGCAGCACTATTTACAATAGCCAGGACATGGAAGCAACCAAAATGCCCATCAACAAATGAATGGATAAAGAAGATGTGGCATATATATACAATGGAATATTACTCAGCTATAAAAAGGAATGAGATGGAGTTATATGTAATGAGGTGGATAGACCTAGAGTCTGTCATACAGAGTGAAGTAAGTCAGAAAGAGAAAAACAAATATTGTATGCTAACTTATATATATGGAATCTAAAAAAAAAAAAATGGTACTGATGAACCCAGTGACAGGACAAGAATAAGGATGCAGATGCAGAGAATGGACTGGAGGACATGAGGTTGGGGGGGCAGGGGGTGAAGGGGAAGCTGGGATGAAGTGAGAGAGTAGCATAGACATATATATACTACCAACTGTAAAACAGAGGGCCAGTGGGAAGTTGCTGTATAACAAAGGGAGATCACCTCGATGATGGATGATGCCTTGGAGGGCCGGGATGGGGAGGGTGGGGGGGAGTCACAGGAGGGAGGGGAGATGGGAATATGTGTATAGATACAGCTGATTCACTTTGGTGTACCTCATAAGCTGGTACAAGAGTGTAAAGCAATTATATTCCAATAAAGAGCTTAAAAAAAAAGTGTTCGGGGGAGTGAGAAAGAAAGAAAAGAAAGAGAGGAAGGAAGGAAGGAAGGAAGGAAGGAAGGAAGGAAGGAAGGAAGGAAGGAAGGAAGGAGGGAAGGGTGAATAAATAAAAAACTTAAGAAAACCCTGGTGCCTCCCTCCTCTGCCCACAGGGGTATTGGGAAGCTTATCAGACTTCTCAGGTGTGAAGCACCCTCCCTCCTGCCAGGGCCTAGAGCAGAGGCGCAGGCTCTACTGGGTGATGGAAGAGGGAGACTCTCTCACCCTGCCCTTCCCTGTGGAAGCCTCCAGGGGCTCAGCTTGGCCCTGTGCTGGAAGACTCTACTGTTGAGAAGATTGCCCCACTTAGCAAGAGGGAGAAACGCCCCATACCCGGCTGACTTCCGCAGTCATTTGGTGTCATCTGCTCAAGGACAAGCAGAGGAGGCTGGGGGCTGGGCATCTGAGAGAGAGACACCCCACAGAACCCCAAGGCCCTTCCAACCCAAGGACAGACTAAGTGCCTCTGAAAATGCTGAATTTCAGGCACGGAGTCCCTAGCAGGCTTGAGAAGCCGCCCCCCTCCAACTCCTACTCAAACATGTAGAAGTCCTGGATACAGTATTTGTTAAATATCTATTTCATGTGTAGATGAGTTACATTTATGCAGGAAGTGAGGACAGAGAGGTCAGAAGGGACCAGAGATGAGGAGGAAAATCACGATGAGTGGATTCCAAGGCCTCCTCGAGGACAGGAGTAGAGACTCAGTCCCCACGCACCCTGGGAGCTAAAGCCAGGCTTTCTGCATCAAGGTAAGGCCACAGAATGGGTGGTCCCATTGGGAAAACCCTCCCTCTCACCCCCTGAAGAAGCAGCACTGAGCAGCCCCCTGGAGGACCCCACATCTGCTGTTCCCACCTGTGTCCCACGCTCTTGCAAGGCCTGGATGCGCACACCATTCCTAACTCCCGGGTGAGGTTGGAGCATCCCCTAGAGCCCAAGGACAAAGTGCCCCTTTGGTGAGGTGACCATATGCTCTGGTTTGTCTGGCACTGTGCTGGAGTCCTGCCTGGTTTGTCATTGTTTAATAGAGTGTTATTAAGAATTGCTCTAAAAGAAGCCAGGATGTGATTGGGACTCCTCCACTTGGACCTCCACTCCTGCCAGCTTCTTGCTGTGTGAGTCACATGTACAGTGAGCGAGTTTTCAGTAAACTTGAGGCTAAATCCGGAAGATGACGAGAGCTGACCTGCCTCTCCTTCCTAGGCCTTTCCTGCCTCAGGGGAACCCTCCCAAGGACAGCGTGTGGCTCTCCCTGGGGATGCTTAATTCTTGCAGACGCAAGCAATTCAGGAGAGCTGACTCCCCACTCTGCGGTGGTGCAAAGGACGGAGTCGGTGTTGCTGCTCCAGCCGGTGGTGCTGTGGCCTGCAAGAGGCATGAGGCCACCAGGCCACTGGAGGGCCAGTAGGGAAGTGGGAGTGACAGGCGAGGGGTATATTCGTGACAACGCAGGACCTGAAAGGCAGGAGACTTGCTGAAGGGCTCACAGGCAGTAGTGGGAGCAGCCTTGCTGCCAAAACTTTGCCACTTACTGGACGGTGTAAAACTACAACTATTTATCTTAGTGTTTGCAATTGCCTTGTCATTTTTCAATAAACCCTTAGTAGCAATGAGTTTGACGAAAAGGGCAAGTGCATGAGTAATGAAAATGTAAGGAGCTTGACTTTTTCAAGAAAGTTAATGATGAAATGGTAACACATACAAATGGTGCCCTGCATTTACCATCTATCCTGAGAACCACAGTGGTGTTACTGGAAGCGAGACACGAATCCATTCCAGAATCATCAGTATCTAACTCAAAGGTCAGCATTATCTTTAAAAAGACTGTTTAAGATCCTGGTCCAACATTATTCTTCATGGTTCTGTGACAGTGTTTTAGATGAGATTAACATTTGAATCCATAGACTTTGTAAAACAGATTACCTTCCCTAATGTGGGTGGGCCTCATCCAATCAGTTTAAGGCTTTAATAAAATAAAACAATGACCTCTTGAGTACGAGCAAAAGGGATAAAGAGGCTGGAAGAAGGGAGACCAGGAGGGAGGCTATTAAAATAATTCAAGCCAAGTATAATATTAACTATCATGTATGCAGTACACAAATATTTAGTAAGCACCTACTGTGTGCTGGGGACTATTCTGAGCCTTGAGAATACTGCATGAAACAGTAAAAAAAGTCCCTGCTCATGAAGTTTATAATCCAGTGGGAAGAGAGAAAGTCAAAGAATTAAGAAGCAAATATTTGATGTAACACATGGTGACAAGTTATACAAGTTGAACACATGCTGTGTGCCAGGCACTCTTGCAAGCACTTGATGTGTAGTAACATTTTATTTTCATGACAGTCCTTTGAAGTGGGTGCTATTATTATCATCACCATTTTACAGATGAGAAAATTGATGGGCAAGAGTTAAATAATACCAGGCAGTCCAGACAGAGCTCATAATCTTTAACTTCCAATTTCACTGCCTTTCATGGATTGGTGGCCTGACAATGGCAGAGGGTGGGGAGAAGTCCACAAGCAGAGCCTTCCTCTCCCCAGACCAGGCATCCAGAGCCCCTCTGCCTCCCTCCTCTCTCCTCCACCCCAGTAGCTCCTGAGCACACAACCCTTTGCACTGCTGGTGATTGTTTGCCAGCTGTCCTGTGTGCAAGCCTACAACTTCTTTGAGAGCCAGGAACCATTGTACCTCTGTTGTGTCTTCTTAGACCTTCACACAGTGTTGGGTACATTGCATGTGTATAGACCTGAGAGCATTGCCAAAGACTATCTGTTCAGCAAAGAGTGGCTGCATGGATGGAGTAGAAAAGGAGAACCATGATGGGAGAAGCACTTTAAGGGCACTCATGCTGTGTTCTCTGTTTTAAAGGGGAGAACTGTTTTATTGATAAGACATTGGAATTTTCATTAATAGGTGAGAAATCAAGTCCCCATCCTTCTTGGCCAGCATACTCAGAGTGGAACAGGCTCCCAGTGCCTGGTCCTCCTCATGGAAACTCAGGTACAGGGCTAACAACAGAAATATTGACATCACCTTACAGGCACCTGGCATCTATAGGCTTACAAAGTTGCCCTGCACCTCACTGGATATTTACAATTTTGACTGCCCAGATCAACAGCTTCTTCTTTGAAAAATTGTTCTCCACCTCCTGCATCAACCAGGTGGTTCTGATGGAGGGTCCCAGCCATAGTGCCTCCCTCCCTGGCCAAAGGATGAGCACATTCCACAAGTGGACCAATCCTAGTACTCCATTGCCCTTGGCCACAGTGATTGGGTCAGGCATGGGCACGTGACCCAAGCTAGACCAATCAAAATGCTCCATAGTCACCCCATCTACCACACCCCTAGCCATGGTGATTGATTCAGATGTTTCTCTTCCTAGAGCTGGCAAGTTTCCCTCCATCTTGGTGTGAGGCTTTCAGGATCCTGGAGACTGATATTCTAGTAGCTAAGATTCCAGGATGAGAGAAGACAGCATGCAAAAGGAAGCAGAAGAGAAAGAGGAGAGATTGATTGAGAGATTGCTCCTTAATCCGATCACACTGGAGGCAGCTCCACCCCATCAGTGGTTTGAGCCAATGTGCACACACCCATTACCTGACTGAGGTCAGCAAGCATGCAAGGCAGGGGATGCTTCTCTCATGACAGATGAGGAAAATGAAGTTCACACAGGTGAAATGATTACTCAAGGTCAGTTGACTAACAGGGGTAAAGCCATGACAGATGCAACCAGAGCTCCAACCTCTAGATGACAGCTTTTGTCCCATCTGCTGCCTCAAAAGGCAGGGTGCCTGTAGCCAAGACCACCTGCATGTGTAATGGCTCCTGGGTATAAGACACCTATTTTGCTCTGGATTCTGAGGCAGACCACAGTATCTACTCTTAGATGGAAGACTATTCAGGGTCTAGCAGACAGAACCTCTTCTGTGGGAACTTGGACTCTTAAAGTCAAGTGGAGAATTTGAGCAATGCTGAACAAAATTTACCCATCATTAT
This sequence comes from Hippopotamus amphibius kiboko, assembly GCF_030028045.1. Taxonomy (NCBI): domain Eukaryota; kingdom Metazoa; phylum Chordata; class Mammalia; order Artiodactyla; family Hippopotamidae; genus Hippopotamus; species Hippopotamus amphibius. Next base: position 53,236,235 of record NC_080187.1, on the reverse strand, counting down.
TACTCTGTCTTCAGAAAACATCCACCCCAACAGCAATGTCATACCCTACTCATTCAGTAGGGTCTCGGCCACAAAATGCATTAAGTCCAGACTTCGGTCAACCATTCATGTTTCATTATTATAACTCCTTACAGTGGTACTTTTAAAATGTCCTCCAAAGAACCCAAAGGGCTTTCTGATATTTTCTGTAAAGTTCTTTTACACCTACTCCAAAGCTTGAGAAAACAGAGGCCATTTCCAGTGCCCACATTTTTTAAATGAGGGACAAGGTAACCCTTGTAACTTTTCTGAGGCCCCTGTCTACTCCAGCCTTCTGAGAACATGGCAACGTGGTTCCCAGACTAGGTTCCAAGGCACCTGGGCCTGAGTGAGAGCAGGGACATAGTTTTCTGAACCTGCTACAATAAGACTGTATTCTCCAGGCCCCATCATCCCAGAAGAGTTTCTCAGGAGGCTCTCCTTCCTATGGGTTTCAGCTTTCCAGCAGAATCTGGAAATGCCACCTCTATGACCTCCAAGCAGAGAAAGTGGCACAGCTAGAAAGAGCCTTTCCTGTAAACCGGCCTTAGGTGTTTTCTTCTGGAGGACTCCAAGTACCTCTAAAGTTTTTGTGAATAGTGTAGGCCAGACAGGTGGACAAAGGCTTCAGAACTTTTCTAGCAAAAGGATAGAGCTGTTGGTGAAAGGTGGGCAGCGCTGCTCAAGATTCTTTGCAAAAATCACCAACCCGGACCAGTGACTACTGTCTCCAGGACAACGCCAGCTGGACATCTTCGTGTCTGGAGGAGGCTCACTTTCAAACTCTGAACCAGGAGATTGCTGGCTATTGGGACTCAAAGCCCAGAATTAGCCCTGCCTTCAGGTGCAGCTGAGAGAGCCTGATGGCTTCGTGGAGTAGCCACTGCCCATGCACTGAGAAGGGCACTAGACGGTCAGCTTCTCAAAGGGCTGCATCTCCCTGGACACCTCTTGTGGGCCACCTCCAATTCTCATGGCCTCACCTCTGATTCCAGCCAAGGCTACAGCAACCATTCCATGGAGATTTTGTCCACTTCATGAGGGCAATACCTTACTCCAGCATATGCCGAATGTCCCCTGCTTCCTGCCCAGGGATGACTTCACTCATGTCACAGCCTGAGGCACTATCAGGAAGCAGAGTGGCATTCATACATGCCCATCCTGGAAGTGTGGGGGCTTAACATCCCATGGAACCCTCCAGCCAACGGGGCGGCGCGGGTGCGGGGAGGAGTCCATGGCTAAATGCTTCTCCCTTTCACCCCTCGGGCAGACGATTCTGAGACACAATCTCTGGGGCTCCGCAGAAGGTCCCAGTGGGATCAAGCACTAGTCACCCACAGTGGTGGACAACTAGAGACACACCTAAATGTTGGTTTTCCCTCCTCTGTCTTCCCCCTTTGGTCTTCATTTCTGCTCTCTGAAGTCACTTCTCAAAGAAACTATATACCACAAGCAAACCTTTGTCTTAGGTTCTGATTTTGAGAGGAACATAGGCTAAGACACGTCTTTATCTTTGGATTCCCATAGACCAGCACTAGCTCTGAAGTTTCAGTGACTACTGCTGTGTAAGAAACTATCCCCAAACGTGGTGGCTTAAAATGATAACAATCAGGGCTTGGCTCTTTGGGCAGGGTTCGTGTGGACCGCTTGCTTGTCCCTGCTCCACACGGCATCCGCTAGAACAGCTCAACTGGGGCTGAAGGAGCCACTTCCAAGACGCTTGACCTCCACGGCTGGCAGGTTGGTGCCGGTTGTTGGCTGGGAGCTCAGCAGAGACTGTTGACTCGGAGGCCTGATCCTCCCCCACAGGGGCCCCTGCATGTGGCTGCTTAGGCTTCCTCACAACATGGCAGCTGGGTTCCAAGTGGGAGGAAGTGGAAGGTGACAGTCTTCTTAAAGCAGGGCATCACTTCCACCATATTCTATTGATCAAAGCAGTGTGAGAGCCAGCTCAAAATCAAGGGAGTGGGAAAATAGGCATGCCTTTCAGGGCAAGGAGTGAGAAAGCATTCTTAACCAACATTGACCTGCCACATTGGCACGGAACACTAGACAAATGAAGAGTTAAAAAAATGGTTAATTACAGGAGCAAATTCATTAATTAATGCTACCAGCCACTACTAACAGTAATTCCCCCTCCACCCATATAGCCACGGTCACTCTATCTGAAATGTGAGAGTAAAATGTTACCTTTATTTATTTGACTCTGAGGACTTTTGAACTCAGAGTTATAGAGCAGCAGAGCTGAAGGGATCCTAGGGGTAGTCACAGTACAGCTCACAGTGCAGCTGAGGAAAGTGAGTCCCAGGGAGAAAAAGGGATTTGCCCAAGGTCACCATCATGGTCATTGGTGATGACAACACTCCAGGGCTCAAGTTTCCAGCCCAGACCTTCCCACCACAGCAGAGTGCTGGGTGGAAGGGTGCAGGAAAGCCTGCCTTCTCCCTGCCTTTGAGGCTTTGTCCCCGGAAATGCCACTCTGATCTACTGTGAGCAGCTACTGAAAACTCTTCAAAAACTGAGCATAGGAGCAAGCCTGTGAAAGGACTGAGGATGTCAACATGGAGGAGGAGCTCAGACTGGACCCGATAAGGCCTCCAGGTTCAGCTTTGCCCGCTCCATGTTGGCACCCGTCATGGCCACACAGCCCAGCCAAGCACGCCCGCTGCTGCCCCACTTCAGGAGCATTTGTGGAACCCCTGGAATGGGCAAGACACAGAGGACACTGCAAAAATAACACAATGAAGGTCCTCTCTAACTTCATACTGAGCACCTACCAGGTGCCAGCCCCCTTATTTCATTATCATGATTTTACAGGTGAGGGCGCCGAGGTTCAGAGGGGTCAGAGAACTTAGCTACTGTTCCTGAGCTAATAAGTAACCTGCTGGGGTTCAAACCCAAGCCCCTCACACCTAAGCCTGCGCATCCACCGTTCTCCCTAAATCAGCCATCACACCAATATGACCCTTCCCTCTAGGAGATTGCATCCAGAGGTGAGACCCAAGCAGCTGGTACCCAGTCCATAGGGCGCTGTGTGACCAAAGGCAGCGGCCCACAGGCATGCAGGTCACAGAAGAGACAGGACTCAGACAGGAGGGACCTCGGGACCCCGGAGGGCACTGGAGGGTAGGCCTCAGGGACAGAAGGCTCCTGAGCCAGGGCTCCTGCTGGGAGGAGGGTGATGGTTAGAGTGGGTGGCGGTGCCGGAGGACAGTCTGGCTGGTGGAATCCGGGGCTTGGAATGTCTCTGTGTGTTAGGAGGGGAGACCTGGAGTGCTCCTGGACTCCAAGTTCAAAGGCGACCCAGGGAGTCTGTCTTAAAGCTGTGTTTACACAGCGACCCTATTGCTTTTCAATTGCTTGGGCACTGAGGCGCCTTCCACCAAGTCCAGGGTTGGGAGGGGACTATGGAAAAGAGCCCTTGGTGTGAGGCTGGGACTTTTGAGCCGTGTCCCCAGGAGGGAACCACCGTGATTCCCAGATGGGCAGTGACAGGATGGAGCCAAAAGAAAAGTGCGTGTTATTAAGCGCTGCCTTTGAGTCACTTGATGACAGCCTGGAATTTCAATCCACCCATCCACCTTGTGAGGGGGTCTCAGGATTCCCATTCTTCCAGCTAAGGAAACTGAGGTTCAAGGAAGTGGAGTGACTCACCCTGGGAGCCACAGGCAGCAAGTGGGGGAGCCGAGAGCCGCCCAAGGCCTTGCCCTCTGTGCACAATCTCTACCCCCCAGGCAGCAGGGGACAGGAAGACAATGTCCTGCACAGTCACAGTAAGGCTGGACTGAGGGGACACACATAGGAAAAGGCCACCCCAAAGCCGCTGGGCTGTTTTTAGCAGAGGAGGCACCCCAGGCCCAGGGCACCCCTGGGCCTTTGCCCTCCTTCCTAGGAAGAGAGGTTTCCGCCCTGAGCAAGATGGTGCATGTCAGAGGCCGGGCAGCAGCCCTGGGTCTGGGCTGGTTCCCAGCACTCAGAGCAGCCGGGCCAAGCTGCTGACTCACCACGCAGCCTTGGACAAGTCACTTCCCCCCTGGGCGCCCGGCCTGGCATCGCAAGTGGGCATCCTTGTGGTCCCCACCTGGGCCCCAGGGGCCTTCCCACCAGAGCCAGCTGGCAGCTGGTCGGGCAGGGAGGGGTCAGATGACACAGGGGAGCAGGGAACACGTCGTTTGAGAACTGATATTCAGTGGCAAATAGAACCCACGTGTAGAAAGTGAACATATGCCTCCTGATCTTTGTGGCAAGAAATCCCCACACACTCTTGGGCGATGGGAACATGCCCGGGCGAGAGCCCTGGGGTGGCGGGGCTTCTGAAAATGGGGTCCAGCTGAGAGCCAAGGCACCCCAAAGGTGAGGTTTGCACACCTCGTTCCTCAGTGTGACGAGCAGGTGAACTGCTCTCCAGTCAAGGAGCTGGGTCCTCATTTAGGGCAACACAGGCTTCCTCAGCAAACCACGGGGCGTTCATGGGGTCCAATAACATGGGGCCCAGAAAAGTGGCTTCTAGAAGTGCCCACAACAGGGCTCATTGCCCGTTCGGAGGCATGCACTGCTGCGAAAATGTATTCAGGCTACATTTTCACTTTTTAAGAAAACGAGTTGACAAAATGATGTAATCCCAATATTCTAAAATAAAGTTTAAAAATATGTGTGTGAGCACATACATAAACCTTGAGAAAAAAGTCTAGAAGGAATACAACAAGAAATAATAAAAGGTTTTTTAATTAGACCTGGAAAAGTTAACTTACCAAAGGGCTAAATTTACTTCCAAAGAGAACTCAGCATCCTTGTTGCTGTAGAATTAGCAGCTCACTCCTTATTTTGATAAATCCTAACACTGACCACTAGTGTCAGCCCCCTGGATCCGTCCACTTGGGGCGGGAAGACAAGCTATCCCAAAGACTTCTCTATCAGGCCTTGGAAAGTCATGACGTGTGTGTGTGTGTATGTGTGTAGTGTAATATGTATTTGTGTACCTGTGAGTGTGTGAAATATATGTATGTACATGTGTGTAATGTGTGTATGTGATATATGTGTGTGTGTAATGTGTGTGTGTGTGTGATATATACTTGTGTAATATGTGTATGTAATGTGTGTGTGTATCAATCATCTCCCCACATGCAGCACCAATTTTCTTCCTGACCTGCTCTGGTTGGGACAATATTACAAATAGTTTTCATTCCTGACAGATGGCCAAGGGTGGGGTATGGACACAGGATAAAAGGTGGCAGACAGCCAGTGGAGAGTTAAATTTTTCCAGTGATCATAAAAAGGCGATTGCATCAGGACTTTATACCTCACCATTGATCATCTCCTGAGTTTCTATTTATTGCCATAATCGGAAAACTCTTGACATAAGCTAGTACCAATTTACAGGTAGAAAAACTGAGTCTAAGATCAACCATGGAGCAGAGGGCGGACCAGGAAGTGTTTGAGCCCTGAGTAGCTTCTGTCATCCAGCAGATACTGACGGAGCACCTACTATGTGCCTGGCACAAAGTGGGCCCCATGGAATCAAAGATGAATAAGATGCCTTTTCCAGATAAAATTGTTCCCAGACAAGTGGGAGAATAGAGGCTTGAAAACAGAGACTGCATCATCACAGCCGCAGTGCTATGTGAGAGAGTTGTGGGAATATGCACACACGTACTGGGGGAAGGTGAGTCGGATGGGTGGAGGGTGTGTGGAAGAGGCTTTCTGAGAGGGGGAACTTTCAATCTGGGTCCCGTAGGAGTTCACAGAGCGAAGATGCAGGGAAGGGCATTCCAGCCCAAGGGAGCAGCCTATGCAAAGACACTTGGGGATGAGGAAACAAATCCTAGTGGGAAATCTGCTGTGCCCAGAACACAGGGTGTGCTGTGCGGAGTGAGTCAGGGGAGAGGAGGCTGCCCACTGTGTTGGGGCCTGAATGTCCCTCTGAGAAGCCCGAGCTTCGCCTTGCTCGCAGTACTGGGCAGGCAGCAGCTTGCTCCAAAGGTGATATGTGCAGACCTTATGGGCCCTCCAGCTGACCTGGAGGGGGAGAGGCTCAAGGCGATAGCCAAGTGACTGTGGTGAGGGGGCCTGGGAGTGGACAGTAGTTGTGGGGTTGGGAGGTCGAAGTCCAGGAGTCCCCCTGGCCATGGAGGGCCCAGCCTCCCTCAGGAGACCAGCTGCAGCCTTCACACTGGATCCTGCCTGACGGGAGGGGTGCTCCTGGGTGTCAGGGTTACGTGAGGACCTGCCAGGCTGGGCTCAGACAACAGAGGCCTCTTGCCTCATTCTGTTGGGCCCAACACCCTGTGTGGAGAGGTAGCGAGATCGGGTGATGTGGGCAAGGTCAGGCAGGGTTCCAAGGAGGTGGGGCCAGGGCCTGGTGACACATGGAAATGGGGCCGGTCCAGGTGTGTGCGGGCCTTATGCCGTGGCATGGTGACAAGGCAAGGCGACAGCCCAGGGCAGCCGAGGCAAGAAGAGATGATGAAGAGGGACATGTTCAGGGCCTGGATGTGGGAGCCACACCCCCAGCACAGATGTGTGCAGCTCAGGGGGACCCCCACCCGGGGACCCCCCACCACTGCCACCTCCCTAGAGACCACTCCCATGCTAAAGCCAGGAGCAGAGAGGAGGGAAGCTCTCCTCTTTTCCTTGCTCCTTTTCACAGGCTCAGAGAGCCAGGGTATTCTAGCCCCTAGAAACTCTCAAGTCTGGGACTCCTAATTTACAGAGGCCCAGAGAGGGAGAGTGACTTGCCCAAGGTCACACAGCAGACAAGTGACTGGGCCAGCCCTGCAGAGCATAAAATGGAAAGGCCTAGACCCCAATCCTCCTTCCTTCACCCACCTCTCCTATCTACAGGCCTCCCACGACCAGGCAGCCCCAGATCAGAGGACAGCACAGCCCAGGCAGCTCAGGTGGCCCTGTGCCCTTAGGGAGGCTGCATGCAGTCACTTTGCCCAGGGAATTCCCCACCTTCATCTCTGTCACCCACCAGCTGTTCAGGCTCAGCTGTAGTGAGTGGATGCTCACCCCAGGTGCAACCAAGACACAGCCGATCCTCCTGGGCAGGAAACCAGGGAGGGCAAGTTTGTCTCCTGCTCCCCCTCAGCGGGATCCCCATCTCTGCTTACCAGCGACAGGACCTTCCTCAGCCCCTCTTTGCCCCACCTGAGTGTCAGCTTCAGCTGTGAAAGGGCATAATCATACCTACACCGGGATGGCTGCGATGGTCACGTGAAACACCAAATGCAGAAGCGCTTTGTAAACAATGGTGCCCCCACATGCAGAGGACAGAGTGCTGCCTGCACCTCCTCGTGCCTGTGCCCACTTGGGGATCTGTCAACACCTACGCACATGTTTTCTCCAAGACGAGTGCATGTTCACTTGTGGTGGGCATGAAACGCTCCCTTGGTGCGCTTGTATTCACCGAGAATCAGCTTCCTGATGAGGATAGAGGGGTGCTTTTACCAGGGAAGCAGGTCTGGGCGTGAGTAAGGAGGTACACCCACGGTTTGGGGGCAGAGTGCCCAGGGCAGGGGGCCTGCGGGAGAACCGGCTGTTGTGGGGGGTCGGGGGTGCACCTGGATGTCGGTGACCAGCAGTCCTGGTGGGGCCCCCATTGACGACTGTGTGTCTGAGCAGCCCCTCTACCCTCTCTGTGAATTATTTCTCTGAGGAGTCCATCTCCCCTGCCTTGGGGTCCTATGCACAATCCTCGCCCCCAACCTGCAGTCCCAGGCATCCTGTTTCCCAGCGGGCAGGATGGTGGGAGGGAAACCAGAGAGAGGAGAGTGAAGCCTGGACCGGGTCAGCTCACCGTGACATTGATGAATAGGTGCTGTCCCTCCAGGCCCTCCCTCCCTCCCGTGGTGGGGATGGGCTGCCCTCAGCGTGCCGGCCCTCCTCCAGGGAGGCCACTGCCTCTGAAGCTCTCCGAGTCCTCCATCTATCAGGACTCCTGGGAGGAAGGCCCTCAGCTCCTGTCTAAGTGGCTCGCCCGTCCAATTAGACGGGGAGCAAGGCTCAGAAAGAGTCAGGGACACACCCTGGCCACACAGTCCAGCAGGGCAAAGCAGGGCAGCAGCTGGGTCCCTGGCCAGCCCCTGCCCCTCCCTTTGTGCCAGCCTGGCACCTTGCATCCCAAGCCCACCACTCTCCACCCTCTGTCCTCGGACAATGGCCAGGTGGGAGGGAGCTGGTGCCTGGACTGACTGTGAAGAAACTGACCAGCTTTCAGGCCCGAACTGCAGAGATCTGACAAACACATAAAAAGTCTGCAGTCACTGCCCTCCTTGGAGATGCCTAACTTTGGAGCAGGAGGGCTTCTGTTCTCGGGGGACTTGGCCGCTGAGACCCCAAGACAGGCCGGAGTCCCTGGGCCTGGAGCCTGAGTGCTCTGAAGGGGGGGACCTCTGGGCGTGCTGGGCCCCAGCCCCGTTTCCTGTGGCTGCTGCGGGATGGGGTGGGGGAGGAAGGCTTGGCCTGGGCGAGCTAATCTGGAGAAGTGATTTTCCTCCTCAGCCAGCCCCTCCCTGGTCGGGGCTCTGGGCGCGAAGGTAGCTTGGCCAGGGCTCCCAGGGAGGGGCCAGCTTATCAGGCAGGAAACACTGGGCTCAGGCCACATCCTCCTCCTCCTGGTCACAGCAGCTCCCAAGGGCAGGAAAACGCTCGGCGGCCAGGCTGCTCCTCCGCCCTCTCTGGGCCCCTCCTGCAGGCCTTTGCCCTCCTCTTCGTCCCCCAGCGACCGGGGAGGCAGAGTGTGGCGGGCTGTGGCGGCCACCTTGGAGTTCTGCCCAGCAGCCCTGGCCTCCCAGCCCCTCTGCCGCCCCCGGGCCATCTGCTGCCTTTCTGGGCACCTGCAGCCCGGGGAGGGGGGCAGACGGGGATGGCACAAACACGACAAAGGGGCACTGGCTCTCAGGGATGTCCAGGTCCCTCTGTGCCAGCCCTGTTCCCAGAAGTGTCTGGCACCCTATGGCCACATGTCTGCTCCCCACCAGAGCTCCCTGGGGCTCTCCATGCCTGGGACACTCATCCCCAGCCTCCCACTCCTGGGTCAGCACCATCCAAACCAGCCAGGCTACAGGAATCCAGGAAGAAACCTCTTGGGAAGCGTCCTGGAGGCATGGGCACCCACGGGCTCCTGTGTCCCCTCCCATCTGCATCCCCAGAAACCCTTCTTCCCATCACCCGCATCCCCGTACTTGTGCCACTAGCCCCTGCCCATTGCTGAGACCCCGATCTAGCAGAGAGGGCCATGGGAGGGGGGGCTCTCCCCCAGCCCTGTCCTTGGCCAGCCGCCCTCCTTGGCCAGCGCTGCTGAGGATGACTGACCGGCCGGGTCCTGTGAGGAGGGGTTTCACCCGGCCCCTCCCCCTCTCAGCTCTGCACTCAAGGCCCTTCACCAGCTTCTGCTCTGAGCTGCTCCCTCTCAAGCGAATCCCCTGACTTCTCTGGGCCTCCAGTTTCTTTTTCATCAGATCTGGGGAGTCACAACACAATAACAACAATTCCTTCCAGCTCTGACCTCTGTGATTTTTTTCAAGGTCACAGAGCTGGGATGAGAATTCTTTCCAGTAAAAATGTAACTGCACCTTGATCGATTGCTGGTCCTCATTGGAACAAACCGCTTCATCTTATACCCTGTCTTGCAGATTTTAAGGATGTTACATGCTTTCCCGGACCTTCACAGCACCCTGAGACGTGGGAGCTGGTGCTTCTATTTTTCAGGGAAGGGAATAAAGAAAGAGAAAGTTATAAGACTTGTCAAAATTGGAACAGAGGAGCTACAAAGCTCTCTTGGACTCTCTAACATGATGAGGACAAACAGCACATGGAGACACAGGTGGAGCATGTGGACGCCTTTGGGCACCTGCCCTGGTGGCAGGACCCCCACCTGTGCAAGTTGGCCGCACCTCTCAGGTCCCATCATCAGAACCTCTAAGACACAATGGCCAGCTCCCTGAGGGCCTTAGAGGCTGCAAAGGCATTTCAGTCATCAGAATCCACTGATTTTTCCCAGAATCAGTGGAATATTTTTCTTGTTTTAAGGTTCCCTCACTTGTCCCAGACCTGTGCCTCCCCTCGGCCCCTCGGATGGGTGGAAGGTGAGTGACCAGTGAAAGCTCAGTAAGCAGAGCTAGGGGACCCACCTTTTGGTCCAGGTGTGACCTTCTGAAAGATGACTACACCCCACACCTACATGCAGAATATTCCAGAAGTGCCCACAGAGTCTGTTCTCCCGGTTCTGGGTGATCCCCTGCCTTCCTCAGTCACAGTTTGTGTAATGGGACCTTCCTCGTCCCTCCCCCTCCCATGTCCCTACAAGCTTCAGCCTCTGTCTCGGGAGAAAGCAGCCCTGAGAGGGGTTCTGCAGGAAAACCCAACCCGCACTGGGGCCTCAACATGGTCCCGTAACAAGGAGGGAAGGAGCATGACTGTCAGCCTTCAGGGGAGGACCACCTGGGGACAAATCGCATAAATCTCCTCAGATGATGTCAAGCAGACATAGATTTAGACTGAGCAGGAGGGATTTAGGTGAGGTTCAAGCAAGAACTTTCTGATGATGGAATTCGTCAGACCATCTTACAGAGAGAAAAACCCCTTTCTCTAGAGGACTCAGATCAAATAGAAATGCATCTGCCGAGCACGGCAGTCCTCAGTAGAGCCAGGGGAGTGGACTCGAGAACCCAAACGGTCTCTATCAACCCCAGCTTAGTGCCAATCAAGGAAATGGAGGGCTCCTCTACAAGCCCCTCTTGCACATCGTGAAGTCCATTCCCTTATTTCTCCTGCACAATCAGTCTCAGTGTGATAACTGCTGAACACACAGCTCCAGGATTTTTAAACTAGTACCAGCCTCTAGGCCTAAAAGAAATCTAAATTGTTTAAAGAGATCTGAAATAGACAATAGCTATTCTGTACTTGTGTATAAAGCCTTACAATTCCTCAAGCGCCCACAAATTCATGAACTACTCGTCCTGGATGAGAGAACAGGTCCAGAGATTTATCCACAGTCCAAAGTCCAGTGATGGGGTGAGGTCACACCGCTTCCCCAAGTCCCAGCTGTTTCCAGATGCTCTCCCACCACCTGGAGCTCTGAGCGCCCTGTGAAGGCAGCCAGTTGCTCTGCGCTCCGGGGGGAACCTAGGGACCAATCCGTTTCCCGTGCTGACTGATAGAGGACGCCTTTCCCCCATATACTAAGCTGATGCTCCAGGAAGGGTGTGTCATCTACTGCAAAGCTGGAGGAAAGGAACACCTCCAATGTGCCAGTGAAGCCACTGGCAAGCATGTTACTGTCCTCAGGAAGATGAGCCACCACGTCAGGGGAAAGCCCACTGAGAATGGTCAATTTGGAGCTGGTTATAAACAGTCTTCAGGAGTTTTCCTTCTTCCTGAAAAATTCATTCTTGGAATTGTATGGAGTCATTTTGTGCCTCAAAGGCCAGCTGAGATGTGCTGGGAGAACCAACACACGAGCAGTCTGATCAAAAGCTGTAAACTTGTTCATAGCTTAGACCTTTGATACCCCACTGGGAATCTAGCCAAGGACAGAAACAAGTAAATGTTCACTGCAGTGCTATTTATAGTGGCAAAAATGAAAATGGAACAACTTAGTTATCTGAGAGCAAGGGGGTGGTCAAGTAAATTAAACCACACTAATGCACTGAAGTACTGTTCTGTCATCAAAAATGATAAATGTGAAGACAGATATCAATGTGACAAACTTCTATAATAGGCTGTTGAAAGGATAAAGCCAAATACCAATGGTATCTGAATTTTGAACGCATGAATACAGGACTAGGGAGTTCAACATACAGAAATGAGTATGTTGAAAATAGTTATGTTGGGAATTCCCTGGTGGTCCAGTGGTTAGGACTCCTTGCTTTCACCGCCGAGGGGAGCAGTTTCAATCCCTGGTTGGGGAATGAAGAATCTGCAAGCCTCACGTCACGGCCAAAAACAATTTTTTTTTAATTAAAAAAAAGAAAATAGTTACAACAAGGTCATGGAGTGGGTAATTTTTTTTTCTCTAAAATTTTTTATATTGATTTTTCAACCACAAAGAAAACACCCTTTGCAGAAAAGAAAAGCTTAAGGACATAGCAAAAAGTTTAATATTAATGAATAGGGACTTCCCTGGTGATGCAGTGGTTAAGAATTTGCCTGCCAATGCAGGGGACATGGTTTGATCCCTGGTCCAGGAAGATCCCACATGCCACGGAGCAACTAAGCTCCTGGGCCATAACTACTGAGCCTATGCTCTAGAGCCCATGAGCCACAACTATTGAGCCCATGTGCCACAACTACTGAAGGGCGAGCCTAGAGCCCGTGCTCCACAAGAGAAGCCACCACAATGAGACGCCCGTGCACCACAGCAAAGAGTAGGCCCCGCTCTCCACAACTAGAGAAAGCCCACATGCAGCAACGAAGACTCAACTCAGCCAATAAATAAATAAATAAATGAATAAATAAATAAATTTATAATATTAACGAATAAAAATGTCTATTATAAAAGACAGCCCCTCTCCCTGCCGCGTGGGGTCTCGGGCGGCCGGCGGACCAAGTGCCGTCGCGGGCGGGTCGGGCGCGGGCCTCTCCTGGGCGGGCAGTCATCCTCGTCCGGGCCGGCTTTGGCCCCCAGCGGAACGCTCAGCCCCTCTGGTCCCTCGGTGCCCTAAGCTTGTGGATCTGGCCTGCTTCGCCTTCTCTTCCAGCCGAATGTCTTCTAGAATTTAGTCGTTGCGACCCAAGGGTCTGCTGTGCGCCAGGATCCTGGCGATGCAGCACAACAGGAAGCAAAGCACAGGGAAGCATAAATGAGAAACAGTATCTTAGCCCAAGTTCTGGATCAGTCAGCCCGGGCCCCATTAAGTAACTTAGCACTTGTAAAGCCTGAGAAAACTAAAGCAGTAGAGAATTACCTTATACAGATGGCCCGATATGGACAACTAAGTGGGAAGGTATCAGAACAAGGTTTAATAGAAATCCTTGAAAAAGTACGTACAGAAAAGAAAACAACAGTTAAATTCAACAGAAGAAAAGTGATGGACTCTGATGAAGATGACGATTACTGAGTTTAAGATGTCAGAGGCTGAGCCTTAGTGGAGCAATTCTAGGACAGATAGTACTTAGCAGAAGTTAAGATCTGTTGTAATGTTTACTTTGTTTATTGTCTATATGCCTTTTAAAAATAAACTTGTTATGCAAAAAAAAAAAAAAAAGACGTGTCTACGTAGCACTAGACAAACAAATAAAAAAAGACTGGGTGGATATGCGTAAAAAAATTACCAGTAATGTCTCTACGTTGTTGACGAATAGATGACTTTTTTTCTCTATGATGTTATTTTTTCCTAAACTATGTCTCTTTTGAGAATTAAAATATCGATAGATGATAGAGAGAGAGAGAGAGAGATGATGTCTTTCCTTTCCTTCCCTCCTTTCTTCCTTTCTTCCTTCCTTCCAAATCCCTTTCCCTGGGATGAAATCAACAGCACAGCCTTTTCAGAAGGAAAGGTAGGCAGTTACAAACACTACAAATCATCCACCCTCAGCACTATTCTGCCACTCTAAGATGGGACGGGAGAGGAGCTACTCCGGTTCTCTGTGTCCACCTCCTGACCTGTTTACTCCAGGCTACACTGTAGCAGGGGAGGGTCAACAACCATGGCTGCATCACATCCAGTCTCAGAGCCCTGAGAACCACACAGACAAGGGCTCCAGAGTCTGGGTTTCCAGATAGATGAGTGAGAAAATTAGGGACCCAGAAGATATCAGATCTTTAGCACCAAGACTAACCAGAACACCTACAGGACCTATCAGATGTTTACCTTATACATTTATGCATTCACTTATTTGTTGAGCAGCTACCATGGGTCTGCCCTGCTGGGGAGATGCACACGGGTAGATGACAGCAATGCCAGCTCTAAGTGTCAGATCAGCTCAAGTCCTGCCTGAGCTCAGGGAGGACAGTGACCCGCCTACCTGCCGGCATGGGTGGCGACATCTGAGCTGGATTTGGACAGTGGGTGGGATGTCATCAGACAGGTGATGGGAATGAGGTTCTCCCTGGTTGGGGAACAGCACTGAGAAAAGCACAGAAGCATGGAAAAAGTGAGTATTTTCAGAGAACAATAGGCTTTCCTTGCAGTAGGTACACTGTGGGGGAGGGGCAGGGGCTGGCCATGTGAACATAGTACCAGGGCCCCTTCCAGGACCCAGGAACCTCACTGGCTCCCTGTGGACCCACCTCTCACTCACCCTGTGTGCCGTAGGCGACACACAGGCGCTGAAGGGTCTTAAGGAAAAGTGTGACATGGTAACATCTATGTTTTAGAAAAACAACTCATAACTGTGCACACCCATCAATTCCCATCAGCTGAAGCCAAAAGTGCTCTTGTCAAGGGGGGAGAGGGAAGGGCGGGGAAGGGAGTTAGGTCCCCGGGATGGGCAGCTAAACCTCTAAAATACCCCCAGCTTCCGGGCATGACTGTTTCACTCATAGCTGAGCAAAAGTGAGCGAGCACTCTGTCGCCTGCCAGTTTCCTGCCCTCCCAGAGGCAGGGACACCTCCCCCACCCCCACAGTATGGCCTGGAATGAAACACGCCCATCTGGCAGCGTCCAGGGCCGGACACTGACACACAGACACGGCCAGCGCAGGACACCGTCAGCTGATGACCCCACACACGGCCACTGTCAGCCAGCCACCATGGTGGGCCTGGACAGCAAAGAATTCAGCGGTCACCTAATGCTGGCCCCGCCACTTCCTCTTTGTCCATCCTCTTTCCCTGGGCTGTGAGGGGTGTGAATGGGCTGCATGTAATTCCATGCCGGGTGAAGCACCCTAAAAGGCTGGAGCCTCTAGCTGGGAGACTCTTCCACCGCCAGCAAATGTATCTGACAAAGTGCTGAAACCCCAGTCTTCACTGGTAGAGTGACTCCAGGGTGCCACCTCCCACCCTGGGCCTCAGTGTTCCTGGCTGTGCAATGGGGTGGCGGCCCCACCTAGGGCTGAGGATGAGAAACAGACCATAAAACTTGCTGTAAAACTCCCTACATCTATAAAGTGCTATTAAAGCAATGACGAGAGATTATGATCAAATTTGCAGGATGAATGTCTGCCCATTCGGACCCTCCCAAGACCCACTCCTTGGCCCAGAGGCCCTGGAATAACACAAGGCTACTATTGACATAAACAAGTTACAACGGCTTCCCCGCAGGGAGGAGCCAGATGCGGTGACCTGCCTGGGGACTGAGGAATCATCAGTTTTTCCCAGGCACTTTTTGACAGGGATTTTCATCCTAAACTTCACAAGAGGTTACATCCTTTAATTACCCACCCTCCTGCTCCTCTGTCTTCTCTTACAACATTCCACAGAGCTTTGAGAGCACAGGATTTTTGTAATACCACATCTATAAGTGCATAGTAAAGAAGGCAATCTAAATATTCTTCAAAAGATGATTTCAAAAAGAAGGGGAAAATGTGGTAGCCTTAAGGAAGCAAATAACTGGGCACCACTTCCCATGTTGAGACAGCCTGACAACCACCTCATTCCACTTTACAAGTGTGAAGTCATCCCTCCCGAGGAGAAAATTGTTTTGCAAGTAGGCTATGAATACGTCTTTTCTTTCAATATCCATGGGAACAACACTGTTTCTAATGTGTAAAATTAGGCTTTATCTCTTTACCATAACTCGTAAAATAAACCCGACCACTCCTACAAGATAACTTTTAAAAATAAAAAAGCCGATGGAGAAAACATTTTGACCAATGCTGGAAGGAACACTGGGCATAATATCTACACTTCGCTTGAAAACTTTTTCTTTTTGCAAAACTGTATTTCAAACGATAGAATGGTCACGGTACAAAAACGTTTATTTAAATTAAATATTTTAGACAAATCAATATCTACAACCATTCCAAAGCATGTGTAGCTCTTACAGAAAATGGAACAGTTTAGCTTAATGTCTGTGATAATGTTTTATAAGATTATTAATATACATTCTGGACTGCACCAATCATATTGTCCATGATTTACTATTTATTACCAAATGTCATATACAGTAATAGCATAAAGATTAATCATATCTTAAGTGATTTTACAAGAGGACTCCTTGGAAGGAAAAAAAAGGATCTTTCAACAATACAAAATATAAGGTGAAAATAATAAGAGAATATATAAAACACATATTTCATACAGGCAATAATATGTTGAAATCAAAAGACAAACAATAGTCTTTTAGCTCACTGATGGTATGTTCCTTCAAAGGAGGCTTGGGAGAATGATGGAAATGTTTTTGGGATGGGGTCAGGGCTCAGAAATATTTTCTGAATCACAGTGCACTTCTGTTCTTTAGGAAGTAAGTATAATAAAGGGAAGTTGCTTTGATGTGTTGGCTGAAGATGTTACCTGAAGAATCAGCTGGCTGGTGAGAACAAATTCCCATTTCTGCCATAGGAATCAGGTCTGGGATTTTTAGAACAAGAGCTCTTTGAATTAGTGGCCAATTCAGGGGTGGAGAAAGAGCAGAAAAGAGAAAAAGGAAATTCCATCGGGAAGGAAGATCCCTCTGCATCTGCGGAGGGGAGGGAGTGGTGAAATTTTGCTCAAGAAATCAACACATTCAGATCGGAAGAAAGTGATACTACTGTGCTGAAATTCTTTTCTGGGTTCCCTGCTTTTTGGGTCGTTAGGAACAGAGGGTTGACGAGAAGTTGCCAAGGTCAGCAAAGAGTATCTGATTTACGCTGTGCATGGAGATGTGTGTGTTGTGTGTGTCTCACACTGTATATATTCAGGCTGTGTATATTCTCTTGAAATGTGTGTTAATAAAAAAGAACTTGTCTTTTAAAAAAAAAGTTAAAAAAAACCCAGCTTGAATTCAATCTCATTTTCAGTGATGCAGTTAACCCCAGGAATTAATTTCCCAAATCAAGATGAGTGTTTTTTCTCAAAGCATCCTTTTGGAAGACTATGATCATATTGGGAGACTGTGACCAAGTGCAGCAGCCTGGTATCCTTGGGCTGTGCACGGAATCAGCACCAGCTTGCACGTGAATGAGATCAGGAAGGCCACTTCATCTTCCTTTGTTAGCCTGGAGAGAATCCTAAATCAGAAAACCCTGGAGCAGAGGGGACCTTAGGTGCAGAGTCTGTCCCTCACTCTACAGATGGGGAGATGGGCTGGAAGATGAGGGGAGGGGAGTTTGGTTTCACCAGACCCCTGAGGCAGAATTGGGTTTGGATGCCGGGTGCCCTAAACCTTGGCCCCAGGGCCCTCCTTACCTGGACGACCAAAGTCAGGAAGGCTGTACCCCTGCGGCCGTGTCAGAAGCAGGGGAGGTGCGAATGCTGCTGGGCTTTTCCCGAATTTGTTTCCGGGATGAGGACTGGGAGGAGAGGTCAATGAAAATTCTATCGGAAAACACTGTCTTTCAGCAACGACCCGGCCTGATTCCCAGGGTGTAGCCAGTGAAAACTCATTTGAAGGAATATACTCAAAACGCAGGCTGCAGGGGGCGGGGCGGGGGGTAAGGGGGCGGGCGGAGGGGCCCTGGATCTGCAGAGCGGGTCGGCAGTGCAGATCTGCTCACCCCGGGGCGCTGCGCATCTGCTCCGCTCGGCAAGGGAAGGAGAGGCGGCGGCGAGGCCGGCCGGCCGGGCTGCCCCGGACTCTATGACACGCTGTAGCTGTTGTAGTACGTGGCCGTGGCATCAGCCAGCACGGAGATGAGACTGGTCTCCGTGGGGCCCGTCGGTGTCACCTGAGAGACCGGGCCCTGTCCGCTGAGGGCCCCGGTCCCGGCGGCAGAGTCTGGGTGGCCAGGAGTGTTCAAGTACTGGTCGAACTCATTGCGATCCATGTCCCCCAGTAGTTCCACCTGGCTCAGCTGATCCAGGGCGTCGAAGCCAGGGTGCTCGGGAGGCGGGGAGAGCTGGCCCAGGTGGGCGTGGAGGTTGGAGTGGAGAGGAGGGTAGGCGGCAGGGGAGTAATACGCAGGAGACGGGGGACAGCCAGGCACGGTGGACATCATAGAGACGCCCGAGGACTGGCCGAGGGCCAAGGAGCCCAGGGGGTGGCCGCAGTGGAGGGGGCTGGGGGCGTACTCCGGGGAGTAGGGGGGCCCGGGAAGGTGGGGGATGCAGCGGGAGTGCGCATGCTCCTCCTGGCAGGGGGAGGAGAAGAAGGTCTGCTCCGGCTCCAGCACGTCAAGGGGCGACATCTCCGGCGGGGTGGGCAGCCCGTAAGGATAGGCGTCCACGCTGCCCGGGGTGCTGCCGCCGCCGCCGCCGGCCGGGCCCTTGTGGAAGCAGCCCCGCAGGCCGGGCAGCGCGGCGCCCGGGGAGTACTCACCCCTGTCCTCCTTCTCCCCCGGCGCCCCCCGGCCGCCGCCCCGCTTCTCCGGCAGCGTGTTCTGGTCGCGGGAGAGCGAGCTGAGCAGGAAGCCGGGGTCCACGCGCTTGCACAGGCGCTTGGCCTGCTTCTTCCTGCGAGGCCGGTACTTGTAGTTGGGGTAGTCCTGCATGTGCTGCAGGCGCAGCCGCTCTGCCTCGTCCACGTAGGGCCTCTTCTGGGACAGCGTCAGCGCCTTCCACGACTTTCCTGCTCACACAAGTCAGACGAGACCACGTTCAGCCTCTGCGCGGCTCGGGGCGGCCCGTGCACCTGTCTCCGACACCGGCTTCGGAGCATCAGGCGCACGCCTGGCCGCCTCGGTCCCCTGTCCCCGCCCCTCCCCCCGCGCTGTCCCCCCCCCCCCCCACCTCCACACAGGACACACCGCGCTCCTCGCATCCTCTCCCCATCCCACATCCTGCACGCACAGTGAGGCCAAACCAACCTCTGCCGCTTGCACGCCCCAAGGCACTAGTGCCAATTACACACACAGTCACTGGCACGTCTCCTATCAAAGCCACCAGATAATGCGAACATATAAACAGTGTGGGATTCTCAGTGAAAGGCCCACCTGACCCAATGTTACCCACCGACAGGACAAAAACTTGTAATGACTACAATAATGAGTTGGGCTGCCTTTATTTACCCTTGGAGGGTCAGTGCTAATCATTTGTGCATTTTAATGAAAACTCTGCCTTCCTCCATCACTGCTGCCCCTCAGGAAGTGATACTATATTATTTACTTGTGGCATAAATCTTACAAGACTTCTTGTAAGGGAACTCAGTCTCAGTCAATAGTTTCACAGATGGACATAAATTACAAGATCTCATTTAGGGCAACAGAGGATTATCCCTTACCTCTGAAGGTCAAATAGGACCCTACTGCATGCAACATATACACGCACACACGCGCCTGCACACACAAGCTATGGCTTCCAGTTGTCTACTTAGGACACTCTGACTATGGCATTGGGCACCAGCTCAGCCACTGACTCTCCATACAGGAGCAAATCCCTTATCTTCCCTGGGTCTCTGTTTTCCTCACTATAAAAAATATATTGCGATGTTACCCAACTCAAGACTCTCTCCTGAAGAAGCATCCCACACTTATATCCCAATGGCGTGAAAATGCTGGTTTTACATGTATTTTATATTCATCCTTATTCGCTGCTGTGTTGTTTTGTGAATAGATTTATTATTAAATCTCTTTCTCTATCAAAGCACATTGCACATCCCTCCCGCTGCAGGTTTTCTGAAGGTCACTTCTGGACCTCTTAGATTGTTACCTCCTAGGGTAGGCTTGGGATTCTACAACTTGACAAGTTCCTCCATGACTCTATTGTATCCTGAAGTTTAAGAGAAACTAGCCCAGAGAGCAGCCCCTCCCCCACCCCAAGCCGTGGAAGGAAGGGCCACATCTGCCACTCAGAGCACTCTGCACATGGCCAAGTTCAGAACTGTGTACTGGCTGGCTGTGTGTGCCAGGTCTGCAGAGGGGGCTGGAGGAGGGTGATTATTCAAGGCGATCTACCATTGGGATGAAAGTTTATAACTATTCCGTCAATTCATACAATTAGCTCTCACTTAAAAAGCAACTTGAAAAGTGTCAGGAACTCCAGATTTTGGGGTTGGCTATTAGTTTCCAGTGTGTGGCTGGGCCACAAAGTTGTAGCAAGAGGCCCAAGATCCAGATGCACCCACATCCTGACTGTGGACTGAATATAAAATGTGACTCTAGTTTCTAAGTGTACCTGGATAGTGTAGTTTTCATAAAATATAGGTTCATGTTTAAAACCACCAAATGTATAACTGTCTTTACGTGCTTTCTCATTCATAACATACTAAAAAGACCAGTGCTGCTGGGTGAAGTTTTTAATGTTAAAGATTGGAGAGCTAATAGTCAAAAAAAAGTTTGGGCTCTCACATTCAGCCCTTTCCCTTTCCTAAGTCAGAAAGGAAAGGGCTGGGCCAGATCATGGGCTTGGGGTGGAAATAGATCATCCTGCTGCTCCCCTATTAGCAGGTGTAGAAAGTCCATATTTTTCAAAGCAACATCATGTTGGTTTCCTTTGCCTAATGCCAGGAGCTGTGTGGTTAAGCAGGAAGGAATCAGTATCTTTCCTGCAAAATGCACTGCAACCTCTGGAAGCTTAAGTGCCAACTGCCAGCAGAGATCAACTCACAGGAGGTGATTGCCACCCAGTCCCTTTGCCTGTCCTTTCCCTGGGAGCAGGCAGCCCCAATCCAGCAAGGCTCCGCAACCAGAGTTCTCCCATCCCTCGCCTGGGCCTGCTCTATCCTGATTACAAGAGCTGCGCTTGGGCAACAGGCACGGCACCTGGGGCACACCAAAAAACTTTTAGGGGCCCACAAAAACGGTGTTTTCATCCTTTAGAAATCTGAGGAAAAATATAAACGTTTTGTTGAAGAAAATGTTTAATTATTGTATATATTAATATATATTTGTCTTTATGCCAACACAGTATAAGTATGATTTAAATTATTTTATGGGGGAAGGGGTTCACTAAGACACTGGCCCACTAATTTTTCCTGGGCACAGCTAGCCAGGGGGCTGGGCTGGGATAGGAGGCTCTTTGAAACCTGCACTCTATAAGCTGCTTTGAAAGAGCACCTAACTGCAGGTAGATCCTTTCTGCAGAGGGCCTGTGGCTTTAGCCAGCACAAAGGTAGGTGTCAGCCCTTACTCCACGGATCTGGGGAAGGAGCCTGGAACTCCAATGGAAAAAGGCTCCAGTCTGAGCCGGGTGGGGTTGCACATGGCAGGGCCAGCCTCGGATGACCACACACTGTTCCTTCTCACAAGGCCTGGTGCCCACTTGGCACACAAAATGCTTTGAAAGTTTGCCACCTGTCAAAATGAATAAAAACCACGTCGAAGGGCAGAGGTTAGGAGTTGGGCGCAGTTGATAAGTGCTCAGCTCCAGACAAGGGAGAGAGAAGAAACCCACGAGAACATCCTCCCTCTAGGCTCCTCGGCCTGGCCTAGCTTGTCCCTGTATCCAGTCTCGCCGCCTGGGCTGTGACTGCACAGAAGCCCGCGGGCAGCGGCCGAACTACAGGACAGACCCGCACTGGCCGCGCTAAGCATTCGAACTGAATTTTCTACACTCCTGAGACTGAGAAACAGAGGCTCGAATCAAGTCCATTTTGCTGTTGGTTTAATAATTAAGTTAAAGCAGGAATGCGTTCCCGCAAGATCTCTCTTCACGAATATTCGTTAATGAGAGTTGCGACCACCCTCTACGGTTGTGCCTGTGATGAAGTTAAGGGAACGAAGGGTTTTCCCGCTCCGGTATTCCTAGCAAACGCCGGGTCCACCCGGCCTCGGCGTTTCCGACCCGGCCCGTCCATGCGCGCTGGTTCTCGTCGCCGGGCCCCCCGGGCCGGGCCGCTGCCCAGCCCGGCCTGTGCCCCGGGGCCCCTGACTCGGCTCCCGTCCCCGCAAGTGGGCCTCCCTGGCCACCCCGGCGGGCCGCGCGGGTTCCCTTTGGGCCTCGTCCAGGCGTCCCGGCTCGGAATCCCGGCCCCCGCGCGCACAGCCGCGCTCTCCCAGATGCCCAACGTCGCGGGCACGGCGCGCGCCCGAGCCCCCGCGCGTACCCCACGCCGGGTCTATCCCACGCCCGCCCAGCGCGCCCGCACAGCCCCGGCTGGGCCTCCAGCCGCCAGCCCCCCGCCGGCCGACCTCCGGCCGCGCCCCGCCCGCTCACTCACCCAGCATCTTGCTGAGCTCGGCGTTGTGCAGGTCCGGGTTCTGCACCGCCAGACGTTTCCTCTCGTCCTTGGCCCACACCATGAAGGCGTTCATGGGCCGCCGGATACGGCTCTCGGAGCCCTTGTCCCCTGGCGGGCGGGGGGCGGCCGGCGGCGACAGCCCGTCGGACAGCTCGGCGTCCAGGGCCGGACACTCGAGCCCCTCGGGCCACGGGTAAGCTCCCAGGAGCGAGGCCATGGCCGCGCGGGGGTCGCCTCGCTTCGCGTCGTCGGGCCGGCGCTGACCTGGCCCTCGCACCGGTCGGGGCGTCCAACTTGGCCGGCAGCCGCGGCCCGGCCCCTTATTTATCAGCTTCGGGTGGCCGCGTCCTCCAATGACTCTTGAAGGCGGCGCGGCCCCTCCCTCCTTCTCGGCGCGGGTCCCCTCCCTGCGTCCCCGGCCGCCGCGTCCTCGCTCCGACCTGCCGGCAGGGGAGGCGGGAGGGAGCGCTGCTTCCCCGCGCCCGCCCCCGGCCCGCCCCTCCGTCTCCCAGGTCCCTCTCGGAATCCGCGCTCCGCCGCCCCGGGGCCGCCTCTCGGCCCGCCCGCTCCCGGTGCAGGTGCCGCTGGCCTGGAGGCGGGCGCCGCCCGTGGTTACCTGGCCCGGGAGCGGGAGCCGGACTCCAGCCCCCTGTCCGACTGGCAGCGGCCTCCCCCGGCCAGGCTCCGCCAGGTCCTCCCGCGCGTGGCATGCTACGGAGAACAGAAGCCAAACAGGTTTCGCTGGGAATGGCCCGGCACGAGTGACTTTGACCGTGAATCCCGGCCTGTGACCTGGTCTTGATAGAACACATCTACTGCTTTTCTAAAATGACCTGGGCGGCGACGGCCTCGCCCCCTGCCAACTTGGGCGGCCGGAGAGGCTTGCAAGGGCTGGATCCAGCGGCCGGTTCTCCGCCGTGCCCACCCGAGGGCCCCCTCGACGCCCCGCTGTTCCTTGGCTCTCGGAGGGCACGTCTGCGTCCTCACTTCGCCCTTATTCACCCTGCCGTCTGTTTTCTCTCTTCTTACACGCCTACCCCCACCCCACCCTGGACTCCGGTGTCCCAGCCTCCAGCTCCCTCGCCTCTAGCCCTTCTCTCTCAAAATTCCCTTCTCCGTATTTTTTCTCTTCTCCTCCGACCAGCAGTCCTGCTCCTCCTCCCCTCCCGCATCCCTCCTCCTGACACCGACGGGTATACAGACGGGGCTGCAGGTTCTGGGCCTGCGCTCAACTCTCTCAACTCGAAAGGCTGCGGGCTGGGAGCTCAGGGCCCCTCGCGGATGCGGACCCCCTGCTCAGAGGACAGCTCCGTGTCTGCTGCTTCGGTGAGTAGGTCTCCTTCCCCTGGCTCTCACTTCAGTGAGGGCCCACAGTAGGCACTCAGGAAATGCAGAATAAGTGAATGGATAAATGAGTGAGCAGATATGGCTTAGACACACCCCACTGTATTAACAAGGGCAGTCATGAGGCTTGACCAGATCCTGGAATCCTATCCACAAATGTTTACTGAGCGCCACCCCCGTGCAGGGCTCCACAGAGGTGACCCTGGAAGGAGGTAGCAGTGGGAGAGGACCGTGGGGTTTGGAGTCAGGACCTGTCTTAGTGTTGGGTTACTTAACCCCTGACTCAGACCTCCTCTCCGAATCCTAAACTGAGGAGGATAAGACTGACCTCACAGGGCTGTGTGTGAAAGCTCAAACTCTATACCCACATCACCATGATAGTTGATGTTGATATAACTGTTCACATAACGCCCATACAACTTCTAAGTCCGGATTTCAGGGTCTGGCGTGCAGTGACTGAGTTCATAGACACCGCGTGTGCAATATGCCCTCCCTGACGGGCCCCACGGCTAAGACCCGGCAAGTGGATGGAGAAGAGCAACTTCTCCGTTTTTAAGTCCCACTTTCAACCTCTAGAGCCCCGGGCTTTACACATATAATAGATTGAGTAGTTTTCCTCTCCCTCCCAGCCAGGACCTAGTAGGTCTCTAGGCCCGGGCCCTCCACCCGCCGCTCTCGCGGGCCCGGGTTGACGATCGAAGGGGGCCGGGCGTGGCGCAGCGCTGGCTCGCTGGCTGGCTGGCTGGCAAGTGGGCGCTGGGAGCTGGGGGAGCATCTTGGAACCCGCGGTGGAGCCGGCAGAGCTGGCTGGCACCGGGGACCGGACGGGAAGGGGGTGATTTGCGGAGAGAATGTGTCCGCTGTCTAGGCAGACTTCCCTACTTTGGGAAGCTAGGCCGTTTCCCGTGTTGAACCCCTCTGCCAGAAATTCCTCAGGAAACATCCCTCGATCAGAATGCTCCGGGAACCGCGGGGACCTAGAGCCGCGCCCGGCCGGGGGCGCAGCTCGTTGTGGGGGGAGAGGAGGGATCCCCGCAGAGGTATTTGCGCGGCAGCCTAGGGACTCTGGAAGGACTCGACTGCTACCCTTTCTAATCTCACCGCCGCTCTAGGGCGGGCCGATGCTCCGCAGGGTCAGAGGCCTCTAGGGGATAGCGCCCCCTTGCCGGCCGCCGGCGTCGCCTTCCGGTCTTGCCTCCTCTGGCGCTCTCTGTGCTCGGTTACGGAGCAGAGCGCGCACGCCGTGGGGCCGCGCCCAGGCACCAGGTTTGCAAGATGCGCGGGCGCCAGGGAGCGCAGGGCAGTCCAGGTGGATTCCCAAGTCCGACAGCAAAGATGGAGAAAACAGCGGAGCCGGGGACAGAGAGAATACATGTTGTGATTCTTGTCTCCAATAATAATTTCTTGCATTTCGTCCGGAGAGCGCGCGAGAGCCTCGGTTGTACAGGACCTGGGCGTTAAATGCCATCCCCATCACGGGCTCCGCCCGGAGCGTGTGAGCTGTGTGCACGAGGGCACCCGGGCTTTCTCGCTCGCTCCATTCCTTTATTTCTTCATGCATTCTCATCCACGCATTGATTCACCTGAGCAACTTTATGCAAACGTGCCCTGGTGCGGGCGGCGCTCAGGAATGCTGGGTCGCTGTAACCCCACTGCCTCTCGGATCACTGCGACCTTCAGCCCCCCGAGCTCCGCATAGACCTCAATCGTCCCCAAAGCCCGGGGCTCAGAGGGCTGAGCGAGAAGGCCAGGACTGGCGTCCTCCGAGGCACCCCCGACACCTGTCTGGCCAGCGCTGGGCCCAGGACCGCGGCCAGTTGTTGGCAGAGGCTCATCGGTGGACACAGCGCGGTGGCTTCGAGAGCAACCGTGCCAACAATGGTGGAGACGTACGGGGTTGCGCTGCCCGGTCCTGCGGGTGTTTGCACCCGCGGCGGGATGGAATGGGGGTTCCCACAGACACGGATAGTAGAGCGGCGCGTCCGCGTGTGATGATTCAGGGGCACAGTGGACCTGTCTGCCCACCGACTGAGCCTTACTCTTGCGGTGTGTATTGTGTGAACTCTGCTCTTTCTCAAAATACCTTTTCTTTCCTTCCTTTTCTTTTTCCTTTTCTCCATCCCTGCTCCCCTCCTTCCCTCCTCTCTCCTTCCCTTTCTAATCTTCCCTTCTCCTCCTTTCCACCCCCTCCCCTCCCTCCCATCTTCCTTTAGGTCTGCAGTTCTGCTGAAGAGGGTTTACAGGAATACAGGACTTGAAGTCAGAAACCGGTTGCTTCAAGTGACTAGTGGTGTGATGTTACTTCATTCATCTGATCTCAGCCTCAGTTTCTTCACCATTGAAATGGGGATAATTACTGATATGGTGTTTGTGAAAGAACTCCATACACTTTAAACAACTGTGAAATGTTGTAAAATAATGAATGGATGGAATTTTAAGTATAAAATTGATAGGGTCGAGCCCACAAAACTTTCCCCCTGAAGAGCTTTCCTTGTTCTATTCTAAGCTGAAGAATGGTGGATGGCCCCAAACTCTAAGGGAAGGAAAAGAAAGGGAGTAGGGCACACATTCCTGCCACGACCCGGCAGCCTGGCCACTGGCACTGGAGCTCTGCGCAGGACCAAGTGCTGGACGGCTGCACCCGGCTGGGGCTGGGGCTGGTACTCCCAGCCCTCCTCTCTGCAGTGATTTTTTTGCATGTGTTTTGCTGGTGCTTTTTGCCCCTTACACCAGACTGGGGGTCAAAATCATCACCACCATGATCAACTTTGCTCACACCAATTTATCTGTACTCAACTGACAGTCTTTGCAAAAGTCATTTCCAGCTCATCCTTGCCTCCATACAACCCTCTGTGAATTGGGCAGCCAGGTTGTAGTATTAAGCCAATTCCCAGATGAGGCAGGTGGCAGAACAGAGACCTGAACACATATCTCTCGTTCTCAGGTCTCTGCTCCCTCATTCTGTGGCTACCCTGGTCACCTTTCAGCTCAAATCAGAGCCCCACGCCAGACAGAAGGACTTCTGACCAGCTGCTGTGTCTCCCCCTGCTTGTGTGCCCTCTCCAGACCCATCACTCAAGTTCCACTGGACCTTTTCTTTTCCAAAGGGCACTTGAAGTTCAAGGTAAGGTGAAAAGCAAATGGGTAAACCCTGTTGGCTACGGGTAAGGTGCATGCTGGAGAGCCAGGAGACCTGGTCCAGGCCTGCTGACTGCCCTCTACCCCTCCCCCACCCCCACCCCAGGCCTGACTTCCCTCCAACAAGCAGAGTTCCTCTCTTTCAACCAACAGAAATCTCTTCATAGTCATTTAGGAGAAATTCATCCAGGTCTCTGATTTAGGATAATTCAGGGGGATGCAACCACACAGCAGAGATTTCAGATATATCTGGAGGCTTACCTGAGTGGACACAAGGACACCTGGACAGAGTGTCACAGCATCTTGGGTTTAACAGCTTTCCTACAGGGGACTAGGAGGAAAGGAATAGGGTTTTCAGATGACATTGCTCCTGAGTGTGGGTAGTGCAGATCCCCTGGCAACATGAAACGCTTTTGTAAGTGGGATTTGATAGTAACAAAACACTGGGGTAGAGAATCCCAAGTTTCCTTTGGGTTTCCCAGATCAGACTTTCCGGTTACTACAGAACACCCTCGCTACATGTGTGTGCTCGTCTCTGAGTAGTCATGTCTCCCCGTAAATGGTGGATGGCCCCAAACCCTGACTTAGAGCCAGAAGACATAAGTCTGGTCCCATTTGCCACTACTGGTTGAGCACATCTGAGCAAGGCTCTTAGCCAGTGCACAGGGTGGAGAGCCTCAGAGTCCAGTGAACCGATGATGGGCTTGCCTGTGCTGTGTGCACGCCGAGGATAGCGCCGAGGTAAGCTATGCCCATCCTGGGATTTGTTTCTGCTTCCTCCTAGCACTGAGGGCCAGGAGACTTCCAAGCCAAGAACAAACCTTTGCTACACTAATTTTCTCCCGCTCCACTCTGAACAATGATCAGATTTCCTTCTGTATGGGAGCATGTGTGCAGGATTACTGTACTAAAATGATCTTTATTTAATTGGTGAGAAGCTAAACTCTCAGACAAATTTAAATGGAAAAACCAACAGATGACAAGAGAAGCTAAGAGTTGGTGTAAGGAGGTATGTTCTGTCTCTTCAGTCGTATTGCCTCTTCTTTCCAAATGCCTAAGAGGAAGAAGAGAAACTGACTAGAAAGTGCCTCTAAATAGTACAAAATGGAAAGTAAGTCTTTTCTGAGCCCACGTGTACACGTGTCAGGATAATGAGTGACATAAGGCAGGACTGATAGCGAGATCATCACGGAGCACTCTGTCATCAGCCAACAATTCTGGTGTGAGAAACCAATGATACTTCTTATTTGTTTGGCTTATGAGATTGCTTTAAAGGGTGGATTTCAAGCTACCATTATTTTATGTTTTGTTTTTTTATTCAGATGTTCATTGAGGTACAGTGTGCCCACAGAGAAGTGCACAGACGTGTGCTGGCGGAGATCTCACAGGTGACCACACCTGCATAAGCAGTGCACACATCACGAAGCAGAACGCTGCCAGCCCTACTGGGCTCAGGCTTCCACCACTACGAACTTTTAAGTTCCTGTAGGGCAGGGACTGGGTGTCATTCTGTCTTAAAATGTAGTATGTGAATAGAAAATTTGAGGTATAGTAAGGCCAATAGACCAGGAGTGGATTCCCACTGAAAAGCTAGTTACTCAGCTCCCAAGCAGGGCACACCACACTATGGGGACCACTTGGGGAATCACTGGGAGGGGCGAGACTGGGCAAGAGCTTTATTATGGTTTTCTTAGGAAGGAATGAGTGAGGGAGGAAAAGCAGACTTAGGATTGGCTAGGCTGGATACTTTGGGTGGCCTCTGGGGTATAGGGGCTGCTCCTCGTTGTCTGGTAACTGGCCTTGGGGTGATCAGGGCAGCTGGCTAGTGGCCCAGAGTGTGCGAGCTCTGTAAAGGAGGTGATTGGGGGTGTGGGTTTGTCCTTGAGAAGTGCATTAGCCAGTAAGTTGTTTACTGCTTTAGGAATTAGCTGGCCCTGGGAGGGATGGTCCCTCCAGAGTGAGCAAGGCCCCAGGTGTCAAAGCATCAGCACACAGACAAGAGATATGGTTAATATACATGCAGCTTTGACACTTCAGAACCTAAAATAATGTGTGGCACTTAATGGGCACTCAATGAAAGAGGATGGAAGGCAAAAAGAAGGGAGGGAGGGCAGAAGGGAAACAGTGCACAGCAGGCTGGCTAGTTGGGCAACACGGGGGCTGACTTTAATAGCCTTGCTCCCCACAAGCACCAAAGGGAGTTGCCCACAGCAGCTCACGTGGAGACTCCATTTCAGAGCTCCTGGACTTAGGAGGGTGAGTCAAAAATTATCTGCACTCTGGCTGTAGAATTTATTTTAATTAACTTTTAGAAAAGATAGATACATCATTTTTGGACATAATCTCCTTGCTTTTCAATATGCTTTGTCCATCTGTCAACAAGATTTCATGTTCCTTCATGTTTTAGGCTGAGCTGCGAGCCATGAATGCACCGCTGTCTTCACTTCATCAGAAATGAATCTTCACCTTTGTAGGGCTGCTTTTAGGGGACCAAACAGGTGAAAGTCCAACAGAGCAAGATCAGGACTATAGGGAGGATGCTTTAACACCTCAAAACCAAGTTTTTGCAGCATTGAGACTGTGGGCAGAAGTGTGCAGACATGCATTGTCATGCAAGATCGCAACACCTTTGGATAGCAGTCCTCTGCATTTAATCCGAAGTTTAGGCTTCAGCTCTTCAATAAGCATCTCTATCCATTCATACACATTTCTTCACGACAAAGCATTTTCTCCATACTGTGCACAAAGTCTTTAATAAATAACAGCACCAGGTACACCCTCAGACCACAAAAAATGAATCACTGCACACTGCTCTTCTTTTGTGCACATCACAAGTGGGGCATCCATTTTTGCTCACACTGCAGTTACAAATGAACTGATGTAACACGTTCATACCTGCACCGCAGTGACTGGAGAGACAGTAGCCTTGAATGGAAAGCACTGATAAGACAGTGCAGCCAACAAAAGTTTTAATATAACTAGAGTGCAGATACTTTTTGACTCACCTTCGTATATTCAGAAAGTTGGGATGTCTCAGCAATGTTAGACATCCCTTTATGAAGCCTTCACTGGGAAACATGCCCCTCATTCAACATCCTCTTAGGCTACCTGTTTAAATTGGTCCTTGAACCATTCACCCCACATGTATGCTAGCATCTGACAGGGATTGGGGAGGAGACGTGCTCTAGTTATCTATGGCTGTGTGACAAACCACCCCAAGCAACCAGTTATTATGTTCAGTGACTCTGTGGGCAGGAATTTGACAGCGTACTACTGTACACCCTTAGCAGGGTGTCTGCTTCATGATGTCTGAAGTGTCAGCTGGAAAAACATGAATGGCTCAAAGTAACTTGAATGGTCAGGAGCTGGAACCATCTGGAAGCTCTTTCACTCATATGTCTGACACCAAGACTGGGATGACTCAAAGGCTGGGTTAAGCTGGGACTATTAACTGGAGTGTCTATCCATGGCTTTTCCATATTGTTTTGGCTTCCTCTTAGCATGGTGGCCTCAGAGGAGGTTGATTTCTTCCATGTTAGCTTAGCTCCGAGAATGAGTGTTCCACAAATAAGGCAAAAGCTGCATGGTATTTTATGACTTAGGCTCAAAAATCACATGGCGTCACCTCTACTCTATCATCACCAATACTCTAGTGGTCAAAGCAGTCAGAAGCCTGGCCAGATTTAAGGGGAGGAAATATAGCTCCCCAATTCTCAGTATAGGGAGTATCAAAGAATTGTGGCCATGTCTTCACACCACCATGAGGTGTGTGTATGTGTAAGATGGTGGTGATGAGAATATCAGAGGTTCAAAACTGACAAGTAACAAAGTAACTCATAACAATATTCCTTCCCACCCCAAGGCCAATGTCAAGACAAAGAAGTGTGTCACCCCCATCTTCATGCCTTCCTCCCACCTACATTACACAATGCCATTCTGTCAAAATGTTTTTCAAAGCCCCCCCAAAGAAAATAATAGAAGTAGGGTAGTAGTAATTTCATTCTTGCCCAGTTTTGTAGGTGAGGAACTAAGGCCCACAGAAATGAAATGACTAGTGAGTGGCAGAACAGGTAAAATGATTCATTCCAAAGCTCTTTCAAAGCTCATTCATTGCTGAATTCTCCACAAGATGTAGGGCTTCAATGAAATGAGGATGGATCCAAACAAACAATATCACTTAACAGTGTCACCTTTTAAATTATAGAAACTTCTACTTCTGCCCATGATGGAGAAACAGGGATCAGATTTCTCTTCCCACCTTAAACCAATCTAAAACTAGATAAAATATATGAACCAAAAGTTTTCAGATATTGTACACAATGTAGAACAATAATCTGGGAAAAGAGAAACAAACAAGGAGAACCCAATAAGTTCCCCTGCTCACTGTCTGGACAAAGTTTTCAGGTCACAGCACACAAAAGAGAAACTGAAACAGAGACCAGTGGTCCTTCTGTGTTGAGGAGACAGTGTTCTGAGTTCAGGGAGGGCAAAGCAAAGAAGAGGGGACTGCACAGAGGGAGAGCCTCAGAGATTTGTGGAAGGGTCTCCTTGATGCTTTGGCTGAGTACTCATCTGCACATGTGTTTGAAAACAAACAAACAAACAAACCAAAACTGTGGAAAAAACACTGGAAACAATTGGGCCAGAAAGAGTTTCTGTTACTACCAGCCAGGGTGGAAAAACATCCTAATACATGGTGCATCAGGTAGTGTCCTCAGGAGAGTATTGGCTTTTGGGGGAAAAAAAAACACAGAAAAATATAACTCATAACCAGGATGAAAAAAAAAAACAGTCAATAGAAATAGAACCAGAAATGATAATGGAACTAGCAGATAAGGATATTAAAAGAGCTGTTATAAATATACTCCATATGTTCAAGAAGGTAAAGAAAAACAAAAACATGATGGGGAAAGCATGAAAAGATCTTAGGAAAAACCCAAATCAAAATTTTAAAGGTGAAATGTATAATATTTGTAATGTAAAATACACTAGCTAAGATTAACATCAGACTAGACATTACAGAAGAAAATGTTAGCGAACATGAGACAAATATTCACAATGAAAAGCAGAGAGAAAAAAGAAAATAGAGGGCTTCTCTGGTGGTGTAGTGGTTAAGAATCTTCCTGCCAAAGCAGGGGACACAGGTTCGGGCCCTGGTCAGGGAAGATCCCACATGCTGAGGAGCAATTAAGCCCATGTGCCACAACTACTGAGCCTGTGTGCTAGAGCCTACATGCCACAACTACTGAGTCCATGCACCACAACTACTGAAGCCAGCATGCCTGGAGCCAGTGCTCCACAACAAGAGAATAAATAAATAAATAAATAAACAAACAAACAAACAAATAATTAAAAAATCTAAAAGAAAATAGAGAAGCAACAACCTGTGAGACAGTATTAAGTGGCTTATCATAAAAGTAATTGAAATTCCAGAAGAAAAGGAGGGATTCAAATATATATATTTGAACATATAATGGCTGAATAATTTCCAAAGTTAATGGAAACTATAAGCCCACTGATTCAAAAATCTCAACAATCCCTAACCAGAACATAAGAAAACCACATAAAGGCACATGATAATCAAATTTCTGAAAATCTAAAAATCAACCAGAGGAAAAAGGACACATTATATACAGAGGAACAAAGATAAGAATTACAGTAGACTTTGTGCTTGAAACCATGCAATCCAGAAGACAATGGAATAACATTTTTAAAAACACTAAAAGAAAAAATTTAAACTCTCAACCTAGAATTCTATACCCAGCCAAAATATCTTTTAATATTAAGGTAAAATAAAAACTTTTCAAAAATGCAAAAGCTTAGTGAAGTCATTATCAGTAGACCAGCACTACGAAAAATGCTGAAGGAAGTCCTTCAGGCAAAGGAAAGTGATACTAGATGGAAATTTAGATCCACATAAAGAAATGGTAACACATGGGTAAACAGAAAAGACTTTTTTTTCTATTTTTAAAACCTCTTTGAAAGATAATTGTTTAAAGCAAAAACAATAACAATATATTATGGAATTTATAACATATATAGAAATAAAATGTTATGATAAAATAGCACAAAGACCATGAGGGAAGAAATGAAAATATACTTGTAAGGTTCTTGTTCCATATGTGAAGTGATATTACATTATTTAATGGTAGACTTTGATCAATTAAAGATACATATTGTAAACCCTAGAGCAACCAATTTTTAAAAAATGAGTTAGTAGACTATTAATGTAGATAATATTGTATCATAAAAAAATCAGTTAATCCAATTTATCCAAGACAGGAAAAGAGGAAAAAAGAAACAAAAAACAGATGGGACAAATAGAAAACAAATATTAAGATGTTAGATTAAAACCCAACCATATCAATGATCACATTAAGCACTTATGGCCTAACTACTCCATTTAAAAGGCAGAGATTGTCAGATTGGATAAAAAAAGTAAGACTCAACTATATGGTGACTGTAAGAAATCCACTTTAAACACAAAGACACAGATAAGTTAAAAGTAAAAGAATGGGAATTCTGGTTTCTAGTTTGTCAGGCAAGGGGCTTAGAAGTTATCAGTCACATTCTAACAGCAAGAAAAGAGATGAACAAACTGAAAACCAACAACTCTTCTTAGATCCATCAGAGAATTAGGTCACAGGATGTGAGATAATAGAAAATATATATTGGTCTCTGCCTCTGGTTCCTGCCACAGAGTTCTGCAAGCCCTTGTAAATTCCTAAGTGCTAAGAGCACTAGGGGCATCTTTTGTTCTATTGAGGTGACTCTGGGTGGGCATCTGGATGGGCACTGGTCACCAGAAAGACTAAACCATAATTAGAAGCTTGGAATTTTCAGCCCCACCCTCCATCCTCTAGAGAAGGGAAAGGGGCTGAAAATAGAGTTATTAGTTGTTCATGTCTACATGAGGAAGCTCCATAAAATCCCCAAAGCACAGTGTTCAGAGAGCCTTCGTGTGGGTAAACACATCCACACCAGGAGGGGAATGCACCCCAGCTTCATGCACACAGAAGTTCCTGCACTTGGGACCCTCCCAGACCACACCTATGTATCTCTTCATCTGGCGGTTCATCTGTATCCTTTATCATATCCTTCAATGAACTGGTAAACATAAGTAAGAGTTTCCCTGAGTTCTGTGAACTGCTCCAACAATTTAATCAAACCCAAGGAGGGGGTTGTTGGACCGTCTGATCTGTCATTTGTTGGTCAGAGCACAGGTGATGGGCTTGCAACTGCTGTCTGAAATGTCTGCGTGTGGGGCGAGGGTGGGGGGCAGTCTTGTGGGACTGAGTCCTTAACCTGTGAGATCCAATGCTATCTCCACATAGATAGTGTCAGAACTGAGTTAAATTGTAGGACACCCTGGTGGTACTGCAGAAAATTGCTTGGTGAAAAACCCGCACACATTTCATAATCAGAAATGAAGTATTTTGTGTGAGTAGTAAAGGAGATTCATAGGGAAGAAACACACAATAGGAAAGAACTGGATTTTTTCCCTATTCAGAAGGAGAAAAACTGAGGTTTTGTCAAAACATGGGGCAAACTGCGGATCCCAAGATTGGAGAGACAAATAGATGGATACAGAGAATCACAACTAACCAGAGCAGAAACCCGTGAAGAGAAACCTTCACAGGAAGCAGGTTCCTTTTTACCCAGTACATCATATCTGGCTTTCTTTTTTATTGTTGTTATTATTATTTATTTACTTATTTATTTTTTTGGCTGCATGGGTCTTCATTGCTACACACGGGCTTTCTGTAGTTGCAGTGAGAGGGGCTACGCTTCGTTGAGGTGTGTGGGCTTCTCAGTGCGGTGGCTTCTCTTATTGTGGAGCACAGGCTCTAGGCACCCAGACTCAGTAGTTGTGGCTCGTGGGCTCTAGAGCGCAGGCTCAGTAGTTGTGGTGCATGGGCTTAGTTGCTCTGCGGTATGTGGGATCTTCCTGGACCAGGGATCGAACCCATGTCCCCTGCATTGGCTGGCAGACTCTAAACCACTGCGCCACCAGGGAAGTCCCTCATGTCTGGCTTTTGACAAAAAATTTACAAATTATACTAAATGGCAAAAAACACAGTTTGAAAAGAAAAAGCAAGCGTCAGAACCAAATTCAGATATGTCAGGGATGTTGCAATTATCAGACTGGGAATTTAGAATAACTATGATCAGGACTTCCCTGGAGGTCCAGTGGTTAGGGCTCTGTGCTTCCACTGTAGGGCGCATGGGTTCAATCCCTGGTTGGGGAACAAAGATCCTCGCAAGCCACATGCCATGGCAAAAAAAAAAAAAAAAAAAAAAAATCTATGATTAATATGCTAAGGGCTCTAGTAGAAAAACTGGACAACATGCAAGAACAGATGGGTAATTTAAGCAGAGAGATGGGAATTCTAAGAAAATATAAACAAGAAATGCTGAAAATCAAAAGCACTGTCACAGAAGTGAAGAATGCCAGTATACTGCACGCAGCTGAGCAAAGAGTCAGTGAGCTTGGGGATATGTCAGTAGAAACATCCCAAACTGAAGAGCAAAGAGGAAAAAAGACAAAAAAATCGAAACAGTATATTCAAGAATGGTGGAACAACTATAAAACGTGTAGCATATATGTAATGGAAATTACGCATGTTCCCATGTACCAGAAGGAGAAGGGAGAGAGAAAAGAACAGAAGAAATATTTAAAGCAATAATAATAATTCCCAAACCACATATTCAGTAAATTCAGAGAACACTAGGTAGGAAAATGCCAAAAAACTACACCAAGGCACATCATATTCAAACCGCAGAAAATCAAAGACAAAGAAAAAATCCTGATACAAGCCAGAGGAAAAACTGTCCTACCAGTAGAGGAGCAAGAATAAGAATTACATTGGGCTTCTCTTCAGAAATTATCCAAACAAGGAGAGAGTGGAATGAACTGTCTGGTTCCTGCACATCCTTGCAACACTTGTATCTTTATGGTTATTGCTATTGCTGTTGTTGGTTTGTTTTTGCTTTCTTTTTTAATAACAGCCATCGCAGTAGGTGTGCAATGATATCTCGTGTATAATTGGAATTTCCCTAATGACTAGTGATGTTGAGTGTCTTTTCATGTGGTTATTGGCCATGTATATCTTTTTTGGAGAAATGTACATTCAGGTCCTTTGAGCATTTTTAAATAGAGTTGTGTTTTGCTATTGAGTTGTAATTCTTTACATATTCTCGATATCAATCTCATTACATATATGATTTGCAAGTACTTTCTCCCATTCTGTGGGTTGCATTTCACTGTTTATAATGTTCCTTGACATAACGAAAATTTTTAATTTTGATGAAGTGCAACTTATCTATTTTCTGCTTTGTTGCCTATGCTTATGATGTCAAATCCAAGAAATAATTGTCAAATTAAATGTCAAATCCAGTTTTGCCCCTGTGTTGTCTTCTAAGAGTTTTATAGTTTTAGCCACTACATTTAGGTCTTTGATCTCTTTTGTTTATTTTTGTATATGCTGTAAGGCAATGGTCCAACTTTTTTGTTTTGCATGTGGACATCAGTTTTTCCAACACCATTTGTTGAAAGGACTGTCCTTTCCCCATTTAATGTTCTGGGCACCCTTGTTGAAAATCATCTGCTCATATACCTGAGGACTTATTTCTATGCTCTATATTTCTTCCATTGGTTTATATGCCTGTCTTATGCCAATACCATGCTATTTTGGTTACCATAACTTTGTAGTAAGTTTTGAAATCAGGAAATGTGAGACTTTCTTTCAAG
Source organism: Hippopotamus amphibius kiboko (assembly GCF_030028045.1). NCBI lineage: Eukaryota > Metazoa > Chordata > Mammalia > Artiodactyla > Hippopotamidae > Hippopotamus > Hippopotamus amphibius. Next base: position 53,199,845 of record NC_080187.1, on the reverse strand, counting down.
ATTGTTTTGACTATTTGAAGTTCTTTAAGGTTCCATATGAATTTTAGGATGTAGTTTTCTATTGCTGCAAAAATCTGTCACTTGGATTTTGATCAAGATTTCATTGAATCTGTAGATCATTTTGGGTAGTTGTTAACATCTTTAAAATATTGTCTTCCAATTCATAAACATAGGATGTCTTTTCAGTTATTTGTCTTCTTTAATTTCTTTCAGCAATATTTTGTAGTTTTCAGTGTACAAGTCTTTAGCCTCATGGGTTCAGTTTATTCCTATTTTATTCTTTTTGGTGCTATTTTAAATGAGAATTTTTCCTTAATTTCCTCTTTGGACTGTTCACTGTTAGTATATAGAAATGCAACTGATTTTTGCATGTTGATTTTTCAACTTTTCTGAATTTATTAGTTCTAACAGTTTTTTTGTTTTGGGTTTTTTTTTTTTGGTATGTGTGTAATCTTTATGGTTTTCTCTATATAAGATGATATCATCTGGGAACAGAGGTAGTTTTACTTATTTCTTTGGAATTTGGATACCTTTTATTAATTTTTTTTCTTTCTTTTTTTTTTTTTTTTTTTCTTGCCCAAGATAGCTCTGGCTATAACTTCCAGTCTTACATTGAATAGAAATGGTGAGAGTGGACATCACTGAATTGTTCCTGATCTTAGAGGAAAAGCTTTCAGTCTTTTCCATTGGGTATGATGTTGGGTATGGGTGTTTCATATATGGCTTTTAGTATGTTGAGGTAGTTTCTTTCTAGTATATATTTCCATCCTTTCACTTTCAGCCTATGATCCTAAAAGATCTAGTGTCTCTTACAGTTGGATACAATTTTTTTTTGGCCTATTTTCCCATCCTATGTCTTTTGATTGAGAAGTTTAACCCATTTACTTTCAACTAATTGCCGATATGGAAACTTTTTTACCGTTTATTTTCTGTGTGCTTATAGCTTTTTTGTCCCCCATTTCCTCCATTACTGCTTTCCTTTGTGTTCAGTTGACTTTTTGTAGTGACACATTTTTATTCTCCTCTCATTTTCTTTTTGTATATTCTATAGATATTTTCTTTGTGTTATCATGGGAATAACATATACTATCCTAAAGTCATGACAATCTACCTTTAATTGATACCAACTTAATTTCAACCACATACAAAACCTCTATTCCTTTAAAGCTCCACTCTCCTCACGCTATGCTATTGATGTCACAACTTACATCATTATATATTGAATACCTATTAATAGATTTATATTTTTAATTAATTTGTCTTAAAAGATACTACAGAAAACAAAAATTGGAGTTACAAACCAAAACTACTATACTTTTTTTCATATTTGTCTATGTATTTACCTTTACTAGAAAACCATTTATTTTCATGTGAGAGTATAGACATATTATCTAGTGTCCTTATATTTCAACTTGAAGTTTTTTTCCCCCAGCATTTAAAATACATCATACTATTGCCTTCTGGCCTGCAAGGTTTCTGCTGAGAAATCTACTGATATAGTCTTATTGGGGACCATTTTTATGTGATGGCATTTTTCTCTCGCTGCTTTTAAGATTCTCTATCTTTGGCTTTCAACAGCTTGATTATAATGTGTCTTGGTGTTAGTCTCTTGGGTTTATCCCACTTGGAGTTTGTTAAGCTTATTGAATTTATATCCATATATTTCCCTAATTTGATATGTTTTCAGCAATTATTTCTTTAAATATTCTCTTTGCCCCTTTCTCCCTTTCTTCTTCTGGAACTCCCATAATTCTTATACTGGTCTGCTGTTCATGTCCCACAAGTATCTTAGGCTCTGCTCATTTTTCTTCATTCTTTTTTTTTTTTTCCTCCTCAGACTTGATAATTTCAAATGTCCACTTTCCAAGTTCACTGATTCTTTTTTCTGCTTATTTGAATGTGCTATTGAACCCCTCTAGTGAAAGTTGCGTTACTGTACTTTTCAGCCCAGAATTTTCTGTTTGGTTCATTTTTATATTGTCATTTTGTTCACATGTAGTTTTCCTGTTCTCCTTTAGTTCTTTGTGTTTTCCTTTCTTTCTCTGAGCATATGTAAGACAGTTGTAAAGCATTTGTATGCTTATAGCTTTTTTGGCCTCTCATGTCCACTGTGTGTATTTCTTCAGAGACTGTTTCTGGAGATTTATTTTGTTCCTTTGAATGGGCCAAGTTTCCCTATTTCTTTCTTTTTGCATGGTGATCTTTTGCTGAAAACCAGGCATTTGAAAAAACAGCTACCCTACCAGCCTTTGCAGACTGGCATGGGAGACCTTTACTAATTAGCAGGTCCCTGAGCCTGGAGATCAGCACAGGGTGAAGGCCCAAGAGCTGCTAAGGTCTTTTCTGAGCATATATCCTGTCTGGGCCTGTGTGTTTATGCTATCCATTCTCCCCCCACCCCCACTCTCACCCCCTTTTCCCCTTGCTGCTTCTAAATGTCTTAATTTCCCAAAGAGTCTCACTCCAGCTTCAGCTCAGGGTCTTAGATGTCCTGTTGTATTCTTCTGCCCACAATCTCTTGCCCCCAGGCATCTATGGATCTGTGGTTCCCCTTTAGTTTCACATGCGAAGGTGCCCACCACTTCCTTCCATGGCTTCCAGCCTAAGATCCAAACTTTGCTTCTATTCCCTGAGTTCTGAGTCAGGAAGAAAGATACCAATCTCTTGGGAAGCCCACAGATAAGCTAGGATGTTAACAATGTCTACTGGACTCTTTCTGGCCCAGGGGACAGAAATGAAGATTGGGCCACTTCCTCTTGACTTCATTGTGGGGGTGAGTGAAGGCAAGTAAAAACATCACAAAATTTCCTACCATTTTGAGTGAAGCTTTTTCTTGACTGGGTGTTCATTTGGTTTCTGTAGATCTTTGCTGGTTTCCAGAGCCTCTAAATGTTATTTTAGTTAGCATATAGTTGTTTGATGTTTTTGTGGGAGAACTAGGGCCTGGATCTTCCTCGTCTGTCACCTCGCTGATGTCCCCAGTATTTAATTCTGAGTGATTGAACATGGTATTGTGTTTTTAATTTCTATTTGCAATAGTTCATTAAAGTATAAAAAATATAATTGTGTGTTGCCTTTGTATCCTGTGAGCTTGTTAAACTCACTTATCAGTTCAAGGAGATTTGGGGGGGTAGACTCCTAGGGGTTTTCTATGTGGACAATCATTTTACAACTCAATATTGAGTAAAATGAAATGAAAGAGCAGGCAAAGAATTTGGACACCTTACAAAAGAGGGTATAAGAATGGCCAATAAGCACATGAAAAGATGTTCAACATTGTTAGTTATCAGGGGACTATGCAAGTTAAAGCCATAATGAGATAAACTTGTACATCTATTAGAATGGCTAAATTTTAAAAGATTGAGGATACTAAGTATTGGTGAGGATGTGGGACACGGAACTCTCATAAACTGCTAGTGAGAATGTCAAGTGGTAGCCTTTGGAAAACTGTTTGGCAGTTTCTAAGTTAAACAACCTTTTATCATATGCCCTGGCCAAGCCACTCCTAGATATTTCTCTTTGACAAATGAAAGCATATATCCAAATAGGAACTTCTATTTGAATGTTCACAGCAGCTTTACGTACAAAAGTATATGACTGCAAAAAAAAAACAAATGTTCATCTGATGAATGGATAAACCATGGTCTATCCACAAAATGTAACTTCTTTAGCAATAAAAATGGACTACCGACAAATATTAAAATAATGTTGTTGAATTTCAAAAGCATTATGCTAAGTTGAAATGATTTCACTTACATGAAATTCTAGAAAAAATACAGCCATAATGATAGAAAGCAGGGGGCCAGGACGTGGGGAGAGGAAACATTGCATAAGTGCACGAGGAAACTTACTGGCTGATGGAAATGTGCTAATCACAACAGTTGTCATGATGACACACTGCATCCACTTCTCAAAGCTCATCAAATTGCACACTTAAAATTGGTGAATTGATTGTTTGTAAATTACGTTTGAATCAGTCTGACTTTAAAAATACAATATTGAGGGCTAGGCAGATTTCTTTGGGCTACAGGTGTCCACTGCCCCAAAATACAGAGAAATGTGGAATAAGAGGAAATGATTTCATTTACTCATTAATTCCACTATTATTTATTCAAAAATGTTTCTTAAACATGTGTTATGGGAGAGGCACAGTGTTAGGTGTTGGGGATACAGTGGGACAAAGCTTCTCCTGTGACAAGTTTAGGAAAAGCCACATATTCGGCTCCAAAGGAGCACAGGAGAGGGACATGTAGCCCAGACCGAGAGTCGTCAGGGACTCAGGTGGCTGCTGAGCTAAATCTTTTCTTTTTTTTTTAATAAATTTATTTATTTATTTATTTATTTATTGGCTGCCTTGGGTCTTTGTTGCTGCATGCAGGCTTTCTCTAGTTGCGGAGAGCTGGGCTACTCTTTGTTGTGGTGTGCGGGCTTCTCATTGCGGTGGCTTCTCTGGTTGTGGAGCACAGGTCTAGGCACCCGGGCTTCAGTAGGTGCGGCACACGGGCTCAATAGTTGTGGCTCACGGGCTCTAGAGCACAGGCTCAGTAGTTGTGGTGCACAGGCTTAGTTGCTCCATGGCATGTGGGATCTTCCTGGAGCAGGGATCAAACCCTTGTCCCCTGCATTGGCAGGTGGATTTTGTTTTTTTCAGGCTTTGGGAAGTTTATTCCATCATTCAATGATTTTACATCCTTTTATACACATTTATGGAATGCATTTTTTTTTACAAAAAACTGCATATATTTAGAGTGTACAATTTGGTATCCCAATCTCCCAATTCATTCCCCACCAACCCTCCCCACTTTCCCCACTTGGTGTCCATATGTTTGTTCTCTACATCTGTGTCTCTATTTCTGCCTTGCAAACCGGTTGATCTGTACCATTTTTCTATAGTCCACATATATGTGTTAATATATGATATTTGTTTTTCTCTTTCTGGCTCACTTTACTCTGTATGATAGTCTCTAGGTCCATCCATGTCTCTACAAATGTCCCAGTTTCATTGCTTTTTACAGCTGAGTAATATTCCATTATATATATGTACCACATCTTTTGTATCCATTTGTCTGTTGATGGACATTCAGGTTGCTTCCATGTCCTGGCTATTGTAAATAGTGCTGCAATGAACATTGGAGTGCATGTGTCTTTTTGAATTATGGTGTTCTCTGGGTATATGCCCAAGAGTGGGATTGCTGGGTCATATGGTAGTTCTGTTTTTAGTTTTGCAAGGAACCTCCATACTGTTCTCCATAGTGGTTGTATCAATTTACATTCCCACCAGCAGTGCAAGAGCGTTCCCTTTTCTCCACACCCTCTCCAGCATTTACTGTTTGTAGATTTTCTGATGATGCCCATTCTCACTGGTGTGAGGTGATACCTCATTGTAGTTTTGATTTGCATTTCTCTAATAATTAGTGATGTTGAGCAGCTTTTCACGTGCCTCTGGCCATCCGTACGTCTTCTTTGGAGAAATGCCTGTTTAGGTCTTCAGGCAGGTGGATTCTTAACCACTGTGCCACCTAGGAAGTCCTGAGCTAAATGTTAAATCATGAATATGTTGTGTTTCTTCCCAAATATGTTCACATAATGATCCTCAGGGAAAGCTAGGAGGCTCTGTAGTGTAGAGGAAAGAGTGGGGCTTTCTAGCTGGGAAGATGTGGGCTCCAGTACTGGTCTGGGTGCTGACTAGCTATAGGACCTTGCAAAATGTCAATCAAGCAGAATCTTACTTTTTCCACACCCAGAATCAGGGTAATCATAATTACCTATAGGTTGTTCTGAGAATAAATGATAAAATAATCACAAAGCATCCTTAATAAAGGATGTCATTAATAACTGATAATGAGGTACACATATCAGTCATTCTCCCTCATTACCATAAACCTCTTTCTACCATCCTGTCCAAACAGGAGGATAAGGAAAGAGGGGACTGGGACCCCTGAGAGTCAAAGTTGGCAAAGTGTCGTGACTGGTGGAGTTGGGGTGGAGTGTCCTCTCAGGAGGCAGCCAGGGGAAGGCCCTGGCCCAGGGACCGGCAGAGGACACAGGAAGTCACGCAGTCCCTGCCCTTCTGCCTGGGGTGGTTCTGCACCAAATCACTGCTCTGACTTGCATCTTCCTAGTGAAATTTCTAAGGTTCCTTCCAGTTCTAAAACTCCACGATCCATGAAGCAAAATTCAAAACACAAAATCCCAGCAAAGGGATTTCCAGGACCTCACCCATGGCCGTCCTCTAAGTACGCTGGCACTAGCTCCTTTCACTCTGAACTGCCACACTCATGCCTTCGTACACGGGGGTCTTGCTGCCCGTGTGCAGCAATGAGCATTCCTTGGCTCGCAAAATTTTTTGAAAATTTCCTTCTGTATTTGGATACATAAAATTGTGACTATCCAAAGAAAGCATGTGGCTTAGTTTTTCCAACTTTCATGACACAGTTCACTAAAGGATGAGCTTCCTGAGGGCTGGGACCATGTCTTTGTCATACCTGCATTCCCAGCCCCTGGCACACAGCCCCCACTGCTTCAGGTTTGTGGGAACATGAAGCGGGCACATCTGACAGAGCTCTGCCTCAGAGTAAGCGCTCCCCTTACTGGTGAATCATCCTGCAGTGGCTAGGGAGGCACCTTCCATCCCCAAATGGACTAAATCATGCCTTGAGCAGAATAAATTCAACTATTCAAAACAAAAATCAAACCTAGTATCTATAACCTTTCCAGGATCAAAAAAGGGTTGGGGGACTTCCCTGGTGGCGCAGTGGTTAAGAATCCGCCTGCCAGTGCAGGGTACACGGGTCCGAGCCCTGGTCCGGGAAGATCCCACATGCTGTGGAACAACTAAGCCCGTGCACCACAACGACTGAGCCTGCGCTCTAGAGCCCACACACCACAACTACTGAGCCCAAATGCTGCAGCTACTGAAGCCTGCTCACCTTGAGCCCGTGCTTGGCAACATGGGACGCCACCGCAATGAGAAGCCCTCTCACCACAAGGTTGCCACAACTAGAGGAAGCCCGCACATAGCAACGAAGACCCAATGCAGCCAAAAAAAAAAAAGGAAAAAAGAAAAAAGAAGAAAAAAGGGTTGGGGCTGGGGAGACACCGTTCCATCTGCCACTTTATGAACTGGCGACCTTGGTCAATGTACTTAGAGACTGAGCCAAGACGAGGAACATAACACTGCAGCCCTTACGGGGTTGAGGGGAGCAGGATCGCTGACCTCAGGGACAAACATTTGGAAGGATCCTCTGGTTTGGAAGCCCAAGTATATTTGTCTCCCTTTTGTCCGTGCAGCTAACATCATTTGTTCATCTTAGATGGGCAGTGCCTTCCCATCACGGCAGGATTTTGTAATCCCTCCAGGCAAAATTGCAACAACTTGCTTGACTCGGGCCACCAAGGAGTCCCAGGGAGGGCAGGGTCCCAGAGCCTGTCACCTGAGAAGTCTGAGTCAGTGTGACCACACCCGGCCTGGCCCAGGGCCTGGCTCGCAGCTCACCTCCCAGCGGGGAGCCCTAAGTCCTCCTGGGACTCTGGTGTCTTCAGGATGACCTGGCCACACCTTCCTGCATTGCACCCTGGAGCTGGTCGGCCACAAGCACGGAAGAAGTGGCTCGGAAGCCCTGGAGACAGGGAGTGCTGGGAGGGCTCTGCCGCCAGTGCTTCCTCCACTGAGGGGATGCCAGCGCCTTCCCATCACTGGGGTTCCCACTTTGTGTAGGCAGCACTTACTCTCATTTCTTCTCTTGTGCTTGCAGGAGGACAGGAAATGCATTGAGGGCCTTCTGTCAGGTGTTTTGATGGGTACTTTTTTCATTTAATCCTACAGCCACAACTCCAGGAAGGGAATGTTGAGAATGGGGCCCTGGGAGGGAGTCATTTGAGCTCCCAGTGGCAAGGTAACAGTCACAGGGAAGGCCTAGGGGCGGAGCGGGGAGGAACTCATGATCGAGCCCTCAGGCTGGGTGAGGAGGTCTCATACATACAGGGTCTCGTGTTGAGAATCAGAAGGAACTCCACGTGGGGCTGGGGCCACAGCCGTGCAGCCCTGATGAGGCATCTTCATCTTGGGGTACACTCCAGGCCTTCAGTTCATTTGCTTCTTCATTTAAGGGTCACCCTGTTTGTACCTGCTGTGTGCAAGGCATTGTCCTGCGTGCTCCAGGTGTACAGAGATTAACTTCACCACCAGAGGCCCCCGACCTGAATGGGGAAAATGATACATCCCAAAGTTCTAATACAGGGTAGACTTTGATGAGTCAGAAAGTGCTATGAAAACTCAGAAAAAGGAGAGATTGCTTCTGGGGGCTGATGAGAAAAGGCTGGAGAAGCTGTTGATGACATGAAAGGCAGGCCTTAAAGGCAGTAGGTTATGAACACAGGCCAGCAGGAGAGAGGGGGGCGGTGATACAGAAGAGCCAGTCATGGACGACAGCAAGAGACTGCAAACCAGCGTCGAGGGGCAGGGGGACCCTCAAGGCAGTGGGTGCAAGGGTCTGGGGAGGGAGTATTACAGAGGGAATTGGATGAATGGAAAGGAGGGCCAGGCCACAAGCCAGGCCAAGAGAGCAGGAAGGAGGGAGTGCTAAGCTGTGAGCCCTGTGGGGCAATGACTTACCTAGGACACCGATGGCAGTCACTTAATCAGGTTGAACTATTGCAAACAACCCTAGATGCTAAAGCCAGAGGATTAAGAGCATGGGGGTACCCGGTGGCCTGGGAAGGGTGAGGCAGAGTTCCTTCCAGATGAAAGCATCATCCGGCTTGAGGCTGACCAGTGAGGGACAGAGACACAGAGCTGACTTGTCCAGAAATAAGCAGAAATGTCAGCCATGAATATGTACATACAGAGAACGGAGAGAGAGAGAGTGAGAGAGAACAGAGGCCAAAACCCAGGACTCCGAAAACTTCGAGGACTTCCTGGCTCCTTCTCATGCTTAGCTGACACAGGAAGAGGAAGAGCCAAGGGGTATTCAGGAAAGGACACTCAGGAAGGGCATTCTAGGGAGTCTAGGAGAAGGCAGAAGGCAGAGACAGCCTGCAATGAAGCCCCTCACCAGGGGAAGCCACGAGGACGAGGGAGAAGGGGATGCTAAGGTGCTGGGAATCACCCCCGGAGTTCTCACACCCTCACTTCCCCAAGTTCTGAAGGCTGGAGTTGGGGTTTGCCTTCAGCCGTTTTCCATTTCCTTAACAAATGTCTGTCAATAGGTTTTTGTTCCTTCTATGTTCAAAGGGTGTCCTGGTTGCTAGGTGACGTGAGGCTACCTGAAGGCCACCCCTCCTAGTCCTTCCATCCCTGGTTCTCTCAGCTGATGTGCTGGTGGCAGGAGGGACGAGGGGGGAGGGGGCTTGAGAGAGAAGCTGGGGTCTTTCTCACACTCTCCACTTACGCAAAACACATTTTTAGTTTACTCTATATGGAGGAATGTGCACACAACTCTGCTTATTTATCACAGAGTTATAAATGTTGCTAATAAGGGAAATTTTAGGAGACAGTCACTCAGGTTCAAGTCAAATGAGTTAGCAAAGAATTTCTCACAGCTTACCACCCGAGATTTTTTTTTTTAATTAATTAATTTATTTATTTATTTATTGGCTGCCTTGCGTCTCTGTTGCTGCACATGGGCTTTCTCTAGTTGCGGCGAGCGGGGGCTACCCTTCGTTACCGTGCAAGGGCTTCTCCTTGTGGCGGCTTCTCTGGTTGCTGAGCACAGGCTCTAGGCGTGTGGGCTTCAGTAGTTGTGGTCTGCAGGCTCTGTAGCTGTGAGGTACGGGCTCAGTTGCTCCGTCTTACCACCCAGCTTCATCACACCCACGTGAAAGCTGGAGATGCAACACCACCTGGCCCATGTGGACGCGGCCAGGTCCCAGGCATGTCCCTCAGAGAGCATCCCAGGGCACAGCAGCCCATTCTCAATGGCACGAGTTGGTAGGACCTAAGGGTGGGTAGACCCTGTAGGGGATTTGTTTGTCCGTGCTGAATTGGCCTGGGCTCAGCCTGAAGTTGGGGCTCAGTAAATGTTTTTAGAACAAATAAATGTCTTTCAGCAACCATGTAATTTGCTCTAAGGAAACACAATATAGGAAATACCAACAGAAAATGTAAGATGTAACCAATTACAAAATTCTTCCTTTGGTCAAATAATTCACTGCAGTTTTCCTTAAAAGCTGACTGCTAACATTCACACAAAATTTCAGCTCAGGTGGGAGGAAGGTGCCTGGTGGGCACGTGTGCATGAGCCCACGCCCTGCAGACAGCCACGTTGCCCCGGCAAGCCAAACATGCCCATTCCCACTTACCCTTCCCTACATGCTGCCTCTCTCTGCATCCTCCGCCGTTGACTGTTCCCACGGGCTTTGTGCATGTCATCTGAGTGTACTCAGTATCTCCTAACTGGAGAGTGTAATTTCATGCATGGAGTCTAGTCATCCTCTTTATTAGGACATGATACTAATTTGCTCACTAATAACTGAGCACTATAAAATCAGATATCTGAGTACCAATCTGACCTCCCCAGCCCCACAAGCCAGTGCAACAGGCTGCAAACTGCAGTGGCTGCAGAACCCTCAAGATAAACAGGATGACAGTGGGGGAGTTCTTGCTGCTCGCTGGTCCAGAGGCTGAGATCACTAGGGCAGACGGTGCTGAAATGCTTCTCTGATGTTGTTCCTTAAAAAAAACAAAACAGGTCCTGGCTTGCTCCTGCCAGGGTCAGCCAGCAGGTGAGGAAAGAGGCAGAGATATGCACTATAAATGCTCGTTTTGGTTTCATCTTTCAGAAGCATCAGTATTTTCTACAAATTGCAAGAAATTCTGTCTTTGTTTCATAGACTGGCAAACAGGTCTTATGAAGCTACTTACACAATTTCTCAGCAACTCTTGACCACATTGCAAAGGAAAACCCATTGAAAATTTCTAACATGCAGTGTACCTGAAAGCATTTTCGATAGTTCATATAAATAATACTAATTCAACTGTGAAACTCTTCACAGTTTGCCAGCTGCTTCCAAATATATTTCCATTTAAAAGTAACAGTGGCAGGACTTCCCTGGTGATGCAGTGGTTAAGAATCCACCTGCCAATGCAGGGGACACGGGTTCAATCCCTGGTCCAGGAAGAGCCCACATCCAGAGGAGCAACTAAGCCCGTGAGCCACAACAACTGAGCCTGCGATCTAGAGCCCAAGAGCCACAACTATTGAGCTCGAGTGACACAACTACTGAAGCCCGCACGCCTAGAGCCTGTGCTCCACAACAGGAGAAGCCACCACAACGAGAAGCCCACGCGCTGCAATGAAGAGCGGCCCCCGCTCACTGCACTAAGAGAAAGCCCTCGTGCAGCAATGAAGAGCCAAGGCAGCCAATAAATAAATAAATATTTATTTATTAAAAAACAATAATAAAAAATAAAAGTCACAATGGCACGTGAGAGCATCAGCCATAGAAAATCTTGCTAAAAACAGGGGATGTTGCCAGGCGAGGACTAAATAAAAAAGTGCATGTGTGTGGCCAGGGCAGAGGGGACTAGAGCACCACTGGTTCCCTAGGAGCAGCATAAACCTAGTGATAAAAATCGAAAGGGGTCCTTTCATATAACAGAGTTTATCAGTAAAAGGGGATAAACAATAATGGTTATCTTACTGGACTGTTTGAAGACTCAACAAGTTGATTTATTTAAAGTGCTTGGAACAGAGCTGGGCCCATAAGACCACATATAGTAATAATTGTTTTCTATTACAATTAACAGATAGGAAAGAAGGGCACTACAAGACAACATTTAAGAACCTCTTCATGGGATAAATCTTTTCCTGAGAACCTACTTTCCTTCCTAAAACTGAAGGATGCCAAGAAAAGCACTGATGACTACAGAATATATTTTCACCGAATGAGATAACTTTAGGCAAAAAATACGGCTCACATGTTAATTTTTAAAATACCATGCCTATGAAATGCAAGTGTCCAGACAGCATGTGTTTCATTGTTCTAAATTCCACTTAGATCCAGAAAACTAAGTGGCCTGACAAAGAGATACTTGGGAATAACGAAAGCTGAGCATTTCTAGAGAAAATAAAGATTGTGTTATTCAAAGCAAATGGTCATGCTGTCTGCTCTCTGCTGAGCATGTGCCTTTTTCTCAGGCTACCCACTCGATTATTAAAATCGCTCAGTTCTTTCTGTGGCCCATTAAAATAATCATCACCACAGTCTACAGGTGCTCTCCACGGGAGTCGCCGCACTTAGTCTCACTGTGACTGCCTTGGGCTCCCAGCTCCGAGAGCTCCCCTCGGCACCTCCCTCTCTCTTCTCACCGGCCCCTGCTCGCTACATGCCCATTTGCTTCCTCCTCCTGCACATAATTCAGCATATTCTCCGCTCATTTTTATTGGTAAAGGAAGTTAAAGTAAATAAAAGGCAAAAAAACAAACAAAAAAACCCACCCCAGCCCAGTCTACATATATATGTAGATAATTCTCTTAAAGTTTCATACATGCCCACTCCTTTTTTCCCTAAAATTGTATTTGACTATAGTTAACTTACAATGTTGTGTTAGTTTCACATGCACAGCATAGTGATTAGGTTGTACATATACATATATTTATTCTTTTTTAGATTCTTTTCCCTTATAGGTTATTACAGAAAGTTTTTTTAAATAAATTTATTTTTATTTATTGGCTGCGTTGGGTCTTCATTGCTGCACCTGGACTTTCTGTAGTTGTGGAGAGCGGGGGCTACTCTTCATTGCGGTGCGCAGGCTTCTCATTGTTGGTGGCTTCTCTTGTTGCAGAGTACGGGCTCTAGGCATGCAGGCTTCAGTAGTTGTGGAGCATGGGCTCATTAGTTGTGGCTCACAGGCTCTAGAGCACAGGCTTAGTAGTTGTGGTGCACGGGCTTAGCTGCTCCGCAGCATGTGGGATCTTCCCAGACCAGGGCTCAAACCCGTGTCCACTGCATTGGCAGGAGGATTCTTAACCATTGTGCTACCAGGGAAGCCCGCCCATTCCATTCTGAAACTCTGGTTCCATATACAAGATAGGACAAGCACAGATAATTTGGGCATGTGCCCTCTGTGAAGAAAAGTGACTTAAAAAATCTGTGGTGCTTTATTAGACTGGACCTTGCCTGGGATTCTCAACTCTGAGGGCCACGATAAACTCAGAAACTACACCCCAGGATCTATGGGGTGTGTGTATGTGTGTGTGTGTGTGTGTGTGTGTGTCTATCCTTTTAAACAATTAGCACCATTCGGAATTTTTAGGAGACTAAAATTAAACATTCTTCATGTTTTCTCAGTTTTAAGAACCTCAGGGCCATGCTTCATATCTAATGTGTGAGCCTGAGGTTTAAAATCAAGGCTGAAAGCGCATCGGGTTGTGGTGAGCTTTCGTTACTGTTATCCAGGAGCATCTATAAATCAGGTGGCGGGCAGTGCATGGCCTCCTCTCGTGCCACACCCCCTCAGCTCCCCACAGGTCTGTAGGACCATGAGCAGACAACCGGCAAGAGGTAAGAGAAAACTGGGAACTGAAAATAAGCAGGGAACAAGGAAGAGGGAGTAAAAGGGTAAAAGGATGAAAAAGAAAAGAAGGGACAGGTCAAGAGAACAAAGAAAGCAGTAGAGAGGAGACCACAGTGCGAGGCCTCTAGATCTTAAACATGCACTTTCTTTTTCATTCTGTGTCCCAAAGAGGGTGTGAAGGTGTCTGTAGTTTTCTGGGGAAACCCGCACAGGGAGAGTTTAAGCAGCACACAGGGAGATACGACAGGGTGTGGCAGAGGCAGTATAAACACAGGAGGTGACACCATTTGGTGTAAGCAAGACTGAAAGTATCGTTTACTCTTTATATAATATTTATACTTTTAAGAACTTTCACAACACAGTCCCAATCTAGATGAAATTAATTTCGTAACCTTAGCATCTCAGTTTTTTTTTAACCTCCTGAGGATCGCCCAATGATTATAGATAAGGAGGAGCCCTCTCTAGCAGATCTGTCCTCATGGACACCAAATGGAAATGTATCTGACCACCAACTCTCGCTGAGGAACTGCAAGACACCTCCCGTGAAAGCTGGCAAGTTAAACTGTCCCCACCATCAGCTCACTCCTTAAACTTTGTAGTCTTGGGGAGAAGACCTCAAAATACATGGCTGCCACTAATAACAATTTCCCCATCAAAACCAAACCAAACCAAACCAGACCAAAACAGCTCTCTGATTTGGGAATGTAATCATATAAAACTGACTTGGCAAAAACGTATGGTTGGCTATAGAACAAAAGGAACTATCTGAATGCAAACTATTGCCTCTTAATCCTTTAATTAGACTAAGTCCTTCAGAAGGAAGCACAGTTCATTGTTACTGGAGGAAATCAAGAGCAAATATAGACTGTGAGAGACCTACACACACGTACGAATAACCATGTATTCACGTGAAGGTGAATAAATACAGTGAAGGACTGGGAGTCTAAAAAGAAATTTATTTGTTTCTGAGAGCCATGATGCAGAACACTAAAAAGCTGTGGGAATATGATTTGGGAACTGTGGTGAGGGCGAGACGTGGCAGAGGCCGGGCATGTCGGGGGCTGTGCAAGGCTCCTGGGGTGAACCCAGCTCTGACGTGGGGCCAGGGAGTTTTCCCTGGCAGCGCCCTGACAGCTGATGAGCTGGGAGGCCCTGGCACCAGAGAATTTATTTGGAACCTTTCTTCTTTTTTTCCTTCTTTTTCACTGGTGTTTTATCTAGTGTACCATCCTCTGCTGTCTCAACTTGCTTTTGTCCCTTTTCCTTTTCTTTCCGTTTTTTGGGCTTCGGGGGAGAGTCCTGGTCATCGACTGGCCCCACACAACCCTCTCCATCCTCAGCAGAAGCATCAGAATTCTCGTCCCAACGGAGGTCTCTCAGCTGCCACTCAACTTGGTCTCTCTCCTTCTTGGCCTTGGGTTGGGTGTGATTTTCCACATTTTTATCTTTCGCCTCTTTCTTTCTTTTCTTCCCCGCTTTCCTTTCCACTGCGGTCTCTGAAGGCTCCGCCCCTGCAGCCGTGCCCTGTGCCTTGCTCCTGCGCTCCGCCATGCGCCTGGCAAAGTACTCGTGGATGGTGAAGGCACTGGTGGTCGTCGGGGAGGCGTCCATCCCATCTGTGGCAGCAGGGCTGGGGTGGTCCTGAGGTGGGGAGAAGAGTGAAAACCAGTTATGCACCAGCGAATTATTCCTCACCGCCCGGAGCCCTTGGCAGCCCCGAGACCAGGCTGGGAGCCGGCTTCCCCTCGCCTCCTCTTCGCCATTGGGCAGAGCTGAGCTGCACAGTGTGGAATGAGGTGGCCGCACACACCGGCTGAGGGCTGTACAGGTTGGGAGGCCGGAGAGACAGACGCTAACCTCACAGGGTAGATGTAGAGTCACCCGGACGGAATTATGTGTGAACAGCTCCTTGGCAACAACGTTATAAAGGGCGACGAAGTTCCTAGAGTCTCCGTCAGAAACAAGGACCGCAAAAGCCCGGAGCTTTGTGGTGTCGCTAGACACCCACATCGGCTCACTGTGGATACACAGGTCTTTGCACTCTGACCCACAAGCTCAGCCGCCATGCGCATATGTGAACCCCTCCTGTACCAGGCCACGTGCCAGCCTGGACCCTGGTGTGTCGACAGCACTTTCTTTCCCCCACCTCTGGCAACTGCTCAGGGGAGGAGGCACCAGGGCTGGGAGATGGGAGATGCCCCCTCCCAACTCTGCCATGAACTAGACACTCATGGCTGTGTCGTCCTGTTTCTAAATGAAGGAACTACTGGGATTGAGTGCGGTTTACATTTTAATTTTAAATAAATACACTCAGCTGTAAGGCTTGAGAAGAGAAAAAAATCCTAACTTAATTGGTTGGGATAAAAAAATGAAATGCTGGTATCACACCATATAGGTTGTGGCTGGCTGGCAGTAAGCTGAGGAAAACATGTGTGTGAAAAAGGAAGCACCTTCAAATGGAAGAATATAAGGACTGTGCTTTAAGTCAAGTCAGTGTCTGGAATAATTCTGCCCACAGTCTTTTAAAATAAACCATTAAACAACTACGCTAAACTTAGGTCTTCATAATCACCTGGCTTCTTCCTTCATATTCACTTATTCGCCCAGGAAGAGACCAGTTGTCCAACTCTTTCATGGGGTGGGAAGACAGTTTTCTGAATAAATCCGTTTTCAAATTAGGAGTCTACAAATTATTCTGAACTCGGCAGGCAAAGCTCTGCTTGTGCAGCTAACTTTATTACAAGCAACACATATAACTGCACCACGAATTTTCTGGTTACAGCAGCACTCAAAACCCAGCTCAGTGGAATCAAAGTAGCCTCCTGTCTGAAACTTTGGCCAAATCAACATTTTATCAATGGGCAACTGGGCTTCAAATGGCCATTGCTCCAGAGAGCTCTTACCAACATCACAACTTACCCAATCAACACAAACTTTATTTTACTCAGGGCTAAAAACACAAAATCATGTCATCAGCCTTTTAAATTTCAATACGTAGAATACAGGACATGTGGAATAAACCACCTGAGCTTTTTAAATGTTATCTATCAATATTCAGTTTTGGCTGGAATCCCATGAGGTAATTTTGAGAAAAATTTAAAAACAGCTGCCACAGGAGCCAAAAACAAGGTCATTTAGTCTTTTTGTTCCTCAAATGTTGGAAAAGAGCAGAAATTTTGCATAGCAGGATGAAAAATCTTCTCAAGGCTGTCTTGATCCCAGCCAATCCCAGTCTCATGGACAAGGAAGGTCTTGCCTTCCATTAAGTATGGGCTCAGAGCCACATACAGCAAGTCTCTGTGAAGGTGGCCTGTGTATATAAAATAGCCCTCACTTAGGTACACAGTATTAAAGGAGTCTGTCTTACGTGGGTCAACTCCTCTGGAGTGTATCTGTGTCTCAGGAACTCAAATTCAAGTCATATCCTACAGCTCCTTACCTTGTTCACCTGTTTATTGCCTTCTGAATTCCTGCTTTTAACAGTTAAACCACAGGAACTAATTACTGGTATTAATCACACTCTTAATCACCAGAAAACACAAGATCATCTTTGAGTCACCTATTGAAGTTGGTAGGCCTCTCTCATCCCAGAAAATAACTCTACTCATTGTCCACTCCTCTGGCCAGAAGGAGTTTAGTAGCCAGGGCCCTGCACACTGCGCTCAGCAGGGTATGGAGACAAGCCAGAGAGGTGCCCACACCCAAATCCCACTTATCCCAAGAGAAGAGCAGGCAAAAACAATGACCTACGGGGCAGAGCCGGTGAATGCCAAGGGCAGCCTCCCACGTTCCAGGAATGCAACTGTTTTAAAAACCATGGAAACGAAGGAGGAGTAGGTTGCAAATCTGACTGCTGTAGGAGCAAGGCCCAGGTCTCATATTTTACGATTTTATAAATCATAAACCCAGGTTCACTACAGTGATTACAATCCCTGTTTCTATAAGCTCAGTCGTGAATGTGAAAAATGCACACCTTTTCAAGAAAACATACTTTTCATATCTTGTCTCTTCTTCAAAGTGAACAAGTACTGAGAAAAGCACCGGTGACTTTTTGGTATTCTGAAATAGCAACAACTTGCTTCTTCCCACATTTCCACTAAACACGTAATGCAACCTCAGAAAAAAAAAAAAAAGTCACATACCAAATGTGACTTTCACTACTTCATAAACTTTGAGAATCCCAATCTGCTAACAGTGTTCTATAAACTAGTGAAATAAATTCACAAATAACTTGAAAACTTCCTGTTCCATACAAAATACTAGCAAGGGAGGTATGGTTAATTAATGATCTTACCAAACATTTGATTTAAGCTTAGTGATCTAGGAAACCTCTTTCTTTTAAAATTCTAATTCCTCCTATTAACTAATGGAGAACCTTAGATAAATCCCATAACCTCTCTGGGTCTCAGTTACTAATCAAGTCAAATAAGTAGATTAAATTAGACTTGAAAGTCTAAAGTTCACTGAATTCTGAAACGCCATTTGGGCTGGCCATTCCTCTGTGACACCGGAGAGCAGAGGAGGGGTAGTGAGGTTGTATAAGCAGGCAACAGATGAGCCTGGCTCACAGACAACTATCACGCCAACTGTCAGGCCAAGATGCGGAGTGACAGCAATGCACCTACAAGTCCACCCACAGAAGAATATTTTGCACCACTTGTAAGAAAGTATACGGCCAGAAAGCAGATCTACTAGTAACACTTAGGAGAGCAAAGGGGGCCAAATACTATTTTGCACTGAATAATTTGTAAGAATTCATTTAAAAGAAACAATACTATATATTAGAAACTAAAAGCAAAAAAGCAAAAAACTGGGGTGACTATTAACTGGAATATGAATCTATTTTAAACCTAAGTCCTAGAAATCATTCCAATATTTCTAAGAAAGGTGGAAAGAAGCTGGAACTTTAAAAATGATAATAAAGTCCCATTTTGTACTTAAGGTTTTGAAGATTCTCTTCTTATATACCTTGGCTTGAAAGTCTCCACTGATCCTTTACATACCCTAAATTTGTGTTCTTAAGAGGCAGAGCACGGGGAAAATACCAATGAAGCTATCTGGCTGGAAGTGGCAATGTGGTGAGTTTCTGGAATGAATGACCTGGCAATCTCTCCCTCAGCTTTATGCCTCCACAGTCTGAGGTTCCTTAAGTCCTGCTCGAATGCCAAGAGGTGGACTAGTCACGGCATATGCAAGGACAAAGTCAAGCTTGCCCCTGGGGACAGTGAGGGATAGAATCTCTATACTAGGAGCTAGGCAGGAGTCTCTCCATGGAACCCCAGCCTTTCCGTTCAACGTGAGGTCCCGTCAGTTCACAGGTCTCCTCACTCAGCTGGGGCAGGGCCATGTTGCATGTAGCTGTGCATATCCAAGGCCACGCAGTGCGCCTGAGATGAAGAAGCTTTCCAAAGACACAGTTCAGTAGATGAGGGGAAATGGTAAGGGCGTTAACAAAACAGTTTAAAAGATCCCTCCCTAAATTTGTAATTTAGCCACTATTCTACCTCCCTTTTTATTAATTAAAAAGAAGATCCAAAGGTACACTGAGAATCTTGAAATAGTTTCCATATATTTTAGAAGCTATCCTTTTAAAAATATAAAATGAAATAGTCTCTGTTGTTCTAAAACATTGTTTCATGGGTTAATCTTGGCTGTTTCAGAAAACCCCAGTGTTCTCATTTCTTTCAGAACGTATGAGTGTACAGCATGTGTTCAACATCTGATGATGGATTTTCCCAAACGACAGCAAGGGCCTTAATTTCTTCCCAACCGATAAACACTATGTGGGTCAGAACCCAGGAGGACTATTCCCCATCTCACAGAACCTCAGCGATTTTAAGCCAGAAGAGTCGGGCGGGACTGCTCCCTCCATCACATATGGAAACCTGACCCAGAGCACCCATGGTCCGGTGCACTGAAGAAAGCGGCTATCATTTCTCAGATGCCTTCAACGTGGCAGTCACTTACTATCATATGTCACCTTACCTTTACAGGGATAGAAACTGAGCCTCAAAGCACTTAATACGCAGAAGGCCTGATGTTGTGAACTGGCAGAAGTGGGGTTTGGCCCAAGGCTGCCAGGTGCAGAGCCTGTCCTCCCTCCACGACGGCACCCAGACTTCTGGCCCGCCTCACACAGACTCACTCATCACTGTTTCTCTTTCTTCAGAAATCATCCCAACACTGGGATGATTGGTCCATGCTCAACTTTATGAGACAGCAGTTAACTGATGCTAAAACTTCATGTCAAAAAAAATGCCACAAGAAATGGACATTAGTTTCGAAACAGAAAAAACAAACAATTCCTCTATTATTTAGTTTGCGATTCATATAAAAAAAATAGCCTGAAACCAGGCTTAAGAGTGCTATTTATTTATTTTTTAAAATATTTATTTATTTATTTATTTAGGCTGTGCCAGGTCTTAATTGCGGCATGCAGGATCTTTAGTTGTGGCATGCGGGCTCTCAGTCGCGGCATGTGGGATCTAGTTCCCTGACCAGGGATTGAACCCGGGCCAGCTGTATTGGGAGCACAGAGTCTTAACCACTGGATCACCAGGGAGGTCCCAAGAGTTTTATAATTTGTCAAATTTGCATGTAAATTAATTTGGCAAAGTGTGAGTGTTTTAAACAGGAAGTAAACAGGAAGTAAAACACAAGTCCAACCTTCCACCTAAGGCAAAACTCCCCCCTGGACAGACGTCAGGCAACCTCCCCCGGGAACTTCCATTACAGACAGTGATTACTTGGTGTGGCAGGCAGTCCTGTCTCAGTTTTCTCTAGCGGTTCATGACTGCATATACTGTGCACTATGATCAGAGCTGGAGAATCTTAAGGCCTAAGCCTATCTCTGACGATTCTGAATTACCAGTGGGGTAGGGGGTGGGGCCAAGAGTGGTTGCAAAGGACATAAGGCCTTGCAGAGAGAGACCTTTAAGAAATTAGCTATCATATCCCACAATCATCTCAGGTGCCTGAAAGATCCATGTTGCCTTTTCTCAAATGTCTACAGAATGCAATGCATTTGTTCTTTGCTCCTTTTAGGTACTCTGTCTAGAGGCTCTGCAGTTCAGTGAGCTATCTGCTCAAACTTTTCTGGGTTCCCAGCCCTCTGTGTCATTCAAACATGTCTACTGAGATGGAAACAGTGAAATGCCCAAATAAAGAGGATTCTCTTGATTATTCTCAGAATGTTGTTAGTAACTTTCGGGGCAGGGAAACAGCAGTTTGCATAGAGAATTTAGAGAAGTATTTGGGGCAGATACACCATAAACATAAAATCTTACCAGTTACGATAAGCATACAGTCCAGGATGAGGTTCCAAAGGCACAGCTTTTTAGCTCACCAGCCTTTCTAATATGTCACTGCTGACCTTAAGCTGACAAGATGATTGAAGCCTTTTGATTTCCACACTGAGACACAGAGATCAGGCTGCAACAGTAATCCCTCAATGAACTTTTCTCATCGAAAGAAAAAGCAGACACGCAGAGCTCCAGGATAACGGACTTAGCAATGGGGTCATTAGCTCTGAGAGCTGCTGCTTGTGATAAGCAAACGCTCACTCCCACCGGCCTGTCTGCCATCAGCTTCTGCTGGATCAGTCTGTGAAGAGTTAAGAAAGCTTGGCAAGTGAGCAGTTTGAAAGAACACTTGCATCTTTTCTAAACTTTCCAGCAGGAAAATTCTGACAAACACAAATTATGTCTTGATGTCATCCTGGGAGATAGAAATTACAGCCATCCACTTAGGACAGCGATGAACTCAGGTATGAAGTGATTTCATGACCCGCCAAGATGAGGGCAGTGCTGGGGTGAGGGTGGTGCTGGACCGTGTGAGCACCAAACCCTTCACCAACCGAGAGGGGCAGCAGGTACTGCTGCAGTCACTAGCAATTAGTTACTTCTACTTTCTGGTTTTGTATAATTTGCTTCCTAAGCATCTTCCCAAGGAATTTTTAAGTTACTTGAGGGCAGAAACCATTCCTATTTCATTTGTATTCAGCACAGCCTCTAATGAAGAACAAACGCATGGTGAATCCTCCAGGAAAGCACAGAAGACACCAACCCCAGGCAGATCAAGGCTGGGAAGCACTCCTACCACCCACGGCTGAGCCAGAAGCTTTGTATTTGTTGGCAAATATTCTTCTGCATGCCAGGCAGGGCTAATGACTAGAAGGGGCTTGGAAGTGTGGGAAGGAAAGAGAGAGCCAGCGTTTTGTGGTAGATATTCTTCCCACCCGGATGAAACCACACCCTTCTAATCAGATGCCACCTTGCCTCATGGTGCAAATCGCTTCACTGACTACTGCAGGTACATCTGAGCGCCTTTTAGTGTGATCCGCTGATCACTCCCTGTGGCTCTGAGTGATGCACAGCTCAGTCAAAGGATCCATACATGTCTCCTCTGGCGTATTATTCCATATGTTATCGTGTCACCTTCCGGATGATTAGGTAAATAGGAAAAACGAGGTGCTGTGTTGTATGGGAACTGTCACATGCATGATGTGGGGCAGGCTGAACACGAGCGATAACATAACCTGCATGGGGTAACTGTTCTTGCCATCAAAAGAGGCTGGAAAGCAAGAGAGTTCTAGGGTACAACAGAGGCCAAGGCAGGAGACCATTCTGAGAGGACGAACCGTTGGATCAAGTTTCACGAAAAGCCCCCAGAAGCAGGTTGTTAAGGTGCATCCTACATGTTATCTTGAGCTGATGACACAACCTGGGAAGCTGCTGATTCTAGGGAGTCATCAAAAATGGTCTGCCTCCAAAGGTTAAGCTCAGGAGAGATCAACACGTTGGTTAGAAACCAGGGATGGTGCGACTATGTCAGCACTTCTGCTTTCTGTGCTACATGGTTTCCACATGATTGAAAACATTCAGTGGTTTACTGACAAAGAGCTATTTTTGCACTCACAAGAAGTTTCCTCAACTGTGAAATCCTGTGTTTTTTCCAAGATATCATTCACTCACATCTGGAGTTAGGCTAAACACACAAAAGTCTCAGAAATAACCAGCCTCACGGAATCTGCCTGGGGAACACAATCACTTTCAGGATTAGCAAGCATCATAAGAGTTAAAAACAAACATAGGACTCTACTGACTGAAGGGGAGTTTTGATTTGAGGAGGGGTTAAAAATGAAAAATACAACAGAACTAGAATTATGCAGCAACTCAACTTCCTGTGAGTGCGTGTGTGTGTGTGTGTGCGTGCGTGCAGCGCGTGTCTGCTCATACAAACAGGTTCTAGGAGCTCAGGGCCTGTGCAAGGGTTCTAGGAGGGCTCTCTCTAGAACGTGGCTGACAAAGTATGGCCTGAGGCCAAACCTGGCTGCTGCCGCGCTTCATACACCTCATAAGCTGAGGTGAGTTTTTATATTTTAAATGGTTTGGGGGAAAAAAATCAAAGGACAACTATTTCCTGACGTGAAAATTACGTGAATTTCAAATATCAGTGTTCATAAATAAAGTTTTGAATTTTGATTTCATCAGTAAAAAAAATTTGTGGGAATTCATTTTCTCTCTAGTATATAAGTAAACAATAGGTGCTAAGTTTTTGCTAAATGAATAAATTTCTTATGAAATATAATCTGCTTTTTGGAAATGTTACATGCATATGAAGTACACACACACAAACACACACACACACACACACACACACGGAGCTGGAGGGCTCTGGGTTCTGATGACGTTCTCAGTCTCGGGCTCTGGGTTCTGATGACGTTCTCAATCTCAGTCTCCTGCTACCTATGTGCCATATAATTGCTGGCAGACAAAGATGAAGTCTGGTTACAAAGTGATCTGACATCAAAGAGAATTCGAAACCCCCTGTAAGCAGGCAGATACCTCTCTAATGTTAGACATAGGAACTTTGCCTGGAATTTACAGATTCAGATAAATGAACTGGACATCCCAGAGAAGGTAATGGAGAACTGGAATGGAGAGATCTTGCTTTTCCCTGGACAACAGCAGAGAAATACAAATAATGCCAAATTCCTCATAGGAAGGCCAACGCTAACAAAGCTGTTCATTATTTTTTTTCCACTTGCCTCATCAGCTGCTCAAATTACCACTCATTAAGAAAAGCCAATATAAACATGTTTTAAAAGGATGGTTCTCTAATGGCAACAACTTGTCTCAAGTAACTGACATCAGAGTTACTTGACAACAGTCATACAGCCTCTGGGGAAAGAGATGAGAAAACAAAAGGAGCAGGTTTCCTGCCTCCCTGAAAGGTCTTAAGGATTGGAAAGCTGCAGTGATCCATGTGACATTTCACAACACACTGGCCGTTACAAGATAAACGAGACTCCTCCAAAGCCAGAAATGATCAATGTGACATAGGTACCAACTTCTTTGAATGAAGTCTAAAAATAATCCAAATTGACTATATTTTATAATTCTAGGTCAAACTGATTCTGTTCCCTGCTCTCTGGAGGCAGGACAAAAAGCTTTTATAAGTAGTTGAAGGCTAAAGTAGTTGAAGGCTAGTACCTGAACCTCAAAAAGCAGAAGCAGAGGCTGACAAAGGGTCTGTCTCTTCCATCTTTATTCCACTGACTTGAAAATTGCTTAAGAATCATAATAACTCAAATTTAGGCTCCTTATTATAGGAAGCATAGCATCTTTTAATGATTTTAGAGAACCTCGTATTTTGAAACAAGGAATAGAGTATGAATAGTTATTTGGAATAGTCAAGATTACTAAGAAGAGAAAGATAAATGAATTTAGGTGAAGTTATTAATAAAGTCTTCTCCCTTAGTTCCTGTATACTATATAAGATTAATTGTTATATAGACTTTTTAATTGACCAGAAGTTAAAGTAGTAAATAGCAGTATTTTAAAAATACTTCTAGGAGTAAACTTGGTTGGGCAAAATAATTCTATGTTTAAAGGACATTTAAGTTAGTAAGAGTAAATTAGATAAAATTCTGAAATCATTGAGTCATGCAATAAAAGTAAAGTATACCAAAAACAATTCAGTCTTGAGGAGGCTAAGGCCCACAGATGTGGCCATGCAGTCCTTCATTAACATCCCCTGAGCAGCTACTGTCTACCGACCAGGGCCAGGGCCCGGAAAGGAGCTCCCACCCGGGGGAAAGACACGGTTTCAAAAAGAAAAAAAAAAGGAAAAATGGTCTGGGCACATCTCATGTAAGTGTTCTTACCAAAATAAAAAATTAAAAGAAAAAATTACATCAGGAGAATCTATTTTTTAGAATAGACAGAAACTAAACAAGAAAACCAACTACAATACAACTCCATTCAACAAAACCTCTAACCAATTAATCTGAGATCACAATTCCAAAGAGTTCATAAAAAATAAACATTATTATTGCTATTAAATATACAACTCTTCTCATATATTATTGTCATATATATTTAAATATATAATCTCTTAGTTTCATGCAATCTATAATTTTATTTTATAAGCAAGAAAGATATTAAGGAAAAAGAACAAGTGATATTGCCTCCCTACTTGCTCAGAATCTAAAAAAGTTCCTTAAAGCAAGACCTGCCTCTTGTTTGCAGCCCCTAAGTGGCTCACCCTCTGTGGAGATTCAAACCCCAACATCACAGTGTTTCCCAAACTACCAAGGGTGAAGGGCCAACTGTTTTTCTTTTTAAAATCTCCAATCCACTGTGGGCCAAGATTTTTGTTAAAAAATAAAATTAAATTAAAAATTACTAGGAAAACAAAATTTTTAAAAGCTATAAAACACAAGTTCCAATTTCTAAAAATTATTATCACACTACTATAAAAGTTTCTAAATGCTTACTCCCAATTTCTGTCATGTCATGGGCTGGCCTGTGGACCATAATTTGAGTGGCATTGGTATAAAATACTCAGAGGAAAGAAAGAAAGGTGCTGAATTCAGTGTAGAAGTGGTCCTGACCTGGGTGTCCAGAAATCTGACTCACATCTGAGAGAATGTGTGACTTTGGACAAGTCACTGTAATTTCTGGGCCTCCAAGCGAATCGTCTGCAAAACAAGGAAGGGTGGCTACTCAGTGACTTTTTTCAAACATGGTTTAGCAGTACGTGCTTTTCTCCAAATGAAATCTTAAACAGAAGGCCAATGTGTAACACATCAGGGGAACTGTGGTCGAGGTGGGGTTGGGGGAACCCAAAGCTCATGCCCTGATCCTCCTCTCCCCTTGTAAGGCTCCTGAAGCACCTTTGATGAACTGTCAGGGCTCTATGGAATACAGTTTGAAAAGCAACAGCTATGCTGTTAAAGGTCCATTATAATTCTAACATTCACTGTAGCCTAGATCATTTCACAGCACTCAATAACAGGAGACTAAGAAGCTTTCAAGAATAAAACTGGACCTTTACTACTATATAAGCACAATTCTTAAGGTGTCACTAACTTTTGTAATTCCAACAACTGGCTGTTTGTGAGCACTGGCCAGTGAGTGACCAATGTCTTCCAAAAATGGTAACAAAGTATCAAGCCTGCTCTCTTCTATACTATAAAGTCCTAAGCTGCAAACTGGATTTTTTATGAGGATCCAGACGATTGAGGATGAAGTTAAGGTTGACTGACTCCTCTGGGTCTACCTGGTGAGGCTCCAAAGAGGACCCAGAGGGGAGATGGTAACACCTACACCCGTGTCACTGGAGTCACCACCACAGTCACTTTAGACTATAGCATAAGAAGCAAAGCGTCACCTCACCAGCCACTAGCTGCGCTCTCACCCAAAGGAAGGCTCCTCTTCATCCTATTTTCATTACATCACAGGATGAAAATCTGGGAAAGAATGTTACTTCTGCTTTCCTGCCAGGACAGAGGGATAGAAGGGAAAATGAGCCAATATTTCACTCTTCTCCTCCAACACTGGGTCATCTATTTGTCAATTTCTTATAATCACGAAAGCTCACAAAATCATTTGCTTGATCTGTCAACAAACAAAAAGCCAAGTCTAATCCTTTCAGGCCAAACCTATGTCCTGACAAAAGTCTAACCAAACAAAACAGCTCGGTGACTTACAGCTCTGGTTGTTTTGGTAGCCCTTCCCCTCAGCTCTAGCTTTTTCTTTTCTTCTGCTTTTTTAATTCATGTCTTACTATGAAGTTATGTTTGTTGATCTAAAAGACAACATACATTTTTACTGGTACTAAAACAACCTTCAAAAAAGCAACAACCCACTTTCTCTGTTCTGGCCTTACAGAAAGTAGAGGCAGGCCCCCCAAGCCCTGTTTGAAGTCCTTGCTGTCAAGAGTTGGTCGGTTTATGTCTCTTGTCTGAGGACAGGAAAAGGATGCACTCTCGACACCGTGTGCTGGAGAGAGATAAGACCAGAGATTTCTGTCCTCAGCACCTTATCAGCTCTTCCTGCTACTTTCCAGAGCGGACAGCACCCTGACTGGCAACACACTAGCCTAAGGGGGGCTGGGTGGTGAGCAGCTTAGGGATTGGAGGGAGTGAGGTAGGAACAGGTGTAGCATGAAGAAAAGAGGTGAGGTTTTTATATATCTTAAAATGGTTTGGCCCAAATAAAACTGTCTTAAACACACACACACACACACACACACACATGTTTTACATCTCATTTTGACTGCAGCAACAGGGACAGGCGTTTTTACAAGAACTTCCTTTCTGGTTGGAATGCACCACCACCTTCCTTGCTTTGAGCCCTGCCCCTAACTGCTTTGTGCTACTGGCTCCTGGGCACGTAGCACAAGTCCAATTTGGGGGCCTATAAACCAGAGGCTGCAGAGAGATGCAGGCACACGTGTCTCCACTTAGACAACCAGTGTTTTCTGAGCCCACTCACAACTCCGTTTCCATATTGCAAAGAAACAAGCAAGGCTTTGAGATACTCCTCCAATTATAGAAGGATGTCACTGATGACCTCATTGGGGAACAAAGCTGCTGGAGCAGCAAAACTGAACTAAACTGAGCAAAGAAATTTAAATCAGTTATGGCCTCAGTTATTTCTAAGGAACTCATGTGAAAGTGATACAGATTTGGCAGCCTTCTTTTTCAAATGTTTTTATCATGTAAAATTTCAAACATATAGAAAAGCAGATAAAATAGTATAATGAACCCAACATACCCATTACCCAGCTTCAACATTTATCACCACTATAACCAACTATCACCAGTACAACCAACTCTACTCTTATTAAGTCAAAGCAGATCAAAAATATCATATATTGGGTTGGCCAAATAGTTCATTTGGATTTTTCCATTACATCTTACAATACTTTATAAGTATTTCAGTATTTCTTTTAGAGAAAAGATAACAGCTCTAAGAAAAATCCACAGCTATATTACTATTATCACATAAAAAAATTAACAAAAATTCCTTAACATCACTGAATATCTAGTCTGGTTCACACTGACTTTATTGTCTTTTAAATTATTTCTTATTATAATTTATTTGAATCTGTTTCCTAATAAGGTTCATATATTGTGATTGGTTGGTATATCTGCTGTCTCTTTCAGACTATAGGTTCCCATCCCGTCTTTCTTGTTTTTTCAATTTCTCGCTGATGGAACCAAGCCGTGTGTCCCATAGAATTCTCTCAGAATCTGAATTCAGTTGAATGGATCCCTGTGGCATGGGTTGACATGTTCCTCTGTCCCGCATACGTCCTGTAAAGGGAAATCTAGAAGCAGGCTTATTTTCCAGCACAGCATATCACTTTATGAAAAACAGGGATGGATTAAGTGAGCCTAGGAAACAAACCTGTGCTATTCCTCCCTTCGATTCATAATGCACACCATCATCTGAAAGATCGGTAGTTGGTAAGCTTTAGGATTTCTCAAACTTATTTCATTTTGGAACCCTTCTGGGTATAACATTCAAGGCCATCCCATGGAATTAGTGTCATCCTGAACCTACTTTGAGATGGTCTGTTCACACAGATATTGCCACGATCTGGATAAAATGAGTAGTTATTCTAAATCTTTAATTTCCCTTGGCCTGTCTAAGGGAGTGACCTTTTACCAAAAATGGCAGATACCTGGTAGGGAGGTGAAAAGAGGACCAGGCAAGCATTCCGTTATGAACAACCAGTCTGCTAGGTGACTTTGGGAGAAAAGGCTAGCTCTTCTCTAGCTATCCCATTATTGAAATGGGAATTTCTGTTCCCAGGCTTAGTCAGAAAAACCACTCTTCCATCTTGGAATAGAAGGCGGCAGAGAAATAACATGCCCTAAATCATGCTGAGTATGTATGTATCGAGTTTAAAGACCGCCTACAACCTAAACATATTTTCCTTTTGGGATTATGTGCAAGCAGTAAGAGCTGCACAGTCTGACCAGTGGGATAACCAGATAAAGAACAAAGATCTTGGAATAGGGTTTCATGTAAAAGTCTGTGCAAAGTTCAAATTACAGAAGTGAATAATTTGTAATATAATCAAGAGAATAAAAATGGAGAACATAATCAGGAATCAATGGACATATAACAAAATTAAAATTTATGAAAGCAATTTCTAAAAGTAAAATGAAATGAACCTGATTTTGCAATCAGCCAGTTGAATCCTTTCACAGAACAAAATTCCACATGACTTTAAAACACTGCAGTCTGACTGTACATAATAACCTAATGTGGTATATACTCTAAGGACAAAAAGAACTGGCCAAGTTATTGATGTTATTCTGTGCCTACTATATATACAATGGGAAATAAGCAAATGAGTAATATGGTATTTTAATGCTTTTTATTTCTAGAGTTGATAGATTCCAAGAATTCTTACTGTGGAAAATGAAGATAAGAGATTAATGAGATTAAGTCTTGGGGTCCTGAATTTGAATAAGGAATATGAATATAGACTCATAATATACTTTATCATTAAAAAAAACCTACGGTTCTATCGATATTCTAAGGCCCAGGAACAAAGACCAACCTAGCAGCAGTGAGCAAACCTACTGCCTAGATTTTGTCTCTAAATATCATTTACTACCAAAAGGAACCAGGGAGTAATGGATGACTCTGAATCTGGGGCAGCAAATGTACAAGATGGGCCTGAAAAATCATATACCCAGGTAGGAGGAGTGATCAAATACCATTTAGGGTCACATCAAAAGAATTCAGGAACCAAGCTGAAGAGGTTCCCACTGGGCAATGGAAAATTTGATCAATAAAGATGATAAATGCAACATACTGAAACATAAATATATTTCAATACATGAGTGATACAGAAAAGGAGACTCACTGGTCCCTTTCAGAAAATGCTAGAGAAGCTCCTCTATTTGAAAACTGATAAATAAAGGAAATAAACAAAATGTTTATTATTTATTTCTTTTAGGCAAAGAGTAGATACATGAAAATTTCTATTCTAAATTTCATTCTAAAAATGAGTGAGGAAAAGAAAGAGACATGGAGAGGGAATTTACAGATTGAAAGAAACGTAAAGAGATACAACAACTAATCATTATGTGAACCTTATTTAGATCCTGATTCAAATAAAGAAACTGTAAAGAAAACTAAAATTGATAACACTTATGAAAATTGAAACTCTGAACACTTACTAATGATAGTATGCAATTGTTACCACTTTTTATAGAGTATAACAACAGTCTTGGAGTTGTACATTTTTTTAAAAAGTCCTTTAACTTTTAGAGATATGTTCTGAAGTATTTGTGGGTGAAACATTATGATTTCTGGGATTTATTTACAGTTACATGGGGGAGAAGTGTATGAGCTGCTTGCCCCTCTCTACCCACCTTCACAGTCTAGCCCTATCAGTATACTTGCTGCTCCCCAAAGGCCCTTTGCTTTTTCAAGGATGTGTTCTTTACGGGTCTGGTTTTCTATTCTCCTTACAAGGCCTTTCAACCTGGCAATTGCTGCTCCTTTAAGACATCACATACGTGTAACCTTCTTTAATCTCTGAGAGCTGAATTCATCACTGCATCATGTATGTCCCCAGATCTCTGGCCCAGCACTCGAGGCCTTTGCTCCTGTTGACTTTGCGCATCTCTGACTTCCCAACTAGATTGTGAAAAAGGGTTGTGTCTTATTCATTTAATCATTTGTCGTTCAACAATGCTCTTGGATAGCAAGGAAACATCTGAGTTAAGAAGAAAAAGGAATTGGAAGGGTCTGGATAAGGGGAAACAGAAGTGAAAACAGCAATTAAAATAATATTACTTAGAAGATGAATGATGAAATAATAATAGATTACACTGCAGGGAGTTATGACCAAGCCTCGAGCCTCTTTATACATCGCCTGTTATACAGTTACATAGCCTGTTATATAGCCTAAACTATAGGATCTAAGCTGAGCCTAGATGACTAGAAAGCAGGCTCTGAACTTCAACTCAAAGACAGCAGGTTTTATCTATTAATTTTAAGACGGTGCCCCCAAGGTATCAGCCTAATATTTCTCGATCCTTATGAGGACCCCTATAAGAGAGTCTAAAGTAAACCATGACCAATGATAATGTGTCATGCATCAAGATTAATCTAATTCCAAGTAACTGGGGTCCACTAAAAAACAGAATAATATGAATGCTATGCTTTTGCCCCCCTAAAAATGTATTTATCATCTTAACATGGTGGAAGGGATGGGATGGGCATGTGGGCAATAATCTAAAATTAAATAATTGATTTAATTAAATGAATAATGTCATTGCTTACAAGGTACATCATACATTTTTTTTTTAAAGATTTTCTTAGGATCACAAAGTAAGCAGGTAAACAAATTTCCAGTCTGAAACTGTAACAACTTTGGAGTAAGAATTAGATGAATATCTAAAACTGACAGTCTGTTTACAGGTTTCAGTGATACATAGGAATAAATTAACCATACTGATTTCCAGAGTCTATTCAACAATTTCCTATAAAAGCTACCTTCCTTTTAGAAAGGGCACTGACCTAAATGTTCAGATTGCACTTAGGTAAAGTAGCTTCCTCGGGTCAGCTTTTCTGTTTGAAACCCCACCAAATCTAGGTTACATTTCTGTTTGAAACCCCACCAATCTAGGTTACATTATGAAATCCAGACATAAAATAAATGTAAGCACTTGTTAAAAGCTATTTAAAGTTCAGGGCTACAAAATGCTTCAAAACCAGTCAAGTAAAACTGAGATCCTCCATATGATTTTTAAGAGTTGGAATAAGAATTACAAAAGGAGTCCTGGACAAACAAATGTCAGGGGACACAAGTGACAGCAGGCTGACTGTCACTACTGCTACTACATTGCTTAAAATGACTCTTTCTGACGCAGAAAAGATAAACCTGTCAAATGACAACAGATAAAAAAACAAAACCCAACCACTTTGGCCTTGTGCTGTTCGCAGAGAATGAGTGCTGTTTGAAGAAATAAAACTCTGAGTTAACTTCCTAGCGGTTCGCTGGGCTTCAGATAAGAAGTAACGGAACCCTGACCAACAGAAAGACCTACCAGAACTCTGACTCCCAATAAACACTGAGAATTTATCATTCAAATCTTATGGAAGAAAAAAAATTATCTGGAAAATTCCCATAAAGCTTTAGGTTAAAGATTGAGTTTTAAACAGAATCTTTTGGCTGTTATAAAGTGGATCCAGTGGAATTACTTAGGATTACAATTTAATGACTGATAAGCATCGAAAATTATATTAAACTACACTCACAGCTACTAGTGAAATCCTACTAATTTAGGGCTGGGTTTAAGCTCCTCACATTATCTCTATGGCCTAGCAAATTAACAAACCAGAATCCTCCTTTATACTTCACAACCAAAGTCTACAAAAGACAAGATTCTTAAGCCCTGTCCAATAGTGTTTCAATGACAAATTATCCAAATGACTTCATTACAAAATAGTACGAATTACAAAGAACTCCTAAGGCTAAGAGAAATACTTACTTAAATTTCTTAAAAGAAATGCTTTCAGGTGGCTTTGAGCAATTTAGGAATGCTCATTTAAAAATATTTGCTGTTACAATTACAATTTGTTCTTATCAAAGCAATCCCATTGGAACAGTTTAAACAATAAGCTGAGGTTGAAGCTGTTTTTTTTTTTCCCTGTGGAACGAAGCTTCTTAAACCCCAAACATAAATAAGAAATGAAAGAAAATCTTAAACGCAAATACTTTTCACAACACTGAACAAATCGGTGTTGAAAGATCAATTATTAAGTACCCAGTTTATGAATGCATGCTGTGGTATAGGTCTCTCTACATCCCTCCATATATGTGGGTACACACTCCCCATATGAAGATGGAGTAATGCATCCTAAAAAGAACAGAGCAGTGTACTGTGAATAGCTCTTTCCTCCTTAGCTAGACAAGTGTTCCAATTTGTTGCCAGGGAAATCAAATTAAAGATGGTAGGACTGGTTACCTAAAAGATTCTGGGCTGGGTCTAATGCTAGGAGATGAAGGGATTTTGTATGGCTAACATGGCAGAACTAGGACATGGTGAGCAGCGGGATGAGGCCATCCATTTTATCACCGAAGGTGCACAGATTCCATGGAACGTGAAATGTTCAGACTGTACTTAGGTAAAGCAGCTTCCCTGTTTATAGAAACAGAAACCTCACCAAATCTAGGTTACTGAAGTCGAAGACATAAAATAAGTCTAAGCACTTGTTACAAAGCTATTTAGAATTCAAGACCTAGTCATTTTTTCACATCTTGTAATGCTATAGAACTATCCTTCATCACTGGTTTCCTTGTCAGTGTATTTGAAGAGTCCCTGAAAGGAATTAGCCAGCTGAGTGTTCTTATGGCCAGAAAAAGGACTACTTCTAAGTTCCTCTGCTGTTTTGTAGTAACTAACCGTGTAAGTCTGCGATGTGACATCTGGTGGGAGATGCCTAAGTTAGGTACAATTTATCATGTGCCACTATGGCAAAAGCCCTACATTTTAGGTGAATTTCTCAGGGCCATTAAGCCTGATAATTAACCGCCAAGGCCAAGTCTGAATAGCGACACTTTCTGAAGTCAATGAGAAAGTGAAGAGGCCCTGGTATTATTCCTTGACTCTTCTTTTGAACAGTTTGTAGTGTGACAACATCTGGTTCTGTAACACCAAGCAGGTCATTTGTCACAGGTAAACAGGGGAATAGTCACAGCAAAACATGGAAGTTGTATGATTTTTCCTAGGCCAGGGAAGCCAGGGCAGTGTGGGTAGAAACACACTCCCTGAAGAAAAGGAAGAAACCCCCAAACCTCTCAGCTTAGTTGCTGTTCAGGCAGGACCCTTTTGGCTCTGTTTTCAGAAAATTAAAATCAGCTCTGGCAGCAACGGCTGTGCTGCGTCCCCAGATCCGCCCTTCAGGACGGAAGGGTTTGCTCCTGGGTGAGTCCTCTCTGGGAGCAGCCACCTGGCCTAAGGTCACACTCCCATTCCTGAGGGACAGGGGCCTGGCCCCAGTGACTGGTCAGTGCAGGGCCATGAAGGCCCAGCCCCCTGGGCACCCCCTCCCAGCTAAGACTCCAGACAGCACCTCCCAATACATTTCCTTCATGCTAATTAATGTCCATTTGAGAGTCTGCTTCCTGGGGAACCATTCCTAATGGTGTCCCCACAGCTCAGAGCTCCACTTCTGTCCTTAGTAATAACTCAGCACCTACAAGCTGTGTCCATCCTACTGTTTTAAAGCATTTTAAAGATCCCCCTATGTAGTTTCCTTTGTCTGAATGAATTATCTCATGAAGCAACTGTGTGAGTGCGTGCGTGCGTGCGTGCGTGTGTGCGTGGTGTGTGTGTGTGTGTAAGAGAGAGAAAGAGGTGGTGTGGGGAGGCAGGCAATGTGTGTGGTTTTGGTTATAAAACTGCAGATTTTAGCAGTTTACCTCTTACCTGATGTTCCCCACAAGCTCTATTATTTTTAACATAGAATTTTGCAAAATGTAACATTTTTTAAGAACACATATGTTGTGTTATAACAGAGATGCCTATATTTGACATTATGCTTTATAATATTTATTACTGGACATTAGTACTTCAGAAGAGTTTACAATATTAACTACTGTCTTTCAGAATACACTGAGTTACATGAAGGCAGGAACGATTTACCTGTTAAAGAGCCAGACGAGGGGTTCTTTAATAATAAAAAAGGGGTCTCAGCAGGGATGGTAATTGATGTCATAAAACGATTCATTGTAGGGTTTAAAAATTGAATGTATTGAATGTATTAAAGGATGTATGAAAATTAAATCAACAAAATCCAGAGTATGGAAAATCCTATAAGATAAGGAACTCAAGGTTTCTTCAACAATAAATTGCAAGGAAAAAGGAGAGAAGGAATTGGAACCTATAGGTTAAAAGAGTCTAAAATATTTTATCAATTAATTGCAATATACAAGTCTTGTTAGGATCCTGATTCAAACATACACACAAACTAAAAAATTACAAGCCAACTGGGAAAATTTGAACACTGACTGGATCTGATGACATTCAGGAATTGTGGTTCATTCTTTAGGTGTGATCCCAGCACTGGGATAGTGTGTTTAAGAGTCCTTATCTTTTAGAGCTATATAATGAAATGCTAAAATCAGATAACAAGATAACATGATATGATATCTAGGAATTGCTTCAACTATCGGAGAAAAAGTAGGTGGAGTATAGCTGACACAATTGGCCATTGAACTAATTATTGCTGAGCACGGAACAGGTAGGTGGGAAGGCTTACTGTTCTACTTTTCTTGCATTTTAAGTTTTCCATAATAAATGTTTTAAAAAGTGAATGTACGTCTGCCAGTATATTAGGAGGGTTGTCCCCGAAGTGTAGTAAGTAACCCCAGGCACCAACTCGTGAGTGAAAGTGAGCACTAACTGGCCGAACTGAAGCTGGCAGTTCCATTATCCTAAGAGAAATCACTTCAGACTCCCACAGAAGAAACGAGGCAGAGGGGAACCCAACCGAGGCAGAAAGGTAATCCCATCTGTGCGCTGACTCAGATGGGAACACAGAAGCCAGCAAAGCGATGTGTTTCCCATATGAGATCATGGATTGGCCACCAACAGCCACTACTAATGTTAGAACAGGGTTTTTCCCTGAAAGAGTCACAATTCTTCTCGCTAGCAAAACAGGAACTGATCCTAACAGGAATATTATGTAATAGCAGGGAACTGAGGAGACTGGGAAAAGCAGGATGAGGGGTAGAGAAGAGCACAGGATGAAGGTGGAGGCGGGGAATGGAAACTGCTCCTGGGCTCGTTAAAGGGGCCCAGCCCAGGGCAGCTTCCTGCCAGCCTCACCCCTTCCAGCCAGTTCCTTCTTTCCCTCGATTACCAGGCAACTTTTAGGCCATGAAAACGTGATGGGGGAGTGAAAAAGTCTATCTTCTACACAGCTAACAAGCAGAACTGAGGGGACCCTAGGTAAAGAGAAGAGCAGTGGGCCAATGATGGCGGAGGCAGACCAGACAAACCCCCTTTCACTGTAGAGACAGCAGTGGTCCAGCAAGGCACCTTCAGGCACGTGGCCAGGAAGCTCTTGGCCCGAAAGCAGCATGCTTCTCAGGATGAGTGCAGAGTTAAAAATACAAGCTCCTAAAGAGAAAAAATGTGCAAATTTCTAAAAGGTTGTATCACAGTATGTACACTGTGATCCTGCTTTTGGGACGGCCAGGAAGTGGCGCACACCATCTCCAGCTCACACACACGCTGCTCCACACTCCAAGGTTTAATTATGGTTCTCTCTGGGTGCTTGGATCATGGCTTTTTTCTTCTTCTTAATGCGTACCTATAGGCAATAGTTTTTCTATAGTGAATCTTTACTGCTTTTATAATAAAAAAAAAAATCATTTGAAATTTACACATATACACATGCAAACAGAGAAAAACCCCAGAGGCTTAGGACAGAGTGCTCTTTCCTCCAGGATAATCACACTTAGAATAGAGTGCTATAGTCCCAAGTGGCAGGTGTGGCCCTTGACTCTGAACTAATCCCAGGAGGCACTTTCTGAGTTCCCTCTGCCACTCACCTAGCTCCTTCCTTCACCCCTTTCACCTCCAGATGGTCCCTGTGCCTCTCTCAAGCGTCCTCCCCACCAAACCCACCAGCTTGTGTCTACAGGGATTCTAAAGAGACCCAAAGGAAAACGCCTTCAATCACATGAAGTAACAGGGGAAAGTAGCCAAATGACAATGAAGGAGGCTTATCAAGAAGCCATGGCTCCAGGGAAGAAAGGCTTTGGCAGATGTGGGTGGGTCCACAAAAACAGGACCTCATGGCATCAGAAACATGAAAAAAACCAATGAATAGCAACAGCAATGAAATGAGAGGCAACTAAATGTACAGGGAGTGGGAACAAAGTTAAAAAGTGTAACTGCAGGGAAGGACCAAGATGACACACAGGTCTTGCGGGCTAGTACTTCACTGCTGAAACGATTAGTACCCACAGATTTGCTCCTCCCTCGGCATTCCTCAGCCCAGGGAACCACACTCCATCCACTCGTGCAGCTGCCTAAAGCCAAGCCAAGCGAGTCAGACCCTAAGTCCTGGGGCATCCACCCCACGCCCGGCATCACTCTAATCTGTTCCTGTCCTCCAGCTCTCTGCCACAACCTTGGCTCAGGCTTTCCACGCCTCTCTGGAACAACAGCCTCTTCACTGAATTGCCTATTTCTTGCCTCTTCCTGCCTTCATTCTTAGTTCCATATCTCCTGCAGCCAAAAGATCTTTCTAAATTGCAAAAATAATCACTCCCCTTCTAGGCTTCAGATCCCTCAGTTGCTCCCAAATGCATGCAAAGACTACAGCCTAAGTTCTTGGCACATGTATGCACAGGGCTCTCTAGGATGCCTCGTCTCCGCAGCCCACTGCGTTGAAGAGCGCCTGGCACACAGCACACACTCTAGAATTGTTCATGATTAATGAAGGAAGTAAAGCAGATTCACAGTAAAATAATCTTAGTGACTAAATTTATGAGGGATTTGCAAATGGCATGCTATGTGCAGATGAAGGATTCATGTAGGTTTAATGATGTTTCTAGGATCTTCAGACTAACTGTTTATTTACAGGTGAATGTAACAAGAAAGAAAGCACTAATTAAGGGAAAGGATAGGGTTGCTTTAACATGAGGTATACGGCCCATCGTGTATATGACTGGCAACAAACGGCATTCTATATTGTGTGTGCATGTGTGTATACATATCACACACACATATGATATAGTTACCACCTGTGATATTACTTTTATCATAACATGTATTACATATAGTTGTAATATAATATGTACAATTAAACAAAATAAACCATTTTTTACTGGAGACGCCCATCTTCCAGTCTATCCCAGGTCACCGGTCAACCTCTTCCCCAGGTAGGCATCTCCCACGCCAGTGTGGACACTGACCCTCCACACACACTCCCAGCCCCATTCCACACTGTCTTCTTCCCAAATCACGCTCCCCTGGCTGTGGCTCTCAGTGCACTCACTCCTCCAACCTTCATAACATAGGTTGAGTGCCTACTACCTGCCAGGACTTTGCAAGGGGTGGAGATCTGCCTTGAGGAACTTCTAGAACCATAAGCTTGAGGTAGTTCCTGCCCTCAAATATGTACCCACTAGTGTTTGCACTCCCTAAATGATTTTAATAAGCATACTGTCTATATAATCCTCTATTAGCTGGTCTACAAAGAATTTCAAACCAAATTACTATTTATGACCCAAGAGTTTTCTGAGCCAAGACTTATGTTCCTGAGCCTGGTTTGTTCAAATGTCTTGTGCTATTTTCCCACTTGAAAGCTTCTAATGGGGTAATGCTACAGGAAGAACACACAGGTCTAGTGGGACGTAGGCACTTGTTTTAATTTTTATTATGAGAGGTCATTAACTTCAATAACCAAACAAAAAGGAGGCTATTTCCAACAATAAAAGTAGAGTGAGTTTACAAGTCATTTAGCCTCAGGGTTCTCTGTCAAAGCAGAAACATGAGTATAAATTAATGAATGTTGTTATAACAAATCATGGTAACATGAGTCACTCCAGAGCATTTTAGTGTATTCCTGATTACCTGTGGAGATTTCACTTAAGATAAACTCCAAACATATATTATGGCAATGGATATCTATTAACAGATTCAAACAAGAAGCAAAATAATTCAAACGGGGTGTGTGACAGCTATACAGCATAGCTTTCATATAAGAAAACTACATTCAAAGATTTAGGAATCTGAACAAACATGAATTTGAACAAATGTAAACTGTTAAAAAATGGGTTTGCTAGTTGCCTAGCAGTTATTTGTCACTTAATATAACACCTCTCTTCATTGATTTTTCTCTTCAAAAATGAGAATGCTATGGGAGGGCAACGGGGGGGTATTTCTAGGAATGGACCGATAAGAACCAAAGTTGCCAATGCTCACTATTGGTAGTTTATCACCAACTAAAATTTGTAATGACAAATATATTTAAAAATATACAGATTCTGCAAACATTCACATAAACACCTCCTTTAACCAAGAAGAAAAGGAACTTTTGTTTCCTCACAAGAAGCAGCTTTGTTATATATTTGCTTAAGGCTGAAACAATACTGCAAAGTAAAAAGCATCAAACCTTTTGCCTATTATTACTTTTAAATGAACAGGAAAATAATACATGCCTTCAAATTAGACTTTTAGAATTTAAAATTCAAGTGCACCAATATTTTTAAGATGGCATTTTTTGGTGTGTGACATCCAAAAACATAGTGCTCTGAATTCTTGCCAGGAAGAGAAAGACCATTTATTTAGTGTATTTACTCAGGACAAGCTTCCTTGTCCATGTTGGAATGGGAAATTTAACATTACTGAAGAAGACAAACAGTGATAAAGAAGTGGAAGTCAGAACTAAGCACATCACACACTTCCAAATGATTAAAGAGGGTTAGTGTTATGCCCCCTTAGAAAGTGGGTGTTCATTTAGAGAATCAGAAAATTCAAAAGTTTCTTGATTTTAAAAGTGAAAAATTCTAAGATTAATTCACTCAACAACAACAACAGCAAAAATCACTTGGACTGGGGTAAAGTGATAATATCAAAGAAAGAAAAATCACCAGAGCTACATGGCTAAGGTTATCAAACCTCCACCTCAGCCAAGCAAGTTCACAAGAATTCATGACCTGGTTACAGACTAGGACTGGGCTCACCCCCCTGCTGTCTTTCTTAGCTGCTATAATCAATGAGACAGAAAGGGTCCTTTCTAAAGGCACCAACAAGAATTTTCAACAATCAATGTGGCCTTAAGTAAAAGACAGTCTTTACCTTGCAACCTCATGACATACTTTATAGTGACTACTTTTAAAAAGAAATCCAAGACTCTCAAAGTATACTATATGACCTAAACAGATAAAGTTAGTGATCTCACATTTTTTAAAATTAAAATCTACGATAGGGAATTCCAAATATTATGATAGTCACTAAAAAACAACCAAAAGGCCCCTATCCACAAATATCATTTGAATCCTTTTCATGCTGTCTGAGCGTCCTTCCCTTTCAACTGAACACAGAATTTGTACGGGTGAATAAAATGAGGCGATTCCTTTAATTGCCTGGTGTGGTTTATGCAAAACTATTATCCCCACAGAAGAAAGGTAAAGGTACTTCATGAAGGGAATTCGCTGACGACTTTGGATGCCAAGTGGTGAAAGTGCTCAGAGACATGGAGAAATAGTAGGCTCAAGTAAGAATGAGATGGAAGGTTTTGAGGGCTGCAGACAGCGATGGTGAGAAAAGCACATCCAATAACCACTGAACGCATGAAGTAGCCTGTTTGCTCTGGTAAGAAAGGCTTCTGTGCAACTATGTGCAAAAACCAGGTAGAGGGCAGCCTGGGGAGGAGAGCGCCCATCCAAAGTCAGACACCTCAGGCAGGCAGGTGAGGGAGTGTCCCCTGGGCCAAGTGCCGCTGACAGGAATTTTGATTTGGTTAACTGCAACCAGAGTGGAGATAATCTGTAAGAATCTGATGAGTCAGAACTTTTCTACCTTACATGCCAGCCTTCATCCTAATACTCACTTGGCCATCAAATCACATTCCAGAGAAAAGAATGGAAAAAGAAAGGACAATAATTCTCTGTTATACTGAAGACCCAGCTAGTGAGGCATGCCTTGTACACTGCTATCCTATTCGTTTAGTTGTATTGTGGTAATATATTTTCCTTAAAACAAAATATTTAGGACATAGGAAGTCCTAGAAAACTAACTTGTTAACTTCAGATAGATTATAAAAATTTGTTACTCTACCTACTAGAGCAGTGTTCCTCAGCTTTTCTAAGAGGCATAAATAAATGGTTTTTCAAAAGGCAGGGTCCACAGTCAAATATGTAACAGAAGCTTCGAAAATATACCATGTCCATTACCACATAAAGAAGGATGCGGTAAACACAAAACAAAACAAAAAACTGCTTATATAATTATGTGTTTCATCAGGTGTTTCCCAAATGTATTCAAACATGTGACATGACAATCATCCCCCCCCCCCCCGCCCCACCTATTAACACCATCTAGTGTTGCAGGGAATACCTTTTGGGAAACCCTGCCCTACAGCAATGCTGACAGTAAGAACCAACCATAAGAAACAGTACCAAGGCTTGAACAGAAGCTGCTCCAGTCTCTGTCTCCCCTGACCTCAGCACAGCTCCCCTACATCAATCTGCAGCACCGGACAGCAGAACTACAGCAAGGATGCGGCTGAGTTGAAATCGAAACACCTGCTTTACA
The DNA here is from genome assembly GCF_030028045.1 of Hippopotamus amphibius kiboko. Classification (NCBI taxonomy): domain Eukaryota; kingdom Metazoa; phylum Chordata; class Mammalia; order Artiodactyla; family Hippopotamidae; genus Hippopotamus; species Hippopotamus amphibius. The sequence continues at coordinate 53,158,731 of NC_080187.1, read as the reverse complement.
GCACAGGTCCTGACACAAGTTTGAATCCTCAACCAAGTAATTGAACCTCTGAATCTTCCTCATATTTAACACCTGCCTTGCCTACCTCTCAGGGCTGGCAGCTAACATAGAATGAAACAACCTTGAGACTGTACTCTCTAAACCAAAAGCTCCATAAAAAATAAGGCATTATTTATTATTGCTGTTTTTGAACGACTCTCTGTCTAATAAAAAGGCTTCAACTTAACAGCATGGACCTTCTGCATTTAGCTCAAACCTGCCAGAGAGCTTGAACTGGTCAACAGTGGTTCCACTGACCTCAATGCAAGTTTCCAACACATGGTTATAGGAGGTAATATAGTTGTTATCCAAACAACAGCAACAACAATAGCAACAAAACCCCCACGACAACAACAAAAAACTTTCTAAAGACAAACAGAGTCTGAGTCATGTAGATTACTGCAGTCTGGGAGTATTATACACAATTATTTTATTCAAAATAAAAACAGAACCTCTGAATCACAGATGTAGAAAAAAACCTAAGCATAGATGCCTGGGACCAGAGACATCTGAATTTCACTTTTATTCCTAGTGCTTCATCATCATGACAAAAAGCTCCAAAGCCATCTTTTGGTAATTTCTAGTAACCTGAAGAAAAAGTAAACAAATAGCATACTTCCAGTCACAAAGAAATTCATAAGTGTCTTTAAATATTTGGTAATTACAAAATGGTATAATAGCAACTAATGTCCTTTCAGCTTCTGATGGAGAAAAATCTGCATCAATTCATCAATGTCAGAAAAATCTGTCATCCTAAAATGTGTTAAAGTCCTAAATGATGAATTAAGCCAAAACAACTGCTACTCTACTTAATCAGAAATAAAAGCTAGTAATTTTTTTTATTGAAGGAGAGCAGATATTCAATATTATAATCATTTCAGGTTTACAACATAGTGATTCAACATTTATATATATTTCCAATTAATCACTATAAGTCTAAGAACACTCTGTCACTATATAAAGTTATTACAATATTATTGACCATATTCTGTATGCTGTGACTTATTCTATAACTGGAAGTTTGTACCTCTTAATCTCCCTTACCCACTTCACCCAATCCCCCAAAACTTTCCTCTCTAGCGACAACCAGTTTGTTCTCTGTATCTGTGAGTCTGTTTCTGTTTTGTTTGTTCACTTATTTTTCACTTTTTGGATTCCACGTATAAGTGAAATCATATGGTATTTGTCTGTGTCTGACTTATTCCACCTAGCATAATACCCTCAATGTTGTTGCAAATGGCAAGATTTCAGTCTTTTTTTATGGCTGAGTAGTATTCTATAGTGAATACATACCACATCTTCTTCATCCTTTCATCTGTCGTCGATGGGCACTTAGGTTGCTTCCATATCTTGGTTATTGTTAATAATGCTGAAGTGAAGATAGGGGTGAATATATCTTTTCAAATTAGTGTTTTTGTTTTCTTCAGATAAATACCTGGGAGTGGAAGTGCTGGGTTGTATCGTACCTCTATTTTCAATTTTTTTTTGAGGAATCTTCATACTGTTTTCCACAGTGGGTGCACCAATTTACATTCCCACCAACAGTGCACAAAGGTTCCCTTTTCTCTACATCCTCACAGACGCTTGTTATTTGTTGTCTTTTTGATAATAGCTATTCTGACAGATGTGAGGTAATATCTCAGTGTGGTTTTGATTTGCACTTCCCTGATGATTAGGGATGTTGAGCATCTTTTCATGTGCCTGTTGGCCTTCGGTATGTCTTCTTTGGAAAAATGTCTATTCAGGTCCTCTGCCCATTTTTATTTTGCTTGTTTGTTCCTTTATTTATTTAATTTATTTTTAAATACTCATGAGAAAGACAAAGGACTTATTTTATTTATTTTTTTAAAATTTTGTTTCTTTGCTGTGTTTTTTTAATTATTTTTATTGGCTGTGTTGGGCCTCCGTTGCTGCACGCAGGCTTTCTGTAGCTGCAGAGAGCAGGGCTACTCTTCATTTCAGTGTGCAGGCTTCTTATTGCAGTGGCTTCTCTTGTTGCAGAGCACGGACTCTAGGCGTGCAGGCTTCAGTAGTTGTGGCACGTGGGCTCAGTAGCTGTGGCTCGAGGGCTCTAGAGCACAGGCTCAGTAGTTGTGGTGCATGGGCTTAGCTGCTCCACTGCATGTGGGATCTTTCTGGACCAGAGCTCAAACCTGTGCCCCCTGCATTGGCAGGCAGATTCTTAACCACTGTGCCATGGAAGCCCCCTATTTTTAAACTGGGTTGTTTATTTGTTTGTTTGCTTGTTTATGTTGAGTTGTATGAGTTCTTTATATATATGGGATATGGATCCCTTATTGGATATATCATTTGCAAATGTCTTCACCAATTCAGCAGGCAGCCTTTTTGTTTTGTTGATAGTTTCCTTCACTATGCAAAAGCGTTTGTTTGATATAGTTTATGTTTGTGTTTCCCTTGCCTGAGGAGACATACCCCAAAAAATGTTGCTAAGACTGATGCCAAAGAGCATACTGCCTATATTTTCTTCCAGAAGTTTTATTTTATTTTTTTAATTAATTAATTAATTTTTATTTATTGGCTGCATTGCATCTTCGTTGCTGTGCACAGGCTTTCTCTAGCTGTGGAGAGCAGGGGCTACTCTTCATTGCGGTGCACGGGCGTTTCATTACGGTGGCTTCCCTTGTTGTGGAGCACAGGCTCTAGGCATGTGGGCTTCAGTAGTTGCAGCACATGGGTTCAACAGCTGTGGATCATGGGCTCTAGAGTGCAGGCTCAGTAGTTGTGGCACACGGGCTTAGTTGCTCCACAGCATGTGGGATCTTCCTAAAGCAGGAATCAAACCCATGTCCCCTGCATTGGCAGGCAGATTCTTAACCACTGCGCCACCTAGGAAGTCCCATTCCAGAAGTTTTATGATTTTAGATCTTACATTTAAGTCTTTAATCCATTTTGAGCACATTTTTGTATCTGGTGGGAGAAAGTAGTCCAGCTTGATTCTTTTGCATGCAGCTGTCCATTTTTCCCAACACTATTTATTGAAGAGACTGTCTTTTCCTCAATGTATAATCTTGGCTCCTTTGTCATAAATTAGTTGACCATATAAACATGGGTCTGTTTCTGGGATCTCTACTCTGTTCCATTGATCCATATGTCTATGTTTGTACAAGTACCATACTGGTTTTGATTACTGTAGTACTATAGTTTTGTAGTATGGCTGAAATCAGGGAGAATGATACCTTCAGCTTTGGTCTTCTTTCTTAAGATTATTTTAGCCATTCGGGGTCTTTTGTAGTTACACAGAAATTTTAGGATTGATTACTAAGTTACAGTTCTGTGGAAAATGCCACTAGTATTTTGATAGGGATTGCATTCAACATATGTAATGCTTTGGGTGGTGTGAACACTCTAACAATATCAATTTTCCAATCCATGAGCACAGGTTATCTTTCCATTTATTTGTGTTGTCTCAATTTCTTGCATCAGTATTTTATAGTTTTTAGACTATAGGTCTTTCACCTCCTTGGTTAAATTTATTCCTAGGTATTTTATTCTTATTGGTGCAATTATAAATGGGACTATTTTCTTAATTTCTCTTTTTCAAAGTTCATTATTAGTGTATAAAAATGCAACAGGTTTCTGTACACTGATTTTGTATCCTGCAACTTTATTGAATTTATTAATTCTAATAGTTTTTGGTGGAGTCATTAGGGTGTTCTATATATAGTATCATGTCATCTGCAAATAGTGACAGTTTTACTTCTTCCCTTCCAATCTAGATGCCTTTTGTTTCTTTTTCTTGCCTAATTGCTGTGGTTAGGACTTCCAGTATTATGTTGAATAAAACTAGTGAGTGATAGTGGGCATCCTTGTCTTATTCCTGATCTTAGAGGAAAAGCTTTTAGCTTTTCACCAGCGAGTATTACGTTAGCTGTGGGTATGTCATACATGGCCTTTTTTATGTTGAGGTATGTTCCCTCTATACCCACTTTGTTGAAGTTTTATCATAAATGGATGTCGAATTTTATCAAATAACTTTTCTGCATTAATGAGATGATCATATGATTTTATCCTTCATTGCATTAATGTGGTGTATCACATTGATTGACCTGCAGATACTGAATCATCCTTGCGTTTGTGGGATAAGTCTCACTTGATCATGGTGTATGAATCCTTTAATTAATGTTTGTTAATATTTTGTTGAGGATTTTTTTGCATCTATGTTCATCACTATGCTTTTTGTAATGTCTTTATCTGGTTTTGATATCAGGGTGATGCTGGCCTCATAGAGTGCGCTTGGAAAAGTTTCCTCCTCTTCAATTTTTTGGGATAGTTTGAGAGGAATAGGTTTTAACTCTTCTTTAAAATGTTTGGTAGAATTCACCTGTGAGGCTGTCTGGTCCTAGACTTTTGTCTGTTGGGAGTCTTCTGATTACTGATTCACTTTTTTAGTTTCATTGATTTTTTCTATTATTTTTTAAGTCTCTATTTCATTTATGTTCACTGTGATCTTTATTATGTCCTTCCTTCTACTAACTCTGGGCTTTGCTTGTCTTCTATTTCTAGTTCCTTTAAATGCAAGTTTAGGTTGTTCATTCAAGATTTCTCTTGTTCCCCAAGGTAGCCCTATATCACTTGAAACATCCCAGTTAGGATTGCTTTTGCTGCATCCCATAGATTTTGGAATGTTGTGTTTCCATTTTTATTTGTCTCAAGGTATTTTTAAATTTCCTCTTCAATGTCTTCACTGAGGCACTGGTTATTTAGAAGCATGTTGCTTAAACTCCATGTATTTGTTTCCCCCCCTTGTAACTGGTTTCTAGTTTCATACCACTGTGGTCAAAAAAGATACCTGATATTATTTCAATCTTCTTAAATTTACTGAGACTTGTTTTGTGACCTAACATGATTTTTCCTGGAGAATATTCCATGTACACTTGAAAAGAATGCGTATTCTGCTGCTTTCAGATGGACGGTTCCCTCCCTCCCTCTCCCCACCCCCCCATATATAAAGTCCATCTGGTCTAATGTGCTGTTTAAGGTCAGTGTTTCCTTATGAATTTCCTGTCTGGATGATCTATCCACTGATGTGAGTGGTGTGTTAAAGTCCCTACTCTTACTGTGTTGTCAATTTCTCCCTTTGTTTGTAAATATTTGCTTTATGTATTTAACTGCCCCTATGTTGAGTGTATGTAGCTATTTAAGTGTTATATCCTCTGGTTGGATTGATCCTTTTATCATCATATAATGCTTTTGTCTCTCATTACAGTCTTTGTTTTAAAATCTATTTTGTGTGATATATTCCATTTGCATGGAGTATCTTTTTTCCATCCCCTCACTTTCAGCCTGTGTGTCTTTACATCTAAAGTGAGTCTGTTGTAGGCAGCATATATATGGGTCTATTTTTTTTTTAATCCATTCAGCCACCCTATGTCTTTTGAGTGAAGCATTTAGTCCATTTAAAGTAGTTACTGATTGGTATGTAGTTATTGCTATTTTGTTCCTTGTTTTCTGTTTGCTTCTGTAGTTCTTATTCCTTTCTTCTCTTCTTCCCTTGTGATTTGACAACTATTTTTAGTGTTATGTTTGTATTCCTTTCTCTATTTTGTGGGTGTGTATGTGTTATAGGTTTTTGATTTGGGATTATCATGATGTTCACATATAAAAATCTATGTATACAGCAGTCTATTTTAAATTGATGGTTGCTTAATTTCAAGCACATTCTAAAAGCACTATATTTTCACTCCCCTCCCCCATGTTTTATGTTTCTGATGTCATATTTTACCTCTTTTTATTTTGTGTATCACTTAACCACTTATTTTAGATATAGATGATTTTGCTGTCTTTTAACCTTCATACTAGCTTTACAGGTGGTTGATCTGCTACCTGTACTATATGTTTGCCTTTATTAGTGAGATCTTTTTCTTTCATAATTTTCTTGTTTCTAGTTATGACTTTTTCTTTTTCATTTAAAGAAATCCCTTTAACATTTCTTGCAAGACCAGTTTAGTGGTGATGAACTAAAGGAGTTTAAAAGCTAAAGTTAAGCTTTTGCTTGTCTGGGAAACTTTATTTCCCCTTCAATTCTGAATAATAACCTTGCTGGGTAGAGTATTCTTGGTTGTAAGCTTTTTTCCTTCAGCACTTTGAATATATCATGCCAGTCCCTTCCGGCCTGTCAAGTTTTTGCTGCAAAATCAGATGACAGTCTTATGGGGGGTTCCCTTGTATGTCTGGTTGTTTTCCTCTTGCTGCTTATAAGAATCTCTCTAACTTTTGACATTTTAATTACAATGTGTCTTAGTGTGGGTCTCTCTGAGCTCATCTAATTTTGGGAACTCTGTGCTTCCTGGACTTGGATGTCTATTTCCTTAGCCAGGTTAGGAAAGTTCTCAACCATTATCTCTTCATATAGGTTTTCTGTCCCTTCCTTCTCCTTCTGGGACTCCTATAATACAAATGTTAGTATGCCTGATGTTGTCCCTTAAACTATCCTCAGTTTGTAAAATTCTCTTTTCTTTTTGCTGTTCCTATTAGATGACTCCCACTACCCTGTCTTCCAGAATGCTGGTCCATTCGTCTGCACCCTCTGATCTGCTGTTGATTCTTGCTAGTGTGTTGTCATTTCAGTCATTGTATTCTTCAGATCCAATTGATTCTTTTTTTTATATTTTTTATCTCTTTGTTGAAGTTCTCACTGAGTTCATCCATTCTTCTCCTGAGTTCTGAGAGCATCTTTACGGCTATTACTCCGAACTATGTGGTAAATTTTGTATCTCCATTTCGTTAAGTTCTTTTTGAGGTTTTGCCTTGTTGTTTTGTTTAGCCTCCTCATTTTCTCTAACTCTCTGTGCTGTTTTCTATGTATTGGGTATATCGGCCATGTCTCCCAGTCCTGAAAGAGTGGCTTTATGTATGTGTCTTTTGGGGCCCAGTGGCACAATGCTCCTGGTCACTACAGCTAGGTGCTCCAGGGGTATATGCCATGTGAGCTGCATGCATCCTCCTGCTGCAGCTGGGCCACAATTGCTATGGGCATACCGCTCGGTGGGGCTGGCCCCCAGCCTGGCTATCTGAGAAGCCTGGCTGCGGACTGCTGTGGGTGTACTGGTGTGCGAGGCTTCCCTGAAGAGTGGGAGCTGCGTTGGAGGGGTGCCAGTGCTAGCCGAGGTGACCTGCCAAGTGAGGCAGGGCAGCAACCGCTTTGGAGGGGCTAGCTGGAGTGGGTCCTCAAGGGAATGCTGGAGTAGGGCATACTGTGTTAAGCCCACACAGGGCTTAGGCTGATGGAGAGTGACAGAAATGGCACCCACCAGTGCTAGCCCAGCTAGGTGGAAGAAGAGTTTTAAAAAAAAAAGGCACTAGCACTTCTGTCCCTGGAGGAAGTTCCACCAGACCCCTGCCCCTCTAGCACAGCTAAAATTATCAATGAATCTCAATCTTGTATGAGCACTTTTCAATGAGCCAGGCACTTTTCAATCTACTGCCTCTGCACTGGGATTCAGAGTAAGTGGATCATACATGAGCCCTTTAAGAGCAGAGTCTCGGTTTCCTACAGCCCTCCAGCTCTCCTGAACATTATCCCCACTGATTTTCATAGCCATATGTTATGGGGGTTCGTCTTCCCAGGCTGGGGAGCCCTATGCGGGGCTCAGAGCCCTTGCTCCTCATGGGGAACCTCCACAGTTATAATATCCCTTCAGCTCTGTGTTGTCACATGAGGAGGGTGGATTCTGACTAGACCACATCTCTGTCCCTCCTACCCACCTCAATATGGCCTTTTCTTTATGTAATTAGTTGCAGAAGATCTGTTCTGCTAGTCTTCAGGTTGTTCTCAGAGAAAGTTGTTCTATATGTAGTTGTAGTATTGGTGTGCCCATGGGAGGAGGTGAGCTCAGGATCTCCCAACTTGCCATCTTGATTCAGAACCCAAAGCAAGTATTTTTTAGTAGACAGAATATGAAGTATTTACCTTGATTTCTCATGAGTAAAAGCTATACTAAAAATGAAGGCTAGATGGTGAGACAGAGTTCACTCTGGATTTGTCTTGCCAATAGATGTGCTTCTGAGATGACTCTAAGACATAGGTAGGCTTTCTTTGAACACATGGGTCAGCGAAACTTTTGGAAAACTTAACTTCTCCTAGAGCACATGTGATCTGGGTAAAGGTTTCAACGCCCACTAAAGTGTGTGCGCATGTGTACGACTGAAATTCTGAGAAAAGCACAAGGGTCAGCTCCACGGAGTTATTTAAAGTTGACTCCCATGCCCTCCCACATTCGTATGCCCTAAACATAACTGGTGAATGGGGTAACGAAGCTACATACTATTCTTTTTTTTTTTTTTTTTACCAGTTTTTAACTAGTGCGTGGTTAAAAAAGGAAAAGTCAATATGAAGGTATACTTTCAATTGATGTTTACATAAAAGAAAACATAAAATGGAAATTACTAAAAAAAAGAGAAAAAATACAATTTCTTGGTATCACTCAAGCTTGCAGGTAAAACTCCTGATTATGAAAAGTCAACCAGGCAATTCAAAAGCTGTACTGGTCGGTATTTAGGAAAATTCCTTTGGCAGCAAGCTACTGGAAACTGAAATCCTTCCATATCCTCATCAATTGCTTTTGCAACTCTCTCAAAGGGGGAAAACCACCCTAAATTAAGAAAGGTGAATTCTTTCAAGTCTAATGACCTAGTCAGTGTTTCTGAAATTGCAGTTATCTAGGGGCCTGTTAAAAATACCCAGGGGCCAGCGAATGTACAATATGCATTTTTAACAAGCTCACCAGGTGACTCTTCTGCCTGCTAAGACCTGGAGCTGAGAATGGGAGGCAGTGAATAAATCACTGCTTCGTAGCGCCTCCTAGTGTCAGCTTTTCAGAAAATACTTGCTTTTCCCAAATTGTGCACAAGAAGCAATTATTTGATATAAGAACAGCAATCATCACCCAAATCTTCAATACCAGTGGCCAGAAAAAAGCTTGCCCTAATGGGAAAGAACTTCCCCTCTTCTTGCCTGTTAATTTGGTTAGGGATTATCTACGATGCCTGAGGTACACACTTTGCCTGCACATCACTTTCTGCTCTCTCTCTCTAAGAAAAGTTGCTCCTACCACCATACGAATTGTAAGAAAGTGAGAGATTGTACCTAAACACACTTCTACCAAAAATTAGGGGTGAGAATTCTTCTTGTTTTCTTAGAAGAATAAGCGCAGCATGATATTTAAAATATATTTGAATACACTACAATATTTAGAGAAAGATTTTCTATTGTTGCCCACTTTTTAATTTCAGTGCATTTGGAATCTAGTCTACTATTTGGACAGAAGAAAAAAACTACAGAAAATGGTATGCCCAGTTAAATGTGTGATAGACCTGCACTTATGTTTTATATTATTAACTGTATTTGAATATATTATCAATGTAAGATAGTCTCAGTAAAACTGACAAGACTTCAAAATGTGTATTCATGCCTGAAGCATTCTGGTGTTGTTGCTTTTATGTTACAGGATGAACAGTCCCCTTCAGGCCCCCAAGGCCTGAGAGTTGCTGGGGAGATGAACGGACCTGTCTGCTCTTGTCTCATTTTTCTCCAGTCTGGCTCGGCTATTCACCTTACTGTGTGTTCTATAGCTTCCATAAAAGATTCTAGTTCATTCCCACCACATCTGCTTATGAAAGTCCATCACTGATAGGGTCTGAAATGCACAGGTGCATGGCCTAAACCAGAGGAAGTATGCAGGGAAAGGCACAGATACTTGGGCCAAAGGCTAATGGGCAAGAAGCCCACAGCTATCTAACATTACCCACTGCCACTCTCAGTTTGGATGCAATGGACAGAAGAAGGTGTCTGCATGCATCTGAGTGAAGGGGCCTGCCTTCTGAGCAAGCACCCAGGGGCCACGAGACAAGAAGTCAGCTGACGGGGGTCAGAGGACAATGTTTAAGGATTATGGATCTGAACATGGATCTTAGAAATTTTATTGGGAAAAGTAGGCTTTTTTCCAAGTTAGGGTGACTTCCAACAAAGCTGAACAGGGAACTTGCTCCAAACTAGAGTCTAGATAAACTTTGCTGGGCTATTTGTCACCACCTGACTCCTGGAAAGCTGGTAAAACTCCTGTCTAAGGTCAGAGAACTCACAGGGCCAAGTCAAGACTGAGACGCAGGTCTGCAGCAAGCCTGCACTCTGCCCACTACCCTACGCCGTTTTCCCGTTTGTTACTTCTTTAAGATTTTTGTTCTTCTTAAGTTTTGGTTTAAATTACATTTTTCTATCTACAGTGTCACTTCCACAAAGTAAGACCCTGGGCACAGAGACATTACCTAGGAAGAGTCTGTTATTCAGTAAGAGCCTTGGGGTTTCATGACTGCTTTGACACTGCAAATGTATGAACACACCAGCCAATTTAGGGGTGACCCTGTTGCTACACTACACGGATGCAACTGGATGTCACTGCAGGGTTCTACACAATGTCAATGATAATTATTTTGTGGTTCTTTTACTGCAAGTGCTGTTATGAGTAAATTGAGTTTCTCTTGGTCATGGTTAACTAAAACAATACAATCGAGTTTATCTTCATAAGCTAGTTGAGAATAAAGCACAAATTCTTCAGGTTACATAAGCCTCAAAAGAAAAGGCCACCACTTCTTGCCTTGCCTCCCCACAGCACTTTCCAAGGCACTCGCTCAGCAGGACCCACGTGACTAAGCATGTGGACAATAAATGTGCCTGACTCTCCTTCTTGCGCGGCAAACCCTAACTTTAGGTAGTTGCCACCTTGCTGGATCCTTGGCGCAGGCAGGTCTTTTTGGCTCTACATTTTATTATCACAAGCTCAGCAAAATAGAGATGAATACATTTTATGTACTACTACACTGCTACTAAAAATGGAATGCTAGAACACATAAAAACTTAAGTGAATTCTTCCTAATATCACAGATTAATCCTGCCCCATCCTACCGAGAGAGAAGGTGGGAATAAATAAAGAAATGGGATGGCGGGACTTCCCTGCTGGCACAGTGGTTAGGAATCCACCTGCCAATGCAGGGGACACGGGTTCTACCCCTGGTCCGGGAAGATCCCACATGCTGGGAAGCAACTAAGCTTGTGCGCCACAACTACTGAGCCTGCGCTCTAGAGCCCAAGAGCCACAACTACTGAGCCCAAGTGCTGCAACTACTGAAGCCCACATGCCTAGAGCCCATGCTCTGCAACAAGAGAAGCCACTGCAATGAGAAGCCCAAGCAGACCCCTGCTCGCCGCAACTAGAAACCCACACGCAGCAACAAAGACCCAAAGCAGCCAATTAATTAACTAATTAAAAAAAAAGAAATGGGATGGATTTCTATTGAACACTTAACAAAACTGCACCTCAAACTCAATTTCTCATACACGAAAGCAGGAGAAAATGAATACGATCCAGGTTATTTGCTTGTACTTACTTCTTATCATTTCAAAGGTAATGACACTCTTTACATTTACTTTACGTCTTAATGAGTCTCAGAAATGCTTTCTCACACACACTATTTCATCCATACTGTCCAGATGAGGAAGCAGAAACACAGAGCAGTGAGGTGGCCAGATAGCAGTGCGGTCCCTCAACCAGAAATGAAGAACAGAATCCTCTCACCCAACTTGTGGTTGCGCTCAACCTCTGCGGACCTCAAATCAAAGGAGGAACTAGGCAGTCCCTTCCGGTTCTAAAACCCCACAACTTGCTCAAAGTCACATTAAGGGTTAAGTGACAAAACTGGGACTTGCATCTAAGTTTTCTGGCTTTTAAAACAATCAATACTCACTGAACTAAGCCAAGCCCCTTCAAATAAACAGAACATCTGTTATCATTCCAACCTGATCCTGGATATTTTGACCTTGTGATCAGTGTCTCAAGAATCCTAACTACTAGCCAAGCAAGTCTGCCTAAAAGATAAAAGCACTTCTATCATTGACCATGGATTTTACCATAGCCCCATGAGAGACTCTGCTGGTCACAGACAGAAAGTAGTAAAGAAAACATCATACCATGCAAGGGAGCCAGTGAAATGTAGCCAACTTATAGCACTGTCCCACCAACGTGAGAGGGAAGTAAAAGATGTAGAAGTCATAAATCCCAGCACATGTGCAACCAAGGAACTCCCTCACCAGAGCACATGGAACAACTTATGGAATAAGCTCAGGGAGTTGACAATGCCTGGACCACCTGTGCTGGTGACACAAACCTCTGAGACTTCACACAGTGAGTCCCTCATGCACCAAAGACAATTCCCTCAGCACTTCCAGCTCCACATACAAGGGTAAACTTCACTCTGCAAACAACTTTCACTCGTGGAACACTAATCAAATTTGGATATTCCAGGCTTGGAAGAGCTTTGCATTCCACTCTAAGTCCCAGGATAAAACCACCATTTTTTGAACTTGCTCCCTTTCTGGGAATGCAATCTGTTTGCCAGAACCCAAATGATGACAAAAACCTCTGAGTTACCCTACCTTCCTAAATCTTCCTTCCTGCTTACTACTCCCAGATCTAGATTCCCCAAGCAGGCATGAGTAGACAGAGGACAGTGGACCCAGGAGGAAACAAGGACTCTACTGTTTCTACACCTCATCTCCATCCCACACAGTCAGGATGATGAACCATAAGCAAGGAACATGGCAGACCTCTAGGTATGGGAGGTAGAAGTGCTCACAGAACAGGGAAATTACTTTCTGTAAAAGAATCAAAATATCTATTCTCTTGTGGCAAGCACCTTTCATCCACTTTTATTTCCTCTCTCTGCTGGCTTCCATCCTTGATTTCCATTAATATTAACATAGATGACAAGAAGACTTATTGAGAGGCTTTAAGGGAGGAGCAAACTAGGACACTTTATATGACAAAAATAAACTGGACACTAACAACTCTGCACTTGAAGAATGACCATGACATTGTGAACCTACCACACAAAATAATTAAACCATTCTTTGAAAAGAGTTAAATAAATGTTAAAGAATATTATAATTAGTAGGTCCTTCAACAAATTGTGTATTATGAAAACTTTCAGATATATACAAAATTGAACTCCCACTAATCCTGTCAACAACTAACAAGGCTTAGCCACATCATTACATCATTCCTTTCTCCTTAGCTAATGTAATTTTAAAGCAGTAAACAGAAACTTAACAATTCTAATATACACTGATGTCAATTAAGAAGCAGGAAAATTAACATTCAATCAAAACAATACACTTGGATTTCCATGAGTATTAAAAATGTTCAATCTATCTAACCATTTAATTATACCAACTAACTCACAGTTAGCAAGTTTCCTAGTGAGCAACTATTAAAGACGCTGGGCGAGGGCCTGTGAATGGACACAAGTCACGACCGCCGTCTAGTGGGTAGAAGAGTAAGACAGACAACTATGAGAAGGAAAATGAAGAGGTAGTACTCAAAGGCAGCACACAGGGAGAGCAGATTCAAATGAATGCAAAGGTGGGTGAAGGGAGAAGCCGCAGGGAGGAGCCTTTTCTTGAAGGGTGTAACTACAATGCAGGCTCCGAGGGCAGGGACTCCCATCTGCTACGCTAAGTGCTTCATCACTAGAGCCGAGAATAGCGCCTAGCACAGAGGCATTTAGTAAAAATCTGCTGAAGCCGCGTACAAGCCAGGACTTCAATTCCAGTGCTCGCTCAATGGAACAACTAAGCGTGCCTCTTCTTCCTTCCTCAGTGGTGGGAAGCAGGACTTGAGCTGCACTGGAAGGATTCGGACAGGCAGAGTGGACCAGGTGAGGGCAATGGAAGTTGGAGGCAGTGATGTGGGAAAACAAAGATGTGAGAGGACAAAGGCTGCCTGGGGCGGGCTGTGACACACCTGGGGGATATCTGCAGCATGGGGACAGCAGGCGTTAACACTGAGAACAGAGGGCAGGACGAGGTACTGGAGGGTCTGCGGCACTGGTGCAAGGGTGTGTGTGTTTGCTGGATGTTGGCGATGACTGAGCAGGACAGTAACACTGCAAGAGAGAGATTCTGAGAAGACAGATGATAATAGGACATCCTGAAAAAAGGGAAAACTGGGGTCAAGGAGACTGGTTCCGAGAGAAATTCGGGGTAATAATGATCAGGACATTGGTAAACATGGAAAAGCAGGATGAATGCAATAGGTATGTTAAACATACAAAATCAACAGGAGTTGGTGATGGTCTGATGGGATTTGAAGGTCAAAGGAAAGAAAGAAATCAAATATCATACTCAAGTTCACTATCCAACTATGCAAAGTAAATAAGATACACAATGATGAAAAAAATGCTTCTCCTGCTTACATTTTCCCCTACAGCCTCAGGAATGTGTTTCATCCACCATCGTCATTCTCACCTGGAGTGACCCCACAGATGCCTCCATCTAAAACTCAGGACCAGAGAAGTTAAAGGCTTGGTTCAGGGTCACAAGGGCAACTGCTGAGAGATCTAAGACTAAAGAGGAGATACTCCTGTCATTCAGTTCATGACTTTCCACTTCAACATCATTATTAGTTTCCACTCATCTTTCCCAATAGAGCAATTGTAATTCTAAGAAAGGCACACCTGCAGCAGGTAAGGCCCCTCTCTCCCGGCAGAACACCTTGCATTCTTTCTGTGGGAGAGGAAAATGGGAGCCAGGGGCAGACATGTGACCCATGGCCTCCTGCAAGGTGTACGTGGAGAACACACACAAGATGCAGCTGGCTGGCTACAGGAATCAGCCCTAAAGGCTTCCATGTCAGGCTCACAGCAACAACAATGCACTTCTGGTCACTCAGAGTACTTTCTGCAACCCATTCACACATTTCTATGGGCTGAATTACAAACTGCATGTTTCCATGACACACTGTAGACAGCTGCAGCGCTCAGCAAATGACATGCACAAAAATTCACAGGAAGAACGAATATTAGAGCTGAGGGAAAGAAGCTTAACGACAAATACACAACCTCCTTCACTTCAAAGTGGGGGCTTTTTCAGTTTCATCAGGCTCATGTTGTAAAGGTTTCAGTAGGAGACACTCATGAGGAGGAGGAAGAGGAAATCCACAGGAGAGGGCAGGAATAATTTAAAATTTAAATTATTTCTAGACCAAGCCTGTTTAAAGACACTTTATATAAGGAAGTAAATCTGAGTAGTAAGCTTTTGTTTTTTGTTTTAAAATTGGAATGACACTAGGGCCAGGATTTGAAAACAAGTCTTTTGAGATAAAACAGTTTACAATTGCCCAAGTCTTTTGAGATAAAACAGTTTACAATTTGGAACTTAAGGATGAGAAAAAGGGTTGTTAAATTTTAAACAAACTTTTCTTTTGCTGTGAAAGGATTTGCTCTTAGTGTTTCTAACCTTCTTTCCTTTAGTAACTATTAGCTGAATATCCCTATCCGCTTACAGAATGGGGAATAGACATTTTTCCCTCTAAAACAAAAATGTGTGAGAAGACAAAAGGTTTAATCTTTGGTAAGACTGAACTGGAGAGACTCTGCCTCGTAGAAGCTCCGCTAGGCTGCAGCTAGAGGGTGAGACGGCCACCTGAGAGAGGCCAGAACATGTGTGCAATGACCTCCACCCCGTGTTCCCCAAGCAAGAGTGCCTTTCTAGAGAAAATGAACCCACTGAAGAAAACACCTGCAAAAATTCTGACATCTGGGGGCTCCCCAAGGAAAACGCTAAGTCACCATGACCACTCCGCCACATAACTCACCAGCTGAGCAGTGCTGCCTATGATACAGAGCTCCCCACAGCTGCTCACTGACAGACTCTTCAATCACAGCAGATAGCAAATGAACATCAGATTGTGGGGAAACTCTCCAACACGAAAGAAACAAACCAAAACCAAAAGAGAAAGGAGCTCAGGGGAAAAAGACAGGAAAACGACCTGTAAATCTCATAACATAATGCATTCAGAGACAAGGGAATATATTGTATCCATGAAACAAGAACAAAATGCTACTTAAAAATAAAGGGACAATCAGATAATGAAAAACAGCTCTGGGAAATTAAAAATATGAGAACAAAACAAAATTTTAATAGAAACGTTAGAAGATACAATCAAGAAAATCTCTCCAAAAGTAGAACAAAAATATAGAAAAACAGGAGATAAAAGACAAGAAAAATCTGAGGAATAACCCAAGTGTTCACCACTTAACTAATGATTCCAGAGAAAACAAAGGGGAAAAAAATTATCAAAGAATGAATAAAAGGTAATTTTCCAGAACAGAGAGAAGAACATGAATCTTCACACTGAGGGGCCTATCAAGTGTCCAGTGAATAAAAATACCCAACAATTCACATTTCCATAAGATTTTAGAAATCCCAGGATAAGAAGATCCTAAAAACTCCTGAAGACAAGACTGAGAAACCAGATATGTGTCATGGATAGAAATAAGAACAGCACCAATGGGTATCGGCAGACAATACCTTCAAAATTCTGAGAGAAAATGATTTTCAGTCCAGAATTCTATACCCACACAATCTGCCATGACATTATGATAGAGATTTTCAGAACTGCATGCCTTTCCAGAAAGTTGCTGGAAAATAGGTGAGGAGACAGACACACGATGCAGGACAGAGGAGGTAACAGGAGTGAGGCGGAGGGGGACGTCTAGGACGGGGCAGAGCAAACCCAACAGCCAGGCCAGAGAGGGTCCAAGGAGGGTGTTCTCTTGGGGAAAAGACTGAACCAATAGAGTATCAGACGTCTGTGATACTGCAGAAAGTTTTATGTGACATGGCTAGTACAGGGTATGGGGAAAATTACACGGTTACACCTTTTGCTCCCCCCTAGAAAACAACACAAAATTGTAAAAGGAAACATAGTTATGGTACACTACTTGGCTTAGCAGGGAACAGTATTTATATAGTCATAAAAATACAAATACCAAACACTAAAATAACTAATAAGTAATAATACATTAGTATTGTGAGTGGTAAAAGGCCTAAATCCTAACCTACCAAAAGTCCAGATAATATTAGAAACTAACACATCAAGAAAGTCAATGCAAGATGTGTGCTTTAAATATGAAGATAAATACCGTAAGATAATTACCATATAAATGCCATATAAGATACCATCTAGAAAATGAAGGTGCTGTAGGAAGCAGGCTTAGGAGATAAAGAGGCGAGGGGGTACAACTGAGGAAAGCTGCTTTTCGTGATATTTAGTGCAGCTTAATTTTTTAAATCTATGTGCATGTATTACTTTGATTAAAAAATAACAGTAAATATTTAATGAGTAATCACTCTGTGCTGGAGCTGTTCCAAATGTTTTATAGATGATATCACTTAATTTTCACAACAATCCTATTAGGTGATACTGTATAATCCCCGTTTTAAAGATGGGGGAAATTAGAGCACAGAGAGGTTAAGTAATTTGCCCAGTGTCTCACGGCTAGCAACTGATAGAACCAGTATTCAAATTCAGACAGTGTGGACCAAAATCTGAAGAAGGAAGCCAGGAAAATTTATAATCCATAAATAATTTTGGAAAAAGCTATCTGATATTCTTTCACCTACTGGTAAACCTAGACAATCAAAACCAATCAGACTAACAGACACAAGTAAGGAGAAAGCATTTATTTTCTCATATTCAAAACCCTATATCTTTCTATCAACAACCACAAAAAAACGCAGCCTAAACAGCAAGAGCAGCAGAAAAGGAAAAGTTGGAAAAAACTGCAGTCACACAAACTACAGTTAAAAAATGACTAAGTTTCCTTGATATATGAATTTGTTGGAAAACCATTTATCAACAGCCTGTTTCTCTCCAGCAGAGTCCCTCAAGCCGAGAGCCATGTCATTCCCCTTTGACTGATTAATTAGCCAATCAGGGGACATTTTTCATTGTGAGGCATGATGGTTTATTCCAGCTAATGTTTGGTCTCTAATGGCAACATATTAAAGCCAACTCGGCTATTTTAGCCCCGTGGAGTGACCAAAAGGAAAGGATAGAAGATAAATCAAAAGAGCTCCCTTCAGTTTCCCTTCAGTCCTTAACCAAACCCCCAAGGAGCAAACGGCTGGAGGAAAGATCCTCTACCAATAAAGAGAAAAAAACAAAGAAAAGAAAGGTGGAAACGCCTTCAAGCCAAGGGGGATCCTTTCCTGTTTCTGCAGAGCAATAATTTATCCTCTGTTGATTAACAGACCACTGATAGAACAGGCACCAGAAAGTCAATATCTAGCTCTTCTTGCTTTTATCAAAAGCTGTGCTCAATAGAAAACCTAGCTCTGCAATGTTTCTTCCTCACTTGGAATGACTTCACCTGCACTCTGAATTACTCGAGGCCAGTGAGGAACCTGATCAAAGACACTATTTATATACTGACCTTACTGCAGTCAGGCAGCTTGCCCACTGTGTTACAAGTCCTCTAAGCTTATTACCCATCTCCATGCCCTTGACAGGCACCAGAGCATGGAGAAGCAAAGTTCAAACGTCAGAGGAACACAAGCTCCTACAGGGGATAGATGTGAGTATTCACATATCCAGGACACAGGAAGCACATCTTAAACATGCTTAGTACACTGCTGAGCACACTCAACAAGACAGGTCTAAGCAGATAGTCTTTGCTATGCAATTCCACTCTTGGGCACATAAAATTGCCCAGCTTTCTTGCTTTCAAGTAAGTGAACGATTACAAACTAGTAGCCTGTGTCAGATGAGATCACAAACATGTCTCATTTGTCCTGAAGAGGATTTACCACCACCACCACCATCATAATTATTATTTTGTGAATCCTGGATACTTTCAGACAGGCTATCAGCTCCCCTGATTCCCTGCCATTTTAAAGTCAGACTACTTAACACATTTACAGTCACATGCCTGAACCCCACTGGCATTTGAGTTTGAGACCTGGGAAAAGTTGTTATTTATGTTACATCTTCTTTTCTGTGCCTTGTCCATTCAGAGACTCCTGCCCTCTGGGTATAGGTCAATCATCAGTTCTCTCTGTAGCTTTTCCTGATTTCTCCAGTAAGCAGTAATGGCGCCTGGTCTGTTCCCATGATGATTAAAGCATACTTCAACAACTGAATTCAATTCAACAGAAACTTCAGTGAGAACTTACTACATGCTGGGACTGGTTCTAGACACTAAGGAGTACAAAAATCCCTGCCCTCATGGAGGTTCCAGTCTACTAAGTGACGACAGAGTACAAGTGAACTACAGTGTCAGGGTTTTCTGTTGTTATTGTTTGTGATTTCAGCTATAAATAGGGTAACCGAGGAAGGCCAACTGAGGTGACGTTTGCACAAATATGTGGAGGAAGGGGGCAAGCATGCCACACAGAGGAGCCACTGAGTATTGAAACTTAAGGCAGGAGCACTCCTGAAGTACTGGAGGAACAGGGAGGAAGCCAGTGACCAGAGCAGACCGGAAGATGAGTATGGCAGTGACTGTGGGAGTGTATGTGAGAGCTGGGCGGGTGGGGGGTGCAGTCCCACAGGACTTTAGGCCACTGTGAGGACTAGCCTTTTACTCTGAGTGTGACAGGGACACTCGGGGGGAGGGTTCTGAACAAACTAGTGCCATGACCTCAATCCCATTTTCAACAGACCACTCAAGCTGCTCTGGGAAAAATACTCTGTAGAAAAGATTCTACGCATTAGATTCTCACAGATAACTTTTTACATCATGGTCAAGACGTTTATAAGACCATCTCCTCTAGCAGAGGACCAGGAATTCTGCGAACGGGCCAAGTCCTATTGTCCTGTAGCCTCAGCAATTAGAGTACTGACTGGGACACACTAGTACTCAATAAATAATTACAGAATGGTTAAATTTTTATAACTTTGAAGTTATCCCTGCTTTTCCATTAATAAGTACCAAAAAACTATACCTTCTATGGACAAGAAGAAAACAGAACTACACATAACTTGTAAGAGAATATCTTTTGTGTCTGGCTTCCAGAATATTAATAGAAATGAAGGTCATACTGGGTGCAAAGAATCATCTTGGTTCAAAACTTATTCTTCTTGGTAAACTATTTACTATTTTGTCTTAGTTTCATATCTCCAAGGATGTTATTTATGTTGCTTAGGTGAATTTCAGTGAGAAGAAAGGGTAGGATAATGGTCACCCTCTTAAATGGATGGCCCCTCAATTCTCTTAGGCATTTGATTCTACTGGTAAATGTCTCCAAAAGTTAAATTTTCTAGGACCTCTCTAGATAATCTGTACTGTCCACACCTTCCTTAAATGGGAACATTTTTTATATCTCAATCTCTGAAATTAACATTAAAAATGTTTTCCCTTTCTGTTAATGGAATCAGACTGACTGCCAGAATGATGACAGAAATAGTCCTGTTTGGTACAAGGGCATAAACTAGATGATCCTAAGGGTCTTTCTGTCCTTGGGATCCATTATCTTTACATAAACAAACAGACTCTAAAGGTACTAAAACACAGTAAATCTTTTGGGAATAGGGATAGCATCAAATCCACTTTGAAAATTTTATTACCTTCAGTACCATCACCTCCATGCATACTCAATAAATGATGCCAATAAAAAGCTTCTATTTTAGTTTTATTCCATTTTTTAAAAGTAACGAGTTCTTTACACTCTGAACAAATGCCTATACCTCACCCCCAAATTGTGCAGGACATTACATTGGAAGGAAGATCACCTCCTTAGTCATTACCTAGTTTAAATATTAATTAAAACAGAACATTTGCTAAGAAGCCCTCTATAATGCCTGTAATGGCAAAATGACAACAAAAGCCTCTCTGCTAGAGAAATTTAAGGGAGGACTTATTGGCAATGAGTGGGTTTAGTCAGTACATTTATATTCAATACCAGTTGGCATGTGACTATGGACACTGGATTAAAATTGTCTCATTTCTAACTTTCAGTGGCGGTTATTACTCACCATCATAACTTTGTGTGTGTTAACTACAATGATGATAGTGCTCTTAACAGCAGCAACTCAGATGCACTGGGCACTCACTATATGCTACAGACTTTGCTAAGGGCTTCACATGGCTTATTATTTCATCCTTGCTAGATACATTATGCCCATTTCATGAAGGAAGAAGCTGAGACTCAGAGAGGTTAAATAACTTGCCCCAAATCACAGTCTTCAAACTACTCACGGGATCAAATGCAGGTTTATGAAACTCTAAAGTGTCTACTCCCAATACTATATCCCACTTAATAAGCCTTCCTTTAGAAGTAACCAGAGAAAGAGTACATTTCATTAGATGGCATCATTTCCTCCTTTTCCTGGTTAAGATGGTTCTACCAGGTTTACCATCAATGGATAATCACTGAACTATAGAATGAGGGTCCTTGGAAAGCCATTTCAGTTATCTAGGTAACAACCCCCCTTCCTCCCCCAAGGAACGGCTTAAAACAAGAACAATCATTTCAATATCACACACTATTTTCTCTGGGTCAGCAATTCAAGGAAAAGCCTGGCTGGGTGGGTCTGCTCAGGGTCTCTACTGTGGCTGTTGTCAAAAAGTGAACAGAGCTGGCATAACAGGGGGCAGTCAGGCACCTCTTGCTCTTCATGTAGTCTTGGGGCACCTGCCTCACTCTCCATGTCACGGTCTCTCCACGTAGGCTAGTTTGGGCTCTGGGCTTTCAGACAGTTTGGGGGCTCAGGGCAGCTGGACTGCTTACATGAAGCCTGAAGGCTTCAAGAGCAAGTATTTTAGCTAACGAGGCCTCAGAGGTCACACAGCATCCCCACTGCTACAAGCAAGTCACAAGCCTGCCCACATGGAAGGGGAGGGGACTGGGCT
This sequence comes from Hippopotamus amphibius kiboko, assembly GCF_030028045.1. Lineage (NCBI taxonomy): Eukaryota > Metazoa > Chordata > Mammalia > Artiodactyla > Hippopotamidae > Hippopotamus > Hippopotamus amphibius. The sequence continues at coordinate 53,136,987 of NC_080187.1, read as the reverse complement.
CCATCTCCTGATGAGAGACTGGCAAAGGTCAATCTAGCAGAGTATGTGGAATGGGAGGTATCACTGAGGCCATCTTTGGAAAACAGAATCTACTACAAGAACATATAATTCAACATTATTTTATAAAATAAGAACATTAAATTTCCAGATAAAACAGGGATACCCACAACAACTAGGACAACTTGCTATTTTACCTTAATATTATTTAATTTCTTATTTGAACACATCAAACACTTCTTACATTCACCTCCTGGATAAAGAACACAAGTAGATAAAGTCAAAATTGCCCAAGTACATGAGAATAAAGAAGAGTAATCAAGTAATATTCTTTCCTTTGTAGTCTAGGATGTAAACTGTCAAGTCAAGTACCATTTCAAATGTGAGTACTTCATGTGTTCTCTTTTCTCCAGAATCAGAGAACCTGAGACTTGGAAGTGCTCACATGGACGTAGATCAGACTCTCACCTATTACAAGAATCCCTCCAGGAAACTAACCATGAGGTACATCCTACACAGCTGGTCAGCTCTGCCAGCCCATGCTGCTTCCCTTCTCTGAGTAGAAATCTTTCTATTAATTTCATCCATCAGTACTAGTTCTTCCTCTGAAGTTCGCCAAACAAATCTGTTCTTTTCCTAGATGACCACTGAACTCACTCAAATGTTCAAAGTCAGGATCTCTCTGTAGTCCAGGCAAAACTTCCTAACTGTTCATCTGTTAATCCCTGTGCGTAAAATGCTTTCCAGATACCCTTGTCCCTAATGCCACTCTCTGAACACATTCTTATAAAATACGGCACTCAGGCCTGAACAGAGCAGTTCAAATACAGTCACCAGCGCAGAAAACACCCAAAACACTTGTTGCTTTTAGCTGCTTCTAAAGCAGCCCAAGCTTGCATTTAGGATAGTTGCCATACTGCATTTCTGGCTTAGGTTAAACTTGTGGTCAGGTTACATGTCCCAGCCTCTAAGTTAATTCTCATTCAACTGCTACCAGATTAGTTCCTTCCAAGGATTAAATGAGACTTAACATATCTTCACAAAATTTAACCTATTTAGTTTTGGCCAAATGTTCCCAGCTTAGAGAGATTATTTTGAACCTTGATTCTGTTATCGATGGTCAAAACACTGACAAAAATTACTGAAGTCATCATTGCTGGCAAAAAATATAGACCTTAAATGTATTATTTAGCTTGTTTGTGTGCTTAGTTTAAATTTATCTCTAACTAAAAGGTTCTTCATTGTAAGATTACATTAGCAAATCCTAGGCCCAAATTTTGAATGGTGATGCCAGATCTGGAGTGAGGAGGGGGAGGCAGAGTTACAGAGGTTTGCAGGAAGCAGGGAGATTCAAATTCAAGAGTCCACATACAATAATTCATTTACGAAACTCAACCCAATTCAAAATACAGGTTATTAACATGAAAATTCAGAACTAATTCAATTCAAAGATGTTTCAAGTAAAAAAATTAAAAAAAAATTTTTTTAAAGGGGGACTCTTCTTTTCCCAATGATCTTCCCTATGAGGTACTTAGGGTAGTTAACAGACTAGAAGAAAGAATGGTCTAAAATACCCCATGAATTCAATCAACCAAAAGAGAAGAGCCTGCTTGGAAGTTAGTTTTCAGATTTGACAATCAGCAAAAAATGGGAAAGGCGATTCGTGATAATTGATGAGAAAGGGACAAAATAAAGAAATCATACTTTGGTTCAAAAAGCAAAAGCTATCAGAGGTGCAAGGCAAGTGATCACTAGCTGGATATCCTGAGAGAACATAAGAAATGCTCACAAGGTTTCTAATTCAATCAAGTTATAAAGGTGAAGAAATTGACGATTATTTGGCCAAAAGCCTATGCCAGAAGCACATTGTTTGGAGAAACAAAGTAGGAATGCTGGTAACACACTCTCAGTCCTCGATATGGTTTAGGAATATTTTCTCTAGTGATAAGGCTGAATCAGGAAACAAGCTGGACAGAGGAAGGAAACTGGGAAGGCAGGGGAGGGAAAAAATGAGAGAAGGAAAAAAAAAAAAAAAAAAAAGAATCAGGAAGTTCCACCAGATAGGAACTAATGGAATTTATTTTCCAGTGTCTCTAACTCCAACTTTCAACCAAGTGAGAAAACACACACACACACACACACACACACACACACACACTCTCTCTCTCTCTCTCTGTCTCTCTCTCTCTGTCTCTCTCTCGTAGTTCAGACTCCTGGCAGGCACTAGCCAGCACAAATACCTGCTGCAGGTCTCAAGGGGCCCTAGTAATTTCAATTCAATATATTCGATCATTTCTTTGTCTCCATAGAAAGTGCATACATCTCCAATTTAGGTGTACTCCAGTCCAGAGTTACCGTCTTCCCTTGAATATAGTACAAAGATTGTGGGGAAAGGGAAGGGCTTGGAAATCAGAAACGTACAACCAACCACTCCCGCACAGAACAGTTTATTAAAAGTTTTCCGAGCAATTGATAGTTTGTGATGATCTTTCATTGTTTAAGCAAGCAGCTCTGAAGAGCCAGATTCAGGCAGGGAAACAGTTGGCCTTTAGAAGGGCTGTGCAGCTTGAGGGAACACTATGGGCAGATAAAGTTAGAGAGCAGTCCCTGGACAGGAAGACTTTAACTTCTACCGCAATGAAAAACAGTCAAGTCTGTGAAAAACTATCCCAGAGTGAAATGCAATGTCAGAAAACCAATTTCTGGCAAACGGGATTGAGTTTTAAAAACATAAAATGGCATAAACAAACATTCATTCAATAATCCTTTCTCAAAAATCTACTATGGACACTAGTGGATTATGCTTGGCACTGGATTGGAAATTAATTGATGGAATTTTCATGTTCTCAGAGAAGAGAGAGTTATTTACTGATCAAAACATTTAGAAAGGAAAAAACATACTTCAACTATCAACCTTGAAGCTATACAAGCCATGATTTTTAAGGTGAGTAACAGTTAAGTCCATTTTTTAAAAACAGAAGTACCATGAGATTTCACTGAATCCCTACCATGTGCCAAGCACTGAACTGATCACACTGAACTGATTTCTGGAGACCCAGAAATAAGTACAGCACAAGTTCTCTCTCTTTAAGTAGGTCACTGACCAGTGTATGTGACAGACGACAAAGTCCACATGTAAAAATACAGCGGATCAATTTCTTCATTAAATGTATAAAAGTCAGAGAGAGGACAGAAGGCATAATTTAAACTTCATATACATGTTCTAGATATCTTGGATTTAGTTTGGGTTATTGTTTTGTTTTGATGTGAATTTCTTTTTATTTCTACATATCATAAGCAACTCCTACTAACCTCGCAAAGAAAATTTCCATTTTAAGTGATTTTTTTTTTCTTTTTTTGGATTGGGAAGAATTTCCTTCCTTCCTTCCTCCCTCCCTCCCTTTCTTTCTTTTTTTTAGCATATAGTCCTGGATTTAAAGCTTCTTTTTGGTTCAAGGACTCCTGTGAAAATCTGTAAAGCACTGGACTTCATATATCCATACACACATGCACACAGGCCCACACACAAATTCTGCATGCAATTTAAGAGTTTACCAACCTCCCCATAATAAGTGTACCCTGAGACACTGCCCAAGCTCTCCTATACTGGCACAGTACGATGGCAAGTCTGTCACATTATAACACCTGTATTTATACGTCACTTTACAGTTTGATATACTTCCAAAATTACTAAAGTAAATGACTTAACTGATAGCCTTGGACTTTAGAGACATCAAATGATCTGATTTCTACAAGGCGTTCTCTAAAGACTCATGAGATAGAAGACAAAATCTAGCATGGGTAAGTGCAAGAAGCAGGTCATGGAAGCTACAATCAGGTCTTAAAAACCTGGGTACTGATCATTACCAGTATAAGCAGATTCGGCATCAGACTGCGGGAGATCCAATGGTCCATATACGTGATATTCCATTTCAGATCAGACAATTCAATTACCAGCAGTGATTGCTGTGGGGAAGAACTGTGTGAGTGTGACTACAACTGGGGGCAGCATGAGGGAGATGGTGGTGGTGAGGGAACAGTTCTGTCTCTGCATTCAGACAGTGGTTACATGACCCACAAACGTGATCAAGTGATACAGAAACACAGATCACACCATCAGTTTCCTAGTTTTCACCTTGTACGATAGTTAATAAGATGTAACCCCTCTGTACTATTTTTTCAACTTCCTGTGAATCTATAATTATTTCAAAATTAAATTAAAAAAAAAAACCAAAAAGCAAAAAACCCTCATGACTGGTATTAATCAAGGACTGCTAATGTTTCAGGGAGATCATTTCCATGGCATCTATGCTCCAGGAACTCAAGCTAGCTTGTTCTTAATTCAGCCTGCGTACAGTTCCAATGAGAAAGTAAATTGTTCCCAAAGCTGGCCCAGGCATTTGGTGATATGCTTCTGAACCCTTAACAGTTCAACTCTGACTGAAGGCAAAGTAGTGAAGTTTTCAAACTTAAACTTTATTTTCAGCAAAATGAGAATCATTTTCCCACAAAGTTCTGATAAAGTATTAACTACTTATGTCTCTAACAAAATCTCAAATAAAACTTCTACATCATAACTAGATCATTTAAATGTATAAATATTTTTTAAACACAGAAAAAGTTTAACATTGGCAGTAGTGTGGTATAGAGGAAAGAACATGACTTTGGAGTCAGAGGGACCATTTAAATCCCATCTGTGCCATTTCGGAGCTTGGTAACAAACGTCTTCTGAGCCTCAGCTTCCTCTCTGCTAAAAAGGCTGATAATGATGCCTACTTCATTGGATTGTTATGAGGATTATACAGAGAATATCATGTGTCCAGCACAGTGTCTTGCACACAGATGCTTAATAAAGCTGTAATTTCTATTATCATAACAGCCAGGGGTTGTAGAAATCAGCGGGCCGGGCTTCATGAGAGAGGTAAGATGCTCCCCAAGCCCAATGTGGACAACACCGGGGTTCCTAAAACCTAGATGCAGACAAGATCAGTGTCAGCACCTGATCCAGAGCAGCCAGCAAGGCACTACCGCTTTAATAGTTCATACCACCATGGTTCCTGAGACTCTTCAGAATCTGACCTCCAGCAGCACGCTGGCCTTGGCCATGCCAAATATAACTTGAGGCCAGTGTTGTTGTGGAGGTCAAGGGAGTAAAACAAAGCAATATTCCTTCCAACTGAACACAGGAGCCAAGAGAGGCTGTGTTTTCAAACAAATCTGATCAAAAGATTCCTGACCTCGGCTATAAGGGCTGTTGCAACACGGTAAGGTTTCTTAGCAACAGTTTACTTAGCAACAGGTAAGGTACATGTGTGCCTCAGTAAAAGAAAACTCAATATGTGAAAATCCATGTGTGTAAAAGATACATTTAAAAGTGACTGCTTTACAGAAAGGCGTTTTATTTGGTGTCTAAAAAATGTGATTAGATTTAAGTACACACACACATGCAGGTATGTGTCAACTGTAAAATACTGCAGAGGCCCTACACACTCAGTGTGGTTTGTGCAGCACAGTGTGACCAGTGGCAGCAGCATCACCCGGGAGCTCCTCAGAAATGCAGAATCTCAGGCCCCACCCAAGCCTCGTGAAACAGAACCCACAGCTTAACAGAATTCCCAGAGGATTTGTATACACATGAGGACCAAGAAGCCCTGCTCCAGGCAATATTCCTGACACTACAGAAAAAGGCTCTGCCTGCAAAGTTACATGTCAGGGCTTCTACCAGTGGTTCTCAATCCTTACTCCTCATTATACAGTAGAAGAAACACCTGAATCATCTGGGTAGGCTTCTTTTTTTCTTCTAATTAAATAAAAAATTCTCTTTTTTTTACATAGCGATGCCCAGACCCTAACCCAAACTTTGGATTTCATTGATTTGGGGTAGGACCCTGACAAGAGCATTTTTTTAAAGCTCCTCAGGCCACTTACATGTAACAGGTGTTGAAAAGCACTGCTCTAGAGCAGGAGCTGCACCTTGACAGAATACAGCCCCACCACCAAGCAGGGTCTTACACGCATCAGCAGAATAAGAGATTAAGATTTGCCTGGATATAATTCTTGCACAAAACACAGGATTATATCAAGGTTGGTCTTCTCCACACCAAGTGTACCAAAATAGATTTTCCCTGGGCTAGTACTAGGGAACTGTTTCTGGAACTCCTCAAATATAGGGGAACGGCTGACTTTAATATGTTCATAAATGACTATGACGCCCAAAAGTCAAATACCGCAGTGCTGAAAAACCTCATGACACCTAATACCAGTAAGCCCTCAAATAGATGTCGGCTGAAGGGTCAGACCTCTAATTTCCTATATCGAAAAGCTTTCCTCTGCTTACCACATAAATTCTTTTAAAGTTCTACCAGTAGCCCATAAATATTTCCTTCCCTGATCTCTTCAACTGTACAATATCAAAGAGGGTGCTGGAGAGAGAGGACAAGGGGTTGGGGGCAATGAACATTGGCAGCAAGGAGAATCAAGTAATCCAAGAAGGCAAGGATTTGGAAAAGCTGGTGTAGTGGGAATGCAAGACCAGGAGAGCTGGAACAGAAAGATCATTGTCAGGGGTCCACGGAGGGACTCAGGGCTGAGGTCAAGGCCACAGAGCGTGACCATGTGGCAGCTGTTAGGGCAGAGCAGAGGTGAGAGAGCATCCCTGATGATACTGAGGATGCTCAAAGGAGAGGAAGACTGAGATAAGCCAGATGCAAAGTCCTTGATGAACAAGGCAGAGGGCCTAATCCATGTCATGCAGTAACCGCAGAGGGGCAGAGCAGAGGTGTGACCAGGAGCAGGGTTGTCTGATGACCCTGGCTCTTTCCAACAGCCTCTGGTGAATGAAGCACCCAGTATGGCCTGAAGTTGGGACACCCCATCCCTAATGACCCGCCTGCCTTGACATGACTCAGAAGAGCTGCAGACACTGCCCCTCAGCAAGGCCTGGCGTCCAGGTCTCCTTTCTCAGGCCTGCCTCTTCTGCGCTCGCTGCTAAAAGAGTGCTAAAAGACTAGGAGTTTTGTCCCAACCCACAACAGAAGTCACCAAACAAAATTTCCAATAACTGGTAATTCTAAAGTCTTTGAAAATATTATTAACCATCCTGGAAAAATTTCTGACAGTCTGGAGAAATGTCAGAAAAAAAGGAAAGAAGTCTTTTTTGCTCTATAGTCATCAGGGCCTTGACAAGGAACCAATAAAGGAAAGTGAGTATGACACACCAGCTTAACTGAGTGATAGTTGTGGCAATCATATATTCCAGATTTTCACAGATATCAATCAGATCAATTTAAAATATTTTTATCTCATTATCTCCAGAAATCCATATTCCAAAATTGCTAATATTTTGATACCCAAACTGCACCCCCGGCTGTCTCTTACAATTGGAAATGGCACAGGGAACTCTGCGCTGTACCACAGAGCCCAATGTAATAGTTAGGGTCATGAATTATGGATCCACACCATTCAGGGTGCAGTTCAGCCACTCGATTCTTAGTCTTCCAGCTTTGAAACAAACAATATTGTACAACGGAGGAAATCCTACATCTAAATCCCCTCCAGATTTCTCCATGCCAACCCAACACTGTCTCAAAATACTTTTCAGTGGAAGAGCCAGGACTGAGCATGTGCCTGACAGTCTTCCCTGCAGCCACACTCCAGATAGAGCTATGCAGTCTGAGCGAAGCAAACAAAATCGCTGCCTGCAACCTCCCTCTCTCGCGAGACGGGAGAGAGACTGGCCCCTTTGAATCTATCAGCAACAGGCATTCTTCCCCAGGTTAGTCTAGTACTCCCAGCAGGAGGGGAAAAAAAAAACCAGATAACACATTCTTTTTAAGGTTCCTTATAATACGTATCATCTGTCAAGTATCACTACTAAGAGGACCACATTTAGCCTTTGTACAAAGCCTCTAAAAGGGTTTTTGGTAATTCTGTCTGGAAAGTACTATCAGTATAAATATAAGTAGTTCTAAACACAGCTTAAAATCAGTGTTGAAACAAAACATATCAATTGTATGTGGTTTAATACCTGGGGAGTCGCCGTCTTCTGTCTTTTCCCAAAAATGCAGTCCAGATCTGTTTTGCTCCGAGATGAGAGATCCTTCCCTAGAAAAGCATGACGCCTTGAGTAATACGTTCTTTCTAAAATGAGGAGTTCAAAACTACTGACTTTCCGTTTCCCCTTCATAGACTGCAACTATTTAATTAATAAATACAATTAATTAAATTTAAAAATCACTTAAAAATCAAATAAATGAACCAGAACCCTCGACTTTCTCTTAATGGCAGAAACAACCCTGAGCACGGAGATCCAGAGAACAACTGAATTCTAAAGCTAGCTCTACTACTGGTATGCCTTCCAGGGAGGATTTCTGGGCCTCTGGGTTCCCCTCCTATAAAACAGATCCCTTTACTTCAAGGAGACATAAGCTACTTAACTTGGGATTATGAAATGCAGAATAAAAAAATGCTGCTAAAAATGCTGCTGTGAGGTTTTGGGGGTAGCTCCAAAACCCCACACGTGCACAAGAACGAGAACATACTGTATTTGACAAATAGAAGCTCAATAATTAATTGAATGAATGAAATTTTTTATAAATGCAAATAAAAATTGTTGTATGAGGGTGAAATGGTTTCAGATTTTTCTTTTTAAAAAAAATTTTTATGTAATAGCTATATCATTTTTAAATAAAAGGATACATAACAAGAATAGGACATTAAATGGCTTCTGGCAAAAACGGTGTCCAAAGGATCCATGATTCTTATTAAGAACACTAAACTCTGTAACTTAACTTCAAACACACAAACCAACTAATTTACAATTCACTTCTATGGAATTTCCACTTCTACCAATAATACTCTGTGAGCAGCAGACCAAATCTATTCCCATTTGTCAACTTCATGGTAAATGTATTTAAAACATAACTACTACATATAAAGCCTTGAGGCTCTGGGGGAGTGAGGCTCTGGATTAGACACAGGAATCTTTGTTTTCAGTTGGAAACCTGAGTTCCACTGTGACGGACTCACTTATCTTCTTCATTTCCTGCAGCATAATTGACCTGGGAAAGTACCATCGTGACCCAGAAGGGTTCCAGTTCACTGACTATCACTGGGGCATTCAAATATGATATTGCTCAGTGACTCCATGAAATTAAAAAAAACAAACACCCTTTGATTTAATGCAAAACCAGGTGCCAAAACCAGTTTACCAGGCTGCAGTACCAGACTCATGGGTCCAGTTGGTGCAACCTGTTCCTGCCAGGACGGCAGGCTCCTGCTTGGCTCTGCACTGCTCTCACCCCTCTTCCTGAGCTGGGAATAAATGAAGCTTCCTGGTTCTACCTGGTTATTACATAGAACCCAGACAGAAGACCGCCCCGCCCCACCAAAGGAAAGCTGCTTGAGAGCAAAATGAAGCCTATCCCAGATGGGAACTCAGAAAATGAACCAGAAAAGCAAGGAATAAAACTGGCCACGGTGGGGAGAAGTAGAGAACCCTTAGGAGGTGTGAGATCTACTCCAAGCTTTGTCCTCAGCATAACTCATTCTGCACTGCAGAGCAAGTTCAGGGCGGCAGTTTCTAGTTCAGAAAAAGGAGTTGTACTGAGTTCAAAATACGTAGCGGCCACCCATCCCTAAGCAAGCTCCTGAAATGGGACTGATACCCTAAAAGAAATGCAAATGACAACTGAACTGAAAAGAATGCTGGAGGGACTAAGGAAGGGAGGGTACATGCAAGATCACAATTCTAAAACAGGATGTCAAACCACAGAACACGCAGAGATGAAAAACAAATCTAGAATGAATCAGAGGGGAAGCTGTCAAGCTGGTAGAAAATGTACCAATGAAGGTGCAAGTGTTTCTAAAGTTTTAGTGATGGGTTCTTGTATCAGAAATGTTTATCCTTTAGCAAAGTTCCCTTAAGTAAATGTAGAAACCAGGCTTGTTACAGGCCTTGCTCTGGATTTGATCTGGAAAACAAAACACAGAGAAGAATTAAGAGTCAGAGACCAATAGAAAGGAACTTCAAGGTAGATAAAACTGTGAAGATGGAAATGATATTGAAACAGTTATTACTTAATGCTCTTGGTTGGTTGAATAGTTTATAAATGTTACAAAATTATGGCCACTTTTGAATAAAATATACATATTAAAAATGGGTTTGAAAGTTATTGGTCTCAGTTGTGAATGATGGTCAAATCACAGCAAATACTGTTGATAAACTTCTCTCTTAGAGAAAATGACAACCAAAAAATTGAACAGAATAGGAAATATATGTTAGCTGCCTGGATTTGGTTTATTTACCTACCAGTCTTCAACTGGCTGTAATATTTTAAGAACCAAGGAAAAAAGGTTCCAGTAGCCAAGCCGATGTAACAAAGTCCATGAAAGGATGATCGGATACTTTCAGAGAACAGCACTTTATTTATGATAATTTTAGCTGTTTTTCTAATAATGAGGATTATCAGGTGTTCCTGTCTATCAGTGTAGCAAACTAGAAGAGAGGAATATGACCATTACAGCCAGACACACTTACAACACTGAGAAGTCCACATGGGAAGCAAATACAACTACAGAAAATAAACGTAAGAACTTAAGAATCATGGAAATTTGGAGCCTCTTAGTTTAAGGGCAAAAGTCATAAAGAGCCCAACAAGCGCTAAGGAGAAAACTGCATGATAGCACTATATTATAACCAGGGCTCAAAAACCTGAGTTTTTCTATTCAGAGTAGAGGGGCAAGGGTAAGGAAATGCCAGTCTGAGAAATATGTTTGTTAAATAAAAAAACACTGAAACGTTATGTAGGTAGCTTCACTTGCTTAGAAAATCTATTTGCGTTCCTGAATCGAGAAGGATAAAACAACCGATGCTATATTTTGATTTTGTTTTTTAATGAAAACACATAGGACTGATAATAAACCTAGGACATAAGATTACGGAAACTTCACTGAAAGGGTAATAATGTGAGAAAATCAGGAAACCTGAAAGAATCAGAGCAGGGGGTGAAATACACGAGACCCTCACAACCAATAATAAGACAGCTGGAATTTTTTAAAAGCCTGCAACGGTACAACTTCACACTTAAATGTCAAAAGAGCCAGAGCCAGAGGAGGAAATGGAACACCCATCACTTGAGTCCGACTGTGGGGAGCCAGGCTTGCCAGGACACTACAGTCCGCGTCCAGACCAGCACTGACCACAGGGACACACACTGTCAGTGTCGTTTCCTTATTTAAGGAGTGAAGCATCACAAATTGCCACAGGAATAAGAAGTCTGAATAAATTACCACAATGAAACTGCACAAGTACAGTGTAGACACCTTCCACACACACACTGCATGACTGGGAGCAAAAAGCCATGCTTTCTGGACAACTGCTCACTGTGTAATACTAAAAGTCTCAAAAAATGGCTTCAGAAAAATTGATATTTTCCCTACCTTTTTTTCTTTGCAGATATGGCCTCACCAAACATTTTTCAAATTAAAAGAAACCACTGTTGAAGTGAGGCTTTTAAACAAATATGGATGAAATCAACACTTTGAAATTATGTAATAAATTATGTCAAATTTAAAAACGTGGGACTAGAGAAAGGAATAACTATGCATCAGAACTAAAATGCTACAGCCAATGTTCAGGCAGTAACACACGTTACGATGTTATCTGCTACTGTAATCTCTCTGAAGTGAGTTTTTTTCTTCGCTCTTCACACAAAGCTAAATGAAATGCCATCAACTCAGGTTTTGGTTTCCTGGACCATGGATGGAGTTACAGTGTGCATCGTCCACATCAAATCAGTGAGCGAGTGCCTGCAGCTGTGGTCACACCCATGCGCTAAAATCCTCACCACCCATCACACTGCACAACCCCACCCCCACAGAGGGGCACCTCTTCTGATCATTTCTAAATCAGAACCTATCTTAGAACTCAACAATGACTTAAAAATCTTTCATTTCACAAAAAAGGAAAGTGTGGCTGAAAGAAGGGAAGAGGTTAAGTGATTTGTCTGAGACAGTCACAGGCAGAACCCAGCTTCCTGCGGCCTAAGACAGTCCACCTAGGACGACACTGAGAGTTTATCATTCACATCCAGTGACAACAGCTGCTCTACAAGGAAAGATTTCTTTCAGTAAATTAAAAAACTTTTGGGGGACTTCCCTGGTGGTCCAGTGGTTAAGACTCCGAGCTTCCCCTGCAAGGGGCACAGGTCCGATCCCTGGTCGGGGAGCTAAGATCCCACATGCTTGGCGGTGTGGCCAAATAAATAAATAAATAAACTTTCACTGCGGATTGTTCAGATGGAGGGTAAATGATTATTTTCCTCACTACCTGGATTTCTGCCTCCTTCTCCTATCTTTTCTACTTATTCCCAATCTACATTTCCTCTATTCTCCCACTCCATCTTCTCTGCTACCTTTGTGACAATATATCCTGAATTATCTTCCTTGCATACTAATGCCCCCTTCTCCCCAGACAAGGCTAACAAACAAGCAAAGCTCATTTTAAAAGAGAGAAAAGGAAGGCACAACTCACTGAGCAGCTGACAGGGTCACCTGGCAAGGGGGTGGCTTAACTAGAAATAGAAAGGAGATACTCCTGGCACCCATTATACTAAAGCAGACTAAAGAGGTTTGTCCTGGCTTCGGCAAACACTTCAGATGCAATCATGTGTGGAGGCAGGTACTAAAGGAAAAGGAGAAGATTCTATTTGCAAAAGTGAAATCTTAAAAGGCTGCCATAAGTCACAGGGCACTTTTAACTTCATTAGTTTGCTCAGCACCCTTCCTGCTGTATCTATTTTTTTTTTCCTATAGGGTCTAATGAGAAGGAGGGATATTTAAGGGGTTGGGTATGAAGTGACCATTTAGCCGCTCCTGAAAAGGACTCAGGGGCCAACAAGGATTGTTTTCTGTCCTGCAGCAGGTCAGGGGTGGAGAGAACCCCTGCTCAGAAGCCCTACAGGAGAACGACAAAGAACGTTCTATCCTGACAGAAAGAAGAGGGGCTAACATGACAGGCCAGACAACCATACCTGCCGGGAGAGGGAAGGCAAGCCCCAGTCTCCCTGCACATGTCCCTGAAGCTAATCAGCTCTCGCCTCCCTTCAGCTCTGCCATGAGCCCTCCCTCAAACCAAGCCCAGTCTACCTTCTGGGGTGCTGGCTCCAAATGAGAACCACCATTAACAGTTTAGAGTAGTGGCAATTCCAGCTCCCACTGCTATTCAGGGGGTTCTAGGAGTCAGGGAATTCCCAACCATGACAAGACTAAAGCAAAGACGTGATTTTCCTGGCATACAGAGGTGGAAACACATCCAATCTCCCATACAGGAACCATCGAATGGTGACTAGATAACATAAGTATCATCATACTTATACTTTACATATATTAATGTAACAAATAAGGTTTTGTGCCTGGAAAGTATGCTATACTGTTCCATGGGAAAACATCTGGGGAGCTGAGGAATTCAAGTTAAAGGGTTTCTTTCCTATGCAAGACTGCCACCTAGTGGTTAAAGAGGACACCTACACCCACGACTGACCAAGTACAGCACTGGGATGTGATGGAGGAAGACAAGCTTTCTAACACCACCTTTGCAATGACCATGGAACGCTAAGTTAACACTCCATGAAACAGAGAAACGGTGTGGAATAATAGAAGAGTCAATAAGGGAGTGAGATCTCTCATAGTGGAGATCTCAATACAGAGCATAACTCTAAACTGGCACATTTTAGGGGCTGTTCAACACCAATACTAAGCTCTGAAAAACAGGAAAATGTAACTTAGAATGTTGAGTGATAAATTAAAATTTTCTGATCTAGCCACATAAAGTCCCTTTTCTCCTCTAAACAGCAAGTTAACTTCCACACTCAGCTTTGCAAAAGGACTTGTACATAGTCTAAAGCTGAATCTGGGGCCCACCTTAATGCAAAGGAGTCTGTACCCGCATCCCAACAAGACCTCCGATGACTCACAACAAGAGCTGAAACATCAGCACTGCTTTAGGTCAATCCAGTCAGCTTCAGTACATAAAACAAGCGATGCTGGTGAAGAGCTAGAAATGCCTTAAGAAACCCAGCGTGAACACAGAGATTTCAAAGAAATAAAGAAATGCTTAATTTTACCTTTTGTGAATTTCATATAATGAACACGGTTTTTGGAGATTTTGGACTTCTCTTCAAGGCTGAAAGATTTCTTTTCCTTATTGTCTGAGGAGTCTTTAAAAAAAGGATGAAAAGCATTACATTAAACTTTCTGCATTCCATTCTCATTCTCTTACAGTGACGTGGTCTTATTCAAATAAAATCTTTACAAGCCCTATCATTTATTACTGAACTCTAATCAAATGATTAGAAATAGTCTTAAACTGTGTACTATGGATCAGGCAAGGCTATTTCCAGACGTTTTATAACATCCTGGAGGAAGAGAAATAAAAACTTGTTTTCACACAAAAACCTCCACATGAATGTTCATGATAGACTTATCTGTGATAGCAAAATACTGGAAATAACCCAAAATTCCTTCAATGGCTGATGGCTGAGCAAATTCTGGTACTCCCTTATACTGGAACACTACCCCACGATAAAGAGGAAGGAGCTACTGATACTGTGCAACAAGCTGGATGGACTTCAAGAGCGTTATGCTTAAGTGAAAAAGATCAACCTACATACTATATGATTCACTTAGACTATAACAGTCTTGAAATGATAAAACTACAGAGATGGAGAACAGAAAAAAGGTTTCTAGGGGATAAAGATGAAAGTGGGGTTTGGAGGTTGCGAGGGGTGGAAGGTGGGTGTGAATACAAAAAGGCAGTATGAGGCACCTCTTTTGTGGTGATGAAGCAATTCTGTATCTTGACTGTGGTGGTGGCTACATGAATCTATACACGTGATAAAACTGCACAGAATTATACACACACACACTCAAATTAAGGCTAAAAAACAAGGTGAAAACTAAATAAGGTCTGTGGTCTAGTTAACAGTCAACACCAGTGTCAATTTCCTAGTTTTGAGATTATGCTACGGCTATATTAGATGTCACCATTGGAGAAACTGGGTGAATGGTATTCAGGGCTCTTTCTACTACTGTTTTTGCAATTTCCTGTGAGTCTATAATTGTTTCAAAATAAAAAGTTCTTTTAAAAAGTGAATAAAGGTAAACCAGATTAATGATCTTCAAAAAACAGATTAGAGGGACTTCCTTGGCAGTCCAGTGGTTACGACTTCACCTTCCAATGCAGGGGGTGTGGGTTCGATCCCTGCTTGGGGAGCTAAGATCCCACATGCCTCACAGCCAAAAAAACCAAAACATAAAACAGAAGCAATATTGTAACAAATTCAATAAAGACTTTAAAAATGGTCCACATTAAAAAAAAAAAATCTACAAAAAACCCCCCAAAAACAACAGATCAGAGATGATAATCAGGCACAGTGTGAAAGAGCAGAGCTGGCACTGAGCGACTACCTCAAACACACATTTCACTGGAGGCTCACCTTTCAGGGCAACAACAACAACAAAAACAAATCATTGAGGAACAAACTCATGTGGTTATGCCTTTGACAAAAGAGGAAAACGTGAGCCAGAAAGTAGTCACTTGCCTGAAATATCAACGCAAGATATCTGTAGTGAGAGTCAATGACAGGATTCTCAGTAGCTGCCTGTATTCCCTCATCTTTATTCGTCAAGTTCAGGTAGCAGAAAGAGAACATCATAGGTAGAAAAGGGACTGAATTTTCCTCAAGTTATGTCATAAGGAAATATAAATACTGAAGCAAAATAAGCACGTGCCCATTAAACACACTAACTGTAATCCCTCCCAAGAACTTAGTCATTTCAAAAGCAAAGTGTAAATTACATAGTAAGGCTCTGAACAGTGTAAAGGTAGATGCTTCAGACAATGCCCAGCACAGCTTAATCACATCAACAACCGGAAACATTCTCCTCCATGGTCACTTCCCGAGAACAGCTTGGGACTTTTTTCAAAGAATCCTACCAGTAAATTTTTTTTGCTCTTTTTGCAGGCAAAATCTTCATATAGCACATAACATTCTCAATTTTGATGTTCCAAACACAAATCACCAAGCACAGTATCAGCTTGAAGTAGCTTTTATCAATTGAGGGCTTATTAAGCACTAGGCGCCAGGCTAAGCTTTCTATGCATTCCTGTATTTCATCTCATGACCACCCTGGAAGGTAGCTGTTATGATTATTAAACCAAATTCACAGGACACTGAAGCAAGAGAGGTAAAATAGGCCCATCGAGGAGGTGACTATGATGGAACTGGAACCCAGGCAGATTTGCGTGAGAGCACACCTCCTTAACCTCTGCACTGTGTCCCCACGGAGCTGCAATCACACTTCAGGGGATGTGAGAACCTCCTGGGAGCTTCGCCACCTTCTGAGCGCACAGCCTTCCCAGAGCAAACCCAAGCCCAGACAAGTCTTAGGGAAACAGTTTCTGCCTGACTGTCCACATGCATACTTTCCTAAAGCTGCTCTGTTCTGTGTGGATGCATCAATCTGGACCTCCTTCTTCGCTTCTCCCCAAGTCCTCCTCCCACTTTACACAAGAGGAGCACAGTTCTCCTCTCACCAGGATCAATAAGGAATAAGCTGCAGCACTGGTATCAGGGAGGCATCCTTTAATCAAAGCCAAGAACCCAGCACTTCCAAAAGAGTTTTACTGTTCTGATAATTATTTATCAAAATTCATATTTCCTGGTTTTGTTAATTATAATCTACTAATTTATAATGACAACTTAATCCAAAGGAAAACTATTTACACTTAGGCCGTGGGGCTACTACAAGCAAACCAAAAAATTGTATGTATTTGTTTTGTAGCTGAGAAATATGACAGGGTAATGAATTTTCAAGCAAAAAGATACGTTAACATATTATAGGATATATACAATGGAGATATTTCCGAGGAAAAGAAACTAGGAAATATAATATTTTTGAATATGAAAGGACTTATTTTCCCATTTCTATGTAGATGACCATGGGTATCACATTGCTCTGGTATTTAACATCCACTGGATACATTTGGGACTGATGGAATGCTTTTGTTTTAACATGCCAATATTTCCCAATAGGCCAGATACTATATTCTTTGTAACTATTTAAAGCTGTGATTAAAAACATTATAGATGTTGATCTAAAACTGTGCGATAGGGTATATTGTTTTTCGAAATTCCCTTAGGGGCTCTGAAAACAAAAAAAATTGGAGATCCTGTTCTAAACCACACCTTTGTGGATGACAGGTTATCAGCAGCCCAGTTTATTTCCAAAAATATCTAAAATCACAAGGGACAAAATAACCTGACAGAAGTAAAAAGCATTTCTTAAAACCATGATATAAGTCCACCAAAAAGCTGAATTGAGTCTGGGAGTAACTAACTGAGACAGGATAATTTTTAAAAATGAAATTTTAAATATAGAGATTTTTGTATCCCACAAGGGAATTAAGGGCTTTCTAGAATCTTTGCAAGATTCTATGAAGAAAATAGTATGGAATTTCTGTTTCACTGAAAGGCAAACTATATTAACACGGTAAGCAATCTTAAGGAACTAAAAATATTATTATAGCAGAAGAATTTGTTACTAGGTTATTGTGTCATCTACTTGTCAGCTTTAATTCAAGTAATATGACCAAAAATACATTTGGATGCAGGTACTGTATTTACCAAAGATGACCTGGCAGAAAAATAATCTCAGCTCTGCACGTCCATTCCCTGGCCAGGTTTTCCCTTAAAGGCCTGGTTAAAGTATACTGAGCTAGACAGTAGGCAGAGCTAACAGCACGGTCCTATGGCAGGGATGCAGCACCCTCTAGTGGTCTTGAGGTGGAAGTTAACCTATAGATTAGTAACCCTCTGTTAATGTTTTACCACACTTCTCTGTCTTATGCAGAGAATGAAAGACTCAGCCTGCACAGATGAACCTGTGGACGGGGCTGCACACAGACAGGCACCACCACCTGAAGTCTGTTATGCACTTACCACCTTCCTGACAATAACACAGGCTTCCCCGAGTCACTTTCAACACCCCTGATCATGCTTTCGGGAATCCATCAGGAAGGCCCTGCTACAGTGACTGTGCTCAACCTGGGCAATCAGAACAAAGGGACCTGCCCCAAACCAGAGTTTTCATGGCTGCTACAGTGGCATTTCTCAGTTAGAAAACAGTAATCACGATACCATCAAACTGGAAAAAAGTAACTTTCCAGCTAACTGTCAAATCTCAAAAGCAAACTGCTCAAAAATTTGTTTTCTCTTTTCCATAGCTCTAAAAATGAACCTCATAGCTCCTTCCTTTACAGAATTCCAGAGCTGATATTTTCTAGGTCTCCCTATCACCTGAAAAGTTACAAAGTATTCTCTAACTCAGTATACATCAAACGAGAAAGTTATGATACCAAACAAGGTGAGAATTTTCCCTGTTCAAGAATGAACCTGTGGGGACTTACCTGGTGGCACAGTGGTTAAGAATCTGCCTGTTAATGCAGGGGACACAGGTTCAATCCCCAGTCCAGGAAGATCCCACATGCCGGGGAGCAACTAAGCCCATGCGCCACAACTACTGAACCTGTGCTCTAAGCCCACAAGTCACAACTACTAAGCCTGTGTGCCACAACTACTGAAGCCCATGTGCTCTTGAACCCTCATGCTACAACTACTGAGCCCACACGCCACAACTACTGAAGCCTGAGCACAGAGAAGCCACCACATCACAATGAAGAGTAGCCCCCACTCGTCACAACAAGAGAAAGCCCTGTGCAACAATGAAGACCCAACGCAGCCATAAATAAATAAACGAACGAATGAACGAACCTGTGGATGCCGCTAAGTAAAATAACCCAGACTCAAAAGTTTCTGCCTTCATGACTGTGGTCATGGTAAAGGCCACCTCAAGTCTGACACCTTAATCACGTCACTGACTCTGTTTAGGAAAAGTGATGGCCATTTATACAACACCAGATATTCACTAAGGTAGACATTAATTCCTGATACTCAAATGACTGGCATCTGCTGCTCTTTAGTTAACCTTCACTACAGGTTTAACATGACATAAATTACACTTGCCATGTCTTACCTCAAGTCCACCAGAAAGGAGCCCATGCAATTTTCAGAAATCTTTTGTCACAAATATCATCATACGTAGGAGTACCTGAAGTCGGTACAATCAGTTACACAGCAAACCCCCTGTAATCACCTCCAGGATTAGACAACAGAACACTACCTCATCTAGAAGCATCTGGCACAGTTGTGCTCCTTCCTTCTCTAACAGGGCTTCTCAACCTCTGAACTGTTGCCTTTTGGGCTGAATAATTATCTGTTAGGGGCAAGGAGGAGAGGCACAGCTGTGCTATGCATTGTAGGATGTTTAGCTACATCTCTGGCCTGTACCACTAGATGGCAATCACATCCCTGACTTGTGATCACCAAAAATGTCCACAGATATCGTGAAATACCCTGAGGGTGGGGGGGCGGCAAAATCACCCCCCGTTGAAAACCATTGTCCTAACAGTAACCATTACCCTAATTTTGGGGATAACCACCCTTCCCCTTGCTTTTTGTTCTGGTTTTAACCATTTTGGAGGCAGAGGGGGTAATAGCCATAGAAAGTGCATAAAGCACAATGTACACCAATACCTGTGTAACTTACCAACCAGGTCAAGAAACAGAGCATGAATATCAGCCCAGAAGTTCCCCATGAGCCCCTTCTCGATCCCAAACCCCTCCCCCTCCCCATCACTATTATGACTTTCATAATAGAGTACTCACTTCCTTGGGGTTTAAAGTAATTTTACCCCAAGTCTGACACCTAAATATCAGCCTTTTGCCTGCCATTTGAAGTTCTATGTAAGTGGAATCATAATGCCTGTTATGTGTCCCACTTCTTTCAGTCTACACTGAGGTAATGAGATTCTTCTACACCAGAAGCAAACTATAGTCTATGGGCCAAATGCAGCCCACCACCTGCTTTTGTAAATAAAGTTCTATGGGAAAATGGCTACATCCATTTGTTTATATATCGTCTCTTGTTGCTGTCACACTCCAACAGCTGAGTTGAGTAGTTGTGACAGAGACACTACAGTCGGTCTGCAAAATATTTCTACCTGGCCCTTTGCGGAGAGTCTGCAGACCCCTGCCCTATACTCTCACGTGTAACTGTACTTTACTCTTCATTTCCTTGCATTTACAATCATGGCCGTCTACTTTCCCATTCTACTGCTGGCAGACATCTGGGTTATCGCCAGCTTGGGGATACTGCAGATAGTGTTTTAAGTATTCTTTCCCTCTGACTGAAGTATTTACATCCTTGAAAATTTCCTTTATTTGGGGCCTACTGGTGGTAAACTTTTTGTCTGAAGATTTATTCTTGAAAGGTGTATTTGCTGAATATAAAAGTCTAGGTTCTCAGTTATATTTCCCCCAATATATTACTCCAATGTCTTTAGCTCCCATTGTTAAGAACTCTGCTTTCATTTATTACTGTTGCTTCTTTGAAGATAATAAGTATACTGTCTCCGGCTGCATTAAGAATCTTCTCTCTCGCGCGTGTGTGTGTGCGCACTGTTCTACTATGATGCTATGTTGTCACATCTGTTATTACATTTCCAAGTGAAGACTTTTAATGTAATCTGCATGGATTCTCTCAGTCTTCTGAATCTGTGGATTTGCTTCATCACCAGTTCTAGGCAGTCTTCAGCCCTTATCTCCTTAAATATTGCCTGTTCCATTCTCTCTTCTTGTGCTGCTGAACTTTTATTAGATATTAGATTTTCTCACTTTATCCTCCATCTAAACTTCTATTACATATTTTGTCTTTTCCTTTTTCACACCTGCATTACATATACTATCTTCTTCTAATCTACTTTCTATACTTTCTTTAGCTGTTATTAAATCCAATAGCACATTCAGTATCCAAACCTGTGTATGTTGAAGCCAACTAAAGTCACCAATAATGCAAACTTATAAATACCTGATGGGAAAGAAAAACCTTAGGAAACAAAGAGATTTAGGTAAATTTTCAAATAAATCCCTCGAATCTTTGCTACTCTCAACTATTCAGGAACTGCAAAAATTGGGGGATCCAGTTATTTCGGTATTCATATCTTTCTCTTGTATCCTTAGTCTTCAAATGATACCATCAAGAAAGTGAAAAGACAACCCATAGAACTGGAGAAAATAAAAGACTTGTACTTGGACTATATTAAAAATTCTTACAAGTCAACAATAAAGACACATAACACAATTAAAAAATGGACAAAAAACCTGAACAGATATTCTTCCAAAGAAGACACATAAATGGAAAATAACCATGTGAAAAGATGCTCAACATGATTAGCCACTATGGAAACACAAATCTAAACCACAATTAGATACCACTCACACCCACTAGCATGACTATAATCAAAAAGAAGATAACAGAAAGTGTTGGCTGAGATGCAGAGACATTAAAACCCACATACGCTGCTGGTATCACCCAGCAATTCCATTCTAAGTATATACCCAAGAGAAATTAAAATATATGTCCACACAAAACCCTGTATGTTAATGTTCAAAGCTTCAGTATTCAAAACAGACAAAAAGTGGAAACAACCCCACGTCCATCAAATGATGAATAAACTGTAGAATATCCATAGAGTGGAAAATTATTTGGCAATAAAAAGGAATGAAGGACTGATACATGCTACAGCAAGGATGAACTTTGAAAACATTATGCTAAGTGAAAGAAGCCAGTCACAAAAGACCACAGGTTGCGTGATTCCATCTACATGAAATATCCAGAACAGGCAAATCTTTAGAGACAGAAAGCAAATCAGTGGTTGCCTAGGGTGGATGGGGGAAGTGGGGAATGAATGCTACCGGGTACAGAGTTTCTTTTGCGGGTGATGAAATGTTTTAAAATTGGTTCTGGTGACAACTCTAAATAAACTAAAAGCCACTGAATTGTACACTATAAATGGGTGAACTGTATGGTATGTGAATTGCAGGTCAACAAAGCTGTTAAAAAAATCCAGCAACTTCCTCCCCCAACACCCCTCCACCCCCAACCCTGACTCTTAGCTGGTTCTTCTGGGTTTTTCTTACTCCATATTTCCAAATAATATCTTTACGTTGCTATTTCTTACCAATTTTCAACTGACTTCTAAAAACAGAACTGAGGAACAGGATGCAGTTTTAAATTGGCAACTGAGTGTGGACCTTGTTGAGAAGGTGCACAGACGCTATCTGGGGGAAGAATATTCTAGAGAGAGGGAGGAGCTAGTGCAAAACCCGAAGGCAGGAGCATGCTTGGTGTATTCACGAACCCGCACAGGAGCCAGTGCGGTCAGGATGGAACTGGAAAGAAGGGGAGGGGTAGGAGACCAAGTCAGAAAGGGAGAGGGTGCACGTGGTGTAAGGCTGCGAGTCCACTGCAGGGGCTTCGGCTTTTATCCTGAACGAAAAAGAGGAACCAACGATGGTCCTGAGCAGGAGCAGTGCAAACAGACCTAACACTTTAGCAGAGTCACTCTGGCTATTAGGCTGAGAACACACTGAAGGAGCCCCCAGGTGGACAGAGGAAGAGCAATGTAGAGCAGTGGCTCCCTGTCAGGGCGCTGTGCCCAGGGGGCATCTGGCACTATCTGGAGAGATTTTTGGTTGCCACAACTAGGGGGAGGGGGTGCAGTGGCATCTAGCGGGTCGAGGTCAGGGGTGCTGCTAATCATCCTAAAATGCACAGGACATGTCTCACAGCAAAGAACTGTCCAGCCCGAAACATCAGCAGCGCCATGGCTGCGAAAGGCTTTAGAGGCTCTTACAATAATCCACGCAAGAAACAGCAGCTGCTCAGACCACACTGGCTACAGTGCAGGTGACATGAAGCAGTCAGGGTCTGAATATACTTTACAGAGAGAACAAACAACATTTCCTAGTGGACACAGTTCTTTGGCTGGAACAACTGGAAGGATGACGTTGACATCGATTGAAATGGGAAAACAGGTAGTAGGGTATGGGGGTCAAACAGTTTGCAGGGTGGGGGTGGGGATGGGGGTGGGGAAAGTGCAGAACTGGAGTCTGGACCTGTTAGGGTCCAGAAGTTGATGACACCCTGAATGAAGATATTGAGCAGGGGGTTCAGGAGAGAGGGTAAAGCAGTAGAGAGAAGTGTGGCAGTGATCACCACACATCCCCCCAGGAGACCGGATGGTATAGTAAGAGAGTCAGTGCAGATGAAAGATGAGAGAGGGCCAAGGCCTGAAATGCAGGACCCCAGACACTGTAAGGCTTAGATAAGAGAATCGCAACAGAGAAACATAAACTGAATAAAAGATTTATCTTGTCATTCTCAAACTCTTAATGGGGCAAAAAGCATTGCTGATGACTAAGGTTAATTCAATGAGAGTACCCCTAAAATATAATGACTATTGTGATAGTCAGAATATCTATTCTGAAATGACTATCTGTGAATAGATAATGGCTACAGAAATGACTATTCATGACAGCTGCAATCAATTAACTTTCAGCTATTGGATGCTTACAGCAAAAAGACTTGATGAAAATATCTTAGATTGAGATTATGTCTTCTCTAAATCTAATGGATAAAAAGCAAAGGTTTCCCTACCTGCTGTTTCCTGCCCATGGCAAGTGTTCAGTTCAGCCAGAAGCTGGTTAAAATCATCTTGATGAGCAATCCAGTTGTCCTGAAAATACCAAAAAACCAATTAGAGGCAAGCCTGTCATTACCTAGGCTAAGATATATATTGAAATCAAGGATATCTGGTCGCTAATGTGAAGTTTTAAATGTTTCACCAAAATATTATTTTATAAATTTGAATGAAGAAGAAATAGTATAAATTTAAAATGTAATTTATCTACATTAGTACTAAAAACAAGGATCTTGGAAGCTTAATCCCTGATTTCAACTGTAGATAACGTATTAACTTATAGTCAAATAATCAACAGGCAACATGTGTGCTAAATGTTAAAATAAAGCAAAATAAAAAAATTTTTTCTCACTAAAGGAAAATTATGTAGGTCAAAGGAAAAAAGCAGTGATAGATTTGAGGGCTCTCTTTGCTTGTTTGAGCTCAAAATATTTTGCCCAATTCTATTTGCTTGCATCCACCCCAATTTTAGAAAACATCACTGGGGAAGGGAGGAGGAGGGAATCCAAGTTCCCTGAATCAATCAGCACCCACTTATAAGTTAATAAGTTCACCATAACAAAGAGAATCTGGCTTTAAAAGAGACTGAACATCTTCAAAGCAGTATATACCTGTGGGAAGTAGGGTTTCACTTTAGGAATTTGCCTCATGCGCACTTTTTAAAGAATGCTTAAGGTTAAGGCATATTGAATAGGTTTACTGGGCAATGCTTGTCCTAAAAAATTACCTATATTTGTATACCCACCTCTCAAAAACTACCTTCAAAATCACCTCTTTTTTAAAATTGTCCAAGGTGTGTTTATTAATTGATGAAAATACAGAAGATATCACTAAACATTCCTTCTAGTAAGTGTGTGACATTCCAAACATTTTGAAGTATTGGTCTTGGATTTTGTCATCAGAAATAGTTACAGCATTCCCCACCCCCCCCTTTCCAGTTTTACTGAAATATAATTGACATATAACATTGTATTAGTTTTAGATGTACAACACAACGTGTATATGTTAAAACCCTTCTTCAGTGGTTTAAGATTTTAGCTGTTATCCCAAACAATTTTAGCTACTCCAGTCCACTACTCAGAACTACTGAACTAAGCAAAGTAACCCAGTTTATCTAAAGTAATTCCCCAGATTTCCTACCAGATTCTGTTGGCTGCAAAAACGTAAGAACAAAGCTTTCAGCTTAGATCCTTTCTAAAATGAGCAATGATACTGAAGATGAAAGGCAGGGTAAGCCATGACCTTTAATTACAGGGTCGTGTTTTCAAACTGTCAGTGTTTAAGAGGAAATGTGAATAAATTCAACTGCTACACACCAACAGTCAGAAACAGACAACGGGACAGGAAAAGCATATCACTTTCTTGCGGTATTTCTGAAACAAAATGCCACCAATGTTAACAATATAAGCTAATATTACAACACGGGTAAAGATGAAAATTCCTCTCTGTCCTGAAATGAATATTTCTCTAAAAAGAATACTTTATGCAAAGTTTGGCAATAAAGCTACTTTGGCTCTCTTATGCATAAGTAAAGAATCCTATAGGGCAATGAGGCAAAACAACAGCACACTACATGGTGCCCAGCAGCTTAGTTACGGGCTCCTTACTTACTCAAAACATGGATGATACACGCTTGAATGGCTTAAAACTGATCAGTCAATTTGATTGGGTTAAATTTTTTACACTGACAAAAATATCAATTATGCAAGGAAAACCCCCAGCAGACACGCTGTTGCTCACTTCGTTATTGATCGTAGCTCCTAGTCCCAGGTGGTTATTTTTAACTTGAACTTTAATATGATCTGTGGCTCCTTGCTCCTGAGCCCCTAAACCCTGTGGAGATTAACACAGAGAGTTAGCATTTTTATCAGGTACAAAAAGAGATGATCTCTCTCTTCCTTCATTAACTGTTTGATTAATCATTAAACATCTTGGAGGCACTATCTTTGCCCTCAAAGAGGGCATAGCTAATGGATTCTTACAAGACATGTCTGTAATACCAAGGATGCACTTACAATAATGAATGCCAATTCTTCAACCCGAGACCCACTTCAAGGATTATGGACACACTAAGGAGAACACGCCTTTCTCTGATGCTCAAAAGCAGAGTGCCACTATCAAACTAACAGAAGCCCACCAGAGGCATCACAAGTCTATGGCACTTTCCATTAAATAATTTTACAAAATAACACTGAGGAAAGAGACTCCAAGTCCCTGCATCATTAACACTCATCTGTAAGGAGTCCCAGAGCACCTGGTGTACTAAAAGGCACCCAAGGTGGCTCCAGCAGAGTGGATGGAGAAAAAATACGATGATTTAAAAGGCCAGACCTTAAGTGAAGTTATAGGAAGAGTCTGGATATTATTTTTTAAAACAATGAGAAACCACCAAACTTTTAAGCAAAGGAATGACATGGTCTAATTTATTTTAAAAGCTCATTATGGCTGCTGTATGGCAAATGGTCCAGAGGAGGAAAAGAAGGGAGTCAGGGAGGCAGCTGAGAGGCTACTGAGTTGATCAGGGCAAGAAATGGTGGTGGCTGGTCCAGAATGGGGCCCCGGATAGAGAAGAATGATGACTGGGGACTCAGGAAGTGAGAGAGGTCGAGGAATCAAGCACGACTCCCCAGGTTTCTGCCTTAAGTAAGCTGATAGGGTGCCATTTTCAAAAACAGGGGAAACGAGAAGAAAAAGATTTGGGGGGATCAATAGTTTTATAATAAAAATGATCAACTTGAGATGCTAACTCAAGTAGAAATGCCAAGCATGCTGATGAATTTATAACTTCGGAGCTCAGAGGACAGACCTGGATCTGAACTGGATACAGAAAAGTGACAGTTCTCAGAATTTAGATAATTCAAAGCATGGTAGGGAATGAATGAGCTCACTGGAGCAGAGGACAGAAAAGGGCCCAGGGCCGAACCCCAAGGAATTCCAAAGCTCAAAGGTCTAGAGGAGGAAGAGCCAGCAACAAACGTAGTAGAGGCTGGTAAGGCAGAAGGAAAAATCAAGAGAGGGCAATATTGTGGGAGCCAAGACAGTGGCATTTCAAGGAGCAGTGGTCAATTACATCCAATGCTGCTAAGGGATACAGTAATGTGAGAACAAGAAAGGGTCCACTGGATATGGCAAAGATCTTTAAAGACCATGACAAGAACCATTTAAGTGTAGAGATATCAGCAGAAGTCCTATTTGAGTCAGGAATAAATAGAATGTGAGGAAAAGGAGAAAATGTGTAGTCTAGCTATAAGGGTGAATAAAATCTTACTCCAAGCAATATAAAACTCTGATGGTTAAGTATGATTCCAAATGCAACTAATTAAAAGGCACCATCTATGAAAATCACAGCACATTAAACAATAAACAGAGATAGCTGACATTTATGTTCAATTTTAACTTTATCATCACAAGGTCATTACAATTTAGTTATTTCTCCAAAATCACTTATCAATCCAAAATAAATTTCTCCCAGATCTCCTAAGGAAGATGTATTCCCCTGATCTTTAATCTCTCTGCATGGCTCCAATTTCTTTGCTCTTCTCCAAGATACCTTTCCTTTAGACCACCCCATCTTCTCTAGCATCCTCTGGCCAAACTTGGAATCATCATTACTCCATGCAGTGTTTCTTGGATCCACAGCCCACTTCTGCTTCCGCCGACCTGTAAATCACAAAGTACCTCATCAGCAACTCATCTTTCGAACCTGGAGAACACCTCACAAATACACACATACCTAACACATACACACAATACTTGGGTAAATACAACATACCTTATGTCTTATTAGATACAGATACCAGATCCAGCATTCAATGGGATAGTTATCAGCTTGGCTCATTTATCCTGGTTTCCCCAATAACTGTATATTCTGAACATACAAATTGACCTTATAAGATTAAAATAAAAATGTTCCACCCAAATGTGACAAACTGAAATACGTGATGTACCATCAGCTGGGCCTTCCAATTCAGCGATCGGCAGCAACCTAAGGCACCTGTGACACCAGTGTCACCATCACCAGCAGCAGTCATTACAGACACTCATTAAGTGCCAAATGCCATCCTATATTCTCAGGTTCAATTTTCACAGTAACCCAATGAGGAGAGATAGTCTTATCTCCACTTTTCAAATAAGAAAATCTGAGGCCTACAGAAAGAATGTGCCTAATGCCCCAAGCAAAAACCAGAGCCTTTATACAAACCAAGGTCCTGCTGACTCCAAAGCTTATATTCTTAACCCACAGCATACAAATCATGATCTTGGGGAGAGTCACCCTCCATTCACCCTACAGATACTAATCATCCCTTCTCAAAGAAACGCCCTAAAGCCATATGACTCCTTCTCTGAACTCACACAATAAATTACCTGCTGCTTTTTTTGACATCTAATTAGCATTCTTCTGTATTATGGCTGTTTATATCCATCTCTTACGTTTGCTATTACACCATAATCTCCTTAAGGCTGACATCCATGTCTTATTCTCTCTTATGCTTCACTGCAAGAAGTGAAAAACACTCTGCCCATAGCAGGCATTCAGGAAAAGCGTGAATGAATGTACGAATGATTGAGAAAGAAAAAAGGAGGGAAGGCTAAGAAAGGAGACAAGAAAAGAGGAGAGAAAAAAAAAAGATAACTGAATTGAGGTAACTGCTTTGAGTCCCTACAAGTTTTTTTTTTAATGCATATAAATAACTGACCATTAGAAACTCAAGTTTATTGCTATAGTTTTAAGGAAAATTATGGTAGAGAGAAAGAACTCCAAAAGTTTATTAAACAAGCACATGAAATCCAAAAGTAAACTGTGGCCAAGTGGGGAATCTGGAGGTCAAGGGTCACCATCATTCACCTACTGCACCAATGGAAGCAGAGTATCTCACTGTCAACAGCAGCTCATGCCTGAGCAGTCTCCTAACAAATAAAAAGTTAACACACAACCTCCAGTCAGAGAAGCTCAGTGTACTGCATGTAAAACCAACAAAGAGATCCCTAACTATCCACACCCTAGCAAAAATCAGTAAACCTCTACAAGTACACAGGCAGAAAAAGACTACTTACAAAGAAAAACGAGCTAGGCTCAAATTTATAGTGCTTTGCAGGAAGAAGTGACCTCAAAATGCTACATGTGACTAAGGTACCACTTTACTTATCTTAGTAAATACTCAGCTAATGAACAGCATACGAGATGTGCCTTGTTAACCAGGGCTCTCTCTGTAAGGCTGCTTCCTGGTGTGTGTCACAGTTCATGTCTCTACAGTAGTGTCTGCCAGGGATCTCTGACTGGGACTTGTATGGAGGAGACATTTTTGAGAGTGACTGCGCCCACCCTCTGCAATAAAGACGGCATAGAGTTTGTTACAAACGTGCATACACTGGGCTATAATGCTGACACAAGAGACTGGAGAGCCAGTGAGGTCAGCTCCTCTTCCCCAGGAAAATGGCAGGTAGCCTCAACCAACGGAGTGGGCAGAGTTCCCAAACGAGGATGTTAAGTGCCGGGAGGAGCTCAGGGTAGAGTGCCCTGAGTCTGCACAGTCACTCTTCGGCATGACCCCATGACCGGGGTAACCATCCTCTGGTAGGGACTCCTCCTACACGGAGATCTAACACGATACTGCCAGGGTAACCCTAATAAA
This sequence comes from Hippopotamus amphibius kiboko, assembly GCF_030028045.1. Lineage (NCBI taxonomy): Eukaryota > Metazoa > Chordata > Mammalia > Artiodactyla > Hippopotamidae > Hippopotamus > Hippopotamus amphibius. The sequence continues at coordinate 53,107,698 of NC_080187.1, read as the reverse complement.
CAACCCTGCACACAACAGCTGCCAGGCTTAATCACTCCACACCTAATACTGTAAGGTTTATGCCATTTACTTTGAAAAGTGTGATGAGTCCCAAGAGCCAGGGGCAGAAGTTTTGTCTTTTATTTTTCTTTCCCCAAAGACACTTTCAGATATTCAAGCACAAAATCTTAATGCAATGACCATTAAAATCCATTAACAATCGTGTTGTCATTTGATTAGAAAATGTAATAATTTTAAGTGTCAAAAACTGGTCTTGAAAAGGAAAGAGTCTATGAAAAAAAGTAGTATCTTGATAAAATATGGGTCTAAGACTCTGAATTAAATAAGGACTGAGAAGTGAGAGTGAGAAATGAAATTCTTCTGTTTATGTAAGCCAGCTTTCTTACTTTACATAGGAGAGAACCAATAAAATATTTGATAACTAAAGAAATGTAGGATAAAAAATGTTTTTGAGAAACACAAAGAAAACTACTAGATTTTTAAAATGGGATAAGCACCTGTGCAGAAGATGAAAGAAAACAAAAATAGTCCACATGGCAAGGGAAAACAAAGGAAATTAGCATACTTATTGAAGTGAAAATGTTCACTAAGGTTAATTGGGGGGAAAAGTAGGTTACAAAACTGTACCTACAGAATTATCCCCATTTTATAAACTATCAGAGAAAATAACTGCTAGGTAGTGAAATGGCAGACTGGGACTTTTCTATATTTCTATTTTCTCATTTTTAAAATAAGAACACCAGACCCAAGTATCTAATAACAAGGGATGCCATAGACATTAACTGAGTAAATTATTTTAAAAGACAACACAAAATACTATATATTATTATGTCTAAGATTTGAAAATTTGGAGTCCTGGTGGGGAGAGAGCAGGAAATATTCTCATGAAATCATGCAATTTGATTGTGGAAGTGATGATTCCACAGACAGCACTTCACAAAGTATGTACATCACTTCATACTTTGAACTATGTTCACGTTCACCATCTCATTGATTTTTTTTTAATTAAATTTATTTATTTATTTTATTGGCTGTGTTGGGTCTTTTTTTGCTGTGCGCAGGCTTTCTTTAGTTGCGGTGAGTGGGGGCTATTCTTCGTTGTGGTGCTCGGGCTCCTCATTGCCTTGGTTTCTCTTGTTGTGGAACGCAGGCTCTGGGCGTGTGGGCTTCAGTAGTTGCAGCACATGGGCTCAACAGTTGTGGCTCAAGGGCTCTAAAGCACAGGCTCAATAGTTGTGGCTCACGGGCTTAGCTGCTCTGCGGCATGTGGGATCTTCCTGGAGCAGGGACAGAATCTGTGTCCCCTGCATTGGCAGGCAGATTCTCAACCACTGAACCACCTAGGAAGCCCGATTTTTTAAGCCAACCTAGTAACGAACATAATCAAAGAAGTTTTTAACAGCCCCAGAAAAACTGATCATGGAAAGAAACAAATGAATAGCAGAGCCAGGGCCAATGTTCCCAAGTGCATGCTCAACTAAGCTTACATCTAATAATATTAAAACCAGAAGAGATCTTAGCCACGCTGGTTATACAGATGAAGAAACAGAGCCCACGGGGTCACACTGTAAAACATACTCCTTTCTGTAAGTCTCTATTTAAAAAACAATCGAAATCTGCTGACCCCATTGACAAGAACGTAAAGATACAGGGGTAACTAGATCAATTTTGTCACCCTCTACCTCAATGAGCTTGGGGTGAATTATTTTCCTCTGACCCTCAGTTTCTGCCCCCTGTAAAATCTGAATGGTGCCTTACCCATCTCGCTTTGTGCTCCCATTCCTCCACCCCCTTAGATGAGAGGATGCGACAGCATTTATTTCATGGAATCGCTGTGCGGTTGCTGCTGGTCTGTTAGATAAGCTGTTTCTGCTCCTCGCTCACTAGACACTTTCAAAGTTACCCGCCGGCTTTTCAGGACCACAGCACGACTGCCATCTGGCGGTTGGCAGCCTTAGCTACAAGTACCGCTCAGAAGTCAAACAGGCTCTCCAGGAGGGAATCAACAAACCTCACCAAGTGGTGGTCAACGCCGAAGGCAAACTGAGGCAGGGTGGGGCGCTGCGGCCAACAGCCCTTCCACAGAAGAGTGCTAGTAACTCCAACCACCAAAGTCAAAAACCGCCACTGTCTTACTTAGAATCACTCATTAGCCCTGCCTCCCGCTAACCTCCTGTGTTTGATGCTTCTAACCCCTTCGTTTTCCTTTTTCTTGATTCAATTACATCTTCGAGGACAGGATCTCACGGCCTGAAGCGATTCTGCTGGCCCAACCGCCTCTTTTTAACCAGAGAAAGTTGAAGCCCCAGGAAGGGAAAGAGCCGGTCCGGGTTCCCACAGCCGGCGCCCTGCCCCTCATTCGAAGCCCCCACTCGCGAGCTCGGGTCTGAGCGTGAGGACAAGCGTCGCAAGGGGACACGCGCCGTCCCTCACCAGCGGACCGCAGCTAACTCTCGGGGAAGGCAGGGCTGGGCACTCTCCGCGGCAGCCAGGGCGGGCCGAGCCGGGCTCCCGGGACCCGGCCCCTTCCCCCCCGACCCACCGCGCGCCGGCGACCGCTGTCCCCGGCCACAGGTTTCGGCCGCCGCGTCACCCGGAACCGTCACCCGCGCGCCCGGTCGGGTCTCAGCACCCAACACTCACGCTCAGCCAGCATCGACATGTCGCCGAGCCTGTGACGCCGCGGGCCTCGGGAACTGAGCAACGGCGGCTACACGGCAGCGGACTCGCGGGGCCGCTAGAACCGCGAGGCTCGCACGCCCGGCGAATTGCGGCGGCCAGGGCGCGCGCTGCTGACGTCAGTGAGGCGCGACTCGCTCCTGGACCGCGCGGCGGCGAGTGGGCGGGACGCGGGCAGCCTGGGACTCTGCATTTGGGTGGATGCTGGGTAGACTAGCAGTTTCTAAGGTTTGTTCCAACTCCGGCATTTCGTGTGTCTATGAAATGTCTATGAGGATAATCCGCTAAAAAGAACTGTTATTAAGTTTGGAGTTTTTTTAAATTACAGAATCTTGGTATTTTTAAATTATAGATACTGCACTTTTAATAAGGAGGTGATTCAATGTAAGACATTCCATCTTAATCTTCAGTCTCATGGCAGACCCGCATGGAGCAGGGCTTCTCAAACTTTAATGTGCCTGTGAATCCCCTAGGGATCTTGTTAAAATGCAGTTTCTGGTTCACGTCTAGGACGGGGCCAGAGATTCTGCATTTCTAACAAGCTTCCAAGGATGTGGATGATAATGGCCTTACTTTGTGTAGCAGGCCATTAAACAACCAAAGGCATGAAGGAACTCAGAGTTAAAATATACTCTTTTCTTTTTTCCTGTTCAAGAAAAATGCTTTAAAAAGAACAGGTTAGGTGATGGTGATAAATGCTTTCAAAATACTTAAAAGAACTGAACCCAGAAGGTGTTACAAGTCATCTGTGCTAGTCCCTTGCCTTCAGGCAGGTAAAGACCAATATCAGGGACAGATGATTGCTGCTTCTTTTCTGTAGGTCTAGTAAGTGTCATATCCATCCCCACACCCCCCCACACACCATTCACACACATACAATTGTAAAAGCTAGTTACACATTTTGAACAATCACGAAAAGGAATTCTTATGTGTTGTTTACATCTTTATATTCTATTCCAGATATATCACTAACATTTTATCTATGAAAGAAATAAAGCTGAATCTTGCCAGTTTAGCCCATTCCTAAAGAGACATCAGTGTGATACAGTGCAGTGCTGGGGGCAGGGTGGGGGTAGGAAGCAGCCGGAGAAGATGACAAAGCCTAAATTCTGCTACCAGCTTGGGGTGAGCCCTTGGGCAAGTCATTTCACCTCTTTTGATATCACTGTTTCAATCTATGAAAAAAGGATGATCTCAGATTATTTCCAAGTCTAAAAGACTTTCAGAGGATTACTTTAATCAGATCTAGTTGCTGTTACCCAAAGAATGGAAGGCTCTTTGCTCCCTGGAGGATTTCTCCTGTGGTTTTCATCGAATCTTCCTCAGGCCCCAAGAGGAACAAGTTGAGAAGCACCTACCCACCCTGAGTACCTAGAAATGGATACTTGATGTCTTGCTGAGATTTATTTACCTATTCTTCTGGGGGGGTGGGGGGAGTGTCTGGTTTTGCCAGGTTGTCCCCTCCCCCAGCAATCTGCTTTAAACTCCACCCCATTCATGTTGCTTATGCCTCTGAGTAGGGAATGTGTCCGTGATACTGTTTTTCTTAAGTCAACAAGCCCAGTGATCACCAACTCAGGGCTCTCATCTTTCAGGCCTCCTGAGCAGTTTATCTTGTCCTCTCTTGCAGTCTTTGTGTTGTTGAAGTTCAAATAGGAAGACAAACCCTAGCCAGCTGCTGTGTACAGGGAAGACTCTCTCTGGACCCTAGTCCAGAAACACCATCTGGCTCCCGTCTGCAGTTCTGGCCCTCGATTCCTCCTCTGCTGATCCTTCCTATCAAGATATTATGACTTCAAGCTTTAGCCTCCACAAAATCTGTAAAGCTCAACAATCAAAAAACGTGCCCAGAGATCAAATCACATAATGATATCAAAGAGAAAAAATCTGATGTCCTCACTGCCTTTAATTGTTTTCTTTATTGTCTTATGTTAGCCTTCTCTAGCCTTTGAGTAAGATGGTGACACTTTAGTTTCTTTATCTTGAGATAGTTTTAGGACTATAGGTGGTGGTGGGTAGGGTGGTGGGGAAGGGAGCAGGGAGATGCCTACAGAGGGAACAAATAGACACAGGGTGGGAGTTGGATGATGAAGAAAGATGGGCTGACTTGGTCACCACGTGAGAGGGTTTCCAGACTGGAGCTGCTGGCTGAGGACCCCTGTCCTGAGGGTGGGAAAGCATCATGTCAGGCAGGGACTGTACCGTGGTAGTGATGGTGGCCATCCTGGGATCCCTTAGGACAGGGATCCCCAACCCCTGGGCCATGGACCAGTACCGATCCACAGCCTGCTAGGAACTGGGCTGCACAGTAGGAGGTTAGTAGCAGGTGAGTGAGCAAAGCTTCGTCTGTATTTACAGCCACTTCCCATCGCTGACATTACTGCCTGAGCTCTGCCTCCTGTCAGAATTATGGAGAGTTGTATAATTATTTCATTATATATTACGATGTAATAATAATAGAAATAAAGTGCACAAGAAATGTAATGCGCTTGAATCATCCTGAAATCATCCCACCCCACGCCCAACCCGCGGGCCTTAGAAAAATTTTCTTCCATGAAACCAGTCCCTGGTGCCAAAAAGGTTGGGGACCGCTGCTCTAGGAGGTTCCCCGAGCCTCATGGTGGCTCTCCCTGATCCCCTCTGGCATCTTCCTTCTGGCTTCTGCTGCTCTCTGGGTAAGCAGTGCACAGCCCAGGGAGCTCCGTCCGAGTGGTCTGTCCTCCCCACCATGATTTTCCTCGGCGCAGTAGTTAACAGAACGATCTCCAAAGTCACAGGGTTCAGATCTGACTCTGACACCTGCAAGTTAGGTCCCTTCTCTGATTCCTCCTCCTCTATCCAGTGGGGTTGCTGGGAGGATTAAGTAGAAAACACATGGGGCCGCCTTGTGGGCTATAGCACTATAATACTATAGGCGGCCATGGCTGTTTACCCTGAGAATTATGGGCAGGTCTTGGGCTGAATGTGCCCCATCCTTATTCTTCATATTCCTCTCTCATCTTCTTCTACCAAGTACCAGTTGTTGACCTTGGGCAGCTTATTAAATGTCCTGTGCATCATCTTCCACATCTATCTGATAAGGATAATGCTGGTCCCTGCCTCAAAGGGTTTGATGCTGGTTAAATGAAACAATAATGAATGTCTTAAATGAACTTCTAAGGTAGTGGACAATGCGTGGTATGGAGAATAAACTCAAGAAATGGCTATGTCTGTATTTGAGTGCGCACAGTTTTGTTTTTTAACTGTGCACCAAGGCCACCATCTTGATTTGTCCAGGTGTGAGTAACAGATGAGAGCTTCCTGGGGCGGAGAGAATCTTGTCTTTGGAGACAGAACCCCTCAGAATCGTAGACCTGTGAAGCCACTAGCTGGGGTCATTGCTGACTAAGGAGGTTGTAAAGAGGAGGCCATGATCGTGGAGCACAAATATCACATTGGAGGATATTTTAAGGAAATCTCTATAAGTCTTTTAGGTCATCTTTTACTTACATGGAGTTAATTCACATTTGGTCTCTTTTAAAAAACTTTGTTATGAGAGATACCATTAAGTAAATAATACCATTTGCAAAACTGTAGATGCCCCATTTTTTAAAATACCTCATTTTAAAAATAAAATTATATGTATAATAGTCTACATATACATAGATAAACAGTTAGCATATGCATAGAAAAATTGGGGGAGACTCTATTCCAAACTGTTATTATTATTAATTGATATTGGAGACTGGTTTCTTTATAATGTTGTGTTAGTTTCTGCTGTACAGCAAAGTGAGTTATACACATACGTATATCCATTCTTTTTTAGATTCTATTCCCATATAGGTCATTACATAATATTGAGTAGAGTTCCCTGTGCTATACAGTAGGTTCTTATTAATTATCTGTTTTATATGTAGTAGTGTGCATATGTCAACCCCAATCTCCCAATTCATACCCCCTCTTCCCACCTTGGTAACCATAAGTTTGTTTTCTACATCTGTGACTCTGTTTTTGCTTTGCAGATAAGTTCATCTGTACCATATTTGTCTTTCTCTTTCTGACTTTCTTCACTCTTCATGACAATCTCTAGGTCCATCCATGTCACTGCAAATGGCATTATTTTGTTCCTTTTTATGGCATAGTAATATTCCACTGTACATATGCACCACATCTTCTTTAACCATTCATCTGTCGATGGACATTTAGGTTGCTTCCATGTCCTGGCTGTAAATAGTGCTGAACATTGGGGTGCATGCATCCTCCAAACTGTGAATACGGGCATTTTCAGGGGAGTGGGGAAGGGAATTACAGAAGACTTTTCATTTTCTGCAATATATATTTCCATATTATCAGAACTTTTACATCATAACACATTACTTCTTCATTATATCAGAGGAGTTTAAATAAATATATGTGTGTGTGTATATACATATATATATAATGTATTAATATGCATGCTCCCTTTAAAACTTTTGTCTGGTGGAACAAACATAAGTATGAATATCTTGCCTGGAAATTTCATTCCATCTTATCCACTCACTCCAAGGCACACTGGAAACCTGTCACAGGCACAGGTGACAGAATGTCAACATTTTGGAAACCACTTGACACTTTTAGCATGTTCCTGAGGCAGAGACAGATGAAGAGGGGACCACTGGGAATGACATCCAGCTGCCTGGGCTCGTGGTGCCTTGCTCTCAGGAGGACACTGCCTGTTCACAGCAGTGGACTCTGTAGACCTGTGGACTCTGCCACAAGTCCCTGTTACTTCAGACTCCCTCAACCTTGATTCTCTATGACTTCCCAGATGCTACTTCTGAATTTGTCCCTTCAAGGGATCTTTGACCTCCAGGCTCCCACTTCTTGATCCTGGCTTGACTTTCTTTGGTTTTCTGGTCCCTGATCTCTTGATGACCTCTCCTGCACCAGGTGCTCAGACACCACAACCACCTATCTGGCTCTGTTCAGGCAGCCCTGCCTGGCATTGGCCTGTGACACAACTCTATGGAAATTTCTAGATATCTGAGAGGAGAGATTCATCTATGAAGACATTAGTAACATGGCTTTGCAACTTTCTTGTGATTAAAATGACAACCGCAGTATTTGCAGGCAGGCCAGCCATCTATGGCCTTGGTCTCTGAAGATTCACCCAAGTTGTTGCATGTGTAACAGTCTATACCTTCTTTACTGCTGAGCAGCATTCCCAAGTATGGACGTATCACTGTTTCATCATCCACCTGTTGTAGGGTATCTGGGCTGTTTCCAGTTCTGAACTGTTACTACACACATTCCTGTGTATGAACATAAATACCCATTGCCTTGTGATAAATGCACAAGAGTACACTTGCTGAGTAGTCAGGTAATTGCATGTTTAGATTTGTAAGAATCTGACAAAACATTTTCTTTTCTTTTTTTTCTTTTTTTTTGGCCACACCGTTAGGTGGCTTACAGGATCTTAGTTCCCCATTCCCTGACCAGGGATTGAACCCAGGCTCTGGCAGTGAAAGCTCCAAGTCCTAACCACTGGACAACCAGGGAATTCCCAGAAACTGTCAAAATGTTTTCTGGAGTAGCTGTCCCATTTCATGTTCCCATCCACGGTGTATGAGCGGCCTGGTTTCTCTGCAGCCTCTCCAGCATTTGGTGGTATCACTATTTTCATTGTATAGTGACATCATGTGGTTTTAGTTTCCATTTCCCTGATAGCTAATGATGTTGAACATCTTTTCATGTGTTTGCCATCTGTGTATTCTCTTTGGGGAAATGTCTGTTCAGGTCTTTTGCCCACACTTAACCACTTTAAAAACATTAACTCTATCAATAGAAAATCCAGCCATGAGAATCACAAAGCCATAGGAAGCACTGTTTTATACTTGTTAGCAGCTTGTGGGGGGCTAGGCAGGGGGGTCAAGAAAATACATTCTGTATTGTGCCCCCCGCCCCCCAGCTTCTTCCTCCATAAGACAGTTAAAGATATACTGAACTGACAGTGACCGCGTTTCAAGATACCAGCTGGACCATATTTTCTAGCACTCCAGGTCACTGTGTGTGGTCCAAGCCATGTGTTCCCAGCTTGGATGTGGCTTTCTTGTCAGGGGCAGAGGGAACAGGCTGAGCCAGGGTTGTCTCTTTGGGGTGGGCTTGCCCACCGTGCTTTCTCTCGCTCTTGATCTCTGCGTATACCCGTGGCAGCCTTGGAGATCTTCCGCCTGCTGGGGAAGGAGTCAAACTTAAGGAGTCAGGCATACATAAGGCAGAGAAGAAGCTTCACTTAGGCCATGATCCTGAGGTGTGGGATCCAATCCAGTTTATCAGACACTGCACATTCCCAGGTAATAATGCGGTGCAGTCAGCAGAAGAGCTTCATTCATTGACATCAGGATCTTGCTTGGGGCCACTGTCTTCTTCATGGAACTGATGATTCTTCGAAGTCAAACTCAACATGCGGAAGCCAAAGCCAGTGATAAAGAGGGTCTACTGACTCCAAGATTTGGCTCTGAATGGGGACCGAGGTTTGCAAAGCCTTATTTCTTTCTGCCCTATAGGCTGGGTAAGTCAGTCCTAACTCCAGAGTCTTTGCAGAGTGAGGATGTTGTGATATGGGTACCTTCCAAAGGTCACCAGTGGCCTCCTTCCAAATGCTAGAGCCTTTCCCAACTCTCAGCACTCATTCTGTCACTGCCTGATGCTCACTAAGTGCTTTCCCTGCATTTTATTCTCTCCGCTTTACTATCTCTCCTTCTTCCTCCAGATGTCTGACTTTAGCTATCACTGGGCTGCGTGTTTGGTCTCCTCTCCACCTCATAGTCTCAGTCTCTTCTGGGGCTCCTTCTTTTTCATGGTTTCAACCAGCCCTCCTTTAGATGTCTCCCCAGAGGACTTCCCTCCTAGACTTCCAGATCTGGACCGTGCTTCTTTCCAGTCGTCTGCAGCTGTTTGCCTTGCCATCAACCTGCCCTTCATTGCTGTTTTTGCCCCAGGAGCTCTTCTTCCTGGTTTCCTGTTTCTAGAACTGGCAAATCCTGTGTTAACTAGACCTAACATGATTCCATTCAGACCCCTGACGAAGTCTACAAGTCCCTTTTCACTTCCTGGGTGTCAAGGGTGTTGTTAAGATTGAAGTTTGTGTATATGAGGTGTTACGGTGACAGGATGGTGGGCAGAGCACAGGTTTGAGGGGCCAACAGTCCTGGAAATCAGTGTGGCTTTGCCACTTACAGGGCAGGGAGGTCAACTGGACTCTCAGTAGCTTAGTTCCCATGTCTATGAAACCGAGAAGATAATAATACCCAGCCAAATAGGATGATATGCTTGAAAGTGAATTATGATAGAGAAGTGGTAATAGTCATAATAGTTGTGATAACGAATCTGTGTTTAACCAAGTCATCAAGCAGAACACCTTGGCCACAATCCAAATATTTTTTGTCTTAAACTTTCCTTTTCCCTGGGCCAAGGGTCCTTATGGTTCTGCCCTTTGTCTGTATAACAAAGTCCAGATGCATGTTGAGTTTCAAAACAAGAGGGCATATGGGAATTGTCTATCTGGACAAGAACTGCTCCATGCAGTGTCTCCAGCTTTTTTAAGAATCAGTGCTGGGGCTTCCTAGGTGGTGCAGTAGTGAAGAATCCGCCTGCCAATGCAGGGCATACGAGTTCGATCCCTGCTCCAGGAACATCCCACATGCCGCGGAGCAACTAAGCCCATGCCCCACAACTACCGAGCCTGCGCTTTAGAGCCCGTGAGCCACAACTATTGAGCCCATGTGCTGCAACTACTGAAGGCCACACGCCTAGAGCCCATGTGCTGCAACTACTGAAGGCCACACGCCTAGAGCCCATGTGCTGCAACTACTGAAGGCCACACGCCTAGAGCCCATGCTCTGCAACAAGAGAAGCCACGCAACGAGGAGCCCATGCACCACAACGAAGAGTAGCCCCCGCTCACCACAACTAAAAGAAAGCATGCGCACGGCAAAAAAAAAAAAGACCCAACACAGCCAATAAGATAAATAAATTAATTAATTAAAAAAAAGAATCAGTGCTAAAGGTGGAAGTCTAGTGGGTAAGCAAGGAGGGTGCTGGGGTATCAGGAAACCTAGGTGGAGTGGAATTGGTGGGCTTGGTATAATTCATCAGTTATTTAATCTTATTAAGTCTATTTCCTCATCTCTCAAATGGGGTTAAGAATATTTACTTTGGGATTGGCTAAAAGGTTATTAACTGAGATAATATAAGTAAAAACAGAAATCTGATGCTGAGCTTGGCTTATCTTTACACTCAAATGATGCAGGGAAGAGGACTGGATGGTAGGGCAGAGGATTGCAGAAGAAATCGTGGTACAAGAGAGAGCTATGTACACTAGCCGACATAGGTGCTCCATTGAGCAAGAAGTATTAACTCTCTTTATTCAGAATAATCCAGAGGTTGGTTTCTATGGTATCCAGTATGTCTCTCAGGTTGTGCAGCTGACTAGGTTTCCTTTTTCTTGCCCTTTTCCCCTCGAAGCCATCACCTTTTTTTTAGCTTTATCTCAGTGAGACTCACGGGTTTGCTCAAGGCAGAATGTCTATTCCAGGAAAGAAAGGAAGGGGGCAGGAGACCTACCTCAATCACATCCTAATGTAGGAAGAGTAAAGCACAGGATAGGTGGTGACTCTGCTGAATGACTTAGTGACTTCACAGGCAGGATCAAGCTTAAACATGCACAAATTGCTCTTGAACTTGTAGCCTCTGAAGATAGTGTCTGGCTATTAGACATCACAACTTTTCATCCTTATTAGTTGGTTCTGACTCATTGTTGAGATTGGGAGGAGACTACTGTCAAGTTTTCTTTCTAGGTCTCAACTTTCATAACATAGTGTAGAAAATACAAGCAAATATTCAAACCACAAAAACTCAGCTTTGAGCCATTGATCTTCCTGATTACTATGGCTATTTAATTCTTATTATTTGAATTTTGTTTTTAAAATGTATAGCCTTCATCAAGAAAACTTGAAGTGATGTACAAAAATATTACTACAATTGATGTACTACAAATGATGTACTACAAGTGATGTACTACAAGTGATGTACTACAAATATTTTAAAAATAGGAAGAAATCAGGTCAAAGGGAATATGGGTAGAAAAAAGTAAGTTAAGTCAAGGATAAAGTTAGCATATCAAAATGCATACCATAAACATGAGCTAAGGGACTTCCCTTTTGGTACAGCAATTAAGACTTCACCTTCCAATGCCGGGGTTGCAGATTCGATCCCTGGTCAGGGAGCTAAGATCCCACATGCCTCACAGCCAAAAAAACAAAACAAACAAACAAACAAACCCAAACCATAAAACAGAAGTAATATTCTAACATTCAATAAAAGGCTTAAAAAAATGGTATACATCAAAATAAATCTTAAAAATAAATGAGCTAAAGGTCAAAGGTGAGCTGCATACTTGGTTTTGAGTTTGTGGCAGCCATGCAAAAAGAGAAATATTATATTGATATAATGCTAAATGATGATGGCAAATGGCTGACATTTATTGAGTGTTACCATGTAGTGTCAAAAATAAGCAAAGCCAGATGCTAAAGTTGTCAGGACTGGTCTTAATCAGCAATATACTATTGCACTGGAGAAAAGAGGCCAGCATGAACTGAGCTCAACTTCCTTTTGCACAGAGGTGACTGGGCATTTTAATGGGAGAGTGTGGGCATAGGGAGGGGGCGAGTAGGGGCTCAGTAGAGTCAGGGACATAAAAAGTTATAAAACGCAGGAGGGGAGTTGGTCCCTGTGAAACATCTGAGTTGCTAACTGGGGCTGATCTAAGTTAGGCCCCTCCACTCCCACAGGGCTGGGAGGTGGGGTTTTGTCTTCAGGTGGTGGCTGGAACATAGTACGTTCTTTTTAGCAGCCTTGAATTACTCAGGCGGGCACTTTAAACAGGGCTACGGTCATCCAAGTGATGCAGACTTGAGCTGTTAGAAACTATCTTAATATTTTGTTCAAGTTTTCGAGGCCAAGGTTGAATCCTAGTAGATGAGAGGGCTCAGAGGAGCCTGGCTAGAATTTGGTCAAGGGGAGGGTCTTTGTCAGGGGCAGGCATTGTGCTAAATTCGTCACAGGGACTATCTCATTGATCTTCACAAAATTGTGTAAGATAGGTGGTATTATTATCCCCATTTTACAGATGAGAAAACTGAGGTGCAGAAATATTAACAAGTTTATACAGATAATAAGAGCCAAGAATTAAACCCAGGCATTCTGGTCCCTCAGCTGAAACAAATAGATTAATAACGATTATTGGCACTACTGCAAGGATAGGGCTGCCTCTGTGGGTTTGGGATCTCACCTAAAAGGTGAGGTTATTTACTGTATCAGTCACCAGGGAGAAGAATCGTGTCTCTTGCAGGAAACAGAAAAGGGGCAAGAGAGAGTCTAGGGGCACTGCCCTGCGGAATTCAGCTTTCTTGGGCTTATTCAAAAAGTTGGCAAGCCCTTGATAAGGGAGTTTTGGAGGGTGGTATGTAGGAAGATGCCCTCTGTGTGGAGCTGGGCCAGGAACTTAGGAATGAAGCATTCAGGTATGATGTCGGGAGGCCATGCTGGTCCACTGGGACCAAAGCTGAAATAGCTTAGATGACATGTAGAATGTGGGGGGCGGGGCAGAGTGTGGGAGCCTAGCTGTTGACATTTTATCGTCTGATGGTTATTTGCTGCCCTTTCGCTCTTCCTTGATATTTAGGAAGGGCATTTGGAAAGCTACAGCTCACCCTTGCTGTGCCTCCAGGGTGAAAACAAGTGCAGTGAAGCGAGTGGGGGCTGGTGCAGCGGCAGGCGCGGAAGGACCCCATGGAGGTTCACTTTCTAGGGCTAAACCTATCAGAGTCTGCAGTTTTGTGTGTTTTTTGTTTGTTTTTTAATATTTTTTGATGTGGACCATTTTTAAAGTCTTTATTGAATTTGCTACAATATCGCTTCTGTTTTATGTTTTGGTTTTTTGGCCAGGAGGCATGTGAGAGCTTAGCTCCTGACCAGGAACTGAATCCGCGCCCCCTGCATTGGAAGGTGAAGTCTTAACCACCGGACTGTGAGGAAAGTCCCTGCAGTTGGTTTTTTTGTTTGTGGTTTTTTTCTTTCTTTTTTTTGGAAGCCATAATTGGACCACAATTAACAGCAAATGTGGGGATTCTCCCTCTCAAGTAGGAGAATCAGGTGGGGGAAAAAAAAAACCCAGCAGGAGTCTAGGGTCTAAGCAGAGCTGATTTTCCAGAGGCTTATCAATGTTTTCTTAAAGTCATCCCACATTACTTTATGATTCTAGGCTCTTGGTTCAAGGTCTATAAGGGATCAGCTATTTCCAGAAAACAAACAGAAAATGAAATATTTTCCAAATGTTTTCTTTCCTTCTCTCTGTTCATGTTTATGTGTTATTTCCAGGTAGAGGGCAAGACACAGCAGATTTTCCACCTTCCTAGTGCAGCTTCTAAAATTCCTCCCCAAATGCCCAAGGCCCTTCCTCTTCAGCAGATAGATGGGGAGAGTTTACATAACAAGATGAGAGTACAATCCAAATAGAGTTGGAAGGTTTTCAATGTACACATGAAAATTCTTGACTATCCCTGTGTGTTCTACATTTTTCCTAAGTTTGCATCCTATGTCCTTTAGACGGAGCCTCTGAAGGCTTTGCCTCTCTGGGCTGGAGACCAGCTCCCACTGGCTGTAAGCAACGCCGCCTGCAGTCTGGTCTGAAAATTCAACAGTGAGTTAGATCAGTGTTCTGCCTCTCACATCTGAGGAGGTGTGGGGTGTTGAGGGGATCTAAGAAGCAGCTTTGAAGGATGAGGGCATCCAAGGGTGATGTTTACCGAAGATTCTGGGGCCTCCCTTCCTCTCTGTATGTCTCTCCAATGCCCACTGTGACTCTCACATTTTTGTCATCACTGTACTGGGGGGTAGGTGGGGGAGGTAGGTTCTTTTCCTAAAGGTACTGCAGCAGTGTATGTGCTCCCCGGGCTTGGTGTATGTCAGGCGAGGGGCTGGTATGTGGGTCTATCCCCCTCAAGAAGCCACTGGGGGGGGAGTGTGAGTTTGAGTGAATGCACCCCCAAATCTATACCAGACAGAAAACCTTTTCTAAGGATGGAGAGTGCTGGGGTAGGGGGCAAGGAAGTAGCCGCAGCTCTACTCTCTAAGGTCCGGGAGCCAAAGTGTTGTAAGGGGACCCAGGCCACAGGGATGGATTTCCACTCCACAACCCCGAGCCTGGGACAGGGAGGAGGAGGAAAGTCACTCCCAGTCCCAGGCCAAGCACTCCCTTCATGTGGCACTGAAGATCTTCAAAGGGACCACAAATCAAATGCATGCACTGAAATCTGGGGGCAGAGATGATCAGACCAGGCCCAGGCCAGAGAAGAAGCTAAAGAAGGAGCTGAAAGAATGAAAACAAGGTGGAAAAGCTGAGGGACTGGGCAGGGCAGAGGGAGGATGTCTCAATTTCCGCCTGAAGAAGTGAGTCTAACCTGCCTCAGCAGCACTTGCTGGGGGGCCTGAGGCTGATGGGTGGTGTGTTTGGTGTGTTGGGAATAGGGTGTCGTGTGTGTGTGTGTGTTATGAGTCCAGCAAGTATGACCATGTGTGTATGTGTGTGGCCAGCAAGTATGGCCACGTGTGTGTGTGTGTGTGTGTATGTGTGTGGCCAGCAAGTATGACCTTGAGAGCGGTTCACCCAGTTAGCTGCTCACCCAACTCCAGCTGCTAGGGACCAAGACAGCCAGAACTTCTCTTTACAAGTAACACAGAAAAGAGGGTCCAGAATCACAAATTCCCAAATGCAAACCCACACTGGTGCAGTCCCGACATTCTGGACTCATATTCTCCATATAGCTCCAAAGAAAAGGGTCTTCTATTTTGCCTTTGATGAAACCATTTAGCAAGGCAGATACTCAATTTAGGAAGGATTTTAGTTTAAGATAATAAGCATCACCTACATCCTTTCCTCAGAAACCAAACTCTAAAGAGCTGAGCCCTCCGCAAGCTAAAGATTATGCATCAGTTTTTGTTTTCATATCTCTTTTTTAAAGCTCTTTATTGGAATATAATTGCTTTACACTGTTGTGCCAGTTTTCGCTGTACAACAAAGTGAATCAGCTGTATTTATACATACATCCCCATATCCCCTCCCTCCCGTGACTCCTTCCACATTTCCTATCCCAGCCCTCTAAGTCATCACCCATCATCGAGTTGATCTCTCTGTGTTATGCAGCAGCTTCCTACTAGCTATCTATTTTACATTTCGTAGTGTATATATGTCAATGCTGCTCTCTTACTTCGTCCTGGCTTCCCGTTCGCTCCACCCCACACACACACGCTGCCCCCCGCCCCCCACCCCCACCCCCCCGCTGCGTCCTCAAGTCCGTTCTCGACATCTGCATCTTTATTCTTCCCATGTCACTGGGTTCATCAGTACCATTTTTTTAGATTCCATATATATGAGCATACAGCACTTGTTTTTCTTTTCCTGGCTTACTTTGCTCTGTATGACAAACTATAGGTCCATCCACCTCACTACAAATAACTCAATTTCATTCCTTTTTATGGGTGAGTAATATTCCATTGTATATATGTGCCACATCTTCTTTATCCATCCATCTGTTGATGGACATTTAGGTTGCTTCCATGTCCTGGCTATTGTAAATGGTGCTGCAATGAACATTGTGGTACATGTTTCTTTTTGAATTATGGTTTTCTCAGGGTATATGCCCAGGAGTGGGATGGCTGGGTCATATGGTAGTTCTATTTTTAGTTTCTTAAGGAACCTCCATACTGTTCTCCATAGTGGCTGTACCAATTTACATTCCCACCAACAGTGAGGGAGGGTTCCCTTTTCTCCACACCCTCTCCAGCATTTATTGTTTCTAGATTTTTTTGATGATGGCCATTCTGACTGGTGTGAGGTGATACCTTATTGTGGCTTTGATTTGCATTTCTCTAATAATTAGTGATGCTGAGCATCTTTTCATGTGTTTGTTGGCCATCTGCATGTCTTCTTTGGAGAAGTGTGTATTTAGGTCTTCCTCCCATTTTTGGATTGGGTTATTTGCATTTTTTGGTATTAAGCTGCATGAGCTTCTTGTCTATTTTGGAGATTAATCTTTTGTCCATTACTTCATTGGCAAATATTTTCTCCCAATCTAAGGGTTGTCTTCTTGTCTTATTTATGGTTTGTTTTGCTGTGCAAAAGGTTTTAAGTTTCATTAGGTCCCATTTGTTTATTTTTGATTTTATTTCCATTATTCTAGGAGGTGAATCAAAAAGGATCTTTCTTTGATGTATGTCATAGAGTGTTCTGTCTATGTTTTCCTCTAAGAGTTTTAGTTTCTGGCCTTACATTGAGGTCTTTAATCCGTTTTGAGTTTATTTTTGTGTATGGTGTTAGGAAGTGTTCTAATTTCATTCTTTAACATGTAGCTGTCTAATTTTCCCAGCACCACTTATTGAAGAGGCTGTCTTTTTCCCATTGTATATTCTTGCCTCCTTTGTCAAAGATAAGGTGCCCATTTGTCTGTGGGTTTATCTCTGGGCTCTCTATTCTGTTCCATTGATCATCCTTTCTGTTTTTGTGCCAGTACCATACTGTCTTGATCACTGTAGCCTTGTAGTATAGTTTGAAGTCAGGGAGCCTGATTCCACCAGCTCCATCTTTCCTTCTCAAGATTGCTTTGACTATTCAGGGTCTTTTTTGTTTCCATACAAATTGTAAAATTTCTTGCTCTCTTTCTGTGAAAAATGCCATTGGTAATTTGACAGGGATTGCATTGAATCTGTAAATTGCTTTGGGCAGTATAGTCATTTTCACAATGTTGATTCTTGCAATCCAAGAACATGGTATGTCCCTCCATCTGTTTGTATCGCCTTTGATTTCTTTCATCAGTGTTTTATAGTTTTCCGCATACAGGTCTTTTGCTTCCTTAGGCAGGTTTATTCCTAGGTATTTTATTCTTTTGGTTGCAATGGTAAATGGGAGAGTTTCCTTAATTTCTCTTTCTGCTCTTTCATTCTTAGTATATAGGAATACAAGAGATTTCTGTGCATTAATTTTGTAACCTGCTACTTTACTAAATTCATCGGTTAGGGCTAGCAGTTTTCTGGTAGCATCTTTAGGGTTTTCTATGTATAATATTATGTCATCTGCAAAGAGTGACAATTTTACTTCTTTTTTTCCAGTTTTATTTCATTTTCTTCTCTGATTGCTGTGGCTAAAACTTCCAAAACTATGTTGAATAATAGTGGTGAGAGTGGGCATCCTTGTCTTGTTCCTGTTCTTAGAAGGAATGCTTTCAGTTTTTCATCATTTAGAATGATGTTGGCTGTTGGCTTGTCATATATGGCTTTTATTATGTTGAGGTAATTTCCTTCTATGCCCACTTTCTGGAGAGTTTTTATCATAAATGGATGTTGAATTTTTTCAAATGCTTTTTGTGCATCCTTTGAGATTATCATATGGTTTTTATCCTTCAGTTTGTTAATATGATGTATCACATTGATTGATTTGCATACATTGAAGAATCCTTGCATTCCAGGGATAAACCCCACTTGATCATGGTGTATGATCTTTTTAATGTGCTGTTGGATTCTGTTTGCTAGTATTTTGTTGAGGATTTTTGCATCTATGTTCATCAGTGATATTGGCCTGTAATTTTCTTTTTTTGTGACATCTTTGCCTGGTTTTGGTATCAGGGTGATGGTGGCCTCATAGAATGAGTTTGGGAGTGTTCCTCCTTCTGCTATAATTGGAAGAGTTTGAGAAGGATAGGTGTTAGCTCTTCTCTAAACGTTCGATGGAATTCACCTGTGAATCCATCTGGCCCTGGGCTTTTGTTTGTTGGGAGGTTTTTAATCATAGTCTCAATTTCCGTACTTGTGATTGGTCTGTTCATATTTCTATTTCTTCCTGGTTCAGTCTTGGAAGATTGTAATTTTCTAAGAATTTGTCCATTTCTTCCAGGTTATCCAATTTATTGGCATATAGTTGTTTATAGTAGTCTCTCATAATCTTTTGTATTTCTGTGTTGTTGGTTGTTACTTCTTTTTCATTTCTAATTCTGTTGATTTGTGTCTTCTCCCTCTTTTTCCTCATGAGTCTGGCTAATGGTTTATCAATTTTGTTTATCTTCTCAAAAAACCAGCTTTTAGTTTTATTGATCTTTGTTATTGTTTCCTTCTTTTTCATTTATTTCTGATCTGATCTTTGTGATTTCTTTCCTTCTGCTCACTTTGGGGTTTTTTTCTCTCTTTTTTTTTTTAATTTTTTTATTTTTTTGGGGGTACACCAAGCTCAACCATCCGTCCCTACACACACATCCCCGTATTCCCTCCCTTCCCTGACCCCCCCCTCGAGTCCCCCCCACCCTCCCCGCCCCAGTCCTCCAAGGCATGTTCCATCCCCGAGTTGGACTCCCCCCGCTACACAACAACCCCCCACTGACCATCTACCTCACTTTGGGGTTTTTTTGTTCTTCTTTCTCTAATTGTTTTAGGTGTAAGGTTAGGTTGTTTATTCAAGATTTTTCTTATTTCTTGAGGTAGGATTGTATTGCTATAAACTTCCCTCTTAGAACTGCTTTTGCTGCATCCCATAGGTTTTGGGTTGTTGTGTTTTCATTGTCATTTGTTTCTAGGTATTTTTTGATTTCCTCTTTGATTTCTTCAGTGATTTCTTGGTTGTTTAATAACATACTGTTTAGCATCCATGTGTTTGTGGTTTTTAGTTTTTTTCCTGTAATTGATATCTAGTCCATTGGTGTTGTGGTCGGAGAAGATGCTTGATACAGTTTCAATTTTGTTGAATTTGCTGAGGCTTGATTTGTGACCCAAGATGTGATATATCCTGGAGAACATTTCGTGTGTACTTGAGAAGAAAGTGTATTCTGTCGTTTTTGGATGGAATGTCCTATAAATATCAATTAAGTTGAGGTAGTCTAATGTGTCATTTAAAGCTTGTGTTTGCTTATTTATTTTCTGTTTGGATGATCTGTCCATTGGTGTAAATGGGGTGTTAAAGTCTCCTACTATTATTGTGTTACTGTCGATTTCCCCTTTCATGGCTCTTAGCTTTTGCCTTATGTATTGAGGTGCTCCTATGTTGTGTGCATAGATATGTACAGTTGTTATATCTTCTTCTTGGATTCATCCCTTGATCATTATGTAGTGTCCTTCCTTGTCTCTTGTAATAGTCTTTAAAGCCTAATTTGTCTGCTATGAATATTGCTACTCTAGCTTTCTTTTGACTTCCATTTGCATGGAATGTCTTTTTCCATCCCCTCACTTTCAGTCTGTATATGTCCCTAGGTCTGAAGTGGGTTTCTTGTAGACAGCATATATAAGGGTCTTGTTTTTGTATTCATTCAGCCAGTTTTTGTCTTTTGGTTGGAGCATTTAGTCCATTTACATTTAAGGTAATTATTGACATATATGTTCCTATTACCATTTTCTTAATTGTTTTGGGTTTGTTTTTGTAGGTCTTTTCCTTCTCTTGTGTTTCCTGCCTAGAGAAGGTCCTTTAGCAATTGTTGTAAGGCTGGTTTGGTGGTGCTGAATTCTTTTAACTTTTGCTTGTCTGTAAAGCTTTTGATTTCTCCATCGAATCTGAATGAGATTTTTGCTGGGTAGAGTATTCTTGGCTATTAGGTTTTCTCTTTCAAATCTTTAAGTATATCCTGCCACTCCCTTCTGGCCTGCAGAGTTTCTGCAGAAAGATCAGCTGTTATCCTTACGGGTTTTCCCTTATATGTTATTTGTTGCTTTTCTCTTGCTGCTTTTAACATTTTTTCTTTGTGTTTAATTTTCATTAGTTTGATTAATATGTGCCTCAGTGTGTTTCTCCTTGGGTTTATTTTGTTTGGGATTCTCTGCACTTCTTGGACTTGATTAATTATTTCCTTTCCCATGTTGGGGAAGTTTTCCACTATAACCTCTTCAAATATTTTTTCAGACACTTTCTTTTTTTCTTCTTCTTCTGGGGCACTGATGATTCGAATGTTGGTGCGCTTAATGTTGTCACTGAGGTCTCTGAGATTTTCATTCTTTTTATTCTTTTTTCTCTTTCTTGCTCTGTGGCAGTTATTTCCACCATTCTATCTTCCAACTCACTTACTTATTCTTCTGCCTCAGTTATTCTGCTGTTTATACCATCTAGAGTATTTTTAATTTTAGTTATTGTGTTGTTGATTACTGTTTGTTTGCTCTTTAGTTCTTCTAGGTCCTTATTAACTGTTTCTTGTATTTTCTCTATTTTGTTTTCAAGATTTTGGATCATCTTTACTATCATTACTCTGAATTCTTTTCCAGGCAGTTTTCCTATTTCCTCTTCACTTATTTGGTCCTGTGGGTTTTTATCTTGCTCCTTTGCCTGAAAGGTGTTTCTTTGTTTTCTTGTTTTGTCTAATTTATAGTATTTGCTGTCTCCTTTCCCTATGCTGCCTAGTAGTAATTCCTCTTGTTTCTGTTCTCTGGCCCCTGTGGTGGAGTTGGTTCAGTGTCTTGAGTAGGCTTCCTGATGGTAGGGCCTGGTGCCTGCTTTCTGGTGTGTGGATCTGAGTCTTTTCCCTCTGATGAGCAGGGCCATGTCAGGTGGTATGTTTTAGGGTATCTGTGAGCTTAATATGGTTTTAGGTAGTCTGTGTGCTGAACGCATCAGTTTAATAAGAGTTCTGGAAAAGAGATTTAGAAATGAGTGGGTGGGAGCTGCCTTTCTACATCTTTCCTGGTAGTTTGGTAGTTTCCAAACTTGGCCCATCTTAGGGCTGAAGAGCCATTTATTTTATATAATCAACCACTGATTCATTTCTAAAGTATTGGCTTAAGATTTGAAATGATCCTCTAATTCTCAGAGAAGTAGACTGAAGATGGGGTGGGGGGATTAAGGAAGTGAAGAGGGGCCCCTTGACTCACCTCCAAAGATGCCTTCCTCTCATATGCTCTCTTTACAGGTTAAGATAAGGCTGTGTTCCAGGGACCTGGGCCTGAGGGCAGAGGCCCAAGAAGGGCAGGTGTAGAGTGTTATAGATTTAAACGTTGGGAGGAGTAAGGGGAGGGAGTGGATTAAGTGGGGGTGTGGAAGATCAGTCAAATGGCGATTGTTGAGAAGGTGCCCCCTTTCCTTCTGGAATCCTAGACATATCCCCGCCTGATGAAACCTCCCTCCTCCCTCAAAGGAGTCCCACATTGGGCCAAACTTCTATGGGGAAGAAAGGGATGATAGATTCCCTGCCAGCAGTGTTCCTTTCTCCTCCCAGATGACACTTTTAAAAAATGGAATATATCCAAACATGCAGAGGAGTGCAGAGGTTAAGAGCAGAGATTAGGAGGCTGGTGGAATTGCTACCCCATTG
This sequence comes from Hippopotamus amphibius kiboko, assembly GCF_030028045.1. NCBI lineage: Eukaryota > Metazoa > Chordata > Mammalia > Artiodactyla > Hippopotamidae > Hippopotamus > Hippopotamus amphibius. Next base: position 53,085,670 of record NC_080187.1, on the reverse strand, counting down.
GCCGAGTCTGCTTGGGACAGTTTTCAATCAATGCCCCGGATGCCCTTGCATTGGATGCTCCCTCCCTTTCTATCCAGGTTCCCCCTCTTTTGCTTCCACCTGCCCCCACCCTCCAGTAAAGAGTCCAAGATGGGGACTGTTATGTTGGTTCTTGCCTTGATCCTAGTACAGCCATAAGAACTTGTCCTAATGGAGAAATAAGAAACCTTTTTGCTGGTTGTCAGTGGGCTTCTTTTGAAGGCAACTTGCCCCAGGGATTCACTTGCAGAGTTTCTAGCATAAAGTATTGTACTGTCTTCAGAATACAACCTAGAACTTTTCTGTCTCTCCCCACACCCATCCCCAATTTTTAACACTGAGTTTTCTCTAGCTTCTTCTCATTTTATCTACTTTGGGTTTCCCCCTACGTGGCTCCTATCCTAACCTTTGATTGCCTGCCAGCATTCAGCCTCCAAAAGTCAGTAGCTTGGGATCTGGGGTTTTTCCTACCTGGGGGGGGGGGGGGGGCGGGGTTGGTGTCAGCATATCAGGACGCAGTGATGCCTGGAGGGCCCACCCACTTACCTCCTCACGCCCCCTGTAAGGTCTCTTCCTCTCCTGGGGGTCACCAGCTGCTTCTGAGAAGCCTTGGTCCAGTCAGAGGCTACTTTGGCTCACACTGGTGCCAAAAAGCACCCAGAATTTTCCACTCCACAGTCATCTGTCCCTCCCCCACCATGAACAAAGGAAAAGGCACACGTACACACATGTTATTAAAATGAACTGTTTATATTATCTCAGTTGAGTCAATACATTATAATGTATTAAAATGGAAAGGTACAAAATTGAAATAAATACTTTCTGATTCATGTATAAATCTTTTTTTTTTTTGTCAAGATGACTTTTATCGTCAGTACATGTCACAAGAAAACATTTAAAATGACACTGAAACAATCATTTAAATCATGGTGCATGGAGGAAAAAGGTAAAGAAAACAACTTTTGGCTTGTTTTGGCATGAGACCTTGATACAATTTGGGTTCCCCAAAACCATGTGAAGCGTGATCAAATAGAAATGCTCAAAACTGACTTAAAAAAATAAACAGGCTTTACAAAAACCCTCTTTTTGATGAACCCAGCCACTTCTCTACATGGTCTGCACTTACAGTAGATACATTCAGTATTGTCCACGGGAAGACAGCAACTGCCTTTCGTTTTAAAGAGCTTGGTGGAGGGGCTGAAGGAGTATGTTGAGCTGAAGGTGGGTAGGATGTGCAGGAGAACGGAAAGTCTGGAAGGTCTTCAGAAACGGCTCTGACAATGAGAGGATGTGGAGGGTCTCTGCAGCAAGAGTGGGCGCAGAGAGCATCAGGAGTCCAGATCTGAAGCAAAGCAAGGGGGCCAGGATGGAAACAGTGGTCGGTAGTGAGAGTGGGGGTGGGAGTCTCCCCACCTGAGCAGTTCTGAGTTTGCCCTCAGCCTGGGAACATTTCTGTCTCAGCAAAAGGCTAACCCAGCGCTTTGAGGACGGGGCTGGGCTCTTTTTCAGGCACAGCAGCATGGGGGAGATGGGGACAGGTGTGGAGCTTGAATGCGACAGAAGGGGCTTTCTCCTCTGGTTCTAACTGCTTGTTAGGTGGCTGTTAAGGCAATAAGGACTTTAGCAAGCTAGAAATTAAGGGCAGCTAAATTCAGCCAGATTGAAAGTAAACAAAAGGTGAGAAGGAGTCCCTTTCTCCTCAGCTACCTCCCTGCCCCAAGCACGGGAGGCCTCAGCTCACAAAGCTCTTAATTTACAGTACGTGGTAGCAGAGGGCTTGCCCTTTGGACGGCTCCGTGGAAAAGAAGGTTTATCCCTGGCTTGGGGCAACTTGACCCAAGTTTCTTCTCTCCAGACTCTCTTTCCTGAGGTCCTCTCAGGAGGGCAGGTTGTGGTCACCCAGCTGTCGAGTGAAAAGTGGAAGCACCAATGTTCATGCCGAGGTAGGGCAAGTCCTTTGCCATAGACCATCTGCCCCATCCCAATGGCCTTGAGCACTGTGTGTCCTGGAAGGCAAGGCCCAATGCTCAAATGCCCCAGTGAGACCTGTGCTCAGCTGGAGAACAGGACTAGCCCTTCAGGGTTCAGGAATGTTCCCCCTACATCTGATGGAATGACAGCTACAAAGTCCATGGGAATGTGAGGTCCTCAGAAGGTTTGTGAGCTCGTGGCTGGGTTCTTAGGAGAGTGAAAGAAGCTTCTTTGACCTGAACCCATCACAGGGAAAAGTACAGAAGACTGAACAGAACAGATGGAACAACCTGTTCCTTTGCCCTTGTTCTAGAGTGAAGGAAACAGACCCTGAAATGCTATGGGGAGGATCAACCTTAAGAGTTGCCTCCAACCTGGGCAGGCTGCTGGCAAGATGCAGGGTGATTTGACAGCTGAGGCCTAGAATTGAAGAACTCGTTCTCAGGCAGTTGCTAAAAGGTTCAGCTACTCACTCCAGCCAATGTGAGCTCAGTAAACAATATCCCCTCCATCCTATAGCACTAGATTATAGCCTAATGTCAGAGCTCTCCATGAGATGCCTGGGGCCCGAGGATGCAATGGCTTGGACACGGTGGTGGCTGCGATCTGATTACTCAGCCCCAGCTCAAAAGGGGGCATTAATGGGCACCAGATGTGCAGAAGGAGAAATGCCAGTTGTAATGGTCAGCCGTCTGGGGGCCAGTGCCCTGCCTGACTTTTCTCTGGTGGAAGTCACATTATTTTGGTCCTAAGAAAAAATGGGTGACATTTCTTCCAGGAATCCAATGATGATAATAAAAAATCCATAATAAAGCCAATGTGATCATCAAGCTGTGGGGATACAGATGAAACAGAATTGGTCAGGAGCTGATCATTGTTGAAGCCTACTGGTAGATCTGTGGGACTTGATTGTACAATTCTATTTTCATTTGTGTTTATATGTTTTGAAATTACTCACAACATAAAACAGGGCCCCTTCAACGTTCTCTAACTTAATCCCTCACTTTACAGACAGAATCCAGTGGTTAAGTGCCCAAAATTACATGGTGAGTTCATGCAGTGCCGGTCCTAGAACCCAGTGCTCTTCCTGCAGGGATTAAAATATATGGGTTGGATTTACATCCTTAAATCAATGTCGGGTTCTTCAGCTCGGCTGAAGCCACACTGAAAAGCAGGTGGCTGTTTTTGTTTTTGTTTTTTTAAATCCTGCCAATTAGCCTTAAGACCATAGTAATAATGGCAAGGACCCTTCTCCCATAAAGCCACTAGGGGGCACTTTCTTTGAAGGGTCTCTTCAGGCCCACTATTTCAAAGGGAGACACCCTCCCCTAAGGTTTCCTGGGACAAAGCAGCCACTGTAGCTGCTTCTTCTCAGGGGAACCACCACTGGGAATGGCACTGAATGTCCTTCCTGAGCCCCTGGCCGTAAACAGTCTCCTCCAGAGCCTGACTGAGGGCCTGGAGTGGGGAGGGGAGCATCACATCTATGACCGGGATAGGGGTGTAAAGGGCTGGTATGGCAGCCATTGAAGGGAAGAAATCTCTTTAAAAATCTTCAACTCAGATTACTCAATCTCTTTAGAGAAACAGCACTGTAATCTAACTGGAATCAAAGACATGAATCCAATTAATAAGAAAAAGACTTTTAAGAACAGGAGCCTCGGGAAGGGGAGACAGGACACTGGGCTCTTCTCACAGTGATGACATGAGTAGGGAACCAAGAGATCTCAATAGCCAGTCGTAGAGTTTAGTTTGAAAATTTTAAATGTTCTAGATACATCCTTGTAAGCTTATGAGGACACACCTCAAAGGGTGTTTTCCCAAAAGAAAACAAGCCATATAAGCCAGGCAGTTCCACGCTCCCAACAGGGGGAAGATGAGGTCGGAAGGCCTGCATCATTTTTAGAAGAATGACACCCAGGAAAGTTCTGGGTGCACCATTCTGCACAAGGAAACCACACTTTGGGTTCTGGTGGCTCAGCTGAGATGAAAGTTAGCAGACACAGGTGCAGATTGGAAAAAAAAAAAACCCAGAAGGAATTTATGGTAAGAATTATGAACACTTGCCTAGATTAAAAATGTGTGGGCTTCCTGAAACAGCTAAAAGAAACTGGAATGTTCTTGTGGAGAGATGAGATGCCTGGGGCATGGAAGATGTCCAGGAAAGTTGTAATGGCTGAAGGAGAGATGGGGTGGTGGGGTGGATGGACAGACCACTCCGATTATTTAGAAAAATCTGTTCTGGCAAGAGGCTTAGTAAGCGTGTAGATTTCGATTCTGCTGTTTCTTACTCTCATTGTTCTTCCTTGTCCCTCAAAATATAGGTTAAATAAGATATCAGCTAATTTCTTATTCAATACCCTAAGCCTCTTAACTTGCTTTACAGAGAGCTGGGTTTGGAGAGGGGGTGTGTCTAGGTATGTGTTCATACTGCCCACAGGAACTGAGAAAGTAGACTCTTTTCTTCCCCAGAAACTTATATAAAATATGACAGTTTGGAAAATATCATCCGAATTTCACAAATTAAAAGATGGTCTCTGAGCTACCGGTTGTAAGTCAGGAGAGGGACAAATGAGCACAGCTGCGGGGGATCTGCTGCAAATTTCTAGCTGTGTTTCTTTGGGAAAATTACTTCCTCTCTCTGGAGTGGAGTTTCCTCATCTTGCAGTCAACCTTGACTCTGAGGAAGTGTAGCAAGTGCTACTCAAACCTAATGACATCAATATATTCTGAAAGATGTCCATGGGAATGGTCAGCAATGAGCTCGGTGCTCATGGTCACCTACGTCCCAGCAGGATGAAGTGCCCATGAAAAGAGATTCAGCTTGGAGGTCTCCGCTCTGAAGAGTGAAAACAGCAGTAAGCACTCATTTCCACCTGGTTGGCCATCGGGACTGATGTTTCACTGCACAGCCAAGAAGCCCAAAGACCTCAGAGGACTGGTAGTGTCTCAGGATTTGAGGAGGAAGATAAAAGCCCATTTAGAGACAGGTGAACTTTTCTGCCAAAAGACCACAAATGCTGGAAATAACAGGTGCTTCTTATACCAACTGTGCATGTTGGTTCCTAGCGGGGGTGGGGAGCGTCTATCAGTTTTTGGTGGGAAAATACAGAATAGCAAACTCCTTGTGTTTCCTGGGGAGAAGCAAGCCCGTGATTCTGACTTGATGAGAGAAAAGATTGGATTCCAGGGGACAGAAAGTCAATTCCATCTGCCAGAGATATTGCCTACCCATCCCACCTCCTTCCAAGCTGGGCAGGAGACACCTCACAGAAGAGAAGACGTTGGAAGCCAGGGTGATGCCAAAACAGGGTGGCTCGTACCTTTTAAGACACATCTTTCCCCTGAACAGGCCCCGATGTCCTGAGGAGGAGAGAGGATGCTACCAGCATGGTCTCCAGACACACAGCAGCTACATCTCCTAGGCAGTTAAAGACCTACTCTTGCTCTAAGTGCACTGAAGACTCAGGAAACTGTAGTTGCCTCCTCTCCCCTCCCACCCCAAACACTGCACTTCCTCATCTTACATCTGGGGAAACTGAGAGACGGGAAGGACAAACTATTTTTCTGCATCTCTCATACTGATCTAGTGACACACCTGGGAGAAAAACCCAGGATCGCTCTCTCTCTGAGTCTTTCAATATCTTCCATTGCCTTTCTGCTTAATTTACATTTAAAGTCTTTCTGCCTGTCTATCTATCTATAATATATCATATATACTCTTATGTATAAAATATAAATAATTTGTAGATTTCTGCTTAACTTCCTGTCCTTTTCTCCTCTATGCTTTACATAAATAGGTTTGAAAAAAAAAATAGATGTCCCATGGCCAGGGAAAACCACAGTACTGCTCAGAGGAACAGACCTCTGGAAGGAGAGATGACAGCCTTTATCGATTGGGCTGGGAGTGCTTCAGATCTGGACTGTACAGCAAAGTAAACAGAACACAACTCAGTGGAAATCGGCAATGGAGACATCTATGCCAGACGACGTGAACTTCCACAACCTGGTTTTAAGGAACAGTAAATACAATAGAGATAGATAGATACGCTATGCTGCATCTCGAGTCATAAAACAAGTTATAAATAGAATTATGCTAAATTAAAGACGGACATCATAGGGAATAGTCTGGTCAACAACCAATCACCATTAGAATCAAAAAGTAAACCGGCCTTTTCACTGAGTACCTCCACGACATTTCTCAATGCACTAAGTACATTTTAACCATGCAAAAATACACAAACATCTTAACTAGGTTGTTTTTTTTTTTGTAAAAAAAATCAAACACCAACATTATGCATTTTTTGTTAATTATATTGGTTAAAGTAACAGCCAGTGGCTGCCAAATATCAGATACATCATATACATATTTTTATACAGAATCTGGACAACACAACATTACATATCAGAGAGAGAAAGAGAAAAAGAGAAAGAGATTATTTGTTCCTTTGTGGGTTTGTTGTTGTTGTTCAGTAAAAAAAAAATAAAGTAAAAATATGAGAAGCAATGCTAAGAAGGAAAACACTTCAACAAGGTAGGAATACATAGGGAGAATTGCTAATCAGAAGTACAGGAGGAAGAGAGTTCATAGTTAGGTCTGTGTCTAGAATTTTCTTCACTAAGAAGCAAAAGAGCACAACAGGTGTATTGGTTTGGAAAAGCAGAAAGAGCGATTAACATCATGCTGTCTGGTTCCCAGCACGTTTCCAGCAAGGAGAAGAAAAAAAAAATCATCATCACAAATTAATTTCACAAGGTTTGTTTTCAGAAATGTCCTCCCTTAACCCAGGAAGCTGGGTAGTGCAGGGGTGGGGGCAGCTCAGTTTCGGGAGTCCTTGGCAAAGGTTTGGCCAAAACCATTGGCCTGAGAGAAGTTGGAGATATGAGCTGTCTGTGGGAATTCACGCAATGGAATGCGACGGCGGCTCACTGGGTCCCCAAGCTCCCCGTGCCAGCTGGTGATCTGGCGGAGGGAGCACACAACCCACTGACACGTCTGCTAGCCAGGCCCCAGTCCTGCCCCTGAAACATTTGGCATCAATGCGATCCTAAGAATTCAACCTGGAAAGAAACAAGACCTTGAACACAAGCTATGGAAGCACTACCGTGGTCACGGTTAGATACAAAAATGTGAAAATTCAGATGTAATCAAAAATACAAAATCAGTTTCGATAAGATTTGCTTTTTCTGTTTGTTTGTTTTTAAACCATTACAGTGCAAGGTTTTTTTCAAATTACAGTAAAAGTTATGTGTCTGCTTACAGTAACTAGAGTAAGTAGCTGATTTTGCTCTGCTGGAATCAGAGGTCCCTGATAAGTGAGGATGCACCAATCTGAAATCAACCCAGCACAAGAAATGGATGTCTCAACAGAAACACAGTTCACTATGGTCTTCACCCCTTCCAATTGTAACAAAAGATGGTGTCCTTTGCACAACTCATTAGCATGAGTTTCTTCCGCTGTTGAAAATAAAGAATAATAAAACGGATGGTATTAAAATTCCAACAAGAAAAGGACTGGAAATCTGGAGCTGAAGGGTGGAGCATCTGAAGGGAGTTTCCCACGTCACTGAGCTTTCCCATTGTACTTAAAAATAAAAAAAATTATTTTAACACGAGCCTCTTTGGGCAATGCTGCTTTGTGCTTCAGCCATGCCCTGCCTTCCCAGGCTGCTGGGAAAGGAGGCAGCACCATCTCATGGGATCAAAGGAAATCATGATGAAGGTCACACCCTTGTGCCATCAAGAATCACCCCCCCAGGAAAGGATAACAGAACTGCCAAGCAAGGGCTGGGAGGCTGGGGTGGGCAGGGACCGAGGAGCCTGTGTCTGGCAAAAGGACAGACCTTGTCAAGGCCACTCTCAGAGCCATTTCTGGAAAGGATGCAGAGGAAAGAGTTAAGAACTGCAGATCATATCTCAGAGGAAGAGCCAGCATTGCCCCAGAGCCTTCCTTTGGGAGGTGGGCAAGTGGTCAAAAGAGATTGATGTGGCTAAATGAAGTGACAAGGTGACAGCCTTCGCGTTCATGCCGTGGGACAAGAGAAGAAGGAAGGGTGATGAGGAATTATGCTCTTCCACTCTAGAACCAACAGTTGGGATGGATCAGGAGATGCAAGACACCTGGAAAGCCTTCTCTCTGTGCCAAGAGGAATGGGCAGATGTTGGCAGCTGTGGGCACAGACATCTGGCCAGAAGCCTGCAGGGGCCACGCAGAGCCCCTGTCCTCCCAGCCCCTCTCGAGCCTCATTCTCGAGCCCAGACCCACGCAGAACTTTGCTCTGAGTTCTTCCTAACTCAGTGGGGCAAACTCTTCCCAGTTTTGTTGAAATTAAAAAGAGGCAGTTTCTGACAGCCAAGGCTGTCACTCAGGGCCTGGGATCCACCAGTTCTATGTAAGGGGTGGGCAGCCCTGTCTTTTATCGCCCTGGGATGTGACCGGGTGGCGGCATCCACCTGCCAACATGAGTGACCTTCATAGGTGAGCACCAATTTACTCGCACCTACACCCTGAGAAAGAGAAGAACCACACATTCCTCCATCCTGTTAGAAAGTTGCCTACCTTTGAAATCAAGTATGAGGCGCTGCACTCAGCTTTTGCTTGTAGTCTGGCCGCTGGAGGAAATCTGGGCTTCCTCCACACATTTTGCTACATTCCTCAAGAAGAAAAGAAAAGGCTGCCAGGCCGGGCAGGCTCAGTGCCCCCACACCACTCTGGCTCTGCTCCCTGGGGGGAGGCAGACCGCCCGCTCAGCTGAAGCACGAGTCTTCCCCAAGCACGCCTCCCTGGCTTGTTCTGACCCTAGAGGTTGTGGAATCAAGCAGAACCTGTGCATGTGTCCCTCATGTCTGGCACAAGATGCTCATGTGTCCTCATAGATTTGGCCATCAGAAACCCTGTGCTATCCTAGGCCCCCCAATCCCGTTTCCTATTCGGCCTTCCCAGAGTTCACTGCCCAATCCAACCTGTTCTAGCAAAGCTGTTGCCCTAGAAACCTTCTCTGTGCTCTTCCCCCAGCTCTGACTCAAAATACAGCCCAGAGGTACAGAGATGGTCCTCTGGGGTACAGAGGTGGTGGGACTCCAAACAAGCCCTCTGCTCGCAGCTCTGAGTGTCACGTAGGGGTTGGTCACCTCCAAGCCAGCTGAGATCTATAGGGACAAATGGCCATGGGTCTCCCCTCCAATAGAGGATTTTTCAAAGCTGCAAGCTGCTTTGCCCGAATGGCCTCAGCAAACGCCTATGTTCTTCCTGAGATAAATCCCAGAAGCTCTGCGCAGCTAGATCTGCTCTCTCCAAATAGTGTGTCTCTGATCTGGCAGTTGGCCACTGAAATATCATTTGAGGATTTGTGATCACAGGTGTATTTACACGAGCAAAGGGACAGGATGAAGTTAGGGAATGAAATGATGTGTAGTGTGGCTTGAAGGCTAAAGAAATGTTCCAAGATTCCTCTGTGCTGAGTTCCTATTTCTGTCCCCAGTCAAACGTGAAGCCTGGTGAAAATGTCCAGAACTGGGCTGTGATGCCCCATTTTTGGCTCCTGGGATTATTTAGTACTATTTACCATTAATCATGAAGCTGTCCTGGCTGAAAGAGATTTCCAGGAATGGTGTTGCAGAGAATAGGTACTGCCAGTCCAGGGACATTGGTGGAAGTGGGTCTGGTCAATAATCTCTGTATATCCAATACAGCTGATTCTCCTCTCATGACGAGCGGATGCTCTGGTCTTTACCCCAATACACTTAAACTGCTTGACATCAACGACAAAAGAGGAACTAGGGGAAGCAGAATGTTTTTTACCTTCAAGGTACATATTTTGAGTATGTTTATTAAGATGGTGAGAAGTTGGCTTCATCTTTTAAAGCGAGAGAAAAATATAGTTGAATTGATTTAGGAGATGTTTACCTTCAATTTAAGGAAGATCTCCCAGGTTCTTATAAACATGAGGATGAACTTAAAAGGAGAAGCTACATTCCCCGCCCCCCACCGCCCCCCAGGGTATTTCAGAAGAAGTCCACAGTCTGGAGACAATTAAGAGCTTCACAGACATTTGTTGAATGAGTGGGTGTATTGACAACAGCATTTTAGGATGGGAAGGGACCTTAGGGAGTGTTGCCTTCATCTTGCAGGAGAGAAACTGCTTGAGCTGGCTCAGTGGGTTGGTGGTGACTCCAGCAGCCCTGCGGCTGCATATGGGCTGCAGGGAGACTGGACTCTGCTTGGAAGGGAGGTGGGGCTGTGGGGAGCTCTCCTTGGCCCTGTGATGTAACAGCACAGCTTCCTAAACAATGTGTGTTTCTATCACAGAAGTCCTTCCACCCTGCTCTCACCCAGGTGTGTTTAGAGCAAAGCATTGGATAAACTACTGATAGATTTATAGTGGTCCAGTTTGCTGAACTGAACTAGGAAATTATGGAATTAACAATAACTTAAAAAAACTCCACTCTTTTTCATTGCTGTTAAACGAGGACTTTTAAAAAACCACCACCTATTGAATAATCTGTGGCTTTAAAATGAACTTACTTGGAGATTAATATGTAATATTGTAGAGCTGGGTACCTGGTTAGTGATGGATGCAATAGGTGTGATATGTCTTGACTTCAAAAATTCTTTTGACAATGCATCTCAAGAGAGATCTTAGCATTCACCATGAGAACAGAACAGTGCCCCCAAAAGAATCAATCTTAAGAGGAATTGACAATTCATCATTGGCCTAAAGGGGCATTGTAAGAGTGTTTTGTGGGGATTAGCCCAGGGCTTTGTATTTCATGGGGAAACTTTGAAGGCTAGCTGACTGATACAGTCATGCCATTGTGCCTTGTATCTCTCTTGGTCTCTGTAACCCATGCACATGTTCATAGCATATTGTTTAACCTACACTTTGTAAGGCCATAAACTCAGGATGGAGGTGTGTGCTTGTAGACATGAGGAAATGATGGCTAAGCTAGAATGGGGTAGGAATGTTGAGTGTCACCTCTCCTGAAGGCAAGGCCATAAAGAGGTCTGCTATGGACTCAATGTTTGCAGCCCCGTTCAAATTCCACATGTTGAAGCCCTAATTCCCAATGTGATGGTATTTGGAGGTGGAGTCCTTGAGAGATCATTGGGTTTAGATGAGGTCATGAGGGTGGAGCCCCCATGATGAGATTAGTGCCCTTATAAGAAGAGGAAGAGACCAGAGCTCTCTCTCTTTCTGCCACGTGAGGACACAGCAAGAAGACAGCCATCTGCAAACTAGGAAGAGACCTCTCACTGGACACCAAACCTATGACACCTTGATCTTGGACTTCTCAGCCCCCAAAACTGTGCGAAATAAATGTTTGCTATTTAAGCCCTTCAGTCTACATTATTTTGTTATAGAAGCCCAAACTGACTAAGACAGAGTCTTCCCTGAATTCCTGATCTGCATCCCTTTTAAATCTCCAAGTCAAGGCTAACACGATTATGGGTGAAGCAACCCATTTTCTTTCTAGAGCAATCTATCCTCAGGAAAGAGGAGTCTTCTCACTACTTCCCTCTCTCTTTGGACAAACTATTTGTCTCTCTTTGGACAAGCCATTTTCCCTAAGAAAGCGTTGCTTTTGAGAAGGGTTCTTGGTGATCTTGCAAGAGGTATCTGCTAAACATGGTGTTCAAGGGAGCCAATATATTGGTGCACACTGGGGGTTACTTTTAGGGAAAGGAGAGGAAGAGTAGGGGACACATTGTGTTAAGGTCCTAAATCCAAGGTGTGCCACCCATGAGGAATACTTGGCAGTCTTTCAGAAAGACAGATGGAGGCAAAGAGCTGACAACACCCATGTCACCTCCTCTCCCTTAGAGCTCAGACAGCTGTACCTGGACTCATCACTTTCAGACTTACCCTTCAGCCTTTGATGTACAGCTTTTAGCTCCTACCCAGACTGTGAATTACTTGAGGAGAGGGTCTGATCCAATGCCTGGGCTATTTTCTGGTTGAAGGATGAATGAGTAAATAAGGAGACTAAATTATGAAGAGAATGAACAAACTGGCCATGAGTCAAGAGTCCCTGAGCCCTTGGTTCTCAAGGGAGGGGCTCTCCTTCCCATCAGGAGAGACTGCTGCAGTTTTGACAGCTGGCATGAGGCGAAGCAAAGTTAGAGCCAGGTCTGTGGAGCAGTCCCTCTGTAGGCAGCAGGTCTTGTTGAATTCAGAGCTTTGCTGCCTGGGTTTGTTTGTTTGTTTGTTTTTAGAAGCTTGGGCTCCAAAAGATAATGGTGCCACTCAGTGCCCTGATTTCTTCTCTACAACACGGGTGGATCCTGACCAAAGAGCCCTTCGGGAGAAATCAGAGGAACACCGATTGACCTAAAAAGTAGGTTCTCATGTGTCAAATGGGCTTTTTTTCTTTTTCATAGAATCACTGGAAATCAGGGAAAGGATTTCTTTTCCATACATCGACTCAAGCTGATACCTGAGGGCCCCTGCTCTTAGCCCACTTCACTAGGAGTTGTTTATACACAAGTCAAGCCATTCGGGCTGCTGTAGGCTCAGGTAAATGTCCCATTGTAGAGTGGACCCTCGGAGTTCAATTAGGCAGCAGGGAGAAAAGAAAGACAAGATGACCCCGCCAATTTAAGTGAGGGGCTGCATGGCCTTTCAATCAACACATCTGAGCCCACACGGTGGTTTGTCTTTCATTAATCAAGGGGAGTTGGGCAAATCATTCAACCACCTATGTCTCTTTCCTCCTCTGTAAAATAGAGCTCTACATTAGATTCCCCCAGATAATAAGGTCACTATTATTCTTAAAAATGACTTGTGCAAAATAGCAGCCCACCTTTTCTGAATGGATGCTGGGCTGATACAGTTAGTCTGTCAGCCTCAGGGATGCAGATGTTCCTCATCCCTCCTGTTCTAAAAAGATTCCAGGCCATGGGTTGGCAACAAATGCTTATTTTATGGAGGTTAAAGAGAGAATGACCATAATGAACCAGACCAAGGGAACTGGAGCATTCTGATTAGAGGCCAAGTCTGTTGATTCTATTAACAGGGTCTAATGTTCAGAACAGCCACCCTTGCATGTCCACTTAGACATGCTGAGAATCTGTGGTCTGTACCAAAGGCCAGGCCACTCTGAATGGGAAACATGAATTCCAGGAAGGGACCCATCTTGGTAGGGTCTTGTGCTTGCCCACCTCTTTGCGCCTTGCATCTCTCATCCAGTGTCTGAATGTCTTTTTTCATTTGCTCTCAGAACATGAAATTAAGCCAAAGAAACTGTGGGGCAATCCGTGTGTAGGGCTAAAGGAATTGGGGGCTGTTGGGGAAAGGGTCAGACAAACCCTGATTTTTCTTGGCCTCCTTTTCATCGACACCCTTTTCATGGTATCTGGAAAGGCCCAGAACCACTGCACTAATTATAGAAGAAACTGGGCCTTTCCCCAGATCCCAAAGACTCAGACCCCCTTAGGATATGCTGTGCCCACAGTGACAAGCTCCTAGCTGCTACAAGGAACACTCAGAGCTGGCTGAGATCTGCAGGCCTGAGTCGCTCTGGGAGGCTGCAGTGGTCTCAAATATTCTAGAAGGTTGGGCTGACCAGGGTTGAACTGAAATCTCATTAAGAAACAGAGACTGGGCTCTTCTGTGTCTCATGGGCAGCTTTGGGCTTTAAGAAATCCCATTCATCATTCAAGCCTTTCTGCCCTTTGGCCTTAAGTCAAACCTGGAATGGTCAATGATCACTTTCCAATCCTCTGATTTGCCCTCAGCTGCAGAGATATGCACATCACCACCACCTGAAGGCCTCACTGCTTCTGGCTTCCACCATGCTGGGAGGACCAGAGGAATGGGTTTTAGACACACCGAAGCTGCAGGGAACTCAACTTTGAGCCGAGATATGCACGTGAACACACATGAGCACCGACAAGCCCAGCTCTGGGAGCTCTGGGAAGCCTTCGGGGAGGGAGAGGGTTTAGCCACAGGGAAAGCAATTCTCGGAATCACATTGACAATTGAAAAGAAACCGGCTGCAGCTTGAAGGACTGTTCTTTCAGCGAGGTTGGGTGAATGTTAACAGACAGTGACACTGCTGGAAACTGTCTTGCTTTCTCATCAGAAGGCAGGCAACATCTCAAATGAATGAATGATGTCACATGACTCTAAGAACGGTCAACCCAACTCACCCATCTTCATGTATCCTATGGAGTCTTCAAAACCCAACTCAAATGCTGGTCCTTTAAAGCCTCCACTTACACTTCTACTTGGAAGCACTGCTTCCCTTTTTGGATGCCTCCAGCTCCTTGCACTCGTTTAGGGCTCTGTTTTTCACTGTATTATACTTATTTATGCACATTTCTTCCCTCTCATATTTCATTCCTTGAGGTTTGTTTTCTCTTTAGAGCCCCTACTGCTCTAGCCCTGCACTTGGCATAGTAGGTGTTTAATAAATATTTGAGAGCCAGCTGACTGACTGAATGTGAAGTGAGAATACCGTCTGGCAGGAAAGCTCCAGTGGGGTGAAGTAAGTTCACCATCCACCACCTTGTCCTCATGAGGAACATCAGTGCATGACAGACCCAGAGGTCCAAGGTCAAGAAGTCTCTAGCATGGCTGTACCATACTTCGAATTCAAGGTAAGAAAAATTCTTGTATCATTTGCCACATCCTATTGAAATACACTTCCCACCTCTAATTTCAAAGTGATTTCAAACTACCTCAGGCATAGAAATCGTCCTTGTCTCAAAACAGGCCACCCAGAAACAGCTAAAGAGTCAGAAGTGGATTCCAAGTTGGAGATTTCCCCAGAAGTTCAAGAGCAATGAACAACCACGAGCAGGACTGAAAGCATCTCTGTATAGAATGATTCCATCCCGGGACAGCACCCTTTCCCTTCATGGGGACGGAGAAGTGTCCAGACGAGTCACAATGAAAGAAAACTAACAGCATCCTCACAGCAGTGCAAAAACTTCCCACAAAAACCCAACAACAACATTCAAGACCAAAGACCAACTCGCTGTGCACAGACAAGGTCTCTGGACAGAAAATGAAGGGCAGAGAAGAAAATACCTTTTCACAATGAGGTGAAGCTCAACGCCCTTTCCCCTGTTCCCATGCTCACTCTGTCATGTTGGTAATTCCCTCTTAACCAAGGGAGCTTTGCTTGGGAGCCAACAGTGGGGCACCACATGGACAAAACTGGCTGGTCTGGCTCAGAAGTTGTGTCACGCCCTCTCCTAGGGCTACCTTTAGAGCCTGGTCCATTTGGATCCCTCCTCTATAAGAAACAGGTTAAATCTGGTGCTTAGGACTGCAAACACACCTACCCCAGCTGCAGCAAGAAGTTCCTCTGTTCACCCTGGAACTTCCTAGTTACCCGTGTCCTGTAGAGATTTGGAGGCGCAATGGGTCTAGTCATCCAGCAAAGGTGACACCAAGTGTGGAAATGCCCAGAACCTACATAAAGAGAGAAGTCAGCCCAGTATCCAAACTTCAGAAGGGTCTCCAGCAAACAAGGTCTCCCCTGTGGGAAAACCGGGGACCTGAGATGAGTGGAAAGACAGAGCAAAGATAGAGGGTGTGGATGGCTCTGTACGTAACTTTCTTTTGGCATGGGTGGGCTAGAAGGTGGTGGTGCAAGAAAGGATCCCATAGAAACCCACCTGAAAACAGGCTCTTCTGAATCTACAATAGTTATGTCCCCAAAAGAACAGGGAATAATTAGAATTGTGCTTTCTAGTACCTAAAACACAAAGCAAAACCTTTCTTAGATAATTATTTCAAAAGGAATTTTGAAAACTTGGAAAGCTCAGTGAGATGGCAAATTCCTCAGAACCAAAAGCCAACTTTGGAAGTATATTGT
Source organism: Hippopotamus amphibius kiboko (assembly GCF_030028045.1). Classification (NCBI taxonomy): domain Eukaryota; kingdom Metazoa; phylum Chordata; class Mammalia; order Artiodactyla; family Hippopotamidae; genus Hippopotamus; species Hippopotamus amphibius. Next base: position 53,069,856 of record NC_080187.1, on the reverse strand, counting down.
CATTGTGCCTCTGTGTGTGTTTTGTGTGTGGGTGTGTGAATATATCACATATTTCCACTCACCTACTTACAGGTATATATATAGAAAGATAGATAAATATATATTCATCATTAGATTTTTCCCCCTTCAAGTCAACACCAGTGTATTCCATCTTCAGTACATATTTTATCTGCATTTCAATTCATACACAGACCATTATACCATAAAAAGAGAGAAATAGCTGAGAACTGGCAAAGTATAACCCAGCCAGAGCTGTTTAAATGCCGGTTCAGCATTGTTAAGGAGAAAAGCAAACCTCCCCAAATACAAGTGAAAATGTCTGTTCTAAATACACGCAAGCAATTTGTTATGATCATCCGAAGAAAAAAGAACAGGAGGAAAACCAGACATACTATGAAATTGAATCATAAGCATTTTTCTTTTTTGTAGTCATTGCATGTATTTTAAGGGAAAACATGGCATTTGTAGAAATGATCTCTCCCACTCCGATTACAACTTTTCCCTAGCTCTCTGGAGCTAGGGAATAAAAAAACATGTACAGAGTTTCACTCAAGTATCATTTTAAAGGATGTTTCTAACGTATAGACTTTTCTTTATCCCGTTTAAAACATATTTAATGAAGTTGAGAAATGTCTTCCATATTTTGGCAAAAGATACAGAAAAACAAGGGTAGTGGAACCATACAGAGTATCTAGGGCTCACGATCTAAGTTACTTAGTTAAAGGAAAGTCATTCTGTTCAAAGTACAGAGAAGGGGAATCAATTGCAGACAATCCACCTTGCGATTTCTATTCAAGATCCCTTCGCCCTGTACTGTAATTGGTCAGGATTCTTCTGAAGAACTTGGGTCTCTATGGCATCGCTGGCTTGTAGACTACAAATGTTTCCAGATGGCCATCCCTCGGAACACATGGTATGGAAGAGGGTTCCACAAGGTTTGGAGAAGATGTAAGGGCTGGGCACAGGGTACTTCACCACCAAACAGCACAACACATAAAATCAACCTAGAGAAAACGGCCAAGTCAAAAAAGTCGAAACCAGCCAAATCAGGTGAGAATGCTAGGGAGTCAGTGGGTACCATATTCCAGGCCAAGAGACTGAACTTAAAAAACGAAAGCGGGTCATCGATCAATATTGAAAGCTTCAAAAAGTCAAAGCCAAACCAATGTTTCCTTTTTCCCCCTACGCACAAACCTTTTGTTCTAAACCCAATGGCGTTGAGATCAATACTTTTATCTGGAAGATGCAAGTCTGCAGAGATACTTCCCTTCCATTTGATCACATGAGTCCACAGAAATAAAGCACCTTTGGAACCAAGAGTTGTTCAAGAATCCTAGTGTCTTATTCAATGTGTCGAAAAAGCACAGTTAAAATAATTAGAATAATTCATCAAATGACAAACAATAATATTGACTCTAGTGATTAGGCAAAAGGGCTCCCAGGACAATTCACAACTAAGAGAATAGAGCACAATAAAAGGCTATGACATGTCATGTATAGTCTGTGTTATAGCTTTGAACTTTATTGCAAAGCAAAAAATATATATTTTTATATATATATATTTTTATCTACATTTCACCTCTGACATTGTACACAACACGAAAGCACAGGAAACCAAAAAAATCATAATGAGGTAGATACATAACACTTACAGATGGAGGAGACTAAAGAGTTTAAATTTGGCTTAATACTGTGGTCACCAATGTATGCATTTTCAACACAGCAGCAAGCATGGATTCACAGGGCAAGAAGCCCAGTGATCTCAAACCCAAAAATAAGCCCCATTAAAAAAATACCTGCCTCAAAATGAAAAATTAAAAAAAAATTTTTTTAAGTCAGGGAATCAGATGTTTTTCAATTACAAGCCCTGGTGTAATAAAGAAAGTTTTTGTTTTTGCTTTTGTGCCCAGGAAAATATATATAATTATATATATATATATAATTTTCACCTATGAATTAGGAGTAACCTGTCCCATAGCGCTCTTCTCTGTATCCCTGCGGGTGGGGTTGGGGCAGCCTCCAGAGCTCAGCACCTGGGGGTTGACAGTGAGGGTCTCTAGAGGCATCCTCACCTCTACAGCCACTGCATCGGGGACACTAGCCTCTGAGGGCCCTTGACACGTGCCTGGAAATGGCTGGAAATCAATTTAGCTATGAAGTCTCTGGCATGACTTTACCTTCCTAGGATCACCTGCTCTCTTAGTGCGTGAGGCCAGGAGCACCTACTGGTTTGGGTTGCTGGGATCGTCATTTGCATTTACAGCTTTTCCAATGGAGAGCTTAAAAGGCCATGGAGAAGGCCATCTTCAGCCTCAGTTTTTACTATAAATGCATTTTCACTGTAAAATGCACTGTCAGGCAGTGGTAGCTGATGAAAAAACCAACCCCATCCTTGTCTGATGTCTCGAATGAGAGGAGGATACAATGAGAGAAAGGGACCAGGAGAGGACACCTGGCTGGTTGAGGCAGCCAGTGGGAGGACAGAACCATTAAATGATCAACCAAGGAAGGGTCAGCTCGGACAAGTGCACATCGAGATCTAAGCAGCTCCAATCAGAATGCCAAGGAGTAACTTCAGTTTGTGGCCAGTGACTCAAAGGCCCTGGAGACCCTAGAGAAACTGCAGAGGAAGCAAGGTTCAGAGATACTGATGGGGCTAAAAGTGGAATTGAATCAAGCTTCCTCGGATTGTTCGATAGTTATTTTGACTCTAGAGTGATCCTGCTTTCGGAGGCATCTGCTCTACTGGGAAATGGCTGGTAAACAGCTCAGGAAACAGCTCAGGCAAGAGGGAAGACAGAGGGGTCCAAGAGGAATGCCTGGTGAGTTTGGGAGAATGGCAGGATCAGCAAGGAGATCGGGAGAGAACTCTGGCACCCGAGCCAACGCACATCAGGGAAGCTTGAAGTCAGCCCATGCCAGGCAAGACCAAGCCCTGTTCTCCAGAATCGGTGTTGACTGTATTGTCCTTTTTGTTTGTGGGTCATCTTTCTCCCCAGCTGGGCTGTGGATGCCCAAAGAGACCATCTTTCCCTTCTGCCTCCCCATCATCCTGGCTGGATTGCATCTTTAGAAAATGCAATGAGAGAATGGTTTGAGGAAGAAGGGAAGGTGTCCACAGTGTTGTAAGGACTTTAAAGACCCTATATTTCACCCCCAAGACCATACCCAGGAGCCTCCTCGTGTCTTCCTAGGTATATCTCAAGGCAATAGTCATATTTGAATTTTGAACATAAAACATTATCCTGAGAAGGAATAATACAGCAGTAGGACCCAATGGGGGAGGAACTATAAACAATCTATCTAAGAATGTGTGAAAACTGAGTCACAGCAAAGTGGACCGCTGTCTCCAGCCTGACTAGGCTGGTAGGTTGTAGGGGGCTGGTGTGATCCATCTTAATTTCACATAATTTCAGGAGGCAAAGACAAGGTAAGTTTATGACCATCACTCTCAAGTGATTCCCAGTCTTGCCCTCCAGGAGTTCCTAGGAAGGGAAGGCTGAGGGCTTACTAGTCCAGAGACTAGATCTCTGTCCCCTCGGAGACCCAAAGCGAAAGGAATCAGTTTGGTGAGAAACAGATGGCATTGGAGTTGTGACTAGGGAGGACTGTCTGAATATAGGCATTCAATAAGGAGTGAAGGCAAGGAGCTTTTCTCCTTGGAGGGCTTGAGAAAATTTTGATATCATTTTGTCTATGACTACGTGGACAAGCAAAAATTAGGTGCTGTTTGAGTCTCCTTCAAACCCTGAGATTCCATTGTTCCTTTGTGCTCTGGAGAAGCCCCAGCTCTGCCCAAGGACTGAGGGATTTTTCTCAGTGGGTAATTGCTGTGACTATAAGAAGATTAAGCATGCACACGTGCATGTGTGTGTGTGTGTGTGTGTACACGCGCCCAGTAGGCATCAAGCTGACATAATTGTAAGCAAACGTGTAAAGCAGGAGGCTGACCTATGTTTGTGGGGAAACAGCATAAGGGTTCTTCTCTCTCTTCCTCCAACTCTCTTTACTCTGCCCTTTCCTGCCCATTTCCTCTCCCGAGTGTCCTTCCTCTCTCATTTACCTTGTTTTTCTCTCTTAATGAGTTCACATGATGGTGAAAATCACTTTCTTAAGCCCAGTATCTCCATACGAGTCATTTCATGCTCTGGTTTAGGAACTCACAGTAGGTCCCAATGGTTATCATCCCAGATCCCAGTGGATCAGTTCAGTTGTCAAGACATTCACAGATGCATTTGTCTGTCTCGCTATTTTCTTATCTTTCTGGTTGGCATCCATCACAGAGATCACCAGGCTCACCCCCCACCACCCATGTATTAGAGGTGAGGAAACCGAGGCTCACAGAAGGCAAGTGACTGGCTCAGGAAGTAGGAACAGGAAGACGATGTAGATTCCCAGGCTGCCCTCCCCACCCCAACTCCAGCCTCGCATGAGTAATTTCCTGCTGGGTCCTGTCTGGGATTCTCCCTCTCTCTGCCATGCCACAGCCAGTATCTTCAAAAACCTTCTCAAAACTTATCCCGTGAAGCTTAAATGTCTGATTCTGTCCTAATTCCAACTGTTCAACTCTTCTACTGGATCCTTAAAGAAATAATTCACTTGTCTAGAAGTCACCTCACCTTTCAAGATCGGACACACAAAAACCACCATACAAAACCCCACAAAAGGAGATACAGAAGTTCTCAGGACCAAAACAGACATCTCACAGCACTTGTAGGGGTAGCTCTCCAAGAACTCACACGGGAGAGGTCATGCTTAGGGCAACCTGTGGAAAACAGGTGTCTTTTCCAAGGGGATGCCCTATTTCATAAATCGTCACTAAACTTTTAGTCCCCTGAAACCTCACTCTTCTCCTAGCCTCTATGGCCATCTGCAAGGAAACAAAAATGCCTAGATAGCCCTAGTCCCAAGCTGTCCTTGCAAGCCATTGAGAAATGGCATGAGGGGGATCTTGGAAGACCAGGGGGACCAAAGATCCAGGTCTGAACCCCAGCTGAACCCCTGACTGACCACAGGACCCTGTGCAATCACAGACGCTCCCCAAGCCTTAGTTTCCTCATTTATAAAATGGGTGAGGTTTCTCACCTTGCCAGAGTATCAGAAGGATTTAGATGAGATCATTGTATGAAGGCACTGGGACAGAGCCTTCCATATCAATGGCCTCAGTTAATGTTAGCTGCATCTGAGGTCTCCTGTCCTCCTAAAGGCTTGATGTCACCTGCGAAGGTCATGCTGGACTTGCTGTGACACACTCAATGTTCCCGAGACTCCAGGAACATTAATACTCCTTTCCTCTAAAGCAACTGTCCCATCCCCCACAGGAGCACCCACAACATCTCTGACAGGACTCCTCCTCCACCGCCAGGTGGACTCTGGGCTGCGCCTGACTTCTCTGGCTGTGGTACCTGGAACTCTACACTTCCGGGCCCCACAGGGTCTCAGGTGCCAATCGATGATCAGAGCCCACCTGACAGAGGCTTGGCCCCCACAGCAGGACTCATCCCCTCTGAGGGGGAAGACTCCTTGGCAAAGGTTCTGTTCATGCTACAGGTGAACTGTCACCTCTGGACAGGCACAATCCCCGGGTCTAGATTTCTGGTAGAAACTCAGAGATGCCACATCCCCAGAGGTGGGCATATCCCTGCCCAGAGAGGCAGGCTGCCACAGCCTCAAAAGAGGTGCTGGACCCTCTGACTCAGCCCTGGGTGAGGAGTGGGGCATGGGGACGACGTCCACCTTTTGGCCCTCGTTCATCTGCCCTGAACTTCATGGATGACCCGGAGCCTCTGGGTCCCCTAGGCCAGTCCCAGGGACTGAGCTCGGATGGGCAGGCAGGAGAAGAGTGGGGTCACAAGGCTGACAGGGCCCCGCCAGCCCCTCAGTCCCTTTTTAAGCAGGGCCAGGAGTTGGGAAATCTCCTGGCGTCTTGGGGCTGATTCTGTAGATATTTTCTGAGCTGTAAAGACATGCTGGCTTTTGGGAAAGACTCCTGGGTCTGTGTCTGATAGGCCTAAAGGTCTCTGGAATGGTACCCCCAAGGGTTAGAACTCCTTTTCAGGAGGAAAAGAGAAATAGTGAGTGATAAATTCCTGGGATGGGTCTTAGCAGGTGTGACGTATGGAACAGGACAGAAAGCAAACGAACAGCACTTAAGTAAGATCCCCTGAGTTGCTAAGACTATGTGTAGGATGAGGAGACAAGGAATGAGGCCAACAGAGAAAATGCATTCTTGTCAAAGGACCGACCTTTCTCATTCCAGAGGAATTCCATCCAAGCTCCCACCAGCCGTGGAGTGGAAGCAGGTTGTGCTGGAGCAGTTAGGCAGTGCCTGAATTTATCTTTTAAAAACTATCTCGGATGGCTTGGCCACCTTGTGCAAGATTTGTAAACCGTGTGCAAAACTCAGACTTGTGCAGACAACCAGAGAAGTTGAGAAGCTGCCTTCTGCATGCAGGGCTGCCCCTGCCAAAGTTGTGCTTTGTCTAACCCCAGGATCTCGTCTTCCCAGCAACACCTTTTTAATACCTCGTGAAGACGGGCTCAGCCAAACTGGGTAGTTTGTAAATGCACCTGGACCCGCTCTTCTCTATAGCTGAGAGTGTGTTGCAAATACCCCCAAATGACATGCCAACTGAGGACTTGACTTCCTCAGCCCTTTGGATGTCGGGCTATTGGAGGTATTCTTTATGTCTAAATTTCAAATTGAAAGCGGACGCAGTAACCCCACTCAGTGGCTGCCGGGGAGGAGAAGTCAGCAGGAAGTGGTGCAAAGGCGGGGAACTGGGATTTGGCACTGGGTAGAGCGCAACGAGTAAGTGGGAAGGGTGAGGTTGGCATAAAGCTGGGCAGGAAATACGAGTTCACGCTCTGGGATAGGTTACTCCATATAGAGGACCACAAATAAGGAAATAAGAATCCCCAGGTCATATCCTTCCCAGAGTAGCCAGCTCACCCCTCACCCCACCCCCCCGCCCCCAGGGTCTTTATTCAGGACCAAGGTGTAGGTGCTAATTTAGCTTCAGGTCCACAGAATTTCCCTGCCCCACCCCCAACCCCGAGGTCAAATGCTCATTGCTCCACTTAAGCCAAACTTTTTTTTCTTGCCTTAAGTCAACACATCCCCCAAACATCCTATAAAAGTTAGACTTTATAAAGAAAATAATTATTTTGAATCAAGAAGAGGATGGAAACCAGTTTGTAAACATGTAACCGAAACATAAAAATACACATCAGTTCACTTACAGAAGCAAACAGGGTTACACTGAATCATTGAAAATGAAAGAAAAGGAAAACTTTTCTCGGGAGCTCTTAAATTTAGGAAAAGAATCACTGTAGCATGCTCACCTTGAACCAGGGGTTGAATATTGTGGTTCTGGTACAAAGGAAAATCTGTGCGAGAGATGGAGAGCGGAGGTGAAGGCGGGAGGGATTGCATAGTTGTGAAACAGTGGCTTCTCATCAAGGTGAACAAGTGCGTCGTCTGATAAAATAGCATTTGATTATTTTTTTTTTCTGTTCATGTCTGTTTACTGTATTTTTCTCTGTCCATCAAACATTTCATCCACTGAAGCATATATACAGTACACACACACACATGCTAGCACTAAACACCTGAATTACACAGCCGTACTTAAAAGGACCCCACACCACTTGTTCCAGGCAAAGTCTGTATTCACCGATACACTTTTGCTACAGCCTAACCCCACTTCTTACCAAAACTCATCTTTTGGGTTATTTCTCTCTTTAGCAAAGGAAGGGGCAGGTGAGAATAGGGGCATCAAGGAAAGCACCAGAAATGGTTCTATTCTCTTATTGAACTTCTGCGGAAATGCCTCACATTTTTCTTAGGGGTTCACTACTTTCTGAGAGATGAGGGAAAACAATTGCCTCTTTTTTTAAGCTTTCTTGAGGTAAACATTATTTGCTGACACCTTAGGCAGCAGACATGTTTTACAGTGCTATCAGAAACCTTAGAATAAGGAGGAAACGACACCAAAGTACACTGTCGATGCTCAGAACGGTTAGAAAGCACGTCTATGTTTTAACTGATTTCCCTATCCTCTCATTCAGCCAAGCTCCTTCTAATAACATGTAGAACAGAACAGAAATAAGAGTAATTTCCTATATCATAACGGGCATCCCCTTAACCCATCCCACCATCAACCTCTCTTGCTCACGTCCTCAAAGTTGTGGACCAACTGGAAATTAGAATAAAGATGAACATACGTTACACTTTTTCATTCTTTCTATCTGCCTCAAGCATATATATATATATATATATATATATATATATATATACACATATATGTATATATATGATAGTTTACATTAATATAGGAAATAGCAAAGGTCTTTTAGTTACATTTTATACAGAATCACTGCATCTTATCTTTATTTTCTATTCTCTCTCTTTTTGGATAAACAATTGGCTATAACAATCTATAGTAAGGCTTCACAGAAAGAATTCTGCATGTTTTGTTTTTCTCTAAGAACCAAAGTCTATAAAATGAGGTTTGATTCTAGCACCTTATACAGTATTAGTGATGTTGTTCCCTTGGGAGAAATTAGCACTACCCAACCCTTTAGGTGAGGTCTATCAGTTACACGATGTTCACAGGTATTGCTAAAGGGAGGACATACAATGTGGCGGAAAGAGAGGAGCAGGAGGGGGACAAAGCAAAACCGCAGGATCGAAATCTTAGCAACATACAAACAAAATCTTAAAAACATGTCAAGTTGCTGTCTCCAAATTAATAATGATTTTGTGTGTGATGCCACTGATGCATCCTTTGAAGTTACCCTTCCCCATGAGGTAAGGAAATATGATGTCTATTTTAGATGAGGAAACGGAGTCCGGGAGACGTATGCAGGTCACAGAGGAAACCGTCTGGGTTAAGTCACAGAGTTGGGGATCCCCAACCTATTCCCAGACTGTCCTCCGTCACCTTGGATTGGTGGGTTGAGATTTTTGGAAAAGCAGCTTTGTGGCCACTGATGAGGAAGCAAAACAAACAACAATTTTTAAAATATCAGCACCAAAGGAAGTTCAAAAGAAGCTGCTCTTTGCTCCCTTAGCAAACATTCCACGTTATGGAGACAGCAACTTTCACAAGAAAGGAGAAGAAAACTCGTCACAGAAGTAACCCCTCTCATTTGTTGGTGCCCTTCCCAGAAGTCAAAACTCTCCCCAGAGCTGTGAGTTCCAGTTGAGTAGTGTCGGCTTGTTGCAGAGGAATGATCAACTCCCATCAAAGCTGCATCAGAACCTCAATTATATAATTATATAACTATAGTGCTATCTCTATCTCTATCTATTTATATATGTATACATTAAGTCTTTTACTGCACTGGCACATGATACCAAGGAAAAGCACTGGCATTGCTGTTTGCTGCAGGTGGCTGCCTTGTCTGGAGTTACATGAGAGAAGCACCACAAGAAAAGGCACCACAAGGTTTCGAGAAGTTAAATTGTTTGCTGTCACTGCCCTGACCTCGCCGTGGTGGGGGAACAGAAAAGTCTTTCATCTTTAGTAAGAACCCTGGGGCAAGTGATACAAAAATGATCCCAACTCGTGTACACCTGTCCATTTCAACTCACCAGGGAGAGAGGGAAGAAAGAGCCTGATGTGGTTTACTGAAATTGCTTTTTGGCTAATGGAAAAGGAAAACGTTTCCATTTTTTAAAAGAAAGGGGGGCGGGGTACTGAGACACTAGAAACCAAGCCCTTCTAAAAAAGTGAGAATAAGAACCAAACTCTTGTGCTGAGGAAAGTCTTCCATGGACATCTGTCTTTCTAATATGATTCCTTGGTGGCAATGCATTAGGAAAAAAAAAGAGAGAGAGAAAATGAAGGAATTACATCCATAGGCACTGTTAGCCACAAATAGCACCGGCTCTAGATTAATGAGGACAGAGAGGTGTCCACACCTGTCCACATAGCTGAGAACCATGAGTGTTGGCTTAGAATCAACATTAGAATTACTCCATCCTTATAGTCTGGCCAAGAAAACTGGAAGTCATTGGCCATTCGGAGCACCGAGAATGACGTGTGCCACTGACGAACCAGAAAAGAAGAGAGGGCAGCCCGGGACTGCAGAGTGCATGGTAAATGGCATCTTGATTTTCATTAGTGACTTGCCGGCCTTGAAACAGCCCTTCCGATGTTTCTTGTTCCAGGCAGGGGCCACACTCCACATGGGGGTGGGGAGCCTGTATTTGCTGCAGGAAGGTCTGGATGTGGGGTGAGGGGGTGGGGCAGAGCTGTCCTCACCAGCTACTTTCCTTCCCTAGTGTGGGGTCTGGGTTGGAAAAAGGGACGTCAACTGGCCACGCTAGTGTGATCTGGCAAGGCTCCCGGGACTTGCTATCTAACCCCGTGGTGACAGGATCGGGGGGGGGGGGGGGGGGGGGGCGGGGCTGAGACCAGCGTTAAAAGGCTTATTGCAGGGACCCTTCTTCCCATACCGTGGTCAACGTGACGACACAGGCGGCTGCTCAGAGGGAGTCTGACACAGCAGTCTCAGCGGCATACTTATTTAAATTGAATTATTGCTTTTCCTTCCGGTTCCTTGAATTGGGGATTTTTTTTTTTCACTTAAGTTGGTGTTCCAATTCTGATGCTTGTCTATACTGAAAATGATACTCCTATTTTAGTATGAGGACAAATGAATCATTCCTACCACCTTCCAACTATCTGAGTTATTTATCCAAACCTACTTTGGGGGCATGGACAACAAGGGACAAACAAAATGCTTTTGCCAAAAGAGACCTCTGTTTGCAAAGGGCCTCCTCTAGCACCTTCATGGGGCAGAGAGAAGCCACCAGGATACACGACCTGCCCCTGCCCCCAAGCCTCCTTTCAAGCTATTTTCCACCCACATGCCTCCTGTGGTAACAGACCTGGGTGTTTTGGGAGTCTCTCTGCCTATGGTTTTAGGAGAATGGTCTCTCCCCTTCCAGGGGTTCCTAAAACTGCCTTCTAGACAGGAAATGCATGGCTGACCTCCAAGCCCCTGCCTCTCCACTGACGCCAGGTCATTGGTGTCCTGAACCACAGTCCCAGCAACCACAACGGGTGGAGTCCGGATGGGAATACACAACTCTGAGCTACCAGGACAGGGAGGGCTGGCTCCCCCAGCTTCCCTGGCTCCTCCTGCTGCTGCCAGCCTGCAGAGATGGCAAAGAGAAGGGAAGCTCCCATCTGTCACTACTCCTGCTCCCTAAACGAGACCAAGGGCCAGTGTGATCCGCGGCAGCCAGGGATGTTGGTTTATAGTTCTGGAGAAGGGAAATACGGACGGGCTCAGCTCCGAAGTCTCCCCTTACTCTCAGAGTCCAGTGCTCCCTCGGCGGGAGGGGCTCAGCACTCCCTCTGCATCTCTCTACGCTTATCAGCCTGCCTTCCGCTGGAACGCTTGGCGTTTCCAGCTGGGTTGTAGTGGCCTGAGTGTGTTAGAGCCAAAAGGAACATTTTGGAAACAAAGAAATTGATGACTGGAGAGGCTAAATCATTGGTCCAAGATCACACTGATCTCCTACTGGGAATCTTTGCACTATTCTGTTAGGACAGGTGGGATGCTGTTCTTAGCCTTTACACCTTCCGTGCTTTCCGTCAATGTTTTTCCTCCCTTGCTGCATCACCCACGGGCAAGGACTGTGTTGTACATATAATAGGTGCTCAGGTAAATGAAATTAAATCAAGTTTTAATAGCTTCTTTTTCCATCCAATGGGCTGTATTAATTACGAAGCCTAGGTCATCAGCCAAGGGTATAAGGACTCCCCTTGGCCTGTGACACAGGCTTCCCATAAGCAGTACCTGTGCAGGTCAGGTGTAAAAAAGGGCAAGAGTACCTCCTTAGCCGTCGCCCCACCTCTAGCTAAGCCACTTCCACGCAGACCTGCTCCAGAGAGATGGGGTTAGAAATAGGCTCACATATATTCCCTTAGGTTGAGAATTTGGTCAACAGCAAGGTGGACATAAACCTGCACATTTGGGAGGTTCAGCTGACAGGCTTAGTCTTCAGCCTGGAGTTCACCGTAGGTTATTTTTAACACCAGCAAACTCAAGAGTAAAGCAAGGCGTGGTTTGAGCTGTGGAAGCTGTATTTACTCACACTGCTGCTTCACAGAACAGCAGAACTGAGGATGAAGATGAGATATGCACAGGAGAAAGGAGGAAGAGTAGATTTCCAACTAGATACAAGGGTGAGACTCAGAAGGATGACAAAAGCTCCTGCAGCCAACTCCCACCACATTGAAACAAGAGACTAGGGCACGTACCATCAGCTTGGAATTGCCAAGTACTAGAACCTTCCTCTTATAGATGCGTGTCTGATCTTTTGTTCAGTGGGGGGCAATAGCTGGAATCTCAAAATGAATGGTGTTTATGACTCTGCTTCCTTTAAACCCTCAAATATACATCCCAACCAGTTTCTCAGACACAGTTCATACTCAAGAGTAGCAAAGAGAATATTTTGTTAGCCCTTTAGGGAAAATTACAAATTTTATGCACTCAAAGCCTTGAATTACCTGAGAGTTTCAAATAGTTTTGCTCTATCAGAAGTCAGTTAGCAAGTCAATGGGTTAAAATTGAAAGAATGACTGGTAGAAAAGTATCCAAGAAAAACTAAACAAATGTAAGAAAACATTCTAAAAATTAACTATTATCTGGGGAAGAGAGATTGGATTCCAGCCTTTTGACCCTGCAGGCAGCCTTCCCTCACCAGGCAGATGGGCTGGGAGAGCCAGTGACCAGGTGAGCCCGGAGGCACCTGAACATCCCTGCAGGATGAGGTAAGCCAGGCCAGAGCCACGATTCTGTGGCCTGTCTCCCAGACAGACACAGAGTCAAGAATGCTGAGAAGCTCCACCAGCTGCCAAACCACAGTGATGACCTGCAGATGCCAAGAGATGGCAAGGACTTGCTGGGAGTCTATTTCTCTTTCTTTCTCTTTTTTCTCTTTCTGTCTTTGCCCTCTCTCCCCCTTCCTTCCCTCCTTCCTTCCTTCCTTCTCTCCCTCCTTCCTTCCTTTCCTCCCTTCCCTTCCTTTCCTGCCTCCCTTCCTTTCGTTTCCTTCTCAAATATTTTCTTCAAATGTGCCATTTTTTTTAAGTGAAAGAAAAAAGCTACGTTAGTCCCTCCAGGACTGTACTCCCATATTCCTGGGTCCCACTTCCACATGTCCCTCCCTGTACCCAAGGAGCCACTTTTCTGTAACACGAACAGAAAATAGGTTTCTTAGAAATACGTCTTGTCAGAAGAGTCCGTGCAGGGGAAGAGATAATGGAACCATTAGATGCTGGGGACAAAGGGACATAAAGATGAGGGAGGAGGTGTCACACATTCTCCTGACAGGGTGATCTGCAGCAGCTGGCCGCATGCCACACCACTGGGGTCCAGGAGGCACAGACATCCACACGTAACAGGTCAGGAGAGGGGACCCCAAAAGCTGCTCTTCTGGAGTGGGCTTGGAAAGGTTTCCAGGGGTCTTGTCCAGACCCTGTGGTCTTCTCCCACTTGACACAGGTCTTTTGGGTGGTAGCTCCTGTCTCCACCCCAAACGTTCTTAGGACACAGCTCCACCCTTGGCTTCCCTCGCTTTTCCGGTCGGAGGAGAAAGTGAAGAATAGGACGCAGGTCAAGAGAAGCTTGTGACTCAAAGCATGAGTTCAGCACCTTTTCCCTCCAGGTAACCCCCAAAGCTCTTTTCCCCTCCGTGGAAGGACCCCTCCAGCATCACCAAACACCCTGGCACTCTGGGTCACGTGCATCCTGTCACCTGAGAGGGAGGGAATTCGAGTGACTTCTCCACACGTGTACACCTGTTTCTTCCCAGGTCTGTCCCCAGACTTGTGACTGTCACTGCATCGGGGAGGTATGTGGTTCTGCTCTGAAGTCAGTTCTGCCTACTAAAGGCAATTGCTCTGAAATGCCTCTTAGAGTCGCCAGAAAGGGGGTCACATTCCCCAAGGCCCTGGGGGCTTCACTCAGCAGCCTCAGGCCATCTGGAGACACTCACACTGCGTGGGCACACCCGCCAGGCATGAGTTTCAGTGGCCAGAGACTCTGGCGGCCAAAGGACACCTAATGCTGACCGGGTTCCAAGCAGTAACGTCCCACCTTCCTTGTCCAACTGTGCCTCCCGCTCCTTCCTGCTCTGATGTCCACTGTGCTGACGGTCGGATTTCCCAGGTATGATCTGAATTCTCGAAAGGGGGGGAGCTATTCAATGAGCTGCAGCCCAGAGTCTCCGGGTTGCTGTGGGGACCTGCTTCCCATCCCAAGGGGAGCAGATGCAGGCACATCCCAGCCCAAGGGAGCCTGCAAGGCCCCGGCCAGGGAGAAAGAAGAGCCCATCTAGATTAGGTCTATTTCAAGTCCGGCAAGAGCCCTAACATCAAAAAACTCTGTTTCAGCAACTTTTAAGCCCTTTAAGAAAATGACATATACAAATATATATGTGTGTGTGCATATATATATATATATATACACATAGACACACATGTGTCTATATATATACACACATACATGCCCAAGGCTGGCATGTGTATGTATCTCGAAGTGATTAAGAAGCTTACGATGCAGTTATATGATCATGGACTTCAATCAGGCTCTTCATTTCTGCACCATAGTCTCAAAATCTCAGATCATCTCATAGTTATGTGTGTGTGTGTGTGTCTCTCTCTCTCTCAAGCATTTCATAATCACTGTAATTCCAAACAAATAAAAATGAAGCCCTCAGTAACAAGGAGGTGAGCCTCCCTCCATGAGATTGGAGTGGACCCTACCGAGCCGTGAGCAGTCAATTGCACAAAGGCTTTTTGTTTATTTTGATGAGAGGATGCTCTAGGGAGCCCAGGGGCTGAGAAAACTTGTATTTTCACTTGGAGGTCCAAGTTGGCCTCCTAAGTTATCTGGGAGTGTCCCTGGCTGTTTAAATAACACGTTAGCCCTCTCTTCTGCCCTCCATCTCTCATCTCTGTTGGGACCCAGGGCCATGCCTTTTAAAGGGGTATGTATTTTAACAAAGGAGGAAAGGGAGCCTGTCCTCTATCTCAGGCAGGCTGCACCAATGGAGAGGCTGGGGCCACAGCTCGGAGTCCTGTGCGGTTGGTGGAAGCATGTAGCACTGGGGGCGTCCAGGCAAGGGAGAGGCTAAAGGGCCTGAATCTGGACAAGCAGCCCCACCTGGAAGCTGTGTGTGCTTAAGCACTGGCCTCATGGAAGGAAGACCTTTTGGAATCAACACCGGGGTTGGGAGCTGTCACGAGCACAGGCTAGAGAAGGGCAGAGAGGGGGCCGAGGAGCACAGGATGATCTGGGGCCAGGCAGCGCCAAAGCTGAAGACATCACTTCTTGGGCTCTTGGGTTGAAAGGAAAGGACCCAGAGCCCCCGTACTACCTTGGGTTCCTGAAGGAACTCACACGCTCCCCCCGCCAAATCCTGCATCCAAGGTAGAGCGGACCACTGTGGACCGCTGAGTCCCATGTCTTTTCTCAGCAAAAAAAGAGCCACTTTTCAAACCTAATAACCTTCCTTTTCCCTTTGTCCCCTCTTCCCTCTGAAAGGCAGAGAAAGTAATTCTCTTCTTTCCCTAAAGACTGGCATCATATAATACTTTTCAGAATAACAAGTGGTTTCGCTCTGGTTCTGAGACACAGAGGAAGCCCCTGCTGAGCTGTGAGAATGTTCTTTCTGTGGCACGAAGATTTCTGAGGATTCAGGGAGACAGCCCTAGTAATACTGGAAAAGCACTCCTAAAACTATGGGGAGTTGGGGGCACTTCCAGAAATTTTGATTTGGGGCTGGATTTCCAACCCGCTTAGCTCAGTCAGTAGCTTTGGCTCTAGGTAGAAACTAGTGAACCTTGGGCACAGCACTAGAGAAATGATTTGAGATGTGCTATATTTTAGATTATTTTAGAATCCAGACTTGATTTCTTGAGTGTGTTTTGGAAGGGGAGAACTTTGCAGATGGAAAAACAAATGCGAACCTTAAAAAAGTTTCGTCTTATGTGAGGCAGCTAAAGAACTGAAAACTCCCCCACCCTGCCACCACCAAAAAAACAACAAAAAAAGGCAGTCACATGTTTTGATTTGTTTTCCAGTGAAGACCCTTGTCTTTGGAAGCCAAGACTTTCCAGCAAACAACAGTGTACCAGACTCTCCAAGGACACAAACCAAGCAAAAAGCACCCAGCTAGTCCAGCACAGCATAAGCAATCGTTCTCTGGGTCTGGAGAGAGATGAAGGCTATGGTAAACTGAAGCTGAACCCGGAAGAATGACAGAATCATGCAACTTCATATGCTGATCACAGGACACACTCATTGAAATTTGCCTTCATTTTCCCCCAAAGGGAGAGGAGTAACCAACATTTGCTTGCTTCTCAGAAGAGCATTCTCTGACGGAAGATTGAAAGCGCCCCCTTATTGCCCAAATACCTGGGGAAGAAAGGAGAGCAGCCTTTTGGGTGCAGAAAGACAGAGAACATCTTTCTTGACCCATACTGAGAAAACTCTGTTAGTTCTGTCCTCTTGTAATCGTTTTAAAATATCTGTTAATCAGAAAAGAGAAGAGGAACTAGATCGTCTTCCCCTTTCACCACGCACCCAGCATGGTGCCTTGCACACAGCAGGTGCTCAATGAATGTTTAAAAGGATTTTAAGTAGGAAGCAAACTTGACAACAGTAATACTTTTATCCTCAGAGTGCTTTCCCAGACATTAATTACGTTATCCTCACAACACCCCTGTGAGGTAAGTAAGTAATACTCTTCTCATTTTACAGAAAGAGAATTTGGCCTCAAGAGTGACTTCACTTAGGTCTGCAGAAGGATAGAGTCCCGGGTTTTTTACTTCCAATGACGTGATCTGTTCATGAGAGCGTGCCTTTCCTTCCCGTAGATGCTTTCTCTGACCCTTTACTGAAACAATAACGCGTAAATACCTCACTCCATAAAATCAATTTCCTCTGTTTTAAAAGAATATGCTTTGATATTTCTGCCCCAGAGCACGTAGGAAGTAGTGATTAGCTGGTGGCTGCTATTTTTTTCCACGTGCTTCTGGGCGCCCTCCTCTTCCTTATCACTCTTCCTGCCCATCCACCGAGTCATTTTGTTCTCTGTGGCTCCACGTGGCCATCTTCAAAGTCCTCATACATAAATGCCAGTTCATCTGCCATCCATCCCGGTCAAAAGAGGAGTGCTGATGAGAACGGACGTTTCACTTATTCCTTCCTTCTGGTTATCATCAGAAACACTTGTGGAAAGAAAGAATCCCAGCACGATTTGGCCTATCCACAGAACGATCAGATACAAAATCAAACAGAAGTCATTATTGAATTCCAAACTATGATCTGGTCCCTTGTGCTGTCAAAACAATAATATTAATTTTGGAGAGCAGAGTCATAGCAGGTGGGAAAGGAGTTCTCATCAGGGCTGCACAAAGAGGAGGAGGATTGGCAGCAGCACCTGGACCTTTAGGACAGGCTCAGGCGGTGCCTTTTTTTGGTGAGAATTTTTACACCAGAATACACCTGAACTCCCAGGAAGGATCAGAGCCAGAGCCAGGTTGAATTTTCCTCCCCAAGAAGGTTCTCAGAGCCAGTAGAAAATCAGTGTTGCAGCTGGCCCTCCCAGACCTTGTGTAAGTGTCATCCTCCACTGCTCCCACCTGCCCTCACTCTGGTTTAGATCCTAAGAAGTATTACACATGGAGGTTCTTAGGATGGGTCTGTTTTCTTGCTCAAAGGGTATCTTGATAGTTGAATTGATAATAGTCACCCCATAGCAAAAAGGAAAAAAAAAAGAAAAAAAGGAAAGAAAAAACTCAACTAAACATTTCCAATTCAAATGATGTGGGAAAAAATACCCAGATTTGAAGAAAAACCATTTGTCAGATCCACCAACCCCTGTTTGTCTCTGAATCTTTGCCTGCAGGCTCCACTCAAAGCACACCAGGGACTGATTAAAATCCACCATGGGGACCCACATTTTGGCTGACAGGATTTAAAACAACGACAACAACAACAACAACAACAAAGTTTTGTTTCTGATTTCTGCAGAGAGGCAAGGAGAGGGCCAGTCCATTTGATGAGATGAGCCTCGATGTTGAAAAAGACTGTGAGGAGGAACAAAAGTGAGAGCTATTTCCTAAAGAACTTTCAACTACCTTAAAAACAATCTCCTAATACTCCCCAAATTCACCCATTTTCTTGTCTGCCCAAAGCTCGATGAGCAACACTTTGCAAATTGATCATTCCCTATATTCTCCAATTCTTTAGGAAAAATTAACATCAGGACATTTGATTTTAGAATTACGAGTGGCCGGCTTGAGCCAGGGGATCCCCGGTCACCTGACTGGAGTCCCATTGTGCTGGGTTCACAGTGCTGTGACGTATCTAAGAACTACGGGTATGTGAGACTTCTCCCTGTCCAGCTGAGCTGCTCGTCCTGGGGACCTCCAGGTGCCCCTGCACCCGGACAACACGCTACCTTTCTGTGGTTCCTCTTCCCAAGTAACGAGGCTACCACTATTCCTTATATGATGCCTCCGCTATAGGCAATAATGACTGAATCCTCACAGCATCCCTGAGCAGGAGAGAAAGAAGCTGGCCTTCTTCCTCTCCACTTTACAGATGGAGAAACCAAGGCACCAAGAGGTGAAGTGAGTTATCCATGATCACAGTGGGGACCCTGAATCAGCCTGTGATATTTTCTGATCTTTCTGGGTCTGAAGATGAGCTTCTAGGAGGTGTACAGCTGACACAAATCTCCCAGCCCCACTCTGGCCCGAAGACCCCAGAACTATGTCGAAGATGGAGAAACCGACCAGGGAGTTCATCCACTAGGTGACCAGGTGTCTGTATCCACCATGTCAAATGGCCAAAGGCCACTTCTAGAGAGATGTTCGCTGGGTGACCACTTGGCACTACATCAAAAGGAAATTATTCCTTTGTTCTCCATGGTTTGAGGAAGAATTTTAGGAGTAGACCCTCCTGGACGAGCATAAGTGAGCTGACTGACTTCAGTTTCTGGTGTGGGGTCTTGTGATTTGTGTTAGGGACTGGCAAGGGCAGGCATCTCCCACTGGGCATGCATATTGTTCTGCGTGGGATGGGACAAACCAGGGCAGGAGCCCTTGAGGTCCTGCCCATTCAGTTCCAATTTGGTCTATTCTTAGCCCTTGACACAAAGTGTTGGCTGTGTGCAGGGGGAGCTCCTGTGGCGTCCGTCTGCTGCCCTCAGGAGCTGCCATGAATAGGACTCCCGACCTTTGGCTCCAACACGTACCAGCCCTGTCCTGCCAGCCACTGCACGGAAAGGTACAGGGAGTAAGAAGGCACAGCTCCTTCCCAGGAGGAGGGAAAGAAGCAGATGGTGCCTGGGAGAGTCAAGTAAGGCAGACAGAACCAGGCGGGCAGAGGAATAAAACTGCAGGCAGATCAAGGCAGTGCCCTTGTCTTTTGATATTTGGCCAATAGCATAAGATGCAGTGTTTCAAGCAAGAAATGAAATCTTTAAAATAGCTAAGGATGGGTGAGAAAGAGGCTTAGGTTGCCATTGCAGGAAATGAGACTAAGCATCATCTTTTGCCCCCAGGGAGGGGCTAAGAAAAAACAAAATCTCTGAGAGGGCAAAGTGGCCTTTTCCCAGGCTTTGAAACTGGGACAGGCACATACTGATTTCGGATGCTCCGGGGCAGTCCTCTTACGAGCTGATGGTTTTCCAGCCTGCAATAGGCGGAGCACCACAATATCCATGTCCAGGAGGGCGAGCTGTGGATGAGAACAGAATGTGGCTTATCTGGACGGAATGTTTGCTTGTTTCTGTGCCTTGTGTGTAACTGTAATGTTTGTACGACAGTGGCCAGTGTTGGATGAAGAGATGGTGATACAGACTTTAACCTTGAGCAGTTTCCTATTTTGTTCATGTAATGCATGTCTGGACTTTAATAAGAGGAGCCGATGTTGACTTAGATTCACTTCCTATAGGACACCTGTCCGAGAAGGCGGCCGGACAGAATCTAGTAATTGATTAACGTCTGAGAATAAAACGAGCAGCACTGCTTCCTCTAAGGCAGATGCAGCCCCTGGGATGAGTCTGCCCTCCATGTCCTCTCTTTTCCCCTCACACAGAGGTTCTTCCTGGTCTCCCCTGAGCTCTTCCAGGTTTTCCTGGCCATTTTCTGGTCTATACGGGGAATATCACCAGCATCAAGAGAAATTCATTGCAACGACCCGTCTTCCCTTCACACTCTCCAAATACAGAACTCCCCCCCCCCCCCCCGCCAATGTCAAATCTTGTAGTGTTATTTTAATATTTCCCAGTTTGGCAAAGAAATAACAGATTTAATTTTTTGATAAGAAAATCAAATGAATGTGCACAAGGAGTGCACCCTTCATGAAGACACCACCCCAAGCTGCTGTCATCACACATAAGAGACCTTGAAAGCACTCACTGTAAGAAGCCACTTTCCTTGGCAAAGACGATGCCATCATGTGTGCCAAGCTAATGTTAGAGGACCCGTCTCCCCATTTGAGAGCCAGGAGCAGGAGGGCATGGAGGCTGTGCACAGAATAAGCCCCAGCCCTCTTCAATTTAGGACTGATACCCTTTCCTCCAGCCCAAAGGCTCTGAGCCTGTACACTGCTGTCCTCTTCTTCCCTCTGTTCCTAGGTAATGGAGAAAGGAAATTTTGCTACAGCCTGGGGGCATCGGGACCTGAGTCTTGTCAGAGCTCTCCCAACCCCCAGGAGCAAGGAGCAGAATAGAAAGGGAAAGAGGAAGCACCCTTCCTCCAACAAGCATGTCAACACCACAAGAGGAGTCCTGGTGTATACAGTGAGGCCGTGCCTGCTCAGAGGTCCTCTGCACAAGATCAGAATCAGAAACTTCTTCTTCGGCCCCTATGACTGTGCAGGAGGAGGGAAAAGTAGCAGGAGAATGGGGAAAATGATGAGATTTGGCGCTTTTTAAGAACTTATAGATTTTTCTTTCTCACAATAAGGCTCCTATTGGGACAGGATCTGATGCCTGTGGTCCACCCTCAGGACCACGGTCCCGATAAGTATTTGTACTCTTTTAAACCACCCTGGGACTCAAAGGAGCCGTGGCTATTGAGGGGATGGGTCAGGCCCCTGCGTGTCTTGGGTGACTGTGCCTGGGGAGGTGGAGTGTGGGGGATCTGGGAGGCATGGAGGAACCCCTGGGCCATAAGGAAGTGTTGTCTTTCTTGACAGAAGAGGGACATGTCAGCAGCATGTGCCACCAAGAGAGCTGGAGCTTGCCCCGCAGGACCCCCAGCTCTCGGCCTGTTTGGGCAAGGCTGACCCCACAGAGAAAGGGGAACCTCCTAGAGACGGAGTGGAGGAGCGTGTTGGAGACATGAGAAACCCTAGGGGTGGGTAAGGTCAGTGGGGGCTCATCTGACGAATTTAAATCCTGTGAGCTCTTCTTTGGGATGTCACAGGCCTGTGACAAGTTGCTCAGGGGACATCGCCTTGAAGCTATCTGAGGGGACTGAGGTTTCCTTTCACAAAAGGTATCAGAGAAGAGGCAGACCTTCTGAGCAAGGGAGAAACAGAGCTTGCAGAAATGATGCTAACAAAATCAGCCCAATTTTAGAGATGCCACCATATTTCTGAGAATGAAAAGAAGGGCCAGATTTTCTATAGGGGGGGTGTGGGCATATGTGATGGGGTACAACAAGGAAAGATAGTTTCCTATGTTACTTTCCAGCTCCTGGTACGGCGTGCTTCTCTCCTACCAGAATTAAATATCGAGCCTCGTTAATTAGTTTTCATCAGGAGTCCCCGGGCAAGAAGTGGGCCCAGAGATTTTTTTTTTTTTTAAACAGCATAAGCATCCCCTTGGGGAGCAGCTGGGGCAGCCTGAGCTGGGGTCGCATCTCCCATACGGGTCTGTCAGGGGTCAGGCAAATGCTGATTAACACGGGCTTCCTTGGGTGGGCTGAGGCCACCACTTCCCCGGGGGTGAGGAGACAGATGAAACCCCTCTTTATGTTTCCCTCCCACCCTCCCCTGTTCTTTACGTCTTTCCTGACTTTTCTTCCTTTTCCTGTCTCTTTGCAAAACTGGACTTCCCTGCTGCTGCTCATAGATGCATGTGTTTGTGCTTAGGAAAGGCCGTGGCACCATGCAGGGTGTGGGGAACCGCGTGTCAGGGGAGCAGGGCGCCCTCCTGCCCCCGTCCTGCGGAGCCCAGTCCAACACAGGTGGAAAGAAAGGCTTCCTGAAACGTCCTGTGATCGTCTCCTACGTTCCCAGGGGCTAAGGCTCCAGAGGGCCATCCCTGAGTCACCCCAACTTTTGGCGCTCCAGGTCAACGGCCGTCAGCAGTTTTCTCAGTTGCATGTAAACACATGCCCGCACGTGCATGCACACTGGACGTGTATTAGTAAAACAGAGGTGGCAAATTAAAGTCCGTGACTGTGTCGAAATGAAAAAAAGAGAAAGGAACTAAATCTAAGAACAGACAAGCCGACGCGGCTGAGGTCCCAGAGGGATGCGTGGGGGACGGCGTCAGGGACCGCTCTGATGACGGACGTCCGGAGGGCTGAAGCAGACTAGCGCTGGGACCCCAGCAAGTGGGGAGCATGGGGGTGGCCCCCTCAAATGGCCTCACCTCCTCCAGCCTCTGCAGAGTAAGCAGTGAGCTAAGCCCTTGGTAGGGAAGCAGAATAAAAAGGAAAAGCACCTCTGACCAGATTGGAACTCCCAATTAACCGCCGAGGGGCCCTGGCCCTCAGATGGGTGGGGACAGGCCAGCAGGGCTGGTCCTTACCAGCCCGGGTGTGCTCTGTGCGGAGTGCTTCCTGGACATGCCCTCCTGCCCCTCCTCTGCTCTCCTTCCCGCTGCCAGGGAGGACCCGAGGGGACAGCCACATCGGGGAGGGAGGGGGCAGGACAGCCCTGCACATTTAGTACTGATCAAGGAAATTAAAGGGGTCTGAGCAAAGAAAGAGCATCCAGTTTTACAACCCAACTGAAATTTTAAATTTGTGTATTTTTTTGTGTTTTTGTTTTTGTTTGTTTTTTACAGATTTAGATAAACAATGAAGGGACGGGAGGAGAAGCCTCTTTGAATAATATATATTTTTTAAAAAACCCACAAAATAAAAAAAAAATTCCTCAGTTCTTGAACTTCTCTTAAGAATAGTTCAATGTGAGGTCTTGCACCCTAAACAGTTATATCTGGAATTAAGAAAAAAATCGCAGCTACACACAACAAAGACTAACAGTATTTTTACTTAAAAATATTGTGTGTATATATAGAGAGACTTATATATATAGATATCTTTTTGTGGAGATTTTTTCTTTTTGTGATTTTTTTTGTTTTCCTTTTTTTTTTTTTTTTTTTTGTGCCCAAGTAGAGATACGATGGGATTGAAACGATGCCCTAGAACAGAATATTCCTTACAAGAGCAATACTTTGGAAAATAACATTTAAAAAATGGTTGAACATACTTGCAACACCTCCAGAAGAAATTCAACTTGGTACAATGAGAAAATAAATAATTGAATCAAATCTTCACCCAAATGACACGGCCTCTAAGACCCAGAGTATGCTGCTGGTGTGAGTCTCGCCATCAGACAGGGGCTCAAGGTCAAGCACCATCCCCTCCCCTGCTCCCCTAGCCAGCCCCTTACACTCCACCTCAGCCATACCCGGAGTCTATCTTATATCGGTTTTTCTACATTTCTGGCAAGACCTTGCAGCAGACACACACATACACACACACACACCACACACACATTCGTGTGCTATGGGCACACACACACAGACACACACACACGACACATAAAATTTCCCACTCAACCCAGATGCACCAAGTGAGCTGAATGACTTTCAGCCAACCACAATGGTGAAAGACAGAAGCACCAAACAGTCTTTGAAATGGGTCAGTTATTACAATTTGACTTATTTTTTATGTTCTAATTTTCCTCTTTGTATTACTATTTTTTAAAAAGCACAAATGAAAAATGAAGAATTCTTTCCAGATCAATTTAAGGCTTCCCACCAAATGGAAACAGAAGAGGCCTTACACAATATCACATGTGATAAATGTATACCTTTCACGGCCTTAAAATGACAGAACAAATCATTTTTGCCAGTCACTGATTAAGTATTGTGCCTTTAAATTGATGTCATTCTCTCTGCTACTATGCTGAGTTTTATTATTACTGATTCTCTTTGATTACATATATGGAAATCTCCTTTAATTTTCTTAAGAATTTCCTGTTCTTATCGAATTATTAGGGTGGCTTTTTGTTTTGTTCTGTTTTGCTTTTCACCAGGAAACAAATGTGATTCTTACTAGGTGAACGCTAAAATGGCACCTAGTCAGCCTTCAAGGAGCTCTTCCAACCATCTGAGTTTCAAATGGCCTTTTGGCTCCTAGAAGGGGCTGAGAAGTTGGGGGCAGGGATGGGAGAAGGGGCAGAAAAACCAAAAAGAGGGAGGGGTTTCTATGCTTTTGCTTTTGGTCAATTTGTTTTCTTCAATACAAATAATCAGATAAGAAGAATGATTGCTTTGTGTTTTATTTGTTGGTTTTTGTTTCTTTTCTAGATTGGTTTCATTTGATTGTTTAATTTTCCCTCTCCTGGTGCAAAAATCACCAGAGAGTTTTGCATGAGAAAACGTGACAGTACTTAATGAAACTCAGCACCTAAGGGCATAAGGCAGTTGAAGGTTTTGTTTGTTTGTTTGTGTTTGTTTTGTTTTGTTTTGTTCTTTCAATCAGCACCAATCCCGTAAATGATCTACACTTGGTGTAAGGTATAAAACTTTGTTTTTCTTTTAGAGTGGAGACAGCTCTTCCTTCTCCACCCTATGAACCATAGTGTGGGATTTTTTTTCAATACTGTTACTTATGTGTAAAAAACAAAAGAAAGGTTTTCTTTTTGTTTTTACTTACAAAACATAGAGAATATCTTTGTATACATACAGCGACTGGAAAGAAAGCTTATCTGAAGGGGTTGTGACTTATTATTTTCTTTTTTTTTTTTTGTAGCATTGGTGGTGGTGGTGGTGGTGGTGGTGGTGGTGGTTCTGTGTATTGGGGGAAGGGAGGGTTATATTTCTTGCAAGCGGTGTTTACCGCAAACCAAACTTAAGGTCCCCTTCTCAACTTGGGTCAAGATGCTCTTAGAGTGAAGACTCATACTGTAGCAACTCGTAAAGGAGCGGTCCATCTCGATACCGAATGCCTACCGCGGTGGGAGTGACATACTGCAGAATGTTAATAGTCCTTCTCAACCTCCTGTCTACAAAATGAGCATCCCAAGCTGGGTATCTCTTTCTTGGCATGTCAATCTTAATGAGGGGCCCTTCTGGGTAGTAAGGACGCTCCGGGGGCCCCATGGGTCTCACTTGGAAAACGGGCAAGCAAGTGTCAGCCGTGAGATCCTCCTGTTGTTCCGTTACGGCTCTGGTAGGCGTGACCTGGGTCCCCCGGTACCCAGGGGTCTGAGGCGCCATGGGCTCAACATCGGGGGGCAAAGGGATGCCCCAGAGCAGCTCGGCACAACAGGAGCTGGCTAAGATCTTAGCTCGTGGCCCCGTGGGATGCAGCACACCATAATAGAAGAGCATCAGTGCAATCCCAGCCACAAAGCTAATAAAGACACAACACAGTGCTGGCACCGCATAGAAGTCAGTGGTCTCCGGGTTTCTGTAAAAATACCAAAGGAACGTCAAGGCAGCATTCTCGGTCAAGACTATCGTATAATATGCAAACATTCGATATCGAGTCCGCCCTTCCTTGACGTTAAACCAGCAGAAAATGTACACAATCCCTACCACCATGTTGAAGAGGATCTCCTCCCACTTGGACATGCAGAAGTCTGTGCCGCCATGGATGATCCAGAAGGCCATGGCGCACCAGTGAACCACCACGAAGATCCCGAAGTAGAGCTGGAAGATGGAAGCAAAGAGGGCAAAAGAGATAACTCTGGATGAGATGGTGAAGAGGCGCCAGAAGAGGTGGATGAGGGCCCCTCTGTAGCTCATACTCTTCTTGTCGTCCCTGGAGTCCCGCAGCAGCTTGTGATAGGAGGCTAGCACCCAAGCCAGGGACATCAGGGAAGTCACAGAGGAGACACCTGCCGGAAAGACACAAACCCACACAGTCAAAAACCGTGGACCTCAACCGCCGGGCACAGCAGGGCTGCCAGCCGAGGAGACGCCCACACACACCACGATCTAAAGGAGGAGGGAGAAAGAAACAAAATCAGGACCCGAACTTCGAAGCCACGGCAGCTCCCTAAGCTGACAGTTTGTGAAATCTAGGTTTGGTGTCAGCGACTCAGTCCAGTACTTCCAGAGATTCATGCATCAAGAGTGAGGCGGAGGCTGGTGTGCTTCGCCAAGGGGCTGGAGAGCCGGGACCACTGTGCTGGCTCATCGCCTCTGCCTGTGGGCAGGACCCCCAGGCGTTCCATCGTAAGAAATCATAAGCTTACGGAGGGGTCTGTGTCCTTGTCACTAGCAGGCTGTGCTCTCAGAGGAGCCAGTAGAAGGGATCACCAGGTATAAAGATGAAGCGTTTACTCACTGCCCCAAGCTGCACAACTTTTCTCCTCTGAGAAGGCACTAGAGTCACCCTTCGCCTTCTCATCAGCTCACTTAAGGCCATGGAGCCCTCAAGGGGATCTTCTTCCATCTGGCACCTCGCCATGCACTCGCCTGATCAAGGGCCCGGGGACAGCCTGCGTTTCTCTGACTGCTTTCTCATTCACTCTTGTCTCTCTTGGTCTCCCCACAGTCCTTGTTGCCTTTTCCCGCCAGCCACTGCTCAAGGTTCCCTAAGGCCTTGACTGGTGAGGCCTTCTCTGCTTCCGTCCTGCAATGGGATGGAGCAGTGCAACTCCAGCTTTGGGGATGCCTTTCCCCTCCCTAGCTTGGTGAGCTTTCCAAGGCCTCTGCACATCATTTCCTACATTTCTCCTCAACGAGCCACTGTGTCTGATCCCAAGGGACACTGCAATCACCATAGAGCAATTTTATTTATGATGCCGCCTACGTGATATATATAACTCAATCAAACTAAACTCAATAAACAGTGACTGGAGTCTCTCCAAATCCACCCAGGAGCAGGCAATCATGAGTCAGGTGTCACAATCTCCTCTGGAGCAAGACTCCCCATCGCCCCTCTGCTCCTGCAAGCATTATCTCCACTCAGTCCATCTAGTGCCTCTTTTGTTTTTTTTCTCTCCCAAAATTTCAGAACTAAATGCAGCTCAATTCAGCTGGAGTCCTGAATTCCACCCCATGGGCCACCATCTCCTAACCAAACTCCCCACTCTCACCCCAAAGTACGATTCCCTTACGGTGTTCTTCCAGGCTGACATCAAAGTCACCTGGTCATTTTCTCTTTTAAGCTCAAAGGTCAGATCCAGGAGCCCCATTCATCAAGAGACTAATGAAGCTGGCACAGAACTCCAGCCTTCTGTTGGTCCTTCCCCAGCCCCTGCTCACCTCTCCACTTCTCTCTGAACCTCAGTGCTCAGTGAAGGATCAAAGTCCTCTGTCACTTTACACCCTCCTCCCCCTACATGTGTTCTTCCTGGCCCATCCCATGCGGCCCCTCCCTTCCAACATTTCAAGGAGACATGCCGGGTTTGCAGCTTGTAGAACATCACAGTCTGATAACAAAAACCAATGTGTTGGCAGAAGCACAGAAAGCGCCTGGAAGGTTAACTGTTACGAGTATGTGTTGCTTTTGTGATAAGAACAACCAATGTGGAAAATAAACAGGGGAGAAATAATCCCAATTTCTCCATAGAAGCCAATCTTGAAAATGCCTGATGATGCTCCTCTCCCTTTTCTGGAAGGTTCTGAACACAATACTTATGTGTGTCCTGCTTTGCCCTTTGTACACACAGGGCATTTCCACCAGCCTCTGCTGAGGCCATGTGGTCTCTTACGACCGTGTCACAGTGGTTATGTTAACCTTCCAGAGCCTCCTGTGTTCATGTTCTTCTTGGGTTGGGGCAGGGAGGGGAATGGGTCCCCTTGGGAATCACGTGATTTAGGCTGTAGGTTTCTGGAGGGCAGGGAATGTGCAGTCATCTTGACGGTCTGTGCCAGGCTTATTACCAACAGTGGAGCATCCTCAGAAAGCTTCTTTGTGACATCCCCCCTCTCCTGGAGAACCCATTTCTTGATGCTAAAAGTGATACATCTTGGCGGTGCTACCAACCCTCAGTGATCAGAGGGGAGTTCTACAGCAGCTGAATGGGAAGAAGGCTTGATTTTTCTGTTCCTTCTAATAAAGCAAAATGTATTACTTCCTCTGTTGCAGAAAAGAAAGAGCTCATGAAGAAAGAAAAAGCAGCTTAGCTTTTGCCGAAGCGTGGCCTAATCTAGTCCGACTCTGAGTGTGCTCTTGAACAAACTTGGGGTGCAGAGGCAGGACAGCCCCTCAGCTGCCACAGTCCTGATTTCCTTGTCCCGTGTGCTGTGACGGTGGTCCCGTCCATGCCAAATATGAGCAAACAGGAATTCAAAAGTCCATTGACTGCATGTGGTGAAGCCAAATTCAATCCTTCATCATCAATCTATCTTCTGGGTCACCTACACCACTTCCAGATCTGTTCCTGTGGTTTTGGGGTGCTGCAGAAACCACTCCCCTCTGAGCCAACCCGTACACTGCCTTGGTCCATGGTTAATGCTTCTGGAAGTTCTCCCTAGGATGTGGCACAAACGTTCCCCAAATGTCATAAGACGTCACTGCTAAATCACAAGGGGAGCTTGGCAGACAGTCACGTGGAGGTATGAGAGCTAACACTCTGCTGGGAGCCTGCGGGCCGGCTAATGTCCAGCCCCTATCTTACCTTTCTGTCTCATCTGTTCCCAACTTGGTGAAGTTGTAGATCACTAAACATTATATCTTCAGGAGCTTCACAGATCACCCACTTCAACCCACTCATCCAACAGGAAACAGAGGCTATCTCAGAGAAACCACACACCGTGATTCCCTGAGCATGTCTTATTTAGCAGAACAATGTGAGGTAGGTACTTGTTATGGGCTATGTCCCCACCTCCTCCCCGCCCTCTAAATTCCTGTTTTGAAGCCCTAATCCCCAGGACCCCAGTATGTGACTGCATTTGGAGACAGGGCCTTTAAAAAGGCAACTAAGTTAACATGAGGTCATTAGGGTGGGCCCTAATCCAACCTGACCATTGTCCTTATGAGAACAGATCATTTGGGCCCTCAGAGATGCTCACACAGAGGAAAGATCACGTGAGGACACAGCAAGAAGACAGCTGTCTGCAAGCCAAGGAGAGAGTCCTCGGGAGAAACCAACCCTCCTGACACTGCATCATGGACTTCTAGCCTCTAGAGCTGTGAGACAATAACTTTCTGTTGTTTTAGCCACCCGGTCTGTGATATTTTGTTACAGCAGCCCTAGCAAACTAATACAGTGCTCTAATGCCATTTTTTGGATGAACAAGATTTTTTTTTCAAAAATCATATTTCTATTAAGTAGAATTGGGATTCAAACTCAGACTCCATGGCCTTGAAAGTAACAACTGTACTAATGGAGTGTCCAGATTTGGCCTTAGAAGGGGCTGGGCATTCTGCGTGTGAAGGATTTGAATCTTTTGCCAAGACTGGACAGGAAGTGTAGTATCTACGGGTATCTGAGAGAGGCCCCTGATTATGGAGCTAAAAACCAAATTTAAATTCTCCTCCACCTTCCTCAGGAAAGTAACATTCAAACCGCAAAGAAAGAGGTGACTCCAGCAGAATTAACTGAGATCACTTTCCCTCTGTTAAGTGATTAATCTTCAAAGGCCTGAAGCATATTTCATTACAGAGGGAGGAAGTGCAGGGTTTTCCCTCTGCAGTGGCTCCCTTGGAAGATTTCTCTCTGGCCCAGGGTCAACCCAAAAGTCAATGCATTATCCTGGCCAAGACCCCAAGCCCAGGGCAACCAGCTGTCAAAGCAGCCTCGCAGCCCCCAGTGAGATTCTCAGATGGGCCTGGGCACATTTATGATTCCTCCCACTTACAGCTCCATCACTTTCTGCATTTCAAAGCTCAGACTGGAAATTGTTAAACACTCCACGTTCGATGGCTGTGATGAGTTCCAGGCAGTGACCTTCACGGCTTGCTGGCTTTTCCTGCTGCAGATCGTTGCAGGGCGGGGGGGGGGGGTGGGGGGGTGGAGCTTGCCCACTGGGTAACCTGAGTCCAGCCCTGCCAGCTGGGAAGTCACTAAGCCAGAGCCTCCTGGGGGCCACCCCCTGAGAAAGGCTTGGGACAGGGTCCCTGAGGCTCTGATCACTGGACCAGTGATCTAAGGTTTCCAGAAACAGGATGTCCACACCTTATGACCAATGGAACAGAGCATGAGGGGCTAAAGCCTGCAGTTGGATGCCCTTGACCAAGGAGGGGCAGTCCTCCAGGAACTCATCATCACCACCAATTTGGTGGTGTCCATGCAATATCTAAGGGTCATTGTCAGTTGAGCTGTTTCCAGTTGGGGAACAAAGCAAAAAATGAGTGTGGATGTCCCATGACATGAGAAGCAGAATGACAGGGTGTCTGGGGAAGGGCAGGGAGGGGTGGGGAACAGATGAAGTGGAGGAAGCAGGAGGAAAGGTGCCATGCTGTGGAAGGGACCAGGGCAGCAGGAGGGCCATCATCAGGGTAAGGTAGGAAGCTGCCGTCTGGCAAGAAGAAGCAGGGCCATGACCCAGATGGACCAGAGCAGAGCAGCATCAGGGGCCAGCGTATGGGAGCCAGAAACAGGACTTGGAGGAGAAACCAGAATGCGAGAGCGTCTCTCCTGGGAGAATA
The DNA here is from genome assembly GCF_030028045.1 of Hippopotamus amphibius kiboko. Taxonomy (NCBI): domain Eukaryota; kingdom Metazoa; phylum Chordata; class Mammalia; order Artiodactyla; family Hippopotamidae; genus Hippopotamus; species Hippopotamus amphibius. Next base: position 53,039,023 of record NC_080187.1, on the reverse strand, counting down.
CCGCATGTGGGTTCAAGGCATCTCTGAGAAGCCACAGCAGGGCCTGGATTGGCCCTGAGGCTGTTTGGGAGCGAGGGCAGGTGGGGTCCACTGCTGGCCTTTGTTTCCCAGAGTAGGGGGGCATGCCCAAGTCTATCACCAGCTGCCCTGCTCCCCCTTCAGTCACAAAGAGCTTGGTCCCACTGCTAAATCACACTGGAAAACACTGAAGAAAGAGGGACTGGATGGAGTGCAGAGCAGAGCGGAGCAGGGGCGAGAAGAGTCAGCTGTGCAGACTCCCAGCTCCCAGCTCCTTCCCATCAGCACGTCTCCATGGTCAAGTGCCTCCAGCTTACAAACAGTAGCTCCCTGGACTCTGCACCCTCTGCCAGTGAGATCCCACCTCTCCTGGCTCTTCTCCAACCTCCTTGCTCCCTTAACTCTCCCACCTCCCTTCACTCCTGACCCCGAGTCGCAACTGAGGGCTCTTGGTGAGGTTGATGACCAATTCCTAAGTGTGGCATTCACAGGACTGGTCCATGTGTCTCCCCCTGACTCTGACATCTGTCATTGGATCTACTCTGTCCTTCACACTTCACTGTTAGCTATTCCCCCGTTATGGTATCCTTTCCCTGCTGGGCTGTTATCCCCATTTTACAGATGAGGAGACTGAACCTGAATTTAAGCGACGTGGATGTGGCCATACTTATGTCCTAACTCACCTCATTTATGTGGCATTGTACCCCCATGGGCGGGTCCCCTAGAGATTCTCCAAACCAAGAAACAGGCTCAACTTGCTATTTGTCTATCTGTACATCAAGGTCAACATCTGCCTCTCTCAGCCCTCGGCTCCTCCCTCCCTACAACGGAAGCTAAGGTTTGGGGTAACTCTACCACCTGCTCTTCTAATTTCCATTGTCTCTTTTCCCCAGATTGAGTTCCTATTAGATGGGCAATTCTTCCCTTTCCACCCACCAAATTTCTCCCATCTTCCTACATTTTTAAAAAGCCCAGTCTGTTCTTGGAGATGCTCCCAGAAAAAGATAAGGCAGCCGCGGGCACAGCTCTTTGAGCATCACTGCCTGTCTCCTGTCCTAACCTCCACCCAGGAGACACAGCAAGGGAGTGGTGCTACAAAGGTACTTTCCTACCCAGGCCACCAGGGGAAGGAAACCAGCCTCATGGAAGCCCACTGTGAAGCAGGCTCAAAGACATTAAGTAACTTGGCCAAGCTTACACAGGAGTAAGCAAAAGTGCGAACACTGACTCCTGGGGTTATCTCACTCCTCACTCATGGTCTATGTGCTGGGGCCTGCCATCCTGGCTTCTGAGATCCAGTTATTAAATGTGCAGGAATTCTGTGGGCTAGCTGATGTCATGTGAGAGGCCTGAAATAGGTGTGGTGGGAATATTTACACCATAGAAATCAGCAAATGCTACAAAATTAGGGTTTCTTCCAACCCTGCTAAGAACTGGTTGTTAAGCATTTACCAGCACATCACTTGTCAGGATGAACTCTCCTTCTTGAAAAGCTTGCTGAATGTTGTTGCAAATTAGAGGAGCCTTGTAATGGTCTCTTCTACATTCCTACTCCATACTTCTAGGCAAATCAGATGCACTGCCTGGTGATCAGTCAGAATTAAGCCTGATGTGGCAGCAACAAAGAAATCAATCTCCTTTTTAAACGTACACTGAAAATACATCCACAGTAAATAATTTCAGGTCTAACAATTTTCTTTGAGCAGCAGTCTTTGGCAAGCACTGATGTATTCGTTTCAGTCCCACTTCTGTATTTGGAGAGAGCGTGATCCCCACATGAGGTTACCATATGGGGTCACCTTAAGACATTCCTGACGTTTCCAGACTGCCCCTTGGGAAGGGTCAAAATAAAAGATGGCATCCATCACTTGTGGATGTAACCCTCCGACACACCTGTGGCCGAGGCAATCTGAAAAAAACCCAAGGTCCATCAAAGTGGCCTGGTGTAAACAAAAGAAGGAACAGAGAGTTGGACTGATTCAGGAAAGCTGACATCTGAGAAAGTGTACCAACCTCGGCTGCAGAAGATGCTCCTTAACATCAGGGTGATAGTCCAAGAGGGACAGAATTCAAATCTTGCCACTACAGCAGTGGTCCCCACTACAGAGCACTGTCTTACCACGGGTCATGTGATAAAGCTCTTTACTGGCTCTGAATTCAGGCTCATCATGCCATCCGCTAAGCTCTAATAAGTTTCAATAACAATAATACCTCCCTTCTATTGAACAGCTACCTTGACCCAGACTCTATGCTATGACATCCTTTACCCTGATCATTCTTCCCTATAAATGTATCTGAGGCTGATTTTAAGATGAGGAGATGAAGGTTCTCAGTCTAAGCAACTTTTCCATATCAAGTAGTTAAGAAGTCACAGAACTGGGATCTGAACTCAGGCTGCCTAACTCCAAAACTCAGATTCTTTTTTGAATCACTGGAAAGGTCTGTCTCCGCATTTACAAATGAATGAGTTAGCGTTCAGGTTTACACATCGATTTCTTATCCATTTGGTCATCGAGCGTTGGCCCTCTGATCATCTCCGTGAGCACTGACGACAAACGTGCAGGCCTGCAAAGCTGAGGACCCGCCCCGGAGCGCCCTGCCTGAGCCTCCCAGGAAGTGTGACACCTCTTTTTCATCTCTCTTGCCTGGATTGTTGAGACGGCCTCCTAGCTGGTTTCCCTGCATCTGCCGCTGTCCCAACAGTCCACTCACAATTCCACCAAAGTGACTAAGCTGAGGTACGTCCCTCCACGTGGCCTCCCAGGCACAGCAGCCTGTCAGCAGCCCCTGACTCTCAACGCTTTCCCAGGGAGGATGTCCCTTCCTGCCTTGCTGAACTCAGCTGTGCCTGTGACTTGCCCTGGCCACGGACACGAGCAGAAGCACGTGTGTGCCCCCTCTAGGAGGAAAGGCACGCTTCCCCCATTCCCCCAGTGACCTGTGACAGATGTGCAACAGCAAGAAAAGAACCGAAGTTGTTTTAAGTCAGGGAAATGATTCAGGCCTCTAAACCCAGCATGGCCAGCCTCTCCTGACTGACACGCCGCTTCGCTGAGGGTCAACATGGTCCTTATAAGGCCTGCAGGGCCCCGTGGGAGACTGCCTGGAGTTACAGGTGTACCCGGTCAAGTCCCAGCTCATGCCCTTCAGCACTTGCCTTCCCCAATGGCCTCAAATCCAAGTCCCTCTCACAGCACCAGGCCTTCATCCTGGGCCCTACATGAGAGAGCCCCTTGCCGTTCTGAGGTTACCTCACGCCAGCTCCTCACTCCCCCTCTGTCCCATGTGCTCCAGGCACAGTCCCACCTCAGGGCCTGTGCACTGGCTTTGTCCTCTGCCTGCAAGGCCCTTCCCCAGGTCCCCAGGTGTCACCTCACTAAGGCCTTTACCAGAGCTCGGCTTCTCAGCCAGGCCATCGCTGGCCGGCACACTGAAAACCGTGACCCCCAGGGCCTCCCCCACCTTCCAGGCCTATTTCCCACCCTAGCATTGCCCACCACCTCCACACACGTTCTCTCCTACTAGTTCCCTTTTTCCTTAAGTTCGTACATACCGTGATGCACGTGAGCCCCCCAAGGGCCGGGCAGCAATTGGTCAGGTCCTTCTGAAACTACGTGCAAAACAGCATGGGTATTTTTCTCAGGAGAGAGTCCACAGCTGTCCTCTGATTCTCAAAGGGGCCCACAGGGAAAGGGGTCTGTGACCCCCCAGCCGTCTCCCCTCCCACCATTATCCCTGGAGGCGGGAAAGGGGGATTCCCTGGGAGCCCCCGTTTACGCCTGTGTCCTTTAGAAGAAAACCTTGAGTGTGGAAGACAGAGATGGAGAGGAATAACATTCACTGAATGTTCCCAATGCATTAGGCATTATGCCAGATACTTTGCATAAGTTATTTCATTTAATCCTGACAATTATCCCTGAAGTGTCTGCTGGTGCCCCATTTTATAGGAGAGGAAACCAAGGTACAGGGAGGTAAAAGGATTTGTCTAGTTACTGCATGAAGTGTGTCCTTTTATTCTGACAGTTTGCCATCTGGGGTCTTGCTGATCCTGGGGGGACTGCCCCTCCCAGGTTTAGCAAATTCCTAGAAATAGCAAACAGCAGGTGCTTTTCATATGCACACCAACCAGTCCAGAACCCACACCTCCATTATTGGGTTCTGACACCCTGGGCCACTATCCCCCTGTTCTAATCACCAGGTACCAGACAATTAGGGACAGCCCCGGCCCCAGAGCCTTCTGAAATGATCCAGACTAGCCTATCCTAAACCTGCTTCCTCTGCCTCACCCATTCCTTCCCTGGGAAAGCACAGGAAAGGCTCTGGCCCATGTTTTCCCCTCACTCCCTCTGCCTATTGATGGACCCTGGTGCTTCCCCAGGTGGCCCCGCACCCCATGCTGTGGCATGCCCCCTCCTCTTGGGATCTGTGAGTAACAAATGATCTTTTCAGTGGCAGTTGTCTCCTGATCTATTGGCCTTGAGCTGCCCAAATAATAACAAAACCTGTATTTTAAAACAGTTACACCATTAGCAAACTGTTGGAGAGGGAGCTTCAAACCCAGTACCCCCAGCTCCAAAGTCCCCAACACCCTGTGGTTACAAGGCTAAAAGCCACCAGTAGTTCCCTTGTCCCACGGGCTCAAATCCAAGCTCCCATTCATGGTGCCCAAGACCTCTGTGTCTGGGCCCCGTTCCCAGGCCTGTGGTCTAGTGATACTAACCCACTCACAGAGGCAGGAGAGCACCGTGGTTCTGCGTGTGTGCTCTGGAACCAGGCTAGATCCTGCCATCTTGCTGTCATGTGATGCTGAGCATCATGTCTGTTTCCTCACCTGTAAAAAGGCAATAGTAACTGAATGCCCTTCATGAGGTTACTGTAAGGATCAAAAGAGAAATGGCTATACCAGGGCTTAGCTCAGTGCTTGGCTCTTGGCAAAGTACGATGCCCACATACGAGCGGGTGTGAATAGAGATACAGCAGGCCATGTGGTCTCAAGCCTCTCAGCCCTTGCTCATGCCATCCCTCTCCCCTTACCCCACCTTATTTGCTAGCCAACTGCTCATCCTCCAGGGCTGAGGTCAGCACCATCTCCTCCTGGGACCCTCTTCTGACTCCCCCAGGATGCACTGGTACCACCTCTGTGCTCTCCACATCACCCTGTGCATTTCTCTTTGATGGCCACCATTTTATAGTCACACTTTCTGCTGACTGTTGGTTTTTCTCCCTTAACTGTGACTTCCCTGAGGACTCATTCCTGTAACCCCCATGCCTGGTGCAGAGTTGTCACCCAACAAATGTGTCACCTGCACAGATACACTTTCCTAAGCAATGTCACAAATGGAAACCCCAGATAACCATGCTATTGATGCCCTGACCACATCTTGTAAACAGCTAGCTTCAATTCCTTCATTAAAGAAAGCCACCTTACCCACTATATCAGTGTCCCATGGCTGCTATAACAAATTACAAACTTAGTGACTTTAAACAACACAAATTTATTATCTGACAGTTTGAAAGTCAGAGTCTGAAATGGGTTTCACTGGTCCCAATCCAAGGTGTCAGAGGTTTGAGCTCACTCTGGAGGCTCCAGAGAGAATCTGTTTCCTTGCCTTTTCCAGCATCCAGAGCTGCATTCCCTGCATCCCTTGGCTAATGGCCCCTTCCTCCCTCTTCAAAAGCAGCAGCACAGCATCTTCAACTCTCTTCCACTGTCACATTGCCTTCTGTCCCTCCCATCCTTTGTCTCCTTCTTAAAAGGACCCCTCTGATTATATCAGGTACAACTGGATAATCCAGAATAATCTCCCATCTCAAAATCCTCAATCACATCTGCAAAGTCCTTTTTGCATATAAAGTGACATGTATACATTCAGGGAATTAGGAACTAGACATCTTGGTGGCCCATATTCAGCTGCCAACACCCACAATCACTCATTTAATAGCAGGGCAAAGGTCCTCAGTGGGAATGATATGCCCCCCCATCCCCCCCAACCCAGGACATCTAGCAGACACTCTTGGTTGTCATAGCTCAGGGTGTGGGCACTACTGGCATCTAGTAGGTAGGGACCAGGGATGCTGCTAAATATTCTGCAGTGCACAGGATAGCTCCCCAATACACAACAAAGAATTGATTTGGCCCCAGACACACTAGTGCTGAGGATAAGAAAGCCTGTGATAGGGTTCCTTTTCCTATTTCCTCAATGTTCTCAAGTTAAAAACAAACTGTGAACCTGCACGTGTCAAAGAGCTGGAGATTCAGGGTTTCTAGAGTTCTTCCTGAGACGTGTGGAATATCCTGAAAGAGGCCCTTGGGGCGCACACCAGTAACCTTGGGAGAGGCCATGAGAACAGCATCTCTGCAGTCTAATACCTGGATGATGACTCTCCTCTAAGCAACTGACCATGAGTTGATGGTCACTCTGGAAACACGGGGGAAGGGAGCAGCCCTCCTCTCAAGGAGCTTCAAGGTCAAACACTGGTATTTCAAGGACCCGGCAGGAGGAAAACTAAATCCAGCCCTCTGCTTTGGTTGCCTCTTCTTTCTAAGATGCTGTCAGAGCTATCAAAATACCATCTTCACAGCCAGCTGGATAAAGGCAAACTTTAGAGAGTCTAGAACAAATGTCAGCCACTCAGCTGGTCTGGCACAAGCCTCGTGGATGCCTGGATCCCAGTGGGCCAGGAGCACACTGTGAAGAAAGCCGTCTGCCATCCCTGGAAAGTTCCAGTAAATCCACCCTCATTGAGGAGTAAACAGCCAACCAGGTCAATGCCCTGATGTCCCCAGAGTGACTGCATTTTTTTTTTTAAGAACTTTTATTGGGATACAGTTAACATACAACAAACTGCATATATTTAGACTGTACAACTTGGTATCCCAATCTCCCAATTCATTTCCCCCCAACCCTCCCTGCTTTCCCCACTTGGTGTCCATATGTTTGTTCTCTACACCTGTGTCTCTATTTCTGCCTTGCAAACCGGTTGATTCGTATCAACCGGTTTTCTATATTCCGCATATATGTGTTAATATATGATATTTCTTTTTCTCTTTCTGACTCCCTCAGAGTGACTGCATTTTAACAGAGGTTGTGAGATGTCCTGGAAAGGACATGGGCTTTGGTACAAGCAGACTGGGCCTTGGTTTATTATTTGTGACCCATGTGTAAAAATGTGGATTTGGAATATTCAATGAATATTTGATATACATACATCTTTGATGTATTTACATACTACACTATATATTTCTATATCTATATATAATGTGTGTATATAGAGAGGCAGAGAATGCATGTAGTATGATGTATATACATAATGAATACATAGAATGTATATATACAGTATTCTATAGCAGTAAAGATGTGCCTGCATGTTCTATTCCCCCATACATGCATATATAGACTCAATTATATGTGAAATGGTGTTATTCATGTGTTACTTGTTACTGACTATCTCCACGAAAACATAGTCCCCTGGAGGGCAGAGACCTGACTGCCTGTTTACCTCTGCACCCCCAGAGGCCAGCACAGACCTGGGTCTGGGACAGGTGCTCAGCGCAGATGTGTTCTAGGGAGCCTGTGGGATGTATTACCATTGACTACCAGACTTACCTGTAATACTTCAGCAAAGGCCTAACCTAACTGATTTTCTCATGCAATCATGCCCTCCCCCGAAAGAAGCAGGCCTGCAGCCGGGGGCAAGAGTGTCTCCAGCTCAGTCTCACCTTGCAGGGCCCTGGGATTCTAGATTTGTAAGTAGGGGGAGAGGAGGGGCCTCCTGGGATTCTAAGCTAAAATGATGTAATTTAATCCAAACCTTAAAGTCATTCCCTCACCCTAGACAAAAAGTAACCACACGTTTAAACCTGACCCCTGATCCCCAAGTGCCTTCCGCTCTAATCTCACAGGGTCCCCACACATCCCCTCTGAGCAGATTAGGGCAGGTACGATTATTTCCAACTTATAAAGGAGAAACCAAGGCTCAGAGAGGTTAAGCGATGGGTCAGAGGTCACGGCCACGTTAACGGGGAAGGGGGGTGGTTAGAAGCCAGCCCCCCACAGCTGGAGCTCCCGCCGATTCTCTTGTCACATTCTGCCGCCCACTCCCACCCCACCCCTGTCAAACTGCTCCTCCAGCCAACTGGCTGTGCATCTCCCTGACAGGTCACCGCACGATCTGACCACGGAAGAAGAAATCCTGGGAGAAGAAGGGCTTGGACCAAGGGCAGCGGCACCGCCCATTCCCGCACCTGGGACTGAAGGGCGGGCAGGAGGGAGAAGCAGGAGACACGGGGGGGAAGAGGCGTGAGACCGGCCATCCCAGGCGGACCTCGCCGCTGTTGCCGTGCCCTCTCCCCTGCCCCCCTCGGCACCGTGCTGGGCCGGAACCAGCGGTCCCCGCCTGCTTAGCCAGGAGGAACGGCCCCCAGAGCCCTGGAGGGGCTGTGGCAGGGGCGTGGGGAGGGCTCTCACACCACCGGGTAGCCCCACAGCGGCGCAGGTGAGCAGCCTGGGGAAGGAGGCAGGGCGGCCGAGCAGCCCGCGCCTTGCTGAGCGCGGCTGCGATGCGTGCCAGAGATGGGTGACTGTCAGGGTGCCCCCGTTGCGCCAAGAACAAACGTATTTCACTTGCTCCTGACAAAACCCCTCTGAGGCAGGAGTTACCAGCCCTGGTTTACAAACGAGAACCCCATGGCTCAAAGAGATTAGGGGGCTTATTGGACGGATGCAGCTCCTAAGTGCAGATCAGGGTGTGAAGCCAGGCCCGCGCTGGGAGCTTTCCACTATGCAAAACAGGAGACAACACCTGCACTTCTAGGTGATGGTCTCAGGAGACTACCAGGGGTACAAGCAGAGAAGGCCTCAAAGTGCTTGGTTATCACTGGGGCCAGTGGGGGGTGAAGGGCATCACGGGGCCCCCAGGAACAGCGGGAAGTGGGGGTGGGCCCCATGCAGTCACAGGTGGGCAGGAATTAGAGCGGGCAGGCTCCTGAGCCCCAGGGTCTGGCAGTCAGGGGCATGTGGGCTCTGAACGCACACGAAGGCCTGGAACTGAGAGGACTCAGCTCTCCGCTGGTCAGTGTCAGACCCAAACCTCACCCCAGGTTGGCTGTGGAGTGACTGACTTACCCCTAGGACTCTTCTTGCTGTCCTGACCCACCTACCACCTCTGACTGGGTCCAGAATTGAATGGGTCCCTTTTTTATTTTTACAGATGAAAAAGGTGAGGCTCAGAAAGGAAGTAGAGCAGCTTACAGGGATTGCCCCCACATTTCCTTCTCGGGGTCTCTTCCATTCTGCTCGCTCCCCAGGAGTGAGAGATATGTGACACAGGAAGACATCACTCGTGAAATGTGTAGGCCTGCTTTCCTTGAAAATCTTAAGAAATAGAAAAGATCTTTTGAAGATCATTGCCGTCTTTCCTGGAGTTGAGTTCCCACAAAGCCCCGAGTTTGCGACTGCCTCTAATGTGATTGTCTAGTCCCATAATTAAACATTGCTGCTGCCCGGTTCTTGCTCAGATTCCCCCACTTTCTCTTCCTTAGAGTCACAGGCTGCCAGGCCGAAAGGGCTTCAGGGGTCCCTCCTGTCCTCACTCTCATTGCTCAGGCTCAGAGGAGAAGACGTGGGAGAGGTTCTCCCAGCACCCCTTGTCATGTTCTAGCAGAGCGGACTCAGGACCCAGGGCTCCTTCAGCTGCCCGCCTCCCTTGCAGGCAAGTTGGGAGCCAAGAGACAGGAGAGCAAGTCTAAGAGGGGCAATGTGTCTCTGTGGGGCAATGATACTGCTCTGAGATTGGTCATGGTGATGTTGGGAACTCCGTGGATAAGCTAACAGCCACTGAACTGTGCACTTCAAATTGGTGAACTGTACAGGATGTAAAGTGTATCTCAATAAAGCTGTTTAAATATTTTTTACAAAGAAGAAGAAGAGATGCTGTGCTGGCAGGACCCCCCAGGCGGGGCTGAGCTACGGAAGCAGCCCTGGCACCACATACCCATCCTCCCAGCCTCCTGGTTGCTCCCCAAACACTCGAGTCACTTTCTTAGCCCAAGGCCTGGCTCTTGGCTGTTTCCTCCTCTGGTACACTCACCTCCAGAGATCTGCAGGCTGGCTCCCTCCCTCCTTCACATCTTTGCTCAGAGGTCCCCTTCCTACTGAAGGCAGACACGTCTATGTTCCTCTGTCCCCCTCTCTTTCCAGCTTTAGAGCCCTGCTGAGTACGCACCATTTTCTAATATAGAAGATTAAATGTTTGTTTTGTCCGTTGTCCGTCTCTCCCTACAAGAAATGCAAGCCCCATGAGAGCAGGGCTTTCTGTTTGTTTTTGTTTTTTGCTCGTATCTGCCCCCAGAGCCTAGAACCAGGCTTGGTGCATAGTAAGCGCTTAATAAATAATTGCTGAATAGATGGCCCCATTACAGGTACTGCTCAAGCTTCTGAACTGGCAGTGCTCAGAGATTCCCCCATGAGGCCCCACTGGTCAGCCTGCCTTGGTGTCCCCTTTGTCCCAGCATTTCATGCACAAACATTTTCAGGAGGCCGATTGTTATTTTATCTGTGTTAATTGTAAGGAAATTGATTTAGGTATGAGAACTTCTTTCTCATACCTTTTCTGCAGCTTTAAGAACTTTCCCTCATGTGTACATACTGCATTTTCTTTTGCACTTAAAATTTACTGAGGGTAGATCTCACGTTGTGTTCTTACCACAGTTTTTTTTTTTTTTAAAAAGAACTCTCCTCTCTTTTTCTCTTGCCAGTGGTTAGGGACAACCTCAGAACTGGATGCAAAGAAGTCAAGCTACATGGATGCACTGAAAGTTATGTCTCTGTTTAAAATCCTTGCAAATTCTGTTTAAAAGTGTGAGGTTTTAATGTTCTGTTTGAGTGTGTAGATGCCAAGCAAGTATCTGATGGGAGAGAAGGAGGGGCGACTTCTCAGAAGGAGACAGAAACAGAGCTGGAGAGAGTTCATCCTCTGTGTTCTGGTGGGAGAAGGCAGGCGTGCCCCTCTTCACTGCAGTTTGGGTGAAGACACAGGGCATTAGGGAAAGAGCGTGAACAGGGAAGTGAACATCTTCTCCTTTATCTATCTGGGAAGCTAAGATCCAGAAATGGGATGAGCAGCCTGGAGCTGAGATCACAGGCTGGAAGATCTTTGCACCAACCTGGTCTGAAATCCAGGAGTATCTCTCAGAGCCAGCGACTCCGGTTCAGCACGGTGGGGAGTCAGGGAGAAGGGGCTGCTCCACCAGGGCGAGGTCAGGTGGTGGCTCACACCACAGGGGATGGGGCTTGGGGGGGCACCGAAACCCCCTATAACTCTGCACAAGGTGATTCATTATCTGATGGTGTTTGATGCAGTGAAATGGTTGTTTTAACAACAAATTTTACTTCTTGGTAATGAGGAAAGCAAGTAGGAAATTCACGGGTTTGGTGTAGAACACAGATCTCTCACCTTCAGGCCACACAACCAGATCACCATCACTTTCTGGGTGGCAGCTTTACCTAAGTGTAACCAAAATCCTGAAGGATCAAGTAAGCAACTTTTGTGCCCCAGACTTGAAAGGTAACAGCTAACGTCCTTAGGAGCGAGACTGGAGACACCGGACAGCAGTTTTCACATTAGAAAAAAGAAATCTCCCAAGGGGAGAGACGTGGACGTCTTTCACGGTGGGGAGGGGAAGGCAGGGAGGGCCGTTTAACCAACCCCACAGCTGGGAAGCAGTCCCTGGCCCTCTCCCTCCTGAGAACCGGAACCTGGAAGCCTGGTCCTCACTAGATCGGAAGCCTGATCAGGAGAGGGAGCCTGAAGAGGGAGCTGATGCTTTCCCCAGGATGCCTTTCTTCCTCGCTTGGGAAAGGAGGAGGGGCTCCCAGGGTGGCAGCTAACGAAAAGCGTACAGACAGGAGCAGAGAAACCGGCCGAACCTTGCCTCTCTGGGGCACGCAGATGCCACCCATCAGGTCTTGCTGGAGACGGAGCAACTGTGAAGCTGAGGTACACAGCCTGGAGGGCTTCCGACGTAAGAGAAAGCAGCAGGTAAGGTTAAGAAGGGAGAAAACGATGAAGGAGGTTAACACCAAAGGGACGGAAAGACAGAGGCCTATTTGGATCTTAGCACTCAGCATCTGTTTAAAAGAACACCAATGTTTAAGGGCTTGGCGTTTAAGGACACCTACCGAAGGGTAGGTGTCTTTGCAAACCCAATCCTGACACAGCATGTGGCCTACAGCAGAACAGGTGCCTCACAAGTGGGGGCGTGAGGCCAGGGGCAAGGGGTCATTAGAGCCCTATAAGGACGATAACTCCTCAATGTGAGCTCAACCCAGAAAGGCAAGCGCGGGTGCTGTGTGGGCATAGCGAGCGGTGCTCCCCCACCCCTGCCAACGCTCACATGGGCGCATCAGCAAACCCCAAAAGCCAGGAAAGGTGATACAGCTACTATCTCTTGACCGGATCCCCCAAACCCAATCCCTGTAGGTCGCCCTCCACCTCAGTGTACCCCGTCAGAAACCCCCAGCCCTCCTCCTATCAGGCCTACAGCAGGCCCGCTGAGTCTCGTTGATTCCCGCTCCAGAGCAGCCCTCCAATCTACGCGCTTGGCTTCATCTCCCAAACACACCAACCCCATCATCTCACCCCTGGACCTCCACAGCTGCCTCTAACCAGCGTTCCTGGCTCAGCTCTTGTTTTCCTCTTTGCACAGCAGGAGAGGGAATCGTCTTTAAAAGCTAATCTGATCGTACAGCTTTCCTACATAACCCTCCCCCCTGTACTTGGTTTAAACCCAAGCCGTCAGGCCCCCTGCCTTCCTCTCCACCCTCCCCTACATCACTCTCCTTCTCCCAACCACCAATCCCCAGCCACACTGGGTCCTTTGGCTTTCTGGAACAAGCCAGGCTTTTCCTACCTCAGGGCCTTTGTATATGCCGTTCCCTCTGCCTGGAACGCTGTATCTGCTTCTCCCATAGTTGGCTTCTCCTCATTGTTTATACTCAGCCTAAATGTCAACTCTCTGGAGAAGCTTTCTCTGACATCCCTATCCAAATAAGCTCTCTCCACACCCCCACCCCATGTACTGCGGTCTTGGCACTACATCTGTTTGCTTAAAACACTTACCACAACATGCGGGCTGTCTGCTTCTGTTACATTTCCCAGGAGAGAATGAAAGACTCATGAGGGCCTGGACCACACCTGTTACATTCCCTGTTACCCTCAGCATGTAGTATGGCCCCTGACTTCATGCACCTTTGTTGAATGGCAGCCTGTATCAAGTACCCACAATATGCCAGCCAAGGTGCTGTAGAGGGGTATGTGCAGCTCATTAGACCTTCACAACCACACGAAAGTCGTTATTATGCCCACTTCACAGATGGAGAAGCCCAGTTAGGAAATTAACTTGCCCCTGTCCTAAAGCCAATAAATGCCAGAGGTGGAATTTACATGCAGCTCTGTTGGGCTTTTCTCACTATGCATGACTGCCTTCTGAACACTGTCACAGCCCAGAAGACTCTAGGAGCTTTCAGCAGACACAAGGCTCACTACTGGTATAAATGGCATATCCGATAACATGCTCCTTTCATATCTTTATTTTTATCTTTATTTAAACTTTCAAGACATAAGATTTAAGGAAGACTCCACCGAAGTACCCAAATGACTCCAGCATATTACTACTGCATTAGCCAAACAGTTCATTCGGGTTTTTCTGTAACATACTGTAAGATGGGGCAGGATGGTGTAAGATATTATGGGAAAACCCAAACAAACTTTTTGGCTGACCCAATATTGCACTTTGACTTGAGTCTGGTTTTATGGGCAAACTGGATACAAATCCATCTTGCAGGCCGAATACTGTACTGTTAACCCAGTGATAAAAGAGGAATAAAAGGTGGACAGCTGGCAAAAGTAGCAAAAGTGGAAGAGATTGGCATCAGGCAAGACCCATGGAAAACTCCCCTGTTACAGCAATAGTGACCTTCCTAACCATCTACTAGCATTAACAGTACAGATCGGACAAGTGTCACCAAAGGCCCACCAAACAAGCCAGTTGGCCATGATCTCACTAGTAGCTTGTGTTCAATTCAGAAAGTGTATCCACAGTAAAAGTTCTACCATCACCAACAGCAAAATGGCCAGATGCTGCCCGAGGCCCTTGACATTTATCACGTCAAAAATGCTCAGAACAACCCTCTGTGGTAGGTACCAATATTATCTCCATTTCAGAAATGAGAAAATTGAGGAACAGCAAGGCCCAGTAACTTGCTAAAGGTCACACAGCTGTCAAGCAGCAGGCAGAGTCGCCCATCTTTCCAGGCTGCTCCTCTCCAAGAACTCACAGAGTCCATGTTGCCCACAGGCCCCTTCCAAGTTCACAGACTTTGTCTCCTCTCCTCCAATTTCTAATATTTAAACTGATTTTCTTTAAAGGGTGTACATTTCACGCAGCTCTTTATGGGAAAAGAGAGGGAAAGCATCTATCACCATAATGCAAGGGTCCAGCGATGAGCAGATATTCTAGAAGTTAAGAAAGAGGAACATGCCAAGTGCTTACAGTCTATGCTCTGTGACAGTGACAGTGACGGCCAGTTTCCTTCCTTCCCATCGCCCCAGCCAGCCCTGCAGACCCATCCACGTCCTGGGGACTCAAAACCCAATGGCAAACATTGCCACTCAACTTTGTTGAGCCCAGCAGTTCAGCCCAAATGTATTTAACTATGAAAGTCTATTTCAAGAAACACCTATTCCACTCTCCAAACAAACATGGGGAGATGCTCCCCCAACCTCCGAGCTGCTGGCACAAAAATAGGGGCACGTGGGCAGAAGAGCCAGGGAGCGCTTCTCCAGGCACAAGCAGCTTGACCCTCATCACTCCCAGGGTCCTGCTCGCAAAGGCTCACCCGGTGGCCCCTCGGCATTCGCTGACCTTAGCCCCCTGGGGTCCCACGTCAGGAGGACCCCGAGGAAGCAACATCAGTTGCCCTTTGAGTTTCCTCTCTGGGGACTTCACGTCCAGCCTCTCTGCCTTTATAATCTGAGCAGCAATCATGGAAAGGGTGGGCTCGGCATGGAGGCTGGGGCAGGATGACCCACGGGGCAGAAGACGGGGGATCTCCCCAGGAGCCTGCCACGCCACTCCCCTGGCAATGAGAAACATACCCGCTAGGTGACTGTAGAGCTTGACAGCTAACAGAGTACTCTATGTGCCGTACATCATTGCATCCCCCCAAAATTAGGGCTGGTTTTCATCTCCCCCCTTTCGGCTTACCAACGAGGAAAGGTAGCCTCAAAAAGGGGAAGGGCAGAGTCCAAAGTCACAGCAGGTGTAAGTGGTGACCAGGACCCTGGTACGGGATGAATGTCCATCGGGAGCGCGCCCCCTGCGTCATCCTGCCACCTGCCTCATCCAGTTAGGGGGCAGGGATGTGGCCAAAGTTTGGAAGAAGAAGCATCACTTAGCCGCCCTGATATGGTAGGGGCAGGGAGACATTTAAAACTGAAAGGTGGCTTAAGTGCGGGTCTCAGACAGCAACAGGGTGGAAAAGGGAGGACTCGGATGGAAGGGAAAGGGGCCCCTCCCCAGCCCAGCAAACCTGCCCCTGGAGCACATCACCTGGGCTGGGGAGCTGCAGCCCGAGGGCTGGGGCCGGACTGGGTGTGGAGGCTCCGGCGGGCTGGCGGGCATGATGCCTGTCCCTGGACGCCTCATCTGGCACCAGGGACTATGGGGGTTCCCTCAAGGCTTGTAGAGCAAGATGTTCATTTCAAAGATACCCCTGTGATGCTGCTGGTCTTTCTCCAGATTCAATCATCAAGTGGTTCTCCTGGTGCTGAAAACCAACGGCGCCCTGAACTGCCCCACGGTCCTTCCTCCATGGGACTCCCAGGGCCTCAGCCAGACAGCTGGGCACACCAGTTCACTGCCCAAGCAGACAGCCTGGCTCTCCAGGAACCCCAAAGACAGGCAGCCTCGAGGGTCCCATGTTCCCTAGTCCTTTCAATGCCAACGGGAGTGGGCGTACATGAACGAGAGTGCGTCCGGGAGAGGAGAGTCCAGGCGGCTGTCGGCCTGCCTTCTGCAGCCTGGCTTCCTGCTCAGCATCCAGACGCCCCGGCCGGGGCCAGACATCAGTCAGTGCCTTCTCGCTCTCTCCAGGCCCGCGCTGCTGCTGCTGTGGACGTCGGCTGGGCTCCAGCTGTGAGCAGCTGGATGCCCCAGGGCTGTGCGAGGCCTTTCCAACAGCGGGGCTGCGGAGGCCAGGAAGCTGAGGCCAGCAACAGCTCGCGAGGATCCCCACACGTCCCTCCTGCATCCCCTCCTGCGTCCCTGGTTCCCTGAGGGTGGAGGCTGCGCCTGCCTCCTGTGTCAGCCGCACTCCCTGCAGGCTAGAGGGTCGGTGGGATGGGGAAGGAGCTCAGATTCCCAGCCCAGTGCAGCTGCAGCCAGGGCTCCCTGGGACAGAGAGGGCGGCCTGAGGCCCCATTTCCTTTGGGGGCACTTGGAGATGGAGCTGTCCTGGTTCAGGGTGGACAGGGGGCTTCACATGAGAGCTGGGCCCCCTGGGTGGGGGAGCCTGTTGGTAGCACAGCTAGGTTCAGAACTTGGTCCTTGGGTTCGAAATGCCAGGTCAGATTGAGCCCACTGGTCTGAACAGCTCTCTGGCCTTTGAAGATGGACCCCGCTTTCTGCACAGGCGACTAAGGGGAATGAGGCTTGCAAAGCACCGGCCAGTCTGGAAGAAGCAAGGAGGCACTGCAGTTCGATGAAAGGCCGGAGCTTGGCTGCTCATGCCTGACCACATGGGACAAGGGGGTCCCACTGGTGAGCCCCTTACAGGTGCTCATGAACTTGGTGGCATCCAGGGCCCGCTGGAGCAGCTGGGGGAGCTGTGGGCCCAGAGGCAAGGACCCAGGAGGCCAGCAGGCCCCACTGGCCAGGAAGAGGTGGGCATGGAGAGCAGACCCTCTGTCCCAGCTGCCTTACTACCCCAGATCATACACGCTCATGTCCTCTGGGGTCAGGAACCTCTGGGCTGAGTCCCCTGTGCAACATCTCTGCTTAAATATTCCTCATGACAGGAAACTCACTGCCTCCTGAGACAGTCTTTCCATCACTGGATGGTTCCTGCTGTTTGAAATGTCTCCCACATGTTGAACCGACAATGGTCTCCCTGTAGGTCCCGCCACCCTTTGGAACGATCATCCTTTCCCGACATCCCTTCAAATGTTGAGATTCACATAGCTCGTCTTCCCCAGACGAAATGTTCCCAGTGTCCCCCACATGCTTTGATCCCCAGCCCCTCCTCACCTTAGACCTTCTCCCCCTGCTGGAGCTCCAGCTCCCCTGAAACACGCTCTGACACGACCATGACACTTGCAGGCGAGTCTGACGTGGGGTCTGCCCTGACATCGGCGACCTGGGGCAAGACTCTGCCTTGACCAGGAGTCCAGCCTGGAAAGGGCTTCTTGGGCAGCTAGGTGGCCCCCAGAGGCTTCCTGCTGCTATAGAGACCAGTGCTGTCTGGACTGGGCCCGGAGCGCTCAGAGACCACCTGGGGCCACAGGGGCCAGGAGTGGGCAGGTGGGGCAGGTGGGCGGGGTACACTGGGCTCTGGACCCCCACCCCCATCTACCAGAACAGAGCTCCTTGAGCCTGTTTTTATAAGTGCGGCTTCTCCATTTTACACATGGGTTTGAAGCAAGAGCACCACAGCCTAAAAATATCTAAAACTGCTGATGCCACCTGACATGATTTGGCCTCTTGGGCACGTGCTATCCCAGGCATCTCCCCCATCCCGTATATGTGCAAACACCACGGCTCAGGCCAGCGTCAAGAAAATGGGCCTTTCCCCCCACCTGGGAGACCAGAGCCCTCTGCCCTGCTGCTCCAGGGACACCAAGACCCGGCTCCGCTCCGCTCCCGTGACGGCGGGGCGGGCTCACACACGGGGGCGTGAGGACCTGGGCTCGGGATGGGCGACGCCCCCAGCCCCAGGGTGGGGTGGGGGGACTCACAGGGCAGCGTCTCGGCGCGGCTCTTCTGGATCATTATGCAGAGCTGTAGCACCAGTTGGGGGGCGCTTTCCAGGAAGGTCTCCAGGAGGCGCAGCATGTTAACGTCTGCATATTCATACATCATAGCCCAGTAGAAGCGTCGCTGGTGTTCCTTCCGCCGCTGGCTCTGAATCCCCAGGTACATGGTGCGGATATACCTGCCAAGAGATGGGACAGAACACAGAGAGAGTGGGTCCAGGTGGGGGCTGTGGAAGGGCCAGGCCGTCGCCCCAGACCGGCGTCCCCTCCTCGGCTCTGAGGTTTTCCAGATGCTTGGACTAGCTCTAGGAGTTCTCCCAACCCACGGACACAGCGCTGAGGCTTCGGGGTGAGGTGGGGTGGGGGCAGGCCAGGGAAGGGGTCCCGGGCAAGTTGTCCCCTCCTGAGCCTCAGTTTCCTCATCTGTAAAATGGGAAATGGAAGCGTGGGACCAGGTGATCTTGCAGGCCTGCCAGGGAAGCATCACAGGTGAGCTCGGGGCAGGAAGGCTTGCTCAGGTTCAGGGTCCCAGGGGGAACCTTCTAGCAGGGTTTTCACCTCCCTGGGGGAGGAGGGAAGGGCATTAGTATTTATGAAGCTCCTACTAAGTGTTGCTGGCCAGCCGCGGCGTGTGGCCTGGGTCCCAGGCGATAGGCAGGTGTAATTCCCATGCAGGACAGGCAGGTGGGGCTCACTTGCACAGGCTCCAGACCCGGATGCTGGCGCAACCAGGAGCCGGCCCCAGGTTGCTGGACACCAAAGCTTGTGCGTGTCCCCCTCTACACTAGGGAGAGCCGGCAATGGGAGCCTCCATCCAGGTGCGGCCCAGGACGCGGTCACACAAAAGCAGTGACCCCACTCCATCCGGGAGGGACAAGGGGAAAGGAAGCAGGTACAGGTGGAGGACATGGGCTCTGGGTTCAAATCGCAGTCCTGTCACCTGCGAATTGTGGGGCCTTGTACTAACTACCCCAACTCCGTGTCCTTGTTACCCTGCTTTAACACAGGGAAAAGAATCACAGCATCACGCGGCTGGGGGGAAATCAGGGAGATAATCTCCGTGCTGGGCGTATACTCAGGTCCACGTGAGAAAGCCCCCATGCCTGCCTCACTTTCACCTAAACTTTGGCAGCTGTCTCCAAGCCACAGTCAAGGGGAGGATGGGAGGTACCATCCAAGCCAGCCAGTGGTCTCTGGGGCCAGGCCAGGCCCGGAGGAGCTGGCAGTGCCAGGACAAAAGCAAGGTTCAGAAAGCACAGCTTTGTGGGCCCAGCTAGGATCAAGAACATGCATAAACTGGGGTCACAGACAACAGGATAGAACCACACGTGCTCCCTGGCTGACCCCTGGGAATGTATATCGTTGGGCCTTCTAAACCACCGAGCCAGAATCACAGGGGTTGAGAGCATGGTTGACCCCCTACATAGTCCGCACTGTCCCCAAGCACTGTCAGGGGCCCACACTTGGGGCTGCTGGGTGGTCGCTTCTCTCTGTTCCCATCACCACTGCCAGCCTTGTCCCCGCCACCACCCCTCTCTCCTGGATTGAAGTGGAAGCCTCCTAACTGGTCCCCCAGGGTCCACTCTTGTCCCAGAACAACCCATTCTTTGCACAGCAGCCAAGGTGCTTTGTGAAAATCACAAATGCAATTACATCACTACCTTTTTTCAACACTCCCATGGCTTCCCATCACATTCGGAATAAAATCCGAGCCCCCTCCCTCAGGTTATGGGGCCCTGCCCACGCCTCCAGCCCCACTGCCAGGTCTCTCTCTCCCTTTCTCATGTCTTCTCTCTCATGGACACGTGAGCTTGTCTATGTTCACACCATCTCCCTGGTGCCTGAGGATGCAGAAGGAAGACTCCTGTCCCCCAGGGCTCGGAGTCCTGCAGGATAGCACTGCCACAACACAGCAAAGGCAGCCCATGCCCACGTTTACATCAAATTTCTGAGAGGCTCACCGAGAAGGGCTCTATACTCCCCACCCTCTGAGAGCAATGGGAGAAGTGGGTGATGCCCAAGAATCTTGCATCGATGTTACAGAAGCCCATGCTTTAGACGCAGAGACGCGAAAACATATATCTGTAAATAATTTAAAACTGTAAGGCGATGCTCCTCTCCAGGTCCAAAATGGTGAGCCTCCCTCATGCGTGTTAATCGTGTACTGGGCCCACAAGGAATGAGTGGGCCAGGGTCCCTCAGAGTGGGCACTGGGACACAAAGCGGCCTTCCTGAACCATGGGTGTGACCTGAACCACACATGCTGGCGACAGGGAGCCAATCCGACAGCTGATGAACACCTGAAGCCTGCTTCTCTAGACTCCCGAGAGCCGTGGGCGAGTGCATCTCTGAAAAGACCCACCCAGGGAAGCTGGGACGGACACCTTTATTTCCTGCACATGCTCTCCCTGGAGTGAGTGGAGAACAACCCAGCAGAAAACTGCAGGGAGGGAGGCACTGCAGCAGGACGGTGTCAGAGCAGGCATGGAGAGAGCGGGGGCACCAGCCCCACCAGGCACTGCAGGCCGGGCATCTCCCGGAGGCCCTGCCACACCTTGTAGGGCAGATCTGGTTGTCGTCATTGAACACCTAGGGAAATTGAAACTCTGAAGCAAAATGGGGCCCTGAATTCTGTTCTGTTCCAGGTTCTGTCATTTATTGGCTGCACCACTTGCCATGAGTCATTGCCTCTCTCTGGGCCTCCATCTGTAAGTTCCCAAAATCAAGGGACCAGGGGAGGGGCTAGGAAAAGGGCAGGGAGGTTGTTGTACCTGACCTGTAAACCTATGGGGTCACTGAGAGACACAGACAGAGAAACATGGAGAGACAGAGAGATAGAGAGAGACAGAGATACAGAGAGAAAGAGATGAAGTCAGAGATAGGGACAGAGAGTGAGACAGACTTAGAGAGAGATAAATAAACAGAGATGGAGAGACAGAGAAGGAGACAGACACATACAACACAGAGAGAAGAGACACAGAGAGACAGAGAGACAGAGCTCTGCAGGAGAGAATGGAAAGAGAAAGAGACAAAGAAGAGGGAAGCTACGTCAGAATTTGGGGCCTGAAAGAGAAGACCAGCTAGACAAGAGGTAGCAAGAGCCTGAGCAGGCGGACGGCTCTAAGGACACACCATCACAAGCAGTTGAGAGGGGCTAGGCAGTCAGACTCTGAATCCAGGGCAGAGGGGAGGGTCGGATGAATCAGATCGGATGGTGCCCCGGGAGGCAGAGCAGTGGGGGACGAGGGTGCACTGTCACAGGTGCTAAAGCAGGGCTTCGAGTCCAGAGGCTCCGCACCAGCCCCCGGAACGGCCGTGTGGCCAACGGAGCCTTGGTGCTGTCAGTCTCCCAGGTCAGATGTGGTCTCTGTGCTCCAAAACTCAGCTCTACCCAGATGTGGCACCTGCAGCACACAACACCATGGGCCACAGACTCCCAAAGGCGCCAGACCAGAAATCTATATTCTCTCAGGGGTACACGCAGACCACGGCCTCTACTTCTCTTAGACTCAAAAGGCGGCCCAAGGTGTTCGGTGATTATGTGGCAGAGCCAAGCCTGTACATCCAGGTCCCAGGCCAAGCTAACACCAACACTCAGATTCACCTAGGTCTGCCCCACCAGGGCAGAGGGAGCACTTGATCTGCCCTTCCAACCCCATGTTCCCCAAGCCACACCCCCCTCTGCCCACGACGGCCAGCGCGATGGAAGACAACGAGCCCGAGCATGGGTTCAACCATAACATCTGCCAGAGAAACCACGCTTGAATTTCCTCCGGGAGAACATCCAAGATGTGGGAGATGAGGGTGGGCAGAGGCCAGAGCCTCTCCCCACCGATAAGCAAACAGACGCTAGGAGCTCAGAGTGCACCGGGATCAAGTCCAAAACCAAAACTGGAAGGCGTGCCTCCTGGGACACCAACGCACCCAGTCTCCCAACCTGAAGTAGGAGCTAAATCAGAGTTCAGTTCAAAATTGCCAATCAAGGGCCTTCGACGTATTCCACCCCCTCCGGCTCCTGCACACTCCCCTTCTATCCGTAAGTCCTGGGGTGCCCAGCAGACCTCGTAAAATCCAGAGTGGGTCTAGGTGACCTCTGCGGCCGCCCAGGTAGCAGCCTCTTGCTAAGCCTTCAGCCCCTATTCAAAAACAGCCTTGGCCTGTGGCCACAAGGGGGCGCCAGACCCTAAGCCACGCGGGAAGGCTGCTCTGCGCCGTGATCTCATTCCCAGCCGGCGGCCTCCTAAGGCCTGCACCTTTCCATGCGGCAGTGTCGGATGCACGGGGCGGCAGCCCAAGGGGCAGGCCCAGGTGTGCCAAGTCCCCACAGGAAAGCACAGCATCTGCAGGAGACACAAGGTGGGCTGCTGCTCTCTCGGCTTCTCCTCTTTCCTGGCAGTTTCCAGAAAGCTCACCTCCCCCAGGAAGGTAGTGGGGGAGAGAAGACACCCAACTCACCTCCTCCTGATTTTCTTCCGCCTGGATTTTGTGTCACCTCCTGTCACACCATTTCTCTCCTAAGAATTATGAAACGCACAGATCTAAAAGCAGGAGGACAGCGTGTCCTCGTGGAGCGAGGACTCAGGAAAGCTGGGCCTGGCCCATGGTCTGCAGGGCTGCACGACCTTGGGCAAGTCACCCCTGAGGCTGGACCTGCTCTATTCATGCATCACAGAGGGTCCCTAAGCTCCCCCCTACCTTTTATTAACTCCATCCTTCTGTGGCTTCTCAGAACCTTAAGGATGGCCTACCATCTTTATAAATAATACTCAGTGTTTGTGTAGCACCCATACGCACCAGGCGCTGTTCTGAGCATCTTGTACTTATTAACTCATTTAATGCTTGCAACAAACGTATGAGGTAGATGCAATATTACCCTTACTTTAACAGATGGTAAACTAAAACACTGAGGTTAAGAAATGTGCTTCCGTTTACCCAGCTAAGTAAGGGGTTGAGGAGGGCTTCAAGCCTAGCAGTCTGCTTTGGGGACAGTGGTGTCAACTCCTAGCCACACACCTCTCAGAGGTAGACCAGTTGTCTCTTTTCTTCTAAACTCAGTCCAACTTGTTCCCCTCACTATAGGGGAAAATCGCTGTTTGCCCCAAACACCTGGGCTCTCTTCCAGTTCTATCACTGTTTGTGTTACCCTGGGGAACATCTCCTACCCTCATGGAGCCTTAGTGTCCTCATCTACACAATGCCTAGCCCAAACTAGGACTCTAGGACATGTTGAACCAATGGATGCATGCCATCATGTCCTCTTAGAGGGTCTCAGGAGGCTCAGATGAGGTAATGCCTGTGAGAACAGATGGAAGAGCAGAAGCCAAGGATGGCAGCTATTATGCTCCGCCCCGCCCCCCCCCCAACAAAAGGGCTCTTCTCCTGTTTTTCCTTCAGCCCATTCTGCTTATTTTCCTTCAAGTCTATCTCCTCCCCTTACTTTGTAAACCATTGAACTGTTTAAAGTTTCTTATACCTCCAGGAGGACTCTTTAGTTCTCTGAGTACATTTTCACTTTTACAGCAGCACTTTGAAGGAGAAACACTTATCATCTCTTTCCCATTGGTTCATCAGAGACTCAGAGAGGCTGAGTGATTTCCCCAAAGTCACACAGCCAATCATGGTTCAGGCAAATCAGAGGTCTTGACCAAATTATGTTGCCCCATTGGGAGTTATCTGTAGCTCTGCCTAAAACTAAGGGAAATAAGTGATTTATACAAAAGCAGGAGGCTGAATAGTTTCACCTATCTGGACCTACAGTACCCATCTGCTTCTTACGACACCCTCACAAACAGCATTTTGAAATATCTGATTGTGGACAGCAACTTACACTCACAGCACCAAACAGGACTGAGTCTAGGTTTTGTGGGGCCTGAAGCTTAGAGAATCCACTTTAAGAAAAATAGTAAAGTCTACCAAACATTTAAAGTAGAAATAGCATCAGTTCTACACACTTTTTTCCCAGAAAAATAAAAGAGGAAAAAACACCTCTCTACTCAGTTTATGAGGTCAGCATTACTCTATCAAAGCCAGACACATACCATACAAGAAAATAAAACTACAGACAATATCCCTTACAAACATAGATGCAAATATCTTCAACAAAATACTAGCAAATCAAATTCAATCATAAACACAAAGAATCATATTCCATAGCCAATTGGAGTTTATCTTGGGAATGTAAGAAATCAATAAATGCAATCCATGATATTAACAAGAAAAACCACACATCACATTAATTGATGCAGAAAGAAATCATTTGACAGAATTCAACATCCATTCATGGTTTTTTTAAAAAAAACTGTTAGCAAACTAGAAATAGAAAAGAACTTCCTCAACCTGACATAGATGAAGGACATCTATAAAAATTGTTAGGGAATTCCCTGGTGGTCCAGTGGTTAGGACTCCACACTTCCACTGCAGGGGCTGCAGGTTCGATCCCTAGTCAGGGAACTAAGATCCAGCATGCCACGCGGTGTGACCAAAAAAATAAGTAACAGTTAATATCACACTTAATGATAAAAAGAGTGAATTCTTTCCTCTTAAGATCAGGAACAAGGAAAAAATGTCTACGCTCACCACTCCTACTCAACATCATACCATAAGTCCCAGACAGTACAATAAGTCAGGAAAAAAAATTGTATACAGTATATACAAATTGCAAGAAAAGAGGAAAAACTGTCCCTATTTGTAAATGACATGATTGTCTACATAGAAAATCCCAAGGAATATACAAAGAAGCTCATAGAACTAATTAGCGAGTTTAGCAAATTCTCATAACACAAGGTCAGCATATAAAAATTAAATATATTTCTGTAAACTACTAATGAACAATTGGAAATTGAAATTTTAAAAAATACATACTATTTAAATTAGCTCCCTTAAGGGGATAGCAGGGGCAAGATAGGTGAAGGGGATTAAGAGGGGCGAACTACAAGGTATAAAATAAATAAGGCACAAGGATACAATGCACAGCACAGGGAATACTGTGAATACCTTATAATAATGTTGTTCAGCGTATAATCGCTAAAGATATTGAATTACTCTTCTGTACACCTGAAATAAATATAATATTGTAAGTCAACTATACTTCAATTTAAAAAGTACCTCTATATTTCTGTTGTATTTAAATACAAGCAGCCATGCCTCTGGGGGCACCTTGACCCTCTTATCCTGGGTGGGCATGGAACACACTCTCACAGGCACACACACACCACCTACAAGAACACTCCACACAAACACCACACACAGACACACATGCACACTACACTCACAACGTGCACACATTGCTACGTGTACATGCTAACCACGCGTGAAGTTCACGCACTCCCACGGCCACACATTTTGTCCTACACAGCACAGACACACACGCACAAATCACCACGCACACGAACACACTGCACACGTACAGACACCTGTAGCCCATGATCACACCCCTGTGTCAACATGATCCAACCCTGGATCCCTGCCTGTCCTGACCATTCGCTGTCATTGCAGCAGGCACAGAGGACGCAGAGGCAAAGCCAAACGCAGAGGGAAAGCCAAACACACATCATTTCCCAGCAGCTGTGAACCCACCCGAGAGAGGACGGGGCACTGCAGCTACTAGTCAGACGAGGAGAGAGGGGATGCAGGGGCTTCCACATCCAAGGACATCCTGCCCCCAACACCAAGGACGAAGCTGGGTCAGCTGCCACCAGAGCACCCAAGGGCTCACTGACATCTGAACTTGCACAGCCCCAAGCCCTGTTCACACCTGTCCCACTTCACCTCCACCTGATTGATTCGGGAAGCGTGACTTATGGTTGAGCTAAAGGCGTTGAGAGCTGTTGTGACGTTGTGTGAACCGCTTTCTCATCCGGTCCATCCTTCAAGGGGTGGAGGAGCTCGCCCCCCACTCCCCGCCATGTGTCCTTTGCGTTGCTGAGCACATCCCAGGGTGGGAGGGTCTAGGGCTAGGTGGCCATGCGGTGGCTGCAGAAGAAAGTGGCCCCAAGGGGGGTTGGGGTGGTTTCAGGGTCCAGGCTGCATGGGGCTTGTGCAGGAGCCTTGCTGGTCTGGGGCTTGTCACCTGCTGAGGACTGCTGAGCTGGGTCACCAGGCATTAATGGGGGCTCCGAGGCTGCTGTGTCAAAAAGGCTGTGCTCCCACCTACATGACATAGACTCTGTGCCCAGGTAGGTACCCCCACAGCTGTTTCCTGGGGCCCCAGGTCAGGACAGAGAAAAGTCCTTCAAGCTCTTCCAGACCATCACAGTTCTCAGGGGCACCAGCACCTGAGCTGTCGCAGACAGGATCGGGGTTCAGCCTGCAAATCTCTGCCAGGTTACTGTTATTACCATCCCCATTGTACAGATGAGGAAATCGAGGCTAATCTGGGTTCAGTAACCTGGGTGACTCCCTATTGGCTGTGCAGCCAAGGTATCCAGTCTCCTGCCTCCCACACCTCTCTCTCCCACACCTGCTCCCCGCCCCTGGCCACACCCAATGGCCCTCCAATCCCAGACCTTCCCATCAGGGTCCCACCTCTGTGTCTTTGATTCTGCTGTCCCCACGTCTGAGCAGCCATGCCTGGGCATGGCCAAGCTTTCCCTACGTGCCTTACTCCATGCCAGGTCAAAGTACTTCCCTCCCATCTTCCCGTTATACTGGGTCCTCAGTATAGTAATAGCTCCCATTTATTGGTTCTCCCTATATACCAGGCACACTGTAAACTCCCTACATATATTGTCACTTAACCTGAGAATGTTACGATCATTTGCAGATGAAGAAACCAAAGCAAGAGGACGTCAGAGGACACGGCTACCGGGACTCATACCAGGCAGTTGGGCCCCAGAGAGGGTGCTTCTAACGCAGAACACTATATTCTCCTGTTCCTTATTTTTCTCTCATTCTACTCTTTCCACTTCATTTACTTCTTTCAACATCTCTGTATTAGATAATCTATTAGCCCCATTTTACAGATCAGAAACCTGAGGCTCAGAGGGGTTAAATAGCACACCAAGTTGGAAAGTAAAATTTCAGCCTCGATTTGTTTGGCTGTGCTACACGCCTCTGTTTTCCACCCCTAGAGGCCCTCCCCTTCCATGTTACAGCTCTCCTCGCAGCCCACGCTGTACTGGAGTCACTTATGTACAGAGATGCCTCTCCAGCTAGATCTTAACCCCCCAGGAGGGGCGTCTGGATGGTGCCCAGCCCACCATGGTAAACATGAATCAGAGGGTGCTAGAGTGAACTTATCCCCTGCCCTGATGGTCTCATTTGACCAAAGAGATGCCTACAATACTACCCTCAAATACATAAAATACACGTTCCCCAACGCAGGCAACCAGAATGGGTGCAGGGAGCACAATTAAAGCAGGAATGATTTGGGTTGGAGACAAGAGAACTTACCAACCAGCCCAGCAGGATAACATTACAACGAGGCAGGTTTTCTGCCCCTCTCTGGACAGTTTCAGAGAGAAGCAAAGCTACAGGGCTGTCAGATGGCAGAGGCTCATAGCTCATGGAGCACAGGGGCTGAAACTATCTTGACAACTTATTGTAGGCACAGCAGGCGTGGTGTACCCAATGCCCACTTGGGCATATACAAGTGTGTGCCCATACATGAGTCCTAGCCAAGGACCCCTTCAAACCACCCAAATGCTAGTCCAGGTGGCTCAAGGGGCCCCCAAGCTGGCAGAGTAGAAATTGTGCACTAACGCAGCCCCGGCTGTGGGCCAAGGGCTCTTTCTGAGTCTGAGGATGGACTCTGGAACTTTCCACTGCCTGGTTGGCCCGGAAGCCCCTCTGATCCCCTACCTCACTGCCCCCTCCCCTCACCCCTGCTCCAGCTGAGATGCCGTCAGCGTGGAGGAAAGGTGGAGGGGCCAGCTGCCAGCTCAGCCCCCGAGAGCAGCGCATCAAATCGGAGCTATTTTTAGCCCTTCTCTCCAGCATCTGACATCAGCTGAGCAATGGTGGCCGGCCTGGGGCACACATCTGAGAGAACAGGCATGAAATGGCATTTCTTTGCCAGGGCCCAGGGGAAGCAGCAGGGGAAAGCACCCCAAAGCTTCAGGGAAGGGAGGTGGCTACAGTGGCTGTCACTGGTAGTCTTCCTGGATGTAGGGTCTTGGTGGCAAGGTGGGCCTCAGCATCCCTCAACATCCTAGGGCTCAGCACAGCAGAACGTGGGTGGAAACTGCCCCACCAGCCTCATTTCCCCACCAGCACAGTGGGGCCTGGACTACTACTGCTCCTTCTCTGAGACCTTTGCAAGACACTTGATTTAAAAAATCAAAATACCTCTGCATACCTCCATCTTGGAGAAATGCTTTTTGTTTCCCCTTATAAGTTCCCAGAAGGACAGAGACCAAAGTTTTGAGGTTTGAGTTTACCTTTGCACATCTGGTGCACAGCACACTGCTGGACACTCAGTGGGCATTCAATGTTTGTCTCGTGAATGAATGAACCGACCGGGCAGGCTGCTAGTAAAATCCTCGAGCTCTAGGAAGTTTATAGTGCAATGTCCCAGGGCAGGTGTAAGGAAAGCTTCCCTCTTCTCCAGGTTCAGGTCAGCCTGGAGTCTCCACTGGGGGTATCCAGGAGCTGGAGCCCAGAGCAGACCCTAGGGCCCTCTTCCTTGCTCTTCTTCCTCTCGCCCCCAACTTGTCCTCAGGCCTCCCCTCTAGCCAGCTAAGTCCCCAGTCCTGAATGAATAAGGGACTGCATTCCTCTCTCCAGCCTGCGCAGGATCCTTGCAACCAAGCAAGCCCATCACTGGCGCCGCCCTTGTGCTTTTTTCCTTGAGTTGGAACCACTGCTGTGTCCACCACGAGAAAAGCTGCTTCGCCCTCCCCCAGATTAGAACTGAAGATCCTGACAACAGCCCAGGCAGTGCTGCTCTGCCTGTGTCCTGGTGAAACCCATTTGCAAGATCCAAGGCAGCTGGTCTGCACCCAGCTGCCCGAGCAGTATGGGAGGAAATCAGCTCAGCCCAAACAAAGGACACATTAGTGTGTGTTCAGAGTACCTCACAACCAAAAAACGAATATCGTATATTAACGCATATATGTGGAATCTAGAAAAATGGTATAGATGATCTTATTTGCAAAGCAGAAATAAAGACACAGATGTAGAGAACAAATGTATGGATACCAAAGGGGAAAGAGGGGTGGGGTGGGATGAACTGGGAGATTGGGATTGAAATATATACACTATTGATACTATGCACAAAACACATAACTAATGAGAACATACTGCATCACACACGGAACTCTACTTAGTGCGCTATAGTGGCCTAATTGGGAAGGAAATCCAAAGAAGAGGGGATATATGTATATGTATAGCTGATTCACCTTGCTGTACAGTAGAAACTAACACAACATTGTAAAGCAGCTATACTCCACTAAAAATTAATTTTAAAACATTTAAAAATTAAAAACAAAAAACAAAGAACTTCACAACCTTGAGGGGGATCCACTGGCTCAAAGTAAAGTCATGTGCGCTTTGGTAGGAGCTCTGAATCATGTGATCAGCATATAAACACGAGCCTGCCCAGGGCAGCCGCCCAGAGGAACCCTGGACACGTGGCAGGAGGCCACACCTGTGCCTTTGTCATAAGCCTCTCGCGCAGGATGTAGCTAACACATCCCAGCATCCCTTTTCTAGCCCACGGTGGGTCTGTGGCGAATGAATTTATCTGAAACGTTCAAGGAGGTGTTTTGGTTTACTGATACTTCCTCGTGGGGCTTATTCTCCTTGTGGACCATCTTGTCCATTCACCTGCCCTGAACTTGTCCCTTTCAGACTCTCAGGAGGGTTCCACCATTGCGATCCCGCCCCCTCCCAACGGTACACTCCTCCTGCATGCCAGGCACTGCACCGGGAGCGGAGGACCCAGCCCGAGTCCCCATGTCCTTGCTCTGCAGCACGCTGCCTCTCTGACCCACAGAAGATGCAATCTCTGCACCGACGTGGGGCCTGGTGAGTTGTTTAGGCAATGGAAACCTCCCTCCAGCTGTGAACGCTGCCCTTGGAGAGTGAGAAATGGTTGGAGGAGGAAGCCAAGTGACCACTCACTGATGGATCTGACCCTGGCTTCCAGGCTCTTCTGCTGCGTCCTGCTGCCTCCATGTCCTGGCTCTGCGGTCTTGGGGATGTTCCTCCCCCGTGTTTCCTCCTCAGGGAAGTGAGCAGATAAGACCAGATGAGCTCTCGGGTCCTAGCACTACATTGGCCCCACAGATCTTGTAGGCCCTGGTCTGCTTCCCAGAGACCTTTCCAGATCAGTAGTCACCCAGGAGGACTTGGGCCATCTCCTCCTAGGGCACCACCACCTAGCCCGCCGCAGGCTGCTCTCCTGCATGGGAGTGGCTCAGCGTCGCCTGGGAGAGCAGCCTCTGCTCCTCCAAGCCCTCTTCTGCATCCAGGTCTCCATCCCCACTCCGGGAAGCCAGACAAGGTCACTGGTGCTGCTTCCTGGAGCCTTTCAGGGAAGCAGGCTAGAAACAGGAATAGACGGTGACATTTAGCTGAGTTTGCACTGTGCCAGGAGTGAGCCAGTGACGGGTCCGCATCTTAGAGCCCATCTCCAGGTGAGGCCCAGGCCCGGCTTGCTTGCGAAAGCCCTGCGGAGCCCAGCCTCTTGCCTACCAACGCCCTGGGGAGCCCAGCCTCCTGGGGTGGCCGCCGGAGTCAGACACGAGAGAAGGCGGCAGAGGCCAGGCCTGGGGCTTTCCCCAGCGCCCAGGCCAGAGTTCACCATGTGAGCCTCACACACGTGCCGCTCTCGCCCTGACAGTACCCCTGGGAGCTGCTAGGGGCAGAGGGCATGTAAGAAGAGCACTGGGCTGAGAGTCAGGATTCCTGGCAGCCAGGGCTGCCTCTGCTGGTGACTGGCTTGAGGGCCTGGGACACTTTATCCCCCTTACCCAACCCCAGCCTCCCCCTCCGTAAAGAAATCTTCTTTTAAAAATCTTTTTTTTTAAATCTTTTTTTTTTTTAAATCTTTTTTTTAAATCTTTTTTTTTTAAAAAAATCTTTTTTTTTAAATCTTTTTTTTAAAAAAAATCTTTTTTTTTTTTAAAGATTTTTTTGATGTGGAGCATTTTTAAAGTCTTTATTGAATTTGTGACAACATTGCTTCTGTTTTATGTTTTGGTTTTCTGGCCGCGCGGCATGTGGGATCTTAGCTCCCTGACCAGGCATCAAACCGGCACCCCCTGCATCGGCAGGCGACGTCTTAACCACTGGACCACCAGGGAAGTCCCAGAAAGATTATTTATAATTTTTTTCCAAATCTCCACATCCAAGGGGGCAGCCGTGCAGACTCTCTCTCACTGCTCCACGGCCTGCACGGGGCCAGGCCCATCTTGGTGATGGCAGCAGTGCCCTGGACGAGGCCACAGAGCCGGGGCAAGACCTCAGATATGTGGGCATGGCCAGAGCTGGCCGTCTCCGCCTGGGCTGGGGGAGGGGAGGGGTGGGAGGCAGCATCTGGCCTTGAGCGCAGATCACCTGCTGGGGGTGCCTTTATGAGGCCATCCCACCCAACCCCCTGTGTTTAGGCAGCAGCACCACCTCTCACGCCCACACCAATGGGGTTTAAGAATAATAACAAACAATACAATTACTCCATAGTTTCACTCTCCCTTTATGAACACTCGCAGATCCCTCTGACACACCTGCACTGACTTTTCCTCATCGCCTTCTTAAGGTTCCAACAAGGGGTGGTCTGGAGTCTCCCCTGCAGTCAGGGCAGAAATCAGGGCCTCCCCCTGCCACCCCGCCCCTGGCCCCCAGCAGCACAGGACACAGGCTGTAAGTGCCGGGGCCAGCCCTGGGCCCAGTCTCCTCCCCGTGCCTCTGACCTCTTGCTCTTGTGGCCAGGAGAGCACATCGTTCACGGAACAGTCACCTGACAGGAGTGTGGGAGGCCTCCCATGTGCGGGACACAGAGCCAGGTGTGGTTCAGCCCCAAAGGAGCTCCCGTCTAGCAGGGAGCCGGGCAAGGGTTCTCAGTACTAAGTGGAATGAGGCTACTGAACACAGCACATCTATTGTTACCCCCATTTTGCAGATGAAGAAACTGAGACAAATGGGCATAAATAACTCATCCAGTGACAGAGTTAAGGGCCAGAAGCTATGGACGACGCTGTCCCCCAAAGCATGAGGGGCTCAGAGCAGAGAAGAGGGAGTTCCAAACCCGATGGAGGAGAGGAAAGTTCCAGGAGGAGATGAAGACTGCGCACAACCTCAGATACTCAAGAGATCAATTCTACAGGCCATAGCCCCTTTCCCAGCACCGCCTGCCTTGACCCAGGGCACACAGGCCAAGCTTATGGCTCCTCCACATGGCCCTCTCCTGGATCTTTCTGAGAGATAACCTGTGGGGCTGAGATTGGGAGCTTTCTGAGGCCAGGAGCTGGGTTGTCTTCACTTTTCCATCCTCTCTAGCCCAGGAAAGAATGGATGGCTGGATGGACAGCAGGATGGGTGCAGAAGGCATGGCTGGGGCCAGAGGAGGTCAACGTCGAGAGCGAGAAGCAGCTTCTGAACAGGGGAGGGTGGGATTCCGTGTCCTCTTGCAGATGGTCTCCGCCTGGCTGGTGGGTAGTATGGGGGCTCCTCTTTGCTCTCAGCCCCCAGCCCCTCTAGGGCCTGCTAACAGGGTACCCCTGAAGCCAGTGTGGCACTGGGCACCCTCCCAACCTGGTCTCAGATGCCCCATGCCCCAGGGGCTCCCAAGGCAGGCAGCAAGCGCTCCTCCTAGGAGCGTGTGAGAGCAGAGAGCACCCACCCTGGGCCAGCAGCCCTGGCAGGGCAGAGGGTGGCTGCACCAGGGCCCAGGGGCCCAGGCCTCTTCTGTTATCCCCACTGAGCGGCCTGAGATGGCCAGAATCACATCAACACCTCGAGCCTCAACTGCATCATCCATAAAATGGGGATAAGGATCTTCTGTGGTTGGTTCTCTTTTGACTTCCTGCAGGTACAAGTGGAGAAAGTGGTAAGTCCGTATAACAGTCTCGGTCTAAGAATATGTAACAAGAATAGAGAGCCTAGCCTCAGACACAGAATGCTTAGTTATTCATTAATTCATACCTCAGCACATTCTGAACAGAATTTGAGATGCAACAGCATATGATACAGCTGGCCAGCACCACAGATCCTTCATTCGGTGGCCAAATTATCCCCCTCCCAAGGTCGCCCATAAGTAATTGTTGAACGTTTTCTGTGAGGCAGGCAGTTTGCTAGAAGTTTCTCACGGGCCATCTTACATATAGCTCTCATGGCTGCCCCATCAGGCAGGTACTATTATTGTGCTATTCTATACATGAGCAACCTGAGGTTGGCCCAGAGATGGTATGTTACATGCCCAAGGTCACGCAGCAAGGATGGAGGAGCTGGGATTCACATCCAGGACTGACTGAGCCCCAGAATCTCAGCAGCGTGCTCTATTGTCTCCCTGTGAAAGCGCCTTTAAAACTGCCACAAGCTACCCAACCAGAATCCATCAACTTCCCCAGGGACAGCTACCCTTGGTAGTCCCCCAGGTACTCGGGAAGCCTGGAGAACACGGCATTTCAGGCTCCGGCCCTTGGAACTCATGTTCCAGGCCGAGGCAGACAGTAAACAAAGGAGCAAATTATTATGTAACATCATGCCCGGGGTGATTAAGTGCCCGAGGTGAATAAAGCAGAGGGATAGAGACAGCGGTGTGCGCGTGCTTTTGTGCGCGCACACGCAGAGCACAGGCCTGCCTGGAGCCAGAGGCCCAGCCATGCGGAAGGAACAGACGGTCCACAGCTCCGAGATGAGAATGGGCTTGAGCAGGAGCTGCAGGAATGCGGGGGTTCTGCAGACTGGGCAGGGGCGTGGGGAGACGGGATGACCTGGGGCTCATCACCGAGGAACTTGTTTTAGTGCCAAATAACAGTACCAGCTTCTTGTACATTACACACCACACTGTTCCTTTCTGATCTTTGTGCCCGGTCTCTCCACCTCCTTACACAAGTTCCTCGACCTCTCAGCACCTAAGTGTCCTCACCTGTAAACGAGAAGGCTAGCCACATGACCTTTACTGCCCCTCATCTCACTCCATGCCTACTGGCCATCAACGGGCATTCGGGACTGGAACTGATCTTCCCTTGGGGGTGAGGGCAGGCCTGGGGACATGCAGCCAGACCTGTGCCTACTTGGGTGACCTCCCAGGAAGGTGCAGCCAGCAGGTGACGCTGTCGAAAGCCTCCTGGGCGGGGGACCCGGATAGACATCGGCCCACAAGGAAGGCCGGGAGCCCCATGCCCCTCCATGGCCCACAGCAGCTTGGTCCCGCAGGACGTTGGCCTGTGCGTCGCATGGGCCTCGGCGAGGTGGCTGGAGGTACACGGTTTCCTCCTTGCCAGGAGGGGAGCCTGAGCCTGGAGAGGGGGGTCAGAGTGAGGAGCTGGCCTTCCAGCCCCCAAGAAACTACGATCAGCTTCAGTGTCAATCAGAGCTGGGAACGGGCGCCTGGGAAGAAGGGCCAGATGTACAGGTGTGTCTTTCTCCCTGGGCTCAGCACAGGATCCCCGGCATGGCCTCCCACTGCCTCCCTGAACCCCTCTCAGGTCTTTCCAGAGCCCCCACTCCATGCCTCGGCCCCACCTACCTCCAGGCCAGCCTGTCGCTGCTATCAAATTGCAGAACATTTCCATCACCCCAAAAAGAAACTCCAGACCCATTAGCAGTCACTCCCCACCCCTCACACCATAGCCCCTGGCAAGCACTAGTCTACTTTCTGTCTCTATGGATTTGCCTACCCTGGGCATTTCCTATAAATGGAATCATATAATATGTGTCCTTTTGTGTCTGGCTTTTCTCACTTAGCACACTGTTTACAAGGTCCATACATGTCAGTATACTCTAGTCCTTTCTATTACTGAATAACATTCCATTACATGGATATACTACCTTTTGTTTATTCATGTATTGGTTGATGAACCATTTGGGTTGTTTCCACTTTTGGGTTATTATGAATAATGCTACTGTGAACATTCATGTACAAATTTTTGTGTGGATGTGTTTTCAGTGCTGCTGGGTACAGAACTAGGGGTGGAATTGCTGGCTCATATAGTAACTCTAGGTTTAACTTTTTTGCAGAACTGTCAGACTATTTTCCAGAGTGGCTGTGTCATTTTACATTCCCACCAGCAATGCAGGAGGGCTCGAATTTCTCCACATCCTTGGCAACATTTGTTATTATCTGTCTTAAATTTTAGTCATCCTCATGGGTGTAAAGTGGTATCTTGAGATTTTCACTTGCATTTCCCTAATGACAAACGATGTTGAGTATTTTTTCATACGGTTATTGGCCATTTGTATATCTCCATTTGTATATCTTCTTTGGGAAAATGTTCATTCAGATCTTTTGTCCTTTTATTAATTGCCTTATTCATCTCTTTATTACTGATTTGTGAAAGTTCTCTATGTAATCTAGAGACTAATCCCTTATCAGATATGATTTGCAAATATTTTCTCCCATTTTGTAGCTTGTCTTTTCACTTTCTTGATGATGTCCTTTGAAGCACAAAAGTTTTTAATTTTGATGAAGTCCAATTTGTCTATTTTTTCCTTTGTCACTTGTGCTTTTGGTGTCACATCTAAGAAGCTTTTGCCTAACCCAAGGTCGTGAAGATTTATTTCTATGTTTTCTTCTGAGAGTATTATAGTTATAGCTCTTATGTTTAGGCCTAGGATCCATTGAAGTTGGTCTTTATGTAAGATGTAAAGTAAGGCCCGAGTTCATTCTTTTGCTTGAGGAGAGATGGCTGTCCCTGGACCATCTGCTGAAAAGAATAGTCCCTCCTCATTTAACTGTCTTGGAAACCTTAACAAATATCAATTGCACATAAATGTAAGGATTTATTTCTGGACAATTCTGTTCCATTGACCTGCATGTCTATCTTTATGATAGCACCACTGTCTTGATTGCTATAGCTTTGTAGTAAGGTTGGAAAACAGGAAGTTTAATTACTCCAGCTTTGTCATTCTTTTTCAAGATTGTCTCTCTCACCCTCTCTGTCTCTGCTTTCTAACATTTATTGAGTGGAGATCTACGTCAGACACAGGTCTAAGTGCCTTGTGTGTATTAACTCACTTAACATGATCTGTGAGGTAGGTTCTATCATAGTCCCACTTTACAGATGAAGAAACTGAGGCACAAGGAAGTCAGATAACTTGCCTAAGGTCACACAAGTGGTAGGTGGCAGAGCTGGGCTGGGAACCTGAGCCGTGTGGCTCCTGTTTCCCTGACAGACACCCAGAGAGATGCCAGACATGGAGTGAGCTGGTCTGGGACTCCCCTTATATAGAGAAGGAACTGGGGTTCAAAAAGTCTTGTCCAAGATTCAATGTGACAAAGGTAGGATGAGCTCCTGGTCTCTGACCCCACTGGCTACTTCCTCTTCCCACAGAGCCCTGCATGTTCATTTCAATGTGGTGTTGCCATATCGAAATGCTGGGAGGGACACAGTGCCCGTGCAGTGATTCCCTTGGTCCCTGGGCACGTGGGTGGGGCCATGATGCTGCGCCCAGCCCTACGCAGATCCATGGTCCTGCTCACAGGGAAAGGGGCCCAGGACGGGGACTACATGGGGTCACTGTGCCCACCTTACTGTGCCCATCATTTTGCATCTAGTACCATCCCTGGACCTCTAGCTATAAGCTCCAGGAGCTTAGTGGCCCCATCTCCCATCCCTGTGACCCTGCAGCAGCCAGCCCAGACCCTGGCAAGTGCCCAGCGGACTCTGGCTGACGCTTGCTGAAGGGGGCGACCAGGTCAGCACTCCAGGCTCCCTACTTGGGTGCTAGTTTCCCCCAGCTGTCGGTTAGCAGCTTTCACTGAATTCGCGCTGCCTGGACCTCGCCAGCACTGGGTGAGACCTCCCTGCTCCTCTCAGCCCTGCAGAGAGCCCCACTGGGCAGAGACCAGTGCTGATGCCACAGCCACCTGGGAACAACAGGCCCACCAGGCCCACCAGGTCAGCAAGAAGGTCAGAGCTGAGGTGGCTAAGACTCCCCTGTTCTGTCCCCTCTGCAGTCCCGGAGAGGAAGTGGGCTCCTGACTCCTGAGCCACCTGCCCCGGCACCTCCCTTCTGGCCACCCCAAAACACCCCCCTCAACACATCCGGAGCCAAACCCTTCCTCACTCCCTTGTTCGTGCTCTGCAGACTCCTGGGATGCTTCTCCCTTTAACGCCTCAATATTCAAGACCCAGCGCAAACACCACTTCTGGGAATTCCATCTGACTCCGCCCCTCACCTCCACTCCCCTGGGGAGAGTGTGGAACCCCCCGTTCCCCTCCCGCCGCAGCACCTGTCACCACGGCACTCAACACATTTTAACATAGCTGTAGTTTTGTGTTTCGTGTTTTGTTTTTCCTTTGCCCTCTTCATAAGACCATGAGCTCCCAGAACAAAGATTGGGCCGCACAGGGCCAGGCTCATGGCTGATGCTCAGTTAATTTCTGTGAGTGAACGAATGAATGAGTCATGACTAAATCAATGGATGGCTGAGCCGTGGGCTGCCCCCAGGAAAGCACTGGAAAAGTCACCCAGTCGTTCAAGCTGGTCTTTCGGCAGCTCGTTGGATCACTGCTGCCCAAATTCCCTGCTGACACAGCTTAGTGAGGCGACTGGAACCCCTGCAGGAGCTCCCAGGGGCCAGCCGGGAGCCCATCTGCTCATTCCCAGCTCCTCCCTCTTCCCACAGGGTTGAGACTCACGCTCCTCAAATTCCTTCTGTCACAGAAAAGAAAAAATGATCAAGTTAATTCACAATAAGATGATAGTGGCTTAAGGTATTATCCCTCCAAATAGGGGAGATAAATGGTTCAAATAAAAGAAATGATGACTCCTGATATCACAAAGGGTTCCCGTTGCAGCGTGGGCTACCCTCCCCGCCCCATCCTTTCTTCGACAGGAAGACTGGCCTTGCCTTGCTCAAAAGCCACCTTTCTGTAGAGAAACGTCCATCTGACCAGCCACAAAAATGCATCCTTGAACCCAAAAGAGATATGTTTCCCCCAAGCAGAGAGAGCAACCAGTGTACACAGCCCATCATGCTGTCCCGTTTGTTTCCTTGGGGTCTGTGACATAGACAAGGTGGGTCTCATCATTCCCCTTCTACAGATGAGGACACTGAAGCCATGAGGCTGACTCATCGACTTTCACCCACCAAGACCTGAGGTCACGCCCAGCAGCCCAGGCTGGTCTTTTGGGGTCTCCAAGACCACCCTCTGCAGCCACGTGGCTTGGTTCCCTGGTCCTGTTATCTCCTCACAGCTTCGTCCATCACAGTCATCTGGAATATTGTCACCCTGTTGACAGGGAAGTCACTCCCAGAAGTGTCTGCCTAGGAGTCTGTTATGGGCTAAACTGTGTTCCCCCCAAATCCATATGTTGAAGTCCTAACCCCTCAGACTGTATGTTTGCAGATAGGTTCTTTAAAGAGGTAATCAAGGTAAAATGAGGCCATAAGAGTGGGCCCTAATCCAATATGACAGGTGTCCTTATAAGAAGAGGAGATTAGGACACAGACACAGACTCAGGGGTGACCATGTGAGGACACAGCAAGGAGGCGGCTGTCACGGACTGAATTGTGTCTCCACCCCTCCCCCCCCCCATTCATATGCTGACGCCCACATTCCCACAGTGACTGCATCTGGAAGCAGGGCAATTAAGGAGGTGGTTAAGGTTAAATGAGGTCCCTAACCAGCTAGGATTGGAGTCCTTATAAGAGGAGGAAGAGACACCAGAGGTCTCACCCTCTGTGCACACACAGGCCAGATGGAGGGCCATGTCCCCTGGAGGACACAGAGAGAAGGCAGCCATTCACAAGCCAGGAAGAGAGGCTTCGGCAGAAACCAACCCTGCCGGCACCTCATCTCAGGCTCCCAGCCCCTAGAAGTGTGAGAAGGTAAGTTTTGTTGTGTAAGCTCCCCATCTGTGGCACTTCCTAATGAAGTCCTGGTAAACTAGTAAGTCCTAGGACCATCCATGGAGAGGGGCATCTCCATTTGTTCCTTCGGCTGCTGGGCGAGTGCCAGCCCTGCGGTCATCTGGCAAGGGAGTGGGTGGGTGCAGAGTGTGGGTGAAGGGGCTCTGAACTCGGAAGTTCAAATTCCGGTCCCCTTCCTGCTGTTAGACCATCATTCCTTTGACTTAAGCCAATGGAGGTAGCACAACCTATCTCACTTTGCAAAAATAACAGAAAGTTGAAGGTGGAATGCACAAGCATCCAACCAATTCCTTTCCAGACGATGAAAACTGAGGCTCCAGAGAGGAGGCTGGCTGTGACCTGTCCCCGGTCGCCCGGCTCCAGGCCTGCATTCCTCTGCTGTCTCCCACCTTCCCTCACAGGTCTTCTTCTGGGAGCCAGGTGCTGAGGGTGGGAGGAGTGCAGACAGGAGAGCTGGGCTACCGTGTTACTCTCACAATTTGCCTCCAGCTGGAAAGGAAATCTGCAGAACCTTCCTCTGTGGCCTGAAGAACAGACTACCCCCTCAATCCAGTGGTCGTTTACTTGGCTTCATTCCCCTTTACTTTCTGCACCACCAACCTGGGTGGATGGGTGGGGGCAGACGCTGGTGGCTTGTCACGCCTCTAGCGCTGCCTTGGGGTCCATCTTCTCAGCCTCAGGGCGCCAGCTCCACCCCCCTTCCTATAAGGCGGGACTGAGCCGGCCCCACACTCAGAGGAGATATTCCCCAAGGGGTAGAGCGCTCACGCAGGGGCGGGAGGGACACTCAGGCACAGTAATGCACAGACACCATTGGAAGGACAGCTCTTCCCACCTCGGCGCTGAGAAGCCTGGAGGTGCAAAGCCAGGCAAGCCCCAGGGAGTGAGGGGTCTGCAGCCGCACAGGGCACTTCCCAGGAGAAAGCAGCAGGGGCCAACGAAAGGGGCAGCTGGAGCCAATAACCTCACAGGGGCCACAGCCAACAACCACAGCAAAGTGGTCAGCTGCCCCTCTGCACCTCCCACGCCACCCTCCACCCCAGTGGCCAGTGGGGAGAGGGACTGGACTAGAATTTGGAATTAAACTGCTTCTTGGGTACAGGTGAGGCCTCTCTCACAGCTGTGTGCACATGAGAAGGGAGACCCCATTCCCTCCAGACAGGTCCCTTGACTCAGCTGGGCATCCAGAGGCAGAACTGCAGTCCTGTGCATGTCCCCCACCCCACTCACTCCCCCTGGCAGTGACAGGCTCCCAGGGATTGAGGGTTTAAGTGTAAAGTCTGGCGGGCTCCCAGGAGAGAGACAGGCAGGCCCTGGGGTACCGATGCCACAGCCACCAACAGGAAGAAGAGATGCGAGGGCTGCAGGACAGATGGAGATTCCACCTGCTGAGAGCCACGGACTCCTGTGCTGAGGCCCACTCTCCCTCCATGTGGCGTGTTCCCATCCCTCCCTGGTGTCCAATCCTGCCACCAGGGGAGGATGGGGCTCGCCAAAGGGGTCCTTCACCCCAGCCCAGGGCAGGCCTCTCCTTCCCCGCTCTGAACCAGCCAAACTGGGGACTGAGGAAATCCATTCAGATCAGAATTGGTTACACAATTGGTCCAGGAACTTGAACTAACCAAATGAAGAGCCTATGAGTATATCTCATCTCGAATAGAATGACTCCCAATATTATTATTCTTTTCTTAAGCTGATTCTTTAATTTTAAAAAAAAGCTATTATCGTTAGGTTTGTAATTAAACACAGACATTTCCTACATGCACTAGACCAAAACAAATAGACATCATGGTGATCTGTAAAGTCTGTTGGTCCAGGGATGCGCTGTGTGACCCTGGGTAAGTCACTTGCGCTTTCTGGGCCTCAGGTTCCCTCATCTGCATCAGGCTAGGAGATCTAAATGGCTCTTAGCCCTGCTTATCTAATCCCTGAATCTCAAAATAGTCTCCAAATGGACTCTGCACAGCCCTTCCATGAGGTTCAATTCTCTGCCTGGATGAGAACCAAGGCAAGTCATCTGGAAAAGGAATGTTCTATACATGCCATCTGTGAGAAGCCTGGGACACAGGGCCGAACCCCGGGACTCGGGGAGCCCGCTGACTCTTTGGAGCCGGCACTAATGTAATTATGTGATTAGGACGTTCATCTCGGTTTTCACTGTGCTTCATGTGGTTAAATCAAAAGTGACAACGAGCTGCCTGGTGGGTGACGCCATTCTCCCAGAAGGGCCCACAGAGAGTTATTCCGGGCCGGGGTCATCCCGAGATCTGAACATCCACCGGCAGGATAGGCAGTTTCAGAGGCGTCTGTCACCTGGGAAGGAGCGTGCCTGCTGCTATCAGGGGTGGGAGTCACAGAGGCGGGGGTGGAAAGAGCTGAGGCCACCCCCAACCTTGTCCTCCGTTTCCAGATGGAGAAGCAGGCCGGTCACTAGCTGACAAAGGCAGTACCGTTTCCGCTGCAATTTCTCATCTTTGGACGGGCTGACTCACTCCTTCTCTATCCCACAAGGAACGAGGAGCTCAGCTGAGAAAGCATCACTGAATGCCAGAGTCTCTGGAGACGGGACGCAGGGGAGGCGTCGGGAGGGATGGGCATCCCGTGGGCATCCAGCTCTGAGGCTCAGCAGCCAGGCCTGGGAGCAGCGCTGCTTTGGGGAACGGATCCCTCCTCCTGTGCAAAAGCCACATCTGTGCTTCAACAGGAAAACATTAAGCCCGAGAAAGGGGCCCAATCCTCCTGGAGGCTGGAGGACACCCCTCTCTGGGGCTCCTGCCGCCAGAAGCGGGGTGCTGATGCCCTGAGTTCTGACCACCTCACCTGGTCACTCTGGGCTCCTGCACGTGGGCTTGCGCAGGGATAAGGACGGTCCATGTGGCTTTCCCAGGACGGCCAAAGGGTTTCTCCGGTGCCCCTCCTCTCCCCACTCTGCAGTGAGCTTGGCGTGGAGACCACAGAAATGACAGAGGAACTGGACTCCCTCTGCTACCACCTGTTCCTTATGGCCTTGGAGGGCAGGGAGCAATGGGTTGACGTTATACGGAGACTGGTTTTGCCCCATGTCCCCAAAGGTTGGGACTGCTCTAAACAAATACCGTAGACTCGGGCTGGGGGGTGCACTTAAACCACAGACAGACATTCTCACGTCCTGGAGGCTGGGAAATCCAAGATCAAGGTGCCAGCACACTCAGGTGGCGACCTCTGCAAGGTTGCTGTGTCCTCACATGGTGGAGAAACAGAGCTCTGGTCTCCTCCTCTTCTTATAAGGACAGAATCCCATCATGGGGGCCCAACCCTCACAGCCTCACTTAAACCTAATCACCTCCCAAATTAGGATGCCATCACCTTAGGAGTTAAGGCTGCAACACATGACTTATGGGGTCCAATAACAGTCCAGTAACACCAGTTCAGAGAAGACAGGAGGAAGACACAGAGGAGTCAACCATCTCTGGAGCTGGACACCCGTGTTCCTGGGGCAGGGATGGGTGGGAGGTCCTTCTCAGGGCCCCTTCCAAACAAATGGCTAGAGCCATGAGGGGTGAAGGGTACAGAATTCAAGGTGTCCCTCACTCTCAGGTGTGACCCTGCGCTGGCACAGCCCTGAGTGACAACCTCCTTACTTTGTGCCCTGGCACCATGCTCACCTCACCTTGTCTGGGCCCTGTCTTCAACCTGCCCGCGGTCCAGGCTGCCTCCTGACGGGGAGTGCATACAGGTCTCTTCCCAGGCAGGTAAGTCCGGATATAGTTCCCTCCAGGATGTGAAGGGAAGCCTCAAGTCCATTAACCCATGAACATCAGGCGGTGTCAGACGCATACCTTGACAGCCCAATCCCAGGGAAAGGATGCACACACTCCCAAAGGCAGGAGAGAAACAGATTAAAGGAAGAGCTGAGGCTTTTCATTTGATCAGGAAGTAACCCCTCATCTCTGCTGGAGAGCAGAATAAAGAAAACTCAAGAATCTCCACCGTGGGTCAGACGGTCTGCCACTGAGGCGTGGGTGTCTGATTTGATCCCCAAAATAGTCCAGCAAGGGAGGGTTGGTCTCCATTTACAGATAAGCAGACGGAGGCTCAGAGGTGTCAAAGGATTTGTCCAAGGTCACAGAGAATCAGAACTTCAGGTCTGACGTCAAAGCCATCTCAAGTCCCAAGGGCTGAATTTTCACTCACTCTCACTCCCTCATCCACTCAACCACTCACACCTTCAACAAATAGAATTTAAGGGCCTGTTACACAGCAGGAATTGTT
The DNA here is from genome assembly GCF_030028045.1 of Hippopotamus amphibius kiboko. Taxonomy (NCBI): domain Eukaryota; kingdom Metazoa; phylum Chordata; class Mammalia; order Artiodactyla; family Hippopotamidae; genus Hippopotamus; species Hippopotamus amphibius. Next base: position 52,995,744 of record NC_080187.1, on the reverse strand, counting down.
CTAGGAGCTTGGGATACAGCTGGCATTCCAGTGGTGGGCAAGGAAGAAACACCTACACAAATAAGCAGTGAGTATTATCAAGAAAAAAAAAAACTAGAGCCATGTGATGGGGAACAGCCAGGCATGCCCAGGTTGGACTGACCAGTAAGAAGGCCTCGCTGAGGAAGGGACACATGTCCTGAGAACTGAGGTCCAGGGTAAGAACTCCGCGGGCAAAGGGCAGGCTGAGGGCCCGGGTCCCGGGAATAGCGGAGGCACAGAGATCAGGGAACAGCAAATGCCATGACACAAGGTCAGAGAGGAAAGCAGAGGTGACCTGTAAGCCCCCATAAGAAGGTGGGTTTTTTCCTAAGTACACAGGGAAGCCTTCAGAATGATACGATTTAAACAGTGAAGTGGCAAGATCCAATCTACTAATTAAGAAGCTGGCTTTTTCGTGCCCACCAGCAGGGAAGCTGGACACCACGGGGGTAGGCAATTGGCTCTTGGCCACATTCTAGACACAGTGGGCGGTGGGGAGGACAGAAGTCATGACACAGAAGGGCTTTTAGACCGAGAGCTGTGTGACGTCCTACAGGAGTCGGGGTGGGACTCTCTGTGAGCCAGAATCCAGACACCCCGACACGGGGAGGGAGACACGGCAAACCGCTGGTGAGTGAGTGAATGAAGAAACCTAGGAGCGTTTCAAGACTGTCCCTTCAGGCAGAACCTCATGCAGAGGGACCCACCCAGATGGAGGATGGAAATGGCTCCAGCGAGCTGTCAGCGGCATCTTGGTCCAGGAGGTCGGGAAACAGGAACTGGGCACCCCGCTTTGCCTCTTTTCACTTTTTTAACATGAGGGGGTGGAGGTCTCGAGAGAAAGAAGGCCAGTGACCGTGGCCGGGACCTCTCACCATGCCAAGGGCCACAAGAAGAGCTATTTCACGGACGATAGAACGGGGGGATTTTGCCGTCGTCAGATACAAACGCATGTCTAATGACACACCACCTTTTTGGAGTAAAAGTTATACCTTTTATTCAGGGGAGAGCATGAAGCACCTTCTCCCTTAAACGCTGCTCTGACTGTGCTGTTCTCTGAAGTACAATGAAAGATCTTGGCTTAACCACCACTTTCACGTTTTACGGGGGGTCGGTGCCTGATCGGAGAGCGGGGGTGCCTCCTGAGAGCACAGAGGGGACTTATTTTCAATCTTTTTTAAGAGGTAAGAAAATGCAAACCGTAAGTAGGCTTAAATGCTTTTTTCCAAAGCATAATATGATCATACAATGGAGAGGTTATTAAATCGCACAATACGACTCAGTTCCACCACCCGCTTTGGGTGACAGAATCTCGCGCTGCACTTCTGTGGCCCCCAACTCTCTCTTCAGCCCAATTTGCCACTGCGGGGAGCTCGGCTGTAGCAGCCCTCAGAGGGACGTCCCCTGGTGCTCTGAGAGGTGGAAGGATTTGACTGCCTCCTTCCAGAGCTGAGGGCCAGGGAGGACTTTCTCTAGAGGGTGCACGTGTATTTTTATTTCTTTTTTATATTTTGCCTCTTTGGAACGTGGAAGGGGATTTGGGTCAATAGCACTTATCTCCTCTGCTTCATTTTGAAGCTGATATTCTGTTTTTGAAGTAGATGTGCTCTGTTTTGGCCCCTGTCTGAACTTCCAAGTAACAACTGCCCTTGGAGCCTGGGCATCCTCCCTGGTCCCCCTGCAACCACCCTGGGCCCCTACAGTCAGCGGACTGAATACCATGTACAGCCTCCTACTTACTCGACAAAGGCCCCCTGCTTCCTCCTTGTCCCTCCCCACCACTCCCCCTCACTCATTTGGCTTCAGTCCCGCAGGTGCGCTCCTGCCTGCTGCTGCCTCAGGGCCTCTGCACTACCTGCTTTCTCTGCCTGCAATGCTCTTTCTCCAGAGACACACACAGCTCTCCCCTTCAGACCCCTTTATCAGTGAGGCCCCTCCTGACCACCCCTTTCAAAGGGGCAGCACTCACCCCCCTGCCCCCCAGCCCCTGCCAAATACTCGTCCTCCCCTTCTCTGCTTTACTTTTCTCTAAGCCATCTTTACCCCTCTACTAGTCCCACTGCTTCATTTAGGTACCTGCTTGCTATCCGTCTGCCCTCACTTGGATGATCACGGCACGAGGGCAGGCAGTTCTGCTCAGTGTGAATCCCCAGCACCTAAAACAGTGCCTGGTGCAAAGCAGACTCTTAATCATTCGTTCGAATGAAGTGCGTAGAAAATAAACTTCGAGGTCAGTCGGGGATTCACATCCCAGCTCACAGCCACATGCCACTGGGGAAGTTACTGGACCCCTCTCTAAGCCTTCGTTTCTGTGTCTCTATAGTGGGCGACACAGTCCCCGCCTCAGAGGGTGGCTGTGAGCAGCGTGTGAACCACCCAACACAATGAGTGGCACAGAGCAGAGATTCAACAGATCCTAGAATCCCACCATCTCCTGCTACGCCCCCATCTCCAAACTTCAGTGGCTGCAGAGTCAGTGGTGGTGTAAGAGCCCAGTGTGCCTGGTACCCCAGGTGGGGCATCCCAGCCATCCGTAATCCACAGACGGGAGGGTGTCCCCAGGCCTCAGGCCTAGGCATCAGCTCAGGGTACCACTTGGGGTCTGTGAACTCTGAGACTCTTCTTCTGGGCGCCTGGGCTGCATCTACTCCCCCAAGCAGACCCTGCGACAGGGACTGCTTCTTTGTCCCAGCTACGTGGACAGCTGGCGTGGAGAGGCAGTTGTGGGAGAAATGAGTGGTTGATTCTATCAGCGCTACACCCCATAGCCTCCAGGGGCTCCCAGGACACCCGTTTCTTGGCTCTGGAGGACTGAGCACACTGAACCACCCCGGGCCTGTCCTGAAGACACTGAGACTTACTCAGAGCCGGAGCTCAGACCCGGAGGCACAAAAGCACAGATGGAGGAATGGCTCCCAGTTACAGGACCCCAGACATGAGAACAATCAGGACACACAGCCCTCCCCAGGAACTGTGGTCCCTGAGGGCTCCGAGGGGCTACAGACACTCCTACACGAGAAGCTGCCTACACGGGCTTGCAGTGGACCGCTGGCACCAAGCACAGCGCCTGTGCACACAGATCATTTGCTGCATGGATGCAAGGAGGAGGAACACAAGAATATGGCCATCTTTCTGGCTTTCCGGTCATTTTACATGATAATCGCAGGCACTCAGAGGCCCTGTGGGAGCCATTGTGGATTACTCTCTTTCCAGAAGGAAAACCAAGACAGCAAACAGCTCACTCGAGACGTGGGGGGGTGAGAACTTGGGGCCTGAAAGCACCATCTCTCCCTTTCCAGCAGCTGCAGGGCGTTGCCAGGGCAACAGAAGGCTGTCTGACAGGATCCGGCAATTTAACTCTTACTCTGCACAAAACACAAGTGAGAACAATTTAACAGATGTTCTTGCTTCCGACAGTTCACACGACAGAGAGAAGCCTGTGACGCATCTGGTCTGAGCCAAGTAGAGGCACTTTCATTTTCCATGTGGTCTCACGCCCAGCAGGTGCGGGCCGCCGAGCTCCCTGGGAACCAAAGAATGATCTCCAGCAACCCAAGGGCTAGGCTTCCTCCAGGGCACCAAGCTCACCTTTCAGCCCAGGCTGAGGAGACTGAGCTGAGATCCTTTTCAGGTGCAACAATGCCAAGAGGTCTATAGTAGGGGCTCTCAAACTTCAGAGTGCGTCAGTATTACTTGGGGGTGAGGAGAGGATTGCTAACAGATTGCTGGACCCCACCCCCAGAGTTTCAGATTCAGTGGGGCCTGAGAACCTGCATTTCTAACAAGTTGCCAAAGGATGCTGCTGCTGCTGTCCAGGGACCACCCTTTGAGATGCTGGTCTGTACAGCCTTGCCACTCAGAGCACAGTCCTGTACCAGCAGGGTTGACACCACTTAGACATTTGTTAGGCATGCGAGTTCTCAGGCCCTGCTCTCAGACCTCCAGAATAGCCTGTCTAGGGGTGGAGTTCAGGAATCTGGGTTTGAGCAAGACCCCCTCGCAATTCTGATGTGCCCTGACATTTGAGAAGCGCTGGGCTAGGGCAGCGGTTCTTAAACCTTCTTGTCTATTAGAGTCACCCAGGGAACACTCCCTGTGCCCAGGCTGCACGCTGATCTCTGGGGGTGAGGTGCAGGCCTCCGTCGTGTTTAAAGCTCCCCAGGTGATTACAACGCACAGCCAAGCCTGAGAACCACCAGCCTAGAGCCTGGCTACACAAGTGTGATCTCAGGACCAGTGGCGTGGGCGTCACCCAGGAGCTGCTAGAAATGCAGAATCTCAGGCCCAACATCTGCTGAACCAGGATCTGCATTCCAAGAAGCCCCTTGAGTGACTGGTGTGCACAATCAAGTGTAAGTTCCACTGATCTAGAGACACCCCCTGCCCATACCTACTGGCAGCATGACCCATGAACAGAGCACTTGTCTTCTCTAAGTCTTAGTTTACTCATCTGTAAAATAGGTTTACTACATAAACCAGGTTTGGATTATATCGATTAGTAGATGAATGGTCTCCCTTTGAATCAATCAGGAGGGAGCCAGACAAGTTCGCAAACTGTACAAAAGCAACTGCCATCCTACAAGGTCAGGGGACAAGGCTTTGGCAGCAACACAGTGCTGAGCAGGGGCCTGGGGGACGAAGCCCATGCGCTGGATCCAAATCTGCCACGGTGGATACCACCATGTGATCCCAGCAGGTTGCAATGCTCTCCTTGCCTCAGACTCCTGTCTGTAAAATGAGGGCTTCGGACTAAACATTCTCTTAGATCCTCTGTGGCCTGAATTCGCGTCTGGAAACTAACATGTGATTCCACAAATATTTATGGAGTGTCAGCACATGCCTGTGCTGTCCTAGTGCCAAGGCAGAGTCTCAAACTAATAGCCCCACCCCAGAGAACTTAAACACAAAATGACTGGGACTCAGAAATGCGCCAGACTCACCGAGACTCTGATGTTTGCAAGATACAGTCTGTTAACTGTTTATTCCTGTAGATTCCTGTGCTGGCCCTCATCAAGATGGATTATTAATTCATTTGTTGGGCCTCAGTTTTAAGTCAGGTCACATACATAGAGTATATTACCTTAACTATAGAAATACCTTCCCTGGGATAAGATTTAATGTCTTTGCCCTCAGATTTTATGAGGGAGTAAAATGAGAGATTGTCCACTTGTAACAAAATTTCAGCCAGACCTTGTTGTTTCAGCCTTTGATATGAGGACTCAGGTAATAAATTCCTTCAGTGCCAGGAAGATGTCTGTTCCCTCTTAAGGAAAATCTGAAACACCATTTGATCAGAGAGTGTGATGTGTTTCCCTTTTTACCTCAGCTGCTGGGAAGCTCAGTGATAAACTGAGCTCTCAACTGCAGCCCCATTCAGCTCAGGCACCTGGCACATCTCCTCTTTGGTCTCTTGTAACTGGGATTTTATTCTATATTCTTTTAATTTTCCTGTACAATTGTGAGCAGGCTTAATACATTTTGGAATTGAGTAGAGATAAATATTCCACGGATTTGTAGAATGTGAAAATTGAAAGAGACCTTCTCTAGGGCCAAGAAAAGGTAAGCTACTTCCTAAAATTAGTCAGTGGTTTGGGACTAAAAGTCAAGGTCCCCCTGCCCAGTGCTCCTAACTACCTTCACTTCCACATTCTTCTCTGGGGACCCTGGCGATACCCCCTCTTGCCAGTGGGGAAGCTGAGATCCCAAATGAGGAGGGACGTGTGCCAGGCACATTAACATGGGGGTGCTGGCCGCCCCCACCACCCAGGTATCCCATGTGCTCTTCCTCAGACCCTGGGCCAGCATGGAGCCCACTGCAGAAATACGTTACCCAATCAGAACCATTTGCATCTGCTAACCCCAAACTCCTAGTCCTCCCCTCCCCAGCCCCTGTGGCAGCCACAAGTCTGTTCTCTATGTCTGTGAGTCTGCTTCTGTTTTGTAGACAGGTTCATTTGTGTCATAGTTTAGATTCCACATATAAGTGATATCATATGATATTTGGATTTTTGTCTGACTTACTTCCCTCAGTATGACAATCTCTAGGTCCATCCATGTTGCTGCAAATGGCATTATTTCATTCTTTTTTATGGCTGAGTAGTATTCCATTGTATATACGTACCACATCTTTATCCATTCATCTGTCGATGGACATTTAGGTTGTTTCTATATTTTGGCTATTGTGAACAGTGCTGCTGTGAACATAGGGGTGCAAGTATCTTTATTTTGCTGTACAGCAGAGATTGGCACAACATTGTAAATCAACTATACTTCATTTAAAAATGAAATTAAAAAAGGAAACATTTGTGTCACTTCTTGCACTAGGTGACAAATACAACAAAGGAAATACTTCTTGGGGCCACATTTTCCGTTCTTGATTTCCAAAAACAGATTTATAAGTCCCTTCTACTTACAACACTCCCTCCACCTCTGTAAATCCCATCAGAACCCAGTCCCAGGTGTGACAATCAGTGATGTGCCTCAGTACCATGGGCCTGTTATTAAATATTTTTAAAATAGTTCTGCACTGATTATCCACTGGCTGAAACACCCTGAGCTCCCCTGCCCCGACTGCCCTGGCAGTTCATCCTGGCACAGCAGGGGCCTCGGGCGCACCTCCCTCCTGAGGAGGTCGGGTGATGGCTGTGCCTCACAGTTTGTTCAATATTTTGAATATCAGCCCAGCCTCAACAGAACACAGCTTTCTAGAGATGTAACATGGAATTTGAAGTTTGATATTAGACCAGAGTTTGAGTGTGTGATTACTAATTACTAAAATGTAGGACTTCGACCAAATTACTTAATCCCCTTCAGGATACTATCTGCCTTATGGAGTAGATAGGAGACGTACAGAACTACACATAAAAGTGCTTTGTAAACTCTGAAGGGGCCCCTGGTTATGGTCAAGTCAGATGGTCTTGGGAGGTATCAGCACAGAGGGAAGAGCGCAAGCTCATTAAAACTGCACCAGGATTGATGGACTAATAAATGTGGTCCATCCACATAACGGGCTGTTATTCAGCCTTAAAAAGGATGGAAATTCTGACACATGTTACATGGATGAATCTTCAGGACATTATGCTAAGCGATACAAGTCAGTGACAAAAGACCAAATACTGTATGATTCCATTTTTAGGAGGTACTTAAAGTAGTCAAATTCATAGACACAGAAAGTAAAACAGGGGTCTCCAGGGTCTAGAGTAGAGGGGAATGGGGAGTTAGGTACAGTTTCAGTTGGGGAAGATAAAAAAGTTCTGGAACTGGATGGTGGTGATGGCTGTACAGCAATGTGAAAGTCTTTCATGCCACTGAACTGTACACTCAAAAATGGTTAAAGTAGTAAATTTTATGTGTACCTTACCACACATACACATGCACACACATACACACACACCCCAAAAAACAAAAGAGAAATATGTCAAGAGCCACACAAGTCCCAAGGGAAAGCCTAGCACACCTCTGGGAGGAATCTTCCTAAGTTTTTGTACGTGGAGTTTGCAGCAGTTCATCCGGTCATTCAGTTCTCATTCCTTGAGAATGTGTCTGATAGATGAGGCTTCAGATTAGATACTTCTGGATCAGGAGGGTATTACTATACACCATGTATAAGTGTTCCTTGAGAACACACATCACAGGACCGAAGTTCTAATTAACAGGAATGGATGGGACACCTGAAAGAATGAACTTGATGCATGTTCAAAGCTAAGAATTTAAAGTTACCAAATACTGGGACTTCTCTGGTGGCACAGTGGTTAAGAATCTGCCTGCCAATGCAGGGGACACGGGTTCGATCCCTGTTCTGAAAAGATTCCACATGCTGCAAAGCAACTAAGCCTGTGTGCCACAACTACTGAAGCCCACATGCCTAGAGCCTGTGCTTCGCAACAAGAGAAGCCACCGCTCTGAGAAGCCTGCACACTGCGATGAAGAGTAGCCTCTGCTCGCCACAACTAGAGAAAGCCCACATGCAGCAATGAAGACCCAATGCAGCCAAAAATAAATAACTAATGTTACCCAATACTAACTGCCATGGGTGTCCCAGTATTTCGATGAACATCACCAAGCATAACAAAACCATGGAGGAGGAGGAAGACACCACACTGGCCATTCCTCCCAGGATAGTCATCAAAATGCTCACTGCCCAGAAATCCTGCGAAGCATCCCCTACATTTAGGCTCCATGGCTGCCAGGCTCCAAGCTGCAAAGGGAGGAAGGAGTGATATTAGCTAAGCCTCAATGTACCAGCCTTTCCACAAACTCTTTCTTTCAATCTTCCCAACCTCCCTCTGAAATTCCCACTTCATTGATGAGAAAACTGAGGCCCAAGGAAGGTGTAAGCCTACTGGTATTTCTTGAGTGCCCACTTTGCGTTGGTACCATGACTAGGTGCTTTCCAAACGGGATCTCCTTTTTCTGGTTATTACTATCATTCCTTTTTTTTTTTTTTAAGTAGGAAATTGAAGCTCAGAGAGGTGAAGCCATTCGCTTAAGGTCACACAGCAAGCGAATGGTAAAGCCAAATTGGAACGCATCTCTTTCCAACTGCCCAGTGATGTTTCCCATTATGTCCCAGTTGCCTCTGTGAGATGGTGGGGCAGGACAGAGAAGCAGATACTTCAGGAGGGGGCTGGCAGCTTATCGGGGGTCCATGGATACTAGCAGACTCTGATATGTTAGTCTTAAGAGAACACAGTGCTATACATTTCTAGCTTTAACAAATAAGTCAGGAATTAAAGTGAAATACGTCTCCTTAGGAGAGTGGAATGAGCAAGGCCTCCTAATGATAGGAAGATGGATGGACAGAGAGGCCAGCACCTTCCCACAGTCACCCAATGGGACCAGTGCTCCTGGATGCTTTCCTGCATTTCTCTTCAAAGTAGCACATGGGCAGAGTGGGGACCCAGCTTGGGGGAGGCAGATATCCCAGGAGAGGCCAGGGTCCCCCTCCTCAGCCCTAAACCTGGACCACAGGCCCCACCAGACCCTGGTCATGGGGCAGCCCAGCCACACCCTGGGCTAGGGCCTTTGCAGGAAAAATTATTTCTTATTTCACCCCCACCCCCAGCTTTGGTAAGGGAGAGGTGCCAGGTGCATAGCTGGATTGCTGCCTAGGGTGTCAGACAATAGTCTCACTTTTATCCTCATTCTCCACTTCTCCTCTTGCCAAGAAATGTTACCTTAGTGAGATTCTACTTCTTCTCCAAGAGCTGCTTCCATAGAAAAAAGGCTCCATCTGTACCAAGCAGCAGAGGAAAGAGTACAGAACTCGATGGCAGCACGTTGGGGTCCATGGGGGGAGGGGAGATGATGTCTGTTCCCCTAAATTTATATGCTGAAGCCCTAGCCCCCAATGCGATGATATTAAAAGGTGGGGACTTTGAGAGGTGACTAGGTCTAGATGAGGGCAGAGGGTGGAGTCCTCACGATGAGATTAGTGCCCTTAAAAGAAGAGGAAGAGATCTCTCTCTCTCTGTGGACACACTGAGGAAGAGACACATAAAGTCACAGCAAGAAGACGGCCACCTGCAAGCCAGGAAGAGAGCCCTCACCAGGAACCGAATCTGCTGGCACCTTGATCTTGAACTTCCCAGCTTCTAGAACTATGAGAACTAAACCTCTGTTGTTTAAACCACCCAGTCTCTGGGTTTTTGTTATAGCAGCCTGAGCTATGACAGACGGGGCATTATTGTTCAGTGTGAACAACAGTTTCCGTTGGTGGGATTATAGAATCCTGGAGATGGACGGTGGTGGCAGCACAACCATGTGAAGGTGCTTAATGCCACAGAACTGCATACTGACATGGGGTTAAAATGTAAAATGTATATATATTTTGCCACAATTTAAAAAAGAGGAGGAAAAGGATGGTGGCAAAGTAGAGGGACGTGGAATGCATCCCTCTCTACAGATGCATTGGGAATGCACTGAAGGATGCAATAATTCCCACAGAGAACCAGCTGAACACCATCAGACCACCTCGGACACCAGAAAGGACCGCAAGGAGCCCGACATAACCGGTAGGGAGGCATCTACGACGGCTCAAAGAGGGTGAAGCGGTGGAGCTGTGGCAGACGGGAGGGAGTGAGAAACACACGGAGGGTCCGCACCGCAGCTCAGCGTTCCCGGACCGAGATGTCGATTCATAGCTGAACAGAGGGTCCGGGAGCGGGAGCATGGGAACTGGAGAGCTGGTTCAGGGTGAGAAACATTGTTACCAGTAAGGTGACGGACCGAGAGGACAGGAGGGAAGAGGTCCACGGCGAGGAGTGCCTGCCCCTGAGAGCTGCCCGGCCGGATGCTGCAGGCTCACGGGCGGGGGGTGGGGGTGGGGAGGAGCCACGGGCATAGCCTCTCTCTTTCCGCGCCTCTGCAACAGGCAGTGGAGAGACGCCCTGCGGGCCACCTAACGGGCTCAGGGATAACAAGGACCCTCAGGCACTCGGGCGGGGCTAGATTAAAACCCCTTGGGACACTGGCAGCAGAGAGGCTGCCGAGAAAAAAGAAAAAAAAAAAAAAACCCGACAGAGGCCCAACTCTGAGACTTTCTGTTTACACCTGAGCCACAGGCGTCCCTCTGCAATAGGCACCTCCAAGCCTGACTGAAACAACAGTGCGCCACTGCTCACTCACTCCCAGGAGAAGGAGCCACTATTGTACCCTCTCCCTCCCCACACACCGACGCTTACAGATGAACAATAAAGGAAGCTCTGCTGGTCACGGAATAATGCAAAAAAACCCAAGGCGAGTAGAAGGACACTTACAGCTGAGACTCTAAGGAAACAGAAATATTAGTATCAATCCTATTGAACTGGTCCATTCTGGGATCAGTTCTGGATTTTTTTTTTCCTTTATAAATTACGATCTTAGTCCTAAGGGATCTACAAGTTTTATAATATAATTTTTTAATGATATTTTTATTCTATATTTTTTTTTTGCCTTTTTATACACTTCTATTTCTAGCTAACTTTTTGGTAGTACGGACAATATATCTCTCATACTTTCCTTTCATCCCTATCTTTTATACATTTCTGTTCCTTTCTTTTTATTTGCATATTTCCAATCACAGTACACTCTTCTGTTCCCCTTTCTTCCACCCATTTTTAGTTTATTTTATCTTAACATACTTATAAGCAACACTATCGATCTGCTCAGACGCTTTGCTCTATTCTCCAGATGACGCACTGCCTTGGTATTTAATATCAGGTTTTTGTCTCTATCTTAGTTCTTAGTACAATTGTCTGATTTCATTCTGAGAATCTCCATTCTGTCTGGTGGTACTCTAGCTCTGTTCTATATTTGATTCTAGCTTACAAAATCTCCCTGGATTAGTGTTTGTATGTGTAAGGTGTTATTAGTTTGTTTGTTTGCTTTTGCTTTTGTCTCTGATGTGTTCTGTTTCAGTTGTCAATTTCTGTTGGGTTTCTCTTTGAATATCTGATAGCATACTGGGGTTCTGTCAGGTCTTTCCAGAGCCTTATGTCCTAATGGATTCACTAATTGTGTGTCTTATATATGTATGTGTTTCCTAGACTTAGTATTTGTTTAACCCAACACTTGGACATTAGTCTGAGGCTTGGACAGTCTTCTATAAACACCTCTATCGCCAGGACAAGCAACCCCAAAAGTTTGGACAACCATGAGGAAACAAAGAAACACCATGCAGGCAAAGGAGCAGGAAAAAAACCCACAAGACCAAATAAATGAGGAGGAAATAGGAAAAATGCCTGAAAAAGAATTCAGAGTAATGATAGTAAAAATGATACAAAATCTCAATACCAAAATAGAGAAAGGACAAGAAACAGTTCATAAGAACTCAGAAAAACAAACAGCAATGGATAACAAAATAACTGAAATTAAAAATACTCTAGATGCTATAACCAGCAGAATGACGGAGGCAGAAGAATGAATAAGTGAGTTGGAAGACAGAATGGGGGAAATAACTGCCACAGAGCAGGAAAAAGAAAAAGAATAAAAAGAATAGAAGACAGTCTCAGAGACCTCAGTGATAACATTAAGCGTACCAACATTCAGATTATAGGCATCCCAGAAGAAGAAGAAAACAAGAAAAGGTCTGAGAAAATATTTGACGAGGTTCTAGTGGAAAACTTCCCCAACATGGGAAAGGAAATAATTCACCAAGTCCAAGAAGCACAGAGAGTCCCATACAGAATAAACCCAAGGAGAAATACACCAAGGCACATATAAATCAAACTAACGACAAGGAAACACAAAGAAAAAATATTAAAAGCAGTAAGAGAAAAGCAACAAACAACATATAAGGGAAAACCCATCAGGATAACAGCTGACCTTTCTACAGAAACTCTGCAGGCCAGAAGGGAATGGCAGGATATACTGAAAGTCCTGAAAGAGAGAAACCTACAGCCAAGAATACTCTACCCAGCAAGAATCTCATTCAGATTTGAGGGAGAAATCAAAAGCTTTACAGACAAGCAAAAGTTAAGAGAATTCAGCATCACTAAACCAGCCTTACAACAAGGGCTAAAGGAACTTCTTGAAGTAGGACACACAAGAAAAGGAAAACACCTACAAATACAAACCCAAAACAATTAAGAAAATGGTCATTGGAACACACATGTCAATAATCACCTTAAATGTAAATGGATTAAATGCTCCAACCAAAAGACACAGACTGGCTGAATGGATACAAAAACAAGACCCTTCTATATGCTGCCTACAAGAAACCCACTTTAGACCAAGGGATACATATAGACTGAAAGTAAAGGGATGGAAAAAGATATTCCATGCAAATAGAAGTCAAAAGAAAGCTGGAGTAGCAATACTCATATCAGACAAATTAGACTTGAAAGTAAAGACTATTACAAGAGACAAGGAAGGACACTACATAATGATTAAGGGATCCATTCAAGAAGAACATATCACAATGGTAAATATCTATGCCCCCAACACAGGAGCACCTCAATACATAAGGCAAATGCTAACAGCTATAAAAGGGGACATTGACAGTAACACAATAATAGTGGGAGACTTGAACACCCCACTTACATCAATGAACAGATCATCCAAACAGAAAATAAATAAAGACACACAAGCTTTAAATGACACATTAGACCATCTCGACTTCATTGATATTTATAGGACATTCCATCCAAAAACGACAGACTACATTTTCTTCTCAAGTGCACACGGAACCTTTTCCAGGACAGATCACATCTTGGGTCACAAATCAAACCTCAGCAAATTCAAGAAAATTGAAATCATATCAAGCATCTTCTCAGACCACAACGCCATGAGACTAGATATCAATTACAGGAAAAAAAACTGCAAAAAATACAAACACATGGAGGCTAAACAATTCACTCTTAAACAACCAAGGAATCACTAAAGAAATCAAAGAGGAAATCAAAAAATATCTAGAAACAAATGACAATGAAAACACAACAACCCAAAACCTATGGGACGCAGCAAAAGCAGTTCTAAGAGGGAAGTTTATAGCAATACGGTCCTACCTTAAGAAACAAGAAAATTATCGAATAAACAACCTAACCTTACACCTGAAACAATTAGAGAAAGAAGAACAAAGAAACCCCAAAGTGAGCAGAAGGAAAGAAATTATAAAGATCAGAAATAAATGAAAAAGAAAGGAAGGAAGCAATAGCATAAATTAATAAAACTAAAAGCTGGTTCTTTGAGAAGATTAACAAAATTGATAAACCATTAGCCAGACTCATCAAGAAAAAAAGGGAGAAGATGCAAATCAACAGAATTAGAAATGAAAAAGGAGAAGTAACAATGGACACCTCAGAAATACAAAACATCATGAGAGACTACTACAAGCAACTATATGCCAATCAATTGGATAACCTGGAAGAAATGGATACATTCTTAGAAAAATACAATCTTTCAAGACTGAACCAGGAAGAAATAGAAACCATGAACAGACCAATCACAAGTACGGAAATTGAGGCAGTGATTAAAAATCTCCCAACACACAAAAGCCCAGGACCAGATGGATTCAAGGGCGAATTCTATCAAACATTTTGAGAAGAGCTAACACCTATCCTTCTCAAACTCTTCCAAAATATTGCAGAAGACGGAACACTCCCAAACTCATTCTACAAGGCCACCATCACCCTGATACCAAAACCAGGCAAAGATGTCACAAAAAAAGAAAATTACAGACCAATATCACTGATGAATAAAGATCCAAAAATCCTCAACAAAATACTAGCTAACAGAATCCAACACCACATTAAAAAAATCATACACCATGATCAAGTGGGGTTTATCCCTGGGATGCAAGGATTCTTCAATATATGCAAATCAATCAATGTGATACACCATATCAACAAATTGAAGGATAAAAACCATATGATCATCTCAATAGATGCAGAAAAAGCTTTTGATAAAGTTCACCATCCATTTTTGATAAAAATTCTCCAGAAAATGGGCATAGAAGGAAATTACCTCAACATCATAAAAGCCATATATGACAAACCAAAAGCCAACATCATTCTCAATGGGGAAAAACTGAAAGCATTCCCTCTGAGAACAGGAACAAGACAAGGGTGTCCACTCTCACCATTATTATTCAACATAGTTTTCGAAGTTTTAGCCACAGCAATCAGAGAAGAAAAAGAAATCAAAGGAATCTAAATTGGAAAAGAAGAAGTCAAATTGTCACTCTTTGCAGATGACATGATATTATATATAGAAAACCCTAAAGACGCTACCAGAAAACTGCTAGCACTCATTGATGAGTTTAGTCAAGTAGCAGGATACAAAATGAATGCACAGAAATCTCTTGCATTCCTATACACTAACAACGGAAGAGCAGAAAGAGAAATTAAGGAAACTCTCCCATTCACCATTGCAACCAAAAGAATAAAATACCTAGGAATAAACTTGCCTAAGGAGGCAAAAGATCTGTATGCAGAAAACTTTAAGACATTGAGGAAAGAAATCAAAGACGACACAAACAGATGGAGGGACATACCATGTTCCTGGATTGGAAGAATCAACATCGTGAAAATGACTGTACTACCCAAAGCAATTTACAGATTCAATGCAATCCCAATCAAATTACCAATGGCATTTTTCATAGAACTAGAACAAGAAATCTTACGATTTGTATGGAAACACAAAAGACCCCAAATAGCCGAAGCAATCTTGAGAAGGAAACATGGAGTTGGTGGAATCAGGCTTCCTGACTTCAAACTATACTACAAGGCCATAGTGATCAAGACAGTATGGTACTGGCACAAAAACAGAAAGGAAGATCAATGGAATAGAATAGAGAACTCAGAAGTAAGCCCAAATACATATGGGCACCTTATCCTTGACAAAGGAGGTACAAATATACAATGGAAAAAAGACAGCCTCTTCAATAAGTGGTGCTGGGAAAATTGGACAGCAACATGTAAAAGAATGAAATTAGAACAATTCCTAACACCATACACAAAATGAAACTCCAAATGGATTGAAGACCTACATGTAAGGCCAGACACTATAAAACTCCTAGAGGAAAACATAGGCAGAACACTCTAGGACATCCATCAAAGCAAGATCCTTTTTGACCCACCTCCTAGAATCATGGAAATAAAATCAAGAATAAACAAATGGGACCTCATGAAACTTAAAAGCTTTTGCACAGTGAAAGAAACCATAAACAAGGCTAGAAGGCAACCCTCAGAATGGGAAAAAATAGTTGCCTACGAAATAACGGACAAAGGATTAACCTCCAAAATATACAAGCAGCTCATGCAGCTTCATACCAAAAAAGCAAATAACCCAATCCACAAATGGGCGGAAGACCCAAATAGACATTTCTCCAAAGAAGACGTACAGATGGCCAACACACACATGAAAAGATGTTCAACATCACTCATCATCAGAGAAATGCAAGTCAAAGCCACAATGAGGTATCACCTCACACCAATCAGAATAGCCATCATCACAAAATCTGGAAACAACAAATGTTGGAGAGGGTGTGGAGAAAAGGGAACTCTCCTGCACTGTTGGTGGGACTGTAAGTTGGTACAGCCACTATGGAAAACAAGTTGGAGGTTCCTTAAAAAACTACAAATAGAACTCCCATATGATCCAGTCATCCCACTACTGGGCATATATCCAAAGAAAACCATAATCCCAAAAGAAACATGTACCATAATGTTTATTGCAGCACTATTTACAATAGCCAGGACATGGGAGCAACCTAAATGCCCATCAACAAATGAATGGATACAGAAGATGTGGCATATATACACAATGGAATATTACTCAGCTATAAAAAGGGATGAGATGGAGCTATATGTAATGAGGTGGATAGACCTAGAGTCTGTCATACAGAGTGAAGTAAGTCAGAAAGAGAAAGACAAATATTGTATGCTAACTCACATATATGGAATCTAAAACTGGTACTGATGAGCTCAGTGACAAGAATAAGGATGCAGATGCAGAGAATGGACTGGAGAACTCAAGGTTTGGGAGGGGGCGGGGGGTGAAGAGGAAGCTGAGATGAAGCGAGAGAGTAGCATAGACATATGTATACTACCAAGTGTAAAATAGATAGCCAGTGGGAAGTTGTTGTATAACAAAGGGAGTCCAACTCGAGGATGGAAGATGCCTTAGAGGACTGGGACGGGGAGGGGGGGGGGACTCGAGGGAGGGTGAGGGGGGAGTCGAGGGAGTGAGAGAATACAGGGATATGAGTATAAAAACAGATGATTGAACTTGGTGTACCCCCAAAAAAATAATAAATAAATAAAATTTAAAAATAAAAATAAAAAATAAAAATTTTAAAAGAGCACTTGGGTTCAAAACCCATCTTTGCCACTTGGTAACAGGTGACCTGAGTGGGAGCCTGCCTAGCCTCTCTGAGCCTCAGTTTCTTCCTCTGTCAAGTGGTCCCATGATGCCCAGCCTGGGCAAGGCTCCAGCAAATGGGCCAACAGCTACAGGGGACCAGAGAGGACCAGCAGTCACATGCCGGCAAAGAGCCCTTGGGCTGCCCCAACAGAGTGCTGCAGAGGGGGGCATGGCTGACACGACCTCACACTCATGAGAAGCCACAGACCTGCTTCTCCCAGCAGGAAGAGCACAGAGGTGTCAGCCCACTGCGGCCAGAAAGGAAAGCAACTCTGGCAGATCCCCCAGCTCTCGGAAAAGTCAGGTTCAGATAAAGCTGCACTGAGAAGCAGACACAGCGAAGCAACGTGGTTCCACCTTTTGTGCCCTGAGTGGGCAGGACCTGGCGCCTTCCCTCTGGGGAGTGTTCCCACGCCTTGGCCACCAGCCCACTGCAGGCACATGGATGGAAAGAGGGAAAGCTCTCCGCTCAGCCCATGCAGGCCCCACAGTGCATGACTTCTCTGTGGGCTGGAGAAAAGGCGAAGAATCCGGTCCAGAAGTTTTTCAAGATAGGGAAGCACAGACCCTGTAGGAGCCTTGGTCTGGGAGTCTGGAGGCCGGGATACAAATTCCAGCCAGGAGCTGGGAGCTGAGGGCAAGTCGATGGTCTCTGCTCAGGCCTCACTGCCTCCACCACATCCCGCTTGGAGACTTGGGCTCAAAGCCCTGCTTGGCCACAGGGGCCATTCACGCCGTCTCTGATGCTCCCTCATTGGAAACAGGGAAGCCCGAGCGTTGTGGGAGGATCTGTGAGGTCAGGAATGGAAAACTGTACTCGGCGAATGAGAGAGTAGAAGGGAAGGGTCCACGGCACCTTCTATCATCCACGTAACGGCAGGGGCTCCACGAATGGGAAGCTGACACGGGGAGGCCACGGGGACCTTGAATGGCAGCTGGTCCAGGCCCACACACAGGTTGGGGGCCCTCAGCCACATGAGGTGGCAGGTGACCATCCTGCATCCCACCTGCTCCGGCAAGGCAATGTGCACGCAGTCCCCACCTGCCGGCCAGCTACTCCAGACAGCATCCTGTTCTCGTTCATCCAGCGAGCCGTTACCGGTATCTGCGGGGCACCCCGCAGTGAGCACAGGGGCACAGGAGGGGACAGCTGCCCCAAGAGGGCCCGCCCCAGTCCAGGCTGAGCTGCAGCGGAGACCGTGCCTCTTTTCTCTGTATTCTCAGGCCTGGCACCAGAGGCCCAACAAACGTTTGCCGAATAAACATATGTCACAGCTGCACTGAGGCGGCTCCAGCGGCCCCTCTGAATAGTTTCTGACCCCTGGTCTCTGCCTCTGTTTCTGTCTCTCGCCCTCCGTCTCGCTCTCACAGCAGTCTGCCTAAGACGACTTTGCTTTAATCCCTCCCAAACCGACGTGGCCTCCGTGAAAACTGCCAAGCGCCAGTTTTCTTGAGGACCCACCTGAACAAGCCACAGGTGTGTGGACACAGGGAGTCCAAGCACACATGCCGTCAGTGTCTGAGCTCGAAGATCCCCCCAGGCAGTGACTCCTCCCCTGCTTGTGTCACTCTGCCCACCGCCTTCCTGAGGCCTGGACCTCAAAACGCTGAATGACTATCAGGGTCTAAGGATGCCCCCCGAATGCAACAGACGTTGGTCGAGTGACCTGCCCAAGATCACAAAGCTAGTAAGGTTTTCTGAGCTCACGTCCAGGACCCTTTGTTTCTGTCATGAGGCCTCATCTCCCATTAGGAGCAGCCTCCCAGCCTCCCAAGGCTGGCTGGCACTCCAGAGGCTGTCCAGGCCAGCACCCTCGTTTGACTAGGACGGAGCCCTGGGAGAGAGACCTGGATGACCAGTGTGCAGTGGTAGAGCGGAATCTAGAACCCTTGCCACTGGTTTCCCCCCAGGGTCACATTGCCCTCTGGTGGCCACTTGAAGAAGACAAGTGAAGACTGACGAGAAACGATCTAACCGGCTGTGTAGGGTAAGAAATAGACATTTCTCCAAAGAAGACACACAGGTGGCCAAGAAGCACATGAAAAGATGCTCAACATCACTAATTATTAGAGAAATGCAAATCAAAACCACAATGAGGTATCACCTCACACCAATCAGAATGGCCATCATCACAAAATCTAGAAACAATAAATACTGGAGAGGGTGTGGAGAAAAGGGAACTCTCCTGCACTGTTGGTGGGAATGTAAATTGATACAGCCACTACGGAGAACAGTATGGAGGTTCCTTAAAAAACTAAAAATAGAACTACCACATGGCCCAGCAATCCCGCTACTGGGCATATACCCTGAGAAAACCATAATTCAAAAAGAAACATGTACCATAATGCTCATTGCAGCACTATTTACAGCAGCCAGGACATGGAAGCAACCAAAATGCCCATCAACAGGTGAATGGATAAAGAAGATGTGGTACATATATACAATGGACTATTACTCAGCCATAAAAAGGAATGAAATTGAGTTATTTGTAGTGAAGTGGATGGACCTAGAGTCTGTCACACAGAGTGAAGTAAGTCAGAAAGAGAAAAACAATACCATACGCTAACGCATATATATGGAATTTAGAAAAATGGTCCTGATGGACCTAGTGGCAGGGCAGGAATAAAGATGAAGATGTAGAGAATGGACTTGAGGACATGGTGGGCGTGGGGAGGGGAGGCTGGGACGCAGTGAGAGAGCAGCACTGACATATGTACATGACCAAATGTAATACGGTGGGAAGCTGCTGCAGAGCACAGGGAGATCGGCTGGGTGCTTTGTGACAACCTAGAGGGCTGGGATGGGGGGGTGGGAGCGAGGCTCAAGACGGAAAGGATGTGGAGATGTATGTATAAATATATCCGTTTCACTTTGTTGTACAGCAGAAACTAACACAACAGTGCAAAGCAATTATACTCCAATAAAGATGTATAAAAAATAAAAAATAAAACCTAGAAAGAGAGTGTCTAATGATACAAGCAGTCTGTCTGTGGACCCTGGGAGGGGGTGAGGCCCCCATCATTGGAGTAATTCAGGATCAGACTAAATGACAACCCTGGATGTGACTCAAAATATGTAACAACTGATCCTACACAAACACAGCCAATTGGCACCAACAGCCTTCACAACACCAGGACAGCTGGGCTTGTGCACGCCAAATAATTATCATCGCTTTTGTCACTACTCTGCAGGCGGGCATGAGGGCTGGAATCCCTCTGTCTCTAAGGATCTATGACTGAGGCAGGCTCTGGGATGGAGAGGGGGGCTTTGGAATGAGCGAGTTACTTAGGAAAGGCACTTAACCCCGGGGACTGGGTTAGGATCAGATGGGCGAATGTTTGAAAAGTGCTATCAGAACACACAATAGCCCCTCAACTAACGGCGACTCTTATTTCAGCGACTGATAGTGATGTGGGTGATGACTGAAGACATAGCTTTTAGGAGCAGACACCTGTCACCTGCATCTCTCCAACTTGTGGATTTTGGCTCTTCTGATTCCACATCTGAAATCTAAAGGGTCCACCGACTTGAGCCTGCTTCCCTTTCTGTTAGAGGGAGTGATGGAAACAGAGGAGACCGGTCCCTTGCTCCTGTGCACCACCTGGGGCCCCAGGGACATCCAGTGATACTACCTCTCCGCCCACTGCCACCTAAACCATAACTCGCCCCAATTCAGAACGGATTTATAGGCGAGAACAGAATGTATTGCCTGATATGCATATTTAATGACCTTCAAAGACAGTTCATAAATACAGCATGCAATTTATTGGTATTTAATGTTATGCATTAATTAATAATTTTTACGCCATCCAACATTTGCCATTTGGGAAAACTTAATATAACATTCAATAACTCTTGTCAAAACAATATATTTCCATGGATTTATATATCCTGGGAAATATACTCCATCTCAAACAGATTAAATAATGCATGTGATATTTGGGGGGGGGGGGAGGACAATTTATTAAAGCTTGATTTAATAGGAAACAGGTGTATTTTATGAGCTTCTTATTAAGGACTCTTATGCATTCTTTTCCAAAGAAAGAGAGCGGCACCCCAGGCACCCTGCTCGTGGTGGCTATGTTAGCCCTGACCCTAACACAAAAGGAAACGGGCTGCTCGTGCCCTGCCTGCCCAGCTCTGTCCTGAGCCCTCCTCTCTTCTCTGCATCGCTTCTTTACTTTGACAGAGGTGCTTATCTTCCGTCTCCATGGATACACCCACCTCCACAGGCTGCTGGGGTTTCTCCACCCCAATCAGTACTCCAGGCTCAGCGCACTGGTGTGGCTGTGGGGCCACCACCCACCAGCCACCCTCCCCAGCCCAAGGGGTGGCCAGATAACCCTCCCTCAACCCCCCCAAAGAATGAAGTACAGCCTTTTCCTGACACTTTCTGCCTAGGAAATTAGGTGGCTCCCATGGCCTGGAGGCAAGGCCACACTCCTTAGCTGGACATCTTAGGCTCCCAAACATCATTCTGCTACCTTTCCAGTCAGAGCGCTAAGGAACCCCACACAGAAGGTCCCCCCTAGGCCAATCACCCTGCTGCCATGCCCAGCCCTGGCCACACCCAGCCCTCTGACCTTCCCCTGGCCTGGTATCCCCACCTTTCCCCTCCTCCTGTCGAAGTCCCCCCTGAATATCAGGGCCCAGTCCCATCTTCAACCTCTTCTCTGCAGCCTCTCTGAATCCCCAGCCGGAAAAGAGCTCATCCTCCCCTGCGGGTCTCCTGGGGGCCTCGTGAGTATCTGACTCTGCCCCTCTTCCCACTCTCTGCCACCAGGAAGGGCTCCTCGAAGGGCTGAAGCCCACTCATCCTGTCCCCTCCACCCCTGCAGGGCCCAGTGGGGCTCCATATGCATTTGCTGAAGCAACACATAAGGAA
Organism: Hippopotamus amphibius kiboko; assembly: GCF_030028045.1. Classification (NCBI taxonomy): domain Eukaryota; kingdom Metazoa; phylum Chordata; class Mammalia; order Artiodactyla; family Hippopotamidae; genus Hippopotamus; species Hippopotamus amphibius. The sequence goes on along the minus strand of NC_080187.1, from coordinate 52,973,995 downwards.
AAACAACTAATGTCCCTTTGTATTGGGTTAGGCAAAAAGTTCATTCAGTTTTAAGTGAAAATAAAAGAATTTTTCATTTTCACAAAGAACTTTATTGAACAATGTATTCATTAACCAAACAAACTTTTTGTTCAACCCAATATTTGCAGAAAAAGGAACATTGGCAGGTTCAGGAAACCTGGTGGCCCTGGGCACATTCGGCCCCACCCGACAGTCGGTGTGTTCCTGGTTCCCGGGGGAACTGTCTGGAACCCGGGCAACTCTCAAAGAGAAGCAGCAGCAGTGTCACCACATCAGACCTAATCCCCCTGACAGTCTCCTCTCCAACCAGCCAGGTCCTTTACAAAGACTCTTGTCTCTCTAGCAATCTTGAGGCTCGAGGGACTAGAGACAGGGACACTTCGGGGTGGCAGTAGGACCCCACAAGTTGTTGGAGCAAAAAGAGATCCCAAAAGTAAGTTCGTAGGGGGAAAACACCAGATGACTGCAGATACTTTTTTCAAGTTTAAATTCCTATCCCATGTCTCCCCGAAACCTTTGTCACCTGCTACCATTCATCCACTGTCAGGTAGGCCCAGGTAAGAGGAAGAATAAGTAAAGGGCAAAGCCACAGCTCACGTACAAACTGGGAGACAGACCCGTGTGCTCATGGATGTGGGTCTGAGTGCACACACAGGAAGTAAATCGATTTCCGGAGAGTGAAATCATTAAGAGTTCCTATGGCAGGATCAATTCCATCCATTGTTCATGTGGTTTGGGAGCCATGGCCATGTTGCAGGTGGGCCTGGGGTGTCCTGAATCAAGGCACAGCACAGAACCAGCAGGCACAGCAGAGAAGGACCAACCAAGTAGAGGAGACATTGCCAAGACAGCCAGCAAGCCTTGGTGACAGATCAGACATGAGAGTGAGGAGGACAAGGCTTTGGGAAGGGAGGAAGGGGTTTCAGGAAGTGCCCGGGTCTTGCTGAACCCCGTCAGCAGGGAGAATGGATAGAAGTATCAATAGTTTAAGAGCAAAAGAGAGTCTAGCATTTCTAACCCTGAATCTAAAAATTTTTAGATTACGGGCCCAGGTGATCTAGAACAAACCTCCAAATTTAGTAGGGACTATACTTTCCCAAGTAATAAAATATACCAAAATTTCTTTTAAAGATGTCCAGGCAGTGACACTGCCCAGCTTCCTTCTATAACTTGTCCTAGTGGCCAACTACCCCCATGTCTAGCAATTTCTTCCTTATAACTAGGTTTAATCCTTCGTGCTCTAGTTTAAGTCTTTATTTGCTTATTCCTTCTCTCTCCAGTGGAAGTGCCACCATTTCATGGTTAATAATAGGACCTATTATTATGTACAGATGTCATATCACAAATCCAAAGGATGGCTAATGAAAAAAATGGGTGAACCCATGAATTCTGTTTTATTCCAAAGACTAATTGTTTAGAAAAAGCTTCTGGCTTGGAATAAGGCTAGCTGCTAAGCCTCCATAGGGTAAGGCTCATCCCATCCAAACAAACTTTCATGCACTAAAGGCCATAGTCAGCACAGAAGCCTTGGTTTCCGCCCCACATCCAGGCTGCCACAAGAAAAGGACTTTCAAGTGGAGACACAATCATTTCGTCCCCGTGAAGTCTGCACATGTCAACTCAACTCTTTACAATGTCTCGCCGATCAGCTCCCTTTCAAAGGCAAATGGTAGGTGGCAAAATTAATATGTGGCAGCAAAGCAAAGATAAATAAAAGACAGAGTGAGAATTGTACTTTCCCTTTGATTTCTCCCAGTTGAAAATCATCTCCAAGAGAGCAAATGAAATGTTTACTTTTACAAGAAAGAAGGGAGTCTGGGGAGACGTCCCATGTGTCCCAGTTCCTCTGTCTAAGATGTCTTTGTACAATGTATGCAAAAGTGACAGGCACACCCACTCGCCAGGTGCAGCCCCACCTCTGTGACACAGGACACACAGTGCTCTTCACGAGCACCTCCTCTCCCTACCTCTGCTGCTCCATGCCTCTATACGTGGGCCATGAACCTGTGTTTGATCTACCCCCAAAGCTGAGAAGGAATTTTAGTGCCTCTGTTGTGACAATTAGAAAAATACGGAAAATGTTCTATTCGCTGTCAAGTTAGTGTTGGGGCAAAGGCCGCAGTCCAGGAGAGATCCTTCTGGAGTCAGTTTCATGAGCTTACAGGGAGGGATTTGGGTGCAAGTGTAGAAAAGAATCAGAAACTGATTTGTGTTTGGAATTAGAACCCCTGGCATTTCTCAAAACCTCCACACGCTGTGATCTTCACCTGCAGATGCTGAAATGGCTGAAGGAGGGTGGAGTTTGGCACAAAAATGGGAAGGTACTCAGGGGGGCGTGACTGCAGGTCCAAGGACAGGCCGGGAAAAGAGCCCTTGGGGAGGGCTGGCCCCACTGGGACCCCATTTCTGTTCCTGTCCAGCTGTGTGACCTTGGGCAAGCCATTTAACTTCCCTAAGCCTGTTTTCTTATCTCTACAATGGGGGTACATGCCAATTACCTTATAGATTTGTAAGAATCGGATGAAAGCACATATATGAATATGTCTTGTGATTTGTAAATAGTATTGTACAAATGTAAGCTCTGAGGTGGATCTGGAGAAGAAAACAATGTAATAAAATAAACCTAAGGAAAATAAAAGCAGAATTAATACTGGTAAAGAATCAATGGGCTTCCTAGGTGGCACAGTGGTTAAGAATCTGCCTGCCAATGCAGGGGACATGGGTTCGATCCTTGCTCCAGGAAGATCCCACATGCCACAGAGCAACTAAGACCGTGCACCCCAACTACTGAGCCTGCCCTTTAGAGCCCGGAAGCCACAACTATTGAGCCCATGTGCCACAACTAGTGAAGCCCATGCGCCTAGAGCCCGTGCTCCACAACAAGAGAAGCCATGGCAATGAGGAGCCCGTGCACCACAACGAAGAGCAGCCCCCACTCACCATAACTAAAAGAAAGCTGGCACACAGCAAAAAAGACCCAACACGGCCAATAAAGTAAATAAATAAATAAAATTTAAACATTAGCAAAAAAAAGAGTTAATGAATCGACAATTTTTAAAATGATATATAAACTTGAGCTGCTTCTTTGAGAAAAAAATAAAATAAATTGCTAGCTATAATAATCAAGAAAAGAAGGGTGAAAACCACAAATGCACAAAATAAGAAATAGGATGGGGAAACAATCACAGAAGAGAGTAAAGGAAACATATAAGACATTTGCTCCATGCTACACACTTAAATCTGCAAACCTGAATGAAATTAATTATCTTATAGAAATGCACAAATTACTGAAACCAACCTTTTAGAAAGATAGAAGAGGTAAAGAAAATAATAATCATAGAAAAAAAGTTGTTACAGAGCTGAACGCACTAAAAAGAACTGGACCTAACTGGTTTTATAGAAAATTCTATCTAATCCTTAAGAAACGGACAACTGCCATGCTATTTAAGCTGTTCTAGAACACTTAAAAAGAAGGAAAGCTTATTAATTTTTTTTATAAAACCAGTATAGCATTGACAACAAACCAAAAAGATAAAAACATAAATAAAACTATAGACCACTCTTACTTAGAAATATTATTGCAAACTCTTAAAATATTAGCCAACAGAATCCAGCACGACAGTAAAAGAAAGACATATCTCAGATAAATGAGTCATATAGCCCACAAGCACAGGGATGTGTTAAGAAGTCTATTACCATAACTTTCCATATTCGTGGATCAAGAGAGAAAAATCATATGATCATCTCCATAGACACTGAAGGCATTTTATAAAATTCAACATCCATTCTCAATCAAAATAAAACTCTTGCTTTTATCTTAAAATACAATGAAGTTCTCAACTTGCATACCCAATCTCTCTCTCTCTCTCTCACACACACACACACACACACATACACACCTCAATTCAAAAGGTTATATCATACTTATTTGGGAAACATTAGAAGTATCCCAAGAATGCCTATTAGCAATACAAATTTTTAGCATCGGTCTGAAGGTACCCGTGAACTCAAACTAGAGAGAGAGAGAGAAAGAAATATAAAAACTGGAAAGGAGGAGGTAAAACTATTACTATTTTCAGGTGAAAACTCCAGAGAATCAACTGATAAGTCAAAGGAATCCAACTAGGTTGTTGAGGACAGAATTAATAAGCAGTAATTACCAGCTTTCCAAATTAAAGCAACCAGTGAATGAAAGTACTGTATGATAGGAACACAAAAGATAAAATACACAGAAATATACTCACCAGGAAATGTGTGTAAAGAAAATATTAAAGCTCGACTATGACTTAAACAAATGGAAAGGCAACCTGTGTTCTTGGACAGGAAGTCCCAACAACGCAAAGATTTAAAATTCTCCCTAAATCAACCTGAAAATTTAACTTGACTCTAATAAAAATACCAATGGATATTTGTTTAACAAGATGAGCAGGTTCTCAAATTCATGTGGAAAAATAAATAAGAATATTTAGGAAATTTCTGAAAAAACAGGAGTAATAAAAGGAGACTACTAATAGATTAAAAAAAATTACAAAGCTACATAATAGTTAAAACAGTGTAGTCCTGACTCTTAAGATACAGACAGATCTCCTGAATAGATAGAAAGGCCAGAAATTGACTGAAAAGCATAATGCAATATATAATAAACACAAAGGTGGCATTTATTTCAAGTCAGTTGGGGTCAGGGATCAATAAATAATGGTAACACAGATCATTAGACTTCTGGAAAGGTGAAAAGTGGATACTACTTCACAACATACGCCAAATAAATTTCAGATTGATCAAATATTCAAGCATAAAATGAAATTATATTAGAATTAGGAAAATATTTCATAATCTCATCATTCAGACAGCCTTGCTAAATATGACATTATGGCCCACCCCCATAAAAAGCATCTAAAAATGTGGTTTTTTAAATACAATTTTTTAAAATTTTATTTATTTATTTAATTTATTGGCTGCATTGGGTCTTCGTTGCTGCACTTGGGCTTTCTCTAGTTGAGGGAGGTGTGGCTACTCTTCGTTGTGGTGCATAGGCTTCTCATTGCAGTGGTTTCTCTTGTTGCAGAGCACAGGCTCTAGGCACACGGGCTTGTGGCATGGGGGCTCAATAGTTGTGGCTCGCGGGCTCCAGAGCGCAGGCTCAGTAGTTGCAATGCACGGGCTTAGTAGCTCCACAGCAAGTGCAATCTTCTCAAACCTGGGTCCCCTGCATTGACGGGTGGATTCTTAACCACTGCACCACTAGGGAAGCCCTAAATAAATTTTTTCATGAAACAAAAATACCATCAAATTAAAACAAACAATCAATTGGGAAAATTTTTGTAACTCATATTAAAGATAAAAGGACCACCACCATCTTTATATTTCAAGATCTTGGTACTATGGAGAAGCTTTAAAAAATTCTTTGCTACAAAGAGCTGGTGGAACCCTGATCAACAAGAGAGATACTTGTGGTTTTCGAGCAAAAAAAGGAAATGGGAGGCAGTAGACTGTCAACAGTTAAGAGAAAATGCTTTAGAATTAGACACACCTGGGTTTAAATTGCAGCTCTACCACATATGAGCTGAATGATGGTGGGAAATATTCCTCTTTTTTTAAGCTAATTAAAGCAAATATCGCAAGATATTTTTAAATTTTATTTTATGCTGGAGTACAGTTGATTAACAATGTTGTTTTAGTTTCAGGTGTAGAGCAAGGTGATTCAGTTATACATATATTTGTATCTTTTTTCAAATTCTTTTCCCATTTAGGTTACTACAGAATATTGAGCAGAGTTTCCTGTGCTATACAGTAGGACCTCATTGCTTATCTGTTTTAAATATAGCAGTGTGTATACGGCAATATTCCTTCTAATCTCACTGAACTTCAGTTTTCTTACCTATGAAGTAAGGATACTAAGATCTTTTCCATAGGTTTGCTTTAAAGATGGAATGAAATGTATGCGATAGGCTTAGCTGAGTGAATGATATATAATAGTCTACAAATACTACCTATGTATTCAGAAAGAAAAGTTTAAGCAGCTTTAAATCTTTAAGAAACTTCAAAATATGATAGAGAAACACATCTGTGTATAGGTGAACAATTAGGTGCCACAATAGTATTTCCTGAAGAGGTGCCTTCTGCCCAAGGAATCTACAACGGCATCGTTAGTTCATCAATTCACTCAAAGTCTCTCAATAATCCATTTGGTAAGAGCAGCAGCAGCATCACCAATTTACAGTTGAGAAGATGGGGAAAACCATCCTTCCAGCTGTTCAGGCCCCAAACCTTGGAGTCAGCCTTGACTTCTTTCTCTCACACCTCCCACATCCAATCTATTATTATTATTGTAGACTTCAAATATATATTCATATTTCAACCACTTATCTCCAGCCCTCATGTGACTGCCTTAATCCAACCCCCTTCTCTTTCACCTGGATTATTGCCATGCAATGGATACTCCCTGCAGGAAAAAGCTGCTATCCTTGTCCCCACAGTCTATCTTCATTGAAATGAGAGGGATCCTGTTAAAAGGTGAATCATTTTGTCTCTTCTCTCCTCGAAAATCTACAGTGACTCCCCATTTCACTCAGATCAAAATCCAGAAAGCTTACTTCAAAATCCAAAGCCCTTACTTTTGCACAGCAAAGGAAAGCATCAATAAAATGAAAAGGCAGCCTATGGAAAGTGAGAAAATATTTTCAAATCATGTATCTGATAAGGGATTAATATTCAAAGTATATAAAGAACCCATACAACTCAATAGCAAAACAAAACAATCTGATTTTAAAAATGGGCAGAGGAACTGAATACACAATTTTACAAAGAAGATATTCTAGTGGCCAACAGGTATATGAAAAGATGCTCAACATCACCACTCATCAGGGAAATGCAAATCAAAATCACAATGACCTATCACCTCACACCTGTCAGAACAACTGTCATAAAAAAAGACAACAAATAACAAGTGTTGGTGAGGATGTGGAGAAAATGGAACCCTTGTGCAAGGCTGGTGGGAATGTAGATTGGTATAGCCCCTATGGAAAACAGCATGAGGGTTTCTCAAAAAATTAAAAATAGAGCTACTATACAATCCAGTTATCCCACTTCTGGGTATATGTCCAAAGGAAATGAAATCACTATCTCAAAGAGATATATTGTACCCACCCCATGTTCACTGCAGCATTATTTACAATAGCCAAGATATGTCCATCATGAGTGTTCAACCTAAGTGTCCATCAACAAATAAATGGGTAAGCAAAATGTGGTAAGTATATATACAATGTCATATTACTCAGCCATGAGAGAAAAGGAAATTCTACCATTTGTGACAGCATGGATGGACCCTGAGGGCATTAGGCTAAGTGAAATAAGCCAGCAGAGGAAGACAAATACTGCACGATCTCACTTACATATGGAATCTTTTTTTTAAAGAACTTTTATTGAGATAGTTAACAGACAATAAACTGCATATATTGAGAGTGTACAATTTGGTATCCCAATCTCCCAATTCATTCCCTCCCAACTCTCCCCACTTTACCCACTTTGTGTCCATATGTTTGTTCTCTACATCTGTGTCTCTATTTCTGCCTTGCAAACCGGTTGATTTGTACAAGTTTTCTATAGTCTGCATATATGTGTTAATATATGACATTTGTTTTTCTCTTTCTGACTCACTTCACTCTGTATGACAGTCTCTAGGTCCACCCATGTCTCTAAAAATGTCCCAGTTTCATTGCTTTTTACAGCTGAATAATATTCCATTGAATATACGTACCACATCTTTTTTATCCATTCATCTGTTGATGGACATTTAGGTTGCTTCCATGTCCTGGCTATTGTAAATAGTGCTGCAATGAACATTGAAGTGCATGTGTCTTTTTGAATTATGGTTTATATGGAATCTTGATAATAAAAAAAATTAAAAATTAAGATAAAACTCATAGAAACAGAAAGTAGAATAGTGGTTGCCAGAGACTAGGGAGTAGGGGAAACAGGGTGAAGCTGGTAAAATGGTACAAACTTTCAGCTGTAAGATGAATAAGATCTGAGAATCTAATGTACAACAACATGGTGACTGTAGTTTTTTAAAAAATCCAAAGTCCTTACTATGGCTCCCAAGACCCCCTTCCCCATGATATGGGCCCGATTTCCTCTCTGACATCCTCTCCCACTGCTTTCCCTTGTCATCTTCCCCCACCCAACCCAAACAGCCTCTTGCTGCTCCTCAAACATTCTAGGCGAGCTCCTGCCTCAGGGCCTTGAAGGAGCCTACAATGCTCTTTCCCCAACATCTGCATGCCTCACTCCTCACTACTCTCAGGTCTTTACTTGAGAACCACCTTCTCTGGGTCACAGGTACACAAAGTTAATGATGCTATCTTCTCTACTTCGGGCTGTGCTTACTTTTTCCACTAAAATATTAAAGTCAATTTCTCAATGGGGCTTTCTCTGGCCATCCCATCTAAAATTTCAACAGTCCCTCCAACAATACTTCATATCTGAATCCCCTGCTTTGATTATTGTTCCTTGTCACTGTCCAACATTCTTCTTATTTATTTTATCTGACTCCCCTCCAGAATATGTTCCATGAGAGCATGGGTTTTTAATCTGCTTTGTTTGCTACTGTCTCCCCATCACCTAGCACAGCTCCTGGCACTAAAAAGGCGCTCAGTAAATTTTTGCTGAATAAAAAAGTAGATGAATAAGCCCAGTCATACTCTCTGAGACATCCAGTGATTTTGTTTGGTGAATCCTGGACTCCTCTGGAATCTTTTCATTCATTGGAAATTCCCATCAGGCCTTATGTAGACCTATAGACACCACCATCACTTCCCAGACAGCTGAGAATCCCACTGCCATGCAAGAGTCATTCACCATCTGAAGGAGCAGGGACTCTTAGCTCAGTTCCATTTTCCCCCTTCCCTTTTCTGCTTTTCCATTCAAGGTGCACATAAACACAGGAGCTGTTGAGGAGCCAACTGTATAGATTTCATTACATATTACATACAAAGGGGAATGACCCTGGGCCTGTTCTGAGCCCCATCAGTAACTCAGAGCCAAGAGGTATAAAATGTATCACAGTCACAGAAGTTGGCACCAACTTAGGGTGCCAAAGGAAGAAAAGAGGTCAGCAGAGTTACTGGTCCCAATTCTTCTTCACAAAATAAACCTGAAGAAAAAAAAAAAAAAGAACCATGGCTCTCTGAATTAAAGGCCTACAGTCTGCCATAGGCCCTGCTGTGGGCTGAAGGTGCAGAGTTACTCTTTCATTTAGTGACTTGTGGAGTGTTTTCCAATGACAAAAGTCACAACATTCTAGGTGACTCAGAGGAAGAGACAGAGGACATCACCCTGGACATGAAGGATTTACTTGACATTGGCAATGAGATTCAGTCCTGACAGTCATTGAACACCACTGGGAACAAGCTACATTCTTCTGTTGATTCAACACGACTACCTGTGTTAGGTACCAAGAAACAGACAAGGAGTGACATCTACAGCCTAGTTAAGTGGCATGGGCTTTGCAAAGGTTATATAATATAGGGAGTTAGGTAATGCCTAGGAGAGCCAAGATCCAGGTAAAGGCAGTCACCCGGAGAACCCAGTGGTTAAACAGAAAAAGTGAATAATTAACTCATTTGCTTGGATTAAGGGAAATGAATAATGAGATACCACCAAGGCTGACAAAAACTGTACATGGGTTAACACTTGTCTTATCATTCCTTTGGTTGAAATGTCTGTGATAAAAACAAGATAGCCAGAGGGGTCACTGCACAATGACTCACAACTGGACATAAGAATTAGCTGAAACTTGGCTAAGCCAAAATCACAAACCATGTGAGACATGAGATCACCAATACCTACATTAGATATAATTCTAAACCCCAAATCCACCTCAGTAATTGAAAGAAGTCACAGGGAAGAGACAGGATGCTAAAATAACAGCTCTCAATATAGCAGGGTGGCTGGAAGAATAGGTTCAAATCCTGGCTCCACCATCTGATGGATAAGTAACCTTTAGTAGTTGCTTAGCCTCTCTAAATTTTAGTCTTAAATTATTGATAAAACGGGCCCATGTCAGTATCTCACAGAACTGAAGTTATGGAAATTAATGAGATCATGCATGTAAAACATTGAGAACAGTGCTTAGCACACAGTTGGCACTGAAAAAGTATTAATAATATTGTAATGATGCAGGGGGCAAAATACACATGTAAATATCCTATCTAGATTACAGACTGTTAGAAAAAAGTGCTTCCTTATGAGTGGGAAGTGGTCTGGCAGAGGTTATGTGAGAAACAATCTAGCCAAACCAGTCCCTCCTTAGTGAAAAGTTAGTATCTTTTCACTAACTTCTGTTTGCTACCTGTGATGGCATCAGATGAAATGTCATGATTCAGTCTTGATCAGTCGGTATGCATGTGATCTGATGGTCTGCACAGAAGATCACAAACTGGGAAATCAGGTTATGGTCGCTGTTGCACAATGTGATCTACACGACGTTATGATTCTCTCCTAGAAAGCAGCGGCATTCCTTGTAAAACGTGGGTTGAGATCATGATACTCTCCACCTCACATGAGTGGTTATAAAAGTGACAGACCCATTATATACATAATATATATAAGATTTTGGACCAGCCTTATATCTGGATGGGTCATGGTTATACATGCAGTGATCTTCAATGCACTGTTAGCACAGACTTGCTCCAGTGAGCTATCCAGGGGCTCTCAGTGTGGAGCTGCCACTGCCCTGTGCCTCTCTCCACCCCCCCACCCCCCCCCGCCCCCAGCAGCTGTCCATGTCCAGAAGCCAGTGTAGCTGGGAGACAGAATGTGGAGCAGCTGTAGAATATTTCACTGCTGTTCTCACACCAATAGTACCAGGGTGAGTTAAAAATTATTCGTACTCTGGTTATGTTAAAATTTCTGTTGGCCGCACTGTCTTATCAGCACTTCCTGTTCAAGGCTACTGTCTCCCCAGTCACTGCTGTACAGGTGTGAATGTGTTACAACAGTTCATTTGTAACTGCAGTACGAGCAAAAATGGATGCCCCACTTGCAATTTGCACAAAAGAAGAGCAGCGTGCAGTGATTCGTTTTTTCTGGTCCGAGGGTGTACCTGGTGCGCTTATTTATCGAAGACTTTGTGCGCAGTATGGAGAAAGTGTATTGTTGTGAAGAAGTGTGTATGAATGGATAGAGATGCTTATTAAAGAGCTGAAGCCTAAACTTCGGATTAAACGCAGATGACTGCTATCCAAGGGTGTTGTGATCTTGCATGACAATGCACGTCCACACACTTCTGCCCACACTGTCAACACTCTGCAAAAACTTCATTTTGAGGTGTTAAAGCATCCTCCCTATAGTCCTGACCTTGCTTGGACTTTCACCTGTTTGGTCCCCTGAAAGCAGCCCTATGAGGACGAAGATTTATTTCTGATGAAGAAGTGAAGACAGCAGTGCATTTGTGGCTCGCAGCTCAGCCTAAAACATTTTTTAATGAGGGAATACAAAAGCTTGTTGACAGATGGACAAAATGTATTGAAAAGCAATGAGATTGTGTCAAAAATGATGTATTTGTCTTTTCTAAAAGTTAAATTCCACAGCCAGAGAACGGACAATTTTTGACTCAGTCCCATGGCAGGGGTTGCTGACCATGGTTCTGAAAAACCTTCTCTGGTCCAAACAGTAGCTGTCCATGGTCAAAACCCACTGTGGCTTAGACTTGCTCTCAGTGTTCAAAGATTTGTTCTAGCTGAAGTTGCCTTCCCCTTTCCCCTTCAAAGTTTTAGTTAGTTCTTCCTTTATCCTCTTGCTAACAGACTAGCCTAGGGATCATTCTGATTCAGAGGATTCAAACAAGCAGTTTCTATTTCAAGATTAATTTGAATGCTAAGATCTGAACAAGATGAGTCTATCTTTTCTGGGTCCTCGGGATTGCTACAGGTCTCAATTCGCAGCAAGACAACAATTCAAATCAATATAAAAGCAAATTCTCGGGGGCCTTCCACACAAAGAATGACCCAGGTTCCAGCCAGGTTCTCTATGGACTTGAGTCAGCAGTCAGTGGTGAACTTCTGGATCCAGACAAGAGTAGAATCATGGTTTCCAGTCTAAATTTCATCAAAGGTAGAGTCGCAGGATTACTATCTTCAGTAATTTATCCTCAAAATCTATCTCTGTTCCTTCAACTTTCTTTCCTCATCCTGTGAAAGACAGCATTTTTTGTTTTACTCTTGACCATACATCTAGATTGGAATTGGTTCAACACTGTTCTTCTCTGGTTTTGCTTCCAAATATACATATATAAGCCTAGTGGGAAAAAAGTGGGAAAATAGAACTGGGTAATTCCATTTTACACTTAGATCCTGGCTCCATATTTCAGCTTCCTGTTTATAAACAGGTGGTTAACAACGGATGTCATGAGACAGCCATGTGATGCGTACAGCAGGAAGCACAGAACTGGGCAGGAGTCCTACCATCAGGCCTTCACAATCTAAATATCAAGATCTGCACTCTTCAGGGAATGGAGACCCATAAATAGCAGAGTGATGATATCATCATCTCCCAGCCTGCTGCGTTCAGCTATCAATTATTTTTTAAAGAGCTTACAAAAAATTTAATAGATGGTGGTAAATTCTATAGCACCATTTAACCATAAACACACACATGCATGAGCACACCTACACCCTGCAGACCAAAAGATTTTAGTGGCTACTTGTTAGAATGAAGAATTCATCTAGCCCACCCCTCTGACTATATGCTGGAGGTCTTGAGTCTAACTAGCCCCTAATGCCCCCTCCTTGCCTAGAGGGGCAGATGTGCTTCTCTCGATAATTCACTGGCACTGTCTATAAACAAGGTCTCTATTTCTTCAAATAGTGAGAAACTCAAATTTTGGGCTTCAACTTTGAGTGAGCAGCAGTCTGTGAACCTTTCGAATAAATCTGATGTGTTAATGGGGACTCTCATCCCTCTTGTTCCCATCATAAAGTAAGGCCTGGGTTGGACATCAGGAGGAAGGACCTGGGAGGGGAGCCTCCACTCCCACACAACCTTGAACAGGTGTCCTGACCTCCTCCATCTTGCTAATCGAGCAGCAACTCTGTATCAAGCAAGTCAATTCTGTATCTGGAGAGCAAGTCTCCAAGAGGCCAGTGATGCTGTGACTAACTCACAGGAGATGGGAGGAGGGAGTGGTCCTTGGGGCACATCCACAGTCCCTGGGAGAGCATCACCAAGTGGATATTGGTGATCTCAAGCCCAGCTCCCCTAAGTCCCTGAATGGTGCTACCTTCATGCTGACCTGAAGCTGAAAACCACGAAGAAGGTCGGAGAATGTCACCTTTCCCCAGTGACCTTGGATCCTTACAATTCTTTTAAAAATTGGTGTCTGGTCTCTGTTAACAAATAAGGAGGAAGAGAAGAAGGTAGGTGGGAAATCGAGAGAAGATTCTGTTTAAAAATATATATGTGCGTGTATCTACATTTATATAAATAGAAACCAAAGTGGAACGTGGAGGGGCACATGCTATTTTAAGGACAAGCTGCAGTCGTAAAGTAATCTCCTGAGTGATGCTTTCTGGCCGCACGCCCTTGCATCCAGGCGAGGCTGTGGTGCTTTTTATTCTAGTCACATTGAATGCCTCTTACGAATCCATCCATCTTAATCAGCACCTACCACTTGCAGCAGCCCTGCAGTCAGGAAGCAGAGGAGCAGACAGCAGGAGGGGACGGGGTGTGAGGGCAGTGGCGAGAGGTGACGTCATAAAAGGGAAGAAGGAAAGAAAGGGGGTGGGAAAGAGCTGTTGAGGTGGGGGAGGAGGCACGGGCCCAGCCGTGGAGGCCCCTCTGCCTCCACCTCCCTCATTCTGAATGGACGCTTCTTCCTGGGTGTGACTCTCAGCCAGGTGGAAAGTGAACTGTGAGGTGGCAGGACCTGTGTCTTCAGGGGGACACACCTCAAAGCTCTGGTTCAAGGAGCAGGTGCCCCTGCAACTGAAGTTCCTGATGCAGGGAGAGTAGAAGGGGGTGTAGAGGAGGAGGGAGGAAGAAGGGAGTGCAGAGGAAGAAGGGGGTACAGAGGAGGAGGGAAGTAGAATGGGGTGCAGAGTAAGTGGGAGGCCAAATGGCTGTCCCCTGCATCTTCCATCTGCTCTGCTCCTTCCTCCCTGCCTCAGCCTTATCCCATCCCTTGCCTGGAGTCCTGATATCATGAAGCAGCCCTGCCCCCACCCCACCTGACTCCTAACCCATTCAGACACCCTGGCTCCTCCTCAGTGGTCCTTTGAAATGTTTCCACTGGAGTTTCAAGCATCCAAAAGCCAGGCTCTTCCAAAGGGGGTCTAGGGCTCCCCACCCCACTCAAGCATAGCCACACAAGCTCCACATCTGCAGCCTCAGCCCACCCCAAGCTGTCACGGTGGGGTCTGGGGTGAATTCTGAGCTCAGCAAACCCCTGTGCCCACCTAGCTTGGGTCGGCCCCTACCATAAGGCTTAGATCCCGCCTGGTATTTCACTTACCTGCTGCAGCCAGAAACACTAGAAACAGTATTCTCCTTGGCTGGACACCTAAAAGCTCTGCCAGCCCCTGGGCCCTGGCCTCAACCCCCAACTGGGAGCTGAGGTCCCTCTATAAGTACCCACAATGCAACGTGGCCACACACCAACATCGTCACGCTGGGGGCTGCAGGGAAATCAGCACCAATCTGAGTCAAGCCTGAGCTCGTCATACACCTCCAGATACTGTCTTTGTGAGTGCCTGCACTGTCCTCACTGGGCCAGTTCCCCAGGCCCGGTTCCTGGTTTTCTCCTGAGGGTGGCACTCAGCTAAGCCTCCCGGAGTTTGATGCTTCCCAGGTAGGACTCAGCTGGAGGGCCTGGGCTCAAAGTTCAAGGTTTATGGGAAACCTGCAGGAGACTCCCCGCCAGATGGAGGGCGGAGGGGGGCTCCAGGAGGTGAGTGTCCACAGCCTGGTCACAAGGTCACCGTTACTCAAATCTGGAAGCTAGGCTCAACGATGAGAGTAGAGACGACTTATATGTTACTTTCACATTATCTCCATACGCAGGTGCCTGAGGCTGAAGGAGACATATTTACTAAGAACCTATTCTCTACTTACACGTGTATTATTTCATTTAACCAGCAGAACAACTAGAAAAGAGAAAAATCATACCCATTTTACAGGTAAAGAAACTAACTCAGAGGACTTTGGTAAATTGAGCTCAAGAATTAATAAATGGTAAAGCCAGAATGCAAATAAAAATCTGTCTAATTCCAAAGCTCATGACATCTTCTCCCCTCTTAGCCCAGGAAAAGGACAGAAAAAAGCAAAGGGGTGGGGAAAAGAAAATGGGGAGGCACAGAAAACAAACTCCTTTTATCACAAGTCATATCTTTGCCAAGGCCATTTTAAGAGGTATGTTCAACCCCTGAGCTACATTCACCAGTCTGGTAACAAGGACTCCTTGTATTCAGACAGCATGGTCTGAGAAAATTCCACAAGAGGGACTTAGGCTAGGCCAACATTGCAAGAAGCCATCTGCCTTATCAAGCAGAGACCATGCAAGATGTACAGACAAGAAAGCATTTTTGTCTTTGCTACCAGTGTATGCTGGTAAGGGGCAGGAGATCAAAAAAATCAATTTGTGAGCTATTAAATTTGGTGTGTTAATTCGCAAAGCTGAACTACAAATCAGGAAAGCTGCCTAATTGGAGGCTGTGGCATACCAGAAGGTGAAATTACCAGAGGAAGAGGAGCCTCCTTCAGTGGAGATGCTACAAATGTTAGAGCGATGGGCCTACCAGAGGTACGGTCCCTCCTCCAGGAATGGGAGCAGGCTGGCCCCAGCAAGGTCCTTCCAGCCATCCTCTAGTTCCTTCAAAGATAGGCTTTGGGCATCCCATGTCCCCCATGATCAATTTCCTTGGGATTTTCTCAAGATGTTTCCTCATGATGGGCCCCACTGTTGAGGGCTCTGAGGTCCCCATATCCCAAGGAAAGGGCTACCTGATCCATCACATCACCACCAAAATACTGCACACCCAGATCTGGTCTCTAGCATCTTTAGGTGGTCAGTCACCTGCTGAGAATCCTAGAGTAGCAGTGGCCACTCTCTGCAGGAAAAGACACCTATGTACAGTGACCTACATGTTTACATTCAATGATGGGGAAGACTCCCTGGACCAAGCCAGGCTTCTGCTTGCAGAGACTGTCAGGCTTCAAGGAACTTCATGGGAATATCAGTACCAATGAGATAAGGACCTGATTCCATAACCAGGACTCTATCTGAGTTGGGCTGGGAGCTTTAATCTACATTTGCACCAACCTTTCTCTCTCTCCTTATATCTACCACAGATCTAAGCTACCTCCTGAGACACCTGTAGGGATGACTTTTGTTCCAGCCTGAGTGATATTCAGCACCAGGAAAGCACTTTGTGAGACGCGGCAGTGCAGAGGGCTGAGCGCTGTGACTGGGTCTGGGGTAGGGATGACTCATTCTACCTACTGCATTTGGGTAGTTGGGAGGATTCGGTGGAATTATGTCTATGTATTAGCCAGGGCTCTGCAGAGAAACAGACCAGTAGGACATGCGTCGAGATACAGGAGAGGGGATTGCTCATAGGAATTGGCTCATGTGGTTCTGGAGACCGAGAAGTCCCATGATCTGCTGCCTGCAAACTGGAAAACCAGGAAAGCCAGTGGTGTAATTCCTTCAGTCCAGGTTCAAAGGCCTGAGAACCAGGGGGGCTGATGTCCGAGGGCGGGAGAAGATGGATGTCTCAGCTCAGCAGAGAGAGTGAATTTGCCTTTCCTCCGCCTTTATGTTCTACTGGAGCCCTTAGTGGATTGGATGGGGCCTCCGCACATTGGGGAGGGCCATCTGCTTTACTCAGCTCACCAATTCAAATGCTAGTCTCTTCTGGAAACATCCTCACAGACACACCAAGAATCAACATTTTACCAGTTGTTTAGGCACCTCTTAGCCTAGGCAATTTGGCACATAAAATTAACCATTACAGCCTATAAACTGGACAAAAGTTAGTTTGCTCCAGAGTCAATTCTCCTCCTAGGCTGGTGTTCACTGTGACTAATGGTGCTGGGAGCGCTACTGCTGGACCATCATGACACGGTCCCAGTGATGAGCAATCAGCATGTTATTCCATCGTTTGATGAGACCTTGAGTGGTTACACATCTGTGCACATTCACACACCATTCATCAATTACCCACAGATTTCACAGCCTCCCCTGACTTGGTTTGGCTCCAAGTGTTGGAAGCTTTTTGACAATATCTCATCTCTTCGCTGAACATGGTCAGGTGAGGACTGGGTGAATGTGACGGATGGATGAAAAATTTGTGATTTACATCGGCCACGTGTCCTCGGGCTAGTTAACCTCTTGGGCCTCAGTTTCCTACTTACATGATTGTAGAGGTTGAAATGGATTCTCTTGAAAACTCATTCAGGGCTAAGTTCTGGGATTCTATGCCACCGACCCACATACATCTAAAACGGAGAGGGAACTTTTAAAGGAAGCAGCGCCTAGAAAATTTAAAATTTCTCTTCAGCCATCCTTATCTATCATCAACTTCTCAGACCAATAATATTTTTCACAGATACTGACTAAAGTATACCTTTGCAACTCACTGTGATTCTCTCTATTCTATTAAGAAGCACTTTTGGGGGTGAGGGGACCCGTGGGCAGGCTAAGCTTTATCATAGGTGGGTCTCCAAAGCTCTAGATGTCACTTTCCTCCTTTGTCCGTGATTTCTGTCCTCTCCTGACAATATTTTCTGATGGCCGCCAGCTAATTTGAGGAAAGGCTTTGAGTTGCTTTTCTACAGACTCTGCTTTTTTCTTACGTTCTTCATATATGGTGGAACTTAAGTGTGAAGGACCAGAGAACATCTCTATTCTGCTGAGAGCACAGAATAAAATTTTCCCAATTACAGGTTTCCTTTGCAATTTTCCTCTTTGAAGAAGAAAGAAGAATAAAACATGACACCCACCCATCCCCATTTTCTTAGCTTTTTGTCTTCTGTATACAGAGGTGGTGTCAACAGAAACGTGCATATGTGATTGTGTAAAGACAGCTCCAGTTCCCTAAGGGCTGGCCTTAGGGGAGAGGAAGAGAAATAAGCAAAGTCTTTCCCCACCAACCAGACAGATGCACAAACACACACATATACACACACACACACACAGAGGCACACACCGTGACCTTTCTAATCATATGCACTTTCTCTCCAAGGAGGTCACCCCATGTCTTCATAGTTTTTCTCTCAAAATGACTTCATATTTTCTATATACAATTTATTATAAATGACTCCACTCAACAAAGACTTACGGGGCATCCAGTACACGTCAGGCATCCTGCTTAGTCCAGGGACGGCAGCAATGGCAACAATAAGTGTCTCATTCTTTCTGTGTGTCAGATGCTGTTTTAGCTCCCTCAATCCTCACAACCACCCATAAAGTAAGTACTATTATTATCTCCACTGTGCAGATCAAGAAGATGCAGCACAGATTAACCCAAAGTCAGACAGCTAGTAAGTAGAAGAGCCAGGCTGTGCACCCAGAATCTATGCTCTCAGTCACCTCAGAATACCGCAAACCCTGCCCTCTCCTTCCAGCTGGTGAGATACCATTTGAAAAAATAATCAAGGCACCTCGGGTAGAATTTCTTCTTATAGAAGAGAGTTATAGAGAGGAGGCCATTCCAGGGGGAGAGGCTAGCACATGCAATGGCTGACGGACACGAACATCTGTGGAGGGCATGAAAAGCCATGAGTGTATGGCTGGGGAAAGAACACTGGGTGGTGTGGTGGTTGACTATATGTGTCATTTGACTGGGCCATGGGGTGCCCAGACAGTTGGCCAAACACTATGCTGGGTGTTTCTGGATGAGATTAGCATTTGAATCAGTAGACTGTGTAAAGCAGAGTGCCCTCCCTAATGCAGGTGGGCCTCATCCAATCAGGTGAATGCCTGAATGGAACAAAAAGGCTGTCCCTTTCCCGAACAAGAGAGAATTCTTCCTGCCTGACATCCTGTGAACAGGGATGACTTTTTTCCTGCATTCAGACGCACACTGAAGCATCAGCTCTTCTTGGGTCTTGAGCCTGCCAGCCTTCAGACTACACTACCAGCTCCCACGCCTTTGGATGCAGACTGAAATTACACGTCAGCTCTCCTGGGGCTCCAGCTTACCAGCTACAGACCTTGGGGCTCACCAACCTCCATAATTGTGTGAGCCAATTCCTTACAAAACTACCTCTCTGTCTCTGTCTCTATTTCTGTTGGTTCTGTTTCTCTGGGAGAACTCTGATTGATATGGGTGGAAAGTGCTGGAGGAAATGAAAACAAAAGGCAAGTTGTCCAGATAATGAAGAATGGTTGCAATCATGAAGGACAAGGAACTAGACAATGCTGTCTCTTATGCCTTCTGGAGAATTCCTAATAACCAGTGGCCAAGCCTTAGACTCTCAGGGCAGAACGTCAGGCACGACCAGAGCAAGTGGGGACCTCAGGGAAGGAACTCATGATGACCATAAAATAGCCTGCCAAGGCATTTGCAGTCCCAATCACAGGATCCAGATCTAGACATGAAGGGGAATTTAGAGAGATCCTAACCACCCCCCACTCCCACCCTGCCCTGCAGTTTACAGAAAAGAAGGCTGAGGCCAGGGAAGGGAGCGCAGGTCTGGGGTGACATCTGTGTGTGCAACAGAGGGAGTGTCACCACTCCCCGCCAAATCACAGTCCAGAGCTCACCCCACATATCACCTAACTTTCCATCGACTCAGCTGGTCCCACCCAAGACATGCCCAGGAAAGCTTCCCCATGATACAAGGAGGAGAAGGAGGAAGTGTGTGGCCACACACACACACATCCCTTGGTTGTCATTTTGAGCCTAATTGTTTTAACACCAGCTGTCAGGTCTGCAAAATTCTTCTCTGGTACCAGTGACCTGCAAGATCTAGAATAACAAGGATGTGTTTAAAAATAGTCCAGATTCCTAGAATTCAGTTCTCCTTCTCACCCGCCCTTCTTCATCTTACTGACAGGCCTGGTTAGAACTCCACTTCAAATTTATGAGTACAAAGCCAAACATTGTGATTCAGATTTATTAGGAGTGGTAGAGAACAGTGGCAGACAGGAGCAGGAGCTGAAGCCGCAGGGACCCGAGCTGGTTCTCAGCAAAGCAGGTTGGAAACCTTGGCGGACACTCAACCCGGCACCCCAGTGGACTGACTTTCCCCGGCTCTTCAAGCTGGGCACTCACTTCCTCCACGGCCCCCCCACCCTCCCTGGGCTCCAGGTCCCCCGGGGCCCTCACAGACAAGTACTCTGATAGCTAAGATCTGAATTCCTTGGTGGTGGGCCCACCAGCTCCCTGCTGCCCAGACCCCACAGACTCTGTGCCTTCTGTCTCCAAGCAGCATGGCAGCAAGGGAGAAGCCAGCTCCGCAGGCAGACAAACTCAAGGTCAAATCCCGCACAGCTGCTAACTAGCTGTGTGACTTGACAGTCAAATTCCTAAACCTCTTGCGGTCTCAGTTTCCCATCCATAAAACCTGGCTCCCATGATTGTTCTAAGAATAAATGTAAAGTACAAAGTACCCTATACCCCACAATTGGAAGGTAACAAAAACCCTACTCCTCCCCTTCTTAAGCCCAGCTGTCTTACTCTTTCAAACACACTTTGGTAACAGTAAAAAAGGGAAATTTCAGTCAGTTCATGGCATCATTTATGACATTGGGAAACTGGAGGCAAGTTCAATATCCAGCTTTGATGAAATGGCTGAGTTATGATTCATCTCTTCTATGAAGTCGTGTGCAAGCATTCAAATTCTATTTTATTGACATGAGAAAAATGCTCATAACATAATGTTAAGAGAAAACTCCAGCATGCAGATTGTATTTAGAGTATGATCTCAGTAATGTGAATGAAAACACGAAAACAAAACTAGGCAAAATGTTGACAGATTGTTTCTGGGCACAGGACTTATCAGTGAGAGTTTTCTCTTTATTTATGCTTTTTTATTTCCAGAACAAAAATGTTTAAAGAAATAAATAGATGGCCACCAGATTTCCCATTTCAAAAGAGAAAAGTTGGGCCAACAACATGGGGGGGGCAAACAGTCTCTTCTTAGACAATGAAATTCACTAAAGGGTCTGAAAAAAAGCTGTTTTCCATATTTGACCAAACAGTGCGGTAACCCAAGGAGGCAGAGAAATGAGTCTTATTCTGCACCTGGTTTGGTTGGTATAAATGAATTGAGAGGAAGCTTTAAAGTAACTGGCTCTCCTCCTGTGGATGGGGTGGGCATCAATGTGTATAGACGGAGCTTACCAGTCCCTCTTGGGACAGCACGAGACGCTCATCTCCAGGCCATTATGCAAGTCATGGACAGGGTCAAGAAGGCTTCTCCCAGGACCCCAAGATTTAAGGCCAACCCGGAGAACTCCCATGTGGCTTATAAACTGACAATCTAGAAGATTAAGATAAATATCAGAGAGGAAGCTGCCTGACTGCCCAGACCATGGATTGAGTTAATAGAGATGTCCATCTGTGAGGACAACCAGAAAGCTCTGTCCTTGGAAGACCCCTGAAGAACACCTAACCCAACACACTCAAGTTACAGTTGAAGAAACAGGCTGACGGAGGTGAAGTGATTTTTCCCAGAGTCATCAAGCCGAGAAGAGTGTTTGAAGCTCTGTGGGAAGGAGCAGGAACAGAGCCCACGCACAGCCTTACTGCCCTGGCGCCCTCTCGTGAAGAAACAAGGTCCCTACAGCTAAACAGTGTACAAGGCTGAAATGGTGTCCAAATGAGAAACAAGAAACAACACATCACAACATGTTGCTTTCTAACTCGCTGAGCACATAGTTGCATTTGGACAGACATATATGTTTTAGAGCATAATTATTCTTTCCCAGAGATTCTCTCAGCTATTTCATCCCCTCAAGGCTTTGCATTTCTGCCCAGGAAGGTGTAGCCCTCCCCCAACTTTAAACAAACCCTGTACGTAACTGAAATCTGGATTTGGGGGAGGAAAGCACAGAAACAGTTGCTGGCTTCCTAAATGATTCAGCCCACGGGAAATAAGAAACAGAGCTAAGCTTATTCATCATAGAATAAATGTTAGATGCCATACATATATTTTCTCTTCTTATTCAAAAACAGTCTTGTGAAGGAAGAATCCCATTTTTGATGGGGAAACTGAGACTGGGAATTAAAAAGTCACTGCTCAGAGTCACCCAGTTAGGAAGTGGCCTGTTATAACACACTGCCCTGAGGCTCCCGCAAATGGAAGCTGCGGTAGACAGCTAGGAAGGGGCAGAGCCTTGGTTCTCATATATTTAAACTATTATCCCACAGCAGCAATACAGGTTGATTCCGATTGAGCAACAATTTGTCTAGTGTGTGAAGAAAAATTCTCCTCTCGTGGGCAGACCTAGAGACTGTCCCACAGAGTGAAGTAAGTCAGAAAGAGAAAAACAAACATCGTATAATATTGCTTATATGTGGAATCTAGAAAAATGGTACAGATGAACTTATTTGCAAAGCAGAAATAGAGACACAGACATAGAGAACAAACACATGGACACCAATGGGGGAAGGGGGGGTGGGGTGAATTGGGAGATTGTGATTGACATATATACACTACTATGTATAAAATGGGTAACTAATGAGAACCTGCTGTACAGCACAGGGAACTCTACTCAATACTCTGTGCTGACCTAATGGGAAGGAAATCTTAAAAAGAGGGGATATATGTATACGTATAACTCATTCACTTTGCTGTACAGCAGAAACTAACACAACATTGTAAAGCAACTATATTCCAATAAAAATTAATAAATTAAAAAAAAAAAGAAAATGTCTCCTCTGCCTCCTGGAACCAGCCCCCAGATGCCAATTCTGGGCCAGCCAGACCTGCTCGGGCACTGCCTCCATGTTGCCCTGCATCAGGTGCCCAGCTGCAGGGATGAAGGGCTGCGGTCACTGCCCATCTCAGAGTTAGGAAAGGGGAGCAAAGAGAGAGCCCGTGTGCTGAAGAGGAGCTGGGAAAAGGTAAAGGCGGACTTCCTGGCCCTGCAGGTCATCAGAGCAGCCCCAGCAGCCACTCACAGCCAGATAGGGGCAAGCAGCTTGGCTCAGGGTCCACCCACCCAGGGCTGGGACCTCTGGGTGCCCACGTCCCTCCACTCTTCAGGCTGTCCCAGTCCCTGCTTGCTCTCTCATCAGCCCCTGCTCCCCACAGCACATCCTTTCAACAGACCTCGTTTCCCAGTCGGACCTCTGGGATTGTAAGGATGACTCTGCCCCTCTTCTCTAGTGGATGGATAAATCCATGTTGTTCCTTTTATGGGTTCCCCCAAATGCAGACTTATTCCAGGTTCCAGCCAGGAGAGCACAATTCCCTTCAAACCACCTCCTCCTCTGTACACTTTGTGCAAGTCCTGGTGGCCAGGAATGCCTCCCCCACCCCTGTCCTGGGAGGGCTGGTACCATCCTCCTCCAAGACCCTCCCCTCTGAACTCCAAAGTACTCCACCGGTGGCCCTCTTTCCTTGTCTGGAAATTACTGTGTCTACATATGGTCTTCCCTCCTAGACAGAGCTTGTTGGGGGAAGAATCACTCAGTACACACACACAGCAGTTTCAGAACCCTTACAAAGACCAAGTGCTCACAGTGTTTGCAGGTCTTTCCATCGCCAGGGGAAGGAGGTGGGAGAACGGAACTGCAGAGCATACACACTGACCAATATCAGTAGAAAGTGGAAAGGATGGATGTGTGGGAACTGTCTACATCCCGAAGGCAGTCTCCCCTCCTCCCCAGCACCATCCCTGACAGGTGATGCACAGGTGACAACTAATGGCTCTCCCCATGGCACAGCCCAGGCCAAGGTGAATACCTTGAGCTCATGGACTGTGACCACTGTGACCTCCCACCCAGCTCCACCTCCATCATCACCAAGATGCAAGCACCGCACTGGGCACTCAGAGTGCCAGGAAAAGGAGGCAAAAGGGAAGCAGAGCACAGTCTCCATCCTCAAGTGCTGGTGCCTGTTACAGCTGGGATGTAAAACTCATTTGTGGAAATAATCTGGGTACAGTTACAGAGCAAGTCACCTCTGGATG
Source organism: Hippopotamus amphibius kiboko (assembly GCF_030028045.1). Classification (NCBI taxonomy): domain Eukaryota; kingdom Metazoa; phylum Chordata; class Mammalia; order Artiodactyla; family Hippopotamidae; genus Hippopotamus; species Hippopotamus amphibius. Next base: position 52,949,838 of record NC_080187.1, on the reverse strand, counting down.
GAAACCAGAGATCTTCACAGGAGGGCTTCATGGGGGCTCTAAAGCCCAGAGAAGGGAGGTGACTGGCCCAGTTAAAGACAGTGCTGAGGGAAGACCCCAACTCTGCAGCTCCGAGGTGGAGGCTCTACCTACTGTGCTCCCTCAGCTCACAAAATTCACAGCCAGGGAGGACCCAAAGGAGGCTTGGCTGGGACTGAACAGGTTAATTGAGGAAGGACAGCCCTGCCCCACCAAAGCAAATAAGCCTTGAAGTAATTGATGTACTTTTTTATTGCTTGCTCTTTGCAAGACACTGAGGAAGCAGAGATGAAGCTGCACAGCACCTGCCCAAGTAGTGATCACATTCCAACAGAAGGACAAGTACAGCATTATCCTCATTGTCATCACCACCACTATCATCACCACCATCATCACCATCACCAGCACCACCAGCACCACCATTATCATCACTACCACCATCATCACCACCATCACCAGCACCAGCACCACCATTACCACCATTACCATCATCACCACCATCACCACCACCATCACCATCACCACCAGCACCACCAGCACCACAACCACCATTATCACCACCACCACCACCACCATCATCACCACCATCACCACCACCATCACCATCACCACCAGCACCACAACCACCATTATCACCACCATCACCACCACCAGCACCATAACCACCATTATCACCACCACCACCACCACCACCATCATCACCACCATCATCATCACCATCATTACAATCATCATCACCATTATCACCACCACCACCACCACCACCATCGCCATCACCACCATCACCACCACCACCACCACAACTACCATTATCACCACCACCACCATCACCATCATCACCATCACCACCAACATCATCACCATCATCACCACAACCACCCTCATCATCACCACCACCACCTTCATCATTACCACCACCAGCACCATAACCACTATTATCACCACCACCACCACCATCACCATCACCACCATTACCACCACCATCACCACCACCATCACCATCATCACACACCATCACCACCACCACCACCATCACCACCATCATCATCACCATCACCACCATCACCATCGCCACCACCATCATCACCAGCACCAGCACCATAAGCACCATAACCACCATTATCACCACCACCACCATTACCACCACCATCACCACCACCATCACCACCATCACCACCACCACCACAACCACCATTATCACCACCACCACCATCACAACCATTATCACCACCACCATCACCACCATCACCATCACCACCACCATAACCACCATCACCATCAACTCTGTTCATCATCACCCCTATCATCACCAACACCAATATCATCACCATCAACAGCCTTGCCATCGTAACTACCATACTGATACCAATACTCTAATACCCAATCTGTGTCAGCACTGTGGATTACATTCATCATCTTTAATCCTCAAATAATCTTTTAAGTAGTAATTATAATCCCCATCTTACAAATGAGCAAAGTGGGGCTCAGAGAAGGCACGCAGCCTGCCCAGAGTGGTAGTGTAAGGACTTGGATTCTGGAGCAGGACTGCTGGACTGCAAAACATTCCCTCTTTTGCTCTCCCAGCCTACCTCCATCAACAAATAATTATGTGAACATGTAATAAATGTTCTTTTTTTTTCTTATTTTTAAATCAGGGCATAGTTGTTTTACAATGTTGTGTTAGTTTCTACTGTACAGCTGAAGTAGAGTTCCCTGTGCTATACTGCAGGTTCTTATTAATTATCTATTTTATACACCATAATAAATGTTCTAACAGACACAGGCAAGGAGCTTTGGGAGCACAGAGATGGGTATGATTAATTCTGCTGTGATGGTGAGCCAGAAGTTCATAGGGGAGGATATATTCAAGATGAACCTTGGGAGGGCTCTCAAGTCCTCATGGAAAGAGTGATGGCCATATGTTCCAAGGAGAGGGGGAAGGATGCTAGGCGATCAGGGCACAGCAGTCCTGGAGCACTGCAGGAGTGAGTGATGAGTGAGTGAGCAGCTGGGACCAGGATGCACCCCCTGAGCCACAGAAATGGAGTTAAGCCTGTGACTTAGGAGGAAACTTGAGAGTCTTGGGCCAGGGCAGTGAAATGCTCAAATCTACATTAAAAAGCTCACTGCAGGCCGAAGATACATTGACAAGGATGTTTATTAGTCTGGTATTTATAAAAAGTGGCAACTTCTTACCAGGCCAGGAACAGAGAACTGCTTAAGTGAACTTGTTGCTAATCCACACTATAGAATGCTCAGCTCTCATTAAAATGACGATGTGTATGATCCAGCAATTCACTCCCCCAGTACACACCCCAAAGAAGTTAAGGCAGGGACTCAGACGGATATTCATGCGCCTGAGTTCACAGCAGCGTTATTCACAACAGCCAAAAGGAGAAAGCGACCCAAGGGTCCATCAGTGGATGAATGCATAAACCACATGTGGTCTATGCACACAACAGACCATCACTCAGCTTTAAAAAGGAAGGAAATTCTGACACATGGATGAACCTTGAGGACATTATGCTAAATGAAATAAGCCAGACACAAATGGATAAATACTGTATGACTCCACTTACATGAGGAACCTGGAGGAGTCAAATTTATAGACACCGGGAGTAGAATGGTGGGTGCCAGGGGCTGGGAGGATGGCGGAATGGAGAATTATTTTTGAATGGGGACAGAGTTTCAGTTTGGGATGATGAGGAAGTTCTGGAGCTGGATGGTGCTGATGGGAGCACAACAATATGAATGTACTCAACATCACTAAATCGTAGACTTAAAAATAGTTAAGATGGTAAATTTTATATCATGTGTATTTTTTTTTCTTTGAATTATTTGTTTTATTTTCTGCAGTATCAGCAACTTCCAGATCATGTGTATTTTACCACAATAAAAAATGATGATATGGGTGTGCATTAACAAGGAAACATGCTATAACATGTTGATTAAGGAAAAACATAATATGTTATAATCCTAGTTTTTCTTTCTTCTTCTTCTTCTTTTTTTTTTTTTTTGCCATGCCATGCAGCATGCAGGATCTCAGTTCCCTGACCAGGGACCGAACGCATGCCTCCTGCAGTGGAAGCACAGAGTCCTAACCACTGCACCACCAGGGAATTCCCCATAATCCTACTTTTAAACATATATGTACATGCTAGCACAAATATTAAAAGATATGAATCAAACTGTTAATGGTGGTTATTTCTGAACTGTGAGATTACATTTTATTTTCTTCCTCTGCATATCTGTGTTTCTCAGTTTCTACAATGTGCCTTATAACTTCTAACAAAAAATGTTTTCTAGAGTAATGGAAATAAAAACAAAAATAAACAAATGGGACCTAATGAAACTTAAAAGTTTTTGCACAGCAAAAGAAACCATAAACGAGATGAAAAGACAATGGGAGAAAATATTTGCAAATGAAGCAATGGACAAAGGATTAATCTCCAAAATATACAAGCAGCTCATGCAGCACAATATCAAAAAAACAAACAACCCTATCCAAAAATGAGCAGAAGACCTAATTAGACATTTCTCCAAACAAGACATACAGATGGCCAACAAATACATGAAAAGATGCTCAGCATCACTAATCATTAGGGAAACACAAATCAAAATCACGATGAGGTATCATCTCACACCAGTCAGAATGGCCATCAACAAAAAATCTAGAAACAATAAATACTGGCGAGGGTGTGGAGAAAAGGGAGCCCTCCTGCACTGTTGATGGGAATGTAAATTGATACAGCCATTATGAAGAACAGTATGGAGGTTCCTTAAAAAACTAAAAATAGAACTACCACATGGCCCAGCAATCCCGCTACTGGGCATATACCCTGAGAAAACCATAATTCAAAAAGATACATGCACCCCTATGTTCATTGCAGCACTATTTACAATAGCCAGGACATGGAAGCAACATAAATGTCCATCAACAGATGAATGGATAAAGAAGATGTGGCATATATATACAATGGAATACTACTCAGCCATAAGAAGGGATGAAATTGAGTTATTTGTAGTGAGGTGGAGGGACCTAGAGTCTGTTACACAGAGTGAACTAAGTCAGAAAGAGAAAAACAAATACCATATGCTAACGCATATATATGGAATTTTTTTAAAAATAGTACTGATGAACTCAATGGCAGGGGAAGAATAAAGAAGCAGATGTAGAGAACAGAGTTGAGGATACAGGGAGAGCAGGGAGGAGAAGCTGGTACAAAGTGAGAGAGTAGCATTGACATATATACACTACCAAATGTAAAATAGATGGCTAGTATGAAGCAACTGCATAATGCAGGGAGGTAGACTCAGTGACTGGTGATGACCTAGAGGGGTGGGATAGGGAGGATGGGAGGGAGGCTCAAGAGGGATGGGATATGGAGATATATGTGTAAATACAGCTGATTCACCTTGTTGTATGGCGGCGGAAACTAGTACAACAGTGCAAAGCAATTATACTCCAATAAAGATCTGGAAAAAAATAAATGTTTTCAATTAAAGAGAGAAGGAAGAAAAATATGCAAGACAGACACTGATGGAATGATGGATTCACTAGGAAGTGGGGTGAGAAACAGGCTCGGGAGGAAAGAACAGAAGCAGGAGAGCCAGTGAAGTGGCCTTTGCAGCAGGACGTTGATTCATTAATTCATGCAGTGCCCACTGTGGGCAACCCTGGCTTGGAGAAGAAGCCGTGTACCTGGGGACAACTGGGACAGAGGGAACCGTATCACAATTTTCATTGTTCACTCCTTACCTGGTATGTTGGATGCCTATGACACAGCCAGTCATTGGAGACACCAATATGACCAAGATACTTTATCTGTCTTCCCAGAATGTACATTCTATGATGGAAGACAGAAAAACAAGCCGCCAAGTGGTATGAAGCAAGGCATCTGTGGATGTACAGAGTGCTGGGGGACACAGCAGAGGGACACAGGAGCTGAGTAAAAGGGGACTTCTCTGCGAGCTGGGGCCTGCAGACTCATGCAGGCCAGACCCAGGGGAGTGGAGTTTGGTGTTCCAAGCACAGGACACAGCATGTGCAAAGGCTCACAGGCCACAGAGAGCCTAGCAGTACACTACTGACAGAACCTATAGGATTTCTTCCCTTCAAGACCTTAGAGAAAAAGCAGACATCCCTGTCCAACTGGCTATAGGGTTTTCTGTGGCCAGCTCTGCAGGTTACCTATCTAGCAGCCATCTCCCTCTTCTCCTTTAGTTTAAGAGAAGTTCAGTTCTGGTCCGGTTGCAAAGTGGAGAAAGTAGGCTCCTCCCCTAACCCAGGAGATGAACATGATTGGTTTAAGTCAAGCAACTGTTTCCCTTAAGTCAATCCTGTTTCCCTTTTCTGGTGATTAGTGCAGAAGTGGATAAATGACCAAATTCTGGCCAATGAACCCTCGGAAGAACCCTGCTAGGTGGATTCTGGTTAGGATTTTGCTCCTCAGTAAAAGGGAAGTGCTGCTAAGGAAAAAGTTCATTTTACATCTGTCCCCTTAGATCCAGCTTGGGATGCTGCTCTGATGCTTGGAGCTGTGGCAGCCAATTTATGAACATGAGGGATAGGCTAAGAGAGTCACAGAGAGGGGTCCAACATCCAAATATTTTTGAACTGCTAGACCATTCTCAGAAATGCCCATCTCCAGCATTTTGTTATGTAAGATAATTAAATACCTTTGTCATTAAGCCTCTGTTAGTTGGTTATTTTCTTTCTGCCACCAAATGCACCTTAAATTGGTTTTTCTGTGCCTACCTCAAGACCAGGAGGCAATGTGAGAGCTCCTCTGGGTCTGGCCATAAAGCCTGGGTCCCAAAGATCATCTGATGCCTGAAAGCTAATATTTCCCTTCCATCGGGTCAGACCTCCCCTGCAGCCTCTTACAAGCACAAAGAAATAAAACTGGTAACTGTTAATAAAGCTGTAGTTTCCACCCAGCTATCATCATCATTGCCATCAATACCAATGAGTTGGGTGCACAACAGATTATACCAAACCCACAGAAGAAGATGGGCTGCTGGAGTCAGCTCTTCCTTTCCCCCAAACTAAGCACACTTGGTGAAAGAAGCAGGAAACAAAAAAGAAAAAAGAAAAAAGGAAAAAAATTCCACCCAGATCTCATCTACTCATTCTGGATGCAGGGGTGACCACATCTGCACCAGGGGTAGGAGGGCCATCTTTGGAGGCCCTGCCTTGCTTTTTGGCCCCCTTGCTCCCCTTCCCTAGAGATAGAAGAGGTAACACTCAAGTGAGTGAGTCAACTGCCAGGAAAGTAGCTTGAGATCACAGGCGGATTGCGGAGCTGGGGTGTGCAGGGCCCAGTGCAAAGCAACCAGGGCTGAGTGGGCTCTGCCTGGGAGAAAACAGCGGGGAGCATGTGTTTGCCTTATTCAAAGACCAAAGTGCATCACTGACTCCTGCGTTCATCCAGGGAGCAGGATGATGCAGCCTGGTGCCAACCAGGTCCTGCCACTTGGCTCCTGCAGGTCACTGTGAAACACCTGGGGAAGATGCTCCACATCACTAACTGAGAGAAATGCAAATCAAAACTACAGTGAGGTACCACCTCACACCAGTCAGAATGGGCACCATCAAAAAATCAAACAATAATTGCTGGAGAGGGTGTGGAGAAAAGGGAACCCTCTTGCACTGCTGCTGGGAATGTAAATTGATACAGCCACTATGGAGAACAGTATGGAGGTTCTTTGAAAAACTAACCATGGAACTACCATATGACCCAGCAATCCCACTGCAGGGCATATACCCAGAGAAAACCATAATTCAAAAAGACACATGCACCCCAATGTTCACTGCAGCACTACTTACAATGACATGGAAGCAACCTAAATGTCCATCAACAGGCGAACAGATAAAGAAGATGTGGTACATATATACAATGGAATATTACTCAGCCATAAAAAGGAACAAAATTGGGACATTTGTAGAGACGTGGATGGACCCAGAGACGGTCATACAAAGTGAAGTGAGTCAGAAAGAGAAAAACGAATATCATATAATATCATTTATATGTGGAATCTAGAAAAATGATACAGACGAACTTATCTGCAAAGCAGAAATAGAGACGCAGATGTAGAGAATGGAATATGGACACCAGGGAGGGAAAAGGGGTGGGATGAGCTGGGAGATTGGGATGGACACATACACACTACTGTGTACAAAACCGATAACTAATGAGACTCGACTGTAGAGCATAAGGAACCCTACTCAGTGCTCTGTGGTGACCTAAATGGGAAGGAAATCCAAAAAAGAGGGGATATGTGTATACGTATAACTGACTCTGCTGTACAGCAGAAACTAACACAACATTGTAAAGCAACTATACTCCAATAAAAATTAAAACACACACACACACACACACACACACACACACACACACCCCTGGGGAGAGGCAGCCTGGTTTAACCAACCCTGCTTTCATTTCACTCTCACGGTACCTGTGCTGCTCTAACACGCCCAGTGGCTCCTGCTGTCTACAGAATCGAGCCCACTCTCCTCAGCCCAGTCCTTCACAGTATCACCCACCACACCAGCCTTGTCTCCCACGTGGCTCCAATGTGCACCCAAAGGCCAAAGGCTGGCGCAGGTTCTCAGGCAGGGGGGCAGCCCACAGAAACCCTGAGAACGACCCCAGGGCTTTCTTTGATTCCCTCTTTTCCTCAGCAAAGCACCCTCATCACTTCTATCCTCAGCCCACGGGCCCCCACGCCAGACCTAACATATCTGTCTGGGCTAAGGTGCTGCTGTGGGTGAGCCACAGGCCAAGCTGCTCAAATCACACCCCCACCCCCAGCATCCACAGCGGGGCCCAGGGGGCTCCCCAAGCGAGGGATACCGGCTTCCGTGCATGAGGACCTTCTAGCTCAAAAACAGCAAGGGCCTGAAGGATTATTCCTCTTCAAATGTTGTCTAAAGTTATGCAAGGGGTTTGTTAGCGCAGACAGGGAGCCAGGCCCCAAATCACACCTTTCCTCAAAGTCAATAGACATGGGCTGGTCCTGCTCTGTAGCTCCTCTGGCAAATCGCTCCAGGGTCAATCAATCTCTTTCCTCTCCTTCCTCTCCTCCCCGCCTCCCCCCCACCCCCACCCCCATCTCTCTCTCTCAGTGAAAAGAGATAGGGCCTGATGGAAACAGCATGAGTTTTGGAATAAGACAAATCTGGTTTTAGAATTGGTCACAGTCACTCTACAACATGCCTAACCAGCATTCCTCAAAACGGTCAAGGTCACCAAAAACAAGTCTGAGAAGCTGTCAGTCTAGACAAATCTAAGGAGACATGATGACGTGAAAGCAACGTGGTGCCCTGGATGGGATCCCCGAACAGAAAAAGGACATTAGAGAAAACTAAGATAATGTGAATAAAGTAAGGACTTTAGTTAATAATAATGTATCAACATTGGTTCATCAATTGTGACAAATTAGTGTTCCACACTAATGTGAAGTGTTAATAACAGGACAAACTGGGCATGGGGTATATGGGAGCTCTTTGTACACCTTTGCAATAATTTTGTAAATCTAAAACTGTTCTCAAATAAAATTTTTATTAAAATATAATAATAATAACCGGTCCCAGGCACTTAATCGTGGTGTAACTTTGAGAAAATGATTTCCCCTCTCTAAGCCTCAGTTCTACATTATAAAGTGGGATAATAATATCTAGCTCATGGGGGTGATGTAGCACATATAAAATGCTTTCACAATACCTAGCACACAATCTGTACTCATTAAACATTCCTTTTTTAAATCCCAACCAAGAAATGTATTTAAGATTAATAATAGCAAATAATTAACCTATATTTAAAATTTCCAGTTTTCCCTAAAATATTCTTTACAACTTTTTTTTCGGCCCAATATCAAGGCTCCCATATTCCATTTTATTGTCAGGCCCCTTTATTGACTTTAGTCTAAAACAGTGACTCCCTCCTTCCCTTTTTTTTCTTTCATGACGTTGACACAAATTTAAACCAGACATTCCCAAGACATTAAAGAACAGAAGCTTCCCACCAGAGTAGGAGCTGAAATCTGGCTTGAGTGGTACGGCTATTTTTCACTCAAACCCTCTGTTATGGCTACCACATGCCACGCATTTTGCTAAGGCCACCATACACATTGCCTCTCTACAATTCTCAACAACCCTATCAAGTCAAGATTATTATCCCTATTTGACAGATGAGAAAACTGAGGCTCAGAACAGTTAAGTGACTTGCCAAAGTCCTACAGCAGTCACCAGTAGAGCTGGGATTTGAACTCTGGCTCAAAACTCAGGTTCCCTCACAAAAACCAAAACCATTGTCCTTTCATGGAAGCCCCCTTTACTGGGAGAGACTGGCACAGAAAAAGCCATTGCAACAGTACAATGACAAAAGTGCCAACACACAAGCAAGTGGGGGACGCCACAGGAACCAAGAGCAAGGAAGCATGGAGACTCAGGGGAGACCTGAGAGTCCTCTTCCCAGGCAGGGAGCAGGCGGGGGCACGGGGGCAGGCAGCAGCCTGCCCTAAAGCCACAGAGCGGAGGGGCTTTCGCCAGAAGCGCACAGGTGCACGGAGGATGAGACAGGAAAGCAGGTGGCACTAGGCTGAGGAGGGTCCTGAAAGTCTTCATTCGTTTTTGTATCCACTCATTCATTCATTCACTCACCAAACATTTATGGAGCTTCTACTAAATGCCAGGCCTGTCCTAGATGCTAAGGATGCAGCAGTGTGACAAGAGCCTTAATGACCCTCACACTCACCAAGGACCCTGGTGAGGAGAATTTGGAACCTGGCAGGCAGGATCTTGAAGTCCCTATCCGAGCATATGGTGAAGGGCTTCAACTATGGCTAGGGCCAGCCCCACAGGAGCCACCCCTGGCCTGACATTCCAGGTCCCAGGACCCCCACCACACCCCTACAACTCAACCCTGACTGCCAACATGGCGATACATGGGAAGGCCATGGCCCAGGCCTCTATAGTATCTCAGCTGCTAGGGAATGGCTGTGCAGGCAAATTTCACCTGCCAAGTTACTTAACCTCTCTGGGCCTCTATTCTCATCTGTGAAATGGGGATAACGATGGCACCTATTTCATAAGAAGAATGATATGACCTAATAAATGTAACATCTTCACAACACCATTTGCACATAGTAGGAACTCAGTAGCTCTGAGTGGCTATCCATTATTAGGGTGGTTGCTCCTGCTGCTGTTATTATTATTATCAGTATTACTGACAGCAGCCCCAAACTACACTTATAGTCTACCTAAGGATTTCCAAGACCATGGCAAAGGGAGAAGAGAGGGAGAAATGTAGACAATGGAAAAAACACCCCCTTCCCTCTACTTGCCTTCCACCCACCCTCCCACCCAGCTTACGTGCGCCCCTGCACCATCTACTCCTTCTCCTCCAATCTAGCACCTCCCTTTTCTCTTGGTGTCAACAGCCTTCCCAGGAGCACACTGTAAGTACATTAGCAGCTCATTAACTACCACAAATGAATACATTTTGCCTTACGTCAGGCCACATCTAATCAACTACTGTAACACTTGCAATTCTGTTCTAATAATCCTCTGCACTTCCAGAGCATCCTTCATCCAAGGCCTTGCTGACAGTCCCTGACCCCCAGGAAAGAGGCGGTGCCTTGCTGAGTTGTAGCATCTGGGCTTATAAGAACTATAAGAGTCCTTATATATCTGTAGGCTACCCTTTCCCTCAGTTTGAAGATTAAAAAAGGCCCAGAGAGGGGAAGTAAACTTCCCAAGATCACACAGCAGGTTGGGTGCCAAGCCAATGGGAACCTGGACTTCCACGCTAGTGGGTATTACTTCACATCAGGCATTTAATCCTTAAGCGACCCTCAAGGGCAGGTACCATCAAAACCTCTGTTTCGCAGAGAAAGACAACAAAGGCTCAGAGAAGTTAAAGGACCTGCTCAAGGTCTCCTGTTAGTCACAGGTAAATGCAGAGGGAAGAGGCTGAGAAGACTGACCTTATCCACCGTGAGGTTTTCTAGAAGTCTCTTGGTCAAGAAGGAGCAGAGGAAAGGGGGTCTGTGGGAGAAGAAGGGGAGGAGAAGGATTTACAACAGCATTTCACAAAGTAAGCTCTTGGGATATGGACTCATAAGGCCACAAAGGTGACACATCAGGAAACAAGACTGTGTGTATTTACTGGAGATACATACTCCTGCCTGGGGGCTCTGTCTGGGTTTGCCTGGCAGAGGCAGGCTCCAGAGAGCAAAGAACTGACTTTCACAACAGCAGTTTCTCGCCACAGATTCATCAAGAGAGACACTTAATACCTGGCCCCCTTTTGTGGCACCACAGTGCCTAGATCCGGCCCCGACTCTGTGTTCCTGATGGGAACCAACACCATCTACTTATCCAGAACTAATGCAGATGGAGCGCTCCCCACAACATGGAAACTGGTGCTCGCATATTCATACTGATGCTCTATCTACCCTTGCTTTGCAAAATAAATTAAACAATAATCAAAATGTACTGGGCATATACCCTGAGAAAACCATAATTCAAAAAGACACATGTACCCCAATATTCGCTGCAGGACTATTTACATCAGCAAGCACATGGAAATAACCTAAATGTCCATCAACAGATGAATGGATAAAGAAGACATGGTACACATATATAAGGCAATATTACTCAGTCATAAAAAGGAATGAAATTGGGTCATTTGTAAAGATGTGGATGGATCTAGAGTCTGTCATACATAGTGAAGGAATTCAGAAAGAGAAAAACAAATATTGTATATTAACACATATACGTGGACTCTACAAAAATGGTACAGATGAACCTATTTGCAGGGCAGGAATAGACACTCAGACATAGAGAAAGGCTGCGTGGACACAAGGCGGGAAGGGGAGGTGGGATGAATTGGGAGATTAGGTTTGACATAAATACACTATCATGTGTAAACTAGATAACTAGTGGGAAGCTGCTGCACAGCACAGGGAGCTCAGCTCGGTGCTCTGTGATGATCCAGATGGGTGGGATGGAGGGGAGGGAGGTTCAAGAGGGAGGGGATATACGTACACATATAGCTGATTCACTTCACTGTACAGAAGAAACTAACACAACACTGTAAACCAATCATACTCCAATAAAATAAAAAGTACTTCTGAGGGGTTCCATAAGCAGTAGGGATTTGCTATATGAAGTCTGGGGGCCACAGAAGAACCTCTGGAATCACCGTGTCCATGGCCCTGTCTTCCAGCCCATCTGCACCCAAGCCACTCATGTGGAGGGCTCCCTGTGAGGCCACCAACCTCCTCCAGCATTGGTTCACCTCCTCCAGCATTCAGGCCTGCAGGACAGACCCAAATCCATCCCAGGCCACTGCGTGAAACCTCAGCTTTGTCCAAACACGCCTTTCCTCACATAGCAGACAGGCCTAACGGGCCAGAAGGGATTTGTTGGGCTCTCCAGATCCATCATAATCTGAGCACTTAAAGGTCCCCCAATGCCCATTTAGACAATCTACATTTTCTAACAGCCAGTAAATACTCTGGGACCGGGTCAGCATTTTTAAAGGTCCTTAAATAGCTCATTTGCATAATCCATATTTTCAGAGCCCCTAAGCATTTGTCCTGCCTTCCTAATCTCAATCTTTATTATGTGTGAGGAAGAAAAGTCTTCCAAGAAGTGTAGCAGCCCTTTACATCCCTTCTGGGAGAATTGATTCTTGTTTTTTAAAATGACCACATTTTCAAAAGCAGGCACGGAGCTAACCACAAAAGGAAAATATTTAGAGGGAAGCTGTTAACCTGTGTAGGCCTGCAAATGTTCTTTCCTTGAAGGCAGGAAACTCCCCTGCGAGCTCCTAAGGATACTAATTACACACTGGCCCCTGCAAAGGCTTCAAGGAAGGTTGGAGCCCTTCCCCCTCTCACATTGGTTCCTTCTTGGAGCCATGAAGAACACAGGTTCACCCAAACATCTCTTTCAGGATCACCTTTCCAGTTTTAGTCTCAGCTCAAAGCCTTTCCTGCAAAAAGGAATGGCAATTTCCTAGGAGACATTTAGGTGTCAGGATCATGGGCTGTTCAGCACAAATCTGGGAGAAAGCCTCTGCCCAGTGGGCAACAGGAAGGTTGATTTCTGAAGAAGAAAGCCCCAGGGGATAGTGAGAAAAAGCCTTCAGGAAGATGAATCCAAGACAAGAAAGACCCCTGCAGCACCTCCACCACTCTCTTGGATGGAAAAACCACCTGTCTTGTTAGGAAGGACATCCAAATTCCAAAACATCTACAACCACAGTCAAACATGGACAACCCCCGCTACAGAATGATGAGCCTGAAAGAAGTCAGGCCTGAAAAGGTACCTACTGTATGATTTTGTTCCTACAGAATTCTAGAATGGACAAAACGAATCTCTGATGAGAGAAGCCAGGACCAGGGTTACCTTGAGATTGGGGCTGGAAAGAAGACACTTCTCAGGCACAGGTAATAGCTTGATCTAGGTGCTGTCTACCTGGGTGTGTTCACTCTGGGGACATGCACAAAGCGATATACTCTTTCTTTTATTTTTTGAGGTATTCCAATTCCCCTTGGTTCCAGTTTTAACCTCCCCCACCCCCCAGTCTCTCCTAGCATGGCTCTCAAATCCTGCTGCACCTTATTTATCCAGAATGCCCGACTATCTGTGAAAAGGGTCACTCCTCCTTTGTCCAGACTTTTGATTTAGGGTGGGGGGGGTGGTGGAGATATTTATAGTAACACAAACATCTCTAAATGGACTGAGGACTTCTTTGCCCTTCTTTGCTCCTTAACTCCCACACCTGCTAGAAACCCCACCACATTAGAGAGGGGTACCTAATGGGGGGCAGGGCAGTACGGAAGCAGCTGGCAGAGAAACTCAGCCAGGTCTGGCAAAGACGGATGTCTCCCTGTTGAGTGTCTTTGAAGCCGGGAATGGGCACTGGGCCAGGTGGCGCTGGGTTTCTCCAGCCTCAGGCAGGCTGCAGGGCTGGCTGAACTTGAGACCCACTGCCAGGTCCTCCAGGGGCTGCCTGAGCTCAGAACCAGAAGGAAAGAAGGGGCAGAGAAAGTTGGCGGTGGGCGGAGGGAGATGAAGGGAATGAGGGGGACGGTGAGATAAGGCAGGCGAGAGGAAGGAGAGAAATTGACCCGCTCTGAGAGCCAGCGGGGCGCTAGTGAGTGGCGGTGCAACCCTGCCGACGCTGGCCTCTCTCTCTAAATCTCGGGCTGCTGGGGCGGCGGCAACTGGGGGGGGTGGGTGCCGAGGAACTTGGACAATTGGACTCTCAGCAGATCCGTCGCTAACATCCTGCGCTTCCTTCTTCCCCCACACACATCCTGCTCCAGTCCACTGGCCTCTCCCCCTCCGCCCTCCGCCCTCCGCCCCACGCGCCCTCTTCCGGGCGCCTCCTCGGACTCCACACAGCCGGGCCGCCTAGGGACTTGCACCCCAGAAATGGGGAAAGGGCTAGAGGCTCCACAAAGAGCCCAAATCCCAGGTGGGACCTTTCTCCGCCCCCATCGCTCCTCCTTCGCATCCCGCCCGGGATGGGAAGAGAGCGCTCCGCACAGCAAGTCAGCGCCGCGGCCGCGGGTGACGTCGCGCGCCCAGACTGGCGACCCCGGGTGAGTGTGTGCGCGAGGCGTAAGCACCCCGCTCGCTCCCGAGCCCTTCGCACCCGCCACCCTTCTTCCCGGCTCTGCTCAGCGACCACCGCATTTACCCGCGCCTTCCCGCCCGGTGTTGCCAGGACTGTCACCAGGAAGTCCCAGTCCGCGCCCCGAGGGCGCCTCCTGGCTGCGGATGCGCGGAGCCCCAAGCGGGGATATTCCGAAATCCCCCTCCTCCTTCATCACGGCCAAGAATGACATCATCCCCCTGGAGCCCTCGCCCCCGCGCCTTAGCCTTCGGCTCCGAGCTCCACTGCTGCACCCCCTCTCTTCCACACCTCCGCTCAGAACCAGCGCATCGCTCCTACCCACCACCTAATCTCTTCCCAAGACCACTCTGCAAGGCCCAGAGCCAGTCTACTCTTCTCTTCCTCTGGTTTTCCACTTTCTTCCTGGCTTCCACCTCCTCTCTGACCCAAATCCTGAGCAAGTCACCTTTCAGATGAGAGAGAGAGGTGAGAAGTGAGATAGAGAAATGATCAATGGATGGATTGATAAATGCAGATGATTACAGATGATAGAGACATATATATAGATGCTAGATAATAGAGATAAATGACAGACAGATATAGATAGATGATAAAGATAGATAGTACGATAGAAGATCGATGTATGGAGAGAGAGAGAGAGATGAATGTATACTGAAGGGACAACCCAAGACCCCAGTCTGGCCAGGACAGTACCCAGGCTTTCACAACCTGCTCAATAGAAATGAAGCTGCAGCATTCCAGCTGCATAAGCTGTGCAAACTGTAAAGTGCTTTAAGCCCCTTTCTAACTAACCACAAGAGCAGTTTAGGCTGGAAACCCAAGTTCTGCTTGCAGATGGTTTGGGCACAGCTCAGATTCTGCCAGGCTAGCCTATCAACATCCCCACGCTAATTCATCCATTCTGTCAACCAACATCCGCTGAGCCCGCTATAGCCACACACTGTTGGGTCCTGTCACCCAGAGACCCACAGGGCGTGTGCCTGCTCACTAGGGGCTGACATTCTGGTGGGCATCAGACCCCTCCCCAACAACAACTCCATGTGATAGGTGCCCTGGAAGAGGTTACGGATGGAGAATTAAGAAACAGTGGAGGGAAAGCATTTGACCCGGGTCTTGAAGAGTGAGTTGGGAGTTTCCAGAAGAAGGAATGGCCTTTCAGGCAGGTGCTCCAGGATACACCTGTAGGAATGGAGGCCCCATCTCTCCCAGGATAGGAAGCAGTTTGGTAGGACCAGATCACAGTTCCCTAAGGTGATGGTGGGTAGCAGACGGTGTCCAAGAGAAGAGGAGAAGGTTGGCTGATGCCAGGTTGAGAGGGGCCCTGAACACCAGCTAATTTTTTCTGTTCCTATGTCCTCTGCTAGATCTATCCTCAGGCACCTAAGGTGACATAGGGTCAACCCCCAGGCCTCTGGGCCAGATCTTCAAACTATGGACACATGACAATCTGAGAGTTAACGGGCCCTCCTACTGGGGAAGCTCCGGATGTCACAGGGTTACGCTGCTGTCAGCAGGCCTTCCATCTGTCTGATTTCAGTCCTCCCACCCCCAACCAGGCAGGGTGACTCAGCTCCTGGCTCCCTCCCTTCCTGCCACCAGCTAAGATGTGTGACCAGTTACCATAGTGATCGCAAGGAGCCTGGTTCGTACCTGTCTTTTTAGACAAGATCTGGATGTCTAAATTGCTTCTGAAAGGAACGCCTGGGCACAGCCGCTCACCTGCAGAGCTGTGTGTCGGGCGGCATCTCAGGCCCCTCCTCCCCTGCATGAACTTGGGTGGGGGCAGCGGTAGGGAGGGGGAGACTGATGACAGATGCCTCCACCACAGGGACTCTAGGCTGGTATTTCTCTCCATGGGAGGCGGGTCTCCAGAGGGAGGGGAACAAAGCACATGCAGGCAGGAGCTGAGAACTATCATCCAGTTTGGTGTCTGGAAAAACCAGGACTTCCCATTATTCCAGGTCATGACATCCTTCGAGAATACACTTGGGAGAGATGCACAATTATTTGTCAAACGTCATCATTCTCATCAGAGTTATACACACATGCACACAGCACCAAAACACTCTTCCTGGCACGTGGCCCATTACTCTCCTGCCTCAAACATTCAATAGCTCCCCAGTGCCGAGAAGGAAACTCAAATCAACTCCCCACCCTGGCCGCAGCCTCCCTTCTAAATCTCCCTCTCTAGTGACCACTATTGCTGCCCCCTGCCCCATGCCACAGCTCCAGCAGACCACCTCCTGCTTCCCAAGGCTCTCCAGCTGCCATGCTTGTCTTCAGCTGACTGTCTGCCTGGGCTTCACTGCATTGCCACTTTCTCAAGTCGTCCTCACCCTCAAGGCTCAGCCCCATTTCTCAGGCCCCCTGGCCCCTCTCTTACCCCCAGTTAAAATTTCATCCCCCTTTCCTTCTTCCTGGTTGCATTTTTGGGACCTATTAGAAGACAGAGTCTACCATGAATTATACCAACTTGAGTGTATCTGTCACCCTCAAAAGGCAAACACGTGGTTTTGTTTGTTTTCCTGTCCTTCTACCTCTCAGGGGCCTCGCATGGTGCCAAAATGAATGGGAACTGCACGGCACTCGTTCACCCTCTCTCTCCTCTCTAAGTAGGCTTTGAAGACCGTCATCAAAGATAAATGAGACCCTTGCTGGGCAGTCATTCCACACTCACCCACAGGAGCCTCCATCGCCTGGTACAGAGACGGGACTACAAGAACAGAGGGGTCAGATCCTTCGCCTCTGGACTTCCAGCCCAAGCGAAACAGCACTTCTTCCATCCTGGCTTTCCAGAGCTGCAGCTGCCTGAGGGTAGGTGGGTTGCTAGGCATTCTCTTCTGGGGATGGAGACAGGGCTCCCTGGCATCAGGCAAAGTTGGCAAGAGACTCAGGAAAGGGGCTGTTAGAATGCATGGCGCTCCAACTACACCCAGGCCCAGCCCCAGGGCACAGATTCCACCAACCGATGGAGTAAGCAGGTGGCGGCAGGCTCTGCCTCTGGGACACAGCTGGCCGAGGCTGTGGCTGCAACCCCAAGAGGCCCCAGCTGAGCCTGCACACACAGCTCTTGGAGGCAAGGCTAACGTGGTTAATTGGTTCCAACCTTCAGCGAAGAGTATGAGCATTGATTGGGCACCCGTGGGGCTTGGAAGCTGTGACCTCTGAGGATGCTTCACTTCCTTATAAGCTTGAACCCAGAAAAGAGAAATGCGATCAGAGGTCACGGTGCTCACTTCCCAGCTGGGCTGAAGCATGGCAGAAAGGCGGCTGGTTATAAATAGTGGAGGGGCAACCACTGAGAAATCAATGGTGAGGAGGGAAGATGGCTCTGCTCCCTCAGGCAGGGCATGGCCGCCCCTCCAGGAAAGAGCCAGGCCCAGTCAGAGCAGATGACAGGAGACAATGAGCCACACTCCTGCTTCCCCCAGCCCCGGTCCCCTGGCCTGTCTCAGAAGGGCTTGCATCTGCCCTGACTCCAACACTGGGACTTCTGGGGTTGGAAGAGGAAGAGGGGACTTTAAGTAAAGGTCTTGGCATGTAAGCTTGGGCTCTTTGGGGAGGCAGAGATGGCCCCGGTTAATGCAGTTTCATGCAGAAGGTGGTACCATGTATGTATGTGTGCCCCGCCTCCCCCGCAACCCGCCCCCACTGCCAGAAACCCCAGCCCATTCCCCTGTCATTCATCCATCCCCACAGAAACTCATCCATCGTCCAGTCATCCAGATACCAGGTCATTCAAGAATTAATTCAACAAGTAAGAACTCAGTCCCTACTCTGTACCGAGCCCCACGCTAAGCTCTTTGTAACCGCCCCTGTAAAGTGGGGATGGTTCTACCTGTGTTTCATAGGGTATTTGTGAGACTCAAACGAGAAAACAAATGCCATATGCTTGCAGCCTGTGAAGTGTTATGAGGTGTGGCTTTCACAGGGAGAAGCCCTTTGGGGGCTCCCAGCAGAGGAATGTTCCAGCCCCTTAAGGGACTCCTTCCCCTCTCTTGGTCCTTACAATTCCAGCCAAGCAGCCCTTGGTTGGCATTTATGGGCTAGTTTCTCTGGCCAACTTTTTACTTACTCCTAATATGAGGATTTAGAATATATTTTCAAGACTTGCGAAAGTAGGCTTCCCCTGAAACTTGCTGTATGACCTTAAGTGGGTACTTGACCTCTCTGTGTGTCACTTTTCTCATCTGTAAAGTGGGGATAATAAGAGTAGCTGTCTTATAAGACTGCTGTGAGGATCTGAAGAGTTAATATACGTGGAGTCCTTAGAACAGTTGCTGGCACACAGTGGGTACTTTGTAAAGGTGAGCTACTTAGGACCATGATGAGATATGCCTGTGGGACAGGATTCAGGCTAACCATTTATGAAGGACCCAAGGGAGCCTAGTGGACAGATGCTTGGCTTTAAGGCACATCAAGGGACTTCCCTGGTGGCCTGGTGGTCTGTTCAAAGGTCTAAAGAAAAACACACTATAATTGGAAACAAACAGGGACTCTCAGTAAAGAAATGGAAGCTATTTTTAAAAAGCCATTCCAGGGACTTCCCTGGTAGTCCAGTGGCAAAGAAACCATCTTCCAATGCAGGGGACACGGGTTCGGTCCCTGGTCAGGGAAGATCCCACATGCCACGCTGCAGGGCAACTATGCCTGCGTGCCACATCTACAGAGCCCATGCACCCTGGAGCCCGTGCACCGCAACTAGAGAAAGAAAACCCGCACGCCACAACGAAGAGCCCACATGCCGCAACTAAGACCCGATGCAGCCAAAAAAGAAAAAAAAATTAAGCCCTGGTCTCCCAAGACCTTAACCCACCTCCATATAATAGCTTCCCTGGGGAGGAGACTCTCTTACAAACTCAGTCTGGAGACTCTGTGTCCTAAGACACTGCAGCCTCTGAGAGAAGACACACAGAGTCTCAAGCAAATAAACAGCCCTGTCTTTCCTCTTCCTACAATCAGGCTGGTGAGAAGGTTGACTTTTTGTTGTGATAGGGAGGGGAAGAACAAGGCATACCATAAGGTGACTGACAGCTGAGGCTTTCTAGATGCTACAGGTTTCCATTACATTCCATCAGATTAAAGATGCTCTTCATATAGAAACTCACGGGCAGGGGCACTGCCTTGTTTAAGTAATGGTTTCCACTCATAACACAAACATTAATCAATAGTAATTTACTTCTTCAGAGCCCAGCACAATTCCTAGTAGCTTCTAGGCTCAAGGAGAAAATAGCCTCAGCTCAAAGGCTCAGAAGAAGCTGCAACCAGGAGCCCAAGGTCACACAGGATCCCCAAAGCTCCAAAAGTCATGGAGACTTTGTTGTCAAGAACATCCAAGTCCATGACTGCCATATATTCTTGGTCCTGATGTACTCTTTATTCCAAATAACATGCAATCAGAGCCTCAGATCCTCCCTCCCTGCTTTCTTGCTTCATTCTACTATGCTAAGAGTGAACCAGTCTCCAGAAATCCCAGTGTGATAAGACAGAATCCCTGCCTTCAAGGAGCTCTTAGGGTAAGCCTATCTCCTTGAACTTGGCCTTGTTCTATATATACCTCTTCCCTTCTTCCTGCCTTCTTCACCACCATTATCACTACCTGGCACTGACCAACTGCTTCTGTGTCCCTAACAGCATTTACTTAGCCCCTGCCTCCAGCTGAACACTGGACTGGACACTGCAGAAACCAAAGAAAAGAAACAAAGCACTGGCCTACAGCCCACTGGAGAACTTTTCAAGAAATGTAACCAAAGCAGTCCCCGCCCTGTCCAGGCAGTGTGTCCTAGACAGAATGGTCCCACTCTTAGAGAATCCAACCCTTCTTCCTCATGTGATTATGTGTGGAACAGACAGCAGGGGGCCAAAAGCACAAGCAGTCTAGAAAAAGGTACTGCAGAACAGTGCTCCCATGAGCACTCCTGGGAAAGGCCTGCGGGTATGCCAAGCCCACCATCCTGCCCAGGTTACCATGGGCATCATGAAGAGGAGCAGCACTTTTAACTGTGGACTCGGGTGTTTGTCCTCTGCATTCAACGAGCCAAAACTCTTGCAGATAAGAAGTGGCCAGTGGTTCTGTTGGGTCCAAGGTAAGGTCCACCCCAAGTGCAAGAGCACATGATGACATTAGACAAATGTCAGAAGTCAGGTCCTGGATACAGTGTTATGGGACAAAGACTGAGCATCAAAATGCCAAACCGAGTCATCAATCAAGGGATGAAGTGGGCAATGGGAGCAGAGGAGGACTCACATGCTTCCACCTGTGGTTTCTTCTCCCGTCCTTACAACACAACTAAGGTTAGTTATTTCCCTTTTACAGATGCAAAAACTGAGGCTCAAAGGGGTTATTTGTCCCAAGGCTCTGCAATCATTAAGTTGTAGAACCAAAACCCAAGTTTTTTTAAAACTTGAGCTTCAGCTTTTTCAACTATACCATGCAGCCTACAAAAATAGAGGGATCATTTCCATTTCTATATATGTTATTAATATTTAATCAATCAATATTTAATTCATCAGGCAGCTCTTAAACATCCTCAGTGTCCTACGGCGGCAGCTAGGTGTCTCCAACCCGAGGCTCCTGCATCCCCAGCCCCGGAGAGGGAAGCACCCGCTGCTCCTCGGGTCCCTCTCCACGCGCAGCCGCGTTGGCGCTGACAGTACAGCCTCCCAGTTACCCCGCTGAGGCAATTTCAGCTCCAATTTGTTCAAACTCCAGACCAAAGGCTCAGGCTCAGCCTCTGATGTGCTGAACAAAAACCAGAGACATGAACTTGTCTCGACCAGTGAGTCAGGGCGGCGGTGAGAAAGTGCCGGGGCGGGGAGGACAGCGCTGGTGGCGCACGGTGTCCCCATTTCCCCGGGTCGCGCAGCCCCCACAGTCCTTCCCTGGCCGCCGCCAGAGGGCGCTGCTCGCAGACCCAGCGTGTACTAGAATCACCTGAAGACCCCCAACTCAGCCCGCTCTGCCCCAGGGGGTGGCTGGGCTGTCTCACAGGCACCCAGGGGGCCTAGGCTGGGGCAGGCAGGTTAGGGGTGTCAGCCGTTGGAGGTTACTTTCTAAAGGGATGCTTTCTATCTTAGGATCTAAGATCGTCCTTTGGGGATGGGAGCAGCAGGAGGGGCGTAAAGATCTTCTGGGTCACCCCTGCTCTATTTAGGGTTGAGGAAAGCGACACCCAGAGAAGATGCCTTCAGTCTCTTTCAGAGCTGCTTTTCTTTCAGTTAGCGTTTCCCAGAGGTACCCTCTCCACAAAGAGCCTTCCTTCACTGAGAATTTCTCCCCTGCCTCTGCATCACCTGGAGCTGCCCTGCTCCCCTCCCGAGGCCTGCCTGTCACTCTAGACCTTTCTTCCTTACTGAGGCACATCATCTTTCCCCAGCAAGGTGGGTTGGGCAGGTGGGAACATTTGTAGAAGGGGAACTTAAAACCTTACAGGAGGAAGAGGGTGGGGAGAATCATGATTGCAATCAAACCTGGTAAAGTCCCCGCGACTACATCTTCACCTACATTACAACATACACATTGCCACACACGGTCTTCTACCAAAGACATTTACACATCTCAAAGAAGTCAGGAAACATCATGTACAATTATTCCAATTTCCACTGTTTGCTCCACACAAGTGGTTCGGGAATTCCCTTTTTCAGAGTTTTCATGAAATGTTGATTCATTATTTTTATCTTGTTGCAGACAACATGCCTATCAAGAGGAAGGGTGTGTGTGTGTGCGTGTGTGTGTGTGTGTGTGTGTGTGTGTGTGTGTGTGTGTGTGTGTCTCTAACTCTCATCCAAATGTTTACCCTTTTTCTGCTTTTGTGACTTTGGGTTGTTGATTCCTGTCCCCCTGCCCAGCTGGGTGACCTGGGACAAGTTACCCAACCTTTGAGTCTGTTTCCTCATCAGTGAAATGGCAATAAGACAGAACCCTTGTTGCAGGGGTGCTCCAAGGATCAGAGGAGATAATCCATGTAAAGTGCTCAGTCATGTGTCTGGCACATAAGCAGCATTAGATAAATGGTAGTATGAATTTATTACTGGAACTAATGGACTAACATATACCACGTATGTGGCTGTCCTCAGCCCCGCCTCATGCCTTGCTCACTCCAGGACTTCATCCACTTTCCTGCCAGCCCTATCACACCTCTGCCCATGAGGCCAAATCATCCAGACTGTCTTGAGGTACTCTTCCACATTTCCACCACCTGCTGGCAGGTGCCTCCTCTGCTGACCCCCCTGGCAGCCTAAGAATGTGGAAGAGAGTCTAGAATTGATGCTTCTCAAAGAGATGGTACAGATGAGCAGATGGCTGCAAAAAATGGGGGTTGTGAGCCCTGGGAACGCCCAGAACTGGAAGGCTGTCCCTCCTTTCCTGGGGTTGCAGACATGTGCTGGGTTGGGGTAGCAACCATGGCTGGCCCAGTCACATGGTCATCACTATGATGGTCAAAGCAGGCTTCCTAGCATGGCTGTCTAGGAGTCTCCATGCATATCAGCAACTGAAGATGCAGGAGGCGTCAAGGGGTCAGATGTCCCCAGGTGAGGCTCTGGCGTGAACAGGGAGCTCCCAGCTTCTACAAGACCTTTGAGCTGATTGGAGTGTGTCACATGGGGGTGAGACAGAATTCATTTCATCAGAAGTTCAAATGCCTATGACAGATTTCCAGACACTTTTGTTCCGGCCTCATCTCCCAAACACACACCCTTCTGCTGGAACCCTGCACTCACCTCTGCCAGATTCATGTCTACTCAGAAAAAAAACTTCAATCCACTGGTTACATTTGATGTCCCTGCTGCCTTTCAACACATTTTTACATAATCTGACTTTAGAGCCTTTTCTTTATAATACGCTTCCCTTCTAAAAGGAACCGATACTTTGGTTGATGGAATCTATTCAAAAACTGCCTACTGGAAACCTGCTTGAGCCAGGCAGGAGCTAGACACTCAGGATGCAGGAGGGTTGGTGGGGACATGGAGGGATGCGGGAGACACCTCTTTTCCCTCCAAGAAGCTTAGAGTCGGGGCAGCGTCAGGGGAGACAGTGATTCACACAAGTAACTTGAACACGTGCCCGATTTGGTGAGTCCTTCAAAAGAGGTGAACACAAATTGCTTTGGGAACAAAAGCCTCATTCCTGTGTTTGCACAGGCCTGTGATTGCAAGTTTGTGAAGTCATGAGTTAGAATTTATGAATATACAATCATGGTGCATGAAATAAAGCTCTTGATCTAATAATACTAATACACGCTAGATAGAGTGTGACCGGATGAGTAATTAGCGAAGCTCTGGGCTGTGATATTGTAAAGGGAGGAATATAACTGCCTATATTTATGAACAGCTGCGCTCTCCAGTATGGCAGCCTCTGGCCACATGTGGCCAGCAAGCCTGGGAAATGTGTCTGGCCCGAATTGAGATATGCTATGAGCATTAAATACAATCTAGATACCAAAGATTTAGTCCAAAAAAGTGTAATTATCTCATGAACAAATGTTATATTGATTACAGGTTTAAATGATAATTTTTTAATACATTGGATTAAATAAAACATCATTTTATATATATGTTATTAAAATTAATTTCACCTTCTTCTCTATTTTTTGAATGTGACTACTAGAAAATGTAAAATCCCAAATGTGGCTTGCAGCTCTGGTCCACATTATATTTCTAGTGGCCAGCACGGACCTAGAACATTCGTAACGAATACATCATTTAATTCTCACCACGATTCTACAAAGTAGGCATTAGCCCATTTTAAAACCAAACTAACCATGGCTCAGAGAAGTGGTAAACTGGCCCAGGTCACACCACACAGCTCCTTTGGGTCAGTGGCTCAAGGGCTCACCTGCTTCCTCCCCTGTGCCAGGGGCTCACACCTCCCTGACGTGGTGCAGTAAGAACAGAAGGAGAAGACGGACTCAGCTTTCAGGTGGGGTCAGTCACCATTCTGTGATGCATCCTGAAAATAAGCCCTCCGTCAGTACTTCCTGCCTTCAAGGTCCACAGTTACGGTTCCTGAGGCTGCCCCTGTATTGTGGTGCCCCCTCAGTGCGTCACCCGCTTAGTGTGAGCGGCTCCTGAGGGTGCATCTTCCTCCCTGCATTCCCTGTGCTGGATGCTGCGGTCTCTGAACAGTCAGTGCTCTAATGACTGCTTCATCAGTTCACTACTTAAAGTGAGGACTGGCCTTTTGCACAGCCGCCCTCCTTTTTACTATTTTTAAAATAACAGACTTCAGTTTTTAGAGCAGGTTCAGAGTAAAATTCCATGCAAAGTACAGGGGTTCCCATATAGTCCCTGCTCCCCCTAAACACAGCCTCCCCCACTGTCACCATCCCCCACCAGAGTGGTCCATTTGTTACCACCGAAGAATCTACGGTGACATGTCATCTTCACCCAAAGTCCACAGCTTACGTTAGGGTTCGCTCTTGGTGTTGAACACTCTATGGTCTTGGAAAATGTACAATGACATGTATTCACCATTACAGTCCCATACAGAATAGTTTCAGCCCCCTAAAAATCCCATGCTCCGCCTATTCATCCCACCTTCCCCCAACCTCTAGCAACCACTGACCTTGCTGTCTACATAGTTTTGCCTTTCCCAGAATATACAGTTGAAATCAAACAAAATGTAGCCTTTTCAGATTGACTTCTTTCACCTTGTAAGATGCTTTTAAGTTCCATGTCTTCTAGTGGCTTGATAGCTCATTTCTTTTTATTGCTGAATAATATTCCATTGTCTGGATGTACCACAGTTTATTTATCCATTCATCTACTGAGAGACATCTTGGTTGCTTCCAAGTTTTGCCAATTATGAATAAAGCTGCTATAAACATCCATGTGCAGGTTTTTGTGTGAACATAAGTTTTCAGTTCCTTTGGGTAAATACCAAGGAACACAGTTGCTAGATCGTATGGTGAGAATATATTTAGTTTTGTAAGAAACTGCCAAACTGTCCTCCAAAGTGGCTGCACCATTTTGCATTCCCAGCAGCAGTGAATAAGACCACAGTACCTTTGATGAGCTGACACCATGTTTTCTTATTTCTAAGGGCTCCACCTTTGTGCTCCCTGCCTACTGAGCTACTGAACCTTACAGGTGCTCCTGGAGGTTGCATTTAGCACTCAGGATACTATATAACTTTGCTCCTTAATAATGATTATGCTAATGGCAAGCACTTAGTAAGTGGCACCGGGCAAAGCTCTTTCCATGTACCAGCCCATCAATTCCCACAGCAGCTCTGGGTTTAGGACTGTCATTCTCCCCATTGACACCTTTGGAAACTGAGGCTCCAACAGGTCCAGTGGCTTGCCCCAAGGTCACACTGCTGGTGAGTGGAAATGGTGCGTTGTGAACCCTCTGCAGGTGAACCCTGGGCTGGGATGCCCCTGGTACATGTCTCTCCATATCTCTCAGCTGTGAGCTCCTTAAGAGCCAGGATCACACCTCACTAACCTGAAATCATGCCTGTGCCTGGTGTCTTCCCGGCAGGCATCAGCAGATGCTGGCTGAGCCCCTGATGACCCTCCAGTCCTGTGCCACGGGTACTGCTCTTTCCTTCTACACGAGCTGCCCCCAAGAATTCTGTCTTGCTTCTCTGCCATTCTCTCCACGCCCATTCTTCCCAGTTCCTACACCCTCACCACCCCAATTTTCCTTCTGGGCTAATGACCACCAAGTCCTACACCCAACCTGGCCTTGTGTGAGGACCCCCAGCTTCCTTGATATCCCTGACCATCCTCGGCCCTTCATCCTTTACAGGCCCCTTGCTTCCCCTCATATTCACTGTTATGGATCGAATGCTTGTGTCCCCCCAGATTCTTGTGCTGAAGCCCTAACCTTCAATGTGATGGGATCTAGAGGTAGGCGATTGGGAGGTGATTCGGGTTCCATGAGGTCATGAGGGACCAGGGCCTTTATAAGGAGATGAAGGGACCAGGGCTCCCCTTCTCCACCATATGAGAACACAGCCAGAAGGCAGCTGTCCGTAAACCAGGAGGGTTCTCATCAGAACCTGACCAGGCTGCCACCCTGACCTTGGACTTCCGGCCCCCAGAACCCTGAGAAATATGTTTGTTGTTTTATCCCCTCCGTCTGTGGTTTTTGTTATAGCAGCCCAAGTGGACGAAGACATTCAACATGTCAAGCAAAGGACTCCATGGTCTCCCTTGCCAAGCCACCCACCTCCCATTTCCTCACTGGGATTCCCTTTGCCCTCCTGCCTGTCTGAAACCTGGGATTCTCTAACTCCTCTCTTACTCATATTCTCACCTCTCAATTTTCCCTTCAAAACTTCTCTTGGACTAATCCTTTCCTTTCCATTCCTGCTGCGCTATGCTGGTTGGAGCTATTTTCTATCCACTTTGGAACAACTGTTATAGTGTAACTGGTCTACCAGTCCATCCTACACACAAATCTGCGACAATAACAACACCCAAGCCACACACACATCACTCCACAGCCTTCTACGGCTCCCGAGTGCTCGCTGAAAGTCCATTCCCTATTTAACATTCACGGTCTGCACTAATCCGCGCCCCCACCCTGTGCCTGTCTCAGCTCACGCTGCACTCATCTCCGCCCCAACCCAGCCAGCTCCCTCTCTCTTTGCTGCCCAAGCTGGGCTCATTTCCATCTCTGAGTGGCTCCCCATACTGTCCCCTGGCCTGAAATGCCCTCATCTCTTTTCCCTTTCCAACTGGATACCAACAGGTCCTCTAGAATGGTCCCAAAGCCAGCCACGCCAGGACAACTATCCTGATAATGTCAGCCTCATGGGATTGGTCCTTCCAGACTGCCTGAAGCAAACACCCTGTGTGGCCATTGTTATTTTTCTCCTGACACCTGGTAGCTGGGGTCCCTTGTGTACCAACGGAGGAGGCACCCAGAAATCCTCAGATTAAATACCCTGATCAACTCAAAAGTAGAAAATAATCCTAGTGGCAACCCCCAGTAAAATATAACCTTCCTCATGAGAAATTCAGCTTGAGTCTGAATGACAGCCCACCAGCAATGACCCCCTGCAAGGGTCCCCTAGAACCAGAGACCTTGCAAGTCAAAGAGATGCTTCTGGTGGAGAGTGGGGTGGGGGTACGGACAGACAACTCAGTTAACGTCCTTGTGGCTGTGAGGACAGGACCAGCTTCCCCTGGCCCAGCCTCCTGTTGAGCAGGAGGGAAGTGGGCCCTGCTGGGTACATCAGATGACTCATGGCACAGATCACTAACAAGCTATAACCACGATCTCCAAGGCATGGAGGTGGGGATGGTGTGAAGTGAAACCTCCCTACTTCAGTGTCCTCATCTGAAAGCCCCCAGGCGGGGGGAGACCAGCCAAGAAAAGCCTCCTTCAGACTCATCATCCAGCACACAGGTCACTACCATTTAACAGGTGTGAGCCACCTACCAGGCCTATGGAAACACTTTAAGTGCTGTCCCATTTAATTATTACATGAATACTGTGAAGTAGGTAGTCTTGTTACCATTTTAAAGACTAGACAATGGAGACCTAGAGGGGTGGCATAGCTAGTAAACGCAGAGTTGGCATAGGGCACGCCAAGTGGCCATCTCCCCGGCTCACAGGGAACCTCCCATCTCTCCAACTGCCCCTCCCCCATCACAGGGGTGGGCCCTGCCAGCCTTGAGGAGATGACCCTGCCCACTGGCTACTGTTCGTTGGGCCAGAGACAGACTGACTCAGGCTGGGCCAATCAGAGGCCCTCCCCCAGATCCCTCCCTCTCACCAGAAGAGCACTTGACCCAAGCTGAGCCCAACAGAATCTGGTACTGAAAGAGAAAATGCCGAGGAGGGTAGGTAGAAGGGAGTGCCTGGGATCCTTTGGACGTCCACCTCCTGATCCGTGGTGATCCCAAGGCCGAGCTGCCCTCTTGCCTTGGGTCTCATCAGATAGCTCCTCTGGGCTATGCTAGCTCAGTGGTTTCTCTTACATCTAGAAGGTTGCTGAGCAATGAGGTCTGACCATACAAGCCCTGCAAAGACCAGTGTGGCCCACAGGGGCTCCTGGCTCAGGAAGTTGGCTCCATGGTGGAAAGCACCACTCTACTCCCTCCATGGAGATGGGTCATGAGATCAGAACTGCAAGGCTGTGAGGGTCCAGGAAACAAGCCCAGAAAAGTGGAGACTCAGGAACACTCAGCAGCTGTCCGCCAGCACCCAAAGACTTGCACACACAAGGAGGGATTCACAGTGAGCTGGGCCAGGGAGAAGAGGGAGGGCAAATGGGGGTGAGGCTCACGTGGGCCAATTCCAGGGCACCAGCGAGGAGCCGGCTGGAAAGTTCTCACTCAGCTCTTCCCCAAGCCCCCCTCATTCCCCTGGCCAAAATGAACCTCATATGTGAAACTAGGACTTTATTCACACTTACCAGTCAATACATCTCACTTTTTACTCTATGTTACAGTAAATAAATACACAAATCTTCACTCCCTACTAGACTGGAAAGTATGGAGGCAGAATCCGTGACTGATTGATTTGTGTGTTCCAAAGAATCCGGCCCCCAATCTCCAGCTGTAGAAAGAAAGTGTGGCAGGATGTGTGCTGAATGAGTGCACCTCAGGACCTGCAGCAGGCAGCCTGTGCCCTGCCACAGGACTGTCCCCATCCAGGCCTTCTGAGAGGGAGCTCCTGGGGGCGGGGGCAGGAGACAGGGTTTACCACGAGGTCCCTTCTAACTCTTGAGTTCCAGGGCTCTGGTGCCCCTTTAGGAGAATCTTGCCTTTGCTCATCTAGTTTTTCCTTTGCTTCCTTCACAACTTGGCACTAGACATAAGGCTGAGAGCCAGATAGCAACGAAAGCTGTCAAAAAATATCTCCCCTCCAGAAAAAGCAAGGGAAAACAACATCTTGGTGGGTTTTTCCAGGGGAAGAAAAAGTGAAATAGTCTCTTTCTGCTTTCTATGTGTTGGCCTAAAATGGCAGTTTTGCAGAGGGAAAACATATTTCTTCCGAGCAAAGCTGTTTGTAGTGTGAAAGATGGAGTGTGTATGCTGAGCACAAAGACACAAATTGGCCCAAGGCTCAGCCACGCATGCTATTTTCACAGGAGTTTAGATTGGGGAGGAGAGGTTGAGGAAGGGAAAAATAAATTCTTTGTTTTGTGAAAATGGAAAAAAAAAAATGTTGGCCTGGATCAAATTCAAACCTGGCATCTGGTACGAAGGAGGCTTGTAATAGAGATGTGCTAGGTGAATGGTTACCAAGGGGCAGCATCCCATGTGCTCTCTCCAGGCTCACAGAGAAGGTGCAGGCTCATTCCGCAGCAGGATGGCTTGACACCTGGGCCATCCACAGACTGGAGCATCCAGAGTCTGCTCCAGGGCATGGCCAGGCATCCCCCTGAACCCTGCCTCCTGCACTCATGGGACCCACCTCACAAGGCTCTTGAGAAGACTGAAGGAAAGGATGCCCATTAAGGCATTAGGACAAGCCATGGCCCCTAGTGAGCACTGAGAGGAGTGGGGGTGGCTTTGCTGGGGATGGTGACCGTGATGGTCATGATGGTGATGATGGTGGTGAGGAAAGTGATGGTCATGGTGATAATGATGATAATCACGATCATCACAACGACGGGAATGATGTGGTGGTGATGATGCTGCTGCTGCTGCTGCTGCTGATGATGATGATTGATGGTGATGCTGCTGCTGCTGCTGATGCTGATGATGGTGATGCTGATGATGGTGATGCTGATGGTGATGCTGATGATGGTGATGATGATAAAGGTGATAATAATATCATGATGGTGATGATGGTGATGGCTCCTACCCACCTACTGTGGGCTCTGCACCACAGCCCCTTCTTCCCTTCACAGCTCTACCAGCCCCTCAGACTCAGAAAGGACCTGCCTCAGAATACACAATGGAGAAAAGACAGTCTCTTTGGAAAGTGGTGTTGGGAAAGCTGGATACCCATTCCCTCACACCATACACAAAAATAAACTCAAAATGGCTCAAAGACATAAATATAAGACAGGACACCATAAAACTCCTAGTAGAGAACGGAGGCAAAATTCTCTGACAAACCGTCGCAATGTTTCCTGAGTCAGTCTCCCAAGAAGACAGAAATAAAACCAAAAATAAACAAATGGGGCCTAATCAAACATAAGCTTTTGCACAGAAAGGAAACCATAAACAAAATGAAAAGACAACCCACAGAATGGGAAAAAATACTTGCAAACAATGTGACTGGCAAGGGCTTAATTTCCAAAAAACACAAACAGCTCATGCAACTCAGTAACAAAAAAACAAACAACCCAATCAAAAAATGGGCAGAAGACCTAAGTAAACATTTCTCCAAAGAAGACATATGGATGGTCAATAGGCACATGAAAAGATGCTCAACATCACTAATTATTAGAGAAATGCAAATCAAAACTACGATGAGGTATCACCCCATACCAGTCACAATGGCCATCATCAAAAAATCTACAAACAATAAATGCTGGAGAGGGTGTGGAGAAAAGGGAACCCTCTTACACTATTGGTGGGAATGTAAATTGTGCAGCCACTAGAGAAAACAGCATGAACATTCCTCAAAAAAACTAAAAATAGAGCTACCATATGATCAGCAATCCTACTTTTGAGCATATATCCAGAGAAAACCATAATTAGAAAAGATACATGCATCCCAATGTTCACAGCAGCACTATTCACAATAGCCAAAACATAGAAACAACCTAAATGTCCATCTACAGATGAATGGATAAAGAAGATGTGGTGTATATATACAATGGACTATTACTCAGCCATTAAAAAGAATGAAATAATGCCATTTGCAGCAATATAGATGGATCTAGAGATTATCATGAAGTAAGTCAGAAAGAGAAAGACAAATACCATATGATATCACTCATATATGGAATCTACAATATGACACAAATGAACTTACAAAACAGAAACAGACTCAAAGACATAGAAAACAAACTTATGGTTACCAAAGGGGAAAGGGAGGAGAGGGATAAATTAGGAGTGTGGGATTAGTGGATACAAACTACTATACATAAAACAGATAAACAGCAAGGTCCTACTGTACAGCACAGGGAACTATATTCAATATCTTGTAATAACCCATTAATGGAAAAGAATATGAAAAAGAATATACATATATAACTGAATCACTGTTCTGTACACCAGAAACTAACACAATATTGTAAATCAACTATACTGCAATTCTAAAATAAAAGAAAGGACCCGCCCCAAAGTCCACCAGGACCAGAGTTGCCCAAAGAGTAGTCTGAGAACCACCTGCACCAGAGAGCTCCCTCTATGGGCGAATCATGCAAATCCACACATGGAGCCAGGACTAGACCCAGATCCTCCAATTCCAAGAGCAGTGTGCTTGCCACCCTAGCATGGCCTGTAATTTCTTCCACAGTGACGTGTTGAGTGCCAGCTATCTGCAGAGCACTGTCCAGGACCACAACCAAATCAGACAAAGTTTCCACCTCCAACAAGCACACAACCTGGGTGGAGAAGGAGAAGAGACTGTGGAAAAGTGAGTGCGAGGCAAGGGGGACAGAGGAGGGGCTGCGGGAGTCCAGATGGGAGAGGCTGCATGGGGGTGGTCGTGGGGAGTAGGAGGTCTGGAGGGTCTCAGAGGTCAAGGAAGACAGTATAGAGGAAAGGAACTTTAATTGAGCTTTGCAGGATGAGGACTTGGCCAACAAAACAAAGAGAAGGACACTGAGGGCAGAGAGGACAGAGTGAGCAAAGGCCAAAAGGCAAAATGTTGAGGACATTTATGGGAAACAGGAAGAAGCTCCACGTGGGACCGGGCCACACGGGGCACAGGGCCAGGGAGCCAGAGACATGGGCCTCATGCTGGGCCAAGCAGACCAGCTCTGACCTTATAAGTAACAGGGAGCCCTGGCAGGCTTTCCAGGAAGGGAGTGGTATGCATCTTGGGAAGGTCAGCTCGACAGCAGCTTAAAACTGGACGGAATGGGAGACGACCTTGGCCCTGACTCAGGCCCCTAAAAGTGCCAGCACCCAGAGAGGCCTGTGGCTGCCAGGCCACAGGTGGGACAGCTGCAAGCCGCCAGGCCTGTCTACCCTCTTACCTCACCCCAGCCCCAGCCTTTGATGGGGACAGGGCTGACAGATGGAAAGGGTGTGCGTGTGACATTTAATGGCCTCAGCATACCCATCTCCATATATCCCAGCCCAGCCTTGCCTGTTCCCTTGCAGTAATGAATTAACACAGGCTCCTCCTGGGGGTGCAATGCTGATGTGCTGGCTACCAGTGGGTATCCCCAAAGACTCTGAGTTTTAGATCCAGACACACTTAGTAGCAGTGTGACCCTGGGTCAGTTATGGATCCTCTCTGAACCTCAGTCTCCTCATCTGTCAAATGGGAATGATGATACTTACCTTAAGGGGCTGCCCTGAGGTCGAGAGAAAAAGCATGACGAGTGCAGCCCAGCACCCAGCCCCACCGTCTGGTGGCTGCTCGGATGATGATGATGACGATGACAACGATGACGTAGCATCCCATTTCCAGCTCACACCATCGGCATCACCGCCAGCATCAGCAGTACCATCAAGTCACCTTCCCGCGTTGTGGCAGCTCCTGCTCCTCATCGGCCCACAGGAGCCACGAGATCAAAACACCCATGGAGTTCTTTGCTTCAGGCCCCGAGCAGAGTGCAGCCCCTGGAGCAGTGGAGCAGAGGCCCAGGCAGGCTTGTCTGACCCCCGGGGACAAAGAACCACACGGGGTGAGCTGGGCTCCATGCATCCACCCAAAGGGTAGCCTGGAGAGGGGGCCCAGAGGTCTGAGAGCAAGTTCTGCTCTGTAGCTAACCTTCTCGGCCTGAGCTGCATCTTGGGGTTCTTGATGAAGAAAGAATTCAGAGGCCTGAAGTGTTCTGTGCTGCCCAGAAATAGCAGGAGAAAGGATTTCGCAGATACTGATAGTAAGGGCTCCTCACATGTGTTCAGACAATGGTGGGTCTGCACACAAAACACTTTCAGATCCATCCTCCCATGGGGGAGGCAGGAGGAGATTAGTGAGTTGATGCTGCAGATGGGGAAACTGAGGACAGGGAGGTGAGCGGTTTCCTCGAAGTGCCGCAGCTCACGGCAAGGAAAAAGGCAGGTCTGACTCTGTGTCTAGCACTCCTCTGTGTCTGATTAGAAGTTACCTGTGAAAGCCCCTTTCCTACTGGCAGAGAGAAGAGCATTTCAGAGCTTAAAGGACTTTCAGAAAGTTTCTAGTCTGCTCTCCTAGGTGATCATTTGTTCTAGATGAAAGGAGGAGGACCTAGAAATACCCTCTGTGACCCATCTCAGCGAATCATGTGCGTTTAAGGTAAGAAGGACCCCAAGGATCTCTGACCAGGTCACGTTCAAGCTACTGAGCTTGAATCTCACTACTCCGTGTAGATCAGTGTCAGCATCACCTGGGAGCCTGTCAAGAACACAAATTCTCAGGCTCCCTGAAGACCTGCCGAGTCAGAACGACTGAAGGTGAGGCCCAAGAATCCTAATTTTACCAAACCCTCCGGGCGACTGCACACTGCTTTGAAAACTTAGCATGCTAAATCTGACACATGATAAAAGCTGAGAAACATTGCTCTCAATAAGTTGAAGGCACTTTTCATTAAGTTGATATAACTATATTTTTAAACCACAATAAAAAGCCACCCTAATGCTCTAAGTTATGTACCAAAGTTGGATACCTCGGAGGCCACCAATACCATTAACTTGGACCACTGGCTTATGTCATATTTGTGCAGCGGGGCCCTGAAGCCCCGCATGTTTGAACCTCCTGGAACACAGACGCGGCCGTGTAGAAGTCTTTAGTGAGCACAGAGCTGGGCACACCCGGTCCTGTTAAACACAGGAGCCTGGGCACTTGCACGGCTCCCACAGCCTGTGCTCAGCGAACGTCAGGCGTGTGCAAGCTTGAAACACCTTCCAGACTTGGCGTGAAAGGCAGCTGTGCAGCTTCGGAAAAAAATGTAATCCATCATGCTCTCATCACTCCACAGGTAACATCAGTGCCTTCTGTGTGGTTTTGTATGGGTTAGTAATCCATTCATATGTGTGATAAGGAATGGACGGCGCTTAGAGATTCTATTGTGAATAGAAAATTCTGCAGCACCCTCCGTCAGGTTTCTGGATCTATTTCACTCAAGAGGAAACAGCTCAACAATTATCAACTGAGCTGTTAGAAAACTCTTACAATTACTGATTTGAGCTGATGAGGATTTTCTTAAGACTGTGTTACACACACACAAAAGGGATATAATTAAACACCAAGACTAATGTGTAAGTATATTAACTACAATCCCTAATTTCAAATCTGTGTATTGTCAGAATGGACCCATTTTTCTCATTTACTGATTTGATAAAAAGTGAATATTCTAAGTCTTAAGGCAGAGGATCCTTTTTTTTCCCTATGTGAACAACATTATCTGTGTCTGTTTTGTATTTGGGGACTCTGTGTCAGATTTAATTTGAGAAAAAGATCCTCTGCTTTAAAAATGTTAGAAAATTGCTAATTTCGGCCGACCCTAAATTATTTTATACATAAGGGATCTGCATCACCATGAGATTGTGGGATTCACCCAAGGTGACACAGGTATTTTAAAGTATAATTAAACCAGGGAGCAGGGAAACATCTGTTGTGTGGGGGACACATAAATGGAGGGGAAAGAAGAAGAGTACACTTCAGGGACACAGAGAGGTAATTTGAGTCGTTTGATAAACTAAGTGGTTTTCATCCTTCAGGGATTTGGAGAAATAACTAGCTTTGTTCAGTTTGGCCAGAGGGGGTTAGGTGGGCTTCCATAGCTTCAGCTATCTGGTTATGTTCACCCATTTTCCACCATGGAAGCCCCTGAACCCCCAATGCTCAGTTCACACACACTCTCCACTCCAGGGAGGGCAGGTCACTCAGATCCTGCCACGGTGATGGGTTCAGGGAGGACCAGCGCCCAGCTGGAGCCAGCGAGACCCAAGGAGACTCTGGCAGAAGGAAGCATGAAGTGTGGTGACTGCTGTAGAGGCCCAGAAAGGAAACAAATGCTCCCCACTCAACTCCACTTTACCAATGAAAAGCCAAGAGGAGGAAACATACTAATGTATTCAAGTCACAAAAATCTACTGCAGGTCTCACTTACAGGTCTGAAAGAGAAAAGGGGGCAAAATGCGGATAAAAAAGGCAGGGGGAGGCACCACTGAGGAAGTGAGACTGAGGACCTGGGGGAGATGAGCAGTGAGCAGGCCAGTGAAACTCTGAAGCCTCGAGGGCCCTGCAACCACATGGAGAGGCCGAGCCCACCCCTCCCCTCTTACCAGACACCCCCTTCAGGGGGGCGGGGGACAAGTGCTCATGGGCTGGAAGGACATAAGGGGCCTCTGTGTACCTCTGTCCTTTTACAGATGAGGACAGTGGAACCCAAACAGGGACGTGGCTGCTGTCCACAAAGCGCTTGGAGCAGAGACCAGCCCGACATCCATGGTGAGCGGGAGGAAGGAGATTGTTGGGTGTGAGGGAAGGAGAGGTCACCTGAGGACCACACACCCTCCACCAGGATCTGTGCCAACTCCTGTTTGTACTCACCCCTTCCCCCGCACAGCCCCCAGGACAGCGGGTGCTTGAACACATGATTGTTGAATGAATGAGCAATTGCCCCAGGCCCTCCCTGTGCGTGTGCTCCCACTCAGCAAGCAGACAGGGGCGCTCACACCAGAGTCCACGGAACGCGGGGAAGCTCCGCTCCAAAGAGCAAAAGGATGTCAGCCCGTTAGCAGAACAAGCTTCCCATTCACTCCTAAAAAGCATAACTTGCTAACTGCTGATGCACTGAATTATTCATGCCTCCACGGCTGGGGTTTCCCACCTTTCAACAATCACTCACCTTTTCCATCCTGGCACCTGCCAGCCCTCCACCTCCCTCAGTTTAGGGAGGTGAGGAAGTATGAAGAAACAGTAACCCCAGGCAATTCCTTAGAAAGGCTAAGACTTTACAATGAGAAGACCCGGGGGGGGGGGGTGTGGGCAGGTAAAGGAGCCCCCACTTTCCACTGCCCTTCCCCCCTTCCTTCCTTCCTCCCTCCCTCCCTCCTTTCCTTCCTTCCTTCCTTCCTTCCTTCTTTCCCTCCCTCCCTCTCTCCCTCCTTCTTTCCTTCCTTCCTTCCAGGCTCCAGCAGCCTCCTGTCCTCCCATCTAATGGGAATCACTGGTTGTAGGTGTCACTTTCTCATAGGCAAAACCAAACCTCAGAGTTTGGGGGCCTGAAGAGGCCTCCTAGATTCAGGTGGACACATAAGGCATTCCTTGGACATCTGCTCCAGGCTCTTTACAGACATCAGCACATTCTGTCCCCTCCACAAGCATCTGAGGTAGCAGCCACTTCCACAGCTGGGGTCAGAGTGTAGATGCTGCTTAGAAACTAGGAAGCAGTTCGCTGTACAGTACATCTCTATAATAAATTCTAGAAATGCTTTTCTTGAGGAGTTTATAAAAACTTGGAGAATGCTTAGACTATTCAAGGCAAACAAGCAGAATAGGAAGAACATGATAACAACTTACCTTTTGAAAATAACACTGACGCTGACGATACAAATGTCAACAAAGCGAAGGAGAGGAAAGAGAGATGAAAAGAGAGATGACCTCTGGATAGGAGGCTGTGGTCATTTAGAAACTGATGTTTGATATTTTCCAAGTTTCATCCCACGAGAACGTATTGCTGTCATGGTCTGGGGGTACGGGCGTGGTCTGGTGGACACACATCATTATCGGCTGTGAACATCTCAGACAAACAGATTCGACGGACCAGCTGAGCAGCTGGGCCAGACGAGACAGGTGAGCAGGGAAGCTGGGATAGAAGATACAGGGCCCAGAGCAGAAGCTGCCCAGGACCTGAGGACCTGAAGACAGGGTGGCCAGGACCTGGGGACAGGGCGGAGGAGCAGAGTGCTGGGAAGGAGGGAGCTGTGAGGCACTCAGTGCCCACGAGAGGAGGGTGTGGGGCCAGAGCCCTGGGCAGTGGGGCACTGGGAGGGGCTTGAGGGCAAGCCCACCTCCATCGGGCCCAAGGAAGACCATGGGGCCTCACACCATTAGTAGAATAAGACATTAAAGATGGTTTTAATATACTCAAACTGTCCCCCAAATTACACACACACACACACACACACACACACACACACACGAGGGTGAGTCAAAAACTATCCGCATTCAGGTTATATTAAAATTTCTATAAATTCTACAGCCAGAGTGTGGATAATTTTTGACTTACCCTCGTATAGATGTGCAAATATATATATATACACACACAAAACTATATATATAAATAGAAAAATTACACATACACACACCCACACACATACATATACGTGTGTATAAGGGTCCTCCTACCCCCGCCTCGCCCCCCAGGCCAGCGCCACACTCTAGCCCTGCAGAAGCCCTTTATTTGCACATAAGCAAAGATGAATGTCTGATTTCCCTGTTTTTTTTTACCAACAGGACGCATTTGAGACACACTGACCTGCACCCTGTCCTTTTCACGTCACACCACTGTGGCTGCTTACTACTCACACCAGGGTCCCCAACATGGTCCCATTGTGGCCCCGCCATTGCCGATGTGGGGCAGCTCCCCTGGGCACCCCTAGCACTCGGGCGCCGAGGAGGCCCCACACACACCTTCCCCTGCTGGGTCTCTGGAACTCAGTGGATGTGGGTGGAGGAGACCAGCCACTTGGCCATCTAGCCTGGCCAGAGCGTGGCCTGGTCACCTAACTGCAGTCCAGAGGTGGACACAGCCTGCGGGTCACGCTGCTAGGTCCCCAGGCACTGCAGTGCCCCTGCCAGCCTGGGGTGGCCCAGGCCTGCCCAGAGAGGCTCCTTTTCAGGTGGGATTTTCATGGAGTCCCCAGGGTATACCGGTTTCCCAGGGACTCCAAGCATTAGGAGAGGATAAAAGATTTAAGCCTATAAAATATAAAATACTAACTTAATTATCATAAATAATACATGGCCAATGCCCTTGTCCTGAAGAAGAGGGGAGAAAAAGATCAGACAAGGGGAGAAAAAGAAAAAGACAAATGCTCTAAGCAGGAGGACTCGCAGTGGGGATGAGGATGAGAAGCTGGGGTGGGGGAAGTCTTCCAGGCAAGCCACTGTGGAAACTGGAAATGGGAAATCAACGCTCCTCCTCCCAGGCTGCCCGCCTCCTCAATGAAGCCTGCCCTGATTTCTCCCTCCTTTACCTTGCCAATGCTCTCTGGAAGTTCTGCCTTTAAGAAACTTCTGGCTCTCTGCCTTGAGGAGCTAATTTTTGATTATGTGTGCCCTGGTCTCTTTGCCCACCATCCACAGAGCCCCTGGAGGCAGTAACTGGATCCCAAATGAATGAACTCCACCCACACTCCTTGACTCCAATGCCCTGGGACCCTAGGCCTCTGTCACCACAGCCAGCATGGAGTGTGCTTTTTGGCTTATTAAACACATCTACCAATGTTCTCTCACATCACCCTGCCACCAACTATGTCTCATAAGTACATGGGGTGATTGTCTTCCCATTTTACAGATGTGGAAACTGAGGCTTGGAGAAGATGAGCGACTTGATAAAAGACATTAGCTTTCTAACCTCAACTCCAAAGATCTTTGCTTTCCCACAAAAAATATCTTCTTTGTTCTTTGCATTACATTTTCCACCCTAAAATCACTCTTATAAATGTTAATTCTATCCATTTGGTTCTGACTGTCCCAATAACTCCAAGAGGGAAGGAAGGGCAGGTATCCCCATCCCAGCCCCTACCTCTTATGGTCTGTGGGACTCATTATATAACTACTCTATGCTTTTCTATAAGGGAGATGCTAAGACTACTTACCTCGTAGAGTTGGTTACTGGAACGGTTACACTAAGTGATTCATCTCTAGTGCTCAGCGCCACACAGGGACTGCCCCAGCTGGTCTAGACATCCCTGTGATCATATCCACGGGATCTGGGAGATGGGGGCCACCAGCTGAGGCTACTTACCAACTAGGCCTCCAGCTGATACAGAAAGCAGAGCCCCTCCCTCCCTGACAGCCCTGAGCCCGTGGACTTGTCCAGAAGGCTCCTCAGGTGGCCCTCACTGTGACTCCGTCAGGGGGCCTTCCCCACCCAGCACACATACCGGCACACACAAGTGCACCCTCGATGCTCACCATCCTGCAGGGCGGTGGTGACCCCTCCCTGTCTGACCAGCTGCCCCGAGGCCCGGACTCTCCTGAGACCAGAGGAGGGCAGAGCCACACACAAGTGGAGAACCTGGGGCTCACACGGCCCTCCACCCCACGCCCACGCCACTGACGAGGGACGCGAGGCCCTGGGGGGGAGACGCGACTTGTTTAAGGCCAGATTGTACACGAATGCCAGGGCTGAGGGCTGCCTCGGTGCCAGTGTGGAGTCCCAGGACCTGAGTTCAATTCCCAGCTCTGCCCCTCACCAGCCGTGGGAGCCCCTGCTCAGCCTCAGCTTCCTCTTCTGTAGACTCAACACCTCCTCCCAAGCAGGGTTACAAGAAAGAGGAAATGCCCCACATTGGCCCTAACAACCAACTGGCACTTAACACATATTAGTTCTTCCTCCCAGACCGATGCCCAGTCCACTCAACACACCTCCAAGAGGGCGTCCACCTTCTCCACACGCGACAGAACAGATAATACTTATCTCTTGATAGATTACAAAATGCTCCCCTCAGCTTTTTCCTGTTCCACTTCTTGACTGAATTTCCGTGGTCTCCACCACATCCAGTATGCTGGTGTGGCTCAGTTGACATCCAAGGAAATTGGAAGAATAGAAACATTTACTATATCTCAATGCTTCTAAGTTAAAAAGCAATGGTCATAGGGTGACATTAAAAACAGACAAACAGAAAATAAGTGTTGGTGAGAATGCAGAGAATTAGGACCCTGTGCACTGTTGGTGAGAATGTAAAATGGTGCTTCTGTTGAAGAAAACAATATGGGAGTTCCTCAAAAAAGTTAAAGAATTACCATATGATCCAGCAATCCCACTTCTGGGTACATACCCAAAAGAATGGAAAGCAGGGTCTTGGAGAGATATTTGCACACCCATGTTCATAGCAGCATTATTCACACTAGCCAAGAGCTGGAAGCCACCCACGTGTCCACCAAAGATGAACGGATAAACAAAGTGTGGTCCATGCATACTTAATGGAACATTACTCGGCCTTAAATAGGAAATTCTGACACATGTTTCAACATGGATGAATCCTGAGGACATTATGCTAAGTGAAATAAGCCAGACACAAAGGGACAAATACTGTAGGATTCCACTTGTATGAGGTACCCAGAGTAGTCAAATTCACAAACAGAAAGTAGAATGGGGGTTTCTGGGGGCTGGGAGGAGAGGAAAGCGGGGAGTTATTATTTAATGAGCACAGAATTTCAGTTTGGGAAGATGAGAAAGTTCTGGAGATGGATGGTGGCGATAGTTGCACAACAATGTGAATGTGTCTAACACCACGGAGCTGTACACTTTAAAATGGTTAATTTGGTAAATTTTATGTTGTGTGTATTTTACCACACACATAAATAGCCACAACAATAGCTAAAACAGAATTACATTGTTCCAGGAACTTTGCTAAGTGAATGATGCTTTTTTTAGTTGCTCCTTACAACAACTTTATGACTAGTGGTAAAAGTCCCAGTTTTAACAGACAAGGAAACTATCCTTAGAGAGGTTAACTGCTTTCCTAAGAAGGTTCTCAAACATAGGCCTGTTGGACTCCAAAGCCTGCATTCTCTTGACTATAATGAACAGGACCACCTCTTCTGCAACCCAGTGATGACAAGGTGATTTTCTCTCTCTGTCTCTCTGTCTCTGTCTCTGTTTCTCTCTCTCTCTCACTCACACACACACACACACGGTCACATGTGGCTCCGGTGACACGCAGCCACATGGAAAATTAGTGCCTACATGGATGGCAGGGCTGACCCTGGAAACCTTATCAGCTGGTCATGACACACCATCAGCATGCAGCATCCTGTCCCTATTTTCCAATTTTATTTGCCTGCAGTTCTGAAAAGAACCCACTGTTTAGAGCAGATTAGTCAGAGAGGAAGTTCAGCTCTTCCCTGTCAGGAAGGGGAACTACTGTCTCTATGGAAGACTTGCCTTCTCACTCTCCACCCACCTGTGTCCCTGTGTCCCTCTGATGAAATGGATTCAGACCTGCAAAAACCTACAGAGCTCTCTTCACATGCCTGTCGATTTCAGAGAGCGCAGGTGCAGTTATGGACAGGGCCTGAGACGTCTATCTTTTCCAGGAATGCTGCTGAACCTAGACTCACACGAGACACATGTGACATTTGCAGGTAGATTCACTTTAAACACAAACAATCAAACAAACACACCGCCACCCAGGCCCTTTTGGGACGTGCTGACTCTGAGATGAGCTGACGTGCTCCATCCTCCCCGACACCCTCCTGCTCTACTCCTGAGGAAGTAAGTTACGGGGCTAAAGAGGGGAAACAGAACCCGGAATGTCAGAAGCCTCCCTGAAAACCTCGACAGCTTTAGGAGTTTTCCCAAAAGCCTCCTGAACCTCACAACTCAAATCAACAAAGCAGCAGGAATGGAGGCCTGATGATGTGCCAGCCTGTTTCTGGGTACCTGGCAGACAGCCGTAAGCATAACAGACGAACCCACAGAAACATAACTTCAATGGCGGCAGGTAGACAACCAACCGATAAGCAAGTAATAAGACAATTTCAGAGAGTGATGAGCACCATGTACAAGAAAAAACCAGGTGACGTGACAGAGTAACAGGCAGTGTTAGAAGCCCAGCCTTCCTGGCCAGGGCTGGTCTGTACATCTGCCCTCCTACAACCACCACAAGATGGCTGGGGATCTAAACTGATCAGTCTGCAGGTCCCTGAAGTGCAGTCCTGTTGGGTCCTATAGCTTTCCGAGCTGGCTTCCATTTGAGTCCTGCATTGGTGCCTGAAGTGGGGCATAGCCGGCTTTGGGGTTGCCAAAGGCCAGGCCAGGACTGCGTGCACCCCTGAGAAACACCTGAGGAATATGTTAAAAATACAGATTCCTGGGACCAACTCCCAAGCGTAAGATCTTCTAGGTAGAACTGAGGAATCTGTAATTTTTCAAGTACCCCAGGGAATTCAGATGAGCTCCAAAGTTTGGGAAGCACTGATCCAGGTGGTCCCCACAGGCCTCTTCCACGCTGAAGACCCCACCAGCAGCAGGTGCCCTTTCTGGGTTACTCTTGGACTCACTCAAGGCCCGTGGCCTTCCGGATCTGAGCTCCTCCTCGGCCCGTGGAACCCTGGCTCCACCGAGTGGTGGGACAGCCCTTGGCCTCTGCTCCATTCCTCCGTGGCCCGAGTCCCCCTGCCCCTCCCCACCCCATTCCCCTCAGCCCGGCCACCTGTCAGGGAGCCAAGTGGGGCTTGGCCAGCCGCCCAGGCACAGGGCAGCAGCGGTAGCTGCCGGCTTTTATCAATGGGATCGACAGGGCGTCTGCTGGGAATGAGTCAGGACAGGATCCTTGTGGCGGCTGCCCTGGCTGGCAGTTTGGAGGTCACCCTGCAGAAGTGTCTGGCCTTGGTGGCAGGAAACTTTCCCGGGTGGGGTAAGTGGCTCTGGGCTTTGGGGAGCTCAGAAGCCC
Organism: Hippopotamus amphibius kiboko; assembly: GCF_030028045.1. NCBI lineage: Eukaryota > Metazoa > Chordata > Mammalia > Artiodactyla > Hippopotamidae > Hippopotamus > Hippopotamus amphibius. Next base: position 52,906,514 of record NC_080187.1, on the reverse strand, counting down.
TCCCTGGGGTGTGCATGCGGTTCACTGGCTTGCTGCAGGGCAGCTTATTTCGTAAAAGTCTTATCTGGGGTTCTCCTGGCTGGAACAGACCTATTTGGCTTCATGAAATCTTCCCTTGGCTTCTCCCATTGCCTCACTTTATTCTTATTTGGTGAGTGGCCAAAACCTCTGTCTGTTCCCCCGTTTCTCAGGACAGGACTGGGCAGAGGGCTTGGAGCTTTCCTCAGGCTGGTGCTGTGCATTAGTCTGTTTATTTGCAGAGAGATCAATGCCTGACGTAGAACCAGATGCTGCGAACACAGCCTCGGGCTTGGGGCTGGCTGTCTGCACTGCCCCCCATCCCCGGACCTCTCTGGAGGAGCTGCAGAATAGCACCACCCAGGGCCTAAAGACCCAAGCCTTACAAGGCCCCCAGATCTGCCAACACCACCACCACTGATTCTTTACTGGGAAACCTGAGAGAAGGAGGCTAAACAAGAGGGAAAGAAATGAAGCAGAGCAGCCTTGGCACTCAGACCCACCTCCGCGAGGCGGGACACCTGTGCAGGTGCTGGACGTCCCACCTCCCCAGGCTCCAAGGGAAACGCCCAGCTGATGAAGCCCAAAGGGTGTGGCTACTACTTTCCTCTAGTGATGGATGAGAAATAAGAAAGAAACACAAAAGATCAGCCAAATCTGATGGCAGATTTTTTCTACCATCTTTTTTCTATTTACCTTTAAAAACCCTTCAAGAATCACTAAGGGGCAAAGGGAGCCAACACAAGGCAAGGACGGAGGGACTGCGTCCTCCTGCCCACATGCCCCTGCAGAGGGGCTGAAAGGATGGTTTCCTTTTCTGTGCCTCCGTTTGCCATCACCAAATAGGAACTACAGCATTTGCTGCCTTCCCAGGGCCCCTTGCTTCAACAATCAAGAAATCAAATGTCTGCTGGTAGCTGGTCTGTGACCTTGAACAGTGTGCTCTGCTCCTCAGGATTTTCACTTGCAGAATGCAACTATTTGCAAAGAAATACCAGGAATAGTTTCCCGCCTTCCTGCCAGAGCAGTGGTCAGCACCACATCCACTGTCTGCTCCAGGAGCTCTGTAGTACAGGCCTCATTCGGGACTGATGCAGTGACACCGGTCTGAGTAGCACAGAGAAACGTGCCAGGTACAGCATCCCACCACCCATCGGCTCACGTTAAGATTACTGCTGATCTCAGCAACACTGGCATCCACATCAGAGATCTGGCTGGAGCTAGTCACTTGATCCCTCCAAGCCATGACCTCCTCACCTGTAAAAATAAGCGAGCAGAACTGGACAGGGGGCCTTGGAGGTCCCTTTGCTCTGCTAGTCTGTACCTCTATGAAGAACAATGAGGAAAAGACAAGTGTGTTTACAGAAACATTTTTTAGGTCCCCATCTGAATCCCAAAGACAGAAAAGTGGAGGGAGGGGGAGAAACAGAGGTGGGAAGGAGCTTTCTCTTTAAAAAAAAATGCACCCTGACTTTTGGGGTCCTCAGCAAAGCAACAGAGGAAGAGAAAGGAGGCGATCAGGGAAGAAGGAACAGACGTAGATCCTTATATTTCCAGGAGAAGAACAACCTCTCCTTCTCTTCATCACATCTGTAACCACTCACACATGCCCTGTGCCCCACCTTCCCTCCTGTCCCCAAGGACGGACAGCCATGCTCTGAGCTGGCCCCACTCCCCAGCACCCACTCAGGGACGTTCCCCGGCAATTGGCCCCACTCTTTCCTGCACCACCACAGCTCTCTCTCGGACCAGTCCCATCAGCACACAAGCCTTTTGTGTTTTTTCCACCTTCAAAACTGAAAAACATCCTTGGACTTCACAGCCTCCTCCAGCCACCACCCTTATTTGTCAGCTTCCGGTTGGAGCAGAACATCTCAAAGAAACCATCAGTACTCACTGCCACCACCTGTCCCTCTCTCTGCTCAAGTTGTTGTCCACACTTTCCACCAAAACCATTCTTGTCAAAAGTCAGCACAGACCTTGGTCTTCCCAAGTCCAATGATCAACTCTCAGTAGCCACCTTGGCCAAGTAGCAATAACCAGGAGGCTACTATCTGTTGAAAGCCTTTCTTCTCTTGGTCCCCAGGCAGCCTTTTAGGTTTCTTCTAGCTCACTGGCTACTGCTGGGCTCCCTGCTGCCCCCTCCACTCCCTGTCCTCAAAATGTTGGAAGACTCAGAGCTGAGCACAGGTCTCCCTCTTTACTCTCTTCCTAGGTGGTCTCATCCAGAACATGCTTTTAATATCACCTACACACTGAAGACTCCCAAATTTACGTCTCCAAGCAGAATGTCTACCCAAGTGTCTTAGTCCATTACTGCTGCTAAAATAAAAATACCATAACCCCATGGTTTATAAACAACAGAAATTTATTTCACATAGTTCTGGAAGCTGGAAGTCCAAGATCAGGGTGTCAGCACAGTCAAGTTCTGGTGAGGACCCTCTTCTGGTTGCCTCCTCATATGGCAGAGAACAATGAGAGGAAGGAAGTTCTCTTGGTCCCCTTATAAGGGCACTAATCCTATTCATGAAGGCTCCACCCTCATGACCTAAGCATCTCCCAAAGACCCCACTTCCTGATACCATCACATTGTGGGGTAGGATTTGTGATGGGCGTCATCCAATCCACTGAGGGCCTGAATAGAACAAAAGGCAGAGGAAGGGTGAATTCTCTCTCTCTGCTTGAGCTGGGACACCCATCTTCCCCTGCCCTTGGACACTGGTGCTCCTAGCTCTCAGGCCTCCGGACTTGCATGGAATTACACCACCAGCTTTCCTGGGACTCCAGCCTGCAGATGTCAGACTGTGGGAGTCCTCAGCCTCCGCAGCTGCATGAGTCACACCCTCCTAATAAATCTTTCCCTGTATTTATATATATCCTGTTGGTTCAATTTCTCTGGAAAACCCTGACTAATCTGTCTTCCTATAGCGAAAGTCCTCCCATGACTTCCGATTACATTTAGTACAAAATCCCAAGTTCTTTCCACGGCCTGCCTCTCTTTCCCTACATCTCTCCCATCCACTCTCTCTGCTCCAACCACACTGGCTTCCTTGCTGGTCCTCAACATTCCAAGCATGTTCCCACTCTCGGACCTTAATATTTGCTGTTCCCCTGCCTGGAAGGCTCAGATCGTCTCAGATATCATGTGCTCCTTCCCATCACTAAGGACTCTGCTTCAGCGTCACAGATCAGACGCCCTCCCCTGACCTCCAGCCCTGCAGGTGCCTCCCCTTCCCTGGCTTTCTTCTCAGTGGCACTTATTATCATTGGAGATTAAATGATTTACTATATTTGTTTATTGCCTTCCCCATGAGGCTGCAAGAAGGTGGAAATCTTCTCTGTCTGGTTCACCACCACCCAGTGCTCACAACAGGGACCAGTGCACAGACGATGCTTGGTAAGTACCTGTCTGAGGAGGGGGGGAGTGAAGGGATGAGTGCTGAGGGCAGAGGGCATCTCTTCCAGCGCTGTCCCGCTTTGCTCTCACTCTGGTTTTCTCCACCCGCTCCCCCCTCCTTGAGTCACACTGGGCTTTCTCTCCTCCCTTCCCTCTGTTTCCGTTCAGGATCGCCTCTCCCACCTGGGGCTGGCCCAGAGGGAAAGCTCAGAGACCTCCATGAACCAGGCTCCTGGCCTCCCCTCCCCTCACCCACCCCCTGCCCCCAAGCAAGTGTAATGCAAACTCCTCACTTCTGAGGCTCGGATCACCTCAGGCTTCCTCTCTTCAGGAAGCCCTCTGGGCTCCCTGAGGCTGTTGGTCGGGGCTGGAGACATCTCCATTGCTGAAACCCGGCAAGCTTGACCAGTCATCCGTGCCCTGGGGTGCCCTTCTGGCCGCCTCCTCAGCAGGCTACTGATCCAGGAAGAGCAAGGTAGGGAAAGCTGACAGAGACCCAGTCCACCTTCTGGTCTTATGAGTGAGGAAACTCAGCCCCTACGCAAAGCAGACCCTCCCCACTAACCACCCACCCACCCACTTTGCTTGCTTCTCTGTTCCCCAGCAGTTACGGCAAAGTGTAACTATTCAGCATGAGTCTGTTCATTAGCTGCCTGTCCCGCAGAAGCTCCCACTAGAAGGTAAACTCATCGGGGCAGAGACGAAAGTGCCTTGTTCACCCCTGTGTCCTCAGCATCTGGTCCCACAACCAGCTCTTGAATAAGGAATGAAGCTCATATTGAATGAAGAGGAGGGCAGGAAGTTGCCTATGAACACCCTTCAGGGATCTAGACGGTGACAAGAGGGAAGAGAAGCAAGAGGAATGCAGGACGGAACTCTTGCAGGAAGAGCCCCAGAACAAAACATTGTGGACCAGACAAGGACCAAAGCCCGGCTTCTTGATTCTTGGGCAGCACACTTCCACTGTCTTCCGTTGGCTACTTCAGAGTCCTTCTTTCAGCACCTGGACCAGCATCTGCAGGTGCTGAGCACTGTGCAGGCAGGGGGCACACGGCAGGGTCCCCAACAAAGCCCTCACCTTCCCAGCCCGAGTGTCCTGGGGGAGGCAGATGGCGTGCCTGATTCCCACTTCACACAGGCTCAGAGAGGTTGTATAACTTGCTGAGGGACACACAGCCTTGCAGCAGCAGACCCTGAGTTTTGATTTATGTCTGCCTGCCTGCCCTACGTGCGGGACGGCCCCAGGCTCCCCCTCCCGGCTTGCACCTCACACACCTCCACCTCTTCGCGTTCTTGCTCAGCCTCACTGTCCCCGCTCCCTGCACCTGCCAAACGAGACAAGGTCGCGTCCACACGTCCAATGACGCATGCTTTGTCCTCAAAGCCGGCAAATCAAGAGGTAAACAGGTGTGGGAGCCAGTGCCCCAGACAAGAGCAGAAGGAGGAACAGAGGGGCAGACGGGGGAGGGAGCCAGAGAAGGCCCGGCAGGGGCGGGGACAGGGCGTGAGGATCCAGCCTCTCAGACAGCAGCGCCACCTCCGCCACCGGAGTGCAAATGGACAGAGGCACCTGCCTGGTGAAAGGCCCCTTACACCGCCTCTGTTACCATCACCTCTAACAGCAGCGACGATGCCTGCGTGTATGCCTGTGTGCGTGCAGCTCCTCCGCTGGCAAGCCCTTCCCTGCACGGCCTTTCACCCCCCACCTCCCCTGCACCCAGAGAGCTGCCAGCCTGGCCCAGAGCTGCTGGGACAACCCCCCAGGGCTCCACTGAGAAGGGCGTCTGCTACCCAACCAGAGATTCCAGGGCTTGTGCACTGTTGCCTGACCTCCAGGGGGTTACCTGCTCCCTCAGCACCGGCACTCCCAGGGCTCAACTTTCACAGATAAAATTGTCACTCGCCCATCAGGGTCCTTTGGGGTCTAGACTCAGAACACTTGGTGGCAGCTTGGTGGCAGCGCTGCAGGGGCTCTGAGTTAGAGGCGGGCCCTGCAGAGGTGTGCAGCAGGCTGATGCCCGGCTGGCCCTTCACGTGCCCCGCGGCGACCTGGGGTGGGCGCAGCGTGTCCTCTTGGATAAACCACTTCCCCCTCCAGGCCTTGTGCTCCTCAGCTTTGAAGAAGGGAAAGGCAAGGGTGGGAGGTGGGGCTCACTTGATTTCTAAGTGACCCCGAGCTCTCCGGCCCCACATGCTTCTCCCTCTCCCGAGAGTCGCCATCCCCCACAGACCTGGGTGGACCCATCAATCACGGGCAGGGATCAATCCCTGATCCTCTTGCACTGATCAGAAAGAAAGCTGGCTCTGGGGAGCTGGACCACTCCCTCATTCACAGACAGTGCAGGGGGGCAGCGGGCGGCAGCATCTCCCAGGCAGGACCACAGCCCAGCCTGGTCCCCCTGCTCCCCTTCCCAGCTCCTGCGGTGGCTGGAGCTCCCACACACATAGGAGCTCCAACCTCTCCCTGAGCATGTGGGAATTTACCAACGGCTCCTTCCCTCTGGAACAGCTTTCACTGATCAACTCTGTTTCTAGCTTTATGTTGCTGAGAATCCTATGGAGACCAAGAAACACTTGCCCTGCCTTGTGGATAAAAATTAAAAAAAATAAAAAACTCCCAGTCCACAAAACTTTACTTTCCTTCTTTCATTCCTTCCAACAAGCACATCCCACCCCAGGAGAGAGGAGGTACCCCCTGCACCCCACCTAAGCAGGGAGTGGAGGGAGATATTTAGTTCCTTCAGCTCTCTAGAATTCGGTGATTTAAAAACATCCCCAAACACACACAAACATAAGAGCACGTGGGCGAGCCCCCGGCAGGAACACGGGAAAGGGAAAGAGCCACTGGGTCATTGTGCTACAAAGGTGGAATCAAGGTGGACGCTTCTTCTTCTTTAAGTTCTCTCTGATGTTGCCATAATACTGTTTTATGAGAAATGAAATAGGATGGGAATAGTGTACAGGGAATCAAAGGGTCCAAGTTCCAAAAACACAGACTGTCATGGTTGTTGGGTAGGCAGTACCCAGCAATGATATCTTATAAACCAACGTCTCTTAGTGAAGTTAGCAGCTTAAGGGAATGGAACTTCCTTCCACAGGGAAGAAGGCACTGTGAGGGGAGCCATATCCTCCTTCTTCTACTAGACACGGCCTTTCCCATGTCCAAGGCAAGCAACACCTGGGCAGTGAATGCTGAGCAGGATCAGAGAAGGAGGAAGACAGCTCAAGGAATTCAGTATTAACTGCTAACTCCCCACTGATGACCACTAGCAGCCATGAGGCCTGAGTGTGAAGCTGTGTGCCCTGGACAAAAATGTTACCCATGTACAGGTGTTCAGGTTGTACACTGCTTAAGGATGTAATGTCTTGGTGTGGGGTGCTATTTACACTGTAAACCTATACCAAGTTATCTGAGAGTGTGTGGGTGGGCATTGTGGTTCCAGGCCTCCTGGCTGAGTCCCACAGCAGCAGGAGAAAGAGCTCTCCTACACACATCCACCTGGAACATTCATTAGTAAATGCCTATGTCATGGCACCATATCCCAACTATGCTCTGGGAGAGACCTGATGTCACTTCTTTCTCCTGCCTGCCCCCTCAGGAAGCCTAATTCCTGCTCCCTCTGAGAGAACAACATGGAACAGTTGCCTCACCTTGGTGGTGGGTGGAAAGAAGGTGGGCGGGGGGGGGGTGCGGGACACGGATGGGTAGGGTGTGATGTTGCTGGCTGGTGTGTAAAGCTCAGAGGTGGGGGCTGCCAGGGTTGCTGCCCACTGGGGCATGAGAGCTCCCCAGGCAATGGTGGGCTGGACCACATCGTACATAACTTACAAAAGTTACTCAAGGTAGGGCTCACTTTCTAATTCATGCAAGGGCTCTATGCACCAGCAGAGGCCTGGGTCGGGGTCGGCCCTGTGTTCTCCTCTATAAGAGGGGAAAGCCAGAGGGCAGCCCAAGTGGGCACATCAGGGCTTTTACGTGATGTTTGTGGGAAGAGGGCTCACCCTCCCTGAGACCTCCAGACCCCGCCTCCAGGCCATGCCCTGGACACACAGCTCTCCTACCTGAGTTCTGCTCTGTGGCTCAGGCGGTAACCTTACATGGAGGTGATTCCTGTGTTAAAAATAGAAGGAGGCCTTCCGCTGCTCCCATCAAACCCTGGGAAGGCAGAACGAAGCTGAGCCTGATTGCTATTCCCAGGAGACGGCCTGCTTTTTATTTATGCGTTTACTGGGAAGTTCTTTATTTACATTGTTGTAATTTACATTTCCCACAAGCTCCTTGGTTCCCCAGATCCCTCCCATTCTCCATGATGCTGAACTACCGAGCTGCTCCCGACTGCCAGCAGCTCTCAAGGCTCTTCTGAGAACTGCTGGGTAAACATTCCCCAGGTTCACTGGGAAAGTGGCAAAAGGGGGCAGAAGTTTCTTTACAAATAACTGGGCTCATGGTTGAGAGACTGAGCAGCTCCCCCAAAGGCAACTCCACCCAGAGAACCATCCTCATAAAAGCACCTCTCAGTTGGGGGCAGACCCCAGCTTTCCCATGACAGGGTCTTGGGACCACTGAGTTCCAGAACCCAAGTGGGCCACAGAAGCAGCCACACCCGTGCCACAATGCACACCTCTGTTGCTCTGGGGGAAACCTGAAGATTACTCCTGTTCTTTGCAACTGCTAGCTTTTTTCAATGGAAAAGGGAGACATTAACCCCTTTTTCATGTCCCTCTGGCCTCCTGTGTCTACCTTCCTGCCCCTCTCACCTTCCCAGGCTCCAGGCAGGTGGTCAGCTAGGAGAAGGAAGCTTTCTGTGTCCCTCACGGCTCACCACTAGCCTCTACTCTCCCAGCCCAGGCTGGCCCCGACCTGGCCAAGGAGCCCACAGGCAAGGTGCCCACCAGATCTGGGCCCTCATCCTCTGCGGCCCAGTTCCCATGCTCCTACTCTCTCCCTTCCCACGGCCACGGTCTCCCCACTGCCTAGCCCCATCCCCTTCAAGCCTGGAACAAGGAGCTCAAGCCCCACGCTGCTCGAAAGCCTTACTCGGCACGCGAGACCCGACCTACTCTCACAGGCATGTGCCTGCTACTCTCCCAAACTCCATGTGACCTCTTCTCCACCCAAACGAAGCGATCAACAAAAATAACATCAATTCCCCTACATGGCATCCTCCTCCGGCCCTCTTTCAACCCCTGCTTTGTCTTTATCACACTTGTCACTTCCTGACTCACTACATGTCACTAATCTCTCACGTTCTCCATCTCCCCCGCACACTAGAATGTAAGCTCTACAAGGGAGGGTTCGTCGTCTGTTTTGTTCACTGCTGTGAACCACACAGGGTGTGCACACAGTAGGGGCTCATACACCTCATGCTGAGTGAATGAATGAATGAATGAATGAGGAGAAGTGATGTGCCCAGCAAGCTCCCCTCTTCACACGCATCATCTTGGCTCAGACTCATGACAGCACTATGAGGTAAGAGCTTTTACTGTCCTAATGTCACACGTGTGAGAACAGTCAATGGATTCCCAAGTCACAGAGTCAGCAGGGAGGAGCAGGAGCCCAAGGTAGCTTTGTTCAGAGTGACAGTCCCTGAGCTTGGAGGAATGAGAAAGGACCCTGGCCCAACTGACCCCAGTGCCCAAGCTCTTAGACATCACTCTCGGCTTCCAAGCCCCGCCTCCTCATATGCTTCCCACCCCCGACCCTCTTCCCCTCCTAATTCTCAGTCTGCACCTTGCCCAGCCTTCAAGGCCCAGCTGTCAAACACCACTTCCCCCTTGAAGCTCTCCCTGATCCCTACAGCTGGGCCTTGAGCTTCTTAATCATTCTTAAAAATTGTGTTAATTTTTCACATCTACCTCCTACAACTAAATGGTGAGTTCTTGTGCACACAATGCATGGATCTGAATCACAGACCAGAGCACACACAGCATCTTACAGATAATGATACGATAAACACCTGTTAAATGAATGAGGGGAAAGAAAATAGCTTTAAAATTGCTTTGTCTGGGCTGATTGAACCATAATGGAGGCAGGGCTTAATAGATTTTGAAAATAGCAACAGATACAGATGAATAGATAAAATATATATGAAATTTTTCATAAACATAGCTAACACTTTTTCACAATTTTCACATGTTAATGTTCACTCTATTCTTCTCATGTTACTAAATAAGCTTTTAAGGATATTTATACAGTAGTTTGTAACTATTGCCATGCGTGATATTGTCCCTTTAAGTATTTCAATCCTAACATTCCTCTTCAATATTGAGGTGTCTCTCTTAAGCTCATATTTTGGAAATCAATATAAATAACTTCTGCCTTGACCAATAACAAAAATTTGCTTTGAGCCAATTTTTAAAAATTGTTTGGCAGATGGGGGTGGGGGCATGGGCAGTGAACAAAATGGGTGGAGGTGGTCAAAAAAAAGGAGAGAAAAATTGTTGCCTGTGTCATGCCACATGCTTGTTGTCTTAATTCTAAAGGACCATCTTCATCCCCCTGGTTTATTTTATTCCTATGCACCATTCTAGAATATTCCAAGACTGAAAGCTCCTTGAGAGCAATGAGTGATTATGGTCTCCTCATTCTATCTGTGTTCCAACAGCACACAGCATAAGTACCTGGTAGGGGGCAGTGTCTTTCAGTCAAACTGGAAGAATCTTTAAACATGAGGGGAGAGTAAATATTCTGCAACATTTTTCCTCATTTCAAAAGGAATATATGTTTACTTTAGGACATTTAGAAAACACAGAAAAGTATTCAGAAGAAAACAGAAATACCTTGGCATTAGCTGGATCCCATCACCCTGAGATCGGTACTAGCACCGATGCACCAGTGACCACCCAGCACCATGCATTCTGACTTAGCCTCCCTCTGGACCAGGGGGACAGGCGAGTAAGGCTGTCTTGGTTCAGGCCAGCCTGGCAAGGCTTCAGCAGACACCAGGAGGTCCTGAGGATGCCTGGCTTCCCACGGAGCTGAGTGCCAGAGAGGAGCTCTGCTACTCGGAGGTGCAGGAAGCACAGAAGATGTGAACATTGTTGCAGGAGGCCCATGTTTTAAAATATAGTGTATTGGAGAATATGAGTTTCCAACAGAACACAGATGCCTGCCATTGAAAAGACAGTTTACTACTCACAGATCCAATAGGAGGGGCCTCTCTGCCATGAGGGGGCTGCTCTGGGAAGCACCAGGGTCAGTCAGGAGGCAGATGCACAGAGGGGACTGTGGCAAGAGGCTTTATTGTGGTTTCTGCAGGAAAGAAGGGCAAGGCAGGATGAGCAGGCTCACCACCCCCCAGGCTGAATCATTCCGGTGGGTGTGGGGCAAGGGGCTGTCCCTGGTCGTCTGGTACCTGGCCCTGGGGTGACTAATGCAGGGGGACAGTGGCCTGGAATATGAGGGCTGGCTAAAGGAGGTGGGGGTGGCAGGGGCTGCACCTGAAAAGTGCACCAGCAGGTGAGCTATTCACTAGCTCTAGGAATTGGCTACCCCTGGGAGGGGCAGCCCCTCAAAGGTCAGCAAGGCCCCAGATGTCGAAGCATCAAAATACAGACGATAAATGACAATAATACAGCCCTTCTGAGAGGGGACACACTTTCTGGCTCAAGGAACGGATTCATTAGACCTGGACCTCCAGGTCACACCAGAGCTGGGGCTCACTCTCCTTCAAGAAAATGTTCCACTGGGCCTCCATTCCAGGGGCAAGGCCGGGCTACTTCACAGGCCACTCCTGGAAGGAACAGAAAGTAGTGAAGGACTTGCCCAGGTCACTGGCAGATGGCAAGGCTGAGTTCATCACAGGACCAGTGCTCCTAGTGATGGTAAACTGGGTGGCAGAGCCTAGGGCCCCTTCATGAAGCCTCAGACTGTCAGGTGGGGGGACCCTGGAAGTACATCCAGCCGAGTCCATCACTTTTCAGAAGAGGAAACTGGCTGAGAATGACTCACAGAATCAGGATCAAAGTCTAGAGCCCCTGTTAAATAACTCTTACTGCGTTTTCCCTGGCCCATCACCAATAGAGTTGTCAACACTGTCATCATCTTCCTGACTTTCATGAGAATGGAAGAATCCCACTCATTTGTCCCTAATGCAGAAAGGAAGCACTGACAGCCCCCAAACCCAGATGGAGACTGGATTTTTCAAAAATCAGGTCAGGCAACCAGGATCCTTGGGGGTTTGACTGGTCTTAAGCTCTGATTAAAGCCTGCATCTGAATGAGCAGAGCTTTGGGTCCCCAGAGGGGGAGGAGAGAAGAGAGCTCAAAGGGGAGGGGGAAACCGAGGCCTCCGGAGCAGAGGACTCAGAGGCCCTGGGGCCAGGCCAGGGCTGGGCTGGAGGCGGGGGGGGGGGGGGGGGGGGGGGGAGTGCAGGCAGGGCTAGGGTGGAAGTGCAGGGAAGCAGACTCTGCTTTTTATCCACACAAGGCTCAGAACTGTTCTCCAACCAGGCCATGAACTTCCAGACATCTCTGCCTTTGCACTGGCTGCCCCCTCTGCCCTTCCCACACCTCCTCATCTGATAAACCCCTTCCCAGCTCTCAGATCTAGTTGAACTGTGCCCTCCTCTGTGAAGTCCTTTGGATCCCGCTCCCCGCCCCCAGCTCTGGAGGAGAACCCATTGTGCCCTCCACAGTGAGGGGCTATTAAAAACAACCATTGCCAGCAACTAGCTCATGCCTGTCACTTAGCACACACTGTTCTTAACTGGCGCAAACTCCCTGCAAGTGCTAGTATCCCCACTGCACATAGGAGGAAAGTGAGGCTCAGATAGCTGAAATAACCTGCTCAGAACCCTTTATCCAGCAAGTGAGGCAGAATCTGGACCTCACCCAGTTTTGCCTGAATTCCAAGCCCAGCATCTATCCTGGTGGCCAAACTGCCTGCCTGGCTTTCTAGCTAGACTGTGAGATCTCTGAAGGCAGGGACCCTGGTTCATAACGTTTGGCAAATCATCAGAGCTCAAAATCTTTTGGCAGATAAATAGACAAACGAATGGGTGCGTGGACTGAGGAATTCTCGCATCTTAATGCAAGACCATTCCACATGTGTAGGTTTTATACCAGACCAAATGTGTTGCTCTAGTCCTTTTATTCCCGCGACTGGTAGGAAGATTCAGTAGGATGGTATATTAGGGTGACAGCTGAGCTGCTGCATCAAAGACACCCCAAAAGGCAATGACTCACACAAAATATGATTTGGATTCTCTTGCATGTGATAGTCCAGGTGTGTAGGCAGCTCTGTTCCAAGAGGTTCTATCAGAATATAAAATTTGGAAAAATAGCCTGGCAGTTCCTGAAAAGTTAAACCTAGAGTTACATGTGACCCAGCAACTTCACTCCTAGTTCCAGACCCAAAAGAATGAAAAACACATGTCCATACAAAAACGCGTACAGAATGTTCACAGCAGCATTATTAACAATAGCCAAAAAGTGGAAATAACCCAAATATCCATCAATTGATGAATGGATAAACAACATGTAGTGCATGCATGCAATGAAATATCATTCAGCCGTAGAAAGGAATGAAGTACTGATGAATGCAACAACGTGGATAAAACTTGAAAACGTTATGCTAAGTGAAAGAAGCCATTCATAAAAGACCATATGTGGTCAGATTCCATTTATATGAAATGTCCATAACAGGCAAATTCATAGAGACAGAAAGTAGATTGGCAGTTGTCAGGGGCTGGGAGGAGGGGAGCAAAGGGGAGTGACTACTAACGAGGACAGGGTTTCTTTTAGGGGCTGATGAAAATGTTCTGGAACTAGTGGTAAAACCACTACATTGTATGCTTGACATGTTTTTTATTTTAAAAAAATAGAAAAGTAAGTCATCCTATCAAGACACAGGCTAATGGGTCAGCTGTGCCTTTCTTAAGCCATGGCTTCCAAGGTTGCTATACTTGCTGCCTTTCCCAGCCACTGGAGAGGAAGGGTGGAAAGTCCACACGTCCTTCCCATGTGAGGAAGCTGCAAGCATCACTTCTGCTCAGAGCCTGTGATGAGAACTTGGTCTTTTGGCCACACCATGCCCATGAGAGGCTGGGTCACGTGGTCTAGCTGAGCAGACAGCCGTGTGCCTAGAAGGAAGAGAATGGATTTTGGGGAGACCGGGCAAGATAAGAATCTTTGCCCAAAATGGTAAATTAAATGATAATCAACTCATTTGGTTATTTACTCTGCACATAACAATAATAATAGCTAGCATTCATATAGTGCCAGGCCCTGATTTAGGTACTCTGTGTGCATCATTTTATTTAATTACATTAAAGCTTTATGACATAAGGACTTCCCTGGTGGCACAGTGGTTAAGAATCCACCTGTTAATACAGGGGACATGGGTTCTATTCCTGGTCTGGGAAGATCCCACACGCCTCGGAGCAACTAAGCCCATGCACCACAACTACTGAGCCTGCATGCTGCAACTACTGAAGCCCATGCACCTAGAGCCCATGCTCCACAACAAGAGAAGCCACTGCAATGAGAAGCCCGTGCACCACAACGAAGAGTAGCCCCCACGCGCCACAACTAGAGAAAGCCTGCATGCAGCAACGAAGACCCAACGCAGCCAAAAATAAATTAAAAAAAAAACTTTATGACATATATTACTACATCTATTTAAAGGTGTAGTTGAGGGGAAGTTGAGGCACAGAGCATTAAATAATCTGCCCAGGGTTACACATCTAATATGCAGCAGAGACAGGAGTTGAACCCAGAACCACTACCGTAAAGCTGTTTGTTACTCAGTAGCCAGAAACAGTGAGACAGTGGGTGAGACCTGGCATGATTTACGGGTTCCAGCCACTCATGTCTTTGCCTCCTTGGTGCTACCGATCACCTCCCCTCGTGCTCTCACTGCGAGACCTAAGGCACAGACACTTAAAAAAGAGCTCAGCGAACTCCTTCAACGAAGGACAGCTTGCTCAGTGCTCTTGAATTTTGGTGGGTATCAGGATCATCTATGGAGCCTATGAAAGCCTGTCCTTCTGCTGGCTCAGAATCTCAGGGCAGGGGCCGGCATGTGTCAAAGCTCCCACAGGCGGTCAGATGTAGGTCAGATGTAGAGTCTGAGAACCACTGGCAAAGCTGACAATCAGCCAAGGTTTGCCCACTTGGGGATGGGCAATTCCTTTGCCCACCTTGCCCACCAAGGAATGCTCTAGTCAGAGCATTCTCTCTGGTCAGGCCCCTTGGGCCAATTTAGCATATCAGATCCTCCCCCACCCTCCTGTGAAGCCAGTATCATCATCCCCATTTTACTGCTGATGAAGCAGAGGCCCAGAGAGAGCCAGGATCCCAACCCGTTCCTTCTGCCTGTTCGTCCACAGCGCTGGCCCAGCTGTGATGCTCTCCAGGGACAGACACCATTCGTTATGTGATCTGCATCAGGCGCTGAGCACCGGGAGAATCAGAACTGTGCCCACGGATTGCCTGTAGATCACCCTCATCCAACGAGGGTGATCCCCGAGTCCGCCACCTCCTCAGACCACTGGACCTCAAGCCTTCACCAGGAGTCACCTGGAGAGATGGCTAAAAATACAGATGCCAGAGCCTGTCCTGGAAGGCTCTGATTTGAGGGATCTGGGTACGGCCTGGAACTTGAATTTTTAAGGGACATTCCAGGGCCAGCCTTGTTTAGGAACTACCTTTTGGATCATCTAATTTAATCTCACTTCATGGGGTGAGAACCCAGACCCAGAATGGTCTCACCCTGTGCATCAGACCGTGACTGGCTCCCTACTGCTCTCAGGCACAAGCCCAGCTCCTCCCAAGCTAGTTCCTCCTCTTAAGGATCTCGTTGCAAATGTTCAGAAAGCTCCCTTACCTCTATCTGTAACAGTTCTTCCCTATCTTCCTCCCACTTTGCCCAACTGTTGCTGCTCATTGTCGCAGCCCCACAGCACCTCCTCCAGGCAGCCTTCCTGGATCTATTAAATGGCGGGTTAGTGTTATCTGGCTTTGCCCAGTGTCCGTACTCCACCATGGCACTCCCCGCGGCTGAACTGCAATGGCCTGTTTACTTCCCCATGGCCCTTGAAAGTTGTGAAGGCGCATACCAGCTTGGTCCCTGCATATTATACCGTGGATCCTCGTTGAGTGAATGAACGAACCAACTGAACGAACGAAATAAACAGAACGAGCATCCCACAGGCCCCTGGCTGGCTTAAGCTCCTTCTCCGGGAGGAGACAGGACAGTGTCCCTTGGGCCCCGCGCGTTGGCGTCGCAGCAAGAGGGAGGGACCGCCCGGGCGGGCAGCTGCGGAGCCATCTGCTGCGCGGGCGGCGGCGCCCGCCCCTGTGTTTGTTTACAAACCCGGCTCTGCGTGCACGAGGAACGCGGCTCCTCTTCCGGCGCGGCAGCCGCCGCCAGCCGGGGAGGAGGGGCCGTCGGGGGCTGGCGGCTGGGGGCCCGGGACAGCGGACCGCAAAGGTGCGCGGAGGGCACGGCCAGCACGCGGCCTGTCCGCTGCCCTTTCCGCAGCTCCACTCTTGCCCGCGCTCCAACCCACGGGCGAAGGCCCGAGGCCCAGTCCCCTCGAACCAAGCCTGCGACCGCATCCGGAACACGGTCCCTGGTAACAATAGTATCTGTTGTTACCGCGAGTTAAGGATTAAATGAGGTAACGCACACAGTGGCATTTTTTAAAGCTATTGTAGTGTCACTGTGGGTGATACGATGGATCTTAAACATTTACAAAATGTCTCTCTACTCTGATTTATCCCCCAACTCAGGAATCCCCTTTCAGACAGCCCCAGGTGCAGATGATAAGGCTCTGATTAAAATCCATTCAGGAAAAGAAAAAATTTATTTTGAAAAATAAAATCACTCTGATATATAAGTGCATATCTAGTGTTCCCATGTTGGCTATGATGTGGTGTGGAGTGGTGTGGTGTAGGGTGGTGTGGAGTGGTGTGGTGTGGAGTGGTGTGGTGTGGTGTGGTGTGGTGTGGAGTGGTGTGGAGTGGTGTGGTGTGGTATGGAGTGCAGTGGTGTGGTGTGGAGTTGGTGTGGTGTGGTGTGGAGTTGGTGTGGTGTAGGGTGGTGTGGAGTGGTGTGGTGTGGAGTGGTGTGGTGTGGAGTTGGTGTGGTGTGGTGTGGTGTGGAGTGGTGTGGAGTTGGTGTGGAGTGGTGTGGTGTGGAGTGGAGTTTGTGGTGTGGTGTGGAGTGGTGTAGAGTGGTGTGGTGTGGAGTGGTGTGGTGTGGAGTGGTGTGGTGTGGTGTGGAGTTGGTGTGGAGTTGGTGTGGTGTGGTGTGGAGTTGGTGTGGTGTGGTGTGGTGTGGAGTGGTGTGAAGTGGTGTGGTGTGGAGTGGTGTGGTGTGGTGTGAAGTGGTGTGAAGTGGAGTGGTGTGGTGTGGAGTTGGTGTGGTGTGGAGTGGTGTGGTGTGGTGTGGAGTTGGTGTGGTGTGGTGTGGTGTGGAGTGGTGTGGAGTTGGTGTGGAGTTGGTGTGGTGTGGTGTGGTGTGGAGTTGGTGTGCTGTGGAGTGGTGTGGAGTGGAGTTTGTGGTGTGGTGTGGAGTGGTGTGGAGTTGGTGTGGTGTGGTGTGGTGTGGAGTGGTGTGGTGTGGTGTGGAGTGGTGTGGAGTGGAGTTTGTGGTGTGGTGTGGAGTGGTGTGGTGTGGTGTGGAGCTGGTGTGGAGTTGGTGTGGTGTGGTGTGGAGTTGGTGTGGTGTGGAGTTGGTGTGGTGTGGTGTGGAGTTGGTGTGGAGTTGGTGTGGTGTGGTGTGGAGTTTGTGGTGTGGTGTGGAGTGGTGTGGTGTGGTGTGGAGCTGGTGTGGAGTTGGTGTGGTGTGGAGTTGGTGTGGTGTGGTGTGGTGTGGAGTGGTGTGGAGTTGGTGTGGTGTGAAGTGGTGTGGTGTGGTGTGGTGTGGTGTGGAGTGGTGTGGAGTGGAGTTTGTGGTGTGGTGTGGAGTGGTGTGGTGTGGTGTGGAGCTGGTGTGGAGTTGGTGTGGTGTGGTGTGGAGTTGGTGTGGTGTGGAGTTGGTGTGGTGTGGTGTGGTGTGGAGTTGGTGTGGTGTGGTGTGGAGTTGGTGTGGAGTTGGTGTGGTGTGGTGTGGAGTTTGTGGTGTGGTGTGGAGTGGTGTGGTGTGGTGTGGTGTGGAGTGGTGTGGTGTGGTGTGGTGTGGAGTTTGTGGTGTGGTGTGGAGTTGGTGTGGTGTGGTGTGGTGTGGAGTGGTGTGGAGTTGTGTGGTGTGGAGCTGGTGTGGTGTGGTGTGGAGTGGTGTGGAGTGGAGTTTGTGGTGTGGTGTGGAGTGGTGTGGAGTTGGTGTGGTGTGAAGTGGTGTGGTGTGGTGTGGAGTTGTGTGGTGTGGAGCTGGTGTGGTGTGGTGTGGAGTGGTGTGGTGTGGAGTGGTGTGGTGTGGTGTGGAGTTGTGTGGTGTGGAGCTGGTGTGGTGTGGTGTGGTGTGGAGTGGTGTGGAGTTGGTGTGGAGTGGAGTTTGTGGTGTGGAGTGGTGTGGTGTGGTGTGGTGTGGTGTGGAGTGGTGTGGAGTGGAGTTTGTGGTGTGGTGTGGAGTGGTGTGGAGTTGGTGTGGTGTGAAGTGGTGTGGTGTGGTGTGGAGTTGTGTGGTGTGGAGCTGGTGTGGTGTGGTGTGGTGTGGAGTGGTGTGGAGTTGGTGTGGAGTGGAGTTTGTGGTGTGGAGTGGTGTGGTGTGGTGTGGTGTGGTGTGGAGTGGTGTGGAGTGGAGTTTGTGGTGTGGTGTGGAGTTGGTGTGGTGTGGTGTGGTGTGGAGTGGTGTGGAGTTGT
Organism: Hippopotamus amphibius kiboko; assembly: GCF_030028045.1. Lineage (NCBI taxonomy): Eukaryota > Metazoa > Chordata > Mammalia > Artiodactyla > Hippopotamidae > Hippopotamus > Hippopotamus amphibius. Next base: position 52,888,351 of record NC_080187.1, on the reverse strand, counting down.
GTGGTGTGGAGCTGGTGTGGTGTGGTGTGGAGTGGTGTGGTGTGGAGTGGTGTGGAGTGGAGTTTGTGGTGTGGTATGGAGTGGTGTGGAGTTGGTGTGGTGTGAAGTGGTGTGGTGTGGTGTGGAGTTGTGTGGTGTGGTGTGGAGTTGTGTGGTGTGGTGTGGAGTGGTGTGGAGTTGGTGTGGTGTGAAGTGGTGTGGTGTGGTGTGGAGTTGTGTGGTGTGGAGCTGGTGTGGAGTGGTGTGGAGTTGGTGTGGTGTGGTGTGGAGTTGTGTGGTGTGGAGCTGGTGTGGTGTGGTGTGGAGTGGTGTGGTGTGGAGTGGTGTGGTGTGGAGTGGTGTGGAGTGGAGTTTGTGGTGTGGAGTGGTGTGGTGTGGTGTGGTGTGGTGTGGAGTGGTGTGGAGTGGAGTTTGTGGTGTGGTGTGGAGTTGGTGTGGTGTGGTGTGGTGTGGAGTGGTGTGGAGTTGTGTGGTGTGGAGCTGGTGTGGTGTGGAGTGGTGTGGAGTGGAGTTTGTGGTGTGGTGTGGAGTGGTGTGGAGTTGGTGTGGTGTGGAGTTGTGTGGTGTGGTGTGGAGTTGTGTGGTGTGGTGTGGAGTTGTGTGGTGTGGTGTGGAGTTGTGTGGTGTGGTGTGGAGTGGTGTGGTATGGTGGCTGCCATTCCACCCTGCAGCCGCAAGCCCCAGGGTGAGCTCAGAGCTTGGGGAGGCTAGCAGGGGTTGTGATGAGAAGAACCCCAAGCCAACGCCACTCCTAAGCGCAGGTCTGGGGAGGGGGGCTGCCTTCCAACCCAAAGGTGAGGATGGTCACTCAGGTTCCAAACAGCTTTGGGCGGTGGTGGCTGAGAGCAAGGCTTTGGAGGGACAGCTATGGGGAGGGCAATGCTGGCAGCCCTCCTCTTTCCGCTCCACCCCTCCTCCCTGCCTCTACTACAGACCTTCCACAGACAGCGCCTGTGTCTAGACCTGCTTCCTCTGTAAGCCTGCGGGGCCTCCACGGTGCCAGAACTGGGCATGACTTGGGGGTGTTCCCCATATGCTCTCCAAGGGTGGAGGTGGAAAGTGCTTGCCCTGGATTTTCCAGTACCCAGGAGCTTGCTTCTGTGTCATTATCCATTTGTTTGGGTTTTTTCACCATTATAAAGGATTGAAGAGGTTACAAAGTGATGACAAAGAGGTCACATCTTCTGCCCACAAAGGGACTTCACGTTCTAGGAGGGGAAGACAAAAGAAGTAGGAACTACCACTATTCATTGTCTACCTACCCTGTGCCCAGTGCTAAGTCTGGTGTTTCTCTGGCAATTCATTCAATAAGTATTTATTGCACCATGCACTGGGCCCTGAGGATGGAGCAGAGAACAAGTCTTGCAGTCCAGCAGAAGCATTTAAAAATAATTGCAATGACAACACATATGTCATAAGGGAAATACCTCTTTTAATCTCGACACCAACCTGCTCACAACTCTGAATGGTAAATATGATTATCACCATTTTACAAATATGGAAATAACAGCTCAAAGAGGAGAAAACCTGCCCCAGATCCCCGAGCAGAGCCAGGGTTTGGAGTCAGGTCCTAAGCCATGTTCTGACTGCAACTGCTGCCTGGGGAGGAGGGGTGACATGGCCAGTTTCCTGGTTCCCAACTGGAACAGTTGTGTTATAGCAGCATGTTCAAACCGTGGATGGTGAAAACTCCTTGCTGAGGATAAAGCAGAACAGGAGTCCACTTGGAGAGCCCATTTAAAAAATTCTGAACCAGTAAAAATGTGACTAGGAGCCACCATCTGACAATCCCATTTGGCAGAAGCCCAGGCCCATCAGGCCCACCCCCAGGTCTGGGTACGTGAAATCTCTTCCCACTCCCCCTCTGTGTAAATCCGCTCATTAACTGTCTCATTCAACACACCCTGAAAGACTATCTTACCTAGAGAACCCCAACCCCAATCCAGCAGATGGAGACACACCCACACAAGGTTAAAGCTGCAAAAAAGCCCTGTCCAGGGTGCTGAAGGAGGACAGAGGCGGAAGGAGGGTTAAAAGTCCAGGCTCCTCTCTCTCCCGGGGCAGGCAGCTGAGGGCAGAGTGGGCCCATTCAACACCATCCCACCACCACCACCCCCAACCCCCCCCACCCCCCCACCCCCGCCGCCCCGGCCCATAGATTGAGAAGGAGGAGTGGGCTGGGCAGAGGAAGAGGCAGGGCGGGAGGAAGGCGGGAGGAAAGCTGTCGGCCCTGGCAGAGCGAAGACTTAACCTGAGGCTGTTAAAATAAGTCTGAGTCGGTGTGCATGGGTCAGGCAAGGACACAGCCAGCATTAGATGCTGCTGCCCTCAGCTCCCTGGCCTGTGTCCCTAGCTGTGCTCGGCCCTCTGAAGAGCAGGCAGGAACTGTAATGGGGTGAAGCCAGGACAGCAGCCAGCTAATACATCCAGGGAAAAGCAATTTGAAAACACAGAATTCCATGGCACGGACAGGCTGGGATAACCAGGATGCTGAGAGAGACCAGACCTGACAGCAGACAGAAAGTTAGATCCTATCTGCAGGTGTGACAGGGTGAGAGCAGAGGCTGCCTCCACTGCCCCACCTGCATTCTCAGTGACTCCTGCCCAGGCTCACCTGGCTGGGGCCTTCCAGCTGGAAAAGCACTCTATCCAGGGCATACAAGGTGCCTACCAAGGGCTGGGATGTGGGCTTCAGGGAGCAACACCAACTAAAGTATCCCAGAAAATCTGGGGAGCCAAGGCCAGAGGGTGAGGAAGAGCTGCTGGGCTTCCTGAGAGTCCCAGGGGGCGAGCGTGTGATCCATAAGCCAAATGTTTAACACGAAGAATCAGGTCTCCAATATGGCTGATGCCTTGATTTCTCTTATCCCTCATATAGCCCCACTCTTCCTCAATCCTCCGTAAGGATTTATAAACCACATATGCAGAGAGTTATTTCACCAATACCACCCCTCCTCTACGTGCTTGGTACAGCACAGGACCCAAGCAAAATGGGGATCGAGCAACCGATTAAATGCAATATAAATGGTTTCTTTAAGGTAATTTTGCTGAGACCTTCAAAAGAGCAAAGAATCCCACAGGAATAAACATAATTTTCCTCTAATGAAATCTTCCTGGTCTTAAAGTTTGAGTTTCATTTATTTTATGGAGCAAACCATCTTTTAATACTATGACACAAGCAGCTAAGCATTTACCACAACAGTTCCCTCTTTCTTCCTAGGCACACAGTCAGACGGCATTTCCCAGCCTGCTTAGCAATCAGTGTGGCCATGTGCCTGAGTTCTAGTCAATGGGAAGTGAGTGGAGGTGAGCATCCCTTTCAAATCTGGCTCATACAATTCTCCCATGGGTAGCTGTCCATCCTCTTTCCCCATGCACTGGCTTGAAGTGAAGGATTCTAGCACCCCTGAAGATAGAAGATGGAGTAGTCTGGATTTTTGAATCACCCCTGGAAGGCTGCCCATGAATTACCCCCCAAATTTATTTCTTGTCCTAGGAAGACAAGAAATAAATTTAAATCCTGTTAAGCCACTGACACTGGCATTTATCTATTACAGCACCCAACATTAGCCTAATTAACAGAAGTACTTACTAGGTGCGTAGAATACAGTGAGCCAGGCTGGGGTGGGGTATGTACAAGTCAGAGTCAAATTTGAATATGTGGGGAAGGGGCCATGCCAGGAATGTTTCCAGAGACACTTGGCTCAGAGCAAAGTTTTGGAACACTCCCCACCCCTCACCCGTCCCCAGCTACAATGTGGACCTGGCCACAGATACGCACTAATCACCTCTCAGCAACTCTCCCCATTAGTGGTTATTCTGCCAGACCTTTGGACTTAGCTAATATCCCCATTCTTTTTCAAAGAGAGATTTGTGACTGCATCTCTTTCTCTTCAAACTTTTTCCTTGAGCTAATAATTTCCCTTAAAATCCTCTGAACTTGCCGTCGGGTCTGACAAAAAGCATACTGAGTGCCTTGCTCCAACCCCCAATTTCACTCAACCTTCTAAAGTTCCCTTTTATATCCACGCCCACCAACCCTTCCATTTACACTGTGTTTTGAGTTAGATCTCTTTCACGCTTCACTTCCCTACACGGCCTCTTCACATCCTCCAGTCTCTTCCTCCACTCTGCTCTGTTTCCCATTTCTTTTCCAATAAATGGTTTCCTTCATCTTCAATGCACTTCCTCCCTTCCCAGCACTCCCACCATAATCCCACTCACTCCCTGAAATACAGTCCGTCCCCATTAATCTGCCAAGTAGGAAAGAAAAGTTAAAGCTTCCCTTTCGATCCCTGTTTATCTCTGTTGAGACGTGAATAACTATTAAAAAATTAATTGGCCATCATCATTCTTACTCTCCCTCCTCCTGTGGTGGCTGCCCGTTGTCTTCTGATCTCATATATCCTAATTTCTCATCATGCTAAGGGGAAAAAAGCACTCCATCTTTCAGGAAAGGAAGCACAACAATTTGTAGGAATAAAATAAATTGCTTAATCAAAAGTATATTGCAAGAATCGTCATGATTTGTCCTCAAATGTTTTTACCTCTTTAAACATTTTGTTTTCTGCCACCTTAAGAAATACACACCAACTTCTATCAAATCTCCTTCTACATTTCAAATACTTGCATCCTGCATCTTTTCATTTCTTTTTTCTTCAGGTATTTATACTTCTTTCACTTCCAAAAAGATCATAAGAAGGCACAAAAATAGCACAATAACTTATAAAAGAAACAAATTAAGGAAAGGATGAGATCTATGGATCTGTGTACCTTACACTAAAGATTCTTACTGTCATTGGGCATACAGTTGAGCCCGAAACTTCAATGCCAGTGGAGTTAATGACGAAGCAGAAATGGGAGACAGGAGGGGTGACAAAGATCTCAATGGTTAACGTTAGGAAGCATACTGTACACGACTGCATTCTCTGTTACTCTTGCAATAGTCTTGGAAATACTTTAAAAATATTGCTTTACTTCCTGTCTATTTGCTAAAAGGATATGACACAGCATAAAACAAAAATCATTATCATAAAAATAAAGACAAGAGACATGCTAAGTGGGGATATATATGTGGAAGGAGGAATAATTATAGCTTTCTTTTAAAAGCTAGACTCAGGGAATGAACACAATTTGAGTACAGAACTTAGCTCAAAGCTTCCCAGCACCCATGGCAAAGATGAAAACATGGGGAGGTCACAGAGCTGGATTTTTCCTAACTACAGTTACAGAGAGGATCACCTCCTAGCCGTGAACTATGACGGGAAGTTGTCTCATGGATCTTGTCACTGCCCTTAATCTTTAGAAAGAACTTTCCAAGGGTTTCTTTTTTTTAATCACATAATCCTCACATTTTTTGGTCTAGTCTACTCCACTGTCCAATGGCTTCATCATTTTACTCAACTCTCTGCCTCCAAAGTGACTTTATCCTTTGATTCAGTGTTTCCCAGCCACTTGGGCACCATGACCTTGATCTGTACCACAACAGCCACACCAACTGCTATCTTGTCTACATTTTTTTCATTTAACTCTACCTGTATTTTACTTAATAAATTTCATATCATCCTAGGACATCACAGCTTTGGTGTGCTAGCTGCAGGATGTTAACCCTAATACACAGAAACGAAATGCCTGTAAATACAGATACCATTCTCGAGACTCTGTAAGTGCAAATCTGATGCCACCACCTCTTCTCCTCTTTGCTTTGTCCCCAAATAGCTCATAAGGGAACCTTTGCCTGAGAATGTTTCCAGCTTCCACTCAACCCTGCCCATTTTGGTGTCAGAAACCATCACAGCTGACATCCTCCTTTCCTCTCCGCAGCTAATGGGAGCGTTTTTATTCCTTCCTGGTTTGTGAATGACCTCCTTCTTCCTCACATTGCACCTGAATTCTGCCTTTTCCTCAAGTCCCACCTTCTCCATGGAGTCATTCCTGATACCAACCTTGAACCTGGACTTGCTTCCATGGACTTCCAACAGCACTCATCTGGCTCCCAGCAGCTATCCTAAAATATATAGTAAGCTCTTAGATACGTGCTCTATCAGCTAAGCACATACTAGACACCCAATAAACATGGCAACATGTCAGGGCTGAGCCCTGAATTTGGAGCCAGGAGACCTGGGTTCTTGGGTAAGTCATCCTCAAGCTTCAGTTTATCCAGCTATAAAATGGCAACAGTGTGGGAAGAGAGGGGACCTCACATTTCCGAGTTCCCTGCCATCCTGCCCCCATGTTTTGCTCCCACCCTCTGCCGGCTGTGTGGATTCCCCCACATGCATCCTGACTTTGGCTTTCTCTGCTGTGGGCATGCCCTGCATTTCCCACGGGGGTGTTCTTCCAGTGGGTTCTTCAGCAGCTATTCCTGTCTGCAGGACAGCTCTCTCTGCTTCTTGCCTTCTGCTCACGGCAAACACATCCCAGCACCCTGAACAGTCCTCTGGTCCCCATTCCTCTTCTAAAACTTGCCTTAGTATCTGTTCCTTGTACCTAGTCTATTTTCAACCTCCAATTTCTCTGCTCAATTTTGCTGCTTCCCGCCACTTCTATGGCATCTTTAGGAAGACACTGACATTTTTGTCCCATATAAACATAAACCATTCTTTCTGCATACAATCCACAGAGCACTGGATGGACAATGACAGGGATTCTACTCATAGTTCTACCTACTAACTGGCTCCATAACTTTGGGAACATGGCTTAACCTTTCTGAGCCTCAGTTTCCACTCTATCCAGTAGGGGTGACACTGCCCAGGCTGTCTCTCAGTTACCAAACAAGACTGTGCTGTTCAAAGTGTGGCTTTCTGCATGTCCTCCCTATGTTCCTTACTAATTCTTGGGCCTAGCTCAACCCCCAACCCCACGATCTAACGAGGCCAATCCCATGAAGAGCTTTTCCGCTAAAACATGTGCACAGACTAAAATTTAGAGTTTACACGTCACTTTCTCACACCCTACCCTCTGATCCTCACCTACACACAAACTGAGGTACAATGGAACATTATCCAGCCTTTAAAAAGAAGGAAACAGTGATGCACACTACAACATGGATGAACCCTGAGGACTTTATGGGAAGTGAGATAAGACAGTCACAAAAAAGACAAACACAGTCAGCCCTCTGTATCTGAGGGTTCCACAACTATTTACATAGCATTTACATGGTATTGTTGTAAGTAATCTAGCAATGATTTAGTTTACTGGAGGATGTGCATAGGTTACATGCAAATACTACAACCCTTTATATAAGGGACTTGAGCATCTGCAGATTTTGGTATTCACAAAGATCCTGGAAGCAGTCCCCCACAGATACCGTGGGACGACTGTATTGCATAATTCCACTTATATGAGGTATCTAAAGAGGTCAAATTCATAGAAAGAGAAGGTAGAATGGTGGTTATTAGGGGCTGGAAGAAGGGGGAAATGGGAAGTTGTTTAATGGCGACAGAGTTTCAGTTTTGCAATATGAAAAAGTTCTGGAGATCTGTTGTCTGACAACGTGAATATAATACTTACCATTACTGAACTGTACACTTAAAATGGTTGAGATGGTAAATTTTATGTCACATGTAATTTACCACAATCAAAAATCCTTTTACAGCTATCCAACCATTCTAATTTTTTAAATGAAGTAGCATAATCAATGTGGCCATTTTCCCAATGAGGAAGCTGAGGCTCAGGGAGGCTCACTGAGGACATGCATCCAGGTCTTTAAAATCCCGACTTCCCACCCCCACTCCCCACTCAGGGAAGCATGAGAGGCACACCTGAGCCACAGGTGTGAGCACTCGGGGCCTCAAAGCCCAGACCTCTGTCCTCCCACACAAACTGAGGGATGCAGGGAGCTGCTGCCTCCCTGTGGGGCTCTCTCCCACTGAGGACCCTGGTAGGAACCTCCCACCCTTCACCACAGCACAGGAAACCCTTCAGGCACTGCAGTCCATTGTCTCCAAGACCAACTCAGCCCCTCCCCCTCACTGGGCTCCTGTCTGCCTCTGGGGCCTGCAGCATTCTTACGCTCCGGCTCCCCTATACCCGGCAGCCCCGATGGCCTCAGGCTGGGGTGAGCCCAGGGCTACCTCTCCTGCCCCTGGGGTACAGGGAGCAGAGAGGCAGTGGCTGCTGGCATCTGACTCACTCGGCTGAGAAGGGGTGGCTCTGACTCCCAGCAGGGCAAGGACAAGAGACTGGCGTGGTAGCTTGAGGTTCTAGAACAAACCTGCACACTTGGCTTGAACTTGTATCCTCCCCTGGATTCCCTCGAATTCCAGACATCTGGACCAGTCACTGTGGCATCCTGTGTGGAACCCCAGACCAGGCTGGGGTTGACCAAGTCGCCTCCGCTCTGAGCACAAGAGTCCCCTTCTAATATCAAAAGGGTTGAATCTGATTATCCCTGGATCCCTGAGGTGGGCCCTGCACTGTTGGAGCCAAGAGTCTAGTGCAGGTCTCACGTTGGGTGGAGAGAGGAGGAAGGGAACTCCAAGTCCTGCCCAGACCCCCCCACACTGTCTCCGGAACTCTGGGCACAGGGACAGTGGCCCACACCTACCAGGCAACAGCATGAGGGTGTGGCGGTGGCGTGGGGGGACACTGTGTGGCAGAGGCACCATATCCGTGGTCAGATACGTGCATCGTGCTAGGAGCTGCCGGCTCCCATCGCCACCTTGTGCTACAGGAATCTCTGACTGGCACATGCTGAAGTCAGGGTCCTGTCAGTATCTTCCTGAGAAGGGTAATTGTTCATCGGCTGTGTCATTGATATCTGGTACCTCTCCTGGAATCCCAGTCCCTGTGGAATGTACACATACTTGCACAATTTGAGTATTGGGATTCCCTCCTGAAGAGCAATACCTAAGGGCTGTAATGAACTCTGGAGGCTGTGTCTAAACAAATGTGCTTAACACACGCTGGCTGCGAGCCAGCTATGTACCAGGTACTGTGTTGGGTCTGGGGGGTTAGAAGGGTAATGCGGAGACGACTCCTACCCGCAAAGATCCACAGTCAAACATGGGGGAGGAGACCCGTACAGGAAGGACTGTCATACAAGGCAGAAAGTGAGACGCGCCCGAAGGTGACAGCAGTCTCATAACTGCCCTCAATCGTAGACACTCTGTAATAACACCCACTGTCCATCTGGAACAGCCCAGATGTAGTCTTTCGCTTTAACATATGCACCAATCAATACCGAAGATGAATTAAACTGATGAAAATCAATCCCAAAGCTAGCTTTTCTTTCCAGACCAAAAATTTTCATCAATAATAGAGAATTAAAAGATGCCACTAAATTCTGAGGCCCGCATTGTACGGAGTTCAATCACAGGTTGTGAAAATAGATTAAGAAGTAGAAACCCTTGCCAAGAAGCTGTTCTGCTGGCCCTTGGCAGATGGAGAGGGGCGGGAGTGGACCTCAGAGTTCAGAGTAAAGCTACAGGCCCTGAGGTGGACAGTCTGGTCTGGTGGCCACCCGGGAGCTGCTCCCAGGCAGGTGACCCGGGTTCTAAGGCCCGTTCAAGAGGCCCAGCGTCCAGGCAGTAGGTTCTGGAATGCTGCCAGGAAACAAGCCAGAGACACAAAGAACACTCAGTGGTCTGTCTGGCTGGTTTGAAGAAAAGAACTGGAAGGGAAAAAAAAGTGCTGAAACACAGATTTGGGGGACATCATGGAAGGTTAGGAATTTTAGACTTCTAGAGTATTTGAACAGGAAGGTAAGACTTAAAAGAGGCAGGTTTGCTTACTCTTGGGGCAATAGGGAGCCCGGATATTTTTTCAAAGTCCTGCCTCTGAGGTTCATGACCACAGTCACAGGTCTGCTCTGTACCAGCTCCAGCAGCCACAGAAAGAATGGAGCCAGGACACAGAGCTCCGATTAGCAGAAGCTATGCCCTTTCTCTCACCTCGGGTCTCCCCGACCTCGGCGGCACCCACATAGCCTGTGGCCCACTGTCAGTCGTCAAATGCAACATCTGAGACCGGCCCTGCAGCACTGCCCAGCCCCGCCTGCGCAGACAGAGCTTCCGGCCTCATGATTCATTCATGTGTTCCTCTACTCAATCAGTCGCTTCCCGGGCCCTGGCTGTGTACCAGGCACTACACCGGATGTGGGGGATGGAGAAAGAAATGCAAGTGACTCCTGACTCACAGGCCCTGCCCTGGAGAGTACAGTCCAGACCTGCATTCCCCAGCAAACATTCTCTGAGCATGTACTATGTCCCAGAGCTCTGCTGGGCACATGGGGACACCACCCCTGCCCCCAGGAAGTTCACAGTCCAGTGGGGGAGACGGGTGGAAAGACAGCAAAGTGTATGTGCTACCCAGGGTGAGCCTTGGGGTCCCAGCCCCGCAAGAAGAAACTGCCAAGTGGAGGCGGCATGCCAGGCCCCAGCCAGGCGACAATGAACTATTCCGGGATGAAGTTCTAACGCTGGAGCATCTGTAGGCGGCAGTCCTCTGTGAGCAGGAAGAGAGCAAAGAGCACTGAGACCCAGGATGAGGGAGGAAGGGTGACAAAGCCCTGGGAAAAACCGCTGGACCTTCAGCAGAAACCACAGTCATGTTCCCACAGGGCGGAGGGCCCGCCCTGGGCTCAGAGCAGAGCCTGGGGACAGAAGAGGTTCCAAATGGCCCACAGACGTGACCAGTGGCACTGTTCTGGGAAGCTGAGGCACTGGGCAAGGTGGGGAGGGGAAAGGAGGCTGCCTCAGCCCTGCAGGAGCTCCTACAAAGTGGCCCATCACGTGTGGGGTGGGATGTGGGAACCCTGCCAAGCCTTGCTCTAGGGAGACTACGATGGGTCCACACCAGCCATGGGTCCTTTGGTTAGAAATAAGCCAAGTTCCCCCTGCTGGATCCTATTCGGGAAGTAAACAGAGACTGGGTATAGACAACAAACCTGGGTTTACGTCTGCTCTCTAAGCCGACCACTTTACTAGGGTCCAGGTCAGTTTCCTCTTCTCCCAAACAAAGCCCCTCCCAGGGCTGGGATTAAGGAAAATATTCCCAGCTTGGTTCCTCTCAGTAAAAGCTGACTCTTGCCGGTCAAGGCTGAAGACAAGAAGGACTATAATGACCCCCACACAGACACATTAGACAGCCCTTTTACTCACAAAGGACTCCACATACACTCACAACTTTATCCTCGAAACAATCCTGGGAGGTAGATAGAGAAGCAGGTGCTATTGTTCCCAGGCTATCAATTAAAGTGACTTGATCTCCAAGAGACACTTGCACACCCATGCAGCATTATTCACAGTAGCTCAAAGGTTGAAGCAACCCAAGTGTCTGTTGACAGATGGATAAACAAAATGTGATCTACCCACACCATTGAATATTATGCAGTCTTAAAAACACAGGAAATTCTGACACAGGCTACAATGTGGATGAACCTAAGTAAAAGAAGCCAATCATACACACACAAGCAAAATACTACATGGTTCCATTTACATGAAGTACCCAGAGTCGTCAAATTCATAGAGACAGAAGGTAGAAGCATGGTTGCCAGACACTGGGGAGAGGAAATGGGGACTTAGTGTTTAATGAGTACAGAGTTTCAGTTTTGCAAGATTAATAAGTCCTGGAGATGGGTGGTGGTGGCTGGTTTACAACAGTGTGAAACTACTTAACACTAAGGAACTGTATACTTAAAAAATTGTTAAGATGGTAATTTTGTTATGTGTAGTTACAATTTAAATTTTTTTTTAATTTTTTGTAAGAAGTGCCTTGAACCCAGATGTCCTGACCACCAGGTCACTGGCCTGATCCCTACACCACCAGCTGAAGAGGGATGGCGCCATGGACACTAGAAAGAGACACTGACTGGATCAGACCAGCGGCCGGGGGAGAGTCTCACTAGTCTTGTGACCTGGTCTCTGCCTCTCTAAGATTCAATTTTCTAAGCTATAAATTGAAGCTGCAACACAATAAAGAAGTGTCCCAAGCACCCCATGAGGGCCACAGTGTAGTAAGGATGGGTCCGGCTAAGTCCAGCCAGGACCCGGGTCCTCAGTCAGCACAGTGTTTGCTGCCCGTGCGTGGAGGTGTAGAAGAGCGTCTACTTATCCATGGCAACCTCGTCTCCCAAGCCACGGAGGTGAGAGAGCCCAGTCCTTTACAAGTGGGAGTCTGACTCTCTCGTTGCTTCAGAGTGGAAAGTTGCGCCCAGCTACCAGGAAGCCCAGGCAGCTCCATGCAGCAACCGGAGTACAGACTCGGGGGCCGAGGAGCCTCAGCGTAGCCTCTCACTGTGTGACCCTGGGCGGGTTGCTGCATTTCTTCGAGCACCACTGGAAACCACAGGGGATGACGGCCCCTCCACAGGGTGGCTGAGAGGGTTAGATGGGGTCCTGGGCTTTGAGTGTCTGCACACAGGAGCACTCAGTAAGGCTGTCTCCTTTAAGAAGTGCCATGGAGAGCTTTCTAGAAGATTCTTGGGGGTGTCCAGGGTCTACAGCTGCAGGAAGGAGCTGTTTGGGGCTAACCATGTGCCCAACCTTGGGACAGGAGAAGAGCCAAGGAGGGTCCTGCCCACGAGTGACCTTCCCTCGTGCTAGCTGGGCAGCACGGCCATGGCTGCTGAGGGTGTGTTGTGGACTGAATGTGTCCCCCCAGGTGCACTGAAGCCCTAACCCCCAGTGTGTCTGTATCTGGAGGTGGGGCCTTTATAGAGGTACTTAAGATTAAATCAGGTAATAAGGGTGATAACCCACGATGACTGGTTTCCTTACAAGAAGAAGAAGAGACACCAGGAATGTGTGCACAGAGGAAAGGCTGTGTGAGGACACAGCAAGGTGACCATCTACAGGCCAAGGAGAGAGGTCTCACCAGAAACCAACCCCGCTGACGCCTTGAAAATTAAAGTCTGTTGTTTAAGCTGCCCAGTCTGCTACTTTGTTATGGCAGTTCAAGCAGAGACAACAGGATGTCGTCAGGCCCAAGTCACTTCTCTGCTCAAAATCCTATGACTCTCTGCCCCCCTCCCCTCCCACTCTGTGCTCATCCGCACCGGCCCTCTCCTCCTCCCCAACCACACAGCCTGCTCCCACCGAGCACAGCAGGGTCCACCATAAACACAACGTCAGCCACAAATACGGGCCACCGATGTAACTGTTTTCATGAACATGTAATTTAAACTTACATTTCATATATGTTAACTTAAATTTTCTAATAGCCACACTTAAATAGCTTTTTTTAGAAGATGAAATTAATTTCACTAAACCCAATATATCCAAATCATTTCGATACACAACCAGTATAAAAATTATTCACGAGCTATGTCTTATTCTTGAATTTCATTCTAAGTCTTTGGAATCTGGTGTGTATTTGACACTTACAGCACATCTCAATTTGGACTGCGCACATTTCAAGTGCTCAGTAGCCACCCTTGGCCAGTGCCTACCATGTTGGGAAGCACAGGCCTGCAGTGTTCTTCCTCCAGATTCCACAGGGCAGACTCCATCACCTCCTTCAAGGGTCACCTTCCTATGAGGCCCAAGCTGACCACTCTATTGAATAAGCCCCTCTGTCTTAGTCCACTCAGGCTGCTGTAACAGAATTCCACAGACTGAGTGGCTTATAAACAACAGACATTTATTTCTCACAGTTGTGGAGGCTGGAAGTCCTAGATCAAGGTGCTGGCAGATTCAGTGTCTGGTGAGACCTGCTTCCTGGTTCACAGATGGCCGTCTTTTTGCTGTGTCCTCACGTGGAGGAAGGGGAGAGGGAGCTGTCTGGGGTCTCCTTTATGAAGGCACTAATCCCATGAATGGCGGCTCCACCCTCATGATTTAATCGCCTCCCAAAGGGCCCACCTCCAAATATGGCCCCCTTGGGGGTTAGGATTTCAATATATGAATATGAGGTGGACACAAACACTCAGTCTAAACACCCTTCACAGGGTAGTTGTGGGGCTGCATGAGGACTCCACACAAAAGCATTTTGCACAACACCCTGCTTGTCCTGAGTGCTTTATCAATTGTTAGCTCCTAGTATTAAGTGTTATTATTATTATTAGTAGTAGTAGTATTAGTATTATTATTTAGAAGCAAACTGCTTCTCCAAGTTCCATAAAATCTGGTATAATTAAAAGAAACTGGAATTTGGACTTACATGTCCCATGTTTGAGTCCTGACAGCAGTACTTGCTTTCTATGATCTTAAAAGTCCCTTATCCTAAGACCCACTTTTATCATCTGTTAAATAGATGGAGTAATACCCAGGGTTGCAGGAGAATAAAACAAGGAGACAAATGTGAAAGTGCTGGCAAAGCAGAAATAGTTGTGAATTACAACCCCTCATCTACAACTCCCAAATCCAAGAAACGCGAAACACCAAAAGTTTTTTCATAATTCCTGGAGGCGAGATCTGCCCCCAACCGACAGGAGGTTATTTATAATCTTTACGTTCATGCACATTCTTGGGCTTTGCTGAGAAACACTCACAGGTTTGATTACGAGGTGCTGCCTGGAACCTCACATTCAGTCGTGTATTAAACACACATGCACCATGTCACCTTTCGAACGCCCCAAAACTCTGAATTCCAAACACAAATAGCCCCAACCGTTTTGGATGAGGGACCGTAGACCCCTTGTACAAACCGTTCATTCTCCCCCTCACTGAGTGCCAGGAAGAGAGTGTGGTACAAAGGTGGGCAGCCCTGGGTGGGTGAGGGCCCAGCGTCATTGCTGGGTACCAGGCAGAAGGTGATCTTCCAGGCCCAGTCTTCCTTGGGTCACCTTTGGCTGAAGCAGCTAGAACAGCCAAGGAAGGAGCCTGGGGCTGTTTCCCCCCAGCCCCTTCTATAAAGTAGAAAACCTTCACCATCTTCCCAGCTCCAGAGCGAATCTGGGCACAGATTCTGGTCCCCATGGCAACTGCTCCAATCTGTGTCAGTGTGAAGGGGAACGTAGTCTGCTGCTGCTAAAATTACAGGAGGAGGGAACCCTCGCACGCTCAGCCTTTTCTGCTCCTCAGAATCAGGACCCCAGGGGATTCACAGGAGAGAAGCTGAACTTGGGGGCAGCCTCAGCGTCCAAGTGCGCTGGCCCGAGCTGGCCCTGGGGGTCGGGGGTGAGATCTGGTGGGCAGGGGGGCAGGGGTGAGGAGAGTACTTACCCTCAGCTGGAAGGGCCTCACCATTGACCTTGATCTTGACCCCAGACCACTCCAGACAGCTGTGCTGTTAGAGTTCTCTGGGGAAAGGTATTCTGCAACCTCCCTCGGTCCCTTATGCTAGGATTTATTGAGTCTTGCTGAGTCTACTGGGAAGACAGACCTATTTTTAAAATTTCATTTGAAAGGATAAAGTAGGGGAGGGAATTCCAGAGGGAAAGGAGAGCTGACACTGACTGAATTTCTTACTCTGCACCCTGAGCCCCTGAGCCTTTATCGACATCATCAATTTCAATCGGCGCCCAGAGCCTGTGGACTGTGACCACCATTTTACAGGCGAGGGAAAGAGGCCCAGAGAGCTCTCGTGACTGTCCCCACACCTGTCCCTGCTCACAAGCCCTGCAACTTTGTTGCATACTCCCTCTGCCAGAAATGTACCCCCCATGACAGTCTGTTCTAGTGTCTGTGCAGCCCCACAGCCCACCCTCGTGACCCGGCAGCAGGGATACAGGGCCCTCCCAGCACTGGTACCCGCCTTCCCCAGCACTCAGCACTTTCACCTCAGAGTCAGCAGTGTGTATTTGTCTCTCTCCACCCCAACACCCCAAATGAAGGAGCTTCATCCTCGAGGAAGTCTGATACCTGACAATGCATTAGGGCGGGACATGCACTGGGGCCCCAACAGTGATCCAGGCGCACTGGGGATGTGCACTGGGACCCCAAGAGTGTTGGCATGCCATGCCGGCTGTTGGGCCCCTTTGCATCTGTTCCTCACTTACTGTCCAGCTCCCCACCCCCCTGCTGCTGGGTCCTAGAGCTGCCTTGTTTTCCCGGCCTAAGGATCTCCCCACCCCAGGCCCTTTGCACACCCTATACCCTTCCTGGAACAGGCTTCTGAGCTCATCCCATGCTGGCTCCTCCTTTCCGTTGGCTGACACCCACCTTCTCTGACAAAAGTCTCCACCTCGGTGTCTTCTGACGTAGCCCCCTAGGCATGGCACTGATGGACACTCACGACTGGTGCAGAGTCACCCAGCCTTTCTGGCCCAGGGTCCCCTGTGCCTGACAGAGGCCACTCCCGGGAGATGGCTCCAGGCTGTCTCAATGGCAATCCAGAAAGGTCCTAGCACTTGGCCGTTAAGAGCCCATCTGAAGGTTCCTGGCATCCCAAGGATGCTGGGAGAAGAAGGGGACGCTGTTCAGCCAGCCCTGCAGGTGGAATCTCAGAGTGATGCCATCCAGCCCCCAAGGCAAACATCCCCTCCTGAGGGGGCCCCATCCCCATGAGCAGTCTATTCCAATCAAATCGGCTAACAGCCAAGGCAAAGCGACCCGTGGGCCGAACCGAGACCACAAGGGAGAGTGAGCAAGGCGGAAAAACAGGGCACCTGTGGACCTTAAAACTCCAATCATTCTGCAGCCTGAACCCTGCTCCTCCCGGGCAGGAAGCAGGACCCGAGGGCCAGGGGCCCATCTCCAGCCACCGCTCACAGGTACAGACTGCTCACACTTCCTCCTTGCCGGCAGAAGTGACCTCTGAGCAGACGCCCCACGCGTACAGCTGCGTGTGGGCAGCTTCGCCTTGCTGGTCGGCAACAGCAGCAGGAAGGGGCAGGGGATGAGACCTAATATGTGTCAGCAGGAGAATAAATGAATACACTTTGGCACATCATCAAACAGTTTGACTTAGGTGATACTGAACAATGGAATAAATGCAGCCTTTAAAAATAAGGAAGTATTGAATAGACCTGTATTTCTGACTGGAGATATGTCCACAGTAAGAAAAGCAAGTTGCAGGTGATATGTCTCCTATTATGTTATTTTTGTGAAATAAAATCTGTGTTCTGTATGAGTCTGACTAAGCACAAACAGTCTGGAAGTCAACACCACACCAGTAGTTAACATCTGTCGCCTGTGGGAGGGGAAGAGGGGCTGGAGCAGGAAGAGGAGCAAGGAAGAAAGGGGAGAATGTGGTTTTACTTTATACCTCTGAATTTTGTTACAAAGACCAGGTAACATTTTGTAATAAAAAACCAATAAAGGGGGACTTCCCTGGTGGTCCAGTGGTTAAGACTCTGCGTTCCCATTGCAGGGGGCATGGGTTCAATCCCTAGTCAGGGAACTAAGATTCTGCATGCCGCACAGTGCAGCCGGAAAAAACAAAAGCAAAAAAATCCAATAAAGGTAAAAAAAGTCCAAAAGGTACCCAAATATCCCCAAAGGAGAGCACACAGTTGAGATCAGCGTCCTTCCTCAAATGGGAAATACCCTGAAACATTTGCAGAGATTCACATCAAAAAGCAAGAAAAAATGCCCTCTTGCATTATTTAATTGACACATTTTGTTGCTGTTGTTCTTTGCCTAATTAGAAGAGCCTGGCCTCTCCAGTCATTTTCGTCCCCATAATAAGACAGCTTCCTAGCAAACTAACAAAAAGAGGTCTCTTCTCACACAATTTGTCCAAGCTACAGCATATGCCAAATCAGGGATCTGTCTCTTTATAAGAAAGGACAGATTTTAGGAGGAAGGTAAGGAAAGAGGAAAAAAGAGATCAGAACACGTCAAAAGAGATATCGCTGGCAATTCCACTGACCTGATTATTGGGCTCATTTTAGCAGTTTAACTATTTATCTATTTCTCCCAGCAGAATGTAATCATCGAAATCTTGGAGATGTAAAGGCAGTGCTCGCTGCTGGGTCGAGTCTGTCCCCAGCTCTCCGTGCTGGGGACGAGCTCGGCAGGGCTCCCTGGCTGCTCTCCAGAGCCATCCACACCACCCACTCCTGTCCAGCTGGCCAGCCAAGAAGTCTCTGCTGAGCGTTGGCTCATGCCAGGAAATAATTTGGAGGAGGAGACAGACAGCCCCTGCCCCCCGAGAGCAACTAAGCTATTCAGAAAGAGGAGAACGCGGAGGCAACGCCATGAGACCAGTGTCTGGCTGCTCTGGGAAGCTTACACCAGCCGCTCAGGCACTGTCTGCCCATCTGTGTTGCCAGCCTCTTCGGGAAGGAGAATGGAGCTATCACCCTCCCCATTTTACACAGGAGGAAACTAAGGCTCATGGAATCAGATACATGAAATAAAAAGACAAAATGTACAGGACACATCAATGATGATAACCATGAAGGAAACCTGGGGCTCTGTAACCATTCGGGACAAAGCTCTCCATGGCAAAACTTATGGTAAAGCCGAAAGCACTGAGTTTAGGTAAAAGTAATACAGGGAACCTCTAGGGAACCAGGAGAGGTAGCCCCTACTTTCTAGGCTCTCTACCTCAAAATGACACAGTTTCGATGCACAGAAGACCAAATTCTGAGAAAACTAAGGATTACTGAGAAAAGCAAAGGTGCCAGACAAATCCAGAAGATGGACTGTAACTTTAGTATGACCTCAGCTTCCTAATGCATTAATGACTCAAATGGAATAAATCTATCCCTGCACGGGCAGAATTACACAGTTCTCTGTGATCCAATGTCAAATAGGTTATCCTTTGATTAAGGTCTTAGCACGGATGAGAGTTTTATTAAAATGATTTCCATTATCTGCACAGCAGTTCATCACAAATATATTTGGCCCAGTGTATTTCAAGTATGATTTGATCATACACCAAAATTGTGGGCATCTAACACGTTTTAATCGAGAAATTAAATGCATCTGCCTTGCTTCCTCTCCTGGGGCTGTTCCATCCCAGGAATTCCCACATCCGCAGGCTCTGGTGAGCCCCTGGTGGTAACCTGGCTCAGCCTGGATCCTCCCTCCTCTCCCCACAGCTCTCCACCCTGAGTTCTGACCGTCAAGTTGAAAGGGAACCTTACCATCAAAGAAGATGTAAACAAGAAGAAGCCCTGTCGGCTTAATGGGGTGAGAGAGAAGCTTTCATGTGCATTAATTAGTAGGGGGCTTACTTTGCAATTGTTCATTAGGAGTCAATGTTAGTCCCACTGTTTCCCCCAGCGTCAGTCAGGCTGCAGCCTCATCGCCTCAGTCAAAGGCAGCATAAGCACATGTTCCTTGTCCTTCGAGGCTGGATGGGGCACCAACAGGCCAGAGAGGCTGTGCAGCAGTTCAGGGAACCCACTTAAGGATGCACCTGCCTGCCCACCCTCTCTGCTCAGACCTGCAAGGAACACACAGCCAGGGACCCCAGGTGGCGGGGAGTCAAGGCAGAGCAGGGCAGTCTGCGCTCTGCTGCCAGACAGCTCCTTCTACCACCAGAACATGCCACCACGGGGCCAGGAGCAGGGAGCCTGGAGTGGGAAACTCGAGGAGAGGATTTCTGCTCTGAACACAGAAAAGGTGGTCCAGCCCTCCCTGCTTGTGGGGGCATCTGCAAAGCCTAGCTTCACTCTGTACGATCTTGCTTACAACCGGGAGTCCAGAACATCTCACCAAGCTGGGGTGGGGCTCAAATAATAACATGCAATCTGTCCACACCTCGTCATAAGGCAGGAGCAAGAGCCCAGCAAAGTTGGA
The DNA here is from genome assembly GCF_030028045.1 of Hippopotamus amphibius kiboko. Lineage (NCBI taxonomy): Eukaryota > Metazoa > Chordata > Mammalia > Artiodactyla > Hippopotamidae > Hippopotamus > Hippopotamus amphibius. Next base: position 52,868,777 of record NC_080187.1, on the reverse strand, counting down.
AGAGATGTAGTTCGAAGAGACGTAGTTCAAACAGCTGGTTAATCTCAAAATCTGAGCTTAAATAATGTGGGTTCACCCTGCAACCTAGGACAGGTAAAAGAAGGGCCCTCTGCTCCAAAAGTGGCCCCCGAAGCCTCCCTTCTGCCCTTGGTACCCCAGCTTTCCTGAGTCCCTCCAGATTGAAACACTCTGCCAAGATCTGACAGAGGCCAGGATTTAGTGGATACATCCCACTCTCCTGAACAGGGATTGGGCCGTGCTGATACTCTGATAACTCAGGGTTCAAGGGCTGAAAAGGAGCTAAAGAAGCCAGAAAGGATAAGAGTGGGTCCCTGGGGGTGGCCTTCCCACAAAAGAGAGAGGGAGCAAGTGAGCAAGGCTTTCCCGCCTCTGGCCCTTTCTACAAGGGCAGGAGCTGGACAGACATCTCCAGATTCCCCTGCCCTGGAACTCACTGCCAGCTGCCACTGCAGAACGAGGCCACTCTTGGACCTCCCTCTTCGAGACGCCATGGCTGGCGGAGCCTAGTGGCCTCCCAGAATTTGTGGGGGCCCCTGCACTCTGCCGTTATCCCCGCACTGCACCAGAGCCGGCAGGGAAGCCCAGGTGTGGCACTAGGGCGGGTGCAAGGGGGGATCACAGCGCTCTCCCCGCCCACCTCCCCCCAGCCCGCCTCCCCCCGGCCCGCCCCCAGACACCAGCTGCGGTGCTGTGGGATACGCGCCTCCTCCTCCCCACAGAGCCCCTGGGCCCACAGGCCCCAACCTTCATCACCTCTCTTATGTCATCTCTGTGGGACCTGACGGGGTGCAGCATCCTCGCTGGGGTTCAGGCTTTATTTACGTGTTTTTATTGCACTCTTGGGTGGACTCTCCCCCAGCCCGGGTCAAGGCTTTCCCTTTCAACCCGTATGTGCTTCCTCTTCAGGGTCTGGGACTGTTTTTATGGGGGAAGAGGGCAAGGAACTTATTCAATGTGAAAAAGCCAAATGCACCAAGATGTCTATGCCCACATTAGATGTCAACATTAACAATTTTGAAAACAACCTAAGTGGCCAAACAAGAAGGGAAAGTTTAGTATCAATGAGAGCTCTGGTAAGCTGTCATAAAAGTAATTATGAAAGACACATAACTGTAAAGGGAAGTGATTTGTATTATATTAATTAAGGAGGGGAACACAGAATTGCATGCCTACTAAGATTGCAACTACATATTCTAAATTTTTGCAAAGAAATGCAGAAATACATGCCTATATATTTTAAAGTTTTTGAGGTAGGAAGATTTTTTTTTTTTTAAAAAAAAAAAAACCTCCTTTAATAACATACTTTTACAACAAATAACATCAAAATAAAAAAATAAGGAATCTGGCACAAAGGGGGCCCTCCGTGGCGGTCCCTAAGTCCTGGCCCCAAGTCCTGTCTGCCAGTCTCACCACGTGGCCTTGCCCAGGCCTCTCTGAGCCTTAGTTTCCACACATACACGAGTAATAAGTTGCACAGTGTAAATGCCAGCATATCTTCCAGTTCTGATTTTCTGCAGTTTTGTCCATCCAGAAACAGTGCTTCCTGACCTAATTAAACGATGGCTTCGACCATCAGTATTTTACCAAACCAAGGGAGATGGAAATCTGGCCAGAACACCATCTGTGTGCACTGTGCCCTCAAGAGCTCAGAGCAATTTGCCACACACGATTTCAGCCGCGCTCGACTTTGTACAAATAGAAGTTACTATCTTGCTTCGAGGCTGTATCTCTTAGCACTTCTCAGAATTTAGGTAGGATTTACACTATCATCGTTTAAAAATAAAACTCCCGTCTCTAAGAATTGCACTGTTTACCATACAGCATATCCTGATTGGGGGGAAAGGAAAAAATATTTATTCAGAAAGTACTTCATGTTTACATAGCACCTCACGCTAATGAAACATCTACCGGATCTCAATGGTGAGATGTAATGTAAATTTAGAACTCCACCCACCAGCCTGGCGTATTTCTGATTCAGTCCAAATCTGTTTGAAAGAAGTTACCAGACTTCGCCAGCTTTCAGAGTTAATGTGTGGGATCTATTTTTTCCCTTTTACAAAGAGGCACTTGCCAGTAACAGTTTAGCTATTTCCCAAGACTCTGAGAAGGTTCTCCGTTCTTTTCTGTCAGTACTGGGACTGCTGCCAGCTTCAAGGGAAGGGGCGGTACCTCACACACTAGACAGAAGAGAACTCTAAGGTCCTTTGTCTTCCTCATCAATTTACCATCGGTCAGCTCCTAAGGAAACACTGGCTCAGGCCTATGAGATAAAATATCTGCTGGATAATGGACTCCAGGGGACGCTCACCATCTATCTACGAGGCAAATCCCAACCTCCTTTGCCTGAGAAACAAGCCTTTGCGGTTGGGTGCCTCCAGCTGCACCCCTAAACTGTTTCTCATCTCCCAGCTCTGTCTCTGCCGGGGATGGCCTCACCGGCCTGCCCCGACCCTTCTCTGTCCCCACGGTCGCCTCCTTCTCTTTCCTCCAAGCAGTCCTTTCCAGCTTTCCTGACCCTCGGGCACTGCCCTGCCTCCCCGTCATCCCAGAACAGCCTGCACGAAGCTCGATGAGCAGCAGCACTCACCTCATCCCATGACCTTTACAACCTACCTCCATGCCCCGCCAACCCTGAGTCAGCTGAGTGGTTTAAAGGCAGGGGCCATCTCTGCATCCCTGACAACAAGCAAGGTTCATTCTTTGATTCAACGGGTATTCACCACACGCCTGCCCTGCGTGCCAGGTGATGAGTGGCAATGTTCCTGCTCTCAGAGTCCACAGCCCTGCGCAAGGGACCTGGCCCGGGGAGAGTGCCTGAGCACACGAGTGTTACATGTGAAAAGGGTGTGTGTATGTGATGACTGCATTAATCCGCAAACCAATCCCATGAGAAGAGCTAGTTTTCCTCATTTTATTGAATGACATTGGCCAGAGGTGGGAGAGTGGGGTGGACAATGAGTGGGGGAGGGGTGCCAGGATGGACAATGACCCAGCATGGTGCCCAGGAAAGAGCCTGCCAGAGGTCAGGCTGCTGGTAACCCCTCCTTTCTGGAGAGAGGTCAGCCACCGGATCAAGCTGCCCCAGGGCAGCCGCTCAAAGACTCTCAGCCCTAGGATGCTGCTGTGGATCTGGGGGCAGCAGTGGCCTCCATCCTGCCAGCCTTCCCCCACCTCCTTCACACCTCAGCTCAAACTGTCTCTCCAGAGTAAGGCTGGCTGGGGGCAAGTGGATTCAGCTCCCGCCTCTCTGCCGTTTCCATCAGTGCCCACCTCTCTGGAGCATTAAGTTTCTAGGTTTGTCTTAGTCCAGATGTTCTGTCAGGTCTTTTCAGTGGCTTCCGTGGGCCGGCGTTCTGCACGTCAGCAAGACTGGTGTTTCCCAAACTGGGATCCACAGATGTTCTGCCTCAGCATCACTGAGGGAGCTGGGCAGATGCACCTGAGCCTCACCCCAAATCTACTGGGTCAGAATGCATGCAGGTGGGGACCCGGGAATGCGTGCAGGTGGGGACCCGAGAATGCGTGCAGGTGGGGACCCGGGAACGCGTGCAGGTGGGGACCCGGGAACGCGTGCAGGTGGGGACCCGGGAACGCGTGCAGGTGGGGACCCGGGAACGCGTGCAGGTGGGGACCCGGGAACGCGTGCAGGTGGGGACCCGGGAACGCGTGCAGGTGGGGACCCGGGAACGCGTGCAGGTGGGGACCCGGGAATGCGTGCAGGTGGGGACCCGGGAATGCGTGCAGGTGGGGACCCGGGAACGCGTGCAGGTGGGGACCCGGGAACGCATGCAATGCATGCAGGTGGGGACCCGGGAATGCGTGCAGGTGGGGACCCGGGAATGCGTGCAGGTGGGGACCCGGGAACGCGCGCAGGTGGGGACCCGGAAATGTGTGCAGGTGGGGACCCAGGGCTTCACAAACGCCCCAGGGGATTCTCACGCTCACTGAAGTCGGAGCAACACCAACAGAAGCAACCACGTCTCCAGGTGGGCCCTGTTCCCCTGGAGGACACTCTGTACACACTCATGGCACCACAGCTGTCCACATTCCCTCAAGGGAAGAATTAGGAGCAGGAGCCAAATGTGTTTAAAAAAAAAAAAAAAGTGGAATGCACGTCCCTAACCCAGACTCACGCTAATGCACTTCCTCAGTAGTTTATGAATGTTTGTTTAAATATAAATAAGGTATTTGAGAAAGAAAATCACAGTACAGGTAAACACAGAGGTTGAACTCGGCTGACCCATGGAATACTCTGGAGGTCTGAGCACTAACGAGCCGGGACTCAAATCCCTGGCTGCAGGTGCGCTTGGCACACAGTAGGTGCTCGAGCACTGCTAGTTGCTACTGTCGTTACACATAACGTCAGCCTTCGGCAGAGGCGGGCATCCCACGTGGAGGTACGCATCAGATCTGTGTCCTGGCACTTTATTAGTGCACTCGCTGAAAAGGATCCTAATGGGATGAAGACACTATATCCTGCCCGGCCCACATAAAAGCAACCCGAGACTGACACCTCTGAAATGTCGGAAAGAGTAAAAAGCTTTCAACGGCCTCAAGTTGAGCTGCACACACTAGAATGTCGCATGCGGAGGTTAAATGACTTACCTCAGCTACAAAGTAAATCCCCAGTGGAGGCAGGAATGTAATCCAGGTCTCCGGTGTCCCACTCTGATAGCATCTCCTTTCTAGATCCTGCTGCCTCCTCGGTGAAAGGGGAGACTTCAAATAAAAAGTCAGTGCAGTAGTTTGCTCTGCTACTAACAGAGGCAGTGGTGCGGCGGCTGCCTGCATCCTCTGAGAAGATTTAACGCCAGAAACATCTGAAACAGAACAGAGGCCTCGGAGGTCACTTGGCCAGTCCCATCCCACAGGGATCGGTCCTGCCCTCCTTTGAGATCTCCAGGGAGTGGCTCCGCGGCAAGACTGCCTCCCACAGGTGTCTGCTTTCGCTCAGGGCTGAAGTGTGGATGAGCGGAAACCCCTTCACCTAACACACGCTCATTCTCCTCTGTCCTGCCCTCGCCTCCCTCTGTTCCAGGGTCTGGAAGTCCTTCTATAGCGTGCCTCTCTTCCTCCTACCAAATCTTGAAAAATCCTAGTGTGGGGCTGCGCTGTCCAAATGCTGCTGGGTCTACCCTCTGAGAAGGATGCAGCAGTGGTCTCCATGGAGAACACTTCAGGCTGCTGTTATTGGTTGATAACACCAATAACCACATCCTTCCTCCCTTCCTTCCTCTCTAGCAGAACTCTGATCTAGATGACTTTCCTCCCCTCAGGGAAAGGGATAGACCTCAAGTTCAGGTGAATTCCAATGTGCCTGCACCAGTCTCAGCAACCCCATCCCTCCTGGGAGAACTTTAGGCACAGTAAGTAACATGATGGATTCTGACTAATGAGACATGGTCGAAGCCCACCGAGGGGATGTATGGAAAGGCTTCCTCCTTCTTAAAGAGAGACACGTGGAAAGAGACCTTCTCTTCTTCCTCTGGACACTGTAATATAGCGATATTATCCTGGGATCAGGGAAAGCCATTTTGCAACCACAGTGGGACCCAGCCTGAGCTTCTGAGGATGGAAGGAGCCTCGGTTTATGATGTCACCTTTGAGCTATTGAATTAACCAATTCTAGGGTCATGTTACCTAATGACTTCCTGTTAAATGACATGATACATCTGCCTTATTATATAGGCTACTTTGAAGTGCATTTTCTATACCTGTAGCCAAAAGTACCCTAACTGATTAGCAATCTCTCTTCTCAATATGGCCTTTGCATTTAATTGATGAGAAAGAGTATAACCAACACCAATCTCCAAACTATGTACAGGACAACATTCTACGCATTAGTGTAATTGCTTAACACTTTAGAAATTTTTCCTGCATGACTGAAACGTAAGTTGAACTCCCTCCACTTCTAAAACCTAAATCCGTGGAGGAGTCTTTTATATTAAACCAGAGTAAATGGCCCCATGGTAAATGGGAAGGGTTTTCACGATGTTTATGGCTCTGGAGAAAGAACAATCACATAGTGTCACTTTGCTTATCAGCATAAGCCGGCACGCTCCTGGGACAGAGTGAAGCTGAATATTAACCGAAGACCATGTTCCTTTCACTGTGCTATTGTTTCAACTCAGGAAAACACAAATGATTTTTGCTTGAAGTTGGACAGTCTGGAGGTTAAGCCACGACTTTAAGACAAAAGAAATGCGACAAATAATCAATGTCTCTGTAGGCTCCAAGGTAAGCAGGGATGCAGAGAAAGCTGCATGGATTAATAAGCAGTTGTCATCCTTCTTTGGACCTGGAACTTGCTTTCTTCGTCCTTGTATCTGAGTTCCTGATAATGGAGGAAAATGGAAATTGACTTGCTCCTCTACCTAAAGAAAGTGTGACCCAGTACAAAGTCCCTCTAGCCAGAAAATGAAGCCCAGGTTTGCAGGATGGGGGTAGGGGGTGGGTGACTCCCAAACTCGCCCTCTGGAGATGACACCTGGGTTACTGGGAGCAAGTAGTTGCTTGCAGAAACCACTTTCTGGGTTTCTGGTTGGCAACCCAGCCTGGAGTGCTGCATATTGTTCCTGCACTTCCATGGCATCTATTACCTGGATTTCACACACACTACTGGACAAATATAGCTCTGCACTGTACTTTTAAACGAGGACAACACACCGAGAGCCAGTGAAGAACAACGGCACTGGGCGTGCTGAAGCAACAGGCTGAGCCTGAGACCAGGGAGGGACACTGGGCCACAACAGGGCAAACACTGTGCCGGGAATCCCAAGAAGACTGGGTGCCAGCCTCTGCTCCGCCCACCCTGTCCATGGGATCACCTTGCACATCTGTAAAGTGAGAGAAGCTCCAAAGCCCACTCCAGCTCAATAGTTCCATGAGATTTCTTCCTCTTGGCCACATCCTCATTGGCGACTCATTCAACAGATGCCGTAACTATGATAGCTCACAAGGTACTGGGCAACAGAGAGATACAGTGGGAATGAGATGCTCTTCCTGCCATCCAGCGGAAGATGCTCGGGCGCAGGCAGTGGGTGGAGCAGGCACCGCCCAGGTTGGGATGAAGTCGTGCCCAACTACGCCAGGAGTGGGAATCAGCCGGGGCGGTGGAGGGGAAGGGGGGTGCTGCCCAACCCTATCTAAAAGTGGCAAGAAACAGTGGCATGTCCGCCCACTGCCTAAGACGCTAGACGGCAGCGTTTACAGTGCAGAACCTGGAGCCACATATGTGTCTGACCATGATCAACCAAGAGAAGCCTTCTGTTCTCTGTTTCTCGAGAAGCATGGCCTCTCAAGACAAGATTGGCTTTGAATCCCGGCTCCACCATTTACCACGTTTGTGATTTCAGGCAAGTTAACTTCTCTGAGTCTCCGTTTCCTCTTCTTAAAAACGGAATTCACACCTGTCTCACGGAGTCAGGAAGATTAATGGAGATGATACAGGAAATTGGCTAGCACAAGGCTGGGGCCATCGAAGGAGACCAATAAATGGTAGCAATTGCTATCATGTCTGTCCTTCCCCTGGCTATTAGGTGTGTGGGGGGAGTGTGTTTCCAGGACATTATTTTTGAGGAGGCACTTGATATTACTGGCACTGGAGACTGGAGGATGGCTGATCCTACTGTTCTAGCTCCAAGCATGGAAGGCTGCAGCTCCCACCTCCTTCAACCCCCCGTCCCTGGAATTCCATCCAAACGTGAACGTATGGTGGTGGCAGGGCTTGGAGGGCTACTAGACAAGACTTTCAGATTTATGGACAGATCCTATTCTCCCAATTAAGATCTTGACAGAGACGACTTCACTTCATGAAGGGACCATTCTAATTTCAAAGCAAAAGAAAAAATACATAGAAATCTGATTTTGAAAGAACTACTGCCTCATATAAAATGCAGACTCAAGTGTAGAAGATGACAAATATGCAGATGAAAAGATTCCAGCCCATATCTGCATCTGGCAACATTTTAATGATAAAATAATTGACTTCTGCACCACTTTAATACAAGGGAAGTCCTTCGTAACTGGAGCCTCTGTCTTTGTCTTATGCTCCACCTACCTATGAGGCTTCTTGTGAAAGGATCCCCCACACCACTGAAGAGGTAAAGGGCTGGGAAACACGATGTATGGGAACTCGTCCTTGCTCTTCCACATGGTAGCTATGGGACCTCAGCGTCCTTGCCAGGGTAGTGCGGGACTTAATGAACTGCCCTCTGAGAACCTGTCTGGGACCAGTGTTCAGATGTGAAGGACAATTTGCTCTGACTGCAATCAGCACCTTCTCCCAAGATATAACGGAAGTGGTTGGCACAGCGCTATATGCTTTGTCACCTATGTCATCTTACTGAGTCCTCACAATGTCCCTGAAAGGGAAGCACCCTAAGGCCCACTTTACAGAGGAGATTCGTGGTTTCCACAATGTCACACAGCCACTGTGCGGGGCAGGAGGCGTGGGTTAACCGGGGCGAGAAGAATAGGACAGCATAAGAGAAAATCCCCAATGTGTAGGCTGGTGATGCAGTCCAACTCTCATCCATCTAAACAGAATAACAAACCAAACTGAAAAAAAAAAAATCCCAGCTCCCTGAAAAAGCAGCATTGGGAATACAGACTGCATCTCTGTCTGACAGCTGGGCTGAGAGTGACTCTGAACCAATTTTTTCCTGCCTAGTAAATTACCACCCCAAGTGCTCTTCCTGCCCCCCTGCCCCCCACCCCGGGGCCCCAGAACGAAGTCTCAAAACTGAAGGATTGTCCTGGCCCAGCAGGGGCCCCATTCAGGCCCCAGCCTGAGGGAGCATCACTTGATTCAGGGGCCCTACAAGTCTTTCAGTAGTTTAACTATTACTCCTGCCTATAAGATCCTTTCACTCAGTCAGCTGTGGCCATTAACTATCCAGCAACCAGCTCCCATGCGTCCAGGCAAGCTGCCTGTGAATCCATTACTTACGTTCAGCTTTTAAGCTCCAGTTGCCTTTACAAACAGTGGCCTTTTAAACACATGGTGAAGAGTTCACCTATTATTTATGTTCACATTCCTTAGAGAGTCAAGCCTGGGGAACTAGATTCTCTTTCTAGAATCCAAGTTACCACCCCTGTTCTACCTGAAGACCTCTCTGTTGGGTCAAATTGGTGAATGAAATACCTGGGAGGCCCAGAGCAAAAAGGGATGCGTAGTCAGGAGGCAAAGGAGCAAGGTGGGGGGGAGAGGGGAAACCGAGGCAGAAACTGTGCCAAGATGCTGCCAAGACGGAGCCAGGGCAGGAAGGGCCTCAGTCAGGTGGAGGGGGTGCCAGGGCAGCCAGGGTCTCTAGGGGCTCTGTCCCACCTCACACAACCTACAGACAGAGAAAACATGCTTCCAAGTGTTAGAAAAGTCACATCAACACTTAAATTCCAACAATGTTGACCGTGCTTTGAGATTACCCAGGAAGGAAGGGACTGTGCCGTAGGAGTGAGAAGCCTGCAGCTGTGGAGGAACTTGATCACCCTCTGCAATACACCTCCCAGTGCCAGCGCCAGCCTGGTCTTGGCGGATGGTCTCTGGACCCTGTTAGGCAGGGCCAAGCTGGCACTGGTTCTGTTACAAACTCACATCTACCTCTCCAGCCAATAAAACAGACATGCCAAAGCTTAAAGCAAAGAACAGGGAAGAGGAAACCAATGTATTTTTTCTTCTTTTTAGCCAGTGTCATATTCAATATGGTTACTTCAGGACTTCATCAAAGTTTGTTACTGAAAAGGAATCCCTGTTGGTTTTTTGGCATCCAGCAGTCCTCTCCCCATTGGCTGGCCCCCTAGCCTCCAGTGTCAGCAGTCCTGGTAGCACATGGGGGCCGCTGCCCATGCTGGAGGTGGAACACTCCATCCAGTGCCTCGGCTGGAAACATGACTGGTGGGGGGGGGGGGGGCACGTGACTCGGTCTCAGCCAATCAGATGCACTGACCAGGCCACGGGCTGCCTGGAGGTTCCAGGGTCACACCTGCAGCTAGGATGAGCTTGTTTCTACTGAGGTGACTTTGTCAGCGCCTCTGCAGCTTCCCCCAGTCATCTGTTTCCTGTCCAATCCGTATTCAGGCACCTAAATTCTCCCTATACTTCACTCTCATCCTTCCCACACCTGCCCCAATCAGACAGCCAGAGTTGGACCCCATTATTTGCTGCACCAGAGGACAGATGCGTCTTTCACAATGATCATAAATGAATACAACCCACATTCTTGAGGTCAGGGCTCCAATAATGCCATGACTCAAAACAAGCTGCAGTAGACTCACTGTCCCAAAAGATTGGGATCTGCCAGCAGATCCTGAACCCTGCAAGGAGGATCAGGTCTCCCTGGAAAGCTATGTGGGTACCACTGCTGGGGAGAGCCCAGCCCTTCACTACATTCAGATAATGCAGAGTTTAATCCCACAGTAAGGTCATCAACAGTGAGAAGTGATGAGTTCCCCGTCATTAGAAAGATCCAAGCTGACAAAGAAGGCAGAGAAGAGACTTCTTGCCGGAAAGAGCAAAGTCCCCAAAAGACTCCTTCCAACCCTGAGTTTCAAATAGCCTCCCTGGGTAAAGAATAACCACGAAAACAACCAACCAACCTGTGACGGGGTTGTTGGAAACATAAAGTTAGCCACAGTCAGATTGACAACTGTTTCCTAGGAGTGTACTGGAAAAGAAGAGGTGCGAGGAAGGTTGGTAGCTTTCAGAATTCACAGATACCTGTTTAAGTGCTAAGAAAATTCCATTCGGTGTCAGGTCAGAAAGATTTCAGGCTCACACCTCATAAAATTGTGATATCAGAAGACAACTTCAAATTCACACCTGTGTATCAGCTTACATACAACATAGATGTTGTTAAATATCTACTTGAGCCCCCCCCCCAAAAAGATGTTATAGAAACCCAATCTGACATAAAATGATAATTCTGACCCAGATCCCTTTGCAAAAGAATGAATCTCTCAAAACCAGCCTCACACAGCCAAGCATAAAACAAGCTGTTTCATGAAGGACGGCTTCAGATCATGATGCTAGCACCATTTATTTGACCCACACCTCACACTGCCTTGTCCTGCTACTAATTTTCTGTGGCACCATCTTCCTTTTCTAACTTAATGCCAAGTCCCTAGAGATCATGCCTAGTGCACTGGAGTTGGGTTCTCTGAGGGAGAACATCCTTTCAGGTGACAGATGGATCTGAGGGCGTGATACACTCACTAAAATCCATGAGCTGAAGACATATTTAGATTTGAGTGAGGATTAAACCGTAATGTTAACATTGCTTTCGATGTTTTGGACATACAATCTGAAATTTATTTCTTCAAGCATATTTAATGAGCTCCTACAAGTGCAAAACGTTAAAAATGAATAGGATGGTATCTGCCCTTTGATGCCTAATAGGGTAAAATAAAATAAACTGTAATATGATAAACACCATTTTAGAGGTATAAGGCATTTAGGGGATTCTGTGAAAGTTGTGATTATTTGTGGCAGAGTAAATCAGGGTAGGCTGTATGTGCCTTGCACATAAAAGAGGCTCAATAAATGGATAAATGGGTGGGTGGGTGGATGGACGGATGAATGGACAGATGGAAGTGGGTAGATATGTGGGTGGATGGAGAAATGGATGGATGAATGGATGGATGGAGAAAAGATAGATGGATTGATGGACGGAGAAATGGATGGATGAATGGATGGATGGATGGATGGATGGATGGATGGATGGATGGATGGATGGTGGATGGATGGATGAAAGGGGAATTGGTTTAGTATAACCAGGGAAAGGAGATAAGGAAATTCCAGGCAAAAAAAACCACACAGGCCAAGACAAAGAGGCAGGAAAACATCAAGAATAACTTGAAACCCCATGGCTGGAGCATCAGGCCCAGTGAGGGAAGCACCACAGTAAAGGCTGGAAATGGTCTGGGACCAGGGAGTGGAGGGTCACAGTGCCTCACCAGGGAGTTCAGAACTTGTCTGGTCTGGAATGCCAGACAGAGGGGATGGAATCCGATTAGTCAGGAAAAAGAAAATATTAGAAACCTTCTGAATAGGATGGAAAGCATATTTATTATATGCTCACTGAGTGCCAGGCTACAGTTAAGTGCTTTTTAAAAATGAAATACTTCGAGCACATAAGAAAAGAGAATAATACAAGGAACACTTCTATACCCACCCAGCTTTGTCAAAACTTAACATTCTGCATGAATAGCTTCATTTTCTTTGTGAGAAATAAGTCACTTAACATACAACCGAAATCCTCTTTGTACTTTTCTCGATTCCATTCCCCTTCCTGAGGTAACCACAGCATGAATTTGTTGTTAATTATTTCTGTGAATATTTTAATATTTTTTCTACATAGATATTTATTCATAAGCTATATATATTTACCCACACACATATAAATATATGCACATATATATGTAAATATATATATCAATAAATATTGTTTGCCATGTTTTAACATGTGACATAACTGGTTTCATACTGTATATATTCTGCATTTGCTTTCTTCACTCAATGTTTTTTTTTCAGACTTAGCCCTGAGGATACAAATGCAGTTCTGTACAGTACAGAATTGCTGTACAGTATTCCACTGGATGAATATCCCCTCTCCTTTTAATGGATATACTTGTTATTTCTGATGTTCCTGTCATTAGAAATAATTCTGTGGGGACTTCCTTGGTGGTGCAGTGCTTAAGAACCCACCTGCCAATGCAGTGGACACGGGTTCGATCCCTGCTCCAGGAAGATCCCACATGCCGCAGAGCAACTAAGCCCCTGCACCACAACTATTGAGCCTGCGCTCTAGAGTCCGTGAGCCACAACTACTAAGCCTGTGTGCCACAACTACTGAAGCCCATGTACCTAGAACCTGTGCTCCACAACAAGAGAAGTCACCACAATAAGGACCCCACACACCACAATGAAGAGTCGCCCCCACTCACAGCAACTAGAGAAAGCCCGTGAGCAGCACCGAAGACCCAACACAGCCAATAAATTAATTAAGTAAGTAAAAAAACTATGCTGTTAAAAGCATTCCTGGAGATGGGACTGCTGGGCTGTAGGCACCCACAGCCTTGCTAACTTGTTCTCTGAGAGGGTGGACCAGCAATGTGAGCACGCATGTTGCTCGGCATACGTGCCTCCATGTTGTGCCATGTAACAGAAGCGATCCCCTATTGCTTTTTTCTAATTTGTATTTCCTGGTTTGCTAATGAGATCAAACATCTTTTAATACATTTACTGGTCTTTGGATTTCCTCCTTAGACACTTTCTGTTCATATCTTTTGCCCATTTAAAACAATTGGGTCTTTTTTCCCTTCTTGGTTTGAAGAAGGTTCTTTATAAGCTCTGAATACTAACCCTTTGTTACTTACATGCCCTACAGATATGTGCACACAGCCTGTGGCTTATCTCTTAGTGTTGTTTTTGGCAGATATACTTTTATTCCTAACTACAGCTTATGAAATCTGTTATCATTATCTCCATTTTATAGATGAGAAAACTGGTCGTGTGGGACCAAAACAGGCCCCTCGGCCAGAATGGGGAAGATGGGCAACTTAAGCCCAGGTCTTTATGACCCTAAGACCTTGGCTTCCCCCAACTACACTTCTAGACTATCCTCTCTTTCAGGTGAGAAGCAATCATTCACTCCAGCAGCAACAGGTAGCGCTGGGAACGGATGGAAGAAAGAGGAGGCAGGGGCTACAGGCAGAAAAAAAATCCACAGAAACTGACCAATAAACTGGATGACAGAGGCAAGGACAAGGATGAGGCTGTGTCCAGGTGAGGGAGACAGAGGTACCTCTGAGGATACAGAAATACAGGAGGAAGGAGTTTGGAGCCCGATTTTTAACATGCTGAACTGAAGTGCTGGTGTGAAGTCACGCTGGAAATTTGACTTAGGGGCCTCCTGCAGAGAATCCCTGCCACTGAGGATCTGGGTGAACGAACAGAGAGAGACAACATGGAATGAGAGGGCTCAAGTCCAGCTCTGGTGGCCCCAACTCTATCTCACACATGGGGTTGTGAAATTCCCCCAAGAATTCATCTCACACGAACTTTTCTTCCTTCCACACCTGACACCCAGCACAACACCAAGGCCAAAGGAAGCATTCAATAAACATTTTCTGAACGAATGAAAACTGTTATAACCCATGCCCAGGTCCACAATCTCTATGGTTCAGAATGTTTTGGCCCTTAGGAAAGTAATTGAGTGCAACAAGCCCGCTGGGGTCAAAGGTACAACTCCATTCTGCAGTTAAGTGTGCAAATATCCACAGTAAGTGGGATAAAGAAAGACTATAAATACCCTTAAACCACTTTAGGTCATATTTTGCTGCCAAATGAACTTGTGCCAAACGAACTTGTGCCAAACTTAAGAAAACAGTTTCATGTTTTGGAATGTGGGATTGCAGATGAAGAATCGTGAGCCCATAGCATTGTTTTTTGTAAGCTTTTCCGACTACAATGCAGAGTGAGAAATATACTTCCCACTGAAACTCATTATACTCACACACACATACACTCACACACACACCTACAAGTGTAAAACTGAAACAAATGTTTTATTAAATAATACTTCCTTACAGTATGTGAGGTGCTTTGATATTTTCTATTTTATTCTATTTGTGTTGTTTTTAGAATTCCAGTTGTGGCCAATTAAATTGAGGTCAAAGTCCACTAGAGGGTGGTGACCTGCAGTTTGAAAAATACTTCCCAAGAGCCCATTACAGTGCTTTGCAAATGATAGATATTAGCTAAGTATCTGTTGAGCAAAATAAAGAGCAATAATTGTGCAAACACCACGGTGGACTTTGTACAAGGAACACTGACCTTGGGACACCCTCTAGGTTTTGGGTGGTTAGGAGGGGACCCTGGCTGGAAAGATCTGTATCTCCTGGAAGCCAGGATATGAGGGTCACCGTGCTGGGGTGGGGATAATCTGGGTCCTAAGAGGCAGGAGAAACTGCTTAGTTCACAAATTTGCCAAGAGCTGGCCATGGTCCTGCCCTGCAAAGATGAGCAAGACTGGAAAGAGGTGTAAAGATATACTCTTCCTCCTGGACGGTGATCAAGAAGCTCACTTTGCTCTACTTCTGGAGGAATGTCAGCCAGAAAAGAACTCAGCATCCCTTTCAACCTCTTTCAACTTTTCTGGCCCTCATCATCAATAAATTTGTTTTTGCATATGCTAATGCATATATATGGAATCTAAAAAAATGGTAGTGATGAACCCAGTGGCAAGGCAAGAATTAAAGATGCAGACGTAGAAAATGGACTTGAGGACACGGGGCGAGGGGAAAGGGAAACTGGGATGAAGTGAGAGAGTAGCACTGACATATATACACTATCAAATGTAAAATAGATGGCTAGTGGGAAGCTGCTGCATAGCACAGGGAGATCAACTTGATGCTTTGTGATGACCTAGAGGGGTGGGATAGGAAGGGTGGGAGGGAGGCTCAAGAAGAAGGGGATATGGGGATATATATATATATACATATAGCTGATTCCCTCTGTTGTACGGCAGAAACTAACACAACATTGTAAAGCAATTATACTCCCTTAAAGATCTGAAGAAAAAAAATAAATAAATTGGTTTTTCATCATGAGATGTCAGAGCTGAAAGAGGCCTGAAGACCACACAAATCAGCCAGTCAGTCCCCTCATCTTACAGGAGGCAGTGCAGGCAGGGAGACCCTAGGGGCTGACACTGGGACTCACAGCACAGAAGACGCAGCCAGGCTGCCTGCCTGCCCGGAACACCCACGGTGGCCAGCTGTCCTGCACATTCATCTCAAGTCATCGCCTCCACCACAGCTCAAGGATGGTGATGCAGGAAAAACTCCTTTGGCACGAAGTTCGGTGCTTCCCTTGCTCGCTGAGCTCTAACATGGACTGGGTCTCGCCCACCAGCCCTTAACCCCCTCATACACTCTCAGCCTCTTAGTTATGACAGAGATTTTAGGCAACATGATCTTTTCTTCTTCTTCTTATAATTACCTAAGATGCATTCAAATCTGGTTTACGCATTTTATACATGAAAATGATATCAAAAATTGTGTCCTTCAGGCCACACCTGTCTCTCCCTTTTCTGATTTCTTATAAATAATAAATGTATTGTCTGTAACACAAAATTTAGCATGTTATACTTCGGTGTTTTTATATTATCTGCTTTTGTTTGGGGCATATATAATTTCTCTCTCAAACTGATCAGGGGAACTCAAACACAGAAAGGCACCTCTCCTTGGAACCCGCTACCTCCTGCCCCTAACCCCCAAATATCCTTCTTCAAAGCATCCGGAGCAGTGAACAGACTAGGGGATGGTGGCACCAACTTTAACGGGGTAGTTGCCACTGCCAGACACTGGACTTAAATGACCACCTAGTCCTCCTTGCAGCCCTGTGAGGCGTCATCATCACCACCATCACCACCATCACCTACAAGGCTCCGAGATGCTCAGTTCCTGGCCCATAGCCAAGGCTGGTCTGTGCCTTCCTCTTACCTCCTATGGGCAGACTGGCTGCTGCTTAGAATGCAGGATGCTACTGATGGGGTGGACGCGAAAAAAAATAGGTTGATTTGTAGGCAAATTCCTTATAAAACCTTTTAATGAGACGACTCCAGGCTACAGAAATAGGAGTGTACTTTCAATGTTAACTAATAAGCATACTTCAAACCTGTTCAGAGATATAAAACTGACCATTTTTGGTTTCACTTTCTTTTCCTGAGTTATAAATCCTAATTTGCAAGGTGTACACCCCATTTCAAATGAGATGCTATCATATATCAAAGAATAATGAATCTTGGTTAAAATAAACATACAAATGTGAGGTATTACATTCATAATTCGTAAATACATTGTCTCCTAATATAGATATTTTTCAAATAGGTTACATTCTATATATTCCTCAAATATATATTACATTTCTAAATATATTATCTCTTCCAATTAAAAACAATAAGTCCACTTGCCAACGTGTAGTGGCAAGCGTGCAGGTCAGCCACAGAGCTCAGAAATAATTACACACACATCCACTAAGCCCGGACTTCAGAGACTGGTGCTTCCAGAGATCCACCATAATGTGGCAGGGGGCTCCCCAGTACTCTGCTCTCAATCCCCCTCTTCAGAAAGCACCCTGATCGGCATCGCTAACAGAGAGGAAAGGGTAACACAAACCACACCCACTACGCTAATAGGATTCAATGCTCAGAGCAAGGGGGGTGGGAACCACGTGCAACTCGCTCTGCTCCCAAGTCTGTGGACCTCTGTAAGGTACTTTTTTTTTTAAGCTTCAGTTGCAGTGGCTCTGGGGTGTGACTCAGGCATTGGTAAATTTTTAAAAGCCCTAACGGGTGATTCTGGTGTACATATTTGGTTAAGACTAGCTCACATTTAATTAGTGGTTGTGTTTTCCTCAAAATGCTTGCTGCCAATTCCTAAATCAGTCTTCCAAATAAGTCTACAATTAAAACTAACTTCAATCATTTTATTTCGGGACTGTGAAGACATTTCATGTATAAATGCAGAAGAAAGCATAAAATAAAAGATTGGAAAATTTAAAAGATTGGAAAATTTGACTATGTAAGTGTCAATTTCTCTAAATGACAAAAATACTATAAACAAAGTTAAATAACAAATGAGGGAAAATATGCGTACAAACGACAAAGGTTAATATGTTAAAATAGACAGCGCTTTCAGGGATCATTAAAAAAAACAAAACTCCAAGAGAAAAATGAGCCAAGGGCTTAAGAGGCATTTCACAAAAGAAGAAAAATGTAAGAAATACAGTCTTCATGAAAATCAAATATATGCAAAATAAAACAGAGATATCTTTTTAAATGCTCAAAGAGGCAAAGTTTAAAAACAGTGCTCCAAAATAGCCAGAGTGCATGTTAGTTAAGGGTATATATTGGACAACTGTTCTGGGGCATGCTTTGTTAATATTTATCAAAAGGCATCAATCATCCAACAAATATTTTAAATATATCTTTAGAGTTGGTAATCTCATTTCTCAGTAGTTAGCCTAAGGGAATACTCAGAGATGTGTACAGAGATTTAGCATAAGGATTCTCCCTTGCAGCATAACATATTAAACAACAGGAAACAAACTAAATGTTTATCAGTAAGGGATATCTGGATATAACCATGTGATGGAATACCAACCAGTCCAAAAACACCCTCTTAAATAATATTTCAAAATTTAGGAAAACAGTCACTCTAATATTCTTATATGAAAGAGTAAGTTACAAAACTTTAATAGCAAAAGAAAAAAAAAGCAAACTTTAATCGTGTCAATTTGTTAAAATATGTTCATGAATGATTCTCACCAAAATGGTAACCATAGTTATCACTGAGTGGTAGGAGTATAGTGGGTTTTTTTTCCTTTGTAGTTTCCTTTAATCTCCAAAATTTTTGCAGTGAACGTGTATTACGTTTATAACAAGACATAATTAGAACACTGCAAAATCAAGACATGCCAAGTGAATCAAATCTTTCTATGCTACCATTGAGTTGCTTAGCGGAAAATCCCTGAGACAGTTTTAGAAAAGGAAGAAAGATGGACAAACACCAATAACAAAGCAGCCTTTTCCTGGAAAAAAGTCATTGTGAAAGTAGAAGGCCGTATGACAGTCCCTTGCCTCAGATCTCATGGACCCAGGGACAGCCGGATTCCTCTCACCAGCTGGGGCCCAAGACCTCAGGCTCACAGAGGCCACGCTGGGTTTCCACACTCATATCTTTCTCTGTTTGACAATATTTAGCGATTTCCCAGCATAATCCACATGAAGAATAAGCATAAGCAAGACCTCACTGAGCCCTTGAGCTCTATGCCATTGAGCCCTTGAGCTCTACTTCCATCTGGAAGGTGGAAGGCAGCCTCCAGTCAAGGTAAATCCGATTTTCCCAAAGACAGTTAAGCTTGTCACCAGCAGGGCACTTGCCATCTGCTATCTCCTTGTTACCTACAAATGGCAAGTCTAAGAACTCGCACATGATCTTGATACCCTCCTAGTCCATCAGTGCCGCTCAGGAGACCTCAGGAAATACCATCATCTTAATAAAAGTCTGTGTTTTCCCTACTGGATTTCCAAAAATGGCATTTTAGTTTCATCTCCCTGCTCCACTCTATATTCATGCTGCAACAACTAAATTAGTTCTAGCCTAAGAGACTCGATGAGAAGTTAGAAAACCTGGGTTCTAGCACAACTTTAGCCACTCTACCTCTTGGAACCTGTCCTACTAATGTGTAAAATGAGGTAACACCAGCACTACTCAACTCACAGGGCAGTTACAAAGTTTCCATGGAAAAATGCAGGTGAAAGTTCTTGCTAACTGGGAGTCTTGCTATTCTGTGTCATCTGTGGACCAACTGTACTGGCCTCCCCAAAGAGCCTATTAGAAAAGCAGAAATCCAAGTCCCACTCCAGAAACACTGAATCTGAATCTGCAACTGAACTAGGTCCTCAGGTTGTGCACATGCAGATACGCAGACACACACACACACACATACACACACACACACACACACACACACACAGAAGGACTGAGCTGGGGGTTATTTCTGAGAGCTGGCAAGTGAGCTAGAGGGCCCACCGGACAGGATAAATATGTGGTCCTGTCTTTGGTTTTTCCTGATGCTATTAATGCTATGTGTACTTCTCATCCTTAGAATATTACATGTTCTAACATCAAAATACTAGAGAATAGTATTTCAGTAATTTCATAACTAGAGGACAGAAATTCTGTCTCCACGCAAATCTCCGAGTTACAGTTTGGATGGCATGGTCATGCATGTTTGTACCATGTTCCTTTCCAGTTAAAGATTCCTTACAGAAAACATCAAGATAGCCTCTTTTAGAGTAGTTGAAAGATTGACTGATTATTTATTTACTCTTGCATAAGTGAGCAAAATCACTTAGAAATCCTGTTGCCTTAAATTTCAGTCTATTCACACTGTTGGAGGAATAGCCTTCTTTGTTTCTTTTGAGTCTTAAGTGGGAGGAGAAATACAAATTCACTGCGTTTCAAGAGTCGTTTTTAAATAGACTTTCTGGCCTAAGAACTTTCTAGAATATCCACCCACTGAAATATTTAAAATCATTATTAGCTTCTGAATTTAGTCTGTAGAAGTCTAAGCTGGAAAGTAGTAGGCACAAGAATTTCATAGGAGAAAACAAGAGTACTGAGAGCTTCCTCCCTCTTCCCGGAGCCCTGGGGCGGGGGAGGGGGGCACCGAAGCAAACCCTGAGTTTGGGCATGTTGTCTTTCTCTCAATTCTGCCCTCTTCCAGCCCAAGGACCACACACCACAAGAGCAGCCACCACCTCCCCATGCATACCTGGCTCTATATCACAGCCCCCCTCTCACTGAAAAAAGCTCCCCCTCCCTCAGAGCTCTTCTCTTAACCTGGGGAGGGCAGGAGGGCAGTCTTGTCCAACCAAACTCACACTCTGAAAAACTGTAGGCTCAGTGAGTGTGTCCAGCTGACTTTTGTAACCCAGCACAATGCCTGGCACCACAGCTGCTGCCCAATAAGTATCTGTTGAATGTATTAACCCATTAAAATGCCTTCTAAAGGCACAGTGACCATCCAACTGGGGGTACTGCTAGCGCCATGGCCACAGGGGAACTTACAGGCAGAGAAGGAGCGGGAGGCAGGAATGATCTGCTGGCCAAGAGACCGCACCTGGAGACCCAGCCCCACGGTCGTCTCCTTTGAGGCAGCTGGGGCTTTATGTCTTTGGCTTTCTACCAGATTCTTTAAAAGCTCCAAGTTTCTTCACAACTCCCTAGCAAGGTGCAGTGGGGGGACCCATTCATCACGCCTTCAAACATTGCATATTTATTGAGTTTCTAACATGTCAGGTGTTGTTCTAGTTTTGAAGAAACATCCAGGAACAGAACAAAGACTCTCTGTCCTCTCTGAGTTTATGGTTTAGTGGAGGAGACAAATCTTTCAGGTCAGGTTGTGATAGCTGCTGTGAGGAAAGCTAATATAAGAGATGCTGCTTTGCACAGGCTGGTCAGAGAGGGCCTTTCTGATGAAAAAAGAAGTTAACTGAAGTTAGGCAGGGAGCCCTCTGAGCCCTTGGGGGCTCATTCCAGGCAAAGGGAACAGCGAGTGCAAAGGCTCTGAGACAGAAAGGAGTGGGAATCACCGATGGGGCTGGCTGATGAGCAGAAGAATTCATAGTCTTAAGGTCTATTCCCTGCTGCAGGGAATAGACCTTATGACTCCAACCTAAGCCAAGCTTCCCACCTAAAAAGGCCACTGAGTCCTGGATTCCTTGAGTTCTGCTCATTGTGTCTAGTGCACAGTGGCTCAATCTAGGAACCATCTAGAAACCCTGAGGATGAAGAGTGGCTGGGGAGGATGGTATGGAAAAAAGATACCCTGAGTAATGCCATTTGACCACCTCCAGCGGGGACATTTCCCTGAAAGAACTAAAGTAACACACTTAACCCTCATAAACACTTCCAACATTGAGAAAGAGATCGGGGTCTTGCCGTAGGATGTTCAACTTCTTAGGAACACGTGTTGTCTCTTTGATCTGCCTAATGAGAACAGTAAACCGTGGAATCAAAGCTGCTTCCTGGGAGGAAGCTAGAAAGTTCTGTTTCGAGTTTGGCTATGATATGGGCTAAACACTTACACACAGAAGGCTTCTGCGGGCCGCGGCCTGGGAGCCAGGGCCGTGGAGGCGGCTGCAGACGCGCGTGAGCCCCAGGCGCTCCCATCGCGACGAGACACGCCACCCGGTTCCGTCAACGCCCAAAGCGAGGCCACCGCCCTCAAGCCACCTGCTGCCGTCGTCACGCAGGTCTGAAGACATAAGCCGTCGTCGAGGTGCAAGGGAAAGTGCACGCACGCGCACACATACACACGCACAGGCACGCACACACGCACGCACACATGCACGCACACATGCACATGCGCGCACACATGGCTCCCAGGTAACGTCTTGCAGCACTAAATCCTAGTGTGGTGTATCTCAGTTTTAAGCATCCCAAGTTTTGGAATTGTCCATAATTTATACCAAGGAGATGACTGGGTAAGTGCAGATACTATACAGAAGGATATTCATTGAAGCTGAGTTTATAAGGGTGAAAACTGGAAAGAACCTGAATAATGAAAATTGTAAACCACCAAACCTTTAGCAATAGTATTGGTTATATCCGCATGGGGCATCCGTTACAAAGGATGCTGTTAGCAAATACTAGATACTCCTAAGAAGAAAGGCGTCTAAGCTGACAGTGATCAGGATATTAACAGCAGTGAGATGGTGAACTCTGCTTTTTATTTTTCTGTGCCAGTTGAAACTTTTACAAATTGTGTTTTTATGAGAAAAAAAAGTTATACCCTTTTGGAAACAGCTTTTGAGAGATGGAAGACAGAAAATTATTACTAACCACCATCTCTTCCATTCCTCACTTGTAAGAGGTTATAAACTGAGAATCCCCAAGAGCCAATGAATCTTTGCTGTCCTCCGTGCAAACTCCCACATGGGAAAAGCCCCAGAGGACAGCAGTAGTCCCTTGCTGCCTGTAGAACTGAACCCCTGCTCCCTAGCATGGCATTTGGGGTCCTCCATGATCTCCCATTTTCACCACCCTTGAGTCTGACCTTGCTCAGCCTGGCCTGTCCTCCTAACCCCCTTACAAAGTATGTGACCCCTGGGGCCCCCTCTAAAAGCCCATCATCCTTCATTAGTGGGCCCTCTGCACTCTTGTCAGATTCTGCCATGCAGTCCACTTATGACCGTGCCTATCTCCACAAATAACTTTATGGAGATGCCATCTGGGCTGGACCCTGGGAAAGAAAATTCTAGGCAGCAGGAATGACAATGGCAGAAACAAGGAAGAACGCGCACAGCTGCTCTTAGACGCAATGCAAGCCTATAACATAGGTCAAGGAGTGGCAAGAAAAGTCATACACAATTGTTGGAAATGTTTCAATATTTTCTCTCTTCCTTAAGATAAATCTGTTGCTCAGCTCCAATTACTATGAACATCATTTTTCTCAAATCGCACTCTCCAGGGAGGTCTCCTCTGATCTCCCTATTTGGAAACTGACACCTGCCCCTCCATCCTTCACCAGGGTCCTGAGCACATTCTCTTTTCTATTTATTCCACAGTGTGATAATTTACTTGTGTCTGTTTACTTCTGCCAGAATGTAAACTCCATGCTTTGTGTGTTCTATTTCCCAAGAGCCCAGAACAGCGCCTGGAACACAGTAAGCGTCCATCAGTATGTTGCAGGAATGAATAATTTATTCAAGTGCCATGTCCAACTGTACTGTGCTTTTCAAGATCCCCTGCGGAATAGCTTTTGGAGGAAATGATTTTGCTGGAGACTCTCATACTGGAAAAGGTGGGGAGAAACAGGAAACAAGACTGGCAAGTGACAACTTCGAACTGTTGAGAAACGTGGTCTTGTCATTCACTCGGCAGTCAAAGGATGCAGAAACTCTGCCCACTTGATGCCCGGCTGGGCACTAGGGTAATCCAGTGTTCAGACATTTCATTTGTGAGGGTTCAAGTCTCCATCAACAAGAGGAAAATGAGGATGAAAAAGAAATGGAAGAGGCGACAGTTAATGTGCAGTGCTCAGCTCTGATCTGCTCAGCCATACTGATAAACCAACAATTGTACCCTAGTCCAGTATTTGCTGCACTTGCAGAACTTTTACCCATCCTTGTGCCACTTCCCTTCTATCACCTCTGATTCTTGCTCTAAATTTCAAATAGTTAAGGTGCTCATCAACTTCACTACCAAAGGGAGCTAGAAAGATCTGCAGAGCAGGAGACCAAGAATGGAAAGATAAAAGAAAGGGCTATTACAAGGTTTTATATGGCATTCAGACCAAATTTATCATTTTTTGATCAGAATTTAGGACTCGGAAGATGGAATTTTAGACCAACAGCTGATGGCAATTTTTTAGAAGAAACGGCAACCACTAAATTAACTCTACTTCTTAATCTCGATTTAAACACATTAATCTAAAAAACCTAGAGGCAGGGGGAAACTACAATTTGCTACAATGACTTCCTGGAAAGATGTTATAAAACAAGCAAACAGGAACTTATGTTGGGAGATGTGAAAAGCCACGCTCCAACACTTGCCTCAGACTTCCTAAAATCCAGCCATGGCCCTCAGCCCCGACACCAGGGAGAGTCCTGCTGAATCAGGGCTAACAAAAACCGGGCGAGGCCCCAACTGAGATCCACAAACCACCCACTCATCTACCTTTGGCCTGGTACTTGGGAAGAATAATCTGTCCCTTTTTAAAGTGGGAAAACTAGCCTACAATGATGTGAATATTTTAGTATTTCCTAGTAGATTCTGCAAATGAGGCTTTTAAAATTGCATAATTCATGATGTGATGTGGTTTTCTAAGATCAAAATGGGGCCTGGAGGAGCCTCTGAGAGCAACTCAAGAGCTAAAGAAAATCCTAAATCCTAAGGGAAAGCTCCTGAGGTTTTGACTAAAACTGTCACTTGGTTTGGAGCAAGACTGAGATATGAGAGACAAAAACTAAATTCCCTACTTATATCTGTGTTATCAAAGGCCCATATTGTGCTTTCTCTTCAAAATACAAAAGTGCAAATCTACCACAATTTGGGGTCGTATTTTAGGTGAAATGGTTTCAATCAATTATCCTTTCTCTGCTACAAAATTAAGAATGCTCAAAATATTTAATACAAAATTTTAATGGGAAAGTAGTGCCTTCCAGTACTGAGAGACTTAAAACCCTTGCTGATTGTTTTCCACCCTTGGGAAAGGACGCACAGCATATAGCAAATGAAGTCCAAAATCTCTCTCAAACCAATTTCATTTTATTTAGTAATTTCTTTCTTGCTTTCAAGTCCCAGTGAATACAGAAAGCAGGTGTCTGCTTCACTAATCATAGCCCTGGGTTTCATAACTCAAAGTTGGGTTTCCTAAGAAAAAGTCTCTAAGGAAAACACATACTGTAGAATATGATAAGCTTTCCCTAATGAGCAACTCAGTGAGAATTTTGCAACATCCCCAGAGATAAAGGGAGGTACTTTGGAGTATTGTAAACCATGATTAGAGATCACTGACTTCCTCTGAACTTGCCTACAAGCACCTGTTCAGGAATGATACCAACCTTCATCTTAAAGCTGCCAAAGGAAGAAATCTCAGTATCTTTCTTGGAAATTCACCCCTTGACACATATTTTATATGTGTGTATATGCGTATGTGTGTGTGTGTGTGCGCGCGTGTGCACACGTCACTTAGTAGAGTGGCTAGCACATAAGTAGACAAGATATAAAAATTGGTACTGCATAGTTTATACTTTTCTGAAAAATGCCCTTCTGGGGGAAGATGAAGGTGATCACCCTACGACCCAAACATATCCTGGAGTCATCCCTAGGTTCTCCTTCCTTGGGATTCTTTTCTCCGGTTCTTTAAAGGTAATTAATAAAAGCAGTCTAATCACACAAGACTATTCAATTTTGAACTTTAATATTAGAGATAAGCAGAAATAAAAATAAAACGTTATAATGACTACATAGTTCCTAGTCAATAGTGTTGAATTTCCTGCATGTTGGTGACTATTTCACAGGTTAAAAAATCATCTGCAAGGTAGTATAAATGACTTCCTCAAAGTCTGTATTGTAGCAGAGCTTCACATTAGCAGTTCATTTTCACATAAAACTACTGGAAATTTGTTCGAGAGCTTTCCAGAGAACCACTGGTTGGAACAGGATACTAGTTATCCTTTTAACTGCTAACCATAATAAAGTTTAGCAGTTTGAGATGATGACACCCATCACACAGCAATGCTTAAGTAATTACCTACACATTCCCAAACTGTTCTCTGGCACCCTAACCTGTGTCCTGTGAGTTATGTGTTGCAGGATAAACAATTGGGACCTTAATATGCTAATATTGCACAGAACGCTGAAATTAATATTCCAAGAAGCAGCAGCTCCCAGCCTTTTGATTTCACAGACCCATAAAAAACTTTTAAAATATCTTTAGAGAACTAACTTGCGATGGCAAGCTTTTTATTTTTTACCAAATAAGGGCATACAGCCGACAGGAGGACATAAAACTTTAAAGGATAATTTTTTTTAACTGAAAAAATATCTTGAAGTCCTTACACTGTCTTTTTCTTTTTCCTACTTTGCTTCAGATCAATATCCTTCTTCGGCTGGTCATTCAGAAACTGTGGGGATAGACTTAGCACCAAGCCTGACCTTGCATTCAGGGTGCACGGGTCACAGCTTACACACAATGACTCACATTGCTACAACAGGTGCCAACTCCAGATGGGGGATGGGGACCCTTCAAACTACAAATCCCACCTCCACCCAATTCCTACTGACTCACTACCGATGTTAACTTGGATAGAAAAAGGTCACAGGCCACTAATTTAGACCATCACATTCACAGATCTTTTTTGTTCACTTCCTTTCCTTTACATTTCACGTATTTTATTTAACAAAAGTATCATTACTAAAAGCTCCTTCAAGAGTACAAAGCTATTTTATTTGGACAAAGTTTGCTACATACACAGAAAAATTGGATATGCATTTCCAGCCAGCCCAATCCCAAGCATTTGGTAATTACAGCCAAAAGTTTGGAAACTTACTGCAGACATGGACCCTGTTTGTAATATTTTTATTTTATGTGGAATATGCAGAAAACAAACACACATGAGTAGCTTCTAAGAATATTTATACATTCCGTAAGAAGTAAAAATAGTATCATATGCTGTAAAAGTTTACTCAAAAATTAATTTCAAATAATTAGGCTTTAAATAATGAGACCACTTAAGTTTAATTTTATTAGAGCAAGAGTCAGAAAATGACATACAATATATACTCCTTTACACAAAACACATTTGCACGTGTTTCTGAAAGCTACTTGTAAAAAAAATGTTTAGAGTACGATCACAGTTTGAAAATGTCAGGGTAATCTGGTAATGTTTTCCAAGGGTTATGTTAATTTGTGTATTTTTAAAAGTAAGACATACCTGGGTGGTCAATGTGGGTTCATGTAGGTTAACCTAAAATTTGGCATATTTTTGGACAAATCTTGCTTTCAAAATCTTATTGACATGATCATTTTCTCTGCACAAGATTTATTTTACTAGCATCTGGGGGAAACATATGGATCTCTTCAACTATTTCATTAACTCATGACTCCAGGAACTTAGCAAGCTTACAGACAAGTCAGTTCTGGCTCGTCCTGTGCCTGAGGCAGGATGAGGTTCACTCCTGGCCTCAAGAGGACTGGGTGGTGAGGGAAAGAGCAGACAGCCATACCCAGCTGAGCGCTGGCACAGAGCAGATGGCCAATGGAGAAGCCTGTCAACACCACAGCTAAAAAGCTCTATTTTAAATACAATACAATGAACTTTTATAGGCAAACCTTAGAGAGCCCAGAGTGCTAAGTCCAGATCTATTCTATTTCCCCACAAGAACGTGCAGGGAGGGAGAGGGACACATGTAGACCTCTTCACAGGAAAGTCACAGAAACCTCCCATCACAGGCAGGACAAAACATGACAAGAGGGAAGAAGCCTAGTCAGTGCAGTTCTAATTCTATCCCTGAGCGAAGACAAAGGGGCTAAAATTGGGCAACATGTAGAAGAGCTGAAGAGGAAATGGAATAAAATTCCCCAGGAAGGAGAAGTGGGGTAGATTTAACAGATTCTGATCAATTTTGGAACCCTATACGCCCAACGTTTTCCCCACATTTAGGTCAACAGTACAGAAAAGAAAGGAGGACAGAGAACAAGCATCTCTGGGCGCGGATGCACTCAGGCTCCTCCCTCTGGGCAGGTGAAATTGGGAGGCACACGTTGTAAAAATCCAAAAACTATATTCCAAAAGGCACACAAAAACACCTTTGAATTGGAACACATGATGTCTAACTTTAGTCAGGTTGAAGGACCCAGGCGCCCTCTGCCAGTGTAAACGATCAAGAGTCGAATGTACTGACAGCAATGTCTTAAAGGCTAGAGCTGTGTTTTTCTTACATTCAAGATACATTTTATCTGCCTACAGGTCCGATTCATAAAAGACATTCAAATTATGTTTCATGTACAAAAGCAGTGACGTCTGAGAGGTTTCCAGAGTGTGCTGAGCTGTAATCTGATGATGATCTTCCATCTTTCTACTTGGTCCCAAAATTATTCTTCAGATTTCTTGATTTTTCAAGCATGACCTTCTCAGTGAAGCTGTATTTTGCAGAAAAGTCCCAATGAATGCCATAACAAGCAGCTGATCTGAGATTCCAAAATGGAGATTAGAGCCACTCAAATGGAATTTTTTGTCAAAACACATTTCTAATAAGATAAATCAAAGCATCCCTTCTGTGTCAAAATACGAACTGAAGGCAGTTTTCTCTAAAGTTATAAATAGACTAATAAAATTCAGAAATAATCACACACTCAGGAAACTTGAAAAGAATAAAGAACAAAATATCTAGGAACCTCAACAATTTTCCTGAAAATGTACTACAAATTTCAGTCATAAAATAACAGAATCCCAGATTTCCAGTCACTATGTTAATTTGAAGTACACATTTCACACCATGAATGTGATATCCTAAAACACAAGAAAAAAAGTTACATTTAGGTAGAAAACCTTTATAATAATTAAAAATTTTAGAATAAATATGCTCATTTTTTAAAAACAAAACATTAATATTCAACTGACTATGAAATAAATGCCCTTAAACCAGTAGGAGGTAGGTACCACCTAGGAGGGCTGTCCCACACCTGAATGCCTCAGGCCCTATTCTTACCATATACACTTTTGAGGCAGCCTTTTGCAGAGTTTTTGCTCCATGACATCACAAAGCTCTGGACTTGTGGCTTCAGTTCAGTGTGTAAGGCTGTAAGCATCCTTCAAGATCTGGAACTCCAAAGGTGACAGAGAACTACAGACGGAGAGTGACCACAAAGCCGGAGCAAGGTCAGAAGGAAAATGAAGATGGTCTTTTAGATCAGGGCATCCTGAATGACAACCAAGGGCCATCCCTCTACCCTCAGAAATTGCAGTTTTGTTGGGGAAACGATCCATAGCTTTCTTCCGGTTTTCCAAACGGGATCTAGAATTTCCAAAATACAAAGAGCCATCCTTTGAGGCTCACTTACTCTGCGTGCCCCTATATACTGATTGTACCCAAAGATCAAATCATCCCTGGGTAACTGAGTCAATGTCTGAATCCTCACAGTGATGTGCAAGGCTGTGAAGTGCAGTGATCCAAGAAGGTACAGATCTTCCCATGAGACACACATACTAGAAATGCTGTTGCAGTACAACTGAGGCCAACATTAAACCCATTTAGGTTTCATTTAGAAGTTTCTAGAAAGCAACCATCAAATACTGATTATATTCATGCCATCAATTCTCTATTTCAGTATCCTACATTATTTTCTAAAGTTATATACAACAGGGACAAAAGACCCATTTTTATAATATTTTCTCTAATATTTAAGATATTTATTTTGAATTAAGCTAATCTTTGAGCCACATGTCCATTCGTAACATATCAGAATAAAATCAAACTCACTAGGAAATGCACTGATATTTCCCAAGATCACTTGCCACTATCCTTAAAATAAAAGAGCATGCCAGTGTGAACTACCCAAATTAACAGTCAGAATGCCTACTGTCAAAGGAATTTCACACACTGCCTCATAATCTCCAGGAAACTAATTCCGGGCCCTTAGTGCACCTTAGATTAGTTATATACGTGCTTACCTCCACCCCATCCCCATCCCCACCATCATCTGTATTCTTAGGTTCTTAAGTTTTCCCCTCTCTTGAGTCTCTTTCATTTGTACTCACAGTGTTCAGAATCTAAGAAGGTCTTTAAAATATTCATTCCAGTAGGGACCAAGTTTTTTCCTGCCCAATTCCTTTGGGGTATATCAAATGCCTAGGCCCAGTCAATATCGTGGCTAGAAGTGGCTAAGAGGAAACACCTCTATTGACAAAAGTATCACAGAAAGAAGAGTTTTTTAAAAGCCAGTTGTAATGGGAAAGCAGCTAAATAGGCAACACATAGTTAGATTAAAATGTAACTTGATTTTTTAAAAAATCTATCTGATGTTTTCATTGTGCCATTTATTAAATATATATCAGCCAATTCCTCTTTAACCAAGCAAAGCGGGATGGGGGTGGGGGTGGAGGGTGTGGTTACAGTGTAGCTTATTTAGCTTCTGAACCCCTTATAATAGAAATGCTACGAAAACTACTTCTGTTGTACACCAATTTCTGTATTATGGGATAATCTACCAATAATAAAACTTGGAATAAACAAATAATTAACATTCTACTGAGCTACCATTCAATCTCTATAGTTCCTTGAATTCTCCTCATCCTTTTCCTTTAATCCTTTTCCAAGTTGCTTTGAATACAGTCTTTAAAAAAATCAATCTTTCCCCAGTTTCACTAAAAAGAATAGGGAGGCAATCATATTTGACCATCAAATTAACTACCCACTCCAGGGTGTTCCTCGAGCCTCCTAATCCCAGCAGGAACAGGCCAGAGAAGACAACCACCAATAATGGCACTCTAGTCACCCAAGGACTGTCTGACTCTCCTATCAAACACAGGTTCCCCATTCATTCCAATGGTCAAGAATGCCCTAGTTCACATTCTGGGTCTACATGAAAGTAGCCTATAGTTTTAAAACAGTGTATATGGAATGTAGGCAGCTTTCAATTTTGTGAGGGATACAGTCCTTCTTGGAAAGTCTGGTTTTGTTCCTTCTCCTTTTCATTCACACTGTCTGCCTCTTGGCATTTCCTTTTCCTAATTTATTCACTCAACAACAAGGAGAGAGGAGGTGGTGAAACTGAGCAGCTCCTTTCCCTCTTCATTGGCACTTCTGTCTCACATAATACCTAATTTGAAAACTGGCAGCATTTTGCCACAAGTGTATCTGGATATGTTGGATAGAATTTGCATATTTTGATAGAGACCATGTTGAGGCCACTTCCAGGTTGAAGTTTTATAATTACTACCTTTAGGACTGTCACCTGATGATTATTTTACCTCCTCTCCTCCTGATCAAGAATCACCTCTGATCTAAGTAAGCTACACTACGAGGCAGATAGAAAGGCAAAAAAAAGCTGACTAAATTGGCATGGGAGGATTATATAAACTGCCTGGGAAAATCTGAGGTCCATGAGAGCCCCCCAATCTTCAAAAGATAACTCCCTCCAGGTTATGGCACTAATACTGATAGCTGAAAATTTGAGACATGCATGCTAACTTAGAAATATAAAATTATAATGCCTATTCTTTTATATACTTTTTATTAAATCTATTGGTTCACCTAGTATGTCATTATATATACAAAAATAACAATTTCCAGAGTTCCTAAATATTTCCAACATATTCAACTTAGGGATCCAAGATTCTGAACATGCCATCACCAAAAAAAATTGCAAACCTAAAAAACAAAAAGGAAAAAAAATTAAACAATGTCAAAAGGAAAAGACTTTCTTAGAAAAGGTCAATATTTACTTTTATAATTTTCAAAACATTTTAAAGACAATTTTTTTCTCATTTACAGTTATAAGCTTGTAAGTCTAATATTAAAATTTTGCTTAATAACAAGGCAGTTTACTTATAACAAAATAAATATTAAACTATGCTCATACACATTACCTATTTAAATATCTACTGGGTCAAAATATCTTCATATTTACAGTTTCAGGCTTTAAAGTGGTATTAAATTTGTCTTTATTTTCTTTTAAAAGCTACCATTAAAATAACAAACATTCAGATGCATAAATGAAATTATTGGTTTCATTATGTAACTCATACCTTTAGAAACTATGTTCCAGTCAATTAATAGTGGTTAGTTTTTGTGCTTCTATTACATTAACTTTTAGCACATGAAATAAGAAAGATAACCTTCAAAGTTCTTGTAACTTTAAAAAGGGTCAATCTAGATATGCTTTATTTGAAAAAGAAAAACAATTTTGTTTGGGAAAATACAAGAAATGAGAATTTCTAAAATGAAAAATAATCTAATTCTCATTAAAACATTAATACACAAAAATGAACTATATTAACAATTCTTCTAACTATAGGCTTAAAAACCATTGCTATTTAGATCAGCCTATTTAATTTTTCCATGGAAAATCAGGAGTTCAGAGTTCACATTTCCAAAAGAAGAATAAAACAACAAATTAAGAGATAAAACAAGGAAACAACCTACTGTACATTGCTTTTCTTTAGAACAAGTCGAGGCTGAATTATTTAAGTATAAATTGAGATCACAGCTATAAGTTATTGCACTCCCAGTCAGCCAAAACAGTGCCTGGATTTACATTAACATGTGAATAAGTCTTACCATCACAGAAAGTCACATACATGAATAAGAAGAATGTACTTTGTAAATTTTAAATCACTCAACATATGAAAAAATACTGTCAGTAAACTACTATTTGTAATACTGTTTGTAAGAAAATACTCTTTGTAGGGAAATGAGGTGATATTGAGAACTATATTATAACTGAGCCTCTAGAAGAAAACATGAAAATAAGCACGACTTAAAAAAGAAATATTCTTGTTGTCAGTTCTTCAGAGTTTGCCCTCTTCATTACTCTCTAGAATAGGATGACAATTTCATTTTCTCAGCATCTCAACAATTAAACAAACTGATGCATAATTTAGACTAAACATAAGTACATTTATAATATTATTTTTGCTATTAATGCTATTACATATAGTATGGGAAATGAAATAACATGAAGAACCACTTATTCTGAAAAAGTGGCTTAGTATAAAATCTGAACTTGAGCAAAGAATCTACTGAAATTCTATTCTGGGGAGGTGGGGAGTAGTAACTGCCTTATAAGCACTGCTGTACCAACACATTTAACAGGACATGGTCCACTGGAATAAACTTAATAAAGACAGCCTCTACACTCCCCGAAAAATGTTTTACTATAATAGAGTGCTGTTATCTTCACCTATACAATAGATTTTGAACTAAGATACACGTAATAATTAGAGCAGGGTTTAACTGATACAACTAACATTCTTAACAGGCACTGAACTTTTTAAAAAGTAAAAAACAAAAACACACACGTACACAGAACATCAAAATTCTTTATGACAGAAAAGGAAAGCTGTGGCAAGAATCCTCACTTTCTACTCTGAAAAACTTATTAAGTCCGTAGTCCCTTTTAAGAGCAAACTGTATTGGTTTTCAAAGAAAAAAAATTATTTCAATCTGCAAATACCTAATGGGCTCAGGTGCTTCCGTATAATAAATATTTTATTGCTACTTAAATAGCTCACAAGAGCTCATTTTTTAAGTGTTTAAACAACCTAAAAGGTTTAATTAATATGTAGTTTTATATAATTATTCCTTTTGTTATTAAACACTTGAATCAGTTTAGTTAGAATGGCAGCATGTTGTTTAATAACTTTTGTTCATAACTTAAAATTTTAAGCTTAAAAAGAAAGGAATTGGGGTAGGAGAGGAGACATGGAAAAACATGAAGGCCTCTCTTTGTCCCAGGCTTTGCCATTACCATTCTGTCTGCAGTGGTTTCAGGACGAGGCGATCGCACACCTTCTAGCCAGAAATCAGATGGCCTCAAAACAACCTCATTTCAGTCTTAGGCCTCATGTCTTTCGCTTAGAGCTAAAAACAAAAATACATGTGAATGAACAAATGGTCATGAAATGAAATCTCTAACATGACACTAAAATGTAAAATATTAGAAGGCATTATTAATCTCAGAAAAATGAAAATGTACACATTTCCATCCAGAGTACCACAACCTTATTTAGAATGAAGGGTGCGCCTTCTTACCCTGTCAGCTGCTGGGTATATCAATAATGACAATTTAATTCCAAGGTGGTTCAACAGAGCCAGAGTAGTATTTTATTCATCTCCTAAGATTATAAAACATTTATTTATTTCTTACAGAGTTAAATACAACAATATCATTAATGAAGCTAATGATATTAGACAGCAACTTAGCTCTTCTTTGTTTAAATCAAGGCAAGAAAGTAAAGTGTAATGCTGAACCAGAATAATGATCTGGCCCTAAAAAACACATTTTTGTGTATTTAGAACTCCTAGTTCCAAAACAGTAATGCTAGTAGTACATGAAAATTAACCTGTTTCTAATCAAAGTAAGCATTCACTCATTCAGCAAATACTGAATGTTTCTAAGCACTGGAAGTCAAATGCTGAATATGAAAGATGGTTCCCAAACCTCAGTGACTGGAGTCCTAGCCTTTTATTTCCTAACTTTTTGTCTCAGGTCTAGGCTATAATGCTAAGGGGACAGAAAATAAGGATTGCTCTGTTTCCATGAGAGGAGGAGGGCAGTATGTATCAACACAACAAGAGAATGAGACTGCAGGACTGGAAATAAAACCCACTAAGAAGCCTGCCACTCATGCTACAAGTGAATGCCAGTCACCAGGTGGTCTCTCTTAGTGTGAAGCTTGTGTTTTCAAAATCCTACATCAGTCCTGAAAATGAATTCTTCATTTGGGGAGCACTGGTGGTTTCAATCCCAAGTATAAACATCTCAGACTATTCTGTAAGGTTAAATCAGCCAAGAAGCTTTAAAATCACTTAATATAAGAGTACTTCATTCACCTGAAGCCACAATTTAAAATCAGAAATTCTGCTGCCAAAGTTACTTAAAGAGTTGGCCTTAACTATAGTGTAATGAAGACAAATATAAATTTTTATACCATTCACATATGTCCATTAAATTAAATATATAAATTACCACTAGAGTCTGTAACTAACATTGTTTAATGTTTTTCATTTCTGTGCTTGATCTATACCAAAGAAATTCTTTAATTGTGTAGGAATATGATACATTACCCAAAAATATCAAAATATATAAATATGATTAAATTTAGGCCCTATGTTTGTCTTAAACCAAGGGTCATAAACACGTCTGAGTTAGCTTATCTTCTTTAATTTTTCATGTGAAGTCCAACTAAATTTAATATCTAGACAACTGTTATAAAGTTAAATGGTTTGACCCTGAAGTTTCTAGGTCTCAGAACCACACTGTAGAGTAATAAACTGTAATTTGCACTTAAATATTTAGATTAAAGAAGAAAAGAACTGTTTTGAGTCGTATCTAGGTTTAGGCTATGGCTTGCCTCAAGTGAAAATATTAAAAACCAAATCAATAAGCTTTGAAGTTCATTTCCCACTAATGTTCATAAGATGACTCTCTAAGTTTTATATTTTGGTGCATTCAAATCTTCATCAAGGAAAACTGCATGCTGGTCTTATCTGTAAACAGTCAATGTTCTTTCCTTTATCACACATGTCATAGATTCCTGCTTTTTTTGGCTGCAATAAATTCCAAAGAAAACATAAATAATTGATAGATACACTTTTCCTATAAGCCTTAAACATTCACTTATCTGTAAATCCCAAATTTGTGTCTTACATCAACAAAGAGAATCCACAGTTCTTCTCAACGCATATTTGCTAGCAGTCTTTGGCAAAAAATGAAAAGTAGCTGCCTCTCCAAAACTCAGATTTTTCCCTTAAGTAACTTTTATTCTCATCCATACTATGTTCACAGCTTCATTTCCCCCTTTTGCTTCAATCACTGTAGGTTTAGTTATACAAGTTACAGTTCTATCATATTCCCTGAACCAATCCATCCAACACAGAGAATGCAACAACAAATATTTGACACTATTTTTTGAATTCCACAATTTTTTTTTCATCACTCTCACTTTGGTGAGAGGCTTTTAATGATAAAGTGATGAGATTTTAATGCTCAGAAGACATGCTTTATAGCTTATTAAGGCAAATAATTTTATACTCAGTGTTGTTATACTAATCATGAAACTCCATTTGTCACTTTAAGACTGCTACATTGAGGTCTCCCATTTAATAAAATCAATGAGTTCCAGTAAGTTAACTATAAATTACAACAAATCATAGAATCATGCCATGTAAAATATATTCTCATGAAAATCAGTCCCTTAGTTTAGATGTTACTATAAAAATAATACATACATCAGTCAGAAAATCTCAAATTCAAGGATTCTACAGGAAGAAGGGAAATGTTCCAAAAAATGACATTCAGACAACCTCTAGCCATTTGGAAAACTTAAGGCAGAATCTTTACCTTCATTCCTTAAGCCAAAACAAATCCTGGGTATAGCACAAAGTTAAAATATGAGACTATAACAATACCTAAAGAAGAAAAAAAATTTAATAAATTTTGAAACACAAGGACTTTAAAAAAAAAAAAAAAACTTGAAGTTAAAAAGAAGTTACAATTGATTTTACAAAAGACAAACCAAACAAAAAATCGATTATGCTGAGTGTGGTTCTTAGGGAAGGAGTTGAGTGGGGCCACTTTCATTGCTTTGGGTGTGCACTGCCTCTGTAACAGCTAGCTGGAAAATAGACATTGAATGCTATTTTGGCTTTTTGCCCTTTTTCATAAAAGCAAAAATCCTCCTTGGAATTCTTCTGGTTAGTGAAAACAGGCACTGAAGTACAACTTTTTTAAAAACGAAGTGGCATAAAGCAAACTTTTGAAAACTCGGGAATACCTGTATTACTAAGTACATAAATGGCATTGCTGAACAGATATATAAACGTCATTCATTTCAAAAATAATTTTTAAAAGGCGTGCAAGAGTATGAGTGAAAAAGGGAAAAAATCAAAAATTATGAAAAGCCATACAAGAAACTCTCAAAACATATAAGAATGGGGGGAAGGACTTTCTACTTATTACTTTATAACTTTCATAGTATATAATTTTTGTTATATATGTAATAATTATTCTATAATAAAAATGTTTTTTGAGGATGCGTTGCTATTTCAGCATTTCAAGACTATGGACTGATTTCTCAAAATGGAAAAGAATTTATAGCCTTAAGTCACGTTTCACAAGCCACCCTGTGCATGTGAGAATTGTTTGAGGACCACAGAGGCACTCAGTTGTCACCTGTGAAATAAACTGTCAACATGGCCCTGGGCACTGTGCTTCTTGAAGCCGGTCACCTCTTGCTTCTTCTAATGTTCTTAAATCTGCACACCACATTCTGGCAGGCAAAGTACAGTTTCACTCCTGACTCCTATAAACCAGGGGCAGGTTGCAAGGTTTTGAGTTTACTTTTAAAGACCTAATGGGCTATCCAATAGTTCAGTGTGTGTGTCTCAAAGTCAGTCATCGATTGTTTACCATACCCTCCCTCCTAGAGACAATGCCAGTCCAGTAAAAGTGTGTTGTTGCTATAGACTTCTCCAGTGATCTCAGACTCCAAACCCAGATCCTTCAAACTTACAATCGTGCCATGCTATGTGATACCCACTATTATAAACAATCATGAAAGTGGTAAGCCTTCCCAGCAAAACATCACTGAAGAAAATCAGCCACCTAAGTAGGAGAAACAAACAAAATATGCTCAAAAAATATTTGTCCATTTAAAAATGGTCTTAACTCTATAATCTTTTCCACATTTCCTCCAAATCAGCACTAACCAGAGACAGAATTCCTGAATTATTCAGCAGGCACGACTAGATGTTGGCACTTGCAGGAGCCCTCCACCCTCAAAAATTTATGATAAATGGGCCTAACAACTACAATGCATCGTTTCTCATCGGGAGCCATGGTGTGTAACCACGGGCACATATACAATTTTGAACATTTTCCTGCATTTTTCTTTAGATATTAGGCCACTATAGTTGAAAGTGTTGTGGAAATTATCACATTAATATTAATTAATTTTACTTGAGCCCTCGCTAATAGATTATAATTTCCAAATCCTTCTTTCTCTCCTATCTAAGGGTACACAAGGATCTTCTTTCTAAGGCTAACTCTTCCTCTATCACATAGCTCCTGTGAAATTTTAATCCATGAACGAGTCCCTGTTTCATTTACACCTTCCATTTTCCCTCTAATGGTTCCTTTCCTTTTGCCTACGGACACATTCAGATTTCCTAATCCTGAGAGAGATCCACGTCCACTTCCTTGAATACATCACTGACTTTAGCTAATGTCCTTCTTCCTCTTTTTCTTTACTGCCAAACTGCCAGATTTGAAGAGTGATCTACATTTGTTCATTCACTCAAAAATATTTCCTGAAAACTGACTATGTGTCAGAGCCTGGGGACACAAATGAGCAAGGACCCTCCCTCAGAGAGCTTATGATTCCATTACATAGATAAGCAGATACATTTATGGATTCAAAATGTTAACTGACACAAAGGAAAAACACTGGAGGCTATAACAGAAACAAAAGGGGGGCTAAATTTAGACTGGGCTGCCATTCCTCACGACCTGTGTGTCTGTGGTCCTACAAAGCAATGGCGGGGTCTCTCGGAAGAAGCGACATTTCATCTGAGATCTAAAGGCTGAGCAGAAACTGGCCAGGCAAAGAATAAGAGAAGTAGCATTCCAGGTAGAGGGAACTAGATATGTGAAAGTCTCCGACAGCAGAGAACACAGCGACTTGGAGGACCAGAAAGAAGGGCAGCGTGTCAAGAGAACCCTGAAGGAGAACACATAGGCACAAGCCAGCACAGCCATTTCGCGTGGCCCAATGAGGGCAGTGCACCGGGGGCTATGTTTATCTCTCACCCTTAACTCCTTGGCTCTTTGCAGCCTGACTTCTACTCCTATCACACTCTTACAGGCTCCCTGCGTGCTCCTAACATGCAGAATATTTTCAGTCTTCAACTGACAATTCAGCTTCTGAAATGACTTCTATCTTGAGCTTGAAAGCACAAGCTGTCATTGATTTTTGTATCTTCCACTTCTCTCAGTATTTAGTTTAATGTTTTATACATAGTAGGTATTCAAAATGCGCACAGTGGACAAATCAGTCTCAGAAGAAAACAGATTGATGAAAAGTTAATTACAACAGTACAAGAAAGCAAGCATATTTAATAAGATTCCCTATTAGTAGTATATTTGAAATTGCCTTATCTTATGCCTTATTTTCTCTCATAGTGATGGAATAGGTATGAACTCAAACAAGAAATTCCTTTAAACAAATGCCCTAATTTAATTTGATCAGTCTGTGAACATAATGTTCAGATTCCATGTCATTCATTTGTGCTTACCACAGGAGTTGGGTGCATGGCAGTGGTCTAGTTCTTCCACACTGAATTTATTAAAATTACATAACAGACATCCAGGTAAAATACACATTTAATTGAAAAGTATGATTACTCTGTTACAAAGAATACAAGCTGATGACATCCCACACTAACTAGCCATTATATCTTGCAAGTTATTGTATGTATGCTTCCCTCTACATGTACATATGTATGGGCTATTCATTTTGAAACTTTGGAGAATATGCTATTCCTTTCATTTTTGACAATTTTAGCAAATGCTAAAAGTCAATGGCCACCACATTTATAGATTTTAGCAGGAATCAACATACTTATGTTCTAGTAAACGAAAATAAAGCATGGAGTATTTCCACCTTACTGTGGTAGTCAGGGCAAAATGTCCAAATTTGTTAGGTTCAGCATTTAAGGGCTCTGCCCACATTCTCTTAGAACTATTGGTACAGATCTAGAAAGAAATGTAAGATTTGTTTATTTTAGAAAGCAATATATTTCCTCCACCAGGAGCTGTAGATATTTTAGCTTTTTGCAGGCCTTTTCTTTATGTCTACAGAATGATCTGAGTTGTGCCCAGAATCAGCCCATCATATAATTAAACTTAATTAGATATTGTCTACACAAAGCAAACAAAATGTACTTTTACTGTTCTCGCACTAAATTCCCCATGTTATGTATCTTTTATAACTGAGAGTAAGAACTCTATAAAATTTAAATGTAAATGATCAAAACATTCTCCTCTCCTTCATCCTCTGTTTTACAATGGCCAGAAGACCAGATTTTGTACATTTTGAAGTTTAATGTGTATACATATCAGAATGTTTCTGCTTTCTGATGTCCAGTTTTCTTAGAAGTAGATTAAAATGTTTCTATGCTTTTAAGATGCTTCAGTCCTGCTAATAGAGATTGTGTTATCTAAAAGAGATGATCAGACTAATAAGTGAAACATTTTATAACTGGGTGGTCACTCTGCCCATGATAGGAAAGAAAGTGTTTGAATTTGAATTGTGTTTGGAATTGAAACAAACAGAAAAAAATAGGAAAACAGAACCACACTGTCTTAATGTAGAGATGTCTATGACAAGTTCATGCTCAATGAAGTATAGGCTATTCATATTTTTAATATTAACTTTACAGTGTCAGGTAATTGTGTCTTTTTTTTTTTTTTTTTTTTTTTTGTAAATCCCAACAACACAGGCAACAACTACAGCCCTGTTTGGGCTCATAGGAAGAGGGTATACAATTATTAAGAGTACTAATTCACAATAAAAAATTTTAGTATTTTCCTGGCCTCAGTCAGTAACTGTTCTAGTAAAAGGAAAGCAAGTAAGAGGGACTCAGGTACCTTAACTTCCTATGAGATACTCTTGCCCTCTGAAGTCACACTCCTTTCAATGTCCTTCTCTGTGAAAAGCGACACCACTCTTCTAGTCAGAAAGCCTCACAATTTGTTCCGTTCCTCAGCGGTCACATCCCTCTCTTATCACTGGAAATGTCCATCGTTACGCAGGGTTGCAGCAGCCACTAGAATCCCCTGATGGATAAATTTAGTCTTCTAAACTGAATGACAACCATTTAAAATTTTTTTACTATGGAAAATTTTGAATGTATAAAAAGTATATAGACTACTGCAAGGAACCCTCACTCAGTTTCAGTAACTATCAACATACTCCCATTTTTGTTTTGCTGTAGCTCCACACACTCCTCACTCCCCAACTTGATGAGGATTATTACTTTCCCTTTTTTCCCTTGAGATAAAATTTATGACTAAGTTTTTTTAACCATCTTAACCATTTTTAAGTGTACCATTCAGTAGTATTAAGTATGTTCACACTGTTGTGCTGCCACCACCATCCATCTCCAGAATTCATTTCATATTGTCTGAAACTCTGCAGCCATTAAACAGTAATTGCCCCTTCCCTCCCCCCGCCTCCCCCAACATCCACCATTCTCCCTTCTGTCTCTATGAATCTGACTACTCTACAGGCACCTCATGTAAGCGGAATCATATAGTATTTGCCCTTTTGTGTCTGGTTTCTTTCACTTAGCATAAAGTCCTTCGGGTTCATGTGTTTATTTTTTGTGTTCTTCCTTTTTAAGGTTGGATAATATTCATTTGTATGTATATTTCGCTTACCCATCCACCTATCAATGCACACTTGGTTGATTCCACCTTTTGGCTACTGTGAATAACACTGTTATGAACATGGGTGTACAAACACTTCTTCAAGATTCTTTCAATTCTTCTGAGTATATACCCAGAAGTGGAACTGCTGGATCACATGGTAATTTTATTTTTCGTTTTTTGATGAACTACCACATTGTCTTCCATAGTGGCTCTACTAGTTTACATTCCCATCAACAGGACACACAGCATGATAAACAATTATGTTTGAGAAAGCTGGTACTTGACAAAAATTTAGAGTTTACAAAGTACTTTCGTATACATTATATCACATAATCCTTCAAGCACAGCTGACTAGCTTGGAGTCCTGATCTGCTGGCAAGTATTCAGATCCTTAATAATCTGTCATCTCTCTCCATACTTTTGAATAAATGTATTCTTCTAATCAGACTGGTTTAAGCAGACTATATTATACAATATTAGACATGTACCTAGCTAAATGCTAAAAATATTACTAGCGAAGGACTTATAGGACCCAAATGAAAATGTAAACATAATGGAATGATACTATGGATCCCAAAGAGACCAACCTTAAAACAGCAGTGAGGATCTTAACAGGTAGCCTTGACAGATACCAGCTGGACAGTTAGTAGGTAATTCAGACTTTACGTTTTCTGCAGATTCCACTTATATGAGGTAGTCCTACATGGCAGGGGCAGGTAAAGTAAATGGGGTGAGCAGAAGCTATGAGGCAGCACAGAACGCCCACAGGGGAAGCTGGAAGCAAATGAAGGAGAGAAAGCAGGCGATGAGTTCAAAGCTTATTGATAAGATGGTTATATAATTTCCAGGGCCTAGTGCATAACAAAAATGCAGGGCCCTTATAAAAAAAATTAAGAATTTCAAGACAGTAACAGGAAAATGTTAAACCAAGTGTGCCACCCTGTACAACTGCACAGGTCGCTGGCCCGTGAAGCTGGCCCTGCATATTGAGCTGAAGACGGGAGGCAAGGCAACTAGTATTGCTCCAAGCAGCAAGAGTGGGGGAAGGCCAGGGAAAGCCCCACCTCTCAGTGTAGCAGGCACTCACAGAGGCCACTGGTGTCCATGGCACAATTCACAGGGCATATCAAGGCAAAGATACATATTCAGGCAATCCCAGGTTCATTTTTTTAAATAAACGAGTGGGGGAGTTAACAGGTTAACATTTATTAACTCAATTCATAACTGAAAATGAGATTAATCACCACCGAACAGACAGGAGCACAGTAGGCAGAAAACACAGAACTGATACGTTTTGGTGAAGGGCATAATGAAGAAGACGTGGAGTCTATCAATACCCAAGATAGATCAATATGGCTGCCCAAGAGCAGGAAGACAAGAGCCCCATATATTTTATCTGAAATATGCAATGTAAAGAGGGACAGAAAAGGCCAAAGACAAATTTTTTCCTATTGCCTAAGTGCCATATTTTAATATCAGAGTGGGTCTTGGGTAAGTTAACGAAACAGAAATCTAAAATGAGAAGAAAAATGAGAAGCTCACAAAACTACCTGTTATGTCACAATTCCAGAAATCAAACTTGTCTACTTTTGAGTCATTCTTACAGCTTCTGAAATGTGGTAATGTGTAAGAGAAGATGGTCATTTATTTTAACTGTAACCATAAATGTTAATTCATTTTCCTGATAGCTTAAGCCAAACATGCTTTATGAAAAATAGAAACTAAGTTCAAAAAGAAACTTCACAATAATATGTGGACAATCCTTCATGTTAGAAATTGAAATCTGAATTAAAACCTTTTTTTGCCTTTATTCTAAAATAAAATAAGACAATCCAATTAAACACTGAGAATGACTTTAAATCTAGTGTTTCTGATAATATCCATAATAAATAAAGGTAGATTCATTTGTATTTCATTTCTGTTTTTAAAATTACTTAGCTTCTCACTGGCATCTTGAAATTCAGGGATATCAATTTAGTAATGAGCTACTTATTTTGGCCTAAATTTAGCAAAGAATGTACTCCCAACTTACAAACTATTCAAATAGCAGAAAACATTTCTAATAAATGCCTACCACTACTACTATTTTCCAATATATTATCATTTCATTGTGTCTCTACAACATCCTCTATTAATAACACTGGAGTAAGTGGTCCATTTTCCAAAAGGAAAAAAATTAAGCTAAAAAGATTTTACTACAATAAAACAAAACTTATATCTATTCTGAGATACTTCCTTCTCTCCATATATCAGTGCATCTAAACAACAGAAAAGCTCTTTTACACTAAAACACAATTGTGTCCTATCTCCTTCCCTCTGTAAACTATCAATATAAAGCAGCAGACAATGGGCTACCCATGATGATGAGAAACAATGCTGCACATTCATCCCTCAAGGAAGTAGAGATGCTACGAGAGCTAAGAGGGCACCAAATGGAGAAGCTAAGTGAGTCCCAACTTCTTCTGTCTGAACTGTGGATTGCTTCCTTATTTTGTTTTTAGAATGGTAAAGCCTGAATCTTTTGGTTAGGAAGGAGCTAAAGTCATCTAGTCCAAATTTTCACCAGTGCTGGAATCCTAAGTCTATCAAATGTTTATTCAACTTTTGCTTAAATATCTCCAAAGACAAAAAGACTGCTTCCTTGGAAAATAATCTTTCTCAATTCAGGGCAGCTCTGTTGGGCATCATTTAGGTCCTATACAATTCAGGAAAAATCAACAATATCAGGATATATTAATTAACTCACTTGTTTTTATTGTTCAATAATAAGAAGTCCTGAGGTCATGTCTCATGTCTCTCCAAGGTTTGTTATTTCAGTGGCTCAACATCACCATAGGCTAGGTTCTTCTTTTCACTTTGCCATTAGCTCACTGGTTTAGCTCTCCTTATGGTTTCAAGATGGTGCCTATCACTCCAGGCTTCACATGCAGACATAACAATGTCCAGGGTAAGAAGATTATTTCTTCCCTTCTGAATCTTTTTATCAGAGAGGAATACCTGTGTCTGAAGACCCCTCGCACACATCTTACTGACCAGAAGTACATCTGGCCAGTCACCTACAAGGAAAAGAGATCTGTCATGATTGGCTAAGACTAATCATGATTTGCCCCCCCGAAGCTGGGGTCTGCCTCTCTTTAAAGACAAAACTCTACAGAGAGGGTAGATTATGTAAACAAAATCAAGGTTCCATTAGGAGGAAGGGAGGGAGAAAGGGCAGGGCTATGTACAGGTGATCCAACGTTTGCTATGGGTGCATGGCATCAAAATCTTGTCTTTCAGTTAATGTCTACCTACTAGCACTAGTTCTAACCTCTAGATCTAACTGCAGAAATCCCTGTTCCTTAACTGTACTACAAATTCTGTATACACAAAACACTATTATGTTCACCTCCTCCTCAATCCTGAATTCTTCTCTAGGTTAAATATTCCCATTTCTGTCTACAGTCACCCCTCGGTATCCATGGGGGATTGG
The DNA here is from genome assembly GCF_030028045.1 of Hippopotamus amphibius kiboko. NCBI lineage: Eukaryota > Metazoa > Chordata > Mammalia > Artiodactyla > Hippopotamidae > Hippopotamus > Hippopotamus amphibius. The sequence continues at coordinate 52,824,054 of NC_080187.1, read as the reverse complement.
TTTCAGGACCCTCCCCCTAACTCTCCCATGGATACCAAAATCCACACATGTTCAAGTCCCTTATAAAGGGCATACTAATTGCATACAACCTACACACATCCTCTCGTACACTGGAAATCATCTCTAGATTACTTATATTACCTAACAATGTAATGCCATATGAATAGTTGTTAGTAGGCAGCAAATTCAAGTTTTGCTTTTTGAAACTTTCTGGAATTTTTTTTCCTAATATATTTGATCCAAGGTTGGTCGAATCTGTGGATGCAGAACCCAGAGAGCTGACTGTATATGCCTTCATACCTACATGTTTACCACCTTGATCACTCTTCAGTTTGCCAATGTCTTCATAAAATGCCCATGACCCTCTTAAAATGTTTTGTACCAGTATATCACGCTAATTATCTCCCATGTTCTTAATACTACACTTCTATCAATACCATCTAACATCATGTTGCTTCTCTGGTACTATCCTTCTCCTGGCTTCCAACAAACTTTATCTTCTTATAACCAACACTTCAAATTAAAAAAAAAATGATACAGTACAAAACTCTATATTTGGTTATATTTCATCTTATTTTTGGCCTATTTTTCCAACCTATCCAGGTGTTGCAATTACCTTGATTCTGAAAACTAATGTGTCTGCCTCTTTTCTGGTTTTCAGTTACAGAAACTCAGATTTAAGCAAAGCTCACTCATGTTTATTTCTCAGCTTTGAAGAAGCAGGGCTATGTCACCTGGGAAAAACACCTTATGCCTCACACAAGCCCTTCTGGGGTTATATTAGCTTGTTGAATTTTCAAGATCCAGAGATTAATCCTCACAGGGTCAGCAAAATGCTCCACTGAGTATTTCAAGCAGAGCCATCTCCCAGGGACTGACTGACTTCCAATTGTCTAACTAAACCCAGAATGACAATTTAGCAATGTTGAGTGAAAATCACAACAGCCAAGGGGACCAAGAGAAATGAGAGCCCTCTGGCCAATGCATTCTCACCCACCCTTGTCCACAGACAAACTGTATCGGAAACCAACATATACTCAAAGGGAACCAGATAATTGAATCATATGTTCACTGAACTCACTCCATGCAGACATGCCACACAGGAAGCCAAATTATAATCAAGCATTTGTTTGGCGAGCACAGAAATCTAAGCAAAAGAATCAGTTATATATATTTTAAAACATCAGGGCAAACAGTCTCACGTATCATTCTCTACCACAGGGTTACTACTCTAGTACAACTGAGTAGTAGATGGGGGTACTCTGATTGGTATTTGAATAAACACTATTAAAAACCACCTTGATTACCTGATTAACCAACTCCCTTCCTGACAATCCCACTTCTTAATTAGATATAATATACCCCACCAGGCTAAGATCAAGTTCAGCTGGCCTGCAAGTTAGTCTGTTTTATAGACACTGGAGTCATACTGATTGAGTTTAAGGCCAACTTCTTCTTCTGGAGGCTCTAAGGGAGCTTCTCGAGACCGGATCACAAGCATTCGCAGGCTCATGGCCCCTTCCTCCATCTTCAAAGCCAGCATTAGCAGCAGTGCATCTTCAAATTCTTCTGACGCTGACCCTCCAGCCTCCTCCTTTCACTTGTCAGGCCCCCTTAGATTACATACCGCACCTAGATAATCCAGGATAATCACGCCATCTCCAAATCCTTAATCACATCTGCAAAGTCCCTTCTGCAACGTGAGATAACTTCCTTACAGCTTCTGGGGATGACGAGACATCACTGGAGGATCATGATTCTGCCTACCGCTGAGCTCATGTACTGTAGTCTCACCACTGATTTTTACATTAGCCATTTTAAATTTGGTGAAAAAATTCAATTAATCTTGAAACTTTAATACTATTAACTAAGGAGGACATGGCTATTTCCATGCATATTTTATACTAAAATTAGACTGCATTTTTCTATTTTAGTTTTCACACACAAAATGGCAGATGTTTGATTTACCAGTGGAAGAAAAAAGAAAATATGGGTTAAGCAATCATTAAAGCCATAATACTGTACCAATTAATATGGGACAAATCAACCAGAATGGAGTAATATGTAAAAAAGAATCCAAATGTTTTACTGAGTTTTTCCTATTAAAAACAGGAAATATGCAAAGGATGGAAACAAGCTACTGAGGTTATTAATCATACCCTAAACTCTGTCATTACCAAACAATTGCAACCTTTCCAATCATCTCAATTTCAAGCACCCTAATCACCCACCACCAAATCTTTCACCGCAGTCATCCTGACTACTGCTCACCTCCTGGAGATGCCAGCTCCAACAATTCCTTAACCCTAATGGATCCTTTGACTCATCATCTCATTATCCGCCTTTTCATTATCCCTACCCTGTTCTGACCCTCACATCCCAGTGCAGGTCTCACAGTCCATCACTAATCACTCCCTTTGAATACACTCTTGCCCCTCCCTTCTCTCATCTCATGGTACCCCAACTAGCAAAAACCCAACACTCTTATATCCAACTTTCTTCCTACTTCATGCCAGCCCAAGAACAGTTTAACATGGTAGGAAAAAAAGAAAAAAAGAAAAAAAAAAAAAGGTAAGAAAAGACCTCCACCACTAACTTCAAATGGCCCCTTACAGCTGCCCCCTAATCAAATTATATTTCTTTAATCCATTGACTCCACTTTCCCATATAATTATTTCATACCCTCTCTCTCTGCAACCCTGAAACCCTTTCTTCCCCAAGCCTCACTCTCAGCTGAGAGCTGTTGCTTCCTGTTCCGCTCAGCAAACAAACCAACAGACCCATCTCACCTCGCCATCTACCCACTGACTTGCAGCTTACCCATATACCCTCCTCTCCCTCATGTTGGTCTGGATTAATTGCCATTTCTTCAGGTCAGCCTTTGACCTCTTCCCTTCTCTTACCAACTCAAGGCTGCAGCCCTAGCTCTAGCTTCCCTCTCTTCTGCTTCATGAAATTTTTCCTCTCTGTGGATCATTTCTATAAGCACACAAATGGGCTGCAATTTTCCCCATTACGTGCACTACCTCCAATCACATTTCTCCCACACACCATGTGCTCACCCTCATCATACTGCAGAAACTTCTCATCAAGGTCATCAGCAATCTTTAAGTGGCTAAATTTAGCGGTCAATTCTTGGCCCTCATATTACTTAACCAAGGTGATCAATCTCTTTCCATGAAACACTTTCTACACTTGACTTTCAAGACACCATAGTATTCTGGTTTTCTTTCCATCCTACTGGCCAAGGCTTCTCAACTGCCTTTTGCTGGATTCTTCTTATCTCCCTAACCCTAAAAGTTAAAAGTGCCCCAGGGTTCAGTTCTCAGGCCTGTCTACATTTACTCCTTCGGGAAAGTCATTCAGTCTCCGGACCTGAGTCACCATCTGGGCTGACAACTCCAAATTTTATATCCTGGTCTGGATCAGAGCTCTGAACTGCTGTCTCCTAGATCACAACTACCTACTCCATAGCTTCTCTTAGATGTTAAGCAGGTACCTCTGCATGTCCCAAATCAAATTCCTGATTTCCCTATAAGCCTGCTCCTCACAGTCTTTCTCAGCTCAATATATGGCAACTCCATCTCATCAAAAACCTTAGTGTCACCCCTGACAACTTTCTTTTCCTCGCATCCACCATCGTGTCCTTCAGCAGACCCAATAAGCTCTATCTTCAAAATATATCTACAATGTGAACACTTACCAGCTCCACTGACACCATCTCGAGCCAAGCTATACTGCTAACTGATCCGCTTCTACCCTTATATTAATATTACTATATTAATATTACTAATATTAATTAATTTTATATAATTATATTTTATATAATATTAATTAACTAATATTGATATTAATATATGCTATGGTCTAAATGGTTGCATCTCCCGAAAACCCATTATATTGAAATCCTAACCCCTAAAGGTGACAGTATTAATAGATGGGGCTCTTGGGAGGTGATTAGGTCCTGAGGTGGAGCCCTCATGAATGGGATTAGTGCTCTTATAAAGAAGACCCCAGAGAGCTCCCTCACCCCTTCCATCACGTGAGAACAAGGAAAAAACTCCCACTATGAACCAAGAGGACCCTCATCAAAACACAATCATGTTGGTGCCTTGATCTTGGACCACCACCCTCCAGGACTATAAGAAATAAATTTCTGTTGTGCATAAGCCACCCAGTCTGTGGTACTTCATTACAGCAGCCCCAACAGACTAAAACAATATAGCAGCCAGAATTTTATTTTTTAATTAAAGTTCATGGGTTACCCCATTCTCTTTCTCTTTAAAAATAAAGTAAAATTCATGTACAGTGAAATTAAACAGATCTTGGGTTTCAATTCAATGAGTATAACCACCATATAACCAAGACCCCAATCAAGATTCAGAATACTTCCAATTTGGGGCCATTACAAATAAAACTTTTATAAACATTCCTATACAAACCTTTTGAAGGACATATGGTTTCCCTGGGTAAACGCCTAGGAGCATTAAGTGCTGTTTAACAGAGTAGAAATATGTACATGCATGTTCACAGCGGCACTATTTACAATAGCCAAAAGGTGCAAATAGCCCACTGTTCAGCAATAGATAAATGGTTAAATAAAATGTGGTACATCCATACAATGGAATATAATTCAGGTATAAAAAGGAATGAAGTACTGATACAATGCTACAATGTGGATGAGCCTTGAGAACATTATGCTAAGTGAAAGAAACCAGACACAAAGATCACATTTGTATAAGATATTCAGAATAGGTAAATTCATAGAGACAGAATGCAAATTGGTGGCTGCCAGGCACTGGGGGAAGGGAAAATAGGGAGTGACTGCTTAATGGGTACAGGTTTTCTTTTAGGGCAATGAAAATGTTTTGGAACTGGGTAGAGGTAATAGTTGCTCAACACTGTGAACATACTACATGCCACTGAGCTGTTCTCTCTGAAATGGTTAATTTTATGTTATGTGAATTTCATCCCTCCCCCCTAAAAAAACACCCCTCACACAGGATTTTATTTTATATTATTTGAAACAGAATCCCACTCAGGCACTTTAGGACAACACAAAACCTCGTGTCAACACCACGTGGGTGAATTGGGTCATTTCACTAAACCACGTGGTCTGGAGCAAGTCTCTTCAACTCTGCAGACTTCTGGGGTTTCTTTTCATGTGTAAAAGGAAGATCCTTCACTGGATTGTTGTGAGAATCAGCTGAGATAATGACAATAAAAATACTTTGTAAAGTGCTAGGCATCTTTTCTATTAGCACCAACTGGGGATCTACACAGACTGGGAGGCCAAGGATGAATGCAGGTCTCAGGGAGGCAGCTAAAAATATTGTGAATAGCTAGTCTTGTAAGGATGGAAAGAGGAGGATCCAAGTCAAGACACACCACCAAACTGTCCTCCTTTGGCTTCCATTAGGACCTAACTTGTCAAGAATCATAATTTCCACTGCCCCAGTCAATGCATTTAACACTGCACTCAAGACTAGCTTGAAAGTGCTGCTACTGTGTGAGGCGCTGAAGAAAGATTACTGAAATAAAAGAGGCCACTTTCCTAAAGCTCTAAGCTTAAGAACCCCAAGTACCAGGCGTTTTATCAGGAGATAAAACAGGGAGCTAGCCAACTATTATGTCATCTCAAAGTTTAATCCCAATTAACATAGGGTAACAAACTAGAGTTTGACTATAGTAATTTGCTTACATCAAGAAAAACACTAATCAACATATAAAACTAGCCATCTAGAAGTAGCACTAACTAGATTTAACATGTCCAAACTTAAACGTTCTTAAAACTCAATATGCAACAGCTACACAAATTAACAAAATACTGATAAAAATTACTATCACTTAACCAACTCTATGGCAGGTACCAAGCAAAATGGTTTACAAAAATTATCTGCACTCTTCACAACATCCAAGCACGATCCCATTATGCCAAGCAACTTGTGTTGAACCAAACTAATCAAAGGCACCTCTGAGACTTGATCTCATGCAGGGCTGACTTCAAAGCCCATGCTCCATCCACTATACCCTGCTGCCTCTCAGCCCCAAAAGAAATTCTAGGGTCCTAAGTCCTAGATTCTAAACCCAATGCAGTGCAACTTCAGAAGGTGTACGACTAACCAAAGGTCTTAAAGAAAAATCAGATTCTAACATTGGGGAGCCCTATTAAACAGACTGAAGGGATTAATTCTAAACTGGAGTCATGTCGATTGTACTTGGTTGAAATACAACTGCTAGTCTAGGCTTTAGGTCACAATCAGAGCCCATACAAGGGGAGGCCTGGAGAGCTAAGTCATCACTGCAGAAAAACGAAGCCCACACCTAGAATAGTTCTCTTGATCTCTGCAGATGACCAGGAGCCTCATACAAGTAAAGGAATTAATATACAGAAACACCAGAGTTCTAGTCACTTTAAGATTTAATTAAGGGGGCTCACAGGTCAATTACCTAATGTAGCTGTATTTCATCTTTTCATATACACTGCTCTCCATTCAAAAGAAAGGAAAAGACAGGCTATAAATAAAGACTTCTTCAAGCATGCAAACAGAAAAAGCAATTCCCACAAGGAGGAAAAGAAATCAGGCTGGCCTCAGACTTTTCCACAGTCCCATTCCATGCCACAAGGCAACAGAGCAACATCTCTCTAGTTCCAAGAAGAACGTACGACAGAAAACGTTAAAATCTCGTTTCCAGGAGTTCCTCCAAAGCTAAGGGCCACAGACAGTATGAAACACAAGAAGCAGAGGGAGCCCACACCCATGAGTGAACATTTCCGTCACCTTCCTGTGCTAAAATCCAAAGGACTCCTGTGATCTTTGTCAGGGGTTTCAACGACCACACGGATAAACCACTCCAGCCATCAGGCCTTTCAAATTCGTGGCTCCAGTCACCTTTTGGGCACCCAACCTCAGCCACCCATTGCTAGGGTTGGGACACAGCCCACCATCACCAACAATTGCACTCCCTCCAAAATCGTGCTTTTAAACACACCAACCACCCTCCAACCTGACAAAGGCCTCCTGCCCACCACGTTTTATGCTAATCATTACCCCATTCATTCATTCATTCATTCAACATTCACAAAATGCCCACTATATGCCAGGACTCTGCAAGGTGTTTCAGATGGAAATGGGGGTGGGAGGACAGGACCAAGCATCACCTATGCTCTCTTGAAGTGAACACTCAAAAGTGGGAGGCAGCGCATAAACAAACCAAGAAACGCCTGAGTGGTTATAAAGGTGAGATGCAACGGGGGATGAGATGTCAGCAGACCAGAGGCATAGAGAGGAGCAGAAGGTTTTATATGGTCACCAGGCCGGGTCTAAGGAGGGTTCATCCATGCAGAGAACTGATAGAGGAGAAAGATACACCAAAAGAAATAGGTGTGTCCGTACTAGCCTCAGAGTAGAACTTAAAGAAAGCAATAAACAAGACAAAAAGGAATATTTCATAATAAACTGAATAATCCACTAAAAAGATAAAAATAATACATTTTATGTACCTACCAACACAGCTCTGGTAAAAATTATCACAAAACTTGGCAAATTAAAATTCACTGAGGGAGGCTTTAACAAATCTTGGTCCATTAGGGCTGCTGTAACAAAACAGCAGTGGGTATTCTGGATAAATGGGTAGTTTATAAACAACAGAAATTTATTTCTCACGGTTGTGGAGGCTGAAAGTCCGGAGACCAGGATGCCAGCATGTTTAGGTGAGGGCCCTCTTCCCGGGGCAGAGCTTGCGTAGTTACTTAGCAGAAAGGGCAAGGAAGCTTTCTAGTGCCTCTTTTATAGGGGCACTAATCCCATTTGTGGAAGCTCTGCCTTCGTGACCTAATCATCTCCTAAAAGACCCACCTCCTAATACCATCAACTTGGGGGCTGGATTTCTACGTAAGAATGGGGGAGGGGGTGGGGAACAGGACCCATTCAGACTATAACAAACCTTTCTGAGAAATCAAAATATGAAGCAGGCAAAAAAATAAGGACATAAAAGATTTGAAAGCCCCATTAATAAGCTATATTATATATATATATATGTACTTAACAGAGGATATACATTCTTTCCAAACATACATTTGAATATTCACAAGTACTGATCACATATGAGGCCATGAAGAAAATCTCAACATATTCCAAAAGAAAAACCAATAAAAGCCAAATCTGCTAGCAAGGGAACTGGAAATTAACAACAAAAGGCAGCTATATACTTGGAAATGTAAAATACCCTTTTTTAATTCAAGAGGATATAAAACTATTTTAACTCATTAAGAATGAACAGAGCAAAGATGACTACAGACCCAATATTGTGGAACGCAGTCAAAGCCACGATGCAGGTATCTTTCAGGAGTTGAAGCTACCATGAATAGATGAAGTGATTCAAAAATATTACTATTACCTAAAATTTCTATTCTTGCCAGTCCTGCTTCATGAGGTAGTAATGCAGCGTTATCAGGTGAAAAGCACACAGGTAAATTTCAGGGGGACTCCACCCCACCCCTCAAGCACTGTACAGTGCTACAAGCAAGGAGCTCCAGCTACAATGCCAGCTTTGCCACTACATAACTCGCTGCATGCCCCGCATGGGCTATTTAAATGCTCTGAGTCTCAGTTTCCGTGGCTACAAAATTAGGAGGACAGGCTAAATTAGATGATCTCTGAGGTCTCTTATAACCTTCAGAATTAAATCACCCTAAATGCAGAAGCTCTTCACATTAACCTATTTGAAAGCAAGCTCCTGAGTCGTGCACATTTCCCTGCTCTATAGCAGAGTGCACACCGCAGATTAACTTTTCCTTAATGACAGTCACCTTAGTGAGTATTTCCTATTGTACCTGTGCTTTAAAACAGATACCGCAATTCAAAAGTGAGAATAAGATAAATTTCTGCCTTCAAGGAGTACTTCCAAGTGATTTCTCGATTTAGTAAGAGATTATTGGGGGGTAGGGGGAGTGGGGAAGAGAGAGAGAAAGACCCTTTCCTTTTTGTGGAAAATACTGGTGTTAAAAGCTTAAAAGGCTTATCACTGCAAAATCAAGTATTTAAGTGACTTTTAAAGTTCACAGATGGGACTTCAAAAAAAATCTGATTATCAAACATTTCTTGAGTGGTTCATCCTTGACTTTAAATGTTACCAAGCATATAGATCTGCTTTCCATTTCCACAGGAAGACCACTAGATGCCCAAATCATCTCTTCTTCAAGAGTTAATAACTGACTCTAGAAATTGAATGAGACTATTCATGGGACAAAACCATAAAATACCATTTTTAAAAAGATTACATACATTTAGTGTCAAATGCTATACAACTAAATTACAATATCTTAATTCTACCTGAATTTCAATTCATCCTAAATTTACTGCTTTTGGATTGTGCATTTGCACTAATTTTTCAAATCAAAGTGAAAAGGAGGACAGGGAAGTAAGACAGGAACGTTTTCTATCTAGCCAAGTCAACTGTCTCAAAGAATGATCCTTTCCATTTTTCTGCCAGTTCACAATAAATGTGAGAAAACAATTCAATCTTCACTTTAAAAATCTCATCTACTTGATATATAAGTAGGGGATAAGGAAAAGGGATATTTGAGGTACAAAGCTCAAGTGTCAATCTGAATTCCTGTACCAGATTGCATGGGAAATCCCTGATCACACTTCTTACATGAAAGGTCTGACAATAAAGTAATAAAATTAATTCTTCAAAGCCACAGAAAAAGAAATCTCATTACATATTCAAAACATATACCTCTAGAAAGACAAGTAAGTCATTTTCAGACTAGCATTTAGTATTTAAGATAAAGTAAAACTACTGAGCCCCTGGCTTCATTTTGTTGTTGTTGTGGAAGTACAGTTTGATTTACAATGTTGTGTTAGTTTCAGGTATATAGCAAAGTGATTCAGTCTTTTATATATATATATATATATATATATATATATATATTTCAGATTAGTTTCCATTATAGGTTATTACAAGATATCAAATATAGTTCCCTGTGTTGTACAGTAAATCCTTGTTGCTTATCTGTTTTATGCACAGTAATTTGTATCTGTTGGGTGGTTTCACTTTTTATTTTGGGGTTGCTGTTAAACTGTTCACTCTCGGTTTAAAGTTTATTTTTAACGCTTCCAAAACGATATATTTTTAAGCAAATGGCAAAATTCAGTTCCTCTTCACTTTCTAGTCAAGACCTGCATCTGAAGTTTTTAAGCTTCCCAGCATTTTAAAATGGTATTTACACTAGAGCAAGGTAGTATTATGGTAGGTCTTTGAAGGGAAATTCAGGATTTATCGCTTCTCTCCTCAGAATATCCATCCATGCTCCCTGCATTCATCAGGATCTGGGGCAAAAACCAGGACCTGGACACTACACAGAGATAGTCCCAAGGGCACTGATATACAAAGGAAAGGGTCATTCAAAGTCTGAACCCAAGTGGCCTCCTTGAAGTTCTTTAGGCTAAGGGACTGGGACCTCCCTGCTATGACTAAGACTTGGCCCTTAAAAAAGAAAATCTTTCTTTGGCTACTCTGCAACTAGTTCTCATTCCTACCTACTTGGGATCTGCTCTGATCTAGCTCTGCTCTGGGCACTTTGCCTACAGGACAGTCACTGAGAAACCTGCGTGGAACACTATCCCCTTCAAACTAAGGTAGATGGTGGACCTTCCATCACAAGCTATGGGACATCCAGACAAAGTGAGAAGCAATGTGGAAGTGGCATGGTAGTGAGAAGTAAAGTTAGGGGCCTTTACAAAAAAATATTGGATCCACGTATGTACACACCTACTAGCATCACCATAACATCATCAGAACCTTCTTAATATTCCACTTTACTGCAGCAGTGTTAACACTAATCATGTGAAAAACAAATGTGTTCCCAAATAGTAGATTCTGTAGTGAAACTATCTGAATTCTGAGCAGAAGACCCAGAAATGATGTCATGACATCACACACAATGTATCTCTGACTGAATAGGCATTTCCTTGTTCCCTAAATCCTCTATCAACCAGTATTTTGCTTGTTGTAACTTCAAGCATACCCTCTTTTCCTGGCTTTTCTTCTTCAGCATGCTTCATTTTGAAGTGTCTTCCATCTTAAAAACAAAAACTAGCCCCACAGCAAATTTTTCATTTTGGTATCTCCCAGGCCCACAAAGGCCAGAAAGAAGTTCCTCAAAGAATATTTGTTGAGTGAATGAAAAGTTAGAGAGGCATATTCAAAAGCTATCAGCAATTCATCAGAAAGGAAAACAAACAAATAAAAAGATGATCGACATTATATACAACTAAAACTAGGCTGAGAAATTACTTTTTATCAACTAGGTTGGCAAAAATTCAGAACAATTTGTTGGTGATGCTGTGGAGAAATAAGCACTTTCTTACATTTCTGGCAGGAGTTCCAACTGGTACAGCCATTACGGAGGGCAAGTTGACAACAGCTTCTAGAAACTTATGCTATAGATATAGTAACACATGTGTGAAGATTAGATGTGTAGGTGTATATGTACGCATGTGTGGTAATATATAGACACTTACCGTATTACAGCAGCAACAGCAAAAGATTTCAAAAATTGTAATTGTCCATCATAAAAGATATAGTATGCTACTGTTCATGGCAAAAAATATATATACTTTAACAATAATATATTTACAAATGTGTGTGTGTGTGTGTGTGTGTACACATGTATATAAAAAGACAGGCAAACAATACTGGCTCCCTCAGGGGTAGAGAACCAGCGACTGAGGGACAAGGATGAAAGGAAGACTGTGCACCCCTGTACACCTTTTGAAGGTATTTTATACCATTAAAACATTCAAAAATGATTTTTAAATATTAACTTTAGTTAGATCATGAAATTTATGTTTCTAAGGAATTTTCCCTTCTCATATCATAAATTTAAAAGAAAAACTCAATAAAATGTTTTCCATCAATTCTCTATTTTAATTACTACTCTCTTCTTCGTATCTTACTTATATCTTTCAAGCACACTTCAATTCCTAAAACCACACACATTTCCACACAAAAATCTAAAGAGGCATAATCCAGATTAAGAACCTAAAAGAAACAGAACAAGGGTATGCTTATACTTCTCCTGTCTGTATAACAAATACAGAGAAAGGCTGAGAGCTGTAAAGGTATAGAAAATGAAAGCTGTTCGCCGAGGGGAACCTGAACACATAAACGCTCAATATAACATCAAGTCTTTGGAATTTTTTTTTCACTGAAATGAAAGCTGCAAATAGGATTACCAGAGCAAAAAAAAAAAGAAGTCCCTGGGAAAAAGAATCTCTAAAACAGAGTACTCAATTACATAAGTAGCATTATTTCCTAGCGCTACTGACCCAAAGAGCCACATTTTCTCTAATACTTGGGGTTTAAACTTCAGCATGACTGGGCCCACCCCCAGAGATTCTGGTTCAGGTCTGGGGTGGGCTCAAGAATTTGCATTCCTAACAAGCACCCAGGTGATCGGATGCTGCTATGCCAGGGTCACTCTTTGAAAAGCACTAATCTAATACAGCCAAATAATGCACTACAGAGACCAAATGTCTTCAAAGTCAAAGTCAGGGCATCACAGCCATAGGTGGTGGTTCCAGGAGCCACTCTCTAAGCAACTATTCTAGTCATAACAATTTCCTCTCAACTGAACCTCTTATTCAAACTTCTGTCATACCTGCTAAGTAACTAATCTTCAACTTTCCCTTTCTTCACACTGTTTTCTTCCCTTCCTATGTATGTGTTTGACGGACTTTGTGTTAGTTTCTGCCACTTACATTTCTCTCCCACCTGTAATGTGATGTGCCCCTCCCTCCCCCCAAAGAAACCTTCTAGTGGAAATGCCAAAAATAAATGCCCCAAGGACAAAAGTCTGTTCGAGTCAAGCTAAAGAAATTCAAGTTAAAAGAAGGGTTATAAAAAAATTTACATATTTTTGAGATTTAAAAAAACCTCTGTAAGGAAAATGAGGAAAAAATTCATTTGACATTTAATGTTAGAGCGAAGGCAAATACTGAATGGCAAGGTACACTGCAAACACATGAACATAATTGGCTTTAAATACAAGCACACAAGGGAGAGGGTGCAAATGAGTCCCAGAGCTGAAATTTCAATGCACATTTATTGAAAGTCTTATTGCTTTTAGGCATCAGAACTAAAGTATTATCATTGCTATGTTTGTGACCAGCCAGAATCACATTTTGACAGATCTATAAAAATATGGTACCAGCTTCATACAAAGCACCTCTCTGTGAGAGGCAAATTGGAGGACTGGAGCAATAAATCATTACTCTGCACCCTGGACCTAACTCAGATCTTTGGGCCAAAATGTCCTTCAGATGCCCTTCCTGCAGAAGGGGCAAGAACTGAGGATCCCAGCTTTATTTTGTGAAAGTGCAAGGTAGAGCAGATCCCAAGGAAGGAATGGAGCGTCCCTCAGAACTCTCCAGGGAAATCTGGAAAGGAACAAATGCTAATACATTAAAGTCTAAGACTCAGCAAAGACCCAACTCCTGGAGGAACTGTGTGCAGAAGAAGAGCCAAAGCTTTGCTGGGAAAAGCATTACTGGCAGGGCTAAAAGTCCTCCTTTGTAAATAGGGAGACAGCTGAAACACCTTTGCCCAAAACCCTCACTGTTTCCAGTAGTCTCATTCCTTTTAAGACCTATGTTATTTCCCAAGGAAATGTCAGGTCTCGCAACCATCCCACACTCAAAACAGAATTAACACCATGCCTTCCATTATATTATGGACCCAATCAGATCAACCTAGCAGTGACTTCCCCCTCACTAACAGAATAAGGTCTAAACACCTTACTTCACCTATGAGGTCATTCATGACCTGGCCTCCTACCTTTTGCCCTGACCTTCTATCAAAAAGCCTCATCCTCAAATCACCTGTACTTCCCCAAAAGCATTCTTTAGGCTCATTCGTAAATAAAAAACATAAATGTCTTCACATTCCTCTCTGATATTTCTGAAATCCAGGCAAGGCATAATTAGCCCTGCTGTTACCTCCAGTCCAGTCAACCCACGGCTGTGCTAAAATGTGCGGCTGTGTGGCAGCAGAAAAGAGCCACCAATCTACCATGGAGCTTTCTGAAAGAGCTGTATGCAGTAAGGAAACGTCTACTGAAATTATGCTTTAATTCTTCCAAGAAACCGATACATACCAGATAATATTGTAAAAGAGAAAAGAAACAATTGTAAAGACTACAGGGGGTCAAGGCTAATAGACATCTTTCTTCATTTGCATATTCTAGCCAGAACAGTTAGGAGAAATTCTCTCTCAAACCTAGAGAGTAGCCCTCACATCTCAAGGCTTCATAAGTGTCTCTTTAAAGTCATTATCTGAGACTAGGTTCTCCACTACCCCACTCTAGGGGAGGGTTAGGCAAACTGCCACCATATCTCAGCCACCCCTAGCTTTCTGGAAGAAAAGGAGAGCAGGAAGAAGTTCTAAAACCTGCTCTTATGGTTCAAATGGAATAAGGAAACAAAATATTTTAGGAAAACAAATAATTTTCCTAAATGGAAAAATACCATTCCACAATGTGAGCAATAGATGTACAAAGCACAAGCAGCAGAGAGATTTTGCTGAACTGACCTAAGAAGTAAGAAAACAGGTTAGCTCTGAATCTCCTTCCAGTTCTTTTTTCCTTTGGATCATCTTCTCTTAAATCTCAGGCTTTCTGAATTGTATAAGAATTCTAAGATCTTTAGAATTAAGGCAAACAAAGAAATACTGGAACAGGCTGACATATAAAGCATACCAAAAATAAGACTTAAGTCCAAAATGTTATTTCTTAAAACAACTCTCCCTTGGCCCACAGTAAATGCACTAAGCCCCTTCTCTCTAACTACCCTACCTGAAGCAGGCAGCAACCCCCTTCCATCTTCCAAGACAGAAGAGCAGGAAGGTAGGGTCTTCTCATCACTTTATTCAGTGTAAACAACACTCTTAAAACATCTGCCTCTACCTTAGAAACTGACTACCAGCTAAAACTCTGTCCTTAAAATCCATTCCAGAAAAATTTGATAAATGCAAGGATCATAAAGAGATCCTGCAGATACTTCCCACCTATATGAATATGATCTTAGGACAGACCTCATGTCAAAACACTGGCAGGTATGGCTTTCCTGCCATCTTCTCCAACTAGTATAAATAATCAAGAATTAGAATCATAATTTATTTTGAGGAACAGAATACTGGTTATGTATCTAATGTAAGAAAAGAAACTACATTTTTCAAGCAAGTTTCTGCTCTTAAAACAATTATTCAATATAGTTTAAAAAAAATCAAAATACTCTTACAACCGAGAGGGTCTTCAAGTTGATGAAAACAGGTTAATCAGGATTGACATAACAGGAAGGACAATTAGATAAGTTCTCAGTTCTCTGAATCTTCATAAATGACTAACTTTATTTGAAGTGTTTTGTATTCTCAAAATAGGCAAAACCATATAAAAGAAATAACTTATATTCCCAAGTATGATCATTTATTTTTACACTGAAGTATCTGTATCACTTATTAGCTGACAACAAAAAATTGACCTCACATTGAAATTTTCAATAACATACTAATATATAGTCAGCTAGTTGCCACATTCTGGATAATTTCCAGTTACTTGTTGATGATTAATAAAAGCAATTAGTCCTCTAACCCATTCTATGGTGATCTCATAATAAAACCATTAACCTTTAATATTAAACACAAATGTTAAGTTTAAACTGACAATTTACCCTCTTGGCCTTCATAACAAGGCTGTTACTTTATAAAAGCAGATCCTTTTCTCTGTAAAATAAGATAAAATTCTTCATTTTTCTGTACAGAAAACTAGAACTTTCTCTAAATGAAATACAAAAACAGACTATAAAAACAGTTTAGGTAACAAAACCAAAAGCTCACAGACAACATTTATGACGTAACTCAGTGACGAGAATCCTCACAAACTCCACAGTACAAGCAGGCCAGGACAAACCACCAGCAGCCATGAGACCATATTACTACTGACTGTGCCGAAGAAAGCAGAGAAAAGCAGTGCATCACTGCGGGCTGGCAGAACAGGAGAACCCCCACAGCCTTCAGGTAGTCACTGGAAAGCACAATGGACCAATCTCAGATGAGCAGCTAAAACCAGGAGAGGTTTGCCCAATCCGATAGCAGATGAGTGCAGGTCTGAAAGGGCTGCAGCAATGTACCTCCATGGACTCTTTAAACTGACCCTCCAGGACCCCCCTTCCAGGACAAGGACTCACACTGAGAAGAAAATGCAGTGAGTGGAATCAAAATTGGACAAAACAGGGACAACAGAGATGAAAGAAGCAACAGGTGTAGGCAAAACTGGGAGAGAGGAATCAGGAAATCTCAGAAAGCAGTCTGTGCAAAAACCACAAAAGAAGGAGTACTATGAGGAGGGGAAAAACAAATTAATCCTCCTTCCAAGGGCTGGAGAAAACTAACTTCACATAAAAATGAGCAACAGAATCTACTGATGTCAGATGCAATACAAAATTATTATCAGGAAAAGATATTAAACAACAAATATCCCAACAGACAATAAAAGCAAACCCCCGCACCCCAATTTCAAAACAAGCTAAAAGATATCAAAATGATACAAGGCATGAATGAATATCAGAATTTTTTTTTATTTCACAAAAGAGGTAATTCAGAGGTGATTCAGAAAACTCAAGGAAGAATAACAAAGAAAACATTATTTAGAAATGAACATTATTTTAGAAGAGCAAATAAACACAAAAATGCTTTAAGAGAAACAGATGGCTAAAAGGAGAAATTTTTTTAAATGAAAGAAAATGAAGAGATAAATAAAAAGCATGCAAAAGGAAAATAAATATTAAAGATGGGCAAGGAAAATCTAACAGAAAATAGGAGTCTCTAACTAAAACAGCAACAACAATGCAATGGAAAAGAATACTGAAAATTATAATTCAAGAATATTTTCCTGAATAAAAAATGATGTAAAGCTACATATTGAAAGAACACACCATTTATCTGAGAATATCAACCCCAAATGAACAACACCAGACATATTCTTAAAAAAATTACTAGACTTGAAAGAAAAGTCTTGGACTTCTAGGCAAAAAGAGCACATGACTCACAGAGGAAAATATCATTTGATACTGTCAGCAATATGACAGAAGAAAACAGAGAAACTTAAGATACTAAAGGAAAGAAAATTCAAGTCAAAATTTTTATATCCAGCAAAAGTGACTTTCAAATATTAAGGGGACAGTTACCACTAAAACCTAAAACTATAAAACTTCTGGACAAAAACACAGAAGAATATCTTTGTGTTCTGGGTTTGGCAAAGAACTCAAGAAAAGTTGTCATCAACTTTCTGAGGAATCTACTGAAGAATAAGCTTTAGAAAACTAAGATGACTACAAAGACATACATAAAGATTGGTATGAGCATAAACTATATGGTTATTTGTAGAACTAAGATTAAATGAGAGTTAAAAGAGAGATTATAATGTTTAATGGCTATATAATATGTTGACACAGCATAACTGTTAAAAACAACCAAGAGACTGGGAACAGCATATGCCAAAAAACGACCTTCTATTTTGACTCCACAAGAGAAATAAAAGCCCTTGTCTCCAGAGCCCTTCCTTGTTCATATGCTAGAATACTAACCACAGAGAAATTTGACACTATGAAGAAAGAAAGAGAAAAAAATAGATTAAAAATGTAATCTAGAAAAATTTTCCAACACTAAAGATAATGATTTTCTGGACTTCCCTGGTGGTACAGTGGTTAAGAATCTACCTGCCAATGCAGGTGACACGGGTTCGATCCCTGGTCCAGGAAGACCCCACATGCCATGGAGCAACTAAGCCCGTGCACCAAAACTACTGAGCCCACGTGCTACAACTACTGAAGCCCGAGAGCCTAGAGCCCGTGCTCCGCAACAAGAGAAGCCACCGCAATGAGAAACCCATGCACCACAACAAAGAGTAGCCCCTGCTCACCACAACTAGAGAAAGCCCATGCACGGCAACGAAGACCCAATGTGACCAAAAAATAAATTAATTTTAAAAAAAAGATAATGGTTTTCTTTGCTGAAAAGGCCAAGAAACAGAACAAAGAATGAACAAAACAAAAATCAACTTTAAGGTACACTGGGACAAAATTTATTTGTAGCTGACACGATCATCTACATAGAAAATTCCCATGGAATCTACCAAAAAAGCTACTAAAACTAATTTTAGCAAGGCTCCAGGATACATCAATATATGAAAATCAATTGTATTTCTACAAACCAACAGAAATTGAAATTAATAAAATACCATTAATAATATTATCAGAAAATATAAAATATTTAGGGATACATCTGATGAAAGACACACAAGAACTTTACACTGAAAACAACAAAATAATGTTGAGAGAAATTAAAGACTATCTAAACAAATGGAGAACTATGCTATGTTCTTGGATCAGAAGGTTCAATATTAACATTTCAATTCTTCCCAAAGTGATCTACAAATTTAACACAATCCCAATCAAAATCCTCACACACTGTTTTGTAGAAATAGACATACTGACTCCAAAATGCATATGAAAATGCAAAGGACCAAGAAGGGCCAAAACAACTTTCAGGAAGAAGAATATTTGAGGACTTACAGCACATAGCTTTAAGACTAATTTTTAAAGTTACAGTAATCAAGAGAGTGTGGTATTGGCATCAAGATACACAAAAAGATCAATGGAACAGAAAAAAGCTCAGAAATAGAATCACACATTTATGGTCAACTGATTTTCAACAAACGTGCAAAGGCAATTCAGTAAAGAATAACCTTGTCAACAAACGATACTAGAACAATTGGATGTTGATACACAAAAGTAAAAAAATACTACAGAATTCAAAAATAATAAATCTGTGTTTTTTTAAGCCACAAAATAAATAATAAATAAATAAAAGAATTGATCCATACTTCATATTATATACAAAAAATAAGTTAAAGTGGATCATAGACCAACAGGTAAAACCTAAAACTATAAAACTTCTGGACGAAAACACAGAAGAATATCTTTGTGTTCTGGGTTTGGCAAAGATCTCTAACATACAACACCAAAAGCATAATCCATATAAGAATAAATTAATAAAACAGACTTCATCAAAATTTAAAACTTCTGCTCATTAGAAGATACTGTTACAAGAATGAAAAGACAAGCCAGAGACTGGGTGAAAATATTTCAAAACATGTATGTGATAAAGAACTTGTACCCAAAATAAACATTTCTCAGTACTCAATAGCAAGAAACCAAATAACCCCAATTTAAAAGTGGGCATGAAATTTTAACAGATACTTTACCAAAGAAGATATATGGATGGCAATAAGCAGATGAAAATAAGCTCAACATTATTAGTCATTAAAGAAATGCAAACTGATATCACTACACATCACAACTGATCATACCAAATGTTGGCAAGTGTTATGGTTTGAATTGTGTGCCCCAAACTTCACAAGCTGAAGCCCTAACCCCCAGTACCTCAGAATATGTGGGTCTTTAAAGAGATGAATAAATTAAAATGAAGTTAGGGTGGGCCCTAATCCAATCTGACCGGTGTCCTTATAAGAAGAGGAAATTTAGAAACAAAAAAAGACTAAAGAAAAGACCACGTGGAGAGGCAACAACAAAGCAGTCATTTACAAGCCAAGGAGAAAGGTCTCAGAAGAAAGCAACTCTGCCAACATCTTGATCTTGCATTTCCACCCTCAAGAAAATTAATGAGAAAATTAATTTCTGTTGTTTAAGCCCCTCAGCCCTACGGTATTTGCTTATGGCACCCTGAGCAAACTGATCAAGGAAGGATATGAAGCAACAGTTAATTCTCATGCAGCTCATGGAAATACCATACTGTACAAACACTTTGGAAAACAGAAACAATGTCTTAATACCTTAAACATATACCTTCCCCTATGATCTAGCCATTCCACCACTAGGTACTTACCACCTAAAGAAAAAGCCCAAAGACTTGTACACAAGTGTTTATGGCATATTTATTTGTAATAGCTCCAAACTGGAAACAACCCAAGTATCCATTAACAGATAAATGGATAGACAAACTAGGGTTTCTACAATAGAATACTTCTGGGCAATAAAAGGAATGAACTATTAATACGCATAACAGCATGGATGAGTATGAAAATAATTATGCTGATAAAAGAAACCAAACAGAAAAGAGGACACAGTGTATAATTTCATTAACATAAAATTCTAGAAAGGTAAGCCAATCTACAGTGAAAAAGCAGATCAGTGATTGCCTGGGGACAGGAAGGGGTTATAAAGGTGCACAAGGAAACTTTGGGCAATGATAGATATGTTCCTTATCTTAATTGTGGATCTCAAGGGTGAGGATATACATTTCAAAACATATCAAATTATACACTTCCAATGTGTGTAGTTTTCTGTAAGTCAATTATATTTCAATGAAACTGTTAAAAATTTAAATATGTGCATATTACACATTTAATACTACAAAGGAGAAACAGACATAAAATCATCCATCACGAAAGGTTTCTAATAAACTTCTTTCACTCCTTGGCAGATGGAGTAAGTAAAAAGTTAAGAATACAGAAAAATATTAAGTTGGGGAAAAGAGCAGTTTTAGTGACTAAAGGGTCACCAAGGGTATCTCTATGGTTTGAGTTTCTTGACCTGGGGCTGGTCACATGAGAATATTCACTTTGTCAAAATTCACTGAGCGAAAACATTAAAACAGCCACTCAAATTCAACAAGGACTACATATTAATATACAAATTTTGGCTATTAGACTAAAAGACTGATAATACTTCTTTGAAGGATATGCAAATTGGTACCTACTTAGAGTGTTTATGTTTGTATCATGATACAGAAATATTTATCCTACTAAATACTAACACAAGTATAAGAGGTAAATATGTATCAAGAAGTTTACTGAAGAACTTTTTGTATTCATATGTATAATTTTTGAATTAATAAAAAATTAGAAATCAAACATTTTCAATAAGGAATTAACAAATTATGGTACAATGTACAACACAAAGGAATTCTACATATACATTTAACATAATCAGAGCCATATATACTGATACAAAAAGGAGTGCAAGGTGTTAAAATACCAAATGGTAACCTAATACATATAGTATACTCCCATTTTTAATAAAAGTGAATAAGAATATAGAGGATGACAAACTTTTAATAGTGTTCTATGCGTGAGGGTGAAATTATGGGAAATTTTTGCTCTCTACATTTCACGTTTAGAATGGCTTCTACTTTTCAAGTAAGTATGAATCACACTTTTATAATGTGAAAAACTAAAAATTAATGAGATGAAAATATTTCCAGAATGCCTATGCTTTAAATCTTCTAAAAACCCACTGCTGTTTCATCCTTTTTGCAAAACCATTTGTAGAAAACAAGGTGAAGGTGAATTTGATTAGATAGGACTTCCTTCTTCACATCCCATCCTCCATATTTGGTTACTTCCTCCCTGATTCCATCTTGTTTCTTAAATTAGAATATCTGACCAGCTGAAAAATGGGAGTTGAACAGAATGATCACTTAAAATTCCTTCCAAACTTGAAATCCTTTATTTTTTTCCCTTCTCTTTTCTTCTGTCTACCTCCTTTGACCCATTATAAAGATCTGTACTGTTAACTGTACACAGTGGTCCCCCCCTTATCTGCAGGGGATATGTTCCAAGACCCTCAGTGAATGCCTGAAACCTCGAAAGTATGGAATCCTATAAATACCATGTTTCTTCCTATACATACATACAATAATAAAGTTTAATTTATAAATTAGCCACAGTAAGATTTAACATCAATAAAACAATAAAACAGAACAATTATAACAATACACTTTTATTAAAGTTATATGGTTGTGGCCTCTCTCTTTCTCAAAATATTGTACAAATTTAATGCCTTTTCCATCTCAACCAAGTATTTACCATGCAGTGTGGCCACAACTTTTGTTAATTTGAGGTGTGACAGCAAAACTAGCACGAATTTTTTCCTTCCTCACAGTTTCACAAATAGATTTGTTCTTACTGAAGATCTTAGCAACCTCAGCATATGATTTTTTTCCTTCCTTAACTTGAGAACTTTCACCTTTTCACTTAAAGGAAGCACTTTATGGCTTCTCTCTGGCACATTTGTATTGCCAGCATCACTACTCTTGCACTTTGGGGCCATTATTAAGTAAAATAAGGGTCACTTGAGCACAAGCCCTGCAATACCACAACAGTTGGTCTGATAACCAAGATGACTAATGAGTGGCTAACAAACGAGATACACTGGACAAAAGGATGCTTCCTGTCCCTGGCTGTACCACACAGATTTCATCACTCAGAATGACAGGCAATTTAAAACTCCTGAACTTGTAACTGGTGTCAGAAGTGAGGGCTGTCTTGGGGACTGTGCCCTCAAGCCATGCACTTGGCTAACTCCGGGAGGGTATCAGTCAGTGTGTTTTTTCAGTTTTCTTGCATATTAATAGTTTCTAGTGTACGTGTCATCTCTTCCTTTCTGTTGGTTCCTTCTCAGCCTACAAATATGACGTACCATCCCATTCTTTAAGAGAAAACAAAAGCACACCCCTCCATCTTCTTTTCTCTCCACTGACTGCTTCAAACCTTATCTTCAAATCTTCTCAGTAAGAGAAGTTCAAAATTGAACTCTAAAGTTTTCTTATTATATTTTCATAAACCTGCTATATAAAGTTTCTACTCCTGGAAGGGAAAGACAAATAGGGAATACAAAAGATTTCTACAAGCACAGCCTCCTATTTATCTGAGCTGCATGAGAGATCAATACAATTAAGAATCTTCTGGCCAGGCCCATGGTTTCATCCTGAGGCCCCCAACCACTGGCTTCTGCTTCTCCAGTCTTTATATGACATACTCCCTGGAGCTGCGCTCATTTAACAAGCTTATTTTATTACTCAAAATAAGTATTAAAATATTGGCTATGGTCACCTCCGCCTTGTCTTGCTTGGAGCTTCCAAATTTTAAATGGCACTATTCAACATTTGGGCAGACTGAATTCCCTGCCTTACTAGTTTAATTAAGGGTCAAGTATTCCACAGTGGTAGTTGGATATGTTTAAAATTGAAAAGAAAAATCTGTTTTTAAATCAGCATGATCAAAGACTTTATAATCTGAATATTAAAGTTTCATTAAAAAATAAACAAGAGACACCCCTGCCCCCAGAAGGAAAAAAAAATTAAAGACTCCACAATAGTCGTGTATTATCTTTAGGATATAGATCCTTGGTGGAATTCAGGATCCTTAAATGAGATTCAAGAACTATACACACTATATAGAGCTTTACACTTCTTAAAAGAGGCTCATGCTGTTTGTTTTACACGAGTATGCAGTTTTTTACCTATTTCAGTGATCTCTCAGAACAGAGAATTTAAGACTGAATTCTCACAAAGCACCAATCATTACCCTTTGCAGACTATTATTACACAAGGCTAACTGGCCTCCCCACATTTGCTCAAACCTCCCATCAATCTCTGTTCCACTCCACTCCACTCCAGAATGATCTTTCCCAAAACGGAAAAAAAGAATCTGATCTTCTCCCAGCAATGGCTTTCTTGTACATCAAAATCCTTACAAGACCCTCACCATGTGGCCCTAGTCACCATGTCCTGCTCTCCCCTGCATATGCACACTTCAGCTTTTTGAGTCTGCTTGTACAGGATCCCCACTCTCCTCAAGCCCACCCCTCCCTCACAACTGCGCCCTCTGCTTCATACATCCTTCCCCCACTCATCTGCCAGATTCTACTCAACCCTCAGGTTGCGGACTGCACAATAGAAAAGAGGTCTCTGCTGGTGCGAATGAGGTAATAAGCACCCACATATATGCCCACATCAGACACCTTACCTCTCACAGCACTAACTACTCTTATTCAATTTGTCTCCACTAGACTGTAAGCTTGACACAGCAACCATGACTTTCTTCTTATCCTCTGCTATATACACAGTGCTTCTGCACATAGTTGCTGAATAAATGAGCCTAGAAGCATAAAATACACTAACCTTAAAGGCTTCAGTCAATTATTAGTACTAATTACATAATCTTATTAAAATTTCTTTTCAAAAATCCCTCACAAAAGATGTTTCTTTAAAGTGAGTTTGTCATTAAAATACTACACAGGTTTTCAACAATAAAACCAGTGTACAATTTTTGAGTATTTAAAGAGCATATGTTTTCACTAAGGATTCAGAGCAGAAAGAATATAAATGCAAGAGTAATGGTTGCCTAATGAAGTTCCATTTTAATTTCTAAAACCAATTAATACCATGCCCAAAGGGCATTACAACGATGACCAAAAACCTCCTTTTGTTAAGCACAGGGTCAAACCTATGTTCAAACATGTGCTAAATTTTAACGCTTTATTTAGGAATAATTTCCCTCATAAGAGGTTGATTCCTTTATAAATAGTATCTATCAAATTAGAAACTAGCGATTAACACTGTGGCCCAAGTTAAAAGAAAGAAAACAGGTCACCATAAAATTAATCCTCTTCACAGTTTACAGTTAAAATTATCAGAGAGTAAAAGAAAAATTTCCAGCAAGGATTCACTAAGTGTAGAACTGGCTAAATTCACTTCTAAATGAGAAACTATTTAGAGCAAGATAAACTACTACAGACCCTAACTTCATTTTTCCCACACCCTGAAAAAAAATGAAGAGTGATTGCTCTAGCCAAAGCCTGCAGCCCCAAGCATGAGGAAGAACTATCAAACTTCTCACTTTATATTTATTTTTGATCCTTTCATATATCTCTCCTATATCCTTAATGACCTCAACTAAGGTCATCAAGGGCCTGGACTCTCTGATACAGTCTATCACCAGAACTTAGCAAAGACCTTAAACATATTAATAAAAGGAATTAAATAAGCATAATAAACACAGTAACAGCAAGATGGAAGGTCAGGCCCCAGCCTGAATTTACTGCTAAGCCAACTGTTAAGTCTTATATAAGTCTGATAGTTCTAAATACAATGTACATAAGCCATTCATTACAAATTAGATTATTTCTTTATTCTTTCCTGATACAAAGTATCAATTCGCTGTTGGATCAACCCTCCCACCTTTTCAGGAGCCTTATTTCAATTACCCTCTTTGCTTCTCTACCCGCTCCTTCCTTTCATTTAAATACACTCAAGTTTCTCCCAACTTGCATAAAACTTCTCTGGATCCCACCGTCTCTTCTAGTTCTCTCCCTCCGCCAAGTCCCTTCATAGTCAAACGTCTTGAGAAAGTGGTCTGCATTTCTTTACCTCCTACTCACCTTTAATCAAACATGCACGAAGCAAGTGAAGTAGTAAATTACTGAGCCATAAAACTAAAAATGAAAATAACTTGTGGGCAAAATCATTACACAGTCAGTTAAACATTTCAAAATTTATAAACTGGGAAACTCACCCAAGTCTCTTTCCAGTCTAGACCTTCTCCTACCACTCCAATTTTATACCTAGCCCACCTCCCACTTCAGCTATACCACTGCAAGACCTAAATCCTCACCATGTATTTTTGCATAGATCTTGTGCCTTGTGTTCCCTCTGCTTAGAATGTTTTTCCAACCTTTTGTTGATTTAACTTTCTCATTCTTCAAGGCCAAATTCAAATAGCATCTCCTCTCCATAACTTTCCCTAGCCTCTCACCCAAAATAAAACTTCTCTTTTAACTGTCTTCTCAGAACACTTAAACTCCCCTGATAGCAGACACATCATATTCTATTTTCTTGCCTGTCTCCTCAGCTGAACTAAATTATTGAAAGGCAGAGACTGTCTGAAATGAAGTCAAAGTTCTGAGAAACCCCTAAAATTGTACGCAAAATTTCACATATCTTTTGTTTTTGGAGAGAAAGTCTACAGCAGTTATCAGTCTCTCAAAGAGGCATGTGACTCCAAAGAATTTAAAAATACTGCCCCCTAAATTAGCACAGTACCTGTCACAGAGCAGAGACCCATTAAGCATCTATTAAATTGTCATCAGTACAACTTGCAAAGTGACTGCACAGTGATGAATCTAAATATTTATTTCAGGGGAGAGAAGAAACAAAACTTGCTTATGGAATTCTAAATAACAGATCAGTTGTCCATTAAGTTACATTAGACACGCCATAAAGGGTATTTTACACAAACCAAAGCAAAAATCTGTCAAGTCAATTATAATTACAAAAATTATAAATTACAACTAAGAAGTTAGTGACTGGCATCTATTCCTTGATAATGAAGCTTCAAAAGTGTAATTAATGACTTTTAAAATCTGAACCATTCAACTCCATACATTCAAGCACCATAATGTGCTACAACACAATAAGGAGTCCGGAGAGACAGACCAACTGGCAACAGTAATGGTTAGATACCATGACAGGGGGATACAGGGTGCAATGGGAGTAGAGAGCAGGAGCATCAGACTGTCTGAGGGAGAGTAAGATGCAAGGATCAGGAAAAATTAAGTAAAATTTAGAATGAGATCGGAAGGATGGGAAGCATTTGCCAAGAGGAGGCATTTTGAGTGTATGAGGCAAAGGAAACTGCCTACACAAAGACCTACAAGTGAGAGGACATGGCCAGTTGTTCCGTATGGCTACAGCCTAAAGTGCTAAGCAGGGCATGACAAGAAATGAGACAGCTTAGTTTCTCACTCTGCTTTTGGGGTTTGTGCCTAGAAGCTTGGCCTAGAGTTTCTTTAGCTTTCCCAGCAATTCTGGAGCAGCTTAAAACCTTTGTATTTAGGTTCATTACTTGCCATAAAGACTGACCAACAAAACTGCTCTCATGAAGATAATTGGCCTCCACACCACAACATTCAACAACGACAAAAACTTAGCATTTAACCATAGGTCTCTGTGCTATCTACACAATTTTCTTTCTCCCCAATATGTGTAAAAAGACAAGGAAGGCAGGTTTATAAAATGTATGGATGGTAAAAAGTGGGCAGACACTGCTGACAATGTTTTAAGTTCTACACTTATGCTTAAGTGTATCAGTTACACAAACACAGGGAGAGATGAACCAGGAGGAAAGAAAGGAATGGAGGGAGAGAATAATTACCACACTAATCCCACCATACTGACACAAGCCAAAAAAATAAAATGAAGCCTCTCAAGCCTTCCCTTTCCTGCAACAGAGGCCCCACCTGACAGCAGAACATATGGTTAAAAGTATGAGCTGGGAGGCCAAACTGCAGGGTTTTGAATGGAGGGAGAAGATAATTACCACCACACTAATCCCGCCATACTAACATGAGCCAAAAATACAAAATAAACCTCTGCAGCCTTCCCCTTCCTGCAACAGAGGTCCCACCTGACAGGAGAACAGTATGAGCTATGAGGCCGAACTGCAGCGTTTTGAAGCCCCGCTCTACCATTTACTGGCTCTATGACACTAGGCAAATTGCTTCGCCTCTTTGTGCCTCAGTTTCCTGGCCTTGTGAAATGTGGATATTACCAGTCCCTATCTAATGAATCAGTTCGATGTTTAAACGTAGTTAATACACTATTAACTATTATTGTCAGCTATTATTAATAGGCACTATATATTGATACTACCAAAAGTGTATATTCTCTATGCCCTCAGTGAATGGCCATCCTGCTCTCTCTTCCCTCAAAAAAGCATGTGAGAGAATAACCACCATTATCTTAAATCTACTTGATTTACTCCATATGATTTAAGTAAGTCATTCTCAATCTTAGTTTACTAATAATAATATATTCTGTACAATCCACAGAAACAACCACACTTCAATGTGTTACAGCATCTAGGAGAAATGCTGATCTAGACTGTGACAGAAATGGACAGCTGCCTACCTCACACTGCCCCGCCTTAACTCTTGCTAAGAAAACGCTGATTTTGTTTGAATATCAGTTGCGCATGCACTTTCAGGGAGACTGGGCCCATCCCCACTCTCTGGACCAGCAGCACTGACATCACCCACAAACTTGTGAAAAATGCAAACTCTTGGTCCCCAATCCAAATGTACTAAATCAAAAACTCTAGGGGTAAGGCCCACCAATCTGTGTTTTAACAAGTTCTCCAGGTCATTCTGGTACACACAAGTTTGACAATCATGGACCAAGAACTACTGAGCTAAAAATGGTAACTTCCTAACTCGTGTCAGTGATTGGTTTAAGAACGGGCATGTGACAATTCTGACCTAAGAATAGTACTTCTGGAAATTTTGCTTATTCTTAAAAATGAACACGAAGAAGGGACCTTCTCTCTTCTTGCCTCTAGATGTTGTTGATCGGAGATTTGATGCTTAGAACTTCTACAGCCATCTTGAGAGGGTAAGCCAAGTCTATCTGCCACACTGGGTCCTTGATATAATCAAGGTGAAAAAAATAACCAATCATGAATCTACTCTCCCATGAGACATCCTGCTATTTGAGATAATATCATGTTTCATCAAATATAAGATACAGCAATGGCAGAACACATCACTATTTTATAAGTCATCAAGGAAGGGGGGGTGTGGTCAGCTACACTGACATGCTATTCACCTAAATGTTCAAGATGTCTCAATTTCAGGAATGTTCAGATATGAAAACATACATCCCCCAAATGAAAACAATAGATTCCTTGTTTAAGCCAAATGAGAAGGAGTTTTCTGCTGCTTACTACTAAAAACAAAACAAAACAAAACAAAACACAATTGATTCTTTAAAAGGATATTATTTTCTTTTTATATTTATTTATTTATTTCTGGCTGCCTTGGGTCTTCGTTGCTGCATGCAGGCTTTCTCTAATTGCGGCGAGCAGGGACTTCTCTTCATTGCAGTGCATGGGTTTCTCAGTGCAGTTGCTCTAGGCACGTGGGCTTCAGTAGTTGCAGCACATGGGCTCAGTAGTTGTGGCTCAGGGGCTCTAGAGCATGGGCTCTAGAGCACAGGCTCAGTAGTTGTGGTGCATGGGCTTAGCTGCTCCATGGCATGTGGGATCTTCCCAGACCAGGGATCGAACCCATGTCCCCTGCACTGGCATGTGGATTCTCAACCATTGTGCCACCAGGGAAGTCCTAAAAGGATATTATTTTCAATTCTGGGTCTTCATTAAGACACAGAATACACAAAAGATGGGCAAGAATAATGGTGGGAATCTTGAAATATAAAATAAGAGAAAATAAGAGAGAAGAGAGAAGAAAGTTTAGAAGAAGGCATCATAACTGCCCTCAAATATCTGAAGGGCTGGAATATTAAAAAAGGATTAGACTTTATATAGCTCCAGAGAAAGCTGGGAAAGGCAGATTTTAAAGTAAGGAATGAAATCTACCAATGGAAGGGTTGTCTTAAAAAAAGGTTCATGCACTCCAGCAGAAACATATCAATCACTTGAAAAACTAAGGGTATGATTCCTGTACTTGTTGAGAAGGTAGATATGATTACCTCCAAGGACCCTTTCAACTTTAAGATTCTACAATATTAGAATATAGCAAAGGTAAGAAAACTCATTAAAACATACAATGAAATCAAAACTGCCAATCGGACCTGATCCAGGCTGAGTACCTAGAAGAAATTAAATTCAAGAAATCAAGATATCTTTGAGGGGTGGAATTCGCAACCCTCACAGGGTTATGACTACAGCAGCTCTAAACATCAAATAGACAAGCAATAACATCTACAGGCTAGAAGAAAGAAGGTCCCTTCTTTATGTTCATTTTTAAAAACAAAGACTTTCAAAGATCTGCCCACCTCCAATCTGAACTCCTGTGGCTGGGATTTAAAGTTAACTCCACCACCACGACCTACCTCGATACAGCTTCCACTTGGTAAGGAGTCTACGCAGCGTCCACATCCTACAGCTATCCATAACCCTCCCCTACCCCCATCCCAGCCTAATTCCTGTCTAGTACCCTTGTTCATAATGTCCCTACAAACCTAGGATGGCATTAACCCTTTGGCCCATCTGAAATTTGCAAACCTTGAAAAGTGCAACCAAAATACCCAGTCCCACGGTTAGGATGGACCCCATGATTCTTCTGCCAGTAACTACCAACAACTACCATAATGCATAGCACACATTTCCCTCTAGACTGGGACTGCACTTTCTCAAGAGAGCAAGACTTATTTATTAGCACCTGACTGTTCTTTCAGATGTTTCTATTTTTCCAATTATAGTGTAAACACGTTCAGGGGCCCCCACAGTTCTTTACAATGTTGGAAGCATTTTAAGCCCTTAATAAATCTTACTGATTAGTCAATCACTTTAGAAGCTACCACAGATCTTTCAAGAGTTAAATATTTAATATATTTACATAATGGTAAAATATTTATTAAACTGTATCATCAAGTACCTGCAACTCAAAATTCTGGTTGGCTTTAACAGAATAAAGGACCTTGTAAAAAGGAATTGTGCTTAGTTATGCAGGTCATGGCAAATACATGAAGCTGAATAAATGAGAAAGAAAAAGAAAGCAAACTACAGAAGGATCAATCTCACCCTACTCCACAGAATATTGCATCTGAAAAGTAACCCCATGCCATTATATTTTATATATAAAAATAGTGACCCAGAAAAATTAAGTGATATGCCCAAGGTAAAGAAAAAAAAGAAAAAAAAAAGTCCTTTTTTTCATTTTCCAAGACAGGAACCCTCCTACATATAAAAGAAAACTAAAAAAGAAAGCCTCTACAATGTTTTAAAAGAATGAACAGAGAAATGAATCCAAGAGTTAAGGGTACAAAAAGCTGAGGCTACGAAGGAAAAGCAGGTAATTCACATGGACTGTATTTAATAGGAATATATATGCCTACCACAGAGTAAACCCAGAAAAAAGTCTCCTTCTCCTAGTCCACAAGATATCCTGAGCTCACTGAAGGTTTATGGCCTTAATTTCCTAAATGGTGAATGAAGATTCACCAAGGTCACAACTTAAAGTGGAATGCTTCTTTAAGGGGGAAAAAAATTGTGGAAGGGGGAATTGTGGAAGGGGGGAAAAAATCCTAATCTTTTTATTATAATCAAATTTTACTTAAAGGCAGCTAAACTAGAACCTGAAAATGGTTTTATACTTACCCTGTGACAGTGAAAAATTACAGGACATATTTTCTTCTCCACAAACTACAAAATAAAAAACTCACTTTTTTTGTTTGCTTTTGGCTTATATAAAAGTGTGACTTTAGACTTCCCAAAATTTTTAAGAAATTATAAAAGGCCTAGTTTTTAACCCAGTGAGGCACTGAACGTCAAAGTTTTAAGATGGTCTGTTTGGCCGACACTTGGGATCCAGAAAAAGAACTCTGTAATGAACCACAAACCACTATCCATTTATTTAGATGTCTCAACCAATGGCTAAGTCCTAGCAGAACTACGCAGGACAAGCATTTAAGACCTCACAGACATTTTTATGCATTCATCAGTGATCTCATTCTCAATCCAGCTAATCTCTTTGGACCATGGGCCTTCAAAAATATCACTTTATGAAAAAGGAAACAGCTCTTCTTTAAAGAGAAATGGCTTATTTTACCCAATTTGTTTCCCCTTATATGAAAACAAAGAGAAGAGAACCCTTTACTAATACAATACCATACAGAAGCCAAGCGATCATAACCTAAAATTATTTCCTAACAAAACCAAGGACATTTAAAATGATCAAGAAATCAATAAATAATTTAAAAACCATTAGAAAACATTAAATCATACTCTGTGAGGGTCAGTCCTAATAATTACCATTCTTTCAAAGTTTTTTAAAAATACGTTTTTTAAATACAGTGCTTTTGAAAATACAGTTGCATGTAAACTATAAGGACTGCACAGCATTTATGACCCAGAATAGTGTATTACCAAGCCTGTTTCCATATGCACTTAATTCTAATAAACAATTACTGCTGCAGGAAAAATATGACTGGCACATCAGAGACTTCGTCTTTATGTTTCTACTGAGCTCTCACATAGTATATAAAGAGCTCAAAAAATCCACCCAAATCCGCATGTACCATGTCTTAACTTGGTCACACAACTACGTCCTGCATCTACTGGAGATAGACATCCATGATAAAATTAAGTTCCATAATAAAATCTGAGGGCACAACTCTAAAAACGAATAGTGAGTAACAAGATACATGAATACAGGAATACTGGATTTGGTAGTGGTACTTATTCAGGTGGGACAGAACACATGCCCATTTTGTTGTTTGCATGGTCTGTTACTCATCTTTTTCAGTTTCTGACACCACCAACACTTCTGTAGTACTTATTTTGTGCTAGGCACTGCCTCAGCACTTTAGATACATTAACTCCCTTATTTTACCTGTGTTACTTCATTTCACAGTTGAGGAACTGAGGCAGAGAGAGTTCACTGACAGACATGTCCAAGGTACCCGCAGTCAGAGAGCTAAATGAAGGGTTTAAATTTTACTTCATTCTAAACCTTCTCTGCTGTCCCTGTCCCAGCCCTCCCAGAAAAATGCATGCAAAACAAACGGAAAAACAGACATAAAAAAGATAACCCTGGGACTTCCCTGGTGGTCCAGTGATTAAGACTCTGCTTCCACAGCAGGGGTCGTGGGTTCAATCCCTGGTCCGGGAACTAAGATCCCAGAGGCTGTGTGGTGCAGGAGGAAAAAAAAAAAAGGCAACCCTTCCTCAGCCCAGCTATTTTGGCAAGTTACAGACACATGCTTCTGAATGGTAATGTAAAAGTAAGTGTCTGGAGGAGTCACTCTCATCTCAGTCCCACCCTTACAATCTCCCCTCTATAATGGGAAGAATGAGTGTGACCAGGCCAGCACTACTTCCTACTTGCTTCCCTACAGAGTTGGCCTATTCACAGCCAGAAAGCCAACGGTCCCGCAGGCTTCTGCTTCAACTCAGGTACCAGAGTGAGGTTTGAAAGTGCCTCAAGCAGAGCCAACAGTTCTCTGATCCTTTACAATCCCAGACTCTGCAATTGTGTGTCAGAGCAGCCATGCCAGAATGAGGTCAATTACTCTAGGCACTCACTAGACTTTTCCCTTTTCTCCACCCCTGGTGTTCAGGCTCTTTTCCCAGCACTTACTCAGAGCTGTCGTTAGCCTTTTCCCCTTGGTTTTACTGCTCCTACATTTATGTTACTCTAAGTCTTTTCCCCTATGGATTCCTGTGGGGAAAATGAAAGGTTTGAGAGGAAAAGTAAAAATAATAAAATAAAAATTCAAGACAGTCTTGTTTTAAGTCACTGTTTTAACAGGTATACATGGCTTTGTTCCTTGCAAATAAACCAAGCATTAAAACATAAGGAATATACGACCCAAACACAGTAAATAAATACACACATATATGCCATAAAAGGCAGGGTCTTTCATTCTTAGGGTCCCCCTTTTTTCTATCCACTAGTTTCTAACTACACTGTTCTCTAATCACGTAATCAACTATTTCTCAAAATCCAGTTGTCAGATATGAATAGCAGAAAGAACACCAGCCTTGGACATCTACAACATGGCTCCTAGAACACCACCATCACTTACTTGTGAAACATTTTAATGTCATTAAGGTTTTGTTTACCTCCACAATGCTGGAGGGAGGGGTTCAAAGGAGATAATGTGTCACCAAAGAACGAGAGGTGCCAAAAGGGTTAGGGCATACCATCTGTCCAAAAAAATCCCCTGAAGCAACATGTATATATAGTAAGTAATCCAACCTTTCCCTTGGTAATTAGTATTTTAAGCAGAGAGGCGCAGATCTACTAACTCCTACACTTTTGCGGAGAATCTGAACCAAATTATGTTTCAAGTTGAAGCCTGGACAAGCAAGGTAAAGGGCAATGAGGTACAGCTGGGAATCTGGCATGCCGTCTACAGTCACAGCAGCTTCGGGTTCCCTTAGTACAAACCATAACCTATCACCAACTGTTTTCTATTTTTCCCCTAACTCAGTCTTCAGAATAAAGGCAAAGTTAACTCCCCGGTAACACTCCTGAAAAATTAACGATGAATTCCAATCCAGTATTAAAATGATTGATCAGGAACAAAAGTAGCCAAAGAACAGCAGAAAAACATGATACATTCTTGCATCCAAGGGCCTCAAATTTTTGTCCAAATGGTCATTTTTAGTTCATGTATAATGGTAGAATTATCTTCTCCTGAATACACTCTGGGTTATACTGTCTCATGTTACATAAGAGGACAGTAAGGTCTTAAAAAGCTACACACAGCGGTCACTGCCTAATGTTTTGCCAAATGACGCCAACTTTCCATATTTGCAAACTGATTATAAATGTATACTATCCATCAACTAAATAAAAAACCATTCTAGCTGTATTTCAGTTTTGCCAGTAAATGCACAACTATAAAACAATAAATCAAATCATTGCACTATTGCCTTCAGTTATTTCAGAGGTGCATCTACACAGCGGGAAAAAAAAGTCCAAAAATGTGGCCTTAAGCTATAAAGATCACAAGGCACCAAACCTTATTAAAATCTTGTATTTAGTACTTATTTAATCTAATATTTGATAGGAAAAAACATTAACACTACTACTCAGTCAACGACAATACTGAAAATATCATAACAGAAACTGGTGATTGCCAGGGAGACAAGCAGGTCAATTAAATAGGTGAAGGACTTGAACAGACATTTCCCCAAAGAAGATATGTGAATGGTCAACAAGCATGCTCAATATCATCAGCCATTAGGGAAATGTAAATCAAAACCACAATGAGATACCATCACACCTACCAGGATGAATTCAATGAAAAAAAAAACAGGAAAGTAACAAGTGTTGGCAAAGATGTGGAGAAACTGGAACACCTGTTCATCAGCTGCTGAGGAAAATAGTTGGCAGTTACTCAAAACGTTAAAATTACCATATGATCCTGCCATTCCACACCTATATATATACCCAAAAGTGGAAGAAGGCACTCAGTTATTTGTACACAAAAGCCAAACAATGGAAATAATACAAATGTCCGTCAACTGATAAACAGATAAACAAAATGTGGTATATATCCATACAATGGAATATTATCCAGTTTTAAAAAGGAATGAAATTCTGATACATGCTACCAGATAGATGAACCTCAAAAACTAAGTGGCTAAGTGAAATAAGCCACACACAAAAGGACAAACATATGATCCCACTTACAGGAGGTATCTAGAATAGGCAAACAACGACAGAAAGTAGAACAGAGATAACGAGGGGCTTGGGAAGGAAGCAATGGGGAATTACTGTTGAAGAGGTATAGAGTCTGTGTTCGGGAAGATGAAAAGTTCTGGAGCTGGATGGTGATGATTATTACACAACACTAGTTAATGCCACTGAACTACACACTTCAAAACTGGTTAAACAATAAGTTTTATGCATATTTTACTACAATGATAAAAATCTTAAATGGTTAAAATGGTATACTTTATGTTAAGTATTTTACCACTATAACTATTTTTTCAATATGGAAACAAAGAGGAAGCAAGAAAATAAAGTCTATGTGATCTCACAAGATGTGTGTAATAAAATTTCCCCTGTATAGGCATGAAAATGAAGTCTGCAACTTCTAGTTGGATCTGATGTTAGATCTGGGTTAGTAACTAGTATCCCAGGGTAGTCTTAAACAAGGATGACTTAAACAAACTCCTGATTATTAGATAATATCTTGTACTGAACAAAAGATAAATTACACTGCTAACTTGCTACCCTAAGCAGTACCTCAAAATGTTAAAAACAGAATTATCATAAGACCCAGCAAGTTCACTTCCTAGATGTATGTCCAAAAGAAATAAAAACACAGCCCACACAAAAACCTGCACACAATTTTAGCCGCACTGTTTGTTAACTGTCAAAGAGTAGAAACAACCCAAATGTCCCTCAACTAATAAATGGATAAACAAAATGTAGTATATCCATACAGCTGGATATTATCCAGCCATAAAAAGGAATGAAGTACTGATACAGGCCACCACATGGATGAACCCTGAAACATTATGTCAAAGTCAAAGAAGCCATTCAGAAAAGACTACATATTGTATGATTCTATTTATATGAAATGTCCAGAATAGGCAACTACTCTATAGAGACAGCAGGGTAGTGGTTCCCAGGGGTTGCAGGAAAGGGAGAAGGAGGAGAGACTATAACAGGTATGGGGTTTCTTTTTGGAGGGATGCAAATGTTCTAAAATTAGATTGTAGTGAGGGTTGGACAACTCTGTGAATATACTAAAAACACAGAATTAAACACTTTAAATGTGTAAATTTTATGATGTCAATTATATCTTAAGCTGCTAAAAATATCTGCCGCCCGTCAACATTCTGATCGCCATCTCAAGAGCTAAAGCAAAACCTCGGAGGGGAAACAGAGGCATCTGAACACAGTACACTCAACTCATTTGTTTTCTAAGACTTGGCAGTGTTCGAAAATATTCCTAAATCTGAACAATTGAAATGATATTCTATTCTATCACCCTTCACAATGGCTACTCCAACTCAAGGATTTAGATGAGCAACCTTGAATTCTTAACTCTTACTCGTTTAAAAATTACGAAAAAAAATATGTTGTCCTCTTTACATTCACTGTTTTTGAGTTTCTGAAGTCTGTCTTACCATAAACATCACGCGCTTTGTCAGGTGAGGGGACAGAACTGCATAAAGAAGAAAAGATTTGCTGGAGTGTGGGCCACCAAAGAAATCAACTGTACACCAGGCACCTCAGAACAAAAAATGACATTAAGAATTCTGCTGGTGCTAGAATTAAGAGCATGTATACACAACACAGATGTGCACACACACATACATACACAAAGCTAATTCAAAAAAAATGGCTGAGAGAAAAAAAAAATCAGCCCAGGCAATACTGCCTGTTTCACTACTAATCACCAGAGGTCAAGGAGCTGCATCCCTCAAAATACCATTCCTTCACTAAGGCACAGACTTTAAGTCAGGTTACCCATCTTCAGGGGGGTTTCCTCCACATTTTGCATCCACACAAGTACATTTTCTCAACAACAACTTCTCATGGCAACCACATGATTATCACAGTGGCACTGACCTCCCTGTTCTGAGTGCTTTGACACATTCATGCATGCCCCCCAGATAAAATGAGTTGTAACAGGGGAGGATTAATACAGAAAGGAGGGTAGTTTTGGTTGTTTCTTTTTTTTTTTCTTTTTTGAGCCACAGAAGAAGCTTCCACATAAATCAACTTTAAATTGCAAAGCTTTTCTTTTCCTTTACTCCATGGCTGTCTCCAGATATGTTTGCCTACTCAGCAGGAGCAAAAGCCAGAAAGCATGCAGGCCCCAAAGAAAAACACCAAGAATAAAACACTACAGAAGACTCATGGGGGAAAACATTTACTTTAACAAGCGAAAAACCAGAAGGAGGATTCCTGCAAGTCTTCGCAACAGTGGGATTGTTTCAAGTCACAGATTTAATTAATCATCCAACTTTCTCATCTGCTACTTAAGTCATTAACATATCTATAATTTCCATCTGCCTCACTTGGGGACGAAAAGGTATGGTTTTA
Source organism: Hippopotamus amphibius kiboko (assembly GCF_030028045.1). Classification (NCBI taxonomy): domain Eukaryota; kingdom Metazoa; phylum Chordata; class Mammalia; order Artiodactyla; family Hippopotamidae; genus Hippopotamus; species Hippopotamus amphibius. The sequence goes on along the minus strand of NC_080187.1, from coordinate 52,786,603 downwards.
AAATATAACAGCTTTCAGAGAACGGACGTGAGTTTCCAAAAGATGGCACAACATTGTGAGAATGTGATTCTGAAGCCAGACTAGCTAAATTCAAACCTGTCACTAAGCTGTCTGATGCTGGGCAACTCACTTGTCTGTGCTTCCCTTTCCATATCTGTAAAATGGGGACAACAGTACTCACCTCACAGTGTTGCCGTGAGGACTCAGCAAGTAAGATGTATGTAAAGCGCTTAATGCCTTGCTTGTGGGAAACCCTCAACATAAGTCAGTTGTTGTGACGGCGGTTATTCCAAGTATGAGTAAATTCCTGGACAATGACCCTTCCTGCCTACTTCCCTGTCGAATCAGGATTTTCCTTTATTTAACCCACCTCCACCAGTCCCTTAATGCCCCTGCAGCCTCCAGAGAACTAACGTGCGATCTCTCTTATCAACAGCAATCAACGTGGTTAGGACACAAGCACAAATCACTACTCGGATAACTCCGCTCAAACATCACTCTAATATTTAGTTAGTTGATGGGACATAGAAAAAAAAAGTGGGGAGAGGTGAATATAGCCCCTTTCTATTGTTGGTGATCTGAGATGAAAGTAGCTCTTTCACATTTTTTTACACATATCAGTATTTCTGTCTGACTTGTTTACAATATATTTTTCTTTGGAAATACATTAAGTGTCAATAAACACTACAAAAAATATTTGCTTTCAAATCAAAACTACTGACTAGATGTGATTCAAAACATTTCTATAAATTCCATCCTACATGTAGTTCTTCCTAAGGATCTAAGGGAACAAAATAATTACAGCTGTCAATTGTCTCCTCTCAGTGAATGAAAAACGAAGAGGGGACCTGAAATTGCATTAGGAACACATGCAGAGATTCCAGACACTTCCTCTCTACGAGTAAGCCCCTCCTCTCTTTATCAGATGGCTAGTGACACTCCAACAAAACCCATATATATAAAACAAGTGTAGAAATGTTTATTGTACATTCCTTCCCAAAGCAGCTGTTCAAGAGAATGTACTTGTGCAGCAATAAGGAAATCAAACTCTATGTCCAACTAATGAAATCTTTTACGAGCTGAGCACTGCATAGATTCCAACACTGGTAGCTGCCAGCTGCTGCCTAAATACTATTTTCCAACATCTTCTGAAGGCTAGTAGTTACTCAAATAGATTTTTAAAAGAAAATGAATGCAAAATATTGTAATTATTAGAAGATTATTATAATTAGACATTCTGTTCTTTCCTTTGATTCAAAGAACAAAGTGGCTGTGACTGTAGCAAAGAACGCACATGCCTTCCTTTGGTGGCTCATTAATCCACTGAGAGGTAACACTGCCTTACCTTGTGGAGACTGTGCCCTGAGCATTCCTCCAACTCCAGCTCTCACCTAAGGTCTCCTGAGAAGTCCTACAGCTCTCTTCAGTAACTTGTTCCTCAGGACCCAGGGAAGCAAAAAGAGAAAGGAAAACCAAAGGATCTTCTCACTTTCTCAAATGCCCCAAAGCCACATTCTGGAGTGGAGAATATTTAACCAAAGTTCCAAAGTAATTTAGGATTATCAGGATCCCCCTAACCCCTTTCTAAAGCAGGTAAGTGAAAATTTACTTTACAAAATAACCGGAGGGGAAAAAGGAAATAGAAAGCATTTGCAAGATCTATTCCTCAGATCCCTCTGCACTGGTTTCTAAAAAATTTTTTTGATTCTGATTATCTACTTCAACATAATTACTTTACTTTGAAAGCAATTTATGATTTTTGAACACTGTTCACTATGCTTCCCTCTCCTACCAGACCAATGACACCTCAACATCACCACTATACCTCCCGTAGCCTGTCAACAGTACCAATGGTGCTATTCAGCACTTTTTGTGATCTTTTCTTGACTGTACAAATAGCACAATACAAGTACAAAAATACAGGTTTGCAAGTTTATACTTCTCAAAGAATCAGAGGAATGATGATTTGCATTTAAAGCCTGACAAATTAATGCTAATTTCTGACCTCTGAGAGAGAGACTACCTCACACACTATTCTGTGACTATAAAACAAATGACCCTTTAAAACTCATTTTACAAGTTCCCAACTTGTGTGCTGAGTGTTTCCAAACTGACATTATTATCACTGCTCTACATACACTTTCATAAGTTATCTGACTTCAAAAAATAGAAGACTCTCACAATTGAAATAAACCTGAGACATGATCTAGTCCAACTGACCAACATATGCCTATATCCTGTTTTGATGCTTATAATCACTTTAAGATTGGTATAATAGGTACTATCATTTACAGAATCAGAAACTGAGGGTGAGCTGAGTAAATGGCCTAACATAACAGATAACTGAGGATCAAATATATTTACTATGTTAAGAATACATTCCCCCCAAAGAAAACGTAAGCATGCTACTGACACTTCAAAAGGCAAAAAATGGTAAACTGGTGTTTTTATTATAATGTCCCTTTATTTATAAAATAAATGTACATACTTTAAAAAAAATTATGTCAAGCTAAATTTCATATTAAACTGTTTTCCACAGCATTATTAAGTTACTGCCCTACAATACTCCCCCGCCATCCCAAAATCCAAGGACTATTGAAAAATCTGGGTAAGAAGGCAGATGAGGTCCACTCGAGGCACACAGAGTGTTGTGGTGCCCATAGCACTGCACCCACTGGCACTGAGACTCACAGCAATCAGTGCACCTTAATAACGGACGAGCATCTCTCTCAAAGAAAACCCCCACAAAGCCTCTAGATCAGAGTGAGAGACCTCCTCTGGCCATCTTTCTGGTTACTATTCTTAGACAGTTCACCACTGGGCAAAGTCTGGCACCACTGGCAGCAAGATGTTACTGCTGGCAGTGCGATGGACTCCAGCTGCTCCACTGACAGCCACTTTCAGCGTAGCCAAGACCATGAGAAGATGGAAAGGAGGAGAGGGCAACTCCCACAGAGCGAACACGCCATGTGTGCCAGACACTATGCCAACATCGACTCATCCAAACCGTGAATAACCCTACTCCACTGAGGGGCAAACCAAGGCTCTAAGAACTCAGCGATCTGTTCCAAAGCCTAAGCCTATGGCGCTAAGGAAACTGAGAAAAATGCATTATCTGCAGGGTTAAAGTAATGGATAAGGAAGCCCCACCATATTTCCGTTTGTTACAGTATGAAGTTAGGTGGAACAGGATGTATTACATCACACAGAATAGTCCAGCTCAAAGACCCTTGCTTAGCCTACTGCAAAGCTGTAGTTTTACCTTCTTCATAATCTTCGTTGCAGCATATTTTCATAAACACATAATTTCCTTGTTTGAAGGGTTACTCTACCCAGTCAAATGCCTTCAATTTTAGTCAGACTGACATTGAGTCAACCACAAAAGAGAATTTCCAAACCTGTTACGCTAAAGAAAAATCGTGGCTGTTATGGGTTGAACTGTGTTCTCTCAAAAAGACAGATGAAGTCCTAACCCCCAGCATCTTAGAATGTGACCTTATTTGGAAATACGGTAGTTGCAGAGGTAATAAGTGAAGATGGAGTCATACTAGAATAGGCTGGGCCTTAGTCCAATATGACTGGGGTCCTTATAAGAAAAGGAAAATTTAGACACAGACACAGAGAGAAGGCCACCATGTGACACCGGAGGCAGATAATGAAGCTATGCAGCTGCAAGCCAAGGAATGCCACTGGCTGATGGCCGCCACCAGAAGCCAGGAAGTGGCAAGGAAGGATTCCAGCCAGGGTCTCAGAGGGATCACAGCCCTTCTGGCTCCTTGGTTTCAGACTTCTAGTCTCCAGAACTGTGAGAATACATTTCTGTTGCTTTAAGCCACCCCATTCGTGATACTTTGTCACAGTAGCCTTAGGAGGAAACTAATACAATGAGCTAATGCGCACTCCTGCCCAGCTGAGGCCTCTCTGACATAGAAAGTCTGAAGTCTGAGGTCCTTCTTAACTGTAAGCTGCACAGAACTGATTCCATCACACTTGGTTCTATAACAGAGGGGAGACATGACTACAGCACAGAGAGCAGGGTACCAGGCCACAGAGGCCAAGTGAGAGCCAGGTCTTCCAACCAACAGGCAGAAGCAGCAGGAAACCGTCCTATGGAGAGAGAGGTTATCCTAATGAACATCATTACAGACAAAATTACCAAAAACAAATCAGAGATATGTATTCCAGTCAAATCAGTAATTTCACATACTCAGCAATAAATAAGCCTACTCTAATCTTTCAAAAGTTTATCAGCTCTGGGATCGACTTGCAACAACTTCAAGGAATAATAATATATTACTAAACTCTGAAAATTACAAATGGGCCCCCAAAATTAGTATATTAAACATGGGTTACTTCATTAAATAGTCTTACTTATGTGGCTTCAAGTGGTCATCAGACAGTTATGAAAGAGTACAACCTGAATTCCAATCAAAAAAGAACCTCGTTATACATACACATTAAAATTGAGGGGAAAAGGATATAAAATATCCCAACCATGGAGAAATCACTTTAAAAATTACCAAGTTTTTAAGCACAAACATCTGAGAGGTTAAAAAAAAGAAGAAATAGGAGAGGAGCTTGGATCACCCAAAAAACTTCTAGTTTTACTGTAATCTTGGCTATAAACAGAGGTGAGACAAAGCATTTACAGAGAGTTAATAAAGTACCAAGTGAACTCTTCCTCTGCTCTTTAATTCTCCATTTTTTGGCCGGTTTTGGTTCTGCCTGAGCCTACAGGAGTCCAGTCGCCCATGGAACAGGCATCTAGCTAGAGATGGCCCATCTAAGGCTGACAGCTGGACTACAAGTTGACAGATGCCTCCTTAATGAAAAGCAAGTAACTGACCATTAATTTACCAATTCCTACCTGGACTTTAGCCACCACACGTAGAAAACAAACTAAAATAAACCTCTACATACTTCCAGTTTGCATAACATTTCCCAGGCAAAAGATGAAAACCACCAAACCCTGGGAAACCATCACCAGCAAACCTCCCAAGTTGGCTAAGCAATAGAGACAAGGTTGCACTGACACAAACAGTACAGGGCATGAGAATGGTTTGGTTGAAACAGTGTGTTGTAAGAATGTTTCATTATGAAAACAGGGTAGCGGAGTAATGACCCAATGCATATGGGGTTAGAAAAGTCTTCTGGAACCATGGACTTCCCACTCTGGGTTTAAAAGTTTGGGGTACATTCTGGGAACAAAAAGGGACCACTGAAGCCCTCTGATCTGGTGATAGGTTCAGAGAACTAAGATGTCAATGTTGTTTGGAGAGGGGGTAAAATGGCTGGATAACATCTTTCTTTACTGAGGGGATTGTAAAGAATTGTTGGATAGTTTAAACCATTTATACACAACATTTCCTTATCAACTAAAGGGTGGTGAACTCTTTATTCATCAAAAGTTTATACATGTATAATATTTCATAACAACATTTTTCCTTAAAAAGGCTCATATAAACACTTTGATTTTTTCAGTGCTAGATAATATGTGATGACTTTTAGACAAGACTATATTTCAAAAGGTTGCCTACCTATAATCTGTGTCTGAATATGGACGATCCACTTTTTATACAAGCATTTATCAATACGTAAATAAATTACAAAATGACTATAGTTTTCTCCCTGATTTTACTTACAATGAGAGCAATCATTTAATAGATACATATTTATAACTGCTTTAACAATATCACATCTTTATTTGGAGAATTTACCTTGAACACCTAAGCAAGGCATATTTCTACGGATAGAAAGAGGGTTGGATAATAGTTAAATAAAGGCCAAGTAGAACCTTACCAATGTCAGGCATAATCTTCAATACTGTGGGCCAGGTAGAAAAAGCTGTTAACTAGTATCTAGCATATAGTAAGTAAGTGTATCAAAGCATTATTCTCATACTTCACATGTATTAACTTTTAATTCTCGAAACAACACTGTAAGGTAGTAACATCCTCCTCCTCAAAGCTGTTTCTAATCTCTCTACCCAAAATAAGCACTATTTTACCTATGAGGATACACAAGAACAGAAAGGTTAAGTAATTGTACAAGTTAACAGCTGGTCCAGGGCAAGCTTGAGACAGAGCACTCGGGTTCTGGAAGGCATGCTCTGAAGGCCTGGGCTTCCTTGGCCCTCCTTACAGGCACTGCCTCATCACCACAGGTCAGGCTGTAGGAGAGAGAACTTGGAAGAGCTCTCTTTTGATTTAAAATACCACCCATCCTTTATTGGAGTCATTTCACATTTAATAACACTTGGGTTCTCTAATGGGTATCACTGTGCAGACCAAGACCAGGACTAACTCACACTGTGCTGTAGAAGTGGAAGGGACCAATTTTAAAATAATATCTTTAGGTAACACAATGGAGGCCTGTTCCCAGCTGGACAGTGTGGATAGAACACTGATGAAAGGTATGCTTTGATCCAAATGGGTTGGCTGTGGAACACAATTAGTATTGCTTTTGTTTTTTAAATTGACAACAGTACTGGGCGAGGAAGAGAAAAAGATTTTCTTTGTTCATTTGTTTTGTGTGTTTAAGTTGTGAGTAGGACTAAGAAGAAATGAAACTATCTGAAGGGCTTGTTTGTTGCTTTTCTAAAACTTTGATAAAATATACTTGACATAAAATTTACTATCTTAACCATTTTTAAGTGTACAGTTTGAGAGGCATTAAGCACATTCACATTGTTGTACAACCATCACCAGCATCCATCCACAGAACTCTTTTCATCCTCCGGAACTGAAACTACCTAACTTCCCATTTCCCCTCCCTCAGCCCCTGGCAACCACCATTTCCTGTCTCTATTAATGTGGCTACTCTAGTTACCTCATAAAAGTAGGATAATACAGTATTTGTCCTTTTTTTCTCTTGGGCTGGCTTATGTCACTTAGCATAATGTCATCAAGGTTCATCCAATGCTGTATCGTGTGTCAGAATACCCATCCTTTTTAAGGCTGAATAATATTCCACTATACGTATAAGCTACATTTTGTTTATCCATTCATCTATCCACGGACAGTGGGGTTGCTATGGGGTTGGCCAAAAAGTTTGTTCAGGTTTTTCCGTAAGATCTTATGGATCTTTTTGGCCAACCCAATACAAATACCTTCTCAAGTTCCTGTTTTCAGTTCTTTAGCATATACACCCAGAAGTGGAATTGCTGAATCATATATAATTCTTTATTCAATTTTTTAAGAAACCACCATTCTGTTTCCATAATGGCTACATAATTTTGCATTACCAGCAACAGTGCACAAGGGTCCCAATTTCTCCACACCCTCACCAATACCTGTTATTTTCTGGGTTTTTTTGATAGGAGCCATCTTTTTTTTTAATTGAAGTACTGCTGACTTACAATATCATGCTAGTTTCAGGTGTAGTTAGGAGCCACCCTAATGAGTATGAAGTATTATTTGCTGGGTTTTTAAAAATTATTATTTAAGGCTGTATCTGTGTCAACCAAGAGTAATTATCATGTGAAGTTTAGCAATTCATTTTAAGTCCTACAATCTGTGTTGATTAATATTACTAGACTGTCACTAAGATTTTGGAGAATCCACCCAAGTGGGCTTATGAATTGAAAATTGAAAAGGCTTCTGAATAAGGTTCTAAACACAGTGTAGCATTTTAACATCTGCAGCAGTATTAAGTTCTGGAACCCCTGGATGCAACAGTATTTATTTTGATCAAGTTCAGACAGAGTCACCAAGTGGTTTCTTACAACACTGGGGAGTTAGGTCTGCTTGTAGTCTGGGCAATGTCCTCTGTATACAACAGATGCAACACTGGGAGTGAAAGACTAAGCCAGCACCAGATAATATAAGTAAACACATTAAAAGTATTAAAATTATATTAATAAGATCAACCAGGCAAAAAAATTTTATCTCAAGTAGTGTGTATTTGACCTGTAACACCATACAGCTCCTATTAAAGGTTTCAGTGTCTGGTTTTTATTCTAATTATCATTTGCAGTTTTATCTCTCAAGCACAATAGTTTGAGCAGATATTAATTATGTAACAGCCATACAGGTCACAGATTTTGGCTTTGTAAGAAAAAAAAGGATCCTCATCTAGACCCTGGTGGAGTCTCTACTGGTGGTGATATTACGTAGAGAAACTTTAATTATTAAGTAGCCTCTAAATAAATACGTGTATTTATTATTTTAATGCTTAGTAACCTAATTTTTAAAAACCAATTAAGAATACTGGAGGCAGTATCAAGCAGTATCAGCAGTATTTCATCTGGTGGAACTGAAAACCACAGCCACAGAAAGACAGAGAAAATGAAAAAGCAGAGGACTTTGTACCAGATGAAGGGACAGGATAAAGCCCCAGAAAAACAACTAAATGAAGAGGAGATAGGCACCCTTACAGAAAAAGAATTCAGAATAATGATAGTGAAGATGATCCAGGACTTTGAAAAAAGACTGGATGCAAAGATTGAAAAGTTTACCAAAGACCTAGAAGAATTAAAGAGCAAACAAATAGAGATATGCAACACAATAACTGAAATGAAAAATACATTGGAAGGAACCAACAGCAGATTAACTGAGGCAGAAGGGCGAATAAGTGACCTGGAAGACACAGTGGTGATAATCACTGATGCGGAAAAGAATAAGGAAAAAAGAATGAAAAAAACTGAAGACAGCCTAAGAGACCTCTGGGACAATGTTAAATGCACCAACATTCGCATTATAGGGGTCCTAGAAGGGGAAGAGAGAGAGAAAGGACCTGAGAAAATATTGGAAGAGATTATAGTTGAAAACTTCCCTAACATGGGAAAGGAAATAGCTACCCAAGTCCAGGAAGTGCAGAGAGTCCCAGGCAGAATAAACCCAAGGAGAAACATGCCAAGACATATAGTACTCAAATTGACAAAAATTAAAGACAGAGAAATGTTATTAAAAGCAACAAGGGAAAAACGACAAATAACATACAAGGGAACTCCCATAATGTTAGCAGCTGATTTCTCAGCAGAAACACTGCAAGCCAGAAGGGAGTGGCATGATATATTTCAAGTGATGAAAGGGAAGAACCTACAACCAAGAATACTCTACCCAGCAAGGATCTCATTCAGATTTGATGGAGAAATTAAAAGCTTTACAGACAAGCAAGAGCTCAGAGAATTCAGCACCACCAAACCAGCCCTACAACAAAAGCTAAAGGAACTTCTCTAAGCGGGAAACATAAGAGAAGAAAAAGACCTACAGAAACAACAACAAAACAATTAAGAAAATGGTAATAGGAGCATACATATCGATAATTATCTTGAACGTAAATGGACTAACAGGGTGAGAACACAGCCAAAAGACACAGACTGGCTGAACGGATACAACAACAAGACCCATATATATGCTGTCTACAAGAGACCCACTTCAGACCTAGGCACACATACAGACTGAAAGTGAGGGGATGGAAAAAGATATTCCATGCAAATGGAAATCAAAAGAAAGCTGGAGTAGCAATACTCATATCAGATAAAATAGACTTTAAAATAAAAAATGTTACAAGAGACAAGAAAGGATGTTACATAAAGATCAAGGGATCCATCCAAGAAGAGGAGATAACAATTATAAATATATATGCACCCAGTATAGGAACACCTCAATACATAAGGCAAATGCTAACAACTATGAAAGAGGAAATGCAAGGCAGAAATGGAGACACAGGTGTAGAGAACAAACACATGGACACCAATTGGGGAAAGCGGGGAGGGCTGGGGAGGAATGAATTGGGAAATTGGGATACCAAATTGTACACTCTAAATATATGCTGTTTATTGTCTGTTAACTGTATCTCAATAAAAATTCTTAAAAAAAAATTTTTTTTATATTAAAAAAAAAAATACTGGAAAATGGGGGGACTTCCTTGGTGATCCAGTGGTTAAGACTCTGTGCTCCCAATACAGGGAACTTGGGTTCGATCCCTAGTCAAGACACTAGATTCCACATGCCACAACTAAGACCCAACACAGCCAAATAAATAAATAAATAAATAAATAAATAAATAAATAAATAAATATTTTTTAAAAAAGAAAGAAAGAATACCGGAAAATATAACCTAAGTCATATTTGGAATTAACAGAACAAGTATCTTAAAACAGTTGACTGTTAAACCTTCACTACTAGACCAACAGGTCTCTATTTTTTTAATATTTTATGATTTCTAAAAGAACTTATATTTTGATGAACACAGTTTAGTTTCAGTTTTACATTAAATCATATTTAGATGTTATAACACCTTTATTAGGAATTTTTAGATAATTTTGATCCATTCCCAGTGGTTATTAACACACAAACCAAATGGAATCCAACCAGTTTTAGTAATATAAAGTTTTAGTGTAAATTTCCACATTTAGGTATGAATTTTGCACATATATTTAGGTTATATATTTGGTGGCCTGTACAATTAACAGATAAAAAGCAAGGAGTGGGATTTCCCTGGTGGCGCAGTGGTAAAAAATCAGCCTGCCAATGCAGGAGACATGGGCGGTGGAGCAACTAAGCCTGTGTGCCACAACTACTGAGCCTGCGCTCTAGAGCCCTCGAGCCACAAACTACTGAGCCCACGTGCCACAACTACTGAAGCCAACGCACCTAGAGCCTGTGCTCTGCAACAAGAGAAGCCACCTCACTGAGAAGCCCGTGCACCACAATGAAGAGTAGCCCCTGCTCACCACAACTAGAGAAAGGCCGTGGGCAGCAATGAAGACCCAACACAGCTCAAAATAAATAAATAAATACAATAATAAATAAATCTTAAAAAAAAAAAAAAAGCAAGGAGTGACTTTTGGGGGCAGTTATTTAGGGAATAGCAGCCAACAAGTTCCCTAAGTAAGTATGGGACACAGGTTTGTTAAAGTTACAACTCCTGTGGGCACGATCCCAAACTGTCCTAAACCAGATGAAGTATTTCTTTTAAGACCCGAAACACTGACAAGGCTTAGATATGGGGCTACAGTACTTTTTTTTTTTTAATTATTAATTTTTTTATTTTATTTGTTTTGGCTGCATTGGGTCTTTGTTGCTGTGTATGGGCTTTCTCTAGTTGCAGTGAGTGGGGGCTACTCTTTGTTGTGGTGCACAGGCTTCTTATCGCAGTAGCTTCTCTTGTTGCGGAGCACGGGCTCTAGGCGTGCAGACTTCAGCAGTTTTAGCACATGGGCTCAATAGTCCTGGCACACGGGCTTAGTTGCTCTGCGGCATGTGGGATCTTTCTGGACCAGGGCTCGAACCCATGTCCCTTGCATTGGCAGGCGGATTCTTAACTGCTGCGCCACCAGGGAAGCCCTAACACTACTTATTATTTAGTCTATGAAGACCATTTTTACCTCAATGAAATTTCACCTGAAGAAAAATTATTCAAAACTCTAGTTGTACTATTTCATTTTTTAATTTCATTATATTTTAATTTAGTATATTTAGCACAGATCACACTTAAAATTATTAAACATAGTTGTTACTTTTAAAAGCTAATTTAAATAGTTACTTGTTTTACCTGACCAGTTAAAATGGGGTTGACCTGTTTTTGTATGACCCTCAGGCTAAGAACAGTTTTAACACTTTTAAGAGTAAAATGAGACAAATGACATGGCTAGCAAGTCCTAAAATATTAAATTAAAATATAAATCAAAGTTCTGAAAAGAATTGTCTCTTTTACGCTCCAATCAACAGCAATTTACATTATACACACAGACACACATACCTCACTCCCTTGATCTAATCTGTAGGGTACCTGATCTAACTATAGAATTGCTTCTTTCTCAGTCTCTGGTCACCAAAATGCAAGCTCTTTCTCATGCAGTACAAAGCTGTTCCCTGGGCAGGACCACATTCCCTGGCTTCTCTTTATGTGGGCCTGGCTGCAGGGCTGTTCTCCCTGTGGCATGTTAGCACCAGTGTGTGTCACTTTAAGCCAGGGTTTTTAAGAAACAGTTATGCTTTTTCCATATTATCTTTCCTTTCTCTGGCTGAATGCTGAGGTTGTTGAGTCCCTAAAGGATGCCAAAGCCATGATCAGCCAGGACCACCCACAGTAGACAATACATTTCTTGTGTTGAGCCACTGAAATGTTTGTTATTACAGTTATTGAAGAAAAAAACCACAAGAGTCAACATACACATTGTTTATTTGCTGCCTTTCACATTTAACTAAATTCTACTTAATGTGGAAGTTCTCCCAATCCTAAAACAAAACAAAACAACCCTATGAAAACAGATTGTTTATATTGCTGAAAGCTGTCTGTTTGTTCTACCCATCAGTCTTTTCCTTGACAACTGGCTACTGTTGCTCTTTTTTCCATTTACTTTACGCTCAGATGAATTTTAATTTAAAACCTCACAATAACTACATTTCAAATGAGCCGAAATTTAAAGCCATTCCTGCTCCATATATGTAGTTCAAGGGCTGATGTGGCACTGAGACATTAGCTCATTCCATCCAATGACTAAGTTACAGAAGCAGAAATTTAAAAGTGGATTGAAATAGCCCCTCTTCACTTCTTTATTGTATATAAAGGCCAACAAAGCATAAGAAGAAGAATAAATTTCATTTAACCTTGAAACACTGCAGTATCTTCAAAGCTAGAACTTCCCCAAACAATAGAACCTTGACAACTCTAAGAGCTGCATCTTGACACCATCACAGATTCAAAAACATGTCAGTTATGCCACAATGCATGCTTCTGTAACATAGATTCTTTCACACATGACTGGCACAATAGGAATGACAACAGTGTAATGGGGACGTAATGTTGGTCTGTAAGTGATTCTTCACAGCATGTTACTGTTTTGAAGCTATCAAGGGCAAGATTTTTCACAAATAATAAAGACTTGAGGAAAAAGAAGAAAAAATACTAATGGCATTTTTCACAGAACTAGAACAAGAAATTTTACGATTTGTATGGAAACGCAAAGACCCCGAATAGCCAAAACACTCTTGAGAAGGAAAGACAAAGCTGGAGCAATCAGGCTCCCTGACTTCAAACTATACTACAAGGCTACAGTGATCAAGATAGTATGGTACTGGCACAAAAACAGAAATATAGATCAATGGAACACAATAGAGAGCCCAGAGACAAAGCCACGCACATACGGGCATCTTATCTTTGACAAAGAAGGCAAGAATATACAATGGAAAAAAAGACAGCCTCTTTAATAAGTGCTGCTGGGAAAATTGGAGAGCTACATGTAAAACAATGAAATTAGAACACTTCCTAACACCACACACAAAAATAAACTCAAAATGGATTAAAGACCTCAATGTAAGGCCAGACACTATAAAACTCTTAGAGGAAAACATAAGCAGAACACTCTGTGACATACATCAAAGCAGGATCCTTTTTGACCCACCTCCTAGAATAATGGAAATAAAATCAAGAATAAACAAATGGGACCTCATGAAACTTAAAAGCTTTTGCACAGCGAAAGAAACCATAAACAAGACTAGAAGACAACCCTCAGAATGGGAGAAAATATTTACCAACAAAGCAACTGACAAAGGATCAATCTCCAAAATATACAAGCAGCTCATGCAGCTTCATACCAAAAAAGCAAATAACCCAATTCAAAAAGGGGCGAAAGACCTAAATAGACATTTTTCCAAAGAAAAGATGCAGATGGCCAACAAACACATGAAAAGATGTTCAACATCACTAATCATTAGAGAAATACAAGTCAAAGCCACAATGAGGTATCACCTCATACCACTCAGAATGGCCATCAACAAAAAAACTAGAAACAATAAATGCTGGAGAGGGTGTGGAGAAAAGGGAACCCTCCTGCACTGCTGGTGGGAATGTAAGTTGGTACAGCCACTATGAAAAACAGTTTGGAGGTTCCTTAAAAAACTAAAAACGGAACTCCCATATGACCCAGCAATCCCACTCCTGGGCATATACCCAAAGAAAACCATAATCCAAAAAGAAACATGTACCATAATGTTCACTGCAGCACTGTTTACAATAGCCAGGACGTGGAAGCAACCTAAATGCTCATCAACAGATGAATGGATAAAGAAGATGTGGCACATATATACAATGGAATATTACTCAGCCATAAGAAGGAATGAAATTGAGTTATTTGTAATGAGGTGGATAGACCCAGAATTGGTCATACAGAGCGAAGTAAGCCAGAAAGAGAAAAACAAACACTGTATGCTAACTCATATATATGGAATCTAAAAAAAAAATTTTTTTTTAAATGGTAGTGATGAACCCAGTGACAGGGCAAGAATAAAGATGAAGACGTAGAGAACGGACTTGAGGACACAGGGTTGGGGAGGGGGCAAAGGGGAAGCTGGGACAAAGTGAGAGAGTAGCTTTGACATATATACACCACCAAATGTAAAACAGATAGCTCATGGGAAGTTCCTGCATAACATAAGGACATAAACTCATGATGGGTGATGACTTAGAGGGCCAGGATAGGGAGGGTGGGAGGGAGTCGAGGGAGGGTGGGGATATGTGTATAAATACAGCTGATTCATTTTGGTGTACCTCAAAATTTGGCACAACAGTGTAAAGCAATTATACTCCAATAAAGAACTTAAAAAAGAAAAAGAAAAAAGGAAACTGGTGAGAATCTTGCCAAAGTACCTTCCTTTGGTACATGCAGTGGTGACTGGTTTAGTGTTTTCCATATCTGTTATGCTTTGTACTACCTAGTGATGCTGTGGGCACACATGAAGACTAAACCACGGACCAGAGCTTTAATTTTGGTGAAACTGGCCTCCAGCAGAAGCTAATACCTACAAGAGTCCACATATCAATATCAAAGAAGGAAAAACACGTACCAGGATAAAATAAGGCCTTGAACCATGGATATGAAGATGAGTGCAAATGTTTCCAATACTATTGTGCTAATATTTTTATTTGGGTTTGTTTTTGTTAGGGCTCTGATTACAAAGTCACATGGTTTTAAGCAGTCTAGCCTTAATCCTATTTTTTCCACAGCGCTGTTAGTTTTATTGTGTGATTTTACAGAATGAGAGGGTTTTCAGGAATATCACATTATGGTAGATATGACTGTACCACGAATTGAGATACTGAACAGCAAATGCCAAACAAATAGGCAGAACGACATATTCCAACCTCACAGGGCCCTATTCAAAATCTTGTGACATGCCTGACAAATAACATCTCATTTAATCCTAGACTACCACATCTTGAAAATTACCTAAAAATTATGTGGTCCCTATCAAATAGTGGAAACCACAAATATGGTCCACACATGCTACAAACATATTCTAATTCTCTATTTTTCCAAATCTACAATGTAATTGCTTTTAACTTCAGCTTCGTTTTGACAACTTCTGTTTAATTCACGAACAGAGTAAAAAGTCCTTCATGTAACTATTCTTCCAACCCCAAAACATGCCATCACCCACTAGCTCTAAGCAAAACCATTTGAGATTGCTTAAATTTTGAATATAATTCCTTTGTTGGAAGGTCTAATCTTTCCTTCAGAGTCAGCTTTGATGAAAACTGCCTTACAGAAGGCAAAATCGCAGCATCCTAAACATACGGAGCTATTTTGTAACTGCTGTTTAGTTTACTACTCAAAAGCCACATTCCTTTTAAACCAAGCAAAATGACAGATTTGGAGTTCTGTTCATTTTTGTCCAGAATCACAGAGGATCCAACCCCGTGTACACAGTGTGCTCGCCCATACATCCTGTGTCCCTCTCTGTCAGCTGTTGCCTCTCCTAGGAGTTCTGATCCTGAACTTCCAGTTACAAGGAGCTTGGGTTTTCCCACCACTGCCACAGTACATTCCTAGATGGAGTTCAAAGCGATGTTATTTTGGTGTGTATAGAGTTTAGGGGTCCCTGTTGATCCACTGTACTAATATCTTACCAGCAGGGAGTAGCAGAGTTAAAGACTGTGTAACCCCTTCTCAACCCCTCCCCTAGCTATACCTCCCTGTGAATCCAACAAGCAAAATGTAGTTAGGTTATTTTTTCTTCTCTGCTCCCTTCATTCCTGTCACTAATGACACCTATTTAACACCAATTAGGACATTTCTCCCCTTTCATTCACCAGTTTCTTTTTAGGAATCCTATCCTTGGCACCACTTTCAACAAATATAACATTTCTGAAAATCTGAGACATGAAATTCACTCTGGATTGAATATCAATTTTCCCAACATAATAAAATGCTTCTAACCTGGCACTTTTGGAGCACCAACCATGATCATTTGAGATAATAATGACCTTGAAGTACTTCAAACTTCCAAAGAAGCTTCTGAATCAAAAGAATATTCAATTATATGCTGAACAGTTTTCACGTGAAATGGCTTTACAGTATTCTAAATCTTAAGCATAACCTGTATGCCACAGTATATGGCAAACATAGCTACCATTTGATTAATACACACTTTCACCAACCATTCCAGCTATGAGTAAGGTCCGATCAGATTGTTTAAATACTGGTGCTCCATTAAAATCATCATCAGGGCTTCCTTTATTCATTCCACCCCTCTATACCTGATACACCTAGTGCTCAAGTTTCAAAAAAAAAAAGAAAGAAAGAAAAGAAAAGAAAAAAAAAATTCCCAAGTGATTCTAATATAAACTCCTTCCCCTGAGAATTGCTGCTGTAAATATTGGTAGAAATCAGCCTATAGATATGTAGTTCTCTGTGCACTCCTGTGCACTACTTGGGGAACTTTCTGAAAACACAGGCTTTTTAAATATATAGATTCGAAGGCCCATCCCAGATCTACTGGATCATAATCTCTTATGGTGGAACCATATCCCCAGGTAATCCCAACGCACAGTCAAGGTTTGAAAGCAACTGCTTTATAACCTTAAGAGCTACTACTCTTGGTGTTTCCAACAGGTAAACAGAGAATCAATATACGGGTGCATCTTCTCTGCAGAGTTTAATGCACAGACTAGAAATCAGAGGTCTCAAAGAACCTCAGCATGTACATCAAGAGGCCCCAGTGGTTCAAGAATACCATTCCTCCACTTTCAATAAGCCAGAACAGCAAAGTCCCAAAGTAAAGTGAAGTAGTTAGTGAGAAGAGGCTCCGGATCATTACAAGAGAAATATGATGTACAAAACTGCATATATTTTGCCATTAGTGAGATCTGGCTTCAAAACTTTCCTCCACCAATTACCAGTGATTTATCAGATTGCTTAACCTCTCTAAACCCGTTTTTGTCTGTAAAATGGTCACAAAAAAACTTATAAAAAATTTAAACGAGACAACATTTGTGAAAACAAAATTTCTAATAGTTTCCTATCCACCTTAGTAATTTCTATGCCTCCTTCATTCTCCTTTACTTTGAGTCATACACTCTAACCTGTGATATATACTTCTATTAGCCCTTATCTCAGGTTACTGCTGTTACATACAGAGAACACAAGACGTATTTCAATTTTGTTCCTCCAAAACTAACATGAAGTTTAAACTCTGTCTACTGACAACCTGTTGAAAACCTACCAGTGCCTAGATTCATAGTAAATTCTTCAGGACAGAATTTTTTTTCTTTAACTCTCAGGTGCTGATTCCAGTACAGCAATGGCTCTCCAACTTTAGAGACATAAGAATGACTAGGCAGCTTGTTTAAAATACAAATCCCACCTCCCACTAGCAATTTCATAATTGATTCAGACAAGGATTCTCAATGGCCGCTAAAACTATTAGGTAAAAGGCTGACAGGAAATAGGCCTTGACACCTTGCCAAGTCTTACTCCACCAAGTTACTCACTGACTGCAAAGGGGAAGATGTATCTTTATACAGAAAAACCTGGCAGTCAGAACCCTAACCAAGAGATAAAACTTAGCATCACTAATAGTGGGATGAATCAGGTTATAATGTGATATGATGCAAATATGAAGTGGAAAGCAGTACTTCTGACAAAAATATGTAGTCTGAATATAATCAAGCCCCTAGAAGCATCTTCAAGTTTACCCAGAATACAGAAGGCAGACAACACTTGGAGGAAACAATCAGGCAATCCAAAATATGGAACATACATACAAGAGAGGTGGCCCAGACACTGCAAAAGTTAACATCATGAAGAAAAGAAAAATTTAAGAATTGTTCTAGGGTTAAAGAAACATAAAAGCAATGCTGATTAAGCAATTTTGATTAATCCCTGTTGGGAGGGAGGAAAACCTATAAAAGACATTGTTGGGGGCAAATGAGCAAATCTGAATATGAAACTATTAAATGATTTTCTAGAATTATGGAATAATTATGAGATTACCATTAATTTTCTTAGATGGGATAATAGTATTGTAGTTATGTAGAATTGTTCTAATTATTTAGTATTTGAGACAAGGTACAGAGAGGTACAACCTCATGATGTATGTTAAACACACACCTAAAGCTATGTTAATCACAGAATCCAGGTATATGGTAATTGGTGATCAATATACTCTATTTCCCTGTATGCTTAAAAGCTTCCATAATAAAGACAGCAAAAATACACATTCTCTGGTCTAACTCCCCGAAGTTCTGATTCTTTAAGCCCACAGTAGACCCACAAATCTGCATTCTAACAAGTCCTGGGCCTAACCTAATACAAGAGGTTCTCTGACCACTCTAAGAAACACAGCCAACAAGAGAAAGCAGACCGTGTCTGCTGTCTGGAAGGGCCTGGGTTCCCAATTCCCTGCCAGCTCTGTTTTATCACCAGGCTTTCCAAGCCATGGATTTGATGTCTTCCTCACCGCTGCCGTCTTTATGTGTACAGTATGTTTAAGATAGAACGAAAAAGGGGACATGATGGTGAAAGAGAAACTTTCTACCTCATATACCTATGATTCTTTGAGAGTATCTGGCCCAGGAAAACAATAACTATCAACTCTTCCTCCCTTCCAAGGGTGCTGTGAAGAAAACTGATGTGTTTATCTTTCTGTGATCTGAATATTCAAACTTCTTCCTAGGAATGAGGTGATGAACATACAATGCTCTGTAAATTAATGACCAAGATAAAACAGAAATAGCTTTCTCACAATTAAAGAAAAAAAAAAAAAGACCAAAATATTGCATTCAAAACAAGTTATTTTAAAAACCACTTGTTTGATATTTCAAGATAAAAGTAATACACATAAAGATATTTTTTGTTAGCAATAGGCAACATACCTTAGGATACTGTCATTTGCTTTAAAGTATATTAAAGTATAGTGGTGTAATATACGAAGATCTGCCCACCTTAGACATACAGAAAAGGAAAATCTAAGGCTGATTTTTATGTACAAATGTATTCTTGTCATTATAATAATATTCACTGAATCCTTCAACCAAATCACATCTTTTCCCCAAATTCAACTTAAACTAAAAAAGTACCTATACCTTAATCTAATAAAATACAAAACACACAAAAATAATTTACTTACAATCATTTCCTAAAACAGCTCACAACTGACATGAAAGCTATCATTAAAAAAAATTTTGCAAACACTAACTCTTCAAAGTTAGAGAATATGTATCAAATGATAAACCGCAGTAGGTGACTTTGAGGTTCTTCCCCAATTAGAAATTAATCTTGGTAAACAACTCAGAAAAACCTCCAAAATATATATTAAATATATGCATTGCTTTAACTTAACCTAACAGTAAAATATTTTAAACAGAAGATTATAAAATGACACTTTAATATAATTTTAGCTGAAGTTGCAAATTCACAAAAGTAACTATAAACCAGGATAACAAGTTTCTCAGGAAGTCTTATCTGCTATTTCAATTTTAACATTAACTAGCAATATATATACAATGCCTTTATAGGTAGCAAAGTGATTACAAGTAATGAAAAATTTTTTAATTAATAAGTCAAAATAATACATGATAGGACTTCAAAGCAGTTTCCGGGAAATCCACATTTTTAAATAATTTAATTGTTCAAACTAGAGTCTGAAATTCCTTGTTTAAAATTCAGAGTGCTGGGACTTCCCTGGTGGCGCAGTGGTTAAGAATCCACCTGCCAATGCAGGGGACATGGGTTCGATCCCTGGTCCAGGAAGATCCCACATGCCATGGAGCAACTAAGCCCGTTCACCACAACTACTGAGCCTGCGCTCTAGAGCCCTTGGGCCACAACTACTGAGCCCATGTGTTGCAACTACTGAAGCCCGTGCGCCTAGAGCCTGTGCTCTGCAACAAGGGAAGCCACAACACTGAGAAGCCCGCACACCGCAACGAAGAGTAGCCTCCCT
The DNA here is from genome assembly GCF_030028045.1 of Hippopotamus amphibius kiboko. Classification (NCBI taxonomy): domain Eukaryota; kingdom Metazoa; phylum Chordata; class Mammalia; order Artiodactyla; family Hippopotamidae; genus Hippopotamus; species Hippopotamus amphibius. Next base: position 52,766,432 of record NC_080187.1, on the reverse strand, counting down.
CGCCACCACCAGAGAAAATCCACGTGCAGCAACAAAGACCCAATGCAGCCAAAAATAAATTAATTAATTTAAAAAAAAACAAACTTCAGAGTGCTAACACCTATAGCATAATAGACCTTCTAAAATTGAGGGACCTGAAAGATCAGTTTAACTACTTATTTAATAAATATGAGAAACTTGAGGCCAGAGATTTTTTTTTGTAACTTGCAGAATGAGAAACCTGATTTCTTAACTCCAATGTTTCCTTTATACTACTGCCGTGTCCTGGGGGGGGGGGGGGGGGGGGGGGGGGGTTTGGTTTTTTGTTTTGTTTTGTTTTTGAGTATCTCCAATAGTGGTAAATACTGGATTGTCTTTAGGCAAAAATGAAAAGCCAGTGAACTTTTAAATGAGGCTATATTTTCATGACTTAAAAAAAACTGGGACTTCCCTGGTGGTCCAGTGGTAAAGAATCCGCCTTCCAATGCGGGTTCAACCCCTGGTTGGGGAACTAAGATCCCACATGCCAAGTGGCAGCTAATGCCAAGTACCATAACTACTGAGCTTGCGGCCCTCAACTAGAGAGCCCGCGTGCCTCAAACTATAGAGCCCATATGCCCTGGAGCCCACACACCACAACTACAGAGCCCATGCGCTCTGGCTCTTGAGCCCACACACCACAACTAGAGAGGGAAAACCTGCATGCCCGCACACCACAACTAGAGAAGCCCAAGTGCCACAACAAAGAGCCCGTGACCCACAACAAAGATCCCACATGCTACAACTAAAACCCAACGAGGCCAAAAAAAATAATAAAAATTAAAAATTCACAATTTCTAACTAGGAGAAACTAGATAAATAGAGTATCACAAGGAGTAAACTAAACTTTTAAGCACAATCTTGTTTGCAGAAAGCACACTGTAAATCAAACCAGCCTGTGGAGAAAACAGCAACAACTGGTTTATTTCTTTTTGCATCCCACCTAATCTTTCCAACACTCCAGAATTTATCCATTACATAACCCTAACTAATTGACCTTATGGATAAAGTTTGCAAAATCAAAGCAAAGGATGTTAAAAGGCAGAAATGAACTGCTCATGATTTCTGACATGTGCCTACTAGGTTTCTGAAATGCTAGCTTTCTGCAATAAAAACTTGGTGTTTTGTTTCTAGATCATTCTGGAAATACTATCCTTATCCTTCATCAGTGTTTGCAGTTTTACTCGATGTGTCATATTTTCATCACCTTCCCTTGAAAATTCACCATAGATGTCAAGTTTTTACTGTTTTTGTTCACTCAAAATTGAGAAATAATCTTCAGAGATGCTTTCTTCATACTCACTCTGCTTTAGGTAAGTAGTTCTTTGTTTAAATATAACTCTTCTACCCTCACAACTAACCATGTATTTCTATGATTTTTCAGGTGGGGGAGGAGGAAGGGAATAACTAGATGAGACTTTATGTTGTTAAATTTGTCGCTTTTTTCCTTGATGGTAACAAAGTATCTTGCCCATTGCAAGATTATAAAATTATTATCCCACATTTTCCTCTAGTGTTTTTACAACTTAATATTTCATGTTTACTCTTTTAGAATTTTTGTGTATGTAAGGTAGAGAGCTATTTTTCCCCCAACTGGTTAGTCAACTGCCTCAATATCATTTGCTAAATAATCTTTTTTTCCCTTCACTGATTAGAAATGCCACCTTTACTATGTGCTAAATTCCCACAAGCCTGTCAATTTCTCTCTTTACTCTGCTTCAACACCTATTTGCTTAATTCCTCTGCCAGTGGCACACTGATCTTATTGACACTTTATAACAATTCACTTTTTGATAGAGGAACATTTTTCTCAACATTGTTCTTTTTCAAGGTGTTTTTGATTATCTAAACACATTACTTTTCTCAGATCAATTTTTCTCAAGTTTCCCCTGAAAAAAATCCCATTGAGTTTCTTTTGAAGCAGAATCCCATTAAACACATGGGCAAAAATGGGAAAAAATTTTTTTTACAATATTGAGATTCCCATCCAGTAATAAACAGATACTACATAAAGCCCCCTACACACACACACACAGACACACCCACACACACAAATACACATATACAATCTTTGATCATGACTATGACTGGTAACCTGGCCCCACATGAATGAATTTCCTTATTTGCAAGGTAACATTTCCATTCCTAAATCACAGCATCTCAGAGCTAAAGGGACATTACAGATCACTGAGTCCAACCCCTCTTGTAATCCCCATTATGTTTACCTCAAGTCTACTTAAGAGACTCATTTCAAAATTAATTTCCCTTTTACATGCAACACAATCATAAAAATACTACTTGAATCACACAAAAGGCAAAGAAGTGGGCTACATTTATTGAAGAATGCTTTGAATTTAGGAATCCTTTTAGAGTAAGATCCATACTTAGGCTCAAAGGAAAAAGTACGGAGTACCATAAGTGCATACACTTGAGACAGCCCCAAGTACTGTATTTAGACACTCATGTTTCCAAGGTAAAGTCGTTTTGTTATGGTGTTGTCCAGGAACCAAGCTTCACAGTACCAAAGCATTCCATTCCCAATTGTTCCATCATATTTATTAAGAACACAAATCCAATAACATTCTCCAAATGGAATAAGCCTGAAACCCAATTCTAAAAGTGCTTCTCAAGCCTGGCTGCCCATCTGATCACCTGTGGAGTTTCTAAAAATAAGATTGCTTGGGTTCCACCTTGGGAGTCTTCCTCAGCAGGTCCAGCAATGCTCAGGCTTTTTTTTTAAGTTGTAGTAGGTTCTATTCTCAGCCAAAGTTAAGAACCACTATTCTAAAATATTCAACAAGAACAAAGCCCCATAATTTTCCAAGTATCCCTACATGGGGAGGGAGGGAAGGAGTGGGGAGAGGATAATTTAAAAAAGCATCTTCACCAGCCCAGCAACATTTGCTGCTGATTATAGAGAGCTGTGTCCCTATATTATATCAAAGTCTTTAAATGAAAAAAATGCTAAAACAAAGCTTTAGATTGCTCACAGACTGATGACCCCATTACGGTAAGTGAAACGCCGTTTACTTTCTTCTCCCTTGAAGGCAACCCTCTACTCCACCTCATCTCCCGAAATAAAGAGCAGCTGACATTCACTTTAAAAATGGATAGAATTAAGATTTTAAGAAAAACCTTTAAAACACACCCATAAAAATAAATACATAAAAAGGAAGATTAATGATTCGGCTGCAACATCATGACATTACATGAAATTTTAGCCAAAGAACTGTTGCTTCTTGACTGCAGTGAACTGCCAATAGACTAAGCACCCAGACTAAGCAAAAGTAGCACAAAAGCAAAGAAAGGCCGATAGAGTGAAGGGAAAAACTTACACACAAAATTGCAATATGCAAACGTGTTCCTAAGCTCTAACCCTCCAAGAAAATTATCTCACTTTCTAATAACACATTGTACTAAACTGAAGCCTGGTGCAATTCCTATTCCTGGTATGAATGACTCACAAACCTGCTATCCCTGGGAAAAGCACCTGAAAAATAGAGCACATAAAGCTAGACAGTAAGTTCCACATTAAGTAGTTAATTAGGGAAAGTAAAGCATGCATTAAACAGACCTTAATCACACAACAGTGCTCTGCAAAACAAGGTTCATGAAACCAAGTCATCCTACAGCCAACTACTTTCCCATGCTCCAATTTTCACCCAGCCAAAAGTATTTTCTTACATTCTGAAGTCATCTGGTGAAAGAGATGTCAAGTATTTTCCACCTTGACAGGAAAGGCAACATGCATAGAAATTTACCACCTTATTGTCAAAAGAAACTAATTTTTCTTAAATAAGCACTGTGTTTTTGTCCAAGTAAGAGTCAAATAATTTTACATTTAAAAAGAAAAAAAGAAAAAAAGCACGTGAAGAGACACAGCTTCAAGGTTTAACGCAATCAGTTTTGACAGCACACAACTTCACTAACATGTTAGAACTGTGGCCCAAATTCTTAGACCTTAACCTGTGTCACATGACCACATGAAATAACAAAATTTAAGCAGCAAGTACGATTAAGGAAACAACTGTAACCACAAAAGATCTGCAGAAAAAACTGAGATGATATATGTTTACACACATTGACAAGTTTGCCAAGAGATTAAAACAAGAAAAGAATAAATACCTTTCTCCAAAGCTTTTACTTATGAATGACTTCCATGCAAGCCACATGCCTAGCAGGGATTAAAGAGCAAACCCTGCTACTGGAGTATTCAAGTAAAACAAGCTTACTAGAAAACAGTTAAAACAAAAAAATAAAATCCTTCCTCAGTAAATATTTCTTTTGAAGTATATTAAGTTGGAATAAATAACTTAGCTGAATTAGCATGTCTTTTAGTACCTTAACATTATAAAATATTTAGACATATATTCTAATCTTGAAAAAACACCAAAAAATTTAGACAGTAAAATCACAGGCATCTTTACAATATATATATACACACACACACTTATGTACATATTTACCACTGCAGACTCTGAAAGTTCAATAAAAATCTGGAAAAATAATACACTACCCTGTTTTAAACAATTATAAAAGCTAAATTCATATTTAAAATGTACTTTTCCGTGTGTCCACAACCTGAACTTCTACTTTGCCAAATACAATTAAGGTTCAGGTCAATGGGGGAGGGGGAGTGGTGGAATTATTCTTCCTAAAAAATTTGTGAAACAGAATTCCAACATCAGTATGCCCCAAAAGCTTACTACTAATAAATATCCAGGATGGATTACATTAGAAACAATTCTCTCAGGAACTTTAACCTGACACCAAGGTTTTGATCGCCCACATCTCCCTAAGACGTAGAGAGAAAGGTGACTTTGGCTTGTTCGTTACAAGCCTACTTATTAATTACACGCTGTTAGATTTTACTACTATTTCAAAATCTCTCAGCATACTTTTGTCCCTCTCACCTTCATTCCTTTGCATCTTACCAACCTGCAAGAAAACAAAAATGTATGCCCCATATCGAACACACTATCCTTGGTTCAGTATGTTCTGGGGAGGATTTTGATTTCAAATTCAAAACATATTTCAAAATTTTCCTTGACCCCAAATTAGGCTCACAATAGCTAAAAGTTAATCAATCATCTTTTTTTCTATTTTATTCCCTCTCTTCTTATAAACCTATCAGCAGGAAACAAATTATCTGCAGACAAACAGAGCTAGCAAACAAGGTTGCGTGGTTTAATCTAGGAACACCAGTAAACCCTGAGAGGACGTGGAAAATCAAGAACCACTCACGTGCCCCCTATCCTGAATTTGCATGTAAATTCTGCAGGACAAAGTTCTTGTATTCTCTTTCGTGATTCCACTTAATTCAATCCCATGCTTTCTCAAATATTTTTATTTAAAATTCTGAATACAGATCTGGACAAACAATGCAAAACACAATGAACTCTATTTCAGTAAACCTGAGTACATCTCAGTGAACTGAAATTCTCCACACCTAAAATCTCCTACTAGGCATAGGTGCCTGAGCAGTCTAGGCAAAATGTCTTCTCACAGAAACAACGTTTACCTGAAGAGCTCTGTATAATTTCTCTTCAGTAAGATTTTTTTCTCTTGTAAACACTCTCACCCACAACTCACTGTTTGCAGAATGCACTCAAGCTGATTTAAGTTGGAAGACACAGATTTACCAAGGTTTCAATAGGATCATATCCTTAGTTCAGCCAGTTAGGCTGTTAAAAAACAAAAAACAAAAAACCTGCAAGTGGTTTTTGAAGGATTCACCTGGCACAAGGGAAATTTACAAGAAGAGTAAGGGCCCCAGGGCTAAGCTTGGCGTTTGTGTAAACATAAATCACCTGCGCACTGGCCTGGCTACCAAAAGCAACGTTCCACCAGAATAGGTGCTCAGGTGGCTAAGTGATTTTTCTGGAGGTGAGAGTTAAAAACAAACGCTTACACCCATCACATACTATACGATTTTACCTGTCACTAAGAAAAGGGCACGTCTAATTCAGCAAAAAAATCATTTTTCCTTCAAGGAGAGCAACGGTTTGGAGTCATTTGCAGGGGATGGGGTTGCGGGGGGGGGGGGGGGGAGGGGGCGTGGAATAAAAGAGTGCTAAAAGGAGAAGCAGCCAGGGGGATTGCACAGGGCCCCACACAGGCCACTGCGGAGAGAAGACGAGGGAAGAGAAGACGTCTCACCGGGGGACAAAACCGAGTGCAAACCGGCTGGAAGAAGGAAGGTTCCCCCCAGGAGGCGAGCTGGGGTGCAGATAAAAAGCGCTAGCGGCTGGTTACCTTGGGAAGAGGGACCACGGGAATACAGAGGTCTACAGAGATAGAGGGGAGGGAAAGGATGAGGCAGGGTCTCCTCTAAGTGCGAATCAGGGATGAAGACAGACAAACAGCGGGACTTGGGCCTCCCTGGGCCAAAAGGCGTGGCCAGGGATCCAGACCTAAGCGTGGTCTTTCTGAGACGCCGGGGGAAGTGCGTGGCAAACCCCACCTTCAAGACCCCGGGCCAGGCCCGTCCGAGGGGCCCACCTGCGGGGCACCTCGAAGGTGGAGCGCACTCCGGAGGGCTCCGGCCTCGCCCGCGGGGCCCTCTGCAGGGCCCGCTGGCCAAGCCCCCACCCCCACCCCCGCAGTGCTCTTACCTCCACACCTGCCCCATCTGCAGCAGGTGGATGACCGACTGCCAGATCCACACGGAGAGGCGGCAGAGGCGCTGCGCCCCCGGCGTGGCCGAGACCCCCGCGCCGCGGCCGTAGACGGCCCCCATCATGGGGGGGCCCCGGCTGCTGAGCCCCTCCACGGCGCCCAGCCCGCCGCCCGTATAGTCCTGCACGAACCAGCGGAAGCTCAGGCTCTGCACCAGCAGCGACGGCACCAGCACGAAGAAGAGGGTCAGCCCGAAGTAGCCGTAGTCCCCCTTGCGGTAGTAGTCGAGGGCCAGCCACAGGTCGGTGCCCACGTCCCCGAAGAAGACCAGCAGCGCCAGCACGATCCACAGGCAGTCGAGCCACGGCCGCTCCACCTGCGGAGGCTGCGGCCGCTCGGCCGAGGGCGTCGGGGGTTGGCGGCCGGCGGCCGAGGGCGGCTGCAGCGGCTGGTCCCCCCCGTCGGCGGCGGCGGCGCTGCGGCGCGGCTTCTTGCCCAGGAGGGAGCGCAGGCAGGCGGAGCGGCAGCCCCAGTAGCACGAGGAGGTGTTGCAGCAGTGGCAGATGTGCAGCGAGCTGCTCTCGCCGGGCTCGCTGCCGTCGCCGCCGCCGCCGCAGCCGCCTCCCCCGGGCTCCCCGTCCTCCTCGCCGCCGCTGCCCACCGCCTCGTCCAGGTTGTGCAGCTGGGCGAAGCCCACCCCCACGCCACCGCCATCGGATTTCGCCGCCATCTTGACTCTCTTCCCAGCTCCGGAGGTTGGGGGGGGAGGGACGGGTGGGGGGGGGAAGAAGGCAGGGAACGGGGAGGGGGGGGAAACGAATGGAGAGGAAGGGGGGCGGGGAGGAAGCGGGGGAGCAAACGAACGAGGGGGGAGTGGGCCAGGGAACCCCCTCCGCTTCCGGGTAGTTGGCGTCACTTCCGGGCGAGCCCCCCAATCGCACGGCGCCCGCAGCTCCCCAGCCCTACCCTCCCGGCCAAGATGGCCGCCCTCCTGTGCCTCAGCTGCTGGGCGGGGGACCGGGGGGTTCACCCCTCCAGGGCTCCCCTTCCCCTCTTCCGTTGACCCCGAAACCCATCAGGTTGACCCCTCGGCGTTTCTGAATCCCGCTGGGCCGAGTGAGGCGGTCCAAAGTGATTCCTGGAGGGGGCAGTGCCAGACGTTTTGGGGTCCCCTTCCTCAGCGTCGCAGCTCACAGCTTTCCTCCTGGAGAAACGCCCCCTAACACCCTCCCGGCTGCAGGCGGAGGGGCGGGGCCTGTGAGGGAAGGGGCGGGGCCAGTGCAAAGCAGGTGATTACGTGTCACTTCCGGGAGATAGGATGACCTCATTGTGTAGTTAGACACCCCCCATCAAAATGGCTGTGTCTCACCTCTTTGGCTGTTTCTTTTCCTTTTTTGATTTTTTTTTTCTTTTAAATTTGTCTCCTATTTTCTTATTTTGAGGGTCATTAGAAATTGTATGTCAGTTTGGATTCCCACACACAACTTACTGATTCTCACTTCTATTTGAATAACTCCCTCCTCTTTTACCTCAATTGACCCCCTGATTTTCTTATCACTGATAAGTTTACCATCTTTTGCAATAAAGTTTTCACCATGAAGAGAAGTGCAGGCAAAGTCCAGTTTAAAAAAAAAAAAAAAACAGAAAAAAACAAAAAAACAGCCTGGTTGGGTCTTAAAAATTAGAGCAAAGATTGACTTGGCATATTGTGACCTTGAGTGTATTTTCTTAACCATTAAAATGTATTTCTACCAACTTTTTTTTAAAGTATGCAGTTTTTCAATTCTGTGACCTTAATTTGTAAAATTCAGAACAAGCCAGGGTTTAAGCTGTGTCAATTATTTGTTCAAGCTTTTAAATGTGTGAAAATTGCCTTTTAGAACTTTTTTGGTGCTAAGGCTCAGTCAGTAAACATGACTTTAAATAAGTGAGAATGTTATCAATGTGCTATATCATTAAGATAGGTGCGGTGTACACTACTTAATCTTAACTAACAATTTAGAAAAGTGAAGCAGCACTGAACGGATTTAAATTACAATGATCTTCTAGCGAAAGTATATTTGAAGCCAGATAAAGCAAGCTACATGGTCACAGTTGTTAATGATCAAGTGAAAGGAACATTTTGGAGTGAAAAGAAAAAAATTTCTAACCCTGAATTTTCTCATTGACCTCTCTGGATTTTTGTGCTCATTTTTCTGATTCTGTCTACTTCTCCCTTCAGTAAAACCTTCTAATGATACCAGTAATTTTCTTTGGAATACAGAGGACAAATTAGGTGATATTTGTATGGTGTTGAGGTTTTGTGGAAGAAAGATGACATTGAAATTTTCAATATCATTATTTTGAAATATATAATATTTAATACTATAGCTCCTAGTTAAGTTTTGGGGGTAGCAAGGCAAGGTGGAGACTCCATATTTTAGTACACAACTTTTCATGAGCATTTATGCCAAGGTAAAACCTGTAAAAACTTTATAGAATGTACTCATAATTTTTACCTTTGCCATTTGAGGGGAAGAGGAGGAACAAGTAATCCAAAATCTACTTTTGGAAACAAGTCACATAAGGGTATCCTTTTACTTCACACTATGATTTAAGCTTCCTTGTTCCTATGGGAGTAAAACTTATAGCAAGTGGGTAAGGATTATTTCTGCATATAGATGAGACTCTGCTTCTTTCTTTACTGAATTTGAATGGATAACACCTTTAAAAGATGGCATAGATGTGGAGAAGGACTGATCAGGTTTGTATCCCAGTTCCACTAAAATAATAACATGAATAATGCAAGCAAGATAGTTAACCTCTTTAAACCCCAGTTTCCTCCATTATGTAAATGGGAATATAACAGTGGCTTCTTTGAAAAGTTGTTGGGCAGTTTAAAGATGGTAGTATATTCAAAGCTCTCAACACAATACCTGGTAGGTAGTAAACACTGGATTAATGATTACAATTATTATTGCTATTATTGTTATTGTTATGTTTGCATATGCCAACATATAGTTATTTAAATTCTGTCATCCAGTAGATTTGGTATCTCTAATAAATGAAAGCATTTTCAAATACTTCTAGGAAATAGATGCAATTAATTTGTTTTTAAATATATTTTCTCTACTTGAGCCTATGAGGCTGTGAAATGAGATACAAAAGCAAGCAGCAATGACATATTTATGATTTCTATTTCTCTGTGCCCTGAAAGAACATAATCTACTAGTGAAATTAGCTAAGTAAATTACAATCAGTATATAAGGCAGACAAATGAGACTAAATCAAAAGACTTTATCACAATTGAAGTTTCAAGTAGATGTATAAGATTCACAGACTGTCAAGTAATTTCAACTTTACATTTGCTGTTTCAATAATTTTATCATTCTGCCTTCTTTGGAAGGGATACTTTGTAGAACCCAGAAGGTCCTAAAATTGAAGTGAATGATAGTAAATCTATTGTGAAGACTCACTGAAAGGTTAACCTAAATTTGGACTGTGCTATGAATGATACTTTTTTTTTTTACCTAGAATTTTGGGGCAATTAGTTGTCCAAGCAAGTCCAGCACTGAGCACAGTCCTGAACACATAGTGAGCACTCTATAAATATTGGTTAAATGAATGAATTAATTTTTCAGGTAACTGAAATTTACCCTTTGAAGTGTCTTTCATTGTATTATTTTACATTTTATGATGTAAATATTCATAAAACTCAATTGATATATTACAGAGATATCACAATTCTTTACTAAACAGGGGTGGGGAAGGAAATAAAAGAAATGCATTGCCCACTGGGCTACTTTCTTACCAGCACATCAGTTAACCCTTTCTTGATGATTTCACCTTAAGGTAGCCTTATGGTAAGAGGCTCTGACTATCTATGGGCCTACCAAAGAGGCACCCAGGCTTACTGGTCACTTTTGTTGTTATTGTTATTTCTAAATAACAATTTTTTTAAGCTCTGCTATTCATAGTTCAGTCAGTTAACAACTTTGGCCCCTGTTATTTCCACTCTGATATTGGCTGGGAAGGCAAACCACAAAGGATGTTGGAATAACATGTAAAATAATACTAAATAGATTGTTAGAGCCTCTTCTATGAGTAAAGTAAGACATTTAATATATGGAAATTGTGGCATACATTTTGGCTGCTTGGAGAGAAATTTGGGGGTTTTTGTCCCAATTCTCTGCTATTTTCAGAAAGCCAAAGAAGGAAAGTTAGTGTTGAATGCTATTGTGTGTCAGTCACTGTCCCAAATATTAGTCCATTTAATCTTACAACAGTCCAAAAGGGCATGGGCATTAGTATCCCCATTTTAATGGTCTAGAAAACAGCCTTGAATCAGCCCAGTGACACCCAGAGACACACCTGTGGTAGGTAGGGTAGCCATGGATTAGACTCCAAAGCCTAAACCACTTACTCTACCATTGCCCTGGCCTAGGCAGCTATTGGCCCCTCGAGATGAGGTCAGTGTTACTGTTTTAGTCACTGGAGGGACCCTATTATGTAAGAAGCTGATACATATCTAGGAGACAGAACACTTGCATTCCAACACAAGGATTTGCCCCAGCAAAAACATTACAAAGGGGCTTTCTCATACATTCTTAACAAGATTTTCCTCATTTGAGCCTGGGTAAAGCCTCACAACCAGTAGGTGGGTGTCATCCTTATCAATTCTATTCCTTGTATCCTATTGTCTTCTATAGAAACAGGACTTCTTTGAGCACTGCAGAGTAAGCACAGAGAACTGCTATCCTGAGAAGCTCCATTTCTGTATTTGATGTTAAGAACTGAAATTTTAATAAGCCCTCTCACACATTCCTGCTGGTGTTACAAAATGGTACAACCTCTATGGAAGGGAATTTGGCACTATCAAAATTACAAATGTAGTCACCCTTTGAGACAGCAGTCCCTCTTATGGGCATTTATCCTACAGATAAACATGCACGTGCCAGAAATTACACATGGCCAACCTTATTCATTTAGCGTTGTTTATAATAGCAAGAAAAAAGATGGAAGAGGAAAAAAATGAAGTGTCAGTCCACAGGGAGACTAATTAAATTAGTTAAATTGTGGCATATCTACACTACAGAGTACATACAGTGATATTGTAAATTTACACTCTTTCTTTAGCGACATAGAAAGGGTTGCAGTATACTTTGTTATCCAAAAAGAGTAAAGTGCAAAACAATACAGCATGCTATGTTTTCTGTAAGAAAGGGGAAGGGATGAGGTTATCTAGTCTTATTTGCTTGTGTTTGCATAAAGCAGCTCAGGAAGGATACCCTCCCCCCAAAAACAAACAAAGTAAAGTGATACCTATAGGATGGTGGTAGTGGTGGGAAGAAGTGGGAGGGACGGGAGAAAGGCAATAAATGTTTGAGGGAGGGTTTTATTTTTGAGGGCTGGGGAGTGTGCACAGGCATGTGGGGTTGCAGAGACAGGTAAGAATGAAGGAGCAGGCACATCTGTATTTCTGGACAGCAACTCCACGGAGGAGTATTTTGCAAATGTGTCTGTCTCTTAAGAACTCTGACATCTGTATATTGACTTAAACCCGTCTTGAACTTCCTTATATTTTTATCCACTATATTCCCTAAATAAGAATAATGAGCTCCATGAATTAACTTCCCAAAGAGTAGCGTAAGTTCATCATACATACCCTTAACTTATGTGAAATCAACTATTCATGCTCCACCAAAGAAAAATGAAGAGCAAGCAACAAATCAAATCATACAGGCCGTTTCAGAGAAGAAGCGGACCCAACCCCAGGTTGAGTGTGAGATGGGAAATGGAAATACACTATTTCCACAGTAGACCTTCATTCCTTAGTTTCTCATATGATTGTCTTGCCAGGCCAAGTATGATTCTAGAATTTAAAGATTTGTATTTGTCCTACAACGTGGCCCCTGAATGCAAGTGTGTCCTTTCTGTGGTCTTCAACCAAAGGTACAAGATTTGATCTGATGCTGGAAGAAAAGCTGGCTGAGTTGGTCTTTTGGCAAGCTGATATGATGCCTCCAATACAAAGAAAATTTTGAGCATACTCAGCTCTTAGGCTCAGTGCTGACCTCAGAGCCTAACCATTACCACCAGCACACCAAGTAACATGTAACCCCACAGTTGTGTCTCCTTCAGGTTTTAGACGTTTCCTGGTTGCAGTATTTCAGTATGTGACTGAGGATAAATTCTCAATTTCCCAAGTGTTTATTTAAAACCTACAATGTATCTAACTTCCTTTGGTGCAAAGAAATGTGAGATATAGTTTCTACAAACTGCAGTCCCATTGAAGATGGAAAATAGACACCTACAAACATCAGTTAACATAACAGCATTATGAATAAGTCATGAAGTGATGCTAAAATTTATAGAACAATTAGCGATTAGAGACTATAATGTAGGATATTAACTTACCAACAAATATTTAAGTGCCTGGTTCATGTCAGACACCCTCGAGGCACTGAGAACAAAACAGACCTGGTCTGGCCCCCATGGAGCTTGCAGTTGCATGGAAGTAACAGTGGACAAGTGAATGAATAATTCTAAAGATGAAGAGGACAAAAAAATATTTGTAAAAGGTTTAAAAAATATCCGAAATGTGGTTTTTGTTTTTTTTTTTTTAAGTGGGGGATCTGCTTAAACATGAGATCAGGAAGCCAACTCTAAGGTAACTTTTAAGTTAAGACTGAAGGATGAGGAGGGACTAGTCTTTCCTGACCATGATGTGCAGGTGAGACTGGTGCTGGGAAATGTTTTCCAGGTGGAGAAAATCACCTTGTCTGGGCCTGTGCTATGAACTGCTCAGCTGTAGGAGAAACTGATGAGAGGCCAGTGTGCAGGCACCTAGTGGTACAAAGGGGAGAGTGGATCAAAGGGAGACTGTGTGATACAGAGTTTCAGTTTTGCAAGAATTCTGGAGATGGATGGTGGTGTGGTTACATAGCAATGTGAATGTACTTCATACCGCTGTACACTTAAAAACCATTAGACGGTAAATCTTATGTGTACTTTTACCACAGTTTAAAAATTGGAGGAAAAAAAAAGAAACTGTAAGATTGAAGAGGCATTTAAACCACACCACACTAGGGAATTTTGATTTTCTTTGAAGTGTAAATTACATGATACAGGCAATACTAACAAAAGGATCAGAGGAATGGAGGAGAAGAGCTGGAAGCGTTAAAGAAGGCATTGTTGGGGAATGGAGAATTAACCCCAAAAGTTGGAGCAATGGACAAGGAGAATCTAGATAAGGGTTGGTGTGAGGCAGGGACTGCACTGACTCCAGTCAGGGTATCACGCAGACCAGAGACAAGGATTTGCATAGACGATCAATCAGGCTGGAGAGCAAAGATGAGAGAGAGGGATGGGGAGACTAGAAAGTTAGGCTTGATGCACGAGGCAAGGGGCGCCGTTGCCATCAGTGCAGCAGGATGAAGTGCAAAACTGAGTGATCAAGTGCCCAAGCACTTGGGGCAATCAGGAAGGAGAGAGGAAATTAGTGATGGGTGGAGTCACAGGGAGAAGCTTTAAGGGGGAGCGGGGACTCTGCTACATTTGGATTCCATCAGATCTCAAACTTCATCCTCCCAGACTTTGGGGTTCCAGTCTTTTCAGTCAACCTTATGCAGAAGCCCCTCTATCCCGTTGACAGATACCATCAAGTGAGTATATATTGGGTGCCTACAATCTACTCAAGACTGTTCTAAGCACCCTGGAGAACAAATAATGATAAAAACATCCATAACCTCGAGCCAATTACAATATTCTGTGTAAGTTTGGAGTAGGGGTGGGGAGTGTCATATATTTTCAGGTGATAATTAAATTATGCCTCTCTCTCTGGCTCTTTTTTTAAAAATAAAAGTTTTTGGGTGTTTTTCCTTTTTTTGGTTTTGGGAGTTTTTTTTTGTTTTTTTTTTGTTTTTTTTTGTCAAAAAGGTAAGCTTTGTATTTAAATCCCAGCTCTGTCATCAGCTATAGGATTTTGGGCAAGGTACTATCCTAATTAAGCCTCAGTTCCTCAGCCATAAAAATAGGGAGAATAAAATGTACCTCATAGCGTGGTTTGTGATGGTTTATTGAAATAGTATAAAATGTACCTGCCACTGAGTTAGTATTGATACTGGCCCTTCCCTGCCTCATGTTGCTGGATCTTAATGAGAGCCTTCCCCATTTCCAAGCTCCTAGTTCCTTGATTTTTACCATATTTCCTCTGGTTTTCCAGCACTGTGAGGTTAAGTAACCCTACAGGTTTCTTGTGGACTTTGCCTTTCATACCAGAAATTGAATGATGGAACCATCAGTCGCACAGCTCTGAGTCTGAATTCCCACCCTTACTGTGTCACCTGGGCAAGTGACTTCCACTCTCAGATTTGCTTTCCCAATGGGTAAATCAGTGAACATACTGTTTCCCACACAAGCTTATTGTGATATCAATGCCTGGTGTACAGTAGATTCAAGTAAATATTAGTCCTCTCTCCCTAGCCACTCCCTGTACTTGTTTCCTGTGGCTGCTATAACAAATTACCACAAACTTGGTGGCTTAAACCAGCACAGATTTATTGCCCCACGGTGCTGGAAGTCAGAAGGCCAGAGTGGGTCTCAGTGGGTGTCAAGGGGTTAGCAGGGCTGTGCTCCTTCTGGAGCCTCTAGGGGAGAGGCCGTGTCCTTGCCTCTTTGAGCTCCAGAGGCCGGCTGCATTCCTCAGCTCATATCCCTCCCTCATCTTCAAAGCCAGCAATCATTTCACCTCTGCATCTGTCATTGAATCTTCTTTTCTAACTCTGACTCTCTTTCCTCCCTCTTCCCACCCAGATAATCCAGGATAATCTCCCTCTCAAAATACATATTTTAATTACATCTGCAGTTTCTCTTTCATGTAAGGTAACATGTTCACAGATTCCAGGGATAAGGATGTGGCCATATTTGGAGGGCTGTTGGAGGGCTGTTATTCTGCCTACCACTCCCTTTAACTTCTTCCTGATATGCAAACCTGAGCTCATCATCCTTGGCCCTCAAATTGACCCTATCCTTCAATTTTCATACTGCCCTGATACCAGCTTCAGTTGGTCATCCAGACCTCTAGCTGATGACTCACTCACAAACTCCAAGACCACTGAGCCAGAATGAATTTAAAGAGCAGTTAGTGTACAACTCTCATGTTACAGATGAGGAGGAGGACGCTGGCCATAGAAGACATTTATTTAAGGTCACACTAGAATCACATTAACTCAAGAATTAGGACTTAGATTTCCTGATATTCAAGCCAGAACTTACTACTACATAATGTGAATTATACCCTATAAAGTTGCACAGGTCATTCATTTTCAGTTTTTGATATCTCCATTTCTATTTCTTAATGACATGAATACTCAGCTTAGAGATAAAAAAGGCACAAAGGAGGTTTGAGTTCCAGGGACACCATTTGCCAGGTCTATGACTTTGGGCAAATCCAGATTGAATCTCAGTTCTATATAGGATAAGAATATTAACGTCTACCCTACCTTCCTCTGAGGCTTGTTGTGAGAAATTCTCTTGTAGGCTTATTGGATGCTCTCTAAATCATAAAGAGATGTAAAAAATATGAGGAATGACTTTTATCCAAGTTGAGGCTTCCTATCTAATCTCCATGACTTATTCTCTTGTTTTCCCACCCAGTCTGCTTACCACCACCAGGCTAACAAACCTAAAATTCTATGATGCTATTGTGAAAACGTGTAATAGCTCATTATTTACTACAGTATGAAATCCAATCTGCACTCCTTAGTTTTCAGATCTTCCATAATCTTGTTCCCAACCTACACAGTCAAAATTAATCTCCACAGTTGAACAGAACATACGTTATCAGGAAAATTTTCTCATTGTCCACACTTATCTGGCTCATTCCTGCAATGGAGCTTCTGATCTTGGCTTTTTTTTTTTTTTTTTCTATTCACAAAGTCAATTTACTTCCTCTTTGTCTATCATTCAATTCAAAAATTCAAATCAATAAACTTAATGAAGGCTTACTACGAAGAAGCTGTCATGCTCAGCAATGGCTCAAAATCACTCTCACCTTGTAACACCTGTTTCAAATCCCACCTTCTTCAGCAAAAAGTGTCCTTGAGTACTCCAACACAGAATGATAACTCCTTGGGGAACTTCCCTGATGTTCCAGTGGTTAAGAATCCACCTTCCAATGCAGGGGATGCAGGTTCCATCCCTGGTCAGGGAACTAAGATCTCACATGCTGCTGGGCAACTAAGCCAGTTCGTCTCAACTACTGAGCCCATGTACTCTGGAGCCCACATGCCAAAACAAAGAAGAACCTGACTAGAGAAGCCCACATGCCACAACAAAGAAGAACCTAGAACCCACGTGCCACGACAAAGACCCAGTGCAACCAAAAAAAAAAAGATACCTCCTTCCTCTGAAATCCTGTAGCATTTAGAATCTTAACCACAAATTTTAGTTTACTTATATGTAGTCTTACATTCTCTAAGTTCATGTAATTGTTTAAAAAATAGAGCCATAAGGAACCATCATTTCACCCAATCTCTCATTTTAAATAAGAAGAATCCGAGACATTTATTCAAGCAATATGTATTGAGTACTTACTATGTATTAAGCACTTTGCCTAAGGAGTCTAGTAGAACAAAGCAGTCTCTAGAACTCCTAGAGAAGAGGATGGACACATGCCAAGTCAAGGATATAACAGATGCAGAGGCAGCGACATGAAGGAGCTCTGGGGCTCATGGAACTGTTCAGTGTATCTACAGCATTGGATGCAAGGAGAAGTGTGAAAGGAGAGGAAGATGGTAAGTGTAGACTGGGGCCAATTTTTGTTTTCTTTTTCTAAGATTTTTTTTTTAATGTGGACCATTTTTTTTAAGTCTTTATTGAATTTTTTACAATACTGCTTCTGTTTTATGTTTTGGTTTTTTGGCCCCGAGTCATGTGGGATCTTAGTTCCCTGATCAGGGATAGAACCCCCACTCCCTGCATTGGAAGGTGAAATCTTGACCACTGGACCACCAGGGAAGTCCCCCAATTTTTGAAGATACATGAAAGTCAGACTTAAGATTTAAAGTTGATCCTATAGGCAGTGGAAAATCATTGGAGGCTTTGATTCAGAGAAATGACAAAATTCAGTTTTTGTTTTAAACAAACAGTTTGATGAAAGTGTAGAAGTTAGAGCAAAAGCTGACATGTGGGTATCCTAAGCTGATGGATTAATTGGCGTCCCTATAAACCAGTTTTTTTTTTTTTTTTTGACCCAACCTTTATTAGTGCAGACAGGGAGAAACTAATATTCTTTTTGATAAAAATCATATTCAGAAACAGATACAGAATCAATTGTCCTTTAAAAAACTGGCAAAATCGTTCCTTCTTTTGTATAGTTCTCCTGCATTTATCACTTCTATTTTATGATTTTCTAAACTAAAGAACTTTTGGGGAGCACATTAAAGGATTTAAATTTCAGATACTAAAATAAGTCATTCCTTCCAAATAGCACTACGCAATGCATTATTTGGTTTTAAAATTCCAGTAGGATGCCAACTTTCATTTAATTATAATCATGCATAATCTTTGGCAAGAGACTTTAAAAATATATATATGCCTGACTAGGTTTTTTTTCCGACTCGCAATCACTGTCTACTTAGGCATATTTCATGGACAGACCCTAAGATGACCTTCAAGGATTTGTCTCCTGGTATTCACACCTTTGTGTAAACCCCTCCCTTTGAATGCGGACAAGAACTATGGCTTGCTTCTAACCCATGGAATGTGGCAGGGGTGACAGGATTCACTCTTCTGCATTACATTACATTATATGACTCCATCTCAGCAAGCTGAAGCTGGAGACTCCCCTCGTGGGCTGGTTGTGGCAAGGTGACCTCTAGGATGGAAGAGCATCCTCCTGCCAATGGCTGGCAAGAAGCTAGGGCCTTCAGTGATAAAACCACAAGGAAACAAATTCTGCCAGCAAACTGAGCTTGGCAGTAGATTCTTCTCCCGTCGAGTCTCCAGATGAGAATGCACCCCAGCCAACACCTTGATCAGAGCTGTGTGAGAGCAGAGCAGAAAACCCAGCAAAGCTGTGCCTGAACTCCTGCCCTAAGAAACTGTGAGAGAATAACTGTATCATTTTAAGCTGTTCAGGTTGTGGTAATTTGTTATGGAACAATACAGCATGCAGATAGAATCAATTCACATTTTGCTGGTTATTTAGAGTCATATAAAAATTCAATTAATTGGCACCATATTTCTAATTGGTTTCAATATGTTCATGTCTCTAATAGACTGAATCCCCCACCCACAGCTGCCCTACTGGCCTGCCCCATCATCCAGCTGCAGTTTCAACCCTGAGTGAAGATGAAGACAGAGAGACAAGTAAAGGGGCTGGTGTCGTGGTCCAGGTGAACATCTCAGGCCTAGGCTGCAGCAACGGCATCTGGAAGGAGGAGAAGAGACAGATGCAAGAAACAACTCAGAGTCTTATTTTACACAGACACACACACACATACACACACACACACACACTTTTTGGCCACACAACGCAGCATGTGGGATCTTAGTTCCCTGACCAGGGACTGAACCCATGCCCCATGCATTGGAAGCATGGACTCTTAACCACTGGACCGCCAGGGAAGTCCTTATTTTATATTTTGACAAAAGCATTAGCTGTGCATCCAGAGTGTCGTACAGTCGTAACCGATGCTCACAGCAATGGTGCTAAGACAGGATTGGTAGGCGTCAAAGAAACACCAGGTAAAACACAGAAGTTTCAACAGTATTTTTAACAATCTAGTTCTTGAGAGGTAGGTTTGCAGCTTTTCATTTATTTTTATGCTTTATAATTTATATATATATGTCATGTAGATTTTTTGTATATATCAGTGCATGTCAAAAAATATAAACATTAAGAACAGCCTAATTGTTCATTGTTAACCTATTTCTCTTACCAGCCGTAAAAGGATTGTGCCATTTGAAAGAATGGAATATCAGTTAAACACAAACTCTGCTCACCAAAATATCATACTTCCCGAGGACAGAAGTCATTGAGATGTTTTTTGTTTCCCACCTTTTGTAGTATAGGTACAATAAGAAACAGGAAAGAGTGCAAAGCAAAACAAACCAGGATGAGAAGATGGAAAAGCAAAAACCAACTGAGAAATTCCTTTTTATGTTGCTTAAAAAATCTGGGATGAAGAAAAGCCGAGCTAGGTGGGAGGAGAAGACAGAAGAGAGAAAACGCAGTATTATACGTAACAGACACAGAAATAATTTACACACCGCATGCAAATCAGGTACTGTGAGGCTGGGCCAAACCCAGAATGGGCTTTCAGGCCCACTCACAAGCTCTTTTAGACACTCAACTTCAGACCCAGAAGCCACTGAGGAACAGGCGCAGCAATTATCAGCAGCGTTTTCTGCGGTGAACAGCATAGAGCTGCTTCTTCATTGCAACATTTTCAACCAGTCTTCATGGGGCAAAGTACTATGCTGAATGCAGTGCAGGATGCAAGACAGAGTAAGACACAGCCCTATCCTTCAGCGACCTTCAGATTAGGGAGGAGTTGGGAGAGAGGCACAAAATAATACTTTCTAAGCCAGGGACCCAAAGAGCTGAACTGGGCAGGCACACATGTTTTGTTGAGCAACTACAGTGTTTGTGTGTGTGTCTGTGGCGGGGGTGGAATCTAAAAGCCTCTAAGCACCCTCCATTGTGACCCAGTTCCCACCCTTCCCCAGAATTTTACCATGACAACTCACACATTTACTTACTTACCTGCTTGGTCCTTGGAGGTATTTGAGTTTGTGTCCCTCTTATGTAAGTGAATACATTTGATTCTTGAGTTTTTATTATTCTTCTATCACTTCTCGCATCATAATGGCTAACACGGTGAGATTCCTGACTAGATCAAACAAGTCCTGTTCAAACTAACAGGTGCCTCCTCCAGTTTCTATGCTTTCTCTTTGCCAACACTGCTTTTGTTCCCAGAACTCTGCACTAGACTGATAGTTTTAATGATTTTTCAAGAATAATCCCTAAATCCTTTTCTTGATCTGTGTGTTAGAGGATTATTTCCTGCCTAGGCACATCACTGGACTGGCCTCCTTGCTCCGCAATTAACTATTAGTTTGTCTACATTAAATTACACCTGCCATCTGCTGATAAAATCACAAATCTCCAAGCCTTTCCCATTGCTCTCACTACTTATTACTGGTTTATTCTGCCTTCCATCAGCTGAATCAGCTGCGAACTGAGGGATTTGGTTTCCAATTCCTTCTCTCATCTCATCTCTATAGTGGAATTTTTTTGTGAAGATTTCCTATGGGGGGAAAATATATATATATATACACATACAGTTTTGAACACAACACAATATTCACTATAAACAAGCTTCCTGGAAAAAAAAGAAAGTGAGAAATGTACTAGGTGATTTTGAACAACTTGATACCTGGTGATAAAACAATGAGTTCTAAGAGAGACATTAAAAAGAATGAATAATAAATAGTAGAAATAAAAACAGACCCCTTAAAATATAATGCAGCCAAATCAACATGACACAAAATAGCATGAGTACTGAGTTTGAATCATAGAGCTCAAGTTTAGATGTGGAAGAAATAAGGTATTTTTTTTACTGTCCATTCAACAATTGAATTTCTATTCCAAGCCCTAATCCTACGAGATTGGCAGCTTTTCCGCCTCTGTCATCCTGGAGTGGTTCTCTCAGGGATGTGATAAGTTTCTGAGGTCACATGTAGAGTCCGTGTGTATTAGTTTGCTCAGTCTGTCAAAACAAAATGGCACAGACCATGGCTTAAATAACAAAAATTTATTTCTCACAGTTCCGGAGGCTAGAATTCTGAGACTAAAGGGTCAAGAGGGTTGGCTTCTCCTGAGGACTTCTCTCCTGGGCTTGTAGATGGCTGTCTTCCCGCTATGTCTTCACAAGTCTTCACTCTGTACGTGTCCGTGTCCTAATCTCTTCTTACAGGGACACGGGTAGGATTGGATTAAAGCTCACCAACATGACCTTGCTTTACCTTAATTACTTCTAACACCTTATCTCCAAACACAGTCATATTCTTAGGTACTGGGGGTTCAGTTTCAACATATAAATGTGGGGGTGGGGACACAACTCAGCCCATAAGAGCCTAGAATGGGGTAACTCCTGACCATCAGCCAGTCTTCCATGCAGAAGTAAGAGCCTTATCTCTGGCCAAGAAGGTCTGGGTACATCCAGACCAACTGCTTCAGGCAGTGTTGGGGTAATAGAATGGTTCCACAGGCCACAGTCCCCTCGTGCCCACGGTCTCAAGTCCCAAGCACACCTTGCACCACCCCCACCCAGGGTAATGACAGAGAAGACTCTGCTATTTCAGCACTCCAGACGTTGCTTCTGTCATCTAGGTGGGAAATTTTTCTTTCTGGTTTTGGGAAGACCCTCTCTACCTCAGACTCTATCATCCTTAATGAATTAGACTTTTTGAAACACAAGCCGGGAGATCTGATAGACTCTTTATACTTACTGCCTGCTTCTGCCTTTCCCTAAGGTGATGCATGATCTGCTTGAATCAAAAGATACAAAAAATGTAGAAAAAAATTAGGACTTCAAACTACTATTTAGTTACTTGTAATTAACACATGTGTCCATGAGCGTTTGTACTTTTTCTAATTCCAGTGTTCTAAGAGTTCTGCTTAGTATTTTGTAATTGTATGATTTTTTTCCATCAAGAATGACAGGCTCTTATAGAAATGGAATATATTATTAATAAATATCATGACAACAAGTATTAATTATTGAGGACCTACATTAAACTTTATACTGGGGACACAAAATATTTCTGGACCTTGGGGTATAAATCACAAAGATGAAACAAACACCAACACATGATCATTATTGCATCTGAATGTCCCTCTTTTAAAACACACTTTTTTCTGATTTAAAAAAAAAAAAGAGATACATGTTCTTACTTAAAAACCTGAAAAAACATAGAGTGAAAATCATCTGTAATCCTACCCCTCAGAAGTGGCCCATTAGGTTTTAGATCCCCATTATACATTTGGACAGCCTTTGTAACTAGTTGTTGCTCATTTGTTTATTCATCAATTGTGTAGACGTTTACTATGTGTAAGGAAATCCTTGTGCTTCTGATAACTTCCTAAATGTAGAATTTCTTACAACAGAGTTGGGTAATGTCATTTGGATCTCAGCTTAGGTTGTTCCAACAAGTGCCTGATAATGGTGTTGGGACAAATACTTGAGCCCATGACCCACTATTGTTCTAGACCTGTTTAGCAACAGGTCTAAAACAATATTCCCTCCCCCAAGGGGGGTCCAGTGATCCCATGGGGTTGAGAAGCACTGCTGAAGCACCTTATCCCGCATCCTGTCATAAAAAACCATGTGCCACAGGCAGTAAGAGCAAGGTCTCTGAAGCAAGGCTGTCTGGATTTGAATCCTGACTCTACACCCATATTTTACCTGTGTGACCTTGGACAAGTTACTTAGCCTCTCTAAGCCACAGTATCTTCAACTATACAATGGGTGTGGCAACAACTACCTCGACGTAGCTGTTGTAAGAATTACATGAGTTGCTACATGTAAACTCTTAGAACAATGCACGTAAGCACAAAATAAGTACTTGCTATCATTTCATTTATTTATTTATTTTTTCTTTTTTTTCTTTTCTTTCTTTTTTTTTAACTTTTTATTTTTTTATTTTTTACAATAAACTGCATATATTTAGAGCATACAATTTGGTATCCCAGTCTCCCAATTCGCCGCCCCCAACCCTCCCTACTTTCCCCACTTGGTGTGCATATGTTTGTTCTCTACATCTGCTGTGTCTCTATTTCTGCCTTGCAAACTGGTTGATTTGTACCATTTTTCTATATTCCACATATATGTGTTAATATACAATATTTGTTTTTCTCTTTCTGACTCACTTCATTCTGTATGACAGTCTCTAGGTCCATCCATGTCTCTACAAATGTCCCAGTTTCATTGCTTTTTACAGCTGAGTAATATTCCATTGTATGTATGTACCACATCTTCTTTATCCATTCAGCTGTTGATGGACATTTAGGTTGCTTCCATGTCCTGGTTATTGTAAATAGTGCTGCAATGAACATTGGAGTGCATGTGTGTTTTTGAATGATGGTGTTCTCTGGGTATGTGCCCAGTAGTGGGATTGCTGGGTCATACAGTAGTTCTATTTTTAGTTTTGCAAGGAACCTCCATACTGTTTTCCATAGTGGCTGTATCAATTTACATTCCCACCAGCAATGCAAGAGCATTCCTTTTTCTCCACACCCTCTCCAGCATTTACTGTTTGTAGATTTTCTGATGATGCCCATTCTAACCAGTGTGAGGTGATACCTCATTGTCATTTTGATTTGCATTTCTCTAATAATTAGTGATGTTGAGCAGCTTTTCATGTGCCTCTTGGCCATCTGTATGTCTTCTTTGGAGAAATGCCTATTTAGGTCTTCTGCCCATTTTTTGATTGGGTTGTTTATTTTTTTGATATTGAGCTGGATAAGCTGTTTATATATTTTGGAGATTAATCCTTTGTCTGTTGATTGATTTGCAAATATTTTTTTCCCATTCTGAGGGTTGTCTTTTCGTCTTGCTTATAGTTTCCTTTACTGTTCAGAAGCTTTGAAGTTTGATTAGGTCCCATTTATTTATTTTTGTTTTTATTTCCATTATTCTAGGGGGTGGATCAAAAAAGATCTTCATTTTTTTATTTTTAAAAAAATTTATTTAGTTAGTTTATTGGCTGCGTTGGTTTTTCATTGCTGTGCAAGGGGTTTCTCTAGTTGTGGTGAGTGGGGGCTATTCTTCGTTGCGGTACTTGGGCTTCTCATTGTGGTGGCTTTTCTTGTTGCGGATCACAGGCTCTAGACACACGGGCTTCAGTAGTTGTGGTTCACGGGCTCAGTAGTTGTGGTTTGCAGGCTCTAGAGCACTTGCTCAGTAGTTATGGCACAAGGGCTTAGTTGCTCCATGGCATGAGGGATCTTCCTGGAGCAAGGCTCAAACCTGTGTCCCCTGCGTTAGCAGGCAGATTCTTAACCACTGCACTACCAAGGAAGTCCCTTATTTTATTGTAATCGTGAAGCATTGTGCTTCAGATGTCCTAAGACACACACACAAACATACATGTTTTGTCTTCTGATCATCACCAAAAATGATTTTGTTATCAAAGGCATGGGTCAATTAGTTGAGGAAAAGGAGGCAGACAACCCAGTAAACAGTTGATTACAGGTTCTAGTCTGCAAACTTTAAAACAGTAACTTGTGGTGATCGCTGCATCGTTTTAAGTAGACTGACTGATTTAAAAATAACTACCTCCAGAGAAGATTTTCCCAAAGGAGAGAAGACTTAGTTTCCCTTCCTCCTTTTCCCCTCTCCTACCTCCACACTCAAAATACTTTATCTTGCGAATAAAGAAAAGCAGACCCCCAAGGATGGCTATCTGGAGAATTACAGGTTCACTTGGGAATGGGTGTAGAAACTGGCACCCAAGACATCCAAGATGCACTCTCCATCTTTCATCCCTACTTATTTCACCAGATTTATCCAAGTGGTGGGAAGTATGTCCACTGTGGTTCTCAAGTTTCACATCTTATAGTCTGTGCCACTACAGAAGTGTTAATTGACCTCTTTCGTTTTGAGACCAAAAATCCTAGAGAAAGGACTCATTGGCTCTGCTTCCGAGTGCCCTCTCCTGGGCCAATCAATCATTGTTGGGGCAGAAGGATGAGTGAGTCAGGGAAGAACATTACAGGGTAAACCACAGGAAGGTTGGGTTCCCAAGAGAAGGGAAAATCCCATAAAAGTCCAGATTTATTATTTATACCCATGGCTGGTTGCCCAATTGATAAGAGCATCCATCTTTAGTATTCACTATTAGAGAAAGAAATAATAAAATATACTTTTAACTTACTTAAATGTGCTTGAAATTGCAATCCAACTGACTTTTCAAATGTGTAATTCAACCTCCTAAGATTCTGACTTCTGAAGTGAAAGCTAACATTTCCCAAAGGAGAGGAGAGTTAATACAGCTGCTCTTTTTTCTAGAGAAATAGAAATAAGAACCCAGCTTTCATGGCATGTGCATTTGAAAATGTCTGATTCAGGATGAAGAGTCTGTGAATGTGATTTATGGCTTAAAACAAACAGGAGCTAGGAAGTGAAGTATCCAGGGTAAGAAGGGTTTTGTCTTTTTATCTGCTTACCAGAAGCAGAGACAGGGAAACTCACCTCAACTGAGAACTTGCTCTGTACTAGGCATTGGGCCAGGGGTTTAACACATTAATATTTAATTTTTACCACCCTCCTGAAGGCAAGAGATTATCCCCATTTTGCTCAGGAGGAAACAGATGTAGACAAGTTAAGTGATTTCCCCAAGTTAACAGCCAATAAGTGGTGAAGCTGGGATTTTAATTTGAGTTCTTCTGAAAGTTGACTACAAGAGTTCATGCTCTTTGCAGCATACCCAGAAGGCAGAATGGAATAACAAGAGAATTGGTCTGAGTTGGGTTAAGAAATGGGATGGAATCCTTAGTACCCCACGGGTAAACTTTCAACTTTGAAACATAAAATATGAAGTTAATGAATTGTACTTTAGCCACTTCAGTTTATTTAAGGAAATTATCAGAATCACCTCTATTACCCAATGGAAAAAGGAAGACATTGCATGGGGAAGGAACAGAACATAGCAGTGAGTAAAGGGAACGTGTAACTATTTGTGCATCTATTCAATCACAGAAATTTTGCTGTTGCTTTTTTTTTTCAGTAAAGCTCAGGAGGGAGTTGAGATATAAAGAATTACAGGATCACTTAGGATATGGTAAAAACAAAAAAATTTTAAGGTATAAAACAAAGATTAAGCCAGAAAGATTCCTTGTAGTTTAGAATTTTCATATTTCAGTGTCTAATATTTTCATGGTACTTCAAAGTTTCACATGAAAATACAAAATCATCCTCATTGTTGCCAGTATTCTTACTTAAAATTAAAAATATATAAACACAAACCATATGGAACCTAATAGTCCTGGGCTCACTTAATAGTTTTTAAGGGTTTGTAATTATTAAAGGATTCTTGAGGAAAATGTTCTATTAAAATATTAAATTTAAAAATATTTATTAAAATGTCTTATTAAAACATTTTTTTCTTTCCCCACAGGAAACAGGGATGAAATATTTAATTCCCCATGTTAAAGAATTGCTTCACCACCTTCTATCATTTTTTTCAGTCCGTGATTTAAAATCTCAAAACAATAACATATAATAGAAATGTCACTTTTTCCATTACAGTAATTGAATTATCAGTTACCACCGCCTCTGCTGTAACTCAGGTGCTATTGAAACATGTCACATGATGTAAGGATTTGATTTGAGCAACACTCCAAGGATGGATCCATTTTTGTTTAGCCTCCATCTGTGCCCTCAACACTTCTGGGCCCCAGTTCCATTATGTAAAATAATTTTGTCCCCTATTTATATTTTAAAGTTATTTGGAAGATGAGATGGGACCAAGGACTGACTGCCTTAGTCATCTCTGTCCCCCACATCCACTCAGGGGGCCTGATCTAAGGTGGGTATTCAGTGGATGTTCAATGAATACTTGAAAATGCATTGAAGAAGGAAATCCATCTGAGTCTAAAAATAAAATCAAGCATCTGTAAACCTCAGGTCCTCAGCATTCCTACCCACCATTAAACTTTTACTACCATCTGGAAACAGTGTTTGTGTTTGTGTACTTCATATTAATGGCTAGGATTCACAGAAGGAGAGGAAAGAAAAAAGAGCACGATCCAAGAATATATATGTAAAAACCACCTTCATTGAAAGGTTTTAGAAGGGTTAAATGTGAACTTTAAAAAAAAAATTTATTGGAGTATGGTTGATTTAAAATGCCGTGTTAGTTTCAGGTGTATAGTGAATATGAAGTTTCATTCATCACCTTTTAAACTTCAAAACAGAAATGAAATGATTCAGTAAAAGCTATGAATAATTAAAATAAACTCCAGTGTAATATTAAGGCCTCTTAGGATGACAGGGAAAGAAAGAGGAAGGCAGAGAAAAAGGAAGACTCAAAGCCCACGAAGCGCTCCCCACAACCCGGGGCAAAGATCTGCCTCATTGTCTAAGTCTGCCTTTGAAATGCCTGCCTTTACGTGTGTAGGATATGAATGCATTGCATGAAATTGCTACCAAAAGTTGGGGCAGAGGGGTTAAATTCCTACTTTAAAAGAATCTTGAAATCACTTCTCCTAATCTTCAGAGGAGGGGGAAGAGAGAAAAACCTCACACTTTGGTACTTTAGAAGGGAAGTGGGCCCTGACACTTTTCATTCTACTAAAAAAATAACTTTATGGAAATGAAGACATGCATCTTTGTGCCTATCAAGCATATTACTTTCCAAGACTCACTGACCATTGCTTTATCACAACTACAGTATAGGCAAAAATGGGCCCCCAGCCCAAAAATTAAGACAAGGTTAGACATCCTTATGTCTCTTTTTGTCCATCTTCACCCTCCAGAATTGTTATAAAATGGGTCTCTCTTATCATGTTTAAAAAACATGCTGTGTTAATACTTTCAGGATGATCTTCTTCCTCTTCTTCTTCCTCTTCTTCCTCCTCCCCTCCCCCTCCTCCTCCCTATTTTTCTCCTTCTCCTCCTTCTCCTCCTCCTACACTACTACCATCATCTTCATGATTCAGCCCCAGCCTACCTTTGCAGTATCTCCTCCTAATCACCAAAGTCCTAGCCCCACTAGACTCTTCTCCATTCTCCAAATGTGCTCCTTCCATATCTCTGTGCCTTTATCAGTTTCATGACACTTTTTGCCTAGAAAATGTCTACTCCTTGTTCAAAGGCTGGGATAACTTTGATCTTGAACAACTATTTTTACCCCCAGTTGCACTAGAATCACCTGAGGAGCTTTTAAAAAATACTGCTGCCCAAGTCCCACCCCACAGAGAGCCTGATTTAATTGGTTTTTTGAAATGTGCAGCCAGGGATGAGAACAATTCATCTATACCTTTTTGTGACCCTCCTCTTCTCTAGGTGGGATGAGTCATTCCTTCACATGAGTTTCCAGAGCTTTCTCTGCATACTTCCATCATACCACACAGCACAGTGTAGTGCAGCTCTGGTTCAGTATCTAGCTACTCACGTGTTAGACCTCAGCTCTCCCGGGACTGGGAGGTCTTATTTTTCATCTTTTTTTGTATGCCATGTCAGAATCATTTGGAGAGTCTTTCCCAATACACACTCAATCCCCAAAAAGTCTATCTGGAATCTTGAGAGGTACATATGAGAGCAGGGGAGTAGAGGATAAGGTTTTTGTCATTTCAGTGGGTTCTTAGGTGACTCAGATTGTCAGCTTCCAATATGGTTTCCTTCACCCCATGTACTGCTCTAAAGACCAGTGCAACTCCTGTCTGTCTTCCTGGGAGTGCATTCTGTCACCTCTCTCTCCAGGACATCTCCCAGTTGCACACCTGTTTCCCCCCCTTGTATGGCTTGATGTGTCATCAGAATCATCTCTCTCAAGGGTTTTGTTCCTGTCACACCCCTTCTTAGAAATGTACGCAGGTTCCTAATGGTTCCTTGAGTCAGATTTAAACTAATTATGGACTTACA
This sequence comes from Hippopotamus amphibius kiboko, assembly GCF_030028045.1. Lineage (NCBI taxonomy): Eukaryota > Metazoa > Chordata > Mammalia > Artiodactyla > Hippopotamidae > Hippopotamus > Hippopotamus amphibius. Next base: position 52,737,162 of record NC_080187.1, on the reverse strand, counting down.
GATTTTTCCACTAATTTATCCAAGTGCCCTCTCTTGGCACCACCCCGGATTTCATTACATCTTCAGCTTAGCAGAGCACTAGTTTCCCTCTTGCCTCTAGAGCCTTCCATGTTCCCTTCCTCCACATGAAAAAAGGCTATGTTCCCTTCTCTTCCACCAAAATATAATAAACCACAGTTTCCTTATGCAAAACAAACAAACAAAACAAAACTTGGTTTAAAATAACTGATTAGGGACTTACCTGGTGGTCCAGTGGCTAAGACTTCCGCTGCAGGAGGCACGGGTTTGATCCCTGGTTGAGGAACTATGATCCCACATACTGTGCAGTGGTGTAGCCAATAAATAAATAAATAAAGTGTAAAATTCAATGGTTAAAATAAAAAAGAGTGGGCCATCCTTAAAAAAATTATAAAATAAAATAAAAATCACTGCTTAGATGGCTAATAAATACATGAAAAGATGCTCAACATCACTAATCATTAGAGAAATACAAGTCAAAGCCACAATGAGGTATCACCTCACACCACTCAGAATGGCCATCATCAAAAAAACCAGAAACAATAAATGCTGGAGAGGGTGTACAGAAAAGGGAACCCTCTTACACTGTTGGTGGGAATGTAAATTGGTACAGCCACTATGGAAAACAGTATGGAGGTTCCTTAAAAAACTAAAAATAGAACTCCCATATGACCCAGCAATCCCACTCCTGGGCATATACCTAGAGAAAATCATAATCCAAAAAGAAACATGTACCACAATGTTCATTGTAGTACTATTTACAAAAGCCAGGACATGGAAGCAACCTAAATGCCCATCAACAGATGAATGGGTAAAGAAGATGTGGCACATATATACAATGGAATATTACTCAGCAATAAAAAGGAATGAAACTGAGTTATTTGCAGTGAGGTGGATGGACCTAGAGACTGTCATACAGAGCGAAGTAAGCCAGAAAGAGAAAAAAAAATACCGTATGCTAACTCATATATATGGAATCTAAAAAAATGATAGTGATGAACCCAGTGACAGGGCAAGAATAAAGATGCAGATGTAGAGAACGGACTTGAGGACATGGGGCGGGGCGGGGTGGGGGAGGCAGCGAATGGGAAGCTGAGATGAAGTGAGAGAATAGCATTGACATATATACACTACCAAATGTAAAATAGATAGCTAGTGGGAAACTGCTGCATAGCACAGGGAGATCAACTCGATGATGGATGATGACTTAGAGGGCTAGGATAGGGAGAGTGGGAGGGAGTCGCGGGAGGGAGGGGATATGGGGATATATGTATAAATATAGCTGATTCACTTTGTTGTACAGCAAAAACTGGAACAACAGTGTAAAGCAATTATATTCCAATGAAGAGCTTAAAAAAATCACCACGTAAGCCTCTATAAAGCATCTCCCCATCACTTATAATATTGTATTCTTTTAAATCATTGAGTGTGTGTCTTCGTTATTCTTCTTGGTGTACTTTGGTTTTTATTTCGGTACAATCTTTTTTTTGTTAGGTAGAACAAAAAAAAAAAAAAAAGAGAGAGAGAGAGAGATTTGAAACCAGAAGCCTTTACTAGCTATTTTGCTCAGACTTTTCACCTTGCAGAGCATGGTTATTCCTACCTATGACATAGAGGCAATCACAACAAGGTTCAGCTGCTTACCTGAATCCAGAGTTGTAGGATCACAGAAGATAAATGCATGGAATGTGCTTTGTGAGTTCTAAACTGCTTTACAAATAAAAGATAGTTGTTATTATTACTGTGATTATTTTCTGCCACCCAACTTCACTCCAGTAGTTATATACACAGCTCTCCACCAATGATATCCTCCCTCAGAAGCATTTTAAGCTGTTTGGTAAGGAAGAGGATACAAAATTTTTATGCTTTATCTTCATTTCATTACTATGCTAATGGTATTTATTTAGTTCCATGTTTCCAACAAGCTTTTGCAAGTTCTCAATGAGCCCCTCCAAAACTAAGTTTAAAAGCTGGCAGCTGAAGCCACGTGAAGCCACAGCAAGGCACCGTATGGAGACTAGGGTCCCACAGAAAGGCAAGTGCATCATGGGAAAAAGAATCCAGAATATGTACTCCTTTCTCCTTGGGCTTTTTCTCAGTGGTCATTCTGCTTCTGAAGCAACTTGGGAGCCCCAAAAGAAAAACACCACATGTAGTAGCCAGCCTCCCACCCCCATCATTCCTTCAGCTCTGCCTAAGCAAGTCACAATGATGTTTGAAATTGGCAAAGCAACTGCTTTCCAGGGCGATCACAGAACTGAGACGTTCCCTCATTAATGCTCACAGCTCTCCTGTGGAGGAGGTGGGTGGCGAACATTTTCAAATCCTTTTCTTCTTTACCTACCAAAGAGTCTTTGCTTTCAATAGCTGACACAAATGAGAGAACCATTTTGGTTATGAGATTATGACTCGCCCATCACCCCCCATTAATGCTATTAAAACAACCTTTGTCCTTCTTAAAATCTGTGCAGCCAAGTGTGTGGCAGAGTATAAAAAGAACACGAAGACTGTTTTGGATGTCTGTGTGTGACCAGGCATTCTATACGATGTCCTTTGTCTGGCTTTGGAAAACTCCCACAGGACAAATAGGATTAAACATGACACTTTTCTTTCTCTGGCAGCCTCCTAAGCCTCACCCCTTTTCACAATCCATTATCCCCAGACACAGCCCCCTAGCTCTCTGCCCCATCCGTCACCCTGGATGCCTAGAAATGCTTCTGTCTGCCTCACCCTCTTGCCCCACCCAGGCAAGGATACATTTCTTCCATGATATAAGAGAGGGCAAACAAGCCAGAAGTCAAAATGCCAAACTGGGCTCCCCATTTCTGCATCCATGCTGGAGGCTCAGAGCCTGCACACTGGTCCCCCCGGAAGTTCCTCCGAGACAACTCATCCAGGCCACACACAGAGCAGGTGTAACACCCCGTGTTCTGGGCTCCACTGCAGCTTCCATTCCACTAAATAACTGGCTCTACTAATGGAAAGTTTAAAGGTCACCACGTGGGAGAATAGAAGGGGAGATGGAGCTAGTATTTAGCAGGTATTTACTATATGCCAAGCACTGTGTCAGGTTCTGGGCTATCATTTCATGGTCTCAATAGCCAATAAAGGAGGTATTGACATCTTTTTTTTTGTATTTTGCTCAAAATCCCAGTGGTTTAACACAACAAAGATTTAGTTCTCATTTCTGAAGCCTATCCATCATACCTCTGCGGCACACAGTCACTTGGGCATCCAGGTGATGCAGGAGCTGCCAGTCGATAGCTGCACTCTGGACCCATGGCCATGTCGGTCACCACAGCGGCAGAGGAAAGCCTGGCAGAGTCATCATGGGCTTTTCATTTCTTTAGTAGAGTCACCTGTGGTCACATTCCATTGGCTAACTACTTGCATATCCCCACCTAACGCACAGCAAGGTGACAGGGAGATAAGTGAAAGCCGATGGACCATTCTGCGAGTAGTTGTGGTCACGCCAGGGTAGCACAAACACAAACACCAATAGTTATACTTGTGTATCTTTTAGATGCATGACCCCACTGCATGACTGTTCCATATCCGAGTCATCTGGGCCTCTATTGAAACTGTTTTCTATCAATTATTGTGTTCTATCAATTAACATTCTTTGAAGACTTATTGTAACAGGGAAGAGCCAAATCTGAGTACATGTTGGATCTGTTGCTTTTATTTTAACCTTTGCTTCCTGTTGCTTTTGTTCACTGAAAGGATACTGTCTATACACAATGGCCTGCCTCAGGGAACCCTGACCCTCTGCCTGAAGGTTAAACCAAAGTGCCTTTGTTCAGGCACTTTGGACCCTGTCCACCTGTAGATGGCTGCAATAAAGAAGAAATTAACATATCCCCGCCCCAAGGCTGGCCATTCCAGGGGACATTTGCAAATCTTATGGTCTTTTTACTTTACTTCTACATCTCCTCCCCGTCTCTGTTCCGTGAAAGAAACTGGCATCCAAACCAAGATAAGATGGTTAGTTTTGAGACTTTAGTCTGCCATCTTCTTGGTCTCCCAGGTTTCCGAATAAAGTCACATTCCTTGCCTCAACACCTCGTCTCTGATTACTCTCCTGTCATGAGGCAGGCAGAGCTAGCTTGGACTTGGTAACATTATTACGTGCAGGGCCTTGTAGGTGGGGAACCAAGAAGGTGTTTACAGATTCAGAGGGAAAGTCAGACATGTTCACAAATAAATGTCATTTTAATAAAAGGCAAATTTTGTTGAATGGAATGAGAAAACTACCAAGTGCTTTGGGGCTGCAGAGGAAACAGTCATTTCCTGCCAAGGTGCTAGGAAAGGATTTAGAGGGGATTTAGCTATTTCAGTTGGGCTTTAAAGATTGATTAGCATTTCCCAACAGGTAAAGAAGGGGAGGGGCGAAGGCCCTCTGGCAGCAAAGCTCAGAAGGTATTCAGTGTACAGCAAGCCCTCTGATGTGTGATTTAGGCGAGGGAGTGAGAGGAGACAGCAGAGAGAAAATATTTTGGATTCAGGTAGGAGGGTCATGCTTGGGAGCACAGATATTCTGGGGAGATGGGTAGCCATCCACAGAGGGTCTCTGAGCACAGGGGTGCCATGGCAAGATCGATCTAGACTCTCCTAGAGACAGCAGCCATCAGGGTATTAACTAATGATTTTTTTTCCCTTCCTCCCTTTGGGAGCTGCCAGTTTTCATGAACATATTTATTTTGCTTCTACCCTGGGGTTTGTAATCAAACATGAATTTAATCTGCCTAAACATACATACCACAGAAGCAAAGTTTCTGTTTTATCCAAAGAAGACTGTAATTAGGCATTCACACTCCTTCAGCTCTTTGGGTGTTTCTTTTTATCCTCTTTGAAATAAACATTCTTGTAAAATAGTGCAACCTCAGAATAAAGATCAAGGGATAGAGCCTCACACTGTAGTCTGGTTCTCTCTTGTTGAATCTGACTGTGCTGAATTTGGACCCCTGTTAGGTCTGAAGTCCAGCTTATCATCTACTTGCTGTGTGCTTTGGCCAGGTTACTTAGCCTCTCTGTGCTTTTGGTTTTTTGATTTAGTAGGAAACAATCACTTGTTCCTTCCTGGAGCCAATAGGGATAAAGTACCTTACATGGGCCAGGAAATGTACCAGTCACAGATGACCTTAGTAAAAGCATTTTATCTTCTTCTGAAGAAAGGAGGCCGGGAAGGAAATGAATGGAGATTAATTGTATACCTACTTCTGATTGAGGCTGCACATGTGCTAGATCAGTTACTTCCAACATGATTCCCACGAGAGAGGTATTTCCCTTCTTCTACAGTGAAGATACCAAGGGATACCGATGGTAACTTACACAAATGACATGTGGCTGATGAGTGGAGACCCAGATAGGGAGCCCTATGAACTGCTGGACCCCAAGGTCCACACCAGCTCTACCCAGCAAGGCTCCAGGCACTGGGAGGCACTTGTGTTTCTCCCATAGTGCTTCTCTTCTCATAGCTGTCACAGGCCTCTTGGCATCCACGTGGGGCCTCTTGGCTCTCCTGACACGCTTTCCTGGATCATATTCATCTGTGATGGATCAATCCACAATTTTGGGTGCCACGCAGATTCTCCAGCTTCCAGGTACCCCTTCCCCCCCCCCCCCCCCCCCAGCCAGACTTGCTGCTTCCGCAGGCATCCTTGTCTCTGGAGGATTCCTCTGAATCACCCTTTGGTCACTCCTTTTTAATTGCTCACAATTACCCAAGTTCCTAGTCTTATAATAAGCAAGGAAAAGGGTAGCATTTTCTAAGACATGTGTGTTTAGTGTTGCTGGCAGATTTGTAAACTTATTACTGCCTCTGCATACCATATAATTAAGATCAAATTATCCAAGACTTTAAAATAGTGCCTGCTGCTATTGTGCTGCTGCAAATGTTGAAGAAAAGATATTTGCCTTTTTTTGTTTAATGTATTCAGCTCACCTCTTCCCCCTCTTCTCTGAAACTCCCATTCTCAATAGGGCCATGGGACTGAGTTTAGCTAGCCTGATGGAGAGGGCTCACTAAGCTTTGCTTTTGGAAATGCTGCCACACAGGAAACATAGGGGTACATTCTAAGATATCTGCTGTGGCTTCTAGAAGGGGCCTGCAGTGCCAGGCAGGTGAGCTAACAGGAGGCTGGGAGGGGAATTCACACGAAGGCAGATGCTTAGATGCTGGGCCCGTGTCTTGGGAGACCAGACCAAAAATGACTCAAGGCTTTTACTTCAGAAGGAGAGTGGCCCATGGCTGTGTAGGTTACCAATACTCGGTGCCCTGGATAAACAGATGAACACAAGAGTACACGAACTGTGGGAGCCTGGAGAGAAAGATGGGACAGAAAAGACTAATCACGTGTATGAAGCACCCACTCCAAGACACTCTTCTGGGCTCATCCCTGTGTTTGGAGAGCCGGAATTCTCGTTGGAGAGGCAGACAGAAAGGCAAGGAAGACACAGGCGCCAGCGTGGTACATGACGGATACCTGCAGGCAGAGGGTGCTGGGGTGCATGGGGGAGGCGACGGGAGGAAGGATGGGGGGAGAGCTAGAAGGAGTCTTGAAGACTGCTAGGAGATACCCAACAGGAAAGGGCACCCCAGAAATCAGGAACCGCGTGTGCCAGGCCTCAGAGGTCCAGAGGCAGCAGGGAGCAGATGGGCCGGTGGTTCTGCTGGGGAAGCAGGAGGAGATGGATGATTCTCTAAGTGGGGTGCTTGGGTGGCAACAGCGGGTCACCTGGAACTTGTTAGAAATGCCAGTTCTCAGGCCCTGACCCAGACTTGGTGAATCAGAAACCCCAGAGGTAGGGCCCCGCCCTTGTGTTTCACCAGGCCCTCCATGTAATGCTGCTGCACGTGCAGGTCCAAAGGAGGCCCCTGCAGTGAACCAGGTGAACAAGGATCCAAGTGAACAAGAGACCAAGGCAGTGGTGGTAAGAATGTAGAAAAGGCAACAGATCAAGAAGGTATTTGGGTGGAATCCCTTTGCACACCTTTCATAACATTTTCCCAATTTCTTTAATGTGTCATCCCCTCTCTCTGCGTTTTGTGTCCCTGGTGCCTTGGGGGTAGAGACCTCATTTCCCCTCAGGCTCTCTTAGCCCCCTGTGTGGTTCCTGAACCCTAATGGAACTTAGGTGAGGAAAGGCTGAGCAATTTCACACTGTCTCCTGTCACAACCAGTCCTGGTCCAGGGGTGGGACTGAATCTGTGAAGAGTTCTCCTAGGGAAGGGGACATCCAGGGAGACATGTTCCCAGGAACCCAGACCTCCCAGGACACCTAGAAGGAGAGCCAGAGGAGAGGAGATCAAGGGAGAAGGTGGGGACTGAAGGAGGAAGAAGAGAGAGGAAATGCAAGGGGGCAGAGAAGAGCCAGGGCAGGAGAAGAGAAGAAGGAAGAGGAAGATGAGTTCGGGGAAAGTGAACAGGTCTGAACAAGAACTCCCCTCTCTCCTCAATCCCAGCACTCCCAGCTCTGGTGGGAGTTGTTCCTGCTGCTCCTGGTGTCGCCATCCTGGGGGGATTGGAGTGGCCCCTCCTCATGCCTCCACACCCACGGGATGACCCCTGCAGGCCCACAAGGCCCCATCTGCATCCTCTGGGATGCAGGCACCAGCCCAGCTTGATGAAGCCTCCTTCCCACCTGCATCCTCCAGCATGTTTCACACAGCCTCCATGGTCTATAAGCTGTCTGAACAATGTTTGGTTTGTCAATCCACACTAATGTTTAAGCACTCTGTATTTAGATTTCAGTTTATAAATTAAAATACAGAGTCAACACATGACTATAACCATTCATAGTTGAGGACATCAGGAGCCAGGATGGCCCTCTCTAGAGTTGAATTTATGTATAAAGAAAGGCCAGTTGCTCTCGGGCAGTGGAAATGGGCTGGCTGCCCGAGAATGGAGTAACAAACGTGGGTTCCTAACATCTGGCACCAGAATTCCTCTTGGAGAGGAAACTGTCTTTGATGAGCCTGTTGGCACTTGACACTGATATCCAGGGGGCATATAAAACAAACACAAGGAGTTCCCTGGCCATCCAGTGGCTACGACTCACTGCTGTGGGCTCGGGTTCAATCCCTGATTGGGGCCCTAAGATCCTGCAAGCTGCGTGGCCCAGCCAGAAAAAACAGAAAACAAAAACAAAACCCAGAAAACAAAATAAACAAACAAAAAACAATTGCTGAACTGTTCTGCATTTAAAATGAATAATAGGGAAAGAAAAATGAGAAGGAAGGGAGGGTGAGGCTACAGAGAAACAGAGAGCAGGGCTGGGGCCATGGTTTAGAAATAGTTTAGGGACTGTTGGGGAACTAGACTATGTAAACTTGAACTTCAAGTCGTTTTCATTGTTGTAACTCAAAATGCCTGTCTTCCCAAGCTCACTGCAAGGGCTCCTACACCTACAGAGCTAAGTGTATGTGCATTTGTGTCCTTTCCCCAGCAAAGTGCTGTGTAAGAAAATAGTACAACCTTTGAGCAGGGTTTAGTCTTAGGGAGCCCTTTCTTCCTCCTCCTCTCACCTGTTTCTTCACTCATTGAACTGCAAATCTTGTCCTCTTAGTTCAGTGATGTTGGTCAGTCAAATCCACGCCTTCTTCTCCATTCCTGTTGCTTTTGCTCTATTTCAGAAATTTGCCACTGATGCTTTCCTAAGTCATCTCTCTGTCTGAATTTTCTCCCATTGCAGGCTCAAATCGGCCCTCCTACTGCTGCCAAAGTTAGCTTTAAGATTGAGATGCAGCATAGCACAGAAATAAAAAATAGAGTCTATATAGACTCTAGGGCCAGACTTGCTGAGCTCAAATTCTAAGACTCTCTTCCTATGAGCTGTGTGTTTGGTTTTGGTAAGTTACTTAACCTCTCTTTGCCTTAGATTCCCCATCTGTTAAATGGGATAACAATAGCACCTACCTCTTGGGATGGTCATGAAGACTGTGAATTAGCATGTGCAAAGCATGCTATTTCCCTGCTTTAAAAGGTTATACAGCACCATGATTCAGTTTGTGTGTGTGTGTGTGTGTGTGTGTGTGTGTGTGTGTGTGTGTTCTTTTTTGGATTCTTTTCCCTTATAGGTTATTGTAAAATATTGAGTATAGTTTCCTGTGCTATATAGTAGGTCCTTGTTTGTTATCTATTATATTTTATATATAGTAGTGTGTATCTGTTAATCCTATCCTCCCAATTTATTTCTCCTCTCCCCTTCCCCTTTAGTAACCATAGTTTGTTTTCTATGTCTGTGAGTCTATTTTTGTTTTGTAAATGAGTTCATTTGTATCATTTTTTTTAGATTACACATGTAAGTGGATATCATATAATATTTGTCTTTGTCTGACTGACTTCACTTAGTATGATCATCTCTAGGTCCATCCATGTTGCTATAAATGGCATTATTTCATTTTTTTGGCTAAATAATACTCCAGTGTGTGTGTGTGTGTGTGTGTGTGTGTGTGTGTGTATGAGTGTGTGTGTGTGTATACTATATCTTCTTTATCCGCTCATCTGTCAATGGACATTTAGGTTGTTTCCATGTCTTGGCTATTGGAAATAGTGCTGCAATGAACATGTGGGTGCATGTATCTTTTCTAATTATAGTTTTCTCCAGATATATAACCTCAGGAGTGGGATTGCAGAATCATATGGTAACTCTATTTTTAGTTTTTTAAGAAACCTCCATACTGTTCTCCATAGTAAATAGACCAATTTACATTCCTACCCACAGTGTAGGAGGGTTACTTTTTCTCCACACCCTCTCTAGCAGTTATTATTTGTAGACTTCTTGATGTTGGCCGTTCTGATTGGAGTGAAGTGTTACTTCATTGTAGTTTCAATCTGCAGTTCTCTAATAATTAGACAATCTTTTCAATAGATGGTGTTGGATCAACTGGATCTCCATATAAGAGACAATTAATCATGCTCCTTACCTCACACCAAACAAAACAACCATTCCCAGTGGATTGCATATCTAAACATGAAAAGTAAAACAACACAGATTTTAGGGAAAAAATGGAAAAACATTTTCATGACCTTTAAGTAGACGAAGATTTTTAAAACAGGTTGCAAAAAGCAATAGCCATAAAGGAAAAAAAAATAGATAAATTAGATTACATTAAAATTAAGAACTTCTGTTCATCAAACATCACATTTAGAGAGTCAAATGTGACCCACAGAAGGGGAGAAGACATTTGTAATATGTATACAAAACAAAAATTCTTATCAAGAATATATAAAAAAGAATCCTACAAATCTATAAGAAAAAGGAATACCACTCACCAGAAAAAATGGACAAAAGACATAAACAGTCACTTCAAAAGAAGGACATCCCAATGGCCAATAAACTCATGAAAAGGTGCTAAAATTCATTTGTCATCAGGGAAATGCAAATTAAAACCAAAATGAGATGCCACCTCGTGCCAACCAGGATGGCCAAAATGAAAAAGACAGAACATATTAAGTACTGGAGAAGATATAGAACTGCAACTCTCATAGACTGTCGATAGGAGTGTATGTTTGTACAACCCCTTTGAAAAACTGTTTCACAGTGTCTGTAAATCTGAACATGTACCTCATCTTTAACCCAGCATTTCTACTCCTAGGTGTATACTCCACATAAAAATGAACATATATTCACCAAAAGACACAAGAATATTCATAACAGCACAAGTCAGAGTAGGCAAACACTGGAACACAGTAGAATGGGTATTTTACTCTGGGCACTACTTTATGGCAATCAGAATGAACAAATACAGACACACAATAACATAGAAAACTCTCTTGAACATAAAGTTGAGTAAAAAGAAGGCACATATGAATGAGTATACATTGCATGATTTCAATTATAGGTACAGTGTATATCAGATCTCTAGAGCTAACTTATCTTGCATAATTGAAATTTTACACGTTGATTAGCAACTTATTTCTTCTTCCCCCAGGCAACTACCTTTATATTTTTTGCTTCTATGTGTTTGACTATTTTATTTTTATTTTTAAATTTTATTTATTTTTTTGGCCGTGCCACACGACTTGTGGTATCTCAGTTCCCCGACCAGGGATCAAACCCAGGCCCTCAGCAGTGAGAGCATGGACCCCCAACCACTGGACCACCAGGGAATTTCCAGGTTTGACTATTTTAGATACTTAATATAATGGAATCATGCATAGTTTTTAAGCTCCCTAGAGTTGGCTGTATAGCATGTTGAGGATCTTCGGCATAGTATTTTTCTCCTACCCCTGGTATGATAACAATCATTTTGCATCAGGAATATTCCTTGCTGGTCTTCTTTCATCAGCTATGAGCTCATTAATTGAAGGAATGATGTTCTGCTCACCTGGGTATCTCCAGTGCCCAGAAGATCATCTGGTACAGACTGAGTAGTCCATACATGTTTGTTGAATTGGAGTAACCCTTCCAATAATCATAGACGGTAGGACTTACCATTGCCACCAGCCAGCCAAACTTCTTCAACATAGCTCTTCAATTCAACATACATTTTTAAGGAGTCTATTTTGAGTCAAACACTGGACTAGTGCTGGAGCTGCGAAGAAGAGGAAAGTGAGTCCCTGTAGCCAGGTACTCAGTCAGGCAGGGACAACATGGGAGACCCCTGGGGCCATGTGCCATGCTTGGTGAAGGAGCCTCAGATGAAGTGATCAACTCTGCTTGGGTGGACCTGAGACATTTCCAAGAGTGAGTAATGACCGAGTCACATCCCAGAGAGTGACTAGGAGTTTGCCAGATTGGCAAGGAGGGCAAAAGCATTTCGGGAAAATGGAAAAGCCATGTCCATGATTAGAACAGCCTGATGCCGCATGGAGAGATGGAGGAGGGTGAAGGGTGAGAGGTGAATGGCTTGGTAAGGAGATTGGATGCATCCTGCAACAACAGGAAGTCAGTGAAGAATGAAACAAGAGAGTAGCAGGACCCAGTGTGCAGTTTTAGAGTCACTCAGGTTGCAGTGGGGACGGTGGATTATAAGGCAAAACTGAAGATCGTAGGACCACTTGGAGAGGGTGGGGGTACTGCAGTAATGGAGGCGGGAGAAGGCAAAGGCTTGACTGAGACAAAGACCGTGGGGATGGAGAGGCGGGGACAGGTAAGGATCGGAGTAGGAAGATTCTCCACCTTCTCCTGTAAAAGGGTTGAGGAAAGGGAGGTGAGTAAGAGGTATGTTACACAGATAATGTTCTCTTTTCAAATTTTCCTCCTTGGAGCCAAAAAAAGACAGAAAAGCAGAAGGGAAAGAGGGGGTAGGATTCTGAAGGAAAGGGAGCCCATATGCTAATGTCACTGGGGAAATGTAACCAGCTCAAAACTTCCTTCTATTATGTTAGGTGAAGATACATTTTCGGCCAAAAGGAATTATTTTAAAACATGGGTGTGAAATAAATGAGCACATGAAACCATGTTGTCCACAAGGCCTCAGCAGAATGTTTTCCTTAGATAGCAGCCTCGGGCTAACACTGCCAGCGTTCTGCAGTCCCAGTGAGAATCTGTGCTTTTGTCACTCAGTGATTTGTAACAAGAAAAAAAGAAAAACAAACCCTCCGCTTATTTAAGAAATGCATCTGAAACTCCATGGCTGGCATGTGTTTGAGATTGTTGAACAGATGTCGGTCTGAAGCACCCAACGTCCTATATGTTCAGTGGAAAGCACATATGCACCAGCTTCCTGCTACCGTCCTGGAGAAAATATTCCAGACATGCAACAAGGGGCTCTGTGCCTTTCCTCCCTGACTTCTCTCCTGCAGAATATGAGCCCAGGATAGTGGCTACTCAGAGTCCTCTGTCCACTGGTATTGGAGGGTCTTAACTGACTCCATCTATTTGGTCACCTCTGAGCAAGACTGAACTCAGCTAACCATGGATCTCTGTGTGGCTTCTGGAGTTGTCACCAAGTCTCACAAGCCTTCCTGGTGTTAACCCTGCAGCCTGGGTGCCCTTCTCCCCAGTCTCCCTCTCGTAGGTTTTGGGGCAGCTACCTGTCACCTCTCACTGTCTACCAAGCTCCTCCCTCCCCCATAGTGATGGGATCCTTACATTCTTTCTCAAGCTGACTCCCACCTGCTCCTCTTGCCCTTTGACAGGTGGATGGCGCCTCTTGCTCCTGGGGGCAAAGGAAGAGAAAGCACAGGTGCACATTCCTGCTTTGCACAGGGTGGTGCTCAGGGCAGCCTGGTGCCCTAGGAGGGGGGCTGGAAGCCAGAAAAACATGGGGCTTTAATGGCAGCTCTTTCTCTCCTCATTTCTGGGATCCTGGGCAGGTCGTATATCCTCTCTACTCCTCTGTTTCTTCCTGCAGAAAACAAGGGCGAACCCTCCCTTAAATAAGACAATCCTTTCCAGGTATCCAGCCACAGGGGGCACAAGACAAATACTCAGCAAATGTAGATTCCCTTCTGTGGAACACACACAGTGATCCTAGCAGAGGGCATCACTAACCGTATTTCACACAGGAGGAAGCTTATTTCCGGGGATATGACGTGAACTACTCAAAATCATGCAGCAGAAAGGCCAGAATTTGAACCCAGGCCTCCTTGGTTCCAAAGTGAACCCTCCCTCTGCCCTGCCTTCTTCCAAGACCCTCACGGTTCTCATCTTCTGTCTTTCCTTACTGTTTTCTTCTGCCTATGATATACGCAGGGCTGTGCCACTATTAGAAATAAAAACCCAGTCCTAAAAAAAGAGGGAAATTCTGACACAGCCTACAGCATACATGAACCTTGAGGATGTTATGCTAAGTGAAAGAAGCCAGTCACGGAAGGACAAATACGGTATGATGCCCCTTACATGAGGTCCTAGAGGAGTCAGATTCACAGAGACGGAGAGGAGGATGGAGTTGCCAGAAGTTGGTATTGGGGAAGTTCGTAATATAGTCTTGTTTAGGCCTCAGAGGCAGAAGAAGGCCTCTGACCGACCTGTGACCCTGCCTGGACTGTGCGCCTGCTTGCACACCTAAGAATTGCTGCTAGCAAGTCAAAAAGCGCTTACAATAAGAAAGGGAGTGGGTCTTGGAATTTCTTGAGCCCTAGGGACCTGGCCAGTTCCCCAGGGTCTGGAAAATCTTGTGACTCATATGACGACACCAACAACCTTGTTAAAGTAAATCCAGAGCTGCTTTTTTTTGCACACAAACTGATGATATCAGTTTGTGGCCTGGGGTTATAAGCAGGAGCCCCCAACACTCCAATCTGAAGTCTCACCCATGGAGTGGATGCACTGTCGGGCACCCTTCCCAGCTGGGGCTCCAGATTGCTCTTCCAGGGACTTCCCAGTGCTGCTTGGATCTGGATGTAGGTGCTTCCCCAATTCAGTGATGTATAAACCTCTGTCTTTACTATTCTTTCTTAGTATACTGTAATCTTTGTTAATTCAATAAACTCTCTCTAAATTCTTGTTTAACTGAGTGTAGAGTGGTTATTTTGCCAGCGAATCCTAAGAACCTTGAAACCGAAAGTAAGGACTTCGGCAAAACAGTTGGATAGTGGGGGAGACGGGGAGCTAGTTTTAATGGGTGCTGAGTTTCAGTTTGGGAAGATGAAAAGAGTTCTGTGGATGGATGGTGACGATGGTTGTACAACAAGGTGAATGCACTTAATGACACCAAACTGTACACTTAAAAATGATTAAAACATTAAATTTTATGTTATGTCTATTTAACCACCATTTTAAAATGAAATAAAAGCAAATATAGTAAAATGCCTATGGCCCTGTTTATGTTTTGTTCCTCCCACCCCAGGTAGATGGTTTAAGATGCTTGGTCATGTTTTAAGATGAGTGTAAGTGAATTACCTCAAAGCTATTTGGTGGCTACTATGGACTGAATTGTCTCTTTCCCCCAAATTCATATGTTGAACCCCTAACCCCCAGTATGACTGTATTTAGAGGAGGGGCCTTTAGGAATGTAATTAAGGTGAAATGAGGCTATAAAATGTCCTTCTATAAGGATCCCAGCCTGATCTGGTAGGGCTGGTGTCCTTATAAAAAGGGGAAGCGATGCTAGCACTCTCTTTCTCTCTCCAGGTGCACACAGAGCAAGGGCTCTATGAGGACGAGGCCAGAAGGTGGCCATCTGCACACTAGGAAGAGTGCTCTCATCGAACCTGAAGTGGTCAGTACCTTGACCTGGCTCTTCCAGGCTCCAGAACTGAGAAAATATATTTCCTCAGTTTAAACCACGCAGTCTGTGGCATTTTGTGATGGGAATTCGAGCCGACTCAGAGAGGGGCTTGCCCAAAGGGAGTTCCTTCTGTCACCTGGCTTGCGGGGGGAGGGGAGAGAGGGGGCCCTGTGGCCAAGCAGTCAGTGGCCCTTCCTTTGGGTCAGCACAGCCAGACTGGCTCTCACTCCTCCTGACGCCTGTCCCCTCAGAGGTGGACATAGAGCCATTCCTCAAGGAGACCATCCTCACTGACCAGTGGCAGAGGGAGGAGCAAGACCCCTTCTCCCGGCCCCAGGAGACTGGTGTTGGGTAGGGAGGGCCAACAGCTGGGAGGAGGGAGGTGTGTAAGATTTACCCCACTCACAACCTAGTGAGGTAGCCTGCCAGTTTCCTGCTTGCTGGTAGGAGGCATAGACTTCTGGGTCAGAGACAAAGGATCCTATTACTCAGAGCAACAGCAGAACCCAGGGTACCAGCATCTGTGCTTGTCTCCTCCCACCCAGTTCCCAGAGGGTGACGTGATGGGGGCCCCAGGGCTGCCTGAACAGGCACAAATGGCTTCACAGGGAAGAAGCTTCATGAGTCCAGTTTGTTTCCAATGGTCAGGAAGCTGGTCTGAATTTTGCTCCATGGGACAAAATGTGAGTCCCTCTCACATTAGACAGCAAACACACCTGTCCTTGGCAGCAGAGGGCTACACCCCTCTCTCTCCAGGGGGATTTCCATACCAGCACCCTGGTAGGTTACACAGCGAGATATAGATTCTAGCGGCTCTGCTGTGCTGATTGAACCCTGCCCGGGACTGCCCCCTAAATAGCTTCAATAAGCTGCGCTATTTCTGATCCACAGTAGATACTCCTTCTAGATAATGGAAACTGTCCTGGAACCTACACTTGAACATGTGTGGGTCTGATACCCTGCAATGTCACAATATGTCTGTTTGTTTTTTTAATATTTATTTATTTATTTTTGGCTGTGTTGGGTCTTTGTTGCTGCATGCGGGCTTTCTCTAATTGTGGAGAGCAGGAGTTACTCTTCCTGGAGGTGCACGGACTTCTCATTGTGGTGGCTTCTCTTGCTGCAGAGCACAGGCTCTAAATTCTTGGGCTGCAGTAGTTACAGCACTCAGGCTCAGTAGTTGTGGCACATGGGCTTTGTTGCTCTGTGGCATGTGGGATCTTCCCAGACCAGGGTTCAAATCCGTGTCCCCTGCATTGGCAGGTGGATTCTTATCCACTGCGCCACCAGGGAAGTCCACAATATGTCTGTTTTTAAAAAGTAAGTTTCATTACGATTCAGGCTAACAGGTCAGGAGAAGACTGGCGCTGAAATGATAGTTTACGACTCACAGTTTCCAAGAGGAGGCGGCACACTATGCCACAAGGAGTCACACGGGGAAGCCCAGGGTTGGTCAGCGCACAGAGGGAGTGAGGGGCAATCGTGGTTTCCACATGCAGGAGCAGGTACGGCAGGGGAAACAGGCTTGTGATAGGCTAGTCTGAATAATTTCAGTGGGTTCTGGGGCACGAGGCTGTCTGTCCCTAGTTGTCTGGTACTTGGGCCTGGGGTGATTAGCACAGAGGGACTAGATTAGCCCAGAGGGCGAGAGCTGGGTAAAGGTGGTGGTTGGGGGAGGGGGCTGGAATTGATTGGTTTGCACATGAAAGGCGTGCACTTACCCAATTCCTTTATTCTGTCCAAGAACTGGCTAGCCCTGGGGACAGGGAGTGGGGGGTGGGGGCAGGGGAGTGTCCCTCCAGGGTCAGCAAGGCCCCAGATGTCAAAGCATAGGAGTAAAAAGGCATACTTAATTCAAAGTCAAGTAAAAGCAGTAAGTCACTTTGGAAGGCAGCTATGCTCACCACTATACCACCCACGCAGCAATAAGTCACTTTGAAGGCAACTCCAGAAGAATGTGGAAATGGAGGGGTGTATCAGTTAAGGCACTTCTAGAACTAAAAAGCATTTGACCCTCAAGTTAGTCCATCAGTTATAAGTGTTCACTGAGTAGCTGCCACGAGTCAGGCACCGTGCTGGGTACTAGGGAGACGGGGTGAACACAGCAGACGCAGCCCTGCCTCATGGAACCTGGGGTCAAGCCCTCACTGGGACCGGCTACGTGAAATCCCGAGCAGCTGCCTAGGAAGCGTAATGACTACACCCCACCCCCACCCCCACCCCCGGCCCTGAGAACATTCATTTGTCACTTGAAATTGGAGGTGCACCTCTCTGGGCCACATTTGGGCCTGGAGACATCATACACCTCTGACTACACGGCACGCTGGGCAGGAAAGAAGACTGCTTTTTGGAGCTCCTTGTCTCCACCAGAGGCTTTGCCAAAGGTTTCTCAGCAGCCCGAGGACCTGTCTGAATCCTCCCATCCTGGCCTCGGCGTTATTTCTTCGTCTGGTTGGGTAAACTCTGACTGCAGCTGGCACAGTCCATCACTGAGGTTCTCCGCGGTGCTCTGTTGGAAAAAATATTTAAGTGTTTCTGTAGCTCAGAAGGGCATTTGTCTTAGTCCAGTCAGGCTGCTGTAATAAAATACTATAGACGGGGAGGCTTATAAACAACAGAAATTTATTTCTTGTAGTTCTGGAGGCTGGGGAGTCCAAGATCAAGTTGCCAGCAGATTCAATGTCTGGTGAGAGCCCACTTCCTGGTTCATAGCCAGCTTCTTTCTGTGTCCTCACGTGCAGGAAGAGAAAAGGGCTCCACCCTCCTGATCTAATCACCTCCCAGAGGCACCATCTCCAAACACACTGAGAGTTAGGCTTTCAACATATGAATTTTAGGGGAACACAAACATTCAGTCTATAGCACCATTCTTATTTGGGGGCTTATCTCCACCGTTCTTCTCCCTCCCGCCCTCTTCCACCTTCTCCGGAGGTGGGAAAGAGACCGTTTTAAGAATTTCCCTCTGTGATGGATGAAAACTAAATTTTTGGTGGTTCACACTCTATAGTGTACACAGAAGTAGAAGTATAATATTTTACACATGAAACTTATAGAACGTTATAAACCAATGTTCCCTATCTATGGAACTAGACATATCTATCATATGTCCTTTCAGCAGACTAAGACATTCAGCATGGGAGCCAATGAAGAGACTCTAGAATCAAGTGAGGTATGGCATTGCTGACATAAACTTTTCTCCAACTCCAAGATTCTAAAATTCCTTTTTTCCCCCATCTTAGAACAGAGGTCACAAACTCTTTTAATAATACATAATAAATATTAGCAAATATTTTAGGCTTTGCTGGCCATAGAGTCTCTGTCCCAGCTACACAGCTCTGCCAATACAGTGCAGAAGCTGCCAGAGAGTCATATAAAGAGGTACTGACATGAGCTACAAGGGTGAACCTTGAAAACATGATGCTAAGTGAAAAAAAGCCAGACACAAAAGGCCACATATTGTATGGTTCCATTTATGTGACATGTCCAGAATGAGCAAATCAATAGAGACAGAAAGCAGATGAGTGGTTTCCAGGGGCTGGTGGGAGGGGAGAATAGACTGATTGCTGATGAGTGTGGGGTTTCTTTGGGGGGTGCTGAAAATGATCTAAAACTGGGTAGTGCTGATGGTTGCACAACTCTGTGAATACACTAAAAAACCACTGAACTGTAAACTTTAAAAGGGTGGATCTTGTATGTGAACCATATTTTGACAAAGCTATCTTTTTTAAAACGGTCATAGACAATATGTAGATAAGTGGGTGTGGCTTTGTTCCAATGAAAGTTTATTTACATAATGAGGGTAGATGTGGCCCACGGGCTGTAGTTTCCAGAGCCCTGCACTAGACTGTAAGAGTCACTAGTCTGAGCTGTGCCTCGCTTATCATTAATCTCCAGGACCTAGTATAATAGTGGTCAAATAAGTAAGAACCCAATAAAGTTTGCTGAATGAAAAAAAAAAAAAAAAGAATTGCCCTCTGTAAAGTTGGGCTGAGGCCAGAATGACTTCAAGCCTTTAACTAAGACACAGAGATGGACCCAAGAAAATGCAGCCACTCACAATTATGCAAACATGAGCTTCTGGAGATAGATACTAGTTTTTAAATTCTAATGCAGTAAAATGTTTCAATTTGGGTTCTGGCAACTACTGGGATCATCTTAAGGGATGTATAAACGCATGTAAGTAAGGTATTAACATCACAAGATTGTTTTAGATCATTTCCCCATCTGATTTGTCCTGTAATTGTGTGGGAAGGTACAGTTCTTGGAATCTGGCTTGAAAATACATCACGATCACTCTAGGTTTGCTGCAGCCAGCAAGGTACTTACTTTCAAAAGCCAATTTCAGATTAAATTATAATGTCTGTGTAGTATCCATAAACATTAGGTCAACATTTTAGGTGGTTGTTGTAAGGATACAGTTTTTCCAAACCTGGTTAGTTATCAGAGTGATCTGGAGAATTTCTAAAAATTCATACTCCAGACTCTGCTTTTAGAGATTAGGGTGGCACAGCTCTGCAGTGGGGTTGGGAAGCTGTAGTTTTCAAACAGTGCTCAGGTGCCTGTGATGATAAACCACAGGTCTCATCTGGGCTCCCTGCTGGCCTGAGTGTGCTCCCCTTGCCTGCGGCCTCAGCATCGCCGGGGAGCTTGTTAGAAACACCTACTCTGCATTTTCACAGGCTCCCCAGACCATTGGCAGCAAAATGTGAGAAGCACTGGTGTAGGGTGTCCACAGGCCTGGGAAGTCTTTGGGAGACCACAATGGATTCACTATTAGCTGGACTTTACGGAGAAGCTGGGCTGTTAAGAGGATCAAAAAGGCAGCGTGAACCACTGCTTCTGTTTGACAAACACAGAAGCAGAAGAAGCAAGAGAAAGGCAGAGAGGACGCAGAAATGGAACACAGGTGCTCTGTTTCCCCAGTATTACCAAAAGGTGAGACGCAGACTTGATATTGTTGGCATGTTTTTCTTGTAATTCATCACTCACAGTTGGCCTTCACACTAGAGTGTTATCCTAGGTACTTATCGAGGGTATTTGCAGAGCACGTTAATACTGTCTTTTTAGAGCTTTTACTCAACTGAGGTTGCTTACGGCCAAAGAAAGCCCTGGGGAACCAGGAGATTGGGCCTGGAACCAACCCTTCCTGTAACCCACTGTGCGCCCTAGGAGAGACACATGGGATCCCTGGGCCTTAGTTCCCTCCTCTGTAAAACATCTGTGGCTCCCAGTCTCAGCCGATCCAACATCCTATTTTGAAATACACATTTCTAACATCTTTGCTGTTCTAAAATGAAAATCATAGCTACAACCACCTATAGACGTAATTTTTAAAAACCACTCTGATGGGGACTTCTCTGGTGGTCCAGTGGTTAAGATTCTGAGTTCCCTAATGCAGGGGGCACAGGTTCGATCCCTGGTCAGGGAACTAAGATCCTGTATCCTGCATGGCATGGCCAAAAGAAAAAAAGAAAAAGAAAACCACTCTGATGCCCTAAGTGCAATTTAAGTGGGAAATTCAAGTGAAGAGGTTATAGCAAAATAATATGTATTTTAATAGTATTTTAATATGTAAAGGCGTGGGCAGTGTACTAAACATGTCTTTTATTGTCTGTATTCTGATGCTTTGACACCTGGGGCCTTGCTGCTCATGGAGAGACTGCACCTCCCCGGGCTGCTAGCCTGTTCCTAGAGGTAATAAGCAACTCACCCAAGAGCAGGATTGATTGACTGATGGATTGATTGATTTCGGCCATGCTGCGTGGCATGCAGGATCTTAGTTCCCCGACCAGGGATTGGACCCATGCCCCCTGCAGTGGAAGCGCAGAGTCCTAACCGCTGGACCACCAGGGAAGTCCCAAGAGCTGGATTTTAAAATTCAAACCAACCAGTCCAGAGCCCACAACCCAGCCACCTCCTTTCTCAGGTTCTCACATTCCCAGTAGGCCACTATCTCCCTGTCCTAATCATCCCAGAGCCAGGTACCAGGCCACTAGGGACAGCCCCGTGCCCCAGAGCCCACTGAAATTATCCACGCTAGCCAATCCTAAGCCTGCTTCCCCTGCCTCGCTTGTTCTTTCCCGTGGAAGCCACAGGGGAGACTCTTGCCCGCATTTTCCCCTTGCTCCCTCTGCCTCCTGACCCACCCTGGTGCTTTCCTGTGTGCCCACCTTCATGGCATGGTATACCCCCTCCTCTTGGGAACTGAAAGTAACAAACTATCATTTCAATTGGCAGTCACCTCTTGGCCTGTAGGCCTTACTATACCTCAAATTTTCTATTAATACACTATATTTTTAAACAGAACTATACTGCAAGACATTAAAAAATGGTATGCCCTTACTTATAATGAATAAGCTTAGATTTAAGAAAAAGTCAAAGATGGGAGTTCCCTGGTGTTCCAGTGGTTAGGACTCGGCGTTCTCACTGCTGGGGCCTGGGTTCAATCCCTGGTTAGGGAATTAAGTCCCCACAAGCCTTGCTGCACGGCCAAAAAAAAGTCAAAGATGAGGAGCCATTTCCTAGAAGGAAAGAGAATGCGAAATCAGAAGAACAGCTAGACAAAGGGATAAAAGTTAGTGCTAAGTATTAACAGAGTTGACTTATTTGTACATGGCAGGAGAAAGAGGAAGATACCTTAAGTTAAGTATGGAAAAGATGCTGAACTGTTACAGACTGCAGGAGAAAATAAGGAAGGAGGACTTTGCAAATCATCCAGGCCTTATGTGTAAGTGCAATGTCACAATAATTTCTTGTGATGACATTGGATATGGGAGGGATGAAATATCACAGAAAAGACATCCAGATCTTGAAATCCCATCACAGGTTGAAGCAGATGTTCTAGCTCAGAATGTCTGGCAGGATATTGGAAAGCCTTAAGGGACCTGGGTAAACTCCTCCTTGTGTGACCTGTTCTGGGCATTGCAGGACCAGTGTCCCTCCCACTAAACATCAGCAGCACCCTCCAATCATGTGACAACCAAAACCTCCTCCATGGGTTTTCAAGATGCCCACTTTGTGAAACCACTAAACTGGTAACACCAAGCTGCTCCCAGAACCAGCTTGCTTCAATTCTGTGGTTCTAAGATTGCCAGGGCTTCACAGATGAGGTATATTGCTAATATTCTTTAAAGTTTGAGAGTTACTATTGCTGGACACCAAAGGCCATTGCCATGAACTGGCCAGAACATGTTAAGACATAAAAGCAACAAAAATATAAGAAGAAAAGAGAGACAAACTAAGTCACAGTGATTTTTTGATAGCAAATCACAATATTTAAGTGAACATCAAAAACTACCAAAATTGTGCAATAACTATGGTTCTGGAAGCACAGTTTGGGGTAGGCTCTCCTCACGCCCTCAGGCTCTGAGATGTGGAGCTGGTAGTGAGATAGTCCATGACGTTTAAGAGCTCAGGCTCTGGAATGAGACAAAACTGGTTTCAATCCCAGCTTTTCCACTTGTTAGCTGTGTTGCCGTGGTTAATTTACTTGGCCTCCCTGAAATAGTTCTATAATTGGTAAAATTGGAATCAGATGCCTAATTTGTAGTCCATTGTAAGGATGAGATAATGCACATAAAGGCTTAGGCAGAAGCAGGGCACTTAATAAACAATGTAAGGGACTTCCCTGGTGGCTCAGTGGTTAAGAATCCACCTGCCAATGCAGGAGACATGGGTTCGATCTCTGGTCCTGGAAGATCCCACGGGCCACGAAGCAACTAAGCTCATGCACCACAGCTACTGAGCCTGCTCTCTAGACCTGTGAGCTACAGCTACTGAGCCCCCACGCCTAGAGCCCGTTCTCCGCGACAAGAAAAGCCACGGCAATGACAGCCTGTGAACCACAAGGAAGAGTAGTCCCCTCTCTCTGCAGCTAGAGAAAGCCCATGAACAACAACGAAGACCCAAAGCAGCTAAGTAAATAAATAAATTTTAAGAAATAATTAAATAAACAATGTAAACCTAAGCTGCTTTATTATTTTATGCAGGATCTGATCGGTCTATTTTCAAACGGTCCACCAGAGGGCGTGCCAAACACTGTTCTGGAACTTGAAAAGGCAGTTGTCAAATTTTGTCCCCAAATTCTCAATTTATAAAACATGCTGTAAAAACCCTAAGCACTGATATCTGAGAAAAGAGATTTAGCGACTTTCCATTCATTTTCCCTTTCCCCACTGAGAGGTCCTACACTTAAAATAAAAATGCTCACCTCCGAGACTGTTAGTTTAAATGAACTCAGATGTGTAACCGTGCAGCGCTGAGGCCGCCCCTCTAAACCAGATGCAAACAAAGGGCAGAGCTGGGGGGCAGCCTGTCCTGGTGCAGGCAGTAAGGGACACATGGTTTGTAGAGAATTCAACACAATAATACCCACCAAGAGTCACTGCATATTTGTAGATCATCACGTGCCAGCAATCTTGAGTAATGTCAGTGGTAAGAAGCGTCACAGAAAACAAACAAACAAAAACAAAAAAACCCCCTCATTGTTTGAAGTTCTAAACAACTTCTGGCAGGTAAGATTATGCTTTATTAATACATATGTAAGCTTCAACTTGGTCCATTTCCTTATTGACCCATTAATAATTATATTCTACCTGGAAGTTAATCCAGAGAACTCCCCAGCTGTGCCGAGGTTCCTGCTCCGTGGACTCAGCTTCATGCATTTTCTTTCCAAGGTGAGTTCCATTTGATTCAGAAACATTGAGAGCTTGGGATTTAATTCCTGAGCAGCAGCTGTTTCTACACCTTTCAAATAGCAGATTCAAAATAAACCATGATAACACAGGGATTGCAAAGACAAAGGAATAGGCCTTGAGTTTCTTCATTTTTGTCATTCTACATGATACAAATTTGGAGGTTTTGGTGGTGTTTAAAATTTAAAACAGCTCCATCTATAGAATAAATAAGTCCTGGGCATATAAGGTACAGCATGGTGACTATAGTTAACAATACTGTTTTGTATATTTGAAAGTTGCTAAGAGAGTAGACCTTGAACGTTCTCATCACAATAAAAAAGAGTTGTAACTATGTGTGGTAATGGATGTTAACTAGCCTTATCCTGGTGATCATTTCATAATATACACATACATCAGATCACTGGGTTGTACACCTAAAGGTAATACAATGCTATATTCAATTATATCCCAATAAAAATTTTTTTAAACAGTAAAATAGTGTGGGAACTGTGAGATCTAATATTTTCCATTGGCAAGTGCAAATTTAGTTCATACATGAAATATATTGTAAAATTGAATAGCTACTGAATATTACATGATTGTTACTAAAGATAATTTTGTTGTATATGGAAGGGGAAGTGTTAAAAACGATCCACTCCAGGTGTTAATTATGCTACCTCCGCCTTGGTCTTAAATCCCAAATAATTTGCTTTCCACCTCCCTTTCTGGGAGGTGACCAGCTGCTGACAGCCATTCAAGAAAGGAAGGAAGGCTTTTCTATCAGGAAAATGGATCCTGCTTTAGAGAAGCTGGGAGAGCAGTGCTGGGCTGGGAAAAGCATCTCAGAGGAGAGAAGAGTAGGCTGCTCCAGCCAAGGATGCAGCGCCCCCTCCCACCCCCTCCAGTCCTCAGGCCAGAGAAGACCACGTTTAGGTTTCATAATCCTGTCCAAGGCCAAGTCCATCCCCCTCCTGCGCCTTCCCTTCCCTTAAGGAGGCAGTATTTGGGAAGATCTCAGAGCATTTGACAAATAGCAGCTTAGGCCTGGAGCTAGAAGGGCGGGCTCGGAGGGAAGCCCGGTTGAAAGCCCCGCGTGTTCTGGCTACGACTGCACGTGATACCACAGCCTTGTTAAACCTACACACGTGCTTCAAAAATAAGTAATAATTTCATGCCCATGCTCTGTGGAACTCGATCAGTTTTTACCCATGGAGAGAAACCTACCACATTTCTGGCCCTTCTTGTTGGCATTAATACTATGTTTCTGCCCCTCTGGTTTGCACTGGAAGCCACGTTCCTGCCACTGAATGAGGGGGTGTCTGGATACCACCCCCCCAGGTCTGCCGGTGAGGGTCCCTGGTGGCTGAGTTAACCCTATTCCCAGATAGCTTCCAGGCTAGTCACAACTATTACTGTCTATTAAGGCTGGGACTACATGTCTGACAGTTGTCTCTGCTTTATTTCCAACTCTGACAGTAACTTCAGTTTATGGGTGAAGAAACTGAAGCCCAGAGGGCAAGCAGAGTTGCTGACCCTCCCCAGCTAATGATATGAACGGGAGCCCTCATGGAGGGCAAACGGGGGGATGGAGGGAGGTGGGGGGGGGTGTCATTTCCAGGTGTAGAAATGAGTTCCCTATTCCTCCCCCCAGTTTTTTGGTTTTTGTTTTTTTAGTTTTTATAACTTATTTTCAATTGTGGTAAAATACGCATAACATAGAATTTGCCAAGTGAGCTGTTTTCAAGTGTACAGTTCTGTGGCATTAAGTACATTCACATTGCTGTGCAACCATCACCACTGCTACCTATCTCCGGAACTCTTGTTCAACTCATCTTGCAAAATTGAAACTCTGTACCCATTAAACATAACTCCCCACCCTCCCCAAATCTTATAAAGCAGATACTGTTATTACCACCAGCCCACTTTACAGATGAGGAAACTGAGGTCACCTGCCATTCTGACCTGTGTGATGTGGTACCTCATTGTAGTTTTGATTTGCATTTCTCTAATAATTAGCAATGATGAGCATCTTTTCATGTGCCTATTGGCCATCTGTAAGTCTTCTTTGGAGAAATGTCTATTTAGGTCTTCTGCCCATTTTTTGATTGGGTTGTTTATTTTTTTGTTGTTGAGTTGTATGAGCTTTGTATATGTTGGAAACTAAGCCCTGTTGGTCACATCATTTGCAAATATTTTCTCCCATTCCTTAGGTTGTCTTTTCCTTTTGTTTATGGTTTCCTTTGCTGTGCAAAAACATGTTTGATTAATTCCCATTTGTTTATTTTTGCTTTTATTTCTGTTACCTTGGGAGACTGACCTAAGAAAACATTGCTATGATTTATGTCAGAGGATGTTTTGCCTGTGTTCCCTTCTAGGAGTTTTATGGTGTCTTGTCTTATATTTAAGTCTTTAAGCCATTTTGAGTTTATTTTTATATATAGTGTGAGGAAGTGTTCTAACTTCATTGATTTACATGTGGCTGTCCAACTTTCCCAACACCACTTGTTGAAGAGACTGTCTTTTATCCATTGTATGTGCTTGCCTCCTTTCTCAAAGATTAACTGACCATAGGTGTGTGGGTTTATTTCTGGGCTCTCTAATCTGTTCCACTGATCTATATGTCTGTTTTCATGCTGATACCATGCCATTTTGATTACTGTAGCTTTGTAGTATTGTCTGAAGAATGGAAGAGTTATATCTCCAGCTTTGTACTTTTTCCTCAGTATTATTTTGGCAATTCTGGGTCTTTTGTGGTTCCATATAAGTTTTAGGGTTATTTGTTCTAGTTCTGTGAAAAATGTCATGGGTAATTTCATAGGGATCACATTAAATCTATAGATTGCTTTGGGTAGTATGGCCATTTTAACTATATTAATTCTTCCAATCCAAGAGAATGGGATAGCTTTCCATTTCCTTGAATCGTCTTCAATTTCCTTTATTAATGTTTTATAGTTCTCAGTGTATAAATCTTTCACTTCCTTGGTTAGGTTTATTCCTAGGTATTTTTTATGTGATTTTTTTTTTTTTTTACTTTCTCTTTCTGATATTTCATTGTTAGTATAAAGAAATGCAACAGAGGGACTTCCCTGGTGGTACAGTGGTTAAGAATCCACCTACCAATGCAGGGGACATGGGTTTGATCCCTGGTCTGGGAAGATCCCACAAGCTGTAGAGCAACTAAGCCTGTGCACCACAACTACTGAGCCTGCACACCACAACTACTGAAGCCCGCACATCACAACTGCTGAAGTCTTTGTGCCTAGAGCCTGTGCTCCACAACAAGAGAAGCCACCTCAATGAGAAGCCCATGCACCACAACAAAGAGTAGCCTCTGCTTGCCAACTAGAGAAAGCCTGCATGCAGCAACAAAGACCCAACACAGCCAAAAATAAAAAATAAAATAAAATAAAAATTATTTTTTAAAAATCTCTATAAAAAAAGAAATGCAACAGATTTCTGTATACTAATCTTGTATCCTTCTCCCTTGTTGAATTCATTTATCAGTTCTAATAATTTTTATGTGGAGTCTTTAGGGTTTTCTACAGAGAGTATCATGTCATCTGCATATAATGACAATTTTACCTCTTCCCTTATGACTTGGATACCTTTTATTTCTTTTTCTTATCTGATCACTGTGGCTAGGACTTCCAATACTATGTTGAAGAGAAGTGTTGACAGTGGGCATCCTTGTCTTGTTCCAAATTTTAGTTGGAAGGCTTTCAGCTTTTCACTGTTAAGTATTATATTGGCTGTGCATTTGTAATAAACAGCTTTTATTATGTTGAAATATGTTCCCTCTATATCCACTTTCATAAGGGTTTTTATCGTGAATGGATGTTGAATTTTATCAAATGCTTTCTCTGCCTCTATTGAGATGATCATGAGGTTTTTGACTTTTCTTTTGTTAATGTGGTGTATCACACTGACTGATTTGTGAATGTTGAACCATCCTTGTGATCTTGGAATGAATCCAGCTTGATCATGGTGTATGATCCTTTTCATGTGTTGTTGGATTAGATTTGCTAATATTTTGTTGAGGATGTTACACCTATATTCATCAAAGATATTGGCCTGTACTTTTCTTTTTTGGTAGTGTCTTTGGCAGTGTCAGGGTGATTGTGTCTTCATAGAATGACTTTGGGAGTGTTCCTTCCTCTTCAATCTTTTGAAAGAGTTTGAGAAGTATCAGTATAAGTTCTCCTTTGTATGTTTGGTAGAATTCCCCAGTGAAACCATCTTTTCCGGGACTTTTGTTTCCAGGGAGTTTTTTTTGTTTCTTTGTTTTTGTTTTTGTTTTTATTACACATTCTGTTTCACTTCTGGTGATTAGTCTGTTCAAATCATCTGTTTCTTCTTGACTCAGTTTTGGCACGCTGTATGTTTCTCTTCTACATTGTCCATTTTGTTGGCATATAACTGTTCATTATATTTTTTATGGTATTTTGCATTTCCACAGTATCAGTTGTTATTTCTCCTCCTTTGTTTCTTATTTTGTTTATTTGGGTCTTCTCTCTTTTCTTCTTGGTGAGACTGGCCAGAAGTCTGTCAATTTTGTTTATCCTATCAAAAAAAACAGCTCTTGGTTTTATTGATTTCTTTTTCTATTTTTATCTCTATTTTATTTATTTACTCTCTGATCTTTATTATTTCCTTCCTTCTGCTGACTTTAGGTTTTGTTTGTTCTTTTTCTAATTCTTCTAGGTGCTAGTTTAAGTTGTTTATTTGGGATTTTTCTTTTCTTTTCTTTTCTTTTCTTTTCTTTTCTTTTAAGAAGGCCTCTACCACTATGAACTTCCCTCTTAGAACTGCTTTTGCTGCATCCCAGAGATTTTGTATGGTTGTGTTTTAGTAGTGTTTAAATATGACCCAAAGTGATCTATAGATCCCTATCAAAATCTCAACAATTTTTTTGAAGAAATAAAAATAATCTATCCTAAAATTATACGGAATCTCAAGGAACTCTGAATAGGTAAAGGAATCTTAAAAAGGAAGAACAAACTGGAGGACTCACGCTTCCTGATTTCAAAACCTACTACAAAGCCACCGTAATCAAAACAGCATGGTATTGGTATAAAGATAGACATATAGACAAATGAAATGAAATAGAGAGGCAAATAAACCATAGAATACATGGTCAAATGATTTTTGACAAACGTGCCAAGACCACTCAATCTTTTCAACAAATGATGCTGGATAAACTGGTTATTGACATGCAAATCATGAAGCTGGACTCTTACCCTGTACCACGTGAAAAATAAAAATTAATTAAAAATGAATCAAAGACCTAGACATAAGAACTAAAACTATAAAACTCTTAGAGGAAAACATAGAGGGAAACTTCATGACATCAGATATTTCAGTGATGTCTTGGATATCATACCAAAGGCAAGAAAAGAAAAAAAAATAGATAATTGGGTTACATCAAAATCTAAACCTGTACATTCAAATACATAATCATCAGAGTGACAGGGCAACTCATGGGATGGAAGAAAATATTTGTAAATCATATATCTGAAAAGTGGTTAATATCCAGAATACATAAAGAACTCCTACAACTCAGTAACAACAACAACAACAACAAAATAACCCAGTTAAAAACTGAGCAGGACTTTCCTGGGGTTCCAGTGGTTAAGACTTTGCCTTCCAGTGCAGGGAGTTTGGGTTCAATCCCTGGTCAGGAAGCTAAGATCCCACATGCTTTGCAGCCAAAAAGCCAAAATTTAAAACAGAAGTAATATTGTAACAAACTCAATGAAGGCCTTAAAAAATGGTCCACATTAAAAAAAAAAAACCTTTAAAAAAAACTGAGCAAAGGACTTGAATAGATATTTCTCCAGAGAAGATATACAAACAACCAACAAGTACATGAAAAGATATCCAACATCACTAATAATTAGGGAAATACAAATCAAAATCGCAATAAGATACCATTTCATACCCATTAGGATGGCTACCATTAAAAAACAAAACAAAACAAAATAAACAAACAAATAAAAAACAGGAAATAAGTATTCACAAGGATTTGGAGAAATGAGAACTCTTCTGCATTGCTGGTTGGAATGTAAAATGGTGCAGCCTTTGTAGAAAACTGTAGAGCAGTTCTTCAAATAATTAAACATGGAATTATCATATGATCCAGCAGTTCCACTTCTGGGTACATACTCCCCAAAATTGAAAACAGGACTCAAAGATATATTTGTACATCTATGTTTCTAGCAGCGTTATTCACGATAGCCAAAAGGCATAAGCAGCCCAAGTGTCCATCGATGAATGAATGGATAAACAAACCATGGTCTACTCATAGAATGGAATATCATTCAGCCTTAAAAAGCAAAGAAATTCTGACACAGGCTACAACATGAATGAACCTTGAGGACAGTATGCTAAGTGACATAAACCAATCACAAAAGGACAAATACTGTAGATTCCACTTATATGCGGTACATAGAGTAAATGCATAAAGACAGAAAGTAGACTGGTCCTCACCAGTGGCTAGAGGGGTGGAGGGAATGGGGAGTTGTTTAGTAGACACAGAGTTTCAGTTTTTCAAGATGTAGAGAGTTCTGGAGGTGGATGGTGTAGTGGTGGACAGTAGTGTGAGTGTACTGAACTGTACAAAGATGGTTACATTTTATGTTACGTGTATTTCATAAAAAGAAAAAAATGTCCATCAGAGCATGCCGCACATCTTCTCTGAGCCTCCCAAGGTTTTCTGCCTCATTCAGAATGAAATCCAAGTCCCTCCCCTCAGCTGAGAGGGCCCCACACTCCAGCCCCACCAGCCCAGCACATTCTGTCTCAGGACCCCTGCACTTGATCTTCATTCCCTCTGCCTGGAAGCCTCTTCTCCCAGATGATTGCACCACTCGTTTCTTTATTTCAGTCTGCACAAACATCACTTCCTTTGACCACTAGATCTAAAATAGCACATCCTAGAAATCTCATATCATACTTTATTTTTCTTCATAACTTTCATCAGTACCTGGCATTCTCCTGACCAGTCATCAATCTCCATATTGTTTGTCTCCATCACTAGAATGTGATCTCCACAAAGCCAGGGATTTGCCTTTTCATTTCCATGTTCCCACTGCCTAGAATGGTGCTAACCCATGTTTGATGTTCAATCAGTGTGAGTCGCACGGACTAGTGAAGGAAGAACAACACACAACAGACATGGTGAAACTGGTGGATGGGGTAGAGCTGGGAGTAACTGGATGTTGGAATTGGGATCCCACAAGATCTCAGGAGGTTGATGTGCTGGGCCCAAGTAATAAGGTGAAGCTTGGGACTTCCCTGGCAGTCCAGTGGTTAAGACTCTGAGCTTCCATTGCAGGGGGCACAGGTTCGATCCCGGTTGGGGAACTAAGATCCTGCATGCTGTGCAGTGCAGCCAAAAATTAATAAATAAATAAAGGTGACACTTAACAGGGGTACATGTGAAACGTTATACTTAGGTCAACAGCACAAAAAGCACAGGATGCGTGGAAGATGGCTTAATAGCAGCATTGTAACTAGCAAAGACTTGAAAGATGTATGTAAGGAGGAAGCTTGTGATGGGACAGATGGGGCCCTGCAGAAACACCCTGTAATCTCAGCCCAGTTAGAAGGCTGCTATGTTTTACACAGGACATTCCATGGAGTAGCCCTGTCAGTTCTGGACTGGACAATTTAAGCAGACAGAGGTTATTCAAGTGCATTCAGAGCACATGACCAGAATGGCAAAAGCATTCAAACCCACAACCTATAAGAAAAAAATAGAAGGATCTGGAATGTTTAGCCCGTAGCTGGTAGATTTGGGAAACAGACAGAACTGAATCAAATCCTGGTTCTGCCTTCTATTAGCTGCAACACATGGACAAAATTCTCAACCTCCGTGATCCTTAGTTGTCTTATGGTCAAGCCCAGTGTTGTAAAGGGTAAAATATAACGGCTTGATAACTAGAAAGTTATCATACCCAGGAACCCTTACAGTGTCCTCTAGAAAAGTTGAAGAGCCGTTCTTTTAAAATATGTACCCAGTTGTCTTCACTGAAATAGTCAACGAAATGTCCTTGACATTATCTCAAGTAGAGTCCAAACATCATGTGTGAATTTAGCATTTAAATTCACTGCCCACTTTTTACGAATCTTTACCTGTGGGTGGGCATCCCAATTTGAGGCATTACATATATGATCAGAATTAAGACTAAATATAAGTGAGAGGATATCATGATGGTAGCAGCGGATGGAATACGAAGAGCAGAACAGCTCCAAACAAAGAATATCTTTGGTGTCACCTCTGTGAGGTTGGCTGTAACCTACAATAGTTCTGTTCCGGATGATCTTGGTCCAGCAACCTTAGTAGATCCTACGCTTGCATCTTGATAGAATTCATCTTGAAGTGCTTTGGTTTTAAATAACCTGAAGGTTGTGCCATTCAAGAGTCTTACCTTTGGGACACAGAGTTAACGTGCTCTCTGGTCTGCTCCCTGTGCAGTTACCGCAGCACCTGAGAGTAAATTTGACAAGTGTCCTTCGCTGAATGTTCTTTTTGCTTGGTGTACCTCCTGTCTCCAATTTGTAGTTCATGGCATGGCCCTCAGTGAGGGGTAAGGGGCAAGAGAGTGGCAACTTGCTGATGAAAACACTGAGCAGCTCAGTCTAGTTTTTAACAAAGTGGAGAATGTCAGAAACTAACAGCTGTGAGGGATCATCCAAACTGGGACACTGTGGGGAGTAAAATGAGGGGGCCGGTATGTATACTTACACTGGGATGATGTATTAGGGTTCTGCAGAAAAAAAGAACCAATAGGAATTTTATGTTTATATATATATGTGTATATATATATATACACACACATGTATATATATGAAATAGTGAATTGGCTTATATTATTACAGAGGCTGAGAAGTCCCAAAGTTGCAGTCATCAAGCTGGAGACCCAGGATTGTTGGGGATATAGTTTCAGTTCAAATCCAAAGGCCTGAGAACCAGGAGAGCTGACAGTGTAAGTTCCAGTCTGAAGGCAGGAGACTGATATCCAGCCAAAACAGTCAGAAAGAGATGGGGGGGGGGAGGCTAGAATTGTGCCTTATTCACCTTTTTGTTGTACTGAGGCCTTCAACTGATTGGATGAGGCCCACCCACATTAGGAAAAGCAATCTGCTTTACTCAGTCTACAGTTTCAAATACTAATCTCATCCAGAAACACCCTCACAGAGACACCAAAATAATGTTTAACCAAGTATCTTGGCATCTTGTGGCCCAGTGAAGTTGACATATAAAATTAACCATTACAGACAACAGGTATAAACTGGGGTTGTCCTGGGAAAACAAGGATGTATGGTTTCCCCAGTAGAGTCCTCTAAAGAGGATATAATGCTAGAATGCAGAGGCTGTCCAGGAGCTATTTCATAAGGATTCAGTATTTCTCTTGTGCAGAGGAATGAATTCTCCTGATCATGAAAGACAAAAGACCGGAGACACGTCAGTTTCACAAACTAGATTAGCCAATTGGGTTTTGACAGTTCTGTCAACCCGGATCACTTTTTCCAAGCTTGGAAATGTGAATATAGACACCAATAGTAAAATTGTTCAATGGCCCCAGTAGCCTGCCTGACCATGGAAAGAATTTGTTCCACAAAGAGAGCCGTGTCTGTGACATGCACTGAAGGTATTCTCTGGGCTGGAACGAACGACATACTGTACTAATGTCTCTGCAACAGGATAAAGGGGTGCTCTGCGACAAGGAAGTGCCTTCACCGAGTAAAAATAACACTTGCTTGGGAAGACAAAGTCCATAGCACAGGAAACCCCATTCACATGGATCCAGCAGTGCTGTTTGCTGTCTTTGCCACACCTTTATAGGTGTGCTAGGGTTATGGTGGTTGTAGGTGAAACAACTAGTTATATAAATGAATATTTAATACAATTTCCACAGCAGTTTTTTTGTACCCAGCTATTAATTCTTGCCTCTCTAGCCTGTGTGTGCGCCCAAAGTCAGGGGTATGTATACTATCCGTCTCGGCGCCACCTAGTGGCCGTTCGGCGAAAAACGCAAGATGGTGGGAATTCCAACCCCCGCTCCCTCCCGCAGGTTCTCAATCGCAATTAAAACTAAACTTAAAGTAGAGGAAGGGAGTTTTTAGGGCACCGAAACTATTCTGTATGATACAATAATGATGGACATATGTAGTTATACATTTTTCAAAATCCACTGAATGTACACACAAAGTGTGATCCCTAATGTAAACTGTGGACTTTCTTCAATAATAATGTATCAATATTAGTTAATTACAGCAAACGTACTACACTAATACAAGATGTAAATAATAGGAGAGACTTTAGGGTTGGTGGGGGCAGCGTAAAAGGATTAGGAGGGAACTCTCTGTAAACCTAAAATTGCTAAAAATAATAATAATAAAAGTCTTAAAAAACCAAAGAGGGAAAAGATCAATTCATTAAGATAAAAGCAAAGGTATCAGAAAACAAGAAGCGTCCATTGTCTCGACTGCATCATTAACTAGCTAAATATATTTTATAACAACCCCTCCGAAGGTAGTATTACCACCATTAGGAATTTGCATAAAGTGGGGAGTATCCAAGAGCTGAACTCCAGCCTGTACAAACGTTAGCCGACCTCTCGAGGAGCCCGAGCACACCCCAGGGTTTGCGGCAGGCACCGCTCACAGCACACCACGTGTCACCGCGGAGGCGGGAGCCAGCGCGCCCCTGGGAGCTCGCAGACCTCGGCCGGATCTGCCCGGCGCCGCTCATTCTTTCCTTGCAGCAAAGCGGATACCGCGCCCCAGGTGGGCACCTGGCTCCTCGCAGGCACCGCTCTCCCCTGCGAGGTCCCAGGCCTAGTGCAGTACAGGTGCTGCCCCACTGCGGCGGGGACCCCTCTCTGCAAGCTCTGAAGGGCCATCCCATCTTCCTCTCCAGGGTTTCTCCATGCCTTGTACCTAATGGCCTTGTACCCAAGCAACGTTTAAAGGCCAACGTTATTTAACCCTTTGAAAGTCTAATTTTATAAACATAATGCATCTTATCTAGCATGTTAATAGGCAATGTCTATAATCCATTTTTACTATCTTCATGAGTGTCATAAAGATATATGTGTTTATATGGCAAGAATACATAAGCCAAAACCACATGAGCATGTACTTTACTTTCTCTTTACTTATGAATTTAAAATTCTTCCTCTGGAAAATTTCCAGATACGTAGAGATTACTTCCCAGTTTCCTCAGTTGGCAGTTAAAGGTCTTGGGTCATTTAGGGATGTTAGGAAATGTATTTTAGTTGACATTAAAATATATATATAATCACTGTTATTATTAAAAATTTGTCAGAGAAATTAAACACTTTAAAACTTATCCAGGCAGAAAAGGTGGAGGGTTTTACATGAAGCCACTAGTTGCTGTAACTCTCATTAAATACTCATGCTTGCTTATATTTACAGTCTTAAGTATTGATAACCTGACAAGTATAAGGAATTTAGAATATTCTATTTAGTTAAGGTTGTGGTAGGATAATAATTCCAAAGTGTTGCATAAACTAAGATGTTCTATTTAAATTATATTGCACATTGTGATAAAATCAGAGATGTGTAACTTTTTTAAACCAAAATTTGTAATTGATTAGGAGTATTAAGTAAACTAGAAATGTAGATTTTTATATAATTTTCTTGTACTTATTTTTACTAAGTAATATTAAAACTTAAAATTTTACTTAAATTGTGAACACTGAAGGAGTTTGTGGAATCATTATTTGACGAGTAATTGTTGACCAAAATGCTGATTTGCATATATTTATTCCTTGTAATTTATCAACAGGAACTGCTATGTTATTAAACTAATCTTGCATTTTGTCTTTTCTGATCCAAAAACTTTTTAGAGAGAAATGGTTTAGTATTAGAAAGCAGGAATATTTTTTATACTTTTACTAATGACTTATTTAGACATTGTTTTAAATTTTTTTTTTACTGATTACAATATATACCTTTTTAAAAACCATATTAACCATTTTTAAGTGTATGACTATAGATGTTAAGTATATTCACATTGCTTTGAAAAATTATAATTTTGATCCATGTTTTAATAACTATGTTAACTTTTTAAGTCTTCCTATTGGAAATCTCCCTTTCCAAAAAGGAAACTATTGGATGCTTCAGTTTCTAGAAGAGTGATTTCTTTACTCTTTGAAATATACGTAAAGGCAGCTACAGTACATAATTTGCAGCTTGACTCTCTCTGGCAAATTGCACATTTTATTTCTCGCGGCTGAAGAGTTTTTCTTAAAGGGCCAGCATGTTTAAAGCATTAGGTGTTTTGGCATGATTTCTTAAACTTTTTGCTCTTTCGGGGAGTCTTTGAGAGTCTTTATCTTGTTTATTTAAGTTCTTTGTAACTCCCGAAACCATCAAAATAGGAGCTGTATTGAACTTGAAAGTCTTTCCAACTGCATTTGCTAACTCTCTGGGGAGACGGGCTATCCTAGTGATTCCTGCGTGCATTTCCAAACCATTCTGGGAGCTGTGTTGGGGTAAAATTTGTAATTTGTTCACACATCTGGTACACCACGGATTGGCTAGTGGTGTAGGTTTTATAAATTAATACAAACTTTTTTTTATTATTATTTAAGGGCTCTTAATTAGGTTTAAAAATAGCTCCCAAGTCTGCTCATGACCAAGGCTTATGTATTACAACTTGTTCTTTCCCTAAAGGTGGGCTTCCAACGGATATGTGTGGATTGACAACAGAGACCCATCTGTATAAGAGCTTTTCGAGAGAGGGTGTTGTTGGATCAGAGTCTGATTTCCTGTCCTGGTTACAGAGGTTAGTACGGGGAATTTCCTTCATGTGGTGTTAGTCTGTTTGGGCTGCTATAACAAAATACCACAGACTGGGTGTTATAAAAACAGACATTGATTGCCCACAGTTCTGGAAGCTGGAAGTCCAAGATCAGGGTGACAACCTGGTCAGGTGAGGGCCCTTCTCCTGGTTCATGGCCCATGCCTTTTGGCTGTGATCTTACATGGTAGAAGGGGCGAGGGAACTCCCTGGCATCTTTATTATAAGGACACTAATCCCATTCTTGAGGGCTTCACCCTCATGACCTAATCACCTTCCAAAGGCCCACCTTCTAACACCATCACACTGGGCTTTAGGACACAATACGGGAATTTGGGGGACACATTCAGTCCACAGCAGGAGGCATGGAAAGGGGGATGGGAGTAGCTGTAGGTGGAACAGTAGTTCTTGAAGTAACTTAGGCAACTTCTGGACTTTGGGCATTTTCACACCTTTAAATTTAAGAGCCTCCTGAAAATGAACTACTTTGTTCTTATCAAGTTATCCTTCTGAAGGCCATGGCAAGTATGGGCTAACTGGTGCACTGGTTCCATTTTTCCCTTTAGATGAAAGTTTCCCATGATGTATGAACATGTAAAAATCAGGAGTT
Organism: Hippopotamus amphibius kiboko; assembly: GCF_030028045.1. NCBI lineage: Eukaryota > Metazoa > Chordata > Mammalia > Artiodactyla > Hippopotamidae > Hippopotamus > Hippopotamus amphibius. The sequence goes on along the minus strand of NC_080187.1, from coordinate 52,699,906 downwards.
TCTTTGGTGAGAGATTTGTTTCCTTAGAACAGAATAACCTATCATGCAAGCACATACAAACATTTGAAAATTCAGTTCCTCATACTCTCTAGACACATTTCAGTTGCTCAGTAGTCACATGTGGTTAGTGGACAGCACAGAATATTTCCATCATGGCTGAAATTTCTACTGCACATGCAGGTTTAGACCCTATTCTCTGAGACATGGCTTAATGCAGGTTAAGCATTAACCTCACATTAATTTGCATCTCTACCCTTACCAGCAGCTTCTCCCTCTCTCTCTCTCCCTCTCCTTATAACAGTTTTGTTGAGATATAATTCACATGCCATACAATTCACTCATTTAAACTGTACAGTTCACTGGGTTTTAGTATATCCACGGAGCTGTGCAACCATCACCATGATCAATTTTAGAATATTTTTACTACCTCAAAAAGAAATTCCACCTCCTTTAGCTGTCATCTCCATGTCTTCCTATACTCCCAGCTCTAAACAACCACCAAAATTATTTTCTGTCTCTATAGATTTCTCTATTCTGGACATTTTGTTATTGAATCAGGTCCTGCTGCTTGACACTTACAAAATCAATACTCACAGATGTTGGTAGAAAGGAAAGGTGTATTTTTTATTTATTTATTTATTTATTTATTTATAGTTTTTGGCTGTGTTGGGTCTTTGTTGCGGTGCACGGGCTTCTCAGTGCAGTGGCTTCTCTTGTGGAGCACGGGCTCTAAGTGCATGGGCTTCAGTAGTTGCAGCATGCAGACTCAGTAGTTGTGGCTCATGGACTCTAGAGCACAGGCTCAGTAGTTGTGGTGCACGGGCTTAGTTGCTTCTCAGCATGTGTGGTTTTCCAAGACCAGGGATTGAAACTGTGTCCCCTGCATTGGCAGGAGCATTCTTAACTACTGCACCACCAGGGAAGTCCCAGGAAATGTGCTTTTAATTAGAATGCTGGCACTCTGGGGAGATGGTGGACTCAACGTCCCCCCAAAACCACCTCTCAAGATTCTGCTCAGCTATGAAAGCTTCTAAAGGAAGATAGAGAAGTCATCTTAGTTAATCTTTGAGATGGGGGTGAGGGTCATCGGCATCCCCCACTGTGCGCAGGCTTCAGTGCAGGCTTGTTGACTCCTCATGATCTTTCTTTAGATGCTACTTGTTCCCACAGTTTATTTGTGAGATTACTGAATAGGAAGCTAGGAAAGGGATCTGGTCATCTGTTACATGCTTATTCTTCATCTCTACTTCTTTGATCTAAGGAAAGAACCAACAAGTAAGGTGAAGTATTGTGTGATCAAAAGATTTGAAAGGTGTACAGGGTGGGGCGGGGGCGGGGGGTGGGGCTAGTTAAAGGTTACTGATAAGACAAAGGGGTGCCTCCTGCAGAGCCCTCTCTCCTGCAAAAAGCTTTTTTCCCCACCCAAAGCTGCTTACAAATTCATATAAATGGAATCACATAATGTGTGGTCTTTTGTAACTGGCTTCTTTCACTTAGTATGGTGTTTTGAAGGTTTATCCATGTTGAAGCACCTATCAGTACTTCATTCCTTTTTACGGCTGGACAATATCCTATTGTATGTGTGGACTAAGAATGCCACCTGCCACATCAGCAAACAAAAGATGTTGTGGCCATCAAGCCGTCAGCCACTACAGCTGCCTGCGTTGGTGAGCCCTGAGGAGACTCAGGGTGGGAAAGATAGTTAAGGGGCATGTCAAAGGAATGCGAGCCCAGACTCTGCATCTTCCCATATAATTCATTAACTTGGGATGTCTGCTTTTCTTTAATTAACAGTAATCTTTGGATGTTCTGACCACCTAGTTTTTGTTGCAAAAAACCCTATATATCCTTGCTCTTCCCTTACCTCTTTGGGGCAGTCTCTCGGAGCTATCTGAGAGGCTGCCTCCTGGGCTCGAGTCCTCAGAAAGTCTGCCAAATAAAACATAGTTCTCAACTTTTAGGTTGTGCATTTCTTTTATTCGACATATAGATGTACCACATTTTGTTTATCCATTTATTAGTTGATGGACATTCAGCTTTCCACCTTTTGGCTAGTATGAATAATGCTGCTATAAACACTCTTGTACAAGTTTTTGTGGGGAAATATGTTTTCATTTCTTTAGGAGTGGATTGTAGGGTCAAATGATAACTCTGTGTTTAGCTTTCCGAGGAACTGCCAGGATGTTTTCCATATGGTTGTACCATTTTACATTCCAATCAGAAATGTATGAAGATTCTAATTTCTCTACATCCTCACACTTATTATCTGATTTTTTGACTCTAGCCATCTTAAGTAGTATCTCCTTGTGGTTTTGATTTACATTTATGTGTTTTTGATAGGGACAGAGTAAAGGGACAAAGTAGGTGATTAAATAGTTAATCTCACTAGGGGTTGTAAGTAGAAAAAAGCATGGGACACCCCTGTAAGCTAATGACTACTCAAGAAAGCAGGTCTGCTTAACTACAAAACCAAGCAGACTTGCTTAGCAATAAAACGATGCAACATAAGCATGAGACATGCCCCCAAACAATAAAACAATGGTGGCGTGAGACCCACATTCTGTCCAGTGAGCTCAGTAAGTTAATGATCCTGAGGACATGCTCTCTGCACACATAAAAATACAATAATTTATGGAAAGGTGCTTATTGTACAGAGACCGCAAATAAGTTTTACACTCCTGGCTTGATCATGTAGAGATAAGAAACTCCCCTGCCCAACCTGGAGGAGGAGCTGATGATGGAAGCATGAAATCAACTCAAGAAAGACAAAGAAGATCCTTTCCTCCTCCCCACCTTTCCTTTGATTATAAAACTGTAGCCCACTAGGCTCTTGGTGCAGCACCCTGTTGCCCACCCACTTGTAAGCCTCACAAGCGTCCTATTCTAATAAATCACTTCTTATCTATCACTTTGCCTCTAGCTGAATTCTTTCAGCACTGAGACATAAAGGACCAGGCTCCTTGGAGTCCCTGAAACCACATCTATCCATTTCATTTTCAAGCATCTTTTTATGTGCTTCTTGGCCACTTCTATATCTTCTCTGGAGAAGTGATATTTTTCAGATCATTGCTCATTTTAAATTGGATTGTCTTTTTATTCTTCATTTGTAAAAATTTTTTAAAAATATATTCTGGATATAATCCCTTATAAAATTCATTATTTGCAAATATTTTCTTCCATTCTGTGGCTTGTCTGTTAAATTTCTTGATAGTGTCCCTTGAAGCACAAGTTTTTAATTTTAATGAGATCTAATTTACCTATTTTTTGTTGTTGTTACTCATGCTCTTCATGTAATATATAAGAATCCATTTCTAGATCCAATATCATGAAGTTTCCTCTAAGGATTTTATAGTTTTAGTTTTTTCCATTCAGGTCTGTGATTCATTTTGAGTCAGTTTTTGTATATGGTGTGAGGTAGGGGTCCAGTTTCAATCTTTTGCATTTGGCTATTCAGCTGTTCGAGCACTGTTTGTTTAACAGAATATTCTTCCCCACTGAATGGCCTTGGCACCCTTGTTGAAAATCAATTCACCATAGAAACATGTGTTTATTTACAGACTCTCAATTCTACTCCATTAATCTATATATCTATCCTTATGCCAATATCACACTATCTTGATTAACATTGCTTTGCAATAACATTTGAATTTAGGAAGTGTGAGCCCTCCAACTTTGTTCTTCTTTTTCAAGATTATTTTGGTTATTCTGAGTCCCTTGCATTTCCATATAAATTTTATAACCAGGTTGTCAGTTCTACAAAGAAGCTAACTTGGATTTCAATAGGGATTACATTGAACCTGATCACTTTGGGGAATGTTGTCTTTTTAACTTCTTTCTCAATCCAGGAACATGAGACATCTTTCTATTTATTTAGGTCTTAAAAAATTTCTTTCAACAATATTTTATAGTGAAAGCTATAAATAAATTTTATGCCTCTTTTGTTCAATTTATTCCTATTTTATTCCTTTTGATGCTATTATGTATGGAATCATTTATCTTATTTTCAGATTGTTCATGGCAAGAATATAGAAATACAAAAGATTTTTGTGTGTTGATCTTGCATCCTACAATCCTGGTGAACTTGTTTATTAGTTCTAATAATTGTGGGGTTTTTTTTAGTGACTTTTCTAGGATTTTCTCTATAGGAGATTCTGTCAAGTATAAATATAGTTTTATTTCTTCCTTTCTAATCTGGATGACTTTTATTTTGTTTTATTGCCTAATTAGAAACTTTAGTACAGTGTTGAATAGAAGTGGCAAGAGCACTTTGTGTTGTTCCTAATCTTATGGAGCCATTAAGTATGATGTATATGATGTTAGCTGAGTTTTTCATAGATGCCTTTTATCAGGTTGAGGAAGCTTCTTTGTCTAGTTTGTTGAGGGTTTTTTTGTTTGTTTTAATCAAGAAAGGGTGTTGGATCTTGTTGAAGGCTTTTTCTGTATCTATTGAGATAATTGTGTGGGTGTTATTTTTTATTCTATTGATGTGGTGTATTACATTAATTGACTGCCAGGTGTTAAACCAATCTTGCATTTCTCAGATAAATGCCACTTGATCATGGTGTGTAATTCTTTTCTTATGTCACTAGATTTGGTTTGCTAGAATTTTGTTGAGGGTGCATTTTTGCATTGCTATTCACAAAATAAATTGGTCTGTAGTTGTTTGGTTTTGCTATCAGGGTAATACTGGTTTTTGATTACTAATTTAATCTCTTTATTTGATATAGGTCTATGCACATTTTTTATTTTCTCTTTAGTCATTTTCAGCAGTTTATGTCTTTCTAAGAACTTGCCCATTTCATATAAGTTATCTAATATATCAGCATGCAATTGTTTGTAGTGTTTCTTTATAGTACTTTTTATTTACATAAGGTTGATAGTAATATCCCCTTTTTCATTCTGATTCTAGCAATTTGAGTATTCTCTCTTTTTTCTTTGTCAATTTTTGTTAATTTTGTTGATCTTTTCAAATAACCAACTTTTAGTTTTATTGATTTCTCTACTGTTTTTGTATCTCTATTTCATTAATTTCTGCTCCAATATTCACTATTTCCTTCCTTCTTCTTGCTTCAGTTTTAGTTTGCTTCTTTCTCCAGTGTCTTAGGATGGAAAGTTAGGTTATTGATTTGAGATCTGTTCTTTTTTCACGTAGACATTTACAGCTATTTATTTTCCTACAGGCATTGCCTTAGCTGCATGTTTTAGTATATTGTATCTCCATTTTCATTTATCTCAAAATATTTTTAAATTTTCATTTTTATTTATTCTTTGAGCTTTTCATTATTTAGGATTGTGTTATTTAATTTTCACATATTTGTGAGTTTCCCAAATTACGTTGTGTTATTGATTTCTAATTTAATTCCATTATGGTCAGAGAAAATACTTACTTATTTCAATCATTTTACATTTATTAAGATCTGTTTTATGGTATAACATACAGTCTGTCCTGGAGAATATTCCATGTGCATTTGGGAAGAATGTACAGTTTGTTTTTGTTGAGAGAAGTGTTCTATAGATGCAGCAGAATCTATTTTTTTAGTCTTTATGGAAGTTTTCAAATGCATACAAATGTAGAAACAGCATATGATGTATGCATTTGAAGACTCACCATTCAGCTTCAACAATCTCATAGCCACGTGTAGGAGTTTTGACAAGTGATAATTCAGTTCCCAATCACTGCAAGAACTTGGACTCTCTGGTTAGTAATGGCCTCTCAGGTGAGAAGGTCAAGAGGCACAGAGCACTTTTTTCATGTTGCTAAAATGACCCCTGGTCCAGAATTGAGGGGCAAGCTCTGGATACTCTCTGTTGGACTTCCAAAAATGTTAACAACAAAGGGGCAACAGAATTGAGCCTTGTCAAAATTTTATGGTATGTATAGTAGACAGTCAAATAACAGATTCCATGAGGATCTTGGAGGATGGATTTTTAATGCAGAATTAGTTTGTTTACATGAGGTTGTTTGCTAAGGTGACTGCATATAAAAAGTTATATTGGTCTAAGCATTAAATAAGACTTTATGGCCAATCTTAGCATGTCTTTGTAGCCAGTTGAGTAGATACTCTGTAATTTTCTGGGCACTAATTGTTAAGTACAGATTATAGCAGATCTAAATTATTGCTTGTAAAGCTTGCAAAATTCTTTCTTATTTGATATTCCAAGGTCATACTTCTATCACCTCCTTTTATTTCTATAAGCGTATTAAAATATTTACTTTACTTTCTTGTCCAATATCTTCAGTCTTTTGTGACTTTTTCTACTGTTTCCTCTTTTTCCTAAGTTCTGCTATTGTGCCTTGTTTCCTTTTGTGTCTTATAAATGGTCATTGTGAGATTGTGTCCCATGGAACCCATCTGTAACAATTCTTTGACTTGAGTCTGAGGTGCATTCCTTGAGCAAACATTTACATTCGCTTTTGCAGACACCTGATACATGAGCAATGCAAGATGTCTTTAAACTAAATTGTCAGTTTGGTGTTCCTAGGATTCTCAGACAGTATGCATTCTGGCCCTAAACCTGTGTGAGGGTGAAGTGAAAATTCTGAAATATATATGTCTCCCCATCACTCAGGGGTAAGGTCAAGAGAGACAAGTTTCCTTACTATTTCCTTAAGAGAGGAAGGTTTTTTTTCCTGGATTACTCAGTGGAATGTGGCTTTCAGGGTCCCATATAATGAAGGTCTCCAGATGGTAGATTTACCACCTGTGTAGGCACTAGACTTTGTCTCCTTTCCCCTCAACCAAACTATTAAATGGAAACTCCAGGCCCCCAGATGTTCTTTGACTAGTAACTGTTTCTGTATCCTTGCTCACATCTCTGAATTCATGATTTCCATTATTTCTGGCCTTTGAGAATTTTCTTTTACTTTTTTTTGCCAGGCCAGCTATGCATTTAATAATATGTTGGGTTTTAAAAAATATTTTAAAATATTTGTTTGTTAAAAATAATTAGACAATTATAGGTGTTTTACATAAAGGGTTATTAGGACTTGTAGTCTGCCATATTGCTAAAAATGGAAAGCAATAGTTTTGTGGGGGTGTTTTGTTAATTTTTTTTAACACTTAGAGCTTTGTTTCAGTATTTTGTGATTAGTGTGAGGTAGGGTTAAATATATTCTGTAGATTCAAATAGCATAAAAGGAAAGGTACAATGAAAAATGAGCACTAAATGGTGTTAGTAACTTTGGTGAGTTCAGCTTTAGGGACAAAATGATACACAAAAGCAAATATCAAGTAATTAACAGATTGCTTTCATAGCTTTGGTTAATGTGTGCTACCCACCCCAGCCCTGACTCCTCTTGATACAAAAGGTTCAAAATGACCTTTATTCTTTTTTATAGTGCTTTATTCACTGCATTTCCTGTGCTCTCATACACTAACTTTTACCCAGTGAGCTTCTTCAATGAGGATCTACTATTTACTTTTTTTTTTTAAAGCTTTTTAAAAATATTTATTTATTTATTTATTGGCTGCATTGGGTCTTTGTTGCTGTGCACAGGCTTTGTGTGGTGAGCAGGGGCTACTCTTCGTTGCAGTATGGGGGCTTCTCATTGTGGTGCCTTATCTTGTTGTGGAGCACAGGCTTTAGGCAGGCAAGCTTCAGTAGCTGTGGCTCCCAGGCTTAGCTGCTCTGCAGCATGTGGGATCTTCCTGGACCAGGGCTGGAACCCGAGCCCCCTGCATTGGCAGGCAGATTCTTAACCACTGCGCTACCAGGGAAGCCCTCTACTATTCACTCTTCACTGTTTTATATCTAACTCTTCCAGGAAGGTGGGACTGAGGCAAGAGACAGATGGGCCCCCAGGGCAAACAGTCTGAGTTCATTCCCTGTGGATCGATACTCTGAGACAGGAATAACAGGACAATTGGGAGAGGAGGCTGGGCCCTGCCCAGACAGAAGATACGAGACCACATATTCCTCATTCTCGAAGTCAGCAGGCCCTCCCCCCAAACCACACATGTGCAGAAAGCCTTGGAGGTCCAAAGGGGAGTGATGCCAAGTGCCCAAACCTACCCATAGGCCTCTTTGGTGGAATCCATCTTGGCTAAGACATGCACGCGCACACGTGGGAAAATCCTGAGATACACCAAATATGGACTCTGAACCAGGCAAATCAAAAAATTGCCTGGTTCAGAGTCAAAGGGATTAGTCAAAGGGGGTATGGAAGAAATGTCCCATAAAAGTGATTCAAACTGCCACGAGGGCACGACTCTCTCTCTGAGCCCGCCCGTTGTGTCTATCCACATGTATTCTGCTCTTTTTTCCCCTAATAAATACTTTACTTGTTTCACTACTTCCTGTCTTTGTGGGAATTCTTTTCTGCAAAGCTGTAGGGCCAGGGCCTTGTCACTGACCACACTAGTCTAGTGACTAGGATTCAGTGCTCCCACCGCTGCTACCTGACCTCAATCACTGACTGGCAGCTGAAACCCCGCTTCAAGCCACCGTGGGCTGAAGCCACCTGAGATCAGGACCTCAATAAAGATGGGCGATTAGGGTGGTGGGTGGATTCTAGGATTTGGGACTGAGTTTGGGTCCAGATAAAAGTAATCTGAGACTGTTAGTAAGAGACTAAGTGTTAATAGCTGATTTTTGGAAATGCAACCCCATCTAAATTCAGAAGCTCAGAACCCAGGATGAATCCTATTCCTACCAACTTTTAAGAATTGTTCCAATTCTTTAGAATATCAAATATATACATATATATGTAAATATATAAATACGTAAGCCATTTTCTAGAACTTAAATGTTATTTTGTTATAGAAAGATTTAAATTACAATCCACAGCCTTTTTAGAGATGAGAAAAACTAAATGAAGGATATCTTTTATTTAACAATCAAAATACCCAACTGAGGAAGACCTTCCTACCCTTTGATTGGAATAGAAAAGTTTGCTCTCTCCCCTTTTTTTAGGACACTGTTTTATTACAATCTAAATATGATAATTAAGTTACATCTATGTGATAAAAGTTCCAATATTTTTTCCTTTTTCCTGCAGTGAAGCCTGGATATCCCTTTTCTTATTTTCTGCCCCTCTACTTAGAAGATCCTTATGTTTATTTATCTCCACCTTGCTGATATCATAGAGCGTTTGTCTTTTTAAAATTTTTAAAATTTATATTGGAGTATAGTTGATTTACGATGTTGTGTTAGTTTCAGGTGTACAGCAGAGTTATATGTATACATATATCTATTCTTTTCCAGATTCTTTTCCCATATAGTTTGCTACACAATATTGAGTATAGTTCCCTGTGCTATACAGTAAGTCCTTGTTGATGATCTATTTTATATATAGTAGTGTATACATGTTAATCCTAAACTCCTAATTTATCCCTCCCCCCAACCTTTCCCCTGTGGTAACCATAAGTTTGCTTTCTAAGTCTGTGAGTCTATTTCCGTTTTGTAAATAAACTCGCTTGTGTCATTTTTTTAGATTCCATATGTAAGTAACATCATATATTTGTTTTTCTCTGTCTGACTGACTTCACGTAGTATGATAACCTCTAGGTCCACCCATGTTGCTGCAAATGGCATTATTTCATTCTTTCTTATGGCTCAGTAATGTTCCATTGTATATCTGTATTGCACTGGAAGATTAGAAATTGATTTAGTTTCTGTGCCCATGGCCTAGGTGGAAGAAAGTTTAGAAAAAAGGAAGCAAGTATAAAACCTCATAGCAGAGGATGGTTTTAATCCATCAACCTCTGGGTTATGGGTCCAGCATGCTTCCACTGCATCACTCTGCTTGCTTAACTGTGTGTTGTTTTAAGCCCTTAAGTGTGTACTAATATGTTACAGTAGCCATAGGAAACATACACAGTGTGCAAGGGCTGGGCCCATAGTAAGTGTCCAGTGACTGCCTTCGCCCCACCTTCACCGTGGTACACACATGCTCACCACCATGTGTTGAATTCACTGTGTCAACGTGTGGTGGCACCTGCAGCTTCAGAATCAGCCGGGGAGCTTGTAGAACAAGCTTGCGTTTCCGGAGGTTTGGATTCGGTAGGTTTGGGGAGGAACCTGGGAATTAGCCCAGGAAATCCTGGTGTAAATGTTTTGTCCCGCACAGTTTAAGAAACTCTGCCTGCAGCCAAGAATGATCCGCTGTTGCTGTCCAGGTCACCCCCAGGGGCTGCAGACAGGCAGGAAGAGGCTCTCAAACAGAAGTGGTCTAAGAGCAGGGTGCAGAGAGTGGTCTCTGCACCTGCAGGGGCGTCCTCCTGTGCTCCAGGCCTGCCTTCCTAGAGGACTAGCACAGGTCCCCTGGGAAGGAGGCGGGCTTTCCAAATGCCCCTTCCTGAGATCCATAAAAGAGGTCACAAGAAAGGATTTGGCAAATTCTTCTAGGAACAGATAGAATCTACATTTCTCACAATCACAAACAGTTAAAGTTTACGACAACTGTGCTAGGGCTCAAAGAGAAGGTGCCCGGCTGAACGGCAGACGATGGTGCCCCGCTTTCAATTTTATTAATTGTTGGGATGTAGCAGGCTGTGTGCTAGGAGCACAGCCTGTACCAGACACTTTTATGTATTTTAAATAATTACGTAATTTTATTTAATCTTCTTGACAGCTCTGGGAGGTCTTTCTTCATTGTATAGGTGGGGAAACTAAAGCTCAGAGAGGTCACACAGGTAATAAGTGCTGGGGCAGGGCTCCACTTTGCTTTTCGGAGCTGACTGCCTGTGGGAGAATTCTGGGCTGCCACGGGCCACAACCTGACCCACACAGTGGTCCCCAGGGAATACCCTCTGGCAAAGTGGCCTGGACCTAGGGGTCCAGCCTCTGCTTAGGCCAGTGTTCCCCAGGCTCCTTCAGTGATTCTCTTCTCCAGCAGCAGACAGACACGGAAGACTGTGTCCAGGATAAGGGCTACTGCTGGGATGGGGAGGCTTTGAGGACAAGCTGATGAGTGTGGCCCAAACATGGGATAGAGATGGGCATCGTGTCATTGTTACCAAAAACCCAGCCTCTGTTCACTGGTGCTGAATAGAAATGTGGAGACAGAATTTTGGAGGAGTAGAAAAGAGTAGCTTTATTACTTTGCCAGGCAAGGGGGGCCACAGTGGGCTAATGGCCTCAAGACTGTGCCCCCCTTCCTGGGAAATAGGAAAGGGTCTTATAGTTTCAGGGTAGAGAATAAGGCTGTAGATAAGAATTGGGGCTGATGTAGTCTTGCATTCTTTTTTCCTCCTGGAGACATTGAGAATATTAGGGCTGGTGTCAGGTGGTTCTGGAATAGCTTCCGTTGGTCCTCGAGGTTATTATTCTGTGACTTTCTGGAATGAAGAATGCCCACAAAGGAAAGGGGTATTAGGGAGTGTTGTCTTGGAGAAGTAAACATCAGGTGCATAGTACAGCTTTAGCTAGAGTACAATCATTGTCAGTGCAATTAAGCAAGAAAGAGAGGGGGAAAAGCCAGTTTGAATGGGCAGAAAGAATAATGGCTGAATAAGGGCCAGCATAATGGGGGTGCTTCAACTAGTTTCTGCTACAGCATCACCTAAAGAACCATGATGGAGGAGTGAGGGAGACCAAAGTTGTCTGGGTTGACCTTGTCAATTATTTCTTAATCTTTGGTGTTGTACAGGTTTGTTTTTGTTTTTATAAAAAGAAGACCGTCTGCATTAGTTTGCTAGGGCTGCCATAACAAAGTACCACAGACAGAGAAACTTAAGTAACAGAAACGTATTTTCTCACAGCTCCAGAGGCTAGAAGTCCAAGATCAAGGTGTCAGCAGGGTTGGTTTCTCCTGAAACCTCTCTCTGTGGCTTGTAGATGGCTGTCTTCTCCCCATGTCTTCACGTGGCCTTCCCTCTTGTCCTAATACACTCTTTCTCTCTTTTTAAATTTTTTGGCCATGCCCCACGGCATGTGAAATCTTAGCTCCCCAACCAGGGATCGAACCCATGCCCCTGCATTGGAAGTGTGGAGTCTTAACCACTGGACCGCCAGGGAAGTCCCTAATATTCTTCTTATACGACTTTAGACGTATTGGATTAGGGCCACCCTAAAGACCCCATTTAACTTTAATCATCCCTTAAGAGACCTATCTGCACAGATAGTCTTATTCTGAGGGGGTTAGAACTTCAAAATATGACTTTTGGGGGCACAGTTCAGCCACCAGGCCACTGTGTCTGTAGATGGCAATTACCAAGTTAGGACTGTATCCTCACAGACTGGGAGACAGCGGCCCTATTCTGCCTGAGGATTGCATATCAAAAGAATGGCTTTCAGGTCCTTGAGGAAGACACTCCTGAGTTGTAGGAGATGCATAGATATCTCAAAGGGACAGAGGGAGCCTTTTGAGTAAATGTTCCCTAAAGTCAGGTTGGGTCCTATCATCAGGTGTTGGGTAGAACAAACAGTAAATTCTTTTGGTGAGTTTGAAGTTTTTTAGGCAAGTACTTTAAGGAGGCTAGGGTTATCCTAGGGCTGTAGCCTTGAGCTGTTAGATATCATGCTAGTGTTATTCAAGGCTTTTAAAATATGTGGGGTGAAGAGAGGTGAGCGGATGAAGTCACTTATGCTGGAGGTTTGCAGTTTTTGGAGGCCAAAGCTGAAGCCTGGTGAAAAAGGCCCAGAGGGCCTGATTAGAATTGGAAAGAATGAAGTAAAACTGTCACTGTTTGAAGATGACATGATACTATACATAGAATACCCTAAAGATGTTACCAGAAAACTACTAGAGTTCATCAATGAATTTGGTAAAGTTGCAGAATACAAAATTAGTATATAGAAATCGGTTGCATTTCTATACACTAACAGTGAAATATTAGAAAGAGAAATTGAGGAAATAATCTCATTCTCCCTTTAAAACACTCAGTCACCTTTGAATAAATTGAAGTTCAGTTCACTCTGGATCCTCTTCCCTATTGCAATAGCATACTACTGATTAAAATCTGCCTTTACCACTTGAACTAGTGTCTGGTTTTGTTTACCTTTGATACGGATGATGACAGAATGTCCTCTTAAGTCTTAGGGTAGGAGATGTTGTCAAATTGAAAGTTGAGAAAAATAGATGATCATTGCTCCTTAAAAGCAAAAATCTGAGGGACACACACACACACTGAAAGCAAGGAGAAAAAGTGAAAGTGAATCAAGGGACTAGAGACTTTTTGCCAGGGAGGAACTGATTAAAAATGCAGCAGAAAACCAGCAGAGGAGAGAATTACTACTTCTGGTTGGTGTCTAGTCACATATACCTCCACTCCCCTGGGGATGAGGAGTTGGAGGAAACAGAGACCAGAGGCCAGACTCTGGGAGGCACATCCTGGGCTATTAGTTGTATTTGTAGACAAACTTGTTCTTCATTCTTTCCCTGTTCCTCATTTACCTTATCTCAAAAAATAAAAACTAAACTAGACTAAATAAGTGATGGCAAAGAAAGCATTGGCAGTAGAAAGAACACTGACCAGAAAGTTAAAAGAAAATGGATTTTGCAGCATTATTTACAGTTGCCAAGATACAGAGGCAACCTAAATGTCCATCAACAGATAAATGGATAAAGAAGATATGGAATATCTATACAATGGAGTATTACTCAGGCATAAAAAAGAATGAAATTCTGCCATTTGCAACAATATGGATGGACCTAAATGAAATAAGTCAGACAGAGAAAGACAAATCCTGTATGATTTCACTTATCTGTGGAATCTAAAAACAAAGCAGATAAACAAACATAACAAAACAGAAACAGAGTTACAGATACAGAGAACAAACAGGTGGTTGCCAGAGGGGAGGGGAGGAGGAGAAGGAAAGAAATCAATGGGGGAGATTAGGAAAGCATAAACTGCCAGTTGTAAAATAAGTGAGTCATGGATATGAAACATACAGTGTGGGGAGTATAGTCAATAACTGTGCAATGTCTTTGTATTGTGACATGGTAGCTGGACTTACTGTGGTGACCATCTTGAAATATATAGAAGTATTGAATCAGTATGTTATGTAACAGGAATGAACGTAGTGTTGTAGGCCAATTATACTTCAAAAACAGACAAACAGGGACTTCCCTGGTAGTGCAGTGTTTAAGAATCCACCTGCCAATGCAGAGGACACGGGTTTGAGCCCTGGTCCGGGAAGATCCCACATGCTGTGGAGCAACTAAGTCCATGTGCCACAACTACTGAGCCTGAGTGCCACAGCTACTGAAGCCCAGGCGCCTAGAGCCCGTGCTCCGCAACAAGAGAAGCCACGGCAATGAGAAGCCCACACACCACAACGAAGGGAAGCCCCCGTTCATGGCAACTAGAGGAAGCCCGTTTGCAGCAACAAAGACCCAACACAGCCAATAAAAAAATTAAGTAATTAATTAAAAAAAAAGAAAACCTGATCTTTGAAAGCAAACAAACAAATTCATAGAGGGACTTCCCTGGCAGTCCAGTGGTTAAGACCCCATGCTTCTGGGCAGGGGGCACAGGTTCGATTCCTGGTCGGGGAACTAAGATCCCGCATCCATGTGGCGTGGCCAAAAATTGAAGACAAAAACATCACAAACTCATAGAAAAAGAAATCAGATTTGTGGTTACCAGAAGGAAGGGTGGGGGGAGAAGGAATTGGATGAAGGTGGTCAAAAGGGATAAACTCCCAGTTAGAAGATAAATAAGTACTTGAGATATAATGTACATAACGGTAAATATAATTAACCCTGCTGTGTGTTACATATGGAAGCTGTTAAGAGAGTAAATCCTGAGTTCTCATCACAAGGGGAAATATTTTTTTCTCTTTCTTTTATTTTGTATCTGTATGTGATGACAGACGTTCACTAAACTTGTTGTGGTCATCATTTCATGATGTATGTAAGTCAAATCATTATGTTGCACAACCAAACTTCTACAGTGCTGTATGTCAATTACAGCTCAAAAAAAAAACTGGAGGAGAAAAAAATGAACAGAGATTTTAGTCCCCAGTCGGTCACTAATTAGTCTGCCGTGTGATCTTAGATCAGTGATTTCAAATCGCTGAGCCTAATTTCCTCATCTGTGAAATGAGAGGGTTGGATTAGAAAATTCAATTTTGTTCAGATGTATTTATCAAATATTTATTACATGCCCATTGCTGGAGATACAAGGATAAAGGAAATACAATCCTTCCCTTCATGTGTGTAGAGTTAAGGCTGCTGGAGAGTGTGGTGGAAATTATTGACCAGTAGGTGGGACCTGGGCAGGGAAGGAAGTAATGCCAAGTAAGACTAGTAGAGACTCCAAGTCTCCCTGGGCAGGGCAGATTTTATTTATTTATTGGCTGCGTTTGGGTCTTTGTTGCTGCATGCAGGCTTCCTCTAGTTGTGGCGAGCAGGGGCTACTCTTCATTGTGGTGCGTGGGCTTCTCAGTGAGGTGGCTTCTTTTGTTGTGTAGCCTTCAGCAGTTGCGGCATGCAGGCTCAGTAGTAGTTGTGGCTCTTGAGCTCTAGAGCGCAGGCTCGGTAGTTGTGGCACACAGGCTTAGTTGCTCCGTGGCATGTGGGATCTTCTCAGACCAGGGTTTGAACCCGTGTCCCCTGCATTGGTAGGCAGATTCTTAACCACTGCACCACCTGGGAAGTCCCTTGGTTTTTTTGGTTGTTGTTATTTGTTTGTTTTTCAACTGTGATTTTTTTTTCAATCTTAACTTTGAAAAAATTTTCCAGGTATATAAAAGTTGGAAGAATGGTATACTACACATCCTTAAACCCTTAAATCCTTCACCCACATTAATCAATTATCAATAATAAGTAAATGCCACATTTTCATTCTGTATGTGTGTACACACTTCATGTGTATATATATCTATGTAATATGTATATATATGTATGTACATATACACTTCATCTTTATTTCAGCATGCATGTCTTGAGAAAAAGGACATTTTCCTGCACAACCACATCATCATCCCACCTAAGAAAACTAACATTAACTCCATAATATCATCTAGTATAGAATCCATACTCACACTCCCCCCAAAATGTCTTCTGCAGTATTTTTTTTTTTTTGCATCAGGAATTTAATCAGTTTTCCTGCCTGGCATTTGGTTGTTATACCCCTTTCAAGTCTTCAAATTTGGGATGGTCCTCTTGCCTCTTGCTTTTGTTTTTGTTTTCCATGGCACTGAATTTTTAGGGGAATCCAGGCCAATTGCCTCATAGAATATTCCACCCTGTGGATGTGTCTGATATTTTCCTTGTGCTCAGATTTGAGTTGTGTGTCTGGCTGCAGCATGTCCCAGGTGATGCTGTGAACCTGACCTTGCCTCACATCAGGGGGCAGAGACTGTCTGGATGTAGCGCTGTCGACAGCTGGTCATGGTAATGATCACCAGTCTCTCCAGTATAAAGACATACTGTTCTCTTTGTAATTACTGAGTCATCTGTGGGGTGATACTGGTAGATCTGTCCTCTTAAGGTGGTCATCTCTGAGAAAAAAGATGGAGGAGAGAAAAGCAGAATAAGATGAGAATGGAAAGGATGGTGGAATAAAGGCAAAGGAAGGAAAGTAAGGGATGACAGGAGGGGAAATTGGACAGGTGTCATAGTTCTAGTAAATTAAAGGGTTAAAAACAAAGCTATATGTCACATTTAAAATTGTATATAAAGCTTCCCCTAAATAGTGTGGGGAAAGAAGTTATGGGAGGCTAGGGAGGTGTGACTTAAAGAGCTGAGAGAAGACTTGCTTCCTTACTTTATGGGACATCGGTCCTGATTTAGGTTCAGTGACAATAAAATAACCCCCCACAGTAATGACTGAATTGGCATTGCTTACATTCCCACCTAATAAATTCTCTTCTTAATTGTGCCTTTATTTTAGATGTGTATATCCAACTATATGTAATTGCAGATTCTTAGTTCATTTCACTATGGCTACAAGCAGAAAAGCATTTCACTAGAGGGTTCTCACTTTCCATATGTTTTCTTTATTCATCCTTCCAGCTGCCCGCGTGCACAGGGGAAGTTGAGTTCATACATATATGTTTCCCATTGTCAACTGTGTCCCTGTGGCAGACACTTTCTGACACTGCTCCTATTGAGAGATGGAATCTGTGTCCTCTCCCCTCAAAACTGAGTGGGTTTTGTGACTAAGATCCACAGAGTGCAGTGGAAATGACATTATGTGACATCCGAGTCTGAGTCACAAAAGTTGATGCAGCTCTGCCTTGCTCTTGGGAATATTCACTGTTGACCTTCAGCTGCCATGTATGCAGCCCACCTGTGCTAAGGCCATTCTGTTACCGAGTCCAAGCTCTTATTGCTGGCCCTATGACAGGCCAATAAATTGAGAGACGATCTATCGGGGCAAGGAATGTCAACTTTATTAGAAAAGCCAGCAGACCAAGATAATTGTGGACTAGTCTCCCAAAGAACCATCTTTGCCCAGTTAAAATTCAGGTTTCTCTTATACTAGAAGAGGAGGGGGTGTGGTTGGTTGCTGCAACCTTCTTGGTGCTGGAATCCTTTGTTCTTGGAGCTTTCCTTGTAGGTCTGATCACCATGTTACTGTAAACCTCCAACAAGACAAATGTTATTCTTCGTTCTGCAATTTTTAAATCTCTGTATGAATGGGAAAATGTTATACCTTTAAAGGTCAGAGCCTTGAGAATGGGCTATCCTGTATATTTCAGGCTATAGGCAACATTCTTAACTTGTAGAAAAAGCAACAGAATACAAAGGTTAAAGTAAAAGAAACAGATCTAGTAAGGCGTCACACTTATTCTTCCCTGTTACAACTATACTAGCAGGAATACAGAATTAACTCCCAGGGAGACCACAGGGAGAGAGTGTAAGACCACAGAAACAGATGACCGGGCAGCTCTCACTCCCCCTCCCACCCTCCCTCCCACTGCTGCAGCTCTAGCTACCAACTACTGGATGTTGCTTCAAGCAGATCTGTTTGGGCTGACTTCTTTTATGTGCACTAGCAACAGCCCCCCTTTCTTCCAGTTTGCCACTTTTTTCTAAAGTGCTGGGTTCCTTTTCTGATTGGTATCAAAAGATGAAGTTGCTCAGTGACTGAGACACAGGAATGTGGCTCTTAGAATGTAGTATCTGAACACAGACCTATTGACTATATCATTGTCCCCAGAAGTTTCCTTTTGTTGCTGTGTGCCGTGAAACCTTAGTCCTCCTTTGCTTGCTTAAGAATGGCTGTCTTGATAAAGACAAATATCATATGATGCCGCTTTATGTGGAATCTAAAAAAATGGGTACAAATGAATTTATCTACAAAATAGAAATAGAGTTACAGATGTAGAAAGCAAACATGGTTATCGGGGGTAAGGGGGATGGGATAAAGTGGGAGACTGGGATTGACATATACACACTACTATATATAAAATAGATAACTAATAAGGACCTACTGTATAGCACAGGGAACTGTATTCAATACTCTGTAATGGCCTGTATGGAAAAAGAATCTAAAAAAGAGTAAATATATGTACACGTATAACTGATTTACGTTGCTGTACACCTGAAACTAATACAACATTGTAAATCAACTATACTCCAATAAGAAATTTAAAAAAAATTCATGTCTACAAAAAACAAACAAAAGAATGGCTGTCTTCTCCCAACACCTACAGTTCTGAATCTAAACAGACAAAAGCAATGCCAAGTGAGTCTAATTTAAGTTAGCAAGGGCCTGGGTTTGGGACTCAGAAGTGTTACCTTTGGGTGTCTGCTTCTCTGCTTGGTTTGTCACTGAAAGGGCATCAGCATCCTTTGAGCCTCAGTTCTTCCCTTAGCTGGGACCAGTACCTCTCCTATCTGCTTCACCAGGGCACTGAGAGCCATATGTGACAGAACATTAGAAAACATGCTATGAATTGTAAAACTGTGACTAAACAAAAGCGATAATATTATCATCAATGGAAAGTTATTAATCTGCTTGAATTTCCTCATCTACAAGATGAGAACAATATAACACCACCTTCCTTCTACTCTCATCAAAATACTGCTATAAACATCTGCAGTAATATCTAAAGTCACTCAGATTGGGGTGTGGAGGAGAGGTCAGAGTGCAATATGTTAAGTAAAATACAGAGTATGTATTCAACAAATTTACATTGAGTGGTACTATGTATTGGCTAAGTTAAATGCTGGGCATACTGCCATCAAGAAATGATCCTTGCTCTCTAGGAGCTTACTGTCTAGTGGAAGTTATGGACACATAAGGAGTCTATTTCAATACAGTCTAAGTGGGGAAATCAGAGAGGGTAACCAAGGTGGGCTCAGATCTCCTGGCTGTCCACGTAGGATGGTGATGAAGGCACGGAGTCTGCACTTGACTATTTGGGTCTGAATCCCGATTCCACCACTTATTTGTTGTCTGACCTTGGAAACATTATTAACATCTCTGGGCCTCAGTTTCCTCAACAGTAAAAGGAGAACTAACCAACCTCAGAGAATTGTGGAAGGACTACATGAGCCAACGCTTGTGAAGCATTTAACACAATGTCTGGAACATAGAATAAACACCCAAAAGTGTGAACTGTTGTTTTTATCACTATTACATGGTGCTGAGGAAACTTTATAACATGGAACTCTATTTCAATAAAGAGCTTAAAAAAAAAAGAAAAAAGAAAAATAACATGGAGCTCATAGTTGTGTGTGGTGGGGGAAGTCAGGGAAGGCTTCCCAGAGGTAGTGACACCTGAGATGAAATCTGAGGGATGATAAGCATTAGCAGGTCAAGGGGCAAGGTACTGGAGTGAGATGAGTATATACCAGGCAGAAAGAACAGTCACATTTGAGGGCTTTCTCAAACTCTCATGTGCACAAAAATCATCTAGGAGTCCCGTTAAAGTGCAGGTTCTGATTTAGTAGCTCTGGAGTAGAACATTTCTACCGAAGCTCCCAGGGAACGCTGATGATGCTGGTCCCTGTTCTACACTTCCACTTGGTGGCAAGGTTCTAACTGGGTATAAAAATCTCAAGAGGTTACAGCAAGCTATTTAAGGATGGTTGGTATGAAAATGACAAGGAATGGGGGTTGCGGGCTGTTGTATTGAGAATAAAGAAGCAGGAGAGATGAGGTCTGTGATGCTGATCACTACCTAAGGGGCTAAATCACAAAGGGATTTACAAATTAAGAAAAGAAAAAAGCAATTTAGAACAGCAACGAGGGCTTTAGATGCCAAGTGGAAAGTGGGTTGGAGGAGAACCCCTTTAGAAGAAAGA
Source organism: Hippopotamus amphibius kiboko (assembly GCF_030028045.1). NCBI lineage: Eukaryota > Metazoa > Chordata > Mammalia > Artiodactyla > Hippopotamidae > Hippopotamus > Hippopotamus amphibius. The sequence continues at coordinate 52,679,760 of NC_080187.1, read as the reverse complement.
TGACCAACTGAGAGGCTTCTCCTTCAAGTAGGTGAGAAACGATGGTACACACTATGGCAGTGGCCCTGGGGATGGAGAGAAATGGGGGAGTTCAAGGGCTGTTAGAAGATATGATCAACAACTTAGTGGTTGATTTGCTTGGAGGATGAAGGGGTTGGAGAACACAAGAAAGGCACAGGACAAGGTTATCAGTTTGTTTCAGCTGCCTACAGTCAACACATAATTACAAAGCACAGGGAGAAGAGCTGCTCATCCATGACACACAGAGACAGGATCTTCTCCACCTGAGATGCTCCTGCTGCTTTTGGCAATTGTTGACCTGCTTTCTTCAAACTACCTTCATTTCCACTAACTCCTCAAGGCCTGATGGAGAAATACAAAATCAGAAAAGTAAATTTGTACTTCATAATTTAGCACTTGCTCTGTTATTTTGTTCATTCATTGTACGTGGTGGGTTGGCCTCCCCAAATTAGCTATTACTCTTTGCAGGCAAGGGGCCTGTTAGATCTATTGTTTCCATTCCCTACAGTGGCGGTGATCAAGTAGGCCCTTGCTATATGCTGGTTGCCTAGTTGATAGAATAACTTCTAGATGTTTACATATCAGTGCCATTTATTATCGCATGAAATAACAATATCTGTAAGGTGTTGAGTGTTTTATATACATTATAAATGCAATCATCTTATTTTTTTTTAAATCAGAATCCTCTGAGACCCTTATATCTGGGCAGTTTGGATAATAACTTGACTACAGGTTCACTTAATTATTTTAATAGAATGAAAGCCTATGCCATTACTGTTGAACTCTACTGCCATCTACTGTTAACGTGGTAGGTTAACCTATTGTGCTGCTCACCTTTATTCTTTACTATTGAACGTGTGTTTTCTTCAGATCTCAAGGGCTTTCTATGCTTGGAGTGTCAATCCAGAGAAGATGTAATTTTCTAATAGTTTCTGGTATTTCATTATAACAACCCAACATGATATTGACAATTTTTCTCTCACGGGCAAAAAGAGTTTATGCCTTTATGGAATATTAAACATTTTTAAATGTAATGACACAATGGTCTTTTCATACACTTTTTTTTTTCAGGAAAATTAAAAGAAAAAAGTCATGACATTTCTGAAGAATTTTTCTCTACCTTTAGAAGACGTCATTAAACTGGACAGCTATCTAGGCTACACTTCATTCGGGGTGTAAATCTTACTCATCCTTCAAGGTCCTCCTCTCAGGTGATAACTTCTCCATAAAACCTTCCTTAATTCTTCGCTCTAGAAGTAAATTCTCCCTTCCACAATCGGTAATTGTTATAATAAAAAAAACAAACTTTATAAATCATTTCCCCTCATACTCTCCTCTCTGCTGGTTCTTGTTTTTCTATTGTAGACAACATAAAACTGGACTCTGAGCTGTAACAATCTCATAAAGGGCTTTGTTTTAAGAAGAACATTTTAGTATGGGCAAGGACAGAAGCAGGGACATGTATTGGGTGATCTGAAGAGAATTCAGGCAATTTATTTTATCTTTGATTGCTCTAAGACTTAAGCCAACTTGCTGTTCTTAGTTACTGGATGGTGAAGACTTCAAAGGTAAATGAACTGACAGTAGACAGGGTCTTAAACCCTTGCCTATTTCCTCTCTAATTCCCTATTTTAGTAAGAAAATTTAAAAGTTTAAAAGAGGAGGGAGACACCAAGCAAGGAAAAATTACTTGAGTAAATTTCTGGCATAGTTTAGGTGTCTGGTAGTAGTTCAGCTGGATTGTAATTAATGGGGAGGCTGTGCAGTGGTGACCAATGCCCAATGCCTTGAATTTCATAGACCTAGACTGAAGTCAGTTCTGCAACAGATTAACTGTGTTTTAGCAAGTCACTTGAGTTTCCGCACAGGATACTTACAATGCGTTTCCTCTTCAGTGCATTGTAAGTATTTCTACCTAGGTCCCTCTCGTAGGTGTTTGTATACTTTTCCTCTTTCTTGTTCAAGGTCACAGCACCTTGGCGCTCGCCCTCCGGGAGTCTGCGGCATGCGGCCGTGTCCCTCCCTTACACCTGGCGCTTCCCTGGGGTCACAATCACCGACTCAATCCCACTTGTCATCTCTTCACGGCAAATGGATAAAAATCGCCAAAATTTACGGCAGTCCCACGCTCTGAAGAGGGATTACTGCTCAGGAGGAGGGAGGCAGGTCAAGAACCATTTCTCGTCGTCCCTTTTCCCCCAGCCTTTTCTCAAATGTTTGTAAGGGGTGGCGGGTGCGGCGGTGGGCTTGCAGGCAGAGCTTTTTCCTGCGAGGAACACAAATCTTCGATTCCCGCTGTGTTTCCGGAGGCATTCTCATCGGACCTAGGCGGGGACTGACTTCCAGACGGACTTCCCCGTCTTCCGAGTTTCCAGGCTGCTGCTTCCGCCCGGAGTTGCTTTAGGTTCGGGCTGCGAGTAGCTACTTCCGCCAGGAGTCCTTAGCGTCTTGGAAAGTGGCCCTGGGGCGACCTCCTCCTGCTCCCTTCAGCCTGCCCACGCGAGGCTGGGTCCCCAGGCAGCGGCGGCGGCGGCTGGGGCTGTTGCAGAGCGTTCTCTCTGCCCGAGTCCTCGGCCTGGAGGGACCGAGTGGTGGAGGAGCAACACTTGGCCTGGCCCAGCCCCGGTCCAGCCCCGGCCTTCCCGGGGCCAGTGACGGTGGCTACAGGCCTCTCAGCGCCCACCCCAGCCTGGGGCGGGGCGCGGCCTCCCAGCCCGGGTCTCCGCCCCTCCTGCCTGCCCAGCGCCGGGTCATTCCCTTCAGTCCAGCGGCTGTGTAACCGTCTCGAACCTCCGGGACTCGGCAGTCCCCTGGCTCCGGCCGCTGGGGAACATGGAGTTTGCGGAGCTGATTAAGACCCCGCGGGTAGACAATGTGGTGCTGCACAGGCCTTTCTACCCGGCTGTCGAGGGGACCTTGTGTCTTACTGGCCACCACCTGATCCTGTCCTCCCGGCAGGACAACACGGAGGAGCTGTGGCTCCTCCATTCAAACATCGACGCCATTGACAAGCGGTGAGTGCCCATCCCACCCCCCATTCCGCGGAGAACCTGGGGTCCTCAGGTGCACGTCTGCGGAAACGCGCCCCAGTGTTTTCCTTGCGTCCCATCGCCCAACCAGCCCGCAGAACGAGCCCCTTCTGGCCTAGATTGAGGATTTGAATGCTAGAAAGCAGAAAACCACCCAAATGAGATACCTGGTTTCCATTCGACCTGGCTAGGTTATCACGTGGTTGTTATCGTGATTATCATATTTGGTACATAACACCATTTGGGTGGATTTGCAATGTTTTCTTTTTAAATTTCTTTTCCTTGTACTATCATATTCCTTGAATGTTAATTGTGCATAATAGTTCATGAAGTAGTGATTGAATATGATTTAGGTAAAGTCTCTACTTGCCACTTTTGAGAAGAACAAAGAGTTCAGTATGCAGTGTTTAAATTCCACAAAATCTTTTGCCCTCCTCAGAAATGTTCAGTTTATCATTTTTCTCCCTGTTTCTTACCTTCTGGGTCATCAGTTTAAGACTTCCCATTATGGGATCTTGTAATGTCTTATCTTTACTCTGTTCTGCTTTTGCAAAGAACACAGTAGGCTCTAAACAAAGGTATTAATTAACCTCTTTTTTTGCACCCCAGACTCTGTCTTTCCGGGGTAGTGTCTCAGAGACAAAAAGTTACACTTCATTTGCAGTCAAAATTAGCATTTCCCCAATGGCTTTGTGTACTTACTCTAGCCAGAAGAAAGTAAATTGGTTATCCAACTTACACTGAAGTATAAATGAATGACGACAGCTTTTCTTAATACCTCTCAGGAGAATTTGGATACAGTATTAAGAAGATTCTTAGATTATGCCTTAAAAGAAAATAATTTCTAACAGTGGAAGTTAAAAAATATAGGTGAAATGGTGATAGATTTATTTTTTCAAGCAGAGGGCTTCTATTAGGCTCCTGCGATCACTCTCTCCTGTGTGAAAGTTTCTGTGTTCTCTCCTTGCCCACATTATAAAGTCTAAACCCCTTAGTCTATCATGCACAGCACTCCTTGTTCTGGCCCTAACCTACTTTTCCCTCTAGTTCTTGCCATTCCCTTTCACGAACCCTTTTTACCACCCAGTCCTCACTCTTTATTTGGATTCATCCATGTCTTGCATTCATTTTCTCATGTCTGTATTTTACTGATGCTCTTCCTTCTGCCTGGAATGCTTGCTCCTCCCAAGTTTGTTAAACATTCATTGAATGTCATTATGTTTTAGACATTTTGTGAGGCATTAAGGACAGCAAGATAAATAAAATAGAGCTCCTGCCTTTTGGGAGGTTTATAGGCTATCATCCAACTGTTGCTCATCTATCAATATGAGTTTAACCATTTGAATCTGCCACCCCTTTCACAGGTGCTTCTGTTAATCCCACAACTCGAAGTAATTCCCCTCACCTTGAAATCCTATAGCTCTTTAATTATACCACTTTCATTAAGTATATTTTACAATTTATATTTTGATAGTTACATATATGTTAGCTCCCTGAAGCCAGGACACGAATTTGGTTAGTTTTTATCTCCTTCAAAACTCCTAACTGGCATGGGCAGATAGGCACGTAGGAAATAAAAGGATTAACCACTGAGCGGTCAGTGGTGCCATAGAATACAGATGAGAGTTTCTCCATGCATCAGCTCTTCTCTTTCTACTTTACCTCTTTCTGAGGTTGCTTTTCACGCTCTCATTTCATCATATTTACCTAGCATTTACTACATGCTGGGCCTGGTTGGGCTTAAACAAGTATTTAAGATAAGGATCTTTTAATCTGTTAGGGGAGAATGGACAAACTGTACACATTTATCTTTTTCCTGGGAAGCAGCATGATGTAATGGTAAGAGCTAGGGGGTCAGATTAGAGTTTGTTGAAGTTGCTTTCAAAAAAGAGTTATTTCCGGACTTCCTAGGTGGTGCAGTGGGTAAGAATCCACCTGCCAACGCAGGGGACATGGGTTCGAGCCCTGCCCCAGGAACTTACCACATGCCGCGAGCAACTAAGCCCATGCGCCACAACTATCGAGCCTGTGCTCTAGAGCCCGTGACCCACAACTATTGAGTCCATGTGCCACAACTACTGAAGCCCACGTGCCTGGAGCCTGTGCTCTGCAACAAGAGAGGCCACTGCAATGAGAAGCCTGTGCACCACAAGGAAGAGTAGCCCCGCTCGCCGCAACTAGAGAAAGCCCGTGTGCAGCAACGAAGACCCAACACAGCCAATAAAATAAATAAATTAATTAATTTTAAAAAAAGTTACTTCCATGTGTCTTCTCTATGCTGAGCACTGTCTGGGCTGTGCAGATGCAGTGGTGACTAAGACAGATGAAGAGCTTAGGTACTAGTGAGGAGATGGACGTTCGAATAAATAAGCATATAAATATATAACAACGTCAGGTAATAAGTGCCAGGAAGGAAAACAGAGGAAGATGGGAGGATAGAGTATGCGTGGAGGCAGTACAAAGAATATTGGAGAAGACAAGTGACATTTGAATCAATGAAGGGAGGAAGCCTGCAGTGTGAATATCGGAGGAAGGAGCATTCCAGCCAAAGGGAATGCAAAGGCAGAAACTTGAGACAGACATGCCTGGCATGTAGGAGGAAAAACAAAGAGGCCAGTGTGGCAAGAGGATAGTGAGCACGGGGCATAGGCTAGGTAAAAGTGGTTGGAGGGATAAGCAGTGGCTAGATCATGTAGGGCCTGCTATGCCATTCTGATGGTTTTCGTGGGAAGCCTTGGAGAGTTGAAAGCGTGAGTAGCAGTCGGTAGACTTCTAGAAGATGATCCTGGTGGCTGGTGGAAAATGGATTGTAGAAGGGCAGGAGCAGAAGCCTCAGGCCTAATCAGGAGGCTGTGGAGTAGTTCAGGTAAAATGCAGTGGCGGCTAGAGTGGAAGCAGTAGCAGTGTGGTCAGGAGTCACGTTTGGGATGTATTTTGAAGGTTGAGCTGCTGTGAATTATAAATGGGGTGTGAGAGGAAGAGCAGGAGTAAAGATGACTCCTTCTGCTCTGCCTCTCGTTGGGTGGGTGCTGTTGGGTGAGCTGTGTAACCTCCCTGAACTTCAGTTCTGTCACATGAGGAAGACAACCCCTCTCGTATCTACTAGTAACTTACATTTGAATAATATTTTACACGCTTATGGAATACTTTCACATATACTGCACAAATAATTTTATTTGATCATCTCAGCAGACAAGGTTGTACACAAGTTTTACAATTATACTTACTTTGTATTTTTATGGTGGAAAGTTGAGTTAATCCTACGCAGTTGATGACTCATTTTCATGATTGATTCGTTACAAGGTTTTTTCGTTTTTTTGGTTTTTTTTTTTAAATTTTATTTATTTATTATTTTTTGGGGGGATACACCAAGTTCAGTCATCTGTTTTTATACAAATATCCTCATATTCCCTCCCTCCCTCAACTCCCCCCCCCACCCTCCCTCGAGTCCCCCCCACCCTTCCCGTCCCAGTCCTCTAAGGCATCTTCTATCTTCGAGTTGAACTCCCTTTGTTATACAATAACTTCCCACTGGCTATCTACTTTACAGTTGGTAGTATATATATGTCGGTGCTACTCTCTCGCTTCGTCTCAGCTTCCCCTTCACCCCCCGCCCCCCCCAAACCTCGAGTTCTCCAGTCCATTCTCTGCATCTGCGTCCTTGTTCTTGTCACTGAGTTCATCAGTACCATTTTTAGATTCCGTATATGTGAGTTAGCATACAGTATTTCTCTTTCTCTTTCTGACTTACTTCACTCTGTATGACAGGCTCTAGGTCTATCCACCTCATTACATATAGCTCCATCTCATCTCTTTTTATAGCTGAGTAATATTCCATTGTATATATGTGCCACATCTTTATCCATTCATTTGTTGATGGGCATTTCGGTTGCTTCCATGTCCTGGCTATTGTAAATAGTGCTGCAATAAACATTATGGTACATGTTTCTTTTGGGATTATGGTTTTCTTTGGGTATATGCCCAGGAGTGGGATGACTGGATCATATGGTAGTTCTATTTGTAGTTTTTGAAGGAACCTCCAAATTGTTTTCCATAGTGGCTGTACCAACTTACATTGCCACCAACAGTGCAGGGGAGTTCCCTTTTCTCCACACCCTCTCCAACATTTGTTGTTTCCAGATTTTGTGATGATGGCCATTCTGATTGGTGTGAGGTGATACCTCATTGTGCCTTTGACTTGCATATCTCTGATGTTTTTTATTTTATTCTTCTTCAGCCCTAATTTTCACTCCCATTTTCTGCTTTGTCCTCAGTCTCTGCAGACAACTGTGTTAAGTGTTGCAATTTGTCCTTGGATACATACATATCACTATACAGTACAGAGCACGTTGGTCGGTGTGCACACACATGCATGTGTGAGTTTAATTTACCTGAGTAGGATTATGTTGTAGATCTTGTTCTATTTCTCAACACTTTAACTCAGTCCCCTTTTTCCAAGAGCTCTTCATATTGCTGTATGTACATCTATTTCACTGCTTCTAACTGCAGCATAGAATTCCAAATTGCCTACAGTAGTTTACTTATTTGACCCTCTAGGTAATCTCCAACTCCTTGCAATCACAAACAACTCTGGTAAACATACTGAGGTCCCATTATAGTCTGCAGGAGTTTCTCTGAGGTTGTGCCTAGGATGGGATTGAGCCAGAAAGCAGATGCACAGGTCAGTTCACAAAGTAATGCCAGATGGCTCTCCAAAATGGCTATTCCATTTTGCCCTCCCACTGTGATCCTTATCTCCACTGCGTCCTTACCAACATTTGGTATTATTGTCCTAATTTTTGCCAATCTGATGATTGTGAAATGGTATCTCTTTGTTTTAATTTGTATTTCTCTAATTACCAATGTATTTAAGTATCTCTTAATAGAGTGCGAATGCGGAGACTTGAGACAGGAGCATGCCTGGCATGTAGGAGGAAGGACAAAGAGGCCAGTGTGGTAGATGGGCAGTGAGCACAGGGTAGAGGCTAGGGGGACTAGGGGGACGGCAGACACGTGGTTGGAGGGAGAAGCAGGGGCCAGATTGTGTAGGGCCTGATATATCATTGTGGTGGTTTTCATGGGAAGCCTTGGAGAGTTGAAAGCTTGGAAGTAGCAGTCATTAGACTTCTAGAAGATGACTCTGGTTGTGGGCAGAGAATGGATTGTAGAAGGGCAGTGATTTGTTATCAAATCATTAGAATTTTTTTCCCTTTCTATGGACTGCCTGTGAATTTCCTTAGCCCACTTTTAAAAACTGAGTGTGGGGGCTTCTCTGGTGGCACAGTGGTTAAGAATCCGCCTGCCAACGCAGGGGACACGGGTTTGAACCCTGGTCCAGGAAGATCCCACATGCCATGGAGCAACTAAGTCCGTGTGCAGCCTGTGCTCTAGAACCCGTGAGCTATAGCTACTGAGCCCATGTGCCACAACTGCTGAAGCCCTCGTGCCTAGAGCCAGTGCTCCGCAACAAAGAGAAGCTACCACACTGAGAAGCCTGCACACCACAATGAAGAGTAGCCCCTACTCACCGCAGGTAGAGAAAGCCCGTGCACAGCAACGAAGACCCAATGCAGCCAATAAATACATACATACATACTGGGTGTGTTTTTCTGGTGGGTTTTTTTTTTTTTTTTTTTTGCACCAGTTCCTTATATACTCCCTAGGTATTAATTCTTCACTTAGACATTGCAGATATCTTCTCCATATCTTCCACGCATTTGTTAACTCTTGTGTGGTGCCCTTTGTTGAACAGAAGTCCTTAATTTTAATACAAAATTCATCAATACTTTATGGTTTGTGCTTTTTAAATCTTAAGAAGTCCTTCCTTATCCAAAGATTACTAGGATATTCTCCTGCATTTTCTTCCATATTAGCTTTATAGTTTTACCCTTCACTTTTAAGTCTAATTTATTTGGATTCTACCTTTGTTTCAAGTGTGTTAAGAATCCAACTTTGTTTTTCTCCATGTAGCAAGCCAGTTTTCCTAAAACCACCATCTAACAACCCATCCTTGACTGATTTATCATACATCAGGTGGTTTTATATATATGTACATATATATACAGCTTTTGCTGTGTACCATAAGTTTTGTAATGTGTTTTTGGTTTTTTTTTTGTATTTTATAATTTCCCTTGTGATTTCTTCTTTGATCCATTGAGTGTTTAAAAGTGTATTAATTTCCAGAATTTGGTGAATTTTTTAGTTTTATTTTTGTTACTAATTTCTAATTTCATCCCATGTGATCAGAGAAGATACTTTGTATGATATCTGTGGTTTTTTGTTTTGTTTTGTTTTGTTTCGCTTTTGGCCACTCTGAGCAGCACGGAATCTTAGTTCCCCCACCAGGGATTGAACCTGTGCCCCCTGCGGTGGAAGCTTACAGTCTTAACCACTGGACCGCCAGGGAAGTCTCTATATCTGTGTTTTTAAATCTGTTGAGACTTGATTTGTGGCCTAACATACGGTCTGTCCTGGAAATTGTTCCATATACACTTGAGAAGAATGTGTATCCTGTTGTTGTTGGGTAGCGTGTATATGTCTGTTAGGTCTAGTTAGTTTATTGTATTGTTTAAGTCCTCTGTTTGCATACGTATATCTGTCGGGTTGTGCTATCCATTATTGTGAGTGGGGTATTAAAGTCTCTGACTATTATTGTAGAACTGTCTATTTTTACCTTCACTTTTGTCAGATTTTGCTTCATATATTTTTGTTTTGTTTTTATGTTATATTAAAATTTATTTGTATGTAAACAATTATACATGTAGATGCTGTCACATCATACATACTTTTTAGGTAAGTCTCTGTTTTTATTTTCCTTTTTCAATTATTTCATTACTCTGTTTCTTTCTCACATCTCTCCCCACAACGTCAACAATCTACTATATATTTAAAATATGATATACTTGTAATCTGTTTTTCTTGTAAGATTTTTTTTAAGCTCTTTATTGGAAAATAATTGCTTTACACTCTTGTACCAGCTTTTGAGGTACACCAAAGTGAATCAGCTGTATTTATACATATATCCCCATATCCCCTCCCTCCCGCGACTCCCTCCCACCCTCCCTGTCCTGGCCCTCTAAGGCAGCTTCATATATTTTGATTGTCATTAGATGTGTAAATGTTTATAATTGTTATACCTTTTTGCTGTGTTGAACCTTTTATTAATAGATAATGTCCTTTGTTAGAACCATTTTTGATTTATAGACTATTTTGTCTAATGCCAGTAAAGGCTTCCTTGCTGTCTTTTGGTTACTATTTGTTTGGAATATCTATTTCCAACATCCCTTCAGTTTCAACTGTTTGTGTCTTTGGATCTCAGGTGAGTCTCTTGTGAGACAGACTGTAGTTGGATCATTTGTTTTTATCCATTCTGCCAATGTCTATCCTTTAATTGGAGAGTTTAATAATTTACATTTAAAGTAATTATTGGTAAGGAGGGACTTGTGTCATTGTGCGGTTTGTTCTCTATATGCCTAAAATTTTTTTTGTCTCTCATTTCCTGCATTATTGTCTTATTTTGTGTATAGTTGATTTTATTGTAATGAAATGTTCAACATTTTTTTCTTTTACTTTTTTGTATATTCTTTAGCTGTTTTCTTTGTGGTTACCATGGGGATTAAATTTAACATCCTGAAATTATAATACTCTAATTTGAATTTGTATCAGCTTAACTTCAAAAACATATAAAAACTCTATTTCCTTATAGCTCTATTCCCCCTCCCCTCCTTTCCATTGGTGTCATAAAATTATATCTTTATGCATTTGGGCCTGAAAACATAATCTAATAATTCTTTTAAATGTATTAGTCTCTTAAATCATGTGGAAAGTAAAGTATATGGTTACAAACCATTGTTACAATAATACTAGCTTTTATAATTGCCTGTGTATTTCCTTTTTTGAGATCTTTATTTCTTCATACAGTTTCAAGTTACTGTCCAGTATCCTTTCATTTCACCTTGCAGGACTCCCATGAGCATTTCTTGCAGAGCAGGTCTAGTGCTCACAAACTCCCTCAGCTTTTGTTTATCTGGTAATGTCCTAATTTCTCCTTCAGTTTTTTAAAATTAATTAATTAATTAATTTTTGGCTGCATTGGGTCTTCGTTGCTGTGCATGGGCTTTCTCTAGCTGTGGCAAGTGGGGGCAACTTTTTGTTGTGCTTGGGCTTCTCATTGCGGTGGCTTCTCTCATTGCAGAGCACAGGCTTTAGGCATGGGCTTCAGTAGTTACAGCACGTGAGCTCAGTAGTTGTGGCTTGCAGGCCCTAGAGCGCAGGCTCAGCAGTTGTGGCACACAGGCTTAGTTGCTCCATGGCATGTGGGATCTTCCCAGGCCAGGGCTCGAACCCATGTCCCCTGCATTGGCAGGCAGGCTCCCAACCACTGCGCCATTTTTGGAAGTGGTTGGGAGCCTGCCTTCATTTTTGAAGGACACTTTTGCTGGATGTTGGATTTTTAGCTGACAGTTTTTCCTTTTAGCCCTTTGAATATATCAGCCCACTGTCTTCTAGCTCCAGTGTTTTTGAGTTCCTGGTATGGGTCTATTTGAGTTAATCTTACTTGGAGTTCATTGAGCTTCTTGGATGTTTATATTCATGTCTTGAATCAAATTTGGAAAATTTTCAGCAATTATTTTTTCAAATATTCTCTCTGCCCTCTTCTCTCTCTCTCTCCTCTTTCTGAGACCCACACTATGTGTGTTGTTGGTCTGCTTGTAGGTACCTCACAGGTCCCTTAGGCCATGTTCAATTTTCTTTAATCTTTTTTATTTCTGTCCCTCAGACTTGATACTTTCCATTTTCCTATCTTCAAGTTTGCTGATTCTTTCTTCTGCCTGCTGAGAATCTGCTTTTGAATCCCTCTTGTGAATTTTTGATTTCAATTCTTATACTTTTCAGCTCCAGAATTTTTTTTTAGGTTTTCTATCTCTTTAATTGATATTTCTGTTTTGTTGACACATTATACTCTTGACTTTCTCCACATCTTCCTTTAGTTCTTTGAGCATCTTAAGACTGTTATTTTAAAGTCTTTGTCTAATATATCATCTTCCATCAAGTCTTTTTCAGGGACAGTTTCTGTTGATTTATTTTCACCTTTTGAATGGGCCATGCTTTCCTGTTTATTTCTCTGCCTTGTGATTTTTTTTTTTCCCTTTGCTCCACACCGGACATTGGGATCTAATAATGTGTTAACTCTGGAAATTAGATTCTCCCTCTTCCCCAGGATTTACTGTTTTGGGGGGTTTCTTTTTGTTTATTATTTTTGTTTTTTTGACTATTGTTGGATGTCTCTATGCCAAGGATCAGCCTGAGGTGTAAATTTTTTTTCAGGTCTTTTCTGAGCCTGGGTATGTGCAGTCACAGTCACTTCCTAATTTTCCATATATATGGTTGCTTTCAAATGTCCTGATCTTTAATGTCTGGTTCCTGAAAGGGGAAAGGTGAAAAATGAAGAGGAGTGGGAAGAGAGCTGACCCTCTAAATTCACTAGAAGTTACTGACTGGGGGTGGGGGGGGGCAGCTTGCGACAGTGGGAGGAATTGCAACAACAATGGCTGCCTGCCTCTTTGCACCTCTGTTATCAGAATTGGCAATCAACAGTCACAGCACAGATCCCTGATATTTGGAGGACAGGGTCCTTTCTGCCCACCCTGGCTCCTATAAGCTGTGTGCAAGCTGCTCTAGGAACAAGTACACAGTTGCCTGCCACATGGTTGGGGGTGGGGAATGGGTAGCTGCTATTTTGCTAAGAGCTGAATTTATCCAAAATTAACTGCAATTTATTATCCAAGTCTTTTCCCTAGAAGTTGCCAGTCTTTAATAGACATCAGAGTTCCAAAATAGTTACATCAAAGAGATTCTGCCAGTGCAGTTGTTATCTAGGTGTGGAGACAGTTCCTAATGCTTTTCCACTATCTACCAGAATCTTTCCCCTTATTGAGTTTTTTTCCCTCCTTATTGAGTTTTGAGGGGTTTTTTTTTTAAGTATATTCTGATACAAGTTCTTTAGCAAATATAAGATTTGCAAATGTTTTCTCTCAGTCTGTGGCTTGTCTTTTTATTCTGTTTAACTGGGTCTTTCAGAGAGCAAACATTTAAAATTTTGAAGACATAATTTATTAGTTCTTTTATAGACTGGGGTTGTGATATCTAAGAAATCTTTGCCTAACCAGAGGTCACAAAGATTTTCTCCCATGTTTTCTTCTAGAAGTTTTATATAAGTTTTAGGTTTAGGTATATAATCCATTTTTAATTGGTTTTATATATGGTTCATGTATAGATCCAAATTCTTTTTTTTTATATAGATATCTGATTGTTGTAGCCCCATTTCTTGAAAAGTCTGCCCTTTATTCAATGAATTGTCTTTGTACACCTTTGTCCATATATAAGTGAATATATTCCTAGACTTTTTTCTGTCCCATTGATCTATTTGATGCCATTGCTGCCACAGTCTTAATTAAAGTATCTTTATATTATCTTTAAATTATATAGTGTTAGCTATCCAGCTTTGTTCTCATTCAAAGTTGTTTTGGTTATTTGAGGTCATTTGCATTTCCATATGAATTTTTTTAATGTTTGTTTATTTATTATATGCACTGTGCAGCTTGTGGGATCTTAGTTCCCTGACCAGGGATTGAACCTGCACTCTCATCAGTGAAAGCATGGTGTCATAACCACTGGACCACCAGGGGATTCCTCCATATGAATTTTAGAATCAGTTTGTCAATTTCTTTTTAAGAAAAGCCTGTTGTGATTTTGATTGGAATTGTGGTGAATCTGTTGGTAAATGAACTTGATGTGAATTGACATCTGATATCTTATATTGTGTCTTCTGACTTATGAACAAATCTGTCTCTCCACTTATCTTATTTAAGTTTCAAATTTCTTTCAGCAGCATGTTATAGTGTTCACTCATAGGTCTTTCACATCTTTTGTCAGAATTTCCCCTATGTATTTCATATTTTTTGATGCTGTTTCAAGTGATATTTTTAAAATTTCAATTTCCAGTTACTTGTTTGTATTAATCATGTTTTTAACTTTCTGTATTTTATGATACATTGTCATCTTAGAGCATGTCCCTCTCAAGGTTAGCTAATTTCTAGAGATAGCAAATAATTTGCCTGCAAGCACACCTTTGATATGCAAACCAACCAGTTCTGAATCCATACACCTCATCTGCCTCCTTTTCTCAGGCTTCTGCAGTCAGGGCCACTGTTCCTCTGCCCCAAATGACCTCAGGACCAGGTAATGGACTACTAGGGACTACCTGTGCAGCCTAGAACCTGATAAAATTATTCAAATTATGCAATCCTAAACTTGCTAATCTTGCCTACCCTGCCCTGCTCATTTTTCTCCATGGAACATCACAATAAAGGTTCTGGCCTGTGCTTTCCCCTTGCTCCTTCTGCCTCCTGACTGACCCTGGTGCTTCCCCATGTGGTCCTGCATGGTATGCTATGTCCCCACCTTTTGGAACTGTGAGTAACAAACCATCTTTTCAGTGACAGTCATCTCCTGATCTGTTGGGCTCACTATGGTTGAGTAAAAACAAAATCCTTGATATTTTAAACATCTTTGCAATAATATAAGAAATGCTATTGACTTTTGAAACTGGGACATTTCTAGAGACATGCATGGACCTAGAGACTGTCATACAGAGTGAAGTGAGTCAGAAAGAAAAAAACAAATATCATATATTAACACATATATGCGGAATATAGAAAAATGGTACAAATCAACCAGTTTGCAAGGCGGAAATAGAGACACAGATGTAGAGAACAAACATATGGACACCAAGTGGGGAAAGCGGGGAGGGTTGGGGGGGAATGAATTGGGAGATTGGGATACCAAATTGTACACTCTAAATATATGCAGTTTATTGTCTGTTAACTGTATCTCAATAAAAGTTCTTAAAAAAAAAAGAAAAGATGCTATTATTGATTTTTGTATATTGACCTTGTATCCTGCAGCTTTACTACATTCACTTATACTAATAGCTATTTTAGTAATATAGGAACATCTGCAACTAAAGACAGTGTTATCTCTTCCATTTCAATCTGGATGACATTTATCTTGTTTTCTTGCCTTATAGCATTGGCTGTAACTGTTAGTACAATGCTGAGTAGAAGTGGTGAGACTGAACATCTTTGTATTAGTGAGAAAGTATTCAGTTTTTCACTGTTAAGTATGCTATTAGTGGTAGAGTTTTTTGTTTTTGTTTGTTGGTTTTGTAAATGCTCTTATCAGGTTGAAGGAGTTCACTTCTGTTCCTAGTTTGCTGAGAGTTGGGTTGTTTCATTTTAAAATCATGAATAGCTGTTGGATTTTGTCAAATGTGTTTTCTGTATCTATTGAGAAGAGCATATAGTTTTTCTTTTTCAGCTTGTTAATATGGTAAGTTACTTTGTTAAACCAACCTTGCATTTCTGGGATAAACCCCAACTGCTCATGATACATTATCCTTTTAATATATTTTTTGGATTTAATTTGCTAATGTCTTGTTTAGAAATTTTATATCTGTGTTTATGAGGGATATTGGTCTGTAGTTTCTTATAATGTCTTTGATTTTTGTATTAGGGAAATGCCAGACTTTAGATGTGAATTGAGAAGTAATTGCCTCTTCTTCAGTTTTCTTGAAGTTTGTCTTGACTTGATAGTATTTTTTCCATAAATGTTTTATAGAATTCATCAGTGAAGCCACCCAGGACTGGAGTTTTCTTTGTGGGGAAGATTTTAATGAAAATTTCAGTTTATATAGTAGTTATAGAGCTAACCAGGTTATTTGATCTTGAATGATCTTTAGTAGTTTGTGTCTTCTGCGGAATTTGTCCATATCATTTACCTTGTTGAATTTATTGGCATAAAATTGTTCCTAATATTCCCTTATTATTTTCTAATGTCTGTGGAGTCTGTAGTGATTGTAACGTCCCTCATTTCTGACATTGGTAAATTGTGATTTTCTTTTTTCCTGATCAGTCTGGCTAGAAGTTTATCACTTTTATTGATCTTTTGAAGCAATCATTTTTGCTTTCATTGTTTTTCCCTAGAACCTTCTCTTATCTATTTCATTAACTTTTTTCCCTCTTATCTTTATTATTTAATTTTCTCTGCTTTGGATTTAACTTTATATTCTATTTCTAGTATAGTGGAATCTGAGGTCACTAATTGGAGATTCACATTTTCTTTATTAATTTCCTTCTTTCCTAATGTAGGTGGTCTCCTCAGACTATCAACCCCACCCAGTTTTCCTCTCCCTTCACTGTAACTTGGAAAATCTCACAGCAGCACATTGGGGCAATCATCAGACTCATCTTGTTTCCCATCTCGCGGAGATCTCTGTTCTTTGTTGTTTGAGGTTCAGTGTCTTGAAAACAGTCCTTCCTTATATTTTGCTCAGTTATTTTGGTTGTTTCAGGTAGGAGGATAAATCTAGTCCCTGTAATTCTACCTTTGCCAGAAGTGGAAGTGCCAAGAGTATGAGTTTTCAAAATACATTTTATGTAAGAGGTATTCCACTGTGTTGATCAGTTGTGGATATCTGGTGGAATTTTCTTTGCTAGGATTTGACCCATGTTGATAATTTTTGCTTTTCCAAATTCACAATGCAGTGATGTTGGGCATGGGGGTATTTACAGTTGAAGTAGAATTCAGTAAGAGTAGCTGTAGGAGTTGTCTTCCTAAGCTAGGCACAGTATAAATAAAATTACCAGCTTTGGATCAATCTAAGAATTCTTAGTATTCTCTGAGTTTAGGGAATACTCAGAAGTTTTGGAGGGAAAAAATTGGGACAGTCAGTGGCAAAGCAAAAGAAAAATTAGAGCTATCAGCAAGTGCAGGCAAAAGAAAACAACAAGAAAAGGAAGACAAAAATCCCAACTAAGGTAAAATTAGATTTGTTCAAAACTTACTGATACAAAATTTATGATCAGATGTGGCATTTACTCTGAAGTTTTCCTTGACTTAGAATAGATATTGCAAGTTAATAGATTTTGAAGACTGAAAAAAAGATACTTATTTTTCAAATCAACTGCTGCAAGTCTGGAAGTAAGTAGAATCTGAAATGAACTGTTTTCCCATGCTTCAAAAGTATATCTGTACAAACACTTAATACATTAATGACAGGTCTATTTTTCCTATTCTTTGAAGTAAGGCTCCTAATAAGCTCCATTAAATGAATTGGCCTAGCGTGAATTACTGTATATATTTGAAAAAACTTTTAAATACATACATTTTAAATAATTTATGGCTCACACTTTAATGATGCAGGCTTGATTCTTCCTTACTTGGACTAATAGGGGAGAAGAAAGTTGAATACAGGCACATGGTGGAGGTATTGCAGGTTTAGTTCCAGACCACCTCAATAAAGCAGATATCACAATAAAGCAAGTCACATGAATTTTTTGGTTTCCCAATGCATATAAAAGTTATTATACATTATATTGTAGCCTGTTAAGTGTACAATAGCATTATATCTAAAAAAACAATGTACATGCCTTAATTAAAAAATACTTTATTGCTAAAAAATGCTAATCATCATCTGAGCCTTCAGCAAGTTGTAGTCTTTTTGCTGGTGGAGGGTCTTGCCTCAGTGCTGATGAATGCTGATTGATCAGGGTGATGGGTGCTGAAGGTTTGGGTGGCTGTGACAATTTCTTAAATAAGACAACAGTGAAGTTTGCCACATTGATTGACTTTTTCCTTTCAAGAACAATCTCTCTGTAGCATGCAATGCTGTTTGATACATTTTCCCCACAGTAGAACTTTTTTCAATATCAGAATCAATCCTCTTAAACTCTCTTGCTGCTTTATCAACTAAGTTTATGTAATAGTCTAAATCCTTTGTTGTCATTTCAGCAGTCTTCACCAGGAGTAGATTCCATTTCAAGAAAACACTTTGCTTGACTCCTTATCCATTAATGTTTTATCATGAGACTGCAGCAATTCATTCACACCTTCAGGCTCCAGTTCTAATTCTAGTTCTCTTGCTGTTTCCACCACATCTGCAGTGACTTCCTCCACTGAAGTTTTGAACCCCTCAACATCATCCGTGAGGGTTGGAATCAACTTCTTCCAAACTCCTGTTTACATTAATATTTTGACCTCTTCCCATGGATCACAGATATTCTTAATGGCATCTAGAATAGTGACTCCTTTCCAGAAAGTTTTCAATTTACCTTGCTCAGTTCCATCAGAAGACTCACTATGTATGACAGCTGTAGCCTTATGAAATATATTTTTTAAATAATAAGATTTGAAAGTCAAAATTACTCCTTTATCCATGGTCTGCAGAATGGGCATTGTGTTAACAGGCTTGAAAACAACGTTAATGTCAGTGTACGTCTCCATCAGATAATGGGTGACCAGGTGCATTGTTAATGAGCAGTAATATTTTGAAAGGAATCTTTTTTTCTGAACAGTAGGTCTCAATAGTGAGCTTGAAATATTCAGTAAACCATGTTGTAAGCAAATGTGCTGTCATCCAGGCTTTGTCATTCCATTTATAGAGCACAGGCAGAGTAGATTTAGCATAATTCTTTTTTTTTTTAAGCTCTTTATTGGAATATAATTGCTTTACACTCTTGTGCCAGTTTTTCTTTTTTTTTTAATGCTCTTTATTGGAATGTAATTGCTTTACACTGTTGTGCCAGTTTTTGAGCTACACCAGAGGGAATCAGCTGTATTTATACATATATCCCCATATCCCCTCTCTCCCACGACATCCTCCCACCCTCCCTATCCTGGCCCTCTAAGTCATCACCCATCATCGAGTTTATCTCCCTATGTTATGCTGCAACTTCCCACTAGCTATCTATTTTACGCTGGGTAGTGTATATGTGTCAATGCTACTCTCTCACTTTGTCTCAGCTTCCCCTTCGCCACCCCACCCCCCCCACCCCATGTCCGCAAGTGCGTTCTCTACATCTAGCATAATTCTTAAGGGCCCTAGGACTTTGGGAATGGTAATGAGCATTGGCTTTAACTTAAAGTCACCAGCCACATTAATCCCCTGACAAGAAAGTCCACCTGTCCTTAGAATCTTTGAAGCTAGGCATTGACTTCTGCTCTCCAGCTATGAAAGTCCTAGATGGCATCTTCTTCCAATATAAGGCTGTTTTGTCTACACTGAAAATCTGTTGTTTAGTGCAGCCACCTTCATGAATTATCTTAGTTAGATCTCCTGGATAGCTTGCTGCTTCTTCTACATCAGCACTTGCTGCTTTGCTTTTACTTTTATGTTATAGAGATGGCTTCTTTCCTTAACTCTCATGAACCAACCTCTGCTAGCTTCAGACTTTTCTTTCATAGCTTTCTTGCCTCTCTCCACCTTCAGAGAATTAGAGTTAGGGCCTTACTCTGGATTTGATTTAAGGGAATGTTGTGGCTGGTTGATCTTCTATCCAGACCACTAAAACTTTCTTCATATCAGCAATTAGGCTGTTTTGCTTTCTTATCATTCATGTGTTCACTGGAGTGGCACCTTTAATTTCCTTCAAGGACTTTTCCTTTGCATTCACAACTTGCTAACTATTTGGCATAAGAGGCCTAACTTTTGCCCTATCTTGACTTCTGACATACCTTCCTCAGTAAGCTTAATCATTTCTGGCTTTTGATGTTAAAGTGAGATGTATGACTCTTCCTTTCACTTGAGCTCTTAGAGGACATTATAGAGTTATTAATTGGCTTAAATTCAATATTGTGCTTAAGGAAATAGGGAGACTTGAGGAGAGGGAGAGAGATGGGGAAACAGCCAGTTGGTGGAGGAGTCAGAAGACACACATTTATCAATTAAGTTCGCTGTCGTATATCGGCATGGTTACCGGTGCCCCAAAATAATTACAATAGTAACATCAAAGGTCACTGATCACACATCACCATAACAAATATAATAACAGTAATAACAACAATAAGGTTTGAAATATTGTAAGAATTACTAAAATGTGATGCAGAGAGACAAAGTGAGCAAATGTTGTTGGAAAAATGGCGCTGATAGAATTGCTGGACCCAGGGTTGCTACAAACATTCATTCTTTAAAAAAATTGCATTATCTGCAAAGCTCAATAAAGTGAAGTGCAATAAAACAAGGTCTGCCCATATAGATGGGGATTACAATTAACCTCCTTTTTGTAAAGAAATAATCATATACTCTGAGTTGGGAGTATATATGTCCCTAAGCATAATTTATAATTTTTTTTGTAGGTTTGTGGGACCACTGGGTACCATCATCATAAAATGTAAGGATTTTCGAATTATTCAGTTGGATATTCCTGGAATGGAGGAATGTTTGAATATAGCCAGTTCTATTGAGGTAAGTATTTTGGATGCAAAGTGTGATGAAAATAAATCATTTCAAGGAACCTTATTTTCTGGTTCATTGTAGCTCTTATGTTTCTTTTCTTAGATGTTTAGCCATGTACTGTGACTCAAATTTTGAAGACTGAATGGAAAAGCCTCATCCTGAGTCACTGTTATAGGAATGTAAAAAGATTTTACTGACTTATATCAGTTTTTAATGTTACTTATTCTTCTGGGTTCATCTATGTTGTAGCATGTGATAGATTTCCTTCCCTTTTGAGGCTGAATAATATTCCACTGTGTGTATATAAATGCTGAGACTTTTTAAAAACGTTATTTCTTTTGTAAAGCAAGTAATTATCACCAGTGATTGTAGTCTTTTGTTTGCTTTTAGTAAATCAGAATTTCCACATATCGCATTTGCTTAAGACAATGTGTTTTATATTTACAGAAATGATAGTGAATATCTTTTCAGATTACAAATAATACAAACTTTACTTGGCTAGTTTAATATTTAAGTTGAAGAGCTCACACTGTTTTCTTTCCCATTTTAACCAACTGTTTTGGTATACAGTCAGATTTTATTTGTTTTAGTCATTTGTTTTAGTCATTGCCACTAAATTATAGCAATTAACTTTATGTTTACAGTATTTTCTAGATAATTATAGAGACACACTGATTTTTTTTTTCCTTTTGTCTTTGAGTGACTAATCTGGGCTTTGTATGCAAAATAAATGCTATTGGCTTAACTATTAAAAGTTGGCAAAAAGGCTTAAATCTGTAACTTGGATTTCATTTGGCTTTTAAACAAAAATAGAGAAATAAGGGAACAACCATTGTGGTACTAAGAAAATGGCATGTAGCATTTTTCTTTCTGTTTTTGCTAAATTTTACTTAAGGAAATGAGAAGATGAGCTGAACTGTTTGTCTTACATATTCATCATTTGGAAATAACAGAGTACTGTTGATTTGGCTGAATTTGCTGACATGAGTGAGAAATGCTCTGTGGCTTCTAGGCTGTTAAATGGAAATGCTGTCCTGCTCTTTGGGCCCAGGAATGCCACTCACGCCCTTCAGTTGAGCATGTGTTGTTTTTTTTTTTTCCAGTCGTGGGGTTGAATTTTCACTGACAGGTCCACATTTTTTTATCTTATCCCTTTTATAACTTGTAAGATAGCTGGTGGGTGTGAGTGAAGTTGTCTGTGGTGAAGAAACAGGGCAAAGCCTGTAACCCCACTTTCTGATTGCATTTACTTAGCTTCGTTGGCATCTGACACTAATTGGTTGTTTATTTAGCTACAGATATTACCTAAAGCTCTGTAGAAACTGACTGATTATGTAGAAGCCCTTATGGCTGAAAGGAAGCCGTAAATTCTAAGCCACTTTTGTAATTTGACCTTAGAAAATGCTCTATTGATTGTTTTAACAGCACAGTAAATACATATAGTGTACTTGGCCTGTAGCCTTTTCCTGGCTTTCAATTTCCCTCCGTCCTTCTATACATCTTGACATGATTTGGTAGTAATGAGAGAATTTCTTATAAAGCATAGTTGAGCTATTCTTTGTTTTCAAAATTCATATACCCAAATATGTTCTGTTGCCACAAATAGAATCCCATTGAAAGAATAACTGGTAAGTGCTCAGTTTTGTAAATTATAGCAGGAAGTCTGATGAACCTTTTTTTTCTGTGTAGTTTCAGTTGCCTTTTAGGGTTGAAATGACTTCAGTTCTTTGAGCATTAATGTGTTTAAAGAAGAAGTTCTGTCTCTAGTGACGTGAAGTGTAATCATGACAAGTTTGAGTGCTTATTGCCTGCCAGAATGGTTGCTGACATGCATTTAAAATAATAGTTGTACCAGTCACTATGGAATACAGTATGGGTTCCTCAAGAAATTAAAAGTAGAACTACAATGTGATCCAGCAATCCCACTTCTCAGTATATATCTGAAGGAAATAAAATCATTGTCTTAAAGAGATATCTGTACTCCCATGTTCACTGCAGCATTGTTATTCATAATAGCTAAGGTATAGAAACAGCCTACATGTCTGTTGATGGATGAATGAAGAAAATTACACACACACACACACACACACACACACACACACACACACACACACAATGGAATATTATTCAGCCTTAAAAAAGAATGCAGTCTTGCCATTTGCAACAACATGGATGAAACTGGAGGACATTGTGCTAAGTGAAATAAGCCAGACAGAGAAAGACAAATACTATATGGTATCACTTATTTGTGGAATCTAAAAAATAAAAAAAGGCAAACACATAGAAACAGGGAGTAGAAAAGTGATTTCTCGGAGCTGGAGGTGGGTGAAATAGTGAGAGGTTGGTAAAAGTTACAGATGTTCATTTGTAAGATAAGGTCTGAGAATCTAATGTATAACACGGACTATAGTTGATAACACTATTATATAATTGAAATGTGCTAGGAGAGTAGAACTTCAGTGTTCTTATAAACAACAACAGAAGGTAAATATGTGAGGTGATGGATGTGTTAATTAACTCAATAGGGGAAAACCCTTTCACGATGTGCATGTGTATCAGATCGTCACATTGTACATTTGAAATATCTTACAGTTTAATAAAGCTGTCAATTTATACCACAGTAAAACTGAAAATTTTTTTTTAGTATTGCAAAGTATACCTTTTAAGTAATAAAATAATGATTTAAAAATTAAATAAAGTTTCTACCGAGCTGAGCTTTCTGTGACCTAGAAGGAGGTAGCTTTATTCTGAGAACTTGGGGATGTTAGCATGGTGTTGGGCGCCCTTCCCCCCTCCAACTGAGTGTCTCCAAAATTACTGCAGTTTGAATTATGCTAATTGATTCTGGTGCCTATTTTTCCACCCATAGAAATGCTTTCTAAAACTCCCGTCAGAAGGATGAAAGTGCCAGGTGACAGGGGATATTCCGTTTCTCAGCTCTCCATCTAGTCAGGTTTCCCTGGTGTTGTCCTCCAGAATTCAAGTGCTTCAGATGGCTATAGGCTTATTTTGGGACCACAGAGTTATTGCCCCGGTTTGAGAATGGGTCAGTGTAGCACAAAGGTATGAGGATACCTGACCATATCACTCTAGGAAGGGAGGAAATTTCCCATTGATGAAGCTATGTGGAGCATGTAATAGCTAAAATTATTTTAGAGGTTATTATGTGTCAGGCACTGTCCTATCCCTATTACATATATTTTCTCTCTTAATGCTCCCAACAAGCCCTATGAGGTAGGTACTAGGAGGCAGCCCTATGAGGTTATTTCCTCCCTTTCACAGGGGAGGAAAGTGTCCTGTGGAGTGGTTACATTACTTAAACACTGTTGCATTGGCATCTGGAATTTGAGTCCAGCAGTCTGACTCCAGTCTGACTCTGGCTGCTAAGCTTTTTTACAATTGCTAACAAACACTGATTTTAAATAATTTACATATGTTTATATATAGTTAATAACTGGATTTTGAGCCAAGGCCTTACTGACTAACCAAAACCTGCTCTCTGATCCCCAGAAATATTTGGACCTCTTCATTAGGCCTTATTAAATTGTTTCAAGAAGGGAGTTCTTTCATTTTTCTCCCACAATAGGTATGCACATTGTTTTGTTTTTTTGTTCATTCCGCAAATGCTAATTGAGTGTATGCTATATGCCAGATACCTTGTTAGAGGCCGAAAACATGGGAATTAGCCTTGGTAAGGTGTAATTGTATCTTGTGAGAAATACCACGTTAGAGAAATATATTGGGTGTCCATCATTATTAGGCCACATTTAATACCAATTTGACAGAAAGTATTTAAAATTTTGATATGTTCCTTTTTTCTTTATTTATTTCTTTTTTCCCCGAGGCATTATCTACCCTGGACTCCATCACTCTGATGTACCCTTTCTTTTACCGGCCCATGTTTGAAGTGATAGAAGATGGCTGGCATTCTTTCCTTCCTGAGCAAGAGTTTGAACTCTACTCTTCAGCTGTGAGTAACTTTTGAGAGAACTATGGGTAATGAGAAATAACCCATCACTTCACTTGTGAAAATGATCACTTCCTTTTTACAAGTAATAAGGTGCCGTTGACTTATCCATGGCCTAAAAGAAGTATCTGTTAGCTGTTCGTGCTGCAGCCTCTGCCATTTAGAGATGTGCACAATTTGTTCTCAGTGCTACAGTTTAAGTAATTTTTCTTCTAGTGGATTTACTGATAAAACGTTAAGATCTTCATAAAGATAGTCCTGACATGTTTTAATTTGGGGGTGTTTTAAAATGTCTCCATAGAAACAATTCAATAAAAAGTAACTAGGTTCTGAGCCATCCCCCAAAAGTCTGTTGAACCCACTGTGTACCTAGGAGAGCACTTAGAGAACCATATATAGATTTGTTTCTGTGGGATAATTTTTGTGATTTTGTAATTTGGGTTACTAAGTCTGGTGTACTAGATGCAGGTGTTCTGTCTGGCAGATTGGCAGATTGGCAGGACCTTCCTGCACACTCTGTTTCTACGGCTGCCCACCCTCCTGAAGCCATTTTTTTTTTTTTTTTTTTAGCTTTTGTTAAGACTTTTTTCCTTTCTGATACTTGTTCTTACTGTTAAGTATTCTGCTGGTGGACGGTAGTAGTACCCAGATAAACTGTGCATGTGAAACGAGAAGATATACATAAATGCCAGATTAAAAACAACCAAGTTTTTTCTATCCCACTTTTACGTATGAGTGGGATATTGTTTATAAAAGTTTTTTTGCTTTCACCAAAAAAGAAACGTCTGTGTCTGTCATTGAGTGTTCCTTCCCCTACTCCCCAAGCTGGCTGGAATGTACAAATACCTGAAAAAAGAATGGGCCATATCTCTTTAGGAAAGAACCTGCAATTGTCCAATAAGTAGATGCTGTTGGTCTTCAAAAAAAGTGTTTTTTTTATTTTGTTTTTGTTTTGTTTTTTTACTTTTTTCTTTTCCCATCATACCTCTGTAAATGGGTCCTAAGAGGATCAAGAAGTAGGAGCCAGGGTGTCATGTGAGTTAAAGAACAAAGGTGTTCATAGCAGCAAAGTGAGAAAGGAAGGGGAATTTTACATTCTTGTGCATGGAGCGTTTTTATATAGTTTGTAGATAACTACCTGTATTTACATATATATTCAGGGTCTTTATAGCATTAAAAACTGCATAGTAAACATTCTCAAATGCATGATGCTTTTCTTTTGCATCAATTAACTACCACCTAACAGCTACCTTAGAGAAATCATTAGCTACTTCCTAGGTGGAAAATGGCAGTCAGAATTTGATCAGGAAGGGAGATGTCTGGATGATTTTCTTGGTTATCCAAAAATATCTGTATAAATGACTGGCTCATGATTTATCTTGTAGTTAGGTGCCGTAAGTGAACCAGTCTAAGTCTACATTCAACAAGCCAACATTCAAATCAGTGTCCTATTCTGTGCAGAAATCCCGTGTGCTAACATACCCATGATATGGTTGTCCAGCTTCTGCTTGAAATCTCTAGTGCAAGAGAATTTGCAAAATTACACAATAACGTCCCAGTTGGGAACAGTCCTAATACTGAGCTGAAGTTCCTCTGTACTTGGACCCCATGGTTCTGATGTTGCATCGTGTTGTTATTCAGGTTGTCTTATTCCTCTACTATGAATTGTTCTTCAAATTAAGAACTTTTATATCCCCATTAAGTTTTCTTTTCTACAGATTAAATATCAGTATTTACTTGAGACTTTTCTCATAACACTGAACTCAGAGCCCCACCCTGTCCTGGTTACTTTCCTCAGCAAGACCTTCAGTTTGTCACTGATTTTGTTAAAATATGGTACCCATAACATTTAGCGTAGATTGGAACTATTACTGATACTTTAAGGTAGCCCAAAGTTGCATTGGCCTTTTTCAGAATTAAATTACTAGTGAAATAAACTAAAATTCCTTCATCTTTATACATGTGTTACTAAGGGATCCTCCCTACCTTTTTTGTTCATTCATTCATTCATTCTTTTTTTTTTTTTTTTTTTTTTATATTATTATTTTATTTTATTTTATTTTTTTTGGGGGTACACCAGGTTCAATCAACTGTTTTTATACACATATCCCCATATTCCCTCCCTTCCTTGACGCCCCCCCCTCGATTCCCCCCCACCCTCCCTGCCCCAGTCCTCTAAGGCATCTTCCATCCTCGAGTTGGACTCCCTTTGTTATACAACAACTTCCCACTGACTATTTTACAGTTGGTAGTATATATATGTCTGTACTACTCTCCCGCTTCATCTCAGTTTCCCCTTCACCCCCCGCCCCCTCCCATACCTCGAGTTCTCCAGTCCATTCCCTGTATCTGCTTCCCTGTTCTTGTCACTGAGTTCATCAGTACCATTTTTAGATTCCGTATATGTGAGTTAGCATACAATATTTGTCTTTCTCTTTCTGACTTACTTCACTCTGTATGACAGATTGTAGTTCTATCCACCTCATTACATATAGCTCCATCTCATCCCTTTTTATAGCTGAGTAATATTCCATTGTATATATATGCCACATCTTCTGTATCCATTCATTTGTTGATGGGCATTTCGGTTGCTTCCATGTCCTGGCTATTGTAAAGAGTGCTGCAATAAACATTATGGTACAAGTTTTTTTTGGGATTATGGTTTTCTTTGGGTATATGCCCAGGAGTGGGATTACTGGATCATATGGTAGTTCTATTTGTAGTTTTTGAAGGAACCTCCAAATTGTTTTCCATAGTGGCTGTACCAACTTACAGTCCCACCAACAGTGCAGGAGAGTTCCCTTTTCTCCACACCCTCTCCAACATTTGTTGTTTCCAGACTTTGTGATGATGGCCATTCTGATTGGTGTGAGGTGATACCTCATTGTGGCTTTGACTTGCATTTCTCTGATGATGAGTGATGTTGAGCATCTTTTCATGTGTTTGTTGGCCATCTGTATGTCTTCTTTGGAGAAATGTCTATTTCGGTCTTCTGCCCATTTGTGGATTGGGTTATTTGCTTTTTTGGTATGAAGCTGCATGAGCTGCTTGTATATTTTGGAGGTTAATCCTTTGTCCGTTGTTTCATAGGCAATTATTTTTTCCCATTCTGAGGGTTGCCTTTTAGTCTTGTTTATGGTTTCTTTTGCTGTGCAAAAGCTTTTAAGTTTCATGAGGTCCCATTCGTTTATTCTTGATTTTATTTCCATGATTCTAGGAGGTGGGTCAAAAAGGATGTTGCTTTGATGTATGTCAAAGAGTGTTCTGCCTATGTTTTCCTCTAGGAGTTTGATAGTGTCTGGCCTTATATGTAGGTCTTTAATCCATTTGGAGTTTATTTTTGTGTATGGTGTTAGGAAGTGTTCTAATTTCATTCTTTTACATGTTGCTGTCCAATTTTCCCAGCACCACTTATTGAAGAGGCTGTCTTTTTTCCATTGTATACTCGTGCCTCCTTTGTCAAAGATAAGGTGCCCATACGTGTTTGGGCTTACTTCTGAGTTCTCTATTCTGTTCCATTGATCTTCCTTTCTATTTTTGTGCCAGTACCATACTGTCTTGATCACTATGGCCTTGTAGTATAGTTTGAAGTCAGGAAGCCTGATTCCACCAACTCCATTTTTCCTTCTCAAGATTGCTTTGGCTATTCGGGGTCTTTTGCGTTTCCATACAAATCGTAAGATTTCTTGCTCTAGTTCTGTGAAAAATGCCATTGGTAATCTGATCGGGATTGCATTAAATCTGTAAATTGCTTTGGGTAGTACAGTCATTTTCACGATGTTGATTCTTCCAATCCAGGAACATGGTATATCCCTCCATCTGTTTATGTCATCTTTGATTTCTTTCATCAATGTCTTAAAGTTTTCTGCATACAGATCTTTTGCCTCCTTAGGCAGGTTTATTCCTAGGTATTTGATTCTTTTGGTTGCAATGGTGAATGGGAGAGTTTCCTTAATTTCTCTTTCTGCTCTTCCGTTGTTAGTGTATAGGAATGCAAGAGATTTCTGTGCATTAATTTTGTATCCTGCTACTTTACTAAACTCATCAATGAGTGCTAGCAGTTTTCTGGTAGAGTCTTTAGGGTTTTCTATATATAGTATCATGTCATCTGCAAAGAGTGATAATTTTACTTCTTCTTTTCCAATTTGGATTCCTTTAATTTCTTTTTCTTCTCTGATTGCTGTGGCTAACACTTCCAAAACTATGTTGAATAACAGTGGTGAGAGTGGACACCCTTGTCTTGTTCCTGTTCTTAGAGGGAATTCTTCCAGTTTTTCTCCATTGAGAACAATGTTGGCTTTTGGTTTGTCATATATGGCTTTTATGATGTTGAGGTAATTTCCTTCTATGCCCATTTTCTGGAGAGCTTTTATCATAAATGGATGTTGAACTTTGTCAAAAGCTTTTTCTGCATCTATTGAAATGATCATATGGTTTTTATCCTTCAATTTGTTGATATGATGTATCACGTTGATTGATTTGCGTATATTGAAGAATCCTTGCATCCCAGGGATAAACCCCACTTGATCGTGGTGTATGATTTTTTTAATGTGCTGTTGCAGTCTGTTAGCCAGTATTTTGTTGAGGATTTTTGCATCTATATTCATCAGTGATATTGGTCTGTAGTTTTCTTTTTTTGTGACATCTTTGCCTGGTTTTGGTATCAGGGTGATGGTAGCCTCATAGAATGAGTTTGGGAGTGCTCCGCCTTCTGCAATATTTTGGAAGAGTTTGAGAAGGATAGGTGTTAACTCTTCTCGAAATGTTTGATAGAATTCGCCTGTGAATCCATCTGGTCCTGGGCTTTTGTGTGTTGGGAGATTTTTAATCACTGCCTCAATTTCTGTACTTGTG
The DNA here is from genome assembly GCF_030028045.1 of Hippopotamus amphibius kiboko. Taxonomy (NCBI): domain Eukaryota; kingdom Metazoa; phylum Chordata; class Mammalia; order Artiodactyla; family Hippopotamidae; genus Hippopotamus; species Hippopotamus amphibius. The sequence goes on along the minus strand of NC_080187.1, from coordinate 52,650,596 downwards.
ATTGGTCTGTTCATGGTTTCTATTTCTTCCTGGTTCAGTCTTGGAAGATTGTATTTTTCTAAGAATGTATCCATTTCTTCCAGGTTATCCAATTGATTGGCATATAGTTGCTTGTAGTAGTCTCTCATGATGTTTTGTATTTCTGAGGTGTCCGTTGTGACTTCTCCTTTTTCATTTCTAATTCTGTTGATTTGCATCTTCTCCCTTTTTTTCTTGATGAGTCTGGCTAATGGTTTATCAATTTTGTTAATCTTCTCATAGAACCAGCTTTTAGTTTTATTTATTTTTCTTATGGTTTCTTTCCTTTCTTTTTCATTTATTTCTGCTCTGATCTTTACGATTTCTTTCCTTCTGCTCACTTTGGGGTTTCTTTGTTCTTCTTTCTCTAGTTGTTTGAGGTGTAAGGTTAGGTTGTTTATTCGATCATTTTCTTGTTTCTTAAGGTAGGACTGTATTGCTATAAACTTCCCTCTTAGAACTGCTTTTGCTGCGTCCCATAGGTTTTGGGTTGTTGTGTTTTCGTTGTCATTTGTTTCTAGATACTTTTTGATTTCCTCTTTGATTTCTGTAGTGATTCCTTGGTTGTTTAATAGTGAATTGTTTAGCCTCCATGTGTTTGTATTTTTTGCAGTTTTTTTCCTGTAATTGATATCTAGTCTCATGGCGTTGTGGTCTGAGAAGATGCTTGATATGATTTCAATTTTCTTGAATTTGCTGAGGTTTGATTTGTGACCCAGGATGTGATCTATCCTGGAAAATGTTCCGTGTGCACTTGAGAAGAAAGTGTAGTCTGTCGTTTTTGGATGGAATGTCCTATAAATATCAATTAAGTCGAGATGGTCTAATGTGTCATTTAAAGCTTGTGTGTCTTTATTTATTTTCTGTTTGGATGATCTGTTCATTGATGTAAGTGGGGTGTTCAAGTCTCCCACTATAATTGTGTTACTGTCGATGTCCCTTTTTATAGCTGTTAGCATTTGCCTTATGTATTGAGGTGCTCCTATATTGGGGGCATAGATATTTACCATTGTGATATGTTCTTCTTGGATGGATCCCTTGATCATTATGTAGTGCCCTTCCTTGTCTCTTTTAATAGTCTTTACTTTCAAGTCTAATTTGTCTGATATGAGTATTGCTACTCCAGCTTTCTTTTGACTTCCATTTGCATGGAATATCTTTTTCCATCCCTTCACTTTCAGTCTATATGTATCCCTTGGTCTGAAGTGGGTTTCTTGTAGGCAGCATATAGAAGGGTCTTGTTTTTGTATCCATTCAGCCAGTCTGTGTCTTTTGGTTGGAGCATTTAATCCATTGACATTTAAAGTGATTATTGACATGTGTGTTCCAATTACCATTTTGTTAATTGTTTTGGGTTTGTATTTGTAGGTGTTTTCTTTTTCTTGTGTTTCCTACTTAGAGAAGTTCCTTTAGCACTTGTTGTAAGGCTGGTTTGGTGGTGCTGAATTCTCTTAACTTTTGCTTGTCTGGAAAGCTTTTGATTTCTCCCTCAAATCTGAATGAGATTCTTGCTGGGTAAAGTATTCTTGGCTGTAGGCTTCTCTCTTTCAGGACTTTCAGTATATCCTGCCATTCCCTTCTGGCCTGCAGAGTTTCTGTAGAAAGGTCAGCTGTTATCCTGATGGGTTTTCCCTTATATGTTGTTTGTTGCTTTTCTCTTGCTGCTTTTAATATTTTTTCTTTGTGTTGAATTGTCGTTAGTTTGATTAATATGTGTCTTGGTGTATTTCTCCTTGGGTTTATTCTGTATGGGACTCTCTGTGCTTCTTGGACTTGGTTCATTATTTCCTTTCCCATGTTGGGGAAGTTTTCCACTAGAACCTCTTCAAATATTTTCACAGACCCTTTCTTGTTTTCTTCTTCTTCTGGGATGCCTATAATTCGAATGTTGGTACGTTTAAGGTTATCACTGAGGTCTCTGAGGCTGTCTTCTAGTCTTTTTATTTTTTTATCTTTTTCCTGCTCTGTGGCGTTTATTTCTTCCATTCTATCTTCCAACTCACTTATTCGTTCTTCTGCCTCAGTCATTCTGCTGGTTAGAGCATCTAGAGTATTTTTAATTTCAGTTATTTTGTTATCCATTGCTGTTTGTTTTTCTGAGTTCTTATGAACTGTTTCTTGTACTTTCTCTAATTTGTTATCGAGATTTTGTATCATTTTTACTATCATTACTCTAAATTCTTTTTCAGGCATTTTTCCTATTTCCTCCTCATTTATTTGGTCTTGTGGGTTTTTTTCCTGCTCCTTTGCCTGCATGGTGTTTCTTTGTTTCCTCATGGTTGTCCAAGCTTTTGGGGTTGCTTGTCCTGGTGATAGAGGTGTTTATAGAAGACTGTCCAAGCCTCAGACTAATGTCCAAGTATTGGATTAGACGAATATTCAGTCTAGGAAACACATACATGTATAAGACACACAATTATTGAATCCGGTAGGACATAAGGCTCTAGAAAGACCTGACAGAACCCCAGTGTGCTATCAGATATTCAGAGAGAAACCCAGCAGAAACTGACAACTGAAACAGAACAAATCAGAGACAAAAGCAAAAGCAAACAAACAACAAATAACACCCTACACATACAAACATCAATCCAGGGAGATTTTGTAAGCTAGGATCAAATATAGAAATGAGCTGGAGTACCACCAGAGAGAATGGAGATTCTCAGAATGTAATTAGACAACTGTACTAAGAACTAAGATAAAGACAAAAGCCTAATATTAATACCAAGGCAGTGCATCATCTGGAGAATAGAGCAAGGAGTCTGAGCAGACCGATAGTGTTGCTTATAAGTATGTTAAGATAAAATACACTTAAAATGGCTGGAAGAAAGGGGAACAGAAGAGCGTAATGTGGTTGGAAGTATGCAAAGAAAAAGAAAGGAATAGAAGTGTATAAAAGAGAGGGATGAAAGGAAAGTATGAAAGATATTTTGTCCGTACTACCAAAAACTTAGCTAGATATAGAAGTATTTTAAAAGGCAAAAAAAAAAAAAAAAAAAAAAAAAAAGAGTAAAAAATATCCTTATAAAATTATGTTGTAAAACTTGTAGATCCCTTAGGGCTAAAATCGTATTTAATAAATCAAAAAAAAAAAAAAAAAAAAAAAAAAAAGAGAAAGGAAAAAAAAAAAAAAAAAAAAAAAAAGAAAATCCAGAACTGATCCCCGAATGGACCAGTTCAATAGGTATTGATACTACTATTTCTGTTTCCTTAGCGTCTCAGCTGTAAGTGTCCTTTTCCTTGCCTTGGGTTTTTTTTTTTGCGTTATTCTGTGACCAGCAGAGGTTCCTTTACTGTTCGTCTGTAAGCCTCGGTGTGTGGGGAGGGAGAGGGTGCAATAGTGGCTCCTTCTCCTGGGAGGGAGTGAGCAGTGGCGCACTGTTGCTTCAGTCAGGCTTGGAGGTGCCTGTTGCAGAGGGCGCTGGTGGCTCAGGCGTACACAGAAAGTCTTAGAGTTGGGCCTCTCTCGGGGTTTTTTCTTTTTGATGCTGGTTTTTTTTTTTTTTTTTTTTTTCCTCTCGGCAGCCTCCCTGCTGCTGGCGTTGCAAGGAGTTTTAATCTAGCCCCGCCCGAGCGCCTGAGGGTGCTTGTTATCCCTGAGCACCTTATGTGGCCCCGCAGGGCGTCTCTCCGCTGCCTGTTGCAGAGGCGCAGAAAGAGAGAGAGAGGCTATGTGCGCGGCTCCTCCCCCCCGCCCGGGAGCCTGCAGCCTCCAGCCGCCATCATGGCCGGGCAGCTCTCAGGGATCGGCACTCCTCTCCGCGGACCTCCTCCCTCCTGTCCTCTCGGTCCGTCACCCTACCGGCAGCAATGTTTCTCCCCCTGAACCAGCTCTCCGGTTCCCACGCTCCCGCTCCTGGACCCTCCGTTCAGCCGCGGATTGATGTCTCGGTCCGGGAACGCTGAGCTGCGCTGCGGACCCTCCGTATGTTTCTCACTCCCTCCCGTCTGCCACAGCTCCGCCGCTTCACCCTCTTTGAGCCCTCGTAGATGCCTCCCTACCGGCTATGTCAGGTTCTCCGCAGCCCTTTCCGGTGTCCGAGGCCGTCTGCTGGTGTTCAGCTGGTTCTCTGTGGGAATGACTGTGTCCTTCCGTGCATTCCCAATGCATCTGTGGAGAGGGATGCACTCCACGTCTCTCTACTTCGCCGCCATCTTTAACCCTTCCATTCATTCATTCTTATATTCAACACTTTTTTCCTTGTAGGCATTTCCTTTTGGGGTTAGCTAATTATTTAAGCAATTTGTATATTTGAATTTCTGTTTTATTTTCCTGTAAATTTTGTAATCCACATTTAATGAGAACATCTTTAATGCCTTAATTTGAGATATTTACTTACTATTGCTAGATTATGGAAATTTAAGATAAGCACAATAATTATTAATAAAATATAAGTTCTGAAGACCTAAAAAAAAAAAAAAAAAAAAAGATAAGCACAGCATGGTCCCTTCCTTCTAATTGTTTAAAGTCTAATCAGTATCTAAGTAGTTGAATACAATAAAATAAGTGCTGACAAAAGTATCCACAAGGCACAGGGGAAATGACATTATTAGATTTGTGTTATAGAAAATCAATTCTGATGCAAAATGCTGACAAACTGCTTAAGAGGCTACTGTAATATAAAGAAGATGGTTGGCTCAATAGCAGAGCGGTTATAGTGCAGAAAGTTTCAGGAAGTGGAATTAAAAGGAGTTGGTGGGACTTCACTGGTGGCGTAGTGGTTACGAATCTGCCTGCCAGTGCAGGGGACACAGGTTCGATCCCTGCCCTGGGAAGATCCCACATGCCTCGGAGCAACTAAGCCCGTGTGCCACAACTACTGAGCCTGTGCTGTAGAGGCCGTGAGCCACAACTACTGAGCCTGAGTGCCACATCTGCTGAAGCCTGTGTGCCTACAACCTGTGCTCCATAACAAGAGAAACCACCACAATGAGAAGCCTGTGCGCTGCAACGAAAAGTAGCCCCTGCTCACAGCAACTAAAGAAAGCCTGTGTGCAGCAACGAAGACCGAGTGCAGCCAAGAAAGGAAGGAAGGAAGGAGTTGGTGACCCACTCACTGGATGTGAGAGATAACATAGGCAGTGGCATATAGGTTTTACCACTGAGATGGGAAAGACAAAGAGAAACGTGTTTGACAGGGAATGAATTGAGTTCAGTTTTGGAGATGGCAAATTCAGAGGGCCTGTGTGGCACATGCCATTGAATATGTACAAGAGATAGTTTAGAGCTTATTTGAGTGATCTGTGTTAAAAATGAAAAATTGGGAGTAATCAATGTATACATTGTGGGAACCATGGGAGAAGTTGATATTGCCGAGGGAAAACATCTAAAGTGAGTAGGGGGCCAGGGATTAACCATGTAAGAGATGAGTAGAGGAAAAAGCCCAGGGAGGAGTGAGTTTCGAGTAGGAGGGGGTCACCAGTGTGAAAACTTCTTATTCATTGTTTGTTTGTTTGTTTTTAATTTTATTTATTTATTTATTATTTTTTTGGGGGGTACACCAAGTTCAATCATCTGTTTTTATACACGTATCCCCGTATTCCCTCCCTCCCTCGTCTCCACCCCCACCCTCTCCGTCCCAGTCCTCTAAGGCATCTTCCATCCTCGAGTTGAACTCCCTTTGTTATACAACAACTTCCCACTGGCTATCTGTTTTACCGTTGGTAACATATATATGTCTGTGTTACTCTCTCGCTTCGTTTCAGCTTCCCCTTCACCCCCCGCCCCCCCCAAACCTCGAGTTCTCCAGTCCATTCTCTGCATCTGCGTCCTTGTTCTTGTCACTGAGTTCATCAGTACCATTTTTAGATTCCGTATATGTGAGTTAGCATACAATATTTGTCTTTCTCTTTCTGACTTACTTCACTCTGTATGACAGACTGTAGTTCTATCCACCTCATTACATATAGCTCCATCTCATCCCTTTTTATAGCTGAGTAATATTCCATTGTATATATATGCCACATCTTCTTTATCCATTCATTTGTTGATGGGCATTTCGGTTGCTTCCATGTCCTGGCTATTGTAAATAGTGCTGCAATAAACATTATGGTACATGTTTCTTTTGGGATTATGGTTTTCTTTGGGTATATGCCCAGCAGTGGGATGACTGGATCATATGGTAGTTCTATTTGTAGTTTTTGAAGGAACCTCCAAATTGTTTTCCATAGTGGCTGTACCAACTTACATTCCCACCAACAGTGCAGGAGGGTTCCCTTTTCTCCACACCCTCTCCAACATTTGTTGTTTCCAGATTTTGTGATGATGGCCATTCTGATTGGTGTGAGGTGATACCTCATTGTGGCTTTGGCTTGCATTTCTCTGATGATGAGTGATGTTGAGCATCTTTTCATGTGTTTGTTGGCCATCTGTATGTCTTCTTTGGAGCAATGTCTATTTAGGTCTTCTGCCCATTTGTGGATTGGGTTATTTGCTTTTTTGGTATTAAGCTGCATGAGCTGCTTGTATATTTTGGAGGTTAATCCTTTGTCCGTTGTTTCATAGGCAACTATTTTTTCCCATTCCGAGGGTTGCCTTCTAGTCTTGTTTATGGTTTCTTTTGCTGTGCAAAAGCTTTTAAGTTTCATGAGGTCCCATTTGTTTATTCTTGATTTTATTTCCCTGATTCTAGGAGGTGGGTCAAAAAGGATGTTGCTTTGATGGATGTCATAGAGGGTTCTGCCTATGTTTTCCTCTAGGAGTTTTATAGTGTCTGGCCTTACATGTAGGTCTTTAATCCATTTGGAGTTTATTTTTGTGTATGGTGTTAGGAAGTGTTCTAATTTCATTCTTTTATATGTTGCTGTCCAGTTTTCCCAGCACCACTTATTGAAGAGGCTGTCTTTTTTCCATTGTATATTCGTGCCTCCTTTGTCAAAGATAAGGTGCCCATATGTCTTTGGGCTTACTTCTGAGTTCTCTGTTCTATTCCATTGATCTTCCTTTCTGTTTTTGTGCCAGTACCATACTGTCTTGATCACTATGGCCTTGTAGTATAGTTTGAAGTCAGGAAGCCTGATTCCACCAACTCAATTTTTCCTTCTCAAGATTGCTTTGGCTATTTGGGGTCTTTTGTGTTTCCATACAAATCGTAAGCTTTCTTGCTCTAGTTCTGTGAAAAATGCCATTGGTAATTTGATCGGGATTGAATTGAATCTGTAAATTGCTTTGGGTAGTACAGTCATTTTCACTATGTTGATTCTTCCAATCCAGGAACATGGTATGTCCCTCCATCTGTTTGTGTCGTCTTTGATTTCTTTCAGCAATGTCTTAAAGTTTTCTGCATACAAATCTTTTGCCTCCTTAGGCAGGTTTATTCCTAGGTATTTTAGTCTTTTGGTTGCAATGGTGAATGGGAGAGTTTCCGTAATTTCTCTTTCTGCTCTTCCGTTGTTAGTGTATAGGAATGCAAGAGATTTCTGTGTGTTAATTTTGTATCCTGCTACTTTACTAAATTCATCAATTAGTGCTAGCAGTTTTCTGGTAGAGTCTTTAGGGTTTTCTATATATAATATCATGTCATCTGCAAAGAGTGACAATTTGACTTCTTCTTTTCCAATTTGGATTCCTTTTATTTCTTTTTCTTCTCTGATTGCTGTGGCTAAAACTTCCAAAACTATGTTGAATAATACTGGTGAGAGTGGACACCCTTGTCTTGTTCCTGTTCTTAGAGGGAATGCTTTCAGTTTTTCCCCATTGAGAACGATGTTGGCTTTTTGTTTCTCATATATGGCTTTTATTATGTTGAGGTAATTTCCTTCTGTGCCCATTTTCTGGAGAGTTTTTATCATAAATGGATGTTGAATTTTGTCAAAAGCTTTTTCTGCGTCTATTGAGATTATCATATGGTTTTTATCCTTCAATTTGTTGATGTGATGTAGCACGTTGATTGATTTGCATATATTGAAGAATCCTTGCATCCCAGGGATAAACCCCACTTGATCATGGTGTATGATTTTCTTAATGTGCTGTTGGATTCTGTTAGCTAGTATTTTGTTGAGGATTTTTGCATCAATATTCATCAGTGATATTGGCCTGTAATTTTCTTTTTTTGTGACATCTTTGCCTGGTTTTGGTATCAGGGTGATGGTGGCCTCGTAGAATGAGTTTGGGAGTGTTCCGTCTTCTGCAATATTTTGGAAGAGTTTGAGAAGGATAGGTGTTAGCTCTTCTCTAAATATTTGATAGAATTCGCCCGTGAATCCATCTGGTCCTGGGCTTTTGTGTGTTGGGAGATTTTTAATCACTGCCTCAATTTCCGTACTTGTGATTGGTCAGTTCATAGTTTCTATTTCTTTCTGGTTCAGTCTTGGAAGATTGTAGTTTTCTAAGGATGTATCCATTTCTTCCAGGTTATCCAATTGATTGGCATATAGTTGCCTGTAGTAGTCTCTCATGATGTTTTGTATTTCTGAGGTGTCCATTGTTACTTCTCCTTTTTCATTTCTAATTCTGTTGATTTGCATCTTCTCCCTTTTTTTCTTGATGAGTCTGGCTAATGGTTTATCAATTTTGTTAATCTTCTCAAAGAACCAACTTTTAGTTTTATTAATTTTTGCTATTGCTTCCTTCCTTTCTTTTTCATTTATTTCTGCTCTGATCTTTATGATTTCTTTCCTTCTGCTCACTTTGGGGTTTCTTTGTTCTTCTTTTTCTAATTGTTTTAGGTGTAAGGTTAGGTTGTTTATTCGATCATTTTCTTGTTTCTTAAGGTAGGACTGTATTGCTATAAATTTCCCTCTTAGAACTGCTTTTGCTGCATCCCATAGGTTTTGGGTTGTTGTGTTTTCGTTGTCATTTGTTTCTAGATATTTTTTGATTTCCTCTTTGATTTCTTTAGTGATTCCTTGGTTGTTTAAGAGTGAATTGTTTAGCCTCCATGTGTTTGTCTTTTTTGCAGTTTTTTTCCTGTAATTGATATCTAGTCTCATGGCGTTGTGGTCTGAGAAGATGCTTGATATGATTTCAATTTTCTTGAATTTGCTGAGGTTTGATTTGTGACCCAAGATGTGATCTATCCTGGAAAATGTTCCATGTGCACTTGAGAAGAAAGTGTAGTCTGTCGTTTTTGGATGGAATGTCCTATAAATATCAATGAAGTCGAGATGGTCTGATGTGTCATTTAAAGCTTGTGTGTCTTTATTTATTTTCTGTTTGGATGATCTGTCCATTGATGTAAGTGGGGTGTTCAAGTCGCCCACTATTATTGTGTTCCTGTCGATGTCCCCTTTTATAGCTGTTAGCATTTGCCTTATATATTGAGGTGCTCCTATGTTGGGGGCATAGATATTTACCATTGTGATATGTTCTTCTTGAATGGATCCCTTGATCATTAGGTAGTGTCCTTCCTTGTCTCTTTTAATCGTCTTTACTTTGAAGTCTAATTTGTCTGATATGGGTATTGCTACTCCAGCTTTCTTTTGACTTCCATTTTGCATGGAATATCTTTTTCCATCCCTTTACTTTCAGTCTATACGTATCCCTTGGTGTGAAGTGGGTTTCTTGTAGGCAGCATATAGAAGGGTCTTGTTTTTGTATCCGTTCAGCCAGTCTGTGTCTTTTGGTTGGAGCATTTAATCCATTTACATTTAAGGTGATTATTGACATGTGTGTTCCAATTACCATTTTCTTAATTGTTTTGGGTTTGTATTTGTAGGTGTTTTCCTTTTCTTGTGTGTCCTACTTCGAGAAGTTCCTTTAGCACTTGTTGTAAGGCTGGTTTGGTGGTGCTGAATTCTCTGAACTTTTGCTTGTCTGGAAAGCTTTTGATTTCTCCCTCAAATCTGAATGAGCTTCTTGCTGGGTAGAGTATTCTTGGCTGTAGGTTTCTCTCTTTCAGGACTTTCAGTATATCCTGCCATTCCCTTCTGGCCTGCAGAGTTTCCGTAGAAAGATCAGCTGTTATCCTTATGGGTTTTCCCTTATATGTTATTTGTTGCTTTTCTCTTGCTGCTTTTAATATTTTTTCTTTGTGTTTCCTTGTCGTTAGTTTGATTAATATGTGCCTTGGTGTATTTCTCCTTGGGTTTATTCTGTATAGGACTCTCTGTGCTTCTTGGACTTGGTTAATTATTTCCTTTCCCATGTTGGGGAAGTTTTCCACTATAACCTCTTCAAATATTTTCTCAGACCCTTTCTTGTTTTCTTCTTCTTCTGGGATGCCTATAATTCGAATGTTGGTACGTTTAAGGTTATCACTGAGGTCTCTGAGACTGTCTTCTATTCTTTTGTCTTTTTCCTGCTCTGTGGCATTTATTTCCCCCATTCTGTCTTCCAGCTCACTTATTCGTTCTTCTGCCTCAGTCATTCTGCTGGTTATAGCATCTAGAGTATTTTTAATTTCACTTATTTTGTTATCCATTGCTGTTTGTTTTTCTGAGTTCTTATGAACAGTTTCTTGTACTTTCTCTATTTTGTTATCGAGATTTTGTATCATTTTTACTATCATTACTCTGAATTCTTTTTCAAGCATTTTTCCTATTTCCTCCTCATTTATTTGGTCTTGTGGGTTTTTTTTCCTGCTCCTTTGCCTGCATGGTGTTTCTTTGTTTCCTCATGGTTGTTCAGACTTTTGGGGTTGCTTGTCCTGGCGATAGAGGTGTTTATAGAAGACTGTCCAAGCCTCAGACTAATGTCCAAGTGTTGGGTTAAACAAATACTAAGTCTAGGAAACATATGCATGTATAAGACACACAATTACTGAATCCATTAGGACATAAGGCTCTGGAAAGACCTGACAGAACCCCAGTATGCTATCAGATATTCAAAGAGAAACCCAACAGAAATGGACAACTGAAACAGAACACATCAGAGACAAAAGCAAAAGCAAACAAACAAACTGATAACACCTTACACATACAAACACTAATCCAGGGAGATTTTGTAAGCTAGAATCAAATATAGGAAAGAGCTAGAGTACCACCAGACAGAATGGAGATTCTCAGAATGAAATTAGACAATTGTACTAAGAACTAAGATAAAGACAAAAACCTGATATTAAATACCAAGGCGGTGCGTCATCTGGAGTCTAGAGCAAGGAGTCTGAGCAGATCGATAGTGTTGCTTATAAGTATGTTAAGATAAAATAAACTAAGAATGGATGGAAGAAGGGGAACAGAAGAGCATAGTGTGATTGGAAATATGCAAATAAAAAGAAAGGAATAGAAATGTATAAAAGATAGGGATGAAAGGAAAGTATGAGAGATATATTGTCCGTACTACCAAAAAGTTAGCTAGAAATAGAAGTATATAAAAAGGCAAAAAAGTAAAAATAGAATAAAAAATAGCATTAAAAAAATTGTTATAAAACTTGTAGATCCCTTAGGACTAAGATCGTAATTAATAAAGGAAAAAGAAAAAAAGAAAGTCCAGAACTGATCCCAGAATGGACCAGTTCAATAGGATTGATACTAATATTTCTGTTTCCTTAGAGTCTCAGCTGTAAGTGTCCTTCTGCTCGCCTTGGGTTTTTTTGCGTTATTCTGTGACCAGCAGAGCTTCCTTTATTGTTCATCTGTAAGCGTTGGTGTTTGGGGAGGGAGAGGGTACAACAGTGGCTCCTTTCCCTGGGAGTGAGTGAGCAGTGGCGCACTGTTGTTTCAGTCACGCTTGGAGGTGCCTGTTGCAGAGGGATGCCTGTGGCTCAGGTGTAAACAGAAAGTCTCAGAGTTGGGCCTCTCTCGGGTTTTTTTTTTTTTTTTTCCCTTTTTTCTCCGCAGCCTCTCTGCTGCCTATGTTCCAAGGGGTTTTAATCTAGCCCCGCCCGAGGGCCTGAGGGTACTTGTTATCCCTGAGCGCCTTAGGTGGCCCACAGGGCGTCTCTCCACTGCCTTTTGCAGAGACGCCGAAAGAGAGAGAGAGGCTAAGGCCGAGGTTCCTCTCCACCACGCGTGAGCCCGCAGCATCCAGCCACCATCATGGCCGGGCAGCTCTCAGGGGCAGGCACTCCTCGCCGCAGATCTCTTCCCTCCTGTCCCCTTGGTCCGTCACCTTACTGGCAACAATTTTTCTCACCCTGAACCAGCTCTCCGATTCCCACACTCCCACTTCTGGACCCTCTGTTCAGCTGTGAATCGATGTCTGGGTCCGGGAACGCCGAGCTGCGGTGTGGACCCTCCGTATGTTTCTCACTCCCTCCCATCTGCCACAGCTCCGCCGCTTCACCGTCTTTGAGCCGTCGTAGATGCCTCCCTACAGGTTATGTCAGATTCCGTGCTGTCCTTTCTGGTGTCCAAGGTCGTCTACTGGTGTTCAGCTGGTTCTCTGTGGGAATTATTGCGTCCTTCGGTGCATTCCCAATGCATCTGTGGAGAGGGATGCATTCCACGTCCCTCTACTTCGCCACCATCTTTTTTCTCCCATTGTTTGTTTATTGTCTCTTTCCTGGGCCAGAATACAAGCTGCTAGAACATAAACTTTAGGACAGTGGGAACCATGTCATTCTTGTTCCCTATTGTATTCTTAGCACATGATTGGCAAGCAGTAGATGTTTGTTGAGTGAATGAATATAGGAATGTGTGCATTTATGCAGGATAGAACAAAAGGACAGTAAGGCCTTCTATGTATCATTGGAATCCTCTACCAGGTAGACATGATGTCACTTAATCAGTATTCATTGAATTACATTTTTTGACCATATAAAAAACTTTCTAAATAGTATTAGCCAGTCCCTCCTTCTCTGTTATATCCGAAAGAGATGTGTGGTATTGAGAAGACAGAGTAGCTATCAAGGTATCGTATATTGCATCCCAGATATGTTGGCTGCTTGACTTTCTGGGACTCAGTTTCCAATCTACAAGATGAAAGTTGGACAAATGATCTTTAGAGTGCCTCCCCTTTTAACATGCTTTTATTCTAGGATATCATAAAATATTATTTCAGATACTTTGCTGAAATACACATATATAGTATATCTGTATTCTCCCAATCTACCACTTCAGAAATTATATACAGAAAAAGATGATGATAAGGTAATGGTTGATTAGCTCCTATCTGACAAGACCTCCTGCAGATATCAGTGGCAAACTATAAATAAAATACAGAAAGCTACTACCTGAAGGCTCTGGTAAGTGAACAGAAAGCAGTGTATTTTAGAGGGGAGTCAAAACAGAGGAAGTGAATGGCAGAGTGAATTTCTTATTTTGGGGGCCTTGTCCTGAGGTCAGCACAGTTATGGCATTGATGGTGTAGGACAGCTAACATTCTAGTGGAAAGCGTGTTTTCTCTCTGGTGGGAGGAACCAGGAGAAGGGCTTGGGGAACCAGAGAGCCAGAGGAGGGAAACCTTGATTCTGTATATACCCCTGAATCTCTGGCTGACTCTTGAACCATGATTGCATGGGACAGACTGGGAGCAGTCAGAACTAAGGTCTGAGCTGCCATCCACCTCATATGTTACAGAGTTTGCAGTTTGTCTGAACAAGCTAATTCCTTGTAAAACATCACTCTTCAGAGGTGTATAATAGAATGCAGAGTTTCCACAACATAACATTCACAATGTCCAGGATACAACCCAAAATTGAGCTAGGATATTATGACCTGTTCTCAAGAAAAAAAGACAGTCAACAAGTGCCAACCCCAAGATGACTCAGATGTTCAAATGCTCATACAAGATCTTTAGAGCAGCTGTTTAGACTGCCCAATTTTCCATAAAGTAAAATATGCTTAAAATGAGAGAAAAGACAGGAAACCTTAACAGAGAAATAGGAAATATTAAGAAGAGTCAAATGACTCTTAGCATTTTTTGAAAAATTTATATCTGAAATGAAATAGTCACTAGGCTAAATAGCAGAGAGGAGATGACAGATGACAGAATCAGTGAAATTGCAATTAAAGTAATAGAAATTATTTGGAGAAATAAGAGAAATTATGGAAAAATAAACAGCCTCAGGAATGTGTGGAACAATATCAAAATGTCTAGTATATGTTTAATTACAGATCCAGAAGAGAATAGAATAGGTAGAAAAAATATTTAAAGAAATAAATGTTCAGAAACTAAAAATTTAGTAAATTTTCTGAATTCAAAAATCTCAGCAAGCCCCAAGCAGTATAAGTATGAGGAAAAGCATGGTAGGCACATCATAGTCAAACTGTCAAAGAGCAATGATAACATGAAGATCTTGAAAGCTGCCAGGTAAAAATAACACATTACATACACAGAGACAGTTCAAATGACTGTGGGCTATTCATCAGAAATCATGGCGACTGAAAGACAAAACTTTTAAAGTGCTGAGAGGAGTAAAACCTACTACCCCTGAATTTTGTATCTGGTGAAAATATCTTTCAAGGAAGAAGGTGAGACAACATTTTCAGATAAAAAGAGACTAAGAATTTGTCACCAAGAGACCTTCACTGTAAGAAATGTTAAAGGAAGTTCTTCAGACTGAAGGGAAATAATACCAGAGGGAAACCTGAACATTCAAAATGATTGAAAAATATTGGAAATGGTAAATTCTAGGTAAATATAACAAACTATTTTTTTCTTTTTAGTGTCTTTAAAATATGTATGACCATTTAAAGCAAAAACTATAGCATTGCCTTTGTGGTGTTTATAGTGTATGTAGACATATTACATATGGAAACTATATCATTAAAAATGACTGGGTATGGGGTAGCTGGATGGATACAGAGACCTATACAGTTTCAAGGTTTTTACATATTAGGTAATGTGGGCTAATATTTGAATTAACAATATATATTATAATCCCTAGAGCAGAGTTTCTCAAACTTGGCACCATTGACATTTGGGCAGGATTATTCTTTGTGTTGAGAAGCTGTCCTGTGCGTTGTGAGATGTGTGGCAGTATCCCTAGCGTGCCACTAGGTGCTAGTAGCATTCTTCTCCTCCAACCCCCAGTAGTCTCTATTCATTGACAGATGTTCTCTTGGGGCAAAATCATCCCTAGTCCTTGAGCAATCACTTCTTAAAAATGTTAAGGTATAATTAAAAAATTAGTACATTAAAATGCAATTCTAAGAAGTATTTAAATAGTTCAAAAGAAAGTGGCAAAGAAGAAACAGCAATAAAAACTGAAGGGGCAAACAGAAAATAAATGCTAGACTAAAATCCAGCTGTGTCAATATTTATTTTAATATTGATGAGCTAAACACTCCAGTTAAAAGGCAGAGATTGTCAGAATGAATTAAAGGGGAAAAGAAAACAAGATCCAAGTATATGCTGTGTACAGAGACCATTTTGAATATAAAGAGACAGATTGAAGATAAATGGGTAGGGAAAATGTGCCATGAAAATAATAAGTATAAAAAAGAAGTAGCTTTATTAATTCCAGATTAAAAAAACCTTCAAGACACAGAATATTATCAAAGAGGGTCATTCCATAATAATAAAACTCATCAGGACAATATAATGATTTATATATAAAAATATAGAGCAACTAAGCCCGTGTGCCACATCTACTGAGCTGTGCTCTAGAGCCTGCGAGCCACAACTAATGAGCCCATGCTCCGTAACTACTGAAGCCCGCGCACCTAGAGCCGGTGCTCCGCAACAAGAGAAGCCACTGCAGTGAGAAGCCTGCACAGTGCAGTGAAGAGTAGCCCCCGCTCTCTGCAACTACAGAAAGCCCACGCAGCAAGGAAGACCCAACGCAGCCAATAAATAAAAATTAATTAGTTAATTTAAAAAAATGCCTAATAGCCAAAATTGATGGAAATGAAGGAAGAAATAAGCAGTTCTGTGATCATAGTAGATTGTTTAAACTGCCCTTCCAGCAAGTAATAGAACAACTAGACTAAAACAAAAGAACAGCAAAAGAAGTAGAGACAGAGAATCTGAACACTATCTGATATTTATAGATTGCTACTCCCAACTTCTGCAGAATAAACAATATGCAAGAGCACATGGTATGTTTTCCAAGAGAGAACATATGCTAGGCTATTTAATCTCAATAAATTTAAAAGGATTGAAACCATACAGTATATAATCTCTGACCATAAAGGAAATTATATTAGAAACCAGTCAACACTAAGGTACTATTGAGGAATACCCAGAGTATTTCTAAATTAAACAAAATACTTAAAAATCTGTAATCTATAAATCAGAGATGAAATCGGAAAGGAAATTAGGAAGTATTTTGAATTGAATGATAATATCAAATTTGTAGAATACAGCTAAAGAAGTGTTTAGGGAGAAACTTATAACGTTAGAGTGCTTATATTAAATGAGAAGAAAGGTCTAAAATCAACTTAAGCTCCAACTTAAGCTAGGGGAAAAATAATGAGCAAAGAAACTTGAAAGAAAGACATGATAAAAATAAGAGCAGAAATCAATAAAATAAACTAATAAGTTTAGCAAGGTTGCTTGATATAAGTGTACAAAAACTAACTGGCAATAAGCAAACTTAAAATGAATAAAATACTTAGTAATAAATTTAACGGAAGAAGGATAGGATCTATACACTGAAAAACACAACACATTGCTAAGAGGAGTTAAAGGATATCTAAATAAATGGAGATATATGTTCATGGATTGGAAGACCATATGGCTAAGATCAGTAGTGGGCTGAGTTACGTAAAGGACCAGATAGTAAATATTTTAGGCTTTGTGTGTCATGAAGTCTTCATTGAAGCTACTCCACTCTGCTGTTGTAGCATGAAAGCAGCAATAAATAATGCATCAATGAATGGGTGGTGCTGTGTTCCAATAATGTTTTACAGGCATACCTCACTTTATTGTGTTTCATCTTATTGTGCTTCCAAAATACTGCATTTTCCACAGTTTGACAGTTTGTGGCAATCCGATGTTGAGCAAGTCATTCAGTGCTGTTTTTCCAACAGCATTTGCTCACTTCATGTCTCTGTTGCATTTTGGTAATTCTCACAATATTTAAAATCCTCCACCAGCAGAAGGATTATGATTCGCTAAAGGCTCAGATTATGGTTAGCATTTTTTAGCAATAAAATGTTTTAAAATTAAGGTATGTACATTTTTATTTTTTAATGTTACACACTTAATAGACTACAGTATAGTGTAAACATAACTTATACATACATTGGGAAAGCAAAAAATTTGTGACTCGCTTTATTGCAAGATTCACTTCATTGCAGTGGTCTGGAACCAAACCTACAGTGTCTCCAAGGTATGCCTGCATTTACAAAAACAAGCATGGGGCTGGATTTGACTTGTGGACTATAGTTTGCTGACCTCTCATTAAGATATTCTCTCCAAATTGATTTATTGATTCAGTGCAACTCCTATTAAAATTCCAATAGATGTCTTTGTAGAAATTGCCAAGGTTATCCTGAAATTTATATGGAACTGCAGAGTTACTAGAATAGCCAAAACAACTTTGGAAAAAAAAATTACATTACTTGAAAAAAAAAAATTTACATTACTTGCTTTCAGAATTTACTATCAGGCTACAGTAATCAAGAGAATGTGGTATCTTGGCATAAGGATAGATGTATAGTTCCATGGAACAGGATAAAGGGTCTAGAAATAAACTCTCCCATTTGTGGTCTTCTTCTTCTTCTTCTTTTTTTTTTTTTTTGCCAAAAGTGCAAATTCTGTAGGTAAAGGATAGTTTTTTCAACTAATGGCATGGGAACAATTGGATGTAAAAAAGATAGATCTAGACTTTTACTTCACACCATCCACAAAAATTAACTCAAAGTATATTATAGACCAAAATATGAGCTAAAGGTATAAAACTTCTTAAAGAAAACACAGGAGAAAATCTTCATGACCTTTGACTAGGCAGAGATTTCTTAGATATAACACTAAAAGTGACTGAAGGCAGATTAGTGATTTTGTAGTATTGGTGTGGAGGGAAAGGTATGGACTGCAAAAATGCACTAGGGATTTTTGTGGGAGATGACTGAAATGTTTATTTTGATTGTAGCAGTGTTTTATGGGTGGGTACAACTGTCAGGATTCATGAAATCATGTACTGTAAATTGATATAGTTTATTTTTCATATAAATAATAAAATCTCAATAAAGTTGATTAAAAAGACGAGAAAAGAATAACGATGTAAAGGTTAAGTGGCTGATTAGAGACAACTAAAGAGGGAATTAGTGATGTGGAATATAGATCTGAAGTAATTACTCAGAATAGAGGACAGAGAAACTGTAAGATAGAAAAAGTGATAGAGAAGTTAGATAGATGCATAGATAGTAAAGGGAGAAGATCCAATATTTATTAAATGGAAATTCAAGAAGAAGATAATAGAGAAATTGGAAGAAAGACAATACTGAAACAGATGATAGTTGAGAATTCTTCAGAATCAGTGAAAGTCACAAAGCCTTAGGGTAAGGTATCCCATCAAACACCATGTAGGATAATCAAAAGGAAATCTTTACTTAGACATACTGAGTTCAGCTATTGAAAAGTGAGGCAAAGAGAATATCACAAAATTAACCAAAGAGAGAAGACAAATTACATATATGGTGAAACAGAATTAGAAGAGAAAAAAAGCAATTTGATAAAATTAAACATCTGTTCATGATAAAAGCTCTTTGCAGAGTTGGATTTGAAGGGAATTTAATGTGATAAAGGGTAGCTACAAAAAAACAAAAACATACAAAAAGCAAATCTTCATTATTCCCTTTAAGTTCAAGAGTGAGACAAAGATGCCCATCATCACTACTCTTAGCTAGCTCAGAAGGAAAAATAAAAGGTATAGGATTGAAATGAAAGAAACAAAATTGCTAATAGTTGCTGATTATATGTTTCTCTATATAGGAAACTGAAAGAATCTTGAAATTGTAGGCATTTCTCTATACCAGACACAATTTTGAAAATATACAAAAGTGCAATAAAAATATAAGGTTCCTAGGAGTATATCTAAGAAAAGACATGCAAGCTATTTATTGAGAAAATTTTAAAACTTTATTGAAAAAATTAAGAAAGCTTTGAAAAGTGGAGGAATACTATGCTCATAGATGAGGAGATTAAATATTATAAAGATGTAATTGTCTCCAAATCAATCTATAAAGTCAGTGCCATCTTATTAAAACCCAAGTGGGGTTTTACATGGAACTTGATAAAAGTTACATGAAAGAGCAAAGAATCAAGAGAAACCAAGATTCTCTTGAAGAATAAGGAGGGAAGAGGATAATAGGAGACTTGGCCTATTAAATACCAAGCTTATTCTAAAAGCCATGGACTTACTGCAACTAGACCAGTGGGACAGAATAGAGAGCCCAATGTGTGTGGAAACTTAATATTTGCCAGAAGTGGCATTGCAGGTCAATGAAGAATCATAGCATTCTCTAGAGTAGGAAACCGATAAGTAATCCCTAATAGTGGAAAACACCCAAAATTAAAAAAAAAAAAAAAAAGATCTAAAAGAGTTAAAAATGGTTGTTTCTGGGGAAAGGCAATTAGATGATGGGTGAGCAGGAAACACATAACTTCCTCTTTTTAAAAAATAGTCTTTTAGAAACTAATCTTTTAAATTAGTAATGTGAATAATTTTGAACAGTGAGAAAATTTAATTAAAAAATATTGTATCTTATAAAAGGTTTTTTCTTTCAATACACCTATAGTGTATCAAACATGCTTTGGCTTATCCTCCTGGTACTACAACCCTTGGCCACTATGTTAGGCCAACTCTGATTTATAGGAACATATCGAAATTTACGTATACATAATTATATTTGTTTGTTTATTGCTGTGCAAAGTTTTTTACAGTCTTTAAGTGGTTTTCATTTTTGATGTTAGAAATAAGTTGTCATTTGATAGTTTTATATTGTATACTTTTGGTCCTTAGCATACAGAGTTTGAAATTATTTCATTGACTTGTAAGTATAATCTTTCTTAGATTAAGTTACTGCTTTAAGAAAGATGTTAATCTTTCCTCATTTTTCTCTTTTTTTAAATAACAGAAATGAGCAAGGGATTTGATGCAGGTAGTAGCATTATTCTGTTCTGGTTAAACATTATCTGGAGTTTTAGTCTTCCTATTGTTATACTTTAAGAGTACTGTTAACAAAGTAAATGGTACCCAGACAAGAATGAATGAGATGATGTTGGCCCTGATATTCATGAATATACTTAATATATTTAACTTGGAGAATAGAAGACTGAGGGAGAAACAGCTGTCTTTCGTATATTCCATAGGATGCCATATGAAATAGGGAACTTGTACTGAAATCACAGTAAAAAAATAATAGAGGAAGTTACAGAGCAATTAGTTTTGCTTAATAAGAGGAAGAACTTTCTAGGAACTAGGAATACTTAGCACTGTAGGAAGCTGGCTGTGAAGAATGGAGCTCCTTTCCTCTGGAAGTATTTAAGTATGGGCTTAGGTATCCTTCTATTAAACTCCTGTGAGATGGCTTCTTCCTTGTATGAAAATTGATCTCTAAGCTCCTTTAAAAGTTTTCAGATTATTTTGTGACATTGAGATACTTGCTTAACTTTGAAGTATTTTGTGTTTTTCAGACCAGTGAATGGAGGTTAAGCTATGTCAATAAGGATTTTGCTGTCTGCCCCTCTTACCCGCCAATTGTCATAGTGCCCAAAGCCATTGATGATGAAGCTCTTCGGAAGGTAGCCACGTTTCGACATGGAGGACGCTTCCCAGTACTCAGCTATTATCATAAAAAGAATGGAATGGTAAGTGAACAATAAATACTGCTGCTTGTTCGACTGAAAGACTTGGTTTGAGGTTCTTAGAAATGTTCCCCTTTTCTGTGTACCTGTTCATTGAAATGATTAGTCTCTTCTGCTAGGACTTCCTTTTATTTAAGCTTTAGGGAATCAGGAGTACAGTGTTTTCTGTGATCAGGATATGACTTTGAATTCTTTCCATGATGCTGCTTAACCTGAGAAAAGCCCAGACAGGTTTATATCTTCAGCACTCAGTACAGAGGGAACTAATGTTTATTTGATACTTAAAATAACACTCTTGGGTAGAAAAATTTCTCTGACTTTAGTTATTCTCACCAGATTTTCCTTGAAAGCTAAATTGAGCAGACGTTTTTATTTTCAAAAGGGACAAGAGTGACACGTCATTAGTCACAACTTAAGTAAACATGGGAGTCAGGAATTGAATAGGCACGTGCTCACTGTGTATTCATTTCCTAAATATTTTTAAAGTTTATTTCTCTCCTCTTATTTTCTCTCAGTCAGTAAACTCTGCTTCTCATTTTGAATCCAGTAGTAAATTAGTGGATAAGTTATAGCTGTCTTCCGTTTTCCTTTTTCCCTTGGTAATAAGTCAAATGTAGATATTTAGGATAAATATCTAAAAATCAGGTCACCTATCTTGCTTGCTTAGCAGTATTTCTGTTCACTAGGGTTCACTATAAAGCTTTTTAACAACTCATTTTAATGACAACATTTTAATAATATAAAATATATTATGTCCAATTACAAGATAAGTTCAGTCTGAGAGTTAGCCATTGTCATCTTTTGGATGACCTTCCTTGATTATGTTAAATTTCCAGGTAGTAAGATAACAGTATATATTATGGGATAGCTCAAAATAATTCTAAACCATTCACCAGGGAAGAGATCAGTATAACAGATATTGATTTCTTAAGAAAAGTTTCAAAAGCAAACCTTTTGAAGTATGTAGTTGTTGGTCTTTGGAGACTAGTGGTTAAGTCCTAGAATAGTGGAAGAAGACCACTGGAGAATAAATTATGGATAAGTAGCTTTCAAGATATTGAAAATGATTGCCAAAACAAGAAGAATAATGCATAAACTTTTTTAAAATTTTACCATTGGTGCCTTTTCTCTTTATAATTCTTGATAAAACCTGCCAACCCTAAGTTTATATAGTTGAAGCAAGTTTCCTGGTGTGTAGGCCATTATTATTATCTTAAAAAAAATTAATTTATTGCCTGCGTTGGGTCTTCACTGCTGCATGGGGCTTTCTCTAGTTGTGGCAAGCAGGGGCTACTCTTCCTTTTGGTGCACAGGCTTCTCATTGTGGTGGCTTCTCTTATTGTGGAGCACGGGCTCTAGGCACGTGGGCTTCAGTAGTTGTGGCTTGCTGGCTCTAGAGCGCAGAGTCAGTAGTTGTGATGCATAGGCTTAGTTGTTCCGTGGCATGTGGGATCTTCCTGGACCAGGGATCAAACTGGTGTCCCCTGCATTGGCAGGTGGATTCTTAACCACTGTGCCATCAGGGAGGTCCCCATTATTATTATCTTAATTACAGGCCCAGATCTACTGGCTAATTAATTCACTGACTAAATGAATTGTAATATTTGATCTTAAAGAGGAACTATAATTTATTATGTGAAAGTATTTTGAGATAGTAGGAAGAAAAATCGTGTAAAAGTGCAAGTCTTGTTTTTGTTTTGCAGTTATTAACTATCGTCAATACAAAGAAATATTTGTTTTAGGATCAAATTCATCCCTGAAATGACACAATTGTTTTTTGAGATACTTTTAATCTAGCTAATTCATTTCTCTTTTCAGAAACTTTAAAAGCAGCTACTGTTAAATTTTAGACTCTGTTGTCCTTGTAGGTTATTATGCGAAGTGGTCAGCCACTCACTGGCACAAATGGGAGACGGTGCAAAGAAGATGAGAAGCTGATAAATGCTACCCTCAGGGCAGGAAAGCGTGGCTACATCGTTGACACTCGACCTCTAAACATAGCTCAGCAAGCTAGAGCCAAAGGAGGCGGCTTTGAACAAGAAGCTCATTATCCCCAGTGGAGGCGGATTCATAAGTCCATTGAGAGGTAAAAGGAGACAGTAATGGACTTTTATTTAAAGCTAATTGGAGTAGGTGAGCCCTTGGTTGTTTAAAAATCACAAGTTTTCAAATGAACCTTCGTATAAACTTGAGTCAAAAATCGGCTGGCTCTCCTGTCCTTGTGTTTTATAAGATATGCAGAAAACTTACAGTGGATGCTCACAAGTGAGTTTTAATCAAATAGCATTTTTTTCTCTGTTAGCTCTGAAATTTCATCACTGTGAGGTCTGCTCCTCTGCTTGTAGATCAGAGGTCACCAAACTTACGAAAAAAGATATGCTATGGATAATTACATTTTCCTAAGTCAAAAAGACTTAGACATTTAATTTCTCCCATACCCACTTATTTTCACACCTTGTTTCCTTCACCTATAATATCTCCTTTCTGCTTGCAATTAGTGGTTTGTAATTGCTTCTGGGTGGGTGAGTGGGTGGGAGTTGGAACTAATAAAATGATGGGATCTGAGCTGGTGTTGGGTGTCCCTGCTGACAGTACATGTGACCAGAGTTGAGTCCTTAGGAACAGGAAGCAGACGTCAATGGTGCTGTCTTGTGACCTGTCACAAAATCCAGTGTTCTAGCCCTCTCCCCAGTCAGGTAATTCAGTTATGCAAACTGGGTTTAATCTGTTCAGATGAGGAACAGTTTAACATTGCAGGCATTTAAAGCATTTTGCAATCATGTTTAAATACTAGTTTTTCAATCTTTAACCCTGTAAGTTATTATATAGCAAGGTAAATATTTTTACAGTATTTTGAGCTGCTTTTGGTCTTGGATATATATTGGAGGCTGAGTTTTTGGTTTGGTATCTTTCTTCATTGTTCTATCTTCTGTTTTCTTTTTTTCTTCTTTTCTTGCTTTTTCTTGGTTTTGAAAGGTACCACATTCTTCAGGAGAGCTTAATCAAACTTGTGGAAGCTTGCAATGACCAAACACATAACATGGACCGATGGCTCAGTAAATTGGAGGCGTCCAACTGGCTGACTCACATCAAAGAGATTCTGACAACTGCCTGTCTGGCAGCTCAGTGTCTTGACAGGTAAAGTGCATCTCAGGGTTCTGGAGTGGGGCACTCACGTCAACTAGACTTTACTTCCATCCAGACCTGTGGTTGTGTATTATGTTACTGTCTGTGCCTGTTTTGTATCTTATGTTCACATCATTTTATAAATAACTATAGAAGATAGTCAGCGCCACTCAGTATCAGTGAAGTGTGTGCCTAGTATCTGGCATTTAATTGATGTTTATTGAATGAATGTGGACCATGCACATATACATGTCTTCCATGACACAAATTTTTTAAGCACTAAAGGACCTATTTTTTTTCTATAAAAATCCTTAAATTGTGAATCTACCAATTTTCCTTTTCTTAAACTGTGAAAAAGAATGAAAAGAGGTTTTCTTATTTCTCCTCAGAGGACCAAACTTGGCCTTCAAGGAACTTTTGGAATAGCAATGAAAGGAAACATGTAATTTTGTTTACACAGTAAATAATCTTTTCTAATATCTCAGCTCTCTTGTTACAAACTGCTTGATATGTACAGTTATATCTGGATCTCAAGTTGAGAAAACCGGATGGTAGTGAAGTATATGAAGTGATTTTAGTTTATTCACTCAGTTGAACGTTGCTAATCCTTGAGACTTGAGGCAGAAGACTTGAACAGAGGCAGAAGGATTGGTATAAGTTGTTGGAGAAGCTTAGAATGCCCTTTTTAAGAAGGGGATTCCCACTGAAACAATAGGTAGGTATAAGTGTTGCCACCACGTAGTTGGATGGCACTTTTGTTTTATTGATGCTTCCAAATTAGGGAAATATATATGTAATTTTTAAAATAATTAGTGAGAAATTGGCAATAGAATGGGTTGCTTAAGATCACGTGGTAGGGGCTTCCTAGGTGGCACAATAGTTAAGAATCCGCCTGCCAATGCAGGGGACACGGGTTCGATCCCTGCTCCAGGAAGATCCCACATGCCATGGAGCAACTAAGCCTGTGTGCCACAACTGTTGAGCCTGTGCTTTAGAGCCCATGAGCCACAACTATTGAGCCCATGTGCTGCAACTACTGAAGCCCACACACCTAGAGCCTGTGCTCCGCAACAAGAGAAGCCACGGCAGTGAGGAGCCCGCACATCACAATGAAGAGTAGCCCCCACTCACCACAACTAAAGAAAGCCCGTGAACAGCAAAAAAGACTCAACACAACCAATAAAATAAAAAAGAAAAAAAAAAAGAAAAAGAAAAAGATCATGTGGTAAGTTAGCAACTTAGCACAGGTGCACCAAGTGCTGTGAATGGGCAAACTCCTGGTGTCAGGATTTCTAGGCTGTCACTATTCTTTGTTTTAAGAAAGGGAAGATCATTTATCTAATAAAATATGGGAGTTAAAGACCAAGGTTTTGTGGCAGAGAAGTAAATAATGAGATGTTAATATTAACAATTTGGGTTTTTTATTTCCCCTTACATGATGAGTAAAGGCTTCTGTTTGCTTATGAAACATGAATTGTAATAGACCCTTATAACCATATTTTCTAAGTTTTCAGCCATAATAAGAGGTGATGCAGGTGAAACTAACCCTAAGGGCAGAACAGTGTTTGCTATCTCCATCTTTGTTTAGTTTGGGCCACCCTAAACAAACAGGGACTTCCACACTCCTAGGAGAACTGAAAGTTTGGTTCATTTTGCCATGTTTGAGTTCCCTTTTTTGATATATATATTAGCTTATTATTTATACCTCTATAAAAATCTACCTTTACAGTTAATTACTCAAAATGTAAAAATAGACCTTAAGTTATTTGAATTACACTTAGAGTACACCACAGATGACTCTAATATACATCAAAAGCTTGAAAACATTTGCTCATACCCTTCAGTCCAGTCATTAGATTTCATCCTGAGAATGGGGTTGTTAATCTAACCATAGGTGGACATCAGGGAGTCTTATTTTCAATTTAAGAACTCTAGAATAATTCAGCAAAAGACAAAAAGCTAAGTACACCATCTACAGTGTAACAAAAATTGGCAGTGACCTAAATGTCCAACTATAGGATTAGGTAAACTGTAGTTCACGTAATAGAATGTTATGTAACCATTAATACAATAATTCTGTAGATGAAACACAGGAAAATGTTTATAATAAAAGTGGAAATAAGACGTTACCTTTTGTTACAGCTATGTAAAGTATATCTGTACATGAGGAAAGAATTAACAGTAGTAGCTGAACATGATACTTTTATGGGAAAGTGTTGAGCTCATGTTCCTCTTTTTCACATTTCCTTCACTGTCATTTCAATAAAAAGAGAAGAAGGGGAGGGGAGAAGATGTGGTTAATTTAGTTTTTGGTGTTTCCTCCCACTCTCTTTAGAATAATGGGGTCCCAGCTACCACCTGTGGAGTGGTATAGTGGTATTGCCACTGACTTTCTATGCAGGTGAGTCAAAAATTATCCACACTCTGGTTTTATTAAAACTTCTGTTGGCCGCACTCTCTTATCAGCGCTTTCCAGTCAAGGCTACTATCTCCCCAGTCACTGCTGTGCAGGTGTGAACGTGTCACATCAGTTCATTTGTAACTGCGGTGTGAGCAAAAATGGATGCTCCACTTGTGATTTGCACGAAAAGAAGAGGAGCATGCAGTTATTCTTTTTTTGTGGTCCAAGGGTGCACCTGGTGCCGAAGACTTTGTGTGCAGTATGGAGAAAGTGTTTTGTTGCGAAGTGCATATGAATGGATAAAGAATTTCAAGGAAGGTCACACAAGTGTTAGCCATCAAAAAGGAGCTGGATTCACTTCTGATGAAGAAATGAAGACAGCAGTGCATTCGTGGCTCACAGCTCAGCCTAACGTGTTTTTTTATGAGGGAATACAAAAACTTGTTGACAGATGGACAAGGTGTATTGAAAAGCAAGGAGATTATGTTGAAAATTGATGTATTAGTCTTTTCTAAAAGTTAATTAAAATAAATTCTACAGCCAGAGTGTGGATAATTTTTGACTCTCTCTCATAGATTGACAGTTTTATATATATATGTCTCTCTATATATATTTTAAAAAATTTTCTTCCTGTTTTCATGTTTCTCAAAGTGTGGTTTAGGACTTGTTTCCCAGATTCATTACAGTTTATGAAGGCATCCTTACAGTAAACTGATGGTGGAAAGGTAGAATCAAGGTCAGAGAGATACAGAAAAATAACTTTAAGTGTGTGTTTCTAGGTTTGATGAGAAAAAGCTTTAGCCAACTATTAAAGCATAAAAGGTCAGCATCTAATGAGTGTGATGAGGTCTGCTTTGTGGTTTTGTAAAGGAAGAAAAAATTCAGGAAACGGTTCTATGAAATTCATTATAACAAACGGGTACTTGCCCTATGAAATTTTATATTTTCTCAAAGGGAAGCTCTCTTCATGTACCTTATTTAGACTCTAAACCCTACTGGACAGAGCAGAATGCAAAAGACTTTCAACTATTATACTGAAGAAATGTTTATTATTAACAGAGTTGGTTGACCATGTCGGGAGATTCCCATTTGTCCTCTGGATTTTCCTACCAGGGAAGGAGCATCCATATTGATTCATGGAACAGAAGGAACTGATTCCACACTCCAGGTTACCTCCCTGGCCCAGATCATCTTGGAACCAAGAAGCAGGACCATCCGGGGCTTTGAGGCCTTGATAGAAAGAGAGTGGCTGCAGGTGAGAAAAGCTATTTTATCCACACAGGAACTGCTCATAATTGATGTTTGATCCTGGTTTGTGGGAATGGATATAGTATATGAAATTTTGATTGATTCAGATGTTTTATTTTCTGGGGGTCAGTTAATCTCTCTCCCTCTTAATAAGTATCTGTGATCTTTACTGCCTCTCAATTTCTGTTTCCTTCTTTGCTTATATTACTCACTTGGTACTTCATTCCCCTAAAAAACGTGTATTAGTTGTACTTTGTTACCTACAGGGGAAACACAAAGAATATAAAACATAGTCTTGTCTCACAGGACTTACTCTTACTAGAGATAAAAGACATAAACAAGAGGGCAGGAGGAGTGGGGACTTGTAAGTACGAGGCACGTGCTTTAGTGCTTTTTACCTTCTGTTCATCTGGCTCCATCCTGTCATCTTCCCTAGCCAGGTGAAATCCTTCTTATCCTGTAAGATCCAGCTAAATGTCGCTACTTTCATGAAGACTTTGAGACCTTAACTTAACTCACAGATAAAACATCCATTTTCCCCACATCGTGTTTCCTGAACTAGACCCAAATACAGTGACTTCTTTGAGTTCAGGGAACCTTGCCCAATTCAGCTATTTGTCCCTAGGACACAACACAGTGCTGTCCTGTATAATGCTGAAGGACAGCTAAAATAAAGATTTCATAAAATAGATTGAAATCCTCCAAGCCAGAGATTAAATGTATATACACTGTGTGACTTAGTATACAATTGTGATTGAAAACAAATGTTTAGATATGTCTTGAAAGCAGAAATATCTTTGGAGAAAAATCACTGCTGGCCCGTCTAGTTACAATTCAGATTTATTATGTGTTAATGCTGTTACGTTTACCACGTCTACCCACCCTGACAGCTGACCTATATCTCTAAGTCAGACCATCCTAAATATTTGGTGCAGATATTATTCAGCTACATTCCTTGAGATGCATAGCAAACAAATGACTATAATTTACTTATTTATATATTTCCATTTTCATGGGCATCAAAATCCCATTCATGTTCCTGGCATTATTTTTGTCAGATAAAGTGAAATACCTAGAAGGGTGTGATTTTGGGGGAAGTACTCAGGTTCTGGGTGGGCCAGAGAGCCAAATGATTTTTTTTGTTGTTGTTGTTGTTTCTGTTGTCTTTTGGGGTTTTTTTTTTTTTTTTTTTGAGCAGTATGAACTTGGACTTGGTAACAAAAACTCATTTTTATTATAATCTTAAAAGTCATTCACTTTAATAACCTTGTTTTTATAGTTTTGTTGGTGGGGATTTTATGTATTTTATGTTGCATGTACATTTTTCACGATTGGGTGATAAGGTTTAGTACACTCTAATAGTAAAGAACATAGTCTTTTTTTTTTTTTTGACATACAATAAGCTGCATATATTTAGTGTAAAATTTGATATTTTTTTTGTTATTAGTAATGTATATATGGCAATCCCAATCTCCTAATTCATTACCCCCTAACCCCCTGCTTTCCCCACTTGGTGTCCATATGTTTGTTCTCTACATCTGTGTCTTTATTTCTGCCTTGCAAACCGGATGATTTGTACCATTTTTCTATATTCCACATATATGTATTAATATACGGTACAAAATGATTCTTAATTTCCTTTGGTCAGTAGATGGCAGACTCTTCCAGTTCTTTTTGTGAGGAGAGGGAAATTAAGGACAGCTTTGTCTATTCATACAGATGTCTTCATGACAGTAACTATTTTTTCATATGTAATTAAAGACTTACTATCAGGAGTGGCCTGATAAAATTTGTGAGAACCCCATGTTTATCTCCATTTAGTGGTGAGGCTTACGTAGCTTACTACTGTAGCTTACAGTAGTCCACAGTGCTTTGGATGGATGGAAGGGGATAGCTGTCCTTTGTTTTGTACGTGAACAGCTTATGTTCCTTGACTTTGCTCTAGATTTCACAGACCTAGGAAAATTTATGTTTATTATTACTGAAGTTCATTATTCTATTTGAGATTCCAAGAACAACTGCACACTTTATGGCTAATTGTAGATATCGCCTTGCTAAGTATTTGGAAATCTTGTCTTTTTCCTTGGTTGCGGATGATTGTCTTAAACCCAGAAATCATTAAAGAGCAGCCACCTAAATTAAATGATGTTCTGTTTAATAGTTTTGTTGCAACCATGTGAACTTTGTTAGTAATGTGCTACAGTGTGATCTCACTAGGATATGACTGCCGCCTTTCCATCTTTTCTCTTAGGCTGGTCACCCATTCCAGCAGCGCTGCGCACAGTCAGCCTACTGTAATAGTAAGCAGAAGTGGGAGTCGCCTGTGTTTCTTCTCTTCTTGGACTGTGTGTGGCAGATACTTCGCCAGTTCCCTTGTTCGTTTGAGTTTAATGAGAATTTCCTCATCGTGCTCTTTGAGCATGCTTATGCCTCACAGTTTGGAACATTTCTGGGCAACAATGAAAGTGAAAGGTGGGTACGCGGCTCATGTGGTGGCCATTTTATTTTTAGTTGTTTTGGTCATTTCCTGAAAGAGACCAGGATTTGGTTCTATGTTAATGTTATTTATAAGATGGTAGAGGTTACAGTTAGTATAAATTAAGTTACATAATTTATTATGAGCCTATCACATGCTAGGTGAGAGCATATCCTAGATTTTGTTCTATTAGATTAAAATTAGTCCATACACTGATTAAAAAGTTTTGAATAATTGAGCAACCATTACAATGTTACTTTCCCTATATAGGAGCATAGTATCTTAAATCTGGAAAAAGCTTTAACATATAATTCAGTTCTACCCTCCATCCAATTTTTAGATTAGGAAGGTAATATCCAGAGAAGTTAATGTCTTGTCTAGGGACACAGTCAGTTGGTCACAAGAAGTATGGCTGTAGTACAGTTCTTCCTACTCTGCTCTAGATTTTCTCTCTTATACTGAGAAACTGTCCTCAGGCCCAGATCACTTCATAACCCAGACACCATCTCAAGTTTATAGGCTTAATTAGAAGATTCACATCAGAATGATCATTAAAGATGCTTAACTGGTAATCTTCTCATTTGGGTACAATCTAAAGGCTTCCTCGGGGTGGGAGGCAGGATTTGTCCCTTGGCTGGTAACTGGCATCATTTAGTTGAATAATAAGTCTAAATAATTAACAATTTTCACAAAAGCATGGAATTATTGCATCTTTATCCATTTAAAATTCAAGCACATAGAGTAATACATGTTTTTTATTTAAAGCTGAATTGGCAAATATTTCAACATTAGAGTTTCTTATAGATTCTTGTCTTCAGAAGTAGGGAAAAAATTTAGAACTGTTTGCTCTAGAAAGTTCTCCATCACTATAGTTTTATCATCGTGCTTCGGCTAGAGTTACTGCAGCCATATGTGATTCATATGATCAGTTTGACTGATCCATTAATGGATGCGTTTATAATTTGCAATGTTTCTTTTGTATCCTAAGGATTTGGTCTGTGTTTTCTTTGATAGTATTATGGCGTGGGGACAGGACTAACTTGCTCAAGCTAAAATGTCTTATTGTTACTTTGTCTAAGCTTGTACCGCTTGCTGCATAACAGGCCAATAAATTGAGAGACGAGTTGTTGGGGTAAGGAATAGTGACTTTATTCAGAAAGCCAACAGACTGAGAAGATGGTGGACTGGTGTCCCAAAGAATCATCTTGCCTGGGTTTAGATGTGAGTTTCTTTTATAAAACAAAGAGGGAGGTAAGGAGGTAAAGTTTAAAAAAAAAAAAAAAGACTCTGAAGGGGATGTGTTCATTTCTTCTTTCCTGCAGCCATTCACATGTGGGCCTGGTCAGGATGTTTCCTGTGAGTTAAACAAAGGTATTTTAGCTTACTGCTCAGGCATGGGAGGCAGGGTTCTTGGAGGTGGGCCATTGTATATACTTCAAGCTATAAGCAACATTTCTTCAGTGATTAACTTGTAGCAAAAGCAATAGAATACAAAGGTTAAAGTAAAAGAAACAGGTCCAATATGGAGCCAGATTTGTTCTTCCCTATTACATTATGTTGGCATTGCAAAATTGAACCTTTGTAAAGGTTCAGTGGGTTGGTGGTAGGGATTTTCCCTGGGCTGTTCATTCATAGTTTAGGCTTAAACGAACCTTTGAAAGTCATACCTCAGTTTTTTCAATTAATGAAATTTACTTTGGGTATTTTAGTATCATTTTAGGTTGACTTTCTAGAAATGATTATACTTTTATTATACTTGTATTCATTACTCATGCCAAAAGAACAGGCCTACTTCCAGAAAGTAGGATTTAGATTGACTTGTGTTGGAGATGCCATCAATATTTCCCTTCCCACCCCAGAAGCTATTCTGTAACACTGTAGTTAATCCAAATAAAACTTAATTTATTAATAATTTTTTCCTATTTTTTCCTTTATCAACAATAGAAAGGCTTAATGTTTCCTGACTTTAGGGTTCTATTCACCTCTGTTCTAAAACCTAGAATTCTGCCAGTCAGAATAGAGTTTAATTAGAAGAGGTGACCTAACAGAAAGTAATGACCATCCTTTTTTTTCCCCTTTTAAATATTATATACAAAAGAATAAGAACTTTTAAGATTTGTTATGAATACAAAGTCTGAAATTACTTGAACCTTGTGAATTTGGGAGATTGGAATATTAATTGGCCTTATTAAAAAAATCTTTAGGGCTTCCTAGGTGGCACAGTGGTTAAGAATCCGCCTGCCAATGCAGAGGTCACAGGTTCGATCCCAGCTCCAGGAAGATCCCACATGCCACGGAGCAACTAAGCCCGTGTGCCAAAAAAAAAATCTTTAAAAACCACTGAAAGTTCTTGGTAAAAGATGACTTCAATTAAAACATAAGATGTAACATCTTTTGAAAACAGTTTTATGGAGATATAATGCATTTACTATAATATTCAACCATTTAAAGTGTATTTAGTCAGTGATTTTTTAATATATGGTATATTAAGAGTTGTGCAGCCAGCACTGCACCTAATTTTAGAGTGTTTTCATCACCCCCAAAGCAAACCCCATATCCATTACCAGTCACTGTCCCCTAGCCCCTGATAACCATAGATCTATTCTGAGTCTATAAACTTGCCTATTTGAATATTTCATATAAATGGAATCATACAATATGTGGTCTTTTATGATTGCCTTCTTTCACTAAGCATGTTTCCAAGGTTCATCCATGTTGTAGGATGGGTTTTTTCCATCATTTGGCTACCATAAGTAATGCTGCATTAAACATTTGTATACAAGTTTCTGTGTGGACATACATTCATTTATCTTAGATATAAACCTAGGAGTGAAACTTTGGGTCATATGGTAACTGATATTTTGAGGAGCTGTGAAACAAAGTGGCAGCACCATTTACATTCCCACCAACAATGTATGAGGACTCCAGTTTCTCCCCATCTCCACCATTTTTTATTGTCTGCCCTTTTGATTTAGTCATCCTAGTAGGTGTAAAGTGATATAAATCTCATTGTAGTGATTTGCATTTCCTTAATGACCAATGGTGTTGCTCACCTTTGCATGTGTTTGTTGGCCATTTGTGTATCACTTCTTTGAAAAATATCTATTCAGATACTTCGCCAATTTTTTCATTGGGTTGTCTTTTTAATGTTGAGTTTAAGAAAGTTTTGATCGAGATTGCACTGGAATCTGTGGATTGCTTTAGGTAGTTATTGCTGCCTTAACAATGTTGTCTTCCAGTCCATGAACATGGGATGTCTTTCCATTTATTTAGGTCTTTAATTCCTTTCAGCAATATTTTGTAGTTTTCAGTGTACAAATATTTTACCTCTTTGGTTAAACTTATTCTTAGTATTTTATAATTTTGAATGCTGTTGTAAATAGAATTGTTTTCTTAATTTCTTTTTTGGAATATTCACTGCTGGCATATAGAAACATGACTATTTTTGTGTGTCTATCTTGAAGCCTGCAATTTTGCCAAATTTATTTATTAGCTCTAGTAGTTTGTGTGTATGTGTGGATTCTTTGGGATTTTCTACGTATAGGATCGTGTTATCTGTAAATAGAGATCATTGTACTTCTTCCTTTCCACTTTGGGTGTGTTTTCTTTCTTTTTCATGTCTAATGAACTTCCAGTACAGCATTGAATGGCATTGGTAAAAGCAGGCACTCTTGTCTTATTCCTGATCTTAGGGAGAAAGCTTTCAGTCTTTCATCATGAGTGTGATGTTGAGTATGATGTTAGTTGTGTTTTTCTTTTTTTTTTCATAAGTACCCTTCACCATGTTGAGGAGGTTCTCTTCTATTCCTAATTTGAGTGTTTTTATCATGAAAAAATGTTGAGTTTTGTCATCTGCTTTTTCTGCATTAATTGCAGTGATCATGTGGTTTTTTCCTTTGTTCTATTAATGTGTATTCCATTGATTGATTTTCTTATGTTATATAATCCTTTTAATATCCTGTTGTATTTGGTTTGCCAGTATTTTGTTGAGGACTTTTGCATCTATATTTGTAAGGGATATTGGCCTATCAACAAGTTTTCTTGTATCATTGTCTGACTTTGGCCTCAGAGTGATAATAGCTTCATAAAATGAGTTAGGAAATATTCCTTCCTGTTCTGTTTGTTGGAGAGTTGGAGAAGGATTGATGTTCATTCTTCTTTTAATATCTGATACAATTTACCAGTAAAACCATCTGGTCCTAGAATTTTCTTTGTTGAGAGATTGTAACTGAGTCAATTCTTAATTTTTTATAGGTCTGTTGAGATTTTCTATTTCTTCAGTCAGTTTAGGTAATTTGTGTGTTTATAGGAATTTGTCCATTTCATCCACATTATCTAATTTGTTGGTGTGCAGTTGTTAATAGTATTTTTTTTAATCTTTTTTATTTCTGTAAGGTCAGTAATATCCCATTTTCATTTTTGATTTTAGCTATGTGCATCTTCCTTTTTCTTTGTTTTACTAGTCAGAGGAACAATTTTGTTGATCTTTTCAGAGAACCGACTTTTGGTTTCATTGATGTTTTTCTTTAAAAAAATGTTTTTGGTCTGTCTCCTCTGTAATCTTATTTTTTCCTTCCTTCCGCTAGCATTGGTTTAGTTTCCTCTCCTTTGTCTAGTTCCTTAAGGTGTAAAATTAATTATTGATTTGAGATCTTTCTTTTCTAATGTAGTTTCTTGCTATAAATTTCCTTCTGAGCGTTACTTGCACTGGAGTTGTGTTAGCATGTTGTGTTTTTGTTTACATTCATCTATAAGTATTTTCAGACTTCTCTTGTGATGTCTTCTTTAACCCATTGGTTGTTTGAAAGTGTGTTATAGAATTCCATATATTTATGAATTTTCCAATTTTTCTTCTGTTATCAATTTCTAACTTCATTCCCTTGTGGTTGGAGAAGATGCTTTGTATGATCTCAGTCTTTTAAAATTTATTGAATTTTGTTTTGTGGTCTAACATGTGGTCTAGCCTGGAGAATGTTTTATGTGCACTTGAGAAGAATGTGTTCTGCTGTTGGGTAGGGTGTTCTATATTTGTCTTACATTTTGTTTAAGTCCTATATTTCCTTATTTATCTTCTGTCTAGTTCTATACATTGTTGGGATAGTGAAGTCCTTAACTATATTAGCTAATTTTCTATTTCTCTGTTGCATTATGTCAGTTTTTGCTTCATATATTTTGTGGATTAGGTGCAACATACATATATATTTATAATTATTGTATCTTCTTGATGGATTAACTCTGCTGCCAGCTTTGGAAGCCTGCAAAACAGTCTTTGTTTTGTTGTTGGTGACAGTTAAAAATGCTGACAAATATTTTAATTTTACAACATTTTGTTCCTCTGCTAACAGTCTTGTGTTCTGCCTTCTAACATACAGAGAAAAGAAAGTATCCTATTAGAAGGCGCATTTAATAGTGGTTGTCATAAATTAATTGCTTTAATGGCAGTTTTCTTTCTTGATCAGATGTAAGTTGAAGCTACAGCAGAAAACTATGTCTCTATGGTCCTGGGTCAACCGGCCCAGTGAACTGAGTAAGTTCACCAACCCTCTCTTTGAAGCCAACAATCTTGTCATCTGGCCTTCGGTTGCTCCACAGAGTCTTCAGCTGTGGGAGGGTAAGCCATGCATCCTTTGCAAACCTTTTATTCATAGTCTAGGATGTTCTCTCCACTGCCTGTGGGTACTTGAGTATATGGAGACTGCTATTTATAATGGATATTTTCTCAAGATAAGAAGGTACCTTACTTTTTTTTTATTGTGACAAAAACACAAAATTTGCCAACTTAACCATCTTTGAGGGGGAAAGCTGGAGGGGGGAGGTTGGGGTGGGATGAATTGGGAAATTGGGATTGCCATATATACATCACTAATAAGAAAAAAAATAACAAATTGTACACTTTAAATATATGCAGTTTATTGTATGTCACTTATATCTCAATAAATATTCTTAAAAAACAAAGACAAAAAAACAGCTTTCAGTGTGCAATTCAGCATGG
Source organism: Hippopotamus amphibius kiboko (assembly GCF_030028045.1). Taxonomy (NCBI): domain Eukaryota; kingdom Metazoa; phylum Chordata; class Mammalia; order Artiodactyla; family Hippopotamidae; genus Hippopotamus; species Hippopotamus amphibius. Next base: position 52,614,763 of record NC_080187.1, on the reverse strand, counting down.
TTAAGTATATCACGTTGTGAAACAAGTCTCCAGAACTTTTCATCTTGTAAATCTAAAACTCTGTACCCATAAACAACTTCTCATTGCCCTTCTCCAGCTCCAGGCAACCACCATTCTGCTTTCTGTCTCTGGATTTGACTACTATAGGTACCTCATATAAGTGGAACCATACAGTATTTGTCCTTTTGTCCTTATTTCGCTTAAATATTTTCTTATTGTCCTTATTTCATTTAACATAATTAATGTGCTCAAGGCTCATCTATGTGGTAGCATGGGACAGGATTTCCTTCCTCTTTAAGGCTGAGTAATTTTCCATTGTATGTGTATACGACATTTTGTTTATCCATTCAAATGTCACTGGGCACTTGGGTTGCCACCACCTTTTGGCACATAGGTGTGCAAATATCTCTTCAAGACCCTGCTTTCCATTCTTTTGTGTATGTACCCAGAAGTGGAATTGCCGGATCATATGGTAATTCTACATTCAACATTTTGAGGAATAGCCATTCTGTTTTCCATTAACAATTGCACCATATAACAACCCCACCAGCATTGAACAAGGGTTCCATTTTCTCCACATCTTCGTCAGTACTTGTTATCTTCCTCTTCTTCCCCCTTTGATAGGGCATCCTAATGGGTGTGAGGGAAAGTACATTACTTTTTGTGTAGAAAAATGATAGGTAGATGGGACAGGAATATATTGCAAGCTCCTAGGAGTTGGCTTCTGTTTTATTAAGTAGTCATTAGGATAGATTCTTCTGTTAAATGCTGTTGAAGGGTTAATGAGCTAGTCATTCTAGTAAGAATCCATAACATGTACATAAATGCCATCCATCAATGCAGTAATGCATATATCTCGTTTATGAGGAACAATGATCCAGGCTTAATTTTCATGTCTGAAGAACGTGTCATGTGCATTAATTTTTCAGATTTCTGAAGCTTATCTCCTTAAATACTAAAGCTTGTTTTTTAAAAAATAACCAAAACCTATCTAAAGTATATTATCCAGTCATTAAACAGACTATAAAATACCATTTAATATCTTTTTAATCAATTTGAAGGTAGTAAGTACATTTTTATTCATCTTTATATTAAACAACATAAGACTTACATACAGGAATGATAGCTGTTTGGTAAACTGTAATACCATACATGCCAGTTATTATACTGTGTTCTAATATGTTAGGCTCTCAAGGGCAATTCTTGTGTGGAAACTGCCCATTGTGTGTAAAAGGGTCTCAGATTGCTTTGCTTCCTTGGTTTGAGACCCAGTCTGTTTCTGTCACTTCTCTGGCTGTCAGCTCTCACGGTTTGTTCCACTTGGCATATCTGTCATTAGCTGCTTCCTCCCCCCTCAGTTTATGCTTCTAATCTTATCAGTCAAGGTGTCCTCTAGTTAGAATTGTGGGAAAGTGGCCTCAGATAATCTCCAGGGTCTCTGAGTCTGAACTTTAGTGCTTTGGGGATTTGGGGCTGCTCAGAACTTCTCCTTGGTTATTGATTGTTTAGATAGTCACAGGTGCAGGACAAGTAATCTCTTAAATGAGAGATAATTTACCTAAAAGCCACTGTCATCTTTGATAACTGAAATGAGAATCTAGTTATCTGGGAGGAAGGCCAAATTTGGGAGTCGGATGGCCTAAAGGACGATTTAACTAGTTTTTACCAAATCTCATTGAGAGTTTAGGGATTATGTGATAGAAGAAAATTTCTGTTGTTATATAAATGAGTTCCTGCTACTCCATTAAGAACAGGGTTTCCCTGTATGTTTAGTGCCTCTTCAACTTAGAACTGAAAGAAATTCTATAATATGCTAGGTAAAATATTCTCATGGTAAGTATATGGATTGTATAATGACACTTCTCTGGTCTTAAAATGTCTCTCTGCTGTTTATATTTACATTGTAGTTAACCATTAATATTAAGTAATTCCTGTATTGAAGAACAGGATTTTAAAAACAGGTTCATTTAAAAGAAAAATAAACACAGGTCAGTCTTTAGTCTGTGTTTCTGTCTTCTGTCTTTGATAGAGAGTAAGTAGCATTTGGACACATTACAGAAGGACTCTCTAGGGCGCATGGCAGTTTGGTTTATGGAAAGTGTTCTAATGAATCATAAAAGCTTTATGAACTTGCCAGCTGCTGACTCATTGCAGCCTGGAAGGTGTTTGTGCCTCCTGACTTGAATATCTTTAAGCCATTACTTTGGGTGGATATCATTAACATACATCTATGTAGAGGAAAAATGTCTTTTATTCCATAATAAAAGGGTAATTATTGTTATTTGGGGGAAAGAAGCAATTGCCTACAGAACTGGAAGACTGTCTTAAGTAACAGAGAGGGAGAGAGAGTGCTGAAGTTTAGGCTTTTAAGTAACGATTTGTGTAGTTCTGCTTTTGCTGTAACTGCCACTTTTCCAGTGAAAGAGATTTCACACACGTAGGAGGTCTTACAGGTCTGGATAAAGTTCTGTAATTGTTTAAAAAAAGAAAAAAAGACTTGCATTGTGAAACTGAAAAGTCTGTGGCATTGTAAATGATCAGCTTGTATTCCTGAATATATCAGAGAACAGTATTTTGATCTATTTCATAATTTTGTGGGGTTTTTTTGGAAGAATTAATGAGCATGTACATAGTGACTTCTTGAATACTGTAATCAGTTGTACACTCAGTACCTCAGTACTGCCATATATTTTAGAGTATAATAAAACATAGATGTGAATTGTGAAAAAAAGAAAAATACAATGCATGGGATTATATGAGTATATTAACCACAGTTATGATGCTAATCCATCATGTGTTTCTTTTCCCCTTCTGTTTTCCTTTTGTGGATTCAATAGGTATTTTTCTTCGTTGGAATAGATCCTCCAAGTATTTGGATGAAGCATATGAAGAAATGGTTAACATCATTGAATATAACAAGGCATTGCAAGCAAAAGTAAATATCCTTAGGAGGCAGTTGGCAGAACTGGAAACTGAGGATGGGATGCAAGAGAGCCCCTGAATTCCAGATCCCCCACAGCCCTTGGAGGACCGTTCAGATTGGTATCCCACCTCTCTCTCCTTTGCCCTTCAGTTCACTCTCACACAGTAGCCTTGAACTTAAGGCTTTAGATGTGAGAACCTTCTGATATAATAGACTTCTCAACACTTTATGAATGAAACTTACTGTAATTATTTATGTTTCATGTGGCCTGTTAGGCCTCTTCACTTTGGGAGCAGGAAGGAGGTGCTAGTCATTTTATTTTATGTGAAATAGGTGACCTATTTAATGCCATTTGTGTTATATGCCATTTCATCGTTAGCTTTTCTCTGCATCCACTTTCCAAACAGTGCTCCAGACCAGTCAAGGATAGGATTAATCTCTTTAGGGAATATCTGTTAGTTTAAAAAATGATCAGACTTTTAAGCACTCCAAATATAGAAATATTTTTCAAACTTGAAATGTTTGGTAAACCAAGAATTTTGTGTTTAACGTGCCATTTCCAATGTTTTTGCCACATAACATAGCCATTCTCTTTAAAATAGTTTTGGACTGACAGAGTTAAATTCATCCTCATTCTGGTTTGTCAAGAAAGCAAAATCTGAATATTTATTCAAGGTAAATTATTTTTACAAGGGCAACAGCTATAGTCCTCTGATATTTGGATTAAGAAGAAGTAAATTTATTTTAACAGTAGACACTAAAAGTATGTGCAATATAGAAATAAAGTAGGAATTTGTTACTGATAAGGTATCATTAGTGTTGAATTGGTTTTTAAGGGTCTTGACCATATGTATTAAATGTGTGTCAAATGCTGGATGTAACAGGAAACCATCATTTAGAGTAGATGTTAATTTGTTATAATTAAGCTACAAATACGGTTTCCTTAAACCAGAGATGCACTGCCCTTGTCTGAAGTTCTTATTGCACTGGTTTATGTACAGATGTGTGTTTTATTGCATTCTGTTTTCTTTTTAAATATTCTACGAGTTTACTAATACTAAGGTTAAAAATTTCTTATTGGCTTGAACCTTTTGAAAATTCATCTTGACTCTGCTGATTTGTCTATTATATGTTAGGCAAATATAACTTAAGTAGAGCTGAAAGTTTATGAACATGATGCAGCTGTGTTTTAAACTTCAGAAGCCAATTTCAAATGTTTCAACATTACAGCAACAGTGATGACTATATTTATGTTATGCTGGTTTATGCCTGCAACTCTGAAAGTTTGTGGTTCGGTGCTTTCCATGTATATTTCCGTTTTGTGGCACTGCTCGTTTTAACAAATACTATCAATTCTAGTTTTCCTTTAAAAGGATAGTTGAAGAGTAATCTTTAATACCATTTCCATTCCATCTATATATAACCATTTCATTGTAAAACACACCAAAACTGAACCCTACTTTAGAGCTATGTATTGAGTTAAAACTTTAATTCTTCAAAATTGACTCTAGCAAAATCTATGGCCACATTCAGAAGCCTTAGAAAGTGACAAAGACTTTCTATCTCCAGTTGCCCAAACTTTTTTTTTTCTGTTTCCTTGTAGCAAAAGGCTAGACAGCAGTCCATAGTCAGAGCTCTCTTTTGGTAAATGTGTCTGCTTTCTCCTCTAAGCTTAGTTGTATTCCTGACCTATTTTCTTGGCTATAGTTACGAATCTTGGGGCTTAAAACCCTCACCTAAAGGCTAATAAGGCAAGGAGCAAAGAAGATGTACTTTCTGCTATAGATATCTGTGTGTTGTGTGAAATGTCTATCGATTTTTAAAAGAGGAAAAACCCTAGCTTTTTTATGGATCCTCAAAATTGAAGGAGCCTTTTTCTTCTCAGTTAGTGGACTCATAAGGAAAACCATATGGAGATTTCTTTTTTTTAGTGATTCTGTAGAAGCAATTCTCACTGGTAATATTAATTGGCCATAAGGTTTCCATGGTGGGATTTTTTATTAGGCTTGGTCATGGAGAAATTGTATGCCATCAACTTATACCTGTCTTCCTGTTGAACATTTTATGCAAGAGCCAGAGTATAATAATAGCATAGTGTTTCAGTTTCTTTTCCTTATTGAGACAGCAATCATAAGCTGTTTGGACAAGTTTGTGTTTTAGTGTTAATTTATAATTAGGGATTGTCCAAACCTCATTTCTGTTTACAGGGAGTAAAAACAAACTTTGGTATCAATGCACTTTCAAACGGGTCATCTATAATGCAAAATACTAAGGTTTCCCCAAATTTGAGAACTCTGTCAAAGGCAAGTGTTTTATCAATATAATTTGAAGAGGGTTTTTAGTAATACTATTAAGTTACTCAGCCTGTGGATGAAAAGAATAATTACAGTGGATATACTAATGAGAAGATACTTATTAAAGGTTAAGTTTGGAGAACTGTCTTTGATAAACGTGGCTTTAAAAACTAATGAAGAGAATGGTGGTCAGTTAGTGAGCATGCAGATTGCCCCATACAAGCTAGTAATAATCAAGTGAGATATAATCAAGTTTGTGTACATTAGGCATCTTCCATATTTATTCATTGTGAAGGCTGGTTTACATTTTTGGAATGCAAAAAAGTAAGCCCCACAAGGAATATTTTAAAAATACAAAGTATTGCTGCAGTACAGGGATCCTTAGATTTAAATTAATAATTTTTTAAAAATCAGAACAACATAGTTTTTGTTGGTTATATAAAAATGCTGAAACTTTTTGGGTGGTTTAAGACTTTTCTGTAATTAATTGAAAATTTTCATTTTGATTTTATTAAATGGGAAGAAAATAGCAGAAATTATAAAACCTGATAGGTTTAAAACAACCTGTAAATTTATTTTATTTCTAAGAAAAATTAAGCCTTTGAAGCAAGATTTGAAAACTCTGGAAGACAATAGTCATTTAAGATCTGTATGGAGAATTTTATAACTTTTCTTTGAACTCTAAAGCCTAATTTTGTAGGGGTGATATGTCATTGCTTTTCATTTTAAAGGATGAAATTTGGTGAGGTGTTAGTCTTTGATTCAGTCAGTATTTATGTTAAATAAAAAAGTCAATATCATGGAAAAGATTTGACCAGTGATTGTTTCCAGTGAAAAATAGGAGGAACATTTTGCTGCACTTAAAAAAAATCTGCTTAAATATGTAACTCTTGTAGTTATCTGGTTTCAAGATTAGCTGTTTTGTCAGTTTTAACTAGGTCATCAGGTTTACTTACTATCAGACCTTAACCTGAGACACAGCTTTGGTATTTACCCATATCCAGATTTAATAAATTAAAACAACATGAATCTGCTATGAGCACTCTTTATCAGACAGTTATTTCCTGGACAAAAATGGGCAGTATTTAGAATAGTTAATCCCCTGGGTCTGGAAGCTTTGAAATTTACTAGAGAAATCATTCAGTACATCTGAATAGGCTTATTCTATACCTCAGGACAATGTAGATTAGTTATTTCTTATTCTTTAACATGACTCAGATCTTCCCCCTCCAGAGCTGGTACAGTAAGTTACTATAGGTAGTATTTTTGTGTAATTCACCATCTTAACAAAAAACAGTAAAAGACTGGTTTCTACATTAATATTTACTCTCAGATGATATGAAATGCTAATTTTCTAATTTTTGTTTTCTTGAATAAAACTACTTCTGCCTTCACTCAGTCCTTATAATCTGGTGTCCACAGTATTTTCTTCCTTTAAACCAAAAGCCCAGAAGAGATCCTGTGAAACTCTAGGGCTAGGTTTTAGAAACTCTGAACTTATCTAAATTCCCTTAAAAAAAAACTAATGTCCTATTTTTGAACTACAGTGCAGAACTGTAGTTTCTACTTCATTAATGAAAGCTAACGGGGCTCACTGTAGACACTACATTGTCCTGGAAAATAATTCCTGATAAGAGTTTAGTGTCTTCTAGGGCCATTCTGTTCAACTATCTGTGAGTATACAGATTAAATATATTTGTGAACTGTAATAAAAACTAGTTGTGCAACACTGCTTGTGTCTGTCTGCTCAAGACATTTGCTTCACTTTTTCAAATGCACATATTTTTGGAGAGGTGGATTATTCTACACAAATACACCCTGAGCTCTGCTTTTTAGAATCCTTTAGCTCTATTATCTACACTGAAAATGTTGTACTTGCACAACGTAATTTAAAAAAATAAATCACAAAAAAAGAGTGTGTATTTCTTCATTAGCCAGGTATTTGGATTGTACTCTTGATATATTTGAATGTGACTCTTGGATTTAAGTGCACTATTATTCATGTCTTACACAATAAAATTGCACTGTATGGCAAATGTGTCTATAATGTATGCTTTGCTGAAACCTGAGTGCTGTAATGTACACAGGTGAACCTGTCTGCATATAGGGGGAAAATTCTGAACTTTTATAAGTCTGTGTAACATTTTAATATTATTTGTAATGTTTCCTTAAGTGGTAAGTTCACTTATGTCCTAAGACTGGAATCATTTTTCTGATGAGTTGGCTGCTTTGTCAAGCTTGGTTTACTGAATCAAGAAAGTCTTGTCAAACATGGTACTGCTATCTTAGTGTATAAGATTTGTGTGTCCGTTCTCCCTCTGCCTCAGAGGACTGTTGCACAGATGCTAGTGTTAAATATCTATAGACAATGGTAATAAAATTTGAATACTTTCAAATGCAGTAAATTAAATATATAGGCTGACTTTTTTTTCAAATATTTGTGAAGGTTTTGGCAGTGTCTTGATTGAAATTCATATATATATATATATATATATATATATATATATTTGGACCTTATATTTTGAAAAAATTCAGATCTGCAAAAAAGTTGCAAAATAGTACAGTGATATCCCTTATACTGTTCACCTAGATTGAATACTTAATATTTTTTTCACATTTGTTTTAACACCCTTGAGTGTATGTGTGTATGTATCATCACTATTATTTTGCTGAAACATGAGGGTAAGCTGCAGACATTGTGATCTTGCCACCTAAATACTTCACAGGTATCTCCCAAGAATTAGAAGTATATATTACACCTACTATTTATTCAGTATGTATTGATATGAATAAATCAGTGAGGGAGAAGGGAAAGCTCCTCCTTAGGGTAGAATGCCAACTATGAAATGTAGAAAGAATGATGACATAAGAAAGTCACTGTTCAGCAACAATCACAGTAACAACTGATCTAGGGACTTCATGTCAGTGGATGCTAAAACTAGCAGGCGAAAGTTTGTGAGCAAAAGCATATAGTCTCAAAGCATCTTTCCATAAAATACTAATTACAAAGGGGAAAACAGTAACTTTACAGTGAAGGAACCTGCTAGATACCACCTTATCCAAACATAATTAACATCACTAGTAATGGAACAAGTCAGCATCATGTGCTTTCTGATAGGATCCACTGGGAATACAGCTTCACTTTTGTGGCATTTTTGCAAAAAACAAAAAGCACAACCTGAATAATTATGAGGAAGCATCAGGCAAACTGTAAATCAAGGGACATTCTACAAAATAAATTTGTATTCTTGCAAAAAATTATGGAGCTTATAGAGGAAAAGGAAAGACTGAAAATGTAAGTTTTAAATTATTTTAACAAAATTTAAAAGCACAAAGTGAACAGAAAATAGGTAGTATCCATGCAAAGCTATAAAATTAAAGAGAATCAAAATATTTCAGCTGATGAAAATTATCCCCCAATAAATGAAACATTAAGCAGAATAAAACTCTAAGACATTCCAAAAGAAATAAATACCTTTAAACAAAATTTACATATATGATAGGGGAGATAATCTCAAATGAGAAATCACAAAACTCAGAACAGAAATAGACCAAAAATAAAATAGGAAGGTAGAAAATAAGAGTTAAATGAACTCAGGAAAGAATTTGAGGTATGAAGACAAAGTCATCTTTTAGATGAAATTGCTCAAGGGAGAATAGGTTCAACTGAAGATTTATTAAAGAACATTGAATAAAAGCATGAAAGGCCAAGAGTGAAAATAAAAGTAGCAAGCAAAAAGGATCAGAGAGAAAGTGATGGACACAGAAGACATAGAAGACTCAGAGAAGAGCCAATATATGAATAATTGGAGTCCCTGAAGAAGAAAAACAAAATGAAGCAGGACTAATATTTAAACCTATAACCCAAGAAATGTTTCCAGAAATAAAGTCTGAGTAGAATTGGACCCAGATTGGTCAATTCCAAGACATATCCTAGTAAAACCATTATACTTTAATTATGAAGAGGGGGAAAAAACCCCCAGGGCATCTAAGCAAAAAGAGTCATTTAAAATCGGGTTGCCATTAGGATTCTTAACACTAACATAAAAGGGAAGACAAAGAGAACAGCATTTTCAAGAAATGCAAAGAAAAAGTATAAGCCAAGGGTTTTATATTCAGCCAGCCTGTACTTTAAGAATCAAAGCTACTGAAAAAGTTTTTAAGCATGGGAGAACTCAGAATATGGTAAAGAGTGTTTCCTGAGAAATCTGTGAAAGGATGAACTTTATCCAATTAAGAGATGATGGAAAACTACAGATTAGGGCTCTAAATAAATATATTGCAACTGTAGATCCAAGACTATGACAAAGGTATAGACAATGATGGAAGAATATGTAGAATTTATGTATTTTGACAATGCAGAAACTGCAACCTTAAAAAAAAACCCAGAAAAAGTAGAATAAGCTCACGGATTGTCATTTAAATAATAGCAGTCAAAGATATTTAAACTTAACAAATCAAATTGTAAAAACTTAGGATAAAGGTATCTATGGCCATGTCCATAAACAGTATTATAGTGCTATCTCTAGGGAAAAAATTCCAGCCTTTTTATACCCAAGGATATAAGAACTCCAAAGGAACAACATAAATAAATACAGTAAATGTAACAATGCACATAGTAAATACAACAAAACAATACAACCAACCATTAGACATACCAATAAATGTGAGTGGGCTTGATTCACCTATTAATATTTAAAGAAAAGATATTCAAGTTGCCTTATAAAGCCAAACCCAACTCTGCTATATACAACAGACAGATTTAAAACAAAGTGACTCAGAAAGGTTAAGAAAAAGGAATGGTGTACCAGTCAGGGTTCAATATATTACAAAGCTACAGAATCAAAACAGTGTGGTGCTCACAGAAACACAGACATAAAGACCAGTGGAACAGAAGAGAGAGTAAAAAATAAACCCTTGTGTATGTTTTCAAATGATCTTCAAGAAGGGTGTTAAGAACACATACTGGGGAAAGGACAGTCTCTTCAAAAAATGATCCTGGGAAACACATGAAACAGAATGAACTTGGACAATTACCTTATACCATATACAAAAATATTAATTCATAATGGATTAAAGATGTTAACATAAGACCTAAAACAAAAAAACTCCCAGAAGAAAATGGGAAAACTTTGATGACAGATTTGGCAATGATTTCTTGAATATAACACCAAAAGCACAGGCAACAAAAGCAAAAATAGACAAACTGGACTAGACACATCTGCTGAATATCAAAGGAAATAATTAACAGTGAAATGACACATATGGGAGAAAATATTTGCAAATCATATATCTCAAAATAGCCATAATATATAAAGAACTCCTAAAACTCAAAAACAAGCAAGCAAATAATCAGATTAAAAAGTGGGCAAGGGACTTGAATAGACATTTCTCCAAAGAAGATGTACAAATGGCTAAGAAGCCTATGAAATGATACTCAACATCACTAGTCATTAGAGAAATACAAATCAAAGCCACAATGAAATATTCTCTCATACCCATTATGATGGCCACTATAAGAAAAACAAAAAATAACAAGTATTGAGGATGTGGAGAAACTGGAACACTTATGTCCTGTTGCTAGGGAAGTTAAAATGGTGGGGCCACTATGGAAAGCAGTGTGACTTCCTAAAGAAAATTTAAGAAAAATTTTTAAGATACAAATAAAATTACCTTATGATCCAGCAAATTTCCTTGTGGGTATATATAGAAAGAAATTGAAAACAAGATCTCTAAGATATATTTGCACACCCATATTCATTGCAGCAATATTCATAATAACCAAGAGGTGGATATAACAAAAATCCATCAGTAGATGAATAAAGAAAATGTGGTCTATCCACCCAATGGAATATTATTTAGTCTTCAAAAAGAGGGAAATCCTGTCACTTGCTACAACCTGGATGAACTTTGACATTAGGCTAAATTAAATAAGCCAGTCACAAAAAGAGAACTACTGTATGATTTCACTTATGTAAGGTATCTAAAGGTCAAATTTGTAGCAATAGAAAGAATGGTGGTTGCCAGAGGCTGGAGGAGGGGGAAATATATTGTTGTGAATATACTTAACAATACTGAACAGTACACTTAAAAAGGATTAAGATTATACATTTTGTTTTTACCACTATTAAAATTTTTATAAAATAATACTATGAGTTTAATAAACCAACTTATGATTTTAAATATTTTTAAACTACTGTAATGTTCAGGAAAAAGTAAAGCACTGAAAAAAAACACATGGACTTCCTAGGTGGCACAGTGGTTGGGAATCCACCTGTCAATGCAAGGGACACGGGTTTGATCCCTGCTCCAGGAAGATCCCACATGCTACGAAGCAACTAAGCCTGTGCACCACAACTACTGAGCCTGCGTTCTAGAGCCCGTGAACCACAACTATTGAGCCTGTGTGCCACAACTACTGAAGCCCATGTGCCTAGAGCCTATGCTCCGCAACAAGAGAAGCCACAATGAAACATCCACGCACCACAATGAAGAGTTGCCCCCCCTCACCGCAACTAGAGAAAGCCTGTGTGCAGCAACAAAGACCCAATGCAGCCAATAAATTAATTAATTAATAAAACTTATTTAAGGAAAAAAAAAGAAAAAGCATATAGGGTGACATTAGCAAATTGATAGAGTAGGCAGATCCAACCTTTTATGCCCACACAGGAACATTGAAAAACAGACTGCAAAACCAAGTCTGTCAGAACTCTGGAAAATAGTCAAAGATTTACAGCAACCAAGAACATGCTGAATTTAAAAAAAAAAAAAGGCAACTTGAAAACTTAGGCAACATCTGTGGCATTTTTACTTGCTTATGTCTGTTGTAACCTGTCTAAGGGATACGTAAAGGACTTACAGAAGGTCTTCATCTCTGTTTTACCTAAGTCAGAACTCAGGCTGGAAAGGTAGTTGGCTTTGACTGAAAATACTGCAAGAAGAACTAACAACCCGCAAACACCTGGGGCAAAATATTACAGTCAAGATATAAAATAGTCAAGATACCTAAGCATGGGAGGAAAAGACAGGGGATATTCTTTGGGAAATTAAGGCATTCAAAAAACTCATGTATATGAGATAATTCAGGTAATCTAGGCCATGTGCATGCCTAGATAAGATGAATATTTAGAAAAGTGTTGAGAAGACCGCAAATTTTCACTTTGTAGTTATCCCTAGGTTCAGTACAAGCATGGTGCTGAAGGAGTGCACCAAGACAAAACTGATCTTCAAAGACTGGAAGATGTTTTTTCTTTTTAGTTTGCTTGTTTTTAGTTATTTTTCTAAGCCCCTGGCATTCAAAAAAATTATCTGCCAAAACATTAGGTGAATGTGAGCTAAAGGAACACAGACATCAGTAACAACACATGATGAGGAATACATTTTCTCAAAAACAGATTGGAGGGATTTCCTAGGTGGCACAATGGTTAAGAATCTGTCTGCCAATGCAGGGGACATGGGTTTGAGCCCTACTCCAAGAAGACCCCACATGCTGCAGAGCAACTAAGCCAGTGTGCCACAACTATTGAGCCCCTGTGCCACAACTCCCGAAGCCCACATGCCTAGAGCCACATGCTCCGCAACAAGCTGCTGCAATGAGGAGTAGCCCCCACTCACCACAATTAAACAAAGCCCGTGTGCAGCAACAAAGACCCAACATAGCCAATAAATAAATAAATCTATAAACAAACAAAAACAACAACAAAAACAGATTGGAAAAGTAACTAAACAAATGGACTACTAGAGCCTTCCATAATTATAATAAAACAAACAAACATAAAAAGCCTCAAGCAAACCCTGGAGAAAGGCAAGAATCTAATCTCCAGTGATACCACACTATAATATTCAAACATCCAGTTTTTGATAACAGCAAGAAAAAAAAAATCACAAGGCATACAAAGAAATAGGACGTATAGCCCATTGAAAGGAACAAAATTAATTGAAAGAAACTATCCCTGAGAAATTCCAGACATTGAATATACTAGAAAAAGACTAAGATAACTGTTTTTAATGGGCCTAAAAAGCTAAAGAAAAATATGGACAAAGAAATAAAGGAAATCAGGAAAATGTATGAACAAAATACAAACACCAATAGGAAGAAATTATAAAAAGGAACCAAACAAATTCTGGAGCTGAAAATTACAACTGAAATGAAAAATCAATTAGAAGGGTTCAACAAATTATTTGATCAGACAGAAGAAAGAATCTGCAAAGACAAAGATAGGAAAATTGAAATTATCCAGTCTGAGGAACAGAAAGAAAAAGAATGAAGAAAAGTGAATAGGCCCAAGAGACTTATGAGACACCATCAAGTGGACCAACATATAAGTTATGGGAGTTGAACAGAAAGGAGCAGAAAGATTACTGGAAAAATTAAGGGCTGAAAACTTCCCAAACTTGAAGAAAGACATGAATCTACAAATCAAAAAAAATCTCACAACATCCAAGTACTTTAAATTCAGAGAGATCTACATTGAAATACACTATAATCAAAGTACTGAAAGTCACAATGAGGGAATCTTAAAAGCAGTGAGAAAATCAACACATAAAAGGGATCCTCAATGAAATTATCAACTGATTTCTCATCAGAATCCAGGGAGGCTAGAAGGCCGTGGGATGATACATTTCTAATGTTGAAAGAAAAAAACTTGTCAAATGAGATTTGTATATTCAGAAAAACTGTGCTCCAAAAATTATGATATACTCAGATAAAAAAAAAAAAAAAAAAAAGCTTAGGGAGCTTGTTACCAGTAGACCTGGTGGTCTACAAGAAATAGTGAAGGAAGACATTCAGGGTGAAATGAAAGAATGCTATACAAAAACTTAAATCCATATGAAGAAATAAATACCTTATACGCAGAATCTAGAGAAGTGATACAGTTCAACTGGTTTGCAAGGCAGAAATAGAGACACAGCTGCAAAGAACAAACATATGGGTACCAAGGGGGGAATGTGGGGGGGAAGAAAAGAAAAGAAAGAAAGAAATACCTTTGTTAAGTGTAAAAAATGGGTAAATACAAAAATCAATATTATTATAATTTTGGTTTGTATCTCCACTTTTTATTTTCTACAGGACTTTAAAAAAGGGCATGAAAATAATTATAAATCTGTATTATTGGGCATACAGTGTATCAAGATATAATTTGTAACATCAATAACATTAGGAATGGGGGACAGAACTGCATAGGAGTTTTTGTATGCTATTTAAGTTAATATCAATTCAAATGAGAATGTAATAACTTTGGGTTCCTCTATGTAATGGCATATAGTAACTACAAAGAAAATATCTATAGAAAAGGAAATGAAGAAATGAAAAGGAAATCAAAAGCTGTCACTCCAAATTATGAACTAAACACAATAGAAAGCAGTAACGGAGGAAGTAAGGGACAAAAAGCTACAAGACATACAGAAAACAAATTGCAAAATTGCAGAAGTCCCTTCCTATCAGTAATTGTATATAAATAGATTAAAATTTCCAATAAAAGGCAGTTAATGGCAGAACAAATAAATACATTTTTAATTCTAAAATTTTAAAGAAAAGAAATATAAAAATCCATGATGCCCTGGGGCACAAGGTTGGTTCAACATTTACAAATTAATTAATGTAATCCATCACATCAACAGGCTTGAAAAGAAAAATCACATAAATATATCAGTAGATTCAGAAAAAGTATTTGACAAAAATGAACAACGATTCATGATAAAAACTCAGGAAACTTAGAGAAGAACTTTCTCAACTTGATAAAGAACATCTACTAAAAGCCTACAGCTAACATCACACTTATTGGTGAAACACTGGAAGCTTTCCCATTAAGATCAGGAACAAGACAAGGATGTCCCCACAAACCACCACTTTTCCACATCATATTAGAAGTCCTAGCTAATGCAATAAGATAAAAAATGAAATCAGAGACATACAGACTGAGGACAAAAAAATTAAACTGTCAGCTTGCAGCTGACATGATAATCCACGTAGAAAATAGGAAAGAATCGACAACAACAAAAAATCTGGAACTTATAAGTAATTACAGCAAGGTTACAAGATACAAGGTTGATATACAAAAGTCAATCATTTTCCTACATACCAACAATGAACAAGTGGAATTTCAAATTAAAAACATAATACCATTAAGAGAGGGATCACGATGGCAGAGAAGGAGGATGTGAAGCTCACCTTCCCCCACAAACACATCAAAAATACATCTACATGTGGAACAATTCTCACAGAAAAGTAACTGGAAACTGGAAGACCTCCTATACAACCAAAGCTGCAAGAAAGATCTCCACATAACCCAGTTGGATGGGGGAAAAAATGAGCATCATGTTGGGACTGGTGTCCCTGGGAGAAATCTGTAAGGAAGAGAAGGTCCACATGGGTGGACACTTGCCCAGTGGAGGAAGCAGATGGACTCACAATCTGGGCATCCCAGACGTAAGGTCCTGCACAGATGAGAAAAGCCCCCTAGGATTCTGGGAAATCTAAGACAGATAGAAGGGCTGGAGAAGCCTAGGTTCTACTTGCAAGGAATGCACACAAACTGGTTTGCTAATAATCAGGGCAGAGAGAGCCTTGCATTGGCAACGACTGCCTCACCACAGTTCCCAATCTGAAGGGGTGAACACCCCAACCCCACTCAATCCACACCACAGCTTCACATGAGATCAGTGTAGATTTGATCTAGCTATTCAGAGACAGACGGGGCACCTGAGGTGTGATCCAGGCAGAACCAGGGCAGGGCAGGGACAGTGACAAAGAGGAAGCCCTGTATCACATCCAACACAGGCTCTACATCTCACACCACCAATCACAGTTCTATCAAGGGTATAATGGCCACTACACTCTGAGGAAAGACGTGTCTGGAATCTAAATCAAAACTAGCCCTCACACCAATAATACTGGACACACACATTCTACACATGGATGTTCCAACATAAAAACATCCTTTCAACTCCACAGTAGATAACTGTTTCTCCTAAATTCCATAGAGAAAGAGAAATTTAAATAAAATGAAAAAGCAGAGGAACTAATCACAATTAAAAGAACAAGAAAAATCCCCTGAGAGAACAAATAATGAAACAGACCTCATCAGTCTACTAGATCCCAAGTTCAAAAAGGAGGTAATAAAAAAATGGTAAAGGATTTAAGAAAAACTACTGATAGAAATGCAGATCACTGTAACAAGAAACTGTAAACTACAAACATGAACCAAGCAAAATTAGATAATTCAATTTCTAAGATAAAAAACAATCTAGAAGCAATAAGAAGCAAACTAAATGACACAGAAGAACAAATAAGTAACCTGGAAGATAGAACAATGGAAAACATCCAATCAGAAGAGCAGACAGAAAGAAAAAAGAAAAAAAATGAAAACAACATATGAGATCTATAGAATAATACAAAGCATAATAGGAGTTCCAGATGGAGGAGAGAGAGAGAAGGGGATTGAAAATATGTTTGATGATATTATGGCTGAAAACTTCCCAAACTGAAAGAAGGAAACAGATATCTAAACACAGGAAGCAGAGAAGGTCTCAAACAGAGCCACATCAAGGCATCATAATTAAAACGGCAAAAGTTTAAGATAAACATTCTAGAGTCTTTAAGATAAAATGCTACAGTCAGCAAGAGAAAAACAGTTCGATTCAAGGGAACCTCCATATAGCTATCAGCTGATTTCTCTGCAGAAAGTTTGCAGGCCAGAAGGATGATAAATTCAAAGTCCTGAAAGTGAAAAATCTGAAGCCTAGGATACTCTACCCAGCAAGATTATAATTTAGAATAGAAGGAGAGATAAAGAATTTCTCAGACAAGCAAAAACTAAAATAATTCAGCAATACTATACCTACCCTAAAAGAAATATTGAAGGGTCTTCTCTAAATTGAAAACAAGCAGGAATCTACAGGAAAGGGAAAAACACAATAGGAAAGGCAAATATATAAAAGGAATGAAGATCAAAAAAGTTTTGTATATGTGATTATAACTACAATTAACATCAAAAGGATAGTGTAAAGATATAAACAAGGGCATCAAAATCACAAAATATGTGGGAGGACGTATAAAAATGTAGATCTTTTAGAATATATTTGAATGTATATGATTTTCAGTTTAAAGCAAGCAGATATAATTATGGGTCAACATACTTGAACTCCATGGTAACCTCAAATCAAAAACATACAAAAGATTCACAAAACTCAAAAAGAACTCAAGCATAGTACAATAGAAAATCATCAAACCACACAAAAACAACTGGAAAACAAGGTTTTTTTGTTTGTTTTTGAGAGGATATCTAGTAGACAAGTTTGATCATGCTTAAATTTGGTGTCAACTGGTAGCTGGGTCCTGGATGCTTTAAATTTATTTATTTATTTTATTTTTTATTTACTGGCTGCATTGGGTCTTCGTTGCTACATGCGGGCTTTTTGTAGTTGTGGAGAGCAGGGGCTACTCTTCACTGCAGTGTGCGGGCTTCTTGTTGTGGTGGCTTCTCTTGTTGCGGAGCATGGGCTCTAGGCGAGTGGGCTTCAGTAGTTGTGGCACGTGGGTTGAATAGTTATGACTTGCAGGCTCTAGAGCACAGGCTCAGTAGTAGCACACGGGCTTAGCTGCTCCTTAGCATGTGGGATCTTCCCAGACCAGGGCTTGAGCCTGTGTCCCCTGCATTGGCAGGTGGATTCTTAACCACTGCACCACCAGGGAAGCCCCCAAAACAAAGTTTAAAATGGCAATAAATACATGTCTATCAATAATTACTATAAATGTCAGGAGACTAAATGCTGTGATCAAGACTTAAAGTGGCAGGTTGGATAACAAAACAAGAACCCACAATAGGCTGACTACAAGAGACTAATTTCAGGGCAAAAGACACACACAGACTGAAAGTGAGGATTGGAAAAAAAATATTTCGTGCAAATTGAAACAAGAAAGCAGCGGTAGCAATACTCATATCAGACAAAACAGACTTTAAGGTCATAAAGAAAGAAAAAGAAGCATATTATATAATGATAAAGGGTTGAATACAAGAATAGTATATGATACTCATTAACAAATGTGCACCCAACATAGTAGGACTTAAATATATAAAACAAATATTAATAGAGAAAGAGAGATACAATCAGAAATATAATAATATTAGGAGACATTAGCATCCCACTGACAACAATGTACAGATCATCTGGATAGAAAATCAAAAAGGCAACAGAGGTCCTAAAGGATGCAATAGACCAGTTGGACTTAATTGATACCTACAGGACACTACATCCAAAAAAACCCCCAAAACAAAAAAACCCAAAGAAAAAACAGAATACACATTCTTTTCAAGACTGCACGGAATATTCTCTAGGATAGACCACATACTAGGCCAAAAAACAAATCTCAACAAATTTTTTTTTCTTAAATGATGTTTTATTCATTTCATAACTGCATGGATAAATAATATATGAAAATGAAATGACAATTATTATCATATTAATGGAAATATTCTTTTTATTATTATTATTTTTTTGGGGGGTACACCAAGTTCAATCATCTGTTTTTATACACATATCCCCGTATTCCCTCCCTCAACTCCCCCCCCACCCTCCCTTGAGTCCCCCCCACCCTCCCTGTCCTTTAAGGCATCTTCCATCCTCAAGTTGGACTCCCTTTGTTATACAACAACTTCCCACTGGCTATTTAACAGTTGGTACTATATATATGTCTGTGCTACTCTCTCGCTTCGTCTCAGCTTCCCCTTCTACCCTGCCCCCCCCAAACCTCGAGTTCTCCAGTCCATTCTCTGCATCTGCGTCCTTGTTCTTGTAAGACAGCTACTCTTATTATCCCCACTTTACAGATGAGAAAAATGACACACAGAGAGGTCCAATACCCGCTTAAGGTCATACAGCAAGTTTCAGGGGAGGCCTACTTTTGCAAGAGTCTTGAAAATATATTCTAAATCCTCATATTAGGAGTAAGTAAAAAGCTGGCCTGAGAAACTAGCTCATAAATGCCAACCAAGGGCTCCATGGCTGGAATTGTAAGGACCAAGGGAGGGGAAGGAGTCCCTTAGGGGCTGGAACATTCCTCTGCTGGGAGCCCCCAAAGGGCTTCTCCCTGTGAAAGCCACACCTCATAACACTTCACAGGCTGCAAGCACATGGCATTTCTTTTCTCGTTTGAGTCTCACAAATACCCTATGAAGCACAGGTAGAACCATCCCCACTTTACAGGGGCGGTTACAAAGAGCTTAGCGTGGGGCTACGTACGGAGTAGGGACTGAGAAATAACAATGGATACCACAGAAATACATAAAATAATAAAAGAATACTATGAACATGCCAACACATTGGACAACTTGGAAGAAATAGAAAAGTTTCTAAAAATATACAGCCTGACCAAATTGAGTCAAGAAGAAATATATGAACAGACCAATCACTGGAAGTGAAATAGAATCTGTAATTTAAAAAAAAATTCCCTGAAAACAGAAGTCCAGGACTGGACATCTTCACTGGGGAATTCTACCAAACATACAGAGAACTTATACTGATACTTCTCAAATTATTCCAAAAAATTGAATAAGAGAGAACACTCTCAAATTCATTCTATGAGGCCACCATCACCCTGATACCAAAATCAAAGACACTACCAAAAAGGAAAATTACAGGCCAATATCTTTGATGAATATAGATGCAAAATCCTCAACAAACTATTAGCAAACCTAATCTAACAATACATAAAAAAGGATCATACGCCATGATCAAAGTGGTTTCATTCCAAGGGCACAAGGATGATTCAACATATACAAATCAATCAATGTGATACACCATATTAACAAAAGGAAAGATAAAAAGTACACGGTCCTCTCAATAGACAAAGCATTTGACAAAATTTAACATCCATTCATGATAAAAACTCTCACCAAAGTGGGTATAGAGGGAACATATCTCAGCATAATAGAAGCAATTTACTGCAAACCTACAGCCAAACAAGTACTCAATGGTGAAAATCTGAAAGCCTTCCTGCTAAATCAGGAACAGGACTAGGATGCCCACTCTCACCATTTTAAGTCAACATAGTATTGGAAGTCCTAATCACAGCAGTCAGACAAGAATAAGAAATAAAAGGTATCCAAATTGGAAGGGACGAGGTAAAACTGTAACTGTTTGTAGATGACATGATACTCTATATGAGAACCCTAAAATCTCCTCATCAAAACTATTAGAACTAGAAAGCAAGATACAAGATTAATATACAGAAATCTGTTGCATTTCCTTACACTAACAATAAAATATCAGAAAGAGAAAGTAGAAAACAATCCCATTTAAAATCACATCCAAAAAAAAAAATGAAATAAAATAGGAGTAAACTTAACCAAGGAGGTGAAAGATCTATACACTGAAAATTATAAAACATTGATAAAGGAAGTAGATAATTCAACAAAATTGATGGAGCTAGGGAACATTATACTCAGTGAAGTAAGTCAAATAGAGAAAGATGAATATTATATGATACCACTTATATGTGGAATATAAAAAAGTAATTCAAATGAATCTATATACAAAACGGAAACAGACCCACAGACATAAAAAACAAACTTACGGTTACCAAAGGTGGAAAGGGAGGGGGAGGGATAAATTAGGAGTATCTGATTAATAGATACAAATTACTATACATGAAATAGATAAGCAACAAGGATTTATTGCATAGCACAGGGAACTATGTTTAATATCTTGTAATAACCTATATTGGAAACTAATCCAAAAAAATATAAATCACTTTGTTGTACACCTGAAACTAATACAATATTGTAAATCAACTGTACTTCAATAAAAAAGCATAATACCATTTATATCAGGACCCCTCCCCCCAAATGAAATACATAGGTATAATTCTAACAAAATAGGGACAAGATGTATATGAGGAAAACTACAGAATTCTGATGAAAGAAATTAAAGAACTAAATAATTAGAGAGGTTGCATGGTAATAGATAACAATGATTCAATATTGTTAAGCTGTCATATTTCTTCCCAAATTGTTCTATAGATTCAATGTAGTCCCAGTCAAAACCCCAGCAAGTTATTTTGTGGATGTCAACAAAATGATTCTAAATTTTATATGGAAGGCAAAAGAACAAGAGTAGCCAACAGAATAACAAAGAAGAACAAAGTTGGAGGAGTGATGCTACCCAACTTCAAGAATTACTATAAAGCTACAGCAATCAAGACAATGTGGCACTGGTGAAAGGGCATAAATAGATCAACAGAACAGATTAGACAGCCCAGAAACACACTTGAAAAAATACAGGCAATGGATTTTTTACAAAGAAGTAAAGGCAGCACAACAAAGAAAAGACAGTCTTTTTAATAAATCGTGCTGAAACAACTACATATCCACATGTAAAAAAAAAAGACACAGACCTTCCACCTTTCACAAAAATTGCCTCAAAATGTATCAAAGACCTAAATGTAAAATGTAAAACTATAAAAATCCTAGAAGATAATATAGGAGAAACCCTAGATAACCTTGAATATGGTGGTGACATTGTGGTTACACCACCAAAGGCATTATCCATGAAAGAAATGATTGATAAGCTGGAATTCATTAAAATCAAAAACTTCTGCTGTGCAAAATATATTGTCAAGAAAATGAGAATACAAGCCACAGATGGGGAGGAATTATTTCCAAAAGAAATATCTCATAAAGTACTGTTGAGTTCGCGGCCGGAGGCCTTGGGAGGCGCTTTGGCTTGAGGGAGCCGAGGTGGTGTGAAGGCGGAAGACCGCTGGGAAGGGCCCGCCCGTGTAACCTCCTCCCCAGCAACCCCCCGGGTCTGCGGCTCCCCGTCCCAGATGGACAGGGTGTGCGCCGTGTTCGGAGGCTCCCGGGGCATGGGTAGGGCAGTGGCCCTCTTGATGGCCCAGAGAGGCTACCGACTGGCCATCATCGCCTGTAATCTGCAGGGGGCCAAAGCCGCGGCCAGAGACCTGGGCGGAGACCATTTGGCATTGAGCTGTGATGTTGCCGAAGAACATGATGTTCAAAATACATTTGAAGAGATAGAGAAAAATTTAGGTCCAGTTAATTTCTTGGTAAATGCAGCTGGAATTAACAGGGATACTCTCTTAGCAAGGGCAAATGCTGAAGATATGCTATCTCAGCCTCACACTAACCTCCTGGGCTCCATGCTGACCTGTAAAGCTGCTGTGTAGACGATGCTTAAACAACAGAGAGGGTCCATTGTGAATGTGGGAAGTGTTGTTGGTTTAAAAGGCAATTCTGGCCAGTCTGTGTACAGTGCCAGTAAAGGAGGATTAGTTGGATTTTGACGTGCTCTTGCTAAAGAAGTAGCAAGAAAGAAAATTAGTGAATGTAGTCGCACCAGGATTTGTTCACACAGATATGACGAAAGACTTGAAAGAAGAACATTTAAAGAAAAATATCCCTCTTGGGAGGTTAGGAGACCCCCTTGATGTGGCCCATGCAGTCGTGTTTCTCTTAGAGTCTCCATACCTTACAGGGCACGTCCTGATGGTGGACGGGGGCTTGCAGCTCACCACATAGCCCACTCATATAGCTGTTATGAGAATCAGAGGTACACTCTGTTATACCTAAATTTGCTAATCAAACCTACTGATGCTACAAATGTTGATTTCCATCTTCACAGGAATATATCTGTAAAAACAGTGTGTGACCAGCTGTATTTTCTAAATGACACACATCTTACAGGCTGCAGCAAAATTAGTGTACAGTCACCCCTCGGTATCCACAGGGGTCTGCTCCAGGAGCCCCAGAGTCTTCAGATGTTCCAGTCCCTTATATACAGCAGTGTCCATAGTATTTGCATACAACCTGCGTATACTCTAAATCACCTAATACAGTGTAAATGCTGTGTAAATAATTGAAATACAATGTAAATGCTATGTAAATAGTTGCGTTTTAGAACTTTCTGGGATTTTTAAAATATTTTCTATCTGTGTTTGGTTGAATCCATGGGTGTGGAAGCCCTGGATGCAGAGGGCCAACTGTATAGAGATTTTTCAAGTGAAGTAAACAGATGTTATCTTAATTTATACAATGTGTTGCAAAAGTGGGAAAAACTGGTCTAAATGTCATTAATTATTTCATTGTATCAGGCTGAATACTCTAGATGTTAACCTCATGGGCCATTGCCAAAGTAAAGAGTATTTACAGGGCACAAGTAGGTGTCACTACCTTAGCAGCCCTGCTGGAGTTTAACATTCTATCCCTTTTGCCTGTGCCTTAGACAATCAATTGTTATACAGGTTGGAAAAACAGACACAGACATGAATGTGGAGTCTGGTTTCTTTGAGTGGCATTGCTCCTTCTTGAACTGCTGGGTACAATAAACTGCAAGTACAAGTGTGGGCAGCTGACCCATCCTGGGGAAATTCCCAAAGATGGTGAGGGTTAACCCTTACTGTTTTAATACCTGGTATGGTTGTTAGCTGCATAGATCTCATCAACTTAAGAAGTGGAAGTGGTGGTTTTTTTCTAGTTTTAATCCACAAAACACTCAGTTTAGCAGGCTAGTCAAAAACAGCATAAGAAATAATGACATTTTAAAAATTATTTTGCATTAATGAATATGATTCTTACCTGAAATTTTAGAAAAATTATAATTATGAACAATCACAAATAGCTTAAGTAACTACGCAGTAACAATGACTTAAATATCTTTACAAGGAATAGGTAAAGCATCGGTCTTAAAAGAAAATGTTTGCCTGAGACTAGAGATGAAGACACAAACTGTGAGTGAAAACATCAGATGACACCTATTTTGCATTGATCTCTTTTGTGAGAACAGTGTGATAATTTTAAATGTCATCAAACTCATGTTGCTTTTTATTATTTATTTTAAAATGTTTTAAATATTGCATTTTAAAAAGTAATCTTTTTACAGTTTTATTGGAGCTGAACATGATTTTATATAAACAGATTAATTTTATACTGAAAGTTGGTACAAAAATATGAATATGATACATTAAATAAATGCAGAGTAATAAAAATAAAAACAAAGTCAAATCTGTGTTTTAAATGAAAAAAAAAAGTACTGTTATCCAAAATACACAAAGAACTCTTAAAACTCAAAAATGAGAAAATAGCTCAAATAAAAATGAGCAAAAGCTCCATAGAGACACCACACCAAAGAAGATACACAGATGCCAAATAAGAATATGCAAAGATGCATAAAATCATTATGTCAATAGGGATTTGCACATTAAAGCAGATGGCTTCACTGTTGGGTTCTTCAAAGCATTTAAAGAATTAATGCCAATCCTTTCCAAACTCTTCTAAAAGCTAGAAGAGAAAGGGACACTTCCTAACTCATTTTATGAGGTCAGCATTACTGTGAAAACCAAGTCAGATAAAGTTATAATGAGAAAGTGAAATTACAGATCTCCTATGTATATATATGCAAAAATATTAAAAAACTGAATCCAATGACATATTAAAAGGATTACACATCATGACTAAGTGGGACTTATCCCAGGAATGCAAGGGTGGCTCAGCATAAAAAAAAAATCAATCAACATAATACATCACATCAATAGAAAAAAGGGAAAACACACGATTACCTCAATTGACACAGCAAAGACATCTGATAAAATACAACACAGTTTCTTGATAAAAACATTCAACAGATTAGGAATAGAGAGAAGTTCTTCAATGCCCTTTTTATGAAAAATTCACAGCTAATTTCATACTTAATGTTGAAAGACTGAAAGACTTCTCTCTAATATCAGAAACAAGACAAGGATGCTCACTTTAACTACTGTGATTCAACATTTTACTGGAAATTCTAGCATAGCAATTAGGTAAGCAAATAAATAAGAGACATCCAGATTGGAAAGGAAGAAGTAAAATGCTCTCTGTTCACACATGACATGAACTTATATACAGAAACTCTGAAGATTCCCAAATAAGACTGTTAGAGCTAATAAAAGAATTCAGCAAAGTTACAGGGCACAAGTTCAACACAGAAATTAGTAGCACTTCTATACACTGTCAATGAACAGTCTCAAAAGGAAATTAATAAAAATAATTCTATTTAAATACAATCACAAAAAGGAAAAAATAACTTAGAAATAAATTTAACCAGGGAGGCTAAAAATTTGTACACTGAAAACTATAAAACACTGCTAAAAGAAATGAAAGAAGACATAAATAAACAGAATGACATCCCATTTGCTAGAAGATCTAATATTGTTAGGTGAAAATATTATCCCAATCTATTGACAGATTCAATATAATCCCATCAAAATCCAAATAGCAAGTTTTTGCAGAAATAGGAAAATCCATCCTAAAAATCATATGGAATGTCAAAGGACCCAAAATAGTCAAAACAATCTTGAAAAAGAAGAACAAAGTTGGAGGACTCACACTTCTGCATTTTAAAAATTATCGCAAAGCTACTGTAATTACCAGAGTATTTCTGTGGCTTAAAGACAAAAATACCAACAAATCAAATCAAATACAGAGCCCAGAAATAAATTCTTGTATGTATGGGCAAATGATTTTTTACAATGATACCAAGACCATTCATTGGGGGGAAAGGATATTCTTTTCAAAAAATGGTGGAACAAAAAGTGAATGCAAAAGAATAAATTTGACCCCTCTTTTACACAATACACAAAAGTTCAATCTCTGATAAATCAAATATGAAGAGCTAAAACTTTAAAACTTGTAGAAGATAACATAGGGCAAAATCTTAATGACATTCAACTTGGCAATGATTTCTTGGATATCACACTGAAAGAATAGGCAACAAAAGAAAAAAAATTGATAAATTTGACTTCATCAAAATTAAAAATCTTTAATTTTGACACTATCAAGACACTATCAAGAGAATGAAAAGACAATCCATAGAATGGGAAAACATGTTTGCAAGTCATATATCTGATGAGAGTTTAATATTCAGAATATATAAAGAACTCCTACAACTCAACAACAGAGAACAAACAACCAAATTCAAATATGGACAAAGGACTTGAATAGACAATTTTACAAAGAAGATATACAGATGGTCAATAATTACATGAAAAAATTTTGAAAATCATTAGTCATTAGAGAAATGCAAATTATGATGAGATACCACTTCACATCCAGTTAGGATGGCTACAGAAAACACAAAAATAAACAAATAAACAAAAAAGGAGAGGCTTCCCTGGTGGTGCAGTGGTTAAGAATTCTCCTGCCAATACAGGGGACATGGGTTCAAGCCCTGGTCTGGGAAGATCCCACATGCCGCGGAGCTACTAAGCCTGTGCGCTGCAACTACTAAGCCTGTGCTCTAGAGCCCATGAGCCATAACTATTGAGCCTACATGCTACAACTACTGAAGACCTTGCACCTAAAGCCCATGCTCCACAACAAGAGAAGCCACCACAACGAGAAGCCTGTGCACCACAACAAAGAGTAGCCCCTGCTCTCCGCACCTAGAGAAAGCCCACACATAACGAAGACCCAACACAGCCAATAAATAAATAAGTTTATTAAAAAAAAACAAACCCAGAAACAAAAACAAAAAAGGAAAATGTGTTAGCACAGGTGTGGAGAAACTGAAACTCCAGTGCATTTGTAGTTGGAACGTAAAATGCTGCAGTTGCTGTGGAAAATGGTTTGGGGGGTTCCTCTAAAGTTTAATAACGAATATCACATGACCTGGCAATTCCACTCCTAGGTATATATCCAAAAGAACTGAAAGCAGGGACTCAGATACTTCCACACCAGTGTTCACTGCAGTATTATTCACAATAGCCAAAAGGTGGAAACAACACAACAGAAACATGGCTTGAAGAGTTTCATCTCCAACATCACAAAGCAGAATATATAAGGGTATGTCTGAGTCATAGGTACTTTCAAAAGTCACCCTGACAAGGCCGCGGGGTGCTCAGATGCTTGGTTCAACATTATTTCTGTGTGTGCCTGTGAGGGTGTTTCCAGATGAGACTGTATTTGAGTCGATAGACTGAGTAAAGCAGACTGCCCTCCCTAATATGGGTGGACCTCATCCAATCTATTGAGGGCCTAACTGTAGCAAAAAGGTGAAGGAAGGGAGAATTCACTCTCTGCCTGACCTCTTGAGCTTAGACATATGCCTTCTCCTGACCTCATGCTGAGACTTACACCATCAGCTCTCTTCATTCTCAGGCCTTCAGACTGAGACTGGAACTATCCCCCAGATTCCTTGGGCCTCCAGCTTATAGATAATAGAGCATGGGACTTCACAGCTTCTATAATCATGTGAACCAAATTCTTTTTTTTTTTTTTTTATTTTATTTATTTATTTATTGGCTGCGTTGGGTCTTCGTTGCTGCACACGGGCCTTCTCTAGTTGCTGCGAACGGGGGCTACTCTTCATTGTGGTGCGCAGGCTCCTCATCACAGTGGCTTCTCTTGTGGAGCACGGGCTCTAGGTGCGTGGGCTTCAATAATTGCGGCACATGGGCTCAATAGTTGTGGCTCACAGGCTCTAGAGCACAGGCTCAATAGTTGTGGGACACGGGCTTCACTGCTCTGTGGTGTGTGGGATCTTCCCAGGGCAGGGCTCGAACCCATGTCCCATGCATTGGCAGGTGGATTCTTAACCACTGCACCACCTAGGAAGTCCCCAAATTCTTAATAATAAATCACTTTACGAATATCGTTTCCATTTCTCTAGAGAAACTAGACTAATACAAGGGGATTAGAAGTTGAAATATAAACTAACACAGTCCACCCTTGGCTCTTCTGCATCTGCGTCCATCCTCCTAGACAGAGTCGACCTTCCATTCAACAATAACAACTTTATGCTTTCATCTAACAATATATAGCTATTTTTCAAACAAAGAAAGATGCTGTTAGCTTTTACCTAAAATGGTGAGACAGGAAATCATTGTATAGTCATTGTATCCTTTTCTGGGCAACACTCGTGTTATTTATTACTAGGAAATGTTAATTATCCTTAAAATTAAGTATAGTCTGACCTGTAACCTCAAAATTAAATTGAAACTTTAACCACTATAAACAATCCTTGTTTAGACTAATAAGGTGAAAGGAGAAGAGAGAAAGAGAGAGAACACACAGACATCAATGAAGAAAACATGCATACTTGCTACGGCCATCACTGCTGTAACTGGTTTACAGAGTTTGCAGTTGTTGCTTATAATCCCGTCTTCCACAACCCATTCTGTGTTTCCTTTACCTTCAACCCAAACATCAACCTATTGGGTTCTTTATCTGAAGATCTGATCATCAGATCTGTTGCCTTTTTTTGTTGTTATTAATTTTCAATATGTTTTAATAGTGTGGTCAGAATAAGAGATAGCCCAGAGAATTCCCTAGTTTCTAGGCGTAATCCTTTCTGCTCTCACTGTGTGACAACAATCCAATTTTACCTTGGTAACCAAGATCAGTCATTTCAGCCCTAGAGAGATACTTTTTACCTGTTTCGTGGCATGAGAAGCCAAGGATGGGCAGGTAGAAGGCTTGATTTCCAAATCAAGGAAACTATTGTTATGTCCTTTGGGGGGCATATTCCTCCTTTGATAAATAAGATCTCTAAGATTAGGGGGTGAGAAGCATGTGTATGAATGTCTGAGTCCAAATTTCCCCTTTCATAAGGACCCCAGTCATATTGGGTCAGGTCCCACCCTAATGACCTCATCTTAACTTACCTAATTACATCTGCAATAACCCTATTACCAAAGAAGATCACATTTTGGGGGTTAGGACTTCAAGAGAATTTTGAGGGGAACGCAGTTCAACACGTAACCAATACCATGAGAGCAAATAACACATTCTATCCAGAGACAGCTAGAAATATTTATAGGCAAGGAAGGCAAATCTATATACAGAATATATGCCTATTTGAGTGATGACAAATTGCTTTGCTTTCCTCATAAAAGAGGTACAGGGTATACAACTTGTTACCAGGTGGCTGGCGGGGTTGCCCAGAGAAGGGTGTCATACCAAGAGGTCTGCATAAGATTTTGTTCCTGATACATTAAATAATCAGAGTGGTGGTGCCCAATTGGCCTTGATCAGAGAAAGACCGAGTTGCTGAGCTTGTGCAGAGCCTCCACCCCTGAACCACAGATACTTTCTATCTGCTTCCATTAAGTAAGAACAAGGATGCCTGAAGAAAGAGGCCAACCAGTCCATAAGTTCTACAATCCATAGACCGTGTCAACTTGCCCACTTGATTACTGAAACATCCTTTGCGTGGATGCCCTTTGGTGAACATTCACGTGGGACAATAATATCCTCACATTCTGTGTCTAGTCTCAGAAGTCTAGTTAAATACTTCTTCCCCAGATCTCCTTGACACTGATCTTTCAATCTTGTTCTTTACAATTCCCCCTGGCCAACCAGCCAAACCATTAGACACTGACCATGAATCCATGTAGATCTGTACTTCTGGCCATCTCTAGTCCAGAAAAGTGGGCAAATATCTCTTTGACTTTCCACAACCTGGGGAGATTTCTCACAGGCAAATATTTTTCTCCTCTGTTAACCTGTCATAAGGAATTCCTCAGTAGGCTAAAGGAGAGCTAAGGCAATGCAGCAGAAATGGGTGTCAAAGGAATCTGAAACACCTGCTCATGCACCTTTCTAGAGCCTGTTGAACTTTTCCAGTGCTCAAGCCCCGTATCAATACCATTCTGCTTGAAGATGAATTGTGCTGGACACATCCAACCTGACAGCTTGCTAAGTTAGATCACTCCCAGTTCATTAAGGGTGCCTCAGCTTGTGAGAGTTCCAGGGGCTGACTTGACTGGGGAGGGGTGGAAGAACTGGAAAAACGTGACTTAACCTCACTCATTCTTTAAGACTGATTCTTGTGACTCTAGGGTGGGGGTTACCTGGGACGTCACAAGATCACTGAGTAATGAAATTCTTTCAATATCACAAACATTTCTAAAGAAACAATCAATCCTAAGGTGGGGACGGTAATTAACTCTGCTCTGAAGGTATATAACACGCTCACGTAAGACCCCTTCTCGGGTCTCTCCACCCCCTTCTGGTGTCTGTGCCAGAAGCTGTTGTACTCTCTTCATAATAAACTGTTATTCTGTAACTTAAACCTGAGCAGCGGCTTGTTATTGATCCAGAGGAGAAATTTTTTTCCTTTGGCGATCACGAATCCACTCCCTAGACGGATTTCACAGCATCATTTTGGGGGCTCATCTGGAACCGAAGACAAGGTAAGGTCGCTCAGGCTTTTTCTGATTTCTGTCCTTTCCTGTCTCTACTAACCTGTTCACTACAGCATGAATGACTGAGAGAGTGAGACATCCGATTAAGGATGGAGCGAGTGTGGAGTCCCGCTTCGCAGTTCCGTGAGTGCCTTCATATGGCTAAGGGCAACCCATAAGGGAGCCTGTCAGGGGTTTATACTTTGCCAAAGCTAAGAAGCACCCCACGTCGCCGAGAGGGGAGCGGCCGGATGAGGATGAAGCATTTGGGTTTTCCTTCTTCCTCCCCATCTCCCCCTTTCTTTTCTGGCCTCTTTGAACACTTTTCTGTGACCTGGGGAGGTTATGGGACTAACCTAACACTCAGGCTATGCAAGGCTCAGGGCATCTGCTCTTCCTGTTGTTACTGCCGTTTTCTGCTGATTCCCATATCAGGACAATACTCTTGGGGTACTCGGCCTCATCCCCATAGAGACATAAGATTCCATTTACATTGTCTGTTGGTCCACTGTCAGGAGAGGCGTGTTAAAGAGCTGGGAGGCACCCTAGCCCCAGGCACTGCTCCGAGGCTAGAGATCACACTATCAGCGGCTAGTAGCCGAGCTATGCCTCGGAGAGATTGTTTGCTTCGGTGGCTATGTCTTGAGAGTCTATGGATAGAGACCCTTATGACTTGTATGGACTTTCTCAAAACCCTGAATGAGAGCCCCTTCATATGGGCAGATTGGAAAGGCAGTGGACTTCTTCCCTGGATCTCTCTGGCTGGTAGTGGGCCACCTTACGCTCTTAAATTATTGTTAAAAAAGCTGCTACAATATATTGCAACAGATTGAATGCAGAGGCAGCTAAGAATATTGAGCTGTCTTCTATTAAGCCAGATATTAAAGAGACTTTCAAAAATAAAAAAAAAAAAAGAAAGAAAAAGAAAAAAAGCTGCTACAGTATTCTTATTGTTTCATCTGTTGCGTAAGGATGAGTGCTTCTGAAGACCCCAAGGACTTCCTTTGGGGTGTCCACACCCCCAGTGGCCGTCTCTACACCATTTCTTTTGCTATCATCTAACGTGGTGTGGAAATCGCAGGGTATGGCATTATGGAATTCAAAACAGGCTGGTAAAACTATATCTCTTCCACAGAGATTACCCCCCCTCCATTGTTGTGTCCTAGAAGGAAAACTCAGCTGCTTTCACTTCAGCAGTTGGCATGGGAAGCCTATCGATGAACTACCCTATTACATCCAGGGTGGTGTGTTAGGCAACGAGGCAATCCTATAAAGGTTTTACTGGTGAGGAACTGGCAACATATCTGGGATGACGCCAGACCCACCACTGGCTCATCCCCACCCCCACTTGTTGGTGGAATGAGTAGGGAGGAGGAACACCTGCATCGGTATAAAGTGGGCAAACTAAGTCCGACCAGAGGGCAGGAGGAAGCTTTTGGTGGAAGTTTGCCTCCACCCCCATCTGGGATTAGGAGGGACGCCTCCTGGGGGAAAACTGGTGATGGACGCCGTATTTTTGTTTTACAGATGGGAGCTTCCCAAAGTTCCAGTCCCACCCCTTTGGATTACATCTTGAAAAACTGGGACAAGTTTGATCCGCAGAGTCTGAAAAAGAAGCGCCTGATTTTCTTTTGTAAAACTGCCTCGCCACAATACCCTTTGGGAGATGGTAAACGTTGGCCCCAGGGAGGGAAACTTCATTATACTACAATCCTTCAACTTGATTTGTTTTGTAGGCAACAAGGGAAATGGGTATAAGTTCCTCATGTAGTGCTGTTTTTTTTCACCCTAAGGGATAGGCCTGAGATGTGTGCCAAGAATAATATCATGCTGATGACTCCCCTTCTTTCTCAGTTACCCCCATATTCTAACTCCCCTGAGGGAACTAGGCAGATGCCTCAATTACCCTCGCCTCCCCTGGAGTCAGCCCGGGAGGTACAGTCCCATCAGGGAGAAAATAATAAGTTACCTGTTAAGACCTCTCTCAAGTCCGAACCTCCTAAAATGATACCTCTTCAAGAAGTGACTAATGGAGAGTTTGGACCCACAAAAATTCAAAACCCTTTTTCTTATCAGGAAGTACAAAGGGTGAAAGGAGACTTGGGAGACTATTTAGAAGGCCCTGATAAATATTTAAAGACTTTTGTGACTCAGTCATTTGTATGATTTGACTTGGAAAGATGTGATGATGTTACTAAGTCAGACTCTGACCCAGGATTCTCTAGACTGAGTTTTATCTGAAGCGCAGAAGTGCAGGAATGAATGGTGTGAATCAAATGCTAGGGGGACGTCTGAGGAAGAAAGGAAGGCACTTCCCATTGGAGGGCAAGCTGTTCCCCAGACTGAGCCTGACTGGGATTTTGATACTGAAAGGGGTGAATGGTATAGAAATCATTTTGTCACATGTATTCTTGTGGGACTATGGAAGGCAAGAGCTAAGCCCCTTAATTACTCTAAACTGACAGATATTGAACAAGGAGAGAGGAGTCTCCCGGCAGATTTTTAGAAAGGCTGAGAGAAGGTCTACAAAAATTTACTGATTTAGACCCTGAAAGCCCTGAGGGCAAAGTTATTTTGAAGGATAAATTCCTCACTTAATCGGCTCCAGAGATTCGAAAGAAATTACAGAAACATGCTTTTGGACCAGACCAGTCTTTAGACAGACTGTTACAATTGGCACAGTTTATTATGGTGGAGATGCCGAGGGGGAAAGACGTAAACAAAGGAGAACTAAGGAGAAAGCTGAAGCCTTGGTGATGGCAGTCGAGGCTGTCATAAAACAACCTGGAGCCCCAGGAGGTTCCTCAGATCAGGGCTTCCCTGGCAAGGGACTGACCTGCTTTCTGTGTGGAAAGGAGGGGCACTTCAGATGAGAGTGTCCCTGGGCTGTAAAGCCGCCCCCGACTCCTTGTCCCATCTGCAAGGGACTGCACTGGAGGAGGAACTGCCCCCAGAGGCGAAGGTCTCAGGGATCAAGACTGGCGGGGCCTGGGGGTCCCCACACAGGCCCCTGTCATGATAACATCGGAGGAACCCCGGGTGCAAATAACAGTGGGCGGCCAATCTATCAACTTCTTGTTAGATACCAGGGCAACTTTCTCCATTCTTGCTGAGACCCCTGGTCCACTTTCCTCTCATTCTACGACCATGACGAGGCTGTCTGGTCAAACAAAACAATATTACTTTAGTCAGCCTTTAAGCTGTAACTGGGACTCTGTTCTTTTTTCTCACGCCTTTCGGATAGTGCCTGAGACTCCATCTCCCCTATTAGGAGGAGACATATTAATGAAAGTTCAAGCATCGGTACATATGAATATTGAGGCCTCTGCTCCTTGATATCTTCCTCTGGTAGAAACTCAAGTAGATTCTGAAGTATGAGCTGAAGGAGGAAAAATTGGAAAGGCTAGATATGCACAACTTGTGGTGATCAAACTCAAAGATTCTAGTCTTTTTCCCCATCAAAAAGACCAGAAGTTAAAAAGGGATTAAAGCCAATCATTGAAAATCTAGGGGGACTCGGGGGGGGGGGGAGTCGAGGGAGGGAGGGAATACGGGGATATGTGTATAAAAACAGATGATTGAACTTGGTGTACCCCCCAAAAAAATAATAAATTAAAAAAAAAAAGTACATACAATCCTAAAAAAAAAAAAAAAAGAAAATCTAAAACAACAGGGACGACTAATACCCTGTAACAGTCCTTGTAATAATCCAATTTTGGGAATTAAGAAACCCAGTGGTCAGTGGTGGTTGGTGCAGGACTTGAGAATTATTAATGAGGCTGTAATTCCTTTGCATCCTGTAGTTCCTAACCCTTATACCTTGCTCTCCGACATATCAGAAATTGCAGCCTGGTTTACTGTTTTAAATTTAAAAGATGCTTTCTTTCGTATTCCGCTGGAGGCTGAAAGTCAATTTCTGTTTGCCCTTGAGGAGCCTACCCAACTGGCTGTTCAACCCACTTGGACAGTGCTGCCCCAAGGCTTTCAAGATAGCCCTCTTTTATTTGGACAGGCTCTGTCCCAAGATTTACAAAGATTCTCAGACCCCAGAGCAGTTGTTTCTCAATATGTGGATGACCTTCTGGTCTGTACAGATACTGAGGAACACTGCTCGAGTATCACTGAAAATTTATGAAATTTCCTGGCAGACTGTGGTTATCAGGTTTCAAAAACCAAAGCTCAGCTACGTAAATCTTCTGTTACGTATCTGGGTCTTATAATTTCTCAAGGCTCAAGGACTTTAGGGCCTGAGAGAATACAGCCAGTTCTCAAACATCCTTTACCTACCACTTTGAGGCAGTTGAGAGGATTTTTGGGTCTTACAGGCTATTGTAGGATCTGGATTCCTAGGTATGGGGAATTAGCTAAACCTTTATATCAGCTCTTGACTGACACCCAGGAGGCTAACACAGATCGGATACTATGGACACCTGAAGCCCAAAATGCCTTCAAGACTCTTCAACAGGCCTTAATGCAAGCTCCAGTTCTTAGCCTCCCGACCACACAGGAATTCAATCTGTATATTACTGAAAGAAAGGGAATAGCCTTAGGGGTCATGACCCAACCTAAAGGACCCCAACAACAACCAGCAGCTTATTTAAGTAAAACTTTAGATGTGGTGGCTCAGGGGTGGCCTCACTGTCTAAGGATAGTGGCCGCTATTTCTTTGCTAGTACCTGAAGCTCTCAAATTTGCTAATGGACAAAACCTAACAGTTCTTACTTCCCATGATGTATCTGGGCTTCTTAACTCTAAAAGTAATCTTTGGATGTCTAATATAACTCACTATACCAACCACATGAGTCAGATGATAAAGTCCTTAAGCTAACCTGAAGTCTCTCTTTGGGATAACTTTAGGTCCTGGATTACTGGATCATCATGGGCAAGGATGTTATTAACTGCTTCTATATGTATCATTTTATTCTTATTGTTTGCTCCTTGTCTTTTTAATTGTATAAGCAGATTGTTCCAGACAGCTGCAAGCCTTCAATTTACAGATGGTTGCGGAGCATTCTTCCATTTATCCCCCAGGCTATGCTGGATTTTACTTAGGCCCTTTGGATCCAGGGTCCCCCAAAAGGGATGATGGAAATAATGCTGCTTCCCCTTGAATGACGACGCCTCTTCTCAGCAAGAAGTAGAGGAACACAGTGCCCCTTTTCCCTGCAGCATTAATTTCCATCTCAAAGAGGGGGGATTATGAGAGTTCCAGGGGCTGACTTGACTGGGGAGGGGTGGAAGAACTGGAAAAACGTGACTTAACCTCACTCATTCTTTAAGACTGATTCTTGTGACTCTAGGGTGGGGGTTACCTGGGACGTCACAAGATCACTGAGTAATGAAATTCTTTCAATATCACAAACATTTCTAAAGAAACAATCAATCCTAAGGTGGGGACTGTAATTAACTCTGCTCTGAAGGTATATAACATGCTCATGTAAGACCCCTTCTCGGGTCTCTCCACCCCATTCTGGTGTCTGTGCCAGAAGCTGTTGTACTTTCTTCTTAATAAACTGTTATTCTGTAACTTAAACCTGAGCAGCAGCTTGTTATTGATCCTGAGGAGAAATTCTTTTCCTTTGGCAATCACGAATCCACTCCCTAGATGGATTTCATGGCATCACTCGCATGAATTCTTGATATCCATGGTCTATCCTGATCATGGTCCATTTTGACCAGGGTTTCTCAAAGAGAGAATGGTAGTCTGAAGAGAGCCTTGCTTTGCTCCAAAATCCTAGGATTCTGGATTGTACTCTCCTATTGGAACTTGACAGAGGCTCCATACAGCATCCCTATTTGCCATACACACCCTAAGTAAGTATCACTACATCTGTAAATGGCAATGCAGCTTGCACTGCATTCTGGACTTGTTGCAGATTCTTCTCTTGCTCTTGTATCTACTCAGAACTAGAAGACTGGTGGGATACTATACAGTAAATGGGTCTGAGCAGTATAGTCAAATGTGATATACAATGGCCTCCAAAATCTAGCATGAGGAACAGAAAAAAAATTATGAAGAAAAGGATTAGGCCCAAGAGACCTAAAAGACACCATCAAGGGGACCAACATATGGAGTATAGGAGTCAAAAAAAGAAAAAAGAGAGAAAGGAGCAGGAAGGTTATATGAAGAATTAAGGGTTGAAAACTTCCCAAATTTGAAGAAAGACATGAATCTACAAATTCAAAAACTTCAAAAACATCCAAGTACTTTAAAGTCAAAGAGATCTACACTGAAACACACCATACTCAAACTACTGAAAGTCACAATGAGGGAATCTTAAAAGCATTGAGAGAATCAACACATACAAGGGATCATCCTCAATGAGATTATCAACTGATCTCTCATCAGAATCCAGGGAGGCCAGATATATTTGTAATGTTGAAACAGAAAAGTCATCAGCTAAGACTTCCATATCCAGAAAAGCTGTCCTCCAAAGATGAGGGAGAAATTAAGATATAACCAGATTTTAAAAAAAGAAAAACTTCAGGGAGCTTGTTACCACTAGACCTGGTCTACAAGAAATAGTAAAGGAATTCATTTAGGGTGAAATGAAATAACACTGGAAAATAACTTAAATTCATAAGCAGAAGTAAATGTCTTTGTTAAGTATAAAAGATGAACAAATACAAAAAGCAGTATTATTGTAATTTTGGTTTGTATCTCCACTATTTTTTACAGGGTTTAAGAAACAAAGGCATAAAAATAATTATAAATCTATATTATTAGGCATACAGTGTATAAAGATACAATTTGTGACATCAATAACATAAAGGGTGGGGGACAAAGCTGCATAGGAATAGAGTTTTTGTACATTATTGCAGTTAATATCAATTCAAATTATAATGTTATAGCCTTGGATTGTTATATGTAATGGCTATAGTAACCACAAAGAAAATATCTATAGAAATGGAAATGAGGAAATGAGAAGGAAATCAGAAGTTGTCACTCCAAATAGTGAACTAAACACAAGAGACAGTAGTAATGGAGGAAATGAGAGACAAAAAAAGCTATAAGACACACAGAAAACAAACTGCAAAATGGCAGATGTCCTTTCTTATCAGTAATTACTTTAAATATAGATTAAATTTTTGAATAAATGGCAGGTAACAGCAGAACAAAGAAGTTTTTTTAAATTCTAAAATCTTAAAGAAAAATATTTTTTAAAAAACCATTATCCATGGGGTATGCAAGGTTGGCTGAACATTTGAAAATTAATTAATGTAATTTATAACATCACCAGACTGAAGAAGAAAAAGTCACATAAAAATATCAGTAGATTCAGAAAAAGTATTTGACAAAACCAACCCGTATTCATTATAAAAACTCTCAACAAATTTAGAGAAGAATTTTCTCAATTTGATAAAGAACATCTACAAAAAGCCTACAGCTAACATCATACTTATTGGTGAAACACTAGAACTTTTCCCACTAAGATCAGGAAGAAGACAAGGATGTTCCTCACACTACTACTTTTCAACATCATATTGGAAGTCCTAGCTAACACAGTAAGATACAAAAATGAAATAGGAGGTATACAGACAGAGAAGGAAGAAATAAAACTGTCTTAGTTTACAGAATTGACAACAACAAAAAGTCTGAAACAAAAAGCCTGGAACTTATGAGCAATTATTATACCAACATTGCAGGATACAAAATTCATGTTCAAAAGTCACTCATTTTCCTACATACCAGCAGTGAGCAAGTAGAACTTGAAATTCTACACATGGATGCTCCAACTTAAAAACACTGCTTGCAGCCCACAGTAGATAACTGTTTCTCCTGAATTCACATAAAAAGGGAAATTTAAAAAGTAAAATGAAAATGCAGAGGAACTACTCCCAATTAAAAGAACAAGAGAAATCCCCTGAATGAACAATGAAACAGACCTCATCAGTCTCCTAGATCCTGAGTTTAAAAAGGAGGTCTTAAAAACGCAAAAAGATTTAAGAAAGATTATTGATAGAAATGCAGATCCCTGTAACAAGGAACTATAAAAATAAACCAATCAAAATCAGACAATTCAAATACCAAGATAAAAACCAATCTAGAAGCAATAAAGACAATAAATAACACAAAAGAACAAATAAGAACTCTGGAAGACCATATAATGGAAATTGTCCAATCACAATAGTAGAGAGAAAGAGAAATGAAAAAAAATGAAAGCAACATATGAGATTTATGGGATAATACAAAGCATGCCAACCTACACATAATAGGGGTTCCAGAAGGAAAAGAGAGCGAGAGAAGGGGATTGAAAACGTATTTGAAGAAATTATGGCTGAAAACTTCCCAAACATAAAGAATGAAACAGATATCCAGTACAGAAAGCACAGAGGGCCCCATGCAAGATGAACCGAAACAGACCCACAGAAAAACATAAAATGGAAAAAGTATAAGATAAAGAGAGGATTTAAAATTCAGCAAGAGAAAAACAAAGAGTCAGTTACAAGGTAACTCCCATATGGTTATCAGCTGATATCTCTACAGAAAGTCTGCAGGCCAGGAGGGAGTGGAATAATATACTCAAACTTGTGAAGGGGAAAGCCTGCAACCTATGATACTTTACCAAGCAAGATTATAATTTAGAATAGAAGGAGAGAGAAAGAATTTCTCAGACAAGCAACAACTAAAAGAATTCAGCAATATTAAACCCACCCTAAAAGAAATACTGAAGTGTCTTCTTTAAATTGAAAATAAGCAAGAATCAATAGGAAAGGGAAAATCACAATAGGAAAGGCAAGTATAAACGAAGTTCGCGACAATAAGTCAACATGTACATTAAAAAACAATCTAAAAATTTTTGTGAAGGCCATTAAAACTACAATTAACAGTAAAAGAATACTCATGAAGACATAAAACAGGACATCAAAGTCACAAAATATTGCAGAAGGGAGTATAAAAATGTAGATCCTTTAGGTGTTTGAACATGTATGACTATCAGTTTAAAGCAAATATAGTTATGGGTCAACATACTTGAACTCCATGGTCACAGCAAATCAAAAACATAGAACAGATTCACAAGAACCAAAAGGGAAGAAACTCAAGCAAAATTAAAAACAACCAAACCACAAAAGGAAAAACAAAAAGAGAAATGAACGAAGAAGAACTACAAGGAGAGTGGCCAAGATGGCGGAGTAGAAGGACCCTAAACTCACCTCCTCTCAGGAGCACACCAAAATCACAATAATCTGCACAACAATCATCACTGAAAAAGACTGAAACCTACCAGAAAATATCCTCTACAACTAAAGACATAAAGAAGAAACCACAATGAGACTGGTAGGAGGGGCAGAAATGCGATATAATCAAATCCCATACCAAGCTGGTGGGTGACCCACAAACTGGAGAATAATTATATTACAGAGGTTCTCCCATAAGAGTGAGAGTTCTAAGCCCCATGCAAGGCCCCTCAGGCCAGGGGTCTGGCACCAGGAAGAGGAGCCCCCAGAGTATTTGACTTTGAAGGCCAGCAGGTCTTGACTGCAGGAGCTTCAAAGGATTCAGGAAAATAAGAAAAAACTTCACTCTTAAAGGGCAAACACACTATATCATGCACATTGGGTCCAAGGATGAAAGCAGTAATTTGATAGGAGCCTGGCCCAGAGCTACCTGCTGGTCTTGGAGGGTTTCCTGGGGATGTAGGGGGTAGCTGTGGCTTACCATGGGGACACAGACACTGGTGGCGAACACATCTGGGAGTATTCATCTGCATGAACTGCCCTGGAGGCTGACATCTTACTTGGATCATTAACACCAAGGCCTGGCCCTACCCAACAGACTGTAGGCTCTAGTGCTGGGAAGCCTCAGGCCAAACAACAACCCGGGCAGGGACAAAGACTCACCTGTCAGCAGAAAGGCTGCCTAAAGACTTCCTGAACCCACAGATACCTATAAACATGCCCCTAGACACGGTCCCGAACCAGAGGACCAAACCCAGCTCCACCCACCAGGGGGCAGACACCAGCCCCTCTCGCCAGGAAGCCAGCACACGTCTCTAGACCAGCCTCACTCATTGGGGGAAGCTATCAGAAGCAAGAAAACTATTAAAGTCCCAAAGCCTGAAGACTGAATTGATAAACACAGGCCAGACACTACCCCGGGCCCAGCTGGCCCTGGCCCTTTGGTGACAAGAAGGGAGTGCTGGGACACACAGGACATCTCCTACAAAGGACTACTTCTCCAAGGTTGAGAAATGTAACCAAGCTGCCAAATACATAAAAATACAATTAGCAATTTAGACAAAATGAGGCAACAAAGGAATATGAGTCAGACAAAGGAATAAGATAAAATCCCAGAAGAAGAACTAAGTGACATGGAGATAGGCAATCTACCCAAGAAAGATTTCAGAGTAATGACTGTAAAGATGATCAAAGAACTCAGGAGGAGAATGGGTGCACAGAACAAGAAGTTAAAAGTTTTAAACAAAGAATTAGAACATATAAAGAACAACCAAACAAAACTGAAGAATACAATAACTGAGATGAAAAATATACTATAAGGAATCAATAATAGACTAAATGAGGCAGAAGAATGGAGCAGTTGGTTGGAAGCCACAGTAGTGGAAACCACTGTTGCTGAGCAGGGAAAAGAAAAAGGAATGAAAAGAAATGAGGACAGCTTAAGAGACCTCTGGGACAACCTCAAGCATGCTAATATTCACTTTATAGGGGTCCCAGAAGTAGAAGAGCAAGAAAGGGCCTGAGAAAATATTTGAAGAGATAACAGCTGAAAAATTCCCTAACCTGGGGAAGGAAATAGCCACCCAATTCCAGAAAGTGAGGAGAGTCCCATACAGGATTGACCTGCAGAGGAGCACACTGAGACACATTCTAATCAAAATGACAGAAATTAAAGATAAAGAGATAATATTAAAAGCAACAGGGAAAAAGCAACAAATAACATAGAGGGGAACTCCTATAAGGCTATTAACTGATTTTCCAGCAGAAACTCTTCAGGCCAGAAGGGAGTGGCACCATATGTTTAAAGTAAGGAAAGAGAAAAACCTACAACTAAGAACACTGTATTCAGCAAGTCTTTCATTCAGGTTAGATGGAAAATTCAAAAGCTTTACATACAAGAAAAGCTAAAAGAATTCAGCACCACCAAACAACTTTACAACAAATGCTAAAGGAACTTCTCTAGGTGGAAAAGAAAAGGCCACAACTAGAAACAAGAATGTTACAAAATGTCAAGCTCACTGGTAAAGGCAAGCATACAATAAAGGTAGGAAAACATTCACCCACAAAGCTACTGGAGAGGTTAAAGACAAAGGTAGTAAAATAATTTGTAACTTCAATAAGCAGTTAAAGGATACACAAAACAATTAAATGTAAAATATAATATCAAAAACAGTAATTATGAGGGGAGGAGAGTACAAATGTAGGGTATCTAAAACACATTTGAAATTAGGAGATCAGCAACTTAAAACAAGCATTTATAAATACAAAAACCACATAGGAACCACAACACAAAAATCTGTCATAGATATACACACAAAATAGAGAAAGGAACCCAAAACAACACTAAAGATAGTCATCAAATCACAAGAGAACAAAAGAAGGAAGGGGGAAAAAAAGACCTACAAAAACAAAACAATTAACAAAATGGCAATAGGAAGATACATATCAATAATAACCCTAATGTAAATGGAAAAAATGCTCCAATCAAAAGACAAAGAGTGGCTGAATGGATACAAAAGCAAGATGTATATATATATTCTGCCTATAAGAGATGCACTCCAGATCTAGAACCACAAACAGACTGAAAGTGAGGGGCTGGAGAAAGGTATTCCCTGCAAATGGAAATCAAAAGAAACCTGAAGTAGCAATACTTATATCAGATAAAATAGACATAAAAATAAAGACTGTAGGGACTTTGCTGGTGTCATAGTGGTTAAGAATCCACCTGCCAATGCAGCGGACATGGGTTTGAGCCCTGGTCCAAAAGATCCTACAGGCCATGGAGCAACTAAGCCTGTGTGCCACAACTACTGAGCCTGCGCTCTAGAGCCTGCAAGCCACAACTACTGAGCCCATGTGCCACAACTACTGAAGCCCACACGCCTAGAGCCTATGCCCCACAACAAAGGAAGCCACTGCAATGAGAAACCCACACACCACAACAGAGTAGCTCCCACTCACCACAACTAGGGAAAGCCTGTGCTCAGCAACAAAGACTCTATGCAGCCCCCAAAAATAAAATAATAAAATAATAATAATAAATAAAATTTAAAAGATAAAAAATAAATAAAGACTGTACAAAAGACAAAGGACACTACTTAATGATCAAAGTATCAACCCAAGAAGATAGAAAGTTATAAGTATATATGCACCCAACATAGGAGCACCTCAATACATAAGGCAAATGGTAACAGACATGAAAGGAGAAATTGACAGTAACACGATAATACTGGGGGACTTTCACACCCCAGTTACATCAATGGACAGAGCATCCAGACAGAAAATCAATAAGGAAACGCAGAACTTAAATGACACATTAGACCAGATGGACTTAATTGATATTTACAGAGCATTCTATCCAAAAGCAGCAGAATATACATTCTTTTCAAGTGCACATGAAACATTCTCCAGGACAGATTACATATTGAGCCTCAAAAAAATTTAAGAAAACAGAAATCTTATCAAGCCTCTTTTCTGACCACAATGCTATGAGGCTAGAAATGAACTACAAACAAACAAATAAACATGTGGAGGCTAAACAATATGCTACTAAACAATCAATGGATCACTTGAAGAAATCAAAGAGGGAATAAAAAATACCTGTAGACAAATGAAACCACGATGATGCAAAACCTATGGGATGCAGCAAGAGCAGTTCTAAGATGTAAGTTTACAGCAATACAATTTTACTTCTGGAAACAAGAAAATTCTCAAATAAACAACATAACCTTTACACCTAAGGCAACTAGAGAAATAAGAACAAATAAAACCCAATGTTAGCAGAAAGAAAGAAATCACAAAGATC
Organism: Hippopotamus amphibius kiboko; assembly: GCF_030028045.1. Taxonomy (NCBI): domain Eukaryota; kingdom Metazoa; phylum Chordata; class Mammalia; order Artiodactyla; family Hippopotamidae; genus Hippopotamus; species Hippopotamus amphibius. The sequence continues at coordinate 52,571,387 of NC_080187.1, read as the reverse complement.
AGAGCAGAAATAAATGAAAGACTAAAAAAAATAGAAAAGATCAATGAAACTGGAACCTGTTTCTTTGAAAAGATAAATAAAGCTGATAAAGCATTAGCCAGATTCACCAAGGAAAAAAGGGAGAGAGCCCAAATTAATAAAATCAGAAGTGAAAAATGAGAAGTTACAACTGACACCACAGAAATACAAAGGACTGTAAGAAACTACTACAAGAAACTATACACCATATAGAAGAATGGGACGCATCACTTTTCAGGTTGGGACTCTATTTCCAAGTCCCTTCGAATTTAGGTGTAGGCAAATAATTATGTTTTCCCAAAGGAATGTGAGTGGAAGTGATACATGAAATATCAGCATCATCTCCTTAAAGGAAATCACTAGTCCTTCATGACTTGCATGTACTCATTCTGATGAGTTGAAACACTGATGTGGCCTGAGGAGCCAACTCTCAGCAGGCCAGTGAGAACTGAAAGGTAGAGAAAGGTAGAGCAGCAGTGTAGGAGGAACCAGGGTCCCTGAATGATCACACGGAGCAGAGCTGATCATTGATCCCAGCCCACTTGACTCTCTCCATACTGTTAGCTGAGAGAAAACAGAACTGTCTTATCTTTGAGTCACTGTATTATTTGGTCTAGCTTACATTCTAATGAATAAATTGACTGAGAAAGTTAAAGAAAAAAGAAAGAAACTATACACCAATAAAATGGAAAACCTAGAAGAAATTGACAAATTCTTAGAAAGGTACAATCAACCAAGACTGAACCAAAGAAACAGAAAATATGAACAGAATAGTTACTAGTAATAAAATTGACTCAGTAATTTAAATCTCCCAAAAAACAAAATTCCAGGACCAGATGGTTTCACAGGTGAATTCTACCAAGCATTTAAAGAGTTAACACCTATCCTTCTGAAACTATTCCAAAAAACTGCAGAGGAAGGAATAGTTTCAAACTCATTCTATGAGACCACCAACACCCCGAAACAAAACTAGACAAAGATATTACCAAAAAAACAAAATTACAGGTCAATATCACTGATGAACATAGATGCAAGAATTCTCAACAAATTACTAGCACAATGACTCCAACAATACATTAAAAGGATCATACAGCATGATCAAGTGGTACTTACCCCAGGGATGCAAGGATTTTTCAATATCTGCAAATCAATCAGTGTGATCCACCACATTAACAAATCGAAGAATAAAAACCATATGATCATTTCAATAGGTGTGGAAAAAGTTTTTGATAAAATTCAACATCCATTTATGATAAAAACTCTTCGGGAAGTGAGCACAGAGGGCCATATATGACAAATCCACAGCTAACATCACACTCAATGGTGAAAAGCTGAAAGCATTTCCTCCAAGATCAGGAACAAGACAAGGATTCCCACCTTGCCACTTTTACATAACATAGTTTTAGAAGTCTTAGCTACAGCAATAAGAAAAAGAAAAAAAAGGAATCCAAATTGGAAAAGAAGTAAAACTGTCACTCTTTGCAGATGACATAATTCTATACATAGAACATACTAAAGATGCTACAAGGAAACTATCAGAGTTTATCAATGAGTTTGATAAAGTTGCTGGATACAAAATTAGTATACAGAAATCTGTTGCAGCTCTACACATTAACAATGAACTAACAGAAAGAGAGATTAAGGAAACAATTCCATTTACCATCACATCAAAAATAATAAAATACTGGATATACCTACTTAAGGGGGCAAAAGACCTGTACTCTGAAAACTCTAAGATGCTGATGAAAGAAACTGAAGATGACACAAATAGATGAAAATATGTACTATATTCATGGACTGGAAGAATCAACATTGTTGAAATGACCATACTACCCAAAGCAATCTACAGGTACAATGCAATCTCTATCATATTACCCATGGCATTTTTCACAGAACTAGAACAGGAAATTTTATAATTTGTATGGAAACGCAAAAGACCCCGAATAGCCAAAGCAATCTTGAGAAGGAAAGATGGAGTTGGTGGAATCAGGCTTCCTGACTTCAGGCTATACTACAAGGCTACAGTGATCAAGACAGTATGGTACTGGCACAAAAACAGAAATATAGATCAATGGAACAGGATAGAAAGCCCAGAGATAAACTATGGTCAACTATTCTATGACAAAGGAGGCAGGATTTACAATGGAGAAAAGGCAGCCTCTTCAATAAGTGGTGCTGGGAAAACTGGACAGCTACATGTAAAAGAATGAAATTAGAACACTTCCTAACACCATACACAAAAATAAACTCAAAATGGATAAATGACCTAAATGTAAGGCCAGACACTATAAAACTCCTAGAGGAAAACATAGGAAGAACACTCTTTGACGTAAATAACAGCAAGATCTTTTTTGATCCACCCCCTAGAATAATGGAAATAAAAACAAAAATAAATAAGTGGGACCTAATGAAACTTCAAAGCTTCTGCACAGCAAAGGAAACTAGAAGCAAGATGAAAAGACAACCCTCAAAATGGGAAAAAATATTTGCAAATGAATCAACAGACAAAGGATTAATCTCCAAAATATATAAACAGTTCATCCAGCTCAATATCAAAAACATAAACAACCCAATCAAAAAATGGGCAGAAGACCTAAATAGGCATTTCTCCAAAGAAGACATACGGATGGCCAAGAGGCACATGAAAAGCTGCTCAACATCACTAATTATTAGAGACATGCAAATCAAAATGACAATGAGGTATCACCTCACACTGGTTAGAATGGGCATCATCAGAAAATCTACAAACAGCAAATGCTGGAGAGGGTGTGGAGAAAAAGGAATGCTCTTGCATTGCTGGTGGGAATGTAAATTGATACAGCCACTATGGAAAACAGTATGGAGGTTCCTTGCAAAACTAAAAATAGAACTACCATGTGACCCAGCAATCCCACTACTGGGCATATACCCAGAGAACACCATCATTCAAAAAGACACATGCCCTCCAATGTTCATTGCAGCACTATTTACAATAGCCAGGACATGGAAGCAACCTAAACGTCCATCAACAGATGAATGGATAAAGAAGATGTGGTACATACATACAATGGAATATTACTCAGCTGTAAAAAGCAATGAAACTGGGACATTTGTAGAGACATGGCTGGACCTAGAGACTGTCATACAGAGTGAAGTGAGTCAGAAAGAGAAAAACAAATATTGTATATTAACACATATATGTGGACTATAGAAAAATGGTACAGATTAACCGGTTTGCAAGGTAGAAATAGAGACACAGATGTAGAGAACAAACATATAGACACCAAGTGGGGAAAGCGGAGAGGGTTGGGGGGGACTGAATTGGGAGATTGGGATACCAAATTGTACACTCTAAATATATGCAGTTTATTGTAAAAAATAAAAAAATTAAAAGTTTTAAAAAAAATTAATTAAAATAAATTCTACAGCCAAAGTGCGGATAATTTCTGACTCACCCTTGTATTAACATTTTACATAACCATAGGACAATTCTCAAAACTAAGGAAGTAACGTCGGGACAATACTACGACCTAACCTATTGATATCAACTTTATTCGGGTTCTGCCAGTTTTTCCACTGTGTTTTCTCAGTGCCAGGATCCATTCCAAGACCCACCTTACACTTAGTCATTGCGTCACTTAATCTGTGACCATTTCCGCCTTTCCTGGCTTTGAGACTTTTGAAAGGAGTAGGCAGTTATTTTGTAGAGTGTGCCTCTGTGTGTGCTGTCTGATGTATTCTCACGATTGGGCTGAGATTATGCACCATTGCGAAGGACACCACAGGGCGATATGCTGTTCCCAGGGCATCACGTCATGAAGAATGTGACAACAACATGTCTTATTTCTGACGATGTTAACCTTAGTCACTTGGTTAAGGGGGTGACTGCCAGTTTTCCTCACTGTAAAGTTACTGTCTTTCCCCTTGTTATTGATGAACATCTATTTGGGAAGAGACGCCGTGAGACTATGCAAATATCCTGCTTCTCCTTAAACGCTCACTCACTAACTTTAGCATTTGTCTGTGGACTTGCCTGCAGCAATTGCTGCTGCGGTATTCTATGGGGAACACCTATTTCCCTACTCCTTCCGTGTTTATTTGTTGAAATTCTTCTGTAAGAAAGAGTTGTCCCTCCTCCCTCATTCATTCATTTACTCATTTGTATCAACATGAACTAGGGGGTACTTATTTTACTTTTTATAATTTGGGTTTGTGACCTGAGACCCAAAACCTCAACCCTGAAAGTGGAAGGAAAGCCTGAAAATGATCATTATTTCACTATCTAAGTTTGGGTAAGAGAAACCTTTGCTGACTTAAGCCAAAGGATATGAGGAAGATACAGTCTGGAAAGAGGCAGGAACCCAAGCCGGTCCTGGAGCCAGGAAGCCGACAGGCAATGGCCCTGGGCAGGACTGACCTTCCCAGAGGGCCTCTGCTGGTGGGGACGAGCACCCGCTGTCTGCAGACTCTCAGTCAGTCCAATCAGGATTCAGATCCGGAGGGAGTGTCCGTCCCTTGACTGCAGGAGGCAGAGGGCTGATGACATTCAAACCAGACTGTGTCTGTGGGGAAGAGCAGAAATAGACGCTAAGGAGCCAGTGTCAACTGAAAAAAAGCACAACCTAAAAGTTGAGAATTAAGTTTTATTCAGCAGATTTTCTGAAGACTTAAGCCCAGAAGACAGCCTCTCAGACTGCTCTGAGGCACTGCTCTGAAGAGGTAAGAGAGGAGCCAAGATACATAGGCGCTTTGCCGCAAAAGCCAGGTAGTCAGAACATCAAAAGATTACTCTTAAAGAAAACCAGACACCTCAAGTTAATGAATTTAGTGCTTTCCTAGGTATGGGAAGATGCAAGAGTCTGGCCTCACAGAAATCATTCCTTTGATATACACCTTAACTATCTAAGGCCAGTATCCTGATTTTCTCCATCCTGAATCCCCTCAGCGTGAACAGTCAGGGCAGCCGCAGTGGCTGCTGGCTTGATGTCTGCAACATCCTTAGTTGACTGATATGGCAGGCAACACTTTTTATCCACCATGCCTCCCCTTGGCCATAAATTCAACCAATGTTTGAGAGGCATTTCATGACCTATCTTGTCCCACGGTGCTAGGAAGTCTCATTCGTAGATCAGGTGAAGATTCTGTTGTTAGGCCATCTGATGTGCCGATCTTTTCTGGATCAGGCCGTATTGATAACCTAAACTTCTCTGGATCACCTGTCTTATATTACAGTCCAGGAAATGTTTTTCCTTGTTGCTTCTTCCCATACCTAGAGTTGCACAATTACCATTATTCTATGTAGAGTTATATATATGATTAACTCTTTAAGACATCATTAATTTTGTTGGAGGCCTAGATACACACTGGGAAATGCAAGAGACAACAATCTTATAAAACAGACAGGATATAATACAGATAGTAACATTAATAAAGTCATAATGCAGCAGAGAGACACAAATCATAAACAAATTGAAAATAAAGAGAACAAAGTAAAACAATGATTAGTATAACTATCAACAGTTGTAATCTGGTTGCAATAAACTATTAAGTCCACAGGAGAACCAGCTGGAGAAGCCAAATTCTGGAAGGATCAGGTAAAGAGAAAAAAATATGTTTCATCTTTGTTTACCAAGGTATACTTTATCAGCTTCTTGTAGGTCATAGTATAAGAGGAAAGCTTTTCCTAGAAAACAAAGATTAAAAGCCAGTATATTTCAGAAAAAGTTATAAAATTATAAATGATATTTATCAGTTCAGTCAGTCACATGTAATTAATTCCCGTTGATCTGGGTGAAATCATCAGGTTTTCCATTAAAGTTTTGTAATTTCTTATGCAGTTTAGTGGTATGATCTAAAAGCTACCAGAAACTTATATTTATCAAAAAGTCCTTTTAATGAATTTTCTTGATGATCTTCATTGTATAAAAGCATCAGAGTAAAACAATGATTGTCTATAAACCACAAAAGACTTAAAATAGCATGATTAAAGATCTGATTACAGTGCAACTGACAAGAAACCTGGATACTTCTTTGACATACAACATTTTAAGGTAATAACTAGAATTATGACTGATAACATTATACCAGGACATAGCACATTTTTAGGAATTCCTTTAAATTTTAGAATATCTATATTAATGACGTATCCATACAACATAAGGTTTATCTCCAATCACTTGACAATGTTTCTCAAATAACTTAACATACCAAATAAGCCTAATTACTTTAGTTTTCCTCTCCGAGATGTCTCAAGGTTCCTTTGAAGCATACCAGAGTTAGCTGGAGGTCAAAAGAACTTTAGTTAGAATTTGGTATTTTGTAAGTTTGTCAAAAATATAAAAAAGGTTTCAAAACACTTGGTCCAATAGGATCATAGTGAAGAGGAAAATTAGAAACTTGCACTCAGCTAAAAATAACTCCATGCTGGTTCTGCTTTTGTAAAATACACTTGCTGTGCCAAAAAGGAAAACAAAAACAGGATGACCTAGCAATCAAATATAACCATAAGATGTTTTGCTAAATATGGAATGTTCTGCACCTGCTCTTATAAGTTTCTGTTTGGAAACTTCCATGCTCTGTAAACCAAGTAACCAATCTACCAATGCTAACTGTGACCATGTGCCCTGACCCCTATAAAAGTAAAACTCACCCTGAACTTTGGAGCATTAGCTTGTCTGGGGCCACTGGCTTAATAAACCTGAGCTCTCCAACCCTCAGAGTGTGGTGCTTGGTTTCTCGACTGACCGATTTCTGCAATAATAGGTCATTGTGAAACAAAACTTATTCACTTAACCAAAGTGACAAAAGATTTCAAAAAACAAATACAAATCACTTAAAGGCAAAGAAACTCACACAATCTGTTACCAAAAGCAGTATTCCAAGAAAACTCTGTTCTCTTAACAGAGAGGGGAACAAAATCTAGTCTTATATCAGCCTACTTTTATAGCAAAATCCATTTATCTAACTAAATTTAATCTAATCTCAGCCTGACCATGTACTAAACTCCTTTTCCGGGCTCCCTTTCTACAAACCTTCCAGAACTTTCTGTATCCATAGTAGTTTGTCCCTTACTTTTCCAGCCAAAAAACAAACAACTACCCAGCTCTAGGACACAATCTTTCTTTTCCCTTAACAATTTTCCATTCCTCATAACTTCTTTGGCTGAAAACGCACATCCTATTTTCCTTGCACACTGAAATGTTTCCCTTATTATCTTTAGTAGCTTTAATTACACATTATAATTTTCACCCTTAAAAAGCCAATCTCTAGCAAAAACTGATAAGCAGCAAGTAACTGTAAAGTGTTTTCCATGGCAGCATTTCCTGACTGGAATATTCCATTATCTATAGAAACATATAACAATTTCTTTCTTCAGTGTGGTAAAGATGTGTACTTAATAAACCCAAACATCTTTAGTTTCCCTCTCATAAGGAGACAAAAGTAGGTAAATTTAGACTTGTTCAGCAATTAATGTTCCTGTATTTTATCTTATTTGAAATGACCTGGATATTCAATGAATTCCCATCATTTAACTTAACTTAGCAAAACTCAAGTTACCAGACATCTGGAGAAACTATTTCAGGTAGACATATCTAAGAGATAATTATTTCTAAAGAGTTCACTTGAACACTCTTCTCTCATTTACCTTTATTTTACAACTTATGAAAATATTACCATACCAAGTTAATTTTTTGTTGTTGTTGACAAACTCTGTAATGGAAATAACATGAACGTATTGACCTTCAGTAAACCTAGGTTCAATAAAAGCAAAACATGTCTATATTAATTAAACTAGTAAACTTAAGCTAGCTTTAATACCAGATGTTAATGTTGAATATCTCCTAGATCATGTGAACCTGGAATTCATTCTGGCCAGTTTCTCTCATATTTAGATATATTCAGTTTGTAAGTGCTTACTCTTAAGTCAATTACATAAAGCTCTTTTATAAATCTGATTTTGATAATATTTTCCAGAGGTAGAGACATCTCATATAATGTACACAGAGACATAAACAGACAAAATTAGAGATTTTGTAGCTTCATTTTAAAACTTATGGATCAAGTATTACAATGTAATCTTACCAGTTATTTATAACAGTTGGAATAAGTTAAAATTTATTTGCCCAAGGGACTAAGGCTTTCCTATTTGTGGAAAACATTTCCAAGATTTGTATTCTTTTTTTTCTTTTTTTACATATATGAACATTCTTTTTTATATTCTTTTCCATTCTGGTTTATCACTCAGATTTTTATTTGTTCTTGACAAACTTTTAAAGGGGCTATGAATTAGATTTTGGCTGAGGGAGCCTTTCCAGTGGTTTGAGTTTGTTTGTTTTTTTTTTTTCTAGTTAAACAATGATTTTATTGCTTGAGTACAACAGACAAATTTATGCAACCAGGGCAGAGGCTGCGGATGACTCGTATTTCCAACTGGGGGGAGGACTCATTTGGTCTTGTAACATCAAGCCAACCAGTGATTACGGCTCTCAATCAGAATCAGACGGAATTTAGCATCTTTATCCTTTCTGTTTCTCTCCAGATGTTTTCGAACAGCAATAGCTTTCTCAATTAAATGATAGAGATCCTCAGGAAGATCAGGAGCAAGTTCTCTGGACTTAAGAATTCTCAAGATTTTATTGCCTGTCACAAAACATACTTGTGCAACACCATGTGAATCTCTCAGGATCATACCGATTTGTGAGGGAGTCAGGCCCTTCTTGGCCAGTTTGTAGACCTGCTTCTTCGTGTCGTCAGACGTCAGCTTCAGCCAGGTGGGGATGCTATGGCAGTAGGGCAGAGCCGACTGGGACAGGCCCTTCCCAGGAGCGTGCATGCGACGCATGATGGCGGCAGTCTGGTAGCAGAAAACAAAGTGGTTTGAGTTTTAAAAGGCCACTTTTTCCTTTTTCTTCCCCCTTAGTTTCAAGTTGTACCTGATTGAGCTAATTAGGCTGTCTCAGGTCCTCATGGGCTCCCTTTACAGGTCTGATTTGTAGAGATTTGGAAGACAAAGACAGTGGCTTTTAATTCCCCAAAGAAGTGGTCTGTCACCTGAAAGATATTAAAAGATTGATTCCCACAACTATATTTTCGTTAATTTGCTTTTCTATATTAGTAAGATTTCCAACTAAACCAAAATTTAAAAGTTCTATGTTCTAAGAACCTCAGGGCTTAATTTATCATGCCTTCTAAAGCTTTCATAAGGCAGTCAACAATGGCCCTCTTTCTGAGTGCACAAGTTAAACTCAGAGCGACATCTCTTACTATTATTAGCCCCTGAATATTGGTTTCCAGTATTTTTTTTTTTTTTGTAAAGAGCTCAGGTAACCCTATTAGTTTCCTTTAGTATGTTTAATTACTATTTCCTGAGGGGCAAATCTACTTGGGTAAGTATTCCCCAGGGAAACATGTCTATCCCACAATGTAATTAAACAAAAGAGATGTAACCATCTTATATAAAGCCCATTTAAACATACCTAACTTTTACAAACTTTAATCTCAATTCTATATACTTAAGTTTCCATTAGGACTCAATCAACAAGCCTTGATTTTTACCATGAGTCCTAGAGCTTTCCTTACTTTTTAATCCCTTGACCATTTTATCTGTGTTGTATAAAAGGTTCTGGGGTCCCCAGTGGGGGGTTTAAGCCAAGAGACTCAGGCCCTTTTGTCAATCTTTTAACTTGACTAATTGTCCTAACTGTTGTCCCAAGTAATTGTTGGTCAGGTATCTCAGTGTCATTTTCTTCAGCCACATATATTTTTTAAACTGGGGTAAACAGAGCAGACTTGTTTGGGACCCTTTAATGTTGAGGACCAATGGGGGTTCCTCTGGCCCATCCAGCCTTAGGTGGTGTTGTATCAAACCTTTGATTTAACCCCATTAACATCCATTTTATTTCTCTCATTTTAAAATAAGCACCTAAAGATTTCCTTATGCATTTGGGACAAGCCCGTTTAAAATTTCCACCTGGTTGTGGAAAAGTCTCTAGACTTTCCCTTCAGCTTTTTTTCTTATTCTGTTTATCAATCTAATTAACATTAATTATTCTAACATTTTTATTAGCATCTGTAAGACCCACTGAGGTAAAGAGGAGACCACAAATAAAGATTCCAAATAGGTTTTTCTTGTTTGTTTTAAACTAAGGGAGTTCTTCGGTTAACCATTAGAAATATATTTTTTCCACCTTTTATTTTTTTTTCCAAAATAGGCACGAATAAAACATCTGTTTATAATGAGTGCTCTCTAAAAATTTACCAATTTAGAGTTTTTCCAATTTAAAGGATCCATCATCTGGCCATTAATGAGATATATCTTAATAGTGACTCAAACCAATAAGACACAAGAGGCTTCCTCACAAGAGAGTGTGCAGGATGACACCTAAACAAGATCCAGAAGGTTTATACCCAAAAATGGTCTAAGAAAGTAAAGGCCTTCACTGTACTTCCTGATGCAAGGAAAGTCAAAATAGCAAAAAGCCCCTGAGAGCTGGCACAGTTTGACAAGAAATTGCTCAGAATCCCAGACTCATCTATTGGCAGCCAAAAGTACACCACATGTATACCTTTTGGATGGCAGAAACCGAGGTCTCAAAATATATACACACAAGCAAAATGGTAACTGTGTACACGTTAAAAGAGCCCCACCTTAGTCATTTTCAGAGTGAGATTTTCTTTAATTCCCAATTAAGTATGTAAGTACTTGTAAACTTTATATGTACATAAACCTGGCTGGGATATTAGTTGGAGGCTGGCAATCTGTTGTTCTTTTTTCTTTTGTTTTGGAAACTTTGTTTCTCATTCCAAGGTTGGTTTGTCAAGATTACTTTTATTTCAACAAACTCTATTAAAGTAGCCAATTCAAGGAAAAAAAGATAGGCCAGTCTTCCACTTAATTACCCAGTGCAACCCTACTCAGTGTCTTTCAACTGAGCAAAGTCTTCCCAGTCTTTCAGCTAAGGATAAACCACTCACTGTCTAAACTGAGCAAAATATTCCCCATGTCTTTCACTGAGAACAACCCAGGTACCTGTCTTGAAACTTAAGTTTCAAGGATAACCTACTCCTCCAGAGAGTTTAAACACCACTGAATAAAACTTAGGATCATCAGCCAACAATGAGAGATCTGAGAACCAGGAGAGACTCACCCAAATTGGTCTGGACTCTCGGAGGAGGCAGATGGGCCCAAGAGGCTGCTGCTGGTACCAAGTTCCAGATCCTCGTAGAGTTCAAGTGAAGAGAAGTCGACTCTGGGTCCCTTTGTGGTCACCAAAACTGTCAACTTAAAAAATTTAAAAGCACAACCTAAAAGTTGAAAATTAAGTTTTATTCAGCAGATTTTCTGAGGCCTTAAGCCCAGAAGACAGCCTCTCAGACTGCTCTGAAGAGGTTTAGGGAGGAGCCAGGATATATAGGAGCTTTGTAACAAAAACCAGGTAGTCAGAATATCAAAAGATTACTGTTAAAGAAAACCAGACACCTCAAGTTAATGAATTTAGTGCTTTTCTAGGTATGGGAAGAGGCATGGGTCTGGCCTCATGGAAATCATTCCTTTGATATACACCTTAACTATCTAAGGCCAGTATCCTGATTTTCTCCATCTTGAATCCCCTCAGCGTGAACAGTCAGGGCAGCCGCAGTGGCTGCTGGCTTGATGTCTGCAACATCTTTTATTTATGGATATGGCAGGCAACATTTTTCATCCACACCAGAAACCACTCACCTTTCAGTCCTTTGGAAATCACCCCTTCTTCTTTTTCTGTTCTCAGAAGCAAAGGTTGAAGCCACGCTTCCTCCCCTTTCCCACCCAAACTAGCAGCATCCTCAGTGGGTTGCTCCACTCTGAAAGATCCCTGTCTGCAACCCACTCAAAGCAAGCTCAGTGTCATCTCTGACCTCACCACAATGTTTGAGGGAAACAAAAAAGAACTTCTAATGATATGATGCAGTGTATTAGAAAGGGCAGTGACCCACTACCTGGGTCAGAATTCTGGTCCCCTTGGCCTCTGGGGAATCTCTTCACCTGTCTAGGTGGGGCTCAGCCTCTTCCTTCAAGTGGGCACCCTGGCCTTGATAATCTCCTAGGTCTCTTGAGAGGCTAAAAGTCTAATTAAAATTTCAAAATTCAAGTGCACTAGAGACAAGAGCCATAATGAAGATTATGTCATATGAGAAAAAGTTGAAGAAAGGGGGCTAAGAGTCTGTAAAACAGAAAGACATGTTTCATAAAACCATGGATTCTTAATGTTGGAGGAGGCCTTAGAGCTGTTTTTCCAAAACCCTAACGTGCACACGAACCACTTCGAGAGCCCCTTAAAATGCAGATTGTGATTCAGTAGGTGTGGGTGGTGGCTGCTTTCTCCAGGGATCACACTTGGAGAACCAAGCCTCTATGGTATTCCGTGGTTCTCACCTTAACAGCACATGGGGATCACTAGGGAAGCTTAAAAAAATACTTCTGTCTGGGCTTCCTGCGGCCCCTCCTTCCCCGGCCAACGAGAGTGATTTATTTGGAAGGTTCAAGAACTCCCCGGTGATTCTAATCTGCAGCGAAGTGTGCGAACCACTGCCCTAGATCAGCGCTTCCCAACTCTAGCACTGATCATCATCACGTGGAGGGCTTGTTAAAACACAGCTCAGGGTCCCAAAGCAGAGAGTCTGACTCAGCAGGTCTGAGGATGCAGCCTCAAGTCTGCATTTCTTACAGGCTCCTAGGTGATGCTGACTCTGCTGGTCCAGCAGTCTTAGAGGTCATCTAATTTCACAGCGATGGTTTCCTATATGGGAAACCAAGATGAAATGACTCTCTTAATGTCTCTTAGTACCACATCTCCTGATCCCGGTCCGGAGCTATTTTCTCCGCCAATCCTTCCAGCTTTCCCTTTGGCGTCCGGCATTCCTCTCCAGGTCCACTGGAGAGCCGCTGGACGCCAGCACAAGCCGGTGCTCTGGGGCTCCGGAGGGGCCGGGTTCCTTGTGGTGGGAGGCCCTTGAGCTGCCCCCACCTGGACAGTCCCACGCGAAGAGCTGCGGGCTGGCTCTGCCGCTGCAGGGGACGCAGCACGCTGGACTCGAACGCGCCCCTCGCCATCCGCCAGCTCTCCAAAAGGTGGGTCGGAGGCGAGCCCGCGTGCGGGGCTCAAGCCGCCAGGAAAGCCACCAGGAAAGCCGCCAGGACCCTCGGGAAGGTTACCGTAGCAACCGGCGCTCTACCCCGCTGTGACCCGACGCCGACGCCGGGGCGGCCCCGGCCGAAGAAGGGGATTGGTGCGCGGAGGGGCGGGTTTGCGCGCAGAAAGGATAAAGGCGCCGCGCGCCCCGCGCCAGCTCCGCTTTCTGCTGTGTGCGCTGGGGTTCCGAGCCACGTGCGGCTCCAGCTCCGGCTCGGCAACAGCGCAGCATATCTGAGCCGTTGCGTAGGAAGGTCAGTGCGGAGGGGGCCGGATGTTCCCCGGCGGCTGACCCCGGGAACTGAGTCTCTTTGGAACGGAGACTGACGTCGCGGGACCCCCTGGTCCCGGCTGTACCGATCGGTGTGACCCGGCGCGGCGCGGCAGACTCTGCGCTCCCGGGAGCGAGCGCGGGTCCCCAGCAGTCGCCGCGAACCTGGGAGGCCGGGGGAGGGTCGGGGCACTGCTGGGATGGACAGGCACGGCTCCCGGCCCTTCCTACTTTTCGAAAGGGCACCCCCTGCCAGGGAATAGGGGCGGGAGAGGCTGTTCTCATAAAACCGGTTTATCCAGTCATCTCCCCTGGAGGGTGGGCCTCCACACCTTTTAGGGAGCTGGGAGGCTGAGGCCGGAGACCCGTGTGCTGCCCAAGTCCCCACGTCTTCCTGGGTTCCCTCTCCAGTGCAGGCGTGCATAGGAGGAAGGGTGGGGGCGCACGCTCCGCGGAGCCAGATCTCCCTCTAAAACCGTTTGTAGCTCTCGCTGAGAGCTCCGGGATTTTTTCCCGACCCTTTCTGGCTTTCGGAGCATCCCCACATTGTCCAGACTTTACCAGCTGGTTGATGGAGTCTTTACACTGACTGAGCAGTTTTGCTAAAAGCTTTTCTTAATTGCTTTTACTAAATCCTCTCAGCAGTCTAACGTGGTGATCCTATCATTGTCCCCTTTCTAAGGATGGGGAAACTTCAGGTTTGGCGAGGTAGTGTACGCAGGGTCGAATGGCGAGGGAGGGCGGTGTCTGGCCTTGAACCCCCTAGGCTGGTAGGTGCTCTCCTCCTGGGGAGCCGCGAGGAGGAGGAGCCAAGCTGGAGCGGAGGAGGGGCGGCGGGGAAGGTGCCCCCTGCGCCACCAGGAGGATGTTTCCTCTTTGTCCTCTCTCTTAGGTACCTGATGTTATCTCTTCTCTTAAGCGAGGTGAGTTGGGTGGTAGAAAGAGGGTTTGAGACTCTCTGCCTGACCTTGGGAGGGTCAAAATTCATTCTGCAAAATGAAAAGATCCCAGTTTCAGAGTTACTGTGGGGCTTCAATAACAGTTCAGGAAAGCAGGTGCTTCGTCAGCGCTCAGCGTGATTTTTCATTGGGTCATTACTATGAGAAGGACATATGGGACTTCCCCGGTGTTCCAGTAGTTAAGACTCGGAGCTTCCAGTGTAGGGGGCACGGATTCGACCCATGGTCGGGGAACTAGGATCCCACATGCCCTGCGGTGTAGCAGAAAAGAGGAAAAAAAGGACGTTTGTTTGGACATGTTTGTTTTTATGATTTAATGAACTGAAGGATATAAAGTGGAGACTGCCTTGCAAATGTGTTTTATAAGCGTTATTGGTCCTTAAAGCAGAGTGAGAGGTGGGAGAGCCCAGGGGGGAGATGAAGATGGGCATGGTCAGCCCTGGGAGAGGGCCCTGTGGCCAGGAAGTTTTCAACTGGGCAATGACTGACCTTTGGTGAAAGTAGTTTCACTGGGTGCAGAGCAAGATGCCCCACTTGAAAACAAACAAACAAAAAGACCCACTTAGAGGGGCAGGGGACGATGGTTTGGGGCAGTGGGAACACTCTGGAGACCCCTGAGATGGGAAGGAGAGGAAGAGGCAGGAGGAGAATAATAGGTTTCAGCAGGTTTATAAGCAGAGGAAAAAGAAGCATTTAGAAGGTTCGGTGGGAAAAGGGCTGGGGAGTTTGGACAGAAGGGAGGTTTGATGGGTCTCTGGGGTGGTGTTGACCTCCACTGGGCGAATTTTCAGGCTCCTCAGTAATAGATGTGTGCACCAACCATTTCTTGGGGCTGGATTTTTAAAAAATTTTTATTTGTGGTTTCAATCACATAATATAAAATTTACCATCTTAACCATTTTAAGAGTACAGTTCAGTACTGTCAGGGATATTCACAGTGGATCTCTAGAACTTTTCTATCCTGTAAAGCTGATGCTATGCCTATTAATTAAACACTAACATCCCCTCCCTCTTCCTCCCACCCCCTTGGCAACTACCTTTCTACTTCGTGTTTCTATGTTTTTTTGACTACTTGAGATAACTCATATGAATGGAATCATACTGTATTTGGCCTTTTCTGGCCAGCTTGTTCCACTCAGTGTAATTCCTCTAGGTTCATCCACGTTGTAGCCTGTACCAGGATCTCCTTTTTCAAGGCTGAATAATATTCCATCGTATGTCTAAACCGCATTTTCTTTATCCATTGTCTGTTGGGGGCTGGATACTTTTAGCTTCATGCTGACCATGCTGGGACATTACCCCTTACATCCTTATTTACTATCTCAACATGGCTGAGAATGATTAGAGCTAGAAATTTGGAGAGATCACAAGACAACAAGAACATTAAGGGAAACTGATGGTGCATCCTCAGGAAAAAAGCCTATTTTGTTGGTTTTCAATATTTCAAATTGGAGTCTCTTTTAATATTTCTGAAGTAGAATTATCTGTCTTCAGAGCAATCCCAATTGAATTAAGGGTTTTTTTCCTCCCAAAAAACGGAAGCAAAGTTTTCTGACAACAGGGGACATTTTGTTTACTGTGGAGTAGACGAACCCCTGATATTTCCCGGTTTCTCTTTCCTGCCTGCCTGTTTGACGTGGTGTTTGAATTCTGACATGCATCAGACACTGCTAGGAACTGCTCAGTGGGGCTCACAGCTCCATGGGAAAGGCAGCCATACTGGCTCCTGGCACCTAAAACCAACATGACCCGTTCTTCTAGGAAGCCCATGCTTGCAGCGGCATAGCTTGAAGGCCTGTGTTATTCGCCTCCTTTCATGCTTCACCACTTGCCCACATCCAAACAATTAAAGCCTGTTGGGCTCTAAGTCTGTATCTCTATCACTCCCACTCTTTTCATGACGCGACTGCATTCTTAGAGTTCTCCTGTTGTCAGTGCAGAAAGGGTAAATGCAGGGAGACAGGAAGAGTTGTGTTAAGGGAGGCTTGGGCTGGAGAGATGCTGGGTTACTTAAGCAGGAGTGTCTGTTGGCATGTTTCTTTTTCATCCCTTGAAGTTAAAGTAAACAAGGTGCTTAGGGGAGAAGGTCTGTGGACTCTAAGCTTCAGTCATCTTTGATGGCTTCCCTATATAAGTTTAATAACTAGCTTGACAAAGCAAGTTTTACTTTAGAACAGCTGTTCTCAAGTGTGATCAGGGGAACCCTGGGGTTCCCTGAGACCTTTGTACGGTCCATGAGGTCAAGACTATTTTAAAAACAATGCTAGGAGATTATTTGTCTTTTTCATCCTTTCTGGCTCAGGTGTGTGGTGGAGTTTTCTAGAGACCACATGGCTTGTGATGAGTTTTTCCTCTGACGGCTAATGAGATGTGTGCTAGGGTACTCTTGTGTTTCTAGAATCTTCTAAGGATAGTAGGCTTAGAGTATAAATATGTGCATTTTCAGAGATGAACTCTGTTTTTAGTACTTCTTTGCATTCTTACTAGCTGAAGTTACATCTGCTATCTTCTCTGGGGCCTGTTTTCTTTTAATAAGTCATTACTTTGAAATCCCTAAGTTGAGTCTTGTGGCTGTGTGGAAAAATAAAAAAGTTTATAGTCTCGATTTAAAAACTTTTCTAAAATTTTAAATGGTGTAAAAATTCTTTTGAACTTAATATTTTATTCTAAAATAAAAGGATATTTATATATTTTTATATTTAAGGATAGATCATTGATTTCAAAGGGGGGATATTAGAGGAATTGATTTTTTTCAACTCAGAGCTGTACCATGTGTATAAATGCTGAAAAAAATGAAATGACAGAGTGCTCTGACTAATGGAAGGAGGAATTTACTCCAAATAAATGTGCAAAACTAAATTATCCATGAAAATATGAAAGCTTTCCTCAAGCTTTACAGATGTTAGGAATTTACCTTGTGTGTCTGATGCCACAGAACTTTTTTGATTTTAGTATTTTGGTGGCAATAGCATTATTCTTAGACCAACCATTCATCATCTGAAGAAAAATGAAATGAATTAAATGTAGATAAGCCGAGCTCTTTCAAAGCCAAAAATTATTTTTTACAACTTTCCAAACTAGAAAAGAAAAAGCTATTAAAATAGGTTATCAAGTTGCAGTGGCTGGAGAAACACACAATAAAGCCTTGTTGGGATGAAAAAGCACTGAAAGAAATAATAGCACTGCCACTTTCTAATAATACAGTAACTTGTCAAATTAAAGATTTAGCCGCAAACATGAAAACTAGTTTGGTATCTTGCCAGAGAAGTGTATTTTTACCTTTCAAATGGAAGAATTGGTAGTCCTGGCTGGACTTGCCATTTTGTTTGTATTTATCTGGTATCAGCACCAAACCAGTTATCAAAGGCATCTTTGTAGTAACTGAGAGCAAACACAAATAGTGCCAAAGTATTCAGAAGAACTTTTTGGAATTTCGTTGTTTATTCTGGAAAAACTGTGTTAAATTTGCACCGACGGTGCACAAGTCACACTGACTAAAAGTACTTGTGCCTTTGCAGAATTCAGGACAGTGGCACCACGTGGTACTAGAAGTCCTGGTATTCACTGCTATGTGCTTTCAGTGAAACATAAAATAAAAAATGGAAAGCTTTACTTAAGAATGCCCTTTATGAAACAGTAAAAATGACTAATTTTATTAAATCTTGACCCTTAGAGACCTATCTTTTTAATGTGTCATGTGGTAAATGGATGTACTTGTTCCATATTGAAGTATGATGGTTGTCTTGAGATAAAGCATTTCGTGTGATTGAATTGTGAGCTGAACTGGTCACTTGTTTTCATAGAGAACCATTTTTGCTTGAAAGAATGACTGACAAACTATGGTTATTCATACCCAGCTAACCGACATACATTTTCTTAAAAAATAAACCAAGCAAGCCTGTCAAGGAAACAGCTAATAGTATTTGTTGCAAATTAACTTGTATCTACTGCTGTGAACTTGACAGCTTCCCAATACTTAGGGAATTCCTGATGAGCTCAGGGTTGATATTAGCCAGTATGACTTTTGGGGATTGTGCAGTGAAGTGTGTTAACAGTTGAAAGCTCTGTGTAACTTACTGAACCAATATTTTCCAAAAGACCAGTGCATGACCTTACAAAATTATGCATTAGATATATCAGTGGGTTTTGTAATGTAACAGGTGCAAAAGGTTCATTGATAATGGCTTCAGATTGCAACTAATCTTTAAGAAACTACCATGTGTTGAGTTTTGGATATCAAAGATGAGCATACAGAATTATCTGAAAAGGCTTATAAATACAGCTCTGTTTCCCCACTGCTTTGCTTGTGACTCTGGACTTTCTTCATTTACTTCAACCAAAGCAACAGACAGATTGAGTTAGAAGCAGATGTGCGAATCCAGCTGTTTTCTATTAAGGAAAACATCACATGTAAAACAGTAGCACTATTCTCAGTAAATTTTTCATTTTGGAAAATACAGTTACTTTCATAAAATATGTGTATGTTAACATGTTTATTGGTTTTAAATGAACTCATTCATATGTTAAATATTTCTCAGTTTTGCTTTCTACTACAGCAAACATTGTTAGGTGGAACCCACTTAAACAAAAGCCCTCCTATAGTCCTCAATTTTTAAGAGTGTAAAGGGGTCCTGAGACCAGAAAATTTGAGAGCTCCTGCCTTAAAAGTATTAAATTGATCTTGGCAGTGGCAAGATAATAATCTTGACTTGGAAAAGCTACGTGCTGTAGATGGTTGGAGGGCTTTTTGGTTTTGTTTTTAATGTACATGCATTGTTAATCAGAACAGTCCCATTATGGGGACAGTAGTGCTGCTTAACCTTTAAGAACTGGGTTCCCTGAGAGGTGGTGGTGGTTGCTATAGTTATATGGTATAATGAAGGAAGACATTCACAGGCCTCTGGCCTGTAGTGCGCATCCGATGTCTGCTAGTAATAGTTGTGGAATAAGAACCAACTCAGTCGTGAATTGTCCACATTGTTAAATGAAAATACTTTTTATACAATTAAGAATCTCCCTTTTGGGGAAAGAGAAGGTGAATTGAGTCCTACATATTTCACATACCTGTTTCATGTCATCAAGGTTTGCCTTTTCCTTGACTCCAGTCTCTTCAACCTTTAAAGGGAAACAAAACCAAACTTCTTCACCTGTGGCCATCATTACTCTGCTTTTGGGAATTGAGAATTGTCTTTGAGTTTCAAATGTTCTGGTAATATGGCAGCTTCTTGGCTTCCTCACCATCCTCTTGAACTTGCTGAAATAAGTGACTAAGATTCAAAGCTCTTACCTGGTCTCTGGTGTCAGCAGTGGCTGTAAGGATGGTTTGAAGGGATGTCTGAAGAAAAGCTTGAGTCTCTCCTATAGTGGCCTCCCTTCCAATCCTGAGATGTGCCAGCGGAGGGTTGTCTTCTTCTTGTTTGGGAGAGTTAGCCGTTAGCCGGGATGCAGGGCCCCAGGACCTTGGCAGGGCTGTGTCTCAGGCTGGGGACCTGATGGGTCAAGCCACTGACCCGACAGAAGCCATTGGGGCTCTGCCCACCTTATTTTGGTGTCCTAAAGAACAAGACTGGCTGTGGCTCATGAAGGGGTGTTAAAGCATAGAATTTCAGAAGATTGTATTGTCCTTCTGTTTTTTATAATCTGGACTTTGGGGCTTGCAGAAAAGCTTCTGCTACCTCTGGCGTTTTAACTTAGAATCACTGTTACCTACTCAAGGCACTGGGTTGAGTGTGATGCCAGGCTAAGTTCAGATCCTAAGCAGGAATGTCTCCAAGTGATGTTTACCGTTTCTTGTTTTATGGTGCAAAATATGGTCGAGATCTGGTCATTTCTTTGTGAGGGGATTGGGCACCAGGGTCAGCTCTGGAAGCTCCCCCCGTGCTGTCGGAAATCTGACAGCTGACGGAGGTGGAGGCCACGGGGCAGTGTGCAGAGTGCAAGGGCCTGACCTTTGGAGGCAGGAAGGTCACAGAACTGGTGGAGCAAGCCTGCAGCTCTGATCTACTCTTGTGATATACTTGCCTGGGTAAAGCTGATGAGGAAGAGGAGCTGGACTGCAATAAAATATACATGATCTGGGAACAGAGGAGAAGATGGCTTTTCTAAATTATCCTTCCTAAAGAGAGGGCAGTGAAGCAGAAATTAGTCAGAGCTTACTCAATATTGCTGGGGACCTTTTTACCTTAACTATCTGCTTTTCTAGTCTGGTTCATCCTAAAGATAACATCTGAGTTAGCACAAGAGTCACAGGGCCCTGTGCTATTTAATCTGGGACCTGTTTGCACCTCTATGGTATGTGGACAGATGATAACAGTTGTGAAGATTTGAGGCCTTCTCTGGGATCCATGACTTGGGATGTTGGCATCCATGATGTTCCTGGTGGTGGTGCCTCTGTACGCAGTAACCTCCGCTGTGACTTTAGATCCCAGTTGACGTCAGCACTGTGCGACTCTAGTTCTGAACCCCAGCCAGCCTTTATTTGCCTGCACTTTGCGCGAGCAACATTTATCCCCTTTTCACAGGGCTGGGCCCATGGCCAGCTCTTGACTGGCACCCTATCTGCTCGCTCAGCAGTCTTTTTAGTTTGGTTCATGAATCCAGAATGTGGCTTTGCTCGTGAGCTGGTGATCTTAGTGTTAGCTGTGGTTAAAGGGTTTATGTTTTGAGGGTCGGAAGGGTAAGCAGTTACATGCTGAACTCTGCTTGTTTTGTGTGTTTTTTAAAATTTTACTGGAGTATAGTTGATTTACAGTGCTGTGTTAATTTCCGCTATATGGCAAAGTGACTCAGCTATACATATATATACATTCTTTTTCATATTCTTTTCTATTATGGTTTGTCACAGGATATTGAATATAGTTCCCTGTGCTACACAGTAGGACCTTGTTGTTTATCCATCCCATGTTAATAGTTTGCCTCTGCTAATTGCAAACTCCCATTCCTTCCCTCTCCTACCCCCTCTCCCCCTTGGCAACCACGAGTCTGTTCTCTATGTCTGTGAGTCTGTTTTTGTTTCATAGATATGTTGATTTTTATCATAATTTAGATTTCACATACAAGCAATATCATATGGTATTTTTCTTTCTGACTTACTTCGCTTAGTATGATGATCTCTAGGTCCATCTGTGTTGCTGCAAATGGCATTATTTCATTCTTTTTTATGTCTGAGTAATATTCTATTGTATATATGTAACACATCTTCTTTCTCCATTCATCTGTTGTTGGACATTTAGGTTATTTCCATGTCTTGGCTATTGTCAATAGTACTACAGTGAACATTGGGGTGCATGTATCTTTTCTGTACTCTGCTCCTTCTGTGTTAACAGAGTGTCTGCAGAAATCATGCCAGTCGTTCGGATGCTGTGGAGGGTTGCCAGCCGGATGCTACAGAGCCTGGCCTGTGGCTGCCGGGCACCTGTCCTGCCCAGCCGATTTCTGGGCACCTCCCCTCGGCAGATTCCAGCGGATGCCAATTTCCACTGTACCTCATTCTCTGAAGCAGACCAGCCGCGCATCTTAATTACAGGTTGGGTTCTTTTCCTTTTTACACATTTGTGGCTTCATTATTTTCTTTGTGTGGCTGTGTGTTTATCTTTGGGTTGTCTAACATGCTGCCAGGTAACACATTAATCAGAAACTCCCTCTTCTACTGTTGGCTTCCTCCAGAAAAGCGCAGGTCTCCAGTCCTTATTTTGTCGCTGTTGCCAGGGCTTGGTTTGCCTGCCCAAATCTTTTTTTTTTTTAAGATTTTTTTGATGTGGACCATTTTAAAGTCTTTATTGAATTTGTTACAATATTGCTTCTGTTTTATGTTTCGGGTTTTTGGCCACGAGGCATGTGGGATCTTAACTCCCTGACCCGGGATCGAACCCGCACTCACTGCATTGGAAGGTGAAGCCTGAACCACTGGACCACCACGGAAGTCCCCCAAATCTTTTATTGTCTGAAGGGAGGGCCTAGGAACCTGGGGACCAAAAAGCTGCCATGGGACTCAGTTCCCCTTTCCTGCTAGGAATGGCCTGGGAGCCACGGTGTGTGGATAGAACGTGGCCTGTGGAATCAGGCGCATCTTTCCTTGGCCAGGCTTCTCAGCCCAGGCTTCTCAGCCCAGGCAGTTCCTGCACGTTTGTGTGCTGGACATGGAGGAGATAGCCAGGGCCTGCCTGGGGCCTGGGGAACTCCTTGCCATCACCTTGTGAAGCCTGCATCTCATTGTCCGCAGACTTGCTCCCTGACCCCCCCTCCCCTAGTGTCTACGGTGGTCAACACCTAGTTCTGTACCTGCTCGCTGCAAATTTGACCATCTGTCCGCAAGTCCTTCCAGCTGACCCAAGCCCACCTCTGATTTGATTGACACGTTTCATCGTCCTCTCTTTGCTGGAGTTTCATCCCTTGGCTCCATGTCATTAACCATCTTACATTCCTCAGTGTGTGTGTGTGTGTGTGTGTGTGTGTGTGTGTGTGTGTGTATGTGTCACTGCCACCTCCTCCTCCTCTCCTGCTGTAAATGGGTTTCAAATGAGATCAATTCCTTCTGCACTTCCCTCCCTGACACTCCCAGCTTCTTTTCTGTGTGTTTTTTGTTGTTGTTTTGTTTGTTTTGGCTGCATTGAGTCTCTGCTGCCCACAGGCTTCTCATTGCAGTGGCTTCTCTTGTTGTGGAGCATGGGCTCTAAGTGTGCGGGCTTGAGTAGTTGCAGCATGCAGGCTCAGTAGTTGTGGCTCACGGGCTCTAGAGCACAGGCTCAGTAGTTATGGCGCACAGGCTTAGTTATTCCATGGCGTACGGGATCTTCCCAGACCAGGGATTGAACCCGTGTCCCCTGCTGGCAGATTCTTAACCGCTGCGCCACCAGGGATGTCCTGTGTGTTGTTTGATTCCTTCCTCCCTCCACCAACAAAGCATCTTCCAGGGCCCGGTGTTCCTGTCAGTGGGCTGGTTCCAGTCCCATGGTAACACAAGCTTACAGGAAATCCCTCTGTCTGTATCTCCCTGCCTCGTTACTTTCTCCCAAATGGAACTTATGGTTGTATTCCTCTAAATGCGCTCCCAGACCCCCAGCTCATCCCATTTCTGTCAGTGGCATCTGTAAGCATCCAAGTTAAGATGCTGTAATACTCATCTTTAATGTTCTTAGAGGCTCCTTGCCCATCCAGTTACCTGCCCCGTTTTTCAGGTGACTTCTTGGTTTGTCCCTTCTTTCTCCCTTCCTGCTCCTCTCCAGGTCTAATGGAGGAGGGTGCTCTGGATACTCCCAGCAGAAGTTGATATCAAACTATGATATCTGGCTTTGAGTGTTCTGGTACCTGTAGCAGACAAGCTTCACAGCCCATCAGATAACAAAGGCAAAGCTGGTAGTGAATTCCTGGCCAGGAGGTGGTCCTGCTCTCCTGTGATTGTTCTCTTTCTGTATCCTGGCTTCTCCTCAGCCACTCCATGCTTTGTCTCTGAAACTAATCTGACCTGTCCTGATCTCTGTCCTAGCTCTGAGAAGGTAATTCAGTTCTATCAGGCCAGCCTGGGGCTTTACCTAATTAGCTAAGATTGCCAGTAGAGTTGTATTCCGTTATTACATTCTGGGACAATTGAATTGGTTAGATTTAGATTAAAGATTCACTTTTTTTTCTTTATCCAGGGGGTCTTGGCCAGCTTGGAGTGGGGCTTGCTAGCTTTTTGAGGTAAGAGCCCTCAAAGCTGAAATTTAAAATCTGAGTTTTTCAGTATGTGAAGCTTGTCTTTGGCCCCATTTAACCATTGAATCTTTCTGTGCCCTCTTGCTCCTGATTTTAAGATACTGTATATAAATGACCATTTGGAGTGCATTTCATTGTGCCTCTTCGCATCACAGACATTGTTTCAGGTCCCTGACTCAGCATCGCCCATGCTGGTCCTTCGCCCTCTGCCATTTCTCAGTTAGGCAAAGTGAGGCCTGCCTCCAAATGAATAACTGGATTTCAGATGTTTGGGGACAGAGGGAAGTATCGTATGTGTAGAAACTGAAAAGGAACTGTGGGATTTGGAGAGAATGGGATAAATGATAAGAAGAGAGAAGAATGGGGAGGGAGAGGGAGAAACTTAGGGGTACTGGGAAGAAATTGGTGACAGACACTGGGATGATGACGGGGTGAGGCAGAAACAGGAGATGCAGCCATGAGCGTGGCTGGAGCTGCGAGGCTGTGAGTTGAGACTGAAGACGGAGGAAAGGTGTGAAAAGGAGGGATTTGGAAGCTGACAGGACATGACAGTTCCTGTTGGAAAGACTGTTTTCATAGGACCTGTTATATCTTCCGTGTTCCAACTCGTGTGTTTGATTTTCCCTTTAGGAAACGATTTGGGAAGGACAACGTGATTCTGTCTGACATTCGGAAGCCCCCCGAGCACATCTTCCTTAGTGGTAAGAAGTTCACAGAGCAGGTCGAGAGGCAGCTCTCGGAATCAGTGTCACCACTGGTCACCAGGCTTGTAGAAGGAGGAACATTTGAGGCGCATGTGTGCCACTTAAAAATGTTCATGCTTTTGTCCTCATTAGTTCTGTAGAACACCTATGGTATAGCTGTTGCTCGTTCAGGTGATCCAAGGACAGGAAAGTTCCTTAGAGCTTGACGTGAAGTTGTGGAGTAGTATCTTTGGATATTATTTGGAGCAGTATCTGCGGAATAAAAACTTTGATGCCTGTCTTTCAGAGTTTTTGTTTGTTTTGTGTGTTTTTTTTTAATAGGTTGTCTTTTTTAAAAAATTTGTTTATTTTTGGCTGCTTTGGGTCTTTGCTGCTGCTTGAGGGCTTTCTCTAGTTGTGGTGAGTGGGGGCTACTCTTCATTGCGATGCACAGGCTTCTCATTGCGGTGGCTTCTCGTTGCAGAGCACGGGCTCTAGGTGCTCCACACAGGCTCAGTTGTGACACACAGGCTTAGTTGCTCCGCGGCACGTGGGATCTTCCCGGACCAGGGATAGAACTCGTGTCCACTGCATTGGCAGGCGGATTCTTAACCACTGCACCACCAGGGAAGTCCTGTTTTTCAGAGGTTTTAGTGAACTTAGCTCAGAGAGAAAACAAATCAACTTCTGAAACAAAGCAGAGGAACTTTAAATTTTGGAGAAATTAATCCTCATATTTCAACGTGGGCTTCCTTCTAAACTACTGTGCACACACACAGATCTCAGACTCCTCTAGTCAAGTTTTCTACCACCTCAAAGATGTTTTTATAATGTCTCCTAGTCCTTTCTGGTTCTGTGTCAGCCAGAGCGGTGATTTGCTGGAAGTGGAGGAAATTGGCACAAAATCGGCTCTACCCCTAGCCTAACCAGGTGTGGTGAACTCATAATTTGTAGTTGTTTTATACCATGGTGGAATTTTTTGTTTTTGTAAACCCGCTTCTCTGTTCCTATGCAACTTTTAAGCAGGGTGAGATCTCTGTGTGCCTGTAGGTTTGGCAACTCAAGCCAGCTGCCTGGTTGTGATCCAGTTCTTAATCTTATTCTGTTTGATCTTGGCAAGTTACTTAACCTCTCTAGGCCTCAGTTTCCTCATCAGCAAAATATCTGCCTCAAAGGCTGTGAGACTTAAATACGCAGAATGCCCTTAGAACAGCGCCCGGCAGGTGTATGTCCTATATAAACATTAGCTGCTATTAGCAGTGCGGTGGTTGGGGTTTGTTATTCTCCATAAGGAAAATGCTGGGTTGTATCCGAGTGGTTGTTACCAAGTTGGTACCAGTGGAATTCAGTCAGCAGGGGAGGGGAAAAGTCCCATTGCGCTTTTCAAGCCCGGAATTCTTTTACTTCCTGGTTTCACTGCCCCTTGCAGGCCCGTTTATTTATTCTGACATCCTGGATTACAAGAATCTCCGGGAGATTGTGGTGAACAACCGCATCACCTGGCTGTTTCATTATAGCGCCCTGCTCAGTGCAGTGGGAGAAGCAAACGTGTCCCTGGCCAGAGCTGTGAACATCACCGGTGAGTCTCTGGATCTTGGCCCAGATGACCTGTTTGCTGGATTTCTCAGTTCTTTGGGAAGAGGTTTCCCAGGTTACAATATCTGCTTGTTTCAGGGCTGCACAATGTCCTGGATGTTGCCGCGGAGCACGGTCTGCGATTGTTTGTGCCAAGCACCATAGGGGCATTTGGACCCACTTCTCCTCGGAACCTAGCCCCTGATCTCTGTATCCAGAGACCCAGGACCATCTACGGGGTGTCCAAGGTCCATGCAGAGCTCATGGGAGAGGTAAGCATCACTTGCCAAGATGACTCCGTGTTTCCCTTTCTGTTTCTGCCTCAAACACCTGCTGATCCATCCTTGGAGGGGACTTTCTCCCTCCCCCAATCCCTGCCCCCAGAAATGCTCAGGGAGTGATTGTGTTTGCCAGGTGGCCAGTACCGACAGCTCCAGAGGAATCCTCAGCCCTGTGATAACACAACTCTTGGTACACGCCCCTCGAATGGCACCCCCCTCCTTCATTTGCTGCCTCTCTTATTTGTACTGCACTGTTCTTTCAGGCTCCCAGTATTGGTAGTTATCAAAGGTAATTTTAAAATAACTTCACACATCGTTTTGGTTTTATTTTTTTAAATGCTTTGTCTGTAAAAAGCACTTCTTTTTTTTATTTTTTGGCCATGTAGCATGTGGGATCTTGGTTACCCAACCAGGGACTGAACGTGTGCCCCCTGCAGTGGGAGCACAGAGTCTCAACCACTAGACCACCAGGGAAGTCCCCTGTATAGCATATTGGGGTTTTTTTTGGCCGTGCCTGGAGGCTTATGGGATTTTAGTTCCCCAACCAGGGATTGAACTTGGGCCCTCCGTGAAAGCACGGAGTTGTAACCACTGGACCGCCAGGGAACTCCCCTATAGCACATTTTAGCTGGTGTCTGATCCTTCAGCTGATGTATCACAGTCACCGACCTCCCCTGTATTCCTCCCAAAGCTGCATTTCAGGGCAGGCTCTTGGAGATTTGTTTAGGAAAATGAGCAGAGTCTCCCTTCCAAAGAAAGGCTGGAAATCCCTACTGTAGGCTGATTTATTATTTACTATGTTATCTAGTAATGTTATCAACCAGAATGATGATTCTTTGAAGATGAAAACTTCAGGGTTATTTGTTAAAGAAAAATGAGTGACTTTTAGCAATTGCAGAGTCTTCATTTCCTTGAGGAGGATTTTAATATGACTATGGAATGGTGTTTCAGAAAAAAGGCTGTTATTTCTTTGCATTGCTCTACCTGATTTAAAGCACGCTTCTTAAATTAAGTTTTCTCTTTCTCGTAGTATTATTACTACCGGTATGGGTTAGATTTCCGATGTCTGAGATATCCTGGAATCATTTCCGCTGACTCCCAGCCTGGAGGAGGAACGACTGGTAAATGTTGTTTTTGATTTCTTTTTTTATGAAAGATAAGCTTTCTAATTGCCGGGCGGAACAGGGACAGATATGCTATCTTTTTAGCTGACCTGAGTTTTTGCATCCTTTCTGGGACGTGCATCTGAGAAGCTCATTGAACCCTATTGACTTAAACTTGTTCAGGGCAGCTCATGCCAATGCTGTGAATCCCGTGGGACTGGCCACCTACAATGCTAGAATCAAACTGACGTGGTATTTGAGAATGAGTTTTTTACCCACGATGTAGGAAGGCACTAAATAAGAAATCACCATTTACTTTGAATATACCTTTGTGTCTTAATACAGAGAGCTCTGTTAAAATGGACTCGGTATTGCATATTTAGAAAGAACATAAGCATTGCTCCTGCTGTTCTTGTTATTGTTATTATTATTTATCCAAATTGTCTTAGTTTTTATTTCAGAAAAGCTTGCTCCAAAATGAGAGTGGGTTACTGCCCATCTCTAGTGCAGTTGGTTCCTTTCCTGTTTAGGAGCCTGTATTACTCATTTTTGAGTAGAGCACCAGGCCTGCTTAACTTCATTTTTTTTTCTTTTTTTTTTAATTGAGGTATTTACAATATTATATAAGTTTTGGGTGTACAACATAGTGATTCACAATTTTTAAAGGTTGTATTCCATTTTATAGTTATTATAAAATATTGGCTATATTCCCTTGTCTGTACAATGTATCCTTTTAGCTTATTTGTTTTATACATAGTAGTTTGTACCTCTTAATTCCCTACTGCTATTTTACCCCTCTCTGCTTCCCTCTCCCTAGTGGTAACCACTAGTTTTCTCTGTATATCTGTGAGTCTGCTTCTTCTTTGTTATATTCAGTAGTTTATTTTTTAGATTCCACATATAAGTAATAATATACAGTATCTGTCTTTCTCTGACTTATTTTGCTAAGCATAATACCCTCCAAATTCATCCATGTTGTTGCAAATGGCAAAATTTCACTCTTTTTTTATGGCTGAGTAATATTCCATTGCATGTACGTGCCACATCTTCTTTATCCATTCATCTGTTGATGGACATTTAGGTTGCTTCCATATCTTGGCTGTTGCAAATAGTGCTGCAGTGAACATTGGGCTGTGTGTAGCTTTTCGAATTAGTGTTTCCGTTTTCTTCGAATATATGCCCAGGAGTGGAATGGCTGGGTCATATGGTAGTTCTGTATGTAGTGTTTTGAGGAGCCTCCACGCTGTTTTCCATGTTGTTGTCATCACTTTGGACTTGAGTGTGCGCCGTATTCAGTAACTCCCACACTAGAGCCCTTCCCATGCGAGGGGTTCTGAGATTCAGTGTAAAAGATACTTGACAAAATCTCAGGGGGTTTTGCTGTAGCTTTGTAGTGTTGTCTGAAGTCTGAGAGGGTGATGCCTCCTGCTTTGTTCTTTTTCCTCAGGATTGCGTTGGCAATTCCGGGTCTCTAGTGGCCCCATATACATTTTAGGATTCTTAGCTCTAGTTCTGTGAAAATGTCACGGATAGTTTGATGGGGAGCTCGTTCAGTCTGTAGAGTGCTTTGAGTAGTATGGCCATTTTAACAATACTAATTCTTCCGGTCCAAGAGCATGGGATAGCTTTCCAATTTCTTTGAATATCTTCAGTATTAAAATCTGAGGGATTTTAAAAGAGCCTTTGATTTTGGTTACTTTAAAAAATTTTGCCTTAATGAGATGCTTCTGCAAGTATGCACACGGATCCCTGTGGATCCTTGAGACCCTTTCAGGGGTTCCAGGAAGTCAAAACAATTTTCATATCAATACTAAGATGTTATTTGCCCTTTTCACTGTCCTTCACAAGTAACAGCGTGGAGTTTTTCAGACGCTACATGATGTGTGTAGCACAGCGGACTGAACACAGAAGCAGAGATTCCCGCTGTCACACATTAAGCCAGACAGTAGGGAGATTTTCAAAATGTAAAACACACCATTCTTTTCACTAAATTGTCTCGTTTGGAAAATATGTTCTTTTTCACATAAAACATCATACATATGAATGTGTGGGTTTATTATAGTCATTTTAAAATGTAGAAATTAAAAAAAAAATTCTCAGTTAATTTCTGATATAGTAGTTGTTGCTACAACTCACTGTAATAAAACCTCTTTGGGGATCCTCAGTGATTTTTAAGCACATAAAGAGGTTCTGAGACTAAGACATCTGAGAACCACTGCCTTAATCCAAGAGGCTCGCTCACCATTTTGTTATGAGAAGACCCACAGACCAGATTCTCTTTCAGACTATGCAGTCCAGATTTTCCACGATGCTGTCAAGAATGGCAGATTTGAGTGCAATCTGAAACCCAGCACAAAGCTCCCAATGATGTACATTGATGACTGCCTCCGGGCCACCCTGGAGGTCATGGAGGCCCCGGCAGAGTCCCTCTCCATGAGGACCTACAACATCAATGCCATGAGCTTCACGCCCGCGGAGCTGGCTCAGGAGGTTCTCAAGCATGTTCCCGAATTCCAGATCACCTACAACGTGGATCCTGTCCGACAGGCCATAGGTTGGTATATGGCTGCAAACCCCCTGAAAATCAAAATTAAGCTTCAGTCTGCCCTGCGAGTCTTTGAGGACATAAACCATGGAGGATAAGGAGAGCTCGGTGCCTCCCCAAGAGGCCGATGCCTTTTGGAGAAGGATCTGCTATTGCCCCAGAGCCAGCACATGCTGCGGTTTTGGGAAATGATGTCTAAAGTGGGTGGACTAGAAACATCCAAATAAACAGCTTGTCGGCACTTCACCATTTGCCAGCTTAAGCATAAAACAAGCAAATGTAGGAATTCCCTGGCGGTACAGTGGTTAGGACTCTGTGCTCTCACTGCCAAGGACCTGGGTTTGATCTTTGGTTGGGGAGGTAAGGTCCCGCAAGACTCGGGTTCGGCCAAAAAAAAAGAAAAAAGAGAAAACAGATGTAGTGTAAGAACAGCCCTGGGTTCTCCAAGGCTGTGAGTGGCCATCTGAGCATAGCAGTCTCAAGTCTAACAAGTCGGCGTGAGACTTTCCTTGTAGGTGACAGACTTCTAATCAAAGAAGGTGACTATGTGTGTGCCCATAGTATCTGCTCTGCTCTGCTCAAGGTGGGGTTTCAAAGCAGACGTTTCTCTCGTGGGTGATAGTCCTTTATTTGAAATGTTCTAGACCTTTTTGCAACTCTAGAGCCTAAATAACTTAAGCTCCTCTTCCGTATCTTGTCCTAGCCGATAGTTGGCCGATGAACTTTGATGATAGCAATGCCCGGAAGGACTGGGGGTGGAAGCACGATTTTGACCTCCCGGAGCTGGTGACGACGATGTTGAACTCCCACGGTTCCGAGAGCAGAGTTGCCCAGGCTAACTGAAGGGGCCGAAGGAAGAGCTCATGCGTCCTGGGCGGCTGTTCCGGGAAAGCCGTAACAACCCCAAGGTTCTAGACCCCGAGGAATCTAGGTGATGTGGAGTTGAAGAACTAATTGGACTCAATTTTCCCAGCTCATATTGAACTGCCAGATGGAGAATTGACTTGGCTGTAGCATTTTTTTCAGTGCTGTAGGTTTGGTCATAGGACTTCTGAATCTTTGCTGTTTGCCTAAACTTGTCCAAACATACAAATCACAGAATGAAGACTTAAGTCGTAATAGTTTTCCATTTCCTTAACTAAGATGAAGGGACCATTTCTGGGAGGGGAGAAGTATGTGATGTTTATATTAAATTAAACTTAAACTCTTCAGACTCCATTATTCTCTTGACTAAGACCGAAGATTACATTTTAAAGACTATCAAAGATAATCTCCCAATTTAAAAGAATTCTTTACTGTCCCATCAGAACATAAAAAATGCCTATTGTAGTAATCCCATGTTCACCATGTTCAAGAGATTTTAACCTGTGAAAAATGACCACTTCTAATTTATTTGTCTATAAGAAGATATACTGGTAGGAAACTAAGAATATCAAGAGATGATCTAGGGGACTTCCCTGGCGGCCCAGTGGTTAGGACTCCCAGCTCCCAGTGCAGGGGGCACAGGTTTGAACCCTGGTTGGGGAACTAAGATCCTGCATGCCGCACAAAAGTAAATAAATAAATAAAATAGGCCTTAATTAATTAATTTAATTAAACCAGAGAGATGATCTAACTAGTAAAGGAGAACATCTCTTACTTTGATTGCCTTCCTGTTGGTAAGCTGAGGGGTGATGACCTGGACTGTAATCCTTTACCTGCCATATCAGCCTCTGGAGGAGCTTGTCTAAATATACAGGTTTCTGGGCTCTACCCCTTCAGGTGGACTCAATCGATGGGGATTGGAATATCAAAGGACCACGGGTTATTCTCTTCCAGCTATGGCCCCCTAGTTTAGACCAATTCCAAACATGATCTAAAGAGAACTTGCTTGTTACAGCCGTTCTGTACACTCTTAGGTGAGTCTGCAGAAGACGTGTGCTAACCCTCTGAAGCAGTTACCGTGTAAATATATGCAGCCTTACTTTCTCCAGCTACCTCAGGATGTACTGCCCCTGAAATCACTGGAAAGTGAAATACCAGTTAATTAACCATGGATCTCATGGACAGCTGCTGTCAAGGATTGAAAGGCATTTCTACTGTCTGCTTAATGACAGTGTTATATATTTGGAACTTTTAACTGTTAGGTAGAAACGTGAATTTTTTTTTGACGCATAATTGGATTTGAACTCTAGATAATTATTTAATAGTTATGCTAATATAGTTTCCTTCCCAACTTACTATCATCAAGCTTATATTTGTACACTTTATTTGCTAAAACCAAACAGCTAGTATTGAGGTTTTGGGGTTTTTATTTGTTTGTTCGTTTGTTTTTACAAGTTTACTGAGGTATGTTTCACATACCATTAAATTCCCTCACTTAAAGTTTACAGTTTGGTGATTTTTCAGTATATTCAGAATTGTGCAACCATCACTATAAATCTCATTTTGGGCCATTTCAACATCCTACAAAGAAACCCTCCTCACCCTAGGCAACCACTAATTTACTTTCTGTGTCTGTGGATTTGCCTGTTCTGGGATATTTCATATAAGTGGAATCAAACAGTGTGGTCTTTTGTGGGTGGCTTCTTTAATTTAGCATAATGTTTTCAAGGTCCAAGCGTGTGGTAGCATGCGTCAGTGCTTCATCGCTAGTGTTCCGCTGTGTGAATGTACAACATTGTTTGTCCATTCATCAGTGGAGGGATATTTAGGTTGTTTGCATTTTTTAGTTTTTAGGAGTAAATGCTGTTATGAATATTTGTGTAGATAATTTGATTTTGAGGCTCATTTCTTATTGTTCAGTTTGAAAAACAGTTCTTAAGCTCTTTTTTTTTGAAATGGTGCCATCAAAACATTTATGGTGATGTGTTCAAATTCATACATGTTGCTTTCTTTTAAGCTCTCAATTTATTCTCAGTTATCTTAAAGGAATAGAAATTAATTCCTTCCTTCTATGTGAAGGGAAGAAGCAACTGAGTGGAATGATCCTTTGTCCCTTAGACCCTAGTCTTCCAGAATTTCTACCAGATTCCTTGGATGACCTTGCAATTGGGGCCATCTGGAGGGATTTGTTCTAGAATGGCTTCCTTTAATCCTTCTAAATCTATAAATGCACCTCCGGGAGAACCTCAAAGAAGCATAAAAGAACAAATGAGTCCTTCAAATTATATGCCTGACTCTTAGTCACTGACAGCTTTGCACTCTAACACTAAAATTAGAGTTGCCCTTTCTATCCAAATACTCAATATCTGGTGCACATCTTGGGATCCCAGGAGATGACTCAATGTTTTACTGTAAAAAAACTTTTCTTTCTGTTGGGAGAAAGGGTTTTTTATGGTTAATTTGGGAGTGATCTGAAAAGCTGCTTAGAAGGGGAAAATGTGGGTTTCATCATAAAAATAGTTTTTTGATTTTTAAGTAAAATAAAGAATACAAAGGTTGACCTTGCTCTGATGTTTTTCTTGAAGATTTCTACTGGCTACCAGTGTGGTGACCAAATCTGCTGGTGTGTTTTCTGTGTGGCACGGCCATGATGCACCTTTGTGTCACTCCACGCACAGCACAGCCCATGGCTGCCATCAAGGTGTACTATGTAAAATCGAGGAACAGGCTCTGGGCGATGAATACTCTGGCACCACTTAGGACACTTACTGTAGAAGGGGGTGGGTGCTAATAGTATTTTTTAACTCACGTAGGCCAGATTGCCAATTTGTTATTGTAGTTTATGGTAAGAGCATGAGTGTTTTCAAGAGACATTAAAATCTTTTTCATTTAAAAATGTTTCTGTTAAGAATTCAAACAATTAAATGATACACAGTGAAAAAAAAGTTGTCTTCCTCTAAACCCAATCAATGACTGATGTTAACAGTATAGAATGTGCCTATGTTTTTCTCCCTGTGCTTATGTAACATAGTATTAGATGGTCAAAACTTTTTTAACTATGAAAGTGCTAAGACAACATTGCTGAAAGTTTTGAAAAAGAGTGACTTGCAGGGCTTCCTAGGTGGTGCAGGGGTTGAGAATCTGCCTGCCAATGCAGGGGACACGGGTTCAATCCCTGCTCCAGGAAGATCCCACATGCCGCGGAGCAACTAAGCCTGTGCACCACAACTATTGAGCCTGCGCTTTAGAGCCTGTGAGCCACAACTATTGAGCCCATGTGCTGCAACTATTGAAGCCCATGCGCCTAGAGCCCGTGCTCTGCAACAAGAGAAGCCACGGCAATGAAGAGCCTGCGCACCACAACGAATAGTAGCCCCCACTCACTGCAGCTAAAAAGAAAGCCCGCATACAGCAAAAAAGACCCAACACAGCAAATAAAATAAATAAATAAATTTATTTAAAAAAAAAAAAGCCACTTGCAATTTTTGCCACCTAACGTACTAGCTGTTTTTTAATATTCCCATCCAGTCTTCTCATATGTATTACAAGTAACTTAAATGTAGTGTTGATATTTACCATTTTAAAAATCACTGCATAATAATCCATTTGAGTGGGATATCGTAAGTATGCAGTCAATTCCACTATTTAATTGCTTGACTTAGAAACCCAGAAGTATAACTGCTAGGTCAAAAGGTATAAACACTTTATTTGCCTCTTAATTTTACATAGTCAAATTCCTATTGAGAGAGTTGAATTAATTGATGATGAAATTCTTCTCTACTATCTGCAGCCTTTGGTATGTATTTACTTACTAAGGTATAGTTTACATGTATTTAAAAGTTTGATTTTTTTTTTTTAAAGTTTGGGAATATAAACTTTATTTTTTGCCGAACCATCTTAAGATTCTAACTGAAAGAGATTTGAATTAATGTGAAAAAGATACTAATCTCTAAATTCAGTGCATTGGTTCCATATGCCACCCATGAGATAGTAATTCTGTTCTAAAATTTTTTTTTTATTTTTACTTTTTGGTTGCAATCTGCACGGCATGTGGAACTTCCCCAACCAGGGATCGAACCTGTGTTACCTGCATTGGAAGTGTGGAGTTTTTGTTCTTTCGTTCTTTTGTTGGTCTGTATTCACCCCTTGGAAGTACATTTCATCTTTTTTTTGTTTGTTTTTTGGCCATGCGGCATGTGGGGCCTCAGTTCCCTGACCTGTACCCCCTGCAGTAGAAGTGTGGAGTCTTAACCACTGGGCCATTAAGGAAGTCCCAGTAATCCTATTTTTTCGTCACATTTTATTAAGATAAATTAGGGTACTTGCTTTTTTTGAAAATAGAATGACCTTGCCAATTTTTATGGTTTTAATATCATGTATGCTTGACTATACCAGGACTAAATTGAACAGTGTCTCATCTTCCAATGTGAAGATCCTCCCAAAACCTTTCTGCCCAGCTTAAACATTTAACTTTTAGGGTTACAGATTGAGATGGTAAAATACATACCTTTAATATTGGTTATGTATTTCACATTTATTCATCTATTAACCAAGAAATGAGCTTTCCCCCCATTATTATTCTCGTTTCATAAGTGTTATACATAGTTCAAACTGACTGTTGAACGTTGACTTTTGTTGTCATCTAACAAATCGAGAGCAACTGCTCTTTTCTTCCAATGTGTTTAAGATGCAGCATTCTTTTCATCCATTGTGTGATGCTGTTGATGGAAATTTTATCCCAGACCACAAGGACCCCTGTGCATAACACCAGGACATTCAAAATCCATCCTGTGACTGCCACACATCACTTACAGTGTTGCTTTCAGTGCTTTTTAAACAATGACACCCAACACTTGAAACTGTAACTTTATGATCTCAGGAATCTGTTAATTTGCCTCCTTTCCAGTCTGTTCCACCATCACCCAGGGTTAGCATTGCAGGAGGATGACTGAGGCTAATAATGTTTCCACAAACAGCATTCTGTTCAGTTTGACAGTGCTTAGGAAATTGTAAAAGACGTGGTGATGTCTCAGCTATAAGATGAGCTTCTCTAAGGGATCCTTTTGGAAGAGAATTTTGCCCTGTATTGGCGAGGGGGGTGTGTGTGTGTGTGTGATATATTCTCTGTCGATTCACTTGTTTGAAGTCCTCAAGAAAAGTTTTTCTTTTTTGATTTATTAACAAGAAACTACTTAAAATTTTATTTTGCCCGGTTCTTTCTTTAAATTTAAGTGTAATTCTCATGTAACTTCAGGAATCTAAAGTATATAGATTATTGAGAGAAGTTTAAAGATAATTTGTAATGTGTAAGAGTTAACCAGAGCAAGTCTCCCCTCCCCGAAGGATGTTTTCCCAGTTTTTTCACATTTAAGGCACCCAGAAAATATATCATTAAAAACATAACTTAATAGTATGTCATTAGAATATGCTGTTATTTGTAACACAAATATTTTTATGTTCCACTTAGAAAGGGAAAAAAACCTTTTCTGTTAAACAGACAATGGTTTCAACTCACTTGGCATTTTTACTTTATATCTTATTGAAGGACTCTTTAGACTTCACCAGACATAGATTTTTACCACTTGTGCATATATAAAAAGAGAAATAGTCAAATGCATGTTTAGTATACCTAAAACTTAAGGTCTGACTTTTCTGAATCACTTTTTGACCCGGTTGTTGACGTCTTTTTTCCATTCAGTATTATTCTCTTGTGCCAATAAGCGTGTTGATGAGAGACCATTTCTTAAAAGAACGTATGAAAACTAAAAATCATTGGTGCTGTAAACCAGCTTTACATTGATATCAAATTTGTCTCCTTTGGACACCTGCTTCAGGAATGTGGCTGACAGTACCTAACTCCCCCCAGGACTACACCTGTGGTTCCTAGGGGTTGAAAAGCTGACGCCCACCCTACAGATTTGATGCTGTTTTTGATGGTGCTCGGGTGGGTGATGTCGACACTATTCCCATCGCCCCCTGGTCAGCAGTGGTTGTGTGAGCCTGATTTCACAGATAAGCGTGAAGAACTTGTGAGTCTGAGTGTACATATTGGGATGGGGCTGCATTTGTACCCGGTGGGACCAAGGGCAGCCCCCACCCTGCTCAGGCTGCCATTGAGGGCTGATGGATGGGTGGGGAGCCCTGCAGCTGGGCCACTGTTGGGCTCACCACCTGCCTTTTGCATTGTTGGTGGCTTAACAGATCTGGTGGGTACTAGATGAGCGGCTGAGGGTGGTGGGATGTGTACACCTGCAGAGGAGGAGAGGAGATGTGAGCTATTGGGAGAGAACTTCAGGAAAAGAACAGGCGGTCAATGGGGGCTGTGTGGTCAGGCTGCTCTCTGTATATCCCCTGCCTGACCATTGTCTGCTTCACCTGCATCCTGTGCACATGACTGACCTTCCTTGTGTCCTTGCCCCAGGCCCCAGCGAGTAATTGTTCTTATCAAAGGGGCCGTGAGAGGTGTGCCCCTCTACTGGTTTCCCTGGTAACTAGTGAGCCCACTTGACATCAATCCCCCTACAACTGGCAATCCCCTCCCACCCCTGCCCTGCCGGGGGAGCGAAAACTGCAACCATGTCCTGCCCCGCCGTCCACTGCACACAGTGGACGTGTAAGCTCCCCCTTCATTAAACCACTGGTGTCTCTCTTGCTGCCTCCCAGCTCTTTCTTTGGTCTTGAAGCTGGGCAAGTGCAGCCCAATGGGGTTAAGTCACATTAGGGTCATGGTCCCTGAGGTGACTCATCCCTTTTATTCCGTGAATTGTTAGGTAAAATTTCAATTTCCCACTAATGAAGCTGCAACTTTTTGGGTATTTTGGAGGGTGAGGCTCCTGCAAGGGGCTGGGAATGGCCTCCGAGGGTGTGGGTAGAATGGGAGGTGGCCAGGGGGAGGCCTGTGCCTTGATTATACCAGCACCTTCCAAATTTAAAAAGGAAGAGGCTTCAATAAGAAGACAAGGAGCTTTCATTGTTTCTAGAATAATTCATTCATGATTGGTCATCCACTAATTCTTTTATATCAGGTTATGTATTAACATGAGACCAGAAATTTTCCAAAACAGGAACACATTCATACTGCGTATTTTTTTCAGTATTAGCTGGTGACCCAGAAGTTGAGGTTCCATTTTAGGTATCTACCTTTCTTTTCTTTTTAGTTTTTAATTAATTTTAAGAAATCTTCAAAGGTTAACTAGTCTCACTGTGGTGATCCTTTCACAATATTCAACCACTTGAATGGGGAAACATAGTGAAAAGTCATGTCTCCCAGCTGACCTTGCTAGAGGCGATCCTGATTGGTTACATACTTGCATATTCATATTTTGTGTGTGTGTGTGTGTGGTGCCTTTTTCATTAATAACCTATGAGACTTCAATGTGAGTTCATTTGAATTTTCCTCATTTATTTTAACAGCTGCATTACTTTTCATTGTATGGATGCACAAAAGTATACTTAACTGATGCTCTGATGATGAACATGTACACTCTTTTCAGCCTTTTACTATTACAAACAGTGCTGCAAAGAACATCACTGCAAATATGGTAAACTTGCATTGTCTGAAAGAACCAAAGTCACTTTGGGGGAATTTTGAAGGACAGAGTTTTTATATACAAATAACTAAGTTCCTTAATATTCCTTTTTTCCTACCATAATAAAAATGTATTCAATCATACCATGAACTCACTTAAAACGGAACATAGTGCTATTGTATTTACCCAAATGTTTTTATGAAAAGAGCTACATAGAGTAAATGTGTCATGTTTCTTCAGTTGGGTTTACAGTTGGGAGGCTGATTACTAAGACAGAGCAGCTGCTTTAGAAATGGACCAACCGTCATTTTCTGGGTCCTTACATCATTATTAGGTTTAAATTATTGATGTTGATACATTCTATTCCAAATTAATACGACAAAATAATCCTCTTGAATTTTTGCATTTTGAAACATTCATTATTCTGAAGGGAATAATCCAGCGTTATCAGGATAAGCAGAGCAACTATACCAGTTTCTTCACAAAGGCATCAAGTATCATGTTGCCATGAAAATGAGTAAACATTTAAATGCAAGTGGAAGATGGAAGGAGGGAGGCCTGTGTTCCCAGCATCACTCTACCTGGGCAGTTGCTGTTCACACACTTACTTGTCTAAAGGGCGGGGGAGGTGGGTGTCTGTGCTCCTCCCCCCTCTCCATCCTGCCCCAGGGCACTGAAGCCTGCCGACAGTGCTAGGTCTGCTGGGAGTCACGATCCAGGGACCCAAAGGAGATCAATCGCCTAGCAGATACCCAGTGACGCTTTAAATGTCTCCATTCTTTCGTTGATGACACTTTTGTATTTGAACATGAGCCTCTCTGTCACACTGGAAATCTACATGTGTTCCAAACAAGTACAAAAGTGTGAAAATCTGATTTTAGAGGAAGGTTTGATTTGGGGAAAAAACATTCCACTTGGAGGAGAAATGAATTCTGGCCATCGCTTTGCCGCCCATGTGGATCTTGACTGAGTCACTTCCTGCCCTGAGTCTCCACTTCCTTACCTGTGAGAAACGGTGGAAGCCTGGCCCTGCAGTGCCACTGCTTCCCCGCCTTCCAAAACTGTGGTTTTAATCAGGGGACTAGAAACATGCCAGTAGTTAAACGTTTTCTGAAAAGTAACGTTGGGTACATTTGAAAGAATATCTGTAAACATGTAAATGATGACGTATAAGAAAACCAGCTGGGGAGGGGTAGGGGGAGGGGTAAACTGGGAGATTGGATTGACATATACACACTACACACTACTAAATATAAAACAGATAACTAATGAGGACCTACTGTATAGGGAACTCTACCCAATACTCTGTAATGGCCTGTATGGGAAAAGAATCTTAAAAAGTGGCTATATGTATATATCCACTGATTATATAAATTATACTATAACATAATTATAAAATATATATTTTATATTGTAGTTGTAATATAATTTATAATATAATTATTTTATATTATATATATTACAGTTATATACATAAACTGACTCACTTTGTTGTACATCAGAAATTAACACAACACTGTAAATCAACTATACATCAATAAAAATTAAAAAAAAAAACAAACTGCCACAAACCCACAACTCTCCTCAGTAACTGCCCTCTCCCCACCCGCCCACATTTTCCTTCTCTTGTGCAGTTTTGATCATTAGTGGTAGACGTGGCAGTCTGTTTCCTCACTTCACTGGTAAGATGGTAAGGTCCTAATGGAAGATGAATCAATATTTCCATTCCTTTTTCTCCTTTGAATAAACCATTATCAAAATACCTTAATTAAAACATACTTTCCTTAAAATTATTCAGCACATTCATATTAAAGCAAAATTATTTGGTTGTCTTGCTGAGGATTATATAAAGCTGAACTGTGTATTTCCAGTCAGTGAAATAGGTAGAATATATATATTGCAACAGCTTGAGAATTTCTAGTTTTCTCAAGTCATTGAGTTTTGGGGGGGAAATTTTTGCTAAATATCTGTCATATGCTTTGATACTAATTTTGCAATGTTTACTAAACTCTAGAAATGAACTGCTGTGCTGATATATTTATTCAGTCTTGAAACAGATGGGATTCTGTTTGAAGGTGAGAAATGAATGATTTTTAAGAAATCTTTCTGTTTTAGTAAAAGATTAAAAAACTGTCCCTGTTCATATTGAATTTTGGTCATCTGGTAGTTTGTATAATTGTATGAAAACTGTTTTCAACACTTCTGTTTAAAGACAATTTACAACTCCCTGGGAAGATTCCTTTGCACTGATAAATAATGTCCTTTATTTTATATTTTAATACTCACTTTAGTGAGTGCTTCTGTTTTGCTATCATTTTTCACAGCAAATATCAGGGTACCCAGACTGACTTCATAATTTAAAAAATAAGCTGGAGGAATCAGGCTTTCTGACTTCAGACTATGCGACAAAGCTACAGTAATCAAGGCAGTGTGACACTGGCACAAAAACAGAAATACAGGTGAATGGAACAGGATAGAAAGCCCAGAGTTAAACCCACGCACCTATGGTCACCTAATCTATGACAAAGAAGGCAAGAATATACAATGGAAAATAGACAGTTTCTTCAATTAGTGGTGCTGGGAAAACTGGACAGCTACATGTAAAAGAAGGAAATTAGAACACTCCCTAACACCATACACAAAAATAAACTCAAAATGGATAAAAGACCTAAATGTAAGGCCAGACACTATAAAACTCTTAGAGGAAAACATAAGGAGAACACTCTTTGACATAAACTGCAGCAAGATCTTTTTTGGCCCACCTCCTAGAGTAATGAAAATGAAGAAAAATAAACAAATGGGACCTAAGTAAACATAAAAGCTTTTGCACAGCAAAGGAAACCATGAACAGGACAAAAAGACAGCTCTCAAAATGGGAGAAAATATTTGCAAACAAAGCAACTGACAAAGGATTAATCACCAAAATATACAAACAGCTCATGCAGCTCAGTATCAAAAAAACAACCCAATCAAAAAAAGGCAGAAGACTTAGACATTCCTCCAAAGAAGACATACAGATGGCCAACAAACACATGAAAAGATGCTCAACATCACTAATTATTAGAGAAATGCAAATCAAAACTACGAGGTATCACCTCATACTGATCAGAATGGCCATCAAAAGATCTACAAACAGTAAACGCTGGAAAGGGTGTGGAGAAAAGGGAACCCTCTTACACTGTTGGTGGGAATGTAAATTGATACAGCCACTGTGGAGAACAGTCTGGAGGTTCCTTAAAAAACTAAATATAGAGTTACCATATGACCCAGCAATCCCACTCCTGGGCATATACCCAGAAAAAAAACATAATTCAAAAATATACATGCACCTAGAGTCTGTCATACAGAGTGAAGTAAGTCAGAAAGAGAAAGACAAATATTGTATGCTAACTCATATATACGGAATCTAAAAATGGTACTGATGAACTCAGTGACAAGACAAGAACAAGGACGCAGATGCAGAGAATGGCCTGAAGAACTCAAGGTTTGGGGGGGCGGGGGGTGAAGGGGAAGCTGAGATGAAGTGAGAGAGTAGCATAGACATATATATACTACCAACTGTAAAATAGCCAGTAGGAAGTTGCTGTATAACAAAGGGAGTTCAACTCAAGGATGGATGATGCCTTAGAGGACTGGGACAGGGAGGGTGGGGGGGAGTGGAGGGAGGGAGGGAATACGGGGATATGTGTATAAAAACAGATGATTGAACTTGGTGTGCCCCCCAAAAAATAATAAATAAATAAATAAATAAAATGAAATAAAAAATATATACATGCACCCCAATGTTCATTGCAGCACTATTTACAATAGCCAGGATATGGAAGCAATGTAAATGTCCATCAACAGAGGAATGGATAAAGAAGATGTACATATATACAATGGAATATTGCTCAGCCATAAAAAGAAACGAAATTGTATCATTTGCAGAGATGTAGATGGACCTAGAGACTGTCATACAGAGTGAAGTCAGAAAGAGAAAAACAAATATCATATATTAATGCATGTATGTGGAATCTAGAAAAATGGTAAAGATGATTTTATTTGCAAAGCAGAAATAGAGACACAGACGTAGAGAACAAACATATGGATATCAAGGGGGAAAGTGGGCAGGGGGTGGGATGAATTGGGAGATTGGGACTGACATATATATACTACTATGTATAAAATAGGTAACTGATGAGACCCTGCTGTATAGCACAGGGAACTCTACTTGGTGATCTATGGGGACCTAAATGGGAAGGAAGTCCAAAAAAGAGGAGATATGTGTATATGTATGGCTGATTCACTTTGCTGTACAGCAGAAACTGACACAGCAGTGTAAAGCAACTATACTCCAATTAAAAATAAAAAGAAGAATTAAGCAAATATAAGTCTCCTGAATTTTAGGCGATGGCTCACAATAACAGTTTCTAGGGATAAGGTTTAGCTATAGAATGAATTCACAGAATAAAAGGAATAACCCTTCCAGCATAATGTGCAGGACTTTATAACAGCTAAACTTACAACAAACACAGTGATTCCTGAGACAAATTAGAGAAACCATTTATCTCCGTCCCAGAACCTCTCTGCTTTTGTCTACCAACATGGACACTCCTGACCACTGTGGCACAGGTTGAGAAAGCTGTTTAGCTACTTTCTCGCTCCATGGCTGAATTAGGTATCTATTGCTGTGTAACAAACAGAGTGGCTGAAAACAACACACATTAAGCATCTCATAGTTTCTGTGGATCAGGTAATGTTGCCGGAAAATCGTCTGGGGAGTGGATTCGTGATCTCCGAAGGAAAAGAATTTCTCCTTGGGATCAATAACAAGCTGTCACTCAGGTATAAGTAACAGAATAACAGTTTATTAAGAAGAGAGTACAACAGCTTCTGGCACAGACACCAGAAGGGGGTAAAGAAAGACCCGAAAACAGGCTATAAGTCCCCGATTATATACCTATTTCTAGGAGTTAGCACAAACATTCAGATGATCATCAAAGAACTTTACAATTCAATGAGTGCCTCCCTGCATATGTTAACCAATACAGGGGTCATAAATTCCAATGGAATGTATACAGCTGTGCCCATAAATTTTTCCTAACTTGATGTTTTTTTTTCCTGCTTAAGCTTATCATTAAGATTCTACAAGATTCTAAGCAAGATTCTGTTTAGGGTTCCCCAAGGCTGAATCAAAGTGTGGTCCAGGGCTGACTTCTCATCTGGAAGCTTGCCTGGGGAAGAACTGCTTCTAAGCTTCCTCAAGTTGCTGGCAGGATTCATCTCCTGTTGGTTATATTACTGAGGGCCCTGGCGTTTTGAGGCGGTTGGCTGGAGGTTGCCCTCAGCTCCTAGAAGTCACTCCTTGCTCCTAGAGACTTCTGAAGGTTTCTTGCTATGTGGGCTTTCCCATCACGGTCACGTAATTCATCCAGCCAGCAAGGAGAGTCTCTAGAGTGAGTCTGCTAGCAGGACGAAGTCTTACAC
Organism: Hippopotamus amphibius kiboko; assembly: GCF_030028045.1. NCBI lineage: Eukaryota > Metazoa > Chordata > Mammalia > Artiodactyla > Hippopotamidae > Hippopotamus > Hippopotamus amphibius. Next base: position 52,527,252 of record NC_080187.1, on the reverse strand, counting down.
GGCATAACCCAATTAAGGAAGGGACATTGCACCAGCTTTGCCATGTTCTGTTGGTTGGAGGCAAGGTCTTGCATACACCCGAGGGGAGGGGGCTCCCCAGAGAAGTGAACACCAGGAGGCAAGGACTGTGGGGGCCACCTTAGAGTCTGTCTGCCACAATTGCAAAGTTTGACAATTGTCCAGCACCCTGAATTCACCATGTTCTGTTACAGTTATTTACTAAGACCCAAAGAGAAAAGGAGAGACTTGCAGGCTGCTTCCCAAAACCTCTCATGAATTATGTTTTTGGTCTCCTTCTGGATTTCTCCCTGGCCAGGTGTTCAGGTCAGGACCACTGAAGGCGCTCTGCAACACTTGACTCCATCCATTTGGGATCTGGCAACCTTTACTCCATCAGCCATCTCTGAGAGATGGTGCTTCCCATCTTTTCTTTCACCTCAGGGTTTAACCTTAGGTAACACTTCTCCCTGTTCCCCTCTCTCCCTCAGGGCCCCAGAGACCTTCGCCAGCTCTTCTCCCCACCCTCCAAGTAGCTTTCCCATCCTCCCATCTATCAACCCGTTCTCAGAGGGATTGAAAACCAAACCCTCAGCTGCACATTAGATGCTACATTTTTCAGGGCGGAAAGTGTTGGCTTTTATCAGATCCCTCTACCCCAAAGAGTAAAGAACTAAGGTGTGAGGGGATCCTCACGTGTACATTTGGAGGAAAATACAGACAGCTCACATCTGGGGGCACGTTTCGGGGCTGGGCTGGCCGACTTCTCCCCCTCGTCTGCCCGGGGCCCCAGGCTGGAGCCAGGCCACCCTCCATAGCCCCCGCCGTGGTCGCCAGGGCAAAGCACGGTAGGTTGTGTGTCTGTGCCTGGCGAGGTTCCCAGGCTCTACTTTGCTTATCAGCCGCTCTGCCCTTGCCTTGAAGCTCAGACTCTGTGAGCTGATAGCATCTGCCCCTCTTGCCAGAGTCAACACTGCCGGGGCCTGTGAAGCTGTCAGTGCTCCTGGAGAGGGGGTTGGATGTCACGTTGTCACTGAGGTAGCAGGCGTGTTCAGCCTTTGTCTTGATAGGCCCCTTTGGCTCAGACCTTGTGAGCGGATAGCATCCTCCCCTCCTAGCAGGGCCAACACAGCCAGGGCCTGTGAAGCTGGTGGCGCCCCTGGAGAGGGGGTTGGATGCCACCTTGTTGCCTAGGTGCCAGGTGTGTTTGGCTTTATCTCGACAGGCCCCTTTGAAGTCTCTCCTTATCTTCCCTCCTCCTGAGGCCCCACAGTGCTTATTCAGGGCAGTGGATCCAAGGGCAGCAACTCTTCCCTGTCTAGGGTCCTCTGGGGTCTGTTGTCAAGTAAGATCCACCGTTCTTCAAATCTCGGCCCCACGGATGTTTCATCTCACTGGCCGGAACCCTGGCAGGGCCTGTGCTCCCAGAAAGCAGAGCCATGAGCAGGGGTGCAGCATCAGGTCCCAGGGCAGGAAGCTCTGAACCTGTGCGAGGCAAACGTCCCCAGCCTGTGACGGGGCAGGCTGCACAGGTAGAGCAGAGACGGCAAGTGTTTGACACACACGCCGCTGAGTGCAGGCTCAGGGATTCTATGTGCCGTCAAAGCTGCCAAGGCCTCCAGCTCTGTGCCAGCTCCATGTCATACTATGGAGATTTGCAAGGACGCCACACCAGCGATCCCTCTTTGCAGTCCTGGAAGAAAGAAGCAAGTTCTGCACATAGTTAAGACTCGAAAGGCATCTGCCGAGAAGTGTGGACTGTGCATTGTGGAAAGTGCATCAGGCTGGCTGGGCCAGTTATTATGGAAGTGATTTATGGCAAAAATCATACCTAAGAGAGATGAAAGGCCTTGACTTCTCATTCTTTGTGCAACTATTGTCACAAGGGAGGGAGGCCACACTAGTCGTTGTTGGGAAATGAGACAAAACAACCAGGTCAGAAAGGGTGGCACCAGTTCTGACGGGATGGGGGCAGGTGCCGTGGATGCCCTCCAGCAACTTGGGATGAGGTTGAACAGGCAGAGTCCCAGGGAGCGGGGGTCATCGGGTCCCTACCACTGGTCAGAGAGCAGCCTGAACCCTGAACTAGTCTGCAAATGTGCCTGGGAACAGAACACATGAGCAGGGCATCAATAAAATGTGTGGGAAATGAGTGTCCTGAAGGCGAGGCTAAGAATCTCCACCCTGGGCTTCTCACTGGGTGCTGTGGATGCAACACAAGTGTGCAGAGACCCTGATGCCCTTGGCCCATGGGGACCCTCGGGCGAGTGCTTTGCCCCTGTGGCAGCACCGTCTGAGTTCTGTCACCTTCTCTGCATATCACAGGTGAAAAGGTGGGGAGACACTGATACAGGTGACCTCGGAGATGTGGCGGCTTCTGGTCCAGACCACCACAGTAGAACGATTATGCCAATAAAGCGAGTCACATGAATTTTTTGGTTTCCCAGTACATATAAAAGTTATGTTTATACTATATTGTAGTCTGTTAAGTGTCCAATAGCATCATGTCTAAAAACAATTTACATACCTTGATTAAAAATACTTTATTGCTGAAAAATGCTACCCATCACCTGAGCCTTCAATGAGTCATAGCAGTAACGTCAAAGATCACTGGTCACAGATCACCATCACAAATATAATAATAAAGTCCCAAGTCCTTGTGATAAGTAGGCAGAGGTCTGGACTTTGTGTCTGATTGAGGCAACGTGGTGAGGGGACCTCCAGGCTGAGGACCTGCTGATGAGGGCAGGTCATCTGTTTCCCTGTCCTATATTAGTCTGTTGAGGCTGCTATAACAGAATGTGATACTCTGCATGTCTTAAACAATAGATGTTTATTTCTCACAGTTCTAGAGGCTGGAAGTTCAAGATCATGGTGCTGGCAGACTCGGTGTCTGGTGAGGCCTGGCTTCCTGGTTCAGAGATGGCCATCTTCTCGCTGTGTCCTCACATGGTGGAGACAAGGGATCCCTCTGGGGTCTCTTTTATAAGGGCGCTAATCCCACTCACGAAGGCTCCATCCTCTTAACCTAATCACCTCCCAGAGGCCCCACCTCCTCATCCCATCACATCTCAGGTTAGGATTCAACATATGAATGTTGGGGAGACACATTCAGTCCATCCACCTTAGCTGACTCACCGTTAATGTAGGGAGACCCCAGTGACTCTCTGGGTCACATTTATGCTCACTTCTGCCTGCTCTCCTGTCTTCCTACTCAAAGTGAGGTCCACGGACCTCAACAGCATCCCTGGGAGCTTGTTAGAAATGCAGACTCTCAGGCCCCACCCCAGACCTGCAAGTCAGAATCAACAAGAACCCAGGCAATTTGCATGCCCATAAACGTTTTGCAGAAATGCTGCTCTACCAGAAACTAAGTTAGTGATGTGTGGGAAAGCATTGTCTCAGGAAAGGTGTGGCCAAGGCAGCCACACAGACGTGGTTTCAAATCCTGACTCCACCCTCCCGCACACGTGACCCACTGCAAGTTCCTCGCCTCCTCTGTACCTCAGTTTCTCCACCTGCAAAATGAGGATGATCATAGCACCAACTTCATAGAACTTGGCGACGAATTGCACAGGCTTTTATGTGAGAAGCACCTGGCACATAGTAGGTGCTTGGTGGATAGGAATTCTCTTTCTGGAGCTTTCTTCCTGGCAGATTCTTCAGCGGTGGGGATGAGGAAGGGGTGTCTTTCCTCTAGTGGGTAAATTACTCCCAGATAACTCCAGTGCAAAGGCAGGTGTCACTGCTTTGGACCATTTACAGAACCTCTCACCTGGGATTGTGCCCGGGGAGCACCCCTGTGCGCCAGGATGAGGCTAATGTTGGGAGGTAAAGCTCCCTGCAGTGGGGAAGGAGACCCTGCCCATGGCCACGGCGGCCAGCAATGGTCCAGCCCCTCAGAAATGTGGTGGGCGATCAGATCTCTCAAGGCACAGCCTGATACCCACGGCCGCTCATGGAAATGACATGGGGAGAGAGAAGTGGGGGGGCAGGTTCAGATCAGCCATTCCAGGAGCTTGGTTGGGAAGGAAAAGAGATTTGTGATAACTGAGAATCAAAAGGGTTTTTAAGAAAGCAGAGAACTGAAATGGTATTTGTGGTGAGGGGTGTGTGCAACTAAATTAGCATTTATTTGGCCCCTAATATTTTTTTCTATAAGTTTACTTTTTTAAAAAGTTTTTTTTGGAAATTGTATGACAGAACATATATATATAAGAAAGTGCATAAAACAAAAATGTACAGTTTCATAAATAATTATAAAGCAGAGGCCTGTGTGGCCACCAGCCAGCTCAAGATGCAGAACTACACTGGCACCAGAAGACAGTGTGGACCATGGCTTCCCAGCAGGAGACCGCTCATGTCTGTGTTACTTTCTTAGTGTCTCTCTTTTACCCAGGGGGAAACCGAGGCTCAGGTAAACTACCTCCCCCAGGGTCACAGAGCTTATAAGCAGCAGAGCCAGAATTCAAACCTCTGTGCATCTGACTGCAGGATGGGGCTAAGGGGCAGGGCTCTAGCATAGAGGGGGCGGGCAGGACTGGAGGACCAGGCCCAGGGGAGGTGGGCGGGGGGAAATGGACTCAGGACCAGGGTTCCCTGAGCACGGGAGGATGAGAGGAAAGGTGAAGGGTGAAGGGGAAGCCCATCCTACAGGTGTCTGTCCTCATGTCCCCCCACTGTGCCCAGAGTGGTCACCCCTCAGTAAGGCTAGGAGGGGGCGCCCTTGAGTCGTTGGGCTAGACAGAGAGCTTGGCAAGCAGGTCTGGCCAGTGCAGGATCACCAATGAAAGAACATCTCTGGAAGTGACAGAAAGCCCAGCAGAAGGATGGACCTACCTCCAGAGGGAAGGGTCCCACCGTCCTCTGGGCCCACTGCTCTCAAGGGAGCCAGGCTGTTTCCAGAGGAAAATGCTCTGCTGGTTGGTCTGAGGGTTCATGCTGTGTTTCAGGTGAGATAAGACCAATCAATGGGAGGTCAAGGTAAACCCCGCCAGATAGAGTTATCGTGCAGAGGCGGCCACATGGCCATTAGGCAACCCTTGAACCTGATTTCTGCTTTTCCATAAGCAGCTGGGAATTTCTGAGACCTGTTTATACAACATTAGAACTTCTTATAAAAGATACGTGACAAATGTCACGCCCTCCCTTGCCCTTCATCTGCTCAGTTCCCACCCCACCCCCTCCAAGGTAAAGTTTATTTTTAGTTTCTTATACATCTTTCCAGAGCTTTAAAAATGCATATCCAAGCAAATAAAATACTAGAGTCTTATCCCCTCCCCCCCTTTTAACATAAAAGTAATTGATTACATACTGGTTTGCACCTTGCTTTTTTCCCCTAATTAAAAAAATTTTTGGTAAAGTACACAGAACATGAAATTTGTCATCTTAACCATTTTTAAATGTACAGTTCGTTGGCATTAGGTACATTCACATTGTTGTGCAGCTGTCACCACCACCCATTTCCAGGTTTTTTCATCTTGCAAAACTGAAACTCTCTCCACTAAACTATAATCCTCCATTCCTCCCTCCTCCCAGCCCCTGGCAACCCCAATTCTACTTTCTGTCTCTATGAATTTGGCTCCTCTAGGTACCTCATAAAAGTGGAATCACACAGTATTTGTCCTTTTGTGTCTGGCTTATTTCACTCGTATACTGTCTTCAAGGTTCACCCATGTTGTAGCATGTGCTCCAATTCCCTTCCTTTTTAAAGGCTGAATAATATTCCATTGGATGGAAAAACACATTTTGTTTATCTGTTCATCCATCAGTGGACACCTGGGTTACTTCTCATTGTAGCTCTTATACATAATGCTGAGTATACAAATACCTGTTTGAGTCCCTGCTTTAAATTCTTTTAGTAATACACCCAGGAGTGTAGGATGATAGTTCTATTTTTAAATTTTTGAGGAACTTCTGTACTGTTTTCCACAGCAGCTGCACTGTTACATTTTCACTAGCAAAAATGCATGAGTTCCTATTTCTCCACACCCTCTCCAACACTTGTTATTTCCAGTTTTGTTTTTTTAAATACCAGTCCTCCTCATGGGTGTGAGGTGGTCGCTCATTGCAGTTTCGATTTGCATTTTTCTAATGATTAGTGATGTTGAGCATCTTTTCATGTACTTATTGGCCATTTGTATGTCTTCTTGCAGAAAAGTCTATTCAAGTCCTTTGCTCATTTCTATTTTTTATTTTTATTTAGTATTATTTTTTATTAATTTTTATTAGAGTATAGTTGCTTTATCTTTGCTGATTTTTAAATTGTGTCATTGGGTTTTTTGTTGTTGAGTTTTAGGAGCTTTTTGTATTTTAGATGTTAATCCCTTATCAGATATTTAATTTGCAAATATTTTCTCGCATTCTGCTTGCCTTTTTAATCTATTGATAGTGTCCTTAGATGCACAAAAGTTTTCAATTTTGATGAACTCTAATTTTTCTATTTATCTTTTGTTGTCTGTGCTTTTGGTGTTGTAGCTAAGAAATCATTGCCAAATGCAAAGTTATGAACCTTTTAAAAAATCAAAATTAATGCCAAAAAAAATCCATGTGAACAAACTATCAGAATCTAACCAAAATGGATCTTGCATGACTTACCTTCCTCACCTAACCATGATCTCAGCCTTGTCCAACTTCCACCTGTGTCTTTCCTTAAAATTTTGATATTTTGTTCATCATGGGATGTGTGGGGGGGCATTAATTTTGATCTTTAAAAATATTGCATTGAAAATACTAGTTGTCTTGATTTCCTGATGCCCCCTAAAATTTTGTACCTGAGATGAGTTCCTTTCCACCTCACCCTGCTCCAGAGACAGCAGTTAGCCAGGCTCTCTGGGGCCATACAGCTGTCTTCACAAGGGGCCAGTTTTGCAGATCTCACCCAGATCTCCACCAGTGGCATGCTGGTAAATGTTCAACAGTTGGCTCTTGGGGGATGGGGGATTTGTAGTGTTTGTAGAATTCCATGATGTAAACGCTCCCTCCATACGAGATTTCAAGCCACAAACAAGATGTTGCTGAAAGCAGAGCTGGAAAGAGCTGTCAATGGGCAACCCAAGCTGTGGGAGGTGTCAAAGGGAGAACCCAAGGCCAATGCGGGAGTGGGGCAGAGCCTCCCCATGGGATGTCATTACTGGGCTTTGAAATTGCAACACATCAGCCAAAGGTTAACCAGGAAAACATATCTAGATAGCAAAGGAGATTTAATGCAGGAAATTTGTTCCCCAGGGGATGGAGAGGCTCAGAATCAACCAGGGACGATGCAAGTCCAGGAGCAGTGGGCAGGCCCTCCATCGCTGGGCTGAGAGAGAGAAGGAGGCGATGGTGGGTACTAGAGCTAGGGGCTGGGGTCCCCTGGCAGAACCTGGGCCACAGAGAGCCTGTACAGCAGTGCTGGAACTGCAGACAAGATAGGGATGCTGTTGGAGATGCTGCCAGAGGCAAAGAGGGATGAGAGAAATACCCTGGCTTTTCTTCTCTTCCTGCCTTTCTGTCCCCACCAGCACTTCCCATTGTGCTGAACCCAGGTGACGGCCGAGAAGGGGGCTTGCAGGCTGGGAAGCAGAGCAGGGAAAGGATGAGGAACAGATCTGAGGGCAACCAGGCCCAGGACTGGCACATCCAGGTGCTGGGTACCTAGCATTGGTCCATTATCACGGTGCCCATAGCAAGGGCCATGGGTACAGAAGGCCTGGCCCCGTGATTCTGAGTATTGCTTAGTGATTAGACCATCTACAGAGGGAAAGGAGTTTGGGGCTTAAATAGGTGAGGACTTTAGATCTAAATGTGAAACTTACCCAATTCCTATAAAGCAGGAAACTGCAATGGGAGTAGTTAAATGCTTGGGGAAAAAAATGTGGTTTTTTTTTTTGGCTGTGCCTTGCAGCATGTGGGATCTTAGTTCCCTTCCCTGACCAGGGCTCGAACCTGTGCCCCCTGCATTGGAAGGATGGAGTCTTTTTTTTCCCCAATATTAATTTATTTATTTGATTGCACAGGGTCTTAGTTGTGGCACTCAGGGATCTTCGTTGTGGTGTATGGGATCTTTACTTGCGGCATGTGGGACTTTTAGTTATGGCATGCAGGATCTAGTTCCCTGACCAGGGATGGAACCCGGGCCCCTTGCATTGGGAGCTTGGAGTCTTAACCACTGGACCACCGGGGAAGTCCCAGAAAAAATTTCTTAAATTAGAGACTTGGCTTAAGTAAATAATATTCTAACAGACCTCAAAACTTCATTTTGTTTTACAAGAAAGAAATATTTCAGTTATTAAAGCTGATAGATTATTTTGATGAATGATAGAGTCATTATACTTATAAATTTAAATATAGAAAATAAGAAAGAGGAGCAGAAGATATTGAGAAATGAGGAAATAATGAAGATATATATCACACGTAAATATATTAGGAAAAAATGAAGAATATTTAAAATAATAAAATATCAGTTACAAGAGAAAATTATTAGTTTTAAATAAATTATATATAAATTCATGTTTGATGATAAAAGTAAAAACCGTAACAGATTTTAAATTCCTTCCATGGGACTGAGTGATGTTCACAGAGCTTTGTGAATTGCGGGTGAACATAAGTTGATAAAATTACACCAATTCTTTAATAGGACATTTCAGTAAACATTTTTATGACTTAGTTGATATTATAAATATTGAATAAATAGAAATATCAAACAGTACTATAAGGGCTAAGAAATTCTTTGGTGAAATTCCCTAGTTCAGTAGAAGATTCAGCACCAAAGACTAAACCACTGATGCTAAAAGACGTTTACTTAAGACAAAAGTCACCTACCAAATGTCAACCAAATGTGGAACGTTGTTGAGAGTTTGATGTGATTCCATTAAGTCAAATTATGGTTCAGGCAATTATGGTTTCATCTAGCAGGTGGTAGCGAGCCAGCACCGCCCCCGCCCCCACAAAAAAATGGCAAAAACTTTAAAAGATCAATACATGATTTGAAAACTGCTAAAATAGTTTATTGATTTATTTTCTTAATCATTTATATCCCTTGATAAGTCATTGTAGTAGCTGTATAATTTAGTTTATTTCGATATGAATTAGAATATATTTTTGCTGATTTAATTTGTACTTGATTTATATGATCATTCCTGCTGTTAACTGTTTTCAGATCCCAGCTGCGCAGGGAGCGCATTTCATGGAGGAAATGCTGCAGCTGAGTTTCAGTTGATAAGTTGGGAGAGGGCTTCAGCCCATAACTATGAGCATAAACACTGCTCATAAACATGAGCAGGGACACGTGAAAGAGCTGACACAGGGGCTTATTGGACAGCCAAGTGTGGGCAGGGAAAGCTTACTCGTTGTCATTCATTCAACAAATACTTATAGGACACCTGTGTGCCAGGCAGTATTTTTAACTACTAGGGATATAGCAGGGAGCTATAAAGATAAAGACCATGCCTTTCATGGACCTTACATCTTGGAGGAAGATGTTCATGTTCAGAGGGATTTTTTTAAAGAATATGAAAAAGAATATATATATGTATATACGTATGGATGTATGTACAACCAAGTCACTTGCTGTACGGCAGAAATTAACGCAACATTGTAAATCAACTATACTTCAATAAAATTTTTAAAAATTGAAAAATTTTGGTGTCTAAAAGTTATACAAGGACTTCCCTGGTGGTCCAAGGAAGGTTAAGACTCTGAGCTTCCACGTCAGGGGGTACGGGTTCGTCCCTGGTCAGGGAACTAAGATCCCACATGCCTCATAGTGTGGCTAAAATAAAATAAAATAAAACTTATACAAATCCCTGCCACCACGGGACACCCCAGTCCTGACCAGGTTGACACAACTGGAAAAAGCATTTTACAGGTTGATGTTTGCTGAATATGACTGTGAGCCACAGGCTAGGGTTATTCTGTGTGCCAAGAACGAGGATACATCTCATAGGGGGCCAGTGGGGGTCTGAGGAAGCCAGAAATCTGGTTTGTGTCACTCATTCTGCTCCGTATGTGTTCCACATACAAGAAATGCAGTGAAAGTTACTAGCTTTACATGCTACGATATGAAAAAAGGTAGGTGTGGTTCCCTTTAATTTTTCAAATAAATGTGTATCATGGGGCATTAGAGAATGGAGCATGAATATGAGAAACATTCCTGGAGAAATGTTTTAACTTGAGGTATTTGCTATAATATGTAAAAGAGCTATTTTTAAAATTTGTAAGGAAAGACAAAAAAAAAAAAAAAAAAGACCTGTGTTTGCTTGACTTACCAGATTTGACAGTTATGTTAAAAAGCATCCCCAAACTCTAACTTTGCTAGTTCTCAAATAGTTGGGGTCTGTCAGGTTGGAAACACACAGCCCTATTCAGAACAGTGCTGTGTTCTGGATTCCTCAAGCTATGTCTGACTTAAATTGCTTTTTCCTACTGTGGGCACCAGCACCCTTGTACTTGTCAGATTCCCCCTCCATTTCACTTTGGAAAATACCATTTTACTTCTTGGAAAACAGACAGTCCAGACATGGTGCCCCTACCTTGCACCCATTCTGTGAGTCACTGGGAGCGGATGGGATTTCAGTAGGAAGTTAACAGTTGGTGTTAGGATCACACACAGGAGAAAACAGTCCTGAGCTGAACAGGATTTAACACTGGCTTTTAAGTTCCAGGAAGGCCAGGACTGTGCCTGAATCCTTTCTGAAAGCCCTGCTCCTAACAAAGCCTCCCTCACAGAGTATTTGTTGAATTGAAATACTAATAAGCAAAGCATCGTTAAAAACAACACTCAGCATTATAGTCACTCCATCCTTTGAGAAACACACGTGGACTGGTCTGAGCAAGAAAATGCATGTTTCATCCTAGTTCTACTTCTTAGATCTGTTACTCTTGTTATTGATGTGTTATTGCTCATGGTGATTTCAATTAATTACATAATAACTGAGTTACTTTTCCTGGGGGGACAAGAGGATAGAGAGGAGAGAGAATTCGGAAAACGCAGTTCCTTGGCACTTGGACTTGAATCGCAGGTCTGTCATTTTCTGTGTGATCTTAAAAAATAACTGGTTTCTCTGAGCCTCAGTCTCCTTTTCTGTAGTAAAGGAGACCACAATAGCATCTAAGTCGAGTGGCTGTGAGGCTTCTGAAGAGGTCTGGCCACAGACATGAAATCCAGTGCGGATATGAAAGGCTGTCTGTAATGATTGTAACTGTGTCTAACTGCGTGTAGGCGTGGCCGGCAATTGATTCAGAGAAAGAACCAACTGAACCTACAGGGGACAAAACACAGGATCCTGTCCACTGTACCATGGGTGTAACTGAGGCCAGGAGAGGGAAGGGCGTTTCACAGAATCTTACCTCTTGTGTCTTCTGGTCCCCATTTCTAGGACTCCATAACGTCGTGATTTTCATCTGTTATATTAGTGTTTTCTAAGCCTTATTTTTCCCCAGATTGCTTAGCTGTTTTTTTTTTTAAATCAATTTTATTGAGGTATAATTTACTCAGGTGTATAATTTATTATGCATCCAAAACCCATTTTGCTGAGCTTTGACAAATTTATATATTCATACAACCACATTCAAGACATGGAATATTCCTTAGTAACCCCAAAAGTTCTCTGGGCCTCACCCCCAGTCAATCCCTATTCCTGCCCTAGGTAACAACTGTTCTGCTTTCTGTCGCCGCGAATTATATTAGACTTTTGTCAAGCTTTATGTAAATGAAATCGTACACCTATTCTTTTGTATTTCACTTATTTTGCTCAGTGTTTTTGAGATCCATCTACACTATTGTATGTGTCAGTAGTTCATTCCTTTTTATGCTAAGTAGTTCTCTATTGTATAAATATAGCAAATTTTTTTATCCATTCACCTAGTAAAGGACATTTTAGGTTTTTCCCCAGTTTTCGACTATTACGAATAAAGCTGCTATAAACATTCATATATGAGTCTGTGTGTACATCTGTTTCCATTACTCTTGCGTGAATACTTTAGAATTACTGGGTCCTATGGTAAGTATATGTTCAACCATATAAAAAATTCCCAAACTGTTTTCCAAAGTGGCTGTACCATTTATAATTCCATCAGCCATGTATGAGTTTGCTTCACATCATCAACACTTAGTGTTACTAGTTTTAATTTTAGTCATTCTAATGGGTGTGAAGTGGTGTACCACTGTGGTTTTAGTTTTCACTTCCCTGATGACTGATGATGTTGAGCATCTTTTCATGTGCTTATTGGCCATTTGTATTTTTTTTCTGTGAATGGTGTGTTCAGATTTTTTGCCCATTAAAATAAGCAGGTTGTCTTTTTATTATTGTCACAAGAAGCCTTTTTATTTCCTGGATACAAAGTTCTTTATCAGACACATATATTGAAAATATTTTCTCCCAGTCCATGGTTTACCTTTCCATTAGCAATATCTCTCAAAGAGCAGAAGTTTTACATTTTGACGAAGTCCAATTTGTCAAATATTTTTGGTTTGGGCTTTTTGTGTTTTTATCTAAAAAATCTTTGTTTACCCCAAGGTCGTTAAGATTTCCACTGATATTTTCTTTTAGAAGTTTTATGATTTTAGTTTTTATATTAGATCTATGATTCATTTCAGTTTAATTTTTGTGTATATTGTGGAGTGAGGGCTAGGGTTCACTTTTTCTCTTTATGAATAATATGTACCTCCAGTTGTGCCAGTACAGTTTATGGAAAAGGCTATATTTTCCCCACTGAATTACCTTGCCACGTTGTTGAAAATCAGTTAATCATATGTGGGGGGGTCTATTTCTGTCCTGTCTGTTCTGTCCATTGATCTCTAAGTCTATCCTTGCGCCAGTGCTACACTGTCTGGAATCCTATCCCTGCGTAATGTCTTGAAGTCAGAAAGTAAGGTCCTCTTCTTTCCAAGTTTATTTTGGCTGTTCCAGGTCCTTTGTATTTCCATGTGAATTTTAGAATTAACGTGTCAATTTCTACAGGAAAGCCTACTGGGAATTTGATTGGAGCTGTGTTATATCTCTGGATCGGGTAGGGAGGCTGAGTTTTCCAACCCATTAAAATGGCATATATCTCCATTTATTTTGGGATCTCTGGTTTCTCTCAATAATGTTTTATATTTATATTTCTCTGTGAATAGATCTTACCCCAAATTGTTAAATTTATACCTAATTATTCACGCTTTTGGATGCTAATTTTAAAAAATTTCAACTTCTAGTTGCTAATATATGGAAATATAATTGATTTTTTAATATTGACTTTGTAACCTAAGACATTATTTATCTCACTTATTAGTTCTAATGGATTTTTTTGTAGATTCCTTAGGGTTTTCCATATACTCTAAGGATCATGCAGTTTGCAATACAGTTTCACTTTTTACTTTTCCAATCTTTCTGCCTTTTACTTATTTTTCTTGTCTCCTTAATAGGCCAGGGTACCTAGTTCATCGATGAAAAGAAGCCATGAGAATGAGCATCCTTGCCTTGTTCCCAACCTGGGGATGAAAATATTCAGCTTTTGCCATTAAGTATGATGTTAGCTTTAGATTTCTCATAGATTTCTTTATCAGTTTAAAGAAGTGTCTATTCTTAGTTTGCTAAGAGTTGGTAACATCAATGGGAATAGAATCTTTTCAAATGTTTTCTCTACATCTGTGGAGATGATCCTTTTTTTCTTCAATTATCCTGTTACAGTGAACCACATTAATTGATTTTTGAATCGTAACCAACCTTGAATAGCTGGGATAAATCTCACTTTCTATATATTGCTAAATTGAATTTGCTAGTATTTTTTTCCGTGAGCGATAACAATATTTTCTTTCTTTTATATAATATCTTTGTCTGGTTTTACTAAGAAGATTTCATGAAATGAGTGGGAAAGTGTGTCTTATTTTCTGAAAGAATTTGCATAGAGTTCATATTCTTTATTCTCTAAATATTTGATAAAATTCACTGGTGAGACCAGCTGGGCCTATAGTTTTCTTTAGGGGAAGGCTTATAATTAAGAATTCAACTTCTGTAGTAGCTATGGAGTTACTTAGATTTTTCTATTTTTACTTTAGTTAGTTTTGATATTCTGAGTGTTTCAAGGAGTTTTTCCATTTTACCTAAGTTGTCAAATTTAATTATAAATTTTAAATAATGTTCCTTTGTTATCTCTACTGTAGGAATCCATAGTGCTCTTCCTTTTCACTCCTGCTATTGGTAATTTGTGTGTAATCTCCCTCTCTCTTCACTTGATCAGTCTAGCTAGAGGCTTATCAATTTTATGGATCTTTTCAATTAATTTACTTTCAGTATCATTGGTTTTCTTCATTCTTTTTCTGTTTCCACTTAATTTAGGGGCTAGTATTTTTTGTTTTCTTCCCTCTGCTTACTTCAGGTTTAATTTGCTCTTTTTTCTAAGTTCATAAGGTAGACGATTAGAAAATTTATTTTATACTTTTCAATCTCATATAAATATTTAAAGCAAATTTCTCTCTAATTATTGCATTAGCTGGAATACCATAACTTTTGATATATTATGTATCTGTTTTAATTGGCTTAAAATATTTTCTAATTTCCTTTATGATTTCTTTTTTGACTTGTGAGTTATTTAGTAGTATGTTGCTTAATTTCTAATTATGAGGGGATTTTTCAAGTAGAGAAGTCGAGAGAAGGGAAAGACTTGCACAGACTCACTTGGTTTACCTCCCGTACCTTTCGGCTCCTCTCTAGGACTTGGTGTGCTCAGGTCTTCTCTTGTCATCTGCTATCTCTGTTTTATAAGCTTTTTTTTTTCCCTGAGATCCAGGTGTGATGTCTTCACACCAAGAACACGTTGAGGTCGGCCATGCCTAGAAGGGCCAAGTCATTTGCTGGTGACTTGCCTTATTCACGGATGATTAGAAGGAGCACCTGCAGAGGGCGCCCGTGACTCAGGCCATGGGAAATGACTGGCCAGCACAAGAATGCCCACTTCTGGCTCAGCTCAGCCCTGACGGTAATGCTCTTCTTCCCCAGGATCCAAAGAGCCACTCTGTGTAAACACTTGAGGTAGATGAGACTCTTAAAGTAATTCTGAGACTACTTATTTTTCTCACATTTATTGAGGGCTCTGACTGTTCTGGATACTGAGTTAAGCACTAGGAGTTTAAAGAGGAAACTTGCAGTGTAATTATGGAGTGAGGACAAACACAGGAAAACAGGACCAGATGCTCAAATGAGCAGAGACTATATATATGTATACATATAAATTTAAAAAATATTTTTAAAAATCACTGACCTAGACAGCAGGTCGTGTTATGGGTTATTGTATAGTTTAGATGCCTAACATATTTACATTTAATAATTTAATGTTTGGTGACAAACTACAAGTTGGAATTTGGGCTGGTCCAGAAAGGGAAAAATCACACATCCAACTCCTGAGGTTATATAGGTTGTTTGGATGGTTTTGGTTATATACTCCTTCCTTTCAATCACCTTTCAGTTTAGGTTTTGAGAAAAAAATAAGAATATAATGCATTATTTTTTGAACTCAAGTCAACAGTGAGCTCAAGAAAGCCGCCCCAACTTTTGTTTACAAACTCTGTTAATAACGTACCACATGGACTTTGCTGTGGTTATACATTTATATCTGGGTATGCCGCCAGGGATGATTAAGGTGAAGATATACTGGTTGTTAGAAAGGAAGGTGGTCATTTAGAGAGGGGAGCAACCCAGAGAGGCAGAAAAAAATAAGCAAGCATGACCGTAAAAATAAAATGAATTGAGACAGATCCAACCGAGGGCAGCTAGTCAAGGGGAAAGGTATACTGTAAGGAACGGAAAGCATTTTGTGAGTGTAGTCATTTTGTTTCTGAGTCATGGGAGGAAAGACAGAGAGAGATGAACAGCAGGGGGAATGGAAGAGGCAACCTGAATTACTTGAGTTACTATCTTAGAAAGCATGTCCCTCTTGAAGAGAAAGCCAGATTTTAGCTGCAAGCTGAGAAAGGCTGCTAGAGCTTTGAAATGGAGCGAGGCCAACAAGGGAGAAATCTGGACCAGTCCAGGCGTTTTGATAGGAGTGAACAGGTGATAGAAAGAAGTAAGGGTTTCTCACTTTTCAATTGTAATGGGGAAAATGGCTTCGTTAATTAGGAACTGTAGCTTTTAAAAACAAGAGTGAAAACACCATGTTAAACAATAGATTTTAAAACATATCACACTATTTTCAGGTTAATGGCCATTTTATTTTCTTTATAAAGGATTGTGTGCCAGAACTGACATAAGACATGAATTGCAATTGAGATGGCATGAATAAAACCAAAGTGCTGTATAGACCTTCATTTTCTTTTTTAAAAAATATTTTTGATGTGGACCATTTTTAAAGTCTTTATTGAATTTATTACAATATTGCTTCTGTTTCATGTTTTGGTTTTTTGTTTTTGTTTTTGGCCCTGAGGCATGTGGAACCTTGGCTCCCCAACCAGGGATTGAACCTGAACCCCCTGCATTGGGAGATGAAGTCTTAATTACGGGACCACTGGATTCCCAGGAAAGTCCCAAACCTTAATTTTCTAGTCAGCTTGCTTCCCTAGAATTGGCAGTGCTTGGCATATAATAAATATTATGAAGTATTTGTAGAATTTAAATTGTGACAGGGCACTCCAGCTAGAGAGTTCAGTTTTTGAGTGGTGGAAATAGCATTGGAACTTTGGATTTTCCAGCAAACATGCAAAGCGATGAGAATCACAAATGCCAAGTAAACAAGCAAATATCAAGGTGTAAATTATTGGCTACAGTATTTGGAAAACAATTCATGTGTGAATAGATTCCTCTGTTTCTCCAGCAGGAGGCACTTTAGGATTTCCTTAACTCAATAGGTCTGCTTTCTAAAATCTGGAAAAAACCGTTTGTTCACAGGGGAAAGAAACTCTGACTTGTTTTTCGCAGACCTCCTTCTCTGTGTGATTCTGGAGGGGAGGAACGCGGAGGTAGGAGGGCTGCAGGGAAGAGAGGGCGTTGGGAAGAGCCAGAACGAGGAGTTAGGAGCCCTTGGTGCATTTCCAGCTCTGCACCAACCGGACGGTGACCTTGGTCAGCCACTCCAGCTCCTGGACCTGCTTCTTTGTTTGCAAGAGGAAAAAAAAATCGTACTCTGATTGCTAAAGCCTCCTGACTCTGACAGCATATGGTGTGTCCCACCTGCAGCTTGGGGTTGATAAAAAGACATGATCCTTTGATAATTTATATGACTTAATTCTAGCGCCATTTCATCAGGGCAAGGCTCCCTTCTCCCCCTTCTTCCCCGAGACGCATCACTCCCGGAGGCTGCTCCTTGCACTCTGCTTTGTCCCTTGAAGTGGGTGCTATCACCTCCTCCCTGTGTCCCAGCCCCTGGGATGCACATCTCGCCTGCACGTCTGTGATCCCCTGAAGGAGTCAGGCATTCAGACTTAGTGGTGCTTTTGAACCTGTAAAGGAGTCAAGGTTGTTTTCTTCAGAAGGCTTCTTGTGTGGCAGCCCAGCCGGCAGCACCAAGACTCCTGGCTCCCCTCCCCCCACCCCGGGGGATCATCACTGACTCCCTCTCATCCACTTCCCTGAAAGGGACCACTCAGGTGGTTTTTCTCAGGGAGACTCACTGTCTCCTCTGCTAGCAATAGAAGTGGCTGGAAACTTTGAACAGAAACTTAATTTTAGAGCATTCCTTTTTGCCTCCTGGGTGCCGTGCTACATCTTTACGATGGTTCATTCAGTCCTGTCTTTCTTGGAGAGAGGTACAGAGAGCCGAGCTCAGAGGCCACTGTGGGCCAGGGATACAGGGAACAACATTTTGTGTGTGGATAATGTCAAATTGAGTTAAGTTGTAGAACACCCAGTTGGTGTCTGCAGAGAACTGGAGAATTGTTTGGGGTGGGAAACGCACACATCTGGTGTCAGAAGTGTTCTGGGGGTGTTGTGTGAGTAAAAACCCAGTGGCGGCAGGCAGACAGGCAGACAGAAGACCTCTTTTTATTTCCCGATCTTTATTGGAGTATAATTGCTTTACACTTTGTGCCAGTTTCCACTGTACAACAAAGTGAATCAGCTGTATTTATACAGATACGCCCATATCCCCTCCCTCTTGAGCCCCCCTCCCGCCCTCCCTATCCCACCCCTCTAGGCAGAAGACCTCTCGTGAACCCCTGTTCAGGTGCTGCCAGAAGCCCAAAACATTGCCCGCCGAGCTTGCTGGAATCCAGCACAGCTCCGAGAAGCAGCTGCTTCCCTGACTCTTTCAGCGGTTCCGTAAGCCCGGTCCTCCCCGGCTTGGGATGCTGGAACAATTCCACTTTCCATCCACCCTGCCTGGTACAGCGGGACAGGGCAGAGAGTACTTGTTCTGCCCCCAGCCCTGTGCCGCCCCAACGGGGGGCCTGATCCTGGTGAGGCTGGCTGGGCCGTGGGTGGTTCCCGGGCCGGCTCCCTGGAGAAGGCGAGTTTCCTGGAGGGAGACAGAGTCCCTTGGGACTCTGGATGTCCTCCCGCAAGGGGTTCTTTCTCAGGCTTCAGTTGTCCCCATGTGGAGGAAGGGGCAAGAAGAAGGGTGATTGGATCGAGGGGTTCCCTGTTTGACGGAATGGTTTAGGAAACAAACATACTCCAGTCCTGCAGAGCTGAATCACACTTTGCTGGATGAATTCCCAGGGGATTTCCACCCACTCCCAGCGCCTGTCCCTGCCGGTTGGGAAACGTCCTTGGTGGACTTATCTCCTCACAGTGAGTGTGGGTGACTGCTGTCCAGAGCCCTCCAATGTTTGAGGTTTCTCTTCCTGAATCGGTTTCCTTCGGAGACTGCCTAGCTGTCTCCACTGCTGTTTGCTTTGAGCCTGCGAACAGGGTATTTAAAAATAGCCTCATCTGAAACCTTCAATGTGCTTGAGCGGTTCTGTCAGATAGGCCCGTGGTTGTACTTGGCCTGTGTGTCCTGGCAGGGCCACACCACTCTCCTCCAGTCCTTCCTCCCCAGCCATCCACAGGATGAGGAAGGGGGAGATGCTGTGCTCTTGCCGAGAAGCCAAAGGGAATGCTGTCAACAGAGTGTAAAAGCCCCTTTCTAAATAAGACGGGTGAGATCTGGTGGGGGGCTCGGCGGGGAGGCACTCAGTCTTGACTGACGTCAATGGCGTATGAAGCACACACTGACTGGGGCCACTGGGCAGCTAATGTAGCATCTGGCAGTGTCTCTGAAAGAAGCTGCACAATCCCTGAAATGTCGCTTCGGCTGTCCCCATACTCTGACCATCACCTTCTGTTCAGCTTTTCTCCACCAGCCCTGTCACTCAGTGAGTCCCAGATGCCACCAAGACCTCCAACTGTGGACCCCACCACACTGCTGTCACCCCCGTCCCCATGTCCCCATGTCCCCTCTTCCCTCCTTACTTGGTTTGGATTCCTTGGCTCAACACTATGGTTGCTCCTTTGCAAAACACTTTAACCATTCCTTCCTTGTCCTCCCGTGTACTTGCCTGGCACCTCCCCTCACCACTCTCTGTCTGCTCTGTGTGTGCGCTGTGGCATCTAACCATTGCTGGAGAAAAAAATAAAAAACCCCAAAAAACAAAAAAACACACAACCACATTCGCTGGATTTGCATCACAGTGAATGACCACAAGCCTCAAATGGGCAGCCAACACTGCTGGATGATTTGACTACCCTTCCTAGTAAGTGAATATGGCCATTCGCTGAGATAATTATTTTAAAACTTCTCTCTTCCCAAACCTCCAACATTCCACCCACTCCAAGTCACTCTTCCATTTCACAGAGAACACAGGAAGGATCCAATGGGACTTTCCTCCTCTTCCCACCAGAGTTTCCCTAACCCATGCACCTTCAGCCTTCCCTCTCCATACAGTGGAGGGAGTGTCTTTGTTCCCCTCCCAGCCCAGCCCCGCTCCACTTACACGCTTACATTCCCCCTCTCTCCTCCTTAAGAACGTCACTGCTACAATTAATTTCTTCTCTCTGTCTCTCTCTCTCACCATCAATTTCTCCCCCCCTAACAGATTAGTCCCATTGGCATCTCTTAGATGCCAGCATCTTTGTTATACATTTTTATTATGATACACTGTTAATATGCATTTATTTTGTTATACACTGTTTCAAGGAAACCAAAAATTGTTTTCCTGACTTCATGACTTTGTCCAGCTCCTATTTCTCTGCTCTATTTACAGCAAATTGACTTGAAAGAGTCAGCTTCTTCACTTTCCATTTTCTCCTCACACAACTGGACTTCTGTCCCTACCCATGATCTGAAAGGGCTATTACCTCTGTAATATATGACAGCTGACCTCTGCATGGCTTGAAACCACTGTTTATCTCTCTGTGCACCTCTTCCTGGGTTTGTCAGCAGCATTTGATATTGATGACCCTCTAAAGGATCCAAAATACATCCCACAGTAGGTCCCAAAGTAAATGCCAAATCAGACCATTTGTCACCCCATCCATAGCTGCTACGCACATCCAAGTCACTCTTACATCCACTGTAATTGTCCTCCTGTGGATGCCACATCTGCCCTACTCTCCCCTCACCTTCTACATAGATCTTGCTAACACTTAAATCAGATCATACATCACTCCCCTGTTCAAAGGCCTCAGAACACTCTGGCATAACCCCAATAAAACCCAGACTCCTTACTCTGACCTATGAGACTGACCCCACTCCAGCTGCACTGCCCACCACGCTCCCTCCTGCCTCAGAATCTGGGTCCTTGTTTTTCTCTCGGAACACTCTTTTTCCTGATCTTTGCATGACTGCAGTTTCAGTTGAAATAGTGCCTTTTCAGAAGACTTCCATGACCATGTGGTTAAAGCAGTCCCCTCCCACACAAGGACACTGCTGTCACATTTTATCTTCTCGGTGGCCCTTAAAAGTATTGAACTTGTTTGACTAAAAGGCAACCCTCAGAATGGGAAAAAATAATTGCCTATGAAACAACGGACAAAGGATTAACCTCCAAAATATACAAGCAGCTCACGAAGCTTCACACCAAAAAAGCAAATAACCCAATCCACAAATGGGCAGAAGACCTAAATAGACATTGCTCCAAAGAAGACATACAGGTGGCCAACAAACACATGAAAAGATGCTCAACATCACTCATCATCAGAGAAATGCAAGTCAAAGCCACAATGAGGTATCACCTCACACCACTCAGAATGGCCATCATCAAAAAATCTGGAAACAACAAATGTTGGAGAGGGTGTGGAGAAAAGGGAACTCTCCTGCACTGTTGGTGGGAATGTAAGTTGGTCCAGCCACTATGGAAAACAATTTGGAGGTTCCTTAAAAAACTACAAATAGAACTACCATATGATCCAGTAATCCCACTACTGGGCATATACCCAAAGAAAACCATAATCCCAAAAGAAACTTGTACCATAATGTTTATTGCAGCACTATTTACAATAGCCAGGACATGGAAGCAACCTAAATGCCCATCAACAAATGAATGGATAAAGAAGATGTGGCATATATATACAATGGAATATTACTCAGCTATAAAAAGGGATGAGATGGAGCTATATGTAATGAGATGGATAGACCTACAGTCTGTCATACAGAGTGAAGTAAGTCAGAAAGAGAAAGACAAATATTGTATGCTAACTCACATATACGGAATCTAAAAATGGTACTGATGAACTCAGTGACAAGAACAAGGACGCAGATGCAGAGAATGGACTGGAGAACTCGAGGTATGGGAGGGGGCGGGGGGTGAAGGGGAAGCTGAGATGAAGCGAGAGAGTAGCACAGACATATATATACTACCAACTGTAAAATAGTCAGTGGGAAGTTGTTGTATAACAAAGGGAGTCCAACTCAAGGATGGAAGATGCCTTAGAGGACTGGGGCGGGGAGGGTGGGGGGGACTCGGGGGGGGGAGTCAAAGAAGGGAGGGAATACGGGGATACGTGTATAAAAACAGATGATTGAACTTGGTGTACCCCCCCAAAAATAATAAATAAGTAAAATTAAAAAAAAAAAAGTATTGAACTTGTTTGGAGGCCAAATTAGAGCCGTTTCCCTTTGGGCTGAAAAAGTGTCTGTGAGGTCCCATCTGCAGGGGTGGAAAGGCCCAGTGGCTTCTTGAGTCCCCTTTGAACTATATGGCCAAAGATGATGGCAAATCTCCAAGTGCCCATCTGCCCCCCAGCTCATAACCTGTGCTCCACTCGGCCAGTTCATACTGGGTGCTCTCTGCAGGAAACAGGTCCCAGTCACTCATCCGATTGACATAAGCAGGTGATATGATCTCAAGGAATGGCCAGAGCACTCTCCCCAGCTGTTGTTTCTACAGAATGGGATTCCTAACACCTGCTCTGACCTGCGGACATGGACCCCTCCCAGGAATGAGAGACAGGAGCTATTCAAGACATGCCTTCCCTGCCTGCTTTGTCCCTTTGAAGGTTTCTCCAAGTATCTGTGGACCACCTGTGTCAGTCTCCTGGGGTGTTTGTTCAAAACAGATTCCTAGGACCCATGGCAGAGTTGCACACCAGAACCCCTGAGTGAAGCCCAGGAATTTCCTGGGAATGTGCATTTGCAGCAGGTGCCCCAGGTGATCCTCACGTGGGCTTTATTTTGAGCACCGCAGCTGAAGATGTTGAAAAACCTTGACACGAGTTCCCTGCACAGGACAGTAAAGCTAAGCCGCATACTTGGATGACGGAATTGTGATTTGAAATACGTGTCCTGTGGGTCCACTATCCAGCAGTGCTCTGAGTTTGACCCAAATATTCTGAATCTAAGCAGAGTCACCTTCAGAAATGTAGGCGAGAATGGATTTGCTTTGGCCCTGGCCTTAGTCAAATTCAGGAATAATGGCTGCGTCTCTTAATTGCGCATCTTGAGCTCACACAGCCCGCTCTGGGAAGCTCCTGATGGCAACACCACCAAGGAGCCCTCCTTGGGGGAAGGCGCATGAAGAAAGGAGAGTGATTTGGTGACTCTTCCTCCTTCCACATCTCTCTCCCTACTCCCTCCCTCTCTCCTCCCTCTTCTTCTCTCTCTCCCTCTTTCTTTTTCCTCTTTCAATTCAGTGCTGGGCCCTGTGTGTGCTGTAACAGGAACAAGGTAAAAGGAAGCACATCTCTCCTCTTTATAAACATCTTCTTTTGAAATACTTTAATTTCACTTTTTCTAACAGCAATATAGAAACAATCATAAAAAATAAAATTATAAATTGTCCACTGATTACATAATAGCACTTGGTATTGCTACAGGGAGGAGGCCTGGGGCTGGGGCTGGTCATCTCAAGCCTGCCCAGGCTCTCCAGGCCTCTGTGATCACTGCTGAGCCCACGAAGGCATCAGGCATCACCCCACTAGGCAGTGTCATGGAGACTTCGAGTTTTACACCCAGGGGTCCTTTGGGGTCGGCAGGGAGATGGGCACATAATGACTAAAACTGCAACAGTATCTTATACACGTGGTAAAGCCGGAAGGCTGCCCTGGGGAGCTGGTGACTCAGGTTACGCTGTGATTGACTCAGACATCTCTCGAACCCCCAGGAGGCAGAGACTCCACAAAGCTGAACTGACTTGGTTACTTGTTTGTGTTCACCGTGGAAATAAGGATGCTAACAGACACTGGACAAAGAGTAAGAAAACACACCTGTCTCTTCCCTGCACTTCTCCTCCTGACCCCCTCCTCCCTTATCCCAAAATAAAATTCCCTTGGGATGAACTAAGCACAATAGCTGAGACATCTAATCTATTTCAAAAGGTGTATGCCTTATCTCAAAGAAAGGAATCATTAGGTTGTGAACAACTAAATTGCCCAGCTGACTCCAACTCAATTGGGTTGATCAAATTCAGCTAAATCACTCAGCTTTGGTTGGATCCAGCTTTTTCAGTTACTGTAATGACTGGTTTCTAGAAAGAAAAATAACGTTTGGCTTTTTTTTTTTTCAGGATACAGAATGGGCTTGCCTGTGTGGGTTCGAGTATGTGTATGTGCACGTCTCTAAAGAGTGAGTGTGAGTGTGTGCGGGCTGGCCTGCTACCTCACGACCTCAAGGGCTCTTCTGGAAGAAGCCTGGCCGGCATGCCTCTGTAGGACTTGGCAGTGCTTGTACAGAACTCCTGAGGAAAGGCATCGCTGGGTAGAGAAAACCTCCCTCCTTCCAGCCTAAGGAGGAAGAGGCCTGGGAGGTCTTGGCCTTCCACTGAGGGCTTCTTCATGGACAAATCCTCTGGGCCTTAGACTTCTGCCACTGCTCTGAGTCGGGCTGAAAACAGATCCTGGGTACATGGTAATACCGTCTTTGAAGGAAGCATAAACCCTTCGGCTCTTGGAAATCACAAGGAGACACTAATTTTTTTTCTAACTAGGGACCAATCATTTACAAACTCCCACTCCCTGCACACAAGAGAAAAGCAACCTTTCCCCAGAGTGGGTCATGGTGTGTGTGTGTGTGTGTGTGTGTGTGTGTGTGTGTGTGTGTGTGTGTGTGTGTGTGTGTGTGTGTGTGTGGGCCCTCGTGAAATTCTACAGGAAGATGAAGCATAAAAGAGCAACAGGACACCTCACTTCAGTGATGGAAGCGTGACAGCAGTAGGAATCGTAACTGGGGAGATGATGCGGCTGAGTGAGGTGGAGAGTGGAGGGATTGGCAGTTCGTGGGTTTGACAAAGCGTTAGTACCATCTTTGGAGTTCAAGTTCATTGATACATGATCTGTGTAGGCATTATTAGTAATGATTATTATTAACACATCAATATTCTACAGCCACTAAAGAGCTGTGGAGCCTGAGGGAGACCACTCTCCTCCTCTGGCCTCACTCACTGCTTTATGAACCAGAGGGCTTGGCTAGATGGGTCAGAGGTCAGTCCCCAGCACGGGGCGTTCTACTGGGTTAACGTCCTAACCTGCTGAGGTCTCAGTCCTCACTTTGCCGATCCTCCCACTTGTCTTTAGGGAGAACCTTTTAAAATCAAACCCTGAACCTTGGTACTTGACCTACCCACTGGCTTTGCCATTTGGACAAAATTCAAACAGTTATTGACAAGTTAGCCGCAAGTTAGGAACAGTCTGATTCAATTAAAATTAGTTGTTTAAGTCAGGCACAGAATCTCAGAGGAGGCTCAGGGCGAGCTTCTGGGGAGGGCACGAAGGTGAAAGCGGTGACACCATCGGAATCCACCAGGAGGCCTCTTTTGGCCCCTCTGGTGAAATCCACCCCTAGGCACCCCCCCGGGGCTGTGGGGTGGCAGCAAAGGGGCTCTTTGGAGGTTGGGACTGGTGTATGTGGCCAGGGTGGGCAGCACAGGGCGTCTGTGCCTGCTCCACCCCAGCGACACTGGTGGGACGGCACACACCGCAAACAATTTAGCTGGCACCTGTGGGGCCCAGGTTGAAGACCTCACCCAGAGCACTGGCTGCGGCTGTGGGGCCTGCTTCCCCAAGCTCCATGTGTTATTCCTTTTGGTTTTCCTTTGCTGGTGGGTCCCTATCGAGGTTACTGAGTCACCCACTTAGGGTGGGCGTAAGCCAGTACTTAGAGGACAGCGAACGTGCCATGGGCACGGCGGACATATCTAATCACCTCGCCCTGGGGTTTGGTGCCCTTGGGGAAGCCTTCTGCAAGAATCAGGGCTTTGGGGCTCCCTTTGGGTTCCCAGGTCATAGCACCAGTGATTTCGGGAAGCAGGAATGTGGGTCACTGAGAGAAGGATGAGACGTGTGCTGGGGACCCAGGTCTCACTGAACTTCAGATGAAGCAGCCCTTCTGCAGGACTCTGGGTATTAAACCAGGGCCAGGCATGGGGACACTGGGCTCCACAGCTAGGGCCTGTGAGCACCTGCCGCAGGTTCCAGCGATGTCCTGCCTCCGGGGAGACCCACTCGGGTAGCTGGGCCTCAGCTCCCTTCCTACGCCCCCTGCCCACCTCCCAAACCCTCGTTCTGGCTCCACCGCCCCGTCTAGGGCTTTTCAGCACAGAGAAAACCTGCGGGAGTTGATATTCATCTTGGTGACCCCAATGAGCTTGAGCGGCGCAGAGAGACTGAAGGAGGAGGCGAGCGGGGCGTCGCAGAAGAGATCGGACAGCTCATCCCGCTCCTCCAGCTCGTAGGTGGCGTCGTTGAGCATCCGCCGGTGGAGGTCGCAGGTCTGCTCGATCTTCAGCTTGTGGATGTCACTGCGCAGGCGCATGAGCTGCCGGGCCAGCTGCTGGTCCTGGAGCCGCATCTCCATCTGCAAGGGAAGGGAGGAGGCGTCAGCGCCGAGCTGGGGGGATGGGGTCTGCAGCTCCACAGTCCCTGACCCGCACAGACCCGTTAACAGGAGACCTAATGGCTGGCTTGCATTACCATTTGGGGTCCACCTAGAGAGATTAGCCGGTTCCCAGCTCAGGGAAGTGAAAGACACAGAGAGTGAGGTGACAAATGAGGATGTGCTTGCCAGACAATCCTTTGTGCTAAGCTAGCTACTGTGTCGAAATCCTTCCAGAAGACCTGCTTGTCAGTCCTGGCTTAAACGTGTTTCCAGCTCAGTCTCATCCCGATATATATACATGGAGTAAGGGTATAAAGAAATGCATGGGAATGATAAATACCAAATTCTGGTGTCATGTTTGTAGCCTAGTGGTTATCATGTTTGTAGCCTAGTGGTTATCACGTTTGTCCAAATTCAGGAGCACGGTTGCCTCTGGGCAGAAAGGAGAGACTGAAATTGGGGAAGGTGTTCAGGGGCTTCAGCTCTATTGATGATGTTTTATATTTTTATGTTGGGTGGTGGGTATGCTGTTACGTTATTTTTTAAACATTTAAGAATGTCTGCAATATTTCTTAATAAAGTTTCAAAAGAGCCAAACATAAATACATGCTAATGTTTATTGAATGTTTTACTGTGGACCAATCACTGTTCTAAGCTCTTCGGGTAGGTATTAGCCCAGGCCACCATACAAAATACCATAAACTGGGTGGCTTAAATAACAGACATTTATTTCCTCACAGGAGAGAGAGGGCTCTGATCTCTTTTTCTCTCTTTATAAGGACACTAATCCCATCAGAGGGCTCCACCCTTATGACCTCAAAATCTAACACTCTCCAAAGGCCCTGCCTCCCAGTACTGTCACATTGGGGGTTAGGGTTTCAACATATGAATGGGGGCGGGGGGGCCACAAACAGTATATTTTGATATGCAACAATTAATCTTCACTACAACTCTTGAAGTAATATCACCATCATCATTCACAGTTTCTAGAGGAAGAGGCAGAGGCTCAGCAAAGTCAGTCCCCACGTCACGTTACAAAGTTCACAACTAGCAAAGCTGGGATTAGGACCCCAGAAATCAGACTCCAGAGCCCAAACCGCTGACCACCACATTCTGCCTCTTCAGGTAGAGCTGGCGTGTGGAGCATGGAACCAGTTCTGTGCTCATGACCTAGGCGAAGGGTCATGATATTTTGAGTGCCTCTGTTTTCTTCTATTGAGGAAGAGATGCCATAATAACTCCTTACCTGGCCAAACATTTATAGTTTCCAAAACTCACCTACAGGTTCACTTTGTTGGACCCACCCAGACAGCCCGAGGTATCAGAGTGGCAGTTTGGTTGAGTCCAGAAGAGTTGTAATGAGTTGCTCAGTGTCACAGTTGTGTTCCCAGGGGCTCCTCAGGCTCCTCATGCAGTGTTTTCCATTAATGACACCTGGTCACTGAGACAGGTCACCAGCTGCTCCTACCTGGCATGAGATCCTCTGCTTGCAAGTGGCTAATGCTTTAGTATTTCTGTGTCTTCATGCTCAGCCATGTGGTTCATCTGGTGCTTGGAGTCAAGCCGATTTAGAAAGACCAACCGTGAGATCCCAGAGGGACACCCCCCACCCCGGTTATGCAAATGAATACCAACGTTCTCACTTTTCCACACTTCAGGCTTGAAACCAAGTGCACTGCAGGGTAGAAAAATTATTGACTTTGCCAGTAAGCATTTCATTGTTCTATTTTCTCTCTTTCATTTTTCAATGTACTTCTATGGATCTCTTTTATCCAGATTTTATAGATGAGAAAACCCACGATAGAAAGCCTTGCTTAGGGATCAGCAAAGTATTTAACGACAAAATTGGGATTACAGTTCATAGCGTCCAGTTCATTAGTTTACTTAACCCTTGGGCATCACAACCCAGATGTATTGCCAATCAGAAATTGTATTGACCTAGGATAGTACCAAATCAATGCTGGCAGGCTCGCCAGAGGGCGGCTGGTCATTCATTCACTTATTTGGAGCCTCCAGCTATGCCTAGAACTAGGCTAGGTGCTGCCTAAGCCCTTCCGAAGGAGATGGGGATCCGGTTTGTCTGAAAGACAGTGCCAGCTCACACCACTGGTTTAATATGGTCTTCTGAGTGTTTGGCTTAAACCACTTCTCTTTGGGGTAACCTGTAATTTGCAGATAGATCTCTTTGAAAGCTAGGAACCCTATGGCTCAGATTTGAACCAAGGAATTGGCCTCAGGAATTGTATCTTCAGTCTGAAAATATCCTTTAAAGTTGGAGAATTTCCATTTTGAGCAGGTGTCTGAAAGTATCTGTGAGATGTGGTCGGCAGGGATGCCTGGTAGGGGGAAGAGGCTATTTTTCTATGGCCAGTAGGTCTGGTCGGAAGTCAGAGAACAATTTAGTGTTGAAAACCCATCAGAGTCAGCTTAAAGGGGGGTGATAGTAAGGCATCTGTCCAGTGTCCTTGCCCTGAACAAAGGACCTCAATGGGGCCACCCCACACACCCACTGAGCTTGGAGGCATTTGCCTCTGCATGAGGGGAAGGAAACCAGTTCCAGTGGGGAAGGTGATTCAGGTCACTCCACCTGTGGGAGCCCCAACACCGGAAAAGGCTGGTAATTCTGTTTCCTCAGCAGGCTGGGTCCTGAGAGCACATCATAGTGTGAGCAGCCTGTGCTAGGACTCGCTTGCAAGACGTATTTTGTTATGATTCCTGAACGTAAATCCACTACTTCACCAGATGCTCAAAGAAAGTGTTTGTTCCAGGGCTACAAGGAAAAGCAGTGTTGGCCTCCTTCCCACCTACTCTGTGGGCCACACAGGAATTTTCCAAGGGGTACTTCACACCTTAAACCCTAAATTGAGTCCCCAATTAAGAGGTAACTCCACTGTAATCAAGTCAAATCCATACAGAAATGAGCTTTCTCAGCCCCGGAAGAAAAGTGAGTAAAAAGTGCAGAGCTAAGAGACTATTTTTCCCAGGATTTTTTCAGTTGTGTTAAAATACACATAACATAAAATTTTACCATCTTAACCATTTTGAAGTGTGCAGTTCAGTGGCATTAAGTAATTTTACATTGTTGTGCAACCGTCACCACCAACCATCTTCAGAACTCTTTTCATCTTGCAAAATTGAAACTCTGTCTCCATTAAATGTCCCCATCTCCCCTCCCCTCAGCCCCGGCAACCACTATTCTACTTTCTGTCTCTATGAATTTGATTATCCAGTTACCTCGTGCAAGTGGAGTCAGTACAGTATTTACCCTTTTGTGACTGTCTTATTTCACTCAGCAGAATGTCCTCAAGGTTCATCCACGTTGTAGCATGTGTTGGAATTTCCTTTCTAAGGCTGAATACTATTCCATTAACATATAGATCACATTTGATTTATCCTTTCATCCATGGATGGATGCTTGGGTTGCTTCCACCTCTTGGCTCTTGTGAGTAATGCCGCTATGAACACAGGTCTACACGTATGTGTTTGAGTTCCTGCTTTCACTTTTTTAGGGAGTATGCCCAGAAGTGGAAGTGCTGGATCATATGGTAATTCCATATTGAATTTTTTGAGGAATCGCCACACTGTTCTCCACAACATTTTACTGCAGCCCTTGCTTTTATTCCAGCCAGCCCAGAGGCAGGAGTCAGCCCCTCTTTTAACTCTCCAGGAAATCACTAGTGACCCATGAGACTTGAATAAAGAGACCTCACAGCAAATCACTTACACACTCAGATTCTTCGGTCCTCTGAGTTTCCTCAGCCACCACCCTTCCTGGTGCTCCCTCTCTTGCCCCTCCCTCCAGAGCCTCACCGCCCCTCCCGCCCCCTCATCTTGCCAAGCAAAGGGAAATCTCCCTCCTCCTCTTGCAGAGCAGCTTAATTAATGCCTTTCATGACTTCTTCCCTCCCTTGGGATTTCACCTTCCACCTTAAGAAACAACCAGGCTCTCCTAAGAGCCATTCTTACTTGACAGAGAAGCAAACGTGTGCTGGCTACAGCCAAGCACTGACCACAGCACAGCTATTGCAACAGCCACAGGGCAGCTGCCACCCCCTTGGTGCCTGTGCTTTCTCACCCCATGGGAACACACCTTTTCACCAAACACTATGCCCTAATTATAGGATTGCTGGTGTTGCAGGCCACGCCTCTGAGAATCCTATAAGTACCTTTATCCTGCAGAGGCAACAGGCCACCCTGGGAGGGGGAATGAAATCGGCACGTCCTAGAGCTGAGCCTTTGCCAGGGAAAGCATTAAACCCATGTTGATAGTTGAGTCACCGGGGCCAGGTTTTAGGGCTAGCGTCTCAGTCTTTTTAATGAAGGCTCAAAACTGGGAGGCTCTGCCCAGTTTCCACATTCTGCACCTGTGCCTGGAGAGAAAGGACCGACATGGTGAAATTCTTACTTTTATTTTTGGCCGGCATCATTCAGCTTATTTGGTGTATTACTTATGATCTATTTGCTTCTTACAGTTCTTGGAATGGGCAGTATCCAGGCAGACAGGAAAAAACATCCCACGGTGATTAAGGGCATTTTGTTCAGTCCCTATTTCTGAGGCTGGATTCTAAGCTATCCCAGCCCAACAGCTACAATTAGTCTCTGATTGATGCCGAAGAGAGGCTTCGTATAAAATCCGGGCCATTCCCTCAGAATATGCTCCCTTCTCTATGAGACAATTCTTGAGACTTGGGAATCGTTTTCATAACCTGTCTCATGATTTAACTATAGGTCCAGTTACTGTTTTAATCAGCATTGTGTAGAAACAGACTTAGAAGCCTGGAGAAAACATGATTCATTATTTGATCTTGGGTTTGGCCCCTGAGAAAGAGCCAGAATCATGCCGTGAGGAAAAAGAGTGAGGGTTGTCACTGAGGTGTGCTGCTGGATGGCAACCTCAGATGCTGGGGGAAATTAAAAATTTTTTTCCAACACTTCCTAGAAACCAAACTGGGCTTGTGAATTGATTTCCATGGGATGCTGTCGACTCAGGCAGAGGCTGTAACATGTATCTCGGCCTCCACTTGCCCTGCAGCCCCCACACTGGGGCCTGGGCAGGTACAGGCTGGATCCAGGCTCTCCTGATGCCCCTGGCCTGGGGTGTGGGTAGGTAGGAAGCACCACAGCTCTGGAGGGGCTCCTCTGAGGCACTCTCCTGCCCGCCCCACCAGCCCCCAGAGCCATCGTCTGCTGGGAGGGAAAGTCAGAACAGAGCCCCAGAGCCGGCACAGAGAGCAGAGGGTGCTTCAGGCCCCACCAGGGACTCTCCATCTCCAACAGCAAGAGTCAAGCTCTATACACTATATGATAAAGTCTTTGAGTTTCAAACTTGGAAGGGCCTAGGCCAAACTGCCACCTGCACAGGTGAGGCTGACCTTTGGAAAGGACAGGGTGATGTCTTCTGAAGGCCCCCAGGTCTGTGCCCAGAGGCTCTTGGTTCTAGTTTGCTTTGGTCTGAATATTTGTGTCCCCCCTCAAGTTCATATGTTGAAACCCTAAAGCCCAGTGTGTTGGTATTTGGAGGTGGGCCTTTGGGAAGTGATGAGATCATGGGGGTGGAGCCCTCATGACGGTATTACTGTTCTTATAAAAGAGACCCCAGAGAGTCCCCTCACCCCCTTCCATCATGTGAGGACACAGCGAGACGTCTTTAAGTTGGAAGAGGACCGTCTCCTGACCATGCTGGGACTCTGATCCCAGACTTCTAGCCTCCAGAACTGTGATAATTGAATTTCTGTGGTTTATCAGCCACCCAGCAGGAGGTGTTTTGCTGCAGCAGCCTGAACAGATGAAGACAGTCCCAGTCCAGCCTGTGAGGGGATGAATGGCCCTGGGCAGGTGATGTGACCCCTTTGTGGGATGCTCGTCACCTCCCCCCACCTCATAAGATTGCATCCTGGATGTGAGGGAGCCCTGGAAACTGTACACCCAAGAAAGGAATTCTGTGCCCGAAACTGGGAGGGGGGAGATGGGAAAGTCAGGCCCAGATGAGCACACCCACGCTCACCTCTCACCCCGCACCTCCACCGCCTTACCCGCCACCTCCCTGCGCCTCTCCCACTCTCTGCTCTCAGCCCTGTGGTCAAGTGGCCAGGGGCGAGGTCTCTCCCCTTCAAACCTTTCAAACATACACCTGGCCCTCCTGGCTCCCTTGCTCTCTCCAGCCTTGCGCTCCCATTCTTAGCCCCTGGCCCCCCGCGGCAGCCACCCTAGGTCTATGTCCTGTCCCCCAGAACCACTCCTTCCCATGCCATCATCCTCAGGCCCAGCTTAGCCTTGGCCCCCCCCCTCCCCCCAGTCCCTGCAGGTTGGGTGACACCGCCACCATGGATGCCTCCTACCATAGCACCTACACACGGCACTGTCTCCCCACCAGATGGTAAAACACACAGTAGCACTCAAAGCCACTGGCTGAATGAATGAATGATATTCCCCCAGAGCCAAGTCTTGATTTTCCACAGCTGGGACAATCCTGGGAAACCACCCCTGACTTTCCCACCCAGGCGCCCCTCCAGGCCTGGAGAGGGGCCTCAAGTAGAAGGAACAGAGCATTGACTTGTGGGTCTAACGTCCTTCACCACCACTCACTGGTGGTGTGACTCTGGGAAAGTTGCTCAAAGCTGTCTGAGCCTCAATTTGCTCATCTGTGAAATGGGCATAACAATAATGCCTGCTCTGAGAATTAAATAAATAAAAAATATATAAGACACTTGGTCCAGGACATGGGGTTCTACAAATATTTGTTCCACTTTATCCCTCCTTCATAATCAGAGCTAAGCAGTCAGTTATTTTTCGTTACTTCCCACTCTCATCTCTCCTGCTGGGTTTAGGAGTTCTGGAGGATGTGATTCTCCCTTGATCCCCAACGGCCTGGAGCAGAGCTAGTCACCAACTCATGCTTCCCACACACTTTGGGGGTGACTGCTCACACCTGACACCTGTGTTGCCTTTCATATTTTATCAATAGCAAGTACAGCCAGCTGGGCTGGTAAAGCAGTACTGGCATCTCGTCACCAAGTGGGCTGTCCAGAGTCACAGAGCCAGCTCTGCCGTGAGCTCCTTGCATCGCCTTCTGAACTTCCACCTGCAGAGAGTACCCACCACCACAGGCAGGAATCGCGCTTCATTAAGTAATTGCTTGGAGATCAGCTCTGGCCAGGGCTGTGGTCAAATGTAAAAGAACAGGGCTGAGGCACCTGGCATCCTTAGGGAGCCCTCAGAAGACCCCTGGAGCACGTGTTGGGACTTTTAGACTTTTCCTGGGTTCTGGGTATCCTGGCTTGGAAACTGATGGCCTGGGAGTTTCACATCTGATGCTGAGTGAGGCCATGAACCAGCCAGGTACCCTTGCTGCCCAAGAGCGAGGAAGTAACTCCATTGCCCAAGAGTGAGGGAGCGAGCCCTGGGGAACTGGGTCTCCTATCAGTAATTAAGGCACCCCTGCACCTGTGGTTCCTATATATGGATTCCCACCTGTGCCTTCAAAAGGAGGTGAAGCACATCCGATCTCTGCAGGCCTGAGCGAGGCCATTAGCTCTCGCAGATCATTTCACACTCCATTACCTTGGAACTTGCCTCCTTAGGGGGAACAGTGGTTTGGGCTCATCCTGGGAGGGGCCTTACAGCAGCGTCGGTGCTGGGCTGGACTCAGAGCCCATCTCAGGAGGGTGGCTGCCACACCTGCGGGGTGTCTGTGCCCTGGCTCCCCTTCATGTTCCAGAGTTAGGGGGTGAGTCTGAGCCAGGCCCCCACCCCCACCCCGCACACCCTGGGGGCTCAGGAAACCTCGGGGACTGCTGAGCCCTGTGCGGCGTGGTAGCCTGATGTGGGGGCTGCCGGCAGGAGTGTGGGAGAGGCCGGAGAGGGCGGACGGTGCCCGTGTACAGCTGCTGGAGGACACTCACGGGCCTCTCTGCACATCTCCCTCCCTGGCTGAAAAATGAGGGCTCATCACCCCTTGGGTTTCTTCCTGCTCGACACCGATGGCTCCATCCATAGCTGTAACCAGCACTGTGAGAAGCAGCCCTACTGGCCGGAGGAATATTTGTCCTCCCCTGTCCCTGTGCTATGGGGTCGCCCACTGTGGGACAGGGGCCCTGTGGCAGGCAGAGAAGCCAGGCCCGCCTGCCACCTGGGCCCCTCCCTCTCCCCGGCTCCTGAGCACCTTGGGGCCTGGCCTGGCCCTGCCAGTGGCCAGGAGCAGTGCCTCCTGAGTGCCAGGCCCTCGGTGCAGCCCTGGAAACTGTCTCCCTGCTACGAAGGGCTTAGCTGCCTGGGTGCGGGGTGGGGGAGGAGCCTCGGCGGCCTTTCCCTGGCTTTTGTCAGCTCGCTGGCTGAATCTGGCTCAGGTCTGAGCATGGGGACATGGCCAACACTGAGGGGCAGGCCCTGGCTTTTCAGGCCCCGGAGGAGCCCCAGGGCGAGAGTGGGTCCAGAGCCTGTAAAATAACACACCCCTCAGAAAGGGACTGTGCAGCCCAGGGGCGTCTCTGGCGTGAATGGTCTCTAGACCCTGTGTGCCCCGCTCTGTGTCAGGATAACGAGCAGAGCATCCGTCTCAGAGGCAGGAGAGTGCCTGGAAGGGTGCAGAATCGAGAAACACTGGAGAAGAACAGCCCAAAGTTCCATGAGTCAAGACAACGTGCTGAATGAGCACAGAACCTCATGAACTACGATGTGCCTTCACCTCATCTGACCTCAGGAGCCACAGGCTGGGCAGTAGGGGTTCTGAGGCTGGTGGATCTGGGCTCCAATCCCTGCTCTGCTGGTTGATCTCAGGAGAGTCACTCAACCTCAGTTTCCTCATCTGTAAAATGGGTGTAGAGATGGTACCCGCCGTAGAAGAGGAGCATGGATGTACAATGCCTGCCCACCTCAGGAGCCCAGCAGGTGCCCTCTGCCCTCTGGGCCTCCTCACAGTCCCGTCACAACCCCCTACAAGGTAGAATGTATTATCCCTGTTTTACAATGACAAAACCCAGGGCCAGGCTAACGAGGGTTCCTACACTCACACAGCCAGGATGAGGTAGAACTGGATAGGACGTCTAATCTAGTTACAAACTGCATGCTTTGCCGACGCCTGTGACCGGTTACTGGCCTAGTCGCATTAGAATCACCTGCAGGCATGTGTGAAGTCCCAGCCTTCCAGCATCTGAATTTCCACGCAGGGCTGGGAGGGATCTGTGTTTTTACCCAGTGCCCTGGGTGCCTGATCCAACAGTCACTACACACTAGCCTGGAGGGTAGTTATCACAGCTGGAGGGTGCCCATCTGAGGAGCTGGGTTTTAATTATTTCAGGAAAATGGTAATGGGAATATGGAGAAGCCTAATGTCAGTCATGCTTGGAGACGTGGATTTGGTTACTAAGGAAGTTAGGTGTGCACTTCCCTTTGGTTAATTTCAAAGTCCACTGTGTCTGGCACACGGTGAACACCCAACATGGGCCTCACTCCCCAAAGCATCTGGGGACTATATTTATTGTTCCTCTAGCACAGCTCTTGTTTCACGGTGTCACTGTTTACGTGTCTGTCTCATCCACAAAGGGGGAAGCCCATAAAGACCAGCGCCCTGGCCCCACTGGCACCAGCACCTAGCCCAGGCATTCAGGGAACGCTGCTCCTACTGAACGAACAGCTCGGATCAAAGGACACCAGCCTGCCTCTTATAGCCCCAGGACTGCCTCCCGCTGTTCTGGTTAAGTGCAGCCATCAGGTCTCTTCTCCTGCCCTCTCCCATCTCCTTCTTTGCCCCGCAAGGTGACCAGGAGACGGAAAGCAGGCAGGATCTCCTGATTTGGAGTTGCCTTCATCCCACCTCACGCCGAGTGGGGGATGTCTGGGCAAGGCAGACCTCATTTTTTTAATCTTTTTCTAGGAGATTCGATGCCTTATGTAATCTGGAGGCTACGAGGGGAGGTACGTGTACCAACTACACTGGCAAGGAGAGGAGTGTAGTTCTTTTCTTTCTTTTGTCTTTTACTTTCATCATCTTCTTTTCCTCCCTCATCATACAGATTTCTATTTTAGAAATTTCAGAAACTACAGAAAAGTCTAAAGGATAATATTAGCTCCCAGAAATAAAGATCATTGATGTTTTGGAGTATTTCCTTTGTGGACACCTTTGTTTAGCAATTCTTTATTAACCACTAAAGGGCTGTATCTGGCAGATTAGCGAGATAGGCTTCCTCGTTCAGGAGTGGACTGGCGGAAGCCCTAGCTACACAGAGGAGACCTAGCCTTGAGCAAAATGACATCTGGGCTAGAAACTTTTGTGCATCAAACCCCAGCTCAGCCAGTAACCCCCTGGGTGGCTCTGAGCAAGTTATCATCCTCATCAGGGACTGGGCATGGCTGCTCCTTCCCTGCTACAGGATTGTTATGAGGCGTTGCTAATAACTCTCTGTGACCCTTTTCACGTGTCCTGTTCTAAAATCAAGGATTGATTTTTTTTTTTTTTTTGGCTGCACCACACAGCATGTGGGATCCTAGATTCCCCACCAGGCACTGAAGTTGAGCCCCCAGCATTGGAAGGGTGGAGTCTTAACCACTGGACCACCAGGGAAGTGCCTGTGTTCTGAAATCAGCAGAGTTTTAAAGGCAGGCTTTTTGACAACTCATGGCCCCACTGACTTGAACATTTGAGATGAGCAACTGTACCCAGTACAAAGGAGAGAGATCTGAGTCCACAGCCAGGAGATTCAGGTCTGTGTCTTGGCTTAGACATACCCTTATGTATGACCTTGGGCAAGTCACTTAACCTCTCTGACTCTCAGGTGCATCATCTTTCTGAGCCTGTCTTCTCATCTGTAAAATGGGAAGAGCAAATAGCTCCAAGCCTTCTCACTCAGGCACTGTTGGTAAAAGTGCTTGGGGGACCATAAAATGCTCCCTAGATGGGCGGGGTTCATGTACCTCTCACCTCCATCCCAGTCGGAAGATGCTGTCATTCAGTCGCAGTGGATAACACTGACCTCTGAGGACTGTGTCTGGACACATCAGTCACATGCTTCTCAAGCAGGCAGCACAGGCAAGAGAGGGTTAACCTGGAAAGGCTGGAATCATGCTGTAGCCACAGAAGGGCCAGCCAGGTCCAGGGCTACAGGCCTCCTGCCACAGCAGGCCTTAGAATTATTAAACCTTGTTAGGTTTTTTTCCCCTTTTTCTAACAACCATAAACACCTTTTTGGCTGGGGGCTCTGTCTGTGGGGATCAGACACCTGCATGAGGCCAAAAGGAAAATACCTGTTGATGCTCTGGGTTCTCACCACAAAGACAAGCCCTCAGGAAGCTGGGATGTTTAGTTTTGGTTTTAGTGTTGGCACCACACAGGCCAAGTACACAATTTCTCCCTTTTCTTTATCCTTCAGGTTGGCAAAGGGAGTGTTTTAGCAGGACTGAGAGAGAAGGCAGAAGGGAGTGTCCTGTCCCTTTTTCCCTTGGGTTGCAAGCTCTGAGGCCAAAGGCAGTCAAAGGTTTGTGACATGTTCTGAATTTCAGGCTCAGCGAGAGGGCCAAGTCCCACAGCTTCAGGGCTGTGCCCTTTCGGGTCACCCCTTCCTGAAGCATTGCCCCAGTGCCACTCCAGGCCACTTGGCCATCTCGTGAGGCCACCCTGAAGGTGGAAAGCTGGAGGCTGTGACCTCCGGCAGCAGGAGTCATAGAGGGCCACGTCACCGGGCTCTGAGTCGCTCTCCCCAGAAAGCGAGGCTGAGCCTCAGCCTGGGGAGCAGGCCCGGAGCCGCCGGGCACTGAGGGGGCAGCCCTGCCTGCCACGGTCGGATGGTGACACCTTTCCTGGATACTCAGGGAGTTGAAGGTCAGGCCTTCCTGGCTGGAGGAGCAGTGTCGACGGGGCTTAAGGATTTCCACCTTCCTTCTACCCCCAACACGTGACTCTGAATGACAACCCTTTACTCTCAGTCAGGAGCGACTGTGCTTTCCCTACAGTGAAAGCTGAGAGGGAGGGTGGACCCTGAGGGAGCTACTAGGATCCTCTCTGGCCTTGGAAATAAGCCCACATTCAGGCAGTCCCTCTCTGCCTTTGAGCTGACCGCCTAGGAGACAGGGGTGGACCGCCCATCCTTCCAGATCCAACACTGCCTGCCTTTAGGAGGGTCAGTGTTGGCACCAAGAACCGCACTGGTCGCACCCACTGCTCCAGGCTACGCTCGGGACAGTCAGAGACCCGGTCAGGGCACAAACCCATGGCTGAGCCCAAGCTCCCGGCCAGCTGAGTCTGGCATCATGTGGGGCAAACAGCCACAGGGCTGACTGAATTACAGATTTTTAATCTGTTTCCTTGGCCACATCAGCAGAAAAGACAAATTTGCACACAAGCCTGACAATCTGGCAGAGAGAGTCTGCCCAGGTATAGAGAAAAGTTGACTCTGGGCTTAAAATATAACAGAGGTTATTTGAAACCACTTTTGAAATCACTATTTTTAAAAACTAGGTTCATTTTAATGACACCTTTAATGAGTTAACAGATGATGAATTAGGAAAAACAATGACATGAAGTTTAACGTTTTAACTGAGACTTAAAACAGGGGAATGGACGTGTTGATCCACTGTTCAACTCTGTTTTCAAGTCAATCAAAGGATTTTATAGGTTGCCTTTGTTACTCTTTAATCTCGGAAGTGGGCAGAACTGCATGTTTCAGTCGGCCTGCCTGCCGGTCTGCATTTGGGCTGCTCTAACCTCAGACTTACAGTCACCTGAAAATTCAGCTCTTGGACCACTCGGTGTAGGATGCCATGACTTCGTTCCTGGAGTCCATTCACTGGCTGAGCCCAAGCCCAAAGGGCAGTTATAGCAGCGACAGGGCTTAGAGTGCAGGCTTGGGGACCCCTGGGGGTTCCTTCTAAGGTCCCTTCTTGCTTCCCTGACCCCAGTCTTGCCTGCCTTTCAGTCCTTGATTCTCAAAGTGTGGTCCATGGACCAGAGCACTACCTTCACGCTTGTTGGAAATTCAGAATCATGGACCCCATCCCAGACCTGTAGGAGCAGAATCTTCATTTTAACAAGATCAGAACCTTCCCATTAGAGTTTGAGAGTTGCCGCTCTAAGAGTTTCTCTACCTGCAGCCGGAAGAGGCCTGCCTGTCAGGGCCCTGCGGGAAGGACACCTCTCACTCTCTGCCCCTCCCCAAAGCTCTGCTCTCACTCTCCTCTCACATGACTTCACCACTTACTGGTCGTGTAATTCTAGGCAGGTTGTCGGACTCCTACCAGCCTTATTTTACTCATCTGTATAATGGAGATGATAACAGCAATTGCAGAGGTCTGTTGTAGGAATCAAAGAGACCATAGCATGAGGGCTGGACCCTCATCAGTTTTGTGTCTCCCTCTGCCCCACCCCTACACATCCTGTTGTCTGCTGACATCTTTGTGAATTCACACTTTTAGGAGTCATAGAACAAAATCAACTGCCTTTGGCAGACACTATGTAGTATAGTGGCTAAAAAGAACCTGGGCAATGCAGCCAGACGGGCCACTGGTCAAATTTCTACCCTCTCACTTATTGCTACATTCCCCTCTGAGCCTCAGTTTCCTCTTCTGTACACTGGGGTAACAGGAAGGTGATATGACACTCAGGAGAGGTGAGTCATGCATGAAAAGCAGCTGGCACACGGTCATCACTCAATTAGTGACAAATCTTGGTGGCATTACTATTAGGATTATTACCCACCCTTGGTAGCCCAGAGAAGTGGCATGGAAAACAGAAAATATGCAAATATAAAGCATTATTAATAATGCTGATGTTCCCTGTATTTATTTACGGCAGCCTTAAGCAGGCCCATTAGTCCTAACGAGTAACACTCCTCTTCCCGCCTGTGGAGTATTGCTCCATATGTCACCCCTGGGTGTCCTAGGCCTAGTCCACCTTCCACCTCTCAGCCGGGGCATCTCCTGCTGCTTGGGTTGCAAGGGGTTTGGCAAGAAAAATGATCATGGCCTGTAGGTCTATGGCAATGGTTCTCAACCCAGGCTGCACTTTTGAGAGTAGCTTTAAAAATTACGGATGCCCAGGTCCCACCCCCGGATGTTGGTTTGACTGGTCTGGGGTGTGGTCTAGGATTTGGAGGTTTCAAGGCTTCCCAGGTGAGTGTAATATACAGCAAGGGTTGAGAGGTGGCTCTCACCCAGAAGACAAGAGGGACAACGCCAGAGAACGCCTTTCTGGTTCACACACAGCAAACTCCTTCTCTGATTTCCACCCTAAATGGGGACTCACAAGGAATGCTAACTTACTTAGAAAGTAAAAGCAATCCCAGAAGCAATCAAACCTCAAATGAACCCAAAGCTAACAAACTGAATCCTTGATTAATGGGAATATCTTTTGCTCCTCTTTATGAAAACAAATCAAAGCAGTTCAGCCTCAAGGATTTAAAGAGCAGCTTCGTGTCTATCCGTCCTCACCTCTTACATGCCTCTCAAGTGCCCAGTGGCGATGGGGAGTCTGGAGACACAACACAAATCCTCAGGGGCTTCTCTGCAAGCAACTAACACTCCAGTTAGTGGAGATGTGTGTTTTGAGAAACAGTCTCAACATCAAAGACTAAAACAAAAAAGATGTCTGATTAGTCAGACACCTGAGTCCCGGAGCCCTCCTGGCCCCAGTTCTTTATCTAAACTCACGAGGAATTCCAGGCCCCAAAGGGGATTTAGTTTTCAGGATTCTGCTCAACAAACCAGGCAGGTCTCTGCCTACCCTGTGGGCCCAGGAGTTACTGGAGGCTCTAGAAAGTGATTGGCCCTTCATTGCTGGTTCACCTATGGCCACAGAGGCCTGACTGGGCAGGTGTGACCTGGGCCACAGATGATGGGGTGGGCGGGGCAGGAGTGGAGAGCACGTGATGAGCATCACCTGGCTATGCTGAGATGCCACCGTGCCCGGGACCAGTGATTCTCCCCGGGAGACAGGCACACAGCTCTGCACACCCACGCCCTTCTCATGTGCTGAGCGATGCCCCTGATGGGAGCCTGCCGTGCCTGTGGGCAGAGAAAAGGTGGAGGTGCTGGCCCAGCTCCCAGCACACGACCATCACTCACACTTATGCCACCTGGGTGTCCTCCTAGCCCTGACTTCTGGGCAATTTCCAACTCAGCCTCCGAAAGCCTTCACCCCCACTAGGCCTGATCAGCCACACTGCCCCTGGGCAGCTCCCCGTACATCGCTCAGTGTGGGCAGAGGCTGATGGGCCGAGCCTGAGCTACTCACAGCAGCGCCCGCACCACCCTGTACTCGCCCCTCACAGCCCCGCTGCCCAGCACCGCGCCGTGGGGACAGTGGCTGCTGGATGAAGGGTCACAGGAGCAGCCGGCAGCTGGGGCGGGCGGCAGGGTGACAGGGTTTCAGAGAGGAAGAGGGGCAGTTACAACCTAGGAAGGAGCGTGTGAGGCTCTGATGCCAGGAGTGGCATCGGGGAAGGCTGGGGGCACCTTCAGAACATGGGCTCAGGGGAACTTCCCTGATGGCCCAGTGGTTAAGACTGCGCTTCCAATGCAGGGGGTGTGGGTTCGATCCCTGGTCGGGGCACTAAGATCCCCGTTGGCTGTGCAACACGGCCAAAAATAAAAAACACAGGCTCTGGCTCTTCACAAGGACCTGTGGCTGGGGGCTGTTGGGCACATGGACCACATGTACACACATAGTAATGAGGCCTATCCTTGACTAAATAAGAAAATGTGCAATTGGGAGGGGGGGAGATGAGGGAGAGATGGAGACAGAGAGACAGAAGGATGGAGAGAGAGAGAGAGAATGGCATCTTTTCTGGGGCTTCCTGGAGGGACAGCCGTTTACTTACCAGTTCCTTCCTGAGCCAGGCTATAGCTTCGTCGATGCTCTCAAAGCCCTCCAGCTTGCCAGTGGACCGGGCCCCGTCTTCCTGGCTGGCCGACCCATGAGCTGGGGGCTGCCGCCTGGGCACTCTAGGGGCGAGGGGGAGCCCCTCCTCCGCACAGCTCTGCTGCTCAGCTGCCAGCCTCGGGAAGGGCCAGGTCTGCTCCTCCAGCCTGGCCTGCCATTCCAGGTAGGAGGGCCTGCGGGTCTCCAGCCTCAGTTTCTCCGTGAGGGCCTTCAGGCTCCGGAGGTGGTCATCGGAAGGCAGGGCTGCTCCTGCCAGCCCTTCTTCCCCACCGGCCGCTTCCTCGACGCGGATCTGGGGCACAGACATTCTAGAATCTGCCCAGACAGCCAGACGTGGGAGGTGGCGGAGGGCACTGTTAGAGTCTTGGTGGGTGGGAATGTCGGGTCCTGCTCTGGAAAGGTCTCATCCAGCTGGGGCCAAGGCTCCCAAGGGCATTGCCAGGATGGGCACCGCTCCTGAGTCCAGAGCGGGGGAGGGTGATCTGCACAGTGCCCACCGGAGCAGCTGTGGAGGGGGTTTAAGACGCTTCCCGGAGGGCTGTGGGCACCATGCTTTGCAATAGGCAGGAACAGACAAGCATTCGCAGGAATCTTTGGGGGCAGCTCTGCCAAGACGATCCGTGCTGGAGGCGCAGGCAGATCAGAGACCAGCGGGGGTGCAGGACAGAGCCCCCTCCTGGCGGGGAAGGGCAGGCGGTGAGAAGCTGCTGGCCGGCACGAGGGCTGCAGGAAGGATTAGAACCACGTCAGTGCTGACCCCTCCCCTTGACCCAGCCTCAGGAGGGGACACCGGGGCTCCCAGAGGCCCAGTGATGGCGCTGCTGGTTGCTAGTTCAGGCCTGGAAGAGAGTCCACGTCAATGCCCTAAGTTCATGCAGAAACGTTGATCATAAAAGTATTGACTTTGAACAGTGTCTCACCATTTATAAATTGGTTCCACCTCTATTATCTCATTTAATCCTCACTGCAAGTCTGTAATTACCTATTTTGTCCTCATTTTACCCACGAGGAGCCTGAGTCTCTAGAGTTTACATGACTCACCCAAGAGCTCCCGGTGATTAGCAAGGACAGGGCCGGTCATCCGACTCTGAGGGCTCAGGTCTCTCTGTGTGCAAGCTGCCTGGGGGAGGGCGGGGTGGTCCCCATGCAGACAAGGTGAGGAGACACAGGTGAGCCTTGGGTCCAGGGACGCCTAAGCCCGCTCCACCCCGCCCACCACGGCCCCATCCTAGGCTCCAGCCCTTCAGGGCAAGTCCCATTGCACACTCTCAGCTTCCTTCTCCAAGAACAACACTGACCTCACCTCGTC
Organism: Hippopotamus amphibius kiboko; assembly: GCF_030028045.1. NCBI lineage: Eukaryota > Metazoa > Chordata > Mammalia > Artiodactyla > Hippopotamidae > Hippopotamus > Hippopotamus amphibius. The sequence continues at coordinate 52,483,900 of NC_080187.1, read as the reverse complement.
AGAGAAGGAAGCAAATAAACCTGCAGCAGCTGAGGGAGAGCCGACCACACTCGGGTGGATTGTTAAATGCAGCAAGGTCATGACTCACCTTCTAGAAAGATGGTTCTCACATTCACCTAAAATGCCCACACAGCAGTGCCTCCCGGGCTGGGGCTGCAGTCCTCAATCTGATTTGGCCTTCCCACCTGCCTCCCCGCCAGGGAAGAGGTGTGAGTCAGGCCCTTGCCCCATACGGTACAGGCACAGAGCAGAGGAGTAACTCTGAACCAGAATTAGCCCCGGGCTCCCAGCCTTCCACGTCCCATGGGGTCCCCACAGGTGGAGATGGGCCATCAGAGTAGGAGGCATTTGATGTGGGCGGAGAAGAGGCGCCCTTGGCCATCCGGGTGAGTTTTAAAAATCTGTGCGAGGGCGCGCAGCTGGGAAAAGACTGAATTGATATGGAACAATGTCCAAGATAAAGCTTACATGACAAAAAAACACAGCCTGGATTCCCTTGGTGTGGAAAAGGTGTGGAAGGAAGAGATTTGTATTGACTTGGATGTGCCTGAGGAGAAAAAGTGAAACTAAGAGTTGTGACTGCTTGTCTGGGGCGATGGGGACTGGGCATGGGACGATGGTGTGCCAGCTGGGCCACCAGCTGGGCCACCAGGGAGGCTGTGGGGTCCTCTCCCACCCGGGCTTGGAGCTACTCAAGAAGAGCTGAGCCTGCTGTCTTTCTGGATGGTTCCTGAAACCCCTTCCTGCAACAGCATCTGACCAGAGGGATGCTCTGAACCTGGCCCCAGGAGTGAGAAGAGATTTTCCACCCCTACCAATAGCAGAGAAATCTAACTCTCACCTCCATCCACACAGATGAGAATTCCCTGAGGAACCTCCACAAACATGAGTCCCAGGCCCACCCCAGGGGTCCTGATTCAGTTCGTCTGCAGCCAGACTCAGGCATCAGCATATTTTAAGGATCCCCAAGTGATTTGAGATGACCAGGGTTGAGAACTGCTGGTCCTGAGACAGAAACTCTAAACTTGGGATCAGATGGTCCAGCTGTAGGTGCTGCCAGGCTTGCTGAGCCTCAATTTCCTCACCTGTAAAATCGGGGTGATAATGCCAACCTCCTAGGTTTGGGGGATTGGCAGAACTAATGTTTGTGCGCACTCTCTGTAGGTGTAGAACACCCTGCAAATGTGGGGTATTCTCATGGGGGTCTTCTGTGCAGTCTCACTGTCACACAGGCTTCTTAAGAATCTCTCCAATTCTAAAGACCTATTAGCCACTGTCTGGGGCCCCTCCCAGGCGCCATCTGCCTCTTTGCTGAGGTGCCAGAGTCTGTTTGGAATGTGCTCGAGGTGGTTTTAACCTGCAGGGTGTCCTCCACTGACAGAGGAGCGCTGGATTTCCAGCGAAGCTTTTTGGAGAGGATCTAATTGCAGATAAGGCCTGAGATCTATGAACAGAAGAAGCTGCTGGGACGTCTGTTTCCTTCCCTTTCTGCCAGCTGCACCCTCCCGGCAGAGGGAGACCCTGCTAGGAAGGGTCTTCCTTCTGCACGGTGGAGAAGGGGGAAACAGCTACAACTGCCTTCATGTGGCTGCCTCATGGGGTTGGGGAGCTTATTTTAATCAGCAGTTTCTAAATCAATTCATAGAAGACCTGCGCAGACTTGGAGGCATTGTAGGAGCGCCAACTGCGCTGGGAGACAGCCAATGCTGCTCTTAATCAGCTGAGCTTTAGCGGGTGTATAAAGCTCTCCCGAGCACGTCCTCTTCCTCAAGCCATCCTGAAGAGCAGGCAGGGTCACTTCATTTTGAGAATGGAAAAATCGAGGCTGGGAAGGTCGAGGGACTCAGCTCAGCCTCCTTCTACTCCAGAGGGCATAGACCTTGGAGTCAGTGCCCCAGGCACCCAGTTCTGTGATCTTGGACATGTGGCTTCATGACCACTCTGTGCTTCTGCATATTCTCCTGACAAGTGGGGAGAACCAGGACCTGCTATGTAACTTGCTGGGCTTGGTGCAAAATGCGATCAGGGTGCCTTGTTAAAAAGTACTGGTGACAGCAGAGCATAAGCCCGAGCACAGGGGCCGCCTGGGTCCCTCGCTCGTGAAGCTGGCCCTGGGGGTAATAATACCAACCTCATAGGTCATTGTGAAAATTAGGTAAAGTGACAAATATCGAGCCCTTAACGGTGCCTGGGCTACAGTAAGCCCTAGACAAAGTGCCAGTCACTGGGGATTTGGCAAAGGCAGAGAGCCCGAGGGGGGAAGCCACAGGATGCCGCCAGACCTGGGACCCGAGGCATCTGGAGAAACAAGGCCAGACGGTAACCTCATGGGGCCCAGGCACGCCCGCCAGGCAGGCCACCAGGCTGCAGGGGAACGTGAAGCTCCCGAAGCAGAAGGCAGCCCCCGGGGGTGCATCAGCCTTCCTGCCGCAGCGACGTGCCAGCATCCGGGGCCCACGCCACACACAGGGACTGCTGTCCAAACACTCTCCTGGCTAGCTCTAGGCCACGGTGGCTGCCACGAAGGATGTCATGCCACTGTGAGCTAACTCCCCCAGCTGCTGGGGGAGCCAGGTGGGCACAGCCCAGTCATTCGGCCCACACCCCATCTCATCATGACCTAATCTGTCCACTTGGACAACTTCCAAACCCACTTCCTAGATGGGCTCCGAGGGCAGAGAAGCGTGCTGCTGACCGGCTCTCCCTCTCTCGCTCTCTCAAAGGACACTCCCTCCCTCCCCCTTGCCCTACGTTTTCCTAAGAAACTCAGAAGCCACCCTCTCCCTGTTTCGGTCACCAGGCTCATGTCTGCTTCTTCCAGCCTGGGGTCCTCCACCAGAACCATCTCATTGCTTCTCCACGATACGCACTTTCCAACACTGAACACCGGGCCCTCTCACTGCCCCCGTAAATTTGCACAAGCCGTTCCCTCAGCTCGGAATGCCCTTCCCTCCCTTCTCCACCTCCGTTCTCAGGGATTTTCCCCTTCAAGTTTTCCTTGACTTGCCCAAGCTGTGTGTGCCCCTGGCATGCAACGAGACCGCACCAGGGAAACAATTAAGTCATCACAGCAATATTAGCTGATGCTTACTCAGAGCAGGTCACGCCAGGCATTGTTCTAAGAACTTTACGTGCACCAACACATTGAATCCTCACAACAACCCCACGAGGCAATATTATCCTTGTCTCCGTGACCCAGGTGAGGAGACCGAGGCGCAGAGATGTCGAGGAGCTTGCCCGCGGTCAAAGAACTACGTGCGAAGGTGGGATGTGAATCCCTGCAGTCCGGCTCCGGGCTGGCTCATAACACTCAGGCCACATCACTTCTACCAGTCACTTTCTTCATGGCCTCCTTTGCCGGACTCTGAGCTTCATGCGGGCAACAACCAGGCCCTGCGCCCTGGAACCCCCGGCCCTTAGAAGCACGCTGCTCTCTTTAAACATTCATGGAATGAACGCGCAAACAGCACGGATGCACCGCGCCTCCCCCCCGCCCCCGCTCTCTCGTAGCCTGTACTTGCTCACGTCTGGATGGGCTCAGAGACGCAGAGGGGACCTGGGCCTCCCCGCCTGTCCTCGTGAGACCTGCCCTGACCTCGGGGCCTGACACAGGCTGTCAGGCCCTAGGAGACCCTGCGTCAGGTGGCAGCACTGGGGGCTGGTGCACAGAGAGGGCGATCTGGCATCACAGGGACAGCTGGGGGGCCTCCTTCAGGTCCAGCATTGTGAGGTGAGGTGACGTCTACCCAGCGTCCCCTCCCTCCCCTGGAAAGAGCATTTCTGTTTCCTGTGAGGAAGCCACGTGACCCAAACTGGCCAATCAGAGCCCCCCTGGGTTTCTGTGTCAGAACCATCCAGAAGCTGGCCACGGTCCACGCTGCTCACCACAAGGAGACGGTCTGCCTGGCAGATGAAGCCAAGTAGATGAGATCGTCTGAGGCCCTCAGTTGGGCCCTATGGGAAGCCATCCCACCTGACCTTGAATAAGAGCCTCTATATATTCTCCTCTTTTGCTTCACCTATTTTGAACCAGATTTCTGACATTTAGAACCAACAGAAGCATATGTTGGACAAAGAACATAAAATAACACAGTGGATGTTTGTGGATAGTTGAGCATGAGACTTGAGCTTGGCCAATCAGATGCTCAGGCCCAGGATTCTGAGTCCGGTGCATGTGAGGCCAGGATGGAGGGACGTCGAGCCTTGGAGGCAGATGTCAAGTGCAGGTGATGTGGTACCATCTTAGCCAAACTGTCCCTGCTGAAGGACTGTGGGGGGTTAGTATTGTGATATAATAAAAAGTATATATTTAGTCTCCATCCCTGACACAAAGCTCCTAAAACTCTTGTAATTTTCTACGCGATGAAAGCAATAGCAGTATTTTTTGTTACAACACCAGAGTTTTGTCCCCACTTCTTGAAACAGCTCCAGAGCATTCAGGTGAAAAGAATGTTATTTGTTATTTATAACAAGCCCCTTTCTACCACACCTGAGTTTATGTTAATAAGTGACTTTTGGAAAACACTCAGGATAGGGGCTGGTGGCCAGGGGAACCAATTGTGTGATTAGAGGGCTGGAACTTTCAGCCCCATGCCTGACCTCTGGGGAGGAGAGAGGAGCTAGAGGTTGAGTTAATCACCAATGGCCAATGATTTAATCAATCATACCTATGCAATGAGGCCTCCATAAAAACCCACTGAAGGGGTTCTGAGAGCTTCCAGGTTGGTGAGCACGTGGGGGTGCTGGGGGGTGGCACCCAGGGAAGGCATGGCAGCTCTGCACCCCTCCCCCATGGACCTCTTCATCGGATGGTAAATACAAGCACTAAATGTCTCCCTGAGTTTTGTGAGCCACTTGCGCAGATGACTGAACCTGAGAAAGGGGTTGTGGGCAACTCCTGGTGTACAGCCAGTTGGTCAGAAGTACAGGTGACAACCTGGGACTTGCAATTGGTGTGAAGTGGGGGACAGTCCTATGGGACTGAGCCCTTAACTTGTGGGATCTGACTCTACCTTAGGTGGATAATGTCAAAACTGAGTTAAATCGGAGAACACCCAGTTGGTGTCTGCAGAGAGCCGGAGAATTGTTTGGAGTGGGAAACTCACACGTGGCGTCAAAAGTATTCCGGGGGTGTTGGGTGAGTAAAAACCTAGCACCCCGATAAGTGGGTCTCAGAGAGATCATTACAGGGGCTCTCGCCTCTCAGTTTCCTGAGCTGCCCAGATTTTGCCTGTTTTCTCTCTTGGGTCTCTACCTCCTACTAATTCTGCGTACACCTTACAATAACATTGCTTTCTGTTGCTTGTAACCAAGAGTGCAGAATGAAATGAGGGGGAACACACAGTTTATTTGGGGAGGCAAAGCATATAACTGAGGTCTAAGCAGCGTCATAAAACAACGTGAAGACCAAAAGAGGCTCCCCCCCACACTTCCATGTGTCCCTTAGCAGGGGTGGTACCACCTCCAGTTGAGAGCCACAGAGTGGATGACCATCATCCACTCAAAGAAGCTTTTACTGCGTCCATCTGCATTCGTAGTTGACTGTTTCCTAATTTACAATCTACTCTGGTCAACACTTGACGAGGATGTAATAACAGTTTTCCATATGGATAAATATATACCTACACAGCCCTTCTAGCAGAAGTGCCACCCATGGGTCCTTGTGCACAAACTGACATGCTCTGGTTTTAGGCTTGGTGACACACGCAGCACAGACTCCTTTGCACACACGTGTGATGCCTGGCCCTCTGTCCAGGCTGGTCCTGGCCTCCATTAGCAGAGCACTGGGTAACATACAGGCACCGGGGGCGGGGTGGTGGCTGGTCAAGGCAGGAACAGACCCTTAGGACATATCCCCACCAGACGTGCCTTCTGAGGAAATTGAGATCCTCTGGGGCCTCAGCCACACCATAGCCAGTTCTTCACTGCAGAAATGTCCCTGCAGGAGACAGGCCCAGGGGCAGGGCCCACTCCCGGGGGGCAGGGCGCCTGGCTGTGTATCCACTGCTGTGCTCTCTGCTGCCTCTGCTCCTCCACCTTCCACCTCTGTGGACCTCAGGCTCCTGAGTCAGGCCAGACCCATCAGGCCCCAAAAGAGAGCCGCCCTGTGGGTGTGTTACGTGTGTCACCAAGCTGAAAACGCTCATGAGCAGGACTCAGGCCCAGGGGCGCCCGAGGACGCAGCGTCTTGAGAGCAGGGGGGCTGCAGGAAGGGAGCGGTGGCACCCATGCTGGCTTTAGCTGGGCCAGGCCCTCCGCCGCCTCTAGCAGGGCCACACAGCCCCACCTTCTACCCCCAGGCTGTGACCGGAGAGTGGGTCAGAGGCTGCTGGGGGCTGAGGACAAAGGGGACCTCTGTGTCCCGGGCTGCGGGTCTGTCTTCTGGGACTGGAGCCCCTCTCCCGCAGCAGTTGTGAGACTTGGGGCCTCACCTGGCCTCACCTGTCTGGGTCTCGGCCCCTCTTTTGAAAATTACGTTGTAGCAGCGTCTGCCCTGAGGCCACCAGCAGGGCTGAGAGGACGGAGTCGGGGAAAGGGCCCCACCGTCTGCACTGCGTTCTACAAGCTGTCAGGGTGGCTCAGGCCACGGCTCACACCTGAATCTTTTTCTTGCCTTTTCTAAAACAGCGAGTCACTTTTTGTCCAAGGTGGGTGACAGGTCAGTAGGTGTGGGACTGGTAGAGGTGGAGCTGTGATGAGGCAGGCTTTTTTGAGTTTAATCATAAAACCCCGATGCTTATCTTAAACAAAGTGCCCAGGGCTGGGCCTCAGGACTGACCTCCGGTGGCCGATGGAGGCTGTGAAATTCTGTGTTCTGCAGACTCGTGGGAGCCCTAACAACCAGGGTTGAGAGGCTGGGGCACACAGCCCTGTGCCGCACACCGTGGCCCACAGTCGCCAGGGCGCTTCCAGGAGCTGCCAGAGAGCGTGTTTTCTCGCCTCCTCTGAGGTTGCCATGGTGACTGAAGCAGGAGGGGACACCCGCTGGTCTGGCCCTTCACAGATTGTCTTTCCCAGCTCATCTTTATTCCAGGTCTTGGTCAGAGCGGGTGTTAGGAGCACTGAGATGCGCGAAGACGTGCCGAGACAGGACCCTGGGCACCGTGTGTGCGTAGTGGGGGCGAATTGAGTTGGGACAGTGCATGTGTGTGGAGGTGGCCTTTATTGCATGTGTGCTCTGGGTGTGTGGTAGCGGATGCTAGTGAGGGAAGTGGGGTGGTATCTGGGTTCCTCCCCACTCGAGATGTACCCCTCAGGGGAGGGCATGCTCGCAGGGGCTGCATGCTGCCACCAGGAGAGCCCTCCACTTTCCACTTCCTGGAAGTCACCCGTTTGCTGCCTGGATCACGCCTCCTGCCACAAACCATTGTGAGACTCCAGCCATCTCCTCTAAGAGCCTGGGGCTGTGCTCCCTGCTCTCATGCCTCGCTCCATCAACTGACCTCTCCCTGATCTCACGCACCCGCTCAGATGTCACCTCCACAGAGACCAGCTCTGACCAGCCCCCTGACATATTCCTGCTTCCTTTTTCTCCATAGCTCTTCCCATTCACATACCTGGGGTGTTATACGTTGATCCGTTTTCTTGTTTGTCACGCGTCTCACCCACGGGAATGGAAACCCCATGAGGGCAGTGACTTTCTCTTGTTCACTACTGTGATCCTAGCGCTCAGAACAGTGCCTGGACATTGTAGGTGCTCCATAAACTTGTTGAATGAGTGAGTGAGTAATGGGTGAATGAAAGAAGGAGGACTTTCTGGGCAGTCGGTTTTACCCCTTTGTCCATCACTGGCCCTTTGGGGAACTCCCTTTTCCCTGAGTCTACAGCTCTGCTTTGAAGCCTATCTGAGGGCTGGCCAAAGACCGCCAGGATACCCCACCTTCCAGGCCATTCTCTGACTGCTCCCAGCACTGGCCTATGCCACACACACTGCACCCTGGCCTGTACGACCTTGAGCCATGGGAGTGTCCGGGCTCCCTGACCATGGTCTAGCTCCTCCATGGGAAGGGCGCTACTTTCTCTCTTGTGTCCTGAGCACAGGGCTCTGCAAACAGCAGACGTTCAATAAATGCTGAGGACAGCGGTGCTGTGAACCAGTGAACAAATTCACACCTCCAGATGGTTTCCTGACCAGGAGAAGACCTCCTACAGGTTCCAGGTCAGAATGTTTCTAGTGAGTCTGAGTAGGGGTGGGCGGGGGTGGTTGGGAGACTGATCTCAACTTGATGTGTTAGGATTTTGCCGGAGCCTCAGGTTTGAATTTGACAGTCTGAGCCTAGTTCAAGCACCACCTCATTCTGCAGACCTCTATTCAGGGGGGTGAGAGGCCCGGTGGGCTGCATTTCTCACTCCCTCACTGCCTGCTCCAGGGGTCCCAGCACCACTGCTGGGGGGAGAGGAATGGGACCACCATGTTGGACGAGCCCAGCCCAGGGGGGAAAGAGGAGGCCCTGACCTGGGCGTCAGCTCCAGGGACCCCACCCCCACCCCCACCCCGAGTGACTGCAGCCACTCACTTCCCCTCCGGGCTCTGCCTCTCCTTCTCCTCTTCGAAATGCATGGTTTGGGTGGAATGGCCTTGACACTTCCTCACCAATAAGCGCAGAGTCTAGACCACAGCACCCAGTGGGGTGGTCACCTTGTCACGAAGCCACACCCACAGGGGGGAGGGGGCAGAGGAGTCCCAGGCTTTCCTCCCAGTGAAGCTTGGTTTGCAATGTCCTGTGCTAATGGCTGCACCTCCGCTTATCACTCAGAGTTTCTGAGTCCACACCTGGAATCACAGGAGCAATGACAAACATTGGGGAAATCACACTGCAATTTACAAACTTTTCCCCCACACTCGATGGCCTGGGCTGGAGACGCCTTCCCGAGAGTTAGAACACAGAGAAATCACAAACCAAAGACATCGCAAGACTTGCCTAGAGTTACACAGCTCTGGGGAGCTGGCTGGGCTTGGAACTGTGTCCGCCGACTCCAAGTGGAGCTTCCAATGTCTAGAATTCGGGGAAAGCTTGCTCTGTCTCTCTGGGACCTTGTGAGACAAGAGTCTATAAAAATACTTGTAAAGGTCTCTGCCCATTCCAAGTGCTCCGTCCCCACTGAATACTTGATGGGCCCTGCTCCCCGCCCACAGAGAACAGTGCACAGGCCTCCTGCCGCGAGGCTGGGGATGGGGAGACCTTTCCTATCGCTTTTGCCAAGTGAAAGAAGTGGCTGAGAACACCAATGAGAAAGAGTTGTGCATCCCCGTGGGTGGGGGAGAGGCCCTGGCTCCCGGGAGCCACAGATCTAATTTACTGCCTCGCTGAAAGGAGAGCGGGGGCTGCTGGGCCACCCAGCCTCGCCGCCACCGTGTCCCTTCCAAGGCTGTGAGGCCCTGGGAAAGGGCTGCTCCACTCTGACAGGCCAGGAGAAAGGTGCCTGAGAATCGGAGGGTCCCACAGGGGGAGTGGGGGGATTAGCCATGGGAAATGCAGAGCCTGAAGCAGAGATTCTCCTCTGTGAGAACCCTGACGAGGCAGAGATGCCCAGGAGGGGTGAGGTGGCCGACCGCTGCATGTGACTGCAAGACTCTACTGGCCAAAGGCCATGGCAGTGGGGATTAGGGGGCAGAAAGCAGACACAGAGTAGCATTTAAGAGATCAAAGTAGAAGGCCGTTCAGGCGGGTGCTCTGGCTCTAAGAACAGGGAGCATTTCACAGCTGAGCGAAACTCAGGCACCGTTTCACAGCTAAGGGGCTGTACATCCTTCCCCATGGGGTATGTCTGCCCCACCAGGGTATCTCCTAATTGGCATTTGTCTCGGTCCCCAACCAAGGCAGAGTTAGGACAACCTGAGTCCACAGGATAATGCGCTCCAAGCTGAAATAAGCAGAAGCAGCGAGCTCCGGCTCAAATGGGAAACTGTCAGGACAAGCGGCTTTCTGTTTCACTCTGTACTGAAAGTTCCAGAGCCCAATAGTTTGGCAAGGACTTCCTAAGAAGTTTCACTCGCTGATGCAGGTCCATAGTCTGTCTGGGTGTGCTGACCTTTCAGAGGGTTGAAGGGCCCTCAGAATTTCCCTGTGTTTGGGCCGGTCTCGTCCTAAGGACTCAGGGATGGGGGGCCGTTCCAGCTCTGCCTGCTGCTCACCCAAAGTGCAGTCGTGCACCCCTCTGGGGCCCAGGCAGAACAGAAAGTAGGGTGTGTGGCCCTGCTCCACGCTCGGGTCAGCTTGAGCTGAATGCAGCTGGGCTGCTGAGCTGCTTGAGTTCCCACTTCACAGAGGGCAGGAATCAGGAACCGAAGAAAGAGATGGAGCAGGTTAGAGATGGGGCAGGGCTGGGTGTTGCTGGACATGGGTTGATAGCCCGGACCTGACACTTATTAATTCTATGACCTTGGGATCATAGTGAACTCAACTGCAAAGTCTTGGAAGAATCCAATGAGATCGAGAGTGTGTGAATTCTTAGTTATGCCTCTAATAGCACTGTCACCTCTCTCCCAAGACAGGGCTTGGCTGGACCTCTCTTTGGCTACCAAGCCACTAAAGTTAGCTCAAGTGTTTCCATGTGCTCAGAAAGCACAGAAAATCACTCTGCTGTCAGCCCAGAACTCTGGGCTGCACAAGTGGTCTTTTCTCCTTGGCAACTCTGCCCTCCTTGAGGACAGGGCCATTGTCTTGCTTCCTTGGTGGGATGTCAATGATTGATCTTAAAACCCTTCACAGATATGAGATGCTCCGTGTGGTATTTCTGGGCCAGCTGCAACCAGCTGCTTTCAACAAGGGGCAGCCCAACCCCGGCCTGATGTAGGCTCCCCACTCCAGACAGGGCTCTGGCAAGTGCCTGGCTGTCTTTCTTACTGCTCAACACCAGACATTTGATAATTTTCAGAGTAAACGTCAGAAACGCATTCCCCTTGGTGAAAACAGATGTATTCAAGATATGCGGGCCGAACAAATTTTGAGATACTCTTGACCCTTGAAGGAGCAGGGTGAAAGAATCTGGTTAGACCTCGGGGGAGGTGTGGTCGGGGCTCCTAGAGAGACAGAGCATTGTAGCTTCACCGAGCCCACAGAATAGACCGTCTGAACTCTGCTGGGCCCGTCTGCAAATAAACAGGGTTCAAAAAATGTCTAGATGTGTGGCAGAATTCAGTCTGAAGCTTATTTCCATTCGGCCTGATAGTGAGGTTTGCACTCACCCTCCTCAAAGTTTTCAGTGGCTGCCGTCAAACAAGTAAACAAACAACAACACAACAGAACCTGAGAGTTTGGACCGAACCGGTAAAGTGGTATCCCCAGGGCGAGGCATATGGAAATGCTCACAGGACACAGAAGACAGTGTCACTTTAACTTGATGGTGGACAGGGGCAACCAGGGCCTGAAGTAGCCTCCCGTTCAAGGATCCTGATCTAGAACCTTCCTGCATACTCATCACCCTGGACCACCCATGCTGGCCTTCCGGGGCCGAAGTGCCCAGCTCACACTCAGGCCCTGCTGGCTGCCTGGAATGAGGAAACACTGCTCAGCCTTCGATGGACCCCGAGCTGTGGCCGCAGTGGAGGTCACCGTCTGGGCCCATTATGTACCTGGAACCCGGCTCTGAGCTGGGTCTTCCAGGTCCTGAGGGACAAGCCCAATGACAAAGTCTCTGGGAACCCACGACCAGCTCCCACATCTGGATCAGGATACCTGAGGGGAATTTCTGGCCGTACTGGAGAGATGGCCTTGAAGAAGTGGGGGCTCCGTCTGTGCCTCGGGCAAAGCTGAACCCCATCCCCAGGGCTGAGCAAAGGCTGCTGGGCAGAGGCCGGGGGTGAAGCGGCCCCTGATGCTGGGGAGCTCACCGCCTCACTACCTTCCTGGACGGGCATGCCCACTGCTGTGCTCTGCATCCCCTTCCTTGAGGAATTTTTCATGGGCGAGCATTGTGGTGGGGTGGGGGTGGGCCACTGGGTAGCGTTCAGGAGGAAAGGAGCCGGGCATGAGGCAGTGCACACCTCTAACTTCTCTCACCCATTTCTCTGCCCTGTTCTTTCCTTCTGCATCTGCACCTCTCCAGAGACAAGTGGCTGGGGACAGAGTGGGGAAGCACTGGGGTTTTGTGCACCAGGGCAGCTGTCCTAACCACGCAGAGCTGACATTTGCAGTCTTCCTAACTTACGTCAGCAGCTTGACCCCCTGCGGCAGCTCAGACTCTACAGGCTGATGGCAAAGTTCCTTCTAAACCCCTTGCCCACCTCCAGATCCTTCCAGCTCCACATGCCCACTGCCCTCCATTTAGTCCACGCTCGCCCCTTCTCGAGGTCTGCTTCAGAATTTGCCTTTCCTTCCTTTTTCCTTCCTTTTTCCTTGCCGGCCCCGAGTTCAAATCCCAGGGTACATGTGCATATTAAGAGCCAACCTGGTTGGTCCTAGAGGATTTCGGATTGGTGAGTAAGAACTCCCTCACCCCTAGTCTATAAACTGGGGAGCAAACTACTTCAATTATCATTCATCTTCCACCTTTGCAAATAGCTCTACATCCCAAGCAGGCAAAGTGCGATTGCCCGGGAGAGCGTGGCTCCCAGAGGGTTCTGGGAATTCCAGACACTCCTATGGGGCCAAGGGAGTTTTCCACTAGCAAAACTCACCTAGAGAGAGCCACCTACGTGTGTGAGGAGCCTGGCAAGCAGTTTCTTCCTCGTTGGCCTGGGGCTCAGTGGATCTCTCTCAACAATAGTTTGGCACTGCCTTAATTTACTTCCCTCCCAGTGTTCTTCTTGGAAGGGGGCCAAGCTGGTAGATACAGAGGCAGGACTGTTAATTTAGTGGAAATCCATGCATGTAATTGGGGGGACGAGACAAAAGCAAGTGCATGAGAAGTCGGGGGTCTTCAAGTTGGGCAAGGAGGAAAAGGGGCTGAGGGAGGACCCTTCTCCCTCGGCTTCAGGGGAGCAGGGTTGAAGCCAGCCAGGTCGAATGCAGAGCCTGGCTGCTTTCCCGGCTCCACAGGGCCCTCGAAATGGCCAGGGACGTTCCCAGGTCACAGGACAAGCCCCCCCACACAGCGGGGTCTGACTGGTTTCTTCCCCCTCTCTGGCCTCTCTGCTCGGATGTCCAAAAGCAGCCTTCCTTTGAGAGCACTATCTTAGGAGTCAGGCACGTGGGGCTGAATCTCTCTGCTCTTTTCACCAGCCCCATGAGCTGCACCAAGTTACTGAAATCTCTCCGACACCCGTTGGCAAAATGGGGGTATAATGTCCCCTCGAAGGGTGATTGTGAGGCTCAAATGACCAGTGGGTGCGAAGGGTTCTCAAGCAGTGCCTGACTGGCAAACGCACTCAGGAAAGAAGAGCTGTCGTCGTCATGCACTCTGAGTACGGCTCGTGGCTGCTTTGCCAAGCCCCTTAAGAATCTGCTTGCAGGAGCTCACACCCTGCAGATGCGGTCAGGCAGAGGAGCCGCAGCCTGCTCTCCCAGGACTTTGCCCAGCTCTCCACTCTCCAACCCTCCTGGTGGACTGTCTCTGGGGCATCAGAAAGGAAGCTGCTTTCAAGCCACGCCTCCCTCGGGCACTTTGGGGATTGCCCTGTTGGCAGGACCTGGGTTCATACCACCTGGGATTCACCAGGAACTGCTGGGAGCGGGTGGAAACTTCATCTGGGAGAACATGCCTGTGGGTGTAAGACAGTGGCCATGGTTCACCGGCCTGGAACCAACCCACCTTCAAGATCTTCTCAGGAGGAACAGGGAATGAAAAATGGATACAGGCAATAAGGGATTTTTTAAAAAGCAGAACACCCAACCTGACTTGGTGCACAGAGACACCTGCCCCCTGGCCTCGGCCCCAGACCTTCTCCCAGTGACATGGGTGCCCAGCTGCAGGGCTGACCCGCTCATTCCCCAGGGCCCTTCCCGCTGCACGGTTCCCTCTGATCACACTGGCCTCAGCCTTTCAGAGCACCCTCGGGCCCAAGCACCCTGGGTCACTTCTCCTGAGTTAGGGATTGCATCCTTGGGGCAGGAACAACCACATCACTGAGCCTGAAGTAGACAGAGGGGACCAGGTGGCCTTGGAGGTGACCAGTGGTCTGGGAGTAGACCTGGAGAGGCTGAGTGGGGATCCTTCCTTTCAGACCTCAAACCCCAAATCTCCACCCAGATCTTAGCCCTGGAAGGGGCCAGCCAGGACATGGGAGATGGAGTCCAGCCAAGCCGTCCCGCTCCCCATGAGGCTCGCGAGCCCCCAGGAGCGGGTGAGGCAGAATCTCATCCCCTGCGGGCGGGTGTGTGGGGGATGACCCCTCCAAGGCTCACTGGGGGTCGGTGCTCTCCCAGCCCCGGACTGGGCTGCTCCCCGCCACTGCCAGCTCTGGGGACCTGCGGAGCCCCAAGCCGCCTCCCCTGGCGATGTCGCCGGCCACAGACACATTACCCCAAGCCCGGCCCCCGGACCTGGGATCGTCCCCACCCTGCCGCGAACCCACCTTCCCGGGCTCCGAGGCCCCTTCCGGGGGTGTCACCGAGATCCACGCCTTCTCCTTTCGACACAGGCTCCCCGCTCCGCTGCCTCTGGCCCCGACTTCGGGACAGAGCCAGCTTCTGCCTCCCTTTCTCTCTTGCTCCTGTGAGTTCTCAGCACTATTCTTTTTTTTAAGGGACTTTTTTTCTTTTTCTTTTTTTTTTTTTTTTTTTTTTTTTGCGTTGCGTCAGGGCGGTTGCCTGGCGACGGCGGAGCTATTCCACCGCAAGCCTTTCAGTCGCGCACCCCTCCAAGCCTCTCATTCAAGCCTCTCCGCCGGCGGCTCAGGGGATGGGAAGTGTCGGGGCCAGGAGACGCGCGCAGGGTCCTAAAGCCCTTGAAGCTGCCTGTTCCCCGCCAGGACCTGAACGCGAGCAGCCGCAAGCAGAAGCAAACGACACGCGATGGCCAAACGCTAGACGAAACCAAACCCAAATAGACTTAAAAAAAAAAAAAGAAAAGAAAAAAGAAACCAAGGCAGTTTTCCTCCAAGCATGGCAATGTGGCTTTGCCACTGTCAGCAGTTTGCCTACGTGGGGGGGGCAGAATCCCCTTCCAGCGGTGTCCACAGGCCGAGAGTTTACACTCCACGCACCAGCGGCTTGCATTCCAACTACCAGCAGCAAGGCCCATACTGAGTGCCGAACACGTGCCGCACCACCACAGTCACTCGGTGGGGCAGATGTGGGCATCCCCAGCTTACAGATGAGGAAACTGAGGCTCAGAGAGGCTAAGTAGAAACAGACTTTCTTCCAGATCTGTCTCCCAGATCAGCTGGGTGTAGTCCAGGGTGGCCTGCCCCAGAGCATGTGTTTCCCCCACTAACCACAGCTTGTCTCGTGGCATAGAATACCATGCGCTGTGCCAACCACTGGAGATAGTTGCCCCTGTTCCAGGCACCTAGGACATAGGACAGCAGCCAGAGCTGCCCCAACCTGGCCTTGAGGATCAGTCCTGACTGCAGACAGGGCATCCCAGTTCAGACTAGGGTGGTGGAAGGAGGGTGGGTGATGGGGGGATTCCGCCTCCTCCTGGGATCTCCCACCCCAAGGCTCATTACTGGAAGTTAGCCTTACTCTTGGGGCAGCCTAGACATGGCCAAGTTTTTTTTTCCTAGACTCTCGGGGTTTGCAGGGTCCTTCAAAGTTATCTCATCTGGCATGCTCACAACAGCACTGGGTGTGTAGGGCAGGCGTCATTATTTCTAGGGCGGGTGTACACTGCAAAGTGACTTGAGGCAAGCTGGCTGGCCTTGTTTTCTGTGGGACTCAGCCCCTACCATGCCTGAGACCCTTGTGCTGCCCCCTGGTGCCCGTGTCCTTCACTGCAACACCCCATCTGGGCCCCGTGGTGCTGCCTTCCTTCCCCCTTCGCTTAGGACACCATCACTAAGCACTTTGTCTAAGGAGACATCCCGCTAATGGGAGCACCTCTTCATACGAACAGGCTGATGGTGCTAAACCAGCAAGTGTACTTGAGCAGGGGTTTTCTGGAGAGTCACAACGTCCACCCAACCTCTTAACTCTTGCTCCTAAATATGGATCTAATTCTTTCACTTCTTTCCATCCCCTCTGCCACTGCCCTGGCCCACATCAGCTCGCCCCAGCTCCAGCAACAGCCCCTTGCTGACTTCCCTGAACCCACTCTTGGCTCTGCACCCCTTCCCCTGAGCCAGCTCTTCCTCCACAGCCAGAGCAAACTGTGCCCGGCTTCTCCCTGCTTACAGCCCTGCAACAGCTCCCATCCCTTCCAGGACTGAAACCCAGCATGGCCACTGGGCCCGTGTGGTCTGGCTCTGCCTATCTCTTGGGCCTGGACTTGCTTGAAGTTTTGCTCACCAGACGGATGCTCTTCCAGGTCCTTCTACACCTGCTCCTCCCACATGGGGCAGGCCACACTTCTGCCTCCCAAGGGAACCTAAGGGAACCTCTCCTTCATGGGCCAGGTGTCATTTTATCTTTGTGAGGTTATTGAATTAGTATCTGTCTCCCTCCGAGGCTGTAGGCTTTGAGGGGCAGGAATCATGTCTGCAGGCAGAAGGCTTAGTCCCACTCAGAGACTCGGCATCCTCCTGGGCTGGCTGCCCGTGGCCACATGACCCTGGCTGAATACTCAGCATTTGCCCCACTGCTCACCAGTGTATTCTGGCCCCAGCAGGTGGCAGAAGCTTCAGTGTCTCCTTAGTGGAGCCATCCCACCCCCTCTGGAAATGCTGTCTCCCATCTTCACACTCCCAGCCCCTCATTTGACATGGAGCTCCTGCTTCTCATGGGTACATTGTCTTCTGGCTTCATACGGACAGGCAGCCTGTCCAGGGCAGGCGGGATCTTCCCCTCCTGCTTCCCATTCTGCCTGGCACATACATGCCTGGATGAGGACCAGGAGAGTCAGCGAGGGAGGGATGAGCAAGAGGAGGAAGAAGAGCCCGATCTCTGTTGAAACAGTCTCAACTCTAATGTCTAATCATATGCAGGGGTCAACTGAGTCATAGTTAGAGCTCTAGCATAGGATAGCATGCAGTCATCCAAATAATATTCTCCAAAAATATTTAATGAAAAAGGAAAATGCTAATGATGTCATGCTAAGTAAATAAGACTAGAACATCAAATGTCTAAGTGAATAAAACATTATGAAACCTTTAATTCTAATATTTAATATCTAATTCTTTTGTAGGTGTAGACGAAAGATTGGGAGGGTGTATGCAAATATTAGCTGTGGTTTTTCTCTGGGTAGTGGGATAACAGAGGATTTTAAACTTCTTCCACAGACTTGCACTAGTTTTCTACGTTTTCTACAATGAATAGTTTTTGTAATTAGCAACGTCAAGAAACGGTACTACAGGGACTTCCCTGGTGGCGCAGTGGTTAAGAATCTGCCTGCCAGTGCAGGGGACACGGGTTTAAATCCCTGGTCCGGGAAGATCCCACATGCCATGGAGCAACTAAGCCCGTGCGCCACAACTACTGAGCCCATGTGCTGCAACTACCAAAGCCCGCACACCTAGAGCCCGTGTTCTGCAACAAGAGAAGCCACCGCAATGAGAAGCCCACACAGTGCAACAAAGAGTAGCCCCTGTTCGTCACAACTAGACACTCACGCAGCAACAAAGACCCAATGCAGCCAAAAATAAATAAAAATTTTTAAAAAGAAAAAAAGAAACACTACTACAAAGAGAAGATGGCTTGAGGTACGTACCTGATGTCTCCTGCTCTGAGTGGAGCTGCCTTTTATGTAAGGTGTTGTGAGTCTGGACTAGAGCCTATAGCAGCAGGGCTCTTCCCCTCCAGTGGCCCTTTGGACCAGGGAACATTGGGCTGAGCCGGAGAGAGTGAGTCTGGACTTGGCAACAGCACACTGATTCTAGAAATCCCTCTTGGATAAGTCCTATGGACCCAATCTGACTTTCAAGAGGCAAGATTAGTATGACATTGTCTCTTTTGATCCTACAGAAGTCCTGTGAAATAGGGGACTCAAGAACTATTCTCCCTACCTTACCTGTGAGGACACTGAACTTGGAGAGATTAGGGGGCTTACTCAAAGTCACCCAGCTGGTCTGACCCCGAGTCTAGGGCACCTTGTTCTGTCCCACACTGACCCCATAGTCCCTCCAAGCCATGGGCAAGGCAGCGGCAGTGACCACAGTACACTCGATCCATGCGCCATGGCCAGGGATGACCTCATGAATAAGGTGACTTTTGAGCATAGATTTGAAGGAGGTGAGGGAGTTGGTCAGGAGGTGTGGGGAGAAAGGGTGTTCTAGGTGAAGGGAATGGCCAGTGCAAAGGCACCTTGTGAGCACCCTTGCCTTAGGCCATCAAGGAAGAGCAGGGGTGCCTTGCACTGGAGTGCAGTGACAGGGGAGGGTGTGATGAGAGCTGTGGGAGGTGACAGGGCAGGGGTGCTGGCAGATCCCAGGGACGTGACAGACTGTTGTAAGGACTCGCCGTTCCCCCAGGGAATGCACAGAATGCACACTCTGCCATCTTGGGCTTCCATAGCACAAAGCACTCTCTAAATTAGTCTCCCCTGTTTCCGCTGGTGTTTTTAAGCTACTCAACAACAAAATCCTTTGTCTAAGTCTCCTGTGTATCCTTCCTGGTGGTGAAAATTTGGCCCCTATTCATTGAATGAGAGAAGGAAGGAAAGAAGCAATGGTTCTATTTCCAGAAGACACGGAGGAAAGCAATTAGAACTCACAGTCCCGGTTCAGAGTCTGCTAGTTTGTACCATCTGCTGTTGGGAGGGACTCTTCCATCATGGGCCCAGCGTGTCAAGAGGATCCAGGAAGTGTTTGTCATTCGGAGGCGTTGATGCTGGCAAAGGTAATGGCTCTTTGCTGCCCTTATCTCTCAGAAGAGGTTGATTCAGGCTAAAGCACAGAAGGGAGATGCGGACCAGCTTCCCATCCTGCAGGGAGTCCCGTGGGTCAATGACACTTATGGGCGTCTGGCTCTGTACCACCTGGTGCTAAGTGTTGGCTGTGGTGCCTGCTGCTTATTGGTGTATGAAGAAATTAACAAAGAGCATCCACCTTAGAACTGGAGTTGGGCAGGTGACAGATGCCATCTAAGTCCAGCTGCGGAGGATGAGGGAGTTGGTTAGGAGAGGGGGAGGGGAGGCCTGACAAGAAGTGTGGCAAAAGAGGGAACAGCATTTGCAAAAGTGTGTGCAGGCCGGAAGGGGCTTGACCACAGCTGAGAGGAAAAGCACAAGAGGGTGTGATGGGCCAAGGTAATGTCTTTGAACATGACCCTGAAGGCAGGGGATTAAGAAGGATGAGTGTCACAGCTTTTGTGTCTTAGAAAACCTAGATGGATGAGGGAACAAGAGAGGAGGCAAGGAGACCAGTAAAGAGATTGTTTCCATCTTACTAGTGGCAAGAAGTGTTGGGAGTCCAGGCACCTGGCAAGGAGTGGCTCACTGCTTTCCCAGGGAATGCTGGACCACGGGGAGAGCATTGTGGGGGAGGGGGCACAGTAGGGGATCTGGAGGCAGGCAGGCTCAGGTTCAAGTCCCGGCTTTCTGTAACTGCCATGTGCCCACATGGAGTCACTCAAGTTTTCTGAGCTGCAGTTATTCCATCTGTTACATGGAAATCAGTTTAATAGTATTAGCCTTATACATGGGCAGGAGGACCTGCCTTGGACCCCATGCTTTAGAGAACCTTGCTCTGGGTCTCCCCTCTGGGCCAGAAGATATGCCCACTCCAAGTCTATTCCTTCCCTATTCTGTGCTTTAAGTATCTAAGATCCAGGAATCCCCTGCCCAAATAGCCCATATTCAGACCTGTGCAGGCTTCTTTCCTGGTCTCTGGAGTGTGGGTGAAGGTTGGACTCTCAACATGGGGCTTCCCCTGCATAAGCACAGGGGCCCTTAGGTCAGAAATGAAAGAAGGAAGGCCATGGGTGGGGCTGAGACCTCACCTCCCTGCTCCTGGCATTCCAGGAGCCCAAGGATTTGGAACTGGAACCTGCCTTTGAGGTTGTTATAAAAATATGTTTGTCCAGGCAAGAGGAAAGAACAAACATTGTCTAACAGTTTGTTAGCTTGGTTTACAACTCTCAAATATTTGCACACATGGCGTGTGGGCCTCCATTTATGTGTTGGCTTTGGACGTCTCGAACACTGGGGGTGGGCCTGATTACAGGCCTGGCTTGCTGGTTTGTTTAAGAAGCTAGGACACTGCATACAAGTGTGAGCTCTTGTCACCCGGTGACTCTCCTCTGCACTGTGGCATCTTCTGCAGAGTTTGTAAGACTTTTATCTTATGCACACTTGTAAGACTCACCACCTGGAAGATGCTGCAGAGTATTTCCAGGCCCAGCACCAACTTGTTCAAGTGACAGCTGGAATGACACTTCCCTGGGCACTCCCAGCTCTGGATGGAAAGCAGAAATGATGCCACTAATCATGGCCATGAAGCAGCCTTGATGGTCAGGGGAGAGCCTTCTAGATTCTTCTAAGCATCATCTTACCTCCTTTGAATGATGGAAAGAGCCCTGGATAGGAATCAGGAGATCCAGGGTCCAGTCCTGGCTGTTACTAATTAGACCTTTGTCAAATCATTGGAATGAAGGGTTCAAGCTCTGGCATCTTCTGACCCAGGATTCCATGATCTTCCCCATCCACCCAATAGAATGTATCATGCTGGGCAGAAGGCAGGACCAGAGACTGAAAAGTGGGAGGGCTGGCAGATACTGCAAGTCTGGATCAGCAAGAGGTCAAGGCCAGCTAGACAGAGAGAAAGAGTCCTGTGGGTTTGCCATGAGGCTCGGATGAGAGCCAGCAGGTGAGACGCTCACGGACAAGGCTGCACCCCCATATCCGGGGGAGAGTCTGATTGTTCTCTGCCTTGCTTTAATCTGGGGGGTTGGGTGGGTGAGGTACTCCCAACCCAAAGGCAGGATGAGGAAGTCTAGGGCCTGCAGTAGAACTCTGCCCCTCACGGAAGCACTGCCCGATGCCCAATTGCTTCATGAGCTCAACAGCGCTCCTAGTGGCTGGTGACTTTATTCCTCTCATTTCCACCAATCAATCTCTGATGACAGAGGCCAAGGATGGGTGTCAGTAGAAGTTGTCACCCACAGGAGGAAAGTTGAACTTGATCTTCCTATCACTAAGAAAACCTAGACCATAAGCATGGGCTTTAGAGGCAGAAACAAGGCCAAGTCAAAAAAGATAACAGAGTGTTTGTTATCCATCACTGGGGAGGGACTCTGGGGGAAGCTGGTCTGTGGGTCTTCATACTGATCCCCTTTCCAAGAATTGTACCCCAAGGACAGACCTTCCTAATCTCCCTTATACTTAACTGCTCCCCGCAAATCAACTCAAACCGACTGCCCCCATAGACGTTGAAGCAAATGGGATACACACTTTCCCTCCTGCCCCATCCTAACCAGCCAGGTGGGGACAAAGCATATTGAGTGCCCAGTTCAGGCTTTGGGGACCTTGGGTCTGGTCCTGGCTCTGCCACTTGCTATTGGGCTGCTTTGGGCAAATATCTAACCCTTCTGAGCCTTAGTGTCCTCATCTACACATCAAGGGTAACAATACCTACCTCTATGAGTGGTCGTAGGATTAGAAAGAATGCCTATGAAATGCCTGACCTATGTTTGGCACAGAGGAAGAACCCAATAAATGGTGTTTTTTACCATGTCTGTGCACCAGCTGATCCTCTGATTGTGCCCCATCTGAGGAGGGTCTAACCCACAGCATGAACAAATATGAAACAATCAAGCTGGCAGGATTCTCAAATGTCTTAGCTGCCTTGTTTGTCTTCCTGGAATACGAGGTAGCTCTGTTTGGAACCTGACACTAGGAAAACAGGGCATAGCACGGAGCAGACCAACATACCCTGTGGTTCAGCCGCAGTCCTCAGGCACAGACTCAGGACACTTCCCGGCAGGGATGCGGCCAGCACTTAGCATGGTCAGCTGCCACCGCTCTGACTACTGTCTCATGACTAGGACTGTTTCTGGTCCACGGAGAGAACTGGCAGCAGACAGGGAGAGGCACCCAGAGATGGGCTTATTAATGCTCTCAAGAATGAGGGAGACCAAGGGACCGGTGACAGACGGTGAATGCACAGGGAAATCACTTCTGCAGAACACCCTGTGAGTCACTTTCAGGTTAGTGCTTCATGATCAGATCAAAATGTTTAGCAAACAGAATCAACCCTCCTTGAAAATGGTTGTTTGCAATGATGCCATAGGCTTATGAGATGGGGGAGGGAGAGAGAGAGGAGAAAAAGGAGGAGGAGGAAGGAGAGAAGGAGGGACAGGAGGAGAAGAAGAAAGAGGAAGAGGGAAGGAGGAGGAGGACGAGGGAGAGATGGAGGAGGTGGGGAGGGGGAGAAGGAAGGGAAGAAGAAAAATGGAGGAAAAGAGAAGGAAAATATTCAGAATGGTGCTCTGGTCTGAATGTACCACCCCCCACCCCCCCCCGCTGCCCCCTCCAAACTCATGTGTTGAAATCTTAATCCCCAATGTGATGGTGTTAGGAGCAGGGGCCTTTGGCAGGTGATTAGGTCACGAGGGTAGAGCCCTCATGAATGGGATTAGTGCCTTTATAAAGAGACCCTACAGTGCTCCCTCGCCCCCCTGCCCCTTGAGGACACAGCAAGAAGACACAGGCTATGAACCAGGAATCAGTCCCTCACCAGACACCGAACCTGCGGCTGCTTTGATCTTGGACTTCCATCCTCCAGAACTGTAAGAAATAAAGTCCTACTGTTTATAAGCCACCCAATCTGTGGTACTTTCTTTGAACAGCCAGAATGGACTGAGAGGTTGGGATGCATTCTTCCTCCATGGCCTGGCATCCCGGAGTCACGAGCTGTATGGGTGACCAAGACACGGCCAGGACGGCTAGGAGGAACTAACAGCCTGACTCCTCCCCTCGCCCCTGGGGAAGGCCTTGGTGCCTGCAGGCTGGGTGGTCTAGCTGTCACAGGAAGGGTCAGGTGAGCCTCAGCTGGGAGTTCTGCATTGCGTCCTGACCTCAGGCAGACTCGCCATGCTTTCTCTCTGCAGGACCCACTCTCTTCTCCTTGGACCTGACCTCAGTTTTCCAAGCCAGTTTCCCCTGTGGGCATTTCTGTATCCTTGCAAGTCAGGGCCCATGCGCTGAAGGGGGTGGATTATCTTTGAAGTTTTCAAAGGGGAAAAATAATGTCTTGGCTGTTGGGAGAGAACAGCACCTCAGAGGAACTGTAAAATCCTCCCCGCTGCCCCCCAATCAACGCCCACCAAACTGGCCCCTCTTACCCTGGAGTCTAACCATGCAAACAAGCCCGTCCTATAGGACTCAGAGTCTAAGAGAAATCAGATGGAGCCCAAAAGAAATCAGATAGAAGCCAAGTGTAAGATACAGTTATGATCCAAACTTTTGCGCCCACAGCAGGGGGCCTGGGTTTGATCCCTGGTCAGGAAACTAGATCCCACATGCATGCTGCAACTAGGAATTTACATGCTGCAACTAAAAAAAAAAAATCCCCCATGCCACAACTAAAGATCCCACATGCTGCAACTAAGACCCGGTGCAGCCAAAATAAATAAATAAATAAATAAATAAATAAATATTTTTTAAAAAAACCACCTTAGTCTTTCTGCATTATGTCTGTAAAAGACTTCTTGCCTTCAGAAGAATCATTGGTTTTCTAAAACCGACTCACAAATATGCCCATGCAAACATATCTAGTACCTGCAAAACACTAGGTGCTGGGTAATTACACTTGTATGACCTACATAAGTGTTGGAAGAGAGTAGAGAAATGTTTAATAAATCTGGTCCGATGTACCTATTGGCAGGTTCTAGAATACATGGATTCTGTAATCTTTCCCTATGTGTATTGATTCTATTACCCTCTTTCCTCTCCCTGATAACCACCCCTCTAACTTGAATCGGTGCCCCTCATCTATGCTTCCCTATCACCAGAGACAAAATGCTACTCTTGACACTTCACCCTGAGGTCACCGACCTCTCCTCTGTCTCTCCTAATAGATTCCAAGCCTGTGAGATCAGAGATGGTGTCTTATTCATTTCCATCCCTGGAAATATTCTGGGTGCCAGCACAGGGCTGGAACACAGAGGATGCCTAGTCAATGATGCTTGTATAAGTGAACAAATGAATGAATGAATGAGCACACATTCTTATAAACCTTTGTGTCTAGTTTCTTCTGCCAAAGAAGGAGTGGGAGGAAACAAGCTAAGCCACGGATGCCAGTGTTAGGGATGGGCCACTGGCGATGGGGCGGGCAGTTTGGGAGCTGGGTCTCCTGTCCACTCCCGTCCTAGGCGTGAGCCAATGTGGCTCCCTTCATTCACCTTGGATGTGGTCTGGCCACCACTGGCCTCCCTGACACCCACTGACAGAAAGACAGCAGGGGATCTCTCTCTTCCCTGTTATTAATGGGCCCTTGTGATCAATCCTCTTTTTTTTAGGAGCTAAAAGAGGGTAGTAGATTATACCATCTACTTTCGCAGGAAATCAGCAAAGGGTAAACTTCGCTCTGTTCTTTATGCAGATGGAGAGGCTGAGGAGAGAGTGGGTACTTCCCCAAGTGCCCCGCAGCTTGCATGGGACCGTGGCTTCTAGTTGGGGACTTGTCAACCTCTTCCAGCCCTGAGCATGGGAACACGGGACATTAAAATGTTTTCCACTCAGTAGTTAAGGCTTGGGAAAATTCCACAACTTGCCCCACCTGCCCCCAAGGCCCAGGCGGCTGAGGTGTTGGCACCTGGGTATCTGGAGTGTGTGTGAGCCCAGTGGGGGCAGAGCCAGGGAAGAGGCCCCCCGCCCCCCCCCAACCCTGTGCCACCCCTCCATACATTTCCTGGAATTCATTCCCGTTGGGGGGTGGTCCCTCCTGATGCTGAAGCAGGGGAGTGAGAACGTAGGCCCCTCCGGCTGTAGGCCCCCGTGTAGGCTGGAAACTCCTGTGTGTCCTGCCTGGGAGACTCTTTTAAGCTGGAATGTGGGGGCAGGGCTGAGGCCAGACCTGAGTCTGTGGGAAAGAAATGGGCTGAGTGGGGCGTACTGAGGGCAGAGCAGTGGCGACTCCCCTCTTGGGAACCTGAGGGAGAGCTGAGGCCCCAAAGGCCCAGGCTGCTTGCACTTTCTCTCTGCTCCCTCTCAGCCTTCAAGCTCCTGCTCTGGGTTGCACTGAATGGCCTGGCTTGGTCTCAGCTTCTGCTACTGCCCTGCATGGGGCCGGGACCCTCCTGGGCCCTCAGCCCTGGAAGAGCTTCCACTGACTCAGCCGTGTCCCACCAGGGGTGGCCCCAGCAGGCTGGGGTGGCCCCTCGGGGGTTGGGGGAGGGCCCAGAGTTGCCAAGCTGCAGACGTTGCTGACCTCTGTAAACTAGGGAGACAGTCTGATTTGCGGCAGCTTGGCCTTCAGGGTTTGAAGCTCCCAGAACATCTGCGTTCAGCTCAAACTGTTCATCAGTAGGCTTGTGGGATGGAGGTCTGGAAAGAGTTTGCTAAGAGGCCATGCGCGTTGGAGAGGAAAGAGGACTGGCCTGCGGGTCAGGAGCCCTGGGATCCAGTCCTGGTGTTCCTACTCGCCAGCTGGCAGCCCAAGGAGATCTCTTTCCTTCTCAGAACCCTGAAAAATGGGGACAGTAGGACCCAGATGAGGATTCTTCAATCATTTAACAGCTATGACCAAGGCCCGAGTCCCTAGATGTGCTAAGGACTGCTGGAGGCGCTGGGGACCAGTGACAGATGAGAACGATAAGGCCCTTTCTTTTGTTCATCTTTTTTTTTTCTCTTAATTTAAAGATTTTTTTGATGTGGACCATTTTTAAAGTGTTTATTGGATATGTTACAATATTGCTCCTGTTCTCTGTTTTTTGGGTTTTTTGGCTGCTTGGCATGTGGGATCTCAGCTCCCTGATGAGGGATCAATCCGAACCTCCTGCATTGGAAGGTGAAGCCTTAACCACTGGACAACCAGGGAAGTCCTGGTAAGGCCCTTTCTTGTGGGACTGACCTGTGTTCTGGTCAGTGAAGGAGACGGAGAAGAACCGTCAGATAAACCGACCAACACGGTAACTTTACCCACAGATAAGCACCATCCAGGAAATAAAACAGGGTGACTCAGGGAGAGAACCAGGGAGGGGAGAGTGACCAGAGAAGGCCACTGTCCAGGCCAATGATGTCTTGTATGGGGTGAGAGCGTTGGGGGTGGCGGTGAGCGGGCAGATGCCAGATTGCGTGGAGGTGGAGCCCATAGGATTTGCTGGCTGGGGGAAAGGGATGGAGAGGATGACTTCTAGGCATTTTGGGTGGAGCTACAGAGTCAGTGGAAGTGTTGATTCATTGATTTGGGGAACGAGTGGGTCTGGGAAGGAAAACTGAGAGACTGGTCTTGGACACGTGAGGTCAGGGACCCTGAGTTCACTGCCAGTGGGGATGAGGTGAGGGCCATTGAGCACGCCGTTTTGGAGCAGATAGGAGGGGCTCACGCACGGTGAATGCCTCCTGAGGTGTGGACTCAGGTTTCCAGGCCTACAACTCCCATACGCCCACCCCCTTTCAAACGCCCTCGCACTACCCCCGGCCCCACCCCAGTGCCAGGGGGCCCACGATGCTGGCCCTAGACTTCTTCCGCAGGTGGCTCTGGGGCTGTTCCCACTTCTCAGCACAAAATCTGCACCCATTACTTTCTGGCTCCCAGGTAGCTGACCAGTAGGAAAGCAGCTGCAGACTACTGTCCTCTGAGGTGACGCTGGGCATCTTATTCTCTGGTAGGCATTTTCCCCTCTTTTGTGGGAGGGAGAGGTGGTCGTGTAGGAGCAAGGGAACACTGCCCCAACCCAAAGGCACTATTGATGGAGTTGTTGGGTGTTTAGATTGGGGGCCTGGCTTTGAGCAGTTCAGAACCCTCTGAGGCTTTAGATCTTGGTGTGAGGAGCTTCCTGGGAAAGGGGGCAGGGGAAGACCCCTTTTCCTGAGGGAGCTTTAGAAGACCGAGAGGATGCTGGCTCCTGGGAAAGGGTGCCCCAGAGACACTGCGCGGTGGCTCTCGCCCTTGCCTCAGGTGTGAAAATTGTAGGTTGGGGTTCTGGTGATACAGGCAGGGTCAGTGAACTCTGGGATAAAGAAACATCTTAGCAATTCTAGAAGGGAGCGCCATTGTCTCAGCTGTGCTAAAGAGATGGGGTCCCTAAAGAGCACCTGCTCCTCACCCCTTTCCCGGGTCAGCTCATTGTTAAAGCCCATGGGCACTCTGTCTGGTAGATAACAGCATCCCCCTTTGCAATTGAGAGGCAGGATGGCAGGTTATGGAGGGGCTAATTGGGACCTTTACCTTTGTGGCGGTGGCGGCGGGGGTGGGGGCGTGGGGGTGGTGGTGGTGAGCTGTGATCTGCCCAAGGGTCCCGCAGAAAACAGCTCATGCTGAGGGACTTCGAGGGGACCCAGGGCCAGTCCCCTCTCCGTGCTGGCAGAGGAGGCCAGTGGAGAGTAGAGGAGGCTGATGTCATGCAACTCTCTCCCATTCGGTTTTCAAATATGGTGCACCCACTGCCTTGTTCTCTGGGTGCAATCACCCCAAATGATCCAGTCTCTCTGACTCCAAACAGGCCTCCTCTGTGCTGTGAGAAAACACCCACCAGTGGTCCCAGCTTAGTGTCCTCAGCAGAGAGCACAGGCGCTGGAGCCAGACTCTCTGCGTATCCATCCTGGTTCAGCCTTTTACTACCTTGTGACTTAGGCAAGTCTCTTAGCCGCTCAAGGAATAGAAAAGAAACCACCTCCTAGAATTGTTTGAGAATTCAAGGAGATGATATGTAAAGGGCCAAAAATAGGAGGTGACCATAGAAACGTGTAGTCAGAGTCAGCTGTCATCTGCGCAGCAGTCCCAGGGCGGGGGCTCTTGTTGGCCACGCTGGGGTTCCAGACCTCTCTGTGGGCCAGTCTTTATGGCTTGTCAGACTCAGGGCCATTGCCCTTCCCTGCAACCAGGCAGCACATCTCTCACCAGAAGAAGGGGGAAGGGAAATTTGGGGAGGCACGTGGAAAAAAACAGCAAAACAAAAACCAAAGCAAAACTGAAAGCAACACCGTCCACAGTCCTCCACAGATTGCCCCAAACTGCTTGGTCTGCTGACTCAGAGGGTGGTGGTTAACTTCACCTCAGTAGCACTTAGCCTGTGACTGTCCATAGCTCATTGTCACGGGAGTCTGCATCGGTCTGCTCAGCTGCCGTAACAAAGTACAGCAGACTGGTGGCTTCAACAACGGATGTTTATTTTCTCTTAGTTCTGGAGGCTGGAAGTCCAAGATTAAGAGGTTAGCAGGGCTGGTTCCTTCTGAGGCCTCTCTCCTTGGCTTGCAGACAGCTGCCTTCTCCCTGTGTCCTCGTGGCCTTCCCCATGTGCATGTACACGACCTGTGTCTCTTTCTGTGTGTCTACATTTCCACTTCTTATGAGGATGCCAGTAAGATTAGATTGGGGCCCACCTTAATGGCTTTATCCTAAGTTAATCACCTCTGTAAAGTCCCTACCTGCAGATATAGTCACATTCTGAGGTCTTAGATGTTAAGGTTTCAACATATGAATTTTTGAGGGACACAATCCAGCCCAAAACTAATTCCATCCGCAGAATTCTGAGACATACAGAAGACACAGACTTTAGGAGGACTTCAGAAATCACTGAGTCCATTCCCTGGAATTTAAAGGTGAAGCTCAGGGTCCTGGAGCCACTTGCCTAGAGTCACAGAATAAGTCAGTGCAGGGCAGGGGCCAGAGTCCTGGGGCTGCCCTGCTCAGCGGCGTGGCTCGGGCAGTCGCTGTCTGTATCTATAAGAAGCAGATGAGGAGCTCTCCCACGCTGAGCTGTCTGTTGAGAACTCACAGTACGATGGTGATCATAAACACGCTTTGTAAACAGCCAAGCTGGCACCCAGGGATGCCTCGATGTTTAGACAGGCAGGAGAAGGTCGTGATAATAGAGGCTCTTTGGTTTTTGAATCTGTTCCTTACTCGGAATAAGGAGAGGGAACAGGCTTTCTGACTGTGTGCCTGGCTTTGTACACACGTTCACATTTATTCTTTTTTTTTTTTTTTTTGCTTGTTAATTGCTTATTTTATTTTAGTTGTAATCATGGGGTCTCCAGCAGCTTATTCATCCTAACCAGCTCTTTACAATTGATATTTACATATGCCCTGGTCTTTCTCATCTCCTTTATCTTCTCATTTTTTTTTTTTTATTATTATTTTATTTTATTTTTTTGGGGGGTACACCAGGTTCAATCAACTGTTTTTATACACATATCCCCATATTCCCTCCCTTCCTTGACGCCCCCCCCTCGATTCCCCCCCACCCTCCCTGCCCCAGTCCTCTAAGGCATCTTCCATCCTCGAGTTGGACTCCCTTTGTTATACAACAACTTCCCACTGACTATTTTACAGTTGGTAGTATATATATGTCTGTACTACTCTCCCGCTTCTTCTCAGTTTCCCCTTCACCCCCCGCCCCCTCCCATACCTCGAGTTCTCCAGTCCATTCCCTGTATCTGCTTCCCTGTTCTTGTCACTGAGTTCATCAGTACCATTTTTAGATTCCGTATATGTGAGTTAGCATACAATATTTGTCTTTCTCTTTCTGACTTACTTCACTCTGTATGACAGATTGTAGTTCTATCCACCTCATTACATATAGCTCCATCTCATCCCTTTTTATAGCTGAGTAATATTCCATTGTATATATATGCCACATCTTCTTTATCCATTCATTTGTTGATGGGCATTTAGGTTGCTTCCATGTCCTGGCTATTGTAAAGAGTGCTGCAATAAACATGATGGTACAAGTTTCTTTTGGGATTATGGTTTTCTTTGGGTATATGCCCAGGAGTGGGATTACTGGATCATATGGTAGTTCTATTTGTAGTTTTTTAAGGAACCTCCAAATTGTTTTCCATAGTGGCTGTACCAACTTACAGTCCCACCAACAGTGCAGGAGAGTTCCCTTTTCTCCACACCCTCTCCAACATTTGTTGTTTCCAGACTTTGTGATGATGGCCATTCTGATTGGTGTGAGGTGATACCTCATTGTGGCTTTGACTTGCATTTCTCTGATGATGAGTGATGTTGAGCATCTTTTCATGTGTTTGTTGGCCATCTGTATGTCTTCTTTGGAGAAATGTCTATTTAGGTCTTCTGCCCATTTGTGGATTGGGTTATTTGCTTTTTTGGTATGAAGCTGCATGAGCTGCTTGTATATTTTGGAGGTTAATCCTTTGTCCGTTGTTTCATAGGCAATTATTTTTTCCCATTCTGAGGGTTGCCTTTTAGTCTTGTTTATGGTTTCTTTTGCTGTGCAAAAGCTTTTAAGTTTCATGAGGTCCCATTCGTTTATTCTTGATTTTATTTCCATGATTCTAGGAGGTGGGTCAAAAAGGATGTTGCTTTGATGTATGTCAAAGAGTGTTCTGCCTATGTTTTCCTCTAGGAGTTTGATAGTGTCTGGCCTTATATGTAGGTCTTTAATCCATTTGGAGTTGATTTTTGTGTATGGTGTTAGGAAGTGTTCTAATTTCATTCTTTTACATGTTGCTGTCCAATTTTCCCAGCACCACTTATTGAAGAGGCTGTCTTTTTTCCATTGTATACTCGTGCCTCCTTTGTCAAAGATAAGGTGCCCATATGTGTTTGGGCTTACTTCTGAGTTCTCTATTCTGTTCCATTGATCTTCCTTTCTATTTTTGTGCCAGTACCATACTGTCTTGATCACTATGGCCTTGTAGTATAGTTTGAAGTCAGGAAGCCTGATTCCACCAACTCCATTTTTCCTTCTCAAGATTGCTTTGGCTATTCGGGGTCTTTTGCGTTTCCATACAAATCGTAAGATTTCTTGCTCTAGTTCTGTGAAAAATGCCATTGGTAATCTGATCGGGATTGCATTAAATCTGTAAATTGCTTTGGGTAGTACAGTCATTTTCACGATGTTGATTCTTCCAATCCAGGAACATGGTATATCCCTCCATCTGTTTATGTCATCTTTGATTTCTTTCATCAATGTCTTAAAGTTTTCTGCATACAGATCTTTTGCCTCCTTAGGCAGGTTTATTCCTAGGTATTTTATTCTTTTGGTTGCAATGGTGAATGGGAGAGTTTCCTTAATTTCTCTTTCTGCTCTTCCGTTGTTAGTGTATAGGAATGCAAGAGATTTCTGTGCATTAATTTTGTATCCTGCTACTTTACTAAACTCATCAATGAGTGCTAGCAGTTTTCTGGTAGAGTCTTTAGGGTTTTCTATATATAGTATCATGTCATCTGCAAAGAGTGATAATTTTACTTCTTCTTTTCCAATTTGGATTCCTTTAATTTCTTTTTCTTCTCTGATTGCTGTGGCTAACACTTCCAAAACTATGTTGAATAACAGTGGTGAGAGTGGACACCCTTGTCTTGTTCCTGTTCTTAGAGGGAATTCTTTCAGTTTTTCTCCATTGAGAACAATGTTGGCTTTTGGTTTGTCATATATGGCTTTTATGATGTTGAGGTAATTTCCTTCTATGCCCATTTTCTGGAGAGCTTTTATCATAAATGGATGTTGAACTTTGTCAAAAGCTTTTTCTGCACCTATTGAAATGATCATATGGTTTTTATCCTTCAATTTGTTGATATGATGTATCACGTTGATTGATTTGCGTATATTGAAGAATCCTTGCATCCCAGGGATAAACCCCACTTGATCGTGGTGTATGATTTTTTTAATGTGCTGTTGCAGTCTGTTAGCTAGTATTTTGTTGAGGATTTTTGCATCTATATTCATCAGTGATATTGGTCTGTAGTTTTCTTTTTTTGTGACATCTTTGCCTGGTTTTGGTATCAGGGTGATGGTAGCCTCATAGAATGAGTTTGGGAGTGCTCCGCCTTCTGCAATATTTTGGAAGAGTTTGAGAAGGATAGGTGTTAACTCTTCTCGAAATGTTTGATAGAATTCGCCTGTGAATCCATCTGGTCCTGGGCTTTTGTGTGTTGGGAGATTTTTAATCACTGCCTCAATTTCTGTACTTGTGATTGGTCTGTTCATGGTTTCTATTTCTTCCTGGTTCAGTCTTGGAAGATTGTATTTTTCTAAGAATGTATCCATTTCTTCCAGGTTATCCAATTGATTGACATATAGTTGCTTGTAGTAGTCTCTCATGATGTTTTGTATTTCTGAGGTGTCCGTTGTGACTTCTCCTTTTTCATTTCTAATTCTGTTGATTTGCATCTTCTCCCTTTTTTTCTTGATGAGTCTGGCTAATGGTTTATCAATTTTGTTAATCTTCTCAAAGAACCAGCTTTTAGTTTTATTTATTTTTCTTATGGTTTCTTTCCTTTCTTTTTCATTTATTTCTGCTCTGATCTTTACGATTTCTTTCCTTCTGCTCACTTTGGGGTTTCTTTGTTCTTCTTTCTCTAGTTGTTTGAGGTGTAAGGTTAGGTTGTTTATTCGATCATTTTCTTGTTTCTTAAGGTAGGACTGTATTGCTATAAACTTCCCTCTTAGAACTGCTTTTGCTGCGTCCCATAGGTTTTGGGTTGTTGTGTTTTCGTTGTCATTTGTTTCTAGATACTTTTTGATTTCCTCTTTGATTTCTGTAGTGATTCCTTGGTTGTTTAATAGTGAATTGTTTAGCCTCCATGTGTTTGTATTTTTTGCAGTTTTTTTCCTGTAATTGATATCTAGTCTCATGGCGTTGTGGTCTGAGAAGATGCTTGATATGATTTCAATTTTCTTGAATTTGCTGAGGTTTGATTTGTGACCCAAGATGTGATCTATCCTGGAAAATGTTCCATGTGCACTTGAGAAGAAAGTGTAGTCTGTCGTTTTTGGATGGAATGTCCTATAAATATCAATGAAGTCGAGATGGTCTAATGTGTCATTTAAAGCTTGTGTGTCTTTATTGATTTTCTGTTTGGATGATCTGTCCATTGATGTAAGTGGGGTGTTCAAGTCTCCCACTATAATTGTGTTACTGTCGATGTCCCCTTTTATAGCTGTTAGCATTTGCCTTATGTATTGAGGTGCTCCTATATTGGGGGCATAGATATTTACCATTGTGATATGTTCTTCTTGGATGGATCCCTTGATCATTATGTAGTGCCCTTCCTTGTCTCTTTTAATAGTCTTTACTTTCAAGTCTAATTTGTCTGATATGAGTATTGCTACTCCAGCTTTCTTTTGACTTCCATTTGCATGGAATATCTTTTTCCATCCCTTCACTTTCAGTCTATATGTATCCCTTGGTCTGAAGTGGGTTTCTTGTAGGCAGCATATAGAAGGGTCTTGTTTTTGTATCCATTCAGCCACTCTGTGTCTTTTGGTTGGAGCATTTAATCCATTTACATTTAAAGTGATTATTGACATGTGTGTTCCAATTACCATTTTCTTAATTGTTTTGGGTTTGTATTTGTAGGTGTTTTCCTTTTCTTGTGTTTCCTACTTAGAGAAGTTCCTTTAGCACTTGTTGTAAGGCTGGTTTGGTGGTGCTGAATTCTCTTAACTTTTGCTTGTCTGGAAAGCTTTTGATTTCTCCCTCAAATCTGAATGAGATTCTTGCTGGGTAAAGTATTCTTGGCTGTAGGTTTCTCTCTTTCAGGACTTTCAGTATATCCTGCCATTCCCTTCTGGCCTGCAGAGTTTCTGTAGAAAGGTCAGCTGTTATCCTGATGGGTTTTCCCTTATATGTTGTTTGTTGCTTTTCTCTTGCTGCTTTTAATATTTTTTCTTTGTGTTGAATTGTCGTTAGTTTGATTAATATGTGTCTTGGTGTATTTCTCCTTGGGTTTATTCTGTATGGGACTCTCTGTGCTTCTTGGACTTGGTTCATTATTTCCTTTCCCATGTTGGGGAAGTTTTCCACTAGAACCTCTTCAAATATTTTCACAGACCCTTTCTTGTTTTCTTCTTCTTCTGGGATGCCTATAATTCGAATGTTGGTACGTTTAAGGTTATCACTGAGGTCTCTGAGGCTGTCTTCTAGTCTTTTTATTTTTTTATCTTTTTCCTGCTCTGTGGCGTTTATTTCTTCCATTCTATCTTCCAACTCACTTATTCGTTCTTCTGCCTCAGTCATTCTGCTGGTTAGAGCATCTAGAGTATTTTTAATTTCAGTTATTTTGTTATCCATTGCTGTTTGTTTTTCTGAGTTCTTATGAACTGTTTCTTGTACTTTCTCTAATTTGTTATCGAGATTTTGTATCATTTTTACTATCATTACTCTAAATTCTTTTTCAGGCATTTTTCCTATTTCCTCCTCATTTATTTGGTCTTGTGGGTTTTTTTCCTGCTCCTTTGCCTGCATGGTGTTTCTTTGTTTCCTCATGGTTGTCCAAGCTTTTGGGGTTGCTTGTCCTGGTGATAGAGGTGTTTATAGAAGACTGTCCAAGCCTCAGACTAATGTCCAAGTATTGGATTAGACGAATATTCAGTCTAGGAAACACATACATGTATAAGACACACAATTATTGAATCCGTTAGGACATAAGGCTCTAGAAAGACCTGACAGAACCCCGGTGTGCTATCAGATATTCAGAGAGAAACCCAGCAGAAATTGACAACTGAAACAGAACAAATCAGAGACAAAAGCAAAAGCAAACAAACAACAAATAACACCCTACACATACAAACATCAATCCAGGGAGATTTTGTAAGCTAGGATCAAATATAGAAATGAGCTGGAGTACCACCAGAGAGAATGGAGATTCTCAGAATGTAATTAGACAACTGTACTAAGAACTAAGATAAAGACAAAAGCCTAATATTAATACCAAGGCAGTGCATCATCTGGAGAATAGAGCAAGGAGTCTGAGCAGACCGATAGTGTTGCTTATAAGTATGTTAAGATAAAATACACTTAAAATGGCTGGAAGAAAGGGGAACAGAAGAGCGTAATGTGGTTGGAAATATGCAAAGAAAAAGAAAGGAATAGAAGTGTATAAAAGAAAGGGATGAAAGGAAAGTATGAAAGATATTTTGTCCGTACTACCAAAAACTTAGCTAGATATAGAAGTATTTTAAAAGGCAAAAAAAAAAAAAAAAAAAAAAAAGAGTAAAAAATATCCTTATAAAATTATGTTGTAAAACTTGTAAATCCCTTAGGGCTAAAATCATATTTAATAAATCAAAAAAAAAAAAAAAAAAGAGAAAGGAAAAAAAAAAAAAAAATCCAGAACTGATCCCAGAATGGACCAGTTCAATAGGTATTGATACTACTATTTCTGTTTCCTTAGCGTCTCAGCTGTAAGTGTCCTTTTCCTTGCCTTGGGTTTTTTTTTTTTTGCGTTATTCTGTGACCAGCAGAGGTTCCTTTATTGTTCGTCTGTAAGCCTCGGTGTGTGGGGAGGGAGAGGGTGCAATAGTGGCTCCTTCTCCTGGGAGGGAGTGAGCAGTGGCGCACTGTTGCTTCAGTCAGGCTTAGAGGTGCCTGTTGCAGAGGGCGCTGGTGGCTCAGGCGTACACAGAAAGTCTTAGAGTTGGGCCTCTCTCGGGGTTTTTTCTTTTTGATGCTGGTTTTTTTTTTTTTTTTTTCTCTCGGCAGCCTCCCTGCTGCTGGCGTTGCAAGGAGTTTTAATCTAGCCCCGCCCGAGCGCCTGAGGGTGCTTGTTATCCCTGAGCGCCTTATGTGGCCCCGCAGGGCGTCTCTCCGCTGCCTGTTGCAGAGGCGCAGAAAGAGAGAGAGAGGCTATGCGCGCGGCTCCTCCCCCCCGCCCGGGAGCCTGCAGCCTCCAGCCGCCATCATGGCTGGGCAGCTCTCAGGGATCGGCACTCCTCTCCGCGGACCTCCTCCCTCCTGTCCTCTCGGTCCGTCACCCTACCGGCAACAATGTTTCTCCCCCTGAACCAGCTCTCCGGTTCCCGCGCTCCCGCTCCTGGACCCTCCGTTCAGCCGCGGATCGATGTCTCGGTCCGGGAACGCTGAGCTGCGCTGCGGACCCTCTGTATGTTTCTCACTCCCTCCCGTCTGCCACAGCTCCGCCGCTTCACCCTCTTTGAGCCCTCGTAGATGCCTCCCTACCGGCTATGTCAGGTTCTCCGCAGCCCTTTCCGGTGTCCGAGGCCGTCTGCTGGTGTTCAGCTGGTTCTCTGCGGGAATGACTGTGTCTTTCCGTGCATTCCCAATGCATCTGTGGAGAGGGATGCACTCCACGTCTCTCTACTTCGCCGCCATCTCCACATTTATTCTTAATAACAGCCCTACTTCAGACTAGAGATTGCTACCCCATTTTGCAAAGGAGAAAACTAAAAATCGGAGAACTGAAGTCACTCGATCAAGGCCACTGTTCCTTAGTGGTGCAGCCAGCACTGAGTTTTGCTCACATAACCACGTTCTTCTCGCCTCCAGTGTGAGGCCAGGGACTTTGAGGAGGGCCTTAGCCAGGAATGGAACCTTTAAACACCAACATGCAGTCAGGTTCCTGGCTGGGAGAGCACATGCTCACAAGTGCCTGGAGAGCCTTCTTGTGACATCCGATTTTCATCTGGGAGGCAGTGGATATAGCAGGCCATCCTAAGAAAATGAAGTACAAGTACGATGCCGTTCAAAAGGTTTAACACTAAGTCAGCACAGCCTGCAGCTGTAAACCACCGTGCAGCGGTGCCCGTGGGGACACACCACACATCCAGTGCTCCTGCCCTCCCAGGAGCCCTGGATCCTTTCTCACTGTCACTTGTTTCACGTGTCCAGCCAACATGATTACAGTGAAGCAGGTAAACGTCTACATGGTGTTCAAGGGTCAGAATCATTCTAAATGCTTTGTCTATATCAGCTCATTGAATCCTCACAAAACCCTGAGACAGGTATTATAGTCATCCCCATTTTAAGGCAAGCAAATGAAGCCCAGCTAGGTCGGGCAAGTTACCCAGGTTGTCTGGGCTTTAAATGTCTGTTGCAGGCTTTGACCAGACTGTCTTGCTCCAGATGCCAAGGTCGCGACCACTAAGCTATTTCAGGGACACATGAGGACGTGCTCATAAGGACCCATGCTATTGGGGCATCATGCCTTTGACTTAAAAGAAAAGAACATCTCTGAGGGCCTTTTGAGGGCCAGGTACTCTACAGACCTGCCGTCTCCAGAACCTGAAGAGCTGGGTTTTGTTATCCTTGTTTTGGAAACAAGGGTGTTGAGGTCCGAGCGGTCAGGTGACGCAGCCAGACTCTCATAGCCAGCAAGTGTATAAAACTGGGCTTTCAACTCTTAGTTGCTCCAGGCCTCTCCCATCTGGGACCAGTGCTTCCCAGCTCGTAGAAGTCCCTTCAAGATGTTTCCCACCAGTGCTTTGGGCTTTGTGGGGCTTGATGTCTGAGTGGTAGTGAAAATCAATTTAGTAGGTCAAAACCAGCGTTTAAAAAGTGAAAGAGAGCAGAAAAGAATAAAGCACACAGGAAAAAAGGAGAGGTAGGAACAGAACACAGAAGAAAAAATAAAAGGTAAGAATAGGTAGTTTGGGGTGAAACTTTGGATTTACTTATTCACATGTGTATACTGGGTTGTAATGTAAACTGCAGGTCAAAATAAAAAAAAAAAAATGGAAGCCATGGCTCTGCGCTTTCCAGTCCTTTTGCTACAGGCACCTCCTCCAGGGCCCAGGGTTTATGATATTCGAAACTTTAATGATAGGCCCTGTACCCTCTCCAGTATTGATCGGAGCTATTTCTGAAAAAACAAGTCCTTTTCCTATTGGAGTTTCCAAGGATTAGGGATAAGACTGACAATTTGGTGAACTTCTGGATGGCTGGTAAAAAGCACATTTCCTTGCTGCCTCAAGATTTTTTTTCGGGGCTGCAGTCCCAGAATCTCCCATTGCTTCTGGGCAATATTCCACCTGTGAGTACAGAAGCTCTCCCCCGCCACACACCCCATAACCTGGGTCATCCTATTCTCCCTCTCTCGATTCTTTTTTTTTTTTTAATCTAGTTTTAATGTCTATCAGGGTCACACATGTACCTACTTTGAAGACTCAGAGAGGCTTGCCATGAAAAAAAGGCTCCTTTGCCTCTGCCAACTGCCTGCTCTTTTCTGCTCCCCAGAGTCCACACTGTCACAATTTTCAATGGATATTGTGAAATTTACCTCCATTTCGACAAATAGCATGTTTAGATCAACACTTCTTGATTTTTTCAGTTTTAGACATGATCTTTTGATTTCTTATTATGAAGTAAATTCAGCTCTTTTTCTCTCCAACACATCCTTCTTATCTCACCATCTCTCCAGTAGGGCTATGTAATTTTTATTAAGTATTCAGCACCTGTATTATGATTATATAAATTCTACTCACAGCTGAGCCATATAGTATACTATGCTTTTTTTTTCAAACAGAATATTAAGTTTTCCCTGGATATAACTGACTTGATTTTTTGTTTAATTATCTATATGTTTATCATGAATTCAACCCTGCAAACTAGTTGTCCCTAGTTGTATGTCTCTTCTTAATACATTTGAACATATCGGGCAATATGATAATATCACCTTCTTGAAGAAATCCCCCAGAGTCCTCTGACCTACTACAAAATGGGCAGGTTGCTTCCAAGGCCTGCTTCACCATTGTTTTCTTGAGATTTCTCTTCATTATTTTCTTGAGAATCTCTTTTACCTCTCATACCTTGGCTGTTCTCTTTCCTGGATCCCAGGTTTTTTTCTTCCTTGATTTCTTTTTTCATTTTAGTGATGCACATCACTGAGTCCCTTCCTAAGAAAGGGAACACAGAACCAATGTTTTAAGACCTTGCATGTCCAAAAATGTCTTTATTTTACTCTCACCCCTAATTAATAGTTTGGCTTAAGACAGAATTCTAAGTTGGAAATAACTTTTCCTTAGAATTTTGAAGACGTTGTTCCATTATTTTCTGGCTTTCAGGATGATTTTGAGGCATCCAGAGCTATTGTATTTTAGTCGTAGGTCCTCTGTCCCCTGTCTTTCTCTCTGGAAGCTCCTCTTTACTTCACTATTCTGAAATTTTATGATGCAGTGGTATAGCTTTATTTTTTCCATCATGCTGAACACTCAGTGGGTGTGTTTGGTGGTGGTGAGAGGTGTTGGGGTCCTTGTTGGAGAAGGCTGCTGGAGTGCGCCTGTTCTCTTTATTCCCCACAGGAGCATGTTGTGCTCAAGAAGATACCTCTTGGTGCTGGGTTTGGCATGAAGGCATGTTCACTACTGTGGTGGCACTGGAGTCTGAGGTACATTCATATGTGGAGTGGTCATGGGACCAGGTCTGGCATGTACAGGGCAGCTGTGGCCCCCAGATCCAGGATGCAGGCATGCTTGCTGTGACAATGATACCAGTGTCCAAGATGCAGGCATACACGGAGTGACCATGGCTCTGAGGTTCAGGGTACAGTGAACTTGCTGTGGTGGTGGTGCCAATGTCAAGTGTATACAGAGTGGCTTCTGAGCTAGGGTCTGGGGCATATATGCAACTGTTTGGTGGGGGATGGAGTGGGGAACGTGGCAGCTCTGGCCCTGGAGGGATGCAGTGGAGCCTCCTCTGTGGGAAGCACGGCAGTGGCTCCCTTTGGAGAAGGGGGGGCCACAGTAGTGGTTTCTTCTCCAGGGAGACACAGCAGTGTGGATTCCAAGCAGCCCCATTTGCTGAGGTCAGTGTCCGCAAATATTGTGAAGTTCTCAGTGAAAGCTTTGGGTGTCTCAGTGGTGACAAGGGCAGCTGCGGTCCTCCTGATCTCCTTTCCCCCATGTGGAAAGGTCCTGCTGAGGGCATCCCTCTTGGCACTGAACTGTGCCAGGCTAGGGGGTGGGGTAATTCTGGGAAGATGCTTCCTACGCTTTTCTATGACGTTATCCTCGGGTTTTTTGCTCCATTGAGTTGCTGCAAGTTCTTTCTTTCATTCAGAGCTCTCCCAGTACTATGCTATTTCATCTGTTTGTAGTTCTTTATTAGTGTGTGTGTGTGTGTGTGTGTGTGTGTGTGTGTGTGTGTGTGTGTGAAGGACAAACATTGGGGATTCCTACTGTGCTAACTTGATGAGATTACTTCTCCTCTTTACTTTCTAACTTTCTCTGATTTCTTTCTTTAGTGTTTGCTCTAGTGATTACAATAGGCCTCCTCAATTTAACACAATCTGCTTTAAATTAATGCTGATTTTTTGGTGAAAAAAAGAAACTTTGCACAAGTGTGGCTCCATTTCTCCCTCCTCCCTCCTCTCTGCTATTATTGTCACATATATTTATATGTGCTACAAACCCACAGTATGATGCTACAATTTCTGCTTTGAGCAATCATATGTGTTTATTTAAGTTAAGAGAAGAAAAGATATATATTTTTAAATTTACTTACATGTTTGCATTTCCAATGCTTTTCTTTTTGTCAACTGGTTACCATCTGGTATAATTTCCTTTCAATCAGAATGACTTCCTTTAGTTTTTTCCATAGTATTAGTCGGATAGAAACAAATTCTCTGTTTTATTTACCTGGAAAAGTATTTACGTCATCTTCATTTTTAAAGGATAGCTTTATTGGATAGTAAATTCTTAGGTGACAGTACTTTTTTTTTTCCTTTAGTACTTTAAATACGTCATTTCACCGCCCCCCAGCCACCTTGGTTTTCAGTATATAACCGTGATATCTCGGTGTGGTTTTCTTTGCATTTATGTTATGTTGGGTTCATTCCATTTTCTGACTGTGCTAGTCTGTTTAAGCTGCTATAACAAGATATATAAACAGAGTGGCTTATAAGCAACAGAAATTTATTTCCCACTGTTCTGAAGGCTGACAAGTCCAAGATCACAGTGCCAGTAGTATTGGTGTCTGGTGAGAGCCCGCTTCATCAATGTCCATCTTTTTGCTAACGCCTCACATGGTGGAAGAGAAGAGAGAGCTCTCTCAGGTCTCTTTTATAAGAGCATGAATTCTTATTCTTTTCCAGATAAATAAAAGTGGGAGAATTTGTTTCTATCCAAATTTCATGAGGCTGCACTTTCATTGCCTAATCATTTCCCAAATGTTCTACCTCCTAAGTAGGTTGAGCACACTGGGCATAAGGTTTCTTTTTTTTTTTTAATTAAAAAAGTATTTATTTAATTATTGGCTGTGTTGAGTCCTTGTTGCTGCTCATGGGCTTTCTCTAGTTGCGGTGAGCAGGGGCTACTCTTCGTTGTGGTGCACGGGCTTCTCATTGTGGTGGCTTCTCTTGTTGTGGAGCACTGGCTCTAGGAGCATGGGCTTCAGTAGTTGTGTCATGTGGGCTCAGTAATTATGGCCCGTGGGCTCTAGAGCGCAGGCTCAATAGCTGTGGCTCACGGGCTTAGTTGTTCCATGGCATGTGGGATCTTCCCGGATCAGGAATTGATCTTGTGTCCCCTGCATTGGCAGGCGGATTCTTAACCACCGCACCACCAGGGAACTCCTGGACATTAGGTTTCAAACATATGAATTTTGGGGGGACACAAATATTCAGAGCATAGCATTGACCCTTTAAGTTAATGTCATTCACTAACAGTGAGGAATTTTCAACTGTTTTTTCTTCAAATAGTTTTTCCTCTGTTTTTTTATATTTTATATTTATATTTGAACATTTTACATCATTTTGTTGGGTATCTAAGGCTCTGTTCATTTTTATTGACTCTTCTTGCTCTCTTTTTTTT
This sequence comes from Hippopotamus amphibius kiboko, assembly GCF_030028045.1. NCBI lineage: Eukaryota > Metazoa > Chordata > Mammalia > Artiodactyla > Hippopotamidae > Hippopotamus > Hippopotamus amphibius. Next base: position 52,442,309 of record NC_080187.1, on the reverse strand, counting down.
GGATTCGATAACTTTCATTGCTCTACCTTCAAATTCACAGCCTCTTTCTTCTGCCACCTCAGATCTGCTGTTGAGCCTACCCAGTAAATTTTCAACTTCAGTTTTTGTACTTTTCAACTTTAGAAATTCCACTTGATTCTTTTTTATAATTTCCATTTTTCTGTTGAGATTCCTTTATTGTTGAAACATTCTTAACACAAATTCCTTTAATTCTTTGAGTATATTTTCTTTTAATTTCTTGAACATAACTATAAGAGCTGCTTTAAAGTCTTTGTCTGCTAAATCCAACATCTGGGTCCATGTGGCATCAGAATATTGACTTTTTTTCTGGTCACAGTTTCTTATTTCTTTGTGTGTCTAGCAATTTCTAGTTGAAAATTGGGCATTGCTGTGAGTTGTTTTATTTCTGAATTCTGTTTTATTTTCCTGAAAGATGTTTTTTGTTTTATTAACTTTTCTTCACTTGAATTGCAGAGTTGCTCTCCTCCATGGTATGCAGCCATTGATATCACTGTGTAGTTTTTACTTTCAGTATTTTACTTTGTTTTCCAGTAAAGTAAACTTCCTAAGGGAGCCCCTGCTTGTGCACTATTTAATGGTCAGGCAATCATTTAGAGAGAGGTTATGCTCAGAAACCTTGAACATGTGAGTCTTCTACCTTCTGCTGCCCAAGCTGTGTGTGATTGGAGGAACAAATTCAAATCTACAGTATATCCTTAGCTTTCCCTTGGTTTTCATTTTTTGCTGGACTCTTTCTGGTCTCCCTGACTCGTGCATATTTTAGGAGTCAGTCAGGGACATGTGGGGAGTTTATTATCTCAGCCCTTTTGTGGCTCTCTTAACTTACTCCAGGATTTTCCCCATTACATTCCTGGGTGATCTGCAGGCCATTCTGAACAGAAGTTACATCCTCAAGCCAGGAAAGCTGCAGTTTTTCACTTTGGTCACAGATTCCATGACTTTTAACCCATAAATGGCAGGTTTTCACCTCCCCATTCCAGATCAAAGCTGTCACCTCTACTTGGCAGCTGGTTTTCACTAAGAGCCCTCAAACAAGTCCATCATTCCCACGAGTAAAGCTGTGGTTCTTATCACCCAAGCTAAGGCATGGGGGCAAGAGATAGAAGCTCCAAGCAAGAAGACCACAGACTCACAGCCATTCTGACGCAGGAGCAGTTTTTCAAGATTAAACAATTTTCAATTTGTTGTCTGCCTTTGGTCTTGCTACAGTGCCTTTAAATGGTGGGTTTTGACAACTTTATCTGGTTTTTATACTTATTTTCTTCAGAGAGAAATTGCCCAGCCTCTCACACCACCATTCCTAAGTGAATCTTGGACTGGATTATTTTAATCTTTCTTCCATTCAAATATTCTATTGCCCACAGCTTTTGATTTTTTCAGAAATGTACTGATGTCAGAAGGCTGGTGCAAACACATGGAAGGATAGCTCTGATTTTGCATAAGTCACCTCACATGTGCAAAAATAAATGGGGGAGCCAGTGAGGCTGAACACTGAGCCAGGTGATTTCAGAACTGGTGTCTAATCTCAGTGCAGCCGTGGGAGCCCTCTCCAAGGTTCTCTAACAAAAGTTTCTGCTAAGGACACCCCCAGCCTCACCTAACACATCTTGCTTCTTCCATCTTCTCCCTGGCTCCTCCCCTACCTCCCCTTCCTTTCTCATGGATTCTGTTACTCTGTCAGGGTGAAAATGGCTGAAAGTAACTTTCACTTCTGCTCAGAAGACTAAAACCCAAGAGCAAGGTCATTTCCTTGTTCTTTTCTGAGTGTCTGCTGGAATCCATTTTTGGTTTTTTTTCCGACCCCTGTCTGTTAGGGGTGGACAGAAAGGTGAAGGTTTTTTTCCCCAGGTCACACAAAACCGAGCTTACCTGAACTCCCTTCCCTGCAAACTTCTCACATCCCCTCTCACTCTAACCTTGAACAAATAAGTTGGGGTTCAAGGAAATGGATTTTCTCTTTAGAAAGGTGGATTCCCTGACCCACGCTGTATTCTCTGTATCCTTGGGCCCAAGTATACAAAACTTCTTCAAAATGCACTGATTCAAACCCCACAGATTAAAGAAAAAAAATAGATGTAATTCCGGCAGTATCACTGAACTCTTGGTCAGTAAACTGCTCAACCCAGCTATCTGCCTCTGCGAGTTTGCAGGGTCCTTAATGACAAACTATGTGCAAAGGCGTCTCCTTGGTAATGTCTCCCAATAATCCCTGATGGAGTTATTTTTCCTGCCTCTCTTCTAATACTGTGCCTTGTTGAGGTGTCTGTGCTGTACTTACCACATCCTATCATAGTTGTCTGTCTGCTGGACACCTTCTCAGTCTGCTTAGGCGGAGTCCCTCAGAGGACAGTCATGCCTATTTACATCTGTATTCCCAGCCTCTGGTGTGTGCTCAGAGCAAACAGTCACAAAATTTGTTGTGTTAATTGAATTGAAATAACAAGACTGAAAAATCTCATCTCAAATGGTAACTTTTAAATCATAAGTTTAAGAAGTTTGGGAGTCTTTGAACTTGTGTTTAAATGCTTAGGTCCAACTCTCAGGTGTCAGGAAGTGAATACAAAAATAATAACACCTACGATTCACTGAGCACAGCCGGTTCTGGGCCTTGTTCTGGGTACTTTGCTCTCAAGGATGGAAGAAGATAAAGCAGTTTTTTTTTAAAGATCAGATTTCAGACTTGACTAGGCATATTCACATCAGCTACCAGTTGTTTGGAGTTAACTATGTGCTAAATACTGTAATAGAGACTTCTTTTTTAATACATTAATCCATTTATTTTCACAAAAACCTTTTGGGGAAAATGAAACAGATTGTTTCCAAGAAGCCTTAGAACTCAAGAACTCCGCTTTGCTGCTGCTGTTGCCATGAACATCTGTCAAAAAGCTCTTTTCTACCAGGAACTCACAGCAAATTATTGTCTTAGTTCTAAAATCCAAAGGAAGAAGCTCCATTAGGAAGCTGAGATTCTGGACTGTGGTCCCAGGACAGGAGTAGACACAGACCTGTCTGAATTCCATGCCCTACCCCCCAAGATTCTCAGACATAAGGGCAGGAGAGGAGACCACCCCTTGGCTCCCTTTGGTCCATGAATCAGAAAGCAGGTGGCCAGCGGATCACCATGCCTAGCTAGATCAGCAAGTCTCCAGAGATCATCTTAGCAAACTTTTTAGTTCCATTGGTCCCTCAGAGGATGTGTACAGGACAGCACCTCACTACTCTAGATGTTAGGGTCCTTCCCCATCACCTCCATCATTCTCTGCTCCTCTGAGTTTTCATAGTCAAGTGAGGTAACACAATTGAAGAGGCTCTGAGATCAGAATCAAGGACTAGCTAGAATGCTAGAAACAAGGGAATTAGCCAATTCTGTGCCGTCACTCACTCATTCTATCATTTGTGCTTTTAGTATCCCAAGGGCTGGGTATCATCAAGACTATTTGGAAGAGAAGACAAAACCAGCATGCCTGGAAGAATGGCTGCCCTGCTCACACAGACGGCGTGAAGAATAGCAAAATACCTTGTTAGCTTGGAGGTTTAACTAACTCTGCCAGGCTCACTGCGGGAAAAACACCATCCGCGTTTTTAAACCAAAACCCCATGAGAAAACTTTCTGGTGGCAGGGGAGAATTTTGACCCATGTGGCCCAAGTCCAGAGAAAGACCAGCTGCTCATGATCCCTCCTCACAGGCTCTTCCTGGACCCAGTGAGCCCACGGAAGCTTTTGAAGGGCTCGGTGGGAGGGGCGGGGCTCCGTGGGGGCAGCTGTGACCACAGACCGGGGAGGCTGCCACCTCGGCCAGGCGCTTGCCACCGTCAGCAGGAAGCCACGAGCTACTGAACTGATTGAGACGCCTGGGATGGGCTCCTGCTTTAGGATTGCTTCTGAGCTGCTGGTTGTAGCTGGAAGGCCGCTGCCCCAAACGGTGCAGGGATTTGAAGAGCTATGGTGAGCAGCCGCTGAGCACTGCCAAGGTAAGACGCATCTTCCGCCTTCCTGACCATCTCATTTCCTCGAACGGTGTAAACTGCCTGGAGGCCATGGGTGGGAGAGCGGGCAGGAGCATCGCTATGGGGGTTACAGGCAGAGAGAGAAGACATTCTTAGGGTCCAAGCCACAGCTATGAATAGATTGTCCCGTTGTTTGTTCGTTTCTGATTTAGAGAGTTTTTTGATATATAAAAGTTAATCCATCCAGGGTAGATGCTGCTTCTTGGGCTTTCTAAGCTGGAGAAGGTGGTGAGTGTGCCACAGAGGAAAGACAGGAGGAGGCTGGGGGGTGCAGGGATGGGGGAGCAGTCACGGCAGCTGTGGGCTCCAAGCAAGAGCCTTCCGGTAAACTAGCGTAAAGGTACGATGGTGCGGAGCTGATGTAGGCCAGCCGTGATCCATGGCAGTGTCTGGCTCAGGGTCAGTGATTGGTTGTTGCTTTTGTTTCATTTCAGTTTTCTTTTTAAAATAGGGTTTTCCAATTTTCAGGCATTTGGGAATGGGGTGTTGGAATAGGTTTAATGATGGCCTTTTGAGCTAAGAGATATATTTGGCCAACTGTAAAAAGGTAAGAACAGTTGATAACATATTTTGAGAGGATTTTTAAAATTCTGGGATTTTGACAACTTTTCCAGTCTTTTCCTCACTGGCCACTGCGTTTGCCCTCAAATGCCCACATTATCAAGGAATTAAAGGGTTATCACTGGGCTTCTGTAGTTATAGAGAAGAGTTGCATATGATATATGTTGACACTCCTCCCTCCTGTAAGGGAGCTTGATTCCCCTCAGCTTAAGTGAGGGCTGGACTTAGCAGAGAGTATGGAAAGGGAAAAACAGTAACACTATAGTGGAGAATCCTAGCCACAAGATCAAGGTTGACATCTCCAGGGATGTCATGTTGTATTTATTGTGTCACTTTGGCTGCAAGGAGATAAGTACTTCACCTGTGTGCTTATTCTTCCCCCAAACCCATAATCCCAGCCTAGTTATGAGAAAACATCAGGCAAACTCAAATTGAGGGACAGTCTACAGACTATTTGACCTTCAAGTTTGTCAAAGTCATGACAAAGGAGTAAAGATGGGGAAACTGTCACATATCAGAGGAGAGTAAGGAGACATGACTACTAAATCCAGATTCACAGTTGGGCTGGATTGGATCCTGGGACAACAACTGCCTCAGAGTCATTGGTGAAAAACAGGTGGACTCTAAATAAATTCCGGAGTTAATGGCTATCATTGTACTAATGTGCTTTCTTAGTTCTGACAAATGTACCATGATTAGGAAAGATGCCAACATCAGGGGAAACTGAGTGAAGGATGTAGGGGAAGTCTCTATCTTATCTTTGTAATTTTCCTGTGAACCTAAAATTATTCCAAAGTAAGAAGCTTACAAAACAAATATATGGTTATCCTGCCTTGGAGCAGAAATGGTGAAAATCTGAGCATGCTTAGGAGAACCAGCTTCTGTGGCCCAGCAGTCCCACCCTCCCTCTAGAACACAGCAGGCCCCTTGCTCTCCCAGCCCCCACCTTATTCCCAGAAAACTTCATATTTCCCTCTCTTTGCGGTATTTCTCATCATTCATTTATGTTTTCATTCAGCACACATTTTTTGAGCCCCCACTCTGTGTCAGGGGATTTAAGGCTAAGTACCCCACCTCTGTCTCCCAGCAGAGCTCACTGTGCTGGTTCAGGCTCCTGGGTGTCCAGCACGTGCCCAGCTACCCACACCCGACCCCTCCCGGGTGAGGAAGCAGGAGGCCAAACATGGAGACCAGTGAGGGCCCAGACCCGGCATGAAATACCTGCATGGACTTTGTCCATCTGGGCTCAACCATCCCCGCAGAATCTGTGGTCAGCCAAGCAGCAGTGAGCTGTGCTGGCCAACACTCTCCTGTGAGCAGAGCATCTCCTGAGGGATGCAGAGCCGGACTGGGACTCTAAGAGCAGGCTCCTGCTTGAGTAATGCCTTGGGAGCCACCTGTGCTACCCTAGGATCTGCAGCATCCTGACGGGACCACCAGGGGCAGCATCATTGCTTGTAAGGATCAGGTGTTTGAAAAGGTACCAGGGAGACAGAGAAGGCTGACCCTACCAGCTCCCCCCACCCTGCCCCCTCCCACAATACACACACACACACACACACACACACAGTCCCTGTAGAGCAGGTGTGCCCTTGTTCAAAGGCGATGTCTCAGCCAGATTAGAGAAACACTTCGGAAGCAGACAAGAAAGCAGAAAGAATCACGAAGCTGTGGGGAGATAGCGTTTAGATGAAAATCACAACATTTAGATGAAGATCAAAACTGAAGAACGGTGACTACCACTGGGCCTACAGTCCCATTCCTGTCACAGCTCCTGCTCCCCCACTGCTTCTGGAACACACCAGGCCCTGCTCCTGCTGGTCCCTCTGCCTGGGGCCCCGTCCCTGTTTCTCTTCCAGGCAAAGCCCGCTTGTCCTGACCCTCAGGATCGGTGCCAATGTCTTCTTTTATGTCACTAGTGCCCAGACCCACCTCTGTGTCCCCAGGGCCTCCAGCACAGTCTTAGGGCTATTTGTTTGCAGATCTGCTGCCCCTCTGGACCTGCGCTCCTCCAAGATAGGGACTGGGCCCTCCCTCCCTTCCCCCTGGGTCCCAGCACCCAGAACAGTGCCTGGCACAGGATGGGTACCCTGTGGAATGGTCCTTGAGGGAAAGAAACAAGGACATGTTCTTGAATGCAAATAAAGGTTAAGACATGAGGAAGAAAGCTGGAAGGGGGCAAAGCGTGTGAGATTTCACTATCACCTTTAGCCACACTGGGCTTTGGGGCCATGGCCACACCGGGGTTTTAAAGAAGGGCCTCTGCAGAAGGCGATGGGGTGCCACTAGGTCTGTGCCCTGTTCTGCTCCTACAAGGCAGAGTGGACCAGAGGAAGGTGCTGGACCTTGGGGCCATCCAGTCCTGCGCTGGGACCTGGCTCTGCCACTTACCTGCTGGGGAGCTAGGGGTGGGCGGTCAGGGTTGAGCAAATGACCTAGCTCTCTATAAAGTGGAAACAGTGGCGCCCAGCTCCAGGCACAAAAGTGAGAGCTAGATGGAACAAGATGATTGGAGCACGGAGGCTCTGCCATGGCCCCTGCTGCCGCTTCACGACCTCAGCTCCCCATGGGCCGCTGTGTGGCTCGTGGGTGTGCCCTCACCAAAAGGTTCATGCTTCCAAAACCATGGGGTAGAAAGAAGTTCTCTCGGGTGCCTTCTCTCACGGCCACTCTCTGCTGGCCTCTTTGCACCCCTTGTTGCCTGGGCTGCTGTGCCAGGGCCAGGGTGAGGCAAGTGGGGCTCTGTGGATACAGAATTGAAAGAGGCCCTCCCTCTCAGCATCACTCAGGTGCAGGGGATGGTCGTGTGTGTTCACATGTGTCTGCACAGGTATGAGATGCTCTGTGTTTCATGGATTAAGTCAGGAGTTCTGACCTCACGACCACCCTGATAAGTTTCATGGGACCTGTGAGCTTCCTGAACTTGTATGCAAGCTTTGTTGGACATGTGCATTCTTCTGCAAAGAGCATTTATGGCTTTCATCAGATTCCCAAAAGAATCTGCCCACCCCAAAACATTTGGACTCACACCAAGTCCAATCTTTAAGAAGGATAATTTAATTTTATCTCAGTGTGCTGTGGGTAAGAGGCAGTGGAAGGGACTTGGGCACAGGAGAGAGGCAAAGCCGCTGTGGGTAAGAGGTCCTAAAGCTCAGAGGTTGGATGCCTGGACTTGTGGAACGGAGGGTCCAAGTTCACGCTTCAGTCCTGCCACTTCCTGGATGTCAGACCTCAGGCAAGTCACCAAGTGTCTTCCTGAAATAACAGTTGTTTGACCTCACTCTATACTGGCAGCCTTATGTACCTCAGTAGGTGACTTATACTCTCAAATCTCATTTCTTTATTTGTTGATAGCCTATCACAGTGTTATAAGAATTAAACTCCAAAGCCCTAATTCTTTGGTGAATTGAAACTGAAGAGGATACAATATTTCCATCTAGATTCTATTCAGTTCTCCATGTGAGAATCAATTCTCCATGTAAGAGGAGTCCTTATAATTTGAAAAGGCACGTTTCACATTGTAACTTCTTAGATTTATTTGTATGCACAATATTTATCTTGAAATCTTGAAAAAGGAGAGTGTGATTTGGTTTCTCAGAAAGAGGAAATGGGTTAATAAGATTGAGAAATGTGAGTCTAGGTACTTTGGGTGCTCCCCCTGTGTTGAGAGCTGTGTGTCTGGATCCCAGTGCCTGGGGTGTTCAGGGAATCACACTCCTGAATCAGGCCCGGGCACCCAGCTTGGCAAGGACACCCTGTGCTCTGCTCATACTAAAGGCTCCCGTAAGAAACAGTGCAGGCCCCTCACCGTGACATGGTTGCTGCAATGCTATTGAGACCACCGCCCACCATTGCCCTCAGAACCATCCTAAAAAGAGCCGCGAGAGAATTGCTCTCAGTCTCCAGACCCGGGATACCTACTCTTCTCTTGATCAGCAGAGACTAAATATTCCAACTGGCCATTTCCCACCTGCTGCTCAGACTCCAAGGCACTTAGAGCCAGATGTCCATCTAACCGTATTAGCAACTGGGGAGACCCATCTCAGGGTCTGTACTTTTGTGTATCAACCTTACTGTCAAATTTGCTTTCCTGCCCTAACTTACCCTTTGGTCTGATTTCTTCATCTATTTTTCTCTTCTATTATTTCATATTTATTTTTATAAGTGGCCCCAAATCTTTTTGGAAACATCGGGAAATGAAAAAACAAGTAAAAAACAGGACAGTGTTTTGGAAAGAGCTTGATGCATGGTGCGGGTGCTCAGTAAGAATTAGCTCTCTTTCTGTGTACAAAACGTAGACCAGCTCTTTATTTTTTTACCAAGGGGGCCAACCTATGGTGAGATATCCAGCTGTGAGTCTATTATAATTAGACAAATAGCCTAAGTTTCAGCTGTCTATTTTTACAGTTATTCTACCCTCTATTGTTACAGAGATTATATAAAATTATTTCATGGTAAGATTCTTTTTATTCCTACCATTTCTAAAGTAAATGGGACTTTTAAAAAATAAATTTTTTTTTAAGTATTGCCTTTGGGGACTTCTCTGGTGGTCCAGTGGTTAAGACTCCACGCTCCCAATGCAGGGGGCCTGGGTTTGATTCCTGGACAGGGAACTAGACCCCACATGCACGCCACAACTAAGAGTCTGCACGCTGCAATCAAAGATTCCACGTGCAGCAACGAAGATGCAATGTGCCGCAACTAAGGCCCGGCACAGCCAAGTAAAATAAGCCAATAAAATAATATTAAAAAATAAAAATAGGATTGCCCTTAAAGATAGGATCAAAAGTAATAAGCCACTTTATGATTATACTTGGGTGGCTTTATGGGAAAGGCTGAAGTCTCCTTTTCTGATGAAAAAGAGCTCTTTCTGTTTTGGTGGTGTCTGTCTGTCTGTCTCTTGGTCGGTCTGGCAGACGCCCTGGCACCTGTCAGTGCTGCTGGGGACATGTCAGGTCAGGAAAGGCATGTGCGGGACTGAGAGCAGCGGTGTGCTGGCACATGCGCAACCACCAGCTTTCCAGGAAGCAAATATACACATACACACAGGTAAGCCAATCATCAGTTTTACTGGTAGAAAGGATGTGTGATGCATAATCTACAAACATTAATATATACAATACCCTCTCTTGTGAATACCATATAGCCAACTGATTCTCCATAGAATGCTTCTGTGGACTTTTGCCAAACGCTTGTACCCAAGGTCAAGCTATGGTTGCAATCGATGCACGTGAACGTCACTGATATTTTCATTTATGCCAAGAAGTAAGATCAGGTTGAAACCACAAAGACGTGTCAGAACGGCATGTGTTAGTCTGTGGGGTGACCCAGTTCTTTACTACATTTGATAATCATTTTTTATTACTTTAAAAATGTTCACCATTTTGGGGGTGCTACTCACAGCTACAAATGTTTTTAAATGAAATCAACATTATCAACATTTTCTCCAGCACTATCTTAAGTCGGGAAAATCAACAAAACAAATCAACCCCAGAAGTGTAGCCCTTGCCTATTCCTGTGGTGTAAACACTCCACCATTGCTGGTTTCCAGCTGCCAACATGACTTGGGTGAACACGAAGCTGGGAAGCCGGACAGACACAAGGTAGCACATCGTTATGGTGTGTCCTCCGTACAGATATAACTGATGTAAACAATCCCGGGAGCGGAGACAATAGTAAAAACTCTAGGAGGTGACGAGGTTTGAGCGTGTATTACCTCCGTTTTTAATATGTCGTTTAATTATGCCTTGCGTAATTTTAATTTTGTACGTTTTAATTTTGAATAATGACGTACTTAACAAACAGCTCATAAATTCCCCCAAATTTAACAACTGGCTCTTACAAACCCGCAGGAGCTGGCCCCAGCACATGACTGCCTGAGAGGCAGAATATCTCAGTGCCAAAGGGCAGATCTCCATCTTGTCTGCATCTGGGCTTTGCTGAGTGGGGGCACCTGGACCCTGCCCTGCCTCCTGGGCTCTCCTGAATCCCAAGCCTGGCAAAAGAGGCCCAGGGACCTGGTGGCCCTGCTGTGTGCTTGAGGGCAGGGAAAGAGGTAGGGGTGCAGTGCCCTGGATGAAGACCCTCTCCCCACAGCAGTCATGTCTCTGCACCTGTTGCTGCAGCTGGCAACCTAAGTCTTGGAGACCATGGACCCCTGATAAGTTTCATGTAGCCTATGAACTCCCTCAACTTGTGTGCAAGCTTTTGTGGAGTGGGCAGGTTTTTGGCAAAGATCATTTATAGCTTTCATCAGATTTCATCAAATCAGGAAGGTTTGGGGCTGCTGGCATGGGAAGGATTGGCTTCTGGTTAACTTCCTAGGGGAGAAAGTGGCTTTTCCGTGTGCTCCTGGGACCTGCTCCAAGAACCAGGCCAGGTGGCCCCCACTGGGGAGGCCTTTGCCACCTGTGTCACCTAGAGGTGCAGGCAGAGACTTTCTAGAGGGGACCGGGGCTCGGTGAAGGACAATGCTCATGACTCCCAGATGTCCTGAGGCTGCAGGTGTTTCTCCTGACAACCCGGCCAGGGGTCCCCGTCACAGGTGCAGAGGAGGGACGGGGCTCACCGAGCCCACACTTCTGCCAGGGCCTCCCTCACCCCTGCTGAAGCTGCTCCTACCTGGGCAGCCAGTGAGCGGTGCCCACGCCCACCCTGCCCTCCCAGGCACTGGAGCTTCCCAGGCTCCTCCACACCACACTGTCACCAAGACAATTGCCCTCTGAGAACCCACAAATGGGAAGCAAAAGTAACACCCCCGGAGAGGCTCCTGGGCCAGAGCCGGGGGGCAGACCCTGTGACCATCTCCCACCTTCTGGCCTTTAGGAGGATCTCATTTGCTTGCACAAGAGTTTGCTCACAGAAAAGTCACAGCCTTTGGTGGCAGCCGAAGGGTTTAAAACCGTATTCCTCGAGGCCCCTTGATAGATGTGCAGGTGGACTGTGGTGGGCGCAATGAGGCATTCTTGCATCTGTGCAAATGGCTCCGCCACATTCATCCCAGCTCAGGGAGCCTCTGCTTGCAGCCTGCCCAGAAAGCCACTCTCTCGTGACGTGGGCCCCACCTTCCTCCTGTTTGTGTGCTGTCAGAACTGCTGCGGAGGCTGCCTGCTGGTGAAAGACCCATCATTGCCATGCAAAGTCCTTATCCTGTTGATCGGAAAGGCGCTTGACAGTTGCGGGAAGGAAAAGCCATAAGAAGAACGGGAGAGAAACACGGGCCTCAGGGGCTGGTTTTGTCCAGATGTATAATGTTGTCAGAAGTTTTATAGTTAAGATCTTTGATGAATCCTCTTGGTTAAATACTTTCAGTTCATTGCGGGTGGGAGTAGCCACTAGCCAGTCTCGCCTGAGCAGGTGCTCAAAAGATGTCTACAGTATGGTGAGTGCTACTCCGGGGGGGCCTGAGTGACTGAGGAGCGTGCCCCCATCTCCCACCCCTGAGACGGGACCCCGAGTGGTTTTAGCCTCGGGAGGCTGGATCTTGCCGGCATGCAGTGTTTCAGGGGGGTCCATTTTGGACCCTGTTTTAAGAATTCTGTACTAAAAAGGCAAAGAAGAGAAAATCTGTTGCAGGCAAAGGGCTTGTTGATGTAGGTGTGCTCTCATATGCACAGGCACACACAGAGACACACTGGCTCATACACACACAGATACACACACACACACACACACACACACACACACACGCACACGTAACAGCACCAAGAAACTACCCAGCATGACAAATGCCATTGCGACAAGAGTGAATGAATACGTCCTACCCCTAAAGAGATTCCCAGGCCTCATCCATTCTGTAGATGTCTGGTCGCTGGAGCACCTCCTCCCCAAAGTTCTTCTCCTTTGTTCTTTCTACCGCACAATGTTTTCTGTCGTCAAGTGGCAAGAAATCTCTTCTTCTGCCCTGAGTGGGTCTTGGGCAGGCCAAGAACGCCCACCTCCCACTCCCTCCACCCAGAGCCGGGCCTGGTGCGTTTGTGGCCGCAGCTCCACGGGAGCACAGGGTGGGGGGTGGGGCAAGTCAGAGGAGAGGATGGAGGTGCCAGGTCCACCTCTCCCTGGGCACTGGTGTTCCTTTGCCTGACTCCATACCCCACGGGAGAGGCCAGGTCTAAAATCCCCAGGTGCCCTGCCTGTCCTGCCCTCCACCTCTCATAGCTCCCCTGGCATCTGCAGGAGGAGGCTATGTTCCTACAGAGCAGCCCTGAAGCATGGGGGAAGCAGGACTTGTAGCAAAGTCAGTGGACCGCCCCACACTTTCACAGGCTTCCCTGCATGAGGGCACCACTGTGATTATACCCTCTCCCCCTTTCTCAAATGCACCCTGGGTCCCCATTTCTTTAGCTCAAGTCCTCCCTACGCTATAGTTTTTTGTTTTGGGGGGGTTTTTTTGGCCGTGCCCCCCGGCATGTGGGATCTTAGTTCCCTGACCAGGGATGGAACTCTCACCGCCTGCACTGAAAGTGCAGAGTCCTAACCACGGGACCACCGGGGAAGTCCCCAGGTCCTCCCTGCTCTAGACTGGATGATTGTACATCCTGGGAGCTTATCTCTCTGCCTCCAGTTTCTCCCACGCCAGTCCATCCTGCATGTGGCCCCGTCAAATGTGGCCCCGGCACCACCCAGGGTAAAATCCTGTTGGCTCCTCCATGCCTGAGAACAGAGACCAGACAGTCTGGGTCTCCTTCCCCAGCTCCTCTCCTGGTGACCACCTCCAGGCTCACTGGGCTCAGAGGTCCTGTCCCCAAGGGCTCCCTGGTGCCCATTACACCTCAGAACTTCTGCTAAACCCTCTTCTCTGCCTGAAATGCCCATCTCCCCAGGGAAAGCTCCTGTGGATCCTTGAAGGTGCAGCTTTAAACACTGGTGAGCTTCTTACGGCTGTTCCCCTCTGCCTGGGCCGGGCTAGCGGCTTCCTCCATAACACCCAGCAAGGCGCTTAGGAGAAAGGTCTTTGGGCTTCGAGCTGGGTGGGCATGGTCTCCATCCCAGGTCCCATTTACACACCCCAGTTGTATTGCCAGCTACTCCCAGCCACACACCCAGAGAGCAGAGTACCTTTCATGAGGTCACACAAATCATCGGTGACTGGCCTGGCCCTCCAGCTGGACATTCTCAGTCCTCACTTCCGTCTGTCCGCCCTTGAGACTGCCCTGAAGCTTTCCCATGGCCCGCTTGCAAACCTAAGGGGAGGACAGCGCAGCGCTGAGCTTGTTTCTTTGCTTTATTCTCTTTTACCTTCCCGAGGCCATGCAGCCTGGGGGCACTCAGGAACAAGAATTTGGTTCATCTATCATCCCCCCCACCCCAAATAAAGAAGAAGAATGTCCTGTTTGTAGGAACAATGACCCTAAGGGGAACCTTTGAAATTGCTGACAAGGACACCAGCTTCACAGAAGGTAGCAGCGTGCGGTGAGCGGGTTTATGATGAAGATGTTGCTGCCTCTGGAAAGACGTCTGGTGGGCTCAGGGGAGTCAGGACAGAGTGTGGACCCATGTGGGTGGGTATGAATCTCAGCCACACGCCGTGTGCAAAAACGGAACATCTAGTCTGAGCCTCTCCATTTCTGCTGGGTAGTGGAAAAAACCCCAGTGAGCTCAGCGCTCTCCCCATTTCTCCAGGGCTGGGTCCAAGTTTGGGGGTGGGGTGGGCTCATGGGAATCAGGCCTTTGGGGTGGCCCATGAGTCCTCATCCGTCCACTCAGGCGCTGCTGGGATGTCTTGTTCCCGCCTCTGCCCTGGGTCAAGGCTGTCACATCCTGGCATCCACATCCACGTGCGATAAGCCAGACTTGTGCGAGGCCCCGAGGGTACAGAAACAAGAGTCTCTGTGAGGTCAGAGGTGCACTCATTGTGCCCACCCTGACCTGATCTCTCTGTGACGGGGCTGCCACCCAGGTCCTGCCGCGGGCTTCGGGGCCATCTGATGAGGGAGCCATTCGTCTCCCTGGGGGCCCGCAGAGTCTCTGTGCAGGAGCTGCAGAAGGAGGGTTTTACGGGGCCAGAGGGCAGCCCTGCTTCAGGAAGGAAGTGCCACGTGTGCAGGATGCGGCGATGGCGGCTCTTGCTGTTCGTGACCCACCAGCTGTAGGGCTGCAGAGATCAGAGGCAGGCGGTTAGGAGCGCGCCTGAGGGACATGAGCGAGGCCTGGGCTCAGCGCTGGGCTCTGGAGCCTCTGTGCGAATGACTAGTGTGCTGACCGTGACCTTAAGTAGGTCAAATCCTGATTCATGAAGCTGCTGCCCCTGCCCCACTCTCACCCCCCAGCAGGTTGCACTGCAGGAAGCTCTCTGGCGATTTTCTCTTGGTGACTATTGTGAGAGTAACTAATCTCCCAGGGTGCATGGGATCCCTGTGGGGACCCTGTATCTATTTCCAGCTTGGCAGAGGAGGGGTCTGTCACCTGGGCATGTCCTTTACTTCTGATTCTGCTTGTGGATGGGGGGAATCTAAAAAGCAGAAGCTCACGTAGATTTAGACATGAAATTTCTCAGGCTCTTTGCAGGAACCCGTCTCCCCATCAGCCCAGACTCAGATACCAAGGACCCAAGCCTAGAAATAAGGATGTGCTCTCTCTGCTCTTTCAGTTGCAGGTTGGGGTTTTGTTCTCCTTGGGGTCTGCGGTGCTCTGACCAGGTCCACCAGGGGGCTGCCTTCTCCACCTGCTCCCAGCGAAGCCACAGAAAGGGCTGGGCCACTTAGAAGCAGGAGATCAGCCATAGCCACTTAGAAGAACAGGCTGATTTTGTACGGATTTATCATTTATCTCCTTTCTTTAAAACTATAAGAATCATATAATACCCCCCAATTTTTGAAAACAGATACCAGCCATCAATAATTCCACTAACCGCTTATTTCTCTTTGCTTATCTTGGTTCATACCATGCAGGGTCTCCTCACTGGAATCATAAGGGACACAGACCTTTGGATTCTGGGGGGTTTTCCTTTCTTTTTTTCATCTTAACATAAACATCTTTCCCATGGCTACATGTCTTCACAGTGATCATGTTTGAAGCTACATCATGTTTCATTGTGTTAACTCTATTTCAAACTGGACATTTAGTTCCCTTTTTTTTTTAACGTCATAGAGGGCTATGATTAAAAACAAAATAACATGTAGCTTGCAAAGTCCTTCTGAACTACATCACCCAGCCAAAGAGTATTCTTTCCTAGTCCTTTCAGGGAAGGATAATTATATAGGGAGATGAAATGCTTATTTGAGGGTGGAGCGGGATGGACTTGGGCCTGCATTTGAAGTCATGGTGATAGTGGCCTGAGTTCTCATCCTCTCGTCTAGCTCCCTTGCTGTCAGCAACTATATTCGCTGGCCAGGGTTACTGATGTGGTCTTTGGCTAGAGAACACTTTCCTCTCTGTGAAATGAAATGACTCACGAGGAAACAAAACCCAAGGCTTTGGCCTCATTCATTGCATAGTCTAAACCAAGGTTCTTAATCAGAGGTCCGTGAATCATTGTGAGGGTTTTGGGGAAGAGGGGTCCTGAAATTGGACACAAAATTGGACATGTATACACATAAGTGAATTTATGGGAGGTGGTGTCTGTAGTTTCACCAGATTCTCAAAGGAGGCTGTGGCCCCAAAAATGTTTTAAAAAACAACTGATCTCTCTCTCTCTCTCTCCTCCTCCTCCTCCTCCTCTCTCACCCCTTTTTGGGAGTCTGGAATTGAAATAAAAGAATTCTAAAGATCCATGTCTCCATATAGAAGTCTAGACATGTAATGGAGACCATATGATCCCCATCTCCCCAAATTGGAACCCAAGTCTGTCTCACTGCCAGATCTGGGTGTGTGTACCTATTATGCTAAAGTGCCTTATGGTTAAGAGTTTGCTTCTCTTTTTATTTCTTTAACCAAAGCTAATTGCTAATGCGTTCAAGTAAGAGATTCTGCCATGATTATGGCCATCCTTGGTTCTTAACTAAAGGAAATGTTTTGGCATTTTTTAAAGCCTTGCGTTTCTCTCCAGGGAGTCAGACTGACACAGAAATAGTTGTGGCTGGTTAATTATTCTTTCCTCCTACAAGCATTAACCATAGGAGATGAGCTGTGTTTATCAAACGGAAATGTTATCACTCAAGGCTTAAGGAGCCAAAGAACCTTTGAAATCCAAGAGACGGAACCCAACAGTTCAACCCAGCGGGTGGGAGACTTCGGCCCATGGTTTCCTGAATACCAATGGGCCTTTTCTCTTCAAACAGATGTTTTTATTAACAACAATCTATTTGGCACCTGTAAGTGACTTTGGCTTCTTAAATGTGTTTGATTCCCTTTCCCTCTTAATAATCCTGTCCTGAATCTCCTTAAACTCAAGCGTGCATACCTGGAGGCAAGAATCTGGGGTAAAATTCAATCTCAAGTCTCCTTGCTCCCTTTGAGAATCTCTGCTAAGTTAACCACTTATTATTACTGAAAATGGGCATCCCTTAAAGTGGAAAGACTTCCTTAAATATGGGAAATAATCATGCAATAAAAAAGAGTAAATTATTTTATCTTGGGCATCTTAGGTGTAATACATTAAACATTAGATCAGTATGCCTTGTTGGTCCCATAGTATTGCGTAGTGATCGATAATCAGTACATAGAATAACAGTGGCTTTTGATATAAATGCCATCTTTCTACCATGGTCCTAGCGAATTAAACTGTTTACTCTTTAAGGCAGCAGGATATTCGGGGGAAGTGGATAAGTAGGCATTTTCTGTATTTGAGTTTTCTCTGATTGATTGATTCATTCATTCATTCATTCACAAGAAGAGAAAGCTCTACTGCATATCTAATCTGTTCCAAGTGCTGAGAGGTGTCCTGAAGATACAAAGATGGAAAAGAAAAAAAAAAAAGCCCCTTCCCTTGAGGCACTCACAAAAGTCTAATTTAGAAGGCAGGCATTAAACAGAAAGCCCAATGGACTGTGATTGGTGCTATAGAAAGTGCTGTGGGCCAGAGGAGCAGGTGATGTCATGGAAACAGGGCTCCAGGATGATGGATGGGCTATGCCCTGAGTGAAGACTAGTTCTTCAATCAAACTCAGCAACGGACACCCAGGAAAATCATGTTGGGTTTTTCCTTAGCTTTTTTGCAGAACTTATTTAATTTCGTAACATGGTCTAATCAATATCATCATTGGCGTGTAAAAATCTTTGCTCTAAACACTGCAAAAATAAAGATAAAAATAAACACTGTGCTGAAATCCACATAACAATGTATTACTTATCCAATAGGGATGTGGACAGTCTGAAAGACAGACATTTCTAAATTTTTAAGTTTTATTATTTGGTCCTAACAGAGATTCTTATATGATACTTTAAAGTTTACAGATTACTTAAATGATTTTCATTTGGTCCTTTAAGGGGAGCAGGAAACATCCCTAGCCCCATTTTATAGATAGAGCAACTGAGGTTCAGTGAGATTTAAAAACCTTGCCCCAAATCACGCAGGTCTCTAAATAAATAAATAAAATTATATCTTGATGGTTTGGGGGTCTGTATAATAATATATTATCGGGTGAAGGGGAAGCTGAGACAAAGCAAGAGAGTAGCACAGACATATATATACTACCAACTGTAAAATAGATAGCCAGTGGGAAGTTGTTGTATAACAAAGGGAGTTCAACTTGAGGATGGAAGATGCCTTAGAGGATTGGGATGGGGAGTGTGGGGGGGACTCGAGGGAGGGTGGGGGGGAGTCAAGGGGGGAAGGGAATACGGGGATATGTGTATAAAAACAGATGATTGAACTTGGTGTACCCCCAAAAAATAATAAATAAATAAATAAAATTTAAAAAAATAAAAATAAATAAAAATATATATATATTATCATGCCATAGTATAATAATGGTAACTGACATTTATTAAGTGCTTACTATGTGTTAAGGCACTATTGTAAACACATTATGTGGTTCATTTTATTTAATATAAAATCATTCAGGAATTTGCTTTCATAAAAGCATTTTTGGCTTTTTTGCCTTTGCTCATCTTATCGTTAAGTCCAGATTATTCACTTTCAAGGTTTTCTGGGCCACAAAACATGATTGCCTTTCAAAAAAAGTAATTAATTATTCAAGAAACACCGAAGCAAAGTTCTCCCAAATTTTTTTGCCCTTGATAGAATATTTTCTTTCTTTTTCTTTCTTTCTTTCTTTCTTTCGGCCCTGCTGCACCACATGAGGGATCTTAGCTCCCTGACCAGGGATGGAAACTGCACCCCCTGCAGTGGAAGCACGGAGTCTTAACCACTGGACCGCCAGGGAAGTCCCGAATAGACTATTTTCATGCGCCATCAACGCTTACCTGATCCCTCCCCTCCACGCCCCCTGCCTGTTTTAGCTCTAGTGTTGAACCTGGGCAGAGTGTGCCTGAGTCCAAGGATGGGTCCACACGCTGGGCAGTGCTTGGGCTGCTGCTGACACGGTGTGGTTGGCTCTGGAACTGGGACCCCCAGATCTAAAAGGGAGTGTCAACAGATTGGGAGGTGGAGATGGCAAAGGCAGCAGAATGAGGCTGAGGGCGCAGAAGTGAAGACAGGTGATTTGTGGGCTGTAATAAGGTCAGAGAGGGCACTGAGAGGGGAATAGAAAGAAGGGTCTCAAATAGATATTTGCATACCTGTTTCCATGGTAGCATTAGTCACAATAGCCACGTGGTTGAGTGGATAAACAAATTGTTGCATGTACATGCCGTGGAATATTATTCAACCTTAAACAAAAGAAGGAAATTCAAATATAAGCCACAACATGGGTGAACCTTGAGGACGTTATGCTAAATGAAATAAGCCAGTCATAGAAGGACAAATATTGTATGGTGCCACTTCCGTGACGTCCTTAGAGTAGTCAAATTCATAGAGACCGAAAGCAGAACAGTGGTTGTCAGGCACTGGCAGAGTGGGAAATGGGGAGTTTTTCTTTAATGGGCATAAAGTTTCCATTTTGCAAGATGAGAAGCTCTAGAGGCTGGTTGCCCAGTAATGTGAATATTCCTCCTGTTACTGAACAGTACACTTAAAAATTAAGAACGGTAAATTCTATGTTATGTGTGTTTTACCCAATTAAAAACATTTTTAGAGAAATAGAATAGAATCGGAAATACTCAAGTGCATGGCTTGAGGCAAGGGCAAATAATATTGCGTGAGCCTTTGTTTCAAGGCAGGGCGGACGCATGTGCACACGTGCGCCTCGGTATGTTCTCTCTGGCAGGTGTACAGTTTGTTCTTACTGAAGGTCATACTGACAAAGAAAAAACTTTTGACAAACACCGCAGTGGAGGACCTCAGACCACACAACCCCGGGAGGCTTCCAGTAATCTGTGTGGTTGAGCCCTCCCTGCCCCCGCCCCCACCCCCACCCCCCCCCACCCCCCAGGGGGCGCAGCCAAGAGCAGTTACAAGAGGTTGCTGCTCTATTCCTCACCTCCCAGGGCATTTCCTGGTCCACTCAGGAAACAGGTAGTAATGTCTATTGAGAGACAGATACTCTAGGAGGTCTTGTACTTCTCCGTCTTCTCTCAGAAAACTCTGCAGATGAGGGAGAGAAAGGAAATAAGTATTTAATTTACTCCATAACTGTGGAGGGAGGGAGGGAAGGAGGGAGGGAAGGAAGGAAGGAAGGATGGATGGAAGGAAGGAAAGAAATAAAGATGGATGTGGTCTTGATTTCTCAGACTTGCAGAGTTTAGATAAAGCCTCTATAACCTCAGGAAGCTCAAAGGCTCATTGGAAGCCTTCCCAGGGCTTAGGAGGGTATCTGGGAACCTCAGGCCACTTCCAGGAAAGGACAGGGAGCATCACCTCAACCTGCTAGGCCTTCAGGAGGGACCCTGGGGTCCCTGGGAGGGGTGGCTATGTGCTGCCCCACAGTTTCGCCCAGAGGGAGACATTCTTTCTCTCCAACAGTTTCCGAGGGGAGCCTGTGGAAAGTAGAAGAGTGGCATGTGTGTTTGATATAGCGGCTGCCATTAGCACCTGGCTTGTAGCTTCTATGAAGTGCTGCTCACGTGAGATGCTGTGAACTCCGCACAGCAGCTCCCAGAGGAGGAGAGGGGGCTTCAGTTAACAAGAGGCAGAGCTGTGACTGAAATGCATCCATTGTGATTTAGAATCCCTCCTCTCCCGCTACCTCAGGAAAGGTTCTGGGCCATGAGGTGAAGTGAACAGGGCAATGGACCAAAATGAGGGGGAGATTTTCATCCCGGCCCATCATTACTAGCCCTGAAGCCACAAGGGCTGTGACAGGGACCGAATTTAGTGACACTGCCTCTTTCGATGATAAGATGGATGCCGTGTTAGAAGAGGAGCCTCCGTTCTCTCACTCAGGAATACCTGTGTGCTTTTCCTGAGACACAAAGTCACATCCTTGGACAGAACAAAGGCCTCTCCTCATGGGGAAAGACAGACACTAAACAAATTAGGAAATCTATGTAGTATCAGGTGGTGATTGGGACTGTGGAGTAAAATAGAGTGAAATGCCTAATAAGGGGAAGAGGGTTGTGTTATTTTCAAAGTTCAGGGAGGGTCCCTCTGCTAACCAGATGACATTTGAGCAGAGGCCTGAAGGAGATGATGGAGTGGCAACATTTAGGGAAGGATGTTCCAGGCAGGCGAAGGTCAAGTGCAAAGGCCCTGAGGTAGGAGTGGGTTTTTGAGTTTGCAGCCGAGGGAGGCAGTTGGAGTGTTGGGAGCAGAGGGGTCAAGAGGGACAGCAGGAAGAAATGAGGAGGGGAGAGAGGAGTCTGGATCCTGGGGTCTTGGAGGTCATTGTAAGGGCTCTGAACTTTTTTTTATTGTGGTAGGACACACATAACATATAATTTACCATTTTAAGTGCACAGTTTGGTGGTATTAAGTACATTCACACAGTCGTGCAACCATCAGCACCACCCTCCTCCAGAACTTTATCTTCCCCAGCTGTAACTCTGAATCCATTTGATATGAGCCTGAATTATACCCCTCACCTTCCCCCCGCAAATTCATATGATGAAGTCTTAACCCCTAGTACCTCAGAATTGACAGTAGAGATAGAGTCTTTCCAGAGGTAATTAAGTTCAAAAGAGGTCATTATTTTATAATCCAATCTGATTGTGTCCTTATAAGAAGAGATTAAGGCACAGACACACACAGAAAGAAGACCATGTGAGGACAGCAGAGGAAGATGGCCGTCCACAAGCCAAGGAGAGAGGCCTCAGAAGAAACCAGCCCTTCCTACACCTTGATCTTGCACTTCTAGCCTCCAGAACTGTGAAAAAATTACTTTTTGTTGTTTAAATTACTCATTTTATGAGTGGCAACCCTAGCAAACAAACCCACCATTGAACACTAACTCCCCTTTTCCCCTCCCCCAGTCCCTGGAAACCACCTTTCTACTTTCTGTCTCTGTGAATTTGACTATTCTGGAATCTCATATAAGTGGAATCCTACAGTGTTTGTCCTTTTGTGTCTGACTCCTTCACTTAGCATAATGCCTTCAAGGTCCTCCATGTTGTAGCCTGTGTCAGAAATTCCCTCTTTTGTAAGGTTGACTACTATTCCATTTGTGTGTGTATATACACACTTTGTTTATCCATGTATCCATGATGGACATGGGTTGTTTCTGTCTTTTGTGTATTGAATAATACTGCTGTGAATGTTGGTGTATGGTATCTGTTAAGTCTGTGCCTTCAGTTCTTTGGCGTATATACCCAGAAATGGAATTGCTGGATCATATGCCAACTCTGTGTTTCATTTTGTGAGGAGCTGCTATAGAGGCGCTGGAGTTTCCATTGAGTGAAGGGTGGCTGTTGGAGGGTTCTGGGGGGAGAAGTGACACAGTCTGACCTACATTGCCCAGCATCAGCCTCGTGGGTGGGCAGGGAGAGGAGCAGGAGATCAGTTAGGAAGCCACTGCAAGGTCCTGGTTTACACTGGGATAGCACCAGGGGAAGCGGAAGTGGTCCCATCCTGGCTGTGTGTTGAGCTCACAGAACTTAGTAACGGTTTGTTTACGGGATGCAGGAGAAAGAGTCTGAGCAACTCGAAGATCAGGCTGCCATTTACAGAGATGGGAAAGCTTTCAGATCAGCAGGTTTGGGGGAGAACTAGGGGCTTGTTCTGACCATTTCTAGTCCGAGCTGTTTACTAAGATATCCAAGTGGCAGTGTGAGTGGTGATGTAGTCCGCTCATCTCTGAGCTCTAGAAACCCCTCCTCTGGCTCTTTTCCCCTGTGAGCCTCATGGCCCTCCCAGCCTCCAAGCATCATGGACTCTTTGATGCTCCCAGGCTCCCGAGAGCCTCCCGCTGTGCAGCTTATGCTTTGCTCCTCTGTGCCCCGCCTGCTTCCTGAGTCATATTTGAGACAGAGCTTTTCGTGGGCGTGAGCAGCACCCTGTGGGGACAGGAGGCAGCCGCCCAGCTCTTGAAGACCATGCTCCTTCCGCGCCAAGCCTGCTGCAGTGAGACCCTGCCTGCCGTTGGTGCAGCCCCGGCTCTGAGGTCAGAGCTCTTGGCCCCACTACGTGATGCGGTCCTATTCCCCAATGTCCCAATAATTGGATCTTGAGCCAAGGGCCCCCTCTCAGCGGAGAGGGACTTCTGGAAAGCCAGCGAGGTACCTTTCCTCTGTAGCAGCTTCAGGAGCAGTCCAGCCCTGAGCCCGCTGTTGGGGGGTGGCTTCCAAGAGGAGGAAGCTGGGCATCCTCAGATGCTGACGGACAGTGAGAGCAATGGATACCAGTAGCTCAGAGCTCACTTTACAGAAAGGGAAACTGAGGCTGGGAGAGGGCGGGGAAAGATGCAGTGTCCACAGCAGGTTGATGGTTAAATCATGTCTAGATCCCAGTTCTCCCATTTCTCCCAATTGCCCAGGATGTGGAAGCTCCCCTGCCACCACTGAGCAGCCCTTTGGCTTCACACAGGCATTGGGGGTCATTTTAAATGAGGCACAGAGAACGTTCAAATTCAAGCTCCAGTTAAGGCTCTAGAGGGTGGGTGGTCCTGGCTTCTGACATCAAACACCCAGTTTCCTGTGTGTTTATTCAACTTTTAAAAACTAACCTGTCAAATCCCTGCTGGGCACTGGGTTCCAATCCTGAGGGAAGACACGTGAGGGCGGAGGTGGTGGGGTGGGGAGATGGGGAGGGAGTGGGGTGGAGGAGGCAGAAAGTGCCGATTCTGCCGGAGGAGGGAGGGGTGTTTCTTTCCCCTTCACGAGCGGCCCCTCCCACACCTGAAGGTCATCATCATCTTGTGCTGGCATCTCCCCATCTCCCTCCACGTCCCCCACCTCCACGCCCTCATCCACCGCCCCTCACCCTGCCCCCTGCGGTGTCTCCTACCCGGTGACTCTGCCTCTGGGTCTCGCCCCACGATTTCCACCCAGCAGCTGCCGGGATCCTCCTAACAGGTACGTGGGTCCACTTCAACCCGTCCAGGGGTTCACGTGGCTTCTTAGAAGGAAGCTCGGCTCCCTTGCCTGCCCTCCTCGCTGCCTCACCTCCTCCAGCCTCCCTGCCGGCTCTGCTCCAGGCTGAGCCCCCTCACCCAGGGCCTTCCCTCCTGCCCTCCCCCTGCCCTTCCAACTTCCAGTCACTCAGACCCCGGGAAGGTCTTTCCTCCACTGAATGACCCTGGCCTCTGCGGCAAGTCCGTCACGCCGTCTCTGCTCTCTGCACAGAGTCACCTCTCTTGGAAATGATTGCCCATTTCTTCTGCTTATTTGCTGTCTGGCCTCCCCTTGGTTGGCCGCTGCTCCAGCCAGCACCCGAGCTCAGAGTGCATCCCTGGTCTCCCCTCCCCACCGCATGCCCAGGACCTGTGCTCACAGGCCTCCGTCGGGGATGACGGGCATGAGTGGAGCAGGAGTCCATCCTGCACTGCCTGGTGCCAGGGGGCCATGCTGCCCCAAGGGGGCCGGCTCCCACGCAGCTGCTGGCAGCCCACGCTGTCACAGGAAAGCAGTTTGACAGTTTGGATCAGGAGTCCTGAAACCGTTCCTCGTTGTAGGTGCAAAGTGAATTTTCTTCTGAGAGCCCGAACAAAAAGGGGAAATCCGAAATATAGGCAATCCAATATTACAGTATTGACTATCGTAATGAGCTGTACATCACCATGACATTTATTTTATAACTGGAAATTTATACCTCTTAGAAATGAGTTTGGATTTTTTTCGGGGTTTTTTTTTGTTTGTTTTATTTTATTTATTTTTTTCCTTAGGACATGTCTTTCTTTTATTTACATAGCATTGAGGGAAAAAACAACACTGAGAATTAAACCACGACAAGTTGCTTTAATGACGGTGTTGTTCTGTACATTAATCTGTGACATGAACTTCTCTTGCCTTTTACATTTCTTTTATCCAGTCCAAGGAATTTTGCCATTGCCTTCATGTGTGTTGCTTCAAATGTGATAGGGGCTTCTTTAGTACACATCTTGGTTACAGAACATAACAACGTTTCATCAATTTGTAAATAGCTTCCATAGTAGGAAAAAAATCAATAACAACTGAAAAGAAATTAGTGCTTTTTGAAAAAGAAAACTGCATTTCTCAAAATGGTCAAAGGATATAAATAGTCCACACACAGAGGGAAAAGCCCATATAAATCAATAAACATCTCAAAAATAATCTAGAAAAAATAAATTAAAAAGTTTCCATTTATCACCCATCTGATTAGTATAAAGCAATGTCTTGTAACACCATTCTTGGCAAGAATACAAGGAAATGAGAAATCTTAGCTATTGCTGGGGGAAGGACAAGTCAGTACTTTGGAGACTGTTTTGGGAATCCACAAGGATCTTGCCCGATGGCCCTGTGGGTCCTCACAGTATCTTAGAGCCATGTTGTTCAGAGAGCTGCTCACGCATGTGCACACGGGCTCCTTACCATAAGTTTGTCATCACATAAAAGTGGAGACAATGCAACTGCTCCTTGGTGAAAAAAGGAATAAATGGACAAATAAAATGAGGTTTATTCACTTAATGGAATAAGATTTAAAAAAATAGAAGAACTAGGGATCTGGATAGCAAAATAAACAAATCTCAAAAATAAGTTTGGATTAAAAAAAAGCAAATTTCAAAAAAGCTACCTGCATTATGAAGTCATTTTTTGCAAAACATACAGAAGTATATGTTGCTTGTGGCTTCTTATTTGTATGTCATAAATGTACAAAATCATATGTGGTAATAACACCCACTTACTCCAAGATGATGATGACTTTGGAGACAAAGAAAGGAGAAAATAATGATCAGGCTTTAGTTATATTGGTGACATAAAAAGAGAGAGGGAGGAAGAAAAAGAGAACTGAAGTAAGTGTGACAACATATTAATATCTGTTTGATGTTATTGCTGTTACATTTGTTTCTGAGTTTCTTTGCATACAAAATATTGTGAAAAAATTAATAGTGAAAAACAGTGAAAAGTAATAGATATATATATACACCTTAACCTAGGTGTATATATCTATGATCTTGGGTTGGGAAAGATATTTCTAAGTTGGAACACCAAAGGCAAAGATTGATAAAAAAGATTAGCAAACTGACTAGATAAAGATGATAACCTTTTGTGCACAGTAAATACTATAAGCAAAATTAAAAAGCAAAAGACAAAACAAGAAAAATATTTATAATATATGTGACAAATTAATGTATAAACTAAAGATATTTATGGTATAAAGAGGTCCTATATATAATTAAGAAAAACGATAAACTCCTCAATGTAAAAATGAGCAGAGGACATGAACAACCAATTTATCACATGAGAAACACAAGTGATTGATAAATACATGATAAATACTAATAGAAAATTAAAGTAAAACCATGTTGTTTATCACTTTTCACTTAGCAGACTGGCAAAGGTTTCTCCGAAACTTGATCAAAGCTCTTGATGAAGAACGAGGGAAAATGAGATTTCTTCATTGCTGTGAGAATGTAAATCAGTATTACCTTTGCAGAAATTAATTTAGCATCAGAGCTCAAGATCCTTAAAAATGTGCATCTTCTTTGGCTTAATAATTCCACTCATAGAAATATAGCTTTAAAAATATTGGCCCAACAACTAAACATATATCCTATAAGGATGTTTACTACAGGTTTATTTATAATAGTAAAAGGTTGAAAATAACTTATTTGAGCAATAGTGATTAAATTAATTAATGTTAAGTCTATAGACAGCATGCAATTAATAATATTGGTTCCCAGATCGTACTTATGTATATACAGTTTACACTGTACTGTTTACTGAAATGACCATGTTATAATACTGCATAAACAGTCTGGCTCCATTTTCTGAAGTGTGTATGCATATGTAAAAACTCTGGAAATTCATCACCAAAGCGTTCATGGTGGTTCTCCATAGGTGGGATTTCGAGCCATCTTAATGTTTTTCTTTATACAGATCTGAATTTTCTGATTTTTAATATGTGTATATTACTCGCTTAACAAAAAATTAGATTAAAAAGTAATAGATAGCTTTTTAAAATAAATTAACTTAGTAAATATAAAAAGAATAATAATCTTTCTTAGAGAACGTGCAGGAAAATACATGCTCACATACACTTGTGTGAAATGCCTGAAAGACAGTTTGGCAAAATATATCAGAAGACTTAAACACGTTATGCTCCTTAGTTCAGCAATCCCACTTCTAAGATTTTAAATCTCAACAAAGCTTAATGGGGAACATGAACAAGAATAAAGTACGTGAGCAAAGGACATCTTTGCAGCCCTATCTCTGATACTAAAAAAAATGGCAACGGCTTAGGTGTGTAACCAGAGGAATGGGTAAAATAAGCATGGTACAACCTTCTGATAAGATGCCCCGCAGCCTTACATAATGCTACAGGCAAAATCGTAATGACAGGGAAAGGTGGCCCTGATGCACTCTTAAAAACAGGTCACAGAACAGGATGTAGATAATGATCCCAGTTTTGCGTTTTTTAAAAATGCTAATAGAAAATCACATACCAGAATGTTTAACTAATAGTGGTTATCTCTGGATGATGGTGTTGTAAGTAATTCTTATCTTCCTCTCTACTTTCTGAATTTCTTATAACTACCAGCAAATTACGTGCCTAAAGAGGAAAGTATATTTGATGTGATCCATCAGAGGATGCCGGGTCCTGCAAGCATGGCCTGAACACATAAAGGATAGAATTTCATCACAGAAATTCTTTCATCCTTTAGAATGTTGCTCAGGGGCACACCTCCCATATTTTTGTAGGTAATTACCTATTTTCTTTTTTTTTTAACTTCACATTTAAAAAACAGTATTTAAGGGTATTACGTTTTTAAGCATATCATTCTGTGTTTAATCCAAACCACACAGAGGTATGTAAAGCAACAATGTAAAGTCTTTTTGCTTGTGAATTTCACTCTTCAAAAGCTGCCCTGTTATCAGTTTAATTTATACCAAGGGCTTTCAGGCATTTTCTTTTCATTTGCAAATATATTTATACGCTCCCCTTTCTTTCTTTTCCACGATCATTTTATACAAAGCATTCTGCAATAATCTCTTTCACTTAACAATAAGGTATTCCAGGCATTTTGGGTCAGTTAGATCTTCTATCCTTTTACTAATTTATCTACCCATTCATTTACTGAATTGGATTTTATTATTATATAAGTTATCCATGAATATTGTTTCTTAAAATGTGGGAAGCTCCAAAGGGTCTAAACTGAAAAATAAAAGTTTGTTCCCACTGCCACCACCCCAGAGTAAGCGATGATAACAGTTTTTGGTTTTAAATCTTTTTGTTACCTTTACTACTTTAAAGAATACCCACACTTTGATTTTAAATATATCTCTGGGATAATGATATTGGGTCCCACTAAGAAAGATGTAGAAGGCCTTCCTTAACAGCCTTCCACCTGTACCCTCTCTTTTCTATTGAAATTTTCATCTGCGGTTGGTTGAATTCACAGATACGAAACCCGTAAAAACAGAGGGGGGACTATGGGACTTGAGAATGGGGGGTTTTTGGTAAACATGGGGACTCCTGGAAGCAATCCCCCCGTGGATATGAGAGAGGACTATGTATGGAATCAGACAGTATATATTCTTTGAGTTTTGTTTCTTTCTTTTAGCACGGTGCTCTTGAGATGCACTGTGTTGTTAGAGACATTGTGGTCAATCGCAATTGCATTTTTGAAATCCATTCATCAGTTAATGGACCTTTGGGTTGTTTCCAGTTGGGAGCTGATGAGTAAAGCTGCTATGAGTGTATGTGCACAAGTCTTTGTGTTAGGTGTCTTCATTGCTCTTTGATGAATAACTAAGAAATGAAATCTCTGGATGATAGAATTGGAAGCTCCCAAACTGGTTTCCCAAGTTTCTGTTCCATTTCACTTTGTCATTGACATTGTATAAAAGCTGCAGTTTCCCCAAAGCCTTACCAACATTTGCTGACTGGTCTTTTAACCGTAGCCATTCTGGTGGGGGTGTAGGGGTATCTCACGGTGATTTTAATTGCCGTTTCTCTAAGGACTGATAACACTGAGTGCCTTTTCATGTGCTTGTTTGCCAATCATACCGTATCTTCTTTGTTCAAGTGTTTAAGTTGAATTTTTATCTTCCTGTATTGAGTTGAAAAAGTTATTTATATATTTTCATATCAGATATATATTTTTCAAATATTTTCCCCAGTCTGTGGTTTACCTATTCATTTCCTTAATAGTGTCTTTTAAAAGTGCAGACATTTTTAATTTTGGAAAAGCCTAATTTATCCGTTTTTCTTTCATAGTTCATGCTTTTATGTTCTAAGATTTTTTTTTTTTTTTTGCCTAAGCCAAGGTCCCAAAGATTTTTCTCCTATGATTTTTTTCCAGAGATATAATGCACCTTTTTTTCAGTGGCTTTTAGGGTATTTTCTTTATCACTAGCTTTCAGCAATGTGATCATGATGTAACTGGATGTGGTTTTCTTCACACATGAGGCTGAGTGACTTTCTTGAATCCTTGGGTTTATAGTTTTCATCAAATTTGGAATTTCCATCTTTCATCTCTTCAAATTTTTTTCTCTTCCATCCAGTTTCTGATAGTCCAATTACATATTTTTTGACCACTTAATGTTGTCTCACAGGTTGCTGTGTCCTGTTATTTTTCTAGTTTTATTTTTCTTTGTTTATTGAAAGTGCTTCACTTCAGTTTCTTTTTCTCTTGCTACGTCTAAAATCTTCAAGACCCTCATCCTGTTCTAAAATCCTACCATAATCTACTTATACTTGTTTATCACTTATACATAATTTTCTAACCAATTTCATGTTTTTCACAGATGTCATCACAACTGTTTTATTTTCATTATGTCACATACTTTGGAACAGAGTAGATTCAGCCAGGTTTCGAAGCCATAGAATTGGTTTTTAAATATCAGTCTGTGACTCACTATATGGCTGTGATCAAGTCTTTAAACCTCACTGAGCCTCAGTTTCTTCATCTATAATATGGGAAGGAGTATGTCTACTGTTAGGTCTAGATATACTATATGTAAGGCACATGGCAGAGTGCCCAGCCTTGAGTAGGAAGGAATACCAGTCCCTGTGCTAGCAATCATTAGTATTCACACTCCTGCGTGATAAGCAAGACCTACAAGAAAGAGTTTTATAATTTTAGATCTCTGTGCCTCTAGCCTGACATCCATGTCTGTCGATCCACTCAATAATCACAGTTAACCCAAAAAATGTCAAGGGCCCTAAGACCTTTTTTCTTCCTTTTCTTCTTTCTGTCTTTAACCTTTTCCAACCTCCTGTTTGGAAGCATAAGATAGAGTCAGCTTTTTCAGTCCGAATGTCCCCCTGCCCCCTCAAGCTTGGTAGAGGTGCTTCTCTGCACAAGCTCCTTTCTGTTTACAAATTCCACCTCTGAGTAGCGCTTAATAAACATTGGAGAGGCGGCTCTAAAGACCGATGATGGATAGCGCCTTTTGAAAGCAATTCAGGTCATGAACAGATGCACATCTGGGAAGACACCTGCGAGCTTCAGCGTGAGAGAACAAGGCTTCAAGTCAGAGACATGACTCAAATCCCTGCTTAGTTTCTTTCATTTCTTCACCTCTGTCTTCAGCCTCCTGACAAGGATGAGGATTCTGTTGAGTTCACAGGGTCGTTTTGAGGCTCCTGAGATACATGTGTGAAAATGCTTTGCAAACTGGCAAGTATCAGAGCAATACTGGTTGCTGTCGTGGAAAGAGAAGTTATTTCCCCCATGTCAAAAAGCTATATAGAAATATATTAATATGTGAGGAATGTGTGTATGGAAGAAAAAACAATCATTTCTTTTAAAGACAAGAGGATCACTGGCAGGAAATCTACAAGCATTGTTTATGAGGGATTCATATGAAGGAATACCCAAGGTCTACAGAACTATCTTTTAATGCGTTTTGCAGGTAGTACTCCAGAAGTGCAGCCAAATAAAAGAAAGGGTCTTCATAAAGCGGGGTTGGTGAACCTGTCTGCATTAGCATGACCGGAGCACTAATTAAAAATGCAGATCCTGGGGTGCCAGGCTGGACCTACATGTCCGAATTGCTGGGCCTGGGCCTCAGGAATCTGCAAACTCCCAGCTGTGATAATGCAAGCTTAGCAACTACTGTGCTAAGGAATCATAACTGACCCCATTAGGAAGTAGTAAAATCATGATTTAATTTTTTAATGAAAACAATGCGAAAAAAAATAGAACCTTAAAAGTAGATTAAGGTCCAGAGTCCCATCAATACCAAATACACCAGTAGTTTCTTTGTTATTGTTCTTCCTTTGGACATATTGGTAGCATGTTTTACTTATCACTACTGTGCATTGTTTTTTTTTTTTTTTAGTATAAATGTACATGATGTCTCCAAACAAAAGAATTTTATTCACAAGCTAGTAATTATCACAAGAATTTAAATATCATCATGGTACCATTTTCTGCATAATTGCCTAACAGATTTCAAGCTTTGCTACGTCAGTAGAATCAAATGTAGGTGACACAGTAAGCATGTGTCTATATTTTACTTAACACATTGTCACAAGAATGCTGCCTTCCTTCCTGAAGGTTTGCTCAGCACCCTCAAATTTTTTACCACTTGAAAATTGTTTCTATCAACTTCACCATTGCGGGGAGTGAATTTCCACTGCGGAAATATTTTCAGTTTACCAAATTGAAACAGCCATATGTGTGTCTCCTCTTCACTGGGCCTAAGTTGGCAGCCACTTTGGCCAAGGGCACACACAAGTCCAAGTTCACTGCTAGCTTGTCCAGCAGCCCTGACATACTCAGGCGGGAGTTACAACTCTAGAGCGGATCCTGTACTAGTACTGGGCAAATATTCTACTAGTATTGAAAATATTGCACAAGGCCTTCACTGTGGTTTCTTGACTAATTCCATCATATGCTCTATAATCCAGCCAATGGAAAAACTCTGTTTTCTGAACAAGGTTCCTGTCTCCATGGCTTCGGGAAAGCACTATTTCTCTATATCCAAATACTGACCAATCCTGGTGGAATTACGCACAGCATTTTTTTCTGGTGTTCTCTCTTTCTCATTCTTTACTCTCTCAACTCCCAATGAACAAGAATGGAAGGAATGCTGGAATTAGAATGTCAGTATTTAGTGATCCCTCTTGGAACCATTAGTTGAAATGTTGATGAGGAGCTTTTCAGTGGAAGCATCAGATCAACATCACCTGAACCCAGATCTGTCTTAGCATCACTGAAGTGGTACAGCTGGACAGTTGAGCCTCCTGATAGGGTTTGACATGGAGCACGTGACCCCCATAAGGCATCCCTACCAGAAAAAGATGAGCCCGAATGTAGTGGTCCCCGTAGAGTTAGTTCTATGTATGAGAAATAGGGAGATAGAGGAGCAGGTTATGAGCCATGGCGAGGAAGCAAACTCCAGAACGCAGAACCTTGCACAGGACCACCTATCTGGATGTGACAAATCAATGGCATGAAACGAACCTAAGCAGGGGCTGGGGGGCAACTGCAGAAAAGGCAACTCGAGTGACTCAACCATCCCATACAACGTGTGAAACTTGTTTGAATCCTGAATAGGACACACAGCAAGGAGCCATTTTTGAGACAACTGGGGAAACTGATTATGGATAGATGTTAGATGAAACTGTAGAGTTTTGCTGCTTCTGTTAGGTGTGATAATGGCTTTGCAGTTATGTGAGAAAACGTCTCCATGTTTTAGAGATGTGTACAGAGGATGTGGAGGTGACAGGGTGTGTTTCAAGCCATGTGTCATTTCATTTCAAAGTTTTAGTCCTTTATTTATAAAATGATTTGTCTTAAAATACTTAAAGTACTGCAATCAATAAATATCTTTCTTAAGATAGTTGGTGAATCTGGGGGATGAGTGTGGAGGTGTTCGTTATACTCTTCACTTTTCATATTTAGGAATTTTGCATTAAAACTAGTTTCAACCTAAAAAAAGTGATATCTGAATCATCCTTTAATCATCCTTAATCATCCTTAGCTAGTGTTTTCTCCCAGGTGGAAGTGATTTCTTCTTGCTGAGCTCACAAGACCTCTCTTCTGTATGTCATCTGCCTACCCTGATTGTTGTGACTTGACTGTATGTCTTACCTCTTATCGTCCCGCGAGAGCAGACACCTTCCTTGTTTCAGCTCTGTGTCTTTGCTGTGTCTGACACAGTACACGGTTGACAGTGACTGAATGAATGCAAGAATATAGTTTCTAAGAGCCAACACTGTTTCATGATCACATGTGGAGGGAGCGATATGGGCAAAGGTGAAGTAGCCTCATTCAAGTGGAGTTATCCTGAACTTGAGACTTGAAAAATAAATTTCAGTTCAAGTTTTTTGGCCTCTCCTCAGCTAGGAAATGGGCATTGCACTAGAGGATTCATTGGGGGCAGGACTTGGAATGCTTTGAAGTTGGCAAACATTCCATGATGGAGGAGGGAACTCGCCAGTGAGATGCGGGCATCTCATCATGGTGCCCAATGCCCAGGATGGGCCCTGGCTCTGCACATAGGCTCACCCGTTCCAACTCGAAGCTGCCCACCCATGTCTGGCAGGTTAAGTCAGAGGGGAGAACTTTTGGCTAATTACATGGCAAGGATTCCAGATCCCAGAGTTAGGAACCCGTCAGAGGTGGGTGTAAGGCTGGCCCCACAGCGCACTAGCTTGACTTGGTGTCAAGTCTCAAGTCCATCTCATCTGTAGAAGGAAGGTAGCCTGTCTCACACACTTAATTGTTAATTGTTGATTATTTGTATATGTGGAATAATAGTGTAAAAAAAAACTGTTAATTGTTGATTATTTGTATATGTGGAATAATAGTGTAAAAAAAAAAAAAACAAACAACAGGCCATGCACTGTTCTAAGATGTGCCAATAGCATGTGATAACTAATCTAGTCCTTACCACATTCTGGGAGTAGAAACTGTTACTATCTGGAGACTGAGAGACAGAAATGTTAAGCACTTACCCAAGGACACGCAGGTCAAAAGTAGTGAAAGCAGGATTCAGACCTCAGCGTTCTTATCTGCGATGCTCTGGGTCTCTCTCAAACAGGACAGTGTTCATGGCGCGTCTGGCTCAGTATCTAGCACATGGGAACCACTTAACACAGGACAATACCTGCTATATTTTTAATATATTTATTTATTTATTTTCTATTGGCTGCACTGAGTCTTTGTTGCTGTGTGCAGGCTTTCTCTAGTTTCGGCAAGTGGGGGCTACTCTTCGTTGAGGTGCTTGGGCTTCTCATTGTGGTGGCTTCTCTTGTTGCAGAGCATGGGCTCTAGGCACTCGGGCTTCAGTAATTGTGGTGTGTGGGCTCAGTAGTTGTGGCTCATGGGCTTAGTTGCTCTGCGGCATGTGGGATCTTCCTAGACCAGGAATCGAACCCGTGTGCCCTGCATTGGCAGGTGGATTCCTAACCACTGCGCCACCAGGGAAGAGTAAAGCAGAGTCACAACGCTAAATTAACAATACCTCAATTTTTAAACATTAAACTAAAAAAAAAGTAAACCAGAATCAAATTGATTTTTCAGCCATGCAACCATGTGCATTCCAGGGTTGACTTCATGCAGAAGAGTTTTTTTCCACCAAATCATCCTCCCACCTCTCAAATAACCTGCTTCTGGAGCAGCCAGTGCAGGTGGAGGGAATCAGAGCCGTCAACACTTCCCAGGACCACATAGCAGCCTGTCATTCACGTTGGCCTCTGTCTCCCTGCCCACCACCCAGGCCCTCACCCTAAAAAAGAAAGCTTAGGAAATCCCAACGGATCCCAGTGCCAGCTTAGGGCACCATGAAGCTCTCTTCTGTCACCCAGTTCATCCTCTAGGTAGGATTTATTTAGCACCTTTCCGCTCTCATTCCTTTCTGACCCTCATCTTGTTTGGTCCACATGACAACCATGTGACTTATGTACAGGCTGTTGGTCCTTGAACTCTATGCAACCTATGTCGTTGTGCATTATGTGTCAACATCCCAAATGTTTTTCATGTGTTGAATTTGGACTTGAGTATGTCAGCCACCTGCCAACAGCTCAGTCTTGGCAGGACAACAATTTTCATCTGGTTAATAGTGTTTGCACAACTGGTTTAATGTTTTGGTGCATTTTCCCCTAATTTTACACAGTCATTGGAATTACGCCTGTAATCATGGGTAAGTGCTTAATTAAAAGACATCTGTGAAAGGCTAAAAACAGACGAAGATTTGCCAAATAGGAAGCCATAATTTACACATTATCAGTTTTTATTTAAAAATATGCTAAAAACATGGTGTTTCAGTAAAGCCAAGACCAGGATGAAGGAAGCACACAGATACGGCATCTCAAGCAGAAAAGTGCATCGAAACCTGGTTTAATTCTGTAGAAACAGAACTTTCCCTTCACCCCCAAACAGGAAAGTCCATTGTATGACTTTTTTTGGCATTCACCTTTGAGTATGTTTTTTCAGGAGGTCTTTATGTATGAAAACGAGGAATAGTTTCATACTTCCCCGTTTGTAGGTCAGCAGACTGAGCCTAAGTGATTAGGTGATTTGCCTGGGTTCACACAGCCAATGTGCAGCTTGCTTTTGGGTTCAGCTTGCTTGGATTACCCACTGCCCCCTGGACCAGGGAGGAGGG
This sequence comes from Hippopotamus amphibius kiboko, assembly GCF_030028045.1. Classification (NCBI taxonomy): domain Eukaryota; kingdom Metazoa; phylum Chordata; class Mammalia; order Artiodactyla; family Hippopotamidae; genus Hippopotamus; species Hippopotamus amphibius. The sequence continues at coordinate 52,406,666 of NC_080187.1, read as the reverse complement.
AGATAGCTAAGTGAGGATCTGCCTGGAATTCTAGACCTCCCACCTCCAGAAGCTCCCAGGAGATTTTTCCTCTAGGCAGGAGGGCTTTGGAGACAGGCGCAGCCCCCACGGAGGAGAGGTCTGTGTATCTGAACCTGAACTGTGGGCCCAGGGGGTGGAGCCCCAGGCAGGGCACCCAGGCACCTGCTTCGAGCAGAAAAGTCAGGGCAGCACGGGGGCTGAGAACCTCCTCTAGCACCTGGCTCTGCCACCTTCAGTGTGACCTTAGCAAGCCACCTTGCCACTCCATCCTCAGCTGTGAAATAAGAATACAGTAAGTCGCCTACATACGAACCTTCAAGTTGTGAATTTTCAAAGATGCGAGCATGCCCCTGTATGTCAGCTGTTGTCCTGTACCACTGTATTTTCAAGGTACTGTTCTGTAAGATTCAAAATGTTTTCTTTATTTTTTTGTTTGTTTTTTATGTATTATTTGTGTGAAAAGTATTGCAAACCTATTACAGTACAGTACTATATAGCCGATTATGTTAGTTGGGTACCTAGGCTAACTTTTTTGGACTTTGAAACGTGCTCTCGGAATGGAACTCGTTCGTATGTAGGGGACTTACTGTAATTGTGACCACCCTATAATGGTACATGACTATTGAATGAATCATATATGTCAAGTGCTTTCAACCTGTGACATGCTGGCAGCTGTAAATAAAGGGTTTCTAGTTTCTCTATTTTTAGTGCTGCCTCCGCCACATCCCCCGACAGGCTGAGGCTGTGTTTCATGCTTTAAGCATCTCCCTGGGGCCAACATTGATCTGCTTTCTCTGGTCAAGGTCTGCACAAGGGTCTAACTCATTTTAAATAAACAAACAGAAGTCCCCTCCCCCACCTTCCCTTCCTCTTGCTACCAACCTCCTCATCCCCCTCCCCGCGCTACACACACGTGCACACACACACACACACACGTGCTTGCTCTGTGTGTGCTTTCTCTCACACATACACACACCGTTCTCCCATCTGCCCTTCACTGCTGGGAGGTGGCCAGCGCCCCCTCAGTACAGCAAAGCCCCCTGAACCCCTGGGACCCGCATGTGTTGCCTTAGGCTTCTGCTTGGATGCTGCGTTTCCTGACTCCTCCCAGCCTGAAACTGCTAAAATGTCACAGCGGAGTGGCAGCCTGAGCATGGGACACAGCTCTTCTTGTCATATGGCTTCCTGAGTGACTCAGGCTCCAGTCAGAGCCTCTGGGGTGCGAGGACCCTGGAGAATCTATGTGTTTATAAAACCCATGGAAAAGCATGTGCATATACACTGCTAAGGAGGCAAGGAAGGACAAGGAAGCGTAAGTCACGGTGATTTAAGCTGAGGAATTTTACCTCCTGTCAATTTATGTGCGTGTTCAGTTCTGTTGTTTAAGTGGACATAAAGGTTTGCCCAGAAAGTTTAAAATGGTGGCAATATGGTCATTTGGGCAGGCGCAGAAGCAGGTGTCCAAGTCGGGAAAATTCTAGAAGCTGCTGCCCGCTGACGCCTCTGAGCCAGGAGGCTGGGACAGGGAGGAAAGGCCTGAGGCCCAGGCAGCCATTCTCCAGAGCTGGGGCTGACCCAGGGCCGGGCCTTACGCCCCCACTGCTGCCCAGCAAATCACTCATGTCTCGTTTCATTTTCTGCTTGTACCCGTAAGACATGCTTCCTGTGAAAGAATTCAAGGAATGTATAAAATCATCAAAGAAAGAGGTAAAAGTCACACGAAGTCTCATCCCTTGAGATAAACAATATTAGCGTTTTAGGAAATATCTTTTTGGAGTTCTGCTTTGCATTAACAAACCCCCCCCCACACACACACTTTTTTTTTTAATTTGCTTTTTTTCTCTGTCGTGGGGACTGCTTTCTACCTCCTTTTGTGTCTCTACCTCCCCCGCTAATAACCAAAGTAAACATCTTGGTGTTTATCCTCCCAAACCTCTTTCCATGTAACATAAAAACACATGCATGTGCCTGTATAGGAGTTTCTTGTCTCATTCTTTGGTTTTTCTGAATATGAGTAAACCTCACCCACTTCTTTGCATCCTGCCTTTCTCACCTAAATGATATGTGGTAGAAATACCTTGCTGGTAAAGATCTAGCACATTCTTTTTAATAGATGCATAATATTTTAGAGACTTTTAAAGTACAGATTTACTCAACAATTCCACAGCTGGTGAACAGTCACAAAGTTTTGTGGGGTTTTTTTTGGTTTTGTTTTTTGTCGCTACAACTATTGCTGCAATAAACACCTCTATACCTCATGTATTCCTATATGTGATGTCTTAGTACACTGTGAGATTCTTGGAAGTGGGATTGTAAATCGAAAGGTATGTGTATTTTTTCATTTTAATAGAACTTGAAAGATTGCTTTCTAAAAGTTTGGTAATATTTCATCTTTTATTTGTTCAATAAATATTTATTAAGCACTTACTCTGTGCCAGGCACTGTTTTAGCAATTTGGATTAACAATGTATAATACAAAGATTCTAGACTGCATAGAGGTTTCATCCTCGAAATGGAGTAGGAAAGGAAAGATGAAATAACAATAGTAAATACTTTCGTACCAGAATCGTAAGAAAACACAATTTCCCTTTCTTTACCATCAACAATTGGTACTACCATTCCTTTTATTTATTTCCCAATCTTTTTGATATAATGTAGTGTTTTCTTGTTACTTTGATTCGCATTTTCCATTTGGTAAGTAATTTTAACATTTTTCACATTCAAATTTAGTGATTCGAATTTCTGTTGGATAAATTGTTTATAATTTTTACTCATTTTTCTATCGAGTAGATTATATGCTAAACCCATACTTCTTGTCAATTTTCATGAACTCTGTGTATATTATAAACAGACATTTGTCTGTCATACGCTTTGCAAATCTTTCCCCCAATCTATCGCCTATCTACTGACTTCATGATGGTTTCTTTTACCATGTCGTACCTTTATCGTTTATGAATTTGCCTTTTTGTTATGAATATGTCTTTTTGTCCTCTCTTAGCTACTGTATCTTTGTTAATTGTTATCTCCAAGCTCTGGGTCATCTGTTTACTCTCCTAAATTTTCTTCCAATTAAACTTTTAAATTTTTTATATATTTTTTCAATATACCTGGAACTTACTTTTTAACATGGTGTGAGATTGGGGTCCAATTGTATTTTCTTCTAGGTGGATAGCTATTTTCCCAATACCTTTTATTAAAATAAACCATCGGTTCTCCACTGAATTAAAATGCCACTGTTTCCATATATGCAGTTTCCATATGTACTAGAATCTGTTTACATGGTTATTACTATGCTTCACTGATGAAATGTCTGTTCCTATTCCACTTTAATGCTGTTTTGATTATACTCTCCGCTTTCATAATTTTAAAGCTAGGGTAAAACTTTATTTGGTCAGAGAAATCTCCAGATAATTTTATCCAATTAAAAATTGTAGTTATTATTGAAAACACATTTAATTTATATTGGGAACAAGAAATAAGTCATAATCAAGAGAAGAGATGAAAATAATTACAAAACAATACAATGTAAAACTTCATGGTAAATTGGAAATGTAGAGGAAATCAAAGATCTCCTATAAGAGTAGTACAGACATATATATACTACCAACTGTAAAATAGTCAGTGGGAAGTTGTTGTATAACAAAGGGAGTCCAACTCGAGGAAGGAAGATGCCTTAGAGGACTGGGGCAGGGAGGGTGGGGGGGAATCGAGGGGGGGGGCATCAAGGAAGGGAGGGAATATGGGGATATGTGTATAAAAACAGTTGATTGAACCTGGTGTACCCCCCAAAAAAAATAAAATAAAAAAAAAAAAAAAAGATCTCCTATAAATCATATAAATTATCAAAGTGGTACGAGAAGGAGGAAAAATGGCAGGAGACAAATTCCTGTAGAAGAAATTGGAAATTTGTTTAAAGATCTACTATTTAAAAGAGTCCCAGGAACAGAGGACTTACCAGCTGAGTTCCATGTAGCCTTTAAAAACAGCCCCAGTGTTACTAAACTAGTCAAGATCATAAGAAAAAAGACAAAGAGCTCCCTGGTACATTATAAGGCCAGTCTCATCTTAATGTTAATTCCTTATAGACTAATCGCACTTGAGAATACAGATTTTCATTCAAAATAAAGTATTAGTAAATAGAATCCATCCATGTATCAAGAAGACTAATGCACTGTAACCTAATAGTTTTTATTACAGAATGCAAAGATGTTTTAATAGCAGAAAATTTATCAACATAATTCGTTACATCAACAAATTAAAGAAAAATTATCATATTAATAGATATTAAACAGGCACCTGATAAAATCCAACCGCCCTTCCTAGTACAACCCTATAATCTGTTATCCGAAACATGGATACCTAAAAATCTCTGGAAACTGAAACGTTCACCTGTAACTTTGGCACTATATTGCATTTGATGTTAAAACCGATCTAAACTAAGGCAGAGACTACTTAAATACAAGTAAACACAAGAAAAATATTGCTCTTTACAAATGTGAAGTGTTGCATGTTCTGTATGTGAAACATACTCAGAAAAATACTTGTGGGTTATTTGTTACTATGGTTCTCTGTCCTCTACCCAAAATTATTTTAGTCTTTTGTTGTTCCAAGATGAGTTTGAGGAGAAGTAATATGAGATGTGCTTTTGACTCTCTGGAAGAAATGTATTACTGTGTTTCGTTGAATCTAAGACACCGCTGATGGAAAGCTAGCATTTCTTTTATGTATCACTAAGAGAGACGGGAAATGCTGCTAATTACTCTGTGAATCATCATCAACTGTAAGATACATCTTGGTTTCAGAGACATTGAAGTGTGGGGAAACGGTGCATGGTAGAATACGGTGTATACGTCCAAAGGCAGTCAGGAACCCTGCCATCCACACACCCTTCAGACGAGAGCCCTTTCCTCCATTAACATCCGCCCCTTGGGGGTGGACCCGCTGTGAGCCGGAGCATGGTAGTCTAGGGTCAGCCCAGGCTCCAAGCTGGCTCTGCATTGCTTAACTGTTTGACTGGGAGCCAGCTATTCAACATCTCAAACCTCCTACTTGCACTTATTTTAGATAATTGAAAGGAGGATACGAGATAGGTGAAGTTCTTAGTCAAGAGTAAGCTCTCCCTGAACAGCCGCCCCTGGAATGAGGGTGGTGGTGACATGGTGGTGAGGTTGGCTGTGGTCTCTGGGGTCTTCCCCACATCTGTCATTTGAAGACTCTTAATCCAAGAAAAATCTTGAGCACATTTCACTCACCATCTAAGTTGGCCTTAGATGCCTGTACTATCATTGTGCCCTAAATTACAGCATCTCACCTGAAAATCTGAGCTGGAAAGAACCTCAGAATGTTTTAACACGGGCCAAGAGAGGGAATGTGACCTTCCCAAGTGAAGACTGAAACCCAGACCACCAGACACATTGGTCAGCCTCTTTCTAGATAGCAAGGCTCCTATCCCCAGAGCCTGGGATCCACCCCAACAGCTTCTGGCAGTTTCCTCAGGCCAGACCATCTCTGTGTCCTAAACCCAGGCATCTCTCCTCTCTGGGCCACTTCTTCCTGCTCTGGGAAAAAAGATGGAGGCAAGCTTTATCCACCCAACCGCCTTCCGACTCCATGCTCTGACTTTGACCTCCGCTGCCCCGCTGCCTCTCCACTTTTCTAATCAGCCACCGGAAGGGGTTTGGGGGCGCTCTTGTGCACGGAGGCTCTGAAAACCTACTCACATCGCCAATCTGCTGTGTGCTCTCTGACAGGATGGGAGTGGTGAGCAGCAAAAGGCAGGTCAAGGAGAAGGGGAAGGGCGGATGGAGCCCTGTGAAAGCCAGCACCCAGAGCAGAGAGGCCCCACCACTGCCGCCCCTGGTGAGTGACCGCTCTCCCCAGCTGGAGCAGGGTGGGGGAGGGGAGCACAGAGCCCACCTGTGTGGCTCTGGGGCTGCAGCTCGCCTCCCTCCAGTGCCAGCACCATCCCTAGACAACTCAGGCCTCCAGCAAATAGGCCCTCTCCCACTGCCCGCCCCCCACTCATGTCACAGTGGCAGGATAGTACAAAGCTCAGCAGCCAGATTGCCAAGCTTAAATCCATTAGCTGTGTTCTTTGAAGCAGGTTACTTACCTCCCTTCTGCTTCAGTGTCTGCATCTTTAAAAACAGTAAGAATGCCTTTCTGATGCGTATGTGACCATAGGCAGTGTATATACAGTGTATACACTGCAAGGCAATAAAGTATTTTTTAACGCAGGACCGGGCCTAGTGGGCCCCTGCTTATTCTTAGCCAGTTTCCAATGCGCAAGAGCAGCCTTGAAGGAAAGGAAGTCAAAAACGTCAATTTGAAGAAAGAGTGTGTTTGGGGGGGTCTGGGGCATCTAGCAACATCTGCTGTCCCCACCCTTGCCCAGAAGCTCCTGGAGATCGTTGTCCCCTTCGTGGCACTGCTGCTGGCTTTCCAAGCAGCTCGCCCTCCTGGGATGAGGCAGCCTAGGACCCGAGGGGTCCTCTCCTCCCCAGCAGGCCTGCAAGTTCTCTTGGAGCTTGTTACGCAGTTCTGGTCTGTTCAGAAAGCGTTTGGCACCCTTTGACGGTAGCATTCCTAAAGATGCACTTTTAGATGATGACATTCATGTCTCCCCTGCCTGGCCGCAAAGCTCCTTTTGGTATGGGGCAGTTGGAAGTCATGCCTGGACTACCCCCCTCCTGCCCTCTCTACCCCCACCAGCACATCCAACTGGCCATTGCTTTATTCTGACAGTGACCTGATGGGGGAGGGGAGGGGGGATTGCTAATCCCATTTCTTAGGGAAATCTTACCGTTTCACGTCCCAATTTAATGCAGGGTTTGGCAAGTAACAATGCAATGTTTGTTGAATGAATGAATGATTGACTGGGCAAACTCCGACTTAGATCGTGTTTGTTACGTGCTAATACGTAGTAGAGCCTGGAATGTTTTTAACTTTTTTTAAAAAGTCACATAGTATGTATTAATTATGGGAAAAATTGTAAATACTCATTATTCCACTGCCCAATGTTACCTGGAGTTAGCACTTAAGAGCTCCTGCCTCCAGATTCCCTTTCTGTGTGTTATCTATATTATGTGTTTATATTTTCAATGGAACTATACTATACATGCCATTTTGCAAAATGCTACTTCAAGATTGTGTCCAATAAATATGGAATACGAAAGGAATATTTGGGGACTTCCCTGTCAGTCCAGTGGTTAAGACTCTGAGCTCCCAATGCAAGGGGGGCACGGGTTCGATCCCTGGTTGAGGAATCCCACATGCCACATGGCCAAAAAAAACAAAAAACAAAAAAAAAACTTGCAACATATGTCAAGTTGAAAAAAAACCAAAATGAACACCCAGCACAGGCCCCCCATTTTCAGAAGCAGAAAGTGACCAGTAGAGACTGTCCACTGCCCCTAGTCCCTCCTTGTCACCCCAGGCTCCACTCTCCTGAGAGCATTTGCTTCACTGTTTCACTATGATCACATGTGTATCTATTTCTAAACAGTATTCAGTTTGATTGTGCCCGTTGTGAACTTTACATCATTTGAATCAGACAGCACTTATTCTTCTGAGACGTGGGTTTCGGATCTCTGCTACATTTGTGGGTTTTATCCACATGGATGCCCCGAGTTGTAGCCATGAACTTGCCCGGGATTTCATTGCACGACTTGCCCCATTTTGTCTACTTGTCTATCTTTCGTCAAAGAATGATGTCCACACTACAACAATTTTTATTTATTTAAAAAATTTCTTTTTGCTGGGAACATTCTTGTACAAAGGTTTTTCGAAAGGGTACATACCTGGGAATACATCTATTGAGTTTAAGGGAAATAAGCTTTTTAAATAATTTCCCTTGAGAATAAGTACTCTTTCGCAACTTCATCTTTTAAAGCAGAGCCAGGATTTTAACCCAGGTGATCTGGCTTCCACATCCCCCCCATTCCACAGCTGCCTCTTGAGAAGCTGGGGCACCCCTATGCACCCCTCCTCTAACCATGTATGTGGTCGGGCAGGTGGTCTGGGGTTGTGGGAGATCGTGTCGGCACCTGGGGGGTCTCGGCAGCAGGTCTCGAATTTACCTGCGCAGCCCCTAGGCCAGCAGAGCGGCTCCCCCAGACCCTCCAGACCCTCCAGCTGGCACCCAACAGTCTCACCCCACCTGCCCTGCCCAGACCTCGGGGCTGTGGAGTAACACAGAGCACATGCATTTCCGCTCTAGGTCGTGTTTAACCACCTGCCTCCCCCACCTCCTGACACCACGCACCCGGACCAAGGTAAGAAGGGGCCTCTTTGGCAGCGGAGGCTCCCCTGGCCACATCCTCCAGGCCTCGGCTTCATGCAGTTAGAACAGGCGCTGAGGTGGGAGCAGCTTCCTAAGGAAGACAAACCTTTGAGGGTTGGAGAGGAGAAGGTAGTGGGGAGGCTGAGGGAGGTGCCCAAGGCTTCGCCTGCCCTTGGTGGGGGTCTCTCCAGGAGCCAAGCACCAGCTCCTTTAGTGTACCTGAGCCTGGGTGGGCTTTTTTTTTTTAAAGACCTTACACACTACAAATGAGCACCAGCAATAGTTACAGCAAATACGAACAGCATCATCAAAGCCAGGCTTTCAAAGATTCTAGCTCCCAACCTGCAAGGGCAAAGGCCCACGGCTGTGCGTCCCAGCCCTCGCTCTCTTCCGTGTGGGGTTTCCCATATCTAGCTTCCCAGCCCACTTTTAAAGGCCCCCTGCCCACCTTCTAACCACCCCCCGTCTCCACTTCCACGCGGATGGACTGGACTGCAGAGGTGACATAATGAATGACCTTGGCCTTCCTGGGTCAGGGACTCAGGCCTGGGCAGGGGGCTCACAGGATGGAGCTTCCGGGAGAGCCCTTCCCCAGTATCCCCATAACCCACCGGCATCCCGCACCGGGAGGCCTCAGGCATTAGTGCGCTCGCGTGACTGCCTTAAACAAACAACGTAGAATCCAGCTCTGCCCCAAGACTGGGGAGGAAGCAAAACTAATTACAACATGGCCCCTCCCCGAAGGAGCTCAGAGTCTGTCAATCAAGAGCTGGAACCCAGTTCACGGCCTCGCCTAGTGCCTGGTGTTTCTTATCCGGCTGAACATCACCATTAATTACCGTTAGGGGGGATCCTTCACTTCCTGCCGGGGGCTTCGCATCTCCAGGAAGGAAGCCCAGGGGAAGGAAAGAAACCAACTGCCTTCGGCAAAGAACTTGAATCTCAGAACCGGAAGAGGCTTCTGCCATCTATTCCAGCCCCCCTTCCCGTCGAGGGGAGGTGAAAAGCCACATTTTAGTGACAAAGCTGAGTCATCTACTCCCAGGGAAGCTAAATGGTCTCCAGGTGACCTTTTCCAGGGGAGGTCTTGGCTCCCCAGAACTGTGCAGAGAAGCAGTTGTTACTGGAAAAATGATAAGCCAAGCTGCAGAGCCCCTCCCTACCTCCATTCCAGGGACCACCAGCTTGTTTGGGTACAGCCAGCCGGAGCACTGTGATGGGGCCCCGGGCACCGTTACAGATCAAAGTTACAGCCGCCCGGTTCCGAGCCACTACTCTCCTTGGAATAGAGGCGGGGAGGGCAGGGGGAGAAGGGGAAGGGAGGGGGAGGTCACGACATCCGAGGAGGTGATAAGGGATCAGCCAACGCTGGTTCCCGGATGTGGGTCTCCGGCCATCAGGTCCATACAGCCGATCTCCCTAGATCTTCAGGACTTTTCTAGCCCCCACCATCGCTCTAGCGGCCCGAGCAGTGGCCATGTCTTCCCTGTTCACTCCAGAGGAGCACTTCGTGGTGGCCCTGTATGACTACAAAGCCATGAATGACCGGGACCTGCAGATGCTGAAGGGGGAGAAGCTGCAGGTCCTGAAAGAGTAAGTGTCCCGGACGCTGTCCCTGTCATTGCAGCCCTCCCCCCACCCCACCCCCGCCCACCTGTCTCTTTCCATGCCTCACCCTGCACAGCTGCCTCCAGAATATCTTCTCTGGTTCCCTGCCCCTCAGCCCAGCCCAGTCACTCAGTAGTAGTGGTTCATATTCACTACCTTCTGCTCTGCTGTCAAAATCCTACTCTTCGTTCAAAACCCACCTCTAATGTCACCTCCTCCATGAAGCCCTCCTGACGCGCACAGCGCTTGCCTGGCTGCTCCATTACAGCTATGGCTTGGAGTCTGCTGTGTCCAGATCTGTCTTCCTTGCCAGACCAGGTCCTGCATGAGATCCTACCTGTTGAACTCAGCTTTAGTTTACCCAGGGTTTCTTCTCAGAAACTCCTCTAAACCTACTCTCTCCAACGGGCTTGTCCTGTGGAGCCCGAGGGCTGCTTTTGTTCTTGATGTTCTGCAATGGCCTCAAGTCAAGAGCACGATGGCCCTGACCTTTTGACCATCTGCGGGCTCTGGTTCGTCTTTTCCTCCACAGCCATCCTTGTTTCTGTCTTTCCCGTGCAGTCTGAACTCACTCCCTAAACCCTAAACATGTCCCATTAATTGAGAGGAAGGCTGCTCACTGGAAGACTGGTGCTCTGCTGGGTGGATCAGACTGTGTAGACAAACCTCCCCTGGAGGCCGTGTTGTCCCCTTCCCTCCCTGGACCAGGAGCACCTTGGGCCCATCGGATGCTTACGAGCTGGAAATGACCTGGGTAGCCCCACATCATTGAGCCACTGGCCCCAGTTCCCTCGCTCTGCCCGACCACCTGCCTCTCGAATCCTCTGCTTCCCAGGGGTGAAATGCTGCCATGGGCTGCGAGCTGCCCAGAGAGGCCCGTGGGAGCCACTACCCATTCTGTTTTTCCTTCCCCTCTAGAGCTGGAGACTGGTGGTTGGCCAAGTCTCTCATCACAGGAAGAGAAGGCTACGTGCCAAACAACTTTGTGGCCCGAGTAGAGACCCTGGAAGTGGAAAAGTAGGTGGAGAGAGAGCTCCTTAGAGCGGAGGCATTCTGACTTCTGCTCTGTGCAGCGCGGAGCCAGAAAGTGGCTAAGAAGCAGAGCAGGGTGTGAACCCGGCACCAAGGGCGCAAGAGAGGGGCGGGGTCTTGGAGCTGCTGGAAAAGTCTTGTCTAAGGTCCCAGACAACGTTTAAATCTCTGTGTGACACTGAGGGTGTCACTCAGGGAGCCCACCTCCCTCTTCCCATCAGTAAAATGAGAGCCGCCTGTTTCCTGGCTAGCCTGATAGAGGTGCCCCCATGTCCCACCACCTGGACCAGCCACCCTCCTCCCCTGCCTCCAGGGGCAGGACTCAAGGCTTGCATCTCAGAGAACTCACAGGCCTTATGGGAGAGCCCCACCCCAGCATCCTCATAACCCACTTTCATGGGGCATCAGCCAGGGCCTCAGGCATTAGTGCCCTGAGCAAAAGGAGCCCAGAGCCTAGCTCTGCCCCAGCACTGGGGAGGATGTAAAACTGATTTTGACCTGGCCCCTCCCCTGAAGGAGCTCAGAATCTGTCAAACTCACGAGCTGGAACTGGTTAGCGGCCTCACCTTCCAGCGATGCTCATCCTTGCCCAGCACACCCGGCCCCGTGCCTTTCCCTGGACCAGCGTGAGGCCAGGGCACATCCACCCTGACCAGCCTTGGAGACCAGACCTCAAGGAGGGTGGTCTGTGAGGGAAGGTGTCAGGTGCATTTTCCCACAGCAAAATTAACGAAGGGCACCAAATACCATTCTCATTTCATTTCAAGAAAAGACTGTGTCCATCACTGACAGAAGGGAAAGGGACCGAGGGGCATTTCATGTATCAAGATGTAAGGGGCTCAGGTCAAAGTTAAGTTGGCAACAGGAACACATTTAAAAAAAATAAATAAATAAATAAAGGAACACATTTTATCTCTGGGGGGAAGGAACTTTGGTGACAAAATTCCCAGGAGCGTGGCCACTCTCTGAGGTCTGCCTGCCTTTGTGCTTCTCTCTTCCAGGTGGTTCTTTAGATCAATTTGCCGGAGAGATGCAGAAAGGCAGCTTCTGGCTCCGATCAATAAGGCCGGCTCCTTTCTTATTAGAGAGAGCGAAACCAGCAAAGGTAAGCCAGGGCCCCCGCTGTCCTCCCTGTGCAGCCAGGGACCCCCACGTGCCACCTTGCTTCTGGGAGTTGGGAGGGGGTGGGGGAGGGGTGCCAGCCGGGAGAACCTGGCAGTTTCTGCCCAGGGGTCCCTCCCACATCAGGCCAGCCAGGACAGCCCATGGGTACCTGGTATTGAGCTTGAGACTGTACACACAGAGAGTTCTCCCATGGCCCAGCTGGAAATGCGCCCAGCACGGGTGGCGGGTCAGAGAGGCAGCTGGAGAGCTGCTCCCACTGAGGGCTGGTCTGGCACCACCTCCGTCAGCAGGGGCGCTGAGGATGGCGGGGGTGGAAGAGAGGGTGTGGCCCAGACCACATGTGGAATCAAAGCATTTGGGAGCTGAAAGAATCCTTAGAGAATCTCAGCCAGATGTGGTGACTCAGACCCTTCCAGGAGCCTGGGAGGTATAAGTTTGCAATATAAAAGAAGCGGGCGGGCAGTGATCGTGAGAACTGGGGGCAATCACAGATTCACACCCACTGACTGAGAGGATGTTTCTGCCACCACTCAGCCCACTGGGTTTTCTCTTTCTCTGTCATTAGTTTTCTCTCTGTCTTTCCTCCTCAAAGTTCTTTCTGCTATAAAGTATAAAACTCATTGAAAAATTGCGTAAATTATAAACAAGTGCATAATTATAAACATAGAGTCATAATAAGTAAACACCTGTGTAACCACAAGAGCGAGAACATTCCAGACACCCAGAGCCCCTCTCACTGCCCCACTGGTGGCCCTTTCTGATTTGCCTCGCAACACCTCCAGAGAAGCCATCACTGTCCTAACTTGGGTGGAAATCCTACCTTGCCTTTCTTTATAGTTTTACCACCTAGTTTTTGTCTGTTTTTCAGCTTTATACAAGTGGAATCATACTATTTTAGTTTCTGTGTGTCTTGTTCCTTTCACTCCACACTGTAAGATTCTGCATTTGTTTGCTAGGCCTTCCGTAGCAAAGTACCTGGAACTGAGGGGCTTAAACAACTGACATGTGTTTTGCCACAGTTTTGGAGGCTAGAAATCCGAGATCAAGGTGTCAGCGGGGTTGGTTTCTCCTGAGCCTCTCTCCCTGACTTGTCGGTGGCCACCTTCTCCCTGTGTCCTCACATAGTCTTCCCTCTGTGTGTGTCTGTGTCCTAATCTCTTCTCCTTATACAGACATCAGTCTTATTGGATCAGGGCCCACCCTAATAGCCTCACTTTAATGTAATCAGCTCTTTAAAGACCCTATTTCCAAAGATAGTCACATTCTGATGTACTGGGGGTTAGGACTTCAACACAGGAATTTGTGGGGACAGGGTGGACACAATTCAGCCCATAACAGACTCACTCGTGTTGTTGAGGATAGCAGCCGTCTGTTTACTTTTAAGTGCTCTACGGAACCCAGGATACGAATATTCCACAAGCTATTTCTCCATGATAATGTTGGTGGACCTGGGGTTGTTTCCAGTTTGGGGCTGTTATGAATGTGCTGCTATGAACCTTGTTACCTATGCTTCCTAGTACACGTTCACCACTAGTCTTCTGTCTTTGAGATACCGGGCCAATACCCCCATTTGAAAGATGAGGAAACTGAGGGAAGAAGTGACTCATTCAAGACCAACAGTGAACAAGCGTCAGGGCCCAGGTCATCTGAGGGGCACCGAAAATCTTCACAAATTCCAAAATGTATCAAACTGGCCTAACCTGGGCGGATGGAGGGGAACTTCCCAAGAAGAGTGAAGAAAGCCTTTGTTATCAGGACACTGCACAAAGAGACCTGTTACAGGAGAGGAGGTGGTGGCAGCAACATCAGAGGAGGAAGGGGAGAGAGGGTGGCCGGATTGTGAGCCTGGCCTCCTGCGTTGGGGCAAAGAGAATGGACAGGGCTTTCCTGGTGGGAGCACCACGCCCTCCCCTGCCCACCCGTTTATCCCTCGGCTCCATTTGTGGCTTGAGAACTGCAGCGAATGGGAACATCAGGGCAGCAAAAACTGTACAAAGAGATCTGTTTACAACACACTGGAGGCTCGGGGGAGCTCTCCCGGCTCAGTGCCCCTCAAAGGGTCAGGGCCAGATTGGGGAGGAGGAGGGGTGCATTGGTGAGTTGGGGTGCTCGCTGCAGAACTTCCTGAAATGCACCAATGGATCCGTTAAATTATATACACATACATATTAGGATATTGTCACTATTCCACTTGAACATCAGTGCACCTATGTCCAAGAAACAATTTGGGAATCACTGGAGATGACATAAATGTTCTGTTTGTTGTAGAATATTTCAAACACATACAGAAGTAAAGCAAATGGTATAATGGAATTCCTGTACCTAACACCCAACTTCAACAATAATCTTGTTTCATGTATATCCCCACCCACCTCTGTTACTTTGAAACAAATCTCAGACATCACATTTCACCCGAAATGACGTTTTAATTGTTGCCTATTGCTAAGGGGCCCTCTGGAGGGAAAGCCCCCCTCCCCACCTAAGTGTGAAGGAGGAAGGGGTCTCTAACTGTGGGGAGTGTCCCCTCCTGTCCTTGCCCCTCCCCCCAGCTAATCCAGGCTGAGATTGGCCAGGTGGAGCAGGGGCTGAGGGACCCCACACAAGTATAGGCACCCCGATACACATGTGCACACGCTCCATGGAGCTCCGAAGCATTTGGAGGCCACAGCCGGAGGATGGGAGTTGGGGAAGGAACACTACCCCCAGAAGCCGGGGATCGAGTTCAAGCCCCAAGAGGTCCCTTAGCGTCTCAAGACTCATTTAATTGGTATCTATGTGGGCACTGACCAGTTTCCCAGTTCAAGGGCAGGTGGTCCTTACAGTGCTAAGAAATCTCAATCTCTGGGAGCCCAGCCTTGCCTATGGCCAGCGCAGCCCAGATGCAGCTCGGAGACAGGACAGGGGATCCACATTTTGTGAACCGGAAGGATTGAGGTCCCCTTTAAGAAGAAGGTATGCCGAACTGTGAAAAAGTATTTGGGGCAGGTCCGAGGAGGAGCCCACACAGGAGAGAGGCCCTAAACCAGAGCTTCCATGGCACTAGCGGAGGAGAGTCAGAGCTTCTTGGCATGGCAAGCAGGGCGCATCCGAGGGAATGGGGAGAACAGCTCTTTTCCTCACCAGGATGATGCGTGGATGGATGGACTCACTAGAGCCACTCTCTGGTTCCTGAGATACTGGGGCGCGTTGCACCCACCCGGGAGAAGTTGGTGCGATTGTTTGTAGCGTGGGGACCGGGCGGGTCGGGCGCATGGGGCTGACTGTGGCAGCGGCAGGGCGCGCTGCGGGGCGCATGGCCTCTCCGCATCCTTTTGCAGGTGGGCGGTAAGAGAGAAGGAAGGGAGGGGAGAAGGGATTTGAGATAGGGTGATGGTCTGATAAGGGAGGAAAGACGCCCGAAAACAAACAGCGCAGAGCAAAATCAAGCGCCCACACCCAGAACAAGAGATGTCCGAGCCTGACACCTGGCGGGAGGGGGTGGTACTGCTCGCTGTAGGCGCGCCCTTACGGAGGGCACGGGAGCCCCCCAAGCCTGTCGCCGACCAGTGGAGGGCCCTGGGGCAAGCGACATCTCCCTTCTGGGCCTTAGCTTCCTCATCTTCTAAATAAGAGTGGAGGGCTGTAGTACCCAGAGAGCTGATCAGAGGCGCTTTATAAAAAGCATCATATTTATGGAAAGTTTCTCAGCTGAAGACTCTTGCCTGCTAAATTGCCCTTAGCCCTTGGCATCTGCTACCCTGTCTGTAGGAAACATTAATCTAGAAGGCAGAATACCTAGATGCGTGTATGGATTTGAACTAAACCCCTGGGAAATGTCTTATTATGTTCTCCCCCCGTGGGCAGGAGTGCTTGGAATTGTAATTTGCTATTGCACATGGGGTAGAGTCAACCTTTCAGTCAGAATAAATGAGTGAGTGAGTAAATGAATGAGTCAATCTGCTAGTCCTTCCAACAACTCTATATTTCTCAATATTCCCCTGCAAATGGTCTCCAAGCCCCAGGTGCCCCAGGTGGGGGACGGCTGATTACTAAGAGAGCATCCTGCCTATTCCAGAGTTCTGGGATTCCCTGGCTGAGTTTGGGGAGATTTGGGGAGGAATGTCAAGGACAGAGTCAGATGGAGCTGATAGGAAAGGCTTCCAGGAGGATAGAGGGTGAGATGACGGAAAACTTAGCTGATGATGGAAGTGGTCAAAATGGAGAGCAGAATTGAAGGAACTTCTTCCCCCAAGGTATTGAAATGAAGCCCAAACCCAATCCTGGTTTTCCCTCTTTATGCCTTACTTCTAATGTGTGTGTGTCTTTATTAACCCTCTAGGTGCCTTTTCTCTGTCTGTGAAGGATGTGACCACCCAGGGGGAGGTGATCAAACACTATAAGATCCGCTCCCTGGATGAAGGCGGCTATTACATCTCCCCCCGAAACACCTTCCCCACTCTGCAGGCTTTGGTGCAGCACTATTCTAGTAAGAGGGGGGCATCTAATGGGGGTTGGGGGCTTGTGCCAGAGGAGCGCTTGTATCTCTCTATCACACAGACCTCACGATCGCGTGAATCCCTGGTGCCATCTTGGTGGAGGGGTGGAGGATTATCCCAAGGCTGGACCTGAGTTGACAACTGTTGACATAATGATTCGCCGTCTATGTCCCTAATCCCCTCTAGACGGGCTCAGCATGTGATCAGTGGAGAGTAACAAGTATTTTCAGTCTTGGAGACAGCAGGACAATGATAGCATTCCTTGCTTAGTGCAAAACGAACACCGAGAACTGTGTGCGTGTGTGGTGTGCACTCGTGCACACGTGAACTGGGGGTAGGGCTGGGGGTGGGGCTGGCAATAAGGGGCAGGGACGCAGCTGGGAATGATACAGCTCCCGCGGGAATGAGACCAGTCTGGCTACGCTCATGACCTCCAGCCCTATCTCTTCTTTCCTAATGCAGAGAAAGGGGATGGTTTATGCCAGAGGCTGACCCAACCCTGTGTGAGCCTGGCTCCCCAGAACCCCTGGGCCCAGGATGAATGGGAAATCCCCCGGCAGTCTCTCAAGCTGGTCAGAAAACTCGGGTCTGGGCAGTTTGGCGAAGTCTGGATGGGTGAGTATGTGACACGCCGGGTGCTGCTGTCTCCCTGCCCTGAATCCTGAAGCACAGGAGGCTTAGGATTTGCACAGGGCATCATGCTTCCCATAAAGTTTTGTGAGAAGGAAGGGACTGGGGCTATATACCCATTTTACAGATGAGGTAATGGAGGCATAGAACACTGAAGTCCCCTGCCCTCAGCTGTTCCGACACATGGTGGTGAAGCAGTAGAATCCAGCTCTCCCATCCCCTCAGCCCGTTCCCTCCTTCATTCTTTGCTTCTCAGAGCTGCCTTTGGCATTGACTCGTGTGTGACCTGGAACGCCTTGCTAACTCTTAGCTTTGGCTCACCTGGTGGAAACAGAATGTTAACCACGGTTAGCAGTGATCCAGGGACCCCAGGACTGGTAACAGACCAAAGCCACCACTTGCAGCTGTG
Organism: Hippopotamus amphibius kiboko; assembly: GCF_030028045.1. Lineage (NCBI taxonomy): Eukaryota > Metazoa > Chordata > Mammalia > Artiodactyla > Hippopotamidae > Hippopotamus > Hippopotamus amphibius. Next base: position 52,389,085 of record NC_080187.1, on the reverse strand, counting down.
AGCCTCGACAGTCCCTTAACAAAGTCAGGGCCCCTGTGGCCTCACCTTCAATTAGAGTTGGTGGCCGCTCCTGTGCTCACAGTGGCTGCTATCAGGATACAAAAGATGGCACTTTATTTTATCCCTGGAAAGTTCTGTGTCTCTGGGGCGTGATTTCAAGGTAGGATCCTGCTGCCTCCCTGAATCCTCCGGCACCCAGGACTGATGCCTGAGGTGCCCCTGGCAGGAGCTCTACCTGAACCTTTCCAAGTCAGAGTCATGACTTGTTTTTTCCCTTCAGTGTGGATGGGGACCTAATGGTAGGGAGGTGGGGAGTGTAAAGGTGCAGGCGCTCTAAAGAGCCAGAAAGAAGCATCACAGGGCACAGAAAGGGGAAAAGATGCCCCAGGCCACCTTTGCCTCCTCCACGATTCTGCCATGGGCATGATGCTTACTGCCATACTGAAGCTATCAAGTGGTAGAAGAGACCCATTACGTAGGGGTAGGAGGCAGGCTACAGGAAGGACAAAAGAGATGCATCCCAGACCCGGGTGTGGGGGCAAGGAGGTGAAATGGCCCCCCTCTTAGCCCTGGTAAGTTTCTCAGCTGCCTGAGGCTCCCATCTGGTGGGGGCAGCTGGGACAGGCTGGCATCCTGCAAGGTAAAGCAGGCACATCCATCAGTCTCAGGAGCTGTCATTCCAGCCCAGGGTCACTTCCCGGGGCGGGGCGGGGGGGGGGGGGTGGTGGGCAGCTCTGGTCTCAGTCTTCCATCTATAGAACAGGGATGGCTCCTGGAAGCTGACATAGATTTTGGTTAAGAGATCACCCCCACAACCTCTGGGTCTTCTGAATGTCCTCTTCATTCTCTCCCATCCTGGGGCGCAGGTTATTACAAAAACAACATCAAGGTGGCCATCAAGACCTTGAAGGAAGGAACCATGTCTCCGGAGGCCTTCCTGGGTGAGGCCAACCTGATGAAAACTCTCCAGCACGAGAGACTGGTCCGCCTCTATGCCGTGGTCACCAAGGAACCCATCTACATCGTGACCGAGTACATGGCCAGAGGTGGTGCCCTGCCCAGGGCTGCATCCCTCAGACAGAGGCAGGGAGGCTTGAGGGTGGGAGTCCAGGCTTAGGGGACCGAAGAGGCTGAGGATGATCTGCTGCTGTGGGTTTGCCTGGCCCGGAGACCTCCTCAGGGGATCACTGAGCCAGGGGCTGGATCAATTAGCCAACATCCTTCAGATCTAGGATGTTCCACGTGCGTGGGGTGGGGTGGAGGGAAAGATGGTGAGAACAAGGTGGCTAAGTGGTCCTCACAGAGCAGTGTCCTCAGGGCAGGAGCTCTTGAACCAGCATTTTTGGAGTGTGCCTTCTGTGCCCTGTGCTGCTTGCTGCCCCCTGGGGAGGACAGAGCATGGCAAAGTTGAAAGAACAGTAGGCTCGGCATCCAGAGCTGGTTCTAGTCCAGGGAACATTTTACAACCCTATGAGCATTTTACAACATGAATGAAAAGAGAGGTTGGACAAGATAGCCTCTGAGGTCCATGGTGTGACCACGCTCTCCCAGGGCAGGGAGCTCCTTCTCACCCATCCCGTGACCCTGACCGAACACTGATTCTGGTCGGGTCCTAACGTGCCGTGCTAATACAGTTCCTTAAATGTCATCAGGAAGGGGGCCCACATTGAGCACACGGCTCCCCTGCTCACCTCTTAGCCACCCCTCAGGTGAGCATCCCCCAGCTCTTAGATGCCAAAGAGGAGCTGCATTTGTCCCCTGCACTAACCCCAGGCGACAGGTCTCTCCGTTCTGGTGCTTTCCTGCGCCCTTGGTCCTCAGAGGCAGAACCTCTGCCAACAAAGGATGAAGGGGACAAGAAGATGCTTTGGAATGTCATGCAGGGAGTGAGCAGGTTCTGCTCTGGCTCCCTGGCTGCGTGACCCTGAACCTGGCTGGGACCTAATGTCCTCTGAGCAGCTAGCAGTGGATCCGCACCTCCTGGGTGGTGTGAGGGCTGAGACGGGAGTTTCTGTAGAGCAGAGACACCTGCAGCTGTGGGTGGGTTTGTTCTCTGGGCACAAGAGATCTGAGACAGTGCCACCCACTTCCTGCCCCAGGTGGGGAGCAGCCCACAACCCGAGTGGCCGGCCCGGCCAGGCTTGGGTCACTCTGCAGAAGTGCAGCTGCAACGTCTCTTTTTCTCAGGCTGCTTGCTGGATTTCCTGAAGACGGATGAAGGTAGCCGGTTGTCCCTCCCGAGACTGATCGACATGTCAGCCCAGGTTTGTGAGCAACGAGTACAGCGGGCCGGGCCCCCAGACCCTCTCCTCTGTCCCCGTGGCTTAACAAGATCAACTCTTTAGAGGTTGTGTCCATCAAAGGTAGGCTGGGCTGTGGAGGACAGGAAGCCCAAAGTCGTCATGCCTTAAATGTGTAAACACCAGAGATGGGCAGTCTGGGGCGGGCAGGGGGCCGCCTCTCTGTCACAGGGAGCCAGGTTTCGTTGCCCGCTGGGTCTCAGCAGGTCGTCCTCCCGCCCAGGGAGGCTGCTCACGTTTTAGCATCTCGTCCTCCTCCTCCAGCAAGAAGCAGTGTGTGTGTGTTAGGGCCGGGGGGGGGGGGGGGGTGGGGGCGGGGTGGGGGGGAGCCCGCCTCTGTCCCTTTAGAGACACGTCCTTGAAGTCACCCACTACAATTGCTCCCCCAGCCCCTTGGCCACCTGTCACCTGCCCGCACCTAACCTCCAGGGAGTTTGGGAAATGTAGTCTTTATCCTGGGCAGCCATGAGGAACGAGGTGGGTTCTATTGCTAAGGACGAGAGGGAGAAAGGATGGTGTGGCAGAACCATAGAGTTCCCACAAATTCCATGTCACACAGTTGGCCAGTGTTTTGTGGTGACCTCTTCTGTCCTCCGATGGTGCCCACAAATGCCTCCTGTAGACTCAGACATGACACGAAGAGCAAAAGGAAGAGGAGGGAACTTTCCTCCCCGGGGATTTTAGCTGAGGGTTCTAACTGGCAGCAAAGCACATCTGGCGGCCCTGAGTGTGTGTCTGTTAAAACTGGAACTCTCAGCAGAAAGGCTGCAGTCTGTGGTCAGCCCGTGAGGCACATAAACACACACACACACATCCTGCTGCACAGAGGCACCCTCCCCCCATCCCACACCACCCTCTCCCCACCTCTTCTGCCGTTATCTGCTATTAGCATCAGGGCAGGAACTGAGGTCACCACGCCTTTTTTCCACCCCTTTTTTCCACCGAGGTGAGCATGGGCCATGTTGAACAGGCTGGTGAGGTTGTCTCGGAAAATTAATGCTGGTAACCGGTTTCAAACCACAGCGCAGTGATAAGCCTGCCCACTCTTCCCTCCACCCCCTTTTCTCCTTCTCTCACTGTCCGCTGTCTCTTAATCAATCCTTTGGGAAATCGTGGATCACCCAGAGGCGAAGGATGTGAAAAACCACCTAAGTTTATAAGTAGGTGTGGTCAAGAATCTGAAGGTTAGGAGACCAGAAAATCAGAACCTTCCAGGTAAACAGCTTCTAAACCGCATTCTGATCATGCTAACACCTCACTGCGTGTGCACACACAGATAGGCAGACACACACACACACACACTCACCGCCTTCTGGGTGCTCCTTTTCCTGCTCTGTGGCACGAAATGCAAAGCTCCGCTCCAAGCACAAGCCCATTTGCCGCACTTTGCGGCCACACGGCAGCTCCCCACGGCCCGTCACACGGGGCGCCTTTGCCCAGACTGGCCCCTCCGCCCAGGATGCTGTGATTCTCTTCTCACCTGGCAGAATCCTAATCAACGTTCGCGACCTGGGTCAAGGCCACTTCTATTTAATTTCCCTGGACAGGAAAGTGCAGAGGGCACCTTGCTCGTGTATTCTCCTAGCATTGTGCCTGGTGGATGCTTCTTGAAAGCAGATCTCGGTCCTGCTTGACCATTTTTTTTTTTCAATTTCTAATACTACTATTATAGTACATATATACATAAATACAATATCGTATGTATTTGTTAATGGGATTATATTATATACTCATATTTATTCCTCCGCTAAATCATTCCATCATACACGTGTTGGTATTCAGCTTTAGAGTCTTCACAGTACCATACCAACACATGTGTATGATGGAATGATTTAGCAGAGGAATAAATATGAATATACAATATGATATGATGTGATATGATATGATATAATATATAAATGAAGGAATAAATGAATAAACCAGTGCAGTGGAAGCCTAAGGAGGAGTGGGGTCAATTCCAGTGCTGGCTTTGAGGAGGTAAATTGGCTTTCTATTCTCAGCCTCAGTTTCTTCATCCATCCACTGGGAGCTCAGTGGATAAAGCCTGAGTTAGTTTCCTCAGCTAAAAGGCACGAGAGCAGCACCAGCAGCTCTTGGCCCAGTGCTGGTGATCTGGGACAGAAACAAATCTCTTCTTTCGCTGCCTCTGTTCCCTCAGGATCCTGCTGGGTTAGGTCCTCCGCCAGGGTCTCACCTAATGCTCACCCCAACCCCAGGCCCTGGAGACCCCACCCCTCATGTTCCAGGTCAGGGCAGGGACACCCCCTCCCCCAGGGAGCTCAAGCAAGGATTCCAATCCAGGGCTCCCTGCTCCAGGAACAGTGCTTCCAACTTGCCAAGGAAATGGAACCCTCTCCCCCCACCGCCTGCCTTCCCCTCCTCTCACACCCTTTGCTTTTCTTCTCCTTGCCCCTTCAAGAGACCTGCCTTTTCTCCTGCCTTCATTCTGCCCTCTTCCTCCCCTGTAGACACTTGGAAGGAGAGGAGAGGTGGGTGAGGGGTACAGGGCTCCTGGCTTCGATTCAGCGGGTGGCTGGGGTCCTTCTTCTCCCCGATGGGTGCTGGCTTTCACCGTGGGGCCCGTTCCCTCAGATTGCAGAAGGAATGGCGTATATCGAGCAGATGAATTCAATCCACCGGGACCTGAGGGCAGCCAACATCCTGGTGTCTGAGACCTTGTGCTGCAAGATTGGTGACTTTGGCTTGGCCCGGATCATCGATAATGAATACACTGCCCCAGAGGGTGAGCAGAGCCCCCCCGCCTCCCCAGGCCCCTTGGACGCCTTGTCATGCAGTTCCGGCTTGCCCCCAGCTAGTCCAGCATCTCTCCAAGGGCTCTGCAGAGCCCTGTGCCTCAGGAGGAATGGCTCTGTGAGGGAGTAGGTTTGGAGATACCGCCCAGTCCATCCAGCCCTGCCTTGGAGATTCCCAGCCCACAGCAGCATATTAAAGGCACTGAGAAGTCCTGTAGCTAAGGAACAGTGTACTTGTGCTTCACCTTGTGTCTGCCAAACTGGTTGGAACCCCAAATACTTTTTCCATATAGCGTCTGTGAACCTCCCACAGAGCCAGGGGCTCACAGCACACACTTTGGAAAACACTGCTCTAAAGTATGAGCAACAAAACCTAATACCTGAATCGGGGTCTCCACAGGCACTCTGCTTTACTTTGTTTGTAAAATTGAGGCAAAAATCTTCTTCACAAGAGGATTTGAAGCAATCAAAATACATTTCATCGGGACTTCCTTGGTGGTCCAGTGGTCAAGACTCTGCACTTCCAATGCAGGGGGCAAGAGTTCGATCCCTGCTCCAGGAAATAAGATCCCACATGCCGCACAGTGTGGCCAAAAAAATCCAAAACAAACAAACAAAATACATTTCATCAAGCGTGTGAGCAATATTAGCTGAGCATATTAATCAGTTGATACGGGAGAAGGACTGATATGTCTCATTTCCCGAGGGAAACTCTGGCAAGAAAGCCAGGCAAGGTGCAGGTGATTAAGGGCTGGGCCATGCGGTCTGCTCTGGACACCAACAAGGGCTGCAGCCATCTGCCAGCCTTCACAGGCAGCAGGATTTGAATTCCTTCCTCACGGTGACCCTAGGAGGTACATGAGTCATGTGCCACCATTTCTAATCTGCAGGAAAGGATTCACTAAGGCAGGGACAGCTTAAATGACTTGCCCAAGCCATGGGTTCCTGTTAGTCCGCAAACCTCATGGGAAGTGGAAAAGGACGCTTCCATCCCAGATGGAAACGCATGTCGTTGCCCGGTGAAGCTGACCGGGCAAAGACCCAAAGCAGGTGACGGGGGTGGTGCTTGTCCTTTGGTGCTGTGGACCCCCAGGGTCTGCACAGTCCTGGTCACGTGTCCCAGGGGTCTGAGTGACTCCCTGGATGCATCTCTGTCGGTACAGCGGTGCTACTTTGCTGGGCAGGGTGGGGAGGGGAGGAAGAGCAGAGAGTTGGGGGGCGGAGGGGCAGTCAGTCACAGCCTCACAAAGTTGCCCGTGGCTTTCTCTCAGGCGCCAAGTTCCCCATCAAGTGGACCGCCCCAGAGGCCATCCATTTTGGGGTGTTCACCATCAAAGCTGACGTGTGGTCGTTTGGAATCCTCCTGATGGAAATTGTCACTTATGGGCGTGTGCCCTACCCAGGTAGGCGGCTGCGTCCTCAGCGACTCTCCAGGCCCAGGGCTGTCCTGAGATGGTTGTGACGACAGATGTTCCATCTTCAGTGCCTGTGGTGGCCCACCTGCATGTCAGAATGGGGCTCCACGGTTGAAACAGAAACCCAGGTGTGCCATTCTGGGGGTAGGGCCTCCACCGCCTTCCTCAACGTTGCTCTTGGCAACAGGGCTCTGTACCCTTTATCCAGAAGACTTCAGTGAGCCCCCAAAGCTGGAATTCAGTTAAGGTCGGTGTCTGAACTCAGGTTTCCTCCAACTAGTTTGCCCTCAGTTGAGGGCAGGTTGTCCCTCACTTGGCCTTATATATAGAGTACATTCCCGAAAATCCCATCCTGATGGTCAACCCCCAGGCCCCCAGCCCCAGGTCGGAAGGCCTGGGGCCGCTTAGCAGCCTGTGCGAGGGGCTGGGGCCTGTTCACTGAGCACCTGCGCAGTGAGTGATGCTCGCCTGTGTGCCCCGCGATTGTAGGTAAGCAAGGTAGGGTCCCATCCACGGGCACCTGCCTCGCATTGAGATAATCTCCAGCCTCATTTCCTGCTGTTCTCCAAGCAGTGGAAAGTAAATAGAGGGCTGCATAAAGGTGGCACAGCCGAGCTGCGAGGGCGGAGACTGAGGTCGGTGCCTCGCGGGTCACCGCCAGTCCTCAGCCACGTCCCGTCTGCCCCCAGGGATGAGCAACCCCGAGGTCATCCGCAACCTGGAGCGCGGCTACCGCATGCCCCGCCCGGACTCGTGCCCGCCCGAGCTGTACAGCGGCGTCATCGCAGAGTGCTGGCGCAGCCGGCCCGAGGAGCGGCCCACCTTCGAGTTCCTGCAGTCAGTGCTCGAGGACTTCCACACGGCCACCGAGGGCCAGTACGAGCAGCAGCCTTAGGCCCCGTGTGCAGCTGACGAGGACTTTTCACCCTGCAGCTTCCTCAGCCCCAGATAGGCTGGAAAGACGGGGAGGGGTCCGTGCGCCCATTTCTCAGAGGAGGAAACTAGAGGTGGAGCGGGCTGGGAGGTGGGTCATGGCTTGGACTCCGGAGCAGGATCCAATCGCAGCGCCACCCTTCTCCGGCTGTGTGCCCCTGGGGAAGTTACTTAGCCTCTCTGTGCCTCCACCTTCTCATTGGCACAACGGGGAAGAACCACAGGAGTTACCTACCTCTTACGTTCCCCATGAGGATGACCCCGCTAAGGTGTTCAGAATAGTGTCCAGCACACTCCTGTTTGGCATCATGTCATATAAGACTCCATGTGCTGGCACCGAAAGCAAGGAGTCGGCCGCAGGTGACCTGAGCCTCGGGGCGCCCACCTGACCCAGACTGCGCTCCAGCACTTTGGGACTTTTCTGTAATAAAGTCACGAGATCTGACCTTTCCCGTGTCGTCCCTGGTGATACGCCTGGACATCGCCTACATGACGTTCGTGGTTGCATGAGAGGTGCCGCTAGGGACTCGCGGATGGCACTGGGTGAAAGTCAAGCCCCCAACCGCGGGACAAAGGTGCAGACCCGACAGTCACCGCCTTTTAGGGCAGCTTGAGTAGTGCCAGCAGGTGGCGCTCTCACCCCAGAAATCCTCGGCCCCCAGGGCAGAGTCGGGGTGGGGAGCCCCTTTGCTCCGCGGAGTGCCAGGGCTGTAGGTGCGTGCGCACCCGGGAGGCCGACAAGCCCTGGGCCCCGGGTCACCGGGTCCCCAGGTCCCAGGACCAACCGCCTAAACAGATGACAGGATGGTAAGGTTAAGGAACGTTCCAAGCTCTGCACTGTTCACGGAGGCTCCCCATTTGTCATGTTTTTGTTTTGTTTGTCATAGATTTTACTTTTTTGAGCTGTGAGGTTTACAGGAAAATAAAAGTATAGAGAATTCCCATTTACCCCCTCACCCCGCCCCCGCCCCACCCCCAATTTCCCCTATGAATAACATCTTGCAGGGTAGCAGTACATGTGTTACAACTGATGAACCAACGCTGACAGATTATCATTAACTGAAGTCCATAGTTTACGTTAGGATCCACTCTGCGTTGTATTCTGAGGGTCTGGACGAGTGTAAAATCGCATGTCATCACACTACCACACAGAACAGCTCCATTGCCATCCCCTGCGCTCCACCTGTTCTTCCCTCTCTCCCTCCCTCTGAACCTCTGGGCAACAACTTGCCATGTTTCAACTCCTCGGACCATGTGCCAATCAAGGAAGTAGGAATAGTACCACCAATGCACAGAGAAAGGAACCAGCAACAGAGAGCCTGCCTGGTGGTCCCAACGTCACACAGCTCATTGGTAGCATGGTGGGGATGTGGCCTCAAGCAGAGCTGTGGGACTGTGACAGCAGAGAATGGGGGATGCTGGGCTGGAAGAACCTCATGGAGGGGCTGCCTCTGCAGGGAGCAGAGGTGAGAGGGCAAAGAAGGACACACGCTGTTTCCAGAGTGTGTTCCCATGTGGTCTGTGGATTCTCCAACAGCCCTGGGAGGGAGGGACGGAGGGAGGGATGGAGAGGTGGGGAAGGGGATCACCATTATTATGCCTCACTCTTTCCTCAAATAAGGAGCCTGGAGGAGACTCCACACACCAGGCTGTTCAGAGGCTCTTAGCTGGCCAGTGCTGGACTCCCGATCTGAACCCACTCTTTGCCCCCAGCCCCTATTCGTGACTGTGGAGGTGGGATTCTCCCAGCCACAGCCTGCCCTTGGGGGGGTATTGGAAAGGGGCCTGGGCCTGAGACAGTGGAGCCTGTGACTGCTGCCCGCCACCCAGAGCTCCGGTGAGGGGCGCACCCCAGCCTTGGACCCCTGATGGATTTTGTGCTTCCCCTTCTTCTCCCTCCCTCCCCAGTGCCAGGGCACTTGCCGTGCTATTGTAAAATGAGTAACAGCAAGACCTTTGGGGCTGGATAGACCTGGGTTCAAATTCAAGCACTTTCTCTCCCGGCTGTGTGACCTCAGACACTTTGCTGGACTTTTCTGTGCATCAGTTACTTCATCTTGAAAATGGGCACACGGATAACTCCCAACATATGGGCTTGTTTTGAGGTTTAGACAAAATAGTACGTGTGGGGTGTTTATCCCAGTGCCTGTCTTCCGGTAAATGCTCAGAACTGTTCGCTATTATCATTGTTATGATAGTCCCCAAAGCAAGGCCTTCCAAGACCCTGATCAGCCTTCACTGGGTGTCCCCTGTCTTCTCTGTCTCCCAAGTGGGCTTCCAGTGGTGCCTCTCAGCATTTTGTTCTCTATTGGTTGCTAGGATGTTTCTTTGTCGGCTGTCACACTGCTCCCACCCTCAGGGCAGAACTGTGAGAAGGGCACTCAGGGTTTAAAGTCAAGTTTTCCCCACACTTGTCAGCTGTGTGACCTTGGGTTAGCAACTCAAGTCCTCTGAGCCTCAATGTCCTCATCTATAAACAGGGGAGAAAAATAACTCCCTTGCGCAGTTGTTTTGAGGCTCTAAGGAGACTTTGAACTCGTATATTGGGCTGCAGAACAAACCTCACAGCCTGGAGGCCTTCAACAACAGACATTTATTTTCTCACAGCTTTGGCGTCTGGAAGTCCAAGACCAAGGTGTCAGCAGGGTTGTTTCTTTTCAGGCCTCTCTCCTGGGCTTACAGATGGCCATCTTCTCCCTGTGTCCTTGTCATCACGTGATCTTCCCTCTGTGTGTGTCTGGTCCTAATCTCCTCTTCCTACAAGGACAGCAGTCATGTTGGATTAGGGTCCAGTCCAATAACCTCATTTAATTTAATTACCTCTTTAAAAGGTCCATCTCCAAATACAGCCACATCCTGAGGTCCTGGGAGTTAGAATTTCAACATAAGAATTTGGGGGAAACAAACTTCAACCCATTACAAATAGTGGCATATAGACGTAATAGTTATTTCTTCTTTTGTATACTCCTCTATACCACCCCAGTGCTAGGCATAAGGTAGGTGTCAATGTATTCTTGTAACTGACCACTTTCAAAAACAAGAATATTTGGTATAAATTTCCCATCTACAAATAAGGAAGATCCAAAGCTAAGCTGGAAAACCAGCAGACCAGCTCTCAGCAAACTCACACACGAAAATCCAGATTTACACAAAGGGTGAAACTGTCTTCAACGATTTATTGTATAAGAAGGTCCACCACATATTCCTTTAGGTACTTTAAATGTAAGACTCAAGTTTCCCCAGGCTTTGCGATGTCTGGGTTTTTTCAAAAGTGTGGTAAAATACACGTAGCATAAAATTGACCATCTACGGCACTTTTTAAGTTCAGTAAGTGTCAAGTATATTCACATTGTTGTACCACCATCACCACCTTCCGTCTTTAGAACTTTTTCGTCTTCCCAAACTAAAAGTCTGTTCCCATTAAACGCTAACTCCCCCTTCCGCACCCCCAGCCTTTGGCAACGCTCATTCTTTCTGTCTCTGTGGATTTGACTACTCTAGGAACCTCATGTAAGTGGAATCATACAGTATTTATTCTTTTGTGACTGGCTTATTTCACTTAGATAATGTCCTCAAGGTTCATCCATGTTGTAGCCTGTGTCAGAATTTCCTTTCTTTTTAAGACAGAATAATATTCCATTGTATACGGTATATTTTGCATTTTGTTTACCCATCTGTTGATGGACACTTGGGTTGTTCCTACTTCTTGGCTATTATGAATAATGCTGCAGGGAACACTGGTGTACAAATGTATCTTTGAGACCCAAGGCTGGATCATCTAGTGGTTCTATTTTTAATGTTTTCAGGACCCACCATACCGTTGTCCACAGCAGCTGCACTATTTTACATTCCCATCAGCAGCACCCAGGGTTCTGATTTCTCCACATCCTCCCCAACACTTGATATCCTCTGATTGCTCTGATAGCAGCCATCCTAATGGGTGTAAGATGGGTAGTGTCATCTTAATAGTATTAACCCAAGTTTCTTTGACGTTGGGCCCCACAGGACCTCAGTTCTCTGATTTCTGGGTTTCCCAAGTTTTTTCCCCCCTATGTGCTGGGGACAAGCCTCTTCAGGCTGATGCCTCTGAAGTTCTGCTGTTTGCTGCTGGGTGCTAGAGGTTGGGGGCTTCATGGGCCTGGCTGAGAGGTCCCCACGGGGTGGAGATCCCTGGAGGCAGGAGGGAGGCAGGACTCTGTTCTGGGGAAAGGGCTCCATTTCTTGTTTCCCCCCTGGGTGAGTCCGCCCAGCACTGCCTCAGAGTTAACTTGCCCAAGGTTCTCACCAGCCGTCCCCAGGTGAGTCTGCACCCGGTGGGCACGTGCTCAGACTTCTGCCCCAAAATGTTCACAGGGAAGAAACACATCTGGTTCTGGGCACCCAGCCTCAGAGGTGACGAAGAGAGAACTGAGTACAGTGGCCACCGTAACGTGCGGGCCGATCAGGGCAAACAGACAATAGACATAAGCTTGTCCGGTGCATCGCACAGCCAAGCTGAGCTGGTAAAGTCTTCTGGATTAAAGAAAGAGCCAACCGTGATATCCTGTGTAGAATCTGAGCTTCATGATCCGTCAACATTTGTTGGATACAAAGAAAGAGGTAGATCCTATGATCCTCATTTTTAAAGTTGTGAAAACTGGGGCACAGAGAGGGTAAGTAACTGGCCCAAGGCCACACAGCTGGTAAATGGAGTGAAGACTCACCACTCTTCACCACGCTTCTGGTCTAGATGTTTCAAGCTGAGCTCCTTGGGGCCTTGAGCGTCCACGCTGGGCTCTCAGGACTAGGGCGCTCACAGTGGGAGGGGTGGACAGGAGAAGGTCCGCCCACTGCAAGCGCAGCAGCCCCTTTTGCTTCTGGTTTACATGCTCAGCTGCCTCACAAGGGTTGTCTGAACAGAGTGGGGCTTTTAAATTGTTTTGAAAATCAGTCCCCTGGTCCAGCGCTCCCTCCACCCGCCCCCTCTCACAAATGGGAAACTGAGGCCTAGATGAGGATGCATAGCGCCATGGGCCCCCCACACCAGGGCCCAGCCCTCCAGGCCCAGTCCTTCCTCTGCCCACCCCAACCGGCTTGCTTTCCTGGTGGGCAGATGTTAATTTCCTGCAGGTTTTTTTGAAGATAGACATCCTTGTAATACTTGAGAACTCTCCAAATCAGATTCGTTGGTCCCCTGGAAAATCTCATTTCTGTTTGGTTGGTTTTTGGCCACACTGGCCTGTGGGTGCCGCATGTGGGATCTCAGTTTCCCCACCAGGGATTAAACGTGGACCCCTGCATTGGAAGCATGGAGTCTTAACCACTAGACCACCAGAGAAGTCCCAAAACCTCATTTCTTAACTGTGACAGAAGAGCTATTCATTTGATGGAACAGAGTCTAGCACCTTTAAAACATTGCTCATGAGAATGGGGCCCCAAGGGTGCTGCACTGGACAATTTACCAAGGGGGTTCGCTGGCTCTGCCTGGCCTCAGGTGCTCCTCACAGCAGCCTGTCAGATGTGCGGCTGCCTTGGTCCCTCCTCGTCCTGGGTGGGGGCAGGTAGCGAGGATGAGGGTGCCACTCACCATCGCATCGTTGGGATGGGGGGATCGGAACCCCCAGAGGGGCCGGAACGCCAACCCTGGGCTCCTGGCTCCATGCCCAGCACTTGAGGGACCCTGCAAATGGCACTGGGATTAAAAAGTGAGGAGTGGGGCGTACACAACCCATGTGGGGCCGTCCTTTTAATAAGGTTAAGCAAACTGTTCTGAGAAGATGACAGGAAGGTTTTGTGAGTGCGTGGTTGGAAAAGAAGCAAGGAAGAGAAACATCTGGTGCTGATGGGGCCGCTGGGCTGGATGGAGCCACATCCTCGAGACAGGAACTGCCGTCCAGGAGAGGTGAGGTGGCCTGAGCCCTTGTGCGTGACGTCGGGACTCTGTTGATTCATGGGGCAACAGCTCCGCCTGACAGCAGCCAAGTACCTAAACATAGCCATCAGGGAATGTCCAGGAGATACTGGGGGAAACTTAAAATTGGTAGGCACATGGTGCGTGCACAGAAAGGTCTGGCTGGCACCTGCAGGGACTTTGTGGACATCTCAGGTCCTCCTTGGCCCTGAAGGGATCCAGTGACAAGGCCAACAAGAACCTGTCCCCAAAGAGCTCTTAAATATCCGTCATTCGTGGGAGCGTGCGTCTCACATCCATCACCCTGCTCACAAGCGCAGATGCTGGGGCAGAGCGGCTCCCCTTGGTTACCTGCCCGGTGCTGAGCTGCTGCTTCAAGTACACAGCTGCATTCAACCCACATGACAACCCTCAGAACTGATTCTGTTACAAGTCCCCTCTGGAGATGAGAAAACCAGAGCTGTGAGAGGTGAAGTCACCTGCCAAGCTCAGGCATCCAGGACACAAGGCCAGGTGGGCCTCTGTGCAGAGCCCCCTGCAGCGGAAGTCCCTGGGAGAGCGAGGGAGGTAAGGCTTTGCTGGAGGCACAGACAGAGCTGCCCCCGACCCACCCGTGGGCTGGACCCAGACTCCTGTGCCTCGCTCCCTGGCCACTTGCCGATCCTGCTGTGGAAGGACTGGCTTTGGAGGAACCAGGCAGTGTCCACTCCACCTCTTGGCTCCACCTCTTACTGGCGGTGGAATCCCTGGCAAATTATTTCACCTCTTTGAGCCTCAGTTTCATCATCTTTAAAATGGACACGTTTGTGTACCAGTTCACAGGGAAGCTGAGGCTGAGCTGAGATAATGTGTATGAAGTTCCTGGCATGGGTCGTGCGGGCAGTCGGAGGTCATATATACACGCCCCTCCCCCATCAGGGCCTAGGCTGGACAGCATCTCCCTGGGGTCACCTGGGAGTCAGTGTGGGAGCCCGGTCTGCCCACCCCTGGCCTGTCTGCCTCCCTTTCCAATCAGCTTGGCCCCTGGGCCACTGGGTCCCCCGTGGGCAGCAGAGGCTGACAGGGCTGATGGGAGCCAGTCCCAAGGGGTCTGAAGGCAGATTACTGAGGACTGATGAGGTGAAGGGGACACTTCCCGGGGGCTGACGGCATCGCCTGCGAGGAAGGGAAGGCAGGAGGGCAGGGGGTCCCTAATCTCTGGAAGGATGAGGGTAGCCTCTGGGGGCACCTCTGCTGGCGCCTCTCCCTCTGGGCCAAGGTCACACTGCAGCTCTTGGTTAAAATTAACCTTCTGCCCATCGCTCTGGACTGAATGGCCTTTCCCATGAGCCACGAGGACCTGGACTTGCATGGACGGGCTGGGCTGTGCGCCCTCTGCTCTCCAGAGAGAAGTAGAATCTGTAGCCTCTGTTCTGGAGGCTGGACAAGAGGGATGTACATGTGCGTGCACGGGCAGGCCTGCCTGCACTTGTAACTCACAGGCCAGGGCACCTGGGGAAGAGACTTAATCACAGAATTGTGCAAGCTTTTTGCCATTGGCATTATGTCTTGAATGTGTTGTTTCTTTCTTTCTCATTTCTAGCCCCTGAATTTGAACAGTAGGCCCACTGCACCCCTGTGCACCACACCTGAGATTAAGAAAAATATGTAGGGCCTCCTGAATCTCAGGTGATCCACAGATATTTATTGAGTGAGCAAATGATAAAGTAAAATGCGGAAAGGTTTGGCCAGACTGTCCCTTCTGCTGGGCTGGGCTGTGTCTTTTCCCCAGTGTGCCCCAGCCCCTGGCACAGAGCTGGGAACACAGAATGTGCTCAGTGGATGTTTGTTATATACATGAATGAATGGGGACTAGTTGCTAGTTTGCTCTTTGCCCACATCCCATAGATAGTAACATATTAAAGTCAAAACAATATGCCCAATTAGGGCTCAGGCAACGGTGGTTTGAGCCAGATCAGAAAGGGGCTGAGACTGGGAAGAAAAGGGCCAGTGGTCATGGTTCTGGGAGCTGGAGTTCTGCTCAGTCAGGTGGCCTTGGGCAAGTCATCCGACTCCTTGAGCCTGAGTCCTCCCTCATCAAGTGCACCTACCACGCAGGGCCTTGCCTGGAGACAGTTGGTACCTCTGCAGTCCTCCGCAGAAAGCCTGGCACATGACAGGCATTCAATAAAAGGGTAACTGTTAATATTAGTACCAGATTTCTGCAAGAGAAATGTGGGCTAAACATCCAGAAGCAAACGATGGGATCACTGCTAATCCTGCAAAGGACATGAGAGCCTTGGAAAGGAGGTGAACAAGTTAAAAGTAGTGTCATACGGGGAGAAAATATTTGCAGTAGCAGTATAACAAAGGATTACTGCAAAGAAAACTTGAGTCCTTCCTCTTCCTAAACAACCCGAAGACAAATGGACCAATGATTGACACGGGCCTTGCGCAGAAAGACAACTACAAACAGCTTACAAATAGGGAAGGGTGCCCAGTCACAGCAGTAAATGGAAAAGTGCAAATTAAATAGTAATGCAATATTTTTGCCATCAGAATGGCAAAAACCCATCTAGTATTGATGGGAGCGTAATGTGATAAAAAAACATTATGGGGAGCATTTTTGGCAGTACCACTCAAAATTTGGAATGCTGGTACTCAGTGGTGGAGCAATTGCACTTCTAGAAAACTACCTGACACTAAAACATGCCCTGGTTCTCAAAGACATGTGTATGATACCCTTCACGGCCACGTGCTGTCCCAGCAAAAGCAAACGTAGAAAACAACTTGAAGGTACAAAATGGGAAAGATGTAAGTAAATTAAGGCCCATGTGTTTTATGGACTAGTATCCTGTCATTAACATGAATGGGGCATTTCCATATGCTATGGAAACATGCCCAGAACATGTCAGGTGGTTGGGATGGGGAAGGTGCAGAAAAACACATATGGTGTGATTTTATACACACCCTCAGTTTTGTATTTATCACACAGACCCTTATATGTATGTAAACGTGCAGCAAAGGGACCAGAGAGAGCACAGCACGACTTGGAGTGGGGGAGGGGGCTCATGGGACAAAGGCAGATAAAGGAGGGGCTCATAGTTTACTCTGTTGGCCCTCCGCTGGCCTGAATCTTTTAGGATGAAAATGCAGTAATGCACTTGGAGGAAAAAAAAAGCCAGGCAGCGTCAGTGATGGATTGCGAGATGCAATTGTGCTTGGTGGCAAAGAAGGGCTGACGTGACCCGGGGTTGGGTCCCGCCCTGGGGCTCCATGCGGCCTCCTGATTCTAGGCCTCGTTTACGCTACCCCCCGCCCCAGCCCATTTCCTCTTCAGATAGCACCCCCCCACCAGGTTATCAGCGGCCTCCGCATGAGGGGAGGCGGGCCCTGCACCACACCTTTAATGTGCGGTCACCAGGCTTATCGTCCCTGCACTGAGGGAGACCCGTGGGAGGTCCAGGGACCAGATCGGGGCTGGTTGATGGTGACCAAACCCCCCTCCTCAGCCCAGGTCCGCATACTAATAGGGTGGGGGTGGGAACCTAACTTCCACCACCAGCGTCTCCTCCCTCCACGACTCCGACACCCCTGTGATGGTCTTCAGGCCTCAGGCTGCCCTCTTTCCCTGTAATAACAGTATGGATTGCACCCAGAATAGATTGCGTGCCTGCCACGGGCCCCGCCACTGTACCAGGTGGTGGGCCTGCATTTTTGCTTCTTAATCTTTTACCTAACAGGGAGGTATGGAAGGATGAGGAAACACTTAAGAGTTTTAAGTGACCAAGGTCTCCGGCAAATATGTGGCAGAACCAGGATTTGGACCCAGGCCACTGAGTGGACATCTGCCCAGAGAGCAGGGGGTCCCAGTGGACCTCGTCAGCTCCAGCCCTGGGTGTCCCCCAGGTGCGTGGAACCTCAGAAGCGACTCATTCTGCACCTTATCCTTGGCAGTGGGTGAGGGACCCTCTCCGTTGGGGGTGACTCAAGCGAATGTCATTGCACTTGAGCCCCACTCATTGAGAACTGTGCCTCCTGGCTTTTTGAGGGACCGGGTGGGGTGAAAAGAGCGCTTCACAGGCTCAGAGACCTGGCAGGCCACTCTGAACCTCTATCGTGCCACGTGCCAGCCTCACGTTTCTCATCTGTAAAAGAGGTATAGTAAAAGTCCCTGTGGGAGTACAAGGGGCGTCAACGCAGGTCCTACCCTTGGGGAGTCAAGTAAATGGGTGTTGGGGACTGTGGCATCACCAGCACCACCACTACCACACTGCCACCATCATCAGCATCATCTGTGCCAACCTCTAGGCCTCAGTCTTCTCACTTGTAAAAATTAAGAGGAAAGGTTAAATGATCTTTTAGCTTTCTTCCAACCCTATCTATAATCCTGATTAGCCAAGGTGACATTTGCTTGGTACCCTCCTGGAGGAAATAGAATTTGCGAAACCAGCATAAACGAGCCTGCAGAGATTTCCCAGTTCTTCACCAGGGCCGGGATACAACTTGCCAAGCCTTCCAAGAACCTCCGGAAACCTACAGAGCATGCTCACCACAGATCTTCTGCTCTTTGAAAGCAATTCCCCCGCAGTGCCCTACCTGGAGTTCCTTTACATCTCTGGAAGTATCAGGACAGCCTTACTTTTAAAATCTTCAACTTTCTAACACAGCGCTTCCAAGGGTCAGGCTCACCTCCACCCCACTCAGAAGGGCTGGCACAGCTGACCGGGAGGAGAAACCAGGGGTACAGCATCTCAGGGAAGTGTGAGGGAGCCGGGGATTTGGGGAGCTTTGGAAAATTCTGGACAAAATCCCTTTGTGAGTTGAGAGAGCAGGAATCTCTGGTCTTTGAAGAAGCCACCTGGATTTTCAGAGGCTTACCACCTGCTCCCAGCTCCATCCCTGTTTGATTACCCAGCCACAGCTCCCTCTGCGTCCTGATGCTATTTTTCAGTGGACGAAGCTGTTCCAGGCCTCAGCCTAGAAAGGATCCTCAGGCCGTCAGACCTGGAGGGGGTCCGTCAGAGCTTTCCAAGGGTCCAGGGAAAAAAATCAAAGAGCAGTGGGGTGTCATGGGGGTGGGTGGGCTATGGGGGAGTGTCCCAGAGGGATGGGTGTGTTGTGGGGGTGGTCGTACCATGGGGTGGGTATGTCATAGAAGGGTGGGGGTGTACCGTGGTGTGGGGATGCTATAAAGAGTAGGCTTTAGGGAGGCCATGGGGGTGGGTCTTGGATGCAGCTAGAGCAGAGGGCAGAGTGTCCTGAACCCCGAGCCCCACCAGCAGGTTGGAACATGTTTGTGAGGCTTCTGGCAAAACAGCACCCAGGCGGGCTGCTGGAAGAGACAGAAGGCGGGGGCAGCGGATGCAGAGAGGCTGCAGCAGACACAGGTGGCAGCAGCCAATGACTAGAGGCACCTGCCGGGCGTCCTCCACGGGGAGTCAGGCTAGGGGTGGGGTGGTCCAAGTGAGGCCTGCATCTTTGTGGGGGCTCTTTCTGAGCTGAACATTGATCTTGGTGACTTAGATTCACCCAGCACACACTGCATGAGCACTGGCTGAGGGCCTGGAGCTACGTCCTTCACGTGTATCATCCTGTCTAATGGTAAAAATCCCACAGGAAGGCACAGATGAGGAACCTGAGACCCAGGGAAGCTGGGCGAATTGCTCAAACTCACATGGCTTTAGACTTTCAGCCCAGTTGCCTTCCAATACTCTTCAGTTGGTGATGTTTGCAGGATGGGGACCCAGCTGCTTGCAACATAGTGGGCTTTGGATAAATTGTGCCAAGAACAAGCAGCTGGATGAGAAGGACTTGGAGTAAAGCAGGATCTCAGAGTTCCAATCTGGGGCTTTCCAGCAAATTCTCTTGGGTCAGTGCCACCCTTTCAATATTAGGTTGCACCATATGAAACTGCTATTTCTGTTGGTCAAAAATAATTGGCTATTAGCAATTTTGTATAGTTCAAACTAATAGTATGGAGCAATCTTATAAAAAAGTGTCTAGAGACAGGGGGCTGGAGGAGATGACCTCTGTCTGACTCAGGATTCTGTGATTCATCCCTTGAGTTTAATTGCCAGCGTGGTCAGCCTTCCTGGGACAATGGCTGGGCCCCAATAGATTCTACACCCACCACTACCACCACCCACCCAGGGGAGGTGATGGATGCATGGTCTTGGACAAGTCCTTTCCCCGTGGCTGGTGAGCCTTAATGCTAACGTGCTGTGGGTTGATGGCCGCGTCCCCTAGGAGTGGGGCTGGAGTGAGACCAATGGTGGGTAATCTATCCACTGACACTGAAACCCTCAACCCTCTCCTCCTCCATCTCTCTGAGTTCCTATGTCCCACAAGGATTCCTGACCCCAGACGCTGCTGTGAAGGCTGGTGGGGATTCAAGTGGGCTCTGGTCTAGGGTCATAGACTGAGGTGGGGGCTCTGGAGCAGACACACCTGGATTACCATGCTAGGGCTCTCGCTTCCTCAGGTAAGGCTTTTACCCCCACTCTGCTACGTGCCGTGGTTCCCTCAGCCACAGAATCTGGGGAATACCCTTACCTGCCTCCAGGGCTGTGATGAGGGCCAGTGAGGACTTAGTGTCTGTAACGTGCCCAGGAGATGCTAGCCAGTGTTTACCTTATTGTCCCTGCAAGTAACAGGCATTTATTAAGTATCTGCGTGGAGCTGGGACTGGTCCAGGGGCCTGAGGGAGCCTCCCCTAGTTTCCCTCTTTGCTCCACCCCCACCCTTGTCCTGGCTGCATCGTTGGTGGTCCTGGGCCCACCGCAGCACTGAATCCCTGTGATAACTCTGGGGTCACAGGGGTCAGCCTGGGGCCAGCAGCTGCTCAGGCATCCGGATCTCTCCACACTCCCTGCTGATGGGGGGCTGTGTTGGAGGCTCAAGTCTCTCAGAGACGATGGTGTAAACACCAAGATGGACACGACAGCATCCGCAGCAAATCTGGATGAGCCAGGAAGCATCTCTCCCTCTGCCGGGAGCCACAGGCCTCAGGGGAGGGAGTCCTGGCTGAGAAGGCAGCATCCCAGCATAGGAGGACCTGCCCCAAGGACCCAGCACCCACAGGTATGCCCAAGGTACTTTGTGCATATGGTGGGGTAAGGGGTGGGCCTTCTCTGAGGCCCCCTTTCCTGAAATACTGCCCCTCTGGCTTGTTTATTCCTGGCATTTCCCCTCATACTCCTTTGGGTTCCACAGGACCACTGTGAACCTCAGTCTCTTCTTCTGCAAATGGAGGATAATGCCTCCTCTTCCTTGGCCTGGAATGTTTGTGAGCGTTGGATTGAACGGTGCCCAATTGTGTGGTGTTCAGTGCAGTATCTGGACACAGAGAAGCACTCAGTACCAGTCAGCACCTTCCTGCCATGAGTCCTGCCCTCCCCAAAAGTCCTTACCTAAGATGCTAAGGTCCCTGGGATGGGCCACAGAGGCAGTGTATTCTGTGACATCTGTCAGTGAAGGAACATAGAGATAGAATCACAGAACTTTGAAGCCGAAAGGCCCCTGCAGGGCTGGGCAAGCCTGGTCACATTTCTCTCCTTTGTCAAGGCTACAGGGCTTGCGGCCAGCTGGCTCAGTGACACCTCCACTCAGAAGGTGTGTGCACTTCGAGCAGGTACTCAGCCTCCTGAGCCTCCGCATCTGGGTCCTAACGTGGAGGTAATAACGTCCGTTCTGCTGACCTCACATAAATGATGGGAAGTACAAGAAAATGCCTCACTAGTTATTTGCACTGTTTTCAGAGGCTCAGGTGGCTGTTTCCCCAACTTAGCTGCAGGTCAGACTCACCCAGCCTGACCCCTAAGCCTCCTCTCTTCCTTGGTCCACAGAGGCAGCCAGTCCAGGGTCTGGGCTGAGCAGCCCAGGGCTGAAGCTAGGCTCCGGCACTGGGAATCCACATGCAACACTAGTAGCTGGTGTGTGGGGACCGCTCACTGTGGGCCAGGCCCTCCTCACGCTCGACCTGTTCATCATCTCCGTTATCCCCGAGGTACAGATGCCCCAGCTTCCCTTTTCAGTCTTCCCGTGGGCGGCATGTGCCAGGAAAGGCGCTGAACTCAAGGGACACACACAGGCAGGCATGGACCCTGCCTGGGAGGGGAATATGACTAAATTATAGTCAAAACCACAAAAATAATGGAGGCTACCATCTATCAAGTGCTTCCTATGTCCAAGTGCTTATTACACCCTTGGAGGTTGATTCTATTACTTAATTCTGTCCTTATGAAGTGGATCCTATTGTTATTCTCATTTTATGGATGAGAAAACTGAAGACTAATTAGGCAAACTGGGAGCAGACCACAGCGTGGGTCCTTCTGACACCAAAATTCTTGCCCTTCTTCCTACTATTCTTTCTAAACACTCTTCCTATTAGTTCTGTGGATGAAGCCCCTATTACACACACATCTTCCAAGGTCTTGTAACTCTAAAAACTGGAGCCACTCCATTAAGCCCCTGTAAAATACTGCCTTGTTTCCTTTGTGGACACCGTTCACCACCAATGTTGAACAGTCCTCTGGGATGGGGCTGCTCTGGTTTCCTTCTGAACAATCCTGCCAGCTTTTGGCTCAGATGTTGGCCAGGCCCCAGGTGACCCAGGTCAGAGTCACGGTGGTGACAAAGAAGGTCAACTCGCAACCCCTGGGGGAAGTGTCCTTCTCCCAACGATGATGCCTCCTTGATTCTGACCTCTCTCTCCAATTCTCACATGAAATCCATGACACCAAAGGGGAAATCAATGTCTGCAACATTCTCCCATATGTATACACACACACACACACACACACACACACATCAATCACTTTGCTGTACACCTGAAACTAACACATTATTTTTTTTTAAATATGTATTTATTTACTTTATTTGGTTGTGCTGGGTCTTAGTTGCAGCATGTGGGCTCCTTAGTTGTGGCTCATGGGCTCCTTAGTTGTGGTATGTGAACTCCTAGTTGCAGCATGCATGTGGGATCTAATTCCCTGACCAGGGATCAAACCCAGGCCCCCTGCATTGGGAGTGCAGAATCTTAACCACTGTGCAAGCAGGGAAGTCCCTAACCATTGTTAAATCAACCACATAATATAATATAAACTATATAATAAAATCTATAATAAAAATTAACTGTATAATAAAAATTTAAAAATAAAGTGCATTAACTGCATAACACAAGGAGATCAACTTGATGCTTGGTGATGACCTAGAGGGGTGGGACAGAGAGGGTGGGAGGGAGGCTCAAGAGGGAGGGGCTATGGGGATATATGTATAAATACAGCTGATTTGCTTTGCTGTACAGCGAAAACTGGCACAACAGAGTAAAGCTATTATAATCAAATAAAGATCGAAAGAAAAATAAGTAAATAAAATTAAAAATTTTTTTTAATTCTCCTGCTCTACCCACTTCACAATCCCATGATTAATTAATACACAAAAAAGGAGAGTGAGCAATGAAGGGGAAGATTCTGACCCATTGGGTCTGAGGGAACCCATATTACCTGGTGGAAATCACCACAAGGTGTTCAGAACATTTGCAAACCACCTGATTGAAGGGAACCTCCAAGAGAGTTGTCGGTTTGTTCCCTGCTGCATTCCTGGCCTAGAACAGGGCTTGGCCTATAGTAAGTACTCAGCATCTTAAATAATTGTCATCCTTACTGTCTTCCTCCAGCCGTGTTTGTTCTGGGTCCCTCGGGCTCCTCCCCTCTCCCCATCACCCCATCTGGCTTTCCAGCATCCCTTACACGGCCTCGTCTCCACTCTCACCTTGAACCTCCCCTGCACTAGACCTGGGATCCCATGCCCGTTACCCCAGCCTCTACCTGCTTGAGAGGGTTGCAGAATCAGGAAATCATTGCCTAGTGAGTGACCACTACGTTGACATCTTCAGATATTTGAAACACGTTGATTTTGATCTCCTCTCCCTGGTCAGGACCATTCATAAAAATCTGTAAAGATTTACATTTCCTCTTCATTCTTTTCCTCTGCACATGCCTTAAAGTAAGCAGCAAAATACTTGGACTCAACTTCAATAGATTCTGTGGTTACTGCAGCCCCTCCCAACTCCCCCCTTTTCCCTATAAAATTAAGCTTCCCTTCCTTGTTTTCTGGCTTTGTCTATGGGCCTCTGCAGTTCATGCCTCCCGAATTGCAATACCTCCGGCTAGTCTCAAATCAACTCACTTTCAGTGGGTTTTTTTTTTTTTTTTTAAATAAATAGGCAGCAAAGAAGAGGTGGCAAGACATGCCAAGAGGGGAAAACGAGGGATCTGGAAAATCTCCAACTAACCATCAGGACTGGGTTTCCAGTACCCACCCCAGGCTAGTGGGTGTGCAGACTGCAGGGTGTAAGAGTTCTGGAGCCAGGGAGACCCCACATTTCCACTTACAGCATGGTCTCCAAGGGAAGACTGGCACCTGCCCATCAGCTCACGATCTTTATCCTGCAAATCTGGCCTCACCCACCTTGAGAGAAGGTGGAGAGCCCCAAGGTCATTTCATGCTCTGCTTCACGTTTCCTTCCTTAGGTCGAGTCTTCCCCTGAACTTGCAAGATCCACCTCAGAGGAGTTCAGGATCTGTCTTGGAATCTCTTACCTTCTATTTCCTGCCCCTTGGATCTGTTGGAATAAGGTTACAGCTGCAAAACACGTAAGTAGCCGGGCACCTTAGATGCATGACATCCTAACTTGCCTGGTGTGATTCAGGGATGACGCCTCCTCCCCATCTCCTCCCAGAAATGATGTTTGCCTACCCTGTTAAAGTAAAGTGAAAGCTGGCTATCCATCCAAGTTCACAGCAGCATTATTCACAATAGCCAAAAGGTGGAAATAACCCAAATGTCCATCAACGGGTGACTGGATAAACAAAATATGGTTCATCCACAGAATGGGATATTATTCAGCCTTAAAAAGGAAAGAAATTCTGACACATGCTACATGGATGAACCTTGAAGACTTTATGCTAAGTAAAATAAGCCAGTCACAAAAGGACAGATACTGTTTGATTCCAATGGAGTCAAATTCATAGAGACAGAAAGTACAATGCTGGTTTCCAGGGGCTAGGGGGAAGGGGAACACAGAATTAGTGGGGTTTTTTAAATTATTTTAAAAATAATTTTTATTTGTTTATTTATTTATTGGTTGTGTTGGGTCTTTGTTGCTGTGCACAGGCTTTCTCTAGTTGCAGTGACCGGGGGCTATGCTTCGTTGCAGTGCAAGGGCTTCTCATTGCAGTAGCTTCTCTTGTTGCGGAGCACGGGCTCAAGAGCGCAGGCTCAGTAGTTGTGGCTCATGGACTCAGTTGCTCCATTGCACGTGGCATTTTCCCGGACCAGGGATGGAACCCGTGTCCTCCGCGTTGGCAGGCGTATTCTTAACCACTGCGCCACCAGGGAAGTCCCAGAATTAGTGTTTAACAGGCACAGGGTCTCAGTTTGGGAAGATGACAAATTCTGAAGATGGATGGTGGTGATGCTCGCACAACACTGGGAAGGCACTTACTGCCACTGCACTGCACACTTAGCAATGGTTAAGATGTGCAGATGGCGAAAACTACGTTATGTATATTTTGCCACCATAGAAAAACAAAAAGAAACACAAAGTTGGCACCTAACTTGGCACATAGTAGACCTAAAAATTGTTTGTTGAACAAGTTGTCTTTGTTTCAGAATTTGGGACACCCCTGTAGATACTTGGAGAGCCTCAGCTCCGCTGCTCCCTGCCATGTCCTCCAGGCCTTACGCAGTGTCTGGCTCATGGCAGGCCTTCAGCAAGTAGCTGATGAAGGCACCAGTTGAGAAGGCCGTAGTAGAAACCCTCCCTGCCCTCGTTCTTACCTCCCAGTCCACCCACCCTCTTCCCTTCTCCATCCTCGTCAGGGAGAAGTGGTCACTCGACAGGGTTCTGACGCCCCCTATGGAAGGGACCTTCGGGAGTCACTTCATTTATGCGCTTCCCTCCTGGGGAATACATGTTCCAAGAAACCGATGTCTACGTTCTTAAAGGCTGCTAAAGAAGGGATCTCTCTAATCCCCCTGGGTCATGTACTTAATGCTCTGTGATTGATGGGACATTCTTCTGTCTTTTCTGCTCTGATTTAAACCTCCCACACCCACCCACCCAATTCTTTTCCCCTGAGAAATGTGAGGGAGCTCTGAAGACAGGTGGGGGATGGCTCGCAGGACTTAGGGAGGGGGCGAGTGGGTAAGAATAGGACTCCGCCCCCCTCTGAAATCCTAGCAGCTCAGACAAAATGTTATGAGGATTAATGGGGCCTCTCCTGGAGCTGGAGATGGATGATACGCCCTCAGGAAGTCCCTCTACCAAGTCTTGGAATTCTTGGAGTCTGTGAGGCCAAGTGGGGGCAGCTCGAAGGAGCCCAGGCAGAGTGGGCCGCCATTTTGGAGCCTCTAACAAGCGTGTTTCTAAGAGGCCAACGTCGGCCCATTCATGATTACCGGGTCCCACTGAAACCCAGGGAAGTAATTGTGCAGCACAAGGGCACCATGGGAAAATGTGAACAAGTAATGTCAAAACTCACAAATTAGGCAAATGAATTCCATCTGGTAAGAGAAGGAAGAGGGCCCCTGACTAAAGGAATGTCTGGGTTGAAAACATAAAGAAATGATGAAGTGGCCTTCCTTCCCAACATGCCTGGATGGAACGTTGCTGTTCAGTTGGTTTTCCACAGATCTCAAAGAGTATGAGAAACTAGGATTACTAGCAGAAGAACACAGGAAGTGCAGTAGATGCACGGTTATGTGTCACTGTGGCCACGGTGACACAAGCACGATCACCCTGCTGTCTCTCCCTGTGCTTCACCCGTGAATCAATACAGGATTACAGCAGAGTTTCCCAAAGATGTGCCCGATGGCTCTGTGTAATCACTCCTTGAGATACTAATACATATTGCATATTTTAAAATGTGAAAAATACTTCAAAAAAGAGGTCTGTGGGACTTCCCTGATGACACAGTGGTTAAGACGCTGCACGCCCAATGCAGGAAGCCCGGGTTCAATCCTTGGTCAGGGAATTAGATCCCACATACATGTTGCAACTAAGGAGCCCACCTGCCACAACTAAGACCTGGCTCAACAAAATAAATAAATTAAATAAATTTTTTAAAAAAGAAGTCTGAAGTTGGTGTACCCCCAAAAAAATAAAAAATGTAAAAAAAAAAAAAAAAAAAGAAGTCTGTTTTAGTTTGCTTAATCTAGCATTTCTCCAAATTAATTTTCTATGAAAACCCTTCTCCACTAATATCTATCATTCTGTTGAAATAGAATTTCTTGAAACATACTTAGGAAAATGCTTAAGTATATCATTTGAATACCCTTGTCTCACCCCACGATTCATTGAACAGTCCACTCATAGAGACAGGCTGTGTTGTCGAGGCACTAGGAATGCAGAATGCATTAGTCACAGACCCTGTCCACCAGACATATACTGTGTGGAGGACCCCATGGTCAACTGGCTTCATAGGGGCTGCATAATTCCACAGAACACTGAATAGGAGTTGGAACAGTGGGTAACGTAGGGTCTGGAGATGCCCAGGATAGGGCACCTACCCCAGGTCAGGCATCGGGGAGAGCATCCCATGGGACAAGCCACTTCAGCTGAGCTTTAAATCAAGTGGAGGAGTTAGCCAGGCTGGTATTGGAGAAGGTTGTTCTAGAAAGAAGGAAACCTTCGGAGGGACTTCAAAACACCAACAAAAAGAGCTTACACAGGGGATGACTAGACACAGGGTGCACATAAAGGAATGGGGAGAGGAGAGGCTGGAGAAGAAGATGGGGAAAGATCTTGGAATCTAGCATCTTAAAGAGTGTGGGTTTTGTCCTACAGCATGCGGCACCATGGAGGGCCTAAGCATGTGGCTGTGTTCCCTCCTGATAGTCCCACTGAAAGGCTTGACTGCGCTAGCTGGGGGGCAGGTCAGGAGGGGCAGGAGCTGAAGACACAACCCCAGCACAGAGGACGGGGCAGAATCCAGGCAGGACCTACCACGGTGAACGAAGGCAGAATCCAAGCAAGCAGTTTTATCAGATGTGTCAGCAGTGGGAAATCCTGTAGAAGATGCCAGGCTCTGCATAGCCAGGAAATTCTGTCCCCAGGGTGTGAGGCAGGGGGACAAGACTCCAATCCTGGGGGCACAGGGGAGAAAGAGGATTGAGATATCGAGATCTAGGGATGCTTTAAAAAAAAAAAAAAGAGGAAGGAGTGGTTAAGAGGTAAACAGGGGTGGTGGGAGTTGTGGTACAAGTGAGACCTTGGTGCCAAGGACAAAAATCAAAGCTTTGGCGATATGGTAATAAGCATGAAAACCAGATTCATCAAGATTCGTCTCAGAACTTGGAGTGAGGGTGGAAATTAAGTGGCCTGAGCTGTGAGGTGGGGGAGCTTTGTGAAAGCTGAGAATTAGGCAGGTCCTGACCAGAGAGCTGCCCCTGCGGGTCTCACCCAGTAGACTCAATGCCCAAAGCAACCAAACTGTTCTGGGCTACTGCTGCCCTCTGGTGGCTGGAAATAAAAACCAAAAGACGGATCTCCAGGTGGGCATCTCCCATTTATCTTTGAAGGAATTACATACACTGTGTCCTCACCTCTTTATGACGTTCTGTGGTATTCTGTCCAAAACTTAGTTCACTCCAGATCACACACTTGCTCACATATACACACATCTCCTCTTAAATCCTGCAACTCTGCCTTAGCTCATGCCCTTGTTTTCTCAGGGGAAACGTCTCCCTCTTTCTATCTTGCTTTCTCTTATTCTTTCCTGAATTTTGTTTTGGGACATGGGAGATTTCCTTAAATGACCCCAGTCACAATTAATAAAAGACAGCATAGGATCTGTATGAATGGAAGCAAAATATATTGGTTTGAAGCTAAGCACAATTTTTAAAAAGCAGAACAATTTTATCAATCTCTACAGCACAGCACTCATAGGTACTCAGGAACCCCCTTTAGGTGCATGCAAAAATATCCATCTATTTCTCCACCTTCTTCTAATTAAAAATCTATGTCTCCTCAAGAACTAGCGTTTAGGAAAGGAAAACAATTGCTTTATCGAATCTGTTATTTTGTTCATTTAAATTACGAGTTTGCAACAGCATTTACTTTTTGTTGCAATGGTTTTAAATAGATTTGGGGGGGTTGGAGGATTGAAGCTATTACATTGTCTCTACGAGGAAGTGTGTTACTATTTCCAAAGGAACCCATCCATAAGCAGGGGCTGCCTGGAATATCACTTCCTTAGCCTTACAGTTGAGACAAGGTCTACAAGGACGGATGGAGGTGCAATGGGCACAGCAGATCCCAACGTGAGGAAGGAGAAGGTTCGTTGGCTGAACTCCTCCTTCTAGAACTACACCAGGAGCCCCACACTGGTCAAAGGAACCCAGGGGCAGAGGAGGAAAGCCAGAACCAATGTAAGAACCAGCTCCTCTCCTAGCAACCGTGTTGTCTTCACACCCTGAGCAGAGCATCTCTCAGAACTACAGACAAGGCCTCCCTGGCAGTTCCACGGGAGGCTCCCACCCGCTGCCACTGCCAAGGGAGACTTCCTGTGTGAAGCCAACACAGGCTGTGCAGTTACCAAGAGGCTCTTCTGGAAGGCACACAAGTTAGGGAGAAAACAGAATGATCTTTGCAGACATCGGTACAGCTCAGGAGCAGCCCAAGTCGTGAGTTCTGGCACCTATGAAGGATGCCCTCTGTGCTACGGTCCTAGGGGAGTGGCAGCACCCAGGGCTCCTGGTGCGGGTCTCAGCCCCCGTCCCTGTTGCTCTCGGTCTCGGTCTCTGTCTCTGTCTGTCTCTCTCTCTCTCACACACACACACACACATCCAAGCACATTCTGACCTAGACCTCTCCTCATCTGGGGATGAACAGTGGCCTGAGTTCTCCCACAGGCCAGGAGAGCATCAGGCCCCCTTGGGGACATTTTTCTTCTCCGTTTGCAGAGCAACCCCCCGAAAGCCGAGGGAAACTGACAATTTCACTTTAGCAGGAGCTCCTGGAAGTCCTTCCTCCTCCGTGGACCCCAGAGAGCATACTCCTGCCTGAGCCAGAGAATTGGAGGACATGAGGCAACTGCAGAGGTGACAGGTT
This sequence comes from Hippopotamus amphibius kiboko, assembly GCF_030028045.1. Taxonomy (NCBI): domain Eukaryota; kingdom Metazoa; phylum Chordata; class Mammalia; order Artiodactyla; family Hippopotamidae; genus Hippopotamus; species Hippopotamus amphibius. The sequence continues at coordinate 52,359,698 of NC_080187.1, read as the reverse complement.
GGGCTCCAGGTGAGTGCTTCAGTCTTGTGCTTTTGAAAAAAGAACTGAGGACGATCCTTCCTTGCCTTTTTTTTTTTTTCTTGCTTTTCCTGGCCTCCCGGCTCTCAGGATTTCCAGTCCTATTCCATGTCTGTTGATCCCACAACGTCCACATAGAAGGGCCTTGGTGTTCTTGGAAGAGCATCTTCAACCTCCTTTTCTGCACAGCCGTTGTCATAAGACTGAGAAACCTCGGACTCTCCGTGTGGAAGACTGGGGTGCTGCTGGAGCCTGGGGTCTGAATACCACGCCCGCCCTGCATGCCCCACTCTGGCTCTGCATTCAGCCCTGCCTGTCCCACCCGCCTCCCATCCCTGCACGGGGCCAGGGGCCGCCCTCCTCTGCTTCAACCCTCCTGGCTCTCCTGTCCCCCAGGGTGGCTATCTAGCCGCCCATCAGCTGGACAAAGCATTCGTCAGCTTTAATGGATGTACGGCTCCCAGTCTTGACATGTTTTATGCATCCCCGGGGGCTTTGATCTCCTTGTCTGCATACATAAATGAGAGGATTACCGAGCCATCCAGAACAGGGCACCAGAAATGTCTTTTCCTGAGGTGCTTTTGCCTCTAGCAGATAAGAGTCATGAGCCAAAATCCCAGGAGCCATTAGGGCCCTGAGCTTGAGGGTAACTCCGCTCAGGGAGAAACGGTTCGGGGGGCTGGCCTAGGAGGCGCTCCCTGTCACAGCTCCCCGATATTGTTTATATCTGGGTGATGTGGATAAAGAAACCGGTCCCTTCTGGCACCGCCCTGCCTCCCTGAAGATTACGAGCAACTGTGGCTGACATTTGCCAAGGCTGCCTGGACTGACTCGGTGGTGGCATATGGTTACTGTCAGGGATTTCTGGATGTGGGGGCTGGGATTGGACACTGGGGTGGGGACTGGTATTTTTAGGACACTTGGAGTTCTCGGCTGGATTTAGGGCAGCTCTCCAGACGGTTACGAAGCAGGAGTGTCACTCCTGCCTGGCTCCGTCTCTTGAGAGAGAGAGGAAAAATGAAAGTGATTGTCCTCACTGCTTCATGCTGGTGGATGCTGAGGGCCGGTGTTTGGAGGTGGGGTTCTTTGAATGCTCACCCAAAGTTTCAGGGTGGCAGCACAGACATGGCAACCAACAGAGAGATTTGGGGGGTGGGGGGGCAGGGGTGGGAGATGCCATCAGGGAGGTGGGCAGGGTCCTCATTAACCATCAGCCAGGTGAGGGGGCCTCCTAGGTTGCTCAGGTGAGCTAACAACAGCTCTGATCCCGATTCTCTGGCCCCCATTTGTTTAATAAGGCTGCCACATGTACTGACATATTTCTCACATGTGCCTATATGTTCTAGGGACAGGCGAGTCACTGGCAAATAAGGTACACTGCTTCCTTCAATGAGTTCAAGAACTTAACATCATTTTCCTCTTAGGAAAATAACAGGAAAGGCTCTCTGGGTTGGAAAGGCCTCCTAACCCAACCTCATCCAATGTTTGAGGATCTTCCACAATATCCCTAAGAAAGGACTGTCTGCCCGAGCGTGAATACTTCTGGTGACAAGGACCTCACTACCATAAATCTTTGACACCTTTGATTATTGTAAAGCTCATCCTGGGTCAGAACAAAATTCATTTCCCATAGTATCTATTCCTTTGTCTTACTCCTTGTCTCTAGGGCAGAATAGAAAAAGTGTAACTTACCTCCACAGATCTTGTGTGGAGTAGTCTCTAACCCACTGGCCGGTCACACGCCGCATCTGACAAATGGTGAGGAAGTTAGGTAGTGTCTAAGTCACGCCCCTCACGGGATCCCAGGCTACCCACTAACCCATTCAGGGCCTCTGTAAATTAGACCAATGTCTTTCCCTGAGACATATTATCGCCACCTGCTGGCAAATCGCCACAGTGCACCACTTCCTGGGGACTTGGTCCTCCCAGCACCCGGCCACTGCGGTTCTATTTTCCTTCAAGTGAGAGAAGGAAAGTTGAGGAGTCTCAACACTGGAAGAGGTCAGTGATGTGCAATCTAAACCCAAAGTGATTTTTTTTTTTTAAAGAACAGGCAAAAAAGTCTTAAGCATCTAGAGCAATCCTTCAAATTTTCAAAAAGCGTCTCCCACTCCCAGATGCTTTTAGCCTCTGTTCTCGACTCTCTTCCTTTCCTTGATGCTTTCTTTCATTTTCTTTCCTGCATTAGTGCCTCTTCCCCAGGACCCCAGTCCTTGCTGATGGGTTCAGGAGTGGATGGAGGGGGGGTCTGCACTTATAAATTACGGACACCTACTAAAGAATAAACCAGTTTTATAGGCCTCCCACCCTGAGCCCCGGAGGTCTCAGAGCTCGAGATCAGTCATCCTGACTCCTTCCAGGTCTGAGGGCTCAGCTGGGGGCCCATCATATTAGGGCAAGAGGCCCCGCCTCACCCTCCAGTAGTTCCAACCAGTAGAGCGTCTGACTTGGACTTGACACAGACATTTCCTTCTTGGAGAAAAGGCCACCCTATGAGTCTGATGTATTCAGTCAACAAGCAACTTTCAGTGCCAGGAACGCAATGCCAGGCCTCAGACTGGCACAAGTTTGGGCAACAAGCAGACTTTGCTCTCCCTCCTGCTCAAGTCACCTGGGAATGCTCGTGTGGGGGAGGGGCTGCCTCCCCACCGTGGGAGTCCCCAGACAGGTCTGTTACTGGACATGTTCAGCAACTGTGTGCAATGTGAGTTTGTGGAGGAGGTTACACCTGAGCTGAGTCATAACAGGGAGGGAGATTTGGAAAGGCGGAAACAACCCCAATGTCCACCAGTGAACGATGGGTAAACAAAATGTGGTCTATTCATACAATGGGATATTGTTCAGCCTTAAAAAGGAAGGGAATTCTGACACAGGCTACAACATGGATGAACCTGGAGGACATTCTGCCAAGTGAAAGAAGCCAGTCACGAAAGGACAAATACTGTATGATCCCACTTACATGAGGTACCTAAGTAATCAAATTCAGAGTCAGAAAGTAGGATGGGGGTAGCCAGGGGCTGGGGTGGGTGGGGAAGTGGGGAGTTACTGTTTAGTGGATGCAGAGTTCCAGTTTAGGCTGATGGGAAAGTTCTGGAGTTGGATGGTGGTGATGGTTGCACAACATTGTGAATGTACTGAATGCCATTGAATTGTATGCCCAAAAAGAGTTAAATGGTAAATTTTATATTATGTATATTTTACCACAATTAAAAGCAAAAAGGATAGGTATATTTGGAAACTGGCGGGGACAGCATTGCAGGAAGTGGGGCAGCTGGAGTAGCGGTGTGGAGGGTCTCTATTCAGGACCAGAAGTGGAGTTTGAATTCCTCAGAGCAGTCATTTATCTGGGGAAAGTCAACCCCCATCTCTAAGCCTGTCTCCTCCTGGAGGGAAGTGTGAGAATACTAACCCCTGCCTAGTCTCTCTCATAAAGGGTGGACGAAGAACAGCCTCTGTCAAAGTCCTTTATAAATAATAGGTACACGAGGTGGCCATGGTGACACTGTTGCTGGCGGCTGTGATGAAAAGGACTTGGGTTACAGATTCAACCAGATCCAGGTTCAAATCCCAACTTATTGGCTGTGTGACCTTGATCAAGTCACTGAACTCCTCAGTTTTGATCAATCTCACCTGTAAAATGGGGTCAACATCACCGCTCTCGGGACATGCCTTAGTCAGGGTCCAACCAGGAAAGTGAAATCTGCTCCTGGATTTGAAGCAGTGGGATTTTAAACTGAGGCATTGGTTTTTCAGGTGATGAAATTGCTGAGAAGCCTAACATAGGCTTCCACTTTTCCAAATCTCCCTCCTCTTATGACTCAGGTCTGGTGCTACCTCCTCCACAAACTCATACTGCACACAGCTGCTGAACATGTCCAGTAACAGAGGGCGAGACGTGACTGCGGACTTGCACTGGGGGAGGCAGCCCCTCCCTCACACGAACATTCCCAGGTGCCTTGAGCAGGAGGGAGAGCAAAGTCTGCTTGTTGTCCAAACTTTTGTCAATCCGAGGCCTGGCATTGTGTTCCTGGCACTGAAAGCCGCTTGTTGGAGATGATTGACTACATCAGACTCATAGGGTGGCCTTTTCTCCAAGAAGGAAATGTCTGCGTCAAGTCCAAGTCAGACGCTCTGCTGGTTAGAAGCTACTGGAGGGTAGGGCAGAGAGGAGCAGAGGCAGGAAGATGCCACTGGGATGAGCAGACAGGAGGAGGGTGTGCACTGAAGTCCAGGGACCAGGACAATGCAGAGGAAATGGGAGCCAGGGTGGGGCCTGTCCCTGGGGAGCAAAGGCACAGGTCTCAGGGCAAAGAGGACTTAAACTGGGACTGACACACGGCTGTTCAGTGCCCACTTTCACCCTCCTACAGGTATTTTACTCTCAAACAGCTTTGCCTGACATGGGCCAGACCCCACCAGAAGCCCAAGGGCCCAGGAGACCCAGTGTCCACGTGGCTCAGCACTTGCGACGTGCCGGGCAGAGATGAGAGGGGCTGGGCCCAGGGGCAGGTGTCCTGCATATGAGTCTGGGTGACGCCACCGGGCCCCGAGCCTGCGGTGCGGGCTCGAGTCCCTGGGGCCTCTGTCTCTACCCTGGTCTACAGTAGCCAGGTCCGACCCGGGACTGGGGACTCTGTGGGTGAGATCACGTGAGTCTGGTCCAACCCCTGGTCTGATGAACTTGTAGTCGGTTGTTGGGCTTGGTCAGAACCTGGTGTGGCCCCACTCAGCCCCAGCTGGGAGTCTGACTCCCATTCAGTCTGGTGTCAGGGGCCCCACCCCATGTTTCAATCCACCGTCAGCCTCAGCAGGACCACCTCCCTGACAGGCTCACCCAGCAGGACTCCCATCTGACCCCCAGGCCTGGGTCCTTTCCGTACCACACAGAACCACCCAGGGCCTCTCTCCAGCTGACTCTGTCCCTGCCACTGCTGCTGGCTCTTCCCTGATGCAGCTTCCCCACCTGGCTCCTGGGTCACCCAGAGTCGTGTCCCTCCCACAGCACCCCAGGGTGGCGAGCAAGGCCCTCAGGACACCCCTGGTCCCCTCCACCCACCCAGCTCGCCAGTGCCTCCAGGAGCTGTTTCAAGGGGTTGGGAGGGTCACTGTCTCTCCACTCGCCCCCTCCTACATCTCTCCCGCCTTCAGTCTTCTGGAGCCGGGAAGCAGGGGGTGTTTGCTTCCTCTCTGTTTGACAGGATGCTCCTGGGATGGCAACTACCTCCCCTTTCCCCAGACCAGGAGTTCTGCACGGTGAGATGGGGTGAGGAAAGCCAGCTGACGGATAAGGGGACAGAAGTCCGGAAGAGTTTCAAAAGCTGAGCTGTGATCCAGGAGGTGCTGTATGAGCTGAGCTTCTAGGAAGAACTTTGGGGACTCCAGGACAGGGAGGTGCTCGGGTGAGGGCAGGTAAGCGGGGCCTGGGGCCTGAGGGCAAGGCACGGGCCTCCCAGGGGCCAGAAGCTGCCCACTCACCAGCTGGAGGATTCTGAGGCTGAGCTCCAGCCTCACAGGGGCCTCGGAGCTTCAAGGAAACAAAGTCAAAGTATCTTCCTTTGCTTTGTGTTCAGAGATTTTAACTGAGCACTTCAGGCCTAACCGTGTTGAGGCAATAGATCTCCATTTTAGTCAAAGATGGGGTTGAATCTCCTTGAAGAAAGATCTTGAAGGCCCAAGTATTACAGGCAGCCTTCAGCATCCTGAGGACCCTCGCCCACAAATACCCACTGCGGCCTGGCCGAATCCTGCTTTCTTGGTTGCCAGGAAACCCCATTCCCCCCCACTTGCTGCCCTCACCATTCCCTCTCTGGACCAATCACCCTTCCAGGAACCCTCCCTCCCTGGACCAGGAGCCTCCTTCCTCTATGACGATGGATCACTAGGCTGAGATGTGCTCCGAGTGGGAACTTGAACTGAGCTGTCTCCTAGAAGCTGTGCCTACATCCATCATTGGGGACCACCAGGCCATACCAGGCATCGGTGTGGCTCCTCTGTGGGGTAGACAGCTTCGGGGGTCAGACCACGGATGCAGAATCCAAAGACCTGGATTTGAGTCCCAGCTGCAGAGCTGGATGTCTGCAGTGTCACCAACCTCTCAGAGCCGCAGTTTCCTCATCTGTGACCTGTTACGTAGGAAGGTGTACCTGCCCTGCCTGTTTCAGTAGATTGTTTTGGAGACTCAAGTGGGATACTAAATGCAACGGGGTATTGCTGGTTACAAATGGGCTGGCAAATAGGCGGGGATACGTGACGAGCCTGGGTGCTTAGGCAGTGTCTATACTGTCCCTAGTTAAGGGAAGCTCGAGCTCCAGACAAACACCTCCCAAACTCTCCCTCCCCATAGATACCTCTAGGCCTAGCTGGTTGACAGGCTCCACCCACAGGCACAGGAATGAATTAGGAGGGGACTTTAGATGCCACAGATTCTTTAAAATATTTCTATTTCAGTCGCTGAATTACTGTTTTAAATTTCTTAAATGCCGGAGAAGAAAAAGCCGCCCCAACCACGTGTTGCCGCCTCCCAGCCTGTCTCCTGAGCCGCCCTCCCCAGGGGCTCCTCCTGGGTGAAGGGCAGAGCAGGGCCTCCCCCTGCAGCCCCAATATTGTGCAGCTCTGGCTCCGCAGCTTGGAGCTTGGACCCGGTCCAGCCCCAGAGCCAGGATAACAGAGCCGCTCTCCTCCGAGCATTTGAGCCAATTAAAAAGACAAATGACCGCCGGCTTATCTTCCCTCCTCCTCTGCCCCTCCATCCTTTTCCACCCCCACAGCCCCCTCTCCTCCAGGGAACGGGGCTAGGGACCTTCAGGCTGTGATTCCCTTCTGGAACAGCCACGTTCCCCTCATCCCTCTCTCCTGCCCCCCAAACCTGCCCTGGACCTTTCAAGATCTTGATGGATGGAGTGGCTCTGGCCTCCTTCTGGAGCTTCTGAGTGTCCCCAAGCCCTCGGCCCAGAGAATGGACAGTGGGAGCACAGGAGTGGACTGGGAGAAAGTAAAGCAGAAAAGCCACAGGCTCAGATGATTCTTTTCTTTTTTTCAGATAAGAAAGTCTTAGAGCCTATTTTCAAGCTCTGGCCTTGGAGCCTAGAGCTTTAACAGAAGGCTCTATTTCTGGAGGGGCATTTAATTCAGTTATTTTATAGTTAAGATGTCCCCTGCCTTGAAGGAGGGCCAGCCTACCCAGGGAAGAACAGGAGCTTTGGAGGTAGAAAGCCCTAGGTCTATTCTAGCCTCCAACTCCGATAAGCTCTGAGACCCAGAGCAAGTTACTGAAGCCTCTAAGCCTGCATGCCCATTTGTCAAATGCCTATCTCATAGGAGGGTTAGAAGGAATAAGATATCATGCATTAAGTGCCTGGCACAGCATTGGGCATATAAAAGGCATGACATTAATATCCATCAATTGTCTTCCCCCGTTGTGGCAACTTTAAGACATTTATTCTTTCTCTATGTCTCACACCTTCATCTCCTATCATAGCTTATTTAAGTGTCTCATACGTATCATCAACAGAAAGTTTATCGTGAAATCTAACTGAAGAAAAAAAAATCTTTGATACAGTCTCTCCCTGATAAACTCCTATTCATCCTTCAAAACCCAGTCCAATTGTCACCTCTCTTGCTTTTACCTTCTCCACCATTCTCCCAGCACCTTGATCACACTTCCATTCTTCCTTTGCAATATTGCAATTGTTCCACTAAGTTAATGAGTATTTATTAAGTGTCTGCCACACGCGAAGCACACTGCCAGTTCCAGGGACACCTTGGTGAAGAGGATGAAGGAAATCCCCACTGTCCTGCAAACTTATATTCAAATTAGAGGAAATAGACCTTTTTTTTTAAATTCTAAAAAATAAGCAATGTGTCTGTCTCCTATACAATGGACTCCTTGTCTTCTTCTTCTTTGTATCTTGAGAAACTGCACTGTGCCGACAGAGTAGGAAGCTCAGCAGATGTTCATTCTCTTCTCCAGCTTCATTTTCAATGTTTCTCTCCTCTGGGAAGATGACTAAGTCCTGTTCTCAGGCCCTTTTTGTGGTCAAGGTCCATTGCTCCTTAGGTCTGAGCAGCTCTGAGCGCCCTGTTTCACGGCCACATCAGCAGACTCAACGGCCCACTTGATGTGGACAAAGTTCCCCCAGACTCGCTGCTTCGAGACAGAGAGCACGGCAGAGAGGCTAGACCTGCCTCTCACCACCAGGCTGTGCCCCCGTCCGAGGGCTGCGTGTGCAGGTTCTGAGTCATGGAACTGCTTCAGAGGCCCCCTGAGAGGCAGGGACAAGCAGGAGCTGATTTCCTTCCTGTTCCCCGCTGCAGCCAACTCTCTGGAGAGGAGCATTTTGGATGCTGTTTGGCTCAGCCGAGACAGGGAGTCACTGGAGTCCTAGAATGATGGTGCTAAAAAGGAATTCAGAGATCAGCCAGCCCAAGTCCCTCATCGATGGAGACGATGACTGAGACCCAAAGTAGGAAAGCGTCATGCTTTAGACTAACAGGATCGTGGAGGCCATCTACTTCAGGAAGGGAAACTTGTGGATTTTATGCTCCTATCCACTTTTAGCACACATCACTGATCAGTCACTGCACTCTCCCTGCTACTTGTGATAAGGCCTCCCAGTCCTTCCACATGGCTCTTCAGGCACAGACGGCTGAGCTGGCACATGAAGGAATAAAGATATGATTATGATATGATATGATATGATATGATGATATGATATGATACATAGGGAGCTAGTTCTCTGTCTAGTCTCTACATGCATGGCCTCATTTGATTCTCACAACTCTGTGAGGAAGGTGCTTTGATTATTATTCCCATCTTGCAGATGAGAAAGGAGATTCCAATGAAGGAACTTGCCCAAGAGTCCACAGCTAGTAACCCTCACACTTGCATAGTCCTGGGTCCAAGGTTTGCAAGTAGGGAGGATAGGTGTGCAGAGACACACACATCAACCCAAGAGCTTGTTTTGAGCCTCAGGCACAAACAGGTACAGTTCTCAGGACTGTACACTGGGCACTCAGCCCTACATGCTAATCATCAGCACATTAGCTGCCACTTGCTAAGCGTCTACCATGCTTCAGGGACTGTGCCACACAATCGACATACACGGTCTCATTTTCATCTCCAAAGCAGTCCTACAAGGTAGGCATCACTGCCTTCATTGTACAGGGGGGAACCTGAGGCTCAGGGAAATTAACCAATACATGCAAGGCTGTGCTCACCCATGACAGAGTCGGCGTTTGAACTCGAATTGTCTAACTCCTGAGCCCATGCTCTCTTTTTCCTTGACACCATGCTTCCCCTGGGAGGTGTTGGTGGAAGGCAAGATGCTCTATGTTTGTGGGCCAGGAGGTGCTGCCAGCACCATCCTTGGCGCATCGAGGAGATGCAGCACCTGACGCAGAGGATGCATGACCCTGTCCCCTAGGCAGTGGGTACAGTCCCACCTGCACCTCCATCCTTCCAGCCACCATTTGCCTCAAGCAGCCAGAGCACATGGAGAGCAGAGCTCAGTCTCAAACCTACTGGGTCCCACCTATCTACCTGATGATATGGTGGAGAAGAAAGCACCTGAGATCAGAAGTCATCAGAATTGGTTCTGGTTCCACGAACTTGGGAACTCACATGACCTCTAAGCATCATTTCCACCTGAGAAGTGAGGAGCCCCAGCCCCTCCTGTCGGGGTTGTTGAAGGAGTTAAATGAGCTCACACAGGCACAGAGCGCAGTCCCAGAAGCCAGGGGGCTTGTTCCCAGATTCAAACTCCACCCCCTACCAGTTGGGCAATCCTGGACAAGTCACACCACTTTGCTGAGCCTCCATTTCCTCTCCTGCAAATGGGGCTGTGGACAGTCAGATTTGTGCAGATCAAATGGAGAACTGTCTGTAAGGCCACTCTGTCAACTAGTAAACACTGTGCAGATGGTATGTGCCACAGCTCAATAAATAGCCACCGCCTGACAAGACAAACCCTTATTCCCAAAGTAGCAATGTTGACAGCACCAAACCAGCAGCTATGAAACATTGCCAGCTGCCCCTGTCATTCCCAGGTCCTAGATGACCAGGCCCCTAGGGACAGGGCTCGCAGGACCCTCCCCTTCCACGCACAAGAAGCCCCTGGAGCTTCCTGGCTCTCCCCGGGCAGCAGCAGCTGCTGCCTGAGACATCGCCGTGCCCTTGAGAAGGCAGCTCGCCAGTGCAAGTTTAGTCTGAAATTCCATTCGGGCCTCCCCCTGCCTGGAGCGCAAGGCCTTGAAGATGCTGCGTGCTGTGTGGGCTGGACCAGGCAAAAGTAACAGCGTGAGGGAAAGAGGAGCGAGAGGGAGACCATGAGCACAGCGATAGCGGGGTCAAGGCCAGAAAGCACAGTGCGGACCAAAGGATTTCAGGATCTTCTTCTGGCTGAAGCAGTTGTTAGTGGTGACACTTAAAAACGAGCATCTTTGTAGCTCCCTCATCTCACAACCTCAGATCATTTTCCAAAGACAAGTCCCTCTTGCATTCTTTGTCCTAAAACAGCAGCAAGGCCCTCGTGACTGCAGCCTAGAAATGTTCAGGTCTTTGCCCATGTCTTTGCACCTGCATCTTTTACATGGTGGAAACTTGTGGTGGCTTCCCCATTACCTCCAACCCCACAGCCTGCCCCAGCTTCGTTATGGATGAAATTGTGTCCCTTTCAAATTCCTATGGTGAAGTCCTGACTCCAGGACCCCAGGATGTGACTGTGTTTGGAGATATGGTCTTCAATGAGGTAATTAAGTTAAATGAGGTCATCAGGGTGCCTGGTATGACTGGTGTCTTTATAAGGAGAGGAGATCAGGGCACAGAAACACACAGAGGGAAGACTGTGTAAAGACACAGGGAGAAGACTGCCGTCTACAAGCAAAGGAGAGAGGCCTCAGGAGAAACCAACCCTGCCCACACCTTGATCTCAGACTCCCAGCCTCCAGAGCTGTGGGAGGATAAATTTCTGGTGTTGAAGTCCCCGGTCTGCAGTACTTTGTTATAGCAGCCCGAACAGATTAACACCATTTCATATTAGCTTCAGTTCAATTCAAGAGATTGCCCAGGTAGGGCTGGCCAGGCACTGGGCCAGATGGCAGATTCAAAGAGGAAAAAACTCCATCCCAGCCTTCACGTTGCTCATGGTCCAATGTGAGGTTGGATAAGTCAAGGAGAGAATTCATGCTGAAGGGTTCAGAAAGAGGACTGAGTAAGGGGTGTTTAATTACTTGGGGGATGTCCAGGAAGACTTCTTAGAGGAGGTGAAATCTGAGGACATTCTTAAAGGATGGAAAAGACTGGACAACTTACCAGGCAGAAAAGAAGAGGGAGTGAGTGCTTGGCAAAGACACTGACGCACGAAGAGACAAGGCAAGTTTGGGAAATAACCCAAATTACAGGAGCAAAGAAAGCACCAACTGGGGTGGGTGGTGGGAAGCCACATAACCTCTCTGAGCTTGTTTTCTCCATCTGTAAAATGGGAATAATAATATCTCACACTGTTGACATAAGGGTCAACTGTGACAGTGGGGAAGAACGTTTATGACAAAGCACTCACAAATCTTACTTCAAATAAACTCGTCATAAACCCCCTAAACTTTGAATTCTACTCACTCCATTACCACTTGTAACCTTCATTTGGCATAGGCACCAATTAAACCAGGCCAAGCTTGATTTTTTTAAAACAAAAAACCAAAATTTTAGAATAGATTCAGATTTGCGTAAAATTTGCTAAGCTAGTACAGAGTGTTCCCACACACCCCTCCCAGTTTCCCCTATTGTTAAGATCAGACATTACTATGACACACTTGGTACAGTTAAAGAACCAATATTGGTACGTTATTATTCACTGAAGCCCACAGTTTATTCGGACTTCCTTAGTTTTCACCTAATGTCCTTTTTCTATTCCAGGATCCCATTCAAGATGCCACATTACATTTAGTCATCAAGTTTCCTTAGGCTCCTCTTGGCTGTGACAGTTCTGGCCTGACTTTTATTCTGAAGATGCATTATTTGCTAGGAAAAGTGCTAATGTACAGAAGTGGGGGGAGGGGGGATGTGATTTTTTTTCAGCATTGTATCGTTTAGCTTATCAACAACATTGGCTACAAATAAGACATCTGTTCACTGAAGGAGCCCTAAAGAGCCTGTGTTTGTGATAGTCTCAGTTCATCTTATCCTTTGCACTAAAAAATAATAACCAATTTACATTAGCAAACACACAATTTTAAGATTCTCCCCCCATGAAACAACCCAAGTCCTTTTTCCTTTCCCAGTAGCCCTTTTCTGATCCCAGGTGTCCTGTGCTCCTGGAGCCACCTGAACCTTCAGCCCCTGTCTCTTCGGAGGGGTGAGAGGCTGCCTCCTTTTCTGAGCCCTGGGGATGGGGGTGCGGGAGGGGACAAGGGGGGGTGCATGCCCAGTGGCATCTGTCCTCTTGGAGGACCTCTGCCGCAGCCCTTGGCTGCACAGCCATGATCACAAGGTCGGTCGGACAGACGCTTCCGCTCTGAACCTGGTGGCCTCAGAGGAGAGCTGAGCCGGGTGGGGCTGTTCCCAGCTGTTCCTCTCCGACAGGCTGGAAGAAGGCACCACGGGCCCTGCCTCTGCTCTGTGGGAGTGGCAATAAAGGGACACGTCCCACTGGTCTGCCAGCACGGTGCTCTCTGTCTGGACCACTAGGCTCCAGGACTGTTCTAGGATTTCACATCAAGGCCCCGTCAAGATGACGAGGAGCCAAAGAGAAGCATTTGCAGTGGAAACAGCGTTTATGAGCCTAGAGGGGCAAAGATCCGCAGACCCCACCTCCTGCCCACCTCCGCCCCGTGGGCTACAGGGCCAGAGTGACCCTGAAGTCACACTCTCAGCTGAGCGCCTTTCTTCTCATCTTTTTTATTTAAATACAAGAACTTTTCAATGGCTTAACTCATTGTAAAATGAGTGAAACAAGCAGATGAAGTGAAAATCCCCTGGAACTGCTCAATCCACTCCCCTCTCCAAGGGTAACCAATGCCAGCCGCTGAGCGTGTGTCCTGAGAAGCCTTTTCAGTGGATTTCCATGCTTCCATGGGTATATTTAGAAATAGAGTATGTCCTAACATCCTACACTAATCCACTAGATGGGCTTGCACACTGTCCTCGTATATTAGATGGTTTACATAAAGCTTCTGCACTAAGGATGTAGCATGGTTTATATAATGATTTGCTTACAGAAATTTGGGTCCCTTCTCATTTTTTTCTGTTCCAAACCATGTTAAGATGTGTGCCCTTCCTCTTTTGCAGGCAAAGCTGGTAGGTGTCCACTTCCCACTACAACCTGATGATCACACGTCTTCCTCTTCATCCTGGGAACAGCAAGAGACCACCCCTTGCTCTGCACGTTTGCCCTGCATGGTGTATAAGGGGCGATCGACAGCACCCAAGGTCCTTCCCTAGTTGTGTCTATTTGCACAGCTACAGCTGATGAATCTTTGAAAATGTTGGCATCGTTGAATGACAGTCTCAGCCCTAACTCTTATTTAGGTTTCAGACTGTTTGGCTTGAAGATGACCTTTGGAACAATATAGAGATTGCATCCTGTGCTGTGGCTGCCTTAACAAATGATCACAAACCTGGTGGCTTAAAACAACTGAAACTTTTTCTCTCACGGTTGTGGAGGCCAGACGTCTGAAATCAAGGTGTGCTCCCTCCGAAGTCTCTAGGAGTGCATTCTTCCCACCCTCTTCTGACTTCCTTGGCTGGTGTCTGCATCACTCCAATCTCTGCCTCTGTCTTCAAGTGGCCTTCTCCTCTGTGTGTCTGTGTCTCCTCTTCTGTCTCTTATAAGGACACGTCATTAAATTTAGAGTCCGCCCAGGTAATCCAGGATAACCTCCTCTCAAGATCCTCGACTTAAATGCATCTGCAAAGACTTTTTTTCCAAATAAGATCACGTTCACAGGTTCTGGGACTAGGACATGAACATATGTTTTGGAACCACCATTCAACTCACTATTGGGATTATTAATGCAATCCTCCACCTCACAGATGGGAGTATTTTTCCCTGCCAAGGGATATAAGTGCTATGGGAGAAAAACAAACAAACAAAAAAAAACCAAAAAAACAAAGCAGAAGAGAGACACGGGGAGGTGCCAGGTCAGGTGTGGGGTTCCTATTTCAAATAGGGTGGTCAGGGAAGACCTCCCTGATAACATGATATTGACCAAAGAACTGCCAAAGTGAGGATGTGAGTCACGTAAGTATCTGGGGGGGAAGTCCTTCCAAGCAGGGGAACAGCAAGGGCAGATCTGGCCTCTGTGTACCCTCAGCACTTTGCTCCTATTGTGGTAATAATTTACTACCCTACTTTTATTTTAACCACGTGCATTTTGGTCTCCTGGATTAGACCGTAAATTCCCTGAAGATGGAAACTGTATCTTTCTCCTTGGAGCATCCCCAGCACCTAGCCTAGGGCATGGTGCATGATGCATGGTGAGTAAATATTTGATGAGAAAGCAAATGAATGATAGGAGATATGAAAGGATGCATGGCTTAAATGATTTGCCCGAGGTCACACTGCTACTTGGGGCAATGCTGAGACCAGAACACCAGAGCTCTGGCTGTCATGAGACAGCAAAGTGGCACATTTCAATGGAAGCTCATTTTCTACTCAATTCTCTTTAAAGAATCAATTTGCTGTATTGAGATACATAGAGTAGATGTAACCACACGATAAGACATAGCCACAGGCCTCCTCAATTCATGGGCCTTATTGAATGAGGATATCCCCACTTCTCTAATGCCAGGAAACATTTCATAAATGGCTGGTAATGGGGCCAAGAAAGCAGAATGGACAAAATCAATAAATTGAGTATCTCATGAAAGTTGACCAGATTGCAGGGAAAAACAACCCAAGAAATCAAGTGCCTATGGGAAGAGGTAAGGGACAGAGTGACACACAGTGCTGGACAGTTGGATCCGCTAATTATCAGCAGGGACAATGGTAGTTAAGAGGAAACCCTGGACTGGCTTAGATGCTGGGCTTCAAGGCCACTGTGGACTGGGCCCAGTGAGCTCAGATCAGCAGGACCTAGAACGTGAGCAAAAAGGAGATGGTACGGTGAATCAGACAGGCAAAGTTTGATGGGGTCCGAAGTCAGCGAAGGCTAGAGGCCAAGGACTGAGGTAGAAAGTTGGGGGGTCTATTGATTACAGGGAGCACAAAGCAAAGCACTTGCAGGACCTTGGATAGCTCCACGGGAGGCTCTGCTGAGGGGACTGGGGGTCTTTCCGGCTCCAAGTCCCAAGGGTGAACAATTGGACCCACCTCTCAGACGAAGCTCTGAGGTTTAAAGGACCTCCTACAATCACAGTAGCTCCGACCCTCTGATTGTGAGGAACAAAAGGGCTTCTACGCTCTGAGCACATTTCCCAAAAGTAGTGGCTTTTTCAGCGCGTTTAAGGTGGTGTGTTCACGTGGTGGTTGTCAAAGCCACAACGAAGCACAACAAATCAGTGGTCAAGGAGGAGCCTTAGCTGTGTCCCAGATCTCCCACCCCCTGCTGGTGTGCACCCTGGCCCCTGGTCTGGCTGGCTTGCTCTAGAGAGTGGACCCTGGCTATGTCTTGGGAAAGGGGTAACCTTCACCTAAGCAGGAGTCCCCAGGTATCTCCAGGCCGTGCCAGTGCATCTGTGACGTGTCAGAACAAGCACGCACTTAGGAGGCATTTAGCAGCAGCACACACGTTATTTCGCTTCTTTGAGCCTCTATTTTTTTCACCGGTGAAGTGGGGGCAAGGATATCGTTCAGAATGATTGTAAGGACTAGTCAAGCTACCCAAAGCACCTGGCACACAGCAGAGGTTCCCTGAGTGGTCCCTGCTGTTAGCATTGAGACCACTCCCCGTCCTCCTTAGGGTCGTGCTGGGGGTGCCCACCCCTCAGAGGTGGCATCGTCCCTCTCCCCAGAGTTTTTAATCCCCTGCCACATCCCACCCAAGCTTGAGGCTTGAGTCCAGGCAGGATCTTAAGACATGGTAGAAACAGACAGCCAGGAGACTGGAGAAGGATTTTCAAAAGCCAGTGGAAGAAGAACTTGGCAGCCTAAGAATTGTTTCACACACTAGTAAAAACATAACGTTTTTGGACTGCACAGCCTGGAGAGTGGCTGAAGATGAACTCAGCATCAGCACCGCCTGGTCAGACTTTCTGCCCCCAGAATCAGGCCAGTGAAGTAGGTGTCTACTTCTGACCAACAGAAAAATGCTACTGGGATTATCTGTGACAAGGAAGAGAAGCCAGGGCTGGATTATACAGATCTAGATGCAAACCCTCTCTCCGGCTCTTGCTAATTCTGTGGCCTTGAGCAAGTTACATAACCTCACGAGACTTGGTTTCCTCATCTGCAAAGTTGGGGGCTAACATCTCCCTCAGGGAGCTGGTGAAAAACAAATGCAGAAACACGTCTGCAGTTCCTGACAGAGAGTAAGTACCCAACAACTGTTAACTCCCTACCCTTTCACCCATAGGAGAGAAGATCAAGATTTTGAGGGGGAAAAAGCCTAGCTTTTAGGCTTTGTTGTAAGATTTCCTTTTTCCTTTAATTTTTAAATTAAAAAAATTTTTTTAATTGTTGTAAATTTTCTAAGTGAGCTGGACTACATTTTCTTGCTTCTCATAGGCAGAAGTAGAATCACAGAGCTGGGAGAACTTTAGCAATCACCTATTCCAATATCTTTATTTTAATGAATAAAATGAGCCAGTGAGGCCCTAGAAGTGAAGTAGCTTCCTGTATTGCTATTCCTTTCTTTGAAAGTGACCAAAATCCAACTCAGACCAGGTTAAGTATCAGTGAAATGTTTGAGACATCAGACACTGCTGGGTCCTGAGACTCAAAGGACGTTATCAAAGCTTCTCTCTCTCTCTCTCTCCCTCACCATGTCTTAGTTTTCGTTCTGCTTGAAGGTTGACCTCATTGTCCCTACAGCTGGGAAACTTTCTCCATCCAGAGGAGAAAGGGGATTGATAGCAGCTCTAGACTTGTAATGTCATTTCAGCAACCTCAATAAGAACCTCCATCTCCTGATAGCCTACATACATCCCAGGGAAGGACACAAATGGTGTCCAACCATAGTATCAGAGGGTGGAGGTCAAGGATTGGCTAAGCATGTGATGGAGTGGGTGACACAAAGCCCCATGGGGGGAGGCTGGGCAGAGGAGAACACCCCTCTGTCCACTCTGCCAAGTGGCCCAGCCGATTAGTGGCACTGCTGGGGTGAGCGCTCAAGTCTTCTGGTTCCTAATCCAGTGTTTTTTCCCCTCCATCAGCTCACATTCCTAGATCCGATGGTAGACCTTATTTGCCCAGTGCTGGGAATGGATTGGTGCTATTTCAGTCCCTTAGGAAATGGGGGGTGGGGACCATAGCTCACATTTGGGGATCAGTCAACCAGAATCTGTGACGAGATCAGCCTGCAGCCATGGTCAAGACTGTAATCTGGGGATTCTTAATACTCCCCTGTAACCAGCCAGCTATCTGTGAAGTGGGCTGGGATGGTATTGTTTTCAATCTCCTACTTAGCAGTGGTGTCAACACTAGGCTACATCTCCTGTCAGGAGTTTGGGGGCCTCTAACATTTACTCCCATCGTCAGGAAAAGGTTCTTAACTGTCTGTGAATTTGGCTAAGAAAACATAACAGGTTGCCCCCCCCCCCTTTTTTTTTTTTTGGCCGCATTGCACGGCATTCAGGACCTTAGTTCCCTGACCAGGGATCCAACCGATCAGGGATCCAACCCACGGCCCCTGCAGTGGAAGCCCAGAGTCTTAACCACTGGACCGCCAGGGAAGTCCCTCAGGCTGCTCCTTTAAAGCAATCGTTCATGTATCTGATGTTATCTGCACGGTGTATAGACATTCCAGAAGGGTCAATCCAATCCACCACTCCAATTGAAAGAGCCAAACAAACCTCAGCGCCGGCTGATTTCGACACGCATTCAGTCCACACAGAACATCGTATGTTAGTGCCACAGAATGTTAGCGCTAGAAAGAGCCATAGGGCCGGCCCAGGCTTTCTTCCACTTTACAGATGAGGAAGTTGGGGAGTAGAGAGACCCTTGTTACTTCAAGGCAGAGTTTTGCAACAACATTTATCCAAGAAATCCTGAACCTGGGCACGGCCAAGTGCTGGACTAGCCGCAGGGCAGCCACCACAAACAGACCACGGTGGCCACAGCCCACTCCTGGGCTCCCCAGGTCCCCCTCCATGGCCATTCAAGTCCTCAGGGACACTGGGCCTGAAGTCCTCCTGTCTCACAGGGACCAGTCGTGGGGGAGCTGCTGGCCTGGAGGGAAGTCTGAGCAGAGTCCTGGCATCTGGGGTCCCCTGTCCTCTAAGGCATCCCCTCCTGCTTCCCAGAACAAACTGCTGGAGCCCTCGGGAGATGCGGCTGGGCCAGCTGTTCCATGTCTAATCCGAGGAGCCGAAATTCTAATAGGGATGATTAATGAGTTTCTGGGCGAGGGGAATGGGAGCCGCACTTTCCTCTGACACAGAGCCTGGTCCCGCGGGTGCCGGGATGAGTGATGCTCTCCTGTGGGGCAAAGGGCTGTTGTCTGAGTCAAGGGATGATTTAATTCCTCAGGGAGCCAGCGTTCCCACCAATAACTCACCCTCCTTGAGAAAGGGAGTGGCGTCCCCCTGTCCTGTCGGTGTCTGTGCCCGCTCAGGGGCAGGAGGGGTCCCAGCAGCAGTCAGGGAGGAAACCCCGTGTCAGCATCCGGCAGGGTGGGGCGGGAGCCAGCAGGCACGGGGGCGGGTCAGTGTACTGACCACTGGGCAGGGGCTGCCCCAGGCTGCTGGAGGGACCCCCGGGGAAGAAGGAGCAGACTTAGACTGGCTGGGTCCCAGGGCCAGCCCAGGACAGATGTAAAGGGTACTAGAGGATTTGAACCCGGAATAAAAAGAACTTTCCAACAATCAGGCTTACACTCCCACTTATAAAGAATAAACTGTGTCCTGAGGCAGCTGGTGGGAATGTGGAGAAATCGGGACCCTGTGCATTGCTGGTAGAGTGGAAAGTGGTGGAAACCAGTATGGCGGGTCCTCAAAGAGTTAAACCTAAAATCACCATTTGCTCCAGCAACATATGTTTGTACACCACGTTCACAGCAGCGTTATTCACAGACGCCAAAAGGTGGAAACAACCCACGTGTCCATCAATAGATGAATGGATAAACAAAATGTGGTCTGTGCAGACAATGGAATAGTAGTTAATCTTAAAAAGGAAGGGAGGGGCTTCCCTGGTGGCACAGTGATTCAGAATCTGCCTGCCAATGCAGAGGACATAGGTTGAAGCCCTGGCCTGGGAGGATCCCATACGCAGCGGAGCAATTAGGCCAGTACGCCACAACTACTGAGCCTGTGCTCTACAGCCCACAAGCCACAACTACTGAAGCCCACACGCCTAGAGCCCATGCTCTGCAACAAGAGAAGCCACCACAATAAGAAGCCTGCACACCACAACCAGAGTAGCCCCTACTCACCGCAACTAGAGAAAGCCTGCACGCAGCAATGAAGATCCAACGCAGCCAATAAATTCAATCAATCAATCAAACAATCACTGAACAAGAGAGAAATATATTTTTTTTAAAAAAGGAAGGGAATTCTGACACATGTGACAACATGGATTAATCTTGAGGACATTATGCTGAGTGAAATAAACCAGACATAAAAGGACAAATACTATATGTCCACTTATATGAGACACCTAGAGTAGTCAAATTCATAGAGACAGAAAGGAGAGTGCCAGGGGCTGGGGGGCTGGAGGGAGAAGGAGTTATTATTTAATGGGGACGGAGAGTCAGTATGTGATGATGAAAAAGTTCTGGAGATGGATGGTGGTGATGGGTGTACAGCAGTGTGAATGTACAAAATGCCACTGAACTGTACACTTAAAATGGTTAAAATGGTAAGTTTTATGTTATGTATATTTTACCACAATAGAAAGAGGGAGAAAAATGAAGCTCAATAAACACAAGAGAAGGGGCTCAGGCTTCTGAAGGACCCAGACGACTTTGAAATTAACAGGGTGTTTGAGCATCAGGGAGACTTAGGGTAAACTTGAGAGAAAATGGGAACACAAACTCAGAGGCTCTGTCCAGTTTAGGTCCTCTCAGTCTGAGATGACGATGCTCAGGGCATCTGTCCTTGGAAAACAGATGTAAAATTTATATCAACCCTGACTGTCTGCTTCCTAAGCCAGTCTCCTGCAAAGCCCCTCCCCTGGTTCCTTTTCTGTTCTAGCAATAAGAATTACAAAAATACTCATGGCTAATATTTACCAAATAGAGATCAGTGTGCCAGTCCCTGTGATGAGTACGCTATACACAACGTTCCTCTAAAACCCACAACAAAGTGAAGAGATTGGTACCATTATCACCCCTTCTGCAGATGAGGAAAACTGAGACTTGATGCTGTTAAATATCTTGACCCGAGATTTCTCCAGCACTCACTCTCCCACCAGCATGTGCTGTAGACTGAGGGGCATGAGAAGCGGGGTGAAGATGGTACAAAGGGGCCCTGAGCTGGGTCTTCAAGGAAAACGGGGCTCTAGCTATGAACCCAGGTGTTGGCCTCACTAGCCATGACTTAGCCCTCTAAGCCTCAGTCTCTCATCTGCAAGTTGGGGATGATCATCACACCTGCCGAAGGGTTTGCCACGAGGACGCGGATGCCATGAGGCAAAAACACAAGAGCCGAGCACAGTGCCTGGCGCTCTTCTTGTTAACAGCCATCTCTCCCCTCTGAGCTTTCTAAGTGCTTGGCTGCACTTGGCAACTTCTACCAGGCATTGGATGGAGCACTTTCACTCAGGCCAGCAGCCTCCCGACTCTCCACGCTATTTGAGGGCAGAGGTCTCATCTTGCTCCTCTCTGGGTGTCCAGCAGCAGTGTAGGAAGTGCATAGTGAATGTCTGAGCGAATGGTGACATAATAAATGAATGCATGATGCTCTTTGACCAAAAAAAAAAAAAAAAAGAAAAAAAAATTTCCTCCCGAGGCTACAATCAGAGTCACAGCCACGCGATCCATGAGGCAGGCCAGAGCGCCGTCCTGCCCCACCCTCGCAGACGGCCAGTCGGCCACTTTGGGCTGGGCTGATCTTAGAAAGGATAAGGGGAGCAGGCAGCTTTGGGAGGGGACAGCCCTGGGCAGGCCATATACCTTCCAGCAGACAGGCGGGAGGAAGTGACAGCCCTGGGCCCTGCGGTGGAAAGTGGAGGCTGTGAAAAAATGACTGGGAAATGAAGTCAAGGAGCCGAGGGAAATGGCAGATCTGTTAACAGGCTGTTTTTGCTTTTGTCTCTGGAGAAGGAAGAGGATGGAGAGGAGAGAGGAGAGTCACAGCCGGCTTCCTGCCCTGCCCGCCGGGTGGGATTGCACTAGATAGTGGCTGATAGCGGTGGAAATGGGGAGACAAGATAAAGGGGTGGTGCGCAGGCAGCAGACCCTCGGAGCCAGAGCCGGAGCTAGAGCCGGGGAAGCGAGGGAGGGGAGGGGAAGAGGCTGAGGAAGCTCAGAGGAAGGCTAGTGGAGAGGGAGGACAGCATCACCAAGACGCACCCTGCAGAAGCTGCCCAACTGGCATCCCACTTTCTCCAGGAGTTCTTACCCATCCTGAGGGCAGGGGCTGTGAAGGGTGGCCAGTTAGGAACCCAGCTTCCTCCAGGAGTGTTTGCTGCCTTGACAGTGGCTTCAGGGATGCTTTGGTTCCTCCCTGTGACTCCTGACCTCTGGGGTGGCCATGGGCGGGGGAGCAGGGGTCTCTGGTGAGCAGAACAGCAGCCACTCCGCCAAGAAGGTTTGAGTGGTACCCTCTTGGTTCCAGGGCCTCCTCCAGCTTTGGGCATCAGAGGGCACTTGGGAAACCTGCGTGAGCAGCGCTTGTGTGTGTGTGTCCACAGCTCTGCACACGCCGCTTCCCCCTCTGCTCTCCCTCCTGAGAAGCAGCCTGGCGCTGCCATCCATACAGGGCACAGGTATCATGCAGACGCCTGGGCTTTCTGACCTGGTCACCCTGTGGTGTGACACTCGCCACTGCTTCTTCACAGAGCCAGGCAAGGCGCAGAGCCGAGAGACAGCACGGAGCCGCCGTCAGGAAGAGCCTGGAGGCGGCTGCCCCTGTCCCCATGGCTGACCCTGGACAGTCATCTCTCTGAACGTCCACTTCCTGCTCTGTTCTCAGCTCTGTCACTTCTGGTTCCTGCTCCAGGAGGCTGAGATCTGGGATGGCTTTGCCATCACTAACCCATGCGGCTGTTCTGCCTTAGAATCTCAGGGCACAGTCCATCCCCCCAGAATCCTGCTCTCTGCACAGCACCCCATTCATTGGCTCGTTCATTCACTCAGCCCGTATTTTCTGAACACCTTCTGTGTGCCAACCCCGGGCTGAGACATGGGGACATGGTGGGGACAAGAGCGACCTGTTCCCACCCCAAAGGGGCTCTCGATTGAGAGGTGATGATATGAAATAATCCAATGATCATTGCCAAGCATGGGAAGTGCTATTAAGGGTTCTGTGAGAGATGCAGATTGGGGAGGGAGTACTTGTCAAGGAAGAATACATCACTTCCTCATCGAGGCCACAGACTTCTTGTGTGAATAGGTATTTCAATTGCAAACTTGCAGATCTCCTGGGAGAAAAGACAGAAAGGTGAAAGGCGAAGGACAGGGGCAGAAGGCAGAAAGGAGAAAGGGACTAGCTTACAGAATGAGCCAGGCATTGTGTGCTAACATGGTTTTTATAGGGCTCTGATAACTCCCTAAACTCGATTGTTTACCTGGGCAGGGAGGAGGCACTTCAATGTATGTAAGAATCTTCCAAGAAACCCAGCCAGGCCTTCTAACTTCTAGAAAATTATGCTCTGAGATCATCAAAGCTTAAGGAGCATAAGTACTCGACTGAGCAAAGGGACACCCAGGAAACGCTGCCTTGGACAAAGGAACGTGTGTTCCAAACATAACACTGGAAAGGAAAAGATATCCTACTCCACGCAATGATATCAATAATAATAATAGAAGCAAAGTCTGGACAAACTGTGCAGCAGATGCCTGTCTTCTGTTCACACCCCTTTCCTCCTACACTGGCCCTTCTGCCCTCAGTGTTTTCCGTGGGCACCCAGCACTCTCAGGAGAGAGCATATGAGTTACCCGTTCACACTAAGGTGTTCGTGACTTGCGTGTGGTCCGCCCAGAAATATCTGCACCTTAAAATGGGACAGATGGAAGGATCATTGGTGGAATTCTACCCAGTTCATGGAGGAGAGATTTGAGATTTCCCTCATGGAAAGAGAATTTACTTTGCTTAAAACTGCCCTTGGAAACACCATCTCCTATCCACACAGCACTTTATTTCTGCCTCCATCTCATTCTAGTATTCGACTTTTGGAACTTCCAAAAGAAAGCCCTATCAGGAAGGAGATGGATTCCATGTGGCCTGGGGCCAAGGAAATGCATCCCTATCCCAGACTTCTGGTCCCCTTAGTCCCCTCGCCCTAGCCTCTGGGCCAAGATCCCCAGGGATGGCAGAGAATGTTGCAAGATGAACAAAGATCACCCAGTAAACACCATGACAAAGCAGACAGTCTCTGCCCCTATTCGCTAAACTTCTTTTCGTCCCAGGAATGTGTGTTTGAGAGACAAAGCCAAGGGCTTTATCTGCTGCCTCTTGATGTCCTGGAAAAGGCCTGGATGTGGACTTAGAAGACCCAGGTTCAACTTCCGGCCCTCTGTGATCCTGGGCTCCTCAGTCTAACACTGGTGTAGAGACTCGCCAGCGTGCTTCACCTGGCCTGGTGGGAACCTAATTGGGTGGGGTGCCCATGTGGTCTTTAGGGGCTGTGCTTATTATCAGCCTGGGGGTCTGGAGTCCTGGGGAGGGGGCTGGATGGATGGGAAGGGTCTCCACTCTTCCTGGTGTCAGCCACAGACTTGAGGCCCTCACCCTCTTGCAGGAGCAGCACCCGCCTGCAGGGTTTGTGTGTGTGTTAAGTTAGGTTCACAAGACCACTTTGCACAGTAAAAACTACCTTCAAATGGAGCTTGCCAACCATGTTCCAAATTAAATTTCCCCAGTAGCATTTCAGAACAGACCCATTAGATATAAAGTTTGACTCCATAGAGAACAGACATCTCCAAATGCTTACCATACGTGTTTATTTTCTCTTTAAAGTTGAGGCAAAAACTTGAGGCCCAATGGTCTCAGTTTCCTCTGGCAGCCAACACAGGCTGGCCTAGCCCACCGCAGCCCACCTCCTCCTCTCTGCCCCAGCTCTCCAAGGAGAGGGCCAGGAGGGTGACCTCTAACCCCCACTGGCACCTCTCCTCTGCCCTGCTCACAAGTTGCCCAGACCAGGCTTTGTGCCAAAGCCACAAACAGCTATACCCATAGCGTGTGTGTGAGTGTGGGTGTGTGTGTGTGTGTGTAAGTGACTATATGTCAGGCATCCAGCCACGCACCTTGTTTCAATTCTGGACTCAGGACAATCCCCTGAGAAGCTCCCTTATTGGACCTGTTTAAAGGCTGAGGAAGCCAAGTCTTGGGACGGTTAAGTAATTCATCCAAGCAGAAGGCAGGTGGGCCACTTTCTTTCTTAACCACATTCTCTGAGGAGCTTTATAGCAACAGCAGCTGAGACACACACACACACACACACACACACACACTCCTGTAGTCAGACCCCCACCACGAGTAAACAGGATCCAGGAAGGACTGAGCACCTGAGGGAGAGAAGAAACCATGTTTTTAAGACTTTCCTTAGGAGTTGGCACAATTTGGGGCTGGGGCTTGGGGGTGCAGCATAACATAAATGAAGGTGGGTTTTCTACCTGATCCCGGGCTGGGCCTTCCCAGCTGGTTGCCCTTAGATTTCATTCCTTATATTCTTACTGAGCTCCTACCAAGAACAGGCTCTGGTGGGGACTTCCGGGGCTGCAGGAGAGTCAGAGAAGGAGGAGCACGGCCCCTCCCCACCCGGAGCTCACCAGAGGGACAGCAGGTCTACAAAAGCCCACAGCCCAAACCCTAGGCGGGGACAACAGCACCCCAGCATCCTCCACCCTCCCCAGCATTTCAGCTCCGAGGGAGGCCAGCAGGGCTGAGAGCCAGGGACAGAGAGAAAGGCCAGGAATGGTGGCTGGGAACCACCTCACAGTGGCGCCCTCGGCGGCCCCACTGAGGGGAGGAAAGGGGTGAAGTCTCATGAGAATTCTGATAAATGGGCTCCTCCACCCCTCCCCCTCCCCCAATTAAAGCGAAGCTGTCCGAACGGAGATGCAGAGACCACTTCCAAGCCAGGCATGACATCAACATTTCAGCGATAAGCGGTGGACAATGGGGTGTTAGACTAATAGAAAAACACCGCTGGATAAGGCCGGCTCCTGATACCCAGGCTGATGGGAAATACCATTGTCTGTCCGCTGTCAGCTGAGTCCCGGGGCGACAGGGATTCCAGCGGCCGCAGGCTGAAGCCGGGGGAGGGGCGACGGCCGGTGGGGCTGGGGGAGGGCGCCTCGGAGGGGGCGGGGGTGAGAGTGCTCAGAGGCTGCGGGATGCAGCGGGCAAATAGAGGACGCCCCTCCTCTGTCCCCGCCTAGTCTGTTGGTGAAAGTGTCTCCCCCGCCCGGCCTCCTAGAAGCCTGCGACAGCGACTTGGAGCCTGCTGTTTCCAAGCCCTGGCCGGCAGCAGCCAGGGAAACCCGAGGGTTGGGCAGAAACGGAAGAGCTACGCTTCTCTCCACGCCCCTGGGGCTGTGTTGCTTGACTGTGTTCAATTGCTCACACATGAACTTGATGCTTTGAGTCTCAGAATTTTTGAAAAATTTTATTAAAGTAATATGTGCACAGTTTTTATATTTTAAATCAATTAGTAATAAAAGAAGGTTTAACAACAAAACTGATTTGCTGCAGTCAGCCTCCCCATTCCCCTTCCTATCCTTTTCCCCTGCCTTGTTCTGCTCCCGGCAGGCACCCAAACCACTGTCAACCCCTGGTGCTGCTTCCGGTATTTGCCTCTCTGTTTATATATCTTTGTTTATCAATTTTAGACAACATCTAATGGCTTCTTCATATGGCAAATGGCAACTTAGTAACTTTACACTGCTCCTCCTTTCACTTTTTATCTTTCATCCTTCCAATATAGTTATAATATTTGAGTGAAACAAATAACAGTGATTATTCTGACAATAAAAAATATAGCTGTAACCCTGTTTCCTAGATGCTGTGTCCTCCACTTTCTTGGTTTACTCCTTTGTCTTGCTGGAGCATCTCCTTCAGTACCTTCCCAAGAAAGAGTACGTTTTTCATTTGGTAAGGCATTGAATTCTACATTGGAAGTCTTTTTTTTAGAAGATTTTAAAAGAATTTTTAATGTATGTTAAAGGATTCCTCCCTTGTCTTCTAGTTTATAGAGGCCATCAAGCCTCTTAAGATACCATTCCAATTCCCAAGTCTTTGTATGAGACTTTATCTTGCTTTTTCTCTGGGAGCTCTGAGGAACTTCTCTTTATACCCGTTGTTGGAATGTTTCGTGGTGATATTTCTTTTTCTTTTCTTTTTTTTTTTTTGGCAGTGTTGGGTCTTTGTTGCTGGCCACCAGCCTTCTCTGCTCTAGTCATGGTAAGTGGGGGCTACTCTTCATTACGGTGTGCTGGCTTCTCATTGTGGGGCTTCTCTTGTTGCAGAGCATGGGTTCTAAGCACGCAGGCTTCAGTAGTTGCAGCACGAGGGCTCAGTAGTTGTAGCACATGGGCTTAGTTGCTCCATGGCATGTGGGATCTTCCTGGATCAGGGAGTGAACCTGTGTCCCTGCATTGGCAGGTGGATTCTTAATCACTGTGCCACCAGGGAAATCCCATGGTGATATTTCTTAATGTGTCTTTCATTCGTTGTTTTGGACAATCAATCAAAAGGCTGTCAATCTGGAAACTCACCTCCTTTAATTCTGGGGGAAAATTGTGTACTATTTCTTGGCTAATTTCTACCCTTTCCCATTTTCTTTATTCCTTTCTTCTAGAACTTCTATTAATTGGATATTAGATATCCTAAATTGATAGTCTAAATGTCTCATCTTTTATCTCCTATCTTCTATTTCTTTATCTTTTTGTTCTAGTTTTGGGAAGATGTCTTCAGCTTTATCTTCACACCCATCTGTAAGTTCCTTTTTTTCTATTATACTTTAATTTCCAAGAGATCTTTCTTGTTTTTTGATTGTTGCTTTTTCATAACTTCTTGTCTTATTCCATTAAGGCAAAATCTTATCTTCCAAAATATTTTAATTATAATTAATTATTTTAAAGTTTTATTCTGCTCATTGAATTTTGTTACATTCAGTTTCCTTTTATCAGTTTGTCTTGGTTTCCCTCTTTGATATATTTTCCTCCAATGCATGACCTTTGGGCTGTGTCACTAAAGGACCCACTGGAAGTTCTGTGTGCACGAGGGGCTTGTGCCTGGTAGGGCTTCACCATGGTGATTAGGGGGAAACCTTTGTCATTTACTTGGTTGTTTTCCACACCTCTTGTCTCAGGGACCAGCACAAGACCCCTGTGTTCTGGTGGGGGAAGGGGCTGGTGTGAGTCTGATGATTCTGTTTGCCAACTGTTTCTTATCCTCATCGTCAGGTTCATGCCTCAACCCCACCCTCCACGCTGCTGGGTGCCCCTGAGTTAGCAGCCTCCCCAGTTTAGGTTTCATGAGAAAACATTTTATTTAGTAACTTCCACCCACCAAGCTCTAGGGTTATGCTAGAGAGCTCATGGAACCTCTTCCTTTGGCAAAGAAGAATGGTGAACTCAGTGAGAAATGACTTACCCTAGATCCTATGAAAGATGCGAGCAGTGCTGGGCCAGGCAAGCCCAGCCCATGACTTTGATCTCCACCATAGGAGACACAGCTGACTTGTAGTCAGGTCTCTCTCCCCACTCACCTCTCTGTGTATCATTTCCTATCTCTCCCTCTGTTTTTTTCCCCCTCCACTGATGGATCATGATAGGGTAAAGACATTTAGTATGAATTGCACAAATTGCACAAAAGAGAGCCTTGGATATTCTATGCATAATTTTTAAGTAAAGAAATAGAAAAAAAAAATTTATATAAATAAAACTGCCAATTTAAGCCAGGTGGTCCTCAGTTTTAAATATGTGACCCTCATATACTCCATACTTTCATACACAAGCACTTAGGAACTTGCTTTCATAGGCCTGTCTCAGACCTATATGCATTTCTTGGAAGTACTTTTTGAACTCTCGTGTGGTGGTTCTACCCGGCTACAAAGAGATGGCTTTGGGCCATGTCTCCATCTTTGCGTTTAGTGGTGTGTATTAATGAAATTATTTGTTTTATATGAGCATATTTTCCTTCATAATGTTATCCAACTAAATGGAAAACAAAAACAGAAGTGTGTTACTAGCAATAAGAGGGGTTAGATCTCAGGAACTTAATTCAGATGAGACAAGAAGCTGTCAGAGTGGCCAATCTTTGGCTTTGAGCTGAAGCATGTTGAATGAACCTGGCTGGTGGTGTTTAGTTTTGAAGGAAAACAGCATAATTAGAGAACAAGTTTTAACTGTAGAGTTTACAATCTTTTTTAGATCTCTTCCGGAGTTCATGTGTCAAATCTCGTGAGAGGATTCTGATTGGTTCCACTCTGGCCACACATCTGAACCAATCACTATGGAGAAGGGAGTAAATGATTAGAATTGGACCAGCCAGGTCACAGGCTGTCCCTAAGGCCTCTGTGTTTGATACCCTTCAGACTCATATGAGGTTCGTGTCATGCTCCCCCAGTGAAAGCTTCGTGTCCCTTATAATCATCCACACAATAGACATTTCATCAGTGTCCTCTCAGAATAAGGTACTATATTCAGTTTTGGGTGCGGGGGGTGGGGGGGCGCGGAAACAAAGATTAATCAGACTCATCTGGCTGGAAAGAGCTTAGAGCCAGTAAGAGACTTCGTTATGTCCATAAATATCTATAACAGAATGTAGTTGGGCCCTAAAGGCAAAGACAGAGTGCTCTTAGAGGCCACATAAGAGAGATATCTGAGGGGTCACCCTTGGGAACTAGTGCAAAAGAATAATTCTATAAACTTGATGGTTCATTGGATGGAACCACCAAGGTGAGGGATCATCAATTCTGTTTACCCAGAACTGGCTGGATGCCTGGACACAATTTCCTGAGGTCCTTCCAGGCATTCACAGGGCTGTTTTCTGTCAGGTCCAACCTCCCGTTCTTCTTCCACTCACCATCCTATCCTGAATCACTCAGCTCATGTCAGGATCCCGATTCTTCCCTTTACTATCTACCAGGCTGGTCCATCCAGTGGTTACCTGCTTCCTGCCACCATCATCACAGACATTTCTACTCCTGATTCTTGAGCACCATTAAGGCACCTAGCTGGTGATGGGCTTGAAGTCAGATTTGGCCCCACACTTTGTTCTAAGGGTCTCTTTAACCAAATGCTTCAGTCTCTAACCCCTGGACTTCTAAGTGATCCTCAATCAGTTGACAAGAACTCTCTCTCCAATCACAGCCAGCCTACTACATGAGGAAGCTCAGTCTCCTAAAATATCTTCCTCCTTATCCCATCATATCCCCCCACCCAGGATCCCATCAGAAGGTTGAGCGTTGTAAAAGAGGGAAAGCGGATTGGCTAGATGGAAAAGGGACAATGCTGCTTGGGGGCAGGGACACATCTGGTTAGAAGGGAAATCTCAGCCAGCTAGCTAGATTGGCCTCTGGGGTTCCATCAGTTCATAATTTCAGTTTACTCAGTACATATGTTTCACAACTCTGCACGCTCCAGAAAATACATGTGTTTTTTTTTCCCTTATACTGGCTAGAATGTGAAAAGTTGCCAGTCAAATAGTTATTTGCTCCATAAGAAGCACTCAGCGGGATTAAATATTTTCCTTTCTTAATGACTCTCTGAATGAATTAACTCCTTTTTTAAAAAAATTGAGGTAAAGTTCACATGACATAAAATTAAACTTTTTAAGGTGTATATTCAGTACCATTTAGTCCATTCACAATGTTCTGCAACCACAACTATCACCACTATCAAGTTCCAAAACATGTTTATCACCCTAAAAGAAAACCCCACACCCGTTAAGCAGTCACTTCCTATCTCCCCTTGCCTAAGCCCCTTGCAACTGTATCAGGGAAGAGCTAAATTGGACTCCACATTGGATCTATTTCTTTGACTTTAACCTTTGCTTTTCATTGCTTTAATAATACACAATGGCCTGCCTCAGGGAACCCTACCCACCTGTGAAATTAACACATCCCTTCCCCTAAGCTAGTCATTCCAGGAGATGTTTTGCAAGACTGATAACCCTTTTTACTTTACTTTCCCTGCCTCTCCCTCTCTGATTCTATGAAAGAAACTGGCATCCAAAACCCATGAGATGGTTTTTTGGAGACACGAGTCTGCCATCTTCTCAGTCTGCAGGCTTTCTGAATAAAGTCTTACTCCTTGCCTCAGCACCTCGTCTCCAACTCATTGGCCTGTCGTGCAGCGAGCAGAGGGAGCTTGGACTCAGTAACACAACCACCAACCTCTTTCTGCCTCTATAGATTTACCTATTCTGGATATTTCATATAAATAGAATCATACAATATGTCATTTTTGTGCCTGGTTTGTTTCACCCAGCATGATGTTTTCAAGGTTCATCCACATTGTAGTGTGTATCAACATGCCATTCCTTTTTTATGATTGAATCATATTCACTTGTATGTGTAATCATATTTGTTTATCTGTTTATCTGTTGATGGACATTTGGGTTGTTCCCACCTTTTATCTACTGTGACTATGCTTCTGTGAAGGTTCACGTGTACATGTTTGTTTTGCATACCTGTTTTTTATTATGTGGGGCATACACCTAGAAGTGGAATTTCTGGATCATATGGCATATGTTTATTTTTTTTGAGAAACCACCATACTATCTTCCACAGCAACTGAACCATTTTGTACTCCCACCAGCAATGTGCAATGGATCCATTTTCTCCCCATCCTCTTCAACACTTGTTATTTTCAGAGTTTATTATTATTATTATTATTATAGTCATGTTAGTGGATGTGAAGTGGTAGCTCACCGTGGGTTTGTTTGTTTGTTTGTTTGGGTCTTCGTTGTTGCTCACGAGCTTTTCTCTAGTTGTGGTAAGTGGGGGCTACTCTTCATTGTGGAGTGTGGGCTTCTCAATGCAGTGGCCTCTCTTGTTGTGGAACATGGGCTCCAGGCATGCAAGCCTCAGTAGTTGCATTGGGTGGGCTTAGTAGTGGTGGTATGTGGGCTCTAGGGTACGCAGGCTTCAGTAGTCGTGGCTCACAGGCTCTAGAGTGCAGGCTCAGTAGGTGTAGCCCACGGGCCCAGTTGCTCCACGGCATGTGGGATCTTCCTGGCCCAGAGATCGAACCCATGTCCCTTGCATTGGCAGGCAGATTCTTAACCACTGTACCACCAGGGAAGTCCCTTGTTGTGGTTTTTATTTGCATTTCCCTAAGTACTAATGACATAAAACATCTTTTCATGTTGTTGACAATCAATTGGCCATGGATGTATAAGTTTATTTCTAGGTTATTTTAGTTAAATTCTATTCCATTGGTCTATACGTTTATCCTTATACAAATACCACACTATTTTGATTACTGTAGATTTTGGAGTAAGTTTTAAAGTTGGGAAATGTGAGCTCTCCGATTTTGTTCTTCTATTTCAATATTGCTTTGGTGAATTAAAATTGATTTTAATTACAGGAAGGGATCCTGTGATTGCTAAGACTCACCCAAGTCATCACAGGAGGCAACTGGTTATAGTATAGGGATCCTTGGAGACCTGAGTTCTGATTCTGGCTTTGCTACCAACTCTCTAGGTGTCCTTTGTAAAGCACATCTCCTCTTTAGGTCTTTACTCCTCTGCAAATTGGAGACAAGGGGTCTCACACTTATATTTTCTCCTTGGAATGGGACTTGAAGCTTTTTAATAAGCTCATCCTGAAAAAAATGCTTGGAATTCTCAAATTGAGGGCCCAAGTACCAGAGAAGTGACTGTCAGACAGCTCCCCTCCCACAAAGCCCACAACTATAGCTACCTGGCTTCTGCTGCTCCGTCCTGGGTCACCAGCAAAGGTATTATTCTAGCAAGCACTAAACTGGCAGAGGGGTGAGAAGTCTGGGCCAAGGAGAAAGTTGGAGATTGGGTCACCTTTAGTTCTTCCTCTAACTGTCACTGAATTATGCTTGACATTCTCTAGAACTTGACTAATGAATAAAGAGTCAAGTCTCATGTAGTTTAGATGACACCATTCATTCATGGATTCAAAAACATTTATAGGGAACTATTACATGCTAGGCATGTTGGGTTCTATGGGTGATACAAAGGTAAATTGCTATGAGTCCCACCCTCCTATTTCACATTTGACTAATAGCAAGGGGAATTTTAATTATTTTGAAAGTCCCTAAGTTTTTCATTGACTTGGGTATTGCTTTCAATTTTTAAATTGCTACTGCACATATTAATGGCCTTACAGGAAATCAAAGCCCCGAGCATAAAAGGTCAACTACTACACACCTGAAGCCACTTTCCATACCAAGCAATTTAGTACAGTGGGCATTACATGCTGAAATCAGGGTACACGTGCTACCACAGCTGACATTCTTAACTTGATGTAATTTCACTATTTTCTTGCAGAGATGTAGTCCAAACTGTAGCATGCCACCATTTCAGTCATCAGTTTGGATCTGCCTCTTGTCCCCATTTCTGTGTTGACTGCCCTCTGTCTCACATTCTGATGTTGGAGTGTGGATGCACCATCAGGAGGCTACTGTAAAGGTGATGGTGGCTTGTACCAGGTGGTGGACTGCATATGGCAGGGGGGTGAGGGAAAGAGGTATCAAGAATGACGCCTAGATTTCTGGCTTGCAACACTGTTTGGTTGGCCCTACTCACTGTGTTCAGGAACACAAACAGGACTAGGTTTGGGGAGATAAACAGGACTGCTTTGCTCAATGGTGCCAGGCAGGGCTGCACAACACAGAGGTCTCGGGAAGATCATGGGTTCGGTTTTAGACAAGTCAAGTTTGAGGTGTCTCTGAGGCACCCAAATGACATCAGTGAGGAGACGGATGGAGCACAAAGAAGAGGTCAGGGATAGAAACACATCGGTAGTGGGAGAAACAAGGGGTCTGGATGAGATTGCAGCGTAGGGAGAAAACCTAGACGCTGAGGGGTGCCACCTTTATAAGCTGGAGGGATGGTTTCCTACAACAGAGACTAAGAAGTGACCAGAGTAGTCAGAGGAGACTAAGAGCTGCGGAAGCACAGACGAGAAGGAAGTGAGGGCTTCAAGGTGGAGGAGGGAATTGTCAACAAAGTCAAATGCTGCTGAAAGGCCAAGATGAAAAGAGAAAATGTCCTTTGGATTTAGTAACACTGAGGTCATTGGTGACCTTAGCGCTGATGGGGCCTGATGGGGGAGGCATGGTTGAAGTGGACCATGGAGCAAGTGAGGAAGCAGAGAAAGTAGAGGCAGCTCCTTTGGGAAGCTTGGCCTCCTAACAGTCTATTCCAGCCCTTCCCCGTCCTCACTGAGCGCTGTGTGACTTTAGGAAAATCTCCTCACCTCTCTGGATCTCATTCCCCAAGAAAGCTGGAGGGAGCAATACTGTATCTCCAAGCACATGCATAATCTTCTGCCCCAAAGTCAGCATATACAACCTGAAAAAGAAAACAGGGCACGTGGGAGGAGAGTGAATGGAACGAGAGTTGGGTGGTGTCACCGATCCAGGGTTCCCGTTTTCCTTAAGAGGGGCCTGGAGCATTTGAGGGATTGGAGGGCCCTGAACTACCTCCAGAGTCTAAGGGGGCCTGAGTCTGCACAAAGAGGACGCAGGAAGGGGGCACATGGGGCAAAAGGAGGACAGAATGACCTGATTCAGGGCCAGTATATTCTTCCCAGGAGGTGCATCCACTGCGGTCTGAGGGGAGGCAGGGCTGGGCCAGGCCAGGATGAGGAGGGCAGAGGGGAAGGGAGGCAGGAGTCATTATTTGCACTGGCAGCCGCCAGCTGGAGGGACCCCCGGGACCCCAGGGTAGAACAGAGTGTGGTTCCTTTAATGGCCACAGGTGTTGGAGTAGAAAATTTTCCATGAAAAGGGGGCTATTCCACATGATTAAAATAACCACTTGGCCCGACTGGCAAGCTCGGACCTTGTTTTTTTCACACTTCACAGCGTGTCCTTCAACTCCTTCTGGAGGCTGTTCCAAGGATAAATGGCTAAAGGAATTCCTTTTCTTTTTACTCACTAATAAGGAAGGAGTGGGAGAAACTGGGCCCCCAAGGGCAGGCTGTGCAGGCAGAGGCAGGGCGCTGGGTTTGGCTGAAGACGGATCCAAGTGAGGCAGAGGGGTGTGGATGAGGAGTGAGAGCTGACTCTGCATCTGGCAAACCTTGGGGAACTGGGCGGCTGTGCAGAGACATTGTCTGATTGGAGGCTACTTGGCAGGAAAAGCTGGTGGTAGAGTGACGGGGACTAAAGTCCCATCCAAGAGAGAGTGCTTAGGACCTGGTCTTCAAGGTGGTCCCACGGGGGAGTATCGTGAGGGAGGCTAGGGAGGAGACAAGTGTGCACCCCTGGGGTGTTTCGACGCTGCATCCCCAGGGAGAAGCCCAGACCGGAGGCAGCCTGGAGCATGCATGAGATCCACTCCTGCTGTCCAGGTGGGGTAGTGGGTGGCTCGCGGTCTCCGCGGCCCCTCTGTAAAATGGGGCTGCTTGAGGATTGAATAGGGCCCACTCGAGGAGAGCATGTGAACAGCAGATAGTGTTAGTGATGGTGGGGATCCTTTCTCAGTCCCCGTCCAACCTGAGTCTCCAGGGTTCTCACCCGTTCTCTCCACCCCGCTTCTAATTCCACTCGCGTTTTCTCCATTTCTCTGCACTGGATCAAATGTCAGATACCACCTCCCTCTTCTTCACAATATCCATTTAGCCCCAAGGAATGAAGGCACAGGGTTACTCCCTTCCACGGAGGCAAAAGAGGTGACACTTTTTTGTTGTTGCTCTTGTGACATTACCATTATTGAGTGAAAGGTAACCATGGTGTTTTCCTCCCACCTTACTTCCTGCAAGCGCCCTCTGCCACCAATTATCACGGAGAGGTGCTGGGCCCTTGGCCAGGCTGCCCTCCCCCATCCCACCACCTCTTCTAAGGGTCCCCAGGCTCTCTCAGGGGATGTCAGAGTGCCCAGCCTTGACCCCACATGGCCTTCCCTGACCATCTGAGGCCTCACTGACCCTCCCCTCTTCCGAACAACACTCCCCAGACAGCTCATTTCCACTGTGCGATCTTAGGGTCCCCTATGTCAGACTCTCCTGGGGAACTTGGAAAAGCAGATGCCTGAGCCCCTCCCCCATTCTGAATTAGAATCCTTGAGCCAGGGCCAGAGAATCTGCATTTATAATGATCCCTACAGGGAACTCTTTTTTTTTTTGGCTGAGTTGGGTCTTCGTTGCTGCATGCAGGCTTTCTCTAGTTGTGGCAAGCGGGTGCTACTCTTTGCTGTGGTGTGCAGGCTTCTCAGTGCAGTGGCTTCTCTTGTTGCAGAGCATGGGCTCTAGGCCTGCAGGCTTCAATAGTTGCAGCACGTGGGCTAATAGTTGTGGCCCAAGGGCTCTAGAGCACAGGCTCAGTAGTTGTGGAGCACGGGCTTAGTTGCTCCATGGCATCTTCCCGGACAAGGGATCGAATCTCCTGCATTGGCAGGAGGATTCTTTTTTTTTTAAGGGCATGAACAATTTCTTTTATTGGCTATTCCTGAAAACAATCTTAGTATTTTTTTAACCTCTTTATTGGAATATAATTGCTTTACACTCTTGTACCACCTTATGAGGTACACCAAAGTGAATCAGCTGTATTTATACACATAACCCCATATTCCCTCCCTCCCATGACTCCCCCCCCCCCCGCATCCTCCCCGTCCCGGCCCTCCAAGGCATCACCCTTCATCGAGTTGATCTCCCTTTGTTATACAGCAACTTCCCACTAGCTATCTATTTTACAGTTGGTAGTGTATATATGTCTATGCTACTCTCTCACTTTGTCCCAGATTCCCCTTCGCCCCCCGCCCCCTCCCAACCTCGTGTCCTCCATTCTCTGCATCTGCATCCTTATGGCAGGAGGATTCTTAACCACTGCACCACCAGGGAAGTTCCAGGGGACTCTTAAGAGACACACATAGTGTGACACCTAATCATCTGCCTTTCCTGACTGTGCCAAACCAGCAGGCCTGAAACATTGCACTGCCTGTCCTAGTGCCCTGCACATGGCAGGGCTTAATAAACTGTGGGAGATAGATAGGTAGATAGATAGATGATGGATGGATAGATAGATGATAGATGGATTGATAAATGATGGATAGGTAGATAGAGAGATGCTGGATAGATAGGTAGGGAGATGATGATGGATAGATGATGGATGGATGGATGGATGGATAGATAGATGATAGATAGATGGATAGATAGATGATAGGTAGATTAGATAGATAGATAGATAGATAGATAGATAGATAGATGATAGATGATAGATAGATGATAAATAATAGAGCAAAACCTTGTCACAGTTTTGATCCCAGTTCTGGTGCCTCCCGGAACTGAAGTGTGGGATGTAGACCAGGGTCTCACAGAAGACAGGGCCTAGATCTACGAAGCTGTTTAGAGCAAAGACAGTTAGAGGGTTATGCTTGGACTTGGTAACCTGGCAGAACGGGGTTCAAGTCTGCCCCATACTGTCTGAGTATAGTTGGGGGAGTTACTGGCTCTCCAGGCCTAACTTGACCCAGTAAAAGAGGATCCCAACAATACCTGCTCTCAGGAGTATGTGACTGCTGACTTAGAAGGCACAGGCAGCGAGAACACCTGTACACCTGCGTGTACACGCTCCCAGTGCTGGCCTCTCACTTCCTTCTCTCGCAGCCTCTCTTCCCCGGCTCCTCCCTGCGTACAGTCAACTCTAGCTGGTTTACATCTCCTCAGAGGCAACACCACAGAGAAGGAGGCACATTTCTCTCAAGTCCTGAGCCCAGGTCTCCAGAGAAGATTATCTGGAGGGCCTTTCAGGAGCCATGGCAACCTTAATCCCTTCCAGTCAGGAATGAGGGATCCAGTCATGCAAATGTGGATATAGCTCCATTCCCTCAGCTTCTGCCAAGAAAAGAAACAGCTCTCAGAGACAAGAGTGTAGGTTGGCAACAGGCTGGGCATATATCGCCCCCTCCCAGGTATCTACTGTGGCTCCCCAGAAATAAGCATCCTCCCCAGCCCTAACCCCATGCTGCCTTTCATCTCCAAGAGCCTGCCCTCCACATCTTCCTAGGATAAAGCACTTCAGCCTCAGAGCTCCGTACCTCTACCCTGTTCACTCAAGCCCTCCCCACTGGTATGATCCTCCCAAAGCTTCCCATGTTCCCTCCACTGAGGGGTGGGGGGAGGGTAAGGGGTGGTCCCAAAGTGTGAGTCCTACCCTCAAGGTGCTGGTGGGTAGAACTACAACCTAGCTGGTGACAGCAAGGCAACACACGCAAACTGATTGGAGAAGCATCTGGTACTAAGCCATGAGCCGTGGTTCTGAGGGCTCCAGGGATCCAGAGAAAGGAGAGTCCTGTGTCGGCTGAAGGATCACTCCGGGAAAGCTTCCTGGAGGAGGAGGAACCAGGGCAGGCGTTTGAAGACTGTGGGGGTTGGGAAGAATGTTGTAGGCAGGCACTAGAGGAATGGAGAAAGCCCTACTGATAAGCTGCCCAGGTGGGAATAAAGGCTGGGGAAGGAGAGGAGGAGAAGGCCAGCTCGGCAGGAGCTGTAACTGTGGAGGGCCTCGTTGGCCAAGCACGGGCCTTCAGACTGCGTGCTGGAGGTCCGTGAGCCACGGCCTCCCTCCCGCCTTGCTCAGCAGGCTGGCTGTCGGGCCTCCCAGGCCCCGGGGCTGCCCCATTGATCGGCCTGTGAAAGGCCACTTGGTGGGCTGGTTGCTGAGAGACAGCCCCAGAGGCCAGGGCTGGGATTAGCGAGTGGCCCTGTTTGCTCTCATTTTGCTGGGAGGAAAGAGGACTTTGGTCTCAGCTTATCAAACTGCCCTGGGTTTGAAAGCCCAGGAATGCAGCCTTGGGCAAATGTGCAGGTTCACAGGACACCCATTAATCAAACAGTTCCCTTCCCTCCACCCCAATAACCTGGCCCCCACTCCACACACACACACACACACACACACACATGCACACTCACTGCCACTGCACTTTTATATGGGCCAGGCCCTGCTGGAGGTGTTTCAAGCTGGCCCTCACTGTGTCTTTCCTGTAGTTTGCCTGGGGGGCCGGCCAGAGGCAGGTGGGCTCCACGAAGGCTAAGTCAGCCCACCACCCCGCTGCCTCTTTGCTCCATTCAAATGGCAATGCATTGTTCCCTCAAGGTGGAAAGAAAAATATGCTGGGCAGTAAAAAACGTTAAGTTTTTTAAAGTTTTAAGTAGTAAGCTACTGCTTATTTTTTATAAGTATATAAATTTATAAATATTTATAAATTTATTTTTATAAAAAGTAGTATAAATTATGAAATGTATAAGTAGTATAAAATTATAAAATTTTAAGTAAGAGAAAACATTAAAAAAACACAAAATTCTTCATATACAGCAGATGAAAGTCACATATCAACCCAAAGGGCAAGCTGTGCAGCTTCTAACCCAGGGTTTCTGCCTCTT
The DNA here is from genome assembly GCF_030028045.1 of Hippopotamus amphibius kiboko. Classification (NCBI taxonomy): domain Eukaryota; kingdom Metazoa; phylum Chordata; class Mammalia; order Artiodactyla; family Hippopotamidae; genus Hippopotamus; species Hippopotamus amphibius. The sequence continues at coordinate 52,320,903 of NC_080187.1, read as the reverse complement.
TGGGGCAAAAGGGTGGAGGAGAAGGCACGGAATCTAAGAAAATTGAATTTCTTAGGAATAAATATAAACAAAAATAATAAATGTGAGTTCCTGTTAATAGGTTCTAGAAACCAGCTGCCCAAGTTCCAAACGGGGGGCACATAGCTTGGAGCTCTCCGGAGTGAAGGTTCACGGCCTTGGGAAGACAGTGTGAGTTTCTATGAGCAGCTGTGTTCTCTGGTTACCGGGCCGCGGATGTCAGCCTTGGTGGCAGAAAGGATAGAGACTGGGAGGAGGGAGATAACGGGCTGAGATACTCCACACCGTCCAGACAGTAGCTGACACCCGTGTTCCTGCCCTGGTCACCATGCTTAACATTTCCCTAAATTGTAAACAGGAGCCCAACCACAGGAGCTGAGCTGGCTGGTGAAGGCGCTTCAAGGTTATGTCCAGGGTGTTCGTGCAGACTCTGGAGATGCATGCACGGAGAAGTCTGCCAGCCCCCCTTGGACCCACATGCTACCGTCTCTCAACTCCACCCACTGCCCTTCAGCCACAGCCACCACCTTTAGTGCAGGCGCCCGGTGCTTCCGGGCAAGGCGCCTCCAGCAGCCCCTCCTGGACTCTCTGCTCCAGCCAGAGGACACCCCAGAAATGCCTCTTCCCCCTGGCAGTTGGCTCAACCTCGCTGAAATTCACACCTGATCCTGCCTTTCCCTGCTTAAAACTCCGAGGTCTGCGCCCACCCTCCCCCCTGCCAGGGCCTCAGGATGAGGTCTGGCTGATACCCTGCGCGGGGTAAGCTGCCTGGGACCTGCACGTTCTGGATCGCCTGCAGTGTAGGTGCAAGGCTGCTCCCCGGCCTCCCATGTCCCAGCCCCTCTGTCTGGAGCACACATAGACCTGGCACCCCCACCTGAGCAACCCTCGTGTGACCTCCAGCTCGTGGCTTGCTGTCCTCTCCTCTGGGCAGCGCAGCCCCCTAGGCTTCCCCAGCCTGCAGGCCACCATCCTACAGGGCCAGCTCTCCTCTCCTGTCGGCCCCTCCACCAGACCACCAAGCACGTGTCTGCCCTCGGCTCCCAGTCCTGGGCCCAGGACCCAGGAGGAACCCTATCAGTACTTGCCAAATGCACGAATGCCAGCTGTTTTCAAATGTGGAAAGGCTGTCGGGCAGAAGGAGGTTCAGTCCTCACCTGAGTGGCACAGTCAGGACGAGGGAGTGGAAGTGACAAAGGGGCAGGAACCTGGTGGGCTTCCCCTCTGCCACAGGCTGCTCCCGGAGGCGATGAGGACCCCGTCACCTGCGGTCACTGAACACGACAGGCTGGCCTCTTGAAGGGGTGGCCGTAGAGGGGATTCCGTTTAGATGAGATGAACTCCATGGCCTCCAGCTACGTACTGGTCATGCTGCGCCTCAAGCTGCCCGAGTCGGGCCCAGCCAGGCCAGGCCTCAGAGCTGCTGAGGAGCCAGATGCAGCCCCACTAGGACTGGAAGCCTGTCACCATTCTGGATAGGCGTACTTGGTACCTTTGGGAGGGCAAGGAGTTTGACGTTTGACCATCAGCCTGCAGGCCCCTGGGGGAGAGATGGACTCTCTTCCCCCAAACCTACAGGGCCAGAGCTCAGCTCTCATCCCCTCCTTGAAAGCAGAGCAATGTCTCCCCTACCCAGTGCTGCACCAGGGTCTTTGCCATCAGAGCCAGCCCAGGTGCAGCGGGGGAGGGGAATCGACCTCAGCTCAGCCAGCGCGGCTCCTTGGCCTCAGCTGGGCTGTCCTCCCTCACCAGCAAGGTCACTGTTATCTACTCCGTGAGCACACTCGCAGGGCCTGGACACCCTCCAAATATGTAGAGGGAGTTTTAACCTAACCCAAGACTAAAAGGTCTCCCACGCTTGACATTTTCCAAGTGCTGTAAACTCCAGGCAAGGACAAGAAAGAAAGGCGCCAGGAAGCACCTCTGCAGACACCGTCTGCGGATGTGACCTGCACGGGTGTGCTGGTGTGTGGGTCCACACGTGTGCCTGTGTGGGTCCGTGTACATGCATGTGCCAATGTGTGTGCATGTGTGCGCGTGTGTCATTGTGTGTCTTGTGCGTGTGCTACTATGCATGCACATGCCTCTGTATTCACAAGGCTGCACAGAAGCTATTTGCTCTGGTTGCAAAGCTGGGTTTATAGAAACATTTTGTCCAGAACCCTCTCCCAGGCTGGGAAGCCAGGGTAAAGTGGCTCCAATTCTCAATCTCTAACAGCTTGTTGGATGTGGCCACAGGTAATGCCCTCAGCCCCTTTGGAATCTTTAACTGTAAACCATCTTCATCCTCCACAGGAATTTCCACTGCCCTGTTGCCATCAGAAGTGCATCACTTTCCCGTCTTGAGGGTCTAATCCTCAAAGCCACTGGGAAAGACTGGAATATAACATTGACAGTGCTGAATCCCCACCATCCCATCACCAGCTGTGTGACTCAGGTGAGCTAGCCTCTCAGCGGGTGAATCCAAAAGTGGCCTGAATACACTATCACACGTGTGCACCTCTCTCCACATTTCTGTAGTTCCCCACATTGTAAGTGCACTTTCCCAATGTAGAATAATTAAAAAGCAGAACAAAAAAACCCAAAGCTATTTCCCAGCCTCCCCTACTGCGGGGGTGCTGAGATGGCACCCAGGTATGCACCTGCGTGATGCTTTGAGTTGTTGCCAGGGAAGCAGGCTGGTGGGACGACTGCCGGGAGGATGAGAAGCAGCAGAGGATGTGAGCAGAGCTCCCTGCTCCGCCCTCTTCTGTGTGGCCCTGGGAGTCGTTACTAGAAGGTCGACCTGGAGCCTGGAGCTCACCCGCAGCTTCTGATAAAGTCTCTCCTGCCTTAACTACCAGCTAAAACCGATACTGTGGTCAGCGACTAAGAGCTTGCCAAGTCCCGAGACGTCTCACCATCCCCTCCCCGCCCCCGCCACCAGGTGTTAAAAACTGGAAGGAATCGTGACTGTGTTAAATGAGGTGAGATGACAGCACCAAGCACAGTCTGCTCCTGGTGGAAAACCCCGTGGCATCTGGCCCTCAGAAGAGACCCAGGCTTCTTCTTGAAACCCATGCCTTGCTCTCAATGTGGCAATAAATTCTGATGGCTGAGCCTCCAGTTCTGTGCAGCTGGGTCTCCTGTGGCTGGTGTGGGACCCAGCCCTGTCTGCATCTCCCACCGTCCGTGTTTGGAAAGAGAGTCGGGAGGTGGTGTGTTACAGAAATGGAGCTGGATTCAAGGTCCTGGAAACCAGCCCAATGGCTTCATTGTCTCACTTGGAGATTTTCCTCCATGACCTTCTGGGTGCCAGGTTCTGCCTGGAGCTAAGTAGTTGGGGGGGAGGGGGGGGAGCATATAAGAAAAGGGTAGAAGATCCTGTATTTAGCCCTAAAGAGGTTAGTGGGGTTGGTCGCAAATGTGTGGGAGAGAAAATGGACCAGTAGAAGAAAGTAGACTTGATCTTCCATTATTGGGAGGAACACACCGTACCCTTGCCCGCCCCCCATCAGGGATGATGAAATGGTTTTTGCTGGAGGGGGAGAGGAGGTCTTCCCAAAGGAAGCTGGACAGGGCCTGAACCTTGAAGGGTAGACAGGATCTAGAGGGACAGAGCAGTCGGGGCAAGAGTTTCGGGATGAGGAACGGCATAAGCAGATGTGCAGAGGAGGAAGAGCCTGTCCGTGTCGTGTCCAGGGCTCACCTGCTAGAAGGGAGGCTGGTGGGGAAGTAGAGGGAAGTTATCCGGAATTCCTGGGACCGTCAAAGCCTGGATAAAGAGCTTGGGTTTCAGTCCAGGATGAACATGTGGTTGGGCTGGAACAGAGGTGACATTGACCTCACCTGTTTGACCGCACTGTTCGACTCAGAATATTTCGACAGCATCATTTTGGTTCTGTTTGGCCCTCTCCTGGAGTCCAAACACCCTGGACCCATTTTTGGAAGAGTAACCCACTGTATCCTTCTCCTCCACTAAAACTGCCTTGGCAAAGAGCACCCATGACTTTCCTATTCCCTACTTGAAGGCATTTTTTTCAGGCCTTGTCTTCCTGGACCTCTGGTGTTTAATGCTATGACTCTTTTTTTGTTCTTAAAATGCTCTTCTCGTGGTTTCTGTCCACATCCACCCTGTTTCTCCTCCCTCTTCTTTGACCATTCTGCCGCCCCTGGCCCATTGCAATTTTCTTTCTGTGACCTGGGTGATAGCATCCTTGTTATGGTTCTAACCACCATGTACCTGCTGACAACACATCCATGACCCAGTTCTCTCCCAGAGCTTCAGACGTGCATGCTCCAGCACCTGGATTTGACCAGCTCCTAAGCGGTAGCACAAAACACAGCCGACTCTAGATACCTTAACTTCAACATTTCCAAGAACAAGGTCAGCCTTTCTGATCTTCCACCATCCACATCTCTTCTTTAAACTGTTTTCCCTCCCTCTGTTAGTGGATGCTAATATCCATCTAGTGGTCCAGGCCAGAAGCCTGGGCATTGTCCTTTTCTGCCTCCTTCATCCCCATCCCCTACTAATCAGAGAACCTCCAGACTGACCCCCCAGTCCATCTCTGCCCCTGCCCTCCCACACCGCCCCACCTCAGTCAAGGCCCCCAGCACTTCGCACCAGCTCTGCTCTGGCTGCTACCTGGAAGCTCAGCCCCCGTTTCACCCCCCACCCCACCCCCGCTACTCCGCTAGCTAAGCTCCCTAACATGCAGCCATGACCATGTCACATGACCATGCCCCTTCATGACCTCTGTCAGCAAATCCCTGTTGCTCACAAAACAAAGTCCAAGCTCTTTGACAGGGCATGTCTGTTCCTCCAAGACATGGCCCTACTTTCCTCTCCGGGCTTCACCTCTCATACTTCCACTCCACACCCCAAGCTATAGTAGTTGCCACCTGCTTGTAGTGCCCTAAGACCATCATGCTGTTTCATGCCCTGATCCCTTTGCCTGGGCTGTTTCTTCTGCCTGTTATGGACTGAATGCTTGTGTCCTCCCAAAATTCATATATTGAAATCCTAATGCCCAGTGTGATGGCGTGAGGAGGTGGGGCCTTTGGCAGGTAATTAGGTCCTGAGGGTGAAGTCCTCATGAAGGGGATTAGGACCCTTACTAGACACCAGATCTGCTGACACCTTGATCCTGGACTTCCCAGCCTCTGGAACCGTGAGAAATAAACTTCTATTGTTTATAAGCCACCTTGTCTATAATATTCCTGAACAGACCGATGTGTCTGGCATGCACTTCCCTCCCTCCTTTGCCTAGATAATGCCTACCTACCCTGCAAGACGCATCTCAGGAAACATCTCCTCCAGGAAGCTTTCTGACCCCAGACTGAATTCAGTGCCCATCCTCCGTACCCTGATGCACCCCATACAAAAACACTCACAACCATGTGAACATACTTAATATGGATACTATTGAGCTATACATGTAAACGATGGTTAAGATGCTAAATTTTACATTATGTATACTTTACCACAACTAAAAATAAAAAACATGTTTTGCGCCATACTGACGTTATCTGATTACAGCCACATCTTCCCCACTAGGCTCTGGGGTAGTAACCCTGTCACCTCTCATGGTGCCTGGCACACAGTGGGGGCTTCATACTTTTTAGTAGACTGTAGAATGCTTTGGAAAGAGGGGTGGCCCGGGGGGCAGGGAGGACAGAGTGGAGCCTGGTACAGAAGCCAAAGGATAGATGATCAAGTTCAACCATGAGCACTTGCCTTCTCTCTCTCAGAAAATCTTCCGAAATCAGGAGGGATCCCTGAGGTAGGTGATTAGGTAGGTTGAGAGTCAGAAAGACTTCCCTCCGCTCCCTGGGACTGCTTCTCACCTGGGTCCTCTCTTGCCCTTCAAGGAGCCTTAGGTCAGAACACAAGGTCAGTGTGTGTATTGGGGGGGCCATCTGGAGCCCTTGGGCCACAGGACTTCCTATTTACAGGATCAACAGGGGACAGAGCTACAAGCTAAAAGACACCATGGGGGAAGCAATGAGACAGACCCAGAAGGTGGGACATTGTACACAATAGTGGCTCTGGTGTCCTCAGCAAGTCAGTGCCACTGGATTAAAAGAGACTGAAGAGGTTTAACAACCAGGTTCAACACACAATCGCAGATTAGATTCTAGTTATGACATCTGGAAAAAGTTGAATACAGAATGGGTATTAAGGGAAACTAAGTGACTGTTAATAATTTTTTTGTATTTTAATATTATTTTGACTGTGCAAAAAAATTGTCTTATTTTTCAGAGACACATTCTGAAATACTTAGGGGTGATAGGCTATGATACTCCTGATTTACTTTAAAATACTTCAGCATAAAATACAGTACGTTTAGAGCAGAAAAATGTTATCATGAGAAATTGAAAGTGGAGACACTGAGTTAATAGCAATTATTTTATGAAATGTTGAGTTTGTGCTGATAGTACAAAAAATTCATATGTTAAAAGTCAAATCCCCAGTGTGATGGTACTTGGAAGTGGGGCCTTTGGGAGGTAATGGGGGATAGATTAGGTCATTAGGGCCCCTCATGATGGGATTAATGCCATTATAAGAAGTGGAAGAAACACAAGATCCTCTCTCTCAACCATGTGAGGAATAAGAAATAGGATTCTCACCAGCACCTTATTGTGCTGGTATCCTAATCTCGGATTTTCCAGTCTCCAGAATTGTCAGATATAATTGTTTGTGGTTTACAGCACCCAGTCTGTGGTATTCTTGTTATAGCAGCTTGAGTTGAGACAGTGTGAGTGAAGTCAGTGTAGCCAATCAAAATTATTTTATTGAATTAAATTTTAAAAAAATAAAATAACAAGTTCCTACTGTATAGCACAGGGAACTGTACTCAATATCCTGGGATAAACTATAATGGAAAAGAATATAAGAATGAATGTGTATATGTTTATAACTAAGTTGCTTTACTATATATCAGAAATTAGCATGACATTGTAAATCAACTATATTTCAATAAAAAATAAAAAGTAAATTGTGGAGAAGAAAGATGGTGGCAAAGTAGAAGGATGTGGAATGCATCCCTCTCCACAGATGCATCAGGAATACACCAAAAGATGCAATAATTCCCACAGAGAACTAGCTGAACACCAGCAAATGACCTCGGACACGAGAAAGGACTGCAAAGATCCCGACATGACTGGGTAGGACAGAGGGGGAAAAAGGGAGAAAGGAGGAGAAGAAAGGAAAGGGACGCGTCCCACACCCTGGGGTAGGGGGATCTGAAGCAGAGGGGAGATTACCAAATTTGGGGAAACGTCCCTTATCTGATGGGGAAACCCCTTCTCCAACGGGGAATTTCCCTGGGTCAGAAAGGAGGCATCTGGGACTGTTCAAAGAGGGTGAAGTGGCTGAGCTGTGGCAGAGGGAAAGAGTGAGAAACACACGGAGGGTCCGCACCATGGCTCAGCATGCCCGGACTGAGACATCGGTTCACAGCTGAACAGGGGGTCTGGGAGCTGGAACATGGGAACCGGAGAACTGGTTCAGAAACATTGTTGGTAGTGGGGAGACGGACTGAGAGGACAGGAGGGAAGAAATCCGCAGTGGAGAGTGCCTACCGCAGAAAGCTGGGCGGCCATGGCAGCGGCTCAATACTGCTGACTCACAAGCAGGGGGGAGGAGCCGTGGGTGTAGCCTCTCTCTCGGTGCCTGCAATGGACAAAGGAAGGACCACTCTGGGCCTGGCTAATGCACTCAAGGATAACAAAGTCCCCTGGGTGGGGCTGGCCTAGAGTGCCTGCACTGAGAGCCAAAAGTCCGCAGAGTGGCCCAGCTCTAGAGACATTCTGTTTACACCTGAGCCACTGGCGTCCCTCTGCAGCAGGCACTGCCATGGCTGACTGAGCCACTGTGACCCAGGCAGGGTGCACCAGAGGAGTCCTAGCAGGGGGGAGGAGCCACGGTTGGAGTTGCTCTCTCGGTCTGAGCTGCCCGAGCTGCCTTGACCCAGGCAGGGCACCACTGCTCACTCACTCCCACGGGAAGGAGCCACTATTGTATCCTCTATCTCCCCACACACCAGGGCTTACAGACAAACAATAAAGGAAGACCTTTATTCTATTTTTTATTCTATTTTTATTTTTAGCCTTTTTATAGATTTCGATTTCTAGCTAAGTTTTTTGTAGTGCTGACTGTATCTCTCCTACCTTCTTTTCATCTCTATCTTTTATACATTTCTATTTCTTTCTTTTTCTTTTCATATTTCCAGTCACACTATGCTCTTCTGTTGCCCTGTCTTCTATCCTTTTTTAGTTTATTTTATCTTGATTTACTTATAAGCAATATTATCGGTCTGCTCTGTCTCCTTGCTTTATTCTCCAGATGACACACTGCTTTGGTTTTTACTATTAGGTTTTGTCTTTATCTTAGTTCTAAGTATAATTGTCTGATTTTGTTCTGAGAATCTTCAGTCTGTCTGGTGGTACTCTTGCTCTTTACTATATTTGATCCTAGCTTTCAAAATCTCCCTGGATTTGTGTTTGTGTGTGTGTGGTTTTTTTGGTTTTGTTTTGTTTTGCTTTGAATTTCTGTTGGTTTTCTCTTTGTTTGTCTGTTGGAATACTGGGGTTCTTCTGTCAGGTCTTTCTAGTGCCTTATGTTCTATTTGATTCAGTATTTGTATGTCTTATACATGTATGTATTTCCTTGGCTTAGTATTTGTTTGCCTCAACATTCTGCCATTAGTGTGGGGCTTGGACAGTCTTCTTTTAACCCCTTTATTTCTGGGACAAGCAACCTCTGAATTCTGGACTACTCCATCAGAAATCAAGTAGGAGTCTCTGGGCAGGGAGCACTGAATCCAGGATGCTAGATTACTAGGGAGTCCTCAGACACAGGGAAGATTAACTTCAGAGAACTCTCACAGAGCCCTGTTTCAGAGTCTAAGACTCAGCTTCACCTGACTGTCTGCAACTGCCAGTGCTGGACCCCTTACACCAAACTACAAACAAGACAGGATCACAAACCCACCCATCATCACACAGACTACCTAAAGCCATATTGACCTCACAGATACCCTGAAACACACCTCCTGGCATGGCCCTGCTCATCAGAGAGAAAAGACACAGAGCCACACACCAGAAAGCAGACGCCAGACCCCCCCACCAGGAAGCCAACTCAAGACACTGGACAAACCCCACCACAGAGGGCAGAGGCAGAAACAAGATGAATTACTACTAGGCAGTATAGGGAAAGGAGACAACAAATCCTATAAATTATACAAAATGAGAAAATGAAGAAACACCATGCAGCTAAAGGAGCAGGAATGAAACCCACAAGACCAAATAAATGAAGAGAAAATAGGAAAACTGTTTGAAAAAGAATTCAGAGTAATGATAGTAAAGATGATCCAAAATCTCAATAACAAAATATAGAAAATACAAGAAACAGTTAATAAGTTTGTGTAGATGCAGCTGATTCACTTTGGTGTACCTCAGGATGGGTACAAGAGAGTAAAGCAAATATATTCTAATAAAGAGTTTTAAAAAAATTAAAATTAAAAAAAAAGAAACAGTTAATAAGGACTCAGAAGAAATAAAGAGCAAACAAACAGTAATGGACAACAAAATAACCAAAATTAAAAGTACTCTAGATGGTACGAACACAGAATAACTGAGGCAGAAGACCAAATAAGTGAGTTGGAAGATAGAATGGGGGAAATAACTGCCACAGAGCAGGAAAGAGAAAAAAAGAATATAAAGATGGAAGACAGTCTAAGAGACCTTGGGGACAACATTAAGCACACCAACATTCGAATCATAGGCATCCCAGAAGAAGAAGAAAAAAAGAAAGGGTCTGAGAAAATATTTGAAGAGGTTATAGTGGAAAACTTCCCCAACATGGAAAAGGAAATAATTAATCAAGTCCAAGAAGTACAGAGAGTCCCATACAAAATAAACCCAAGGAGAAATACACCGAGGCACATATTAATCAAACTAATGAAATTAAACACAAAGCAAAAATTTTAAAAGCAGCAAGAGAAAAGCAACAAATAGCATATAAGAGAAACCCGTAAGGATAACAGCTGATCTTTCTGAAGAAACTGCAGACCAGGAGGGAATGGCAGGATATACTGAAAGTCCTGAAAGAGAAAAACCTACAGCTAAGAATACTCTACCCAGCAAGAATCTCATTCAGATTTGACAGAGAAAACAAAAGCTTTACAGACAAACAAAAGTTAAGAGAATTCAGCACCACCAAACCAGCCTTACAACAATTGTTAAAGGAACTTTTCTAAGTAGGAAACAGAAGAGAAGGAAAAGACCTACAAAAACAAACCCAAAACAACTAAGAAAATGGTAATAAGAACACACATGTCAATAATCACCTTAAATGTAAATGGATTAAATGCTCCAACCAAAAGACACAGACTGGCTGAATGGATACAAAAACAAGACCCTTCTATATGTTGCCTACAAGAAACCCATTTCAGACCAAGGGCCACATATAGACTGAAAGCAAAGGGATGGAAAAAGATATTCCATGCAAATGGAAGTCAAAAGAAAGCTCAAGTGGCAATACTCATATCAGGCAAATTAGACTTTAAAGTAAAGACTATTGCAAGAGACAAGGAAGGACACTACATAATGTTCAAGGGATCCATCCAAGAAGAACATAGCACAATGGTAAATATCTATGCCCCCAACATAAGAGCACCTCAATACATAAGGCAAATGCTAACAGCCATAAAAGGGGAAATCAACAGTAACACAATAATAGTGGGAGACTTGAACATCCCACTTACATCAATGGACAGATCATCCAAACAGAAAATAAATAAAGACACACAAGCTTTAAATGACACATTAGACCATCTCGACTCCATTGATATTTATAGGACATTCCATCCAAAAACTATAGAATACACTTTCTTCTCAAGTGCACATGGAACATTCTCCAGGATAGATCACATCTTTGGTCACAAATCAAGCCTTGGTAAATTCAAGAAAATTGAAATCATATCAAGCATCTTCTCTGACCACAATGCCATGAGATTAGATATCAATTACTGGAAAAAAACTATAAAAAATACAAACACATGGAGGCTAAACAATATGCTACTAAGCAACCAAGAAATCACTACAGAAATCAAAGAGGAAATCAAAAAATACCTAGAAACAAATGACAATGAAAACACAACAACCCAAAACCTATGGGACGCAGCAAAAGCAGTTCTAAGGGGGAAGTTTATAGCAATACAGTCCTACCTCAAGAAACAAGAAAAATATTGAATAAACAACCTAACCTTACACCTAAAACAATTAGAGAAAGAAGAACAAAGAAACCCCAAAGTGAGCAGAAGGAAAGAAATCATAAAGATCACATCAGAAATAAATGAAAAAGAAATGAAGGAAACAATAGCAAAGATCAATGAAACTAAAAGCTGGTTCTTTGAGAAGATTAACAAAATTGATAAACCATTAGCCAGACTCATCAGGAAAAAAAGGGAGAAGATGCAAATCAACAGAATTAGAAATGAAAAAGGAGAAGTAACAACAGACACCGCAGAAATACGAAAGATCATGAGAGACTACTACAAGCAACTATATGCCAATAAATTGGATAACCTGGAAGAAATGGATACATTCTTAGAAAAATACAATCTTCCAAGACTGAACCAGGAAGAAATAGAAAATATGAACAGACCAATCACAAGTACGGAAATTGAGACTCTGATTTAAAATCTTCCAACAAACAAAAGCCCAGGGCCAGACGAATTCACAGGTGAATTCTATCAAACATTTAGAGAAGAGCTAACAACTATCCTTCTCAAACTCTTCCAAAATATAGCAGAAGGAGGAACACTCCCAAACTCATTCTACGAGGCCACCATCACCCTGATATCAAAACCAGGCAAAGATGTCACAAGAAAAGAAAATTACAGGCCAATATCACTGATGAATATAGATGCAAAAATCCTCAACAAAATACTAGCTAAGAGAATCCAACAGCATGTTAAAAAAATCATACACCATGATCAAGTGGGGTTTATCCCTGGAATGTAAGGATTCTTCAGTATAGTCAAATCAATCAATGTGATACATCATATCAACAAATTGAAGGATAAAAACCAAATGATCATCTCAATAGATGCAGAAAAAGCTTTTGACAAAATTCAACATCGATTTATGATAAAAACTCTCCAGAAAATGGACATAGAAGGAAATTACCTCAACATAATAAAAGCTGTATATGACAAACCAACAGCCAACATCATTCTAAATGGTGAAAAACTGAAAGAATTCCCTCTAAGGACAGGAACAAGACAACAATGTCCACTCTCACCCTTATTATTCAACATAGTTATGGAAGTTTTAGCCACAGCAATCAGAGAAGAAAATGAAATAAAAGGAATCAAATTGGAAAAGAAGAGGTAAAATTGTCACTCTTTGCAGATGACATGATATTATATATAGAAAACCCTAAAGACTCTACCAGAAAACTGCTAGCACTAAACAATCAACTTAGTAAAGTAGCAGGATATAAAATTATTGCACAAAAATCTCTTGCATTCCTATATACTAACAATGAAAGAGCAGAAAGAGAAATTAAGGAAACTCTCCCATTTCCCAAGAATACAATACCTAGGAATATACCTGCCTAAGGAGGCAAAATATCTGTATGCAGAAAACTTTAAGACACTGATGAAAGAAATCAAAGATGATAGAAACAGATGGAGAGACATACCATGTTCTTGGATTGGAAGAATCAACATTGTGAAAATGACTATCTTACCCAAAGCAATTTACAGATTCAACACAATCCCTATCAAATTACCAATGGCATTCTTCACAGAACTAGAGCAAGAAATCATATGATTTGTATGGAAACACAAAAGACCCCGAATAGCCAAAGCAATCTTGAGAAGGAAAGATGGAGTTGATGGAATTAGGCTTCCTGATTTCAAACTATACTACAAGGCCACAGTGATCAAGACAGTATGGTACTGGCACAAAAGTAGAAAGGAAGATCAATGGAACAGAACAGAGAACTCAGAGGTAAACCCAAGCACATATGGGCACCTTATCTTTGACAAAGGAGGCACGAGTATACAATGGAAAAAAGACAGCCTCTTCAATAAGTGGTGCTGGGAAAATTGGACAGCAACATGTAAAAGAAGGAAATTAGAACACTTCCTAACACCACACACAAAAATAAACTCCAAATGGATTAAAGACCTCAATGTAAGGCCAGACACTATAAAACTCCTCAAGGAAAACATAGGCAGAACCCTCTATGACATACATCAAAACAAGATCCCTTTTGACCCACCTCCTAGAATAATGGAAATAAAATCAAGAATAAACAAATGGGACCTCATGAAACTTAAAAGCTTTTGCACAGTGAAAGAAACCATAAGCAAGACAAGAAGGCAACCCTCAGAACGCGAGAAAATACTTGCCAATGAAGCAATGGAAAAAGGATTAATCTCCAAAATATACAAGCAGCTCATGCAGCTTAATACCAAAAAAGCAAATAACCCAATCCACAAATGGGCGGAAGATCTAAATAGACATTTCTCCAAAGAAGACATGCAGATGGCTAACAAACACATGAAAAGATGCTCAACATCACTAATCGTCAGAGAAATGCAAGTCAAAGCCGCAATGAGGTATCACCTCACACTGGTCAGAATGGCCATCATCGAAACATCTAAAAACAATGTTGGAGAGGGTGTGGAGAAAAGGGAACTCTCCTGCACTGTTGGTGGGAATGTAAGTTGGTACAGCCACTGTGGAAAACAGTTTGGAGGTTCCTTAGAAAACTAAAAATAGAACTACCATATGATCCACTACTGGGCATATACCCAGAGAAAACCATAATCCAAAAAGAAACATGTACAGTAATGTTCATTGCAGCACTATTTACAATAGCCAGGACATGGAAACAACCTAAATGCCCATCAACAGATGAATGGATAAAGAAGATATGGTGTATATATACAATGGAATATTACTCAGCTATAAAAAGGAATGAAGCAGAGCTATGTGTAATGAGGTGGATAGGCCTAGAGTCTGTCATACAGAGTGAAGTAAGCCAGAAAGAGAAAAACAAATATTTTATGCTAACTCATATATGTGGAATCTGAAGAAATGGTACTGATGAACCCAGTGACAGGGCAAGAGTGGAGATATAGATGTAGAGAATGGACTTGAGAACACGGGGCTGGGGTGGGGGGGCGAAGGGGAAGTTGGGATGAAGTGCGAGAGTAGCATAGACATATTTACACTACCAATGTAAAATAGATAGCTAGTGGGAAGTTGCTGTATAACAAATGGAGATCAGCTTGATGATGGATGATGCCTTAGAGGGCCAAGACAGGGAGGAGGGGAGGGAGTTGCGGGAGGGAGGGGACATGGGGATATATGTATAAATACAGCTGATTCACTTTGGTGTACCTCAAAATCTGGTACAAGAGCATAAAGCAAATATATTCCAATAAAGAGCTTAAAAAATTTAAATTAAAATTAATGAAATAAAAATTAAAAAAAAACAGATGAATGGATAAAAGAGATGTGGTACATATATACAATGGAACATTACTCAGCTGTAAAAAGCAATGGAACTGGGACATTTGTAGAGACATGGATGGACCTAGAGACTGTCATACAGAGTGAAGTGAGTTAAATTTAAAATTTAAAATTTTTAAATTTAAAAATTAGAATAAAAATAGTTTTTTAATTTTAAAAATTAAAACATAAAATAAACTATATCAACCCAAAAAAGTTATTTCAATGACAAAGGGAGACGCTTGGATGCTTAGACTGTGCGTGTGTAGTAAAGAGGAGTCTGAGAGTTAGCAGGGTGAAAGGGAGGGGAGCAGGGGATCAAATGCCTGAGAAGTGACTGTGAGAGTAAATGAAAACAGTACTTGATAAAGACCAAGACCGTATAGATCCAAAGCCCACTTCCCAGGAGAGCAGCTCAAGAAGCAGAACGAGAATTTGGGCTGTGCTGGAAATTCAGGAGCCAGAACCAAAGGAAGCTTGAGCAGCCTATGGGGGGGCAAAGAGGCTGGGCTTGGGGATAGGCGCTAGACAGAAATGCTGCTCGGTGTATGCTGTGGTGTTCCCTTCCACGTGGCCCGCGTGACACCATCCAGTTAGGATCACAGGTATAAAGCCAACTCTACAACCTAAGGGTGGGCCTGCTGTAGGGAGTGAGTGTGCACACAGGTACGTTTGTCTTGGTGTCAGCAAACTGGAGGGGGTCTCTGGAGAGACAAGCACACCAATATTAGTGGAAATTGAGAGCTGACCATCTAAAAGTGAGTTCACTGAAAGAACCCATGAAAAGCAGACTGATGTGGTCATTTAGCTTAAGGGCAAATAGCTGTACCTCTCAATATTCTTGGAGGACATCACTGTGTTATTTACTATAACGTACAAGACATGATGCTTAGGAGGACTCTTTATCATCAAGAAAAAGTTATATGGTACCCTTTATTCAGGGAACCAAGGAACTATGTACCAGTTTTAGGGTCATCAAACATTAACTTTTTTAAAGTTATGTTTTCAAGACATGTCATTTATTAGAATATTAGCGCTACAAAGATTAGGTACAGACAAATGCTACATAACTGAAGGTGACTGTAATAAAATAGACTGGATGAGTTTATTCCCAAGGGTAAAGCTGTTAAAGTATATATTTTGTTTATTATTTTATAAGGGTGACTGAGAAATTATCTGCACTCCAGTTATAGTAAAACTTCTGTAAATTCTACAGCCAGAGTGTGGAAAATTTTTGACACACCCTTGTACATTTCAAAAACTTTGGACCCCCCAAAAAACTTCTTGGGTCCAAAGAAAATCAGGGAAAGTGTGAAGAAATGTTCTCAATCATTATCAAAAATTATTAGTGACTACTCAAGTCCTTAGAGGTGTATTTAGTCAGCATCCAAAAGAGCCACTAAGTAACACATTTGAAAAATGACTTGTGTGTATGGACTGATATATTTTTCTCGCAAAGAACATATGTGTGTATTATCTGTATTATTCTTGGAATAAGGAGTGAGGGAAGATAGGATGCGGTCTATTCCATTTTACTGAATGAGCTTTTGTGCCCCTTCTGCCATCCCCAAACACCTGATGCATTTGAAAGCAGTCCTTTATGGATTTGCAATGATGTCTTTAACAAGTCTTCTCTAGGTCATGTGACACATCTCACTGGACATCCACCTGTAATCCTAGCTTGACTCCTGAGAAAGCTTGGACTTTATGTTGCATATTACAGAAATCAGCTGAAGTTAGCTTAAGCCATAAGGAGAATTTATGGTAAGGACGCAGAGTCTCTCCCAGCATCTCAGGGCAGAAATGCAAAGAAACGCAGCCAAGCTTAAGAAAGACCCAGGGGCTCTTTCCATCTCATCACTGAGCTTTTCTGGATGAGTCCAATCCATTCTTCCTTCTCAGCAAATCACCTTTCTGGGCTATAATGTCCCAAGAATGATGAGGTGGGGAAGATGGCTACCATGGTCACAGTTCCAGATGTACAGAAAAACGGACTCCCAACTTCACAGAACTAAAGGTGTCCCTTACAAAGTTTAGCCTTTCTTCTTCATAGCAGCCCTTCACATGCCCCAAGTTCAAGGTTGTGCCACCTTTGAATCTTCAGCCAACCATTCTTCAGTCATCTGTCACCTGATCTGGCTTTGTGTCCCCTCCCCATCCCAACAGTTATCCAAAAGAGCTAGTGCCTTGATGATTGGCAATGTAGCTATTTGTAGATACTTGACAAAATCTCCAACATGATGACTATTGTCTCATGGCCCTAGCTAGGGAGCTTGTCTATGGGTTTCCGTACCACCCAAGAGACACCTCTCACCAGGTGATATGAACCCTGGGAGGAAAGGTATACACAAGTGATGGGAACCAATACGAATGTTTCAAACATTCATGCTGGGAGGTATCCTGGAGAATAATTTGTTCCAACGTTCTCACATTATAGGAAGGAAACACGACAGCCAGAGATAAGAAAAGATTTGCCATGTACACAAGTTAATTGAGAGATAAAACAAGGGCTATTCCCTGATTCTCACTCTTCTGGCTCAAATCATGTTCAGGGTCCAGGGTCTCAGATTCTCACAAAATTATGTGAATTTATGCAATCAAATTGGGTCCCCCATAATATTTGTCCCAGCTACACCTTCATGAGACAAACAGGCTTCACATGCCTGTTTCCTCATCTGTAGCATGAGGATAATAGATTTCACAGGGTTGTTGCAAGGGTACAATGAAAGATTATATGTATTCTCACACTGTATGTGATCGATGAATGAATCATCATCATCACCATCATCATTATTAGTGTCATTATGAAACCCAGCTTCATAGAATAGAAGAGATTCAAATCCACAAAGAAACAGGGTCATCACTTATTCAACAACTGAGCCTCTTCCATGCACAAGTTCCTGTCCACCTGGTCTCCTTCAGGGACTCCAGTTACATGTATGTTAGACCACTTGACATTGTCCCAGAGCTCACTGATATTCTGGAAGGTTTTCTAGCCTTTTTCTCTTTGTTTCATATCAAATAGTTTCTATTGCTATTTCTTCACGTTTGCTAATATTTTCTTCTGCAATTTCTAATCTGCTGTTAATCTTATCCAATCTAGTTTTTATCTCAGACATTGATTTTTTTTTCCATCTCTAGAAGTCATATTTGAATTTTTGTATGTCTTCCATGTCATGGTCATGCTTTTCTCTATCTTTTTCAACTATAAAATATATTTTTAATAACTGTTTAATGCCTTTGTGTACTAATTCAATCACCTGTATACTTTCTGGGTCTGTTTCTATTGATTGATAGTTCTCTACATTGTAGGTCATATTTTCCTGCTTCTTTGCATATGTGGTGATTTTTAATTGGCTAAGAGACATTATGAATTTTACCTTCTCAAATGCTGGATATTTTTGTGTTCCTTTCAATGTTCTTGAGTTTTGTTCTGGGATTCAATTAAGTTGCTCAGAAACAACATGTTCCTTTCAACGCAGATGTGTAAGTTACATTAGGACCAGAGCAGCCTTAAGTCTAGGGCTATTCGGACTTATTGCCATTACAGAGACTAGAATCTTCTGAGTACGTGACCCAATGCCCCAGGTATTATTAGATTTTCACATTGCCTGATGAGGACATGAACTATCCCTGATCTGGGTGAGTTCTGGGGATGGCTATGACTATTCCTTTAAGGGGTTCTTCCCCTACCTCCAGTAGTTCCCTTACATGAATGCATCCATCCAGTGCTCTGCTGAATGCTTGAGGGGGACCCTCTGCAGCTCTCAAAGCCCTCCTTCTGGGCAGCTCTCACCTCTCCACTAGTCTGTCCTGTGAACTCTAGCTGCATTGCCTCCCCTTGGACACTGCTAGACTCTACCTGGATCTCCCCTGTGATGCTGCAGCCTAGAAACTCTCTCCTGTTTCCTTACTCTCAGGAATCCCTAATTTGCGCTGCCTGTTATTCATTGACTAAAGGCCATTGTCTCATATAGTGTGTCCTGTTTTTAGTTGTTTAAAGTGGAGTTGAATCAGGTCCCTGTCACTCCATCTTTTTTTTTTTTTTTTTTTTTTTTTTTTTTTTGATGTGGGCTTTTTTTTTTTAACGTTTTTACTGAATTTGTTACAATATTGCTTCTGTTTTATGTTTTAGTTTTCTGGCGGCACAGCATGTGGGATCTTAGTTCTCCAATCAGGGACCGAACCCTCACCCCCCGCATTGGGAGGTGAAATCTTAACCACTAGACCACCAGAGAAGTCCCCCTGTCATTCCATCTTGATTAGAAATGGAAGCTGCTTCAACTCTTGGAGAAGAGAGTTATTTCTCCTCGCTGAGCTTGAACCTCAGAGCACCAGGGACTGGCCCTGCTGCTGCCATTTTACCTTTCCAAGGAGCCTGAGCCCAAAGCCAACACAGCAGAAGGCAGAGCCAAGAGACGGAGAGTAACAGGGTCCCCGAGACATCGTCCAAGCCCTGAATCAAGCTGCTTCGTTAGACATCTTTGCTGCATGAAAAAAAAAATCCCTTTGCTCAGGCCAGTTGGGGTCAGGGTTTTCCAGCATTTGAAGTGAATGAGTCTTAAGTGATTTGCTTCTCTTTTCAAAAGTACATATGAATAACAGCACGTCCTTTTAGAACAGGGACAAAGGTTAAAGAAAATATCCTGTATAAAAGAGTCTGTCACCCCTATATATAGTAGGTGCCCAGTAAATGCTGTTCCTGTCCTGTCCTCAGATATCTGCTTTGAGCTATTGATCTGACCTTCAAAATGGACCCAGTTCTCTCTCCTGCCACCCCTCAAACTCCCCTTTCTTCCCAGTGAGTAGCAGGTCTGTTCCTCGGTTTCCCTCAGAGCAGAAGGAGGGCTTTACAGTTAATATCCTGCAGCCTCTGATTGCAGCTTTAAGAGGTGTAACATTTGATAAGCTCCATTTAGCTTGGCTGGGCTGCATTGTTTAAATTATTTAAAGACAGATTGCTCCCCTGCCCTCCCCTCCCCCGCCCTGAGGATTTCTGCTCTACTGAGCCTGCCGCCTGCAAGTTACCAGGAAATAAGGAAGGGGAATCAGCAGGGCGGTTTCTCACTGTAGGGCTGAAAATCAGTTCCAGCCGTTGTTCAACACCCATCACACCCCATTATTCCTTGCTAATTGCAAGCCTGGTATGCGAGTTAACTCTTTGAGAACAATGCTGGCTTTGATTGCTGAGGAGATGCAGGACTGCCCCTGCATCCCTCTCCCCCCAACCCCTCGCCCTCTGCCTCCTGTCCTCAGCTGACTTGGGCATCTGGGATTCCAAAGGTCTCACTTTGAGGAAGAGGAAATGTGAAGAACAGCTTGTTCCCTAGGCGCTCTGATTGGGGGCGTGGAGGTTAGGAGTGGAGCATCTGGGGACACAGCCTGTATCTAAATGATGGCGGACAGCAGACAGCCTAGACTCTGAACCTGCCCCACTGCCTAGGCTGCCAGTCTCAGAAAATGCTTGCTCCTCCTGGCCCAAAACAAAGATGGCAAGCACTCCAGCATCTCCCATGGACATATCATTCACTGGAATAGTTTGCTTAAAAGACACTGAATAAATGCCGATGGTTGGCAGGCACTGCAAATGGGGAAATATATTGGGGGGACTATTTATTTCCATCTATAGAATCCATTGGCCTAGATTTGACAGCTATTCACTTAGAACAAATAAAAATAATTGTAAGAGAGGGCACATGGCCTGCAAAGACTGAAATATCTACTCTCTGGTCCTTTACAGAAAAAGTTTGCTGACTCCTGACCTTGAATCTGAATTAAAAGAGACTGAGGCCACATGGCCACTAAATATAGCTTGTGAGCCTGTCTTGAATTGGATCCTGGAGCAGAAAAAGGGCCTTAGTGGAATAGTTGGAAAATTTGAATAAAACCTGCAGATTAGATAAGAAACTGCATCTGTATCCATCTTTTCGCTTTGCTCATGGTGCTGCGGTTCTGTAAGGTGTTAACATTTGGGGAATCGAGGTATGTGGGAGTTCTTTGTACTATTTTGCAACTCTTTTGTAAGTTTAGAATTGTTTTGAGGGAAAAAGAAAAAAAGGTCTACAGAAAATGATTACAAGGAGATGGAGAGTCTTCCTTCCCAGAATCCAGGGGCCCGGGAGAAGACAGCCTTAGAGTAGGGAGGCATCCGGGGGAGGAACACTTAGAGCTCAGGAGGCTACCCTCCCCAGAGGACCTGAGTGTGAGCTGAGAGACCCAGACACTGCAGTGAACACAGGTTTGGGGAAAGGACATGAAGTGAGAGGAGAGGGGAAGCGAAATGGTGGAAGGATGTCCATGTGTTTAGCCCTCCCCATAAAACCTAAAGCCTCAGCCAATTTACTCACCTTATGAAATACAAGCATGATTAGATTTCTCATGTAAGTGAAGGGCTCAAAATGGTGCCGGCTGGCAGGAGGGTGAACGGAGCTGGCACACCAGGAGGCAGGGCAGAGAGGAGGGCCATAAGGAAGTGAGGCTGGCCATTCACAGAAATCTCAGGAGGCCTCGGGGCTTACCCAGCCTGGGAAACAGGAGGGGAACCAAATGCACCTAAATTGCCAAGGGGCAGAGAGGTCCCAAGTGCTGGGCTATCACACCCTCTCAGGCACTGTGGAACACAAAATGTGCATACACCTTTGCAAGGGGTAACCCAGACCTCCCTTGAGAAAGTACAGCCCAGAATGGCATTAGGACCATAAATGGGGCACCGGCGAGTCACCCCATCAGAACTCGATAATGCCTGAGTCACAGCCATTCCCGGTGCTGTTTGCTTTCTCCAGCTATCAGAACCTGAGAACCAAACTCCGGAGGAGGTCCATTTGCTATGCTGTAAGCAGCACAATTGATTTCTGGATTCCGCAGCTAGTAACTAGCAACAAAACAGAAAGTCCTGGCCCTACAAATGTATCTTTAAGAAAAGAGGGTGTAGGGACTTCCCTGTCAGTGCAGTGGTTAAGAATCCATCTACTAATGCAGGGGACATGGGTTCGATTCCTGGTCTGGGAAGATCCCACATGCCACAGAGCAACTAAGCCCAGATGCCGCAACTAAGCCCAGATGCCACAACTACTGAACCTGCGCTCTAGAGCCCGCGAGCCACAACTATTGAGCCTGCATGCCACAACTACTGAAGCCTGCGGGCCTAGAGCCCATGCTCCACAACAAGAGAAGCTACCATTCTAAGCCTGCGAACAGCAACAAAGAGTAGCCCCTGCTCACCACAACCAGAGAAAGCCTATGTGCATCAATGAAGACCCAATGCAGCCAGGAAGGAAGGAAGAGAGGAAGAAAGGAAGGAAGGAAGAAAGAAAGAAAAAGAGAGAGAGAGAAAGAAAGAAAGAAAGAAAGAAAGAAAGAAAGAAAGAAAGAAAGAAAGAAAGAAAGGAAGGAAGGAAGGAAGGAAGGAAGGAAGGAAGGAAGGAAGGAAGGAAGGAAGGAAGGAAAGGGAAAGGCAAGGCAAGGCGAGAAAAGAAAAGAGAGCATAAAGAAAGCAGGAGATTCTGATCAGGTAGGTACAAAAATGGCCAGCTTGGCAGTGTTGCCATGAGAATGTGCCTTGCAGACCCACAACTACAGAGGGCTAGACGGACCAGGGGCCCCAGAGCTGGGCTCTGAAATCCATGGCAAGGTTTACAAGAAGCCATGCATCCCATTTCCCAGGGGCTGCTTCCAGCCAATGGTTGAATGATGTGGAGCGATAGACAAGATCCCTAGACACCCAGGTGCCTCTGATGGTCAGCTGAGCTCTAAGACCCCTCTACTGTTCCTCTAAAGGTGCCTTCGACGGCCTGTGAGTCTAGGAACTCCCACCAGTTTCTCTCCCTCTCCACCACTCCATCTAGGCTTGCTTTGCAGACTGACAATTTCTACCAGTTTTCCCAGCCCCCTCCCCTAAAATTTTCTCTTCCACAGGCATCAATCCCCTTTCGGCATCTGCTTCTGGGAGGATCAGGGCAAACCCAGGCGGCTTTGGCACATCCCACTCTGCCTTTCTCCACATACCACCTCTGAGATGGCAACCTCACCCAATACAGAAGGAGGGGAGGGGGCAGGGTGCTTGCGGAGGGACGTCTGGCGTTACCAGAGTGCCAGCCAAACTGTCCGCAATGACCCCACATTATCCAAATGGGTGAAAGCTGTCAGCATACAGGGAGAATTCTATTTCCCTGAGAAGCAAAGGGAAATGTCTGGAAAACATCTCCATCTCTGAACACTCCAAGGATGCTGGAGGCACGGGAGGGAGCCCGGGAGGAGGGAGTGGCAAGTGGTGATGTGGGCGTGTGTCACCCCAGGGCAGTGGTCCTGCAGTTCGAGAAGACAGCATGGTCTTTGGCTCAGCTCCTCCCATACTGAGGAAGCCCAAACAGTTCCCTAAGAACAGCCAACGAGATAATGAACCCCAGAACGTTAGCAGCGGGAGAGGGCTTGGAGCCCAGGGGAGCAAGCCCACTGCATTTTGCATTAGAAAGTGAGGCTCAGAGAGGCTCAGTGCTACTAAGTCCAGAGCTGGGATTCGAACCTGTCTGATGTCACCCATACCGTGATTCAAGAAATTCTGGGCTCCAGAATTTCTGGGCTCCTCGTCTTGATCTCTCTGTCAGCACTCATTTCCTTGGCTGGATTTTGGACTCAAAGCTGCCTGAGTGATGAAATCACATTTGTCTTTGCCTAAAGCAGCACTTTTGATTTTTTTTAAAAGCAGAACTTGTGGTGAGAAACATCTTTTTCATTGCAGTCCAATACACACACACACGTGGAGGTGTATAAAATATCTGAAACAAAAGTCTCACAAACTGATACTTACCCTATTCGCCATGCCTGTCTCTTCTTTTCTCTATCATTGAAAAGAGATGCTACTTGTAGTCAAACACTGGCTGAAGGGAGGATCACAGTACCTGAGCGGCAGGCAGGTCACCAGTGAGGCTGTACTCAGCTGTGGCTGGAGGTCATCATCAGGAAGCTGGAATTAGGACCCCAAGAGGTCCCCATAGCCTCCATGGGTCATCCCACTGCCCCAGGTCCAAGGACATGCCTCAACTCAGATGCCCATACAGACTTTGACTACAATAACAACAGTTTACACTTCACACACACACATTCTCTCACTAGAAATCCTTTGGAACAATCCAGCAGAATAAGTGATGTTATTTCTTTGTTTCACGGACAAGAAAAGTAAAAGTCAGACCGTCTAGGTGACTTGCCTAAGGTCAACTGCAGCCAGGGCTGAGACCTGGGTCTTCCGATGCCCTTTCCACCACGACCCTCCCCCCATATTTTGATGATTCTCTGTTAGCACTGGGGGAATCCTCTCTCTACCTTTAGAAATCCCCGACTAGACTAGGGAGGTCCTTGAGTAGGAGAAATTTCTAATAATTATCCTGCAGCAGTCTATCCAATTGATAGCCCTCCAACAGGGGCTTCCACCAGGCATATGAGCAAATGTTGAGGATTTATACAGAGATGGTGGATTGGTCAAGAAGAAATATGGAAAAGCCACAGTGCTTCCAGCTCTTCCTGGGAAATCTTTAAAGCTGCTGAGGTCAGGAGCGATTTGCAAACCCTCCAAGAAACTTGACCAAAGACGCTGTGTGCTGGGGGTTAATGTTTTTATTAATTAGCTGTGTTTGCAGCTTCTTAAAAATATTGTCTACCCACTGGCATCCGCCCCCAGTCCCACTGTAACAGCCTCAGCCCAGGCCTCCATTTATCAATACAACCGCATCAAGGGATCACCTCCTGGCCTCATCCATCAAACAGGCCACTGTCTGCAGATGTTCCGGGATTTGTTGTATTTGGGATTAAACGGTGGGGGGAGGCAAAATTAACAGGGTTTCTATAAATATAACTTCTCTGGCTCTTGTTAAAACTCTGGGGGTCACAGGAAATCTCTGGTTTCAAACAACTCCATGTGCAGTGATTCTGTTTACTTGAAATGTCTAGCCAAGATCTAACTTTGCCCCATTAATACTAAATAAATAATTTCTACAGAAGCTATTTTTTGGTCATCTTTGCCAAAAATATTGAGAAAAGGGGCCAGCACAGAAGCCTTACACGCATGTTTCATGTAAAAGCCACAAGATGAGTGGGAACTAGGTTTCCTTATTTTTGAAGCTGTTTTGTGACAGATAAAACTCAGCTGGTGAACCCATCCATACAAAATGACCCATCAGGGCTACTCTACTGCTATTAAAGAAAAAAATAATCAAGGATCCTTATTAAAGATGGGGAGGACGATCACGACAGGTGTAGGGACCACCGCAGTGGGATTTTACAGTGGGCGAGAAAGATGGTGTCAACTCTGAACACAACACCAGCAAGTGGGGATTTATAGCCAAGGAGCCTGGTGGGGGTCAGTGGCTGGAAAATTACTGGGAGGAAACATCAGGGCTGAGGAAGGTTCTTGATAAATTGATGTAACAGGGGACTTCCCTGGTGGTCCAGTGTATAAGACTCCACACTCCCAGTGCAGGGGGCCCAGGTTCGATCCCTGATCGGGGAACTAGATCCCACATGCGTGCCACAACTAAGACTCAGCACAGCCAAAACAAACAAACAAATATTAAATTGACTCAACAGGATCCTTGATGAATGCGAGGCAGGGCAATCAGACATCACCTGGGAGATGGTGGGGGATAAGGAAACTGATCAGATGTCAAGGGTGATCCGATACTGAAGTTGGGGGGATTTCGTTAAACTGACTTAGCAGGGTTCTCACTAAAACTAGATTTTACAAGGAAGCACACAGATGGGCCTGGAAGAAGGTTCAGGAGCCTGACTAAAGTTTGGTCAAGCAAAGAGTCTTTGTCACTGGTTACCACCATAAGCTCCACATTCTCCTCCTATCCCTGAAAGGGCCTAACAAACACATCAATATTTACTTAAGACGTCAAATGGCTGGTAAGTAGGGTGGCCAGGATGAGCATGTAAAAGTACAGAACATCCAGTTAGATTTGAATTTCAGATGAACAACAAATAAGTTTCAGTATAAGTCTGTTCTGTGCAGTATTCAGAGCACACTTATGCTGCAAGTTATTCGTTGTTGATCTGAATTTCAAATTTAATTGGGCGTCTTATATTTTAACTTGCAACTCTACTTGGTAAGGCCCAATAGGGTACCTTTTCAAGGCATTTGATTTTTAAGAGGACAAAAGTAGACAGTAAGGCAGTGAGAAGGGAGTCTCTGTGGGCCTGTGCTGGTTTGCCAAGTAAGAGGCTTTTCTTGACGAAGAACTCGCTTTGATTCAGAAAAAGCAGCTTGTTCGCTGTCGTCTGCCTTGTGGAGGAACAACCACACTCTGTGCCTTGGCCCCTAGGACAGATAAGAGCTGACATTCCTGAGCACCTGTCGCTTGACATTCACAGTGAGGTAGATATACTGACACCATTTTCACAAAAAAGGAAGCTGAGGGCAGGGAGATCAGAAAACCAGCCCCAGTTCACCCCCAAAAAAGAGGTCCCCAGAGCTGGTCAAAGTCAGCTTGGGAGGGAACCTACTCTTCCTTGAGCTCCCAGGCTAGGGCTGTGAGGCATAGAGGTAGACAGGGACGCAGAGGGTTACCCAGCTGCTTAGTGGACAAATCTAATAGAATGAGGTCTACACAAAGTGCTCAGAAGCACTGATATTTACTGGGGGGATTTGATGGAATTTCAGGACCAAAGTGATCCTGGGGAAAATCTGTAAAGGAAAAGAAAAGATTGAATTTGGAGGGAGGTAGAACAGGTACAAATCCAATTTCTCTTCTTTTTTTTCTTTCTTTTGAAACTATTCTCATCACTTTAATTCATGGATATATGGATCAATAAGACTACTCCTTTTAATTAATGACAACATTTTTGGATCCAATTTCTGAAAATCATAATCCCAACTGCCATCAGAGCCTTTGTTTGGTTAAAGTGCATCCTCTCCCACTGGGTTTGCTCCCAATTCAATAGGAAACTCCAGCCAGAATTTCAGGAGAAAAGAGTTTCCTCAACTTTATTCCTAGGAAAGGACCCCTGCATGGCTACCACTTTCTCAGAGGACCCACGACAGCACAAAGCCTCCAAAACTGCGATTTTTCTCTAATTCATGCTCCAAGAAAATCAAGGTCAGCACGATTCCAACCTTGGATGTGCCGACAGTGTTTCTCTCAGGAGGTTCAGAGATCGCTGCGAACCTCACAGTGGTTCTCAACTGGGGTGATTCTGGGCCCGGGGATATTTGGCTGTGACTGGAGATATATGCGTTGTTACAAATTGAGAGCAGTGGAGTTACCGCCTCCAGCGGGCAGAGGCCAGGGATGCTGCTAAATGTCCTACAATGTGCAAGATACGCCACAAAAAGGAACTATCTGGCCCCAAACCCTGGCGTAAACTACTCAACTAACCCCTGCATATGAGAAGCAGCTATTGGGCACCAAAGAGGCCACATGTTGAACCAGATGCTTGGAATGTGACATATATTAGGCCTGGTCCTTGATCTCATCCGATCACACCCTGGGTGGAAAGGAAGACAGAGCATCTCAAAACTGCATGTAATGGGGGCTGTACATAAGTCCATGCAGGCAGAGAGAAGAGGAAGGGGCGATCCTGCTCCCAGGAGGTCCAGGAGGGCTTCCAAGAAAGGAACATTAGAAAAGGGCTGTGATGAGTGAATAGGAGTTTGATGGCAGGGAAGGGAAGAAGAGTACTCAGCAGTGGGCCAGAGGCTCAGAGGCCCAGGGGTGTAAGGGTAACACAGTACATTCCAGAAACCATGAAGGATCTGTGCAGCTAGAGCATGGCCTGCCATGAGGAAAGGGGAGGGGCCCGGCAGGTGGGGAGGAGTCACAGTCAAGTTCAAATATGATCATGTGATCACATTTGAACTTGAAAAATGAACTGTGCGTGGAGGATGGTCTGGAGCAGGCAGACACCAAGAGAAGACACAGTGGCAAGAAAGCAGAGGGTGAAGCTGGCTGAGAGGTTGACAGTGACGGGAAAAGCTGGGACTTTTTAGGACCTAGGGACTGATTCTATGGAGGTAGGGGGTAGAGGAGGAGGAAGTCAAGGATTTAGAAGTTGCAGGAGGAGGGAGCACGTCGATGTGGTTTATGTGGAGTGTGGCCTGGAGCGGGGACTTGTATTAGTTTGCTCGGGCTGCTGTAAAGTCCCACAGCCTAGGGGATTCAACAATAGAAATTTATCCTCTCACAATTCTGGAGGCTGGAGGTCTGAGATCAAGGCGTCAGCAGAGTTGGTTTCTCCTAATGCCACTATCCCTGGCTTGTTGATGGCTATCTTCTCCCTGTGTCCTTACTCGGTCGTCCCTCTGTGTTTGTCTACGTCCTAATCTTCTTATAAGGACAGCAGTCATACTGGATTAGGGCCCACCCATGTGACCTCATTTTCATGTAATTGCCTCTTTAAAGACCTGATCTTCAAAGATAGTCACGTTCTGAGATCCTGGGAGGTAGGACTTCAACATCGGAACCCGCAGGCAGGGGCACATCAGCCCCTAACAGGAAGGAACAGAGCTCTGTCTCCTCCAACCGTTCCCCCGGAGCCATTAGTGTCCCACTGCTAACAGACGCGGACTCAACAGCAGGGAGACTGGAGCGATGTCCCACGAACCAGGAGACCAGTAGGTTCTCTGGTCCAGAAAACAAGAAATGCCCATTTATTGAGCAACTGCCACATGATGGGTACATTCTATGCGGTGCTGTTTCATCCTCACAGGATGCAGGTAGCTGCTGTCATCCACATCGTAGAGACTAGGAAACCGAGGTCCAGAGAGTTCAAAACACTTGCCCAAGTTCCCGCAGCTCACAGGAGCGAGTTAGCCTGGCGGCGTTCATGGCCTCTGCCCACACATCCCCCCAGCTGCCTGCCTCCACTCAGGACCTGGCACCATGTCCCTTAGAGGGACCCTTTACCTCTGTGTCACCCACCTCTTGGCTGGCAGAGCCCAGGCCAGACAAAGGAGCCCCCACTTCACCAGAGATGTACCCGTGGAAACAACAGGTAGCTCCCGGGCCACTGGAGCCTCGGGTCAATATTTACCCAGTAATTCCAGCAGGCAATAAACAGCTTACAGGTAGCCTCCCTCACACACACCACACAAGCTTCCTCAGCTCTTGGACTGGGCCCAGCCCTGGCAAGTCTGGGCCGGGGCCTCTTCTCCTCAGCCCTGGGGAAGCAGTGGCTCCCAGGCTGGCTGTACAGGAAAGCCCCCAGGGGAGCTCTGGAAAATCCTGGCACCCAGGCCACCCCAGACCAGTGAAATCAGAGCCTCAGGGGTGGGACTCAGGCCTCAGGATCTAGTACTTATAAGGCTCTCCAGTGTGCAGCAAGGCCCAAAAGATGCAGCCATCTGCAAATGTGGTAAAGACTCCCTACCGTCCCTTGTCCTCAAGAGGTGTGACATGCAGCACAGCACACCCCCTCCCGCACATTCCCACCTCCAGGCACCCCCACACAGACACACACATTCACTCGTCAGGCACACACAGTCAGGCACATGCACGCACACGCCGGGAACTTCCCTCCTTAGCCCATAGGAGACAAGCCTGTCCAACACCAGAGTTAGACTTCTCCGGGTGACACAGCACGGGTCACTCACCCTGATTCACCCCACATCACCCCAGCATGGCGATCCCAGCAGGTGGGCTCAGCCCTAAGTGCCGGCAGAATAAAGGTGCCAGGCCCACCCCCGAGATGTCCATTCCAGGAAGGGAGATTCTGACAAGCAGCCAGGACAGAGCATCACAGCTGGGGAGAAGAGGGGCCTTGGCAGTGGTGCCAGCCCCTCTTTCCTGTGGCCCAGAGAGGTGCAAGAATGTGCCCAAGGCCACACAGGAAAGGGCCGGCAGAATGACACCAACGATCCTCGCAGCTGTCAGCATGGCTGGCCTCCACTCCAGACCTGGCGCTTCTCTTCAGGGATGGTTCTGTTCACACATTCAACCCTCATGACCTCAGGAGTAGTGGAGGTTTTTTTCCCCATTTTAGAAATGAGGAAACTGAAACTGAGGACTTTTTTTCCTCTCTCTTGTTTTCAATTGTAGTAGGATACACATTACATAAAATTTACCATCTGAACGATTTTTAAGTCTACAGCCCAGTGGGCTTAAGTACATTTATGTTGTTGTACAACCGTCACCACCATTCACCTCGGAAACTTTTTCATCTTCCCAAACTGACATTAAACACTAGCTCCCCATCCGCCCTCCCGCCAGCCCCTGGCAGCCACTCTGTCTCTATGAGTTTGTCTACTCTAGTTACCGTATGTAAGTGGAAACAAACAATATTTGTCATTTAGTGACTAGATTATTTCACTTAGCACAACTTCCTCAAGGTTCATCCATTCTGTAGCACGTCCAAATTTCCTCCCTTTCTAAGGCTGAATAATATTCCATTGTATGGATATATACTTTGTTTATCCATTTTTTTACTGGTGGACATTTGGGTTGTTTCCACCTTTTGGCTATTGTGATTAATGCTGCTAGGACACGGGCGTACAAATATCTGTTCAAGTCTCTGCTTTCAATTCTTTTGTGTATATACCCAGAAGTGGAATTGCTGAACAAATGGTAATTTTATGTTTCATTTTTTGAGGAACCACCATACAGGCAAGACCTCGGAGATGGTGTGGGTTGGGTTCTAGACCGCTGTACTAAAGTGAATTTTGCAATAAAATGAGTCACACTAATATTTTTGTTTCCAAATGCATATAAAAGTTATGTTTACATTATGTTCATCAGTGATATTGGCCTATAATTTTCTTTTTTTGTGATATCTTTGTCTCATTTTGGTATCAGGGTGATGCCGGGCTCACAGAATGAGTTCCTTCCTCTGCAGATTTTTGGAAGAGTTTTAGAAGAATAGGTGTTAACTCTTCTCTAAATGTGAGGTAGAATTCACCTCTGGAGCCATCTGGTTTGCTGGGAGTTTTTAAATTACTCAGTTTTTAAATTTCATTACTCATAACAGGTCTGTTCATATTTTCTATTTCTTCCTCGTTCAGCCTTGGGAAATTGTACCTTTCTAAGAATTTGTCCATTTCTTCTAGATTGTCCATTTTACTGGCATATAGTTGTTTGTTTGTCATAGTTTCTTATGATCCCTTCTGTTTCTGGGGTGTTGGTTGTAACTTCTTTTTCATTTCTGATTTTATAGATTTAAGCCCTCTCCCTTTTTTTCATGATGAATCCATTGTGTGCAATAGCATTATGTCTTAAAAATGTGATATCTTAATTAAGAAATACTTTATTGCCAAAGAATGCTAACCGTCATCTGACAATGCAGGGTTGCCACAAGTCTTCAATCTGTTAAAAAAAAAAAAACGCGATATCTGTGAAGCGCAGTGAAATGCAGTCTGCCTGTACAGTTTCCACAGCAGCTGCATCATCCCAACCAACAGTGCATAAGGGCTCCAGTTTCTCCACATCGTCACCAGCACTGGAGGGGTGAAGCTCACACCCAAACATCTAACTGCAAGAGCTTGCTTTTAACTATTGAAATAACACACGTGGAGCTCTTGAAACAGCGGCTTGTTGGAGTACGTGCTTGGTCAGTGTTAGCTATTACTGCCGTTAACAGTGCTGCTGCTATTAACAATACTACTGCTGTTACTACCGTTAATATTACCTCTACTATTACTACCATGATTGTTACCACTGGTAACAGTGCCACGACCATCACTACCGTTAACATTCCCACTGCTGTTACTACCATTCATGTTACTACTACCATTGCTGCTATGAACCATGCTGCTACTGCTACTGCCGTCAATATTATCACTACCTTTACCGCCATTAACACTACCGCTGCTATCACTATGACTACTGGGTTTTTTTGGGGGGGCGGGTTTGGCCACACTGTGGCCTGTGGAATCTTAGTTGCCCGACCAGGGATGGAACCCGTGCCCCCTGCAGTGGAAGCGTGGAGCCCTAACCACTGAACTGCCAGGGAATTCCCCACTATGGCTCTCGCTGCTGCTGCTACCACAGGCTTCTCAAGACAGGAATCAGCCGGATCTGTCTCACCCCACAGCTGCGACCTCATCCCTGTATCTGAGGTGTTATGATTAGCATGGTTGGGGCTGAAGGAGAAAAGATCAAGGACCACCAGGGCTTTGTGATTCACTCTCTATTTTAGTGTTTCTCAGCAAGTGGACTGTCGCCCACCTGGATCAGAGTAACCTGTGATGCTGGCTTTAAATTCAGATTCTGGGTCTCCCTCTCAGATAACGGGGAGCAGGTGAACATTTGTAGGATGCAAGCCCCCAGGGGATTC
This sequence comes from Hippopotamus amphibius kiboko, assembly GCF_030028045.1. Classification (NCBI taxonomy): domain Eukaryota; kingdom Metazoa; phylum Chordata; class Mammalia; order Artiodactyla; family Hippopotamidae; genus Hippopotamus; species Hippopotamus amphibius. The sequence goes on along the minus strand of NC_080187.1, from coordinate 52,289,112 downwards.
TCTGTTCCATAGGACTGAGCAACTTGGGTGCTGGGGCAGGAGCCCCATGTACAGCTTTTTGGGTTTGGTAATGACCTCCCACCGAAAAGAAGAAGAAGAAGAGGAGGTAATTTACTTTCTTTTCCTGCACTCATGAATTTCTAAATTTCTCTGGTGATCCTGTATTTGTTTTAAACTGAAAAATACACATTTTTTAAAGAACTTTTATTGAGATACAGTTAGACAATAAACTGCATATATTTAGAGTGTACAATTTGGTATTTTTTTCTTATTAGTAATGTATCTATGGCAATCCCAATCTCCCAATTCATTCCCCACCAACCCTCCCCGCTTTCCCCACTTGGTGTCCGTATGTTTGTTCTCTACATCTGTGTCTCTATTTCTGCCTTGCAAACCGGTTGATTTGTACCATTTTTCTATATTCTGCATATATGTGTTAATATACGATATTTGAAAAATAAACATTTTTAAAAAGCAACTAGAAATTTTGAGGCACTTATGCTCTTTGTAACAGCTTTATGGAAGTATAACCCACGACAATAACTGCACCTATTTAATAGGTCCAGTTTGATATGTTCTGACACAGGTATATATCCATGAACTCACCTCCATAGTCACAGTAGTGAACATACTCATCATCCCAAAAAGCCTGCCGTGTCTCTTTGTGGAGGCACTGTTTGTCCTCTGGACACTCCCTTCCGCCTGTGTATTCTCCAACCCTCCCCAAGACCTCCAGAATCAGAACTTGTGGATTTTTAGGGGGAAAAAAGATGTCTGTACTCTTTGCCAATGAGTGATGCTGTCGAAACAACCCTGGTGACTGCCTGGAATCACAGACCAGGTCTCAGCTGCTGGGAATAAACTAATTAGGAAGCAGCCTAGGGGAGCATGGGCTGCAGCAAACATCTCAGTGCCACGAGAAACAGAGATGGGACAGGCCACCAAGTGCGTGGGCAGGTGCTGGTCTCTATGTCCAGGATGCCCTCCTCTGGCATTATCCAACTTTCAAACTCCTATTCATCCTTCCGAACCCACTTCTCTTTCTGAGAAGGCTCACTTGGTCCATATCTCCCCAATGGCCTTTTCTCAGGGATGGTATCCAATGGTGGGGAACAGCTTCTGCTGATCGGAGGACTTGGGACATCATCCCAACCACCTCCAGAAACTGTGGTTTCCAAACCTGCCCCAAAAGACAGACATCTCTCTCCTTTTCTGTAGACCCTCCAAGGAAGGTTCACAAATGCCTATTGAAGTGCCTAACAGCCTCCTCAGTTATGTCCTTGGTTACTACAGCCTGACACCTGGCCCTGCCCACCCTCCCAAAATCACCTGCCAGACTCTCCCTGGCTGGTCCTGTTTCCCAACCCCCATCCCCACCAACTCCCGAGCATAGGGTCACTGGAACCAGGCCTGCAGCCCCTCCAGCCACCCACAGGGAGAGGGCTGAAGGGACGGAGGGAGGCAGGACTGTGGAGAAGCCATCCCCATGTCCCATGCTCTCAGGATCAGGGCAGCAGTGGTGCGGTGCGGATGGGCTGACTTCCCTGCGGACGGCATACACCTGGCCCCCCTACCGGGCTGTGCGTTCCTCCACCCAGGGACTTTGACACAACCGTCATGGTAACCACCCCGCCAGCGGCTGAGTTCTGCTGAGCACTTGCTATGTACCAAATTCTTCTGTACATAGTATGCCACTGCCTCCTTGCAACAACCCTACAGAATGGGCCATTATTCTCTCTACTCTTCACAGACGGCACAGAGAGGCCGACTTACCCAGTCACCCAGCAAAGGTGGGGCAGAACCAGGATTCGTGGGCCTCCCTGAGAGCTTCCCTTCCCTGGAATCCCGGACCCAGCAAGAAACAAATGTACAATCAGGCTGTCCACCAGGCCCTGGAGCTCTCCATCTGGGGTGTCAGCCTCCAGCCTGGGCACCCCTGATGCTTTTGGGGACAGGGCTGTGTCCTGTGCTATTGCAGAGCCAAGGCCAGATGGCCACAGCCCGCTGGACCGCCTCTGTCACTGACTTACCCACAGGTCAGGGTAAGTGATGGGGATGGGGGCTGTGGCTGAGCCATCCTCCGCGCTCTCGGGCTGCATGACATTATCTCCTTGTGTTCACAGGAGACGCCTGACTGGGTCTTCTCAGAAAAGAAGGTGCCTCCCACCTCCCCAAGCAGCCAGACACAGAGGTGCCTTGTCGTGCATAATAAACTGAAAGGAATTTTGAGTTTCTGGGCAACCAGACAAGGAGGAAACAAAGAGTCTGGGAGGAGGAAGGCGAGGCCAGGAGGAGGGTCTGGGGAGAGGGGACAGCATGGCAGCTGGTGCCCTGCACACGGGAGCTGCCACCACAAAATCTTCCTGCGTGGTGGCCACAGGACCTCGGACAATACACTCCATGTTGCACTTAAACCTGTCTGCTGTGTGGTCCCAAGAGGTGAAGGAAGAAGAAAGTCATCCAGTGGGTCTGAGAGAAGACCCTTCTGTCAGTCATTCCTTGCAAGTAGGGGCCACCTGTTCCTCCCAAGCCCCTGAGTCAATTCTGCCTACACCCAGGTCCTTAGCTCTTTCTAAAAATTACAGTAACTGAAACTGAAACTCTGCACCCATTAAACACTAACTCCCCATTTCCCCTCCTCTCAGCCCCTGGCAACCCCCATTCTCCTTTCTATCTCTATGAGTTTGGCCACTCTGGGTACCTCACATAAGTGGAATCTACAGTATTCGTCCTTTTGTGACTGGATTCCTCACTTACTGTAATGTCCTCAAGGTTCATCCATGTTGTAACCTGTGTCAGCATCTGCTTCCTTTTTAAGGCTGAATGGTACTCCAGTGTATGAATAGACCACATTGGGTTTATCCATTCATCCACTGATGGACACTTGAGTTGTTTCCACCTTTTGGCTTCTGTGAATAACGCTGCTGTGAACATGGATTTAAAAACATATTTTTCAAAATCTTGCTTTCAATTCCTTAGGGTTTATACTCAAAAGTGGAATTGCTGGATCATCAGGTTTAATTTTTTTGTTTAATTTTTTCGTATTTTCTTTATTTTATTTATTTATTTATTTATTTATTTATTTATTTATTTATTTATTTATTTCTGCATTGGGTCTTCGTTGCTGCATGCGGGCTTTCTCTAGTTGCGGTGAGTAGGGGCTACTCTTTGTTGCAGTGTGCAGGCTTCTCATTGTGGTGGCTTCTCTTGTTGCGGAGCACGGGCTCTAGCCACGTGGGCTTCAGTAGTTGTGGCACTTGGGCTCAGTAGTTGTGGCTTGCAAGCTCTCGAGCTCAGGCTCAGTAGCTGTGGCACACCAGCTTAGTTGTTCCGAGGCATGTGTGATATTCCCAGACCAGTGATCACACCTGTGTTGCTTGCACTGGCAGGTGTATTCTTCCCCCTGTGCCACCAGGGAAGTCCTATGCTTAATTTTTTGAAGAATCGCCACACTGTTTGCCATGGCAGCTGCCCCATCTTACATTCCCACCAGCAGTGCAGGAGGGTTCCAAATCTCTCCACATCCTCCCCACACTTGTTACTTTTTGTTTCCTCAGCTCTTTTTATCTCACTACAGCTCTCGACCTCTCTCTACTTAACTGCTAGTGAAAAATGGGAATATTTGCTCTTCCAATGTGTTTTTCCTACAGAGAGCCCAATTTCTGTAGTGTTCCTTGTGCTCAATGTTTTACTTAATATAAAATAAAATCCAGATGACTTAATACTTCCTGCCTCATCTTGTTTGGCTATAGCTTGGATCTGGAAGGAGGTTACTTTGACCTGTGTGTGGGTGTCCTAATGGCCACTGACCCTAGGCCTCAACTCTGCAGAGGGCTGGCTGTGAGCTGAGGGCTACTAAGAGGTCTTCACCTCTGTCGCTAATTGGCTAAAGAAACCTCTCCATTCACTGGTGGAATGTGGGGGTTTTATTCCCCACATATTCCTAAGCTTAATCAGAAAAAGTCCAAAAGAAGCCACCACACATAAAAGGGCCCACCCTGTTGAGAACCAGGATTCTAGGATTAAAGGACCTTCAGAAGATTTTGTGTCCCTGCCCTGCCTCAAAAACTCCATGGCAGGGACTTACCTGGTGGTCCAGTGGATGAGCATCGGCCTTCCAATGCAAGAGTCACAGGTTCGATCCCTGGTCGGGGAGCTACAATCCCACATGCTGTGGGGCAACCGAGCCCGTGCGCTGCAATTACTGAGCCCATGCACTCTAGAGCCCTGGAAAGATCCCACGTGCCATAAGACCCAATGCAGCCAAAAATAAATTTAAAAAAACAAACAAAAAAAACTCCATGACAGAAGGACATCCACCCTCTTCTTACAAATCTCAAAGGAGAGAAAAGATCTTTCTGTGTATTTCTTAAATTTTACTGCTATGGTGTGGAATTTTGTGTCCCCCCCTTCCAAATTCATATGTTAAAACCCCAACTCCCAAAGTGGTGGTATTTGGAGCTGGGCCTTTGGGAGGTGATTAGGTCATGAGGGTGGAGCCCTCATGAATGCAATTAGTGCCTTATAAAGGAGACTCCACAGAACTTCCTAGCCCCTTCAGTCACATGAGGACTCAGCCATCTGTGAGGGAGCTGGCTCTCACTAAACACCACGTCTGCTGGTGCCTTGGTCTTGGACTTCCCAGCCTGCAGAGCTGTGAGAAATAAACGTCTGCTGTTTGAGCTCCCCATCCCGCACCCAGCCCCAGTTTATGATACTCCGTTACAGCAGCCTGAGCACACTAAGACACATAGCACTGTACCTACACACACAATGGAATACTACTCAGCCATAAAAAGAATGAAATAATGCCAGTTGCAGCAACATGGATGGACCTAGAGATGATCATACTAAGTGAAGTAAGTCAGACAGAGAAAGACAAATACCACATGATATCACTTATATGTGGAATCTAAAATATGGCCCGAAAGAACTTGACTATGAAACAGAAACAGGCTCACAGACATAGAGAACAGATCTCTGGTTGCCAATGGGGAGTGGGGGATGGGAGAGGGAGGGACTGGGACTTTGGGGTTGGTAGATGCAAACGGTTACATTTAGAATGGATAAACAACAAGGTCCTATTGTATAGCACAGGGAACTATATTCAATACCCTGTGATAAACCATAATGGAAAAGAATATTTTTAAAATGTATATATGTGTATAAGTGAGTCACTTTGCTGTACAGCAGAGATTGGCACAACATTATAAATCAACTATACTTAAAAAAAAAAAGACACACCCCACTGGAAAAAAAATGTGTAGGTGGTAAGAGGCTAGGGAAAGTAAACAGCACCTGTTGAATAGCTACTCTGTGCAAGCAGCATGCTCTGCATTTTATATTCTACATCATAGAACTCTCACACTCCTGAGGGATACATAGTATTGGCCCATTTTATCGATCAGGAAGCCAAGGCTTACAAGGAGTTAGCAGCTTGATCATTCATGATGGTGATGTAAGCCCATATACATCTGCCACCAAAAATCATGCTTTTTTCAAATGGCCCACTGCTGCTGACCAATGCGGTCCACTTCTGTTTCCCCCACTCTTTTCTGTGATGGAGAAGAGGTGTTGGGTGCTGAGGCTTCAGACCCCGGACCTCTGCTTCACAGGCTCAGGGCTGGATACTCAAATTTCCTCCTTGCACTGAGCAGTCTCCGGAGGTCTGGCCTCCACTCAGAGGAGACTGACTTGAAAACAGAGTTGTGTTTATCCACTTATTATGACCAGATGGTGACAGGATGCCTGGCTTCCAATCAGCTACTATCTCCTGGCTCAGGAAATCAAGTCAAGGTCAGAGTCAGACTGATACAGAGAGTCCACGCAAAGTAAAACTGAGATTTTTTAATTCATTTTTTATTGTGGAAGAAAAACACATCTAAGATGTACCATCTTAACTATCTTCAGCTCAGTGGCATTAAGAGCACATACACACTGGTGTGCTACCATCACCACCATCCATCTCCAGAACTTTCTCATTTTCCCAAACTGAAACTCCGTCTCCATTAAACACTAACCCCCCTCTCCCCCTCCCCTCAGCCCTGGCACCCACCCTTCTACTTTCTGTGGGTATGAATCTGACTGCTCCAGGAACCTCATATACGTGGAATCATACAGCATTTGTCCCTTTGTGGCTGGCTTATTTCACTTACCATAACATCTTCAAGGTTGGATTTTGGAATTTTAAGAATCCTTTGCACAAAGTGCTGCAGCCTGGTGAGTCACCTGCCCTGCTGAGGAATTCCACGCCAGTTGGCCTGCACTAGGTAACCACCCAGGCACCCACGCTGGCCTGTCCCCGTGGACCACCTGTCCAACAGAGCCGTGTCATGAAAGCAGTTCTCCTCTTCACTTCTGCACCCTTCCAGACCTTGCTAAAGCCCCAGGTGTCTGGATTACTTTTCACTAACTTGTTTTGGAGGATGCTTCTCGGTGAGAGCTGCACAGGCCCCTTAATCTCATCAGGATTAAATGCATCCCCAATCACAAGGTGTGGCGGGGGTGGGGGGGGGCAGTTGCCTCAGGGCAGGCATCCGGAATCAGCGGCAGCCTCCTGGATCTGGAGGTTCTTGGTTGCATCCTGTAGAGTCGGGCGCTGGCCGGCCTTATTCTAGTCTTCTGCCCACGTGCGCCATCCACTCTGCTACAAACCCCTCCCTGTAACTCTCCAAAGTGAAGATGACCCCTGGGACCCTCCCCACCCTGCCTCACTTCAGCTGCCCCACCGTCCGACTGCCTGCCTGTGCCCACCTCAATGCTAGGGGAAAGACGCTCCATCCTTGAGGGTCAAGGCCGCTAGTGCCCCCAGCCTCCCAGACTGCCCAGGCAGCTCCACCCTGCTCTCCCAGGAGCACAGGCCAGGATTGCATCATGCACACCTTTAGACCGCCAGTGCCACATGGGCAAGGACTCTGCTATTTGTCTTGGCTACACCTTTTTCATTAATTCCCTGCTGTCCTCGTTTACGGCCCCATAAAACTACAGGATTAGAAAGAAATAAATAACCACTTGGCCGTTGGCGCTCCCTTTACAGGGGAGAGGTTGGGAGGGTCCTCCTTTCCAAGTTCAGAAGCGAAAATGTCACCTTTCACCTAAGTACGGGGAGGAGCCCCAGAGGCCTTGCAGAGCTCGCCAGGCTCCCCTCCGAGCCCGAACCTGTCTGCCCCCCAAAGGCCTTCCTCCCCCAGTGAAGCCGCTCTCACCCCTGCCCCTGCTGCCTCATCCTACCTCCCAGCCCATCTCCCGCCTTCAGATTCCCTGCCGTGTGACTCACAACTGCCCGGAGCTGCCCCCACAGCCTTCCCCACCACCTCATTTTCCTTCTCGGATCCAAGGGGTGAAGTCCTCCCCTTTCCCTGCTTTCCCAAGAAATCCCCTCTATGGGGCCTCTCTCATCTCATCAGTAACTGATGAAGAACTTGCCCCATAAGCATCCTCCTTCTCTCCTCCCAAGCACGGCAGGCGGTGGTCACTGTGGACCGCCGGCCCCGGGGGGCTGTGCGGGGAGAGACAAGGCCAGCCAGCCCTGGTTCCCAGGGGGTGTTGGACCTCTCCTGCCCCCATCAGTTATCCTGGCTGCCTCTCCGGAAGACCCATGTGACAAACCTCATCACCTCTCTTTGCAGTGGAAGCCTCACTTCCGGAACAACATCCCACCTCTGCATTGTAGAAACCACCTGCCTTTCACCTTCCTCCTTGGTCCATTTGTAAAAAGTGAAGGAACCCCCTTCTCACTGACACTCAGACGCACAGCTGTCGTCCCCTCATAACTGGGCTGGAATGCTGGCCCCCACCTCCACCCCCAGTGGCTCTCCCCATACCTCCTCACCACTGCCAGAGTAACCTCAGCCAGGTGACAGCGGGAGACTCTGTGGCCTCGTTCCTCATTCCTAAGATAAATGATTCCCTGTCTTACACAGAATGAAGCACTCGAAGCCCTGAGCACTCTGACCCCAGCCGCCCCTTCCAGAACTATCTTCATGACCTCGGTATAAGTTACCCTAAAGCGGAGAGCACCTACTCATTCTTCTGAGAATGGGTGTGGTCTTCCCTTCTTTCAGGGTGATGTGGACTTAAGTAAGGGAGAATTTAAAGAATGGAGCCATCATGCTGTGTCTGATGGCAGCGTTAATTGTCCAGAGAGAGAGAAAGAGTGAGTCTAAAGAGGGAGGGGAGATTTGCTGGAGCCACGTCCTTGAGCATGGAGAAGGAGGGGGTCCATTCCTCAAGGCGAGGAGGGAGTGGCCTCATATAAGAGCAAGGACAGCACAGCTGTGCCCAGGCAGGAAGGAGAGGCAGACAGGCCCAGGGACAAATGCAGGGCTGGGAGCACACGGGTGGCTTCTGTTTTCTCAGTGACATAAGAAGCTGAGATGGGGGGGTGATGTTGGAGGTCTAGGGAGAGAGAGGGCACGAAATACAGGATGCCATCAACTATGAAAATATACATCTACATACATGTAGCTCTGTTTCTCTGTCTTCCTATCTGTCTACATACCAGCACTTTCTCCCCTACTAAGCCTGGAGAGAAATATATCAGAAGCTAACATGAAGCTATATCTGAACAAATGTTTTATGGGGTGGGGGGGTGCTTCTGTTTTCTTCTTTGCATATGTTTATATTTTCCAAAATTTATCCAACGAGTGAGAATTGATTTCATAGTTAAAATAGAATTTTTCCATAAAAATAAAATTAATTAAAGCTGGTATCTGAAGTAGAATAAAATGAATAAAATGGTCACCTTAGAAAGCTAGTTAGGAGAATCTTAAACCAGAGTCAGCCTTGAATGGAAAAGGCAGATTCTAACCCAAATATGAACAGACTGGGGTTTGCCTCCTCTGTACCAAAAGGGACTAAGTAGTCATAATCAGTCGCAAACTCTCTCTCTTACTCTCCACACACACACACACACACACACACACACACACACACATACACACACACGCACATACACCAGGAGATGTGCGCCAGGGAGAGGACAGGGCTAAAATACTGGGCTTGCCCCTCTGTCTGGAGCCCCACATTCACGGAAATCCCATGTCCCTGGCTCTCTAAGACCACCAGCCCAAGTCTCACAGTCTGTCCAGGTGATGCCAGAAGGACCCTGAAATTGTCCACAAGTATGGTCTCTGCACATGTGTCTCTCAGGAAGGCAAGAGGTCACACAATGTAGAAAATTGCAGCCTTGGGAAGAAAGATGACAGCACACCATTGAAATAAGGCTGGGTTGGCTGAGCTGCCAGAAGAAACAAACACCAAGAATGACCCTCAAATTTTGCCCATGGTTGCTGAGAGAGGACATCCTGGGCCTTCGAGGTTGTCACCATCTGGTCCCTGCATGTGCACTGCAGTAAAAGTCACAAAGATACTCAACAGAGGGCCTCTCTCCAAGCTGATTCATGTTCTAAGCCCTGGTTGCCTTACAGAGCAACAAGAATGGGTTAAAATTAAGACTGGGTGACACGAAAGCACAGGCAACAAAAGAAAAAAATTAAGTGGACAACATCAAATCTAGGTGCATCAAAGGACTGGGGTTCTGGGCTTTCACTACCATGTCTCTGCTTCAGTCCCTGGTCAGGGAACTGAGATCCCGAGAGCAGCACAGGGCAGCCAAAAAAAAAAAAGACACAATCCACAGAGTGAAAAGGGAGAAAGTATTTGCAAATTCTATTTCTGACTAAGGGTTAACATCCAGACTATATCAAGAACTCCTACAACTCAACAACAAAACCGAATAACCCCATTAAAAATGAGCAAAGGACTTGAAGAGATATTTCTCCAAAGAAGACATACAAAGGGCCAATGAGTACATGAAAGGAGCTCCACATCACTAATCATTAGGGAAATGCAAATCAGAACTAAGAAGGGAAAATAAATTTAGGTTAAATAGCTGGAGGGAAGACGCGGGCAGGCTCCTGTAATTTTGAAGTGGTTTATCCAGGAAGAGTGAGGCGTCTGTTCCATTGGGGTGTTTGAAGCATGAGATTAGACTCCTGCTAACTCCGTGTGAGTTCCAGGGCCATGAACTCGAACTAGGACAAAGCAGGTGCTGTTATGTTGCCCTCCTGCTCTGGAGCCAGGGAGGGAGGGGCTTGGGCAAGGCCTCCAGCAGGTAAGAGGCGGAGCCCCGCCCAGGTCTCTGACTCCACCTCCCGCGTCCATTCAGCACCCCCAGCTGCCACCCGCCTGACAAAGGCCACCGAAATCTCAGCCACCTCTTCATGTCTGATTTCAGCCACTCTCCCTCCTCCCTATTTCTTTATTACCAAAATAAGACTCCCTGCTCATCCAGGACTCCATCTCCTGTGAGTATGGACAGGTGTTCTATTTTCTGCACAAGCTTGCTGCCCACGTGACCCGGCAGCTTCCCCCTTCCAGTCTGCTGTTTCCCACAAGGGCCCTTGAACCTCACAGAGCAAGGGGACCAGTTTTTAAGTCCCTCAAATCTACAAGACTGCTCCCATCAAGCAAGATGGTACCTGTCCTCTCCCCTGGGGTAGTCTAAACAGGCATCTCAAGAAAAAGACATTTATTGCCTAGACAATTGGAGATAAGGAAAGATCGTCTGTCTGCCCAAATGGCTTGGGCTGGGCCAGAGTTGCGGCATTGTCAGAGTGATTTTAGTACAGACCCTGCTAGACATTAGGCTCTTACAAACTCTAGATAAGGCCCTGGTCTTTATAAGGCTTGAGGGAGTGGAAGGGAGGCCGGGAGTTGCATGAGAGTTGCCACTGTAGATAAGGAGAATATATATTTTGTTTAACCAGACCTGTCCTTTGGCTGGAAACCCCAATGAAGTCGCATCCATCAAATCCTTTTCTGATTTACACGAATCCCTGATTCCCCCGATAAGGAAAAGTGTAAGTCAACACAGCTCCGTTGTAATTGGGTGTTACCTGCCCAGATACCAGACTTTTTATCTACAGATTCTTTTGCAGGCTCCCTTCAGCTTTATCTGCCTTGTAGGTGCGACCAAATTATCGTGTGTGTGTGTGTGTGTGTGTGTGTGTGTGTGTGTGTGTGTGCACGCGTGTGTGTGTGTGTTCCAAGGGCCCATTCATGAATATGTCCCAAAGAAAGGCCACAGAGAATTAGTGACTTGGAATTCAACGAGGAAAAAAAAAAGGGAGGTGGTAGGAAGATGATGGATCTATTTAATAATCATACCTAAGCCTTCCCATATTGTCTACTCCGTGGAGATATCTGCAATCCATCACCCGTAACACAGGGGAAGCCAACCCCAGGGCTGCCCTGATAAGAGGCCGACACTGTGGTAAATCATCCCACACCTCTGGACTCAGTTTCTCCATCTATGAAAGGGAAAATTATATCTACCACCATGTAGCTATCATGAGGATAAATGAGCTGCGTTACGCCAAGTGATCTTAAAACAGGAAGGCTGGTGGATTAAATAAAGATTTACAAAGAATTATGTCTAAATGATCATTATATATGATGTGCTTCGTGATGGTGATAGATGATGCTTGGAGGGGACCCCAGAGAGAACCTACTTCCAGTGTCTCGTTTTCCAGATGGAAACCCCCACCCCCCGCCCCCCGCCCCTGCTTTTCCTCTGCTGGTCAGGTCAGTATCCAGGAAAGATAAGTTCGAGCTGCAAGTCACTGGTAGCTCAAAGTCCATCCTTCTATGCTGAAGAGTGATACTTAGAATTTTTAGCAAGGCAGAGAAACATCTATGATGCAATGTTAAGCAACATAGCAGGATACAAAACAGTACACGTCCTATGACTGCAGTTGTGCTGTGCCTGTGTGCGTGTGCGTGTGTGTGCGTGTGCGTGCGTGTGCGTGCGTGTGCGCGCCTGGCAAAAGCTGTATTTCCAAATGAATAAGAATAGTTGTGTTTGAGAGAGGGTTTTAGTTTAAAATTTCATCTCTTATGTTACTGCTTTGGTACTGGTCTCCTAACAAATTGTGACTCTCTCTTTGCCAAAGTTTTTTGTACGGAAGTGTAAAAACTATAAAAGTGTCCCGCACTCTGACTCCCCCAGTTCTCCCCGGGTAACTAGCTTTCAGTTGGCAGTGTCTTTCCAGAGCTTTCTGAGATACAAACCTGACTCTAAATGTTTGTATTGATGTTATTTTTTTCATTGAAAAGGTGGGGGTGGTGAGACTTTCAGTTCTCGCTCTTCAACAATCAGGAACACCCTCAGGGCAACAGCAGGGGTAAGGGGAGAATACCTCTCCACTCAGAGACCAGGCAGATGTAACTGTGGACGGGTGAGGACGGTTCATTCACCCTCCTAACCGGAGACTTTACTCCCAGAAAGACACTGACTCAGCCTGGCTCCTCCTGGCCCCGCTCCTTCCCCTTCAGCTGAAAGCACCCGTGTGGTGGCGTGTGGACTCAGCCACCACTGCTGAGTCAGAGGCCAGCCTGACGGAGGGAGGCTCTGAGACAGCAGTGAGTCAGTGTGCGTGAGTGACTGGAGAAAAACAAACCATGAAACAAGAACTGTGGGGAACAGCAGGTGGAGCAGGCAGGCACTAGTGCCACATAGTGTGTCATGTGTGTGGATAATATTCCTGGGATATCCATCATCCTCCAGGACCCAATTCAAACACTATCTTCATAAAATATTCACTTATTCTCAACTCTGGGTGCTCATAACATACTAATCCTAAACTTGGAACAGGGGACTTTCATGATGCCCCAACACCACCAAGTATAAGGACCCCCCATTTACACGCCATCCCCATCAACACAGCTGACCCCAAACAATTGTCACAGGTTCTCCATATTTAGAGTTGCCACATTTAGCCAATAAAAACAGAAGACACCCAGTTAAATTTGAATTTCAGGTAAACAACTAATAATGTTTTAGTCTAAGTACCGTCCCATCCAGTAGCTGGAATATACTTAGACTAAAATAGGATTTATTATTTATCTGAAATTCAATTTCACTGGATCTCCTGAATTTTATCTGGCAACTCTATCCAAATGCTACATTCTCCACTGTCCAGACTAGTTGATAATTTTATCTGACAATTTTATTTGTCCAAAAAGCATGGTCTAAAGAATGGGTGGTGCCCACTCAGACATGGATGTTTCCTTAGGAATATTTGCTACAAATGACAAATAATCATTTTTGAAAGCTCCAAAAATTTGTTATAATTTTGACACTAATTACTTCTCCCAAAGCATCCAGTAAATCCTGGTCAAAATGTACACACTCAAAACAATTCCTTTGCACATTTAGTCAGAAAGGTGCAGTGGTACCTCATTTAGTCCTTGAAATAAATTACACAGATATCTTAACATATATCTCTGTTTAGGTATCTCAACCATGTGTTATATAACTGTGGACAAACTAATCATCATCTCAGCTAACATTTATATAGTTTGTATTTTATACAATACTTTCTAATTATGTTGTGCAATTGAATACAATCTACATGAAAACCCTGTAAGGGGAGCATTTATTATCATCACCATTTCTCAGTGGGAAAACTTTTTTTTATTTTTATTTTTATTTTTACTTTTACTCACAGGAACATTTTGCCAAAGAAGAGGGGTTCAGAGTAATTAGGTATCTTGTTCAACAGCAACACGAAGGGTAAATGAGAAAACTAGGCCTGAAACCAGGGTCTTCTGATTCTAAATATTATTCTTTTTCCTCTCCACACATCCCTGATGTACAAACTAGAAGGTTAGTAATACATTATCTTTGGAGAAATTTTGGAAAATATGGAAAGAGAAAAATGTAAATTACCAGATGTGTCATCACCCAAAACAACTACTGTTAAAATGTTAGAATTAACTGTATCTCCTGCCAGACATTTTCCAACACAAATAGATAATCTAAGTATGTAGATATACAGATAGATATAGATAGATACGTAACGGGTCTTTCTGCATACTCTATATTCACCACACCTCACTAAAGTGAATTTTTCAAAATATCTACCTGATCATGTAATTTTCTTGATTAAAACTCTTCAAAGACGTCCCTTTTTTCTAGAGATAAAACCCAGAATCCATATCATGGCTTACGCAGCCATGAACTGGCCCAAGTCTATCTCTCCAGGCTCATCTTGATTCAATCCTCTCCCACCTTTCTCTGCTCTCCAGCCATACTAACCATCTTTCATCTTTGTTAATCCAATTCACAAAAATGGTATCTCACTTATGTTTTAATTTGCATTTATAAACTATTAGTGAAGCTTTATCTTTTTTCATAGGTTAATCAGAAATTTTCATTTCTTTCTTATGTAAAATGTCTATTCACATCCTTCATGTAATTTTCTATTGAAGCCTTGTCTTGTTCTTATTGATTTGCAAGAGTTTTTTATATATTAAAAATGTTGACTCCTGTCTGACAGGTAAGTTGAAAATAAGTTCTTCCCATGTCTTATAGTAATATTTTGCCATACAGAGTTTTAAATTTTTATCTATTTAAACCCATAAATATTTTCCTTTATAGTTTCTACCTTTGATGTAATGCATAGAATTCTTTCCTACCCTGAGATTAGATAAATATTTGGTATGCTTTTTTTCTACAATTGTTGTTTTTATTTTTTTAATTATATATTTAATCCAACTAAAATTTATTTATGTATACAGTATAAGATAACATTTGTTATTATACTTTCTTTACAAATGGTTACCCAATTGTTCAAATACCATTTATTGAATTATCTGTTTTTTTCTGAAATGCCACACTTATAATGTAGTAAATTCCTATGTATATTTCTGAACTACCTATTCCTGTTCCATTGATCTGTCTACATGTTATTAAGTCAATGCCACATTGCTTTGTTTATAGCTTTATAATGCTTTTTAATATTTGGTGGTCAAGTCCTCTATGATTACTCTTCTTTCATGTCTATTCTCATACTTTTATCTTTTCAAATAAACTTTAGGGTAAATTTGTAAAGTTCTAAAAAATGTTAGTGTATCTTTCAATACTGAGTCTTTGCATCTAAGAGAACAGTATATTTCTCCATTTATGCCATCTATTTTTTTTCCTCCCTCAATAGAGTTTAAAATTTTTTATGATGCTTCCCAACTATGCATTTTTGATAAAGAACACATAGGAAGCCTCACAGCCCCACCTAGTAGTAATGAGGAAACCACACTCTCTGCTGGGATGGGGTCAGAGGAAGCCTAATGGAGTCAGAGAATTTACCACCACACATGGATAAGGAGGCTACCCTTCATCTTGCAGTGTGAGTAGAGGGCACATGGATAAGAGTAACAAGATACCTCTGATGATCCCAGATAGAATGGCATCAGTAGAGGCTTAGTGGGGAGCCTGAACTCCCCGTAGTGTCAGAGACCTACTGTAACAGAAGATCTAAGTAAAATCCAGTCTTGTAATATGCAAAATGTCCAAATTTCAATTGAAAATCATTTATTACACCAAGAAACAGAAAAAATTCAACTTGATAAGGAGAGACAATCAACCAAGATGACACAGATGTTAGAATTATCTGACAAAGATTTTATAGCAGCCAAAATAGAAATGCTTCAACAAGTGATTACAAATACACTTGAAACAAATGAAAAAGCAACAACTCTTAGCAAGGAAAAGAGAAGACAAAGAAGAATCAAATAGAAATTTTAGAACTGAAAAATACATTAACCAAAAGAAAAATGTAGCAACAAAGATTCAACACAGCCAAAAAAAACCAACAACAACAAAAAAGGAAAAGTCTCAAATCAGTAATTTAAGCTCCCACTTCTAGAAGCTAGAAACATAAGACCAAAATAAATCCAAAGCAAGTAGGAGAAAGAAAATAATAAAGGCAAGGTTAAATATCAATGAAATGGAAAACAGGAAAAAAATAGAGAAAAATCAATGAAATGAAAATCTGGTTCTTTGAAAAATCAGTAAAGTTGACAAAACTCTAGAAAAACTGAAAATTTTAAAAAGAGAGAGAAGATGCAAATTACCAAGATAGGAATGAAATGAGGGACATCATTTTAGACCATGCAGACATCAAAGAATAATAAAGGAATAATGTGATCAGTTCTACACCCATACGTTTGGTAACTTTGATAAAACGGACCAATTTCTCAAAAAGTACAAACTACCACAACTTACTTAATATGAAATAGACTATTTGAATAGCCCTATAACTCTTAAGAAAATTGAATTTATAATTTAATTCCCCCCAAAAGAAATATCCAGGCCCAGGTGATTTTACTGGAGAATTCTACCAAATGTTACGAATATGAAGAAATATCACCAGCTCTACACAATCTCCTCCAGAAAATATAAATGGAAGAAACATTTCCTAATGTGTTTTATGAGGCTAGTGATACTAAAACAAGACAGAAATACACAAAAAAGAACACTACAGCCCAATATCTCTCGTTTATATAGATGCAAAAATCTTAACAATGTTAGCAAATAGAATGCAGTAACATATACAAAGAATTATATACCACCACTAGTGAGATTTATTCCAGGGATGCAAAGCTGGTTCAATATTTGAAAATTATCAGTGTAATCCACCACATTAATAGGCTAAAGAAGGTAAGTCATGTGATCATATCAATTGGTACAGAAAAAAGCTTTTGACAAAATTTGACATCCATTCATGATGAAAACTCTCTGAAAAGCAGAAATAGAGGAACATTTTCTCAACTTGATAGACAGCATTTACAAAAGACCTACTGTTGACATTATATTTAATGGTGAAAGACTGAATGTTTCCTCCCTAAGACTGAGACTAATCAAGGGTTTCCACTCTCACCACTTCTATCCAACATAGAACAACCAGAAGTTCTATGTTGGGTAGAAGGAATACAGATCAGAAAGGAAGAAATAAAAGCATGCCTATTTGCAGATGACATGACCATCTAAAGAGAAAACCCTAAAGAATCATCCAAAAGAACATTTCTAGAATGAATAAATGAGTTCAGTAAGGTTGTAGGATACGAGATGGACAATTAACTACATTTTTACATACTAGCAATGAACATGTGGAATTTGAAATTAAAAGTACAATAATATTTACAATTGCTGAAAAAATTAAATACTTAAGAGAAAGTCTAGGGACTTCCCTGGTGGTGCAGTGGTTAAGAACCCACCTGTCAATGAAGGGGACACTGGTTCGATCCCTGGTCCGGGGAAGAGATCCCACATGCTACGGAGCAACTAAGCCCGTGTGCCACAATTACTGAAGCCCACGTACCCTGGAGCCCATGCTCCACAACAAGAAAAGCCACCGCAATGAGAAGCCTGTGCACCACAACAAGCAGCAGCCCCCACTCACCACAACTAGAGAAAGCTCCCACACAGCAACGAAGACCCAACGGAGCCAAAAAAAAAAAAGAGTAAGTCTGATGAAACATGTTGTTTTGTTACATGGAACTATATATGAAAAATTACAAAACACTGGTAGAAGAACTCAAAGAAGATTTAAATAAATGTAGAGACATACCATGTTTGTGGATTGGAAGACTCAAAAGAGTAAAGATGTCAATTCTCCCAAAATTCATATAATGCAATTCTTGTGAAAATATCAGTAAGATTTTTGTAGCTACAAGCAAGATTATTTATGTAATAAATAGAAAGAAAATAAAGAAAAATTTATGTAGAAATAACAAAAGAATTAGAATGGCTAAAATAATTTTGAAAAAGTAGAATAAAGCAGGAGGAATCATTCAACCTGACTTCAAGACCTATTATATAGCTATAGTAACCAAGACTGTACAGCACTGGTAGAGAAATTGACACAGTGATCAATGGAACAGAATGGAGAATGCAGAAACAGACTCGTATAAGTACAGCCAGATGATTTTTGGCAAAGGAGCAAAAACAACTCAGTGGCAGAAAGACAGTCTTCTCAACAAATGGCACTGGACCAACTGGATAACCACAGGTAAGACAAATAAATAAATCTTGAACTAAACACACACCTTATACAAAACTAACTCAAAATAGGTCACGATTTAAATGTATTGGTAGGAAACTTTTAGAAGAAAACATCAGAGAAAATCTTCAGAACATAGGGCTTGATGAAGTTTTCTTAGACCTGATACCAAAAATACAATCCATAAAAGAAAAATCAGTAAAATGGACTTCATAAAAATTAAGAACTTTTCTCTGTGAAAGACCATCTTAAGAATAAAGACAAGTTAGAGACAGGGAGAAGATATTTTCAAACACATATCTGGCAAAGGATTCATGTTTAGACTGCATAAAGAACTCTCAACTCAGACTTCCCTGGTGGCAGAGTGGTAAGAATCTGCCTGCCAATGCAGGGAACATAGGTTTGATTCCTGGTCTAGGAAGATTCCACATGCCGATAAGCAACTAAGCCCAAGTGCCTAGAGCCCATGCTCCACAACAAGAGAAGCCACCACAATGAGAAGCCCGTGCACCACAACAAAGAGTAGCCCCTACTCACTGCAACTAGAGAAGCCCAGGTACCGCAACGAAGACAAAACACAGCCAATAAGTAAATAAATTTACTTTCTTAAAAAGATGCAAATCTTGCATCTACAAAAAAACAAAAACAAAAACCAAAAAAACCAGAAAACCCTCAAAGCACCAGAGTGAAAAACAAAACAACCCAATTAGAAAATGGGCAAAAGACATGAAGAGACATTTCACTGAAGAAGATATACAAATGGAAAATAAGCATATGAAAAGATTTTCAACATCACTCACCATTGGGAAAATGCAAATTAAGATCGTGATAAATATCACTACACACCTATCATAAGGGCTAAAATTAAAAATAATGATAA
Organism: Hippopotamus amphibius kiboko; assembly: GCF_030028045.1. Classification (NCBI taxonomy): domain Eukaryota; kingdom Metazoa; phylum Chordata; class Mammalia; order Artiodactyla; family Hippopotamidae; genus Hippopotamus; species Hippopotamus amphibius. Next base: position 52,270,389 of record NC_080187.1, on the reverse strand, counting down.
TACCAAATGCTGGCAGGGATGCAGAAAAACTTGATGTCTCATACATTGCTGGGGGAATGTAAAATGGTACCGCCACTCTGGAAGACAGTTTGGTGGTTTCTTACAAAACTAAACATACACTTACCGTATGACCCAGCAATCACACTCCTGAAATGAGAACTATGTCCACATCAAAACCTGTTTGCAATTACTTTTAGCTGCTTCATTTGTAATAGCCAAGAGCTGGAAACAACCAAAACGTCCCTCAGTAGGTTAATGGTTAAATAAACAGTGGTGCCTCCATAGCATGGGGTTCCACTCAGCAAGGAAAAGAATGAACTAATGATACAGGCAACAATTTAGATGGAGCTCAAGGACATTATGCTGATTAAAATAGCCAGTCTCACAAGGTCACATACTGTATGACTTCATTTATACAACATGCTCAAAATAACTAAATTACAGAGACAGAGAAAACTGGTGGTTGCCAGGGATGTGGGATGTTGGGAGGGAGAGGAATGAGTGTGACTATGAAGGAGCAGCATGAGGGGGGTCTTCGTGGTGATGGAAGAGTTCTGTATCTTGATTGCAGCAGTGGTTCTGTGACTCTACATGTGATAAAATGACATAGAACTATACACACTGCACCATGCCAAGTTCCTGGTTTGGATATTGTACTCTAAGTATGTCAAATGCCATCACTGAGGGAAACTGGGTAAAGAGCACATGTACTCTGTATTCTGCATCTTCCTATGATTTGGGGGGTGTGTGTTTGTGTGTGTGTGTGTCTGTGTGTGTGTATATATATATATATATATATATATATATATGCAAATCAGTGGTGTATCAGCAGCCAAGGGACTTTCCTATGAGAAAAGCCCATAAAGGGAAGAGCAATGTGGTTGTAATGAGTCTCCTCCTCACACTTTAGTAGCACGTATCTCTTTTAATTAAACATGGATGCTGGTCTGGGATAAGAACAGTGATTGCACCTTCTTCCTTTTAAAATATGGAATGTCAAAGGAGAGCTTGATCATTTAGAATTTGATATAAATTGGTTGTCAAACCATAAGAAAGGAGATTTGGTTCATTTGATTCCGTAGTCTCCTCATTTATAAGGACCCATCAGTCAATAGGATTATGGATTATTCTGTGTGTGCAGTCCTGTGTTAGGACTTTTTCAGTTCTGAGTGTCTAAAACAATTCAGATTAGTTTAATAAAGGCAGAGTTGAGGGCTTCCTAGGTGGTACAGTGGTTGGGAGTCTGCCTGCCAATGCAGAGGACACGGGTTTGATCCCTGCTCCAGGGGGATCCCACGTGCCTCGGAGCAACTAGGCCCATGCGCCAAAAAAAAAAAAAAAAAAAAGGTAGAGTTGAATCTAGGGGATTAAAATATGTCATAAGGGCCCTCATGACCCAAGAGGCTCTCTTCCATGAGTAGAGTCTGAAGAACCCAGCTGAAATAGACAGATGGCTTTCTCACCATTATCTCTGGCTAGAAAGTCTTGGGAAAAGGAAACTCTCCCATTTACCATTGCAACAAAAAGAATAAAATACCTAGGAATAAACCTGCCTAAGGCAGCAAGAGATCTGTATGCAGAAAACTTTAAGACACTGATGAAAGAAATCAAAGACGACACAAACAGATGGAAGGACATACCATGTTCTTGGATTGGAAGAATCAACATTGTGAAAATGACTATCTTACCCAAAGCAATTTACAGATTCAACGCAATCCCTATCAAATTACCAATGGCATTTTTCACAGAACTAGAGCAAGAAATCTTACGATTTGTATGGAAACACAAAAGACCCCGAATAGCCAAAGCAATCTTGAGAAGGAAAAACGGAGTTGGTGGAATTGGGCTTCCTGACTTCAAACTATACTACAAGGTCACAGTGATCAAGACAGTATGGTACTGGCACAAAAGTAGAAAGGAAGATCAATGGAACAGAACAGAGAACTCAGAGGTAAACCCAAGCACATATGGGCACCTTATCTTTGACAAAGGAGGCACGAGTATACAATGGAAAAAAGACAGCCTCTTCAATAAGTGGTGCTGGGAAGATTGGACAGCAACATGTAAAAGAAGGAAATTAGAACACTTCCTAACACCATACACAAAAATAAACTCCAAATGGATTAAAGACCTACATGGAAGGCCAGACACTATAAAACTCCTAGAGGAAAACATGGGCAGAACACTCTACGACACACATCAAAGCAAGATCCTTTCGGACCCACCTCCTAGAACAGTGGAAATAAAATCAAGAATAAACAAATGGGACCTCATGAAACTTAAAAGCTTTTGCACAGTGAAAGAAACCATAAACAAGACAAGAAGGCAACCCTCAGAATGGGAAAAAATACTTGCCAACAAAGCAATGGACAAAGGATTAATCTCCAAAATATACAAGTAGCTCATGCAGCTTAATACCAAAAAAGCAAATAACCCAATCCACAAATGGGCGGAAGACCTAAATAGACATTTCTCCAAAGAAGACATACAGATGGCCAACAAACACATGAAAAGATGTTCAACATCACTAATCATCAGAGAAATGCAAGTCAAAGCCACAATGAGGTATCACCTCACACCAGTCAGAATGGCCATCATCACAAAATCTAGAAACAACAAATGTTGGAGAGGGTGTGGAGAAAAGGGAACTCTCCTGCACTGTTGGTGGTAATGTAAGTTGGTACAGCCACTATGGAAAACAGTTTGGAGGTTCCTTAAAAAACTACAAATAGAACTACCATATGACCCAGTAATCCCACTACTGGGCATATACCCAGAGACAACCATAACCCAAAAAGAAACATGTACCATAATGTTCATTGCAGCACTATTTACAACAGCCAGGACACGGAGGCAACCTAAATGCCCATCAACAGATGAATGGATAAAGAAGATGTGGCATATATATACAATGGAATATTACTCAGTCATAAAAAGGAACAAAATAGAACTATGTATAATGAGGTGGATAGACCTAGAGACTGTCATACAGAGTGAAGTAAGCCAGAAAGAGAAAAACAAATATTGTATGCTAACTCATATATACAGAGTCTAAAAAACAAAAAACAAAAAAGGTACTGATGAACCCAGTGACAAGACAAGAATAAGGATGCAGATGCAGAGAATGGACTGGAGGACATGAGGTTAGGGGGGCGGGGGGTGAAGGGGAAGCTGGGACGAAGTGAGAGAGTAGCATAGACATATATATACTACCAACTGTAAAATAGATAGCCAGTGGGAAGTTGCTGTATAACAAAGAGAGATCAACTTGATGATGGATGATGCCTTAGAGGGCCGGGATGGGGAGGGTGGGGGGGAGTCAAGGGAGGAAGGAAATATGGGGATATATCTATAAATACAGCTGATTGTCTTTGGTGTACCTCAAAAACTGGTACAAGAGTGTAAAGCAATTATATTCCGATAAAAATAAAAAACAGCCATTTTACTGGGCAGAATGAAAAAAAGAAAAGAAAAGAAAAAGTCTTGGGAAAATTTTGAGTACATCTTCAAATTGGCCAACTTGAGACGCTTGTTCCACCTAAGCCACAAGGAACAAGTGTCCCATAAGAAAGAGGATTCTGCCACTTGAAAAAGGGATGAGAGAGGCCAAGCCCTGGAACCAGCCTTCCAAAGGAGTCCTCTCTGCCCTTCAAAAGGAAATTACCAGGCGGTCCCTACCCCTGCAGACTTTGTGTTCCAAAAGGAGAAACAAAATGAACCCAAATGCACAATTTATATATAAACATGAGAGGTAGGAGATTGCAAATATGCACACATTGAACCTCAGCTTTATGAAGACATGAAGCTGAGTAGGATGCCAGTAAAGTGTGAATAATGAAATGCTAAACTGTTCCTGGAAGTGCCTGGAGCGGCTGGACTCAGATGGCTCTCATGTGGAGAGACGCCCAGCGGCAGTTTCAAAGGAGGGAAAGTGATTTGCCTCTTGAACAAACAAGGTTAATGGGACAGCCCAATGAGAAAAGAGATGTGAACGCTTGGTCATTGTCACCTGCAACACAATTGGTTGTTGGAGTATTTAGCAGAGAGCATGAGAAGGGCATCCCCAACCTGAGGAGGGCACAGTGAGGGGTTCAGAGTCAGCAGGCACAGCGAGAAACGTGTCAGGGGTCAAGGGCCTTCTGTGAAACTAGGTAAGAAAAGGACACGAGAATGTGCACAGGAAGAGCTCACGGTGAGAACCCAGCAAAAGCCGCAGTTTACAGCCACAGTCCTGGTTCAACAAGTCAACGTGGAGAACAGGAGGGAGCAGGTGTGATCAGAGCCAGAATGGGGTTAGACCAACAAAAGCCCAAGGGCCGCTCAAGCTAGAAAACCTGGGATTTTCTTCTAAGAAACTTTCAGTAAACATCTATTCAATCCAATCAAATTAAAGCCCGGCTGATGGAAACATTCTGGGTTTAGATAGTGGTGATGGTTGCACAGCTTTGTGAATATACTAGAAACCACCAAATTGTACATTTTAAAAGAATAAATTTATCTCAATTTTTTAAGATACCAAAGCCTGACAGGCTGGAGCAGATAGCAAAGGTCAGAACAGAGTGGACATGCAGAGTCAAGTCAGAGCCTGGCCTAGAGGCCACTTGTATTCAAACTGTCACTACCTCTGCCCACATTGCAGGGACTTCAGGTATTTCTAAAGGCAATGAGGCCTTCTGAAGATCCAGGCCCAAACAGAGTGCCTACCCTGACCAGCAGTTAGTCACCTTGGAAACTCCTGGTCCCCAGGGGACACTCTTACCAGCAGTAGTGTTACACAAATGGGGGAGCCACTTGCCAAGCACAGCACAGCACAGCCCATGAGTTCCTGGGCCTGGAGGGTCCATGGACGGCCAGCCAGCGCTTGTCAGCAGTTGTCCACAGAGCTCCTGCCTGGACACAGGTTGACATAGGTAGACAGAACAGGGTTGCTGGCCTGAATGCAAGCCTCCTCTTCTGCCTATAGCTAATAATATTAATAATATTTATTTATTCATTCATTCATTCATTCATGTGCCAGGCGTCACATCTCATTTAACCTTCACAGGTTGTGAGATAAAAATTATTATTATACCCATTTTACAGATTTGAAAATTGAGGCCTAAAGATGTTCATTAATTTGCTCACACAAGAATAAGAAATGTTAATTTCTGGATACTGTCTCTTAATCACATGCTCAATATCAAACAGGCCAGAAAAAGGACAGTCTTCAGAAGGAAAGCCAGAATTTCAGAGTGATCTGGTGAAAGGGAGGGGCCAGTAGTGACAAAGAATGTCTTTTTCTACCTTCTACAGTACTTTTAATTTTAGAAGTGGATATGTAACAGTTCAACAATAAAAACTAATAAAAAGCGTGGGGGGGGGGGCGGCGGGGGAGAGAGAGAGAGAGATTGAAGACGAGGGACAGCAGACCTGAAATGGGTGTCCTCAGAAAGTCTCTCTCTGGGCCTCTCCCTGGGGTGGGTTTTGCGTGGTTTTTAGATAGTTCTGGCTGGTTTTGGCAGGAGTTGTATCATCTTCATCAACCATGGGGTTTACCCTCTGACTGAACAGGACAAGCAGGGGAGTGTATGTGACAATAAGCCCTTTGTGGGACCAGCACAGTAAGGAGCAGCTGGCAGGGAGCTTCTTTACCCCTTCCCTAACCTGGGCTCCTGGGCACGTCTCACCACCCCACCCCCCACTCCCTGCGCAGTGAGGGCCAGAGGGCTCCCATCCCTCCCAGAAAAGGCTGGCGGTGGCCTGTGCTGGATGACTAGAGCCCCAAGCTAGGCCTCAGGACGATAGAGTTTCAGGTTCTCCGAAATATACAAAACCTCTGGAAAGTTTGAAACCACAGGGGACAAAAATGGGCTTCCCTCCACCTCACAAAAAAAAGTTCAGTAATGTAGGGAGAAACAAAAATACGTGAAGTTTCATTAATACTCCTATGATTATGTTTACTTTTTAAATTTCTGAACACAAAATGTGCTGTCTACGACTTGTGTTTCTTTCCTTGACATCGCTGACTGGACAGTGATGCTGTCAGGCCCCTGACTTGTGGTCACGTGTAGCAGAAGGAGGCAGAAGACGGCAGAGCTGAAGTTAGGAACCTCTGAGCATGCAGGGCGACCTGTGTGGACAGAGCCTCAGCTGGGGTAAGTGGGTGTTGCTGTCCCAGCTCTTCACTTTGTAAGGGGAGGGAGACCTCCTCTCCCCATTTTAGATCAGAACTCCAAAAGGGGTGGAAAAAAACAGCATGGCAGTTTCTCAAAAAAATTAACCTACACTGGTCCATATGATACAGCAATTCCACTTCTGGGGATATACCCCAAGAGAACTGCAAGCAGAACTAGAACAGGTGTTTGCACACCCCTGTTCATAGCAGCATTATTCGCAATAGCCAAAATAGCCATCTGGCTACTGTGAATAATTTATGGATGACAGGTGAACAAAAATGTTATAAATGTACAATGGAATATTATTCAGCCTTCAAAGGGAAGGAAATTCTGACACGGTCTACAACATGGCTGAACCAAGACACTGTGCTAAGTGAAATAAGCCAGTCACAAAGGGACAAATACTGTATGATTGCATTTACATGAGGTCTTTAGAGTAGTCAAGTTCATAGAGACAGGAGGTAGAATGGAATGGGGAGGTGTTATTTAACGGGGACAGAGTTTTGGTTGGGGAAGATGAAAAAGTTCTGGAGATGGATGGTGATAATGGTTGCACAGCAACTTGAACTGAACTGAACCCTTAAAAACGGTTAAGATGGCAAATTTTATGTTATATACGCGGGTGAGTCAAAAATTATCTGCACTCCGGCTGTAGAATTCATACAAGTTTTAATATAACCAGAGTGCAGATAATTTTTGACTCACCCACCTATATATTTACCATAATAATTTTTTAAACTCCATGAAGGGAGGCTACAAGGGAACAGGCAGTCCTCTGGTAAAAATAAGAGGCCCCCTGGGAGAAAGCAGGCGTGGCCCTGCTTCTGCATCTCTGTCTTGTCCTGCTTAGCCCACACTTTAGGAATTTTAATGATCTGACACCACAGGGAGTTGTACACTAAAATCTTCCTGTGGCATAGTTTCTACAAGTTATTTGGCAAGAGAAGAGTATAAAGGCAGATAACAATAATAGACACCTTATTTATCACTTCCGAAAATATTCATAACTAAAAACTCTTGGAAGGGAAAAATATTCATTTTCCCTTATGTTTTCCCTTTTTTCCCAGGCCTTCATCTCTCTAGTTCCTTTTCCACCAAACATTTACTCTTTGATTTCTGGCAATTCATTTACCTTTTCTGTTTCAGGTTCCTAGTCTACATTTGGAAATAAGTAATAACTTGTATGTTCTCTCCTTTCCTTGCAAAGATTGTTGTAAGAATCCTGGAGGCTGGGAAGAGAGCAATATGTGAAAATATAAAGGCATCCTGTTTATTCTTACTGTTATTAAGAACTGCCTTTGGAAGATACTGACTCCTCAGGTGAGACTTACCCTAAATGATGCCAGATGTGACAGGAGAGAATTCTGCAGCAGGCCTGTTAAGAGAGATCTGGTTTACCTTGTTCCTCAAATCACACCACAGCTGCCACTCCGTTTCTTTCTGTGTGCCTGGCACAGCCCCGAAATCCTGGGTCATTTCGGGGGCAGGGAAGTGTGGTAGTAGCCAGTAGAGCTGTACATCCATGCAGCATAAAGGGATGAGCTCCCCATCACCAGAAGTATTCAAATAGAATGCAGATAATCACATCGTAGGGAATTCCTGCTTTGGGCAGGAGGTTGAAATTCTGAGTTCTCTTCCAATGCTAAGAATCCATTGATATCTTTATTATTGGATTAGGAATCAATTGATCTGAATCCAGTATGGGCTCCACCCACTTCCTTGCTGTGTGACTGGACCACAGGCACGTTCCTAACCTCTCTGAGCTCAACTGTCTCAATTCTCTCTTATTATTATGTAATCTGCCCACATGCTCCTGTTCTGAGGACCCCAGGAAATGCTACCAAAGCAAGTGATTTGAAAAATCTGTTATTTTTTATTGCGATGATAGGAAGAATAGTGCTGCTGTTATTATTATTCCTGCCCTCAGAGGATGACTGTACAACCCAAGCAAAAACCACAAGGCAGCAGGACTAGAGTCTGAGAGGGACTTGCGGTGGAGAGGCTGCACTCTGAATCAGCATTTCTCCCCAAGAACACTGATTCCTTCAGTTTCTTTCCTGTTGATCTCCAGTCCCTCCAAGTGACCGTTCAGAAGCATCTCTGGAACCCTGTGAACATTGACTTTTTTTTAAAATGTCCAACCAGGGCTTCAATCCCTAGCAGGGTTTCCATCCACTTGTACACATACCAAAAAGAAAGAAAGAAAGAAAGAAAGAAAGAAAGAAAGAAAGAAAGAAAGAAAGAAAGAAAGAGAGAGAGAGAGAGAGAGAGAGAGAGGGAGAGAGAGAGGGAGGGAGGGAGGGAGGGAGGGAGGGAGGGAAGGAAGGAAGGAAGGAAAGGAAAGAAAGAAAGGAAGGAAGGAAGGACGGACGAAAGAAAGGAAAGAAAGAAAGAAAGAAAAAGAAAGAAAGAAAGAAAGAAAGAAAGAAAGAAAGAAAGAAAGAAAAAGAAAAAGAAAGAAAGAAAAAAAAGAGCTTGCTGAATTAATGAACCACTTCTCTTATCTATTTTTCCTGTTATCTAATTCCGAGGGGAAAGCTGGGAGCTCTGAGGGAGCTGGGAGACAGCTCACAACGCCTCCCTCCCACCCGCTGAGAACAGCCTGGAGTTCCCGGGACTGAGGGACTCTGTGAGGAACCACAGGCACACATATCCCACGTCGGGTGAGTCCCCTCCTGCCCCCCCCTGGTAACCCCTTCATCAGGAAACAGAGGGAGATGTGCCAGGGGAGCTGGGAGGGCCAGGAGCAGGGGGGCTGGAGGATAGAAGGTCAGTGGAGGAAGAAGGGCAGGGAGAGGACCAGCCAGTGTGGACTGAGGGTGTGCAGAGGCTCTCAGGCCTTGGGGACAGGAAGGATGAGATTCTTTGCAGGCCAAGCCACAGAGCCACAGCTGCCTTTCCCACTTTCCCTCTCTGGTTCATTTTCTCGGTTTCTCTTTCTAACAATTGGGTGGCATTTTAGTTTATCTATTTCCCGGTTCAGTTTCCTACTGGAGCATTCAGAAATGGATGGAGATGAGCAGTCTCTCAAGAAAAAACAAATAAATATGGGCCACACAAAAAATCAAACGATTTGACCAGGTACCCCTGGGCCCTCTTGCCTTTGCTTCCTCCAACGCACCGAGATCGGATGGCTTTCCCCTGGGGTCCCTGCTGCAGATGCTCTGTCTTGAGAACCAGGTTGGAACGTTTAGGAGAATCCTTCCTGACCCAGATCAGACCTGCCTGGGATGCTTTCAGGGCATAAAATCTCACTGGCCGTTTTTTTGTTGGTTTCATTGGTGAGTCAGTGAATAGGCCTCATGGCCTTCAAGATCTGATAATTTTCTTCGCCTATTCACAGGTCAAGGGTCAGCCAGACTTGGTGTCGGGTTTAATTTTTCATTAATTCTGGAGCCAGACCTGTGATGGGAAGGAGGGGTGAAGGTGGGTCTTACAGGTGTGCCTCAACGATTGTGTTTTTCTTCCCCGAGCCCACTTTGTGCTTTCAACAGCTTGGTTGCATATGTGTTTTGCAAATAAATCAAAATTACCTCTGCTACCTATAAACCCACAGTTTGGGCAAATGAGTTTTGAATCTTATTTGTAGCTGAGAAAAAGAGCTGAGTCGGAAACAAAAGGAGATACAGCGGTAAAGACAGAGGTTGCAGCTTTGAATGGACACAGGTAGAGAATGGTGAACCATTGCTTAAAAACTAAGGCTCTGGAAGAGTTTGAAACAACGCGGTTTATCTGAGTTTCCCCTGCTTGCCCAAAGGCTGAAAACGGACAATAGCATGTATTAACTCAGTAGCCTTTGGAGGACTAAGCAAGCGCTCATCTGGAGTTGGGAAGGATTGAGTGCAAAGTCTCTTGGTGTCTGTGTAGTTACTACAAATATTAGCCCTGCAAAGCAGAGAATGGAAACTTGTTCCTTCTGCTCTGCTTCCCCTCTCGCTGGCTTCCAGCAGAGTGATTCAAAAGCTGTCTCGAAACTCACCCTGATCTGCCTTATTTGTCTTTCCCCAGCCCAACTCTGGTTCCCTTAACCCCCACCTCATTTCCCCTCAGGGCTGATATTATCATTCTTCTGCGCGTTCTCCAACATTAAGGAAATCTGAGAGATTTTTAGCTGGGCAAAATCAGGGCAGTGCCCCTCTGAATTAAGGGAAAACCTTACTGTGAACAGCTACTAGAATCCCATGATTTATCATCACAAAATTGATTTGGCTTTTTTATTAGTAGTAGCAACGTGTTGGTTTTTGTTTGTTTCTGTTCGTCTTATTTGAATAAATCAGCCTAGCATAAAAAGATATTTAAAAGTCCCATTTTATGAACTTCTAACAAAATTCATTAGAGTTCATTTTTAGCAAAATAGGCATTTCCTGTGTCTTCTAAAGAATTTGTCTCTGAAAGTGACTTTGTATTTGTGAATTCGATTGGCAGGGAGGGGGGAAATCTTAGGATCGTGCGGTTGGCACTGAGGAAATGTTAACAAGTTGCTCTTTATCCCTATTCTGTTTCTCAAACCCAATAAAATATCCATTTCAAATGACTTTCTAATGCCTTGTTATATTTGCCAAGTGATTTATGGGACGGAAAATTCTAGTTTGGCATGTGCAAGTCCAGAGATGGTTTAGGGCTGGGGACAGTAGAGAGGAGGGGGTTTAGGGCTAGGGCAGCACAGAGACTGAACAAATTCAAGCGATCAATCTCTAATTGTCTAAACACAGCACCAAGTGGAGATTCCAGACAATTATCCGAATAATTGGTGGGGGTGGGGGGGAGACACTTTCACCTGAAGTATCTAGATAAAGGGGCGGCACGGGAAAATGTGCGTGGCCCTGAAAGGCCCGGCCTCGGGCTCTCTCCAGGATCACGCGAATTCGGGCGACTTTTCTCTAGGTTCTCGGATTAAAGTTGGGGATGGTAAAGGAAGGAGAGGTTTCTAGAAAAGCTTAAAAGCGGCTCCCTCCGCGCCACCGGGAGAGGGGAGCCTGCGCCGCGGGACGCCCCCGCTGGGCCTGATAAAGCCCCGAAGCCGATCTAAGGTCAATAAACCAGGCGGCGTCAGCCTCCGGCGGAGAGTCGGAAAGGACGGGGGCAGGAAGGGAAGAGAGCAATCCTGCGGCTCTCGGCGGAATGAAAAGGAACCGAGGACCGAGGAGGTCCCAGTCCGGGCGCCGGCGTGGGGCTCGCGGAGCCGAGCCTGGGCCGCGGTGCGGGGCGCGCAGCCCGCGGGAGGGAGTCGGACGGGCTGGGTGGGGTCCCCGCGGCGCGGCCTCTCGGCGGTGACGGCGACCTTGAAAGCGTCCCGGGTCCTGGTCGAACAGTCTTAACTCCGCCAAGAGACTGAAGAAGGGAATGAAGAGTTTGGGGGAAAAAATTAAGGAACGGAAGAGCGGGGAAATGGAGACTCCCAAACAATAAGAACACAGTAGAATTTCTGGGATCCTTCAGGGAGCCAGAGACTTGTCCCAAAATAAGAAAAACTAGGAAAAGGATGACAGTTTTAATCATTAATCACCCAGTTTAATCCCTTTTGTATGGCGCGTAAAAGTTTACAAATTCCTTTCATATAGAGTTCTTGTTTCTCCCACTGCTTGCATGGCGAGAAAAGAGACTGGAAGAAGTTATTCTGCCCAAAGGTACAGCACATCGCCAGGGTGCCCCCTGCAAAGCGGCTCCAACCGGTTGCTAAAAGACTCGTTCGCTTGAGAGATCTTCACAGGACAGAGCCCGGATGAGAAGTACGCAGCCCTGCGGAAAACTGGTGGATGGAAGCCTGAAGCGCTTCCGGGCTGCTAACATCCAGGGTCCGGTCCCTCTGGCAAAGCCCTAGTGAGGGCGGGGGACGAGGCGGTGGTGGTGGAGGGGGCTCCCCTGGAGGCTCGCAGGATCCCCGCTGACACCGCGCCCTAGAACCGGCGGGTCTCTGCAAATACACACTAGCCCCCTTGAGTTCTTTCCGCTCTCCTGCGCTCGGCCCACGAGGCCGCGGAGCTCGTTCTTATTCCTTATTCCTGGCGGGGCCGAAGCTGGTTTGGTCTGAAGGCATCTCAACTATTGTGGCGCCATGTAGGCCAGGCCACCTCGGACGGGTATGAAGCCAGCGGTCTCCTGGATCGTGTCTCAGGCCCGGGGATCCCCGCGCAACCGAAAGTCCTGAGTGCAGGGCTGGTGGGCGAGAAAGCCCAGGCCGCAGGTATTAGGGTCCTGGCGCGCTCCGGGCCTGGGCCTGGCGCTGATCAGAACGCGACCCCGGTTGCCCTCTGCACGGGAGACCCCTTTGTAAAGCTCAGAGGCGGCGGAATGCTGGACGCAGGACACATTGATGGCGGCGGCGGCGGCGGCGGGGGGGGGGGGGGGCGTGTTAGGTGCGGGGCAGGAGAAGATCGGCTGGCTTTGCCCGCCGCTTGCGCGACCTTCTCCGTGCGCAGGGTGCTAGCGGCCCCTGGACCAGCTCGTCCCCCACGGTTGGGACAGCGAGGCTTGTAGCAAAGCCCCGACCTCCTGGTGTCTTTCCGGTCGCGACCGCCCCTATGAGGTCCCTAAACAGGCCAAGAATCACAGTAAGAGTTTCATCAAAACGGTTATTCTTAGACACACACACACACACACACACACACACACACACCCCCCCAGTTAGGCTGCTCTGCATCTCCACATCCCTGTGCGGAGACCGCCCCCAACCCCCAGAGTCGAGGGTCGCAGCGAACCTCCGCAGACTCTGGACCGAAAGGCACTGAATCACTCATTTCTTGGGCCGAGTTTGGAGGGTTAGGGGGGCGAGGGGGCATGAATGGCGGGCATCCCGGGCTCGCAGGCCTAGTGGCCACGGGCACCGGGTTCAGGGAGTCTCCCTCAGCTCGGCTTAAAGAGACTTGCCCGCTCGGGGCTGCAGGTAGAGATTTTGTAAAGCTTCTGGACTTGGGGCTTGTAGGGGATCAAACGGATTCCCGGACTTGGGCACGCCAAGGTTCTGGGGCGGTCTTTTTTGTTTGTTTTTGTTTTTGTTTAAGCTCTTTATTGAAATATAATTGCTTTACACTCTTGTACCACCTTATGAGGTACACCAAAGTGAATCAGCTGTATTTATACACATATCCCCATATCCCCTCCCTCCCGCGACTGTCCCCCTCCCCGTCCCGGCCCTCTAAGGCATCACCCATCATCGAGTTGCTCTCCCTTTGTTATATAGCAACTTCCCACTAGCTATCTGTTTTACAGTTGGTAGTATATATATGTCTATGCTACTCTCTCACTTCGTCCCAGCTTCCCCTTCGTGGGGCAGCTTTTAAATTACTACTCGGCCGGCGCCCCAAACTCGACAGTTCCCCAGCAAGCCTCCTCCTGGTCTTCGAAAAACTCCCGGCAGATCCTTCCAATACATCTCGTAGCTAAACCTGGAGACAATGCCTGCAGTGCCCGCGCAGATGCCCGCACCAGGGGGCCGGGGTCCAGGCGCCGGTGCGGCGTTGGCGGGGGTCGGCTTTGGGCTGGGGCTTGGAATGGCGGCTGCTTTTCTTTAGATATTGAGAGATGTAGTTTCTCCCTCATCCACCCTGCTCGTCGTTCTTAGAGATGTTCTTTATTCGTTTAGTATTGTATTCTTAGCTTACACACGCTCCGCCTTTAAATTTTCCTCTGAGTCCGGCTTGATATTTCCTCATCCGAACCCAAGACCCTTATCCCTTATAATAAATTCGTTTTTATTAATATGGGTGTCCAGTTTGCATGCAGAAATTACCCGGTGATGTCTTGTTGGATGAATCAGAAGCCTTCCTGTTGGCGAGTTATTTTAATTTCCGAACGTTAAACTACACAGTAGCGGCTTTGCTTGCCCTTAAGGAATTTCTTAAATTTCCACCTCTAAGGAAATAGCGCCCTGCAAAATTATTTTCCAGCTTCCAGGTGAATATCTAACAAGACTGATTCTCTCAAAATCATGATGCCGTGTTGTTGTTGTTTAAAGTCGTGGAAACATTTAACACTGAGCCAGATGATTTGTCCTGCCACACCATTTATAATGGCTTTCCACTAACTCCAAAGATTTAGCAGGAAATTGATATGATATAAATAGATAACTTTCAGTCGTTCATCAGCTAAGATTTTGTTTGCTTTCTGTTATATCAGAGTAGTTCTAGCATACTAATGATAGAAGAATTAGTGTCTCCTTGTAGATAAGTCATTATTTTGAGCATTTATTATTTGTTTTCTGTGGAATTTGTTGTTAGAGCTTACATGAAAATTTTGTTTCCTAAAATACTGCTGATACTAGATCCTTTTGTCTTTCAGAAAATGACTGGAGACAAAAAAAGTGGCTCATCGGGGTGGGGTTAAGGTTTATTTATTTAAGAAATTTTAAAAAAGAAACTCTAAAGAAACAGGATCATTAACAGATTAAAAACTTGACCATGGGAAATTCAGAACGGAGGTCAGAAAGTTAGCTATGCTTCCTCTGCTATGACAACAAAAATTAGGAAAGGCACTATCCTACTGGTCACATGTAATAGTCCCTGTTTGTGCAAAAGCATCTCTCTGGTATTAATGGGGGCGGGGCGGGGGGGTTCAAAGTGTTCCTAGCTTCTGGAAAGTTGACAAGCGATATCTACGAGTCTTAGAACTACTCCCTAGAATTCAGCAGATATAGCTACCGACCACGTCAGATACCTGTTTCCTTAAATGCTACGGGGAGTAGGGGCAGGATTTAGGGTTCAGGGCAAGTCCGCGAAGAGGCTCTAGGAGGAAATAGCCCGAGGGCCCCAGGATTTGCCAGCTCTCCCGGCCCTGTACTTTCCCCAGCCTTGGCTCGGGGCTGCCTTCGAAAGCTCTCGGCGTGGTGGCCGCTCGGGTTTGCTCCAGCCGCGATAACGGAGGGGCTCGCTATCTAATCTGGACAGCAGCATGAACAATCCATTAGACCTCGGCATTTATCCGGGGCGGGGGAGGAGGGAGGGACTGGGGCTGGCGTGCCCCACCCGGGCCTGGGAGGCGCTGAGCTGGCCCATTCGCGGCGGGGGTGGGGAGTGGGTTGGGGGTGGTGGGGGAATTAATGAAAGAGTTCGCGTGGACTTACAACCCACCCCTGCGTGGTATGCTTAGGATGCTGGTAAATTATAATTCTACCCATTGTCAGTTCAAGGACGAATTAGGATCCCTTTGGGCTTGGAGTATCACATGCTCTTTTAAGAAGTTCAGTAGATACTTTATAACGTCTCATTCAAACTCCACGCCAATCAAAGGGCATTGTAAGATTCCAATTTTTACCAGTATTACCTGGGAGTTGGGAGACTTAAGTCCGTCCACCCATTCTTTCACTCATTCATTCGGCAAACATTTACAAAGCTTTTCTCCGCCAGGCATTGTGCCTTGTACTGACAGGTTAAATTATTTGCCCAAGATGAGGACTACGCTGGCGACGGGGGCGGGACCCGAAATCAACTATTCCAGCCCCGTGACTGCTCATTTCTTTCCCCCAAGACACACAAATCAGAGACGTTGAGAGTTGGAAGGGCCTCAGAGGTTATCTGGTCCAGCCTTCCATTCAATGCAGGAATCCCCTCCCCAGAAGGCCAGCAACGAGGCTCGCGTGGGCTTGAACGCGGCTCGGTGGACTGGAAAGTCTTTCCTTGGGAGAAGTCGGTCTCCGCCTGCCCACATCTAAGCTCAGGATGCTAAGTCCTTCGTGCTCTTGTGATCCCCCCACCACAGGTGTCCCGCTAACCCGGCTGGGCCACCTGTCCTTCAGACTTCCCCTAGGAAAGGAATCTCCAGGTGCAGGATACTAACTCCCAAGATATGTTAGGGCACTATGGGCCTTAGTCAAACTGGCCTGCCCGCCTGCCCAGAGGGATTATGTACTGCCACGTCAGAATATAAGCAGTAGCCAAAGAATCTCCAGAGCCTGGATTCTTGTCTCAACACAACCACCAACAAGCTGGGTGACCTGGAGCAAGTTAGTCCACTTCTATTTCTGGCATATTCTAGAAATAAGATGTGTGAATGTGCTTTTCCATAGTGGAGGATGCCACCTTCTTCAAAGATAAAATTCCCCTTCATTAATAACCTGAGATTATTCTCACTTGCTGTTTAAAAACTTAAAAGCTACAAAAGGCAACTTCTGGACAATGACCTCATCACAAAGAACATTCTGGAAACTTTAGATCTAATGAGATACTAGGTGCACATTGTTCCTGGGTGAATGTGAGAGTTTAGGCTGTAGTGCTAGAATAATGTGATTTGAATCCCATTTCTACTACTTACTGGCTATGTTGTCTTGGACAAATTACTTAACATTTCTGTGCTTCGGTTTCTTGCATTTTGAAAACTTCACAAACCTTAGAGGGCAGACAGGACCTCTCCCAGTCCCTAAAATAATGTCCATAGTTTAATTCATTAGCTGGGCATCAATGTCCTTCACGGAGCTTGTTTGGCTTTGTTTTTTTGTTTCTTAACCTGTACCTTCAAAACACCTCAGTAGTTAAATTTGTCTAATAAGAGGTGGAAATTTACCCCCAAACTGATAAATATGTTTTAAAATTATCTCCCCAAAATTAAGTGTTGCTGGTGGGAATTTTGGATGCAACCTTTCTGCAAGGCAATTTAGCAATGTGTATCCAAAACACTACAAGTGTTCATGTTTTTTTGACCCGCTTTTTCCAGTAATAGCAATTTACCCCAAGGAAATAATCAGAGGTTTACAAGATGCTTTACTTACCAATATTTATGTGGATATCACAAGGACACATCAAACATTTATTTATTTCAATGAAAAATAGAAAATAACATAAACTGAACAATAAGTTACATAAACATGTGCAAAATAACACTGTTTTTCTTAAAATATTTAATGACTTGGGAATATCCCATAATATTTTTTTTTAGAAAAAATAGAAAGTAGATTATGAAGTATTTTATCAGTGTGAAACTAGCTGGGTGGAGTAGTGGGGAAGACAGACAGTCAGACAGACAGACAGAACACTACTGTTCTCCGTGGTTCTTTCTGGGTGAAGTGGTTAAGGATAGATTGGGTTTTCCTTGTTATATTCACCTGTATTTTCCAAACGAACTACAATAAGCTCCTGTTTCTTTGAAATTAGAAAAAGAAATGTTTTGAGAGGGGTGGGGATGATTGCTCAGATCCAAGACATGTCTTGCTTCCTAAGATTTCATGACTATGGTGCTTATGACAAACTCTTATTCATTTTAGAGAATTTAGCTTTAAAGTCCCCCAAACTCAATGGACTCAATCAAACTCCAAGAACAGTCCTGGACTCTAGAGACATTTACATTTGGTGGGAGTGATTTTTCCACAAAGGGGTTCCCCCTCCCCCTTTAGAAAATGTTTTCACAGCCATCCAGATTGTCTCAGAATTTCACTTGCAACCTTGAGTGTTTCTGAAATTGAAAACAAGAGTCTAAGTTCTTGTAACTTTTTCCTCTTCTCAAAACTCCCTTTGCTGGCAGAAGGATGTGGTGGAATGTAAGGCCAGGTGCTTTTGACCAGCTGCAAATAAAAGCTGATTATTCAGACCCCAGGAGAAGAGGAGGGAAACTTGGGCAGGGGAGACCTTTAGTGGTGGCCAAAAAGCCGGAGAAGGTATTGGGAAGGGAAGGCCTTTGTGAAAGCAGGAAGGTTAACCACTGAGAACACGACTGAGGATCACACAAATGTCAGGTGCAATTTTAGAAATGAAAACTGCAATAGTTTTAATTTGTAGAGGAATAAATAGCAGTTTATAAAGATGAAGGCTGCATTCCTCTCACTTTATATGTGGAGTGTGGGGTGGGGTTGTGGGGAGGGTGGTAACACAAAGAAATAGAAACAAAATCCCACCATAAACTCAGGGAGACTTCAAAAGATTCTGTACTGAGATTTTAAATTTAATGTAACACATTTGGTCAATGGAAGATAACAGGCCAGTTTCACTGATGTTAATTACCATATAAACATTGAGCAAATAAAGTTGTAGTCTGAGTGCAGTAGGGGATATTGACTTAAAATACAACTCCTATCCTCTCTCTCTAAGCTCTATACTTTTATTTTTAACTTTGAGGTCAGCCTTTGGTTGGTTGGTTGGTTGGTTGGTTGGTAATAAAGGAATATGAATAAAATTTTGGTAGAGCCACAGGATTTTAGTTTTTTGTACACTGGAGTGAGTTTCTCTCTGCCCTTTCCCATCTAGGCAAGCAGGGCCCAGTCGGGCACCATATTTATCTTCACGCCACATTTGCCAGCCCCCTGTACCATACAGCCATGGTGGTAGGTAATGTCTTGAAGAGTGATCTCATGGGAGCACCTTCTAGACATCTTTACTGACTGAATTCTCTGCAGCAAAAATCCTCAGCAACAACTGATTTCTCTACATTTGTCTCTGAAGGGAACAAACCCAAAGCCTTGAGCAGACAGTGTGTACCCTCAACCTGGCTAGGATGCTTCCCAAAGCAATGGGTATGAGAAGTGAGGACAACCAGAGCTAGGAAGGGTGCATATTTCCAAAGCCTTCACAAAATGCTTTATTGTCTACCACCTAGGAGTTCCTAGGTCTGTGGGCCAGTAGATATTGGCTGATTTTCTTATCACTGTGTCATTTAGCATTCTCAGAAATGTCTCATCAGGCACGGGGTTTTCTTAAACACACACTGACCCCAGGGAAGTATCTTAAGTGCTCAACCTTTATATAATTTTAAAATAATTTCTGCATGTAATCAAAATAGAATGAGAGAGGTCAAACCATCCTTCCCTTGACCCCACTACAAACTGATTAAACAAATAGTACCCTGATCGATTGCCTCGTCTGTAAATTGGGGACAAGGAATAGCATTTATCAGGGTCCTTTCACATACATATCCCATTTGATTGCTCTCGGGAGTAATCAGTGTGGATATTATTAGACTATTATGCCCGTTTTATAGATGAGGAAACTGAGACTCGAAGATGTTGTGTTGCCAAAGGTCACACCACTAATAAGTAACAGAATAAAACAAAATGCCCTGCTCTACTCAGTAAGTGTTTGTAATTGCTCTAATAGATATTATCAGGATCCCTTAATTTACTCATCTGAAAATCTTGAAATCAAGGAATAACAGAGCTGTGAGTCTCTTAAAGCTGATCTAATGCCCCCCCTCCCTTTCATTTTTACAGGTGAGGCCCACAGAGGTTAAGTGATTTGCCAAAGGTCACCCCACGCATTAGTGGGAAATGACCAATGTCATTTTAAAAAATTAGTTAAAACAATTGCCTACCAAGCCCATTTTTATGGCTTATTTTAAGCAGGTTAATAAGTATACCAGGCACAGCTTTAAACCCAACTGAGTAAATGCTGACACTAGTTTATAGATTCAACAGATAAGTAGCAATAAGGAATTATTCATCTCTCATTTATCATCCAGCCTCTCCAAGGTGCAAGTTATAAAGTGAAGCAAATAGCAGTTTAAGAGCCCCCACACATGTGAGATCAAAACAGTGAAAATAAAGTGGTTTACAAAGCCATACATTTACAGTGTGGCTGGGCCCCCAATTCTCCTGAAATGTGAAAAAAAAGAACAAAATTTGCATATTTCACAAATAGGCACTTTTCTTATGCAGAACTCCACATTTGACCTCCATATGCATTCAATCATTAATTCAGTTTTCTGAATGTGTATTGAGCACCTACTGCATGCAGGGCACTGTGGGAGGTATGGAGAATGATTAAATTCTATTCTAGCCATCAAGGACATTTTGAGCTTAATGAAGTGACAAAATGAAGTGACAACACACACACACACACACACACACACACACTCTTGAACCTCAGAGACAGTGGGTGTAAAGGGATGTGTGCGTGGGAATAGGAGGAAAGGGAGTCTGCCTGACTGCTGAGGTAGCCACAACAAGGAGCACATTGAGGAGGTGTCCTTGCCACAACCTTGTCCCCAACAACATTTCTTTATCATGAGAATAGGGCTGCGAACCATCACAAGCAGGGAAAGAAAAAAAAAAAAAAAAAAAGACAGTGAATTGACTGCCCCAATTAAGAACTAAATCCAAAAACCTCGTTTCCTCCACTCAGCTACATGTTAAATACAAACAAACTGGTGAAGAGATGGAGGGGGTCTGCTAGGGTCCTAACAGAAGTTAGAATATGTGTAACATATGCTGAAAATGAGTAAAATTAACAGTTGATTTGTTTATTTGGGAGGTGAGCTCTAATGAATTCTCAGGTTAATCAGGAGGACTGGTTTATTTTATTATTTTTAAAAAATCAATACCTGTTCCCCAATGGTGTATCTGAGGCCCAAAGGTCAATGTCAATAACAGGGCAGTCACAAATCCATAGTGACTTTGCTCTCAGCTGCCCAGACAGAAGACACTGTGAGGCTCCTCTTAGAGCCCCACCTTCATAAAATGGAAGCATTTGCCAAGATATTTACTCAAAACCCTTTAATTCGTAGATGGGGAGACCAAAGCTTAGAGAGTCCAGGTGACAAAGGGTGACCATGAAATGTATGAGAAATTGAGCGCATTGCGTACTACAAATAATTACTCAGGACACTGGGCATAAACTGGGACATAGGATCACCCCATGAAACAATGATGGTCATGACAAGGACCAAGTCCAGAACCCTGTCCATTATGCCTCTCCCCCTCTCTCCATCCCCACCCCCCACAACTCTGCTGCCTTATTTTCTTTATTTTGAAGGCTGGAATATTTATGGGGATAGTTGAAAGCCACTGTCCAGAAGTATATTACGTACCAAGTGCTCCTTTTGGCTTGGCTTATCCTATGTCTAGGAGGGGCAGGGAATGACTATAGTTTCGAATGTCTAGGACTCCCTGAGACCCTTTATGGAAGCCTCATTCCCCCGCCCACCCCCATCAGGGCTGAGCCCTGACCACCTTTTCCACCTTCCTGCAGAGGGTGGGGGCAGCAGCGCTCACCACGTGCTCTGGCGACCCCAGAGTTCAGTGTGCCTTATCACTAATCCTCTCATCCTGGCGACTGCATTAGGGTGAGGACAGCTTGGCCTTGGGGTTCAGATTTATAGAGGGGAGCTATCAGTTCCTACAGCAGCATATTGAAATGGAAGAACCAGGTATGACTAGGTCTCAAGACACCTACTACTGGCTCTGCCATTAAATAGCTGTGTGACTCTGGATAAGCCAGTAGCCCTTTCTGGGTCCTAATCACCTCATCTATTAAACGAGTGGCTTGGACCAGAATCCCCAAGGCCCCCTGCAACCCAACTCTCCATATCAGTGTCAGTGTCAAAGAGAGGCCAAAGGTACCTGGGGCCACAGTCAACCCCCCATCAGGGGCACTGGGGCTAAGGCGCTGGTGAGGCATCACATGGCATCTTCTGCACATGAGCGTCTCTATGTTTGCACGGTGGAAGGGACCACGGCACATGTGTTTCAGCCACATTCCTGGTACTACATCTTCAGTCATGAAGGACAGAGATTTACACTCTGTAAGGACAAGCTGGAAACCCCAATTTTCTGAAACTCAATTCAACAAATGTTTAAAAACATCTACTACGTGTTAGCAGCTATGGATAATACAAAGCTATCAGCCAGGATTCTGCCCTTGAGAAGACTGAAATTTGGAAGAGAGGATTTTGGAGACGGCAGACATGTGGAGAGATTAAATTGAAATACAACGTGTTAAAGCCTGTGGAAAAGGGGGGGGGTGTCATCTGAGTTCAGATGTAGAGGTCTAGTGTTCCTGCCCTTCCACTGTGTGGGACCAGCAGTGAGCCACTCGTTATAGAACCTTTTGAAGGACAGAATGGCACAGTTTGGAAATACCCACTCGGGGAGATTTAAGGTCACAAAATGTTGGTGTAGAAAGAGTCCAGACGCTGCCACTTACAGACAGAAAACTAAAGCTCCGAGAAGTTAAGCGATTTGCCTGTGGTCCTGCCACTCATCTGGTGGCTCAAGTCAGGATTAGAACCCAAGACAACCGACTCCAGATCAGTGAGCTCCACCAGCAACCCGTTCCCTAGATCTAGACCCCCTGGCCCCAAGCTGCCTTCTGCGGTGAGTCTCTTGGGCCACACCTACCTGGGATCCCTCCCTCGGCTCTCAGGCCTGTGCCCCAGAGAAAAGACTACCTGTTTCCCAGTTCTTAGGTCACCTCTAATGTAGAATGAGGGCCCTTTACCTGTTAGAACCAGCCCTTGACTTAGACTTGGGGGGGTGAGAAAGGCAAATCTGAGCTTACTCCTTTAATTCTCACCGAAAGTGCTTTCCAGGTACTGCGTTCATGATCCCCACATGAGTGTCACCAACAGAGAAGATGGCCCTAGGGGCTTTCAGTAGAAAGGCAGAGGAGTAAGGCCACCGGCCCTAGTCCTGCAGTCTGTCCGGCGCTCAGATAGCCCCTCTACTCAAACGGGGCAAAAACAAGATGGAGGAGGATGGAAGTGGGAGAAAGTGAGCGGGAGCTTGAGCGTGAACTGAGCTGGATCATATATTTCAAGCCAAGCAAGTAAAGTGTTTTCGCTATTATAAAAGCGAAACTGGACATGGGGGGGGGGGGGGATTCCGCGCTGGAACTTCACCGTCTTTACACGTAGGTGTATTGACTTTTATTTATCTACCTGTCTTGTTTTCTATCACGATATAAAAATTCGAATGAACTCAAATGGAATGTTCGCCGGGGTCCTGATTTTGCTCCCCGTCACGCTGGCGTGAGTGATGCCCAGGAAGCTGACGGTTCCCCTCCTAAGCTGTGTTGCACGAGACACTCCTGGCGGCGGCGGAGGCCCGCCTCGCGGGGCGCGGCCCCACCGCTGGGGCAGTCGCTCCTCTCCCGGGCGCGCGGCCGGAGGGCGGGCTCCAGGTTCGCACGCCGGCACGGACCGCGGCCGCGGGGTAAGAGCGGAGGTCCGGGCGCGGGCCGAGCGGGCGCGGGGGCTCCGCCCGGGAGGCTGCGACTGCAGCCCCCGGGGAACCAGCGCGGGCGAGCGGGGGCGGGAAGCCGGGCGGCCGCGGGGAGGAAACGGGGCCGCGCGCCGGGCCGGGGAGCCGCTTCCGCGCCCGCCGCCCGCTCCGCGGAGCGGGGCCCGGGCGCGCTAGGGGGCGGGGGCGGCCGGCCGGGGGCTGACCCCGAGCGCCACGGAGTCTGCGCCCTCCCGCCGCCCCGCGCTCGCCGCCCGCCGCCCGCCGCCTCGGGTTACGCGGCGGCCGTCCGCGCGCACCTCATCAATAAGGCCCTGACAGGCCGCCGGCTCCGTGGCCATCCATCACCTCGCCCGCGCGGCCCGAGGCGCAGGGCACCCCGCGCGGGGGGGCGGGCGCGGCCCCGGGAGCCGGCGGCCCCTCGGAAGAGCGGGACCCGGGAGAGGCCAGCGGTCACCAGGGAGCCGGGCCGACTCCACGTAAGCCCGAAAACAGACCCGCGCGGCTCGGAGGCAGTGTTTTCTATCCATCAACAAATATTTGACTTTATTCCACCTCTTAATCCCCGTGTCTCTTAAGGACGTGTTCACTGAGTTTTGAAGAGCCGCAGGGAGCTTAGAAATGATCTAGCACAACCCGCACATTTTACAGATGAGAAAACTGAGACAGAGTGGGAGCTGGGCATGTCTGAGGTCACGCAATCTGGTGGCGATGGGAACGAGAGCCCAGGCCTCCCAACCCCCGATTCCTAGCCCACGCTCAGACCACATGGGCAGTGGACAGGACCCATGACCCAGGTGCATGTTTGGCATCAAATGTGTGAAATGGATGAAGTCGTGCGCGTTGTAAGTTCTCGGTGTGCCTGCTAGTGCGTGAACTGTGCAGGGTCCGCACAATTCCTGTCCCCAAGTCAGGTCACCGCCTGTATGTGTGTGTGTGTGCGCGCATACAGGCGTGTGCACGGGCGCAAGCTGAGGTCTATAAAGAGAACAGTAAATGAGGCAAAAGTATGGGGGGGGGGCGCCTACGTATAAAAATAATAGTTACTTGAATTCATTTACTTCCTCTTCCCACTTACTCCCCCTCCACCCCCCCACCCCCGACCCAAGGAATTAACATGGTTTCTCTTCTAACTTATCTGTTGCAGCACTTTCACCCCATTGCCTTTTTTTTTTTTCTTCCCCTTGCCTTTTTGCAGGGCTCCTTTTCTCACTGGGTCTGAATCAGTTTGGAGGTAGAGACTTGTGTTCATCCTTATATCTCCAAAGTTTGCCTGGTGCCTGGAACAAAGCAAGCACTCAATACCTGTTTGCTATGTGAATTGCAATACTTGTAAGGGAATCCAAATAATTCAGGTTCAGAGGACATAGAGGCTGAAAGAACTCTCAGATCATGGTGTTTAGTCTCATTTCATGAGAGAGACTGGCCTTGATTTACCAAGGCCTCCTGGAGGTAAGGTCAGACCTCTCCTGGCCCCCAGGGTTCCCTCCTTTTTTCCCAGAAATCTACCTGCTACACACTCTCCTAGTTGTGGCTTCCTGTATGCTTTTTATTTCTTCCTTTCCCACCTTTCGGTGCTTCCACTGCTTAATTAGCAAGCTTTGGAAGGATGGGGAGGAGAGTAAGAGGGAAATCGACAAATCCAATCTGTTGGCTTTATTTCTAATAGGAAACAGTATTTTTGTGGGGTTTTGTTGTTTTCATTGATGGTGGGGTTTTGTGACTGTTGGTGTTGTTGGTTTTTTAATTCAAGTGAACAGCATGAGATTAAAGCCAAAGACCAATGGGTGTCTGTTAACATTAACAATCATTTTTCCTCCACGACCACAGTGGTTTGACTAAAGTTAGAAACAATGATATTATTGACAACTCTTGGAAGGGATACAAATGAACGCATACCCCCCCCCCCCCCCCACACACACACTTTTATTGAACAGGAAAGGTAGCAGAGCGAGCCTATGGCCCAGGTAGTCAGTGGCTTTGGGCTCACTTGTGATGCCCACGAGACCATGACTTCTGTAAATTACAGGTACAAAGTGTAGTTTTATCTGGCATAATACACACTTTTTTCTAGTTACCATCTACCTGCATGGTAGCCCTTCCATGTGCAAGTCATGAACTGCATCTGAGTATAATGAAAATTGATGTAACAGAGTCAAAACAACTTATTCTGCAGAACTATTGTGGGATTGAGTAAGATTATGTATAGGAAAGGCCATGTTTCACCAAATGGACTAAGGGAAATATAGTTCTACTCTCAGGGGCAAACTTATGCCCTCAAGGCCAGGCCTTGGTTTACTCTTGCCTCATGGGACCAGCTGGACAAAATCCAGTCTCCTCTGACTAGGTTCTGGCCAACTGGGTCTCCCTGCTCTCCATCTCCTGCCAGCCGGTTGCCTGGGGGAGCAGAAGTGTGGTTGAAAGTGACAGCAATTTATGAGCTTCTGCTACCTGGTTCCAGGACTCTTGGGATGAGAGAACAGTCACCCTCCCTGGGATGTCACCCTCCCTGCAGTAGGGAGGGCCAACCTTGGACACTGGATCCTTTTAGAAGAGATGCAAGGCTTTCTTTTGTATATAAATCATTCTTCTGAAGTGTTTTAGGTGGGAGTGAAACATGTACCAGGGATGTGAAGTCTCACTAAAGACTGAAGATGGGAGTGTGTGTTTGTGTGGAGAAAGAGAGAGAGAATGAGAATAAGGGCTGTAGAAATGTATCCTGCCACAGAAACACTCTTAACCTCTGCTTTTTTAGAAGTCTGATTTAGTGAGGTGAAATTTACATACAGTAAATTCACCCTTGTTAGTGTACAGTTCTATGAGTTTTGACAAACAAATCAAAATATAGAATCAAATCAAGATATTTGACACCACCATAATCAAGCCATAGACTGGCTCCAACATGCCCCCAAATATCCTCTTCCCCCTTTGTAGTCACCTCTCACCCACCCCCCTGCCCCTGGCAACCTGTTTTCTCTCCCTATGGTTTTGCCTTTGTGAAAAATGTCCATATAGATAGGTTCACTTAGTCTTTTGCATCTAACCTCTTTCCTGTAGCCCTAGTGCACCTGACATTCATTCATGTTGTTGGATGTATTTGTAATTCATTCTTTTTTTGTTCCTGAGTAGTATTCCCTTGCATGGATGACCCTCCACTTGCTTATCTATTTCCCAGTTGAGGATCATTTGTGTGGCTTCCAGTTTGGGGTAATTATGAATAAAACTGTAAATTTGAAGATACTAGCAACCCTCTTTTAACTAGCAGGTTAAAACACAACTTACATTTAGCTTTTCTTATCCTGAGGCAAATCATAAATAATCCATCTGCTGAGCAGCCATGTTCAGAGAGTTTGGGGGTGGGGATGTCACAGTCTCTGACATTCATTCGTATGTGGAGGTGTGGGGAGTGGCAGGGAGGAAGGGGGGTGGAGATAGTGAGAGTTCAGGGCTTTCGAAGTGGAATAAAGACAAATTTCTCACATAGTGATTGAGAAATTGATCACTCTTGTCAGATAAGGCTGCCTTCCATCTGCCCTGAGCCCTCCACCACATCTTTACCCCACCCCCCAGCAGAGTGTGGGCTGTGGGAATGGGGCATCTCCAGAGACTTCCTGGAATGGGAATGGGGCTGCGTGTGTGTGCAAGGATTCCTACCCTCACAGGGGAAAGGTCCCAGCCCCTGTGAGAGGTGGTATGAGATGGGGTAGTGAGGGCGGGCTTGGTGAGACTTCCCAGCATGAAACCCTGCCACCTCTTCCCCATCTAGCTGCTGATTATTCCATTTCGCTCAGACCCTTGCCTCTCGGTTTTTCTCCCCTTAGTCCTTTGCCCTTTGGCAATTTGCTGTGGATCAGCACCTCTGCTAAAGAGGGCCAGGGGCTGTGGAAGAAAGCAGACTTTAAGGGTAGAGCACCCTTGTCTTTCAATCAAACACGCAGATACAGGAGCATGCACAGGAAAGTTGAAACTAGTCAAGAGAAATGGAACCTCAGGGATCTTGCAGTCTTTTTCTTCACTCAGGTCAAAGAATAGCAAATACTCTTTTGACAGAAATAGGTAGGTTGAGCTGGCAGAAGCTCCACGCCTCCCATTTCCTTCTGCTGTTGCAAGAAACCAGTCATTTCCAAATAATAAATACCTCCAAGCACCCAGGGTTGTGAGAGAGAGGGCAGCCCACTCTCTTTGGGCACCTGCTGCCACTGAGGGGTGGTGGCCTGTGAGCGACCTTACTGTCCATTACGGGGAAGCCCAGGCCTGTGCCGAGAGGTCCTCCCGCGCCTGTAGGACAGCAGGGCCTCCAGCCGCCAGCCCCACAGGCCCCTGAGCTCAGCCCCGCAGCAGCCTTGGCTTTGGGAGATGCCCCGGGCGGGCTCCGCTTCCAGGGGTGGGGGTGGAGGGGAGGGAGGAGATGCTGTTTTCGCACTTGGGCTTCGCGCTTCCTTGACACTTTCCTGTCTCTCGCCCCGCCGCCAGGTCGCGGCGCCTGCCTGGGCGTCTTCTCCAACTCCGGGTCACCTCGGGCTCGGAGGCCCCGGGAAGGGTGCCGGGGGCGGCCCGTGCGGAAACCGGCCCAAGCTGGCGCTGGGAACACCGCGTCTCCGGTGGCCCCACAAGTCCTGATATGCGCGTCGGGGGCTTGGACTGGCAGCGCTCCAGCCGCTGGGTCGCGTCACCACCGCTGCCCGCCCCCACCACCACCGGAGCCGGGCGCGGGGGGCGAGGGTGAGGGGCGCGGTTCGCGATTGACCTCGCCGCATCTGGTCTCCTCTCCTCCATCCGGCCCAGGCCTTTCGTTCCCAGTTCTCTCGCTGGCCTCCCCTCTCCCTGGGAGTCTCGATCTCTATTTCTGTCGCCTGGTCTCTTGACTCCTATCTCTTCTTTCTCTGGGTCTGTGTCTCCCTCTCCTACCGACGCCCCCGCTTTTCCCTGCTCTCTGTTCTTCTCTGCTCTCTGCCTGTCCTTTCCCGGCTCTGGTATTTCCATAACACTTTACACCGCCTAACACTCTATATTTGACTTATTTATTCTCTGTCTTCTTCTTATAGAATGTAAGCTCCCCAGGTAGAATTTTTCTCTGTTTTGTTCTATGCTGAATCCTAGCACCTCGGAAAGTTCCTGGCACCCAGTAGGTGCTCAATAAAAATAGAATGAATGACTGGATGAGTGCGTTAATGAATGAACGAATCCTGTCCCTCTGGGTTCTCAGGACAGTCTTTTCTCTGTCATTTCTACCTGCCTTCCTCTGTCTGTCCCCCTTTTCTCTGCTTTCTCTTGTTTCTGTCTCTCTCCATCCCTTCCTCATTTTTTTTTCTCAGTCCTGCTGTCTGACAGGGTCCTTCCAGCTTTCCAAAATGTACAGCCCAGCCCCTTCAAGCCGGGAGGCAGTACACCTGGCGTCCCTTGTCGGCCTTTGTCCCAGGGAGCGGGGCAGCCTCCCTCGCAACACAGCCTCAATGCCTAACCAGGTTCCTAGCTGAACTCAACCTCCAAAATCCTGACTGTGCACCCAGAAATCCCTTCTTCCTGCAGACCCCAAAGTCCTGGGACTCCAGGTCTCCTTAGAGGCAGCCTAGATTTGGGCAGGAGATTTGTAGGTGGCTGCGCAGATAAACACTCCCCTGCAGCTCAAACTGGGGCTCTCTCTGGGCCTCAGCATCCTCCTTTGAGAAATGGTGGCGACTCTGGGTACCTACTGTGTGCCAGGGGACAGGACGCATTCCCCTTTGAAGGGAGTGTTCGTTTTCCAACTCCCAGCAACCCTAAGAGATGCTATTAGCAATTCCTTTTGTTATTATAATCATTCAGTAAACATTTCTTAGGCATCTACTATGTGCCAGCCCTGGGTGCTGCCTTCATAGAGCCTACATTCTGGGGTGTGCATGGGGAGAAGCGGTGTGTATAAACAACCACAGATAAATGAATTTGTAACTCAAGGGAACAGAAGGCCTAGGAATTAAGCAAATTCAATTTTATGTATTCCAAGAATATTTATCATGCTCTTGTTCTGAACTGAGTGCAGCCAGTGCCACAGCTTCAAAAGTCCCTGACAGGGGAGGAGGGAAGGAAAACCCACAAACGAAAGAATGGGGCCCATATCACTAAGAGAGATCCCGGAGATGGCAACTTGCATCCCAAAGAGTAGGGCCCCTCTGGACAGCTCAAATATTCTGCAGGCCCAGAGTGGGTCTCCGTGCAGCCTGGACAGTGGGTGCCAGAGGCTCCCGCTCGCTGCTGTTCCATTCCCCCCCCCCCCCCCCCCCCGCCGCAAGTCCTCGGATGTGGAGAGGGAGAGGGAGCCAGGCTGGGAGAGGGAAGAGGGGCGCACGCGAGGGCGTCAGCCTGGCCGCAGTGCGGCCGGTGCTCGCGCTCGGCGACCCACTGGCGGCAGGGCCGGGACTTGCGGGCGCCTGGACCGGTTTTCAGTTCTGGCCTCCGCTGCCCCGGGACCTGAGGAGCGCCCTCCCCATTCAGAAAGTTTCTGGCAGCCTTCCCGTACTTAATGAAAAAGTAGAGACTCCTTTTCACTTTTCTTTCCCTTCCCACGGGCTCTTAGATTATGAGGCACGAACTGTTTTATGTAAACTTGATTTTAGTTTTTAAAATGTCAGACTATTCATTAAATGACATTTAGAAATATTTGAAAAGCAAAACGAGGGTTTTAAAAAGCGTTTCGTTATAGCAACTCGCCAATAAGCAGAACGGATAAAAGAACTAAGACTCAGAAATCTACATTCCAGACCGAATGCAGAGCGCACCGGCTTTGCCACCTCCAACAAGTGTCTTAACCTCCCCGAGTCTCCGAGTTCCCGTTTGTATGAGGATGGGACACCCTCTCTCCCTCCCTCTAGCGCGGCGAAGTTGTTGTTTCCTCGGGGGAAAAAATGGAGTTTGAAAGTGTTCTGTAGTCTGGAAACGACTCTAAAATATGGCAGCGGGTGCCAAAAACTCTAGTCCTCGGGGCCGGAAGCAGCAGGACGCGTTTGCAGTCTGCGAGTGAGACAGAGCATGGCTTCGCCTTGCAAAACCGAGTAGTAGTTTTACAAGTAAGACAGAATTGGGAAGCGTGGCTGCCTCTTCGGCACACGTCTGCCGGCGGGAGGGTGATGCTTACTTCCTGGGGTGCAGAGCTCGGTTCCCGGGGGAAAGGGGGCGGGCGTCTCCAGCCCCCCCCCCCCCCAAGAATTCCCGGTGCCAAGGCACGGGGCTTAGAAGGGAAAGGTCTAGTAGCCTCGCAGCTTCATTCGTTCTCCATTTTTGCGTCCTTGGGGACCGGCCCTGCTCCGCACCCTCGTCCTCCGTGCTCCACACCCTCGTCCTCCGTGCTCCACCCGCGGGGGGTGGCGCTGGGCGCAGTGTGGGCCCCGCAA
Source organism: Hippopotamus amphibius kiboko (assembly GCF_030028045.1). Lineage (NCBI taxonomy): Eukaryota > Metazoa > Chordata > Mammalia > Artiodactyla > Hippopotamidae > Hippopotamus > Hippopotamus amphibius. The sequence goes on along the minus strand of NC_080187.1, from coordinate 52,239,997 downwards.
GTGAGGACCGACTGTCGCAGACGGAGAAGGAATCGTGCCGGCGGCGCCAGGCCCGGGGCGGTTATTGGAGGGCCGCGTGCGGACAGGAGCTAGCAAACGTTCAGCGCGGGTCCCTTTGCCTGCCTGTCCCGGAACTCTTGCGCACAAGCCCGCAGAGAAGCGTCTACATCTCGGACGAATTCGTTACACAGGACGAGGGGTGACTTTTCCAGTCCCCTCCCCGGTTCGCTCTCTCTGCAGGTTTCTTTTTCCCCGATTAGAAGACTTCGGGGGCCTGCTGTTCTTTCAGGCGCCGTTGGTTTTGCGGGCTGGTGGCCGCCGAGGCTGATTTTCTCCTGGTGCCCAGCGGCCGCACCGGCCAGAACCGAGATTGTGGCCCCGGCGTTGCGCTCCGCTTAAAGCAAGCCCGCTTGGGTCCCGCCAGGAAATCCCGAGAATGCCGCACAGGGAGACCCTCGCTGGTGTCACTGTGAATCCCATCGTCCACTATTTATTAACTTGTTTTTCAGGGAACTAGAGTTCCGATTCCTCTGTACACCATGTCCTGCCTACAAATGCGTCTCTGAGGTACGGACCGGCTCAAGTCCCAGAGGACTTAATGGAGCAGAAGGACCCCGCAATTTATTCTTGTGTTCTGGAGAGATTTTCTTTTTAAGTGTATAGCACATCTTAGTAATTCTAATTTGTCTAAATCTCACGACTTGACTCTTCATTAGACCCAGGCCCTTGGTAAAAAGAGGTCAAAGACTTTCACAGTATCACATTTTCCTTGTGGACTGTGGGAAAGAAAAGTGGAATAGAGGACATGAATGGGGATGGGTCATATCCCAGGCCAGCCCAGAGACATCTCCTTAAAAATAGCCAGGAGTCCGAACCTCAAAGCACGCCCCCACCCCCCCTTCCCAGCGGCCTCCTGAGCGAGGGAGAAGCCTGGGAACTTAGCGGCAGCCGATAAACCTCCTCCAGCCGGCGGGCCAGCGAGGCCTTGAAATGCTCTCTGCTCCTGGCAACGGCGCGGCGGTCACGGCGGCTCCCACCTCGCCCAAGGGAGGGAGAGAGGGGGGCTAGCGAAGGAAGGAGGGAAGGAGGGAGGGGAAAACGAAACACCCTAAAAGAGCGCTCTCGCCAACCACCCTCTGGACCGTCCTTGAGCTGAGCCCTTTGGGGAGAAAGTTGGGGCGCTGGGCCCAGAGAGGGGAAAAGCACAGAACACAGACACAAAATTTTCGATTCTAGGAGCCTTCCTAGAAGCAAGGAATCTTTCACGGACTCCCAGGCTTCAGCCCACCAGGAGAGCGCGGGTGGGGGATTGTATTGTGGGTGGGGGGTGTTAGTGGTGGTGGTGGTAAAGGAGCTCTGTCGCGGGCCTGGCCAAGAGCGGCCCCCTAGTGAATCCGGGGTTCCTCAAAAGGAAGCGCTTAGAAGAAGCAAGCTCTTCCATCGGGGGTCTCACAACAGCCACAGAGAGCAGGGCCTGCTATTGCCCCCACCATGTACGGGAGGCTGGGGGTGGGACGAGTGGGGCGAGACTCGCTGCTAGTCACCCAGCTAATGCGACCCTGAGCACACGCGCTCTCGCGCTGCGGCCCACCCGGCACTATGGAGGTAGCCCGCGTGGGAGCGGCCCGTGTCCTTGGCTTTAGGGAGGACGCTCAGAGGACGGCTCCGCCAGATGCTGAGCCTCAAGGCCCAGTCTCCAGGTTCAGCAGTTTTCGCCCTCCGGGGGTCGCGCGTGGGAGGCAGCGCTGAGACGTGGGGCATCGCTGGAGCCACGAATTCCCAGGCAGAAGGGAGATGCCGGGGGTTAGGTTCCTGCTCCGCCGAGCTCAGCCTTGCAACTTCTTAGAAAGCCCTTGCAGGCCTCTGACGCGGGCCTTTGGCTTTGTGGCTCTCTCGCTCACCCCAGTGGGAAGGAGGTCCTGTTTCAAAGAGCACAGGGGTCGAGTACCCTTCTTGGGTGCATCTGTAGGTGCGCTGGTCGGAGTGTCCCCGCGAAACCGCTTTTCCCCAGGTCCAGCCTCCGGGATTCCCAGAACCCCCCTCCCTCTTGAGTTCCCAGGCCTGGGATCTGCAGTGTCAAATTCTGCAAGGCGCTGGCGAAGAGTTGGGGAAGCTGGAGAAGGGACCCCTAGCACGCCACCCTCAGCTCCCGGAGCGCCAAGGGACCCAGGCGGACAGCAGCCCAGGGAGCAGTGTCGGTGCGTTCAACCGGCTCTCAGCCCTTCTGCCGCTCTGCCGGGCGCCTCAGTTTTCTCTCCTCGGACTGAGCCTCTCTGGACCTCCGCACCTTTAGCTCAGGGAAGAGAATTCCCCGCGCAGCCGCTCTCAGTCCTTCCTCCGGGATTTTCCTGAGAATCCCCACGAATTGGCCACGATCCCTTTGGGGGGTTTCCTTACAATCAGCCCCACGTCCTAGGCTCGTCCTCAGCGCCCGGATTGCCCTCGCGCAGGCCGGGAATCCACGACTGATTACCTACTGCGGAAGCGAGTCTCGCCGGTACCCTTACTTCGGAGGCGCACAGGTTTCTTGCAGGGTGGTATCCCGGCCCCCTCCCGACCCCTCCAATCTGGTATGAGAAACCTGCGCTAGGGAGAGAAACGCAACCTTATGGGGGGGGGGGGAATGGGTGTAGTTTAACCGAAAGCTTGAGAGCCACCGGCCGGCTGTTATCTGGAGCTGAAGGCTGCGGTAATCGATGGGTTATTTTTACGCGGTAATAGGGCCCTGTGATTGCTCTATTAACCTTTAGACCTGTCTGAGGGACTCTCCGGCTCACAGCCCCGCTGCGCTGGGGCCTCTAGGCACTGACGCCGATTCCAAACTCAGGCCTGCCACCCTCCCGCGCCCGCTCTAGGGAGGGGGCTGAGGCCGCTGGAAGAGTCCTCTTGTCCAAGAAGCCCCGCTGGACTGCCTCCCCAAGCCCCTGCTAAGTCCCCTGGATTGGTGCGGCAGCGCCGCAGGCTGCAGAGAAAACGGAAAGATCTGAAGGGAGGAGGCCGCAGGGGCTGGGAAGCTTCGCCATGAAAGCTTGCACTTTTTGCATGAACAGAAAACGGTGGGCAGGAGCCTCGCGGACTCCCCCCGCTACCGCGAAGGTGAAAGGGAGGCTTAGGTCTCCGCGCTCTGACTGAGGGGCCCAATCCCAAGTTTGGTGTCTTCTTCCTCCTTCCCAGACTCGGGGGCTAGGAGGATCCCCACCACCCACTACCCACTATCACCCGGAGCCCTGCAACCAGCCGGGCAGCCCCGGTGACCCAGTGCCCCACACCCGATCCGGGGTCGCGCCCAAGAGGTCACCTTCCCCTCTCTGAGCCCCGCCCCTCGCCCACCGCGTCGCGGGCTGCGGCTGGAATCGGACCACCAGGAGGCGTAGGGAGGAGGGAGGAGGTGGGAAGAGAGAAGACTCATTAATAAAGCTGACCCCGGGCAAAACCGCAAACCGAATCGACCTCCGGCAGGGCGGTGGGCGAAGCCCGGCGCCCCGGCGGTAGCACTTTAGCGTTTTCCGAGGAGATCGCTGCGCCTGGACTTTGCCTGCTGGGGGAGTTTTTTGAACGGCCCCGCAGCCCGGCGCCCAGCAGAGGTGCAGCGGCCGCGGCGCACCCCCGCCCCCCGCCCTTGCACGTGACTCCCGCGGGCCAGTCAGCGCCGGCGAGCGGGAGCGCAGGGGCGAGGGGATCCGCGCCGCGAGCTGGGGGACTCCGAGACGGCCGGCAGGGAGGCTGCGAGAGCTCCGCGGCCGCCGAAGCTCCCGCGGCGCCCAGGGGAGCACGCGCCGGCCTCCAGGAAGCGCGAGCCCCGGCAGGTACGGCTTTTCCCATCCCTCTCCTGGCTCTTCCCCGCCCGCTGCGGAACTCCGGTCTCCTCCGCGCTTGTGTGCCTGGGAGCGGAGAGGTAGCTAGCGGGTGCAAAGGAGACATGGGTCATCCACCTTCCCTAACCTTGCCCAAAGCCGGCTCTACTTTGGCTTAGCGGTTTCTTTAAAGCAAAGTAATATTTTGGGGGAAAGCGCACAGGGGTATTCGAAGTGCTTCTGGATTCTTTTTGTGTGAACCTGAACGTTTTTAATCCCCGCCCGCGCGAGCGGATTTCTCAGCCCTTGTTTGCACCTCGCAGGCCTGGGCCTGGGTGGAGAGGATGGCCGTGAGAAATCCCCCGGACCAGCTGACCCGGGACAGGCCTCAAGGCGGCTGGAACACGGAGGGTCTCAGACGGAGGAGTGTCGCCTGTGGGTGACAGAGTGGCGGTGGGACGCGGCTCAACTGGGCCTCGAGCCCCGGGGAGGCGCTCCGAAGTTGGGAATGGCTGCTAAGCACCCGCACTTTTTATGCCTCGCAGTCTTCCTGTCTGGGGTCCAGGGGACTAAATGCTCCTCACGAAGTTAGCAACCCCACGCACCCACCCCGCTGCTGGGTGAGATTAGCTGGGGCGGGAACCCGGACGGAGGGCAGTGATGTCCCCAAGCTGGCCACGGCTAGCTACCCCGGTCCACAAAACTATGTCGCTTGGCTTTGTGCTGAGGGGTCACCCAGGGGAGAGTAGGTTGCTGAGGTCGTGAACTGCGACCAGATTGAAAGAATAAGGGGCCTTGTGGTTGAGGGGAAGAGGGCGGTAAGGGACCCAGGACCGGTGGGAGTCGAGGCCAGCGCTGCCGGGAAGGTTGGGGAAGCGCCTCGGGGAAGTATTTCCTGTGTTTCTCATAAAAGGAATTGCAGCGAAGAGCAGGTTTCAGGCTTTCAAAGAGAGAAAGGTTTTATTGGGGTGACAGGGTGGTGCCCCCCACCCCCTCACTTCTGGATCTCCACATACCCCGCAGCGACCAGGTTCATTACTGCCGGCTAGGCTGTGCGTTCAGGTGTGACAGTTTTCTGCGCAGCAGGCCGAGGGCGGAGGCGCCAGCTGAGTCGAAGGAGTAGGAGTGACCTGTAAATGGACGGGAACGTTAGGGTGCTCTAGATCCTCTCCAGTCTCAGCAGCAGATCAGAAAAGGGCTGTGAGCTACATCAGCAAGAAAGAACGCATTCCTCCTGTCTGGCCTGTGAATTTGGGGTAAACTAGGATGAGTGATCGAGCGGAGAGGGGAAATTGGGGCGCAAGCCTGGATCCCCACAGGGAGGCCAGACCTCTTCTGTCATTCTCAGAAGCTCAATCGGCTCCCTCCCGGGGTGGCCTGCAAGGAGGCTCAATAACAGAAACAAGCAAGTCTTTCAAAGGGAGTAGTTCATTTCTTGTCTTAACAGAAAGGTATAGAGCGGTATTTTCTCCACCTTCTGTTGTTCAGTAATCCAACTCTGTGGTAATGTATCAGCCATTTTAAAAGGCAGAGAATGTAATAATGACAAATGTTAGATTTATGGCATTTTCTGCGTTTACATTTTAAAGCTTGTTAAGTTAGCATCTGCATGTATATTGGAAGTTGGATTACAAAATTATAAATCTTCCTTTCCTGCAGCTATGTGAGAAAAGAAATTTATGACATTTGTTTTTAGAACGGCAGGAGTATTCCAGAAGATACAATGAAATAGGTCAACTATTTGATTTTAAAATTAAATGCTGAAAATCTTATTACTTATTGAAGCCCAGAGATTCCTATAGGTATTAATTTTTAGCCTTCATTTTCAAAGGGGAAAGTTGGTGATCTCAGGTCAAATTTTTTAATATCCATCCTCTAACTAAACTTCTTATTGGGAGGAAATGTTCACCAAACCAATAATTTATTATATAGTTTTGAAGGCAAATAATAAACCACTTAAGAGTTAACATATGACCATATAATTTAGTGCTGTTACATTATTATTGTTAGTGATGTTGCAAAAGTGGTTAAAAGCATTATGTAGTGTGTATTAGAGATTCCATTTCCAGATTTTTTTTACAAGAATAAAGATGACCATTTATTATAGTACATAATTCATCTGAAGCACTTTTCTTATGATACATTAGAAATCTGTAATAAAAATAGCTAATCATATAGAATTTTCTTTGTGCATGTTATAAAAGTTTTGAAAGACCCTGTTATAAGTGCTTTCCATATATTAATTTATAATCCTCACAATGACCCTGTAAAATAGTTACCTTTAATATTTGAATTTTTGCAAATGAGGAAACTGAGGCACAGAAGGTTTAAGTAATGTGTCTGCAGGCACTCATTCAGTAAGTGGCAGAGCCTGGATTTAGTATATTGTTCACTTAATATCTCTGTAAGTCTACTATTGCAATTAAAAAAAATTGTTAACAGTAGCTGCCTTTTCTTGAAGAGAAAAGTGGGCATGGACTGGACAGCCTTAAACCCCTGGAGATCCTGTCCCCCACCCCCTTTAATTGTACTTTGATCTTAGAGGAGTTTCAAAACTTTTCGATGCTTCAGTTCCCTCTTTTGTAAAATGAGAAACACTTATACTTAGTGGAGTTGTGGAGAAAATGACCTGGAACCAAGCAGGTGCTTCAGAACATGGAGCGGCTTAGTTTTATCAGAAAAATTGCCTGGTAAAATCAAAACATAGGATACAAGGATATAGTCAAGTCCTGCAGACTCTTCTTTCCCCCAAGCAGTCTCATTGGTGTTCTGATTCCATACGTGGGTGGACCAGTGATTCCATAAGAAAAACCCATTCAGTGAATTAGAATGGTTCAGTGAGTACTGTAGTTCTGTAAAGTGATTTTGTACATTCCTCTTACTCTTCTTAATATCTAGTCTGCAAAACCTCCAAAATAAAACTATTTGCTAGAAACTATTTGTCTGATTTGATGTCCACATGATATAGTATATGGATAAGACATTCCACAAACTTTTTCACCGAGATTTAGCAGACACTGTGCTCACTTATAAATATTTAGACTCTGCCTCTAGTTAAAAAAAAAAAAAAAAAAACCCCAAAAAAGATTGCAAACAAAAATTTCTTAGGTTGCTGGTTTTTATAAAGTTTGTCCTTGCCTTCCATGGGCAATCTAAAGTTCTTTCATGGCCAGGATCATTTGGGGATTGGTGGGGGGACGGAGGAGATGGGGCGAGATTTCTTAGGTCTAGGCTCTGCGTGGAAACCCAAAACTCTTGGACTTTAAAAATATTGTGGCAAGCATATGCTAGAAATAAGGTAAAATTAAAGTCCTTCCTGACAAGCAATCCAAAATAAAATAATTGATCGTTATCACAAGCAGTAATTACTTGTCCAATAACTGGGAAGCCCCACGTCTCTAAGTCGCCCCTCCTCGAGGCTTCCCTCCGGCAGCCAGACCCCAAGTCCTCTACAGAACAGCTTCTCGTGGAAACGGGTGGCCTCCGAAGCTGGGCCCCCAAGAGTTTGAAGGGCGGGAGTAGCAATCGAGCTTAGGGAAAATGGGCTCTGAAAGCTCCGGATGAACTTCTTTCCCTCTTTGTCGTTCCTTCTTTAGACGCGGCTGCATCTCAGAGGAAAGAAGCGAGCGTGGCCCTCGGCCTCGGAGCCAGCCTTCCGCACCCTGCGCCCCAGGCTGGGGTGTCCTGAATACGGCGGCGCAGCGCCGGGTCTGGCCCGCGTGACCCGGTCCGGAGCCCCGCGCGCCCAGGCGCTACCCCGCGTCTTCGCTACCTCCAGACCCTGCAGTGGATTCGGCCCCTCCTCCACCACCTCTGGGAACAGCCACATATTCAACTTGGGATTTTCCTGAGTAAACCAGAGCCTAGAGTCTTTTGGACAATGCTGGATTTAATACGTATATATTTTTGAAGGATTTGTGGGGTGTTTTTTTAACCTTTGATTTTTGATCTTTTCTGTGACAGCCCCTCACCTGTACATTATTCATCTTTTTATTTTTGTATTATTATTTTCCCTCCCCGCCTTGTTCCTTGGCCTGAGAACTTGGACGCTGCAAGTGCGCGGGGCGATGTACCAGAGCCTGGCCATGGCGGCCAACCACGGCCCCCCTCCCGGACCCTACGAGGCGGGCGGCCCGGGTGCCTTCATGCACGGCGCGGGCGCCGCGTCCTCGCCCGTCTACGTGCCCACGCCGCGGGTACCCTCCTCCGTGCTCGGCCTGTCCTACCTCCAGGGTGGAGGCGGAGCCGCCGCCTCCGGGGCCGCCTCGGGAGGCAGCTCAGGAGCCGCGCCGTCGGGCGCGGGGCCCGGGACCCAGCAGGGCAGCCCGGGCTGGAGCCAGGCGGGAGCCGAGGGAGCCGCCTACACCCCGCCGCCCGTGTCGCCGCGCTTCTCCTTCCCGGGCACCACCGGGTCCTTGGCCGCTGCCGCCGCCGCCGCCGCGGCCCGGGAAGCCGCGGCCTACAGCAGCGGCGGCGGGGCGGCGGGCGCGGGCCTGGCGGGCCGCGAGCAGTACGGGCGAGCCGGCTTCGCGGGCTCCTACTCCAGCCCCTACCCCGCCTACATGGCCGACGTGGGTGCGTCCTGGGCCGCGGCCGCCGCCGCTTCCGCCGGTCCCTTCGACAGCCCGGTCCTGCACAGTCTGCCCGGCCGGGCCAACCCCGCTGCCCGACACCCCAATCTCGGTGAGTGCTGAGCGCGTGTACCCGGGCAGTCGGGCCAGAATAGAGGCAGTCCTGAGCCCTGTTTGGGACCTTTAATTTTTCACAAGTATGCGGGGGTGGGAGCAGGGGACAGGGGTTGCTTGAGTGTCCGAGGAAAGCAGACTGGGAGCCAGAACCCGGCGGCCAGGGCGATGGTAGCGGTGAAGGTCACAGGCCCACGGAGCCCAGATTCTGTTAAGTGAGGGCGGGCCTGCCCTCTAGATCCTTTTTCTGAAAGGGAGAGACGACTGCAGGGTGGCCACAGGGCGTCGGATGTGTCTAGGCCGCTGTGCGCCGGGGCAGCGCCCATCTGTAGGTGACTGGAGGCTGCCGGGCGCCCCGGGTGCACAGCGCTGGGACTCCTGGGTTTCTGCTCCCACCTCTTCTTGGCCCGTGCTCAGAGTCCTCCGCAGGGAACGGATTACGTGGATGGGGCTCAAGATCTTCTAGGCCATTTGGCGGCCCAGTTGGAGGATCCCTCGGGGTGGCAGAAGATTTTCCTGTCCGTCATTTCACACCGGGAACAAACGAGGGACCCTAGCAATGGAGATGGGTTGAACTGGGGTCCGCGCCAGGCGGGTGCTTCGGGGCCAGAGCGTGTTGTGACCTTGTGCTGGTCGCCCGGGCAGCGGTGCCCAGGGCTGCGTTGGAAGCGCACCCCAGGTCGGTGTCCGGGAGCACCGGGAAGGCCAGAGGCGCTTCCTTGTAATGCCCGACTGAAGTGGAGACCTTGCCGCAGGTCCACGTGTTCAGCCTCCTCCTGTCCCGAGAGCTGGGATTAGAAATTACAGTCGTAATGGGCACAATTTTATAGCTCTTTTGAATGTCAGAGCTGGGAAGGATGGCAGGCGTCCGCCTCTTGCCCCCATTTACAGACGAACAAAATGAAGTCTGACGAGGAGGGGCTTCGGCGCTTTGGGCTGAGGGAGAAAGGAAGTGGCAACACTAGTTCAAAATGCAAATGACCTCTGGTCCTGTGGAATTTCAGGAAGAGATGGGATCGGGTTTGGATGGAGACGGCTTTTGTGGGGGAGGGGAAGCGCAGACTTGAGAAACAAAGTTACTATTTATTGACTACCTACTAAGTGCTAAATCCTTTCACATTTGTTCTCACTTTGGTGAGTAAAGCCTGGCCCTCCCAGGTTTCCAGTCTTGGGCCGGCTAAAAGGGCCCGGACTTTGAAGAGCTTTTAAGTTATTCTCTGACCCTGGGTGGCCTGGGAGGGTCCCCAGGGGTGTCCGGCCAAATACACATCTTCAGGTAAACTGATTAACCGTGGATGTGGCGCCGGAGCTTGGAGCTGTGGCTCCCAGTTTCCCCTCCCCCTCACTGGGGAGCCAGACGGCACCCCCCCGGGGAGGAGGCCCCGGCCCCCCTTCCCCAGGCTCCGGGGGCCTCTCGGAGGACCTTGAGAGATAGCTGGACAGCATCTCCATACAATGGCAGTTAGAGGTGGGAGTGCTGGGGGTGGGGCCCTTGCCCGCATTCTTAGAACTCTCCTGAGTTTTCTCTAGAACTCTCTCTAGAACTTCTATTTTAAAATAGGGAGGAATGGTCCACATAGTTTCACTTCTTTTAACTTGGGGGTGGGGAGGTAGCTTCCTAACCCCTGTAATCCTGGACTGAGAATTTGGTGCTTGGTTAGGGAAAAAAGAGAAGTTAGAAATCCAAAGATGGAGGATACTTTGTGGTCATGAGAGTTACAGCCACAACAGTGTTAAAAAAAAATACTGTGTGAGGAGTGCACACAGTGAGTATTTAGATTCCAAAATGTAACCCATACCAGGCAGGAGGGTATTGGAGTAAGTAATGTTTCCCACATTGCAGTGTCAACAAATGGTAAGCTGACCTTTAAAGAGGGTCTCCTTGCTGAGAAGTGTGGCCTGTCTTCCGGGTGCTCTGTGCTCTGTCCCACAAGTTCAGGAAGTCCCACCTGAAGACAGCCCTTGGGTCTGGCCAGGCAGTTGGATTTTCTCTTCTGTACACAGCCAAGTGTTTTAAGTGGTCAAATTATGAAAGGTTCCATGTTATCTATGTGAGGGGACAGGAGGCATGTTGAATTTGTTGGCATTCACATCTCCAGCATGTTCTGCAGGTGGCACTTACATAAAAACCAGTTAAAAGCAGCATATGTACATGTGCTTTTTACGTGTTCCTCCCATCACAGGGACCCTCCTGTAAATGCCTGGCAGCTTTATCGGGGGCCATCACTGGCATATTAACTGATGCTGAGTGATAGAAGGATGATGACAAGTGATTATTGGTTCCATGATATTTATTGAGAGCTTGGTGTGTGGAGTTGCCACCACATCCTAAGATTGCAATACGGTGCAGGGGTATAACAAAGGCAAGCCTAGATCCAGTTCTAGGTGCACCTGTGATCTTGGGCAAGGTACTTACCTCTCTCAGTCTCTTCTCTTTTTCTGTAACTACTTTTAGTATTGTTTTAAATTAGAAAAGTGAGGTTTGTGAACTACTTGGCTTTGGCACCTCATGAATGATGGCTGTTTTATTAAATAGTCACTAACATGCAGAATGACCAATTTTTCTGATTTTCTCAAGACTGAGGGGCTTTTTAAGATTAGGGATTTTTAGTGCTAAATCTAGGACAGGCCCCAACAAACAGAGGCAGTTGGTCACCCTAAACAGACATGAAGGTAGGTGAGTGACCCAGCAATGGGCTATGGCCTTGAGCTGAGAATGGAGGAAAGAAGACAGAGGTGTACTTCCCTCTGCCTAGGAATCTGGAAGCCTTCACCTAAGTGGTGCCATCTGCACTTGGCGTTGAAGGGTAAATAGAAGTTTGCCAGGAAAAGTACCTGCAATTTGAAAAAAAGAAAAAGAAAATGTATGTGCTTGTTTACTGTCACACTGTCTGGTACCATGAAATATTAGAACCCAGCTTGGCTTTTGTTTAAATAATGTATTTATCACCATAGGTGAAACCACACAGACTAACTCATCCTTCACTCAGAAACTGTTTTTAATTTTAATGAGGAGAAAGAGACCACCTTTATTTTTCTATGAAGTATTAAGCATTAGTATTAACAATAGTTCATATCCTGCCAGAGTTCTTTTGTTGGTTATTGGAATAAGGCAAAAACCAAAGTAATAAAAGCAAACAGGGGCCTCTTTAGAGCTCTGGACTTAGGGTGGAAGGAATTACTCCACCTTGACTGCAGTGTATATAAACTTTAATTCATTCCAAGTTCAATATGAGCCCTGACACAACCGTTGAATTCGCGAATTAGGCTGCACTGATGGAATTCTGTGACCTTACTGAGGCCAGGTACAGAGTCTCACTGGTGTTAAGTGCCTGGCACATGCTGGGCACTTAGCAAATATTTCAGTGTAGATCCAGGAGGGAGTTGCCGCAGTCCTTTGCCCAGGTCAAACCACACACCACTGCTGCTGAAGAGGCCAGCCGAAGAGGCATGGGGAGGAGTGAGCCAGGTGGGAGAGGGTTCTGGAAACCTTGGGAAACCACTGGAGAAGTCCCAGGGTGGGTCAGAGAGGGAGAGAGTGTGTACAGATATCTAAAAGGCAGAAGTCTATGGTCTTTTAACTTTGTGTTGCTCTAGGTGAGCAGATGTGTTAGGTATGAGAAGAACACTTTTGCACACAGGATTGTAGTTGTTGAAATGGGTTATGGCCTGTCTTAATCATGAACCCCTGGGCATTGAAAATGCTTAAGGAGACACTGCGTGGCCATCTACCAGTGGAGCTGTGCTGGGGACTCTTCATTTCAAGGGCTTGGGTGCACACTGGCGTGCATGTGAGTTAGCTGTGGCGGGATAATACAGCTGTCTCCTTTTAGAGAACCCAGTCACGGTTGTTACATAGGCATATCCATTTGTCAGAACTCATGGACACGTACTATTAAAATGGGAGTATTTTATTGTGTGTACATTACACCACAATAAAGTTGATTATTTGTACCAATTAATACTTAAGGCTGAAAAGGAAACTGGAAATTATATAGGAACATGCCTTAAAGAAAATAACATTGTGGTAGATGTTACTGGAAAAGTTATGAAAATATATTTTATGATGGAATAACAATTCTTTTGTGTAACAGAAAAACAAGCAATTATATTTTCAAAGGATCTCAACAATTTTGAATGATTTAAGGGTTGATTAAAAAAAAGAAAACAATGAAATGAATGTATATCACTCTGCATTAGCCACATGGTTTGTTTGAAAGCTTTGTCTCATTCACGGCAGCGTTCTAGGAGTTTGTTTCTGGTGCAGGTCAGTGGAAAACTCTGAAGTGTTTTCTGGATCTTTTGGGGACTGCTTATCAGTTAAGCCAGTTGGTTTCAGAGCCAGTTCATTTACGTAGGGAACTTCATGAGATCAACTTGTAAGTAGCTTGTTTGGCTAGAGAATGATTCGTCAGTCTTTGAGAAACCAAAGTTGTTTAACTTTCCGGTTACCACCCTGAGCAGGTCAGTCAGAGCCGGGACTGGTCTGTGGTGCTGGCTTGAGAACCAATTAAATGGGGACAGTGTGTGTGTTGCGGGGAGCCTGGGTATGTCACTGCTTCTAGTGAGATCTGTCACCTGCCCAATTGTGTCCCATCGAAAGGTCAAGCCACATTTGTTAGGTACTTTCTAAGCACTCAGGTGGAATGATGCACAGGAGACAGTTTTAGATAACACTTTCTTTGGTATCCCTCCCTTTTTTTTTTTTTTTTTTTTTTAACTTAAATGAGCTAAGAAAACAAACATAGTCTGAGGTGTGGGGAAACAGGAACTCTGATACCTGTGGATGGGAGTGTAAATTGGTACAGCCTTCATGAAGAGCCCTTTGTGATATCTGACAAATTACAAAGTTGATACCCTTGACTTAGAAATTTAACTTCTAGGGATTTATTCTACAAACATATGAGCACATTAACACTTGCAGCACTGTTTGTCTTTGGAAATAATTATTCCAACCAAAATTGGGAATAATCTAAATGCACATTATTAGGGGACTGTTGTATACATATGGTGCATACAAACAATAGGATATCTTGTGCATAAAATATTAGGAAGCTCATTAGGTAACGGTATGAAATCCTCTTCAAGACATTTATAAGTGCAGGATCTGTGTACAGCACTGTATTTGTGTAAAAAAAGAGAAGAAAAGATTATGTGCATTTGAAAATACTTAATTTCTCTCTGGAAGTCTTCACAAGGAATTTGTAACATTGATTGCCCATCAGGAATATCTGGAAAAGTGAGGGGAAAAGGTGGGAAAGGGCTTTCACCATATATGCCTAGGAATTTTTGAACTTTTAACCATCTTAACCATTTCCCATTGTCATTTCTGTGCTTCTTTATTAATCCATTAAATAACAAGGAAATACTGGGAAGTTAAAGTTAAGATTTACTTTTTTTATTTTTATCATCTTAATCATTTTTAAGTGTACAGTTCAGTAGTGTTAAGTTGTTTATATTGTCGTAAAACAGATTTTCAGAATTTTTTTTGTCTTGCAAAGCTGAAACTCTATACTCATTAAACAACAACTCCAGATTTCACCCTCCCCCAGCCCTTGGTAACAGCCATTCTGTCTCTGTGAGTTTGACTTCTTTAGATCCTTTATATAAGTGGAAATCATACAGTATTCATTGTTTTGTAACTGGCTAATTTCACTTGGCATAATGCCCTCCAGGTCCATCCATGTCGTAGCCTGTGATATGCTGAGTACTATTTTTAATGCTGACTACTGCTCCATTGTGTGTATGGGCCGCATTTTCTTTATTCATCCCTCTGTCTTGGACACTTGAGTTGTTTCCTCCTCTTGACTTGTGAATAGTGCTGCTGTGGACCTGGGTGTTCAAACAGAACCTTTTGAATTTTGAGCCATGTGACTATATTACCAACTTAAAAAAAATAAATTTTTAAAGAGACATAAGTACATGAATTAACTTCCTGAAAGTCTCCCTCCTTTTTTTTTAAAAATAGGGCTCTCTATTTAGAGTTTATGGATGCACAGGAAAAGTACTCTAAAACATGAATTGTTGTTTATTGAAGTTGGCTTTTGGTTTTTGCTTATCCAACAGGAGATTGCTTTACCAAGGGGTCAAAAAAACCCTTATCCTACTCTCAATAATGTCTTCTGGGAGCAGATCTCAGTCCGCAGTTGTCAGATTCCCCCCCCACCCCACCCCACTGACCTGACTTCCTAAGATTCCCTCTTGAGCACAGACACTGGCAGCCTTTCGTGGTGTGGGCACTCCTCCCTCAAGTTATATTGGGGCTAGACCCGGAAAACCACTAACCTAGGACAGTGATGAGATTGTATTAGAAAAACAAATTACCTTCTCTGGGGTGAGGTAAGTTAAGTCTTTTAACCAATTCTTTTCAGCCTGTCCTTTTAAGACCTTTGAGTTGTACTGAATTTAGAGCTGAAGCAGGTTGCAAACCTTACTGCTTCTATTTGCATAAGAAAGAGGAAGGACCACTGGTTTTTCCTTTGCCTTGCTCTAGAAGCAGGCAGTTCTCCTAGCAGGTCCTGGGATGCTGCTGTTTTAAGATCTTGAAGGGGCCTTTTTGACATCTGAAAGTGTTTGTTTGCTGGTGACTTCTTTGACATGCAATCCTGCATAAGGTGCAGGTGATAAGGCCCTCTCATGGCTTGGGAATGAGTATCACTCTGTTATATTGACCTTCTATGGCCCATGACATGGTCTCATGTAACACACTCCAGGGAGAATTATTTATATGTCTTATTGGCTACTATAGAACTACTGTTTTGTCTTCTGAAGAAGATAAGGGAAAATAATATGAGTAGGGTTATAATAGGAATAACCTCTGATCTGTTTTAATTTATACAAAATAAGTTTACATTTGGGTACATTAATGTTTGTAAACCAGCTAACAACTTTCAACTTTTTAGGAATAGGAACCTATATCTTGTACTATGTGTATATATGCCTGTATCATGCACTATGCATACATGCAAGTAAGTTGGATCCTTTCCTCAAGGGTCCATGAGGAAGCTGTCAGGTGACAGGGACTTTTAAGTCCTTGAGAATTAGATATTGTGATCTCCATTTTGCAGAAGAGGAAAGTGATGCTCAGAATGATTAATGTACCCCAGTTCCCGCTGGTAGTAAGCAACAGCTCTAGCTTAGAACCCAGGTAAGTCCCACTTCTAGGACCATGCTTTCTCCCTATTTACCACCCTTTGCATTTGCCAAGTTTATGGGCACTCATCCCTTCAGATCCAGAAGGTGTATGGTGGTGGAAGGACTCAAACTTAAGGAGTTTCCATTACTTTGTTCTTCACCTTCTCCCTCTCCCCCACGGGGTTTCTCTTCTGTGTTTTCCTGTTTCCCACCAATGTCTCTCTGTCTCATTCTGATGCTGCAGAACTTGCGATGCCAGGAATCCCTGCCTCGCACAAGCTTCCTTTCAGCATCCTGATTCAGGTATATGCAGAATTAAAGAGAGGTTGCCCAGAATTCAGACCCTCCAAACTAGAAGATTCTTCTTACTCTGGGGGGACTGCTGGCCACATAAGAAGAGCAAAACCGTATGGCTCTCTCAAAAATCCCTTTCCTTAAAGAAAACTAGAACCATCTCCTCCATATTCCCTTTTCTCCGAAGGTTGGAACTGAGAAAAGAGCCGAATCACAGTGATTATATTTTTTAATGAAGGTGAAAATAGGGGCATGGATCAAGATACTGGATAAAACCTCAGGCCGGAAGAGCCCACGGAATTGGTCTGAGCTGATCACAGAAGCCATCAGTGGAAGCTTTCTCATTTCTGGCAGGGAGCCTAGGGTTTTATCTATTGCTGCTCTGTAATCAGAACTGAGCCTGGATATTCAACCCCCTTATCTGAATGAAGAGAATTTGGTTTTCTGGCCTTCAGGACTTTGCAGGAGCCCCCAGGTTGCCTTCATGTCTTTAAATATCTCTTTTTTTTCTTCCAAAGAAGGAATATAATCCAGATATGGTTCACCTTCTGCAAGTGGAATGAACGTGAGGCTGTCTTTCACCCTGTGTTGA
Source organism: Hippopotamus amphibius kiboko (assembly GCF_030028045.1). Classification (NCBI taxonomy): domain Eukaryota; kingdom Metazoa; phylum Chordata; class Mammalia; order Artiodactyla; family Hippopotamidae; genus Hippopotamus; species Hippopotamus amphibius. Next base: position 52,223,498 of record NC_080187.1, on the reverse strand, counting down.
ATCGTCATAGATGGACTTTATTTTGGAGGATGAGAAATCAAGGCGTTACCACCAGAATTTGAGGATTATTAAGCTGCAGGCTTTGGGATGCCTCAGTCGCAGATGCACTTTTGTTTCTTAAAATTGAATTTGGTCCTTAAAGTATTTTTTTTAATCTTCCTTTTTTCTTCCTAGTTTAAATCTCCATTTCTACATCTAGAAATCCAGGCAGACTTTATCAGCTCCATTCAGTATTGATCGATAGCAACTGGTGAGCAGGTTAATTATAATCACAGAATAAACGCTGAAGTCTCAAAGTTCACCACTTTTGCAATGTTTCCAAACCCCTCGGGGACCATGCCAAGAGACTCTCATTGACACATTCAGAGCAGGTGTGGGAGTTTGAACCTGGGCAGACAATCGGATCTGATTCAAGACAGCTCAATTTGGCTTCTTATCTGCAGCTTTTCCTATCTTACGATGTCTGTCATTTCAGATAAAAAAAAGTTTGGTCAATTGAGCTGGGAAATTGCAAGCTACATTTTCTTCTGATAAAAGTTTTCTAGTTGCTGTTTTATCAGATTGGGTTGAAATTGTGTGTGTTTCTGTCAAGGTCTGCAATGACCTTTTCAGATATTTTATCAGGTATTAGGTGGGGAAACTTTTTTTTTTTCTTTCTTCGACCTAGCAGAGAATGACCTGACTTCCAAGATCATAAATCAAACCAGGTAAAGAGAGGCAATAATGCAGGTTACAAAATTGAGTAGGTGGGGGAAAACAAACAACAAATAAAACCTTTCGCTAGCATATAGAGAGAACTTAACTTGACCCTAAATAAAGAATGTGGTTCTCACAGTGTACACTTAATAGGAAAATACTGCTTATTTGAAAAAAGAAACTGTTTTCCAGGTCAAAGATGGCTTCAGAAAAACAAACAGTTTTTTTGTTTTGTTTTTTTCAAATAGTATCAGTAAAACTTAATTATTTTTCTTTTATTAAACTCAGTGTATATTTACTATGGAGAAATGAAAAACTCATATAAACCAATGCACAGAGTTTGTAATCTTACCATCCAAAGATAACCACTGTTAGGCATTCATCCTTGACTTCTTAGTTACCATACATATACAGGCATGTGTATATCTATGTATTTAAACAGTCATAAAAGTTACTGTTTAGTTATTTCAACATTGAAGAAAGTTTTTATAAGATTAGTGACCCAGACTGGCTCCTAAAGCCTGATCCCTTAAATAAAGCAAAACTGGGAAATTGACTGAAAGAACTGCCAATAATAAATAGCCAATCAAAGGGGAGAGTTGTGTGTAAAACACAGTTTTTCAATCTTATAGTATGTTATGTTTGGGCGTTTTAAAGCTAGAGCATATGTATAAGTTTTAAGTGGTTGCCCTCTTGAAGTGAGGTGACCAGCTGCAGGATGTGTTGATTTGTGAGGCTCTGATTTGCTGGGAAATGTGAGCAAGTAGCTTTCAACCTGCTTTTTAGAAGGGGTGGTCAGTGAGGTGAAAGTGCATCAGTTCTGCACCCAGCATCCCTGGGATCTTGTCCCCTGCTCTCATCTTCCTGCTGTGTGACTTTGGACAACTTATAAAGCCCCTCTGAGCTTGAGTATCTGCATTGGTAGGGTTAAGAAATCAGGCCAGGCACACAAACAGTGAGAAGGGGTATTAAAAAATCCAGGGTCTGGGGACTTCCCTGGTTGTCCAGTGGTTAGGACTCCGCACTCTCACTGCCCTGGGCCTGGGTTCAATCCCTGGTTGGGGAACTAAGATCCCGCAAGCCAAATAAAATCCAGGGTTTGAATGCAGCGCCCATGACAGTCATTCATGCTGGCTTTGTCTTTCCTCACAGCAGAGCTACCATAGTAACATGTCACCTTCCTGAGCTTGCCTGGCATTCACATGACTTCATGCAGTCTGTGTAGAGCAGGTTTCCATGGCTACCTGCCTCATTTTAAGCAATAGTATCTGTGAAATTTTGATTGATGGACTGCTTTAATTTTTTTCTTATACATAATAAAATACTTAAATACTAAAATGTAAAAACAACGGTGGGAAACCATAGGTTAAATGACCTCAGAGTTGGTCTCAGTTTGTTGTTCCTTTGGTTGTGTTTTTCTGTTATTAGCTGAACCCATTCAGTGTCTGAGGTTCCCGGAGGCCGTGGAGATCCTCAGAGGGTAGAGCTCTGTTACAGACCCCAGTACCAGACACATTTGCCTCATCAGCCGACCAGCCAACAAATATTTTTTTCCTGCTTCCTTTGAGCTGAGTACATGAAGTGAGGATCTGAGTGTAAGGAGAACTGTAGCAGGGTAAATCTGGGTTCCACGGAGGCCTAGGATGCTTAAACCAATACACACCAGGCTTCCTGGAGGAGTGGACTCTACAGGGAGTCTAAAACAGTGATTAGAAGTTTGCTGCATTGGAGGAAGGACATGGTAAGCTGAGGACATCTCTTGAGTTGGCTCTTCTGCAGAGTTGGCAGAGGTGGGAGAGGGGCGTGTACATGCGGCCAGCAGAGGCATCTGGAGAGTTTGGACTTGGCCTTGGAAAGAGAAGACTTAGACAGTGGAGGGGGAGGATTCAAGCAGCATTTTGGATACATCACTTTGGTTTTTAGTGTAGAAAGGCTAAAAATAGTGGCTCTTGTTTGCTTTGTTTTTGCCTCACCCTTGCAAGGTGATGAACGCCTTCCCTCTGCATTTCTGCACCCGTTCCCAATTGGAGAAAGATCTCTGGTGGAAAGGAAGCGACATGCTACAAGGATGTTACGGAGGAGTGGTGTGTTGTGCATGCTTTAGCAGTAGGGCACAGTGCAGCTGTGTGGCTTGTGTCCAGGCTGAAGCAGGAGAAGGGGCAAAAATCCAGGCTGATTCTAGTTCCCAAACCAGATCCCTGCCCTGGGAGGGATGGGGACGTGGCTAATCTGACCTCAGAGGTGGGGTCCCACCCTCTTCTTCTCAGTGATTCTGTCCCTAAAGGTGAGGTGTAAAGGGCCGGGAGTGGCCTGAATAGGAACACAGATAATTTCAGGGGAAAATACTGTTTATGCACGTGTGCAAAGCCAGACGCCACAGCACCTACCTCCCAGGAGGGTTAGAGGTAAAGATGAAGATTTTAAGTTCAATTCTTGCCTTTTAAACAAGGTTTTTTTTGTTTTGTTTTGTTTGTTTGTTTGTTTTAATATGTTAAATTTCAAACATGCAGAAGTTACAGAGTAACTACTCATCCCTCAGCTTCAACAAATGTCAACTCAGGGCCAGCTGTATTTCATCTGTATCCCCCCCACATCCCCCTACACTATGTTATTTTGAAAGAAGTTCCAGACAACTTGTCATTTTATCTCTAAATACTTCTGTCTGTATCTCTAAAAGATATAAGGACACTTAAAAGAAAAAAAAAACCATGGCCCCAGGACCAGTATCACTCTGATACAAATTAACCACCCCTCCTTAATATCATTAAATATCCAATCAGTATTCAAATTTCCCATTTATCTAATTTTCTTTACCAATTTGTTCAGATGGGGATCTAAATAAGGGCCATACATTGCCTCTGTTGATGTGTCTCTTAAGTTTCTTTTAACCTATAGTTCCCCTTTCACTCTTCTTCTTGGAATATATTTGCTAAAGAAACTAGGCTTTTCCCATAGGTTTCCCACAGCCTGGATTTTGTTGAGTGTGTTCTCCTCATTTAACATGTTGTTCCTCTGTGCCCTGTTTTTCATATAAATCTGTGATTGGACAAATAGGTGAGATTACATTCAGTAGCCATTGGTGGTCAGTGCCTAGATCCATTTTCATCTGCAGTTGCAAATGGTGACATTCTAATGCTCTTATTCCTTCTTCATTTATTAGCTGAAATACATGTATTAACAGTAAAAATTTTTTTAATTAGTTTATCAAATATTTGGTTACCCTGAGATACAGTTTACATAGGAAAGGCAGGATAAATGTTTGCTTCTTTCACTTTACTTTTCAGTGTTCAAAATAATGAATTAGTTCCCTAGCATCCTTCCAGGATTACCAATGAAATAGAAACGTTTTAGTATCATTAAGAACTCATGGATTTAAAAATATATGATGTGTTTTATGCCATGTCCTTATTATCCTGATTGATGTTCACATTGTCCCAGCTTTTGCCAGTGGAAACTTGTTCAAATTGGCTCCTGAGTTCTTTTGACAAAGTCTTGGTTTGATCCTTTCCTGCTTTCCATACTACAAAATGTGCCAAGCTCTTTTATGCATTTTCTTCTCCCAGACCTGGTTTTGGCCATCTTTCCGAGAAACTCTGGCTCCTTTTAGTGAGAAATGGTATTTGGACACCACTCTTAGAGTTGGCTCTGCTGGTTGTGCTTTTTGTTATTGAGTTAGTCATTCAATATAGAGAGTTAGGAAATACTTCCCCCCGTCCACCTGAAGATAAGATAAAATACATCATGTGTTGATGCTAATACTTCCAGTTCAAATTTAGGACTGAAAGGCTTTCACTTCCCTTTATGCATCTTTTTTTTTTTTTAACTATCGTAAGATATACACAACATAAAATTGGCCTTTTTTGCAATTTTTAAGTGTCATTTCAGTGGCATTAAGTGTGTCTACATTTTTGTGCATCCATCACCACCATCCATCTCCAGAACTTTTTCATCCCCCCTCCCCAATGAAACTCTGTCCATTTCCGCCTCTCCCTAGCCTCTGGCAACCACCATTTTCTTGTCTGTCTCTAGGAATTTGACTATTCTAATTACCTCATGTAAGTGGAATCATACAGTGTTTGTCCTTTTGTGTCTGGATTATTTCACTTAGCATATGTCTGTAGGGTTCATCCATGTTGTGACATGTATCAGAATTTCCTTCCTTTTCAAGACTGAATAACATTCCATTATATGGGTAAAATACATTTTGTTTAGCCATTCCTCTGTTCATGGACACTTGGGTTGCTTCCGCCTTTTGGCTATTGTGAATCATGCTGTTTGTACACAGTGTACCAATATCTATTTGAGTCCTGCTTTCATTTCTTTTGGAAATATACTGAGAAGTGGAATTGCTGGATCTTGTGGTAATTGTGTGTGGTTTTGAGGTAGCACCATACTGTTGTTTCCATGGCAACTGCACCATTTTACATCTTTCATGCATCTTTACGTCTTTAAATTTTTCTCATCCACAGCAAGCATCTCATTCGCAAAAACCCCAATGTAATTCCTCGTTTGCTTTATGCCGTAACATCTGTAGAGTCTGAGAGAAACAGTACCAATGCTAACACTGACACTCAGTTACTGAAACTTGCTCTGTCTGTCTGTGTTGGTCATTCCTTGCCTTTTGACTTCAGGTTTGCCTCCAGTGATTCCAGCTCTTGGCTTTGGGCTCCTCTGCAACTACATGAGCTGGTTGCTCGTGGCGACTCCCCCTGCCTCCTGCTCCTTGACACAGTGCTCCACCCTAGAGGGCCACCTTGGGCATCTTGAACTTCATCCCCCACATCTTAGACCTTTTCTCAGTGCTCCAGCAGCCTGGTTCTCCTTTAGGGACTGGCAAGGTTGACATGGTGGGGACAGATGTGGAGGGCCTTGAAGATCAGGCAGAGGAGTTTTGGACTTTATGGATAGAGGGCAAACATAATTGAAGCAGTAAATTGGGAATATGTACACATGGAGAGGTGTGTGTGTGTGTGTGTGTGTGTGAGAGAGAGAGAGAGGCTGGCATGGAGACAGAAGGCAGCTGGTTCAGTTAGAGGCTGCCAGAGGCTTTCTGTAGGCTGGAGAACGATGAGTCATGGCAGAGGATGTGAAGGAAAGGCCCCAGGCATCACCAGGGCAGACTGGCCCCGGAAAGACACGGGCAAAGACAGTGGTATGTGTCAGACAGCTGCCGTGCACCTCTCATCCCCCAGTTTACATGGGCTGGGGGTGGTCATCCCCATGACCCCGTGCAGAGGTGGCATCTGAGTTTGCTTCCCTTGTCTGGGAATCTGAGCTGTTCTTCCACCATGTATCACTTCTGCTTAGCAGATAATCTCCCAGCAGGGGTGGGGGTGAGAAAGAGGGGACACACGGTAGCAAAAGGGACACTGGATTGGGGCAGGAATACTAGATTTGAGGCCTCACCTCACTGCCCTGTTGTGTGGGCCAGGCCAATGTCACTTCCTCCCTCTTCTGGATTCCACTTCCCCCATCATACCCCTTTCTCCCAGTACCTTGATTTGCTGGATTGAAAAAGCCTAGAGGAACTTGTGAGTAGGGAGTTGAGTAAATTGTTGAGTAGAACACCCCACATTCCCATTTAAGGCCTGAGGGATCGGCTCCATCACTTCCCGCTCTGCCTGGCAGCCTCGACTGCCAGAATAGCCCCAGAAATACAGGGCCCTTCCAGGGAGAGTGCCGAGCGAGAGCTGGGATACTCTTATTAGACTGCTTTCCGTGGAGAGAAGGGCAAATTCTGTATTCTGGAGAGTCCTTGGGTTTTACTGCTTAGGCTTGGTGAGTCTTGGTCTTTGAATGGCAAGGCCAGGATGGTAGGAGCTTCTGAGCTCAGCTCCTGACTCCAGAGGGCAGACTGCCTGCTGTCTGTCATGGGGAAGGGTGTGGACACACATAGGAGGGCTTCACCACATCAGCGCCTTAGCAGTCCACCTGGTATCTGATGGTCTCATTTTTCTTTCTACCCTAATAATTCCATAATGGTTTTCTAATGCAAACAGCTTTTGAGTCTTCTTCTCACTCACCTGACTGTGGAAGAACCAGAAGCAAACAGGGAAGAATCGAAGAAATCAGGTTCACACCGCCTCTTGGTAGCCAAGAGGGAACGGAGGTCGATCTTGTCATGAATGCAGGAGAGCCGGGCTGGGCTCATCTCTGCAGGCAGCCTTTGACTCACCTACAGGCAGAATTCCCAAGACGGAGATTTGTACACAGCCAGTGTTCTCATGTGTCCATGGTGTTATCCTTTTATTTTTTAGTTCTACCAGACTGGAAGTGTTTCCAGGGCAAGAATTACACCTCATGCATTTTGGGGTCCATGATACACTTACATGGTGAATACTAAGTAAACGTTCATTATCTGAAAAGAGAAAATCAGGAATTCATCACAAAGTATATGGCCGCTTCGGCTCACATATTCATGCCTGCAGTCTGGTCTCATTTAGACCGGCTGGGGTGGGGACCATCCTTGCCAAAGGAACCTGAGAGGCAGAGGCCCAGGGATGAGCATGGCCCCATCATGGTCAGTTTTACAGGGAGAGGGACCTGGTGGGACCGGGGGTGGGGGTGGAGGAGGGGAGGAGATTGAGGAGCTGGAAGACTCACACTCAGGCAGCCCAAACCTAGGAGGCCGGGGGAGAGAGGAGAGCATGGAAAACTCTCAGAGGTAACAAGGAAACAGGGCACCTAGGGATGGGACAACGTATTGGACATAGTGGGCCAGAGGCATGGGGGAGGGACAGGCAGGTGGGATGCCCAGGAGGCAGGTGGCCCAGACTGGAGTCTGGGTCAACACTTTGAAGCCTTGAGAACAGGAGAGAGCCCCCAGAGTCATGGGGAGAGTGAAAGTGGGGACTGGGCAGGGAGGGAGGTGCGGCAGAGGCTGCGCTGGCCACTAGTGGAGATGGGAGGGGTAACAGGTGGGAGGGGTAACAGGTAGGAGACACTTGGCAAGGGGAGCCAAGAGAGGAAGCTAAAAAATACAATAGTTATGTGCCCTCCAACTTCACCTCGTAAAATCCACCTGAGCTCATTCCTTGAGCCTGTGATACTGTGCTGAGCCCTGATGGTGCTCCTTTGGGCTTTCTAAGGGCCCCCAAAGCCTTCACATCCTATCAGAGCTCTGGCCCTGGAGCCAGATCTGTTACAGTCTCCCCCTGCCAGTGTATGGAAACTTGCAGAATTTCATCATGTTTTTCCTTTCCAACCCAATGAGTGCCTGAATCCACGGTTTTCCCTCCTCCTCACTGTGAATAGATTCCTTGAGATCCTTCTTAGAGAGCCTCTTAAAGCACCAGCGAGAGTTTTGTGTATACGGGTAACTGCCTCTCAACCTCATCATAACAAACGGGCTCAGGAACTCAAAGATTCTCTGTAGAAACAAACTCTCCCGTCAGACTCTGTTTAAAGGGCGTAAGTGCCTGTTGATTTGGGAGGCTGGTCTCTGCCTGCCTGAAGTGCTCTACAGAAGTGACAAGACACTCTCCTTCAGGGAATGTTGATATTAAGTTTCCTGCCCTGTGTAAACACATCCCCAGGAATGGCATTAATAAAGGGGACCCCTTTCCCAAGACAAAGCAGAAGGGGCAGTGGGGGGAGACAGACCAGGAGGACGGATCTGCCAGGCCAGGGAGAGCTGGCCGAACGCACTGTCTGACCAGCTGTTCACGGTGAAGGCAGAGCCCATTAGCTGGGCTTTTCTTTGTCATGTTCAGAACTCTTGCTTATATTTCTTGTTGGAACCGCCATCCTTTTACTATTTGGCAGCTGATAACGGGCAGGCAGAAGAGGCTTGTGGTTGAGGGAGTGGGTCTGGAGTCAGACACCTGATTTAAAATTCCAGCTCTACAGATTACCCACTGCAATGTTCCCCAGTTTTCACGTCCATAATGTTGAATGGAAGCCACTTCATAGGGTCACTGTTAGTAATAGGAATAATGTTCATAAAGCATAGTACCTGACATGCAGTAGCATCCTCAGGTGTTAGTCCTTAGTCACCTATTAGTAAACGTTCACTGTTAGCATTAAGCAGATATTATTTCAAATAGAATTTTTCAATTCCACTAATGAAAGGTAAGGTTGCCAGGCAGAATTAAACGGGGGTTTTGTAAATATTTGTTTCAGTATTAGTGTACGTTTAGGGACACAGACCCCATATCCAACTTAATGTCTGTAATTTCTTCTACATATGGGGCACATGTACATAAGCAGAGGCTAATAGCGGTTGTAGAGACCTGAAGAGTGACTTCCATCGTAGCTTTGGAATATTTTTTAAATCCTTCTAAGGGAGTGGGGGCCAGTTATCTGCCTCCAGCGAAAGCTGGACAAAAGGGAAAAACAAAGAAACCACTTGGATTCTACTCAGAAAGGAAGAAGGGTTGTGTGGTGCAGCTGTGGAGGGCATGTGTCCTGAGGAGGCCCGGCCGGGGTCTGTCTCTGGGAATCTGACAATAAGTGAGACCCCCTTCTGCCTTGAGCTGCTTCAGTGCGGTCTTCCTAAGGGTCCAAGTCCAGCATCACTTGGTTAACACCATCATGGGAATTTAAGGAATTGTGTGTGTGCTGAGGCCACCACACATGTGCTTGAACGGCTCTGTTGAGGCTGGGCCGCTGGGGTGGTCTTCCTTCCCTTGGGATCCTGCTGCCACAGGATTTTCCCTTTGTCCTGGCCTTTCTGAAGCTATTGCTACCTCTTGAGATTTTTTTCTGGAAGACTGAGCCTTAGGGAGACACTGCCATGAAGAATCTCCCCAGCTGGGTCAGCAAACAGGAGCCATAGTGGTCAAGATCTCATTGATTTACTTGGCTGCTCAGTGCTCTGCATTTGTTCCTGATTTTTAGTTTTTTGTTTGTTTGTTTTTTGAAAAGATGAATACATTATTGGTTTAAAAGAGAGACACAATGGCCAAAAGGTGGAAGCAACCCAAATGTCCATAGACAGATGAATGGATAAACAGAATGTGATGTGTATACATATATATATATACACAATGTGGAGATTCTGACACAGGCTACAACATAAATGAACTTTGAGAACATTATGCTGTGTGAAATAAGCTAGTCCCCAGTCCCCAAAAAACACGGCATGATTCCACTTTCATGAGGCACCTGGAGTAGTCAGACCCATAGAGACAGAAAGGTGAATGGTGTTGCCAGGGGCTGTGGGGAGAGGGGAGTAGTTGTTTAATGGGTCCAGAGTTTCAGTTTAGTAAGATGAAAAGAGTTCTGGAGATGGGTTGTACAACAGTATGAATATACTTAACACTACTGAATTGTACGCTTAAAATGGTTAAATGGTAATTTTATGTTTTGTGTATTCTACCTCTATTAAAAATAGAGAATAGACAGTATAAAAGCTTAGCAAGTAGAGAGCAAACTGTAAAAATCCTCTCCACAACACTGCATTCTGTTTGCCTCCCCAAAGGTATAAGCAGTATTAATGTAAGAGTTGGTAGTACTATCTCTCCTGAATTTGTTCTATAAGATTGCTTTTCTGTAGCAGCTTCACCTTTTTCCTGAGATGTCTGCCAAGTTTGTGAAAGTTGTAAAAGAATGGATTGAACTACTAGACCTTTGTCATCAAAAACAATCCAGGACGCAAAGTTTATCCTCCACAAGCAGCCAGAGGATCTGTTTGAATGCAGGTTAGGTTATGTTAGTCAAAGCTCTCTGGTGGCCCCATGTCACTCAGAGAAAAAGCCGTGTCCCCCCAAGATCCTACATGATCCAGCCCTTCATTTCCTTTCTCAGCCCCTCACTCATCTACAACTGCCACACTGGATCCTCACTGATTCTCAGGTGTATCAGGTGCACTCCAACCTCAGGACCTTTGCACTTGCCATTTCCTTTTTCTGGAATGATCTTCCCCTAAATATCTGCTGTATGGCCCATTTCCTCACTTTCTTCACATCTTAAGTCAACTTTTCAATAAGATCTTCCTTCCTACCCATTTCAAAATTTCAACTCATCCCAACACTTCATACACCCTCCCCCTTTTACCTTATATTTTCTCCTTAAATTTACCGAGTATGCTAGATATTTTACTTGTCTTCTTTACAGACTGTTTTCTCCACTAATACTTCAAGTCCAGGGGGGACAGTGATTTTTATCTGTTTTGTTCACTGCCAAATCCCTAGCACCTAGAGCAAAGTCTGGTACATAATAAATGCTCAAAAAATCTTTGTTGAATAAATGGGGGAAAAAAACCCATCCAGGAGCGCTGGGATTTGGCTGCTGTGCTTCAGGTGGGAGAAAGAGGGGCTGAGACCTGGGCTCCGTGTGGCCCCCAGCATGGAGAAACTCCACTTCTTTATATGTAATTTGTAAATGTCTGCTTGGCCTCAGAGTTCTGAGACTAGAGTGAAAAAAGGAGAAAGAAAATAAAACTAACCTAGTAAACAAGGTATAAAGTATACCCTGATCTCCCTGTGCTTATAACTTGGTTTAGGAACAAAATATAGTTTGAGAGAAAAGAAGGAAATAATAGCAGGAGATTTAAATGACACTCCAAGACAAGGATACAAATAGGCAATTCAAGATCAATGTGATTAATTGCCAAATAAACCCATGGAAGCATCGGGTTAGTCTAGGAAGACTAGTGGTAGGAAGCGGAAGAGCAGGTGATATGATGTGAAAAGGATGCTTGTACAGTGAAGAAGGAGGTGGAAACTTTCTGTGGAAGATAGCAGAGTAAAGTATGCTTTCTCCCCTTCCTCCCTGAACACTAACAAATCAGATGAAAAGAACCGTCAAAATATAGTAAAAATTTAATCTCCAGTGAAACTAGGAAAATTCCCTCAACTACAGAAATACTCTCAAAATATAATGGAAATTCAAACCACATGGAGGGAAAGACTTTGAGAGCTGATTCACACCTCTCAGATCTCTAGCTGGTGTAAATTTACCTGGTAAGAAAATAAATGAGATCGGAAAGGAAGAGCCAGTGTTTTCATTATTTGCAGGTGAAAGAGTGGTCAACTTTGATAAACAAATATGTAAGATCACTATGGAGAAAACTATAAAACTTAAAGACATATAAAAGTAGACATGAATAAATGGGAAAAGATACTATGCTCTTGGATTGGGAAACTTAGCAGTAATCTTTCTTCCAGATTCCCCCCCAAAATAAAATCTATAAATTTAATGCAGTCCCAGCAAACATCCCAACAGGATTTCTTAAATGCAACTTGCCATGCTGATTATAAAATTTATATGGAAAAGTTATTGTATAAGAATAGCCAAGATAGTTTTTATAAAGAAGACAGAAAAAGGGAGAACTTGTCCTATCAGAAATCAAAACAAATGAAAATAAACAGATACTGGCACAGAAATTAAGGCAATGGTGTTCATTGCCCTGCTGTATGTAGTAGTGAAAAATTAATTGCTGAAATACAGCCAAGGCATTAGGAAAGGGGAAGCTATGGTATAAAAAGACTGGCATTAAATAATGTATCCTTTCAGATATCAAAGTACAGCTAAACAACTGTGGGAATTATGGATTAGAACATAAGTGTTATGTACTTTTACAATGTAAAACTAATAAATGCTCTTAAAAGAGTGAGATAGAGCTGTACTGATATGGGAAAATGTCCAAATATCAATACATGTGCTTCCATGAAGAAACTAAGCTGCAGGAGAGTCTGTATGGTATGATCCCATTTGTGCTCAGGGCAGATGGCTCTGTTCTTCCAGGTGCTCCTTCCAGGGGGAGGATTATATCCCTTACCCTGATAAGCATAGGTTTGCCTATGAGACTTGCTTTGATCAATGACATGTGACTAGAAGTCATTTGTGCAACTTCCAGGCACAGCTTTAAGAGTCATTATGTGGTTTTGACATCACTTTTTGCCCCTGCCATGAGGCTGGCATGACCCAGATAGAAGCTGCACCTTCAGCCTGGGTCCTGGAGTGAAGCACATACATGTAGCAGAACTGCAGCTGACTTGCAACTGATGTGTAATGTAAACAGAGGAAAATAAATATTTAATATAGTAAGCCACTAAGATTCTTGGGGTTGTTTGTTACAGCATAACCTAGCAAAAGCTGTCTGATACATTGTTAAACAGTACCAAAACCAAACATAAGTGTTTTTTGAGTATGTTTTTGAACATGTCTATATATATATATATATATATATATATATATATATATATATATCCTAGAGATATGTACAAGGATGTCTGTTGCAGCATTTATTACAGCAAAAAATTGAAAACAACCTGAATATACATCAATAAGGAAATGGACAAATTAAATATAATATGTTAATATAATGGAAAGCTATAAAGCAACTCTAATAAAAGTAGCTCCACATGTATCAACATAATTAAAACTCAGAAACATATTAATAGGCAAAAGTAAACTTACAGAAGGATGCAGATGTTATTTTTATGAAGTTTAAAACATGCAAAAATAGTATGTATTACTTTGAAAAAGTATGCACATATATTACAAGAGTAAAAACATTCACATGAATCATAAACATCACATACAAGTAGAGGTTTTTTCTGTTGAGGGAAGGAGGAGACTGGAATGATGGGATAGATACACAGGAATCAACTGTATCTGCAGTGCTTTATGTCTTCAAAAAATCAAAAGCAAATATGGTAAAATATTAAGATTTAACAAAGTTTGGTGCTGGCTTCAGGAGTGTTTTAATATTCTTTTCTTCTCAGTTACTGAAATATTCCATGTTTTTTAAAAAGTAAATTTGTAAACATGATGTACAGTGTGAGGACATTCACGTAAATTAAAATTTTAATTTATACGAAGCCATACTTATAATGTTCACAGGTGCCTATGTATGTAAGAGTATAAAAATGAATATAGTGGTTGGATAAGAGATGGCAATATGAAATAAAAGGGATTCTTATATTATTTTTGGTACTTTTCTGTAATTTCTAAGTTTATAAAAATGCAAAGTATAATTCATAACATAGAAAATGTCTGGAAACAGATTGTTAGCCACCATTGCCTCTGGGGAGCAGGATGGTGTTAATGGTGGAGACTTTTATTTTTCATGTGACATTTTTCTGTACTCTTTGAATTCTTATAGCAAGTATGATTTATACAATTTATACAACATAAATTTGGGGTTAATTCATGGGGGTTACAATGTAGTGCCAAGTTAAATGAGTCAAAAAGTAGGGAGCTAGATATCATCTTTCCCAAATATTTTATGTTTGAGTTGTAGAGACCAGAACAAGAGAGGCAGAATTACTGCTGGTGACCATTTTGGCCTCTAATTGCTTTTGGAATTGGTTCTCATTGCTCCCAACCATTAAGTTTGTTACATGTAGTTTGTGATGTTGAAGCAAAGGCTGGACCCCATTCACATCATTGGTAGAGAGTCCTGGGTTAACACTCCTGCAGCTATACTTCTGCGCCCTCTAGTGGTTGGAGGACCTTCCTCAAGGCCACTGCATGTAGATATAGATCCGTCCTGGGAGATTTGGGAAGAGTCTAGGTCATCCTTTCACCCCATCACCTGCACTTCTCTGTCTTTTTATGTCAAGCTTTCTAAATAAGATTTTTTTTGAAGAAAGGGTTCTGCAGCTTGAAAAAAAAGTGACAGAAAAATGACTGGTGCAGAGTCATTTATGCATTTGATCTGATATTAATCTGGATAATTTTCAAACTAGGAAGGACCTTGATATGTGGTCTAACACCCCCACTTTACAAAGAAGATCCTAGGCATAGGTGGGTAAAATGTGTGTCACCCGGGGCCATTGCTAGTTTCCTGGCCTTGCTGTAAGTGACCTTCATCCTTATTTTTTGTTTTGTTTTATGTTCAGTGAACTCAGAGCTAAACAGAGCCTTCTTGACTCTGCTTAGAATCACATTTCATGCAAAAAGCTTGCAGGGAAACTAGGGGATTAGCAGGAGAAGAAGATGTAAAGTGCTGGTGATTGAGTTTAACCTTAGTTTGATTAAATAATCCCCAAGAAACCCCCCGAGAGGAAAATAGTCCCATGTATGTAGTTCTACACCTTAGCTCCCCTCCCCTTCTAAAAGGCGTAAATCTCCCCTGAAATGCCTCTGTAGCATTCAGAGCAATAAAGAGGTCACATTATATCTCCATAAATTTCCCCAGCTGGCTGGCTGACTGCTGCCATTCCAGGAGGTGAAAGGGAAGTTGTTTCATTTTGACCGCCACTGGACTGGAAGGAAAAGCCTTTTCCCTCCAGACCCATTGTCTTAATCCCTGAGGGAGCTGGTCTGGCAATTTGTTCACTATTTCCTTTCCCTCCTGCCAGCTTGTCACAAGCCTGAAGAGGGGTTGCAGAGTCAAACTGGCCAGACTGCCTTGGTATAAGTCTCCGCCAATGACCCTGATAAAGGGCCTGACCATAGTTCCCTCTCAATCCTCCTAATTAATAAAAGGAACAAAGTCTAAACAGGCAGTGTGCATGAGTGTAACTGAGCATTAGAAGCCAAGCCAGACCTGCCAGGGGCTGGGGCCTGAGCCTGCTGAGGAGGCCTCTTGGGACAGAAACCAGGGTGTTCTGAGCGATGACAGCAGGGCGGTTAGACTGAGAACCTGCTTGGAAAATGGTAGGAGATAAGATGCTCTTATGGGAAGTCAGAAAAGGGAACCTTCCCTGCTCTATATTAAAAATATTACTACATGAAACACTTGGTGTTGCTAGTTGGGGCATATTAATTTATTACTTTATTTGACCTATAAAAGAATTATTGATTGCATTTAAGAAATAAATTAACATAGTTCAATACTCAAAAGGTTCACAAGAGCATACATTGAAAAGTATTCCTGAGCCACCAAGTTACAGTCTCCCCGGAAGCAGTCAATATTGTTAGTTTCTGGTCTGTCTTCCTAGAGTTATTTAGTGTGCATACAAACAAATATGTGTGTAGACTCTTCTCCCCTTCTTTTTAAGAGGGTGTCATATGCCCTGTTCTGTACCTTCTAATATTTCACAGCATATTTTGGAAAGAATCCCACATCAGTGGCTACACAGTGCAACCTAATTGAATTAACAATAGTTCCATATTGATGAACACATAAATTGTTTTCCCAGTGCCTCCACTGTTGCAGGAAAAAAATGCCCCACTGACTGTCCTAGTATGTGAACCATTTTACGCAAGTGCTGGTGCATCTGCAGGATAAATTCCTGGAAGTGGAATTCCCAGATCAGTTGCTGAGATACTGTCATGTTGTCCACCTCCCTACCCCCAGGCAGTACCATGTCCTGCTCTCCATCACTGTCCAGCCAGGCTTGTTCCCCCACACCCCCGGGCACAATTAGGTGACTGAGGCAGGCTGGCAGGAGGCCTGGACCTTGAGGAGCCAGAACCAGCACCAGACTTTGTCCACAGTGAGAGGGCAGGCAGCTTTTGATTAGCTTGTCATGTACATCCCCACACTTGCTGGTCCTGCCCCATGTGGAAAGGACCTTCCTCTTTCCCTCTGTGGGGTGGGAAGAATAGCCTGCACCATAGTGGATACCTGAGCCTAGAGAGGGCCACCTCTGTGGGAGGGGAGGCACCTGGGTCCACGGTGGAGAAGACTCTTTGTCATTGGAATGAGAGGATCCTGAGAAGCTGAAGAAATGAAGTAGACATCTCCAATCCCCCAACTCCTAGGCAGAGATGCTTTTGAAAATTAAGTTAAAAATTGTATTACTTATTTTGTAACAGCCTTATGAATATGTAATGTGCAAGTAATATGTCACATTCTGTAAAGTCCACTCATTTACAGTGTGCACTTCAGTGGATTTCAGTATATTCACAGAGTTGTGCATCCATCTCACAGTCAACTTGAGAACATTTTCATCACTCCAAGAAGAACCCTGAGCCTATTAACAGTCACTCCCAATCCCTCTCCCCCAGCCCCTGGCAACCACTAATCAACTTTCTGTCCCCGTGGATTTGCCCATTCTGGACATTTCATATGAATGGAACCACATACTCGATGGTCTTTTGTGACAGGCTTCTTTCAGAGTACATGATGTTATTTTTAACTGTCTGTTTCCCCTGAGTTCAGGGCTTTTGCATTGTTGTTCCCTCTGCCTCCAACACTGTTCCCCAAATACAGAGATGCTTATTTAACTAGCTGCCGATTTAATGAATTTGAGCTGTGTTACAGGAAGAGAAAACCTTAACATAGTACATGTAATTGTCATTTAAAAAATCACCTCAAATTTTCTTTCTTTCTTTCTTTTTTTTTTACCGCACTTAGTTTTCTTACTCATTCCACTATCAGTGGATATTTGGGTTATTTCCAGTGTTTTGCCATGAACATCTTAAAAATAAATATTTCTCCCCCCCCACCGTGGTGGTATACATCCTTTTTTTTGATGTATTCTAATGAATTATTAGAGCAGTTTTCTCACTAGCAAGAGTGGGCTGGTTTTTAATACATCATGGAGTACTTTTCCACATCCATCCATCTGTATATATAATTATATATACACATATTCTCTCAGCCAAATTACGATGTATGTCCAGGAACATGCATCTCAGTGGCCAGGCAGTCAGACGGGCCGGGAACAGAGCCTTCAGATTTACACCCTCCTACTGCTGCCTTGTTAGATGCTTTAGGATGCAGAATTTGTTGATATCTGATTGGTCAAAATGTATTGAGTTTCTGTTGTGTGCCGAGCACTGCAGATGGAGTGATCCAGCCTGAGAGCAGTGGGGTGCTGGAGAGGGTGAAGATCAGGTCACGAAATGTTCTAGAAGCTTAAGTGAGTCACTCACCATCTCTGGACCTTGGTTTCTTTCACTGAATGTCCACAGGGTCACCCAAACATCTCTTCTAGTTTTCAAGACTCTGTGCCTGCTCTCCAGGACCCTTAGAGCCAACACAGGGGGACCAAGGATGAGGGGCTGTTCAGAGCTTACCAGGCCCAGAGAAGGAAGGGTATGGTTTGGGCTCAGTACCTGGAGTCCAGAAAGTAGCAAATATTTTCAATGGTTAATGCCCACCCAGGGCTCCCATTGCTGTAGCCGAGCCAAAGGCCGAACCCAGCCTGAACCCAGGGAGCTGGGAGCTGTCAGGGGCCAACTAGAGAACCCAGCATTGAGAGCAGTTTTAGGCACCTCTTTCCTTGCATTCTGCTTGCATCTTGTCTGGGGGATGGTGACACGGGGGAGAAATGAGTGTGCATGGGACCAGAGCAGAGTCAGTGTGTCACAGTTGTAGGTTTCATACCTGGAGTTCTGCCAGGAGTGGCCATACGTCTGATTTTAAGCCTGTCGTCCTGGAATAATTGGTAACAAACACCTTTTCCTCAGAAGTGTGCCACTGCACGATGAGTTACGTGGCATCCAGGCCAGCCCAAGGGGTGGCAGAAAAGAGGAGAGCCACTGGTTTAAGCGGGCAGGGGCTGCAGGACAGAGTGTCTGCCGGACATAGCAGCCTGTGGAGACCCAGGCTAGTCCCCACCCACGTCCGCAGGCTTCTTCTCCAGGCCCCTAGGGGAAGATTCCAGGCAGCTCCTCCACTGGGTGGAAGTGGACAGGAGGTGGTGGGGGAGCCCGGGGAGGAGGAGGAGATTGCTGGGCAAAACACTGTTCGTGAAAACATTTATTGTTAGAAGGACAAACTACCAACATTAGGGAGAGTTTTAAAATAGAAATTATAACAACACAATCTCTGAGTGTTCCCTGCTTTTTTCATTTGCCTACTTTGAAGACACTCTCCCAGCCCGTGGATCACAGGTAGGAAGGGCCACGGTGACCCTCTCCCAGGAGTTTACGTGTGTTTAACTTCCAGATCCAGCAAATGAAGTCATGTTCTCAGAACCTAACACCAGAGAACTTTAAATAGCGACTCAGTGGTCTGTATCCTTCATGGACTTAACCTGTCCAAGGCAGGAGGCTCAGGACGTCATGGTCACTGAGGGTCGGCTGTGAATTCTAACGCACCGAGAAATTTCCCCTGGGCCAGTGACTGACCCTTCCGTCACGGAGAAGTCTTTACACTGTAATTATATCCCTACCTGTGGGGATTCTTGAAGGCCACAAAGATGCAGGCTGGGAGGCATTTCCCAAGCTGGTGTGCTGAGGAGCATTGAAACACACATACCTAGAGACGCTTCTGTGATCAGATGAGCTGGGTAAATAGGGCACACGTGGGACCTGGACTTCTTGTGGTCCTCGCCCCTAACATGTCATGTCGTGACCCTAGACCATCTTTCATGTACTGATTTTCTAACTGTTCGTGTTGCCATTGTCTGCTACTGGGAAGAGAATTGGGTCCCCAACAGGATGGTCAAGCCATCTGTCCGCCGACAGGAGCTGGTGGGACTCTGGGCCCTTGGTTAAGAGACTGCCCAGTCAATCTGGGTTGAAATCCCAGCTCCTCTACTTACTGGGGAAGACCTAACTTCTCTGAACTCCACTGACATTCCTCTTTCCGGGCCTCCCTTCCACTCTGCCTCTGCTGTGAACACAGACCAGGTAGGAGTGGAGGTAGATACTTGGGAGCTTGTAGGTCTTCAGGGGAGGAGCAGTTGGTCCACAGAATGGAAAGATAGAGGCTTGGCTTTTCCCACAGCTCCTTCAGTGACAGGCATTGTTGCCCAGTGGAGCCTTCACCTATCGTTCTCAGTGTGGTGCGTAATTTCTCTTAGCGTATTGGGGGCGTTAACTCTTGGCAACATACTGTAAATATTTTCCTCCAGTCTATCATGGCAAGAGGTTGTTCTTCAACCTCTTCTTTCTCTTTCTCCCCTCCCCTTTTTTTTCTTTCTTCGTTCCGTTCCTTCCTTTCTCCCTCCCTCCCTGTTTTTGGTGCTTTTGTTCCTTCCTTTCAGGTTGTCCTTGCTAGCTTGTGATTTTTTCTTAACCTGACTCATTCTTCAACTCTCACCTCAAGCCCAAAGCCCGGCTCCTAGGTAAATGCTGGGGGGTGTGTGTGCGTGCGTGCGTGTGTGTGTGTGTGTGTGTGTGTGTGTGTGTGTGTGTGTCGGGGGTTGGTGGTGGAAGTCTATTTCCATTACAATTACAATATTTCACCTGGAGAAACGATTAAAACTCCCTCATTATTCAGTGGCTATTAAGAAATGTACTGTGCTCAACGTTTCATATAGATTACTCTCTGCTTCCTTGTTTGTAAATTTCTAAAACTGTCCTGCCCCTTGTGGGTCGGGTTCGGGTTGTAGTGGATGCTCTCTGTGAACCGCAGCATCCCTTCTGGGCCCTCAAAGGCAGGGGCCCTGGCTCCGCAGGGCAGCTCTGGCCTGGCCCAGCCCAGCGGGAACCGCTTCTGTTCTGCAGGAGCTTCCAAAATAGGTGCTCTAATCCCGCCAGCCGGACGCTGCCTGAGCTGTGTCCGCCCTCCCCACGGCAGCCGCCTGTCACAGGCTGGGCCTGACAAAGCCCAGAAGACCGAAGCCTCAGAAGCTGCCCGAAAACCTCGGGGTTTGTTTGCTCCTCGTGCCTCAGACCCAGGCGCCAGCCCCGGGGACAGAGCCGAGCCTGTCAGGAAATCCAGGCGCAATCTCTGCTGAACTTTGGATGGGACTCGGGGCTGGGGTTCAGCAAGGGACATGTGGGTGGGGCTGGGAACTTAGTTCCTGAAGCCCCTTTGGCCCCGGGAGGTCTCGGAGCGGCCCCTCCCCTCTCTTTGCCCAGCCTAGAAACCCCTCTGGCCTGAATTTTGCAGCATTGAATCCATGCCCCAGGCATGGGTAATTTCCATTGTGTTTATGTGTTTTTCCTCCCCAGATAGATCACAGAGTGCTGTAGGATGGCTGAGGATGGATGGCTGAGGATGTACCGCTGGGGGTGGAGGTTGGGGCTAGTGATGCAGCGCAGGCTCATTGCAATTTGTCACATTTAATATAATTATTTGCTTTGAGTTGTATATCCTCAGCTAGACCAAAACAACTTTGGGCAGAGATTTTTGCCCCAGTTTTGCCTAATACATCTCTGTGTCCAGCACTTGCTACAAAGGCAAGTAGAGCAGACACACACGGCAAAGGTTTGGGCTCCGGCGCCCCCACCAGAAATGCAGACAGCAGATGGACTCAGCACCTGAGGGGTGAGGGAGAGGAGGGTCTCTCCCCCTCCCCAGGCTCTGGCTCAAGAGCGTGCTCCCCTAGCAAGTGGGAGCCCCTCCGAAGAGGGAAGGTGTCAGGGGCACCCCCGCGGCAGCGCAGAGCCAGGCGCTGTGGCTCCAACCCAGCGGCTGGCACGTGCATGGCCACGTCCATCAGCCAGCAGTCGGGAGATAAACCAGCTTTCGGGCAGTGCCCAGTGGGTGTTGCCAACCATGATCCAGGCCTCTGAGTCCTCTGGCTTGTCCGCCCCTCTCACCCCCACCTGCCCTCTCTTCCTCTCCTGCCGTTCCTCCTCCCAGCCTAGACTTGCTCGCCGGCCTGTGGGTGGGTTCCGCAAGATGGATGGAGCTGGTCGGGAGAGGTCAGGTCCCTGCCCGTGATTGCGTCAGCTCTCCATGGAGAAGTCAGGGTGGGATCCTGCAACCTCCTGGCCCACATTTTTCTTTCAGGCACTTGGGTGGGAGGAGTCTGCCTTAACTGCTAGGAATAGCCGTACTAAATTGGATGCCGAAGAAATCGGGCTGGGTTTGTTCCCCCTCTTTAAAAATTGAATTCTTTTCAGTGGGGCAGGGGTGGAAGTGAGGCGTTAGATCCCCATTCTTGGGGTGGGGGCACAGGTCATTCTCTGCTTTTGGTCGCTGAACTAATCATGAGTTAATATTTCCCTTGCGCAGCAGCCCAGAGACCTGTCAACCTGCCCACAAGTTCTCTCCCTGCCCACAAGTTTCAAACGGGGCCAAGTCTGAGAGTGATACACAATTTACAATTCTGAGAAAAGGTCAGATTCCCAAGTCTCCTGACTCTTTTATCTGTACCTCCCCCCCCACCCCCAGTATCCCTGTGCCAAGGTTCTCCCTGGTCATCCCCACTCCCTTCCAGCCCTGACAATAACCCATCCTTGTTGTCTCATTTGGTGTTTGCAGAGCACTTTACAGCCATTGTTGTGAGTTTTTCCTCTTATTTGCAAAGTAGTTTACAACTGTTATTACAAGTCTTTCCTCTGAATGTGGGGTAACTGCTGACCCATTTCCGAGAGCTGGATCCCCACTGCCTTCTAAATGGTTGGTCCAATTCCTGTGATGCCCAGAGCTGGGTGGGTGGGGCTTTTGTAAGTCAAGGCCAGGGCTGTGCCCTTCCTCATTAGAAATCAGGCTGCTGCCCACTTGCCCTCGGGAAGTTCCACCCAGTGCATGTCTAATAAGGTGGTGCTACCAAGGTTCACACGGTCAGGTATTGGTGCTTGTTTGGGGCTCCCAGCCCATAACCTCCCACCTCCCCCAGAGTGGGTGCTAAACAGCAGGGTTTGAACTTCTTTCTCTCCCTCCTTCAGCTCAAGGGGGTAGTATATGTATGCATCGGATGTAAAGAGAGTAAAATAGTCCCTTTCCCCACAGTGTACTGGGAGTTGCTTGAGGTGATCAAAAAAATTTTTGTTTTCTTATTTTTTATCATTTTTTCTTAAAAAATTTTTTTTTTTTATTTTGGCTGCGTTGGGTCTTCGTTGCTGCACATGGGCTGGCTTTCTCTAGTGGTGGCTTCTCTTGTTGCGGAACACGGGCTCTAGGCGTGTGGGCTTCAGTAGTTGCAGCACATGGGCTCAGCAGTTATGGCTCAAAGACTCTAGAGCGCAGGCACAGTAGTTGTAGCGCATGGGCTTAGTTGCTCCTCAGCATGTGGGGTCTTCCTGGCCCAGGGATCAAACACGTATCCCCTGCATTGGCAGGCGGATTCTTAACCACTGTGCCACCAGGGAAGCCCCTATAGTATTTTAAAAACTAAGCAATTACAACATTACAGAACACTGTTTTTAAAGATGAAAAGTCCACACAATTTGATCAGCCTAATAGAAGCCCCTTCCTGGTGGTCTCAGCTGCCACCCCAGTGTATATGTTGTTTTGCACGCTGTATTTTTCATTTGACCGGGCAGGCAGGCGTTTTCTCTGTTGTTAGGTTACCTTTGTCTTCACCAGTTACATAATTATGTAACATTCCATTGAGTGGGTCAGAGAGCAAGATTTTCTGGTAGAAGAAATGGAAACCTTGCCCGTGTGGAGGTGTGGTGGGTTGTAAGGAGTCATGGTGCCTCTGAGGGATGCTTTTAGGAAGCATGGCCTTCACCTCCCCATCCTTCCTTTGGCTGCTCTTGTAACACCTGACTGTTCAATCTGGTTGGACTTCTGCACTTGCTACCCTAGACAAGAAGTCTCTGCCACCCTAATACCCCACTTGCTTAAGATACGTGGCCCAAATATTGTTACTCGTTGTTGATAACTGGCCCAGTTTACCCAGCCAGGTCATTAGCATTATCTGTCCGAGTGTTGAAATAGCAGATGCTCGGTGGCAAATACATACTTGCTGGCCCCCCAGTGCCTTTCCCCAGCCTGTTAAAATAGTTGCATGACTGTGTAACCCATTCCACACGGCAAGTAAGAAGACCTTTCTAAGGTATGCCTCGGTGTTGCATTCTCAAGGCAGTCAGGCCAGTAACCAGCAGAGACCAAGACTGCTAGGGAGGCTCCTGGGCTGATATCCTGTCCTGAACGCAAAACAAAAAGTGTCAAGAGAAAAGAAAATCTCTCCTCCAAAAAAGAAGAATGGATTGATCTGTCCGTGCAGCCTTCTTTAAATGAACCGAAACACAGGAGAGAGGTTAATTTGTTTATCTTTAAAAGGAAAAGTGTGAATCTTTATTGGTGAGAGGCATCTTCTGAAATACTTATGAGTGAAATGACAGTATGTCTGGGATTTTCTTCAAAAAAAAATAAAATCAGGATGAGGGAAAATGGGTGGAGATACACATAAGACAGGATTGGCCACAAATTGTTGGAAGATGGATGGTGATTAAATAAGAGTTTATCTTCCTATTCGGGCCACTTTTGGATATGTTTAAAATTTTCCATTTTTTAAAAAAAAATTAGAATAATTGAGTTGTGCTTGGTTTGGGGTGGAAAGGTGTAAAAAGCCCTCCCTGGTGATTTGAGACAGGCATGCAGGGTATCAATTTTGAGGTGGTAGCGCCATCTAGTGTTCACTGTAAACATCCTACAAAATGAGGACATTGCCAGCGCCCCTCCTTGGTCCGAGGGCCTTTTGTGAGCTCCCCTGCCTTTCCAGTCCCCTCACCAAAGCCTGGGCTGCAGGAAACCGGGCAACCAGGCAAGGGCAGGGTGGCGGTGGCGGGTGGAGGGTGACGTGCAGGTTGTTCACTCCATACCTCCCCACAGATTTAGGGAAGCAAGCCAAGAACAGGAGTCGTCACGTCATGTGCGGCTCTGAAGGCAGGTGACCTTGCTGGAGGGTTCTCAGTGTGACTCAGGTGCAAAAATAGCCTCTCTTGTGATGGGTGTGTGCTCAGCTCCCCGGCCTGAGCAAACAGCCCCTCACACCTGCACACTGTTGACTCCCAGTTACTTGTTTGCAGGTGCAAATGACTGTTTGTGTACCCAGAGATGAGGGGAAGGCCCCCCACCATCCTCTTCTCCGGCCCACGTTCCCTTAGAGCAGGTAGCCAGGCCACAGAACTAGCAGCATGTGCAACGTTAAACCTCAGGGCAAGGGGGCTAGGTCCCAATCGATGGAGAGCTCTTACCCTCCTCCCCAAATCTCCCTAATAAACTAGAGAAAAATCCACTCTTGCCTCTGGTAGTAGGACAAGAATAATCTGGACACCAGGATGACTTTAGGGACAGAAAATTTAGAAAGGATATTAGAATTTTCAAAACAGGAAGCAGTATACATGGAGTCAGAGAGACTTCTGGACATTCCAAGCCAGGCTTTATATAGATCACAGGGAATAAGAAAACTGGCCCAGCCTACCTCAGCAAGTTGACTGAAATGGACACAAGTGAAATGTGTTAATTGTTAAATTCTACTGACACGCAAGACACAGGTGATAGGGAGGGAGGGGCATGTGAGTGAGTGCAGAGGAGTGGCAGGGATGGCCGTGTTCCTGTGGACAGGTTCCACTCAAAGGCACCATTGCTCATAATATGCATCTTTATTTTATGTTCCCGTAAGCAAGAACAATGTCAAACTATGACACAGTATATCATACAGATACACTGAAATGAGAAAAATGAATTACAACCTTTTTCTGCAGGAAAGTTTGAAAATTTCAAGAACTTTCAAAAAAGAGTCCTTTTGACTTAGTAATTCTATGTCTAGAGGAGTATCCTAAGGAATAACCAGAAATGCTAAGATTAGTTTACAAAATGAGTGGTGTCTACAAAACAAAAGTCAGAAACTGGGTAATGACTAAGTGAAAACTCAGTGAGAATAATGAAGGATGGTGCAGTTTTATGATGGGGTGATATACACTAAAATACATTTATGAAGTATTTCTAATGTGGGAAAACGCTTTGGTATGAAGTGAAAAAACAGGCTCAAAATGATATAGCTTGACCTCACGTAGACAAAAATAGGTCCATACATGAAACACTGCAAAGAATGTAACAGAGTATAATGTTAAAACTTGGTGATCCTTGAGTTATAGGATTACGTATGATTTCTATATATTTTGTACACATTTCAGCATTTTTTTTGTTTTCCCGAAGTAAATATTTATTATATTTTTATTGAAAAGGAAATGGAACCTCAATCTTGAAAGGGAAAAAAGGAGAGAAGGAAGGTCTTGAGTGGAACTCAGTGTTAGGTGAAACCCCCCCCCCCTTCCCCCGGCCAGGCTCCGAAAGAGAGAGTAATCCAGGTGCTGGTGGTCTCTGCAACACTCCCTTCCCTTTCTCCGGATCAGGGAGAGCCCTGCTGTGTCTGGGACGCAGGGAGTAAAATGTCCACTTCCCAGGACAGCCCTCTGAGCTGGTTCCCCAGGGCTGGGGACGAGCGAGGAAGAGCCAGGCAGCCCAAGGCGATCGTCTTCCACTCCTTGCAAGGAAAAGGCATTATTTCTTTGGTGTCTAGAGTCTCCAATGTGAGATTTCCGGGCATAAACAGAGAACTAATCCTCTGTATTGTTTTCCCACCCAGTAGATATGTTTGACGACTTCTCGGAAGGCAGAGAGTGTGTCAACTGCGGGGCCATGTCCACCCCGCTGTGGCGGCGGGACGGGACAGGACACTACCTGTGCAACGCCTGCGGCCTCTACCACAAGATGAACGGCATCAACCGGCCCCTCATCAAGCCCCAGCGCCGCCTGGTAAGCCAGTGCTGGGCACCCAGCAGCTGGGGCAAGGGTCACGCTTCTCTCTTCCTCTTAGCTCCTGGCTTCAGGGCTCAGCCTTGGTGGGAAATTCCTGGTTTTGAATTTGGGGCTTCAAGTCTTATTTCAAAGAGGTGCAGGTTGAAGGGTTAGGTGGGTGGCAAATAGTAATTTCGTACAACTTCAGAGTTAGCTTGAGCTACAAGGATGGTCCAGGCCATTTAGTTCAGTCCCTTAATTACGCAGAAGTGAAAAGTGAGGCTCAGAAAAGCTAATGGCCTTGCCCACGGTCACTTAGATACTGAGTCTCCCCTCGCGAACCAGAGTCCAGACTTCCTGCTCCCTGACCCAGCGTTGTCTGGTGTGTCTCCTATGTTCACATCAACCCCATGAGGAAAGCTAACTCTTCTTTCTGTATTGTGACTTACCCTTTTTCAGTTGATCAGTTGATAAACCCAAAGACCAGGGAGATTATGTGGGGCGTGCTGGGCCCTATGGCTGGGGAAGAGTTGGAATCAAGTTTTTGGCTCTTAGTTTCTTGGTCTTTTCTACTAAGATTTGATTTTGACCAATACGAACTAGCTTTCATGGATATAGGGAAGGAAGAACAGAGGAAATAAACCCTGGTGCTTCCCTTTCTTGAGGTCAGTCTTTGAAGACACTCAGATACAGTAATTCCTCACCCCTGGCACCTGAGGCCGAGGTTAATGCTACTGTGGGGAGAAGCTTTAGTGCCTACAGTGCCCAGGGCTTGCTGGGCTTTTCCCTGATGTGAGCGACTGATGATGTCACTGACACCGCAGTTAGGACCAGGATCCGCCACATCCTGCTAGCCCTTGCTCCCACGCACCCACCCAGGAGAGGCTTAAGTACCCAGCATCCGAGCATCCAGTGCGGTGGTGGGTCTGAGACTCTCACTCGCCCCGCCCCGAGCTCGCCCCTCGGTGAGGCAGGTGCCAAGGCGCCTGCCTTGTCCTTGGACCTGAAGCGTCTCTATCCTGTGTTGCAGTCCGCCTCCCGCCGAGTGGGCCTCTCCTGTGCTAACTGCCAGACCACCACTACCACGCTGTGGCGCCGCAACGCCGAGGGCGAGCCGGTGTGCAATGCCTGCGGTCTCTACATGAAGCTCCACGGCGTAAGGCGCCCCCAATCGCATCCTGCGCTTTCCTCCACCACTCGGTTCTCACCTCTCTTCGTGCCTGCAGATCATAATTCATTCTCTCTTTCTCTCTCTCTCTTTTGCCTGCGTTTGGTCGTCCATTTTCTCCTTCTTAACAAAGATACTTAGATCTGGAAGGGTCCAGAGACTGTCTTAGTCCATCAGGGCTGCTGTAACAATACCATAGGCTAGGCGGCTTAAATAACAGGAATTAATCTCTATGGTTCTAGAAGCTGGAGGTCTGAGATCAGAGGCCAGCATGGTCGAGGGAGCACTGTCTGTCTGGTGGCAGACCTCTCACTTGGTGGAAGGGGCAAAGGAGCACTGTGAGGTCTCTATTATAAGGGCACTAATCCCATTCATGAAGGCGCCACCCTCATGACCTCATCACCTCACAAAGGCCCCACCTCCTAATACCATCACCTTTGATGTTAGGTTTGTGAACATCTGAATTTGAGGGGGATACAAACATTCAGACCGTAACAGAGACATTGCTATGGAACATCACTTCCATCTTTAACATGACATAAGTCTAATTACCATATTACAGATGAAGAGACTCAGAAATAGTCTATATATATGGTAGTATGATATATAACAAAGGTAGCAATTCAATGGATAAGGGATAGTTTTTTAAGAATGATTGTATTGACATAATTTGGAAAACAAAACCAAAACTTGACCTCTACCTCCTACCAAAACCAAAAATAAACTTAGGTGTATTAAAGATATGAAATGTAAAACATCTTTAGATAGGGACAATAAAAATACTAGAAGAGGGAATTCCCTGTCTCTCTAGTGGTTAGGACTTGGCACTTTCGCTGCTGGGGCCTGGGTTCGATCCCTGGTAGGGGAACTAAGATCCTGCAAGCTGCGTAGTGCAGCCAAAAAAAAAACTAGAAGAAAGTGTAGAAGAGGAGTATTTATATAACCTCGGGGATGGGAGGAGAACTTTTCGTCAGCAAGTTTTCAAAACTCTTAAGCCATAAAAAAAAAAAAATTAGATATATTTGATTGTATAACATTTCATATTAGTGTATGAGAAAAGATACTCCAAGAAAGTAAAACCAATACACACATATATGAGAAAAAGGATTAATATTTCCAGAATACAGAGAACTTCTACAAGGCTCTTTATGTTCTGATTTGGAACAATCTCCATAATATGGTGCTTAAAAAAAAGTCCATGCAGAACTTTGTACATAGCGTGGTGCCAGTTTTATGAGGAGGGAGAACATAATTTATATGTAGGTGTTTATACATAGAATGCTTTTGGATAGATGAATACACATACATATATGACTAGATAGCTACATGAGCACATGTTTGAGAATCTCTTTAAATGTAGGAAGCACAAACATTGGCTGTTATTTCAGTTGCCTTATGGGGAGAGGATTGATAGTAGTGGGATGGGAAGGGTTGTTATTAATCTCATCTTTCCATGTTTTCTTGTTATAAGGCTCTAAAAAGGGCTAAAAATCCACTTAAGAATGCTCATGAGAAAATACATTGATCCTTGAGCAGTGCAGGGTTAGGGGTGCTAATGTTCTGCACAGTCAAGAATCCACGTCTAACCTATAGTCTGCCACACACATAGGTGACTTTTCCTTGTCTGCGGTTCCACACGTACGGAGGTGACCGACCGCGGGTCCGGTAGTACTGCAACATTTACCACTGACAAAAAAATCCACGTTTCAATGGACCCATGCAGTTCAAACCTATGTTGTTCAAGGGTCAACAGTATACTTCTTTTTGCAAGAAGTATGTACAAGGATGTTTGTTGAATCATTGTAATAATGAAACCAGAGAGAAAAAAACATTTGGGAGGACAATAGTTAAAGAAACTATTGTTCTTCAATAGGGCAATGATAAAAAGAAACTGATAGAGGAATATGATGTAGCTACTAAGATTGTATCTGTAAAAAATTAGAAATAGAATTAGTATATGATACAGCAATCTACTTCTGGTATAGATCTAAAAAGAATTGAAAGCAGGATCTCGAACAAATATTTATACACTCACGTCCACAGCAGCATTATTCACAGTAGCCAAAAGGTGGAAGCCACCCACGTGAGCGAGGACAGATGAATGGATAAGCAAAATGTGGTCTATCCACCCAACAGGATATTATTCAGCCTTTAAAAGTAGGGACATTCTGACACATGCTACAACATGGATAGACCTTGAGGACATTATGCTAAATGAGAGAAGCCAGTCACAAAAGGAGAAACACTGTGATTCCACTTATATGAGGTCCTAGAGTAGTTAAATTCCTAAAGGCAGAAGGTAGAATAGTGGTTGCCAAGGGCTGAGGAGAGGGGGAAATGAGGAGTTACCATTTAAGGAGCACAGAGTTCAGTTTTACAAGATGAAAATTGTTCTGGAGATGGATGGTGGTGATGGTTCATAACAGTGCACATATACTTGACACTGCTGAACTGTATGCTTATGTGATGTGCATTTTATGACAGTTTTAAAAGTATTGAGGTGGGTAGGGATAAACATGAGGGCAGGTAGGATGGTCTTCAAGAAGGCCTGAGGTGAGCGGGGCTGGGGTGGGGGGACAGCGGGAGGAGGGCAGGGAGGGGAAGATACTTTCCTCCAGAGGTGGGGGTGCTGTCTTATCTGATTCTCAGTTGACTAGAAGGCAGTTCAAGTTCACATATGCTACTGCACATTTTTTTTTTTTTTTTTTTGGCTGCACCATGCATGGCTTGTGGGATTTTAGTTCCGCAACAAGGGACTGAACCTGGGCCCTCGGCAGTAGGAGTGCAGAGTCCTAACCCCTGGACCACCAGGGAATCCCCTGAACTTCTTTCTTAACAATTCCACGTTCACATCTCAGAAGTGGTCATCACTTTTCCTTCGGTACATGCAGTCGTGACCTGCATTAGTCCTATATGGGAGACTAGCATAGACCAGGGGCTAAAAGCTTTGGTTGGCCAGGCCTGAAAGAAGCCAGATGTGGGGAAGGCACACTATTTTAAATTACTAGAAAGATGACCCTGCAGGCCTGCCCCCCTAACACCTGTTTAGGTATCGTGAATGGCTAAAGAGTGTGACACCCAACAGTCACTGCTTGTTCAGGAGAAATCAGATGCCGTAAAGTGCTGTCATAAAGGACTCAGGCCCTGGCCACAGGGCAGTCTCTGTACCATCGTCCCTGCTGCTCCCGCCATGCATGGAAGCCACCGCTTGCTCCAGCCAGAGTCACCACGGTGCAGAGCCACTCTATGTACAGTGACTTTGCGTCTTCACTTGCCAGGACCACCCCAGCTTGTGCCCACGTTCTTGGCACAACTATTAGTAGCACCCCTTTTCACTCTCACAGTGTCTGGGTGTGGCTGATCAGTTAAAGGCTTTTTTACACTCTTCTTGCTGCCTGAAATATCTGCCCCTCGTCTACTCCACAGCTTCCCACAACCCAGGCATCACCTCCTCAGGGAAGCCTGCCTTGATGTGCCCCTGTGCCACTTCCCCTCCCGCAGCCCAGGACAGAGTTCAATGTTTCTTTTCCATTTTCCCACATCACTTGTGAATCTGGTTATTTTCTATTTGTCCATGTTTCCCAACAAACTGTGAACCTCTGGAGGGAAGAAACTGTGTCTTTAGGTCTTTGTTTTTTCAGAGTTGAGTATAATACCCAGCATGGAATATAGGTGCTCAACACATTTTTTTTTTTTAGTAAAATTGATTTCTTGCTTAGCAGGAGTTCTGGGCCTGATTCACTTAGTCTCAGCCCCAAGGTTTGCAGAGGAATTGCGTACATCTGGCCTTCCCAGTGTGTGTGTGTGTGTGTTTGTGTGTGTGTGTATGTGTGTGTGTAAATAGTGTTGCAGATCATGTACAAATGGAAAACCATGTATATTGACTTGTGACCCCCTAGGTCCCCAGGCCTCTTGCAATGCGGAAAGAGGGGATTCAAACCAGAAAACGGAAGCCCAAGAACCTTAACAAATCGAAGACACCAGCAGGTGAGAAAAAGGTCTATGTGTAATCATGTGAATAACTCAGTAGCCCTCAGGGTGTGTGAGCATCGTGTATGCCCAGGCTGGCCAGCCCAGGCTGCTGAGGTGTAATGATAGCGTCGTCCATCCCTGGCCGTTCAGGACAGAATGAATAGCCCAGTTCAAAAGTAACATCGCCATGGAACATATTGGGAGCTTTAACAGCAGGCTCAACTCATATTGTGGCCTGATCTTCGCCAGTTGACTGCAGAGGTCCAGCTAGACTGGTTGAGGGCTTGGAGGAAAAAGGAACATGACTCGGTCCCTCCATCTTTTGTGCTGCAGCCACTCATGAACTCAAGTCCTTTCAGTTCACTTTGATGAAGTCTAGGAAGACGGTCCCGTGAGTCATGTTCAGATTGATTTGTAACTTTGATTTGTAAGCCAATGTATAATTAACACCATGTAGTACTTTGTACTTTACAAAGCTCCTTCACAAATATTATCTCGTTGATCCTTAAAGACCCCCATGAGACCCCATTTATGATCCCCATTTTATTAATAAGCTGAGGCTCAGAAAGGTCAGTGACTTAACAAGGGTCACACAGCTGTGAATGGGTAGATCTGAAATTTAAACCCAAGTGTTTTTCACTTCAGGGTCCGTATTCTGTTTAATATACACTCTGCCTTCTCGATTTCTATATTTCAGAATGAGGACTACTTGGGTCCCCTACCAAGAGCACTCCCTCTTCAGTACTGCTGTCAAATTAAAGATTTCACTGGAAAATGTGGCAGTTGCGGAGAAAATAAGTGGGCTGATCTGATGGAAAGTTTATCTTCTAATCTAAGGCCTGACAAAGTCAGATAAATTTCCCTGTTCCACTGCTGAGAACATGACCAAATTTCTCCTTTTCCAGATTCGACAATGGCTTGCCCTTTCTGGCTGTCATGTCTTATGAGACCGTTCAGGTCCTCGGCTTTTCTCCCTGCTTCCACATTGTTTATACGCACTGCACCTTCCCCTGGGGAACTTCATCTCTTTACATGGTGGAGTCCCGGGGCAGCAGGCATCCGTTCAGGTGTATGATCCCCTATCCAAAATTCCAAATCCAGGGAGCTAGACTTGTCGGCAAAATGTACTCTGAACTGACACAGGCTATAGTCTGTATTTATCCCATGTGCAAATATTCACACGTTTTGCTGTAGAGCTATTAATGTATTTAATTATGGGGTGTTGTCCAGGACCCTGCTGCAGGTGTTCTATAATATTCAGTTTTTCGCCCTTTTTAAAATTCAAAAGTTTGAATCCTGAGACACATGTGGCCCTAAGGGTCTGGGATAAGAGGTGGTCAGCCGGTCATCTGAAAAAGTTCCCTTGAAATTCTGCTACTTTTGTTTCATTGTGAGAACCGTTGCCCTGCCCTGATGAAGGACCCTGCTTTTCTTCCCAGCGAATGTAGACAAAGCCATTAGCGCGGATCTGCCCTGGCTGTATCCAAGGGCCGCCATCCGTTTGTCCCTGCCCCTGGGCTGGGTGTCCTGACTCTGCCTTGTTCCAGGTCCCTCAGGCAGTGAGAGCCTCCCTTCCACCACCAGCGCTTCCAGCAACTCCAGCAGCGTGGCCACCAGCAGCAGTGAAGAGATGCGTCCCATCAAGACGGAGCCCGGGCTGTCATCCCACTATGGGCACGGCAGCTCCCTGTCACAGGTACTGCCCATGGGGAAGTAGACTGCAGGCGGCCAGGCCCCCGCCCAAGGTGACGGGCTGTCTGCACAAGGATGTGTTTCAGCACACCTGATCAA
The DNA here is from genome assembly GCF_030028045.1 of Hippopotamus amphibius kiboko. Taxonomy (NCBI): domain Eukaryota; kingdom Metazoa; phylum Chordata; class Mammalia; order Artiodactyla; family Hippopotamidae; genus Hippopotamus; species Hippopotamus amphibius. Next base: position 52,190,712 of record NC_080187.1, on the reverse strand, counting down.
GCTACAGCGATTTGGACCCACAACCGTGATACACACGTTTAGCAGTTCCTCTGTGCAGGACCTGTGGAGACAGGCTGGCACACGGCATGACTGCAACTCAAATCAGACTGCAGCCGCTGGGGGAGGCGGTACACCTGTTGCGGGCTGTGGGAGGCAGAGCGGGACTTAATAGGCAAGTCTGTCTCTTAAGTGAGGGTGGGTAGATTTTAACAGGAGGAAGGGGAGGAGGAGGCTCCTCCTGGCATGGGCAAAGGTGTGGAAGCTGCAGGGGGCAGGGTTGGTGAGGAGGTCACAGGCAGGATGCCGTTGCAGTGAGGGTTGGCTGTGGGTCCAGCTTCACACGTGTGTCCAGAAGATGGGCCAGCAGGCCCCTCATTTCTGTCAGATACGATGGCAAGCTTGCTCCGCCACCCCCTTCCCTGTGTGCCTCCCCCATTTGGGATCAGGACGCCCCCAAGGTTGGTCGCGGTCTCCCATGAACTCTGATCTCTTCTCCACCTGTACTTGAGGCAGGCATATCCTAGTGAGCCTTCTGCTGTCAGGGTGAAGAGAAGCTGGTCCCATGGGACCAGGAGAGCCAGGAGCCCCTTCTGGGCAGGGGGGATGGCTTCTTTTTGAAAATGGAGATTCATGGTGATAAGATTGTAGAAAATGCCTCCTGTAACCATCAGAGGCTTCTGAGAAACCAGAATAGTCACAAAGCTACTGGGTCAGTCCTCAGAAACAGCTGATGAGTCATGCAGACCTTGCATCCCATAGCCCAGGGGTCAGGGGAACAGAAGTGCTGCGTGGTACCTCTTCTGCCCTTGTCCTTTGGCCCTGTCCTCTCGTTCCCTTCCTGGGGTGGCAGCCAGCCTGGGCACAGCTGCGGAATGGGGCTCCCCTCTCCAGCCCAGACCCCCTCCTGAGCTGCAGGAGGGATTCCATTGACCACATCTTATACTTTTTGCTTTCAGACATTCTCAGTCAGCGCCATGTCTGGCCATGGGTCCTCCATCCACCCGGTCCTCTCAGCCCTGAAGCTCTCCCCGCAAGGCTACGCGTCTTCTGTCAGCCAGTCACCTCAGGCTAGCTCCAAGCAGGACCCTTGGAACAGCCTGGCCTTGGCTGACAGTCATGGGGACATAATCACCGCGTAATGTCACCTCCTTCCCTCCTCGGATTCCTGCACAGACTTGGGACTCGGAGGACAGCAGAGATGAGGCTCTGGGCTCCCGGGGGCCTGCTCTGTCTGGGAATGACTCCAGACAACAACTGGGAAGAAACTTGAAGTCAATGATTTGGTTAGCGGAGCCGGTGCTGGATTTTATCGGATACCTTTTCAGGGTGGGGGACTGGAGAGCGCCCCCTTCACTAGGAGCACACTTAAGCCCCTTCCACGGAGTTGCAGACTTTTTCTCGTTTTCTGCCCCACCACCCCTGACAAGAGACGAGATGGCCTTCTCCCCTGTCTTTCTACCACTCTGGGGCCCGGGATGGTGGTTTTTCCGTGGTGTTCCCGGCACCGGGGATCCAAGGGCGGGTGGAGCAGGGCAGGGTGCCCGGGCCCCTGCTCCAGCCTGAATCAGGGCACCTGTTGGACGTGCCTTTGGATGCCTCCGCCCCTCGGCGGGTCCTGCCCTCGCCTAACACTCCCCTTCGGACGTGGCACACCTGCATCCCTCATAGTGAATCTTGACTCCAAAAACACTGGGTGTAGGGCCAGTATTACTGGATGCTTCCAGGGAGATGGAGGTGGGGGCCACTTCTCTCAACGCGGAGTGGCTTTGGCAGACGCGCAACCTGGCAACTTTGCCTCCCCGCAAGTTTCTTCTGCGGCTAAAATCAATGCTTCTCTTCACCTCCTGAGGCCTCTGAAAATAAATGCCCCTCTACTGTTCTCTGTGATTCAGCTCTGCCTTCAGCTTGAACACGTCCCCCGATCCTCCTGCCACCTCGTCACGCTCAGGGGTGTCCTGAGTAAGAACAAAAAGGTTCCGCTGCTGAAGCAGGTTTGACTAGCACTCATCTAGAACTTGAGGACCTTCTGGAGAGGATGTCTGGTGGACACCATCCCTGGGACTGGGCCCGCGCTGCGCGGGGCGGGGGTTCTCGGCCTAGAACTTGTGCACGTGCCATGGTTCCAAGGTGTGCCTCTTGCCCTATCAGTGGGCCGAGTCTGTACCAGGGGCGCTCAGCGCCTTCACCCGTGTCCTTTCTCCGGCAGAAATCTTTTGTCCAGGAGGCAAAATGCTAGGGACTTCTCAACATAAATTCAAACAAACACAACTCATGGAAGAAACACAACAACGAGTGATGAGAGAAGACACCGAGGGCGGGGCAGGGGCCCTCCGGCTTGCTCTGCCCATGACCCTGGGCTCAGGAAGACGCTTCCTTCCGTGTCTGGGCTGCCCACAGAGTGTAGCTGACTGGCCTTCCTCTGTGCTACTCCAAACACCCTGCCCCCACCCCAGATCCTCCTGCCGGCAGCAGAGAGTATCTTTAAACCCAGGTTCTGTTTTAATCATTATTTACAATGCTTTCTTCTATGAAAGCCCCCCTCATATACCTTCCCTAACCCACAAACCTGCTAACGTTGTCTTAAGGTGAAATGGCTGTAAAATCAGTATTTAACTAATAAATTTATCTGTATTCCTCTCTCCCTTCTCCTCCCCCTGAGGGCTTTCCTGGGAGGTTCGCTGCTGCTGTTTGCAACACAAGCCTGAGGCCCTGAGGTCCCTTTGCTGATCCGCTCACAGGCTGTGTCTGAATTATTTCTCCCTTCAATCCTTTTGGCAGTTGGCTGAGGCTTCCTGTGTGTGTGACAGGGGCTGGTGACAAGGACACGCATCCCAGCCCTGCTACCAACTAGCGCGTGACCTTGACAGGTAACCTCTAGGTCTGGTTTCCTCGGTGAGGGTTGGACCAGCCCTTAACTAAAGTTCCTGTGGCCTAGAAGTTGCCACCCAATGAAGCTGGGCATTTTTAGAGCCCCCCTCAGGGACACCAGTGGCTGGAATGTGAGTCAGAGCTGCGGGGCAGTGGTCTCGCCAGCCTGCCTGGTGTTAGATGTGCACTGGAGGGTCACGCTGAGTTGCTCTGCCATTGTCTCCTTGAGGGGTCAGAGGTGCTCCACACCAGTGGGAGAGTAGGTGAAAACGTCCTCTTTGTCCATTTTGTCTTAACTTTCTTAGGCTACAGAATTGCTAAATGGCTTCATCTGAAAAGTGAGGCTGGGTTGAGGGGAGTGGCCCTAAGGCCTGTGGAACAGGACCCAGACAGGCAAATCTGCCCCCACTCAGAACTGTTGGCAGTAGCTTCCTGCCTCTTAGCTGCCTTGTGCCAAAGCCAGTGGGCAACTGGTGGCCTTTGACCTTTCACAACACCCTTGTTATTTCTGAGCATGTGAGGGGAAAAAAAACCCAACTATAACAACCATTCTTCTATGTAAAATCGGAAAAGCCTTTAAACTGGCGAAGAAATAGCCAAACCTATCAAACGCAGCTACCATCCTGGAGGATGAGTAACTGATAACTCTAGCAACCCATAACTCTAGCAAAGAGTAACAAAGGAGTTTCAAAACCAAAAATAAAACCTACCAGGATTTATGTTTGCCCTGGGGGGGACGTGTTTCCTGATGATGAAGTCTTTGCTGAAAACATTTTTGCCACTTCCCTTTAGGAATGGCTTTCAGAAGGGTATATGTATATATATACACATACAATACCAGAAGATTGACCTCATTCCTTATATAGTCATAATTTGTGCTTCACCCCAGATGGTAAAATCCAGCTTGATTCAGCCTCCCTGCTCACCAGACTTGGTTGCGTTCCCAAATCAAACGTATCTGCAGAGGAGGTCATGCTGCTACCAATCAGGATATTCGAAAGGATGCAATTCCCAGATGGTTGGGAAGTGGCTGGAGGAAAGATGGGGAGGGAGGGTGGGAGGGGAGCCAGTAACGATGGTGTCGTTGGAATAAATGTCTGGCCTAGTACGGTGAGTGCAGCAGCCAGTGTACATGCGTTCAGGCTTGGAAATCCCTCACGTTCCCTTTTAGGCTCACCTCACTATGACAAAAATTTTGAAGCACAGGTCAAATCATTTTAACCTTTAATGTCAAGAGCATTAATCCTTGATATTTGACTCTTGGATGATGTTAGGGGGTGAGCAGTAGCAGATTTAGCCATGATTATGTTTGGCTTGGGTTGACAGTAGTGAAAGTAAGTTTCTGTTCACTGAACATGCATCAAATGGAGCTCGGCTGGGGGTTATTTGATGCCACCCCTGCCCTTCTGAGCCCCCAGAACTTACTGATTTGGATACTAATGCAGGAGGAACGGCCAATTGGAAAGCTGCTTTTGGAGTAGAGGTGATTGGTTTTCAGTTTTTTAAATCATTTTCTGACATTGGAAACTACTCTTCAGACTGCATCCTTGCCTTGCTTCAAGCTGGAACACAAACACACTGCCATCCTTAACACAAATATACATCTTCCTAGAACCAAGGACCAGCCTCAGAGCTTCCAGGTTTAGCCTGGAAAGTGCAATCCATGCTCCTGAGGGCTCTCTGCTCCGGACGCTGTTGCTTTCCATTCAGTTCCCAGTTCCGTAGCCTCCCGGGAGCACTGCTGTTCTAGTTTACTCTGGCTCCTGTGCGATTTTTATCTCCCCTCTGGTAGCTGCAGCTGTGGCATCTCCAAAAAGACTTCAATAACAAGAAGAACTAAATAATCCAAGCAAAGATGGCATTAAAACAGACCTAGTTTCTCAAAGTCTAGTTTTCTTTGGGTCTGTGCATGGCTAGATCACTGGTTGAAGCCTGGGAGATTGTGGATTTAGTTTTACAGAGAGAGACAACCACACACAGCTAAGCTCTGGGTTAACAGGAACAGTGGAACCAGGAAAAGCCTGCAAGGTACTGGGTGGTACTCTTGGACCCAGCTTAGAAGTGGTGGCAGGCCCTGCACAAGGAAGTCTTCAGAGGGACCCAAAGAGGGAGCTTCTCTTGAGTGAAGGATGAGAAATGAGACCCCCTCACCCCCTCAGACACACGCTCCATCCCCTCCCTGCTCTGCAGTGACTGCCTTCTGTCCTACAGCTGCGGTGGCCTTGCTTCACCTAAGAAATAAACATGTGACCGCGTAGGTTTTTAACCAGATGCACTTGAAGTTCATGTCAGTGGGCAGTTAGAGGTTCCAAATCAGTGAATCTCTGATTGCAGGAGTTAATTCAGATGAAGTTCAATACTAGTAAATGATACTAGTGAACAATACTAGTAGACCCCTCTTACAATGAAGATATTGTAGTCTCTTGTGCTGCTTCTTTTTTAAGATAGATTTACTCAAATGACATGGGTTGTAATGAGATGTGAAACATTTAGATTTATCATTCCTCCTCTGTCCTTTTCCTTTAGAACTCATGAAAATAAAAAATTGAAAATATCCATTATTTCTAGGGTTTTTGATTATCTGAAGACTGTTGGGCTGGGCTACAAAACAAAAGTGGTGAGGCTGAAATAACAGAATCCTAAATAGACCTTTGACCAGGACTCTGCTGAACAAGCAATGAGTGATGCCAGCTAATGTGCTTTACAATGTAAAGCCGTTGCTTTGTTATTCAAAGAATCCCCCAGGCCTCGCTGTAGTGGTGTGGGCTGGAAATTCTTTCAGGAAGTCTTCCTGTACCCCCCTCCCATGACATCCCTGCAGATTTCCTTCACGTGGCTTTCAGCCTTACTATAGCTAAAATTCCCTCTTACCCCACCCCACCTCTGCCGTAGGGCCCATGTTTTGAAATTATTTTGTCTACATATTTGGGATTTTCCTCACTTTTTATAGATCAAAAACATAACTGCATGTAAATTACACTTCAGTTTTTAAAAGGATAAAAAGCATAACTGCTCATCTCTGCTAACAAGTACTAGCAGATCGTTGATAACACTAAGCTGAGTGAATTCCTGTCTAAGCAAAGATACTCGATCTTGGTTGCTCTGCAGTCTTGATATGGCTACCAGATGGTATGGCTACCTTGGGGCTTTTTTGACTATTTGAAAATGGCTCATGGGGTCCTATTGGGTGAATCTCTGGGTCCCAGGGGCTCTAGGAGGGGTCATTGCCATACACTCACTTCCTGGAACAGATTCTGTACCCATTTCCACCCATGCTTCTGCTTCCTTGAAAAGTAAGGGAGGGAATTCCCTGGTGGTTTGGTGGTTAGGACTCAGCTTTCACTGCCGAGAGTGCAGGTTTAATCCCTGATTGGGGAACTAAGATCCCACAGGCTGCACAGTGGGGAAGAAAGAGAGAAAGAGAGAGAGAGAGAGAGAAAGAAAGGGAAAGAAAGAAAGAGAAAGAAAGGAAGAAAAGTAAGAGAGGAGCCCACCAGAAATGGGATTCTGAGGTTTCAGGTTTGGCCAGTCTCTAGCTGCGTGATTGGGTATTTCACCAAGCTGCTCTTCACCTCAGAATCTTCATCTGCAAATGTTTTGGAGGAGAGGATATCTAAGTTCCCTTTAAGCTCTAAGCAGTCGTGAGAACGGAAATAATCCAGAATTATCCTCACCATATCTGGTATCATGCAGGGAGCACAAGTCCCTTGCCTTGTTGGTGCTGTCATGCTGTGAGGACGGTCAGGAAAAAGATATGAGCAAATTTGTCAGTGGGGTCACACTGAATTCGATCCAGCATCCAGGACTTTGGACCAGCAGCTCTGAAACCACAAGCTGAGCAAAGTGGCTCATCTCTCTGGGTAACATACTTTTGTTGGTATGGATGAAACCTCAGGGCCCCAAGATTTGAAAATAATCCCTCTGGAGACTCCACGTGGATATTCTCCAAGGGGAAAATAGTACCTTTATTGTAACCCAAGTAATGTGGTTTAAAAATGTTTCAGAAACTATTCACCCAAATGAGCATCACCTCTCAAAGTAGTCGCCTTGGAAACTACTTATTCCAGTGTTTCAGCCGAGGCAATAACATATGTTGGAACTCCCTTTAGAGGCTCTCCAGACCTGCTCAGACCAGCCTAAGGGAACCAGGCTGATTGCTTTTTAGCCACAAACAGGAGGGGGCCCCAAATAGAATTACATCACTTGATCAATTTTTGTCACCTGTCTTGATTCTAAATGCCCCTTGAAAGAATAGAAATTTGCCATCATGAAGAGCTATTGAAGAAAGGGCTGTAGGCTCTGAAAGCTGATTCCAGGGGAGGAAGCAGACGGATGGGAAACATTTTCAGGTCACACTGATGAGGACAACATGCCATGCTGTAGTTGTGTGTTTTCTTAAGTCCATCAAATGACCTTGGTGTCTTCCCTTACTACCCAGCTGTGCTGATGAGGTGTGAGAAGCACTGAAGGTTATAGGACTGAAACAGGGTCCTGCATGGAGAATGCTTGAATTTGGGGCAGTTTTTTTTTGTTTGTTTTTTGTTGGAGTCCCAAACCTCTCTGAAAAATGTAACAAAAGCCATGACCACTTTCCTAGAAAGTTACACACAGACTGAGAGTTTGTACACCACTCACAATTTCAGGGGTTCTATGAACTCTGGAAACTTCTCCATATCCCCCACGTTAAGAACTACACTCAGGCTCTGGTTTAGTCTAGGGCTGCAAGGCTGTGCTGGTCAAACTGAAAAGGTCAGCTCCATCTGACCAGAGTATCCTGGTACTGGGGGGGACAGGCTGGGCCCAGAGCAAACCTTGTCGTTTAGCTATGAAGTGGAGCAGTGGGACAGCCCCAGGGCAATTGTCAAGGCACCCCCTGGAGGTCCTGCAGCCTAAAATCTAGCTGTTCACACGAGGACAGGGCTGAGGAATTCCTTGTAGCCCCTTCCTTACAGGAGGGTTCAGGCTTGGGGTCTGTGGGAGTACGGGGTGGGGGGAGGGGTGGTGACAGGACACAAGCTGCTAAGGATTGGGGGTAGTAGTGCTGAGGTTTCCTTCCAGTAGCTGGCCAGGGAGAGTCGAATAGAAGGGAAAGAACCCCACTAGGAAAAAGGATGCCTGGATTGGGAGACCATGCCTGACTCATTTACACATCATGAGAGGTCTCAGAGATCATCGAGTCCAAACTCTCTCATTCCACCACAGTCAAGGGAACTTGCCCAAGGCCACAGAGCTGGCTTGAGGAAGCAGGACACTTAATCGAGCACCTTACCCTCAGCGAGGCCGAGATTGGCGGAACGATACTGCCCTTGCAGTTAATGTACTCACCATGTGGGGGCGCCGGCGTTCTCTTCCTTGTGGCCTCCTAGAATGCCGCAGCCTGATTTTCAAACATTCAATCGGAGACCAGCCTAGAAATTCTGCTAAAAAAAGTACCTGCCACTTACCGAGCACTCCTGCACGTCAGACACGCTAGTAGCTTTACATTTCCATTAAAACTTTCCTATATCCTCACAATCACGTTTTGCACATGAAGAAGACACAACCCATGGATTTTAAATAGCTCCCTGAGGTCACAGAACTGGTATACGCAGAACCAGGATGTGCTGACTGCAGAATCTGAGCTTTTACACCCCTGCCTCTCCCAAAGAGTGGAAACCTAAAAGCTGGAAACCCTGCACAACCTGGGTCTATGTTCCACTCTAAGATGAAATCTTTCAACGTCTCTCTAGAAGTTGGGGAGAACACTTGGTTCCAAATTCTCCCATTTAGACACAATGAAAGAAGGTCCTAGAACCATTGAGGAATGGGGCTTACTGTCCACAGTCACATGTCCAAAAAAGAGGGGCAACTGGAATGGACCCAGGAGCCTCACAGCCCTCCAAGCTTCCCAGGTGCCCCTAGAGACACATGAAACCTCGATGTGATTCAGGACCCCAAGCTGTTTCATTGGCAGTCTGATTCCTCATCACATCCTACTGCTTTTCTCCTTTATGTCCTTTCTTGCTGTCTTTGACATGGGTGTATTTTAATCGACTTTCATTTGTATCATAACTTAAACCCTGTTGGAGACGTCAAGGGCACAAAAGTAGAAGGAGGAATTGGCTCCATGGCCCTTAAGAAAACTGGGTGCTGACCCCCCGTAGTGCTGAGGCCCAGACTCCTGTGAGCTTTGGAGTTGCTCCCCCATCCAGGAGGCAACTAAAATGTATTGGTGCTATATGCCAGGACCAGTACTAAGAGATTTATGTGAACCATCTCCATAAATCCCACCATAACCCAGTGAGGCAGGCATTTCACTGCATTTTACAGATGAAGAAACTAAGGTACTAAAAGGTTCAGTTACTTGCCCAAGCTCTGCCTGCTGATGGACCCGGGTAGTCTGATGCAGCAACAGTGTTCTTCACTGCTATTCTGTAGAGCTGCCCTTCTGGGAGTCTGCCCTTTTCCAGGGAGATTCCCCAGCTCTCCTGTCTTAGAATGGTGACTGCATACATTTGCACAGCACTTTACAGTTTATGAGTTTCATATCTAAGATCTAATTTAGTCATTCACTCAAAGAATATTTACTAAGTGCCCACCAACTGCCAACCACTGTACTCCTAAGTCCTTGCTACTCCACCTGTGTCCCTGCACCAGCAGCAGCAGCAGCAACAGCATCACCTGGGAGCTTGTGGGAAAGGCAAAATCTTGGGCCCTGCTACAAACCTGAGTCAGAATCTGCACTTAAACAAGATTCCCAGGTGATTCATACAAAGTTTGAGAAGCTCGGCTTTGGGGTATTTCCATAATAACACCACGAAATAGCTATCCCAATTCATACTGAATAGATTCAGAGATACTGTGACTTGCTTGTCTCCCCACAACTACTATTGAGGCAATACTTGTAAGGAGCTTAGAATAGCACATGAGCTCCACAAACAATAGCTATGACTGTAAACGATGGAGGTAAGCTGTGAACCACCTGGTTGCTCAACACTACAACCCTTCGGCCTCAGGAGGACCCTCTTAGGCACCAGGCATTCATTTCAAGAGATGAGGCAAGGATTGTGGCTCTAGCTTCCTTCCCAGGTCAGCCAGAGTCTACAGAATGGGGAGTCAGGGGCTCCAGAAGCTACTGCTAGGGTGTGCTTGAGCCTACAGCAGGAGGCATCCTGTGGTGGGGATGTTGATCCCAGAAGAGGCCAGATATAGAAAGAGGGAGACCAGAAGGCTCTTAGGGGAGGGAAACTCCATGCCCTTAAACTTCATCCCCTCGGTCTCCAGGGCTCATTTGTGCTGAGCACCCTCAGTACCCCAGATCCTCCCAGCCTTCCTCTCCTCACTTCCTGCCCTAGTCGGTTCAGTAGATCCCTCGGATCAGCAGGACACAACCTGGGGAGGGACTGGGCCTCTCTCCCTGTGCTGGCCAAGTCCTCCCCGGGGCCCTCTCAGCTCCCGTCCCCGGTGCCTGCCATCGGGGACAGTTTCCCCAAACTTCCCTGCTGAATTATTGGAAGGTGGCTGGCTCCCCATCCTCTTTGGAGAGTTAACCACAATGGAACATTCTTATTTTGAAAGTCTAGTCCTTTATCTTTCTTATTCTCTGGAAAAATTTAATATTACTTTTAAAGCAAAATTTGTTTATGGTAAAAATTCAAATAATATTCAAATAATATAAAGTAATGAAAAAAAAATCCCACCCTTTAAAAACTTCATGAGATTTCCTGACAACCTGTTTCCTTTTCACAATTACCTCGCTGGGCTCCGAAGCCCAGCAAAACCAACCAAAGGCTTGCCTTGGCCTGAAGCACTCAAAGGTGTATTAGCAACTTAATTTCCTCTATTTTCGTAAGACAGTAAACGTTCCAAAGGCACTTTGCTTCTTCGCCACCGTCTGCTCACTCTCTCTCCACCCTTTACGCGCGACACTCGGCACCGGCCTAGCCTCCAGCTACCGCCTTAGGACCGGCGGCCCGCGTCCTCACCCCCCTCCCAGAACAGAGGCCGGCGCCTATTTAGACAATGGAACCCCGAGCCCCACCCGCGCAGGAGGCGAGCCCCGCCTCCTACGCTCACCCGGGGGCGGAACCCCGAGCTACCCAACCCCCGGGGGAGGAGCCTCGCTCTACGCACCTCCCACCTCCCGTCGAGCGCCGCCCCCCTCACGCCTCCCCAGCCCGCCTACGACGGAGCCCAGCCCGGGGGCGGAGCCCGCGCGCACGCCCGGCGTCGGGTCCTGCGAGCCAGGCGCGGAGACGGCGTGCGGGCCTTGCGGGCGCTGGGGGCCCGAAGCCAGTGAGTCCCGCCGCGAGCCCCCCTCCCCGTGGCGTCGCGGGCCCCGGGTGGGGAGGTGGGGAGGAGGGGGCGCGTCCTCGGCGGTAGCGGGGGCCCCCACCCCCCCCGTCGGAAATGCAGGGCTTTCTCCCCGCTTACCCTCGTCACCTTATTACCGGCGTGAAAACTCAATTACCGAACGTTTTAGAAGCGTCCCTCGTGGAAATTCGCACCTCGGGTCGAATTTTTCTTTCTTTTTGGCTGTTTACCACTTTTTAACGTTCCCCTCCCCCCAGGCTCCTGCAGTGACCGTTAGTCCTGTCTCGGCGTCCACTTTTCTCCCCCGACCCCCATCACCCCGAGAAGGCGTTGGGAAAAGCAGCCATTTTAGACTCTCCCGGGGGTGGGGGCGGGGATCTGCCGAGAAGTGAGGACACCGGCGACGCCCCCTCGTCTCCTGCTTTCAGTGTGGTCCGCTAGCCAGCTCTTTAACCAGCCTCGGGCGGTTAACCGCTGGGGGAGGGCTCGAGGGTGGGCGGGGTGTCCCCTTCGAACGTGTAGCCCTTCGGCCTCTGATTTTTTAAGGCTGTGGTAGAGGCAGCTTGCGGCCCACCTTTCCATCTCCATGCATAAACCTAAAAGAAACATGCCCATGTGTCCACAGATTTTAAGAATCAGATGCATTTCAGAGGGGAGCTTTTCCAGAAGCTTCCCCGGTTGGAGAGGACCAGGACGCAGAGCTGGTTGAGGTGCGGGTCGGCTACAGGGTGACCAATCTCCCTGCAGCCCCGCAGTTTTGTCAGGATAACCTCTCGAGTGTCTTGAAGGTCTGATTAGGGGAAATAGTACTACATTTTAGTGAGTCTAAAGCACCATCAAATTAAAAATACATATAATGGAATGTGCTGCAAATTAAACTGTGAGAAAGCATGGATTGTAGGAGGCGTCCCCATATCAGAGATTTAAAAATATTTTTTAGAATTACTAAAATGCAGTAGCTACCACTGTGCCAGGAAACTGCTTAGTTGTTTGGGTGTTCATCATAACTTGCAGTCTTGTGCAGGTGAGCAAACAGGTGGACAAGTAGGGTAAGGGTGAGGGAAATGCTTTCTGTCTTCTAAGCTGGGGTGCAGAGCACTCAAACTCAAATGTATGAATGCCTCCCACACCAGCTCCCAGTGAACTTGGATGATTTGGGGCAGGAAGAGATGGGGGTCACAGGTAACCCTACATCAGGGTTAAAATGGAACCCCAGCTGTTTCTCAGTTACCAGGGATAATTTTCTGTAGTTAAGCTGGATGTGGCCTCTCCCTGATCTGACTTGACATGACTCTGTGTCTGCGCTTGTTAGGATTGTGAGCTTTGCTTTGTTGTCAGGTATACAGTGCTCCTCCTACTCACAGGGTGGTCCTGGCGGGGCTGGGTCTGCACCTATGTCTGTGTCCCTTACAGCCTTCTCTACCCCGACCATCTCTCCAGAGATAAACCAGCAGCAGTGGGCTGGAATGATTGGTTTGGGGGAGGCAGAAGGAGGAGGACAGAGAAAGCCTAGAGATGAGTTAGGGCCACAGTCCAGGAAAAAAGTAACAAGGGCTGGCTCCCATTCAGGCTGCCACAGGATCGCCATGGAGGGCGCTTGTGGTGTGATGCCTGGCACACTGTTGGTGCTGTGTGAAGAAAGGTGAGAGGGGCTGGATTGGGCAGCCATCCTTTGGAAGCTGGCTTACACCCTGCTGCACCTGGGCTTTCTCTTTTTTGGGGGGCGGGGGGAGCGCGTTCTCTTTGATCCGACCCCCCCCTGCCGTTCCCTTTTTGGCCATATATGCTCTTAAAGTTGATGGCAAAAACACAGATGCTTGAGCGCTTGGAGCGTGGCACCCATCAGAAATGCTAGAGAAACCAGCTAAGTCAGTGGCCTCTTTTCCCCATTTCTGCCTGCAGGGATGCCGGAGGGGCCGTCTGTGAGGAAGTTTCACCATCTGGTTTCCCCCTTTGTGGGGCAGCAGGTGGTCAAGACAGGGGGCAGCAGTAAGAAGCTAAGCCCTGCCGGCTTCCAGTCCCTGTGGCTGCAGGACACCCAGGTGAGCTCATCATCTTCCGACAGGCTTGTTCCACACCTCACCCCTGTGGGCCAGCTCCGTCAGCACACCCTGTACCTCCCCTAAACTTATCTCAAGACTTTCTATGCCATCACCTCCTCAAGCCTGAGGCAACCACACTGGGACTCCACGCAGCTCCTCTTCTGACATTTCTTAGCCTCGGGTGAGCAGCACAATGGCCTGTGGAACTATAAAAAATACATGTGCACGAGCTGGGTATTCATGTTCAGAGTCTGGAGTGGTTGTGATGAGGGAAGAGAGGAGAGGGGGGTATTGGGAGGCAGCCAGCAGTCTCTCCACACTCGGTCCCATATCATCTTTTCTTTCATTTTAGCCTCTCATTTTGCAGAGCACACACTCCAGAGCTGCCTAAGAAAGCATTAGGGGTGGAAGGTAAATATTGCGTCCTTGCCACCTGTTAATGTTTCTGTCCCATCCTGGTTTGGATGGGTGGGACATCTGGAGATCAAATCCCACTGCATACTTAGACTTTATACCAGTCCTCCAATTTAAAAATACTCACAGCTTTATTGAGGTGTAATTCACATCACATCCAGTTCACCCGTTTCAAGTGTGCGATTCAGTGGCTTTTAGTGTCTTCACAGTTGTGCAGCCATCACCATAATCAATTTCAGAACATTTTCATCCCCCCAAAAGAAACCTTGTGCCCATTAGCAGTCATTCCCCTTTCACCCCAACTCTCCACCCCCAGCTTTAAGCAACCACTACTCTATTTTCTGTCCTACTGATTTGCCTTTTGGGGGGTATTTCACATACATGGAACCATGCCATGTGTGTCTTTTTGTCACTGGCTTCTTTCACTGAGCATGTTTCGTAGGTTTGCCCCTGTTGTAGCCTGTGTCAGAACTTCATTCCTTTTAAAAACCCTTCATAATCTGCAGAGCAGTGCAGGAAAGCGTATTTATTTCTTTGGTTGCACCGAGTCTTATTTGTAGCAGGGGGGCTCCTTAGTTGTGATATGTTAACTCTTAGTTGCAGCATGCATATGGGATCCAGTTCCCTGACCAGAGATTGAACCTGGGCTCCCTGCATTGGGAGTACAGAGTCCTAACCACTAGACCACGAGGGAAGTCCCAGAACTTCACCCCTTTTAAATCCTGAATTCCCTGAGGGGAAGGAGCAGAGACACACTCACCTGTGGCCCTCAGCACCCAGCACACTGCCTGGCACATTGTATAAACCCAGTTAACAAATAGAACTGAAGTAACTATTGCATCACAGGAATTTAAAAGAGGGACAGCAGAAATTGCCATTGCTGGGAAGGGTGCAAGGGTATTCTGACCTAGGCCTTTTGACCTGGTAAATGTTCTGACCTGAGGGTCATCTGACAAATATTTTCATCAGCCTTATACCAGCATTGGTGAAGTTGCATGAAGAAAGCGTTGTCTGCAGCAAATTCTTTTATGCCCACTTAATTTCTTGCTCAGGTTCTTATATAAGCTCAGTTAAAGCATTTCTGATGTGTGGCAGCAAACAGCTGTGCTCAGATTTGCAGTCAAGTTATTCTGGAATTATTTAGAAAGATAATGCTCTCTTTTGGGGAGAGGACGTCAAAAGACTGCTCCAAATGTTAATTTTTATACTAATTGACAAACTGGAGATCTCATCAGAGCTGTGATCTTTAAGTCTGTACCTTTGGGTGGTCAGAATAGCTCAGACATTTCCGTTATTTATGCTAGATGTTTTGGTTTAACTCTTGGAAAGATTGCCTGAATTTCGGGTTTTGCAGAACAGGCTTCTCCTGGAATCGGGCCACATACACAATACCTACCAGGACTAGCAATATGAAAATAGAATATATAGCAGCTAGGACATCCTTTTACACACATTTTCTGTTTTCATCTTCTTCTACTGAAATCGTATTGATGGTCTTTTTTTATTGTGAGATCTCTTGTGGCCATTCCTTCCTTCAAATCCTATCTCGGGGGTGGTGAGGGCTACAGAACTTCACGGTGTGTTGTCTTTAGCTGCTGTCAGTTTGTGTGTGGTGTGTATGTGTATGTGTGCTGATTATTTCTAACAAAGAAGAAGTATTATGAATTGAATACAGGAATGACAATTAGTATTTACTTATTAGCTAATTCATGAAAAAATTGGGAGCATTTCCCCTCGGGTATGCTAGGGTGGCCCTGCATCTAGCGTGCATCTATTTCATTGCTGATCTGATTCTTCCACTTGCTTCTAATCACTTTGAAAACCGTGTACTAAGTGCCCATACGACTGGAGCAAAAAGCGAAAGGCAAGTCCCAGATACTCATGTTGTGAAAGCTTCATGGAAGAGGTAAGAGGGGAGACATTTGCATTAGAGTAAATGTCTGTGTACATCTGTTCCAGTCTTCCCCTTTCTGGGTCTGTAAGACTCAGTCTGTTTGGACTGTAGTGACAGAATACCTCACACCAGAATAAACAATAGGAATTTATTTCTCAGTCTGGAGCATGGGAAGTCCAAGGTCAAAGCGCCAGCAGATTCAGTGTCTGGTGAGTCCCCACTTCTTGCTTTGTAGACAGCCGTCTTCTTGCTGTGTCCTTATGTGGTGGAAGGGGTGAGGGAGCCCTCTGGAGTCTCTTTTATAAGGGCACTAATTCCATTCACGAGGGCTGTACCCTCATGACCTGATCACCTCCTGGAGGTCCCACCTCCAGACACCATCACATTGGGGGTAGATTTCAACACTTGAATTTTGGGAGGACACAAATAAGTCTATAGCAAAACCTTGGATCATGTTCATCTTCTCCTAGGTCCATGGAAAGAAATTATTCCTTAGATTTGATCCAGATGAAGAAATTGTGTCCCCTGGCAACAACCTACTGTCAGAGTCTCTACAAAAAGGAGAGCAGAAGGAAGAGGCCAGACACCACCAGGAAGTCTATGACCAGTCCTCTCGGTCCCTGGGAGGAGACGATGTTTTCCCCAGTGGAGATGATGGTCCGCAGTGTTTGGAGGGAGACACCCCTGCAGGAGGTGCTGAGAGGTGGCTGCAGGTCAGCTTTGGTTTGTTTGGCAGCATTTGGGTGAACGAGTTCTCCAGAGCGAAGAAAGCAAACAAGAGGGGTGATTGGAGAGACCCCATTCCAAGGTAAGGCGTGGTTGAGAAGGCTGTGGGCTGTGCCTCTCTGCAGCTGTGCAGGGTCTGCGGGGCTCACAAGGGCCCCACCATGCGGGCCTGGGCCAGGCTCTGTGGGCATGCTCAGAGGCCTCCAGCCTGCCATCCAGCAGCCCACCGCCTAGTGGAGAGAACCCGCTTCTCTGCCCACCGTGCTGGCAGGTCAGCTGTGGTCTGCACCCAGAGGGGGATGGGAACCACCTGGCAGCTTAGAGAGCGGGAGATTTTTACCCAACAAACACAGCCCTTGAGGGTGGGAGGCCTCTGAACAGCATTTTATGGCTTGACTAGTGCTTTGTAAATTTAGGGACAGAATTGCCCCAGTTTCCAATCTGTTAATGTTGAGAAGAATATCAGTGCAGAAGATTCTATCCATGTTTGGTCACCAGCCAGGATGATTGGAATGCTCTTCCTCTAACAAGGCTGGTCCCCCCCAGGTTTTCAAATTTATTGTCCTGGAGTGAACGTGTGTCATTCACTTATTTTTTAAATCTCCTCTTGTCAAGTTACAACTCCTTTCATGTTACATATTTTGCCTTGCCCCTCCATCCGGTTTTTTTTGTTTTTTTGTTTCCTTTATTAGGCTTGCCTGAGTTTTATCTGCTTTTTTGGGGCTTTCAAATAAATAATATTAGTTTTGTATACTGTCCATATGGAAGAGTATTTCCTAATTTTTCAAATCTTTGAGTGTTTGGGGTCTTTTTTGTTTTGTTTTAATTTTTTTATTGGATTTTGATCAGGACAGCAGCCTGTGAATTTTCTACTTTTGGCATGAAGAGTTGCAGCCAAACACATAATTGATCTTTGCTTACATTTTGTGTATATAAATGAAGATAGAATGTTCATTAAAAGTAAAACATTCTGATAAAAACCAAACAAAAAAAGTAGAACATTCTGTAAATGTTAAGAACAGGTTGTTGTTTTGATAGTTCAGGTTTTCTCTGTTCTTGCTTATTTTTTGTTTATTTAATATGCCAAGCTTGGGAGGAAGAGCAGTGAAGTCCCCAAGTGTAGTTGTGGTTTTATAGAGTTTCTCCCTGTCTTTCTAAGCACTGTTGTTTCTGTGTTTTGCTGCCCTGGGTCCCAGGCATCAGGGTCCCTGACTCTCATGGGTTCTTTGCAGCTTTGTTATTAAACAGTCCTGTGCCCTCTCTCTGCCTTTAGCCCGAATTCTGCTTCTCTTGGCGTTAACAGTGCCCCCTGGTCTTTTTTCCACTTATTTGTAGGTGTGTTTTTTCACGTATTTTATGTATGTTTGTTATAAACAGTGAGTAGCAGGCTTTTGTATCTCTTTAAACTCAAACTGAAACTCCTTGTTTTGAAATGGGGTAACTATGCTATTTGTTGTTGTTGGGTTTTTTTTAAAGATATATTTATTATTATTTATTTATTTTTGGCTCTGTTGGGTCTTCATTGCTGCATATGGGCTTTCTCTAGTTGTGGTGAGAGGAGACTGCTTTTCGTTGTGATGTGTGGGCTTCTCAGTACCGTGGCTTCTCTTCTTGCGGAGCACGGGCTCTAGGCGCAAGGGCTTCAGTAGTTGCAGTGCACGGGCTTCGTTGCTCCACGGCATGTGGGATCTTCTTGGACCAGGGCTCAAACCCGTGTTCCCTGCATTGGCAGGCAGATTCTTAACCACTGTGCCACCAGGGAAGTCCAAACTGTGCTATTTGGATTTTCTTTCATTTGCAGTTTTATTGTGCCTTGTTTTCTGTTGAATTTATTGCATTTCTTTTCTTCCCTTTTTTTTTCAACTCCTGTTAATTTGGAAGTACTGCTATTCCTCTTTATTCTGTTGGCAATAATCTTATCTCTAAATGGAATCTGGCTTTTTTCCAGAGTTAATAACCATCAAATTTTTAATAGCATTTCATCAGTCATCTTCTCCCTTAATATTAACACTGGTGTTTTGCTCCTTCTCCTTCCCCCTCCCTCCGAGATGAGACCTTTAAATTATTTCTACTTCTGTACTTTTCTATCATTTCCATCTCATTCCTGTCTGCTGAGATAGTTTAGAATTGTAGTTCCAGTTTGTTAATTAACTACATTGTTAGTTATGTATAGTTAAATTAATTAACATTAAACACACACTGACACAGGTGTCTTTCCTTACACTTGGATTACAATCACTGTCATGATTGCAGGCCACTCGGATCTCACGACAGACATGACAGAGTCCAGTCCTAATCCTTCCATCCCTCCTTTCCATCTCCCCCCATCTTGAGGTCCTTGCTGATGTAATTTCCATTGGGATGCATTTTTCCTTGAGTAATTACCTCAGGTACTTTGCGTAGCTATTTTTCTGAATTCTGTTCCTCTCAAGTTGTCCCTTTACTTTCACGTAAGATACCACCCAGGTCAGATACGTGAGTCTCTCCCCTCTCAGAATACCCAGTATTGCTTATCAGGGTTCATGAGATTCTTCTGTGTCCCTGGAACTCAGGAAGCCTGGCGGGGGCTGGAGGTGAGGAGGAGTGAGGGAGAGGGGTATGTCTTTCTTGGTAAATCTTGCCCAGGACCAGGACTGGGAGAGGGGCCTCCGGAGCATCCATGTCTCTGTGCTCCTTCCTAACAAGCCCTGCTTTGTACAGCAGCCACACCTGCTGAACTTGACACTTTTCTGGATATCCCAAGTTGACTTTCCCAAACACATACTGTTATGATCAGAGAAAAGGAGAGAGTATATATTTTCATTACTCCATTTGGCCGTAAGAGTTTTAACGACTCTGGCAGAGCCATTGCTCTTCTCTGCTGGGACCTTAGCTTCCCCATGTTTTTCCTGAGCGGAGTGGGAGCTGTGTGTGCAAGTGTGACCTGATACTGCTGTCATAACCCTGTGTGCTGTGACTTCTCCTCTCTTCCTAGGCTGGTCCTGCACTTTGGCGGGGGCAGCTTCCTGGCCTTCTATAACTGTCAGATGACGTGGAGTTGCTCTTCCCCAGTGGTCAGACCCACCTCTGACATCTTGTCAGAAAAGTTCCATCGAGGACAGGCCCTGGAAGCTCTGGGCCGGGAGCAGCCCGTCTGTTATACGCTGTTGGACCAGAGATACTTCTCAGGCTTAGGTACGGCTGATGGCAGAGGGTGGTCCCACTGACCAACTTAGTGAAAAAGTCCTTAATCTGGGAGGCAGGAAACTGGGACGCACTGCAGGTGTTAGTGATGCTGGGCCATCACCTGGGCTCCTCGGCTCCACTTCCCTTGTTTTTAAAAAGAGGGAGTAGATCAGGCGATTTCTAACTTCTCTCCTACCCTGATTATATTATCGGTCGTAGTCAGCTTGACAGCCACACTAGAGTGTGACCTAGTGTGCGGGGGTCACATCCCCTGCATCCTTTTTTTCTTTTTAAATTAATTAATATTTATTTATTTATTTATTGGCTGCATTGACTCTGTTGCTGCGCATGGGCTTTCTTTAGTTGTGGTGAGCGGGAGGTACTCTTCATTGGTCTCAGGCTCTAGGCGCACAGGCTCGGTAGCTGTGGCGAAAGGGCTTAATTGTTCCACGGCATGTGGAATCCTTCCCGATCAGGGATTGAACCTGTGTCCCCTGCATTGGCAGATGGATTCTTAACCACTGTGCCACCAGGGAAGTCCCTAAATTTATTTTTTAATTTAAGTATAGTAGGACCACGGCAGACCCTGCACCTGGAGGAGCACAGGCTTCCAGGAGCGGCATTTGGGGGTAAATTAGCAAGAGAAATGCTCTGTAATCCGCTGTTGTTACAAGCAATAATTATAACAGCCGACATTTTTCAGGTGACTCCACTGTGCCAGGCATGTGGGTTCATCTTTAACTGCTCTCCACAGGTTGGCCACTTGCTAGTTTTCCCTTCGTCAAGTAACTAAAGCAAAAGACATTGCTCTGAGGGCACAGATGAGATACGAATCAGATAGTCTGCTGGTGAATTTTAGAGAGAAATTTTATGTAACTGCGATGCTTTTGGAAAGAGCAGCCTTTTCACCCATCCATCTGCTCCACACATGCCGAACGCCTGACCTCCACCAAGTCCACCTTCTCTCCTGGAGGAGAGTGTGGTTTAATGACCCAGCAAACATGGACTTAGCCCCCTGGAACTTAAGATGGACTGTGATAAAATGCCTAGTAGATGTTAAAGAAAGTGCACTGTTGGGATATTTTAAAGAAACTTACTGATTCTGGAAGGAGAGGTCGAGGTTGACTTCAAGCAAATGAGGCAGGAGTAGAAAAATAGTGAAATAATACCTCCTAAACACTTTCTACATTTCAGGCATTATGCTTGACATTCTAAATAATAGTAACAGCTTGTATTTATTGATTCCTCTCTACATACCAGCACAGTGCTCAACATTTGTGTATATGTGTAAGAGTTCTCATTTACTGCCCATGAAAACCAGGTGACCTACCCCCATTTTACAGGCCAGGAAATGGAATCCCAAAGAAGGCAGGAAAGTCATCAGGGTCAGGTAGCTGGGATCTGGTTGGGCTGGAATTCACAGCCAGGCACTCAGGTCTGGAGCCCCTTATGTTAATCTCTTTGCTGTAACATGAGCCACGCATGAGTTTTATGTCATTTCATCTTCACAACAACCTCAAGGGTAAGTGTTAGCAAGTACTTCACAGATGGAACGGCGTGACTCTCCTGAGAGCCTCTAGGCCGCGCTGGTTCCTCCTGAGGTGCTCTCCACTGCCATCGTACCAGCTTCGCTCTGTTTTATTAATTTTGTGGCTGGCTTTCCTTATGGATGTGTCCTTTTTCCTCCCCTTGTCCCCTCCCCGCCTTCTTCCAGGGAATATCATTAAGAACGAGGCCCTGTTCAGAGCTGGGATCCACCCGCTTTCTCCCGGCTCACTCCTGGGTCTTCCGCGCCTCGAGGCCCTGGTGGACCACGTGGTGGCCTTCAGTGCAGGCTGGCTGCAGGGCAAGTTCCAGGGCAGACAGCAGCACACACAGATCTATCAGAAGGAGAAGTGCCCCGCCGGGCACCAGGTCATGAAAGAGGCCCTTGGGCCTCCGGGGGGCCTCCAGAGGCTCACGTGGTGGTGCCCCCAGTGCCAGCCAAGGTTGTCACCAGAGGGGCCAGAACAGGTGCAG
Organism: Hippopotamus amphibius kiboko; assembly: GCF_030028045.1. NCBI lineage: Eukaryota > Metazoa > Chordata > Mammalia > Artiodactyla > Hippopotamidae > Hippopotamus > Hippopotamus amphibius. The sequence goes on along the minus strand of NC_080187.1, from coordinate 52,169,292 downwards.
CCCTCCTAGGGTGCTCGGGCCCCTTCTGCACAGAGCCTTGCCCCTGAGGGACCGTGATGCCTGAGTGTCACCAAAGGGGGTATGGGGAGAGGTTGGGACTGGGGACAGGAATTGGGGGGAGGTCACGGGACTCCAGTGCTGTTGATGTTCATCTCACCGGAGTTCAGGCTAAGGCAGTCTCCACAGGGTTTCATTTTGTTCTTTTCTAGTTTTGGTTAATTCCTCCTATCTAATGTCACCATTGTGACAGATGAGACAAATCATGATGGCACTTAAGGGGAAACTTTCCAGAACGATGGTGGAGCAATGAAAATGAGAACCAGTGGAAGACAGCTGTGCCAAGCGTTGCTTTGCAGCTATTTGGTTTGGTTTTGGTTTTGAAACATTGGCTCGTGTTAAGACCCTCCATTTGAGAACCAGGAAAGGGGAATTATCCTTCCTGGTTCCCCAGGAGGGATCCAGGGATGAGGAGGGAGTAACAGGAGAGTAGTGCTCGGATTTATCCTCCTGCCTGGACCCTTCCCGTGGGACAGAGACACCAGGAGAAGGAGGGGAGATGGGGGACCAGGGAGCTGGCCACCTTCCTGTTGTGTCCAGTGGGCTTTAGAAAAAAGCTACTTGTTTCCTCCTCAAGGTGATGTATTTGTGACTGTTGATGTGCTCAACAGTGCAGGAATCAAGGTTGTTAGCAAACCTAGAAGAAACCAGGACATGAAAATAAAGCTCTTTGTTACTTTGTGTTGTCATCTTTCTTTGACAGTAGAGGTTCTTTTGCTGTACATAACTGAACTCTTTGTGAAGGTGCCGTGTAGGACTTGTGGAGTTGGCTGAATGGATCCACTTAAAAGGAGCAGGGCAGGGAGAAGGGTGAACATACATCCTTTACTCTTGTGTGTCTTAAGTCACTGAGAGTCATCCACAGTGGGGAAAGCCATCTTATGGTAGGCATTAGCTCAGAGCCAGAATGGTACCCAGACAGGCCATTTACTGTAAGTCAGTATCCGTCAGGGTCTGGAGTACAAGGGGGGGTTGAGGAGGAGGCTAGACAGGCATCACAGCCTGCATGTGGGTGGACACCCATTGCGATCGGTAGAAAATGAAAGATGCTGTTGCAGTTGTTGAGAGAAGAAGCAACAGGACTAGAAATGGCAGTAGGGGTGGAAAGGAGGAAAGATGGGAGGGTTACCATGGTGATGGGCTCCATACGTGTCAGCTGACTGGATGTGGCGACAAGGGGCAGGGGGCGAGGATGGCTCATGCCAGGCAGCCGAGAGCTGGAGGAAGACACCCCCACCTCTCCACTGGGACAGAAAGTTGGGGGAGCTGAGCGGGTACCATCAGGAGACAGATCCTGTGCACTGAGCTTGAGGTACCTGCACCTAAGCCAGGGGGCAACACAGCCAGGAAGTGGGCCTGGCTCCCCGCAAGTGCAGGCTTGCAGGCGTGGATCTGGCAGCTTTCCTCAGAGCTGAGGGTCAGTTTGAGAAGGTTAGCAAGGGTGATCGTGCAGCATGAGAAGGTTGGAGATCATGGGGAACCTTAAGGTCTTTTGTTCAATGGGCAAGAGAAGACAAGCCAACAGGAGATCAGATTAAACAGGAGGAAAGAACTGTGGGGGCAGCCAGTGGTGCACACGACGAAGAGACCTTTGAATTTGGTTAAATTTGAGGTCATGACCTTCAAGAGCCATTAGTGCAGAGTGGCAGCCCGTCTGCAGGGGCTGAGGACTGGGTGGGAGCCCAGGGAGCAGTGGGGGTGCTCTGCTCTTCAAGAAGGTTGTCCTTGAAGGAGATGAGAAAGGGGGTCAGGGAGGAGAGTGATGAAAAGATGGATGTGATGTCAGGATTCGTGTGAGATCAAGTGGGGGGAAAACCGAGAGGGAGAGAGACACCAGTGCCAACACTTAAGAGATGTCTGGGCTCGGGTGGGGAAAGAAAAATAGACCCAGAGAAAATCAGCTGATGCAGAGTAGGAATGTGGAGGTTCATAACGGCCGCTTAGGGCTCAAGGGAAGGTTGTAGCACCACACTGGAGACCAGAGTAGTCACTCCACTTACCAACTTTGTCCAGCAGACTCCAGTAGCTTAGGGTCAAAAACAAAGAGGGTGAATCCACAGTTGAAGGTTGTTAGGGTGTGAAGGGTAGAAGGCCAAGAGGGCAAAGGAGAATCCTTATTTTATTATCTAAGTTATTAAAATTTATTTTTAAAAATACATCAAAAGACAAACCATACAAAAGTTTATAGAGCAAAACATGGAAGAATAATCCTCAGCCTACCCTGTCCTCTTGGGAGCCAACTTATCATTCCTCTGACTTCAGTTTGTATTGGGGAAAATAGTAGCACCCAGTTGTAACAGTTGATGGCCGCACCATGAGTTCTACGTTGGAACAGCATGGACTGGGTTCTGCACAGGAGCAACAGGGAAGTGGAAACGTGGGCCACTAACAGAAAGCACCGCTACTGAGTTCCTCTGCGAGGTATCATTCATCCTGGCAGGAGGCTCTTGGCAGAAAGTCTCCAGTTAGTTCTACAAGGAGGAAGGGAAGGGAGCAGAGGCGGGCTGAATGAGGGTTAGAGCAGAGGATGGTGGTACAGAACCTGCAGGGCTGGGGAGGTGAGCTGTGGGAATGACTCATGTGGTCTGTGTGCCTGCTGGATGTAAGGAATGGCTTTGCTTGACAGGCTGCAGGTGAGGGATGGGATCCAGAGCTGGCAAGTCCAGGTTTCACTTAAGAGAGAGGTGAGATGTTTGGACTCAGCCAATTCTAGGGGAATGAGCTGGAGTTTCACAATAATTGACATTGTGAAAAACTTGGAATTAAGTGTGAGGTCGTGGCTTTAGCCATTCAATAAATATTTCTTAAATGCCACCTAAATGCCAGCTTTGGGAATACAATGATAAACAAGAAAACTTCTGTACTGGTAGGAGGAGGCTGGCTTGTTACAACAGAGTGTTAGAAGCATTTTAGTAGGTTGTGGAAAAGTGCTTTTTTTGGTGGGGAGGAGTGGGTAAGTGACTGCCCATCTGTGTTCTAAGAGTTCCAGTATAGTCCCTATTTCAAGCCTTGATATTTAATAAAAAGTAGTGGAGACTTGTTAAGTGGCAAGTACTGTGCCAGGTGCCCTGTTTAGACACGGTCCCTGACCTTGAGGTGTTCAGGGTGAGGTGAAGAGTCAAAATAGGGATGATTAGCATACAGAAGGTTCAGGATGAGAGTAACCACTGAATATGAAGGAAATACTTAGGTTTGTGGAAATAAAGACCACCAAAATAAGAACAAGCAAGTGAGGCCCTTTATTCAGAGCTTGCTGTATAGCAAGGGCCTCAGCCCCTATCACTTGCATGTGGCAGAAACTCAGAGGCAGGCAGGGAGTGGGAAGACTTCATAGTCAAAAAAACATGAAGTCATCATTGTGCTCTGATGATTGGCAAGGGGATGCTGGAAGCAGGCTAGCTGAAAGTGGGGTGTCTTATGTGATTGGTTTGGGGAGCATATTTGGCTTTCTGTGGTTGGTCCTGATTTGGAAGCAGGGGCAAAAAATAGAGAAGTAATTGATCAAGTTCTGACCATTCCAGGCTGATCAGTACAGAGGCTGTGGGTCCGAATTCTTTTATCGTATACGGTCTGGCCACTGTCCATTTGTCCACACCCACAGTCTCTGGCTGGGCACCTAGATCAAACTCGGGGAGCTGGATGAGGCTCCAGCTGTGTCTTTAATAGTGGAAGCACCACCACATAAAACGTGTCTGTCTCTCCCTGTGGACTGGACTCCTGTCCCTCCCTCTTTGGGACAGAACCTCATCTACCTTGCCTTTGTTATTTCCAGTGTCTGCCACATTGTCGGTGTTCAATGGATGAGTGTTAAATCTGAAGAACAAATAAAGGAGAGGCCAGAGAGCTTCAGAAAAGTGTTCCTGCAGAAGGGGAGTCCACCTGAGCTGTAACAAAGGTGTAGTGGGTAGCTCGGTAAAGATGGAGGAAGGGCATTCAGGGCAGGTGAATTACTTGAGTCCTGGGGTGTGAACTACTGTGGCCTGTGTGGAACGTGCTGCCAGGGCTGGATCAGGGTTTGAAAGTAGTGACTGAATAGGAGGCTGAAATTCAAAGGGAATGTAGGTGCCAAATGATGAGGGGATTTTTATTCTCTGCCAGAATCCTTGATTTTATCTTGAAAGGCATTTCCTTTGTGGAGTTTAAAATTGAAAGAAGGGAATGTTTTCTATAGGATCCTCTTAACAGGGAGACAGGGGAGTGTTAAAACTCAGCTTTATGTCTTCTGGCCAAAAGCAAGCAGAGATACAAAGTTATAACTTGACAGTGTTTTAAAAAGGACCAAACATCAGATAAGACAAAAAGAAATTGAGGATAAATGACAGTTCTCAGGGAAACTCCCTTCAGTCTGTTTTTCTTTTCTTTTTTTAAAATAAATTTATTTATTTATTTATTTATTTATTTATTTATTTATTTATTTATTGGCTGCATTGGGTCTTCATTGCTGTGCGCAGGCTTTCTCTAGTTGCGGAGAGTGGGGACTACGCTTCGTTGCGGTGCAGGGGCTTTTTCTTGTGGTGGCTTCTCCTGTTGCGGAGCATGGGCTCTGGGAGCGTGGGCTTCAGTAGTTGTGGCTCACGGCCTCTAGAGCACAGGCTCAGTAGTTGTGGTGCACGGGATTCGTTGCTCTGCGGCATGTGGGATCTTCCCAGACCAGGGATTGAACCTATGTCCCCTGCATTAGCAGGTGGATTCTTAACCATTGCACCACCAGGGAAGTCCCCAGTCTGTTTTTCTGTATTGCCAGGCTCACTCATGGAACCGAAGTCTAAAGGCCCACAGAGCCTCACCTTAAGCTGATTAAAATCATAATGCCTTAGAAAATAAAAATGAAAGATTTGAGATTACTTGAGGTTACTCAAGCTGTCACATGGGAATGTATGGAGAGAGAGAGAGATGGGAAACTGACCTCAAAACAGTTTGAGAGAGAAGATGGGGCTTGAACCTCGATGGAGCAGAGAGGAGAGATTAAGACAATAGGTGTTTGTTTCTTGGACTCCAGAGAATTGATGAATGACTTTTGAACGGCAGGTGTAGGGAGAGCAAGGAGGAGTTAGGGATGACATCTGGATTTTATAATTAGGCAACTGGGAGGCTGTTAGTGCCATTCGCAGGAGAAGCAATTTCAGTGGGAGAGAGACTCCAGTTAGGGCAATGTTAAGTTCGCAGTGTTGAGGGAACATCAAAGAGTTGCACTATTCTAGAAGCTTGGGCGTATGTTAGCGAACAAAACAAGGGTCTGTCATCATTGAACTTATATTCTAGCAAGGAGAAACACTAAACATCTTAAGTAAATTATGTATTATATATCAGAATGTGATCAGTACTGAGATAGGCTGGGACCTGGGATCCAAGACCCTTCCCTGTAGTGGTTGCACCTGGACAAATGTCTCTCCCAGCAAAAGACTACAAAGAAACTATAAGGAACTAAAAATAACCACATGCATGGGCAGTTGGGACAAATTATGAACAATAAGATATAAAAAGACCAAAACCGAACTGGCACTTCTGAGGTGCCCGGAACAAAAGCAGGTACTACATGATCCCTGCACACAGCACCACTAAAGAGGTGGGCAGACCACCCAAGCCACCCCTCCAGCCCCATCCACCACCCACCGATCTGCCTCCACCTTCACCCCATTTAAGGGACAAGTTCATCCCCTTTCAGAGAGTGAGCAGGGGAACCTGTTACTAGTTTTCGCTCCCTGGAGTCCCAATAAAGCCTTACCTTAATTCCTGATCTGGCCTCATCAATTTCCATTGATTGAAGGGTCCAAGGACATTTGTAACTATCGTTACTACGGGAAAAGCTAGAGCAGGATGGGGCATCACCGGTGGTGGGGGTGGGGGCAAGCTGCAGTATAAAATAGGGTGACCCGGGTGCCCCTCCGTGAGATTTCAGCAAAGACTTGAAGGAGGTGAGGGCGTTAGCCAATTGCTTATCTGGGAGAAAAATATTGCAGGAAGAAGGAACTGTAGACAACAGGCCCTGGGGCCAAGGAGGGAGGGCTTGAAAACGGAGGTGAGAGGGGTAATGGGGATGGAGGGATACTCATGCAGAGCTTTTAGACCTTCTTGGGGACTTTGGATTTTACCTAGTGAAATGCAGAGAAACTGCAGGGTGTTTAGGCAGTGATCTGATCTGATCTGCCTTAAACGATCACTGATTGCTGTGTTCAAATAGATTTGGGGACCGAGGTAGCAAGCATTTTCCACGGCTCGAGAGAGCTCTAGGATCAAGATAAAATTTTCCACATCACCCTTTGATAGGCCATAGAAACGCTTCAAATCCTTTCGGAGACTAAATTTAAGTGCTTGGAAGCCTCAGGCTGATTCCACCGACTAGAGACGCGTCTGTGAGCCCAGCGCGTCCCGGAAGAGCTAATCTGGCTGGCAGGACAAACACGTGGAGGGCTTATTGACAAAGTCTTAGCGGACTCCGGCCCGTTGGGCTCTCAGAGTAAGTCTGGCAGGAGCAGGCCGCCAACATAGCGAGCTCCGCCTCAGAGGCTCTGCAAACTCTGGGTTCACTTCCCCAGCTTCGCGCAGGCCACGCAAAGGAAAACAAAGTCTCGCCCCCATTAGGAGCACCAATCCCACGCTCCTGCCTCTTTCCCTCCAATTAGCTTCTAGGATGTGGTCCTCACGCCAGACTCGTCCCGCCTCCGATTGGCGGCGTCTTACTGGTGCGAGCGGCCCTGGCCAATCAGCCCCCGTCAGTCCACCTCGCGAGTCCGCCGGCAGCGGCGCGAGAGCCGGAGGCCCGTTGAAGTTGATGGGGAAGCGGGCGTGGCGTCGCCTCGCTGGGCCCGCCTCCGCCTCCGCCCCGCCCTACCCTCCAGCCACACCTCTTCTCCCTAATCCTTTTCTGGGTTGCGGGTAGGGGCCTGCTCGAGGTATCGGCGAGGTGAGCTCCGAGGTCCGATTATCTGCCGCCGCCAGCATGGAGTTCGTGAAGTGCTTGGGGCATCCCGAAGAGTTCTACAACCTGCTGCGCTTCCAGATGGGGGGCCGGCAGAAGGTGTTACCCAAGATGGACCAGGTGGGCCGAGCATCCCCGCATCCCGCCGGAGCCGGGAGGCAGCGCGCGACTGCCGGCTTCCGGGCCTGGCCGGCAGGACCCAGAAACTAGGGCCAGGGTTGCGGCCAGCGGGTGCCTGACGCCTCAGGTTCCCTCCTTCCCTCGGGGGGGCAGACCCTTGACCCCTGTCAGGCCGCCCCACCCTCCCAGCCTCGTTCCCCTCCCCTTAATCCAGTATCGTGCCCGGCTGCCTTTGGTCTCCTAGGCACCCCCCCCCCTCGAATCCCCAAGTTGTCTTGCTGCTTAAAATGTTTCTGTTCGTTCAAGACGTTGGTTTTCAAGTAATTTTGCTTCATATTTCGTTCTGTTCCTGAGATTAATGTTTTTCTGTGTTCTAGTGTGTGGGTTACAAAACTAAGACTACATGGGTAGATTAAGTGGGAAAGGACCTGTGAAAGAATTTTGTGAACATAATGAACTATGCAAATGTTGTCACGAATACCTCCTCTGGAACGAAATCTTACTCATCCTTCCAGTTTTCAGTTACACCACCTCCATAAGCTTCTCCTCCTTCCCTGCATTCCTATCAGTCCCTTGTTCCTCAGTGTTCCCTGAGTTTTTTAGAACACTTATCTACTCTTGCAAGTTCTTATTAGTTGTCTGTATGTCTGTTGATTAGCTACATTGTTGGCTACTTGAATGCCAGCCTTGGTTTTGTTTATATTTCATCTGCCTCACTCCTGTACCCTTTGTTAAATGAATGCTTACAAAGGTATTTATTCCAACAAGAAGTGCATGCTCACAAATGGTCAAGATGGTCAGTTTCATGTTATGTGTATTTTACCACAATTAAAAAACCAAACGCAGTGACTTTAAAATAACAACTGTTATTTAGTTCAGAGTTCTCTAGGAGAGCTGGGGAGTTCTGGTCTGGGCCAACTTGGTTGATTTATACTGGGTTTGCTCACCTGGCTGATTGGCATGTGGCTGGACCATCTGATTAGCAGGCTATAGGTTGGAGCATCGAGAGGAGGTGGGACCCTGTGTCTCACCTGGCAGGCTAGTCTTAGGACTCCCCGCTCTTGACTGGAGTCGTGCAGACCCCAGTGTGCACGCACTTTTCAGCTTTCTGCTTGACTCACAGTTGCTACTGTCTTTTTGGCCAAAAAAAGTCACAAGGGGAGCCCAGTTGCAAAGGGGTGGAGAAAGATTCCACCTCCCAGTGGGAAGAGCCACAAACTTTATGGCCATTTGTAACGTACCGTACTTAGTCTACCTTGAAAACAATCCTAAAGAGACAAGTGCTAATATTTTCTAAATTAGGAGACAGTGGCATAAAGTAGTTGAATTTGGATGCTTTCAAGTGGTGGTTCCATAGGCTATCCTGGGCCTATCTGAAGACCTTCATGCTTCCACTCCGGAAGCTGGCGGTCTGGGATACAGAGCACAGGCTTTGACCGACCCCAAACAGCTGATCACATCCCAGCACTGTCACACGTGCTTAGGAAGCATCACAGGCACACAGCAATTCCTGGTTTCTTTCTTCCCTTCCTGATTCTGCTATATATTAACCTTCCTGCCTTCCCTCCCTCCCTCCATTTCTCCTTTCCTTCCTTTCTATATTCATTTAACAAACATCTGACCACTGGTTGCATGCTTGATGTTATTTTAGGTGCTGGAGATAAAACTGAACAAAATAGGTGACCACTTTGCTTTTACAAACCTTATATTCTAGTACAAGAGCAAGAGAGAATGAAAAAAAAAGCAAATATACAATATTTCAGATGGAAAGAAGTACCACAAAGAAAAATGATAGCAGGGCAAGGGAGCTGAGTGTCTGAAGTCAGGGGACACAATTTATAGGGTTGTGGTTTGGGTCCAGAGACTTCTCTGTGTCACATTTTCCTCTCTATGAAATGAGACTTGGAGAAAATGGTAGTATTGCTTACTTCTAGAGGGGAATGAATGGGTGGCCAGAGTAAGGGGTAGGGGGTAAGAGTTTTCACAGTATAATCTTTTTTTTTTTTTTTTTTAAAGTGAGACCTGGGCTAGTCCTTCTTCTAGCTCTAAGATTTGATGAGCAATGCAGTACAATATTATTTTGTTAGTTGTAGTTTCCCTGAGCCATTTTTAATCCCCATGAATCATTTAAAAAAAAATAGCTGAGTATACCTCTAATTAGAGGAAACAGGAAAAACCATTTTCCTTCACTTAACATTGTCTTAGTTTCTTTCTTAGGTAACAAAGAAGCTGGGGGAAAAGTTTACACTTAGCAGACATGGAGGGCTGAGATTATTTCAGTCATAGAAGGATTTGGCTATAGGAGTTCAGGGTTCCCTAAACTTGATTTATCCTGAATTTTTAGGAGCATATCAGTAAATCTGGTGGCATACTGCCACCTGCAATTGTGTGACATCACTTAGAGAGCACATAATGGAAAAAGTCAGTGTTTTGTAATCATGCAGTTCTAGCTTCTATCAAGGCTAAATCCTATTATTTAGACTAAGGTCTGTTAAGTCAAATCCTGACTCTTCCTTTCGATAACAATCTCCAGCAACAGTTTCTTCATCCATAAAATAGAGATGGTGGATCACAATCTGTCAGTCACAATTTCCAAACTCCAAAAAGGTCTGAAAACAAAGAGGTTCGTAATAAGTCTGGCTCAAGGTCATTCGGGAATACAATGTGCTTTGATATAAAGTGATCCCACATAGTATAACTATTCAAAATGTTTTGCTAAAGAAGTGTCGATAATCAGTTACGGGGAGCCACTCCACAATGACAGGCGATCTGTGCATTTTATTGCCTGTCTTCTGAAACACTGTAGATTCTGAATTCGGCTGCACATCTGGTCATGACAACCTTGGGTGGATTGCAGGTCTGTATAATACCTTCTTTGAAGGGTTGCGTAAGGATTAACGGTCATGTTTATATTGTGCTTGGCATGTAGTAGCTGCCCAATAAGTGGTAGTTTTTACTCTTGTTGTTATGTAACTTCAGTTCTCAAGTTTATGGGGTTTTCCCTCCCTTCTGAGGGAAACTGTGTTGCTTAAAGTCTGAATGGAAGGCCGTGGGTAGGGTTGGTCGCCGTCCACTTGTGGAACGGACTTTCACCTGGAGCCCCAGTCCTGGGAGGACAGTCCTGTACTTGTTGTCACTGCACATCCTTCCTCTTACTGCCCTTCATCCTTGTTTTCTCTTACTGGAGAGTTCTTGGGAGTGTGCTTATCTCAGCAAAGAAAAACAGGCTTTAGGCACAGGCCACAGTAGCTTTAGCTTTTTTTTCCTTTCCCTTAGTTTGGGGGAAACAAGCCGTGGAAATGTTTTCCATAGTGTGGTTCAGTTATATCTCCCTGTATCTTCTTGGTAATTTGAGGAAATTATTGTTACAGAATGAGGTATTGAAACAAATAGGTGCCAGGAAAAAGAATGATGGGGGGAAGGAGATGGGAAGTGAGTTAGTGACCTTGCTCCCTATTGAGCGGAGGAGGTCTGTTGGAAAAGAGAGACCTTGTTCTTCAACATTGTTGCTCTTCATAACTAGTGCCATGCACCTTTGAGATCTGGTGCAAACCCTTAGTTGTAACAGACGCAGAGCAGTGAAAGGAATCATTGTGGCCTGGTAACAGGTGTATGTGAAGAGCTGGCCCAGAGCTCAGAAAAAAGTGATTGTTCTGTTCATTTTATTTTATTGTGAAGTCTTGCCTCTCCACATTTTGATAGGGAAGGAGTTGTGAATTGTTTTTAGATGCTCTTTGAACTCACTCATTTACTTATCAGACCTTCCCTGAGAATTTTTGTATGCCAGACTGTATGTACTAAATGGTTTTACTAATATATGGTGTGTAGTAAATATTAATTTTTACTAGTAACTTTTTATTGAACTTGGCAATAAAGTGAAATTCTCATGATTATGTGATTTAAAAAGAAAAGCTCTATTCTCTTGACAAAAGAATATGTATCCATGGTAGGAAATTTAGGAGATACTCACGAATGAAAAGAACATAGTTCACCTGGTCCCAAGGTTCACTGTTAACATTCCAAAGTGACTATGGTATATATATGTACCATCACCCTGTTGTTAGATATTGCAAATGTTTCCCCTTTCTCTGTTAAAAAGAGAGTGGGGGATACTTGGGGGGTGTATATGGGAAGTCTGTATTTTCCACTCAATTTTCCCTGAACTTAAACCTGCTCTAAAATATAAGGTCTCCATAAAAAAAATATACAAAACAGATAGCAATTCTTTCTGATATGCTTGCATGTCAGAATATGGCTCTTTTTTTTTCTCTCTGGGAAAAACAGTTTTTGTTTTCCTTAGGGAAGAGTAAAGTTGGTGAAGATTGTTACAGCTCACTGATTTGAAAGGGAAAGATGATTCGAAATCTTAAAAGTAATAGCTAGCTTTCCAGACGCTAATAGAGGTTTTACAGGTGTTAAAGTAATACCAGAACTGGACAGTAATTAAAGGCGTAAAAAGAGATCTTATTCAGAAAAGCAACTGCAGTAGAGGAAAGAGACCTCAGTATAGAACTGGGCTCAGTTCTGAATATAAGAAGTAGTGTAGGGGTGGATGGATGGAAAATTACCAAGAGGAAACATCTGGGTTCTGCCTAAACGATCTACCGGGATTCTTGCTGGAGGCAGGTCAGGGCGCTGGGATGATGAAGGTGATCATATATGGGGCCATGGGGGATTCTTGCTAAACCAATTTTGCAGGGTTCTTGCTAAAGCTGAGCGATGCAAAGATAAACAGAAGTACACATGTGGAGGGCTCAGAGGAGCCTGACTAAAGTTCTGTCGCAGGGAGGAAGAGCAAACTTATCAAAAGAGAACTGGGTTCCCTCTGTAGCCCGAGGATTCTGGAGAGAAGGGGAGCACGAAGAGGAAAGCGCGGGACAGCAGAGGGGCTGGGAGTCGGAAGCCCCAGGGCGGGGCTCGCGGCGGGGCTGGGCGGGGCTCGCGGCGGGGCGGGCTTCGGCCCGGGTGTGGGGTGAGTGGGGCTGGCGGCAGGGTGGGCGGGGCTCGCCCGCCGGCGGGGCTGGCCCTGGGGCGGGCGGCGGGCCTCGGTGGCGGGGCGGTGGACGCCTGCTCCCTGCACCGCTGCGCCAGGCCTAGTCCGGTGGAGGGAGAGCCCGTCCCGCCCCTCGGTGGGCGCCTCTCCGCTCCTCTCGGGTCTATGGAGGAAGAACTGCGCTGGCCCTGCGATTCCCATGGCCGCAGTCGCCTGCGGCACCAAGGCCATGTCCCTTTTCAAGCGGACCTTGGTGCTGAGTCCCGGCGCGGGGCCCAGGGGCGCGGGCACTCCCCCGCGCGGCTGTCCCTTGTCTCCCGCCGCCTGGCCTTCCAAGGACCGGCCGCGGGGAGAGGGCATGTGCGGCCGGCTGCGGAGCCCCGCGGCAGCCGGCCGCCAGCCCCAGCCCCACTCCAGCTCCTCCGCGTCTTACACCACCATGTGTCTCTGCCCGCAGGACTCGCTCAGCAGCAGCTTGAAAACTTGCTACAAGTACCTGGATCAGACCAGTCGCAGTTTCGCAGCTGTTATCCAGGCGCTGGATGGAGAAATGCGGTGAGTGGCGGAGGCAGCTCTATTTGACTTGGGGGAGGAAAGTTTTGCCAGGAGACTTGGAGTCATTCGAAGCTTCTTTTTGACACAGCCCCGCGTGTTGTAGTCTCCTTACTTGTGCCTTAGCCAGAACATGCCCCAGTGGGTGAAGGAAATGTCCGCGGTTGAAACGCTCCTGTGTTTACTTTAGAACGCCCTTTCAGGCACCTAGCCATCTCTTAGTGTCCCTGCAGGCCCAGTTCTTTGGGCGGGGGTGGGGGGGGGGGGGGTGGGGGTGGGGAGTGTTTATTAACTTTTTTTAGTCCTGGCAGCTGGACCTGTCTGTGAGCTGCTCAAGCATTTTCCTTGGCTTCACTTATGCTACCTTGCATTTCTAGTATACTGGGTTAATTCTTCTGAAGTTGCCTCTGTGCAGATTATATACGTGACTTAGACCAATTGACTTTAGGTATGATAGTAGTTATAGTGAGAAGTTATTGTGTCTTTTGACTTTATCTGCAAAATACTAGTTCTTTCTAAACATTTGGTCCGCTGGTCTGTTCTACAGTTGTTCTGCATTAGTTAAATGTAGCTCGTTATGTAAGGGAGTAGTAATGACATCCAGCTGGTAAGTTTTTTAATTTGTTTTTTTAATAAATTACAGAAGTCCATTGTTCCCATCTAAGAAAGGGAAGCTAAGAAGTTGCATTAAGTACGAAAAGCTTTGGATAGCCACTCATAGTTCTGTAGAGTTAAGGGTGTAGGACGGTTTAGAAAATGGCCAGGCAAAAATGAGATGTGATTATTAAAACATAAATCTTTGAATGTTTGTTCCAATGTATTAATAGTTTTTCCTTTCTTACAGCCATGCAACATGCATATTTTATTTGATTCTCCGAGCCCTGGACACTCTGGAAGATGACATGACTATCAGCATAGAAAGGAAGGTCCCCCTGTTACGTAACTTCCACTCATACCTTTACGAGCCTGACTGGCGGTTCACAGAGAGCAAGGAGAAGTACCGACAAGTCCTGGAGGACTTTCCAACGGTAGTGGGACTAAGGGGGCACAGTCGTGTGCATGATTGGTGGGATGGCTGTCAGCCGGCCCATGTGCCTGGAGGGAACTGCAGAACCAGCAGTCTCAGGGCAGCATAGTATAAGGTGGCAATTGTGCATCTCAAGCCAGACTGCCTGGGTTGGCGGCCTCACACTGCCACTTGTTAGCTGGTGCTTCGTTACACAGCCTGCCCGTGGCTCTGTTTCTTCATCTATAAAATAGAATAATAGTCCCTGCCTCCTAGTGTGATTGTGAGGATGGAAAGAGTTAACATAGAGGGAGGTCTTAGGTGTTAACTGCTACTGTCATTACCAGGGTGTTGTTGGGAAGTCCAGCCTTTCTTTGTGTGGAAAGAGCACTCAAGTGCTAGTGTCGTGAAAGATGGGTTCTCCAGCCAGTGCACCCAAGAACACAGCTGAGGTGTGTTGCTCTGCTGGCCTCCGGGGCGCCCTGAGCCTGGTGGCCTGCTGTGTGGCTCATGATGGGTGGCAGCTGTGGGGTGGGGAGCAGGCTCTTCGCAGCTGGGGTGCGGCTGAAGCAGGGTGATGATCTCTCCTCCCACAGCTGTGAGCTTGACACGCCCCTTAACTTCCTGGTGCCTCAGTTTCCTCACTTGTAAAGTTAGAGCTGTAAGGCGTGAATGAATTCATACATGTAAAGTACTTAGAATAGTGCCTGGTACATACTGAGTGTTCTGTAAATGTTAGGTATTTATTTAGTCCACTCTTTTGGAGTAAAGTGGGTTCTAATTAAAATCTTGAGCTTTAGAAAATCCCACAAATTTCTCTTATGCATGTGACTAGGTCCTACTCTTCTGGAATTTGCATGTCTCATCACATAAATAAGTGATTCTTCTGTATCTTATAAATAAAAGTTAGATTGAGCAAAGTTTCATGTTCCCTAAGAGCCCAAAGAAGCCCTTTTGGTACACAGGTGCCAGAATTTGAGGGGAAGAATAGCCCTTAAGTGGCTCTCTTGCTATTGAAACAAATCTACATTTTAGAGTGGGGAGGGGAGGAATCCAACCATTAAAAAAGAATGTGAGAAAGACTCCTTCTGAGCAAGGGCTGTTTCAAATTACTGAGATCACATCTTCAGTGTCAAAGCCAAAAACAAGATATAGTACCATGCAAACCAAAAGAAAAAGGCTGTGAAGAAAAATTAGGTGTTCATACATTATATTACAAAAGATGAAAGAAAAATCTGTGGAGAAAAGTTAGGCAAGGAAGTAGAGCTCTCACCTAGGGAAGGTAATTGGTTCTCACAGGACTCCTCTCACAAGACCAGAGGAGGTGGCCTCTGACTGGAAATCTGTGGCCATTCACTTGATGAGCTTTGGAAACTGCTAATGCAGAGAAAGTGCCGCAAACAGGGTCACATCCCGTTTATAATTGAAGTGTCTTCTCACTTAAAAAATCATGCATTATTCTAGCTGGAGCCTCCGAAAAAAAAAAGCAGTCTCCCAAGCTACTTGAATCTTCATAACACGTAATTTATGTTCATGGGATAAATGTCACATGTGTTTTAAAAATCAAGGCAGCCCTATCCACTCAACAAAAATGAAAGATTACGAAAATAAGTGCTAAAATAATTTTGGAGGTATAGCTAGCAAATTTTCAGACACTGTTCTAATGTGCCTGTGAAACTTGAGTCGATTTCTTTATAAAAACAACACTGTGTTCTCGAAGGGTTCAAGATGAAGACTAAATCCATCTTTTCCTGTATGGAGTCGTAGGGTCAGAGTACAGGCCCTAGGCTCTCAGAAGCAGAGACTTGCTCCTGTGGCATGAAGGGAACAGCAAGTGCAGGCTGGGAGTCACTACTTTGCTGTTGTTAACCTTTTACGTTCCTGTGAATGTGAAATAGGTGAAGCTGTGTGTTTTGTGAGAGTGTGTAATTTTAAGATACTTGCATTGGAGGTCCTGTCCATCTGTGGTTCACCTTGAGAGAGGAGTATGTGGGAACACCTCCTACCTCATCTTCAGGAATAGCTTGTGTGCGTGCTGGCGTATCCCAGCATCTACAGTTGGAAGGGTGAGCTGGTTGCTGGGGATTAGGTATACAGTGGGTTTGGGACAAGGGCCTCCCTTGCTCTTGGATGGAGGCAGGAAGGGCCCTTCCCCCGCCCCTCACTTTTGAGGGCCCCCCTCTGGGCTGCCTCACCCTCAAGGGGGGCCATGGAAGTATGCCTGCCCCGAGCTGGTGCAGCTCCCCTTCTAGACCATCTTCTGGGGTCTGGAATTCAGTGCCCCTAATTCCCCGAATTCCCCCCTCTCCCCCTGCCCCCAGCCTGCAGTCCATTTCTTGGGGGCCCATCTCCTCCAGGGTGGACCGTGCACCAATGACCATACCCCTCGGCCCGAGGGCAGCTCTTCAGGAGGGTCTGGGTGAAGTTTGGCCCTGCTGGCTGGAGTGTCCTTGCACACGAGTGTGAGATTCCTCCCTCCAGCAGTCTTTGCCCTATTTAATTTTGGAACAGAACTGAGGGACCCAGAATTTTAAATTCACACCCGAGTCTTCTAGGTTGTTGTGAAGTTATGTTTGTCAGAACAGGAGAACATACTGCATTTGGTAAGTTACTTGCTGGATTGATCATTTAAGATCTTGAGCCATATGGTGTGGGGGCCGCTGTTGTGCTTTTGCCCCAGGCCCCGTGGAAGGTAGGGCTGAGCCTCCACAGGGCCTTCTAACCAAGTGAACTGACTGAAGTCTTCCTCCGGACACAGGCCGTCAGGATTGGGATGGGACCTGGGACTGTAATAAGGCTTTAGTGCTCATTAGTTGATACCAGGCTTTCTAGAACACTCGTATATTATGAGTTAAATTAGAGTACATCTTTTTCACCTGGTGCTAAGTAGTCTTAGAGCTCTACCTCCAAACATAGCTTGAGGAATAACAAAGGATGACTTTTAAACGATAATAGCAATAATAGCATACGTTCATTGACCTATGAGTTATGAAATGTATTTCATTATTAATTTATCATTTGCTTTGTTTTATATTAATGTAGTTTTAACACGTGATGTGCGTGCAACACTGTTAGCCACATTTTGTATGGATGAGGCAACTGACACATGGAGATTTAAGCCCCTTGCCTGAAATCACCTGTGAAGTTAAGTGGCAGAACCAGGATTCACACCCAGAAGGCCTGCCTCCAGAACCCTCGTGCTTAATCCCTGGCAGACTTTACTGCCGCTTTAAAAAATGGTTAAAAATAAAGCTTTGCATATAGGTGAAGGTAGTAGCATCCCCCAGTGTTTTAATCATAACATCCCAAGGTTTGTAATTAGGGGGATTTCTGTTCACATGCTCTCCTTGCCCCTACTTGGGATCTGGTCTTTCTCCATTGTACCAGCAGACTCCCTGTGGTGTCCCTTCCTTCTCGTACTCAGAATCACTAGAGAGTCACGCCGGGGCCTGGAGATGCTCTGTAGCTGGGAAACAGAATTACCTGGAGAGACAAGGAAAAGCCCTTCCTGGCTGACCTCGCTGGGCAGAGCTGCCTGGGGGAGTGCCCCCGCCCCCACCCCCCAACAGAGAGCTCTTCATTGTCACTCTTTCCTAGAGATTTCTGTTTTCATGTTTTGAATTACAGAATGATGTAGTAAGTACCAAAGAGTTGAAGTTGGCTCACCTTCAGCAGTGAAGTGTTTATTTTGGAGCGTTTGTTTTCAAGCCCAAGCTGCTCCTCCCCTAGCTTGCTGGCCTTTCCTCTCTTATAAATAGAATTGACCCAGCCTCTGTTGAAAGACCAGGTCCTTTGGAGATTCAGGGATTCAAATGACCTTTGGTAGAGTTGCTTGCTGGCTTCAGTCCCTGTGGAAATCATTATACCTTTTGGCTTTGTCTTGGACCAGCTCTTCTGGAAAGAACAGTTCTGGAGAGATGGGATTGATTTTATGGGTTTTGGGGGTTTAAGAGTTGATGTTCATCAGAATAACCCTAAAGTATCTCAGGCTCCTGAACCCCTTCGGTGAACTGCAGCCCTCTGGGTTTCCCTCGGGTCCTTAAATTTAGGTGTTTCCTGAGGGAGTTTTTCTAACCTTCCTGTAAACATAGACCAAGTATTTCTCACACTTAAAGTGCTTAGCAAAGTGTAGTCACTGTTTTCAGTATTGTGTGTGATAGCATATTTGAGAAGTTTCATGGTGTTTTATGTTATATTTTGATAACCTACAAACACTTCTTTGAACTTAAACAAGATACTTGTACGGTAGCAGTGACTTTTAAAAACATCAGTAGTACTTTTTGGACTATGAAAAAAAGATGTTGGATAGCCTGCCTCAGATTGAACTAAACTGAGTTGTTTAAGGAATTAGAAAGTGTAGCCTTGTAGTAGCAAAGACACTATAGCTTCATGGTATGAATTCGGGAACTGGTGATAGAAAATGGTTGGCCGGTCTCCTTGCTAGAGTATAAGCTCTGGGGGAGGGAGTTTGTGTGCATTTCAGTGCCTGCAGCAGTGCTGGTTGCGTAGGAAGTGCCCAAGAGATGCTTGCGCAGATGAGTCTTCATTGTCATGAGGCTTGTCTGAAAATGAGGCATTCTTCCTAAAGTTCTTCTACTTATGTCCAGTTTTATGTGGAAGCATCTCATTTCTCATTAATTGGAAAGATGATCATATACTAAGATGGAATCTTTTTGGGGGCGGGGTGGGGGGCATGCCTTGTGGGATTTTAGTTCCCCGACCAGGGATTGAACCTGCGCCCTCAGCAATGAAAGCTCAGAGTCCTAACCACTGGACCGCCAGGGAAGTCCCTGAATCTTCTTTTGAGTCTAGAAACTTCAGCATTTTTATATCCTCTATTTTAATATTTATGAAATTTGCTGAGCTTATTATTCAGTATGTAGATAGCTAGCATAACCTAGATGTTAGGCTTATAGCTAGATCGTTTGGGCGTCTTCACTCACGAGTTGTGTTACTGTTTTGCTTTATGATCTGTAGGTACCATGTTGGTTCCCAGTTTTAATATTTGTTTCATATTTTCTGTTTTTTATGACCTCCATTTCAGATCTCTTTGGAGTTTCGAAATCTGGCTGAGAAATATCAAACAGTGATTGTTGATGTTTGCCGGAAGATGGGATTTGGAATGGCAGAGTTTTTGGATAAGCGCGTGACATCTGAACAGGAGTGGGAGAAGGTTAGTGTCCCTGTGGAGCGCTGTCGGTGTGGGCGGCACCAGTGAGCCGGCAGTGCTCACTGCGACATTCAGGACGAGGGACAAGTGGTGGTTTTACAACTTAGCTGTAGTGCCTCCACATAAACACGTATTAGGGGCTTATGTGTAGTAATACCTGGAATAGTCCTTGCCCTGGGGAGTTTACCCTTAAGTTAGGCCAAAGCAGATATAACTCCTCCCAGAAGTGCAGACATTAATTAAGCTGATGAAAGTGTCTCTGACTTGCTGTGAAATTTTAGGTAAATGGCCAAATTATTTCATGTAATATACAGACATCAGTAGTTTTCACATCTTAAAATGTGTCTTTTATTTTTCTTTCCTTTACTGAACACGTGTGTGTTTCTGAGTCATTTCCAGTTCCTCCTTAACACAAACTTCCTTTTTTTTTTTAAATGAAATTTGGATTTTTAAAAAAAAAAATTTTATTTATTTATTTAGGCTGCCTTGGGTCTTCATTGCAGCATGCGGAATCTTTAGTTGCAGCATACGAACTCTTAGTTGTGGCATGCATGTGGGATCTAGTTCCCTGACCAGGGATCAAACCCAGGCCCCCTGCATTGGGAGCGCAGTGTCCTAGCCACTGGACCATCAGGGAAGTCTCCACAAGCTTACTTGTAAGTTCAGTGCCACTGTGGCCCCATTTACTTAAGAGGAGTAGGTATTAGGCTGTTAAATTATATTCTGTCTGTTTCCTAAGAAACGAAGGGGTTTCATGAGAATGCCAGGGTACTAACTTTGGATCAGGGGTGCATTACATTACACTGAGGAATGAGTGCCTCTCTAATACCCACTCCTTCCCCATCATCTTTTGATAGAAATAAGATGATGTGAGAGATTCCAGGTTTCTTGATGCCCGCCTCCCTCTTGCTACAGTGCTTCTACAAGCACACAAGATGCACATACGTGGGAGTAAACTGCAGTAGCTCCCGAGGGGCCCAGATTGCCTTCCTCCGGAGACAGAGCAGCTGGAAAGGGCTGTGAGAGCAGATGATGTGGCAGATACAATTATAATGGCTTTTATTTGGCCCGAGTTTGTTCCTGACCAGCAGCTGTAAAGGACACTGGCCAAGGGCCTTGGAGAGAGTACTTATCTGGACAAAGTGACGTAATTGACTACTAAACCTGACTCAAAATACAAGATAGGAGGGGAGGGGTCTTGCCCATTTTCCATAGGAATGGCCTTTGTGAGACTTACTCATCACCTCAGTGGAAGCAAAGACATTTTAAACATCTACACTGTGTACATTTTTTGTCTCTAATAGTGTTTAGGTTAGGATCCCAAAACAGATGCTACTGCATTTTCATCGAGTGAGTGTAGGTCCAATGTCCGGCCTCTTCATTTGGCAAGCCTCAAAACTTGATGACAGCATCTTTGGAACTGCTTTTTTTATGCTCCACAAGTTAGCATAGTGTGACTGCTGCTAGAATATCAGCTTATGAATTTAAAGTTAAAGCTGAACCTCCTGGCCATGAAGCAGCGCTGGTTATCAGTACAGTAACTTCCTTTTCTGCTGTGCAGATCTATTCAGGAAACTTAATTATAGATTGTTGAATAGAAGTTCTGATCAGATAAAATTGAATACTCGTAAAGATTTTTCTTTTCCTTCCACTTTAGAGGAAAATGAACACTTCCATTCTAGGAGTATTTCTACCCAAAGAATTATTATCTTAACATAAAACATGCTTTTCCTTGGGGTATACTAATGTTTTTGAAGTTCTAGTAATTCTTTTAAAAATTTCTTATAGTTGTCCACAGCTGCTTTCTCTCTAATTTCAGCATATTTTTACTCTTTCCAGATTCTTCCTCTCCTAGAACATATTTCAAGTGCTTTCTCTACTGTTTCATTGTACCCCTTGATTAGTCTGTGACTTTGTATTACTTTCAACCAGAGACACTCTCTACTCTGACCTTTGCCTAACTCTGCTCCAGAGGGTTCTGGAGTTCTCTTCTTTAACTCCTCTTCACTTCTTAAGTTGTCTAATGGACATTCATTTTACAAAAGTATTGCATTAAGTAATATAATATTGTAAATCAACTATATTTCAATGTAAAAAAAAAGGAGTATTCCATTGAGTTGTCTTAGTATACTCTTTTCAGGGAAGGAAATCTTTGACAAACCATTTTTATGGACAAAAAAAATTCTTTAAGATTTATGTTTACTCAGATCTCATTTGAGAGAAAGGCAGAGTTTTAGTAAAGTTGTTAAACCGTGCCTCTGAAGCCAGACGACTTGGCTGGGAATCCCTGGCCTCTGACTGGCCAGATGAGTGATCTGTGCAAGTTAATTGACATCTCTGTGCCTCAGTTTTTACATCTGCACAGTGGTGATAATTATAGAATGTGCCCCAGAAGATGTTCGTGAGGACTGAACATGCAGAGTGCTTAAACACATCCTTGTCATGTAAACAAATGAAGTACTACCACTACGTTCATAATGAGGATTTTGAGACACTGCAAGATCTTAAAATGTCTTCAAGACTAAATTCTACTTTGTCCCACCTTCCCCCTCTCCCACTGTGTCCTCAAGTCCGTTCTGTAGGTCTGTGTGTGTGACGAAGTGAGAGAGTAGCATTGACATAGATACACTACCAAATGTAAAATAGATGGCTAGTGGGAAGCTGCTGCATAGTACAGGGAGATCAACTCGATGCTTGGTGATGACCTAGAGGGGTGGGGTAGGGAAGGTAGGTGGGAGGCTCAAGAGGGAGGGGTTATGGGGATATATGTATACGTATAGCTGATTCACTTTGTTGTACAGCAGAAACTAACAACATTATAAAGCAGTTACACTCTGATACAGATCTGGAAAAAATTAAATGCTATTTAGTATTCTAGTTTCTGTTAGAATATTCCTTATTCGCTCATGACCTTCACTGCCAATTTTGGATATCAAAAAGTTTACTGTGCTAGTTGATTTTTCTAATAACCTTTTATTCTAGAAGCAGTGCATGTGAATTGTACAGATATAGAAAATACAGTAAAAAAAAAAAAAAAAAAAAAAAGAAACATCACGTGAGCCAGAGATCATTTCTGTTAAGTCTTTGCACATATCCTTCTTGGAATGTTTTTTTCTCCTTACAGGGACATGGTGTATAATGCATTGTTTTAAGCAAAATGAGATCTTTTTCGTTGTTTTTGGAACCTGGTTTTTTGTAGTTAATGATCTCTAGCATTTCTGTTTTAGTAAAAGTTTCATTATTAAACTACTTTAAAAATCATCTTTTACAGTACTGTCACTATGTTGCTGGGCTGGTGGGAATTGGCCTTTCTGGTATGTTCTCGGCCTCAGAGTTAGAAGACCCCTTAGTTGGTGAAGACACAGAGCTTGCCAACTCTCTGGGCCTGTTCCTGCAGAAAACAAACATCATCCGTGATTATCTGGAAGACCAGCAAGAAGGAAGAGAGTTTTGGCCTCAAGAGGTAACAGATTCAGGGGATTTGGGGAAAAATAATTTTGAACACTCTCTGACAACAAACCATTAAACTCTTTTGGTTGCAAGTGACAGAAGCACAAATCAGGCTCCCTTAGACAATATAGGAGAGTGCGTAGACTAGGTTAGGATTTCGTTTGCCTCAGGAAGACTGGCTGCATCCAGGGGTTCGGACTGTGTAATAAGGCTCTGTCCCATTTCTGTCTCTTGGACAGGCTTTCGCCAGTGGTGGATGTAACATCCCGTGACTCACGCATAGGCTTGGTTCCTATGCCCATCTCTTAATCAATTACTAGCTGAAGGGCTGAGTACTCAGTCTAGACCCAGATTATGTCTGCCCAACACACACAGAATGGATTCCCCCCAAGAAAGAAGGACTTGATGGCAGGAAGGAGCCCCAGATGGGCACCCACTACAGAGGTTCATTATCAGAGACAAGAGTAGACCTTCAACTTAATTAAAAATGGACAGGGAAAGGAAGGGCTTTGACATTGATTTTATTCAGAAGGAAAGCTAGGAAATCTTATCACTATTTCCTGATTTTGCTTCAGCATTTACCTTTTGTTTTCCATAAAATGATTTCCTGAGACTAAGTGCTTTTAAAGTGAAAAAAGGCAGGTGAGAAAGTGGAAAAAGTACTTGGAACTTATATTGCAGATAAAGAGTTAATATTCCTAATACTAAAAGAACTGCTAAAAGTTAAAGACCAACTGCACAGTAGAAAAAAGGGCAAAGAGATAACAGATAGTTCACAGAAAGGAAGATGCAGATAATCCTTAAACATCTGGGAAAGTGATCAGCCTTACTCCTGATAAGAAAAATTCACATTAAAACTCCCCTGACCTCAGACATCACAGGTTTTCAAGCTTCCCAGGTGACTCTTATGTGCAGCCAGGTTGAGAAATGGCTCTCGACATTCCCCGCCTTTGGCATCAAAGCTCAGAGAAGGGAAGGGGCTTGTCTCAGAATCCCCAGCGAGTCTGTGGCCACCCCGGAAGAGGGGCCTTTGTCTCCTAGGTCACAGCCTGGCGCCCATCCAGGGAACCACACCACCTCTCAGACGAGGCTCTGCAGCCCTGCGCATGCTTCACTCCCTGCTCTTCTATAAAATAGAATAGTTTATACTACCAGGTGGTGTTGTGAATAAAATGAGATAAATTTCTAGCACAGAGTGCTTAGTGTCAGTTTAAACAGCTTAACAACAACAAAAAGCCTCTCTGAGATACCATCAGATTGGCAAAAAGTCGTAAATTTGATAAGCCCTAAGCCAGACTGGGGCTATAGGCGCTCCTGTGTGGTTGGTGAGCGTGAAGCTTGGCAAATGACAGCTGTGGGAGATTACTGACCGCAGCCATTGTTTGTAGTGGTTAGAGTTTATGAATAACTCAGATGTCCATCCGTACAGAACAGAGTGAATCAACTGTGGTCCGTCCACCCAGTGGAGTACAAAAAGGATGATCCTACTGTGGAATGAGCTCTAGGTTATATTACTAAGTAAAAAAAGCCAGGTGCATAACAGTGTGTGGTTTAAATGGAAGGATAAACCAAAAAATAATATAGTGTTTTCAGTAATTGTGAATAGTAATAGATATTGAAATATTGAAACTATTGAAACTTTGTAGCATAAAGAAAATAGATAATTTTTTCATATCATTAGGAACCAAGATTTTCAGTCTAAAATAAGTTACAAAGATAGAAAACAATGAAGTTAAGCAAAAACTGCCATGATCCTAAACTGGATTAGAAATATCAGTATGAGCTCATGATATCGTTTCTCCTAGAAAAGTCTAGCTCCGTCTACTAAGAGTTGTGGAAACAGTGACTAAACCTTTAGGAGTGTGTACCTCTGCTGTTCTGATTATGGTCTTTTGATACCATTTCCATAGAGATATAGTTCACATACCATGTAGTTTATTCTTTTGTTTCCAGTGGTTTTTAGTAGATTCATAGAGTTGTGCACTTACCAGCACAATCAATTTTAGAACATTTTCATTACCCGCCCCCCCCCGCCCCGGCCCACCAAATCCCCAGGCCCACTAGCAGTACTGTGCATTTTCTCCTGATGCTCAGCCCTTGGCAACCAACAATTGACTTTCTGTCTGTAGATTTGCACGTTCTGGACCTTTCACATAAATGGTAGCATATAATTTGCAGTCTTATTTGACTTTGTCTTCAAAGAAAGACAATTTTGTGGCTTAATTTTTTTGCATGGATGTCCAGTTGCCCAGGACTATTTGTTGAAAAGACTGTTCTTTCCCCAATTGAATTTTAGCAGCCTCGTCGAAAATCACTTGACTCTAAATGTGAGAGTCTATTTCAAGACTTTCAGTTCGGTGCCATAAAATGATAATTTTTTAATTCTATAACTTTGTTTTACTAGCTGGACTGATTTTATAAGGAGACGTTTCCTCCTGTTTACTACTTGGTTACTGAGCTGTACAGTTCATATCAAGAAGGCGGTATATATAGTTGATTCATTTATTTTCCTAGCTTTTAAGATAATGAATTAGTTTCCTCAGAAGGTGAACAATTAGGGATTTTTGATTAACATTGTAAACACATGGATTAAAACATATGTGATTGGATTCAGTCTGTTGCAAATTAAGAATGGATAAGAAATTTGACTCTCCATAGAATCTCTTAGTCTTTTTAGGCCTAGTCATTTCTTTTCAGAAGTGTATCAAGTTACAATAAGCATTATTCTTTAGGAAGCTCAAGAATACCTAAAAATAAAAGTAAATTATTTGCTAGCTTCAGAGAATCCTCTAGATAATATCATTAAAGATCATCAGACCAACTCTGTTGCTGGAGCTGAGGCTGCTGTTTCACTGTCAGGTTCCTAAGATCAGGAGGTAGTGTTCTCACAGTAGAGACTCAGCTCATTCTCCCCGGATGACGCTTGTTCAGCAGTGTTCTTATCAGAGTTGGGAATGTAATGTTCATCATTAATTTTGAGGCCTGGCCATCTTGAGACTGTTTAATGTTTTCCTTGCAGTGCTATTCTAGCTGAGTTTGTTATAGCTGGTTATTTTTTCAGGAGTAGACCAATGCCTTGTGAATAACAGGAGGCCTCTTTGGCCTGAGGTCCAAAGTATTGCTTAGTACGTGCTGCACAAATTGTCCCAAAGGGACACTTTCCCAAATACTTAACTTCCGCTTGGTTGTGATTAGACCTCAATTGTAGTCATAATGGCTGTTGCACGGAGGTTAAAATGGACTTGGTCTTGGTGAAAGGTGAAGCAGCAGCTACGAAAGACTTCGTATATCACAGTTCTTGTTCACAAAGATCCTTTCATGTGGCTTGTACACTGCTTCCCTGTGCATATGTTGACTTGTCTTTTAATCTTCTCATCTTTCTAGGCTTGGGGCAAGTATGTGAAGAAGCTGGGTGACTTTACTAAGCCAGAGAACATTGACTCGGCTGTGCAGTGCCTGAACGAACTCGTAACCAACACGCTGCACCACATCCCCCACGTCATCACTTACCTTTCACGACTTAGGAACCAGAGTATATTTAACTTCTGTGCTATTCCACAGGTGTGGAGCGGGGACGCCAAGGGGGGCAGGTCGTGTGCTGGGGATGGGGGTGCCTAAAATGCATTTACTATTTTGGTCTGTGTATGCAGAAATGTGGTTCCTTAAAAAGATGACTCTAGTGTATTTTCTTCTGCCAGGGGCAGGCACGTTTCACAACACCTCCCCCTTTGCCCCACAGCCACCACACTCAGCTCAGCTTTGAGGTTAAGGCCGCTCCTTTCTAGACTCTTTTAGAACCTTTTTTTTCCATCAGCTGTTCTAAACTAGTTTGATTCGTATCCTCACAATTAAATCTAGGGCTCTGACTCAGATATATGAGGAGTCCTAGGTGAAACACAGGTAAAGCTGTTATTAAAAAGTCTTAATGAAGCACCTAATTTTTGCTATCTTTTTCCTAGATCTTGGGATAACAGAACCTGATCCTGTGAACCTAGGAGCTTACCCTTTTTAAATGCCTTTACCAATTATTTCAGTTTTTAACTCAAATAAAATGAAGAAAGTTATAGGATTTAACTGGTTTGGAAACATGGTTTGATCTTGCTCTAATGACCAATTTTGACAAGTTGATGGAACTAAAATCTCTATGCTGGACTTAGGTTTCCATCTATCCTAGAAATAATTTACCTTTGAGCATGGGAAACTATACCCTCACCCCACCCCTGCCTTTCTTTTGTCCCCCGCCGCCCCCTGTGCTACTTTTTTTCTTTAATGTGTAATGAGTATGTTCACTGCAGGAAAAATAGGAAGAAAAAACAAAATAGAAAAAATTTTCCAGATATTATTTTGGAATATATTTCAGATCTAATCACCCATTGCCCTAGCATGGAAAATGTTACATTGGCTTGTATTTGTTTTTTCCAAATAAAAAGAAAGTTTCATGACTAAATTACAGAATTATTCAAGACTGCAAAGGGCACTTTGGTTCTGCGTGTTGCCGAGAAATGGAGGTGTGGGAAAGGGAGAAGTCTTGATGTGCTTGCTTTATGGGTATTTTCTCCTGGTTAGTTGCATCTTAGCCCTTTGGCACTTTCTACCAAAGGTTCTCTTCCCTTCTCATGATGATTGCAGTGTCTCACCTTTTTTCATGAAATGAAATGCAGTGTTTTCTCTCTCTCTCATTATCTGTAGGTCATGGCCATTGCTACTTTGGCTGCCTGTTACAATAATCAGCAGGTGTTCAAAGGGATGGTGAAGATCCGAAAAGGGCAAGCAGTCACCCTGATGATGGATGCCACCAACATGCCAGCTGTAAAAGCCATAATAAACCAGTACATGGAAGAGGTGGGCTTCCACTTGATAATATCACTATTTAAACATTTCGTATTTGGATAGAAGATGATCTTTACAACTCACAATGTTACGGCATAAAGAGACGGGTTGGTGTCCTTTATTCGGAAGAATATGCACAGGGAGCTGACTATTGGGAGCCGCCTGGTACCCTGGTCAGAGAGGATAAAGGAAACCAGGCCTTAGGGTGGAGTTCCTAGGAGAATCATTTTGGGGGCTGGAAGATGAAGTTAGAGGCCAACCAGGCTTCTTGTTTTATGGCTGAGGCATGTGAAGCTGAGGCTGTGGCTGCCAGCGCAGTGTCTGACTGAGCGGATCTGGGACCCCAGGCCACACTTCTCGTCACCCAGTCAGGTACTTTCCATTGCGGCAGGGACCTCGATTAAAAAAACCATCATGGGGAATTTTGGCAAAGGAATACCATTAAGCTGCAACTATTTCTAAATTTTCTAATGCAGATCTCATTTCAAATGCCAAAACCATCTATAAAACAGAACATGCTTGTTCTAGTCAAGTCTCCAACTCTGGAGGGTGTAATACATGACTTCATTCAAAAGAACTTTTTCTTAGAGGCTAGAACTCTACTTGCCAGGCTCTGGAGCAGTGCTTCTCAAGTGGAGGTGATTTGGTTTTCTCCTCCCCCAGGGGGCAATGTGTGGTGATATTTTTATTGTCACGCTGGGGTGTGTGTGGCTACTGCCGTCTGGTGTGTAGACACCCGAGATCCTTAGGTTTGTTCTTACTGAAGATTGAAATACTGCAGAAATAGATGAAAACATAAGACCCCCCACCCCAATCCTCCCTCCCCAAAGATCACCATTGCACCTAGTTTTCTGATCCTTCCAGTCCCCAGGTTATGCTTCGACAGGGATGAGGTTTGTAACAGTGGTTTCTTCTAAACACAATTCTGCGTAACAACTGTTGCCTCTGATTTCCATTGCATATTGCACATTCTCCTTGTATTTCCTCCCTGTCTTGCACCTGCCAAGTTTTGGACCTCAGCATCTCTGCCCGAGACAGCTGTAGAAGGTATAAGAGAAAAATCAGATTTTTAAAAAATCCTAAAATTTTTTCACTGACTAGATGAATACATTCAGCGACTGACCAAAAAATTGCTACTTACGAGACTCGGGATATTGGGGGTCAGTGTTTAGCCAATGCTTATTTGGGGCTTACTCTGTGCCTGGCATAGCAGCCCAATAGGTGGATACTGTTAATGTTGAGGAGATTCGAGGCTCTAAGCCCGTGGCTGGGGCCATAATTTGGACCGTGTCTGGCTGACTTCAGTGCCTATGGTTGTTCACCAGTTCAAACGAGCTGTTCACCACAGTTCTAAGGGCTTGAATTATCCTTTCTAAACCAAAAAGGCCCTGTTTCTCCATTTTATATAAATTAGAAACATCCTGTGTGGTTTGTAGTTCAGGGAATATTTTAGTTTTGCAGGTTTCTTCTGATCACGGATTTTAGAAAATGATTTTTTTAGAACTGTTGTGGGCAGTTCCATTACTATATTAAAATTCAGATTCTATTTAGTATTTTCCTTAACTACTGGAATTAAATCCTAGTTGTGATTCACAGTTTGATTTAGGGCAGGGCTGGCCAGACTACAGCTGGCTGACCCCTTGATTTCGTAAATGACTTTATATTAGGACACAGCCAGCCCATTTATTTCCATGTTGTCTGTGGCTCCTCAGAGCTCTACAACAGCAGAGCTGAGTGGCTGTAACAGACCGGGCCCACAAAGCTAAAAACATTTTCTTGGCTCTTTAAGAAAAAGTTTGCTGACCTCTGATCTAGGGCATCATTTATTTTGTTTAAAATTACTCTGGTGAGACTCAGGGTATTTTGGAGGAAATATTAATAAGTTGATTTGACTTAAAAAACTGAGGATTTCTAAGTCTCAAGTAATAGAATGTGATAATGGTTTTAATATCAGCCTTAAGGACATTTTGTCAATACATTTCAAATGAAGACTTTTTGTATGAAGTCCACAAGTTGTTGGGCATTTTGCTGGCAGCCAGACGTTAACTCTAATCCTGTTTCTCCTCACTGACCACGTCTGTCTTTTTAAGACAGGAAGACATTTACCCCTCAGGTCCCTGGTTGTAGCAGTAATGCACCTGCAGGGGACTTCAGAGCTCTCCTCCTGCAACTCTGTAAAGTGCAAAGGACGAGGTGGAGCAAAGCCCAGATCCTCTGAGCAGGGGAGCTGCTCCTCAGGGCCCTCGTCCTCTGGAGCAGCCTCAGCTGGAAACCAGTGTGGGTACCTGGCAGCTGGTGAGAAGCTCAACCAGCTATTTTGGGACAGAAACAAACGCTCAAGCAAACAGCCAGAAACTTTAACTTCCTTCTCTGCCAAGGTTGATTCCTTGGCAAGAGCCAACTTTTTCAAGCGGGTGGAGCTTCCTGTTTGGCTGTGGTCCATCTAGAGCGGCACCGTGCCCTTCCAGCCCTGTGGATCCTTGTGACTCAGAGTGCAGTCCTCTGCCTGGCATCTGCGTCACCTGTCCGCCTGTGAGCATCTCAGTTCTTGAGTCAGGATGTGCTTGTCGCAGGATGCCCAGGTGGCACCAGTGAACACAGTTGTGAAGAGCACGGCTGTAGCTCCCCCTTCGTTCTCAGTTGACGGTGCCTTTACTTCTGTGAGCAAGTATGGGATTGGATTGAGCTTGCTGCATTTTTGTCTGTGTCCTGACTCCCATCTATGCCCTCTTTCCTTCCTGCCCACCTCCCTGAGCTCCTCTGCCTTGTGTGTCTAAACCGTTTCTCCCCCGCTCTTGCCTCTTAGTGTATATATGCACTCAGGTCACTCCCTGCAGACAGTGCCACATCCTGACTCCTCCTGGGCTTTGGCTCTGCACGTCCCGTCCCACCTCACCCCCCCCGCTCCGCCCCACCCCGCTTCCTTCACAGCCAAGCTTCTCGAAAGGGCAGATGTTCTTAATGTTATTCATTCCCTCCTTTTTTTCTCAACCCACTTCATTGTAACTTTTGCTTCCTACCTTTTTTTTTAAATTAATGTATTTGCTGCATTGGGTCTTCATTGCTATGTGTAGCTTTCTCTAGTTGTGGCAAGCGCGGGCTACTCTTTGTTGTGGTGCATGGGCTTCTCATTGCAGTGGCTTCTCGTTGCAGAGCATGGACTCTAGGCGCGTGGGCTTCAGTAATTGTGACATGTGGGCTCAATAGTTGTGGCTCTTGGGCTGTGGAGGGCAGGCTCAGTAGTTGTGGCGCACAGGCTTAGTTGCTTTGTGGCATGTGGGATCGAACCCATGTCCGCTGCATTGGCAGGTGGATTCCTAACCACTGTGCCACCAGGGAAGTCCCTGTGTCCTACCTCCGTCATTAGAACTTTTCTTACCCAAGTGATCTGATGACCCCCCAGCTCACAAGTTCATGACCACTTTCTTGACTCTTCACCCATCCCTCTTTATTGTGCGACACTGTAGGTCTCTCCTTGAAGCCCTTTCCTTTTTTGGTTTCTGTGACATTCGCCCCAGTTCAACCTCTGACCTCTCTGCTCTGTTCTCTGGCTCCTGGTGCTGGTGTTTCCTTGAGTTCGTTCCTAATTTTCATGTTTTCTCACTACAAAAGAGCTTTCTGGCCCCCGAATCTGCTGCCGTGGCTTCCTTCTTCCTCTACCATGTGCTCCTCATGACTGACCTGTGGATCCACCTCAGGCCTTGGTCATTAACTTCTCTTTTTGTTGTCTGATGATATTACCTTTCACGTAATCATGGAGTCCCGGTAATCTGGGGGCTGTTCCATGTCACCCCCTGTTCTCCCTAACCTATGTCAGGAGTCTCCACGTCCTGGCTGTTCTGCTTATGCTTTCATACTTGTCAGAATTATGTGCGCATTACCCTCTGACGGCAATTCTAGAACTTTACCTACAAAAAATAACCAGAAAATGTGCAGAGGTGCTTATTGGAGCATTTTGTCCTCAAGCCTCGTTGGGAATGCGTTGACTAAATTATAGTACATTCGTACTTGTGTTTAAAAAAAGAATGACATTATTTTGTAGGTTCTAGCATTAAAAGTCCATAAAAAATTGTGAGTGAAAGAAGTCAAATTATAGAACAATGTTTATAACCTGCTTTTTAAATAAAATTGTGTGCATGTATAATTATATATGGATAATATAGAATCATTTATACATTATACATATATGTAGAGTACATGTAATATATAATACATCTATATGACATTTTGTGTTTGTATGTAGGCTTATATGGGCATAGCAATAGGTATATAAGGAACCACACCAGGATATCATATTATTACATTAATGCATGTATGTGATAGTTTGTACAGTTTTACGTATAGGCTTATGAGGGCATAGTGAGGGGGATAATGTAAGGGAATTTCGATTTCTTCATTTTGTATTACTTGTTTTTATAAGCATAATTCTGTCGTTAAAATTTTTGAGAAGAAATTATAGTTTCATACCCCTGTGTTTTTCTCTCTGTAGCTGTCCTTCATAGCATAATATTAGATGTTAGATGTCATTAGTATATTCCTATAAGCATATTCTTTTATTTCCTTGTTATACTAACTCGTAGCTTTGCTTTTGAGGGGGAAGGTAGCAAGAATATAAGATGTGTTTGTGGAAAAAAATACCCATTGTATAATGAAAAAATTGAAAATAATTTTTTAAATACCTGCTCCGTCCTCTTCATCCACTCTGCCTCTATCTAGGCTCAGGTAGCAGTCCCTTTCCACCTTAGTAACCTCTAAGGTTGGTTGGTTTGAGACAGGAAACGTTGATCGAGGGCCTGCTGCGTGCCAGGCACAGGGCTGAGCTGGATATGGAAAGGCGGGGAAGCCATGGTCCTTTCGGGCCTTCAGCCTGGTTAGGGAGACGCGCAGATGGCTCAGCGTGAGTGACAGGAGAGTACCGGAGGGGGCTCTTGGCCTGATGTGGGGATTTGGGGCGGGTGGTCTGGAAGACGGGATGCCTAAGCCAAGACTTGGGAGGGATCCTGGTGGCAGAGGGAATGGTGTGATCAGGGAAGGGAGCAGAAGCAGCAACATGGCATGTGTGAGACAGTAAGAGACAGTTGTTACTGGAGTGTGCGGGGGCAGGAGGGGGCTACTGGGCAGAGCCAGAGGGCCCGGGGCACACTCTAGAGCGCAGGCCTCACCAGGCAGGGGATAGGGAGCCCCTGAGGCTGTCACGCAGAGGGGATTTCAGGTCTCTTCAGTGACGGTGTGGGGGATAGATGAGTGGGTTCAAGCACAGAGGCGGGAGGTTGATGTGGAGGCTGGTAAAGCTCAGATGGGAGGCACCGGGGGCCTAACCACCAGCAGGGTTTGCAGGCGTGGAGAGGAGGCCTGGGTTCAGCAATTATTCTGCAGGTTTGGGAGGGGGAGGGGTGTGCAGGTACAGGGAGGCCTCTGGGGTGACTCTTGGGGCCCCAGCTTTGTTCTCTCACCTGCCGCCCACACCTCAAGATTCCATCTCATCCTAAATGCCTTTGCCCGGTCTTTGCAATATCATTTCCCTGATCCGTGTGACTCTGCTCCAGCCTCGGTAGACAATGTGGACGTCACTGGCTCTGCAAGGTGCTGAGGGTGGAGCCCACGGGGCCCGCCCTGCTGCTCCAGGACAGGCTGCCTGACATCCTGCCTTATTAGTGGAGTGACTTTGGGTTATTACTTTTGTGTTCTCCGAGCCTCAGTTTTTCTCATTGGTAAAATGGGCATAAAATGCCCAGCTGTTTCAGGTTGTTGTAAGAAGTGAACACAGATGTTTATAAAGTTCCTAGGACTTAACTATATTTTTTTCTCTTTCTTCAACAGATTTATCACAGAATCCCCGACTCCGACCCATGTTCTACTAAGACAAAGCAGATCATCTCCATGATCAGGACACAGAATCTTTCCAACTGTCAGCTCATCTCCCGGAGCCACTACTCACCCATTTACCTGTCGTTTGTCATGCTCCTGGCAGCCCTGAGCTGGCAGTATCTGAGCACCCTGTCCCAGGTCACAGAGGACTATGTTCAGACTGGAGAACACTGACTGGGCTTGGTCTAGAGACTGAGCACCCTGGGAAACGATCTGGCCTTCTCTTTAGGGATGGATGTGGGCTTCCCCCATCTTTTCTCCCTCCTGCTTTAATCCCTCAAAGAACTCTGTGGGCCTGGACCTTTAGAAACTGTGACATGCGGTGGAGAAGAAGATAAGATTAAAGGGAAAGGACCCCTCAGCCTGGGCTGCCTGTGCCCAGCTGTGCAGGGTGACTGAGGGCCGAGCATTCACTGTTGCGGGTCAGGGAAGTGGCTGCAGAGAGATCGTACTTAGTGTGAATATGGGCTAGAATTATAATTAAATGTGTTTAATTTGAAGTAACCTTTGAATACCTATTCTAGGAGAAAGTAAAGTGCATTTTCTTTCTGTTCGGTTCCTGGTTTTCTCATCTTTTTGTTTTCTTCAGTGGACTTGAATGTATTAGATGCAAATGTTTAAAGTTCTAGGAATATTCCCATGTTTCCTAAGAATGCAGACTGTCTTCTGCACATGAAGGCTAAGAAGTAACTGCTAGGTGGTGTTGGCATTATTTCCTTATTGAAAGGGAGTTTAGGTTTCAAGATGGCCTTTGTCCCATCGTAGCAGGTTGGTTTCCAGTTAAGGCTGACGTTTTTGAGATTTTGAGAATAAAGAATTTAATTACTAGGCACTTGTCAAGGGCAGTTCACTTGAAGCCTGCATGAACCTGACCGCTACGGGACTCCAGGACAGAGTCCGTGCTTGAGGGACAGTGGCCGCTGCTGCCACCAGGAAGCAGAGACCCAGCTTCCTGGCCCTGCTTTGCCTGCCAGGAAGGGAGCGAGAGCATCGCCTCCGCCAGCCTGCTCTACTTTTGGCTAATTCTCTTAGCTGTGTTCAGAAATTTAGTGCATTCAGAGGTTATTTTCAGCTTTGGGTTTTTTGTTTGCTTCTCAAGAAAGGCAGAAATGTTTTCAGATGATTGGCTTGAAAGCCCGTGGCACTTAGCCCAGCTCCCCCAGCACGGGGATCCGCCTCCCTCTTCCCCCAGCATTGCTGAGATTTGGGCTGTGCCCACCCTGTGACTCCCTGAGACTCTCAGATCAGAGGGGGTGTTCGAAAAAGCCCCTTGGGCCGAGAATCCCTGTTGTAGGGCGTTCCAGTTCTTTCCAGAAGCTGTGTTCTTGGTGTATACAATGTATAGTCCTCTTTTCCTGCGGCTCTTGTGTAGTGACTTAGTCACTGAATGAGATTTGTCCCAGCAATAATGTTGGGTTTGCACTGTTACACACGCACCGACACTGATTCTCCTTGCGTGGCCACTGCTGCCGTCTGACAGTGGACTTTTGGTTCATGGAGGCTTCAGTTCAGCGGTTCATTTGTGACTTGGTCCTGGGTGAACCAGTCACCGCATTGAAGCAAAGTCACTTGCCACCTAGAGCACAGCTCTAACCAGACTCAACAGTGGTATTTCAAGTACTTTAAGCATCAAAACTTGGTTGGAGATTCCAAGGTAGGTGTTAAGATTTGTGTGTTGAAATCTGTTCTGCTAAAGTTCACGTACAACAAGGGACAAGCTGGTAGAAAGAGCCTTGGTCTGAGGCAAATGCACTGGAAACTTCTCTCATGGCTCAGCCATGGGCTGTGGGGCTTTCTGAGCTTCTGGTGGTTTGTGTGATCTCTTAGGTCTCTCCCAGCTGTAAAGCTGTAAAGGCCTTAGCTCTTGTGCCCACTCCTTTGGAAGAACATTTTCCTTCTAAATGTTTTCTCTGTGGTCATTGCCAGATAAATACAGGATACCCAGTTAAACTTGAATTTCAGATAAACTTGTTTTTTAGTATAATTATATCCTAAACGCTGCATGGGACATATTTATACTTAAAAAAAGGACTTCGGAAATTCCAATCTAATTGGGCATCCTGTATTTTTACTTTCTAAATCTGGCAACCCCACCCTCTATGCCACACTAAGGTAATCAATTAAATGTATAGCATCCCTGGCATAATTTGCTTGATTCCTACTTACAGTGGGAGATCTTAAGTTTTCCTCAGAGGTGTAGCTGACCCATCTGAACCCAGGGCTTTAAATCCAGAAACTCAGAGAGCCTGACCCCGTTTGGGGAACTTTCTGGAGCCCTAGCTAAGACCTGCACACACAGGCACACCCTGCCCTGGGAAACTCCTGCCTGGAAGCCCCACACTTCTAGCTACTGAGCCCCTTCTCTGGGGCAGGACATGTAGGGGGAGGAAGTGGGGTGGCTAGACATTTGTTAATTAGCAGGTGTTCTAGGTTATTTTTAGTTTTGGAAACAGAGCTATATGACTTAAACGTCAGTGAACTGCCTTCTGAAGGTTCCAGATTGCTAGGACCATGCTTTCTCAGTGAATCTGGGGAGGTGCTCCTAAACCTGCATTTTTAACAAGTTCCCTGGAGTCTTGGTTGAACTACATTTGCTCACACTTCTAAATCTGAACAAAAATATGTCCTCCACGTAAAGAACGAAAGGGTACTGTCACTTCCAACTGTCGTCTTGTTTGCGGGCACCCAAGAAAAACATAACACCTACTGAATTGGGCTGAGGTTGACAGGGTGGTATCAGTGGGGTAGTTTGTTTACTGAAGTAGTGACGTCAATCCCAATCATAAACATGGCTTTTTGTTCTCTAACAAAGACTCCTTAGGCCAAACGTGAAAATGCCCCAAGGTCCATTTTGGTTCACTTAGTGCATCTCTGCTGACTTCTGTGGTGAGGATGGAGGTGCAGGTGGGTACATGGTGTGGATGAGAGGGTAGGAAATGGAATTATTCAACTCAGTTTGGGAGTGGGTAGAAAATGTTAGAACTCCACTGGGGTTATGACTGTATCCTAGTTGAAATTGTACAAATCATGCAATGATGAATTAATAGCTTTAATCTTTGTTAAACATTCCATAAGTACCACCAGTTTTCCCTACAGTGTTCACCAGGTGAACTTATTTGAGCTTATTTGATGTAGTTCTGATCATAATTTCTGAGGCACATCAGATGTCAAACCTCTCATGCTTCTGGGAAGAGCTGATCCAGCTCCCAGTCGTGGAAAGGGAAATGACTTGGGGTATTGACAGGCCAGTGTTTAGCGGGGAGGGTGTGCCAATTCTCACAGTCCCCTGTTCCCTTGAGAACTGGTGTTCTTCCGTTATGTATGATTAATTAGGATGATGGAAAGGAATACGTAATTCTTAACCAGCAATGTAAATCCAAGAGACGGGAGCTCATAAAACTGCACACGGGCTCTGCCTCCACCCGGGGAAGCTGGGCTTCCAGCAGAACTAGTTGGGACAACAGTATACCACGCCTGCAGGAATCCTCAGGTCACTGCTGGTGTGTGGTTGGTAAAAAAAACAAGTAAAAGAGGTAAGAGTTCTCACCTCTTTAAGCAGGGACAGAGCTCTTCGAGGCTTGGGGCAATGTGGGGTGGTGGGTGTATAGAAAAGGGTTGATGAGAATGACAGGGAAGTATAAGGCGCCATGGTTTGAAAGTATGGCTGCAGCAGTGACGTTAAAATTAGGTGTTTATTTTGTTCCACTCAACTCAGGCAAGAGATTCCTGGTTAGAGGTTCAAGGGCACCAAATCCATGGGAACATGATTCCTTTTGAGGGATGAGGAAGGACAGCAGCTAAAAGTCTACAGACAGTGACAGACAATCTTCGAGATGCCACCAGAACAGACTTCACAGTGAAGGAGAGGGATTTTATTGGCAGTCATTCCTTTCCTTGTTATAATAACAGGGTGAAGCAGTGATTTTCAACAGTAGAAGCTGGCTTCTCCCCCAAACTAGTTTCGCTGTGGTAACAGAGGGCTGCAGGTCAGTCACATAAAATCCAGTTTGAAGGAGACAATCTGTACAGCTAGTACAGACCTTCCAGCTATGAGACTCTCATTCACATCATCAGCCGAGGTACATGAAAAAGAAAACCTAAGAATCACGCCAAGGACAAGACCAGAGAGGGTGAGCCATGCTGCGAAGCTCGACAGGTGCAGGGGCCCTGGGAGAGCGTGGCTTTCTCCCGAGGGCTGCCCCCATGCCCCCCCCTCTCTCTTCTCAGCCTATTCCAGAAAGCTGCTTGTGGGAAGCTGTCTGCTTGTGTGGGAATCCATCTAGCTAGAAGCTCTGCTCTCCACTCCTTTGGGAAACCTACCAACCCTGCAGGTCTGTCTGGCTCCCCGGTGATGCAGAGGCGGGGGCGTGCAGGTGGCAGGAGCGGGGACAGCAGGCACAGCCCTGCTGGTCTCTGGGGAAGACTCGCCCTACTCTGGCAGTGGCTTACGCGCCTAAGTGTTTGCGATGCGACAGCTGTCCATCCCCTGGGTAGGCCTTGGCTACATCTCCTTGGAAGACAGTGCTGATGGCACCCACGAGGCTTGGCCCAATCCAGTCCTTCAGGCCCTGTCTGAAAACCCTTGTATCTCATCATAGCTCAAAGAATAAAAGACATTCCTACCCCCCACCTGATCCCCAGTCCAAATGGCTATATTTAGAGAAAAATGGCCCCAGGGCCAGTGGACAGGCCCACAGGAGGTTAGATCTAGTACTGATGAGTGCATGGGATTCCAGCCACGATTTCAGATTCGATTCCACAATGATCCCGTCCTCTGAGGATTTTAAAGAAGCCTGGAAAGCAGAAGTAAGATGCCTTTAGAGTATGCTTAGCTTTTGACCTTTGCTGACAAAGCTAGACCCACCCTTGAAAGACGGGGACAGACGTCACAAACCAGCCCCAAAGGCGTCGGCAACCATCACACAGGTGCTCGGCCAGCTTGTCTGCCCCACAGCCCAGCCCGCATCGGGCCTCTGGACGCCACGTCACCTGCCCCTGCATCTGGTGCCGGGGGAGCGGGACAGAGCGCGTGTGGTTTGAGGCCATGGCCCTGTCCATACACCGTCTCGGGATCAGAGGCTGCCCTTGTGGCAACGGGAAACCCCAGCTCCCTGACACCTGTGCAGCTGGTGGAGAAGGACAAGATGCCCACTGTGCGCTGACCCCACTGTGCGCTGGTGCAGGGCCCCCCCACTCTTAGCAGGAAGGGGCTGTGCTCACCACTGTCACCCCAGTCAGTGTTCCAGGAGTTGCCAACCAGCCAGTAGGGGGTGTCGTTCTCCACTCCCCAGCCCAGGATGCGGATGGCGTGGCCCCCCACCAACTCTCCTGTGACGTGCTGGTACACCCCTGGGAAAGGAGAAAGTGGTCAGACCGAGGCCAGGCGGCTGCCCCATCTCCCACAGCACCCCTCCAGCTCAGCCGGCCACCCCCAGGCAGGACAGACGGGGCCGGAGAAAAGGACGGGCCCTGGTATTCGATGAGAAGGCTCCAGGGGTTCCCACAACATGTGGGGATTAAATATTTTTGAAAGCCCAATGCACTCAAATATGTTAATATTAAGATGGAGTCCAATAAAATGTGCTTGTTGGTTGCCTTTAAAGTTATAGATTCTAATAAGTTAAAATACCAACAGTTAACTGTTTTACATGCTGGGGCTCCATGTAATGATCTGTCGAAAGGATTCTGCGGCTCAGAGTTTTAAACTGCAGCTCTGGGGCACACCCAGCAGAGGTGCCACGGCAGGGGCTGGGCTGGCAGCTGCCCGTGCTGAAGGCGCAGAAAGATACTGGCTGCGGTGCTCCGAGGCCCGCCAGGTTACCCTCTCACTAGTGAATCACCTCATCCAACTGCAAATGTGTCACTTACAATGCTGGTGGAGGCTGTGTTAAGAACTGCCAGCTTTACAATTTTTTTCTTGCCAGGCACCTTAGTTTTTCTGTTTTTTTTAAATACGACTGGAGAGCTTTGGAGCTTTTGATCTAGCAGACGATAAAATGAGACAGAAGCCCTCAGCACAGACTGTTCTCTGGAATGGGGGATTTCTAAGACAGGACCATCCTCCCCCCACCCCCGTTTGAATCTCCACAGCAAGGTGCTCCCTATTTCTTCACGATGCTAAGACTTTGCCAAGACAAAGATGAGGAAGGAGGTCACTCAGTCCAGACATGGGAAACCTATAGTTACAACGTGAACGTGACGAGGAAGCAATGGAAGCAGACAGAGATGGGGGCTGGTGGCTCCCAGAGGAGCGAAGAGGCTCCCCGAGGAGATACTTGAGCTGGCCTTTCCGAGAGGAGTAGGAATCGGCCATACAGGAAACCTTGGAGATGCCAGCAGGAGCCAGAGGACAGGGCAGGCGGGAAGCTGCTGGGAGCTCTGCCAACAGCCAAGGGGTGGCCAGGGGTGTGCGGCACCGCCTCCTCCCGCAGGTCTGCCTCCCACCCAGGAAGTCCTGACGGCAGGGAACCCAGACCTCCCTACACCATCAGCTGCCACCAGGGGTCGATACACACCAGACTTGTACATCAGGAAGTCCAAATACACGGAGAAGGCCCCCTCGACTGGGCCGTTTTTGTAGATCTCCGCCATGATCTCCTTCTCGCCGCTGGAGATGCTGTATGAACTGCATCCTGCGAAGGAACCAGCCAAGTGGCGGCTTGCCCAGCACGCGCGCACGCGTGTGCGTGTCTGTGTCTCTGTGTGTCACTGTGTGTGTGTGTGTGTGTCACTGTGTGTGTGTGTGTCTGTGTGTATGCGCTTGTGTGCAGTGAGCCTGAGGCCCTGGAAGTGGGGCAGGTGGCACCCAGAAGGATCCTAGGCCAGATTACTCCCCTGTAAAATAAGGGGTTTGGTCCCTTCCTTCCCAGGCTGAGGGTCTAAGACACCACTGATGCAGATTTCAGGGTGGAGATGGGCAGAGAACGCACGGCGCTGCTCCCTCCCACGAGAGAGGCATTGATGGTGTTGATTCTCCATCCTGTGTCCCTGACCTAAGACTCCAGCACCCTGGCTTCCCCCAGGCACGGGGGCCGGGTCACCCACCCCACTTACCAAAGTGCTTGTCTTCTTTGTAGGACGGGGTATAGCCGGGCTCACAGACCTTGCTGCACTTGGGGGTGTCACCCTCCCCCGTGCACGGGGGCCGGGAGCCGTTCACGTGGTGCTCGCAGGGAGGGATGGAGTAGGGTCTGCAACCTGAGGGGCCAAGGAGAAGGGTGGGTGTTGGCGGAAAGCCCTTCAGAGACCCTTCAAGGCCTGCGAGAAGAACTGGGGTGACAGCTCATGGGAACAGAAGTTACCCTGGAGTCTGCAGCACTGACACTGTCCTTCCTCCTGTAGCTAACTCTGCTGTAGACAGGGCTGCCATGTCTTTCCACCTTAACTTTCACTTTATAGGGGGAAACAAGACTTTTATTCCTGCATATAAAACCCATCAGGGCTAAGAGCAGACACTCACCGACATGTGAGTTATAGAGGCCCCCAGACACCAGGCCTTGTTTGGTCCAGAAGTTCCAGGCTCCAGAGGGGAAGCCACCATTACAGCTGAGAAAAGAGCCACTTGTTAAACTCATGGTGAGAGTCGTTCTGGCTGCTCCCAGACCACCGCCCGGTACACCCACCACTGCCTTCAGCAACTGGCCCAACGGCTCTCCCAGATCCCCCCAAAAACCCCAATACATCTTCCCGTGAC
This sequence comes from Hippopotamus amphibius kiboko, assembly GCF_030028045.1. Classification (NCBI taxonomy): domain Eukaryota; kingdom Metazoa; phylum Chordata; class Mammalia; order Artiodactyla; family Hippopotamidae; genus Hippopotamus; species Hippopotamus amphibius. The sequence continues at coordinate 52,128,634 of NC_080187.1, read as the reverse complement.
AGTCAGTTCTTGCAGGGAATCACCCAGGCTGCCCACCAAGATCCCCAAGACCACAGAAGTACTTTCACAATCAAGTCCACACGAGGCTGTGTCTTCTGTCTAGACAGGGATTCTCAAAAGACAGTATGTTAGAATCCGCTGGAGCACTAATAAATAACACTGATGCCAGGGATTCTGATTTCATTGCTGTGGGGTGAGACGTGGGCACTTCTTTTTTTTTTTTTAAACTCCCAGGTACTTCTATCTGCAGCTGCACCTGAGAACCACTGTTGCAGAACCAAGGCCGGAGCTGGCAGAAGGCAGGGATTTGGTTACTAATGTAGCTCATTTGGGAACCCATCACCCTTAATTACAGAGAAGGCGACAGGCCCCAGGCCGTTACATTTCCTTGAGCCGGAAAGGGGAACAAACATGACAAAACCCAGAAACTAAAGCACCTCTCCTGGGGACATCTGTTTTGCCCGGACCCACCACATACACCCAGCTCTGCGGGGGGCCAGCCTGGTTTCAGGTGCCTCCTGGAAAGCAACAGCCTCCTGGGGCCTCCTCCCAGACGCCCCAGGTCCCCACTGCGTCTCAGCAGGGACGTCGTCCTGCCTGCGGGAGTAGTACCCCCACCCCCAGGGAGCTCTCCAGCCAGCGTCCACCTGCGGGTCTGCTGGGCGGCTCCCAGGGGCTCCAGCTCACCCGTCCCCACACTCGTCCCCGCAGCAGGTCAGCATATCCTCGGCGGACACCTCCACGTTGACACGCCCGTTGCTGCGGATGCAGATCCGGTCAGAAATGGCTTCCACGGCCCCGAACGCCTGTAAGAACAAGCCGCACACAGGTGAGCCCCACTCCGCATTGTGGGCCTTCCAGCCTCCACCCGGGGGGACCTGCAGCAGGTACCTCAGGCCTTCCTGGTGGCTGGTCTCTCTCCATGGCAGCTGAGGGGACCGGCGCTCAGGCTGAGCTTTAAAGCAAGAGACCAGTCCACCCCAAGCCTCTACCTAGGCATGCAGTTCATTTCTGAAACATGCGGTTTTTGGTTTTTTACATAAAAATATAGCTTGCAAGAAAGACAGATACCGTGATTCCACTTACATATGAGGTACCCAGACTAGTTAAAAACATAAGAGACAAAAAAAAAAAAAAAAAAAAAACGGCAGGAGTGGAGGGTATGGCTGTTAGCACAACTGATGCCATCTTGGGCCCTTACAGTTTCTCTGGTCCTTTTACTGACCCTACCCAGGACTGTACAGTGCAGTAAATCACTTCTCTGTCATCAAAGGCTTTGCACTTAATAGATTTTAATAATCATCAGCCATGCAGCCTCTATGTTCTGTCAGTCCCCAAGCAATGATCAAAACCTTCGCTGACATATTCCTGGAACCCGTGAGAGAGACTAGTTACCCATTCACGAATCTTGACTTTCCCTTTCCAAGCACCTAACTACCCCCCATGCCCTAGGTTAGCTATGAAACTGTCGCAGCGGCTCCTCAGCGGTGCGGAACGTGGCTGAAATGCTTCCAGGTTGTCGTTCCCCACTCACACACCCCCATCCCGATCCCACCCTGGGAGGTACCCTGTAATAAACTGATTCATTGATTTAAAAAAAGAAAAATCACAGAGACAGAAAGTAGAAGAGTGGTTGCCGGTGGCCACATGACACAGTTCTGGCCAATGATCTGCAGATACAAGTGTCAAGAAGAGGAGGGGATTTTTCTCCAATAAAAATATAACGCCCCCCCCCACCCCAAAAAAAAGAGTGGTTACTGGGAGTTGGGGCGAGGGGAGCAGGAGTTAGTGTTTTATGGGGACAGAGTCTCGGTTTTGCAAGATGAAGAGCTCTGCGGACGGAGGTGGTGACAGCTGCACAGCAATGTGAATGGACCCAGCGCCACTGGATAGTACACTTAATGATTAAGATGGTTAAATTCATGTCACGTGACTTTTACCCAAACACAGTTAAGACAGCTAACTGATACAGATGGGATGCTTCTTCATGAAGCAGAGTAAGGGTCAAAGCTAATGGTATTTGCTGGTGGCCCAGGACAGCGTGTCAAACAGAAACAAAAACTGCTTCACAACCCATACGTGGGAAATGCCTTGTACAGGACATTCTGCACATCCATTCTTCTACCTGGTCCTGCAATAATTCATGACTGCAGGGATCTTTCCTGTTTTTATACTGGTGGAGACTGAGACTTGGGAAGTTTATGTGACTTGCCTAGCCACAGCTGGTCTAACCTCAACTCCCCTGGTCGCTCCCACCCCAACCCGTCCCCTCACCCCAGCCCTCCAGGCCAGCGGGGCCTCACCCAGCAGGAGCCACAGGATCCCTGGTCTCTGATCTCTTTGATGGTCGGGCAGTTTGGCCACTGTTCCCGGGCATCGAAGCGTTCAGGCAGACTCATGCCCTCAGCAAATGCAGCTCTGGAAAAAGGAAGGTCTCTGTCAGAAGCTGTCAGTTGCAACCTGCTTGCCCCACCAATCCCAGCAAAGGCCAGCTGACTGTAGCCTGGGCCATCAGCTAGAAGTGGAGAGGCACAAGGATGTGTGCAAGGATGTCCCCTTGGAATTTTATTGAAAAAAAAAAAAATTTTTTTTTTTTTTGGCCACGCCATTTTGCTTGCAGGATCTTAGTTCCCCGACCAGGGATCGAACCCGGGCCCCCTGCAGTGAAAGGGCGGAGTCCTAACCACTGGACCTCCAGGGAACTCCCCTTGGAATTTTATAAAACAAAACCAGGTTCTACTGCTCCACATAACTTACCAATCTGTATGCTTCTTCCTACACTTATTTTACAGATATTTTTGAAGAGTTTTCGCCATGGAGTCCAGATAATCATATCTCTTGCTTCCCCCACCCCGAATCAAACACCTGCCCAGGTTCATCATTTTTTAAGTATCTTCACAACTGTGTAATGGTCCCCACCACTTAACTATCCAATCCTCACTGTTGCCAGAGTTTTCTAACACTTCGTTCGAGAGTAATATCTACATGAAAATGCAAACTGCAGACTTTTCCAGAAAAATAAAACATTAATGGCAGATCATATGGCTTTTCTTAGATTTTCCTTAAGTTATTCAAGATTGGGACCATTCAGATCTTGGAGACCCCGACCTAGGGCCTTTCCCACTGCGGCTGGGACCTGGAGAAGCACTGTAGGAAACTCTGGCATTGGGGGTGGGGCCCTGTACCTCGGGCAGAGTCCCTGCAGCTCGGAGGGGAGTGAGGCCTACGGATGCCAGGGCCTCTCTTGCCTCCCCCTTCCCTCTGGACCAAGCAACCCCGCTCACACAGCAACAGTGCTGGTGCAGACGTGCATCCTCCCAAGGAGCAGGCGCTCACCTCTGGGGCAGCTTGGGCCCGCCCAGGACGGTGCCACACAGCTTCTTCACGTAGCTCAGGTCCACATTGTAGAAGTTGTGTCCAGCCTGGAAGAGAGCCCCACCCACAGCAGTCACCCACCAACATGGTGGAGGGGTGGTGCTTCCGGAGATGGGGTGGAGGGTGCACACTGCCCATGCAGGGTGACAAGGCCAGGGGTCTCCTGCCTCCAACTCTGCAGAGCAAGGGGGCTGGGGCACTGCTATAGAACGAATGTCTGTGTCCCCTCAAAATTCATGTTGAAACCTAATCCCGAAGTGATAGTGTTAAGAAGCAGGGCCTTTGGAGTTGCTTAGGTCATGAGGGTGGAGACCTCATGAATGGGATTAGTGCCCTTTTATAAGGAGACCCCAGACAGCTAGCTTGCCCCTCAGGCCAAGTGAGGACACAACAAGAAGCTGGAAGAGGAGCCCCACCCCGGAATCTGACCATGCCAGCACCCTGATCTTGGACCTCCAGCCTCCAGAACTGCAAGCAATAAATCTCTGTTTACAAGCACTGATCTATGCTCTTTTGTTAGAGCAGCCTGAATGGATTAAGCCAGACATCTGCAGAGCAGGCCGGGAGCAGCCCAGAGCGACCGCATGGGCAGTGGGCAGCTCTTAGACCAGTGGGTATCTCCTCTGAGGTGTACCATTTGCTGACATCATGAGAGACCCTCCACAGCCCTGAATATAGCTTATTTCTCATCTCTCGGTTCCTGCAGCCTCGGGCCTCAGGGCTGGGCAGAATCATGGACTTAGTGATATTGATGGGCTGTGACACCTACCACGGTAGGGTTACAGCATCTATCCAGGTGTGAACTCTTCCAGAGCTGGTTTACCCGCATGCACCTCCACATACACACACACACACACACACACACACACACACAGACAACACACACACACAGAAGGGGTAGGGCAGTGCACGTGGGCCTGAGCAGCCAGGATTTTGAATCAGATCAACTGCCCAGGACACACTGTCCCATGGGCTATAGCTGCAGCCCCTCCCCTGGGAGTCACAGTGCACAGAAGGGGCCCCCGGCCCACCTTCCACGTAGTGTTTTGCTTGTTAACAAAGTTGACCAGCTCATCCGACAGAGGTGGGAAATGCAGATCGCTCCGGGCACTGGTCAGCACCACCAGGCAGCTGAGGGTGGCCAAAAGCTGCCACATTTTGGAAACTGGATCCTAGACTCACCTGGAGAGGAAAGGGCACAAAACATCAGGATGCTTCTTCCCTCAGTTCAGGTGCTCGACACACACGAGGTGCCCCTCAGGTAGCTGCTCTGGGGCCACAAACAACCTAGTGGTCCAAGGGCCCTAGTTCCATCCTGGCTCTGCCATCTGCCCCTTTGGGTTCCTCAGCTTCCTCTCCTGGAGCTGGGGTGTTGGCAGAGAGCCTTCAAGACTCAGTGCCCACAGGCTCTCAGGCCTTGTCTCAAAGCCCCAGCCCGTGCCCACTGCATGCAGGACTGTGCAACAGACTGATGTCTGTGTCCCCTGCCCCCAAATTCAAGTAGAAATCCTACCCCCCAAGGTGATGGTATTAGGATGTGGGACCTTTGGGGAATGATTAGGTCATGAGGGTGGAGCCCTCATGAATGGGATTAGTGCTCTTATTAAAAAACAGACCCTCGCAGAGAATGGACTGGAGGACACGGAGTTGGGGGTGGGGGGAGCAGGGGGCAAAGGGGAAGCTGAGACGAAGTGAGAGAGTAGCATAGACATATACACACTATCAACTGTAAAACAGATAGCTAGTGGGAACCTGCTGTATAACAAAGGGAGATCAACTCCATGATGGGTGATGCCTTAGAGGGCCAGGACAGGGAGAGTGGGAGGGAGTCATGGGAGGGAGGGGATATGGGGATATATGTATAAATACAGCTGATTCACTTTGGTGTACCTCAAAAGCTGGTACAAGAGTGGAAAGCAATTATATTCCAATAAAGAACTTAAACAAAAAGAAAAAAATCCTGATCCCCAAGACCACAAAAACAAAAACAAAAAAAAACACACAGACCCTACAGAGCTCCCTGACCCCTTCTTCCATGTGAGGACACAGGGGACGTCTCACCAGGCAGGGGGTCCTCACCAGACCTGACCTGGGGCTCCCAGCCTCCAGAACTGTGAGCGATATGTTTGGAAGCTACCATCTGTGGCATTCTGTTGTAGCGGACTGAATGGCTAAGACAGACCATGCAGTCCTTCTCCAGGTGGCTGGGAGCACGAGAGAAAGCCAAGGGAGGGGCTGTGCTACGTGCGTGAGGCCCCCACAGACGTGGCCAGGACACTGTGTCACCGGGTCTCCAGGGCTGTCTCAGGACCAGGGCAGGGCTCACAGTCTGAAAGGGTGCTGGTCACTGCATGGTTTGTAGACCAACTATCTCGTGAGCTGTGAGGTCGTGGCCGAGGCGGACCTGCTGTCTGTCAGAACCCACCCAGGGCCCAGGCGACAAGCAAATCCAATAAGTCCACCCCAAACAAATGGACAAACCTGGATCTTCAGGCAAAGCTGGGCCCAGTGCCCTCCCCACTATGATCAACCTGCCTTTCCATGGGTTCCTGGGACAGTTTGGGACTTTTCCCAACTTAGTACTCCCAAGGAGTAAACGGCCTTTCCCTGTGATCATGTCTCAAGCGGAAGACCCATGGGATAAGAAAAACACAAGAGAAGAAAAATCTCATGAGCCACATTTTGGAAACCAAACAAGCAAACACAAGCCCACCCCCAGCCCCGCGTGCACTGTCTCGGGAGCCAGGAAGCAGAGCTGGTTTGGCGGGTGGCACAGGTCTCCCAGGACTGTCTGTGGTTTTTCCAGTCAGCCAAGGGCTCTGCTTCCGGTTTCAGAGACAGGGCTCCCGAGAAGGCAAGCCATCCCATCACCACCACGGCCTTAGATCTTGGACTGGCTGCAGGTCAGGAGATCAGCAATTTCCAGTTCAGCGTCTGAATCACACTCTTAGGCAAGAGGCTCTGATAAGAGCAAGAAATGTGATCTGGGTGCCACAGCACTGCGGGGCCTGGTGAGATGTCCACTCAGTGAGTGAGCGCGTGTGCGCGCATGCGTGCTGGGGACCTCCTGTTCCTGACCTCAGGGGCTGACACAGTGGGGTCCCTGTGTCACCTCCTCAGGTCACAGGTGGTTGTGAGCAGTACATGAAGATGACGTAGGTGACAGCACTGAACACGCTGCCTCCCACGCAGTGAATTATATTTAAGGGAAAATCTAAACTTACGTGTTGCTTAAGCAACAATTCACTTGGAAGAATCCATGCGTGAGGAGAGCCAGACAGTTCTGGAAAAGAGCAGTGATGGAGGCCTAAACCTCTGGGGTGGGAAACGGATGATAAGCCCTGGGTGACGCCAGCCCAGGAAGAGTTCCACCAACAAAACAGACCATGGGGAAGCACATCCTCTGTGTGGCAGAGGCGAGGAAGGAAGCAGCACATCCTGGTGGATGGCGCCTGCACAACTGGCTGCGCATTTTGAAGGGGGAAAAAAAAAAAGACTGAATGTTTACCCTCAAGTACTTACAATACAAAAAGTGCTACATGGGACAAAGATCTTGAATAAAAACACAGAAGTTGTATGAAGAAAATAAGCGCACTTTAAAAAATGTAATAATGGAGTGAGGAATGCCTAAGACTGATGTAAAACAGAATCTTAAAGGGGAAAATGAATACAGGAAAATAAGTCTCTTCTAGAAAAAATGAACTACAAAGTGACAAATGGACAAAAAAACAGTCCTTACAAATACTTAAGGCTTTGTTTCCCTAATGCGCAAAAGACTCAAAAATCAGACTAGAAAAAGCATAATAGAAAAATGGCCAAAGGACATACAGAGTAAATGTACAGAAAAAGAACTACAGAAGGCCAATGATATTTAAAGATGCTCAGCAAACAGGGATGTATCTTCCATCAGACTGGCAGAGGCTGCAGGGTTTGAGAGTTTTCAGCTGGGGTCAGAGGTGGGGAAACAGATGCAGACACTGATGAATACCCCGCCGCAGGTACAACCCAGCCTCCATCAACTCTCCAATCTGCACGCCCGTTGACTCAGCAGTTTGACATTTAGAAATTTATCCCACAAGCCTCAAAACACAAAGATACTGTACATGGGTGTTTACTAAACATTCTTGGTGTTCGCAAAAGACCGGACAGAAAGCGTCTAATAACAGTAACTGTTAAGTTGTGGTAAATGGTTAAGTAAGAGAATACAAAAGCAGCCATTAAGAAATGAACTAGTTGAAATGAATCACGTTGTACTGATAAAAAAAAAAAAACAGACCAAAATATACAAGTGAAAGAAAGCAGAGCCGCAGGTGAGTCATTGCAAGTGTGAACCCATCGAGCCACGTATACGTTTATTCCTGTCACTACGTGCAAAACGTCGAGAAAAACATACAAAAGTCACAAGAAACTTCTTGTTTTCATTATATAGCCTTTTTTTAAAAAACGAGCATGTTATATTCAAAGTTTTGTTTTTTAATTTTGTTTTTTAGGAAGAATAATAGCTGGTGCTACCAAAGACCCAGAGCCACCCAACTGAAAGAACACTTGTCCTGATAAGCCCCCAAGTGCATTCCCAATTGGAGGGCTCCTCCCCAGTGACTTCCTGCTCAAAATACTTCACCTTCCCATTTTCAGTGACTCATGGGGTGACTGCTGCTCACATGACCCCGTGTCAGGGAGCCTCCAAACTGTTAGGAAATGTCTCGCTGGGTCCACATGCCGCAGGAGGGGCGATGGAGCTCTCTGGGGCCTTTTTTAAAAAGCCTTCTGGGCAGAGGAGCAAAGCAGAGGGTTCCTTTCTATTGACACCCTGACTTATACTTGGCATCTTAACACCATCCCAAGATGGAAGCTGCGCTCCCTGCATGTGGGCATCCAGACCCACCAGGCAGGTTGAGACCTGGCCGATGGGCCCAGCAGAAATCGCACCTGGAAGGGTTGCCGCCCTCGGTTCTCACCACTACTTGTCCAGGTGTCAGGAACACGGCAGGGGCCTCAGGAAACCAGAGGCCATCCAGGCAGCACATTCCCTGTGTGTCAAACAGGAGAGTCCCCAGGGTCCCCTGCAGGCTTGGCCGGCTGCTGATGTGGAGAATGGCGCACTTCCACAAAATCCGGGCTGCACTGAAGATCTCTCTAGTTACGGAAATTTCCTGGCAGTCCAGTGATTAGGACTAGGTGCTTTCACTGCCGAGGGCCTGGGTTCAATCCCTGGTCACCCCTAGTCTGGGAATTGGTATCCCACAAGCTGCACGGCGCGGCAAAAAAAAAAAAAAAAAAAAGATTCTCTGGTTTTGCGGAGGCAGGGAACTTGGGCAGCCCCCCGCTGGTTCTCAGCGCCCAGGCTGACAACTGCCCCACGTCCTGCCCCGCTTTCCTGCTCCAGGCTCCTATCAACTGTTCTCCCTGCTCATCCCCAGCCTCCGTGAGAACCAGGCCCTTGAGCCTGGGGGTCGGGGTGCAGTGCGAGCCACCGGCCCAGCCTGTTCACAGGGCCGTCCCTGCAGCGGCAGCCCACCTGCCCGGGCCGAAGCATCAGAGAAGAGCATCAGGGCTGCGGTTCAAGTGGTCAACAGCCACTTGAGCCGGCTGGGAGGACGAGCTCGGGGCTTGGGAAGTCAGGAGACCTGGATTCCACTTCCTTTCTAGGTATGCACCTGCCTTCACTGAGCCTCAGTCTCACCACGTGTAAAATGGGGCTAATGACCACCCGTGTCCCAGGGTGGAAGTCCAAAGTGAAAGAAGGGGGCCTGCCACAGTCAGAAGGCAGCAAAGGTCCCCGCCCTTCTCCTCCTCCCTCTCTCTTCTCCTTTCCCCAGTCGCAGCCCCATGCCAGAGAAGCCCAGTTCACTCAAACTCGCCCACAATACCTCCACCACAAATAGCCCCAATTAAAACTGAGGCTTGAACTCCAACAGACCTCCCATGGGCCTCCCGTTCTGAGAGGCTGGGGGCTGTTGAGATCCCAGAGAATACGGAGTTAAATTTCTCCTCCTAAGGGGACAGATGCCCCAGGGCAGTGGTAACTGCATTCCAGTGGGAGCCCACCTCTTTCTTTCTGTCCACATCCACACGCGTCCTGAAACAGGACAAACTAAGCACAAATGGTTTGAAAGCATAAGCTGTGCTGATACCAGGCCAGTCACATTCCCGCACATGGCCACAGCAAGAAACACAACCAGCTTTCACTTCCCCTCTTTTGGACAAAGATTTCCCTTTTCTCAATGCTGTGGGGTTTTTTTTTCCCTTAAATACAGGAGAGAAAGGACACAAAGTTCTTATTGTGAGGGAAGAGGGCCCCAAACAGGATTAGGACACCTGCAAGTCACCAGATCCCCGGCAGCATGTGGGTGAGGAGTGACAGCTGTGGGCAGATGTGACTTCCGGCCCTCAGTCAGCTGATTTCCTAGGAAGACCTTGGGCTCCACTACACCCTATGGCCCTTTTCCAAGCTAATCTCTGGCTTTAAAAAATGGGCTCTCATTTCTTTCCGCTCCAAACCCTGAGAGCCCTTAACTGTTTACATGAAAGCACATTCTGCTCAAGCTCTGGAGAATGCTGTCCTGTGCAAAGTAGGGCCTGTGTGCAGGTGACCCTGCCAGCCTCCCCTCAGGGCAGAGCTCTCCCCACACCACCCTGAAGCCAGTCCTGGGACTACGGTGCGCCTCGGGGCTCTGGAAGGAGGGGAATGAACACAGGAGTCTTGACAATCCCAGGGACACATAACCAAACCTGACCTTTAAAACAGCTTTCTTAGGTGGTTAAGAGCCCTCTGTAGACTGGATTCTAAATCTGTATTGGATCTAAGGAGACAGGATGCATATACCTGAAATTTCCAAATCAGCCAGCTGCAATCTTCCAGCTAATCCAGAAAAAGATGGACAAATGTCCAGCCACAGTCTTTCATCTGCTCCTGCGCACTTCCTTACCCACTGCTGCCACTCAAATACTGCTTTTCAGAGTTGGCTCAAGAGAGCTGAGTGCCTACATTTTGCCAATAGCCACAAATTAAGGTTCTTATATATCAGCAGAGTGGCTCTAGGTTGGGGGGAGGTGGAAGGGTTGGAGGGTTGTGAAGGTTCAGTGCGACCATGTTAGAACTTGTGTTTCTTTCTCTTCCACAGAGACCACCCTTGCCTCTCGCTGTCACCGTGGACACTTCTCCCTTGAAGCGTGGGCCACTTCATTGCACCCACACAGAACCAGGCAGGCCTTCTTTCCCCCTTGATGTCAGCTGCCCACTTACACCTCAATGTTGGAGCAGCAAAAGCGCCTTGACCTCAAATGTGCTGACTGACCTGAAGGACACCTGGGACCTCTCCTCTTTGAGTCTGAATCACAGCCTTGACGTGGTCTTTCTGTTCTATGTCTTGGTTCCTAATGGAAACGTGTTTAGCTGCTTCTTGGCTTATAATCTTTATTTTTTTCTTTTTATAAATTTACTTATTTATTTTATTGGCTGTGTTCAGTCTTCACTGCTGCACACGGGCTTTCTCTAGTTGCCTTGAGCGGGGGCTACTCTTCATTGTGGTGCATGGGCCTCTCTCTGCGGTGTCCTCTCGTTGCAGAGCACGGGCTCTAGGCGCATGGGCTTCAGTAGCTGCAGTACATGGGCTCAACAGTTGTGGCTCACGGGCTCTAGAGCACAGGCTCAATAGTGGTGGCACTCGGGCTTAGTTGCTCCACGGCACGTGGTATCTTCCTGGGGCAGGGCTTGAACCTGTGCCCCCTGCATTGGCAGGTGGATTCTTACCCACTGCACCACCTAGGAAGTCCCGGCTTATAATCTTTAAATCAAAACCAAAAGCAAACACAAAGGGCTGCCAGTCCTCATCCTCACAGCTTTAAGGAGACAGATGGCTAGGCACTAGTTGGCTATCTGTCCCCTGGAGTCAGGCTCCCCACAAAAGAATGTCCCTAAGCAAGTGCTGTGTGACCCAGAAAAAGTATCCACGTCACTGTAGGCTCCAGGAGCTGCGAGAAGGCCCCTCCTGCCTCACCCACCTAAGCCCTTTAGGACACTCACAGGGACTCCCCCTGCTGCCCATCTGCCAATCATCTGTCTGAAAGAAGTGACTAATTCTCACCAGGCTGAGCAGGGTGGCCTCCTCAAGCTGCTCTCCCACGGCTACAGTGCCCACAAATGGAACATTGCTTAAGATCAGTCACAGTGGCTCATATCCTGCACACAGAAGAAAATTACTACCCTAGGCCTAAAACAATGGACCCCCCGCCCAGGAAGGCCCTCAGCAGTCAAACTATTTTGTTTTTTTGAGAACTAAGACCATTTGGGCAAAGTTCTGGAAAGTTCTGGAAGCTTTTGCTTGCCAGCTTGCTCCCCAACTCTAATGCTGACTTACCGAGATGCTGAAGTGGGCACTTCATCCCCATGTCTCAGCTTCTAAAATGGGCGTGCTGCCTGAATTCTGAAAGACCTTGAGGCTACTTTATAAAAGCTTTCAGAAATCCTTGGAGGTTCAAATGAGATTAGTGTTCTGTGACTCTCCAGCCTGCGGGAACACAGCGGCTCCCTAACTCAATCCCAGGCCAGATGACATTTCCCTGCTGGCTGGGCACTGGCGGGGAGGGGGGCGGGAACATTAGCAAACACAGAAGCAAGCAAGAGAAAGGCCTTGCCTCTCTGCCTTGGCCCCAGGTTTCCTCTCCTGGGGCCCTGGGAAGAGGTACTCCCCTCACAAGGCTGCTGGGAGATGGATGGAAATGCCTTCCCTGCAGCCGGGCTCCATGCAGATAGTCCTACTGCCACCAGGAAACAGTCCCTCACACACCAGCACCAGTGGGGCGAACACACAGCTTGCTGTGCACAGGTCCATTAACTCCTGCCACCCCAGGATAATTCTTTCTATTCTCAAACACATCCCAGTATAGAAGAAAAATCATGATCCTCTACTTTTAGGGACAAGCTCTCAAATGATGGTTTATTCTGCATCTTGGCCACCAAACCAAAGCACCTCCCAAATACCTGCAGGGTTAAGCAGATGGAAAAGGGGGGCCAATGGCTCCCCGCGGATGTGTGACAAGGCCTCAACCCTGGAGCGGCTAAACCCCTTGGCCGGCCCAAGTCTTGCACAAGCCCAGAGGCCATGTGACTTGTTTGTTCCAGTGAGCACATCCGACCTGTCCTGGTCTGCAAGACGGGGGTCACGGAAAAGCCCAGTCCAGCTAGTCTCACACTGCTCTATACTGGGTCAGCTCACTGTCTAGATGGCATCTGTCCCATCCTCCTTCTCACATCCTTGCTGGTAACTCTAGGTTATTTTGATGACCAGACTAAGTGAGTTACTGGCCTGGCAGAGACAGATAACACAAGTCAGGACTGCAGGTACCATCCTTCCCAGTAACCAGCATTCATAAGACAGTAGTGATGGAAAAGGGCCTCCGGTCTTGATTAAGGCTTTTGCTTCCCAGGTGAGGGGAAATGGAGCTTGAGAAAAGACTCAGGGCAATCTCTGGATGGTGTACGTGGGTAGGGACAGAACAGCCAAGAGATCAAATTGTAGAGATTCCTCCACAATTATCTGGGCGACCCTCATCACGTCACAAGTTTGCAGGTGCCTCGGTTTTCTCATTTGTAAAGTGGAAGAGTCACACTGCCCATACCCAAAAACCACAAGCATCCTCAAAGTTAAAAAATCAGAAAATACTATCTTATTGCAGACAAGTCCAGATACCTAGATTAGGATCAAAAGAAACCTTCTTAAATTCTAGCTGTTGACAAACACATTAAAACTCACGAAACATCACCGATCAGCAACAAAAATAGAAAAACCTCATCAATGATATCCTAGGGCAAAGAATTAAATTTGAATTTGCAGTCATGCAAATTAAAACAAGGACACCATTTCAAACATCAGATCGGCAGAAATTAAAGTCCGATAATAATCAGTGTTGGAAAATATGAGGAACAAGAACCCTCGAGGCCACTGGGAATACATGTTGGTAAAACCTCACTGGACAGCACTGACAGTACCTAGAAAATGGAAGGTGTACACACCTTAGGACCCAGCAACTTACTGACTTCTCCTGCTTCTGCCTGAGAGAACCTCTTGCAAGTGTCTGAGACAAGGATACTGCAGTGCTGTGAGAACAGTGAAAAAGCAAAAACTTAACTGCCCCTGAGGAGAAAAGTACGCTGTACATTTAAGATGAATAAACCGGACCTGTATGTATTAACATAAATCAATCTCACAGACATAAGTGGAAAAAGGAAACATGCAGTATAATTAAAGTTATCTCAATTTCAATAACATTATTCACAAATTGATACAAAGTAGTAAAAGAACAAGGAGAAAAAAACCCCCCCAAAACCCCGGCCACACAAGAGAATTATAAACAGAGGCGCAAATAGCAGTTACAATGTCCCTCAAGCAAGAGTAACAGACTTGCAGAGCGAAGAGGCTGGAAGCTGCTGCCTGCAGAGGGGGGCCATGACCAGGAGGGAAGGCACTGATGCTACAATGCTCCCCCCAACCACACACACACAAGCCTGAGATAAGAAGCTGAGGGTGCTGCAGAAAGCAGGTGGGGATGAGGCTTGAACTTTAAAACCAGACTGAAGTCTAAACACTTAATAGTGTTTGATCCCTAGATCCCCCTCCTACCCAAACTAGGGTAGGATGTGAACATACCAGCCATGGAGGGACTCCCGAGCACCCTTGCTTAGGCAACCCTGGAGTGTGTGCTGAGCATGAACCAAGAAAGATGAAGACACGGGACCAGGGGTACAGTGCCAACTGCTTCCCAATACCCAGTGAGTCCAATGTACACCTGGGTGTGCCTCAACTAGATTCATCAACACACTGTTAACCCCAACCACCTCTACATGGGAGGCTGAGCCATATTCAAGCGTCACTGCAATCCTCCTTAACCTACAGAAATTATCATTTCATATAGTTCAATCTCACATATTTCCAATACTTTCCTTATGCCAAACTGCCAAAAACAGGCAGGTCCTCACCCTGAAACATTTCAGTCCTTCTCTCCCAAGGATGTGGATATTCAATACAATCACAACTCATCACATTTAAGAAAACCATCCAACAGACATTCCAAGGCTCACCTGAAAGCACTCTTCCTTCACTTCCCAATCTGACCGCCAATGGCAACACAAGATAGCTAAGCCCTAAAATGTATGCAACTTCTTACTCCAACTCCCAGGGCCAGCAGCTGGGGAAAGAGAGCTAGGCTATAAGAAGGCTCTCGGCTCAAGCTGCTGAATCAGCAGCACACGGACAGGTGCCTCTTGGTGCCAAAGGGCTTCCACCCTCACCGCCTGACCAGTTCAGAAACAGGGCTGTCCTGACCCAGCAGCAGAGGAGGTAACTGGAGCCAGCGCTGTGTCTGGTCTTCACTGCCTCCCCCTGGACCTGTGAAGCCCCCAGATAAGAGATCTGCACCTTTCCATCTGGCTGCACCCCAGCTCTGAGACAAATGCCCCAAAGGCCTGAGTGAATCCGTTTACCAGAGCTCCTTCAACTCTCTGGGGAAAGCCACACAGGGTGGGGGCGGCCCAGCCCCTTCCTCTACAAAGCTCAAGGGTGCTAGGTCACCATTACCAGTGCCAACAGGAAATAATCCTCCAGGAAATTAAGGATGTTATGAAAGAAAAGGAAAGTAGCCTTTACCAAACCAGACACCCTGCTAAGGCTCTTCCTCTTACCATCCTGCATCCACAGATTCAGCTAGATGAATGCACCTCAGCTGTATTCACCTCTACTGGAGGCACCTGAAGGTCAGTTTTTTCAAGGTAACCAGAGGTGCTGGCTCTCCCTTGGAACCCTACCTCCCCTCCACTGGGTATGAGTCTCTCCTGGGTCAGGCAGAGGGATGCGGGGCCTGGGCTACTGTCCTCCCCTCACCAGCCTACTGGCTTCCTTAGTGCCTGGGGAAGGGGTTGACCAAGGCCCACTAAGAAGGCAAATCCAATTCACATCTACCTGGACAGCCTGCTGAGCCCCAAACTCAGCCACCCCACAGTGCTCCCTCTCCCAGGCCTCCAGGGTCATCAGCTGAGGGACAGGCAGCGCCTCCGGGACTCTGCCCTGCCTTCCCCTCGCCCACAGCACGCTGGGCCCAAGCCTGCTCCCAGGCTTAGCAGTCCAGGACACTCCCAGGGAAGGGGATGGCACTCTGGGCCCTACAGTCTCCTGTCCTCCCCTCTGCTTAGTTCCTCCTCCCATCTGTGGATTTAACTCTTCTGTGGGTCCCACCCCACTCCACCTATTTTCCAGTTTCTGTTTTCTGGGGGTCCCTGGAATTGTCTGTGATCGTGTGCAGGAAGACGTCCAGGCAAATCCTTTAGAGAAAAAAAAAAACGCCTAAAACAGATGCAGGTAAATACTATCATCTCAGCAATTTGCTGAGGAAACCGAGGCCCAGAGGCTCACAAGGGGCTGAGGAGCCGGGCTGCAGCCGAAAGTCAGCGGGGTCCGGGCCAAGCTCTTCCTCGCAGGCTCCTCCCTCGGATCTCCCAGCAAGTTCCCCGGCTCCACGGGGCTGACCCCACGGCAACCGCCCCCGGGTCTGGAGACAGCGGACCCTGGGGTCGGGCTGGCCCGGCCTGGGGGGCACGAGCCTCCCGGCCGGTGTGGGAATCGGGGCGGGGCCCGGCTGCCCGCGCGAGGGTTGCTTTTTGCTTTTCTCACAACAACGACATCCGGAAGGGCGCGATGCCGCCCCGGCTCGCCCCGCCGCGACTGCCCAGGAGTCCCCCCTTGCGCCTGCCCGGGATGCCGGTCTCCCCATGCCCCCGACCCGCCCGCACTCACCGCCCGCCGCCGCCGCCAAGGGCCTGGGCCTGCAGCCTGCGACCGTCCAGGCCGATGCCGATGCTGGTGCCGGTGCCTGAGCAGCCGCCGTAGCTTCCCGGGGCCGCCCCCGCGCTAAGTACGGCGCCCGGCCCCGCCCCGCGCCCGGCTGACTCACCACGTGACCGCAGGCCCCCCGCCCCGGCCGGCTCCGCCCCGGCCCTGCGCCCGTCAGGCTCCCGGGCATCTCGCCGGGGAACAGGGGCTCTGAGCCCCGCCAGCCTCTACTGTGCGCGCTGGGACTCGTGCGGAGCGGAAGGGGGCTGGAGGCGGTCCTTGGGGCCTCACCCCGCCTGGAGGAATTCCCCGTGGCCGCCCTGGCCGGGACGCAGCTCATCAGAGCCCCGGATCCCTGCTTGGGGAAGGGGATAGCTGTTTTTATTTCGTTGATCCAGAAACCACTGCCAGAGATGGGGGTATCGAGACAGCAGGCTTCCCAGAAGAGACTTAAGAGGCTGTTAGCGTTAATATTCTGAGAATGTGTCTATCAGATAGTCCAGCTATGTAAGAATAATTAAAAAAAATTACCACTGAGTACGGATTTCAAGAGCTGCATCAGGATTTCTATAGAGAAGGACCTGAGAGGCAGAAATCTTTCTGGAAGAGGGGTGCCAAGAGGGTGGTCCTGAGGAGGACATACACAGCTTTCAGACTGTTGTCTTGGACTTTACTTGGGGGTGGAGGTCCCTAAGGAGGCTGATGGAGATGGTGGGGGCAGCTCAAGACCCACCCCACCCCATGAATCCACGAATGTTTCTAATACTCATGACAACCTTGCAAGGTTGGTATGATCCCAGTTTTATTCAAGGGGCTCGAAAGTCTGGTATTTTATCCTGGTGCACCTGTAGTAAGAAAACTGTAGGTCTGGTCAACTCCAGGGAGCCCTGGCTGTGGGCTGCGTCCTGCGGATGCCTGGCTATGAGCTGTGACACAGTCCCTGTGCCTGCCAGGGCCCTTCAGAGAGCTCTCTGGACACATGTGCTCGCACCTGTTTGGTCCCAGTTACGGATAAGAGCGGAAAGAAAAAGACTCAGTCCACACATAGTTGCTACATCCTCAAGTGCGTGGAATATCCGGGGAACTTACAGTAGCCTTGGGGATGAAGAGACTCCAGCCTTGGACTCCAGACTGCAAGTCAGTGTTTTGCCAAGTCACCTTCATATGACATCAGTCATTCTTAAATTCCATAATAGTGCTCATAAGAGAAGGCACAAATAGAGAGGACACACACATGAGCATGATACATCTCTCTCTCTTATCTTCATGGCATGGCAAGAGGAGTGCTGAATGCTTTCCATGTATTCTCTCAGTTTTACAGAATTTTTGATGGGTGTCATTATAAAGGTGGAAATCCCTTCTGAAATAGAACAAAAGAAAAATAAACAAGTACTACTAGAGTAGAATTGAACCCTTCCTGGGAGATCTAGGAGTGCTTCATGGAGGACGGAACATACCATAGACCTTACTTTACTTTTCTCTTTACTCTCATTGGCTCTTAAGCTCCAAGAGGACCATGATTTTGCCTGTGTTGTTCCCTCTGCATCCCCAGCACATAGCAGCGTGCTTGGCACGTAGCACAGTGTGAACACACGTTCATTGAGTGAATTTATAAATGAATGAAATGGACTTTGAAGGTTTAGTAGAATTTTGGCTTAAGTTACCAGGTTTGGGGTTAGGGACTAGCCCTCAGAACTTATAGAAGGGCCCTGGCCTGTATGTGCAGAAGCTGCTTGCCAGCTGAGCTTTTGGAAAAGAGGCCTAGGTATACAACCAAAAGAGATGAAAACGTGTCCTCACAAAAACTCGGATTCAGATGTTTATTGCAGCGTTATTCACAGTAACCAAAATGTAGAACAACCCAGTGTCCATCCACTGAGGAACTGATACACAATACACCATATGCCCATACGATGGAATGTTACTTATAAAAAGGAATGAAATACTAGTACAGCTACAGCATGGATAAGCCTCAAAAACATTTATGATAAGTGAAAGAAGCCAGTCACAAAGACAACATATTATATGATCCCACTTATGTGAAATGACTAGAACAAGCAAGCCTATAGAGATAGAAAGTAGATTAGTGATTGCTTTGGGCTGTGGGGGCAGACAGGGAGATGGGAGATTTGGGAGGTGATAGCTAAAAGGTATGGGATTTCTTGAGTAATTTTGGATATATGCGTACCCTGTGAGCATAGTAAAAAAAAAAAGGCATTGAATTATACATTTTTAAATGGGTAAATATTATGGTATGTCAGTTATATCTCAATAAACCTATTACAAAAAAATTTTAAAGAGTTGATTAGAGAAGTACTGGAAAAGGCTAAAGTAGAAACAGTCCACTACCACCACCCCTTTTTAGGCTGTTCTTTAAAAAGTCCCTTTTCTGAAGAAATGTCTGATCTTTTTTTCCCTTATTTGTAAACACTTGTAAATTTGTTTTCCTCTGACCTCTTTCTCCCAGCTTCTAAATCCAGGGGAATTAGGCTGGTGGTGGAGAGATTTTTAATGGATGGTCTGTCAATATTTACTGGGTTCTTTAGCCAGCAGTGGAGTCTGATGGTTTGGGCATTGGCTAGTTCTTCTTCCCAGGTGCTGACCCAACAGAGTGAAACCTGATAAGAGCAGATCCTCTCTCTACCTTCTTTTTACTGCTTTAACCTGTTAGTTCAAACTTCAAGCTTGAGTTGCCAGGGCCTTACAAGATCAGACCAACCTTCCTACCCAAATGGATTTAAAAGAACAACAACAGGACAAAACAAAGGTTCCAGGTCCCAGGCAAAACTGGGACAACTCGGGACAATTTTGTCCATCCCCAAAAGGAACTCGACAATATAGAACAAGTTAAGCTTCTTTTTAACAATCTATTTGGCCAAAGACAGGTGGGAAGGAGAATGATAAAAGAATAAGTCTCAATCATCTATTATGTAATACACACGTTTTAGAGAATATTCTCAACAACCCCATGATGTGGGAGAGTTTCCCTCATTTTATAGATGAAGAAAAAGTGACTCAAGAGAGGTCCCGGTACATCCTAGGTTATCACAGTTTATTAGGGGCAGAGCAGCGGTTCTAATAGGACCACATGACCCCGCAGCCCCAGCCTCTCCTGCTTCCTCAGGCAGTAGGAGAGGCTATAGTACACCGATGGGCCTCTGCGTCCAGGATGGGATTTTAGGAAGGGACAAAGAGTGGCTTTTTTTCTGCCCAAGGTATTGTGTCCTCAGGAGATTGCAGTTAAAATACAA
This sequence comes from Hippopotamus amphibius kiboko, assembly GCF_030028045.1. Classification (NCBI taxonomy): domain Eukaryota; kingdom Metazoa; phylum Chordata; class Mammalia; order Artiodactyla; family Hippopotamidae; genus Hippopotamus; species Hippopotamus amphibius. The sequence continues at coordinate 52,109,184 of NC_080187.1, read as the reverse complement.
ACAGATCATTGGAGAATTAGCCCAGGGTCACAAGGAACACTTACCGCAGAGAATTTCTGTCCCTTTGCTGCAGCTCTAAAGTTTGCCAAGAGTCCCTTTGCAGAACTTCTCCTCTCTGCCTATTTCAGGTTCTCGTCCCTACTAAGATTGCCTGGAAGGCTCTCCCTTTTCCTAGGGTCCACAAGCTTCAGCACTTTGTTTTGGGCATCTCAACACAGAGTGGGTGCAGTTGACGCTCAGGCTGCCTTTCTGAGAAAGTGCCTTGTCGGGGGGAGCGGGTAGAGTCTCCCATCTGGGTGGGTTAGAAGGAGCACTCTCTTCATGCCAGGTCCAAGCCTGTGATGCTGTAGCCCCTGCATCAATGTTTTTGGCTGGGAGGGGACAGAGTTTGGAATCTGCCACACAGAGCTGTGTGACTGTTATTGAGTCCACGCTCGTACTGCTCACTGCATGACATGCCAATAAACAGAGAGCTGAGTTGTTAGAGCAAGAAATAGCGACTTTATTTGGAAAGCCAGCAGGACCAAGAAGATGGTAGATTAATGTCCCAAAGAACCATCTTCCCTGAGTTAGAATTCAGGCTTCTTTTATACTAAAAGGGGAGAAAAGTAAAGCCCTGGTTCTGGCCAGCCTCCAAGGAAGTGTGTTAATTTTTTGCTTCCTGCAGCCATTCACAGGTGGGCCTGGTCAGGATGTGTCCTGTGAGCTAAACAAGGTATTTTAGCTTAACACTCACTACCTGGGAGGCAGGATTCGCAGAGAGGGGCCCTTATGCGTAATTTAAGCTTATAGGCAACATCCCTTTAGTGATTAACTTGTAACAGAATACAAAGTTTCTTCCTTATTACATGACTTGGGTAAGTGACTCAAACCCTCTGTTCCTCTCTGGCTAAGGAAGATAGTTGTATTTACCTCATTAAGCTGTGAGGACTAAGTGAACTGGGCTCCATTCATTCCCTTACGATTCGTATCCCAAACCCCATGCAATTTCTCAAATAAATCTGGGTGGTCCCCAGGGCAGAATTGGCTCCACTGGGTCAAAAAGCCCATTTGGGGGATATTGTTTAAGACAAGCAGAAATGTAACTGGAATTTGAGTTGCAACCAGCACCCTTAGCCCCAGAGGTCCCTTTTCTTGGAGGCTTAGAGCAGAGATAAGACTTTTTTTTTATTATTATTTGTTTAACTCATTTATTTGGCTGCACCAGGTCTTAGTTGCAGCATGTGGGATCTTTAGTTGCAGCATATGGGATCTAGTTCCCTGACCAGGAATCGAGCAATCGAACCTGGGCCCCCTGCATTGGGAGTGCAGAGTCTTAGCCGCTGGACCACCAGGGAAGCCCCACAGATAACACCTTTTGAAGGTCTGCTTGGGCCCCTAATTCTTCCTTTACACCTTTTATGAGCCTGAGAGCTTAATCTCCTGAGACCTCTAGTAGGTGGAAGGAAGGAAATATTTGAAAGAGGATTTCTTTCCCCACTCACGCCCTATCCCCAGTTCACCCAAGCCTATAGGGCCAGAAGCACAGGATTCTACTACCATGAACCAGAATCTTCTGAGCTTCCTGGAGAGCTCTGATCAATGGGAAGAATTGACAATAGTCTCCTCCACAGAGATCTTGTTACCCAAAAATTGGGTTCACCTCTTGGTGGATGTCAAGCCAATAGACACAACTAAGTCAAAAATCGGGAGAAGGATGTATTATTACTTGTAGGAAGGAGAACACCAGGGAATCTTTCCCTAAGCAGTATATCCCTGAACAGCAAAACTGGGGAAGTTTTAAGCCAAGGGTACATGCATATTCATGAAGGAGCTTGAGCAGAGGAGAATTAGCATAGAACTGGGACAAAGGTCAACAGAGTCCAAGTCTTAGTTGATTGAAGTCAGGAGGGTCAACATCATCATTCCATCCTCCACCTGGGTTAGGCCTTGTTTCTGCAGAACTTAAAGATCTATTGGGACTTTCCTGATGGTCCAGTGGTTAAGACTCCATGCTTGCACTGCAGGGGGCGTGGGTTCGATCCCTGGTTGAGAAACTAAGATTCCACATCTTAAGATCCTGTGCGGCCAAAAAAAATTTTTTTAAAAAGATGTGTTATTATGTATATCCCCTGAGGAGGAACTAGGACTCTGCTTTATCACTGCACTATTGTTTGACTGCCTTTTCTCTGTTCCTGCATTCCTTTGTTCCCTTAAAATCATTAATTACTGAGACTATTCAAGGGTAAGCATTGTGGCCAGGCTTAGATCACAAAATGGCTTAGGCCAAAATGGGTTCTCTTTTGTCAAGAAAGCCATGCCTGGTTCTCTTTCTCCAGGAACCCCTAACCTATCTGCTTATAATCTCCCTTCTTAACACTCTTTTTTTCCCAATGGTCCTAGCCGGGGTGGGGGAAAAAAAAATGGAGCCAGAAAAACCTGGGTTTGATTTCCAGTTCCACAGTTTCTTCACTTTTCCCAGCCTCTAAACAGATTGTTACAAGGGACAATTTAAGTTAGATTCTGTGTAGTGCACAAACCACAGTGCCCATGTAACTGAGCAGGACGCTGTGGGGCCTTGCTGGGGACAAACTCCCCCACGTTCCCCACCTCTTGTTTCTAAAAAACCTTTAACCTCCTAGGTCTTTCCCAAGTTCCAAACAGTGAATTTAACCAGGAAAATTAAAAAATACAGAGACAAAGGGAAACAAACAAGATAAAATAATAATAGTTTAGCCATAAAACAAAGTCAAGGACCTTTACTTCTTGCTCAAGGGCTATAGATAATATCCTGAACCATATCCTTGAGTTTTACAGATACAAACCCCTCATCAGGTGGAAGAAGTTAACTACATGCTAACGATCAGCACTTAGACCCCAGATTGGTTGGAGCCAGAAAACTGATAATTGAGGTCACCTTGTTACCTCATCACCAACTAATCAGAAGAATGTCCATAAGTTGATCATGCACCCCAGACCTTCTCTCTCACTTTCTTTTTTTAAAAACCCTTTCCTGATAGGAAGGGTAGGAAGGCGTCATGGGAGGGAGGGGATATGGGAATATATGTATAAATACAGCTGATTCACTTTGTTGTACAGCAAAAACTGGCACAATAGTGTAAAGCAATTTTATTCCAATAAAGGGCTTAAAAAAATAAAAAATAAAAACCATTCCCTAAAAGCCATTGGAGAATTTCAGTCTTTTGAGCATGAGCTGTCCATTCCCTTTGCTTGGCCGTGCCATAAATGCTGTACTTTCCTTCACCACAACCCAGTGTCACTATATTGGCTTTGCTGCACATCTGGGCAAGCAAAACCAAGTTTAGTTCAATAACACCCACAGACACATGCTTCATGTTTACAAACTCCTCCTGTTTTCTAATGGCCAGAGCAAAATATATAGAAAGTTCTGGTCTTAAAACATGGACAATAGCAAATGTTGGAAGGCTGTGAAGCATTGGGGGTTCTTGTGTATGGTTGGTGAGAGAGTAAAAGGGTACAACCACTTCGTTTAAGAAATACTCTGGGGATGTCCCTGGTGGCGCAGGCGTTAAGAATCCACCTGCCAGTGCAGGGGACATGGGTTCAATCCCTGGTCCGGGAAGATCCCACATGCTGTGGAGCAACTAAGCATGTGCACCACAACTACTGAGCCCACGCTCTGCAGCTACTGAAGCCCGTGTGCCTAGAGCCCGTGCTCCACAACAAGAGAAGCCACCACACTGAGAAGCCTGTGCACCACAATGAAGAGTAGCCTCTGCTCATCACAACTAGAGAAAGCCTGTGTGCAGCAACAAAGACCCAATGTAGCCAAAAAAACAGAAAAGAAAAGAAAAAGAAACACTCTGGCAGTTTTTTTGAAAAACAATGTAAATATGCCCTTACCCTATGACCCAGAAATTCCATTTTTATGTATTCACTCAAGATAAATGAAGATATATGGCCACAAAAAGACTTGTACAAGAATGTTTATAGTGGCTTCGTTCATAACAGCCAAAGACTGGAAAAAGACCAGGTGTAGGAGGATGGATAAACAAGCTGTCGTATATTCAACAATCCTGCCCAGACACAAAAAAAGGCCAAATTCCTGCCACACACAGCCAACCACAGGATCAGTCTCAAAAACATGCTGCATGAAAGAAACCACACATAAAAGAACGCCTACTATGTGATTCCTTTTAAGTGAACGAGCAAAACTAATCCATAGTGGAAAAAAAATTATAAAATTACTTGCCTCTGGGGATGGTGATGGTGAGAATTGGCTGAAAAGAGGCTTGAGAATGTTCTGGAGTGATGATTAGGTTCTATATCTTGACAGAGATTTGGGTTACACAGGTGTATGTCCTTGTCAACACTTGGAGAATATATACTTCAGATCTGTGCATTTCATCATGGTGGATACATTTTACATCAAAACAAATCACTGCAAGCAAATACTGGATTCTAGTTAATGATATGGATGCTGAAAGGGAAGTTACAGATGTGTGCAATTTACTTGGAAATACATTAAGATGATGGATGGTTGTGACTTCCCTCATGGTCCAGTGGTTAAGACTTCGCCTTCCAATGAAGGGGGTGTGGGTTCGATCCCTGGTTGGGGAGCTAGGATCCCACGTGCCTCGCGGCCAAAAAACCAAAACCTAAAACAAGCAATATTGTAACAAATTCAATAAAGACTTAAAAATAATGGTCCACATCAAAAAGAATCTGAAGAAAAAAGATAATGGTTGGATGGATGGATGGAGGAAGCGAGGGAAGGATGGGTGGATACATAGATGTACAATAAAGCAAATATGATAAAATGTGAACAGTAGAACCTAGGTAGTAAGTATACAAGTATTCATCATAAAATTCACTGTAATGTTCTTTCAGCTTTGCTGGCTTTGAAAATTTCCATAATATCACATTGGAATAAAAGTTCTGATCTTACAAGCATAGGAAACAAAAATAAAATGCAAATTGAAACAACTCCACAAAAATTATTCTCAAAAGGTGGGCTCAAGTATCCCTTTCTTTCTGTGCACATACATCCCTGGTGTCTCATTTTGTGTCCTAATCTCCTTTTCTTACAGGACACCAGTCATACTGGATTAATGCCACCCTAATGACCTCATTTAATGTGATCATCTCTTTAAAGGCCCTATCTGAAGAAGGGGATGAATTGGGAGATTGGGATTGACATACATACAATACTATGTATAAAACAAATAACTATGAGAACCTAGTGTACAGCACAGGGAACTCTACTCAATGCTCTCTCGTGACCTAAATGGGAAGGAAATCTAAAAAGGAGGGGATATATGTATACATATGATGAATTCACTTTGCTGTACAGCAAGAAATTAACACAACATTGTAAAGCATCTACACTCCCCCCAAAATTGCTAAAAAATAAATCCAAACACAGTCACATCTTGCGGTACTAGGGATGAGGTCTTCAACACATGACTTTTGGAGGGAAATAACTCAGCCCATAACACTGTCCTGGAGGTCAAGGCTGCTTTGGACCTTCCCAGAAGAGGCAGGCTATTTGGAGACCTCAGAGGAAAAAAAAAAACAGGCTGAAGCCAATCCTGACCAAATGTGTCTTAACAGAGTAGAGAGCGCAAAGCAATAAGGGACCAAAGGCCAGTCATTTCCTCAACAAATATTCATTAATAGTCTGTGATGGGGCAGGTGCTGTGCTGGCTCTTGCAAGTTAAAAGGGAACTTTGCTGCAAATCATAGTGGATTAGGTTGCACATGTGTTAGAAATCAAAGTAAATTTCCTTGACGATAAGTACAATAGCAAATGAGCTTTCCAGTATTCATTAAAAAAAAATCATTGTATTGTTTCCTGGTTTAGCATTAGAGGGGTAGTATTAATTCAGGTTTTGATATTGCAAATAAATATTGTCATCATCTTTACATGTAATACCTTGGTTACCTTGCTGATACTTGATTTCTAGAACTAACTTTATACTGTTCAGCCATCCTTCATGGTAGCACCTACTTGCTTCCTGTGGCTATAGTCAAGGGAGGGTTCAATAGTCCCTGTTAAGAAGGACCCATGGGAATGTATTAGTCAGGGTAAGTAATATGAGCTCCTATAACAAAAAGACCTGTTTGTTGGCAACAGATAATTTCTTTGGAGACTAGTCAGGGTTGGTTGGGGGGAGTTGCTCTGCTTTGTGAGTCACTGAAGGACACAGGCTGCTCCCTTCTTGTTGCAATATCATCTTCTACAGATGGACTCAGAGGTCCCTGCCAAAGGGAAGGGAGAGAATGGGGGAAACGTCCATGTCCTCTTCACCACCCTCGCCTATGAGCATACACTGCTTTCATATACATTCCACTGAAGAAATGTCTAGATGTAACAGGGTTGGGAAAGATGGTTTAGCTATGTGCCCAGGAAGAAGAAATGGTTTAGGTAAGCTCTGGTTGTCCTCTGCCAGGAATTCATAATCCTGGTTTTACCACTTAATGAACTTGCTTAAGGCTTCAGCAAGTTCATTAAACTCTGTGGGCTCCTTTTTCCTTATTTGTAGAAAGGCAATGATGATAAGGTTGATCTTATAGGGGTGTTATGAGAACAAGGGAGTGTCTTAGTGCAAGCTGGTAACAAAATACCTCAGACAGATAGGCTTAAATAACAGGAATTTATTTCTCACAGTCCTGGAGGCCGGGAGTCCAAGCTCAAGGTGCCAGCAGGGCTGGCATGTGGTGAGGCTCTCTCCTTGTGTTGCAAATGGCCAAGCTTCTTACTTGTTCTCTTGTGGTCCGTCCTCCACACTGGAGATGGAAAGAGAGAGGAAGCAAGCTCTCTGGCATCTCTTCTGATAAGGGCATTCTCATGACCTCATCTAAACCTAACTACTTCCCAAAGGTCCCATCTCTAAATACCATCCCACTGGGGGTTAGGGCTTCAACATGTGAAATTTGGGGGACACGATTGAGTCCATGTCAGGGTGTAAATATATGTAAGGCACCCAGCACAGGAAGCACTCCAAATCACTAGTGCTGACAACACATATGAATATGTTTGTACTCATATAGCTCCTTATTGTTTACAACGCATTCTCACCCCCATAATCTTTTCCACTTGGAGCCTCTTAGCAGCCCTGTGAGGTAGCCTTCTTCCAGATGAGAAAACCCAGGAGAGGCTGGGCGATTTGCCAAAGTCACATGCACTTAAGCAGCTAAGCCTCCTGACTCAGCCCACACTTTTCCTGTCTCTTCTGAGGTCACAAGCACCACCTATAGTACATGTCCCCTTGGACCCACTCCAAGACTGCTGAGGACTTTGCAAAGAGGTCTGAGTCACAGAGAATTGACCAGTCTGCTTTGGGTCCCGTACTTGGGGGTCTCCTGGAATGCATCAGACAATTTCTATTCTAGATACTAAATTTCCCCTAGAGACAGATCTGTCTGTGAAAAAGCAACTCCATGCCGTCAGCAGTGAATATGGAACATACAATCAGCAAAGTCATCAGGAAGAGTGACCATAGGGAAGTACCCCATTTCGGGGTTATCCATCGTTTGGGGCTCAAATGGGACAGAAGTTTTATTACCATACGCCAGCAGAAATCGTTTCTGAGTATGAAGTTCTTTTTGCTAAGGGAGGGTAAAGAGTAAACTGTTCCTGTTTAAATGCATAGTCATTGCTCTGTCTCATTTTAGAGACCAGTGAGATCACCACGGACAGATGGTCTAATTTCTCTGTCGATTTCAGAAGGCTTGTTTGCTGTAGACGGCCAATAAGTACTTTCCAGAAATCAACTAATATTCAGAGAAGATCTTTTATTTCTCATGAATTCTTCTTTTGCTTGAGGATGTCTTCAGATTTTAGAAATCGATGGTGAGAGGACTTCCCTGGTGGTCCAGTGATTAAGGCTCCATGTTTCCACTGCAGGGGGCACGGGTTTGATCCCTGGTCAGGGGACTACCATTGCACAGGCTGTGCAGCATGGCCAAAAAATTGGAAGGAAGGGAGGAAAGGAGGGAAAAGAAATCTACGGTGAGACATGAAATCCTTTGTTTCCTCCAGATGTTTACCTGTGTGAGCTCCCCCATCCGCGTCTGTTTATCTTGGGTTCTGTGTAGGCGAGAAAACCTCCTCTAATTGGCACAGGTGTCTGTGACTGGACGAATAAAGTATCTTTTGATTGTTAATCATCTGATTTGTGTGTGCGTGAAGGGAAGTAATGGATCAGTCATCAGGGAGCAGGTGAGGGAAGTTGGTGACTTTGCAACAGGAGCTGAAAAGGGCTTGAACGTTCACCTGGGGCCAGGTACAGCCTGAATCCCAGCTCAATTTTCTGCCTTCCATTCAGCCAGGAGTGGCCTTCAGTCCTGGAGAAGGAGCTTCACGGAAGACTGGCTGGGGTAACGGGCTCGTGAACCTGTAAAAGAATGGTGCCTCCTGCCAACAGAGGGAACGTGACCTGTGGGAGGTAGAGTTCTAGCTGTCATCAATCTGCTGGTAGTGCTGGACCAGATGCCGGTCAGGAAGCTGAGGATAGGAAGACAGGCTGAGCCCAAGCCTGGGGTCAGCCATTGCCGTGAACTGGCACCTCAGCTCAAGACCAGGAGCAGGAGGGGAACCAGGGTCGGTGTGTCCGAGACAAGCCTGAGTTAATCAAGGCAAAAAAATATCTGTGCTCTGTTAACTTGTCCCTTTGCTATTGCTATTTTCTGACACTTGAGGTTTTCAGCTGGGGCCTCCCCTTCCGTTTAGGTGCAGGTAAAATGAATGGAAAACTTCCATTTTTGATGGTCTTTGGATGTTAAAGGTGTCCCTAGACATTGCAAATCTCCAGGTGAAGGAGGACTTTAGGGAAGGAGGTTGTGCTTGCTTTCTGAAGACATAAAATTCCACTCTTGTTCAATTTCTTTATTACTTAATTATTTAAAATTTTGGACCACGCTTCATGGCATGCAGGATCTTAGTTCCCCGATCAGGGATGGAACCCATGCCCCCTACAGTGGAAGCGTGGAGTCTTAACCGCTGGACCACCAGGGAGGTCCTGCCACCCTTGTGCAATTTCTGAAGCTCACACTCATCCTGGTGAGTTTAATAAACCCACCTGGAGATTTGGAAGTAGACAGTGAGGATGGGCAGGTGGAGGTTACAAGGTGGAGGAGGGCTGTACCTTGCAGAAATGCATCCAGAACATGGGGCATCTCCTTCCAGATGTTCTTTTGCTGACCCCACTTGCTTGATTTCATGTTGCCCTGACCTCTCCTCCCTCCTTCCCTTTCAGTGGCAGGACAGCCCACTCCTTCCCTGACTCACACACAGCAGCCTTCCCGCTTCTCTGATGTCGGGGTCCTTCATCCCACTGAATGGGCTGACATTCATCCATCCCACAAGGTCTCACCTACCCCAGCCTGGCCTAGCTCAAGATCCTTCCTGTAACAGTTGCAGTTCCGGGTTCAGCTGTACTCTCTCTTTTTAATTTAATTTCTCTAGGAAAGTTCCTTTTGGAAATTCCAATCTTGCTCAGCTGAACTAAGGGGGTCACGGCAGGACCACTGTGGTGCTGTCCTGGCCTCCTGGGTTCCAGGTGTGCCTGGGGGCGGGGGTGGGCCCAGGGGAGTCCAGCAGCGGGTGGAGGCGGGGGCACAGCTCCTGCTCAGTCGGCAGGATTGAGTGCCCATGCTGCAGAAGCCTTCCCAGGCGAGGGAACATGTTCTAGACACACCCACCAAGGTTGCCCTGAAGGTTTCCTTAGTTTCTTAAAAATTTGTTTTTTATGTTTGGCTGTGCTGTGGGGCTTATGGAATCTTAGTTCTCCGATCAGGGATTAAACCCAGGGCCACAGCAGTGAAAGAGCCAAGCCCTAACCACTGCACCACCAGGGAATTCCCTAGTTGTTTTTTAATAAACTAGGTGCAGTGGTTAAGAATCTGCCTGCCAGTGCAGTGGATGTGGGTTCCATCCCTGCTCCAGGAGGATTCCACATGCCTCTGAGCGGCTGAGCCCATGCGCCACAACTATTGGGCCTGTGCTCTAGAGCCCATGAGCCACAACTATTGAGCCCACGTGCCACAACAACTGAAACCCACGTGCCTAGAGCCTGTGCTCCACAACAAGAGACGTCTCTGCAATGAGGAGCCCGCGCACCACAATGAAGAGTAGCCTCCGCTCACCACAACTAGAGAAAGCCCATGTGCAGCGACGAAGACCCAACACAGCCAACAAATAAATAAATAAATAAATTTATTAAAAAAGTGCATGTGAAGTTCAACTTTCATTCATAATACATTTATGTTCATATTGCTACAAAAATAATGTAATCTCCAGGTTTGCAGTGTTTGTATATTTATCTTGCTTGTATGTACCAGTCACTCTACTAGGCTTTAAGAATTGAGTGACGAGCAGGACTGATGGGGAATTTAGGATCTAAGTGGAGAGACAGATGTTCATCAGTTAGCCAAACCAGTAGAAAACACCACTACCTGTGGTATTTATCTGGAGGTCTGTACCTTCTGGGGGCTGGTAAACCAGGGGGGTCAAGTGCTCTTATTCTTTTCCAAGGACATTGTGAAGCTATTCCAACATGTGGCTCACTTAGCATACATTAGCTGAGTGACTGAATAAAGGGATAAATGTGTGAATTACAAAGTTTGACTGTGATGCTCATCCAGGAGTGTGATGGTTCATTTTATGTGTAAACCTGACTGTCCTAAGAAGTGCCCAGACAGCTGATAAAACATCATTTCTGGGTGTGTCTGTGAGGGTGTTTCTGGAAGAGATTAGCATTTGATTCAGTAAATGAGTCAAGATCACCTCATCAGTGTGGGTGGACATCGTCCAGTCCCCTGGGTGCAGAATGGAACAGAAGGCAAAGGAAGAGTGAATTCTCCCTCTTTTTGAGCTGTACGACCATCTTTTGCCCTCAGACATCAGAGCTCCTTGTTCTAGGGCCTTCGACCTCAGACTGTGAGTTACACCATCAGCCCCCCTGGCTCTCAGGCCTTTGGACTCAGACTGAATTATGCCACAGGATTTCCTGGTTCTCTAGCTTGCAGATGGCAGACTGTGAGACCTCCTGGCTTCTGTAATTGTGGGAGCCAATTCCTAGAAAAAATCTCCCCCGCCCCCGCCATATATACACCTATTGATTGTTTCTCAGGAGAACCCTGATGAATACAGGAGCTTGTACAGCCACTCTGGGCTGCAGATGAAAGCCAGCAAATGGAATCCAAAAACACTGGTGCTTTAACGACCTTCAGAGATGACGAGGTTGAATGGATTAGTAGGGAGTAGAGGAGGGTGAGGAGAAATAACATGAACATGAGCTCATCTGGACTAGAGTCGACTAAAGCCCGAGTTTCCAGACGAAGCACCTTGGATCTGAACCCACAGCCCGTGATGCCCATCCTTCTAGGAACCGCATGACTGACATCACCGCTTGGTACAGGTGCCAACTAAGGTGATGCAGGTTTCACCTGATAGAGATCATCGTCACGCTGGTGTTTCCAGGGCCAGAGTTAACAGAGGCCAAGGTCATAAGGTGATGTTGGCTGCTTCCCCAGCCCCCCTGGCTTCCGGTTGGAGTGTGGGACAAGGTATGGGGCTAAGAGAAACAGGTGCTAGGAGCCAGGGAGACAGCTTGGCAAGAACAAGGTATCTGTAAACCGCCTTTGATTTATTCCCGGCTTGTTCCCACTGTAATTAGACAGATGATGAGGTTGCCATCCCTGGGGTCTCCATAGTGGTCCCTGCACTGAAGAGGCATCTGTGGCCTCTTGGTGGGGTGGGTCTTCCCAGGGGCCTCAGGAGCAGTGTGCTGGTGAGCTGCGCAGGTGTGTCTCTGTGTGTCCTCTGACCTCTCAGTGTGAGGAAAGGCGATATAGAGGGAACAGGCTTTGGGAACTGGAATTCGGGCTCTGGCCTTGGTAGTCTGTGTGTCAAGTCACTGGGCTTTTCTAAGCCTCAGTTTCATCCACCAAGTCATCTGAGATACAGGGGCAGTATTTGCCTCACAAAATGGATGTTGAGATTAGAAATAAGGTACGTCACGTGCCTACACAGTACACGGTAGATGGAAGTTGTAGGTGATGGCCATCACCACAGTTGTGAGGTAAGGGGCCCCTCTCCAATATCTCCCAGGATTGCAGCTGAGATCAGGGTGTGTGTAATGGTGTCTCCTTCAGAGAGCCCACAGGATGCTCCCTCTTGAGTCTTCTTGGACACTATGCAGCTCCCATCCCATGTGAGGACTTGATGGCGCACTCCCTGTCAGTGTGCAGTCAGCTCATCACCGCTGTGGGTGGAGGAGAAGCAAGTACAGGTGATGAAGCTGAGGGAAGCTCAGCCTCCCAGTGGTATGAATGAGAAACCCCTTCCATGAGAACATCCTGCATTGATTGGTCCAGAGCAGGATATGTTCTAGGGTATCTTCTTTTTTCTTTTATTCTTCTTATCATTATTATTATCATTTCTGGCTGTGCTGCACAGCTTGCAGGATCTTAGTTCCCCAACCAGGGAACACAGTCACACTTAGAGGTACTAGGGTTTAGGGCTTCAATGCATGAATGTTGGGGGTGGGGCACGATTCAGCCCATAACACCTGGTAAAGCTTCTAGCCAAGTAGTGGCCCCCACAGATCCTCATTATTAGGAGACCCTGACATTTCTTTCCCCAGCCTCTTTCTCCCTGCTCCTAATTCTGGGATATTTCTGTGGTTTGGGAGTTGATAATTATGCAGGGGGTGATAGTATTATTTTTCACAGTGCTTAGTAATAAAAACTAATAGAAGGTAGAAAGGAAATGTGAAAAGCCGGCTCAGCATTGCTTTACAAACAGTCTACCCTCAGGGACTTCCCTTGGGCTAGGCTTACTGAGAAATTATCTGCTGGTTCTGAATATGTGGAAAATGTGTTGCTCCCAGGTCAAAAACATGCTGTGGTTACAACAGACCTCTTGTGCCTTTTGTGATGGGCTGTTTGCTGCATAAATGAAGAAAAGGTGTTTAGAGGATATTTCTATGTCCACATTAATGTAGCCTTTTTGGTGAGAGGGTCTCTCATAGTAGCATTTTTATTTATTTTTATAGTCCTTGAAAAAGTCTAAGTAATCTTAAAATTGAAGGGCACCTAAATGTGATTGTGGGCCTTGTAAGTGCCAGGTACTGTCTCGGATGTTGGGAATACAGAGAGGGTCTTGACAGGCTCTCCGCTCTCTAGGATGTCAACTTTTTACAGTATCCCATACATCTACTGCCAAAGGTTACAAGGCAGTAGCACTTTTCCTACATAACTCGAACCCCTGGCTGGTGGTCACTAGCCTTGTGCCTGAACAGTGGGGATGCTAGGATGCTTGCTACTTCACCAGGCCTCCCTGAGGTCTGAATACCGAGTCAGATCTCTATCCTACTTGCACCCTTCCCCTCCCCCACCCTGCCCCAGTTCAAATATCACTTTCTGCCCAGGCGAGCCTGCCACATCCTTTGATTTGGGCCAAATGGCCTCAGTTCCATCAGGTCATGTTCTTGGGAAACAGTTCACAGACCTGACCTCATCCTGGTAGGGCTTCTTGTCATTTGCTGCTATCTTCCTGAAAGCATGGGCTCCAGAATGGGCCCAACCCAGAGCAGCCCAGTGTCGGGGGTGGGGCTGGGGGACAGCCCTCCCCACCAAGACCCAAGGGCCATTTCCTCCAGAAGTCGTGGGGTCCTGGATGGTTCTTCTAAAGGCAAGAGTCTTTTTTCTCAAATTTCTAATGTCCGGACTCTTCGTTAAGTCACTTGAATTCTCCCTTCTCTGCATTAGGGCTGGGGTTGGGGTTGGGACAACATAATGAAGTCACATGTCTCTCATTCCCTTTATTGTTATGAATGATAATATTCATTTATGGATAACAATGTGGACCAGCTATGGAAAGTCTGGTGTAAGAAAGGCCTTGCCTTAAATATTTGTTGGATTTCTAAAAGCCTGACCTGTGGTTTGAGCCGTGAAAAGGATGACAGGAATGCCTTTGTCTTTCCGGAACAGCCCCAGGTCACTGTGAGCCCAAGGACAGGCCAGGCTCTTTTGCTCAATTGCAGTCATTGAAGCAAATTCTTATTTCTGCATTCCAGGTGAAAAGGACTTTGGAATTCTCCAAGACAGATTTTAAAATATTTGTTATACACACATAAGAAGTAAATATAAATAATAACAACAGGGAATTCCTTGGCAGTCCAGCCCAGTGGTTAGGACTCTGCACTTTCACTGTCAAGGGCCTGGGTTCAATCCCTGGTCAGAGAAATAAGATCCCACAAGCTGTGCAGCACAGCCCCCCACCCCCCAAAAAAAGATAATAATAGTGAAATGCGCTTTCACATACAGGCACAACGTCCTTCAGTCTCTTCATCAACCCTGAAAGAGCTCTTAACAGATGAGGAAACTGACGCAGAGCAGGGAGGTAATCAGTCCAAGGACCCAGAGCCAGTCAGCACTAAAGCCCAGACACGGACTCTGCTCATTTGGCTGCAATTCAGCAAATCAGTCAGGAGCGGTGACCAAAGCCACCAAGGGCCCTCCAGAGCTGGGAGAACAAGGTCGGCAGGAAGCAGGGGAGCCCAGAACCCAGCCCAGCCAGCTGGTTGCATTTTACTGGGGAGCTGGATGAGCCGCACTTCAACACACACAAATATACACGTGTACACACACACCACAGACGTCACACCCCGCCCACACATACCACACATACACCACACACTCCCCACACACTATATACACACACCCACATCACACATACACCATACATCATGCATACACACACCACACACACACACCCCCACACACACCCCACACACTATACATACCTCCCCTCCCCGCCCCACACACGCGCTGTGTTGAGCAGAGGAGGGGGAGAGGGAGAGCATGACTGGGGTTCTGACTGGGAGAACCCCGGAAGGCTTTGCCAAAGAGACCTCCGAGTTAGACTTTGGAAGACAGTTGAGTTTCAACAGGAGGAGGGAACTTGGGGCACAGAGGCTCCAGACCCTCCCAGGCGAGGGAACAGCAGGAACAAAGCTTTGAGAGGAGGGCCAGGTGTGGCCGGGGGGCTGGGGCAAGGGGTAAGCAGGGGAAGGACTTGGTGATGGTAGGTGACAGTAGACCAAGTGTGGCTCCTGTTTTGAAGAATTTCCACGTAGGCTCTTTCCCTGTCACACCTCTGGAACTTGGAACTTGTTTTGGCAGTGCCCTCTGCTTCCAGTGCTCTCCCAGCTTCATTTCTACCTGGGTTCCAGGCTAAGAATAAACATTTCTTCCCTAAAGTGTTTATTGATCCTGTGGCGGGAAGGACCTCACCCTCCTGAGCTGCTGGAGCTGATGCCTTGTGGTCATTTGGGGCAAGTGCCCTGGGAGCCCCAGGAGGGAGGGATGGTGCCCTGCTCACCTCTGCCCTTTCCAGGATCCCATTTCTGGCCCTGCACGTGGTGCTCATCCCAGCCCCTCCTCTGAATTAGTCTGTGAACTTGCCCTGGGAGCCCCCCGGCTGCTCCCCGGGGGCCCCAGGAGGCCTCAGCACTCGTTGTGCAATAAGCTTCTCTTCTCTGGGAGCAAGCGGGGCAGACAGACCTAAGCTGCGACCCCTGTCTAGTCCAGACCCCCATACAGTTTGTGTTCCTCTTTCCCAGAAAACGTGCCAGGCAGAGAAGGAGACAGCCTCGCGTCCCGCAGACAGGATCTCTTTCGGGAGCCCCTCTGGATCTACAAAGCATGCTGGCTTTTTAATGTTTCAACCGGACAGTTCAAACCCAGGACACTCGCCCTTCATTATTACAAATGCAGCAGCAAAAGTGTGGCAGCGCGTCTCTGCCCCAGGGGAAGGACAGAGGGGCTCCAGGCTACTCTTTGGCCACCCCAGAGCTTGGCTGCCGGTACCAGGCACCCATCCAGGTCCACCCGGTGGGCCAGGGAGGGTCCAGAGGTCAGAAAATAAAGGGAACACAAATCCATTTGGTCTCTGTCTCTTAGTGTCCAGAAACTTGCTCCTCACTGTGACAGAAAGCATGGAGGGGAAGCCTCACCCAGAGAGGCTGGTTATGCCGGGCTCACTCCTGAGTCCGGAGTCCTCCAAGGCCCCATCCAGCCACTGCACTGACAAGGGCAAGGTACATATTGCTGACCTTGGATGCAGAGGCCTCCTGATGTTTGCTTTGCCCCCCTCTCCTTTGAGAGTCACGTGCTTTGGTGAAGAGGAAAGGAGAAAGGCGTTCAAGGCCTTCATTTCCTTCTGTGTTTTGCCATCACAAGTGACCCCAAGCCCTCCTCATTTCTCTTCCCTCTTCTAGTAAAGCTGAAAGGGTTCCTTTGTCAGCCGTAGTGCACTTCCCCAGCCCCATTTGCGGCCCATCTTTGGCCCGCCACCTCTGTATCTTTCTTGTGCCTCCAGGATGCACTGAATAGCTGTGCAGATTATTCACTGCACAACCCTAGGGGGCGCCATTCACAGACATGATGAGGTGAATGGCACAACGGTACACAGTGGCTTCGTGGGTCCCCTTCTGCCTTCATACACTGTCTTTGTCATGTTAGAGTCCATCAGAGGCTTCCCTGAGTTGGCAGCTCTGAGGTCCTTTTCCCATTTTTGAGAAGAGTCTGGCACAGAGAACTATTTCTCTATTACAAGAAAAAACAGTTCAGGGATTATGACAAGTGGTAGCTGATACTTGGCATCAGTGTTGGGGAGAAACTAAGATGGTGGTGAGGAGTGGGGAGAAATAGAGCATGTCAGCCTTAAAGAAAGGAATTTCTACTCACTTCTGGAGGATTCTTGCCATAGAAGTGAGTAGTTCTCGTTCTCCTCACAAAGAAAGAAAACTGTCCTCAGAGGTTCTGCCTCAGGTGACAGAGACATTCTTTCGGACATCAGACTGCAGTTTTGAAGGCTGTCTGGCCAGCTGGCGCCTACAGCACCTGCAGGATTTTCCTCTCATGATGGTACCATCCTCTCTGCCTTGGTTCCATAATTTTTTTTAATTTATTTTATTAAAGTATAGGTGATTTACAATATTGTGTTAATTTCTGCTATATAGCAAAGTGACTGAGTTATACATATATATACATTATCCTTCAGATTCTTTTCCATATGGTTTACCACAGGACATTGAATATGATTCCCTGTGTTACACAGTAGGACCTTGTTCATAACTTTTTTTTCTGGCCATGCTACGTGGCTTGTGGGATCTTAGTTTCCCAACCAGGGACTGAACCTGTGCCCTTGGCAGTGAAAGCGCAGAGTCCTAACCTTTGGACAGCTAGGGAATTCCCATAATTTCATTTTATTTTTTAATTTTTAAAAACTTTAACCACTTTTTAGAGTTGAGGTATCCTTAATTTGCAATGTTGTAGTTTCAGGTGTACAGCAAAGTGATTCAGTTACACGTACATATAATTTCTTGATGAATGCATCTTTGTCCTCACAGCAAGGCTGGGATGTTTGATTTCAGGGGTGAGTCAGTCTGGATGCAGTGGTGCTCTTACCAGTCATCAAGTAGTGAGATAGTTCGAGGTGGTAAAGAGGAGGGGGGCGGGGAGGACGATCAGGAGGGTGTATCCTCGGGGAATCCCATGAAGAACATGTTCCAAGGAGCTCTACACAAT
The DNA here is from genome assembly GCF_030028045.1 of Hippopotamus amphibius kiboko. Lineage (NCBI taxonomy): Eukaryota > Metazoa > Chordata > Mammalia > Artiodactyla > Hippopotamidae > Hippopotamus > Hippopotamus amphibius. The sequence continues at coordinate 52,091,622 of NC_080187.1, read as the reverse complement.
CAGAGGTTTGTGCCTGATCTGCTGGGTCCACGGACCTGCTGGGTGAGGGTCCCTGGTGGGCCAGGAAGCGGCGTGGGTTCAGGAGCAGTTCAGGGAGGGCCGGGGTATGTGGGGAGAGGCCCTGAGAAGTGAGTGGGAATTTGTGGATGAGGATGAACAGCTGTCCAGAGGTGTCCCCTGTGGGCCCTGGATGCTGGGGTTGGTCCCCAGAGTAAGGATACTGGGGCGGCAGCAGGACCCGGGAAGCGGCAGTCCCCCGGGCCCTGGACTCTTCCCCAGCGGGTCTCTCCCGAGCTGTGGGGCTTCTGGTACAGCGATCCTGTCAGACAGCTCAGGGGCTGCGGGTATGATGGTGAGAGCCAGGGGTGGTAAGGGCTGCGAGAATGAGGCCAGATCCCCATTATGGGCTGAACGGTGTCCCTTCCCAAACTCATATGTTGAAGCCCCAGTATCTCAGAGTCTGACCACGTCTGGAGATAAGGTCTTTTTTTTTTTTTTTTAATATTTATTGGCTGCACCAGGTCTTAGTTGCAGCATGCAGGATTCTTGTTGTGGCATGTGGGATCTAGTTCCCTGACCAGGGATTGAACATGGGTCCCCTGCATTGGGGGAGTGGAGTCTTAATCACTGGACCAACAGGGAAGTCCCTGGAGATAAGGTTTTCAAAGAGGTGACTTGAGTTAGAATGAGGCCTTTAGGGTGGGCCCTCACCCAATCTGACTAGTGTCCTTATAAAAGAACTGTAGAAACCTGACAGAGGACATAGATGGGAAAAGACCACATGAGGACACGGTGAGAAGGAGACTGTGATAATGTGACATATAAAAAATATATATTTGGGGACTTCCCTGTTGGCACAGTGGTTAAGAATCCACCTGCCAATTCAGGGGACATGGGTTTGATCCCTGGTCCAGGAAGATCCCACATGCTGTGAAGCAACTAAGCCCGTGCACCACCACTACTGAGCCTGTGGTGTAGAGCCCATGAGCCACAACTACTAAGCCTGCGTGCTGCAACTATTCAAGCCCGCAAGCCTAGAGCCCATGCTCTGCAACAAGAGAAGCCACCACAATGAGAAGCCTGAGCACTGAGAAGAGTAGCCCCCGCTCGCCACAACTAGAGAAAGCCCACGTGCAGCAATGAGGACCCAACACAGCCAATAAATAAATAAATTTATCTATTTTTAAAAAAATATATATATATATTTGGTCATTCAGATGACCAAAATATATTTCTCATATATATATGAGAATATATATATAACTGTCCACAGTTCCTGGCTCTAAGCTCCCCAAACCCTTGGAATTTCCTAAGGGTTGAGAGTGATAAATGTTAATGAGGTGACTTTTGGATCCCACCTAAGGATGGGGCTGGTTGCCAGGGGGACCAACCAAGTGACTAGAACTTTCAGTCCCACTCCCGACCTCATGCCTATGTAATGACAGATCCAGAAAACCCAAAGGGATGGGGTTTGGGAAGCTTCTGGGTGGGTGAACACATGGAAATTCAGGGAGAGCCATGGGCCTGGAGAGAGCATGGATGTCCTCCGTCTCTTCCCACATAGCTTGCCCTGTGCATTCCTTCCATCTGGCTGTTGTTGAGTTACATTCTTTTGTAATAAACCAGTCATCTAGTAAGTAACATGTTTCTCTGAGTTCTGCGAGCCACTCTAGCAAAGGAACCATGTCTGAAGTGGAAGGGAGGGACAGTCCCGTGGGACTGAACCCTGAACCTGTGGGATCTGATGCTCTCTCTGGGTAGACAGTACTAGAACTGAGTTGAATTGTAAGACACCCTGCTGGTACCTGAGGATTTTTCTGTTGGTGTGGGGGACCCCCCCCCCCCCAGTTAGAACTGGGTCTGGGAACCTAATTTAGTGACCACGTGTAAGCCAAGGAGAGAGGCCTCAGAAGAAACCAACATTTCTGACACCTTGATCTCAGGCTTCCAGGCTCTAGAACTGTGGGAAAATTAATTTATATTGTTTAAGTCACCCAGTCCGTGGGGAGGCCCACAGGGCAAGAAACTGAGGGTGGCTTCTGGCCAAAAGCCAGCTAGGAACTAAGGCCCTCAGTCCAAGAGCTCCAGAGGAACTGAATCCTGCTGACAATCTCACAAGTGAGTTTGAAAGTGGATCCTCCCTGAGCTGAGCCTTCAGATAAGACCTCAACCTTGGCTGACTACAGCCTTGTGAGAGACCCTGAGCAGAGGATAGCAAAGCTGTGTCCAGATTCCTGATGCAGAGCAGCTGTGTGATGATAGCTGAGTTTTAAGGTACTGTGTACTAATTTGTTACTCAGCAGTAGATAAATAATTCAGTCCTGAAATAGCTCTTTGAGATGGAGGCTGGAGTTTATCCTGGGCCCGGTTTGCATTGGCCCGAGGTAGACACCTTGACTATACCTGGAAACTCGAGTCTCCTGACCTCAAATTCCTCATTGATGAAATGAGAAGTTTGGATAGACCTCCAGGGTCTCTTCTAGTGCCAACTTTCTACAATATGATTAAGAGCCCACAGGCAGCAAACGTGGGTTGGTTGGCTTCTAGTAGCCCATTGACACCTCATTTAAAAGCCAGTGTTTGGGGAATTCCCTGGTGGTACAATGGGTAAGACTCTGCTGGTCAGGGAAGTAGATCCCACATGCTGCAACTAAGAGTTCGCATGCTGCAGCTATAAACATCCCTCATGCATGCTGCAACTAAGACCTGGTGCAGAGAGAGGAAAGGAAGGAAGGAAGGAAGGAAGGAAGGAAGGAAGGAAGGAAGGAAGGAGGAAAGAAAGAAAGAAAGAAAGAAAGAAAGAAAGAAAGAAAGAAAGAAAGAAAGAAAGAAAGAAAGAAAGGCCACGGTTTGGCATTTCAGAGTTTTGCAGAAGGCAGCCAGAGTGGGTCAAATAGTATCTCCCAAAATTCATGTCCATCCAGGACCTCAGAGTGTGACCTTCTTTGGAAGGAGGGTCTTTACAGATGTAATTAGGTTGAAATCCTACTGGATTAGGGTCGGCCACCAAATCCAATGACTGATGTCCTTATAAGAAGAGGAAGGGAGTTCCCTGGTGGTCCAGTGGTTAAGACTTGGTGCTTTCACTGCCAAGGGCCTGGGTTCAATCCCTGGTAGGGGAAATAAGATCCCACAAGACGCACTGTGAAGCTGGGGAAAGAAAAAAAAGGGAGAGGAGGACACACAGAGACACACTGAGAAGGAGATGTGAAGACAGAGGCAGAGATGAGATTGATCAGCTACAAGCCAAGAACCAAAGGACTACCAGAAGCTTTGAGAAGACAAGCAAGGATTCTTTCCTAGATCCTTTGGCAGGAGCATGGTCCTGCTGACACCCTGATTTTGGACTTCTGACATCCAGGACTGTGAATGAATACATTTCTATTTTGTTTTCAGTCCAGTTTGTGGTAATCTGATACAGCAGCCCTAGGAGACTAATACAACAGCATATTTATTTTCTTTTAAATTTCATGTATACTATGCAGAAGTTATTGAGATTCTTGGAATTTTCATGAAGTATAGATATCTACCATGTGGCCATGAAGAAGGATGATTTTGAAGATTTTAGGTAATACTATAAACAGTTTTCTAAATTAAGAATAGAAAGCAGAAGTCTGTAGAGTGTGATTATGAATGGGTAAAAGGAGACCCACTGCAGAGGGAAAGCTGAAATACAAATAAATGGTAGGATTGTGAAGGACTTTCTCCCTTTTAATTTTTCAAAATTATTTAATATGTTTATATTCATTTCTATGGAAAACATTATAGGATATTGCATGAAAGGAACCTAGATTTTAAGAGAGAATCTGAAACATGTACTTTATGGAACATAATAATGAATTTGTGACCCAACTACCCACTTCAGGAATAAGTTAGCCATGAAAGTACATCACCTGTATATTTTTCCCTGTCTACCTCCTCTCTCCCAGAGGTAATAAATATTCAAAGTTGAACTTATCTCACTATTTTACCTTTAAAAAAATAGTACTGTGAATTACGAATCTGTAAATGGTAATTGTTTGGTTCTATTTACTTTGAGGTTTATCAGAATGGTTGTACATCCTAGTTTTGTGACATGCTTTTTTTGGTTCAACGTTACACACCTAACATTCATCTACATTGATTTCTATAGCTGTTCTTCATTCAGTTTCATTGATGTATAGCCTGCTTTTAAAATGTATTCATTCATGGTTTTGTTCCAGGTATTTTAGAATAAAGGGAGAGAGGTGGAAAAAAGGAAATTCAGTTTTTTGAAACAAAATTTTCAGAGAGCCAAACTTCTGCAAATAGGGACATGTGACATAATACGACCAAGTATGGTGGTTTTTTCTCTTTCCCTCCTTGGTTTGAGTTATTTCCTTGCCTGCTGCCGGGACGTGATTTCAGAGGGTTGCTTGCTTACTGGACCTGAGCCTCCCAGACTGGCTTTTGTTTCAGGAGGACCCAAGGGAGGGATGAAGGTGGGGAGGGCAGAGCCCTTTGACGGCTCAGGGCAGGGCGTGGACCTCACAGCACAGCGAAACTCCACTGCTTTCTTTGGAAGTGGTCAGGAAAGATCTTGTATTTTTGGCATTTTTGCTTCCTCTCTGCGTCTTTGGCCCACGCAGTGACCTCAGCAGCTCCTGACCGTGGAGTCACATGCCTTCCTCTACTTTGGAGTTTGAGCTTTATCCAGCCCCAACTCTTTGGCAACATGTAACATGTGGGGCTGATGTCAGCAGTGGGGACATCTTTATGCAGCTCTCCATCCGTCCACATGAGCACAATGATTCCTGGGGCACCCCAATTTCAGCCTCCCTAGAGGAACCCACAGTGTACATTGTCCTGAGACAGGCCCTGACCCGCTAATGACAGCACTCTCATGGTGCTTTAGCTTACGAAACCTCTCCATATACAATCCCATCCAACTCCTGCAGCAACCCTGGGGGAAGGCACTTCAAGTCCATTTGACAGAGCGGATGGTCTATCGTTAAGTGGGACAACTGGGTGGGAAAAGTGTGGTTAGAGAAGACGCTGCCATTTATTGTCTCTTCCCTGGATCTCGCCCTGTACTGGGTGCCTTGCACATGCTTGACCCTTTAAGCAAACTTGTGAGGCAAGTAGTATTTTCATGCTATTTAAAAAAAAGACAATTGTTATGTTCCTCCTCCCACCCCCCAAATTCATATGTTGAAGTCCTAACCTCCAATGGATGGTATTGGGTGGTGGGGTCTTTGGGAGATAATTAAGTTTATATAAAATTATGAGATTGGGCCCCCCACGATGGGATGAGTGTCCTCATAGGAGAAAGATCAGAGCTCTCTCTCCAGCATGTACATGGGAGAGGAGGACACACAGCGACAGGACAGCTCTTACCAGACATTGGATCTGCTGGCACCTTGGTCTTGGGCTTCCAGCTTCCAGAAATGTGAGAAAAAAATGTTGGTTAACCTGCCCAATCTATGGTACCCTTGTCATTGATTCTGAATTGACTAGGACAACAACGAGGCTCAAAGAATAGAGTGACACAGCAACCAGGGGAAGAGCAGGAACTAAACTCAGCCCTGGGTCTCAAGTCTAGTGCTTTTACCCATCACTATCTACATTAGCTGTCTTTTGCTGAGCAACCAGTTACCCCCAAACTTAGTAAAGGCACATTTCAGGGTACTGTGGGTTTAGTTCCAGACCTGCACAATAAAGTGAAAACCTCAATAAAGCAAGTCATATGAATTTTTTTGTTTCCGGGTGCATTCGAAACTTATGTTTACACTATACTGCAGTCTGTTATGTGTGCAACAGCATTAAGTCTAAAACAATGTACAGAGAATTCCCTGGCAGTCCAGTGGTTAGGACTCTTGCCCTCTCACGGCCGGGGCCCTGGGTTTGATCCCTGTCTGGGGAACTAAGATCCCACAAGCCGCACAGTGCAGCCAAAAGAGAAAATAATAATAATAATAAAACAAAACAATGTACATACCTTAACTAAACATTACTTTCTTGCTAAAAAATGCTAACCCTCATCTGAGCCTTCAGCAAATCACAACCTTTTTGTTGTGGAGAGTCTTGCTTCAGTGTTGATGGCTACTGAATGATCAGGGTGGTGGTTGCTGAAGGCCGGGGTGACTGTGGCAATTCTTTAAAGTAAGGCAACAGCGAAGTGTGCCGCATCCATTGACTCTTCCTTTCATGAAAGATTTCTCTGTAGCACACGGTGCTGTTTGATAGGGTTTTGCCCAAAGTAGAACTTCGTTCAAAGTTCGAGTCAGTCCTCTTAAACCCTGTTGCTGCTTTATCAACTAAGGTTATGTTATATTCTAAATCCTTTGTTGTTGTTTCAACAATCTTCAAAGCATCTTCAACAGGAATAGATTTCATCTTAAGAAACCACCTACTCATCCATAAGAGGCAACTCCTAACCCATTAAAGTTTTATCATGAGATTGCGGCAATGCAGTCACCTCTTCAGGCTCCACTTTTTTTTTTTTTAAGAACTTTTATTGAGATATAATTGACATACAATAAACTGCATATATTTAAAGCGTACAATTTGATTTTTTTTTCTTATTAGTAATGTATATACAGCAATCCCAATCTCCCAATTCATCCTGCCCCAACCGCCACCTCCCCACCCCCGCTTCCCCCCCCAGGCTCCACTTCTTTTTTTTTTTTTTTTTTTTTTTATTATTTTATTTTATTTTTTTTGGGGGTACACCAGGTTCAATCAACTGTTTTTATACACATATCCCCATATTCCCTCCCTTCCTTGACGCCCCCCCCCTCGAGTCCCCCCCACAGGCTCCACTTCTAATTCTAGTTCTCCTGCTGTTTCCACCACATCTGCAGTTACTTCCTCCACTGAAGTCTTGAACCCCTCAAAGTCATCCATGAGGGTTGGACTCAACTTCTTCCACACTCCTGTTAATGTTGATATTTTGACCTCTTCCCATGAATCACAAATGTTCTTAATGGCATCTAGAATGGTGAATCCCTTCTGGAAGGTTTTCAATGGATTCTACCCAGATCCATCAGAGGAAACTCTATGGCAGCTACAGCCTTATGAAATATATTTCTTAAATAATAAGACTTGGAAGTCAAAAGGACTCTTGATCCATGGTCTGCAGAATGGGCATTGTGTTAACAGGCATGAAAACAACATTAATGTCACCGTACGTCTCCATCAGATAATGGGTGACCAGGTGCATTGTCAACAAGCAGTAATATTTTGAAAGGAATCTTTTTTCTGAACAACAGTTCTAAATAGTGAGTTTAAACTATTCAGTAAACCATGTTGTAAACAGATGTGTCATCCAGGCTTTGTCATTCCATTTATAGAGCACAGGCAGAGTAGATTTAGCATAATTCTTAAGGGACCTAGGGCTTTTGTAAATGAGCACTGGCTTCAACTTAAAGACAGCAGCCACATTATCCCCTGACAAGAGAGTCCACCTGTCCTCAGAATCTTTGAAGCCAGGCATTGACTTCTCCTCTCTAACTATGAAACTCCTAGATGGCATCTTCTTCCAACATAAGGCATTTTGTCCACATTGAAAATCTGCTGTTTAGTGTAGCTGTTAGGGAGTCCAAGCTTGCACTACATTTAGGCCCCCTACAGGACAACAATGGAAAGGAAATTGCCCTGCCCTAGGGGTGGCTCCGGGCCCAAATTGGATGCCCTGTCAGGTCTTAGATGGTGATACCTGACCAGGTCCCTATGTCCCAGCAACTAACACAGTATTTTCTAATTGATCCCCATAAGGAGGCAGAGCCAGTCTGACAGCTTCCTGAGCCCCAGTGTCTGGGAACTGAGGCTGGATGGGAACGGAAGGTGGGGGAGGGGTGGGTATGTTGGCATAAGGGTTGGAGTGGCTGGGACAGCCAGCTTGGCTGGAGGTTGGAGCAACATATCCTAACCCTTGTTCCCTTTCTTTTCTTCCTGTGTGACAGACTTTCCCTTGGGTTTCTTTCACTATAAGGTGACAACTGTCTGACTTTTTCTCACCCTCATGTAAGAGCACAAATGCTTTCACATAGAGGATTTCATCATTCTTTCTCGCTTCTTCACAGAATAGCTCTAGAGCCATTCAAAGGCCACTGTAAAACCATAAATAGCAATTGATCATCTCTAACCATTAAAAGGTTGCCTTTTTTAACCTACTGTATACCACAGGCAACTCAATACTCTGTAATGGCCTAAACGGGAAAAGAATCTAAAAAAAAGAGTGGATATATGTATATGTATAACTGATTCACTTTGCTGTACATCTGAAACTAACACAACATTGCTAATCAACTATACCCCAATAAAAATTTAAAAAAAACCGCACCCCAAAACAAGGATGCCTTTTTGCCTTGGCATCAACCAACTGCGCTGAATTCTGGGATGGGGCTCTTGGTGATTTTAGGGACCTTTCTTTTCGCTCTGGGAATGTCCCACTTTTGGACAAGAACAGACAGGTTTTTTTTGGTTCCTTTCCTCAATTTGACACCAGTCTATAAATGGAGAAATGGTACAAAAACAAAATGAAGTGAGAAACCCAAAGAACAAACAGAGAACCTCAAATAAACCCTCAAGTTTGATCTCAGCGTTTTACATATCACAAGAACTACCAACTCAACTCCCACACAGTGTGACTCCTTGTCCAGGCCAATGACACAGGAGACTGCAAACGATGTAACTAACACAACAAGAGTGCACAGGGTCCCCAGAAAACTCTGCCAAAACCACTCCTGGAGATACTAACAGGGACTGTGGCCACACATTGTTATAATAAAATATCATCTTCCTCTCAGTCATGGGTTCACAGCTGTAATCAGACCACTTATCCAAAATGTACCCCAGAGGACTTTCTTTAGGGATAGTTGAAACATTCCCCAACTTTTAAAGGCAGAAATACAAGACAAACAAAACACAACTGGTGCACAAAAATGCTAGCATCCAAGCAAAGGAATTAGTTGCTGGACTTGTACAAATCAGGTACAAGTCCAGCAACTAATTCCTCTCTCCAGCAGGGTCTGCCACTCAAATGCAAAGCAAATCGGCTTATTCTGGAGAAAAAAGTCCCAAACAGAGAGGAAATAAAGCTTCTGCCTATACACCAGAGTAACCTACCCTACTATATTGAGCCAGTTGGCTCCCAGATGGTCGATCCCTTGCTCCAACTGCCAAGTGGCAGCCAGTGCTGCTTCAGGGAATTTTGAAGCGAAGATTCTCAGGACAAATGGTCCCAGCAGCTGCCCGGGCCTTACTCGAAAACTCCCCTATCTGGGGCCCTCTGGCCACGAGCAGCAAGGCTCCTGGCTGGCTTCAGAAGATGGTGGACTCATGTCCCCAGGAGCCACCTTCCCCGAGTTAGAATTCAGGCTTCTTTTATACTAAAAGGGGTGGGGGGGTAAAGTCCTGGTTCTGGCCTGCCTCCAGAGGGGATAGGTTAGGTTCTTCCTTCCTGCAGCCACTCACAGGTGGGCCTGGTTAGGATGTTTCCTGGGAGCTAAACAAGGTATTTTAGCTTAATGCTCATTACCTGGGAGGCAGGGTGCCCAGAGGTGGGCCATTATGTATAATTTAAGCTTATAGGCGACGTCTTTTCAATGATTAATTTGTAATACAATACAAACGGTCTTCCTTATTACATAGCCATCTTCGTGAATTATCTTAGCTAGGTCACCTGGGTAACTTGGTGCAGCTTCTCCATCAGCACTTACTGCTGCACTTTGCACTTTTATGTTATGGAGACAGCTTCTTTCCTTCAACCTCATGAGCCGACCTCTGCTAGCTTCACTTTTCTTCTGCAGCTTCCTCACCTCTCAGCCTTCAAAGAGTTGAAGAGAGTTAGGGTCTCGCTCTGGATTAGGCTTTAGTTTAAGGGAATGTCATGGCTGGTTTGATCTTCTATGCAGACCACTAAAACATTCTCCATTATCAGTAATAAGGCTTATGAGTTTTGACACGTCTACATTGGAACTTCCCTGGTTGTCCAGTGGTTAAGACTCCATGTTTCCAATGCAGGGGGTGTGGGTTCAATCCCTGATTGGGGAAAATACTTCCACCCCCGCCCCAAAGTCTCCTAGTGCCCCTTTTTAATCCATCTCTACTTTCATCCTTGTCCCCAGGCAATCACTGGGATGCTGTTTGTTACTGCATATTAATTTTCAATTTCAAGGATTTTATATTAATGGAACCACACAGTGCATTCTCTTTTATGTCTGTCTCCTTTCATTTGACATAATGATTTTGAAAATCATCCATGTTATTATGTATAGTTTGCTCCTTTTTAAAAATTAAACAATGTTAAGAGCTTTATTGAGGTATAACTGACATACAAAAAACTGCATGTATTTAACGTAGACACTTTGATAAATTTTGAGCTGTGAATATGCACCATGAAACCATCACACTAATCAAAATAATGAAAACATCCATTACTCCCCAAAGTTTGCTGTGCCTGTCTGTAATCCTTCCCTGCTGTTTTCTCTCTGCCCCTCCATCCCCACCCCCAGGCGACTACTGATTTGGCTCTAACTACAGATTCAGCTACATTTTCTAGAATTTTTTTTTTTTGTTTTTTTTTGTTTTTTTTGGCACACAGGCTTAGTTGCTCTGAGGCATGTGGGATCTTCCTGGAGCAGGGATAGAACCCGTGTCCCCTGCATTGGCAGGCGGATTCTTAACCACTGCACCACTTAGGAAGCCCTTTTTTCTAGAACTTTATATATGTGGAATCATACAGTATGGGCTCCTTTTTGTCTGGATTCTTATATGTAGATCTGTCTCTGTAGGTACATGCTCACTCTTTTTTGTTGCTAAGTAGTATTCCATTGAATAGACCACAATTTGTTTTATTCATTCACCAGGGATGGAAGTTTGGGTCGTTTCCATTTCTTGGTTATTATAAAGAAAGCTGCAATGAATATCTGAGTGCAACTCTATGTGAACAGATATTTTAATTCCTCTTGAGTAAATACCTAAAAGCAGAATGGCTAGATCACCTGTAGGTGTCTGCTGAATTTTTCAAGCAACTGTCAAACTGTTTTTCGAAGTGGTTGTACTTTTTACACTCCCACCAGCAGTATGTGAGTTCCAGCTCCTCCACATCCTCCCCAGCACTTGTGTGGTCAGCCTTTAGTGTAATAGTCCAGTGGGTAGGCAGTTGCATCTCATCATGGTTTTCATTTGCAGATAACTAATGATGTTAACCACTTTTTCATGTGCTTATTGGCCATTCATATACCTTCTTTTGTGAAATGTTTATCCAAGCCTTTTGCCCATTTTTGAAATTGGGCTGTTTGTCTTCTGAGTGAGTGAAATGCAAAGTATAGAGAGTGCTACTGTGGGAAGACATTCTGGAACCTTTTTGAAGCATTGAAAGTGTTGAAGTATGTGGGCCGAGCGATGGGATTCAGAATGTCCTGCTTGAGCAGTGGAGGAGCTGAGGGTGCGGGGCGTGGAGACTAATATCACCCTGTTTGGTCCTGAAGGATGGCTGGTTAGCCAAAGACGGGTAAGATTCCTCAGAGGAGGAACAACCTAAGACAGGCACAGCCGCAGAGGGGCCAACAGGGGTGGTGCATAGAACCTTCCTTATATCACCGTGTTTGGCCCTGGAGGATGACTGGTTAGCCAGAGATGGGTAAGATTCCTCAAGGGAGGAACAACCTAAGACAGGCACAGTCGCAGAGGGGCCAACACGGGTGGGGCACAGACCCTTAATCCTTTTGAGAGAGGTCTCCTGCCCCCAGGGCTGTTTTGCTCTCCACCCCCTGCTCAAATCCACACCTGCTCAACTCGGACCCAGGAAGTAAACAAAGATAATTGCCTCAGTCATGTGAGGCCTTTGATTGTTTATGAGTGTAACCTGAGAATGTTAGCCCACGAACTCAATAAAAGCAACCTGGGATGAATCAGCAGGGCTCTTGATCCGAGAGGTCTTGAGCCCCCCCGGTCCCACTTTTCTCTTCAGTCTGTGTCTGTGTCTTCTTCAAGCTTGCGGCACCCGTCACTCACCTCGAGTCGCCGAGCTGGTCTCGGCAAGCTACAAACATGTAAGTTATTTGCATGGGGACAGTAGGCCCCGTCTAGTTCTCCTTCTGACTTTTACAGCTTGCTGCCCACATTATGTGGTGGTGGCGGTGGCGGTGGCGGTGGCGGTGGTGGTGCTGGTGGTGGTGGTGGTGCTGGTGGTGGTGGTGCTGGTGGTGCTGGTGGTGGTGGTGGTGGTGGTGGTGGTGGTGGTGGTGGGGAACTGTTAAGGACCTGGGCAAATGTAGCCAAGAGGGTCACATGCAGAGGATGGGGGGTAGGGTGAGGTTGGCAGGCATCTTATGGCATCATAACCTTTAGGGTCCATGTGTCTGGGAAGGTCACTGGGTCTGGGCACTGCTTCCCACTTTTTTGGTCTCAGCCCCCATATGGCTCCAGGTTGAAATCTCCTCAAATTACGAACATATACATTACCAGGGGGACTTCCAGTGGTCCAGTGGTTAAGACTCTGTGCTTCCAATGCAGGGGGCATGGGTTCGATTCCTGGTCGGGTAACTAAGATCCCACATGCCACGTGCTGTAGCAAAAAAAAAAAAAAAGACAAAATAATTACCAGGAAATGTGGCTGCAAAGTACAAACACCATAGCTTATCTCATCTCCAAATTTATGTCTCTATAAAGCCAAAGCAGCCAGGAGTGTGGGTTTGGTGATCTTTGCTCTGCTGCCTCAAAGAGGTTTTGTGGATCACAGGGCAATGACTTGCCAGCAATGATGACTGGGGTGAGAATATTAATAATTCTTTACACTTACTGAGCACACAACAATTTTAAAAGTCTATCTTTGCCTAGTGTCCTTTTTTTCCTTTAAGATGGACAGGGCATTGGTCAGTGTGCCCATTTTACAGGGAAACTAACTGAGGGTCCGACAGACTGGAAGTGATGGAGGCAAGACTCCTTCTCCAGCCCAGAGAGACCTGGTGGAGTCATTCCCAGGGCAGCCTCAGCATCTTCTGGCTGTGACCTCCCACAGAGTTTACCTGCTTCAGGTGTACCTTATCTTCTCTTTTTTCCCTGTGGATCCCTCCTTCCCGTTTTTATTTATTGAACAAACATACACTGTTCACCGAACAAATAACAAAAAGAGAAACGAGTGTACTTACTGGACTCTGGAGCCAAAGAAACCCGAGTAAATCCTATAATCTCAAGGGACCCGTTTTCCGGAGATTCTCAAGTGGGCAGCCTCTCATCTTACTGGACAGATCTTCTTCTAGAGCCTCACCCTGAAGCCAGACAAGAGCTGGCGCCCTGGGTTTGTATTCATTTCGAATTCAGGCTGCGGGTGGGTCCCTGGAAGTCACCAGGAGCCTCCTTCTTCCAGGCGAAGCTCCAGGATCCACTTTCAGCTCCAGGCCGCCTTCCCCGCCCCTGCGAGCCCGTGGCGCCCTCCGTTAATGCCGACAGCGCCGCCCAGCGGCTCATCTGGGAACAGTCGCCACCACCTGGAGAAAGAGACGGATGTTCTGGGTGCCGAGCGGTGGGAAGAGCCCCGCTTAGGTCCCGATCCCCTACGGTCCGGCGGAAACCACCCCAGGCCGGCAGGGGGCCTTCTCCCCGTGGAGGACAGACGGCGACACACATGCCAGCTCGAGCCACCTCCGTTTGCTTCTGCTGCCGTGACTTAAGGTTTTCCCCTTTTCCCGTCTCCGGAGCGTGGTCTGTGTCCAGGGCTGCGACGGGGGGGAGCCGGGCGCTGAGACTGTCGTGGGGGCGGGGCTCCCGTCCGCACAGATGCCCGGGGCGCGCGGGTTTCTGTCTTAGCCTTCCCCGCAGGCCTCCTGGGAAATCCTGCCTCCTCCTGCTCCTCCTCCTCCTTCCTCTTTTTCATTAAACGCTTCCGTTTTCTGGACACCCAGGTGTCGGCCGCTGAATGACCCGAGGCGTGCAGCAGTCAAGGGATTTGGGATCCAGATGTAGCTGTGCCCCGGGTGAGCATTTTGTCCTACGCGGGGCAGGAGAGGCTCACGACTGAAAATAGAGCCTCCTTGACTGACTCTCACCCTCCAAGCTCTGCTGTGGAGCCCCCAGAGCCTGTAGGTCGGGGGACAGCCCCCTCACCTCCCGGCCCCCGCGATCCCAGACCCCATGGTCTGGCTTAGCTTCACCTCTCAGGCAGGTGGGCTCGCTGTCCGCCCAGAACATTCCCACGATTTCCCACCAGTCTCTTCCCCTGGAAGGCAGCTCCCCCAACTCCCTTGGCCTGAGATCGGCATATCCAGAGGGGCTCTGCTTGTTTCCCAACTCTTCACGGACATCTGACAAGAGTCTCTGACACCCGAGCTCCAGGACCAAAAGCTCATAGTGGACGTGTGGACACTGTTTGTGAATTATCTTAATGTTTTTCTAATTAGAAGGGTGATATGTCTGCTGTTCTATACAAAACATTTAAAGGAAAAGTAAGAATCATTCATTAAACTACCCTGATATAACTATTAATTGTAATTAATTGTAATTAATGTCTTCCTCTAGACATAATTTTTTCCGTGAAAATACATGTATTTTACAAACATAAGATCATATCTATTAACCATCTTTTAATGTGCAAAAGTTATGCTTCTGAAAAAAAAAGTTATGCTTCTGAAGCTAGCTATTGAGCTTCCAGAAAGCATGAACTCCTACTCGCCTTTCAAAGCCCAGTGCATGCCCCTCCCATCTGAAGGACTCTCTGATTCACACAGGCAGTGTTAACTGCTCTCTCTTCTGTGTGTTGATGACACTTTGACCATACTTTTATTTCCACACTTATTATCTTGCATTTGGCTATTGGTCTATGCAATGGATTTCCCCATTTGACTGGAACTCTTTGAGGCTGCAGACCCTGTCTGATAGAATTTTTATCCTTACCTATAAAGAGAAATTATTCTGACACTTGTGAAAATGGTAAGAAAAACTAACACAACATTGTAAATCAACTATACTTCAATAGAAAAAATGAAAATGAAAAAAAAATGGTAAGAGACTTTATTCAAGACTATTGCAAAGGGGGTCATGACTGTGGCAGTGAGAGAGAGAGATGGGGCTCAACTGCTACTACAATAAGGACAAGTGGGGGGGAATCCACACTTTCACTGCCGAGGGTGAGGGTTCGGTCCCTGGTCACTGGGGAACTAAGATCCTGCAAGCCTCGCGGCATGACCAAAAAGAAAAAAGTGGGGATTTCTAGTCAAGGAGCAGGGTAGGGTTAATGGATGGAAAATTACTAACAGGAGACATCAAAGGTAGGGGAGATCCTTGCTAAACTGATCTAGCGGCAGCCTGCGGACAGGATAGGGGCCAAGGTCGAGACCCAGTTGAGAGGAGGGCTCAGGTAATGTTTGGTCAAGGAGATAGTCTTTGTCACAAAACACATCCACTGAGTATGTCTCTATTAGAGTAAATATCATGCATATAATTAAAATAAGCCACTGCATTTTTAAACTATCTTCCAGGAGCAAAACTCATAATTCCTCTACAGAGTTTGTAGACTTGAAAAGAAGGAGTTTGTTACCACGCATCACATAACCCTTGATGCCAGAAGCCCTCTATAGAACAGAGGAGCTTTACGGAGACAAGGGACCCTCAGCCTGGCTTCTATCCTGATATCTCATACCCTCCAAATCCATTATTTATTCAACAAACATTTATTGAGTGCTTACTATGTGAAAGATACCGTTGTAAGTACAGAGAATACAACAGTGATCAGAACAGATCCCTGCCTTCTTTGGGTCTTATATTTTACTGGAGGGAACCAGACAAATAGCCAAATAAGTAAGTAAAATATGTGCTGTATCAGATGGAAGAAAACAAAGCAAGGAAGGGACAGTCCCATCCCTAGTCTGGGCAAGAGGGACCCCTTCCCTAAGCCCCACACCTTAGAGGCAGACCCGGCCTCCTCCAAGGGGAGGAGTTTGCCAGGCCAATGGGATGCAACCCTGGGAGCTTGAACCCCCTTTTCAGACCACAGTCTGGTTACCCAGAACATCAAAATTTCCTGTCAAAATGGCGCAGAGTCCACATTCTGGGCTTGTATGGATTTCCCTGAGGTCTGACCTTAGCGGGTAGAGTGGAACATGGGTGTATGTACCCCTAAGCCTGCAGTGTGATCAGGAGGTGGATGCATGCTGGGGGAACAGCTGAGATGCTCACGTGTGTGTGCGGATCTTTAGAGGCCACGTGGAACTGGGGGTGGGAGGAGAAAGAAGGGGCTATATTTGGGGGACCACCATTTTACTTTTGCTCCAGTCTCCAAAGATGTTAGGGGCAGGCCCAGGAAGATAAGGATAGGGAATTTTTTTGAGGGGGTACATCACTGCAATTTTAGATTGGATGGTCAGGAAGGCATCACAGAGAAGGTCTTACTGAAGACCTGGAAGATGAGGGAAGGAGTAATGTAAATATCGGTGGAATAGCATTCCAGACAGAGAAAAAGCAAGTGCAAAGGCCCTGTGGCATTTTCAGGAAAAGACACCTTGGCCCACAGGGACCAGCCACATTTGTGTTTGTGCAGAACATAACAGGCTGTGCTGTGCAGCACGTGGGCTCTTAGTTTCCTGTCCAGGGATCAAGCCCATGCCCCCTGCAGTGGAAGCACAGAGTCTTAACCACTGGACCGCCAGGGAAGTCCCCATAAGTGTCATATTGGGTAAATGAAAGGGCCACGGTTGTCCTTCCCTGCCCTGCGCCAAAGAATATACCTGGGTCAGCTCTGCTGTCAACCTGATGACCAGGGACTGCTACTCTTCAGGCCAGGATTTCCCCAAACCTGCTGTTTTTAAGGTTTTTTTCCCAGTTCCCTTGAGACTCTCTCCTTATCACAACCACCTTCCTGTTTTCCTCTCCCACCCGCACTCTTGATCTCCCCGAGTTCTCCCCACACATCTGCCTGTCCTCAGGGACACCCGGGTGTCGGATGTGGCTGCAGACACAGGGCTGAGAGGGGGGCAGCTGGGGCTGGGGGAGGCTGTGGCAGAGGAAGGAAAGACTCAGAGGTTGCTTGACCTGGTCTCAGCTGAGGGGAACAGGGAACGTGTGTGGGTATTTACACAGATAAGAGGAAAAGGGAAAAAAAAAACCTATTTTTTGGGACCGGTCCTGAGGTTTTGACCTGACAGGGAGCCTGGGTCTCAGAATTTCAGCTGGTGGCATCTCAGCTTTGCTGTCACTGCTCTGAGCACCCTCCATCCTTGTCCCTGGAGAGGGTTGTAGTCCCTTGGGGGGAGGTGGCCCCCTCTCAGAAAGTGGAGCCGGCTTCATCCCAGGGCTCCCCTCCCCCAGCCTCCCGTGGCACAGGCTGGTCCCCTCACAGGCCCTTCCCACCATCCTGGGCCCAGGTAGCACTGCCTGTCTCAAGGGATCCGTGCAGGTCCATCCTTTTCTGCGCAGACTGTCCTGGCTGGTGAGGCGGTGGGGTAACCTCCCCTGTGCCCTAGAGACCCCACACGTCTTTGTTTGATTGCCCTGATCACTCTGGCCCTGTGACTGACTTCTTCCCTTGGTGGCAGAGGCCCAGCACAGGGCCAGACACGCAGTGGACATTCAGGGTGTTAGTTTAGTGAATGAACAGGTAGGATATGAACCCCGAAATAGGCTCCTGGGACAGTTCAGTTTGTCTAAGGGTGGAGGGGGTGCCACAAGAAGGGACACATATTGGGTTGAAAATGGGGACTGCATTTGGCCAGCATCTCCACGCAGTCTCTCCAGGCCCCGGAGGGTCGTGCCTGCTGCCTGGGTTAGCAGGGAGGAGCTGGGGAACAGGAGCGGAACATAACCCATGTTATAAAATGCTTTTGATACAAAGAGCTCAAATTTACCATCTAGCAGGAGGTCCTTCCCTTGGGAGGTGGGTGGGACAAGGACGCTATGCCTATCACAGATGGAGAAACTGAGGCTCAGAGAGGTGACCTGACTTGCTCAAGGTACCCCCGTATTTAAAGTCAGGGCCAATCCCCCCACCCCGACTGACCTCTTGATTGCAGCCTTCTGAGCAAAGCTGAAGCAGAGGACTCAGGTCAGTGATTCCTTGATTTCAATGTACAAAAACTGTGAGATGATAAATAACATGGTTTTTTTTTTTTAAGTCCCTAAGATTGTGATAATTTGTTATGTGGCAATAGGTAACAAATACTGATGTACATCAAATAACATGGGAAACTTTGGGAATCATATTATCCAGTTAAGTTAAAGATTAAGATACAATGCTTTTAGTTTTAAACATCTTGATCAAAGTCACAAAAACTGTCCTTTCAAAGATGTAAGTAGTTAACTGTCTTTAAATATCCTCTGAGACAGACAGAATGTTCTATGATTGAGTGGAACCACCATTCATTAAATGAATGTTAAATAAGTTCAAGAGATCAGGCCATAGCAAGTTAGGTTATTTGGGCAAATACCCCCCACTGAAAACAACAAATTCTGGAATTAAAAAAAAAAATCTTAAAAGCATTTTAGTATGGATATAACAGCAACAAATTATCAGGTCAAAGCCGAAATATAGGGACTTCCCTGGCAGTGCAATGGTTAAGACTTCACCTTCCAATGCAGGGGGTGTGGGTTCAATCCCTGGTAGGAGAGCTAAGATCCTACATACCTTGTGGCCAAAAAACCAAACCAAAACAAACAAAATCAGAAGCAATATTGTAACAAATTCAATAAATACTTAAACAAACAAACAAACCAAGTATAAACAAGTACCTAGAGATGTAAGTGGAATGTTGAAACCACTTTTGCCTTGAGGGCATTTGCTAATCCTGGCAAATTGGGACTTTCCTTTGACAGCCTCATGGGTTGGATAATGAAGGACAGAAATAAAGTCCAAGCCCATGTAAGTTGGAAAGTCTAATAGAAAACTTCTCCCACAATATGCTGGCATCACAAAAGGTTACATTCCTAGAGTAAGGGTGAACTAGATATACAGCCATCCTACTGGTGGTTAGAAATTGCATTCATTGTATGGGTGGTGAAAGGAATCTTAAGCTTTGAACTTAGTTTAAGGCAGCTCTGGAGGTATATAGCCCCTGCATACCTGACATAAGCAAGCAAAATCTTCTTTGCAGAATGGTAGTTTGATCCTGGATCTTAAATTATTGCTATACATATTTTTTTAAGTATAATGAGCATCTCACAATAGAAGACAACGTGGCACCAAAAGAAAATAAGGTATCATGAGGAGAACCAGCATAAAGAACAGATAATAGAAGCAGATATACAAATACTTCAATCTCCTCTCTGTCTGAATATTCCAAGTATACCTCCAAAAAAATATACTTAGCATGCTTAAAGAAAATATCTGCAGGAAACTTTTCAAACTGGCATAACAGATCTTAATAGGAACCAAATAGAACTTTTACAAATGAAACAATAACCAAAAATTAAAATTTCAGTGGCTGGAAATAATAGCCGATTAGACACAACTAAATAGAAGAATAGGAAATTAGTCAGAAGAAATAATCTGAAATGCAACACAGGGAGACCAAAAAAAAAAAAAAAAAAAAAAAAGGAAAATGGAGAAGAAAGAGTGAGAGGTATACAAAATACAATAAGAGGGTCTAACATATGTATAGGTGGAATCCCAGGAGACAAGAGAGACTAGAACAGAGACAACATTTGAAGGAATAACAGTTTAGGATTTTCCAGAATTGATAAAGAGACCCCAAATCCACAGGTTCAAATATAATAGAATAAATCCCTAGGTAGATAAAGAAAACATATATCCATGCTAGATACATCTTAGTAGAACTGAAGAAAACCAGAGATAAAAAAAAGAATCTTAAAAGTCACCAGAGGGAGAAAAAAAAGAGATGACCACACCAGTCATAATGGAATCTAGAAGGTAATCAAATATTTTCAATGCACTGAAAGAAAATAACTGCCACTTTAGAATTCTATACAGTGCAATTTTTTTTTTTAGGAACAAGAGCAAAATTAAGACATTTTCAGATAAATAAGACCAGAGGAATTTTTCAATATTAGACCCATGTAAGGGAATTCTACAGGCTGACAGTAAAACAATCCCAGATGGAAGGACTGAGATTCAAAAATAGAGATCCAAGTGAGTGAAAATATGGATAAATGTAAATGAACATACATTGTATCAAACAACAATAATAATTTGAAAGAAGAACTGGAAAAACTGACATATATAGCAATAGCATGCCTGCTGGAGGGGTAAGTGGAATTTAAAGTGTTACAGGTTGTTTTACTGTCTGGGAGTGGGATAAACATACTGTTCAACTTTAGACTTTGATGAGAAGTTAACTCTGCATGCTCTGATTTCCAGGGTAATCATGATAAAAATAGGGCTTATAACTTCCAAGGTGGTAGAGGGGGACAAAAAGGAATGATAAAATTAATCAACTTGAAGAAGGGCATATGGGGATATATGTGTACATATAGCTGATTCACTTTGTTCTACAGCAGAAACTAAGACAACATTGTAAAGCAATTATATTCCAATAAAGGTGTAAAAAAAAAAAGAATTAAGGCAAAATAAGGTAAAAGAAACCCAACTAATTACATCAAGTGATGCCCAGAAAAGAGAGAAAAACAAACATAGAGCAGCCAAAACAAAAGAAAATCACAAAGAAGTGGTAGATATAAACTCAAATATGTGAGTAATCACATTAGACGTAAATGCACTAAATACTCCTGTTAATAAAGGTTTTAAGACCGTGTAAAGTAACTGTGTGGACCAGAGAGGAAACCAACCTGCCCAAGTCCCGGGGGGTGGGGTGGGGGGGTGGGAGGGGGTGGGTAGCACCCTACTTCCTAGTCCTGTGTTCTTCCAGCCCGACCCAGTTCCACTGTATGAAGCAGCCCACTGTGTGTTGGGTGGTGTCAGATTTTGGAACACACAGTTGAGTAAAAACAAAGTTTTTATCCTTACTTATCCTAAATGAGGAATGAGTATGTTTTAGTAGGAATTCTTAGCTATATACTTTTTCTAGGGGTCTGTCGTCACAGCACAACTTTATGGTGGTGGAGGTGGGGGTAGAGACAATTTTGAGGCCATGTCTAAGAAAGGCCCTGCCTGTGGGCCTGAATGTCCCTCAGAGTGGGACTGTGTGAACACAGAGGGGAGGGTGGGAGGGGGCACTTTTCTCAATGGAAATTCATCAATGTGTTTCTGTCTGCCGCAGTTATCAATGTTGCTATTTCGGTGAGGAGCCCTGGAGCCTCCACCGGGCTCCCGCCAGACGCTGGGGGTGGGGGCGCAGGGCAGCGATATGGCGGGGTCCTCTCTGTCGTCAGAAAACATGAGCTCACGCCAGGGTTTCAGCAGGTCACCGAGATAGCACTGGCTCCCTGGAGACAGGCGTGACCCTCAGGTCGGCTCCTAGTCATTGAACTAAGTGGGCCCAGATAAGGGCCGGATAATGGTAGCCAGACTCCCACGGCCTGGGCAGGCTTCCCCCAGGGCCCTGAGGCCAGAGAGAGGACAGGTCAGGGAGGGGCCAGCGGGAGGGAGCCCTCAGGAGATGCCGCAGGGGCTGCCCAGACCTCCTGGGCTCAGAGCCTTACTGGTCTGAGGCCCTGCCTCCAGGCCAAATCGTTGTTAGGACAAATGGATGTCTGCTGGGAAGACCACTGGCCACAGTAACTCCTGGAAAGATGTCGAACTGGCAGCACTTCCTTCCCTGGACTTTTTCTTGTTTCATCACAATTTTCTGTATTTGTTGGCAGATTTTAGCTTGTGGGGAAGTAGACTTGCCCATTCAGGGCCCTGCTGTGCATAGGGTGTGGGTGTGGGGCACACAGGGTTAACCTGCACGGTGGTTTCAGGAAAAGTCAAGCCCTGATCATGGTCCAAACAGTTTCTCAATCTCTGTGCTCTGACCCTGAATCTGTCACTGAAAAGGCTTCACCTCACTAAGCCTTCCTGGGACTTAAGCCACGACCCCTTTAAAAACAAAATGATAAAGTGAAATCTGTGCAACCATCATGGAAGATGGTCATGGCCCAGGCCTGCGAGTCTGGGGGCTGCTACACTGTACCTGGGGATGCAGGGAGGTGGATCAGAGCCGGGAGGACCTAGAGCTCACCTCATCCCACGATGGCAAACACCCTGCTGCGCGCGCCATCCAGGGAGCTTCTAACAAAGGACCAGAGTGCCTCAGTGAGATGCAGAGATTTGCTGCCCCTGATTCTCGAGAGGTGGGCACCGAGGCCCAGGGACTGAACCGGGCTGCCCAGGTTGGCCCAGCCAAACACATTCTCCACACCCCCGGGCTCACAGGCCTTCCCTCTAGGGAAAGAACAGAAAGAAATCATCTAGGTATCATTGCTCATGGTGCTGCTGCTCAGGTATCTTGCCTGTAGACCGCCTCCAACTGCAAATGAGAGTTATGACTTGAGCAGAAAGAAATCCCAAGCCGGCCACTAAGAGTGAAGAAACCGGATTCCCATGACTGGAACGCTAGCGACATCTACCCAACTGTGCAGGGGCTGCATGTGCGCCTGGCAGCCATCCCTTCGTTCCAATACAATTTAATGTATGAAAATTGTAAATGCATGCAATTCACGTTATTTAAGAATATAAGCACACGCATAAAAAGAATAAAATATGCTTGCAAATGACAAGCGTAACTTCAAGGTGGAAATTACCTCTGGGGAAGGTAGAGACTGTGGTAAGAGTTTTAGCTCTACATGTAATTTTTTTTTCCTTTAAAGAAATCTGAAGGCAGTATGACAAAGTTCCAACATCTACTAAATCTTGGAGAAGGTAGGGACTTCCCTGGTGGCACAGTGGTTAAGAATCCACCTGCCAATGCGGGGAACATGGGTTTGATCCCTGGTCCAGGAAGATCCCACAAGCTGTGGAGTAACTAAGCCCGAGTGCCACAACTACTGAGCCTGTGCTCTACAGCCCATGCTCCACAACAAGAGAAGCCACTGTGATGAGAAGCCCACGCACTGCAACGAAGAGAAGCCCCCGCTCACCTCAACTAGAGAAAGCCGGCAGCAACGAAGACCCAATGCAGCCAAAAATAAATAAATTAATTAATTAAAAAAAAATCTTGGAGAGGTAATAATGGAGTGTTTTTCTGCACTCATCACTTTAAGATAGTTTATAATAGTAATGATTATTACATTATATAGTATATATTTATTGTACTATGTTGTATAGTAAAGTTGTATATTCGTTATGTATTACATAATTACATATATATAAGGACAACGAAAAATAAGAATGTAAAATCCGGGGTCCAGGTCTTTGGTCCCGATGGCAGCAGAGCAGCTTAAGTAGCAAAAGTTGTTAATACTTGGTGGCTACTATTATTACGATTAATAGGTTTACCGGAGTTGATGCAAATAACTGAATAGCAACTAAAGACTCATGTATGGGCTAAACAAGAATGGCATTCTTCAGTAGAGGTGACAAGATGAAGATGATACGTGCATTCGTTGGTTTGATACTTTGTTGTTGTTGAAGAATGGTCCAGTCCCCTGTGAGATGTGGTGTGGAATATCACGTTACTGATACAGAATGTGGGCTTTGCACTAAGATGTCCTATAGGAGGCTGAAGGAGGCATTTAAAATTGACAGTCAATATTATCTCCAGATTAACGTTGCAGCCTAGTGATGATCACAGATCATAGCTTCCCACAGTTGGAACTAAACCCAGACGCTGCCTAACAAAGTCAGCAGGGCTACAGCAGGGATCACCAGATTTTGACAATTTAGGTTCACCTTCATGATTTTTTACATGTTTGGGTATCTCTTGTAGTTTATGTAGTACATTTTAATTTAAGTAAACTCACTTTTCACTACCAGAGATTTGAACATGATTGGTCTGGGTTGTTTCCTGGGATTTTTAAAATGTCCCCAGTTGATTCTCATATAAAGCCAAGGTTCAAAACCACTTCTTCAAAGCAAGAAAGGGAAATCCAAAGTTTCTGGGTGTGAGGAGGGAACTGAAAGTCAGAGTGTTGGTGTGAAAGCTGGTGCCGTGGGCCCTGGAGTCTGGGTGGGTGGATTCTGACCAGGAAATGGATCCGATTGGTTAGAGGCTTGGGTTTCAACACCCTCAAAGGGACAGGTGATGAGGCCCTAGGCCTGTGAAAAAGGGAAGTTGGACCTGAGACCACTGCTCAGTGAAACGGGGTACTAAAACCCCCTACCCACTGGTGAGGGAGACTTTGTGTACCTGGGGCTCTAGGCAGGAAAACATCCTCCAGGATAAACAAAACTCCAGCTGAGAAATTCACTTAAAAATCAGTCCCCAACAGCTCAAATGTCCATCCATGGATGAATGGATAAACAAAATGTGGCATATACATACAGTGGAATATTATTCAGCCTTAAAAAAGGAACGAAATTCTGTTTATTTTTAACATTGAGATATAATCAACATATAACATTGTATTAGTTTTAGGTGTACAAGGAATGAAATTCTGACACGTGATACAACATGGATGAACCTTGAAGACGTTACATGGAGTGAAATAAGCCAGTCACAAAAAAGACAGATATTGTGGAATCCCACTTATACGAGGTACCTAGAGTAGTCAGCTTCATAGAGACATAGAGTCAAACTAATAGAATGGTGTTTACCAGGGGCAGAGGCGAGGGGAGAGTAAGGAGTTAGTGTTTAATGGGGACAGAGTCTCAGTTTGGAGTGATGAAAAGTTCTGGAGGTGGATGGTGGTGATGGTTGCATAACAATGTGAATGTACTTAATGCCACTGAACTGTTCACTTGAAAATGGTTAAAATGGTAAATTTTATATTATGTGTATTTTACCACAATAAAAAAAATCGGTCCCAAGTTTATGGTATCCCTGGAATGTTTGGCAGAATCAAATAAAATGCTGCTTGGAGGAACAATCCTCTTCCCAGAGTGTATTGATTTCCACAGTAGAGTGGGGAGACAGGGGGTGGGTAGGATGAATCCTCACTGAAAACAGTTTCATAGTAATAAATTACAAAACATCAGAAAATCACCTATCATGATAGAGAAACAACAGGATTACCACTCCAACAGAGTGAGGTAATGGGATAATCTAAAATAAAATAAATATGTTAGAGATGAAAGAAGAACTAGAAACCATAGAAACATACTATATGCAAAAGAATAGCAATTTAGATACGGCTAAAGAGAAAATTAGCAAATGAGAATACAGATCGGAGGAATCTTCAACAAATGAGGCCCAGGACAAAAAAAAAGAGATGGAAAATATAAAAGTGTTGTTAAGAGGCATGAAAGATGGAATGAGAAATTTAACTCTAAATCTGAAGATGATGTTGGTGGTGCCCTGTGCTAGTCCCTGGACCCACCTGATTTAAAGCAGCAGTGGTAGATAATTCTGTGCACAGTGCCAAATCCTTTCTCAACTATTCCCAGTGTCTCTGTTCTGACCCTGGGCTTTCACCAACACTGCAAAAGCCCACTTAGTCTATACATAAGCACAGCTTGGAAGTTTGAAGGTGTTAATACTTCCAGCAGCAGCCCTCAGTCAAAGGAGGATGGGAGTAAGTAAATAAATGTCTCAATTAAGTTTTCCTTTGTTGAAACAATTGGAGGCATATGCTATATAGTTCTCCAAAGAATTTGCTGCAGTGTTGAATCCTAGTTAGCCACAGTGGTAACTAGTTCAATAATGCAGGCTTTATTGAATTCCTGCTTCACTCACCATATTTCACTATTTCTGGTCACTGAGATCACTACCTAAATAAACTACTTGCGCCTAAATCCTTCTCTCAGGCTAAATTAAAGCAAAAGAAGGGAATGCAAAAAAATTGCATTATTTGAAGTGGCAATATTTGAAGGGGTAATATCTGAGAATTTTCCAGAATTAATGAAAGACAAGTAGCCTTAGATTCAATAAATACAGTCCTAAATAGGATTAAAAAATAAATTTAGCCAAGAGGTAAAAGACCTGTACTAGGAAAACTATAAGACATTGATTAAAGACATTGAAGACAACACAAATGGAAAGATATACTGTGCTCATGGGTTGGAAGAATTAATATTGTCAAAATGACCATACTCCCCAAGGCAATCTACAAATTCAGTGCAGTCCCTACCAAAATTCCAATGATATTTTTCATAGAATGAGAACAAATAATCCTAAAATTTGTATGGACCCCACAAAAGACCTCAAATAGCCAAAACAATCTTGAGAAAGAAGAACAAAGCTGTAGGTGTCATGCTCCCTGATTTCAAACTATACTACAAAGCTACAATAATCAAAAGAGTATGGTACTGGCACAAAAAAACAGACAGAAAGATCAATGGAATAGAATATAGAGCCCAGAATAAACCCTTGCTTATACGATAAAATAATTTACAACAAAGGGGGTAAGACTATACAATGGGGAAAAGGCAACCTCTTCAAAACTGGACAGTAACATGCAAAAGAATCAAACTGGACTTTCTCACACCAATACTCAAAATGGATTAAACACTTAAAGTAAAACCTGAAAACATAAAACTCCTAGAAGAAAACAAGCAGTAAGCTCCTTGATTTATCAGTCTTAGCAATGTTTTTTTGGATCAGATTCTAAAGTCAAGGAACAAAAACAAAAGTATACAAGTGGGACTACATCAAACTAAAAAGCTTCTGCACAATAAAGGAAACTATCAACAGTTGAAAAGGTAGCCTACTGAATAGGAGAAGATATTTGCAAATCATATATCTCATAATGGGTTAATATTCAAAATATACAAAGAACTCATACAATTCTATAGCAAAAAACCCCAACCAACCCAATAAAAAATGAGCAGAGTACCTGAATAGACATTCTTCCAAAGAAGACATGCAGATGGCCAACAGACACATGGAAAGATGCTCAACATCACTTTTCATCAGGGAAATGCAGATCAAAACAATAGTGAGATACCACTTCCCACCTGTCAGAATGGCTATCATCAAAAAGACAACAAAAACAAGTGTTGGCAAGGACGTGGAGAAAAAGGGAACATTTGTGCATTGTTGGTGGGATTGTAAATTGGTATAGTCACTATGGAAAACAGTATGGAGTTTCCTCACAAAATTAAAAATAGAACTACTGTATGATCTAGCAATCCCACTTCCAGATATTTATCCACCAAAAACAAAAACATTAATTTGAAAAGATATATATACTCCAATGTTCACTGCAGCATTATTTACAATAACCAAGCTATGGAAGCAAACTCACTGTCTACTGATAGATGAATGAATAAAGAAGATATTTATGCACATATGATGGAGTATTACTCAGCCATAAAAAATGAAATCTTGCCATTTGCAACAACATGGATGGATCTGGAGGATATTATGCTGAGTGAAATAAGTCAGACAGAGAAGGGCAAATACTACATTATCTCACTTACATGTGGAATCTAAAAAAAAAAACCTACAAAGAAACAAAATGAAAAGACTCATATATACAGAAAATAAACAGGTGGTTGCCAGAAAGGAGGGTGGTAGGGGTGTGTGTGAAATAGGTGTAAGGGAATAAGAGGTACAAACCTCGAGTTACATAATAAATAAGTCATAGGGACGTTAATACGTAGCATAAGGAATACAGACAATAATATCGTAATAACTTTGTATGAGGATAGAGGATTACCAGACTCATTGTGGTGACCATTTCATAACGTGTGGAAATGTCAAATCACGTAATACACCTAAAACCAACACAATACTGCACATCAACTATGTATCAGTTAAAAAAATGATAACAATACCTATTTCTTCATCCTTTCACCAAAACCAGTTGTTTCCATCTTTTTAATGTTTTCCCCGATGATGTTTCTCACTAATCTCCCACTTCTCCTCTCCCTTTGTGCCACTGACTTCTCTTCCAACACACCAAACACAGACACACTTCAGAGACTCATACTTTGTTTTCAAGTCACAAAATCACACAAACATAATCCATATGGTCAGAAGTTATGGAGTGAAAATCACTCAAACAGGCATCCACGGGAGTTTGTAAAATCACACACACACGTCTTCACACACAAACACAGTCCTCTTTCCAGTTAAGATAAGACTATTGGTGGGAAAAGTGCCGCCAAACTATCTCATTTCCCCGTGTGGGCGTCCCAGATAAGTGGCCTCCCACATCTGGACAATAATATCCCAGCTGACAGCTTCTCCGCAGCCCTCCGCCCGCCCCTCCTGAGAAGTCACCATCTTCATGGCTATGCCTGGGGCTGGGCCGGGCCAGCAGCTCTGAGCAGATTAGACAGGTGAACAGTGATAAGGATCTAGAAGCAGGGGCCACAGCTATGACTGCGGTGTAGCTCAGGGTGCTCGGTGTCCAGCATCACGTGGCCAGCAACACTTGGGAATGGTAGTAGCCAATTAGAGTAATGAGAGTAACCCCAGGGGCCCACATTATCACTGTGGCCTGGAAGGGAGGATGCAACATGGCCAAGCTTGAGGGGTGTGTCCAACAGGTGTGTAAACTTCTTCCGCTGCTCTACCATCCCCAGGCACTCTGGATGGGGTGGCCCTGATAAGATCTCCCTCTGCTGCCAATGTTCTCTCCCTCCTTTCCCACACATGTCGGCCTTTACACTGTGGCTACTACAATAGGTTAGTGACTGCCAGGTGCTCTGCTCATCCCAAAGGATATGAAAGGACCTCACGGTCTAGAGACATGTCTGGGATCCCTCTGGCACTATAATTATTTTATAACCCTAGACCATGTCTCCCTGCCCTGTGTTCCTTGCTGCTCTGTCCAATGTTCGTGGTCTTGGTACTGCTGATCTAGCTGCTCGTGATACCCATTTTGAGTCCTTACTTCTATTTGTCAAGTAAACGCCTGGAGATAGGCACATAGGAGACCAGCAGTGATGAGTCTGAGGCTGGAGGAATACACTGCTCTGTGTCCTCACATCCAGGCCTGGGAAGGAGATGCTGGAGCCTGCAACACTCTGCTTGGAAGCTTGGAGACCTTGTCAGGCTGTGCAGTGTGAAGGTGGCCGGTCCTGATGATGTCTTTTGGTCCTCCAACCTGGGAGGGAGGGGCAGGGCTCCTCACCTCTGCTACAGCTGAGAAACTGAAGCCTGCAAAGCTTAAACAACTCACCCCAGGCTACACAGCCGGGAA
The DNA here is from genome assembly GCF_030028045.1 of Hippopotamus amphibius kiboko. Taxonomy (NCBI): domain Eukaryota; kingdom Metazoa; phylum Chordata; class Mammalia; order Artiodactyla; family Hippopotamidae; genus Hippopotamus; species Hippopotamus amphibius. Next base: position 52,062,588 of record NC_080187.1, on the reverse strand, counting down.
GGGAAGAATCCAGGTCTCTGGACTTGAGGAATCTGGGCCCAGCCATGGGTCACATCCATGAGAGCTTGGCAAGCGGGCTCCACACAGCAGCACCCCCTCGGTGGAGTAGGCGGGGGCATCCTGTGCGCTCTCCTGGGGCCCAGGCTCCTGTGTGCATCCTTAGGGAGGCGGAGACAGAGCAAGTCACATTTATGCCCTACTCAGCCCCCAACGTGAGCCTCCTGGTATAATATGGTTGAAAAGGGGAAACAAAACATTAGGGGTAGACTTGGGGGATAAATTGTTGGGAAGGCAGTTTCATGGGCTGTGTGTATGTATATAAGCCTAGTATTCCCAGCACTAGTTGATGAAGCTGCTGGCTTTTTCCTTAGAAACAGTCTGAGCCTTTTGTTCTCCAATCAGATTGAGACCCCAAACCCTCAGACTTGCTTATTTACTGAATATTGGTATCCTGACCACAATAACAGCCACATGACGGGGCCCTGAGCTTGGATATGAGGACTAAAGCTTGGGGAAGTCCAACCAGAGCCTGTCTGGACTGGGAAGAGTCACACACTGGGGTCCAAAGCGGAATTCTGTAAAAGAATCTAGGGTTAAATATCAAACAGTGGGAAAACCAAAAGCAAAAATGGCCCAGAAGCAGGAGTGAAGCTTTAGCGTGGAGCTGGGATTTAGAGTTGGAGCAAGAAGAGGTTTGGAAGCAGAAGGGAGGGTCAGGGAGAGGAGCTGGAGTATTTAGGGGTCATGGTTTTAAAGTGTTCTAAACTATGGAGCCTGATCGTCACCCAAAAAGGCTGTTTCAGTTTTCACTGCTCCCAGCAAGGGGTGACAGTTCCTGTTGATCAGCACTCTTGCCAATACAGCCAGTCCCCTATATATGAACGAATCCCATTCCAAGAGCGTGTTGGTAAGTCCAATTTGTTTGTAAGTCCAATTCGTTTGTAAGTCCAATTTGTTTGTAAGTGCAATTTGTTCGTAAGTCCCACGAAGTTAGCCTAGGTACCCAACTAACACAATTGGCTACATAGTACTGTACTGTGATAGGTTTATAATACTTTTCACCTAAATAATACATAAAAACCAAACACAAACAATAAACATTTTTAATCTTACAGTACAGTATGTTGAAAAGTACAGTAGAACCAGCTATCTCCCCGCTGCTTTTATGCTTGCTTCTGGACATCCTGGGCTTGAAATAAAGATGCTGTACTGCTGTACTCTATATGGTACTGTACAGTAAAGTACACAAAAGCACAACCAATTGTAGAGGATGCACACACGTGACAATGTACGCCAGACAGGTGAACTAACTTATGTGATTGGACATGTGAATGCACATTCGGATCTTTGGAAGTTTGCAACTTGAAGGTTTGTATGTAGGGGACTTACTGTACTTGATATTACATTTGAAAAATGGGATCTCATGAGACTGCGGTCCTGGAGGCTCTTACTCTCTGGGGGAATTTAAGTGCCCAGCATGTGGCAGACCTTCAGGAAGCATTAATTATTCACAGCTGTCACCCCAAGCGGGGTGGGAAGCTGGGGGTGGCTATCAGGCCTGGGAGGGAGGATCTGGAGGCCAGCCCTAGGTGTTCTGGCCCAGTAGTCCCTAAAGGAGGGAGCAGCCAGACGGATAAAGGCCTACTCTCCAGAACCAGAACCAGAAGGTCCAGATCCTATTCTGGGACCAGCTGTGTGACCTTGGGCAAGTCACTGGTTCTCTCCTTTCTCAATGTTCTCGAGCACAAGAGAGAAACAGAAAAACTAGCTTTCCAATACATGGAGCTGTTGTGGCAGAGATGAGGTACATTAAATTCAGGGTACAGAAAGATAAAAGTCTCACAAAAATGCAGGAAGCTATTGGAGGTATTAAGAGGGAGATGGGTGAGAATGTGAGATCTGGGTGGCATGTGGGATGAGAAGTACTCTCCTAGGCCCCTTCTGCTCCCTGACCATCTGCTCTGCATCCAACCTCTAGGACGGAGGTGCAGGGTTTACCTGGGAGATGACCTCCGGCCAAGAAGGGACACTCAGAGTCTGCACAAAGGTTAGAGAGAGTCAACTGGCCTGGTACTTCCAGAAGGGCACAGGAAGTGAGCAGAAGGGAGAGAGAGGCCGTGGGGGAGAGCATCATGGATGGCACATTCTCCATCACTGGCACGTCCCCTGTGGGGGAAGGGGGAGGCACGGTGCCCTCTCCCCTTGTGTTTGACAAATGTCTGCTTCTCCATCTAGCGATTCCTGAAGTCAGGAGGTGGCTGAAGTGCCAGGGTACCAGGAATCACTCACTGTGTGTCCTGGTCTGGGAAAAGAGCACGGAGGCCTGTGATCCAGCAAGAGGGGGGTCATAGAGCCCCCATTTGTACACCTGAAGATGGTGCAGGCAGATTGCCGGGGGCTGAGGGAGCCAGGTGGGGGCTGACTGCCATATCACAGAGACAGGGGACTGAAAGAACATGTTTACTGAATGTTTCTGCATGCTGGGCACGAGTACTAATTTATTAGCCTATTTGATCCTTGCAGCAGTGCTCTGAGGAGTAATAGTTACATCCCCATTTTACAGATGTGATGACTGGGGTTGTGGGAACTTTCTCTGCTTCAGAGCACGTGGCTGTGGGAAGCCCAGCTCAAGAGCCCATCCTCTGGGGGTGACAGTGTGAGCCCAACTTGGCCAAGGCAGAAACCAGCCCCTGCAGCATTGGACCAGACTGGAAACGGACTCCAGCAGCGAAGCCACCATAGCAGTGACATGGTCAGCAGGACATGGCCGTTTCCCTGGGCTCCCCCAGCTCCCTGCAGCTCTCTCCAAAGCCTCACACGACATCAGAGGGGGACAGAGGATGCTGAACCTGGACAGTACCTGAGACTTTATTTCCTGAGCTGAATGAATACTGTGCTGGGCTGGATTGAGATGGCTAACAGGGACAGAAATAAATGGTCCTGGTTATGGGGACCCGGGACCAGGAATGGACTTTTATTTCAGGGGACAAAGGGAGACTCTCTCTACCCTTCTGTGCCTGGCTAAGTGGTGGATCTGGTTGCAGCTGCCATTGTTCCCAAGTACAGCATGGAGAGGGGTGGAGGCTGGGCTGGGGGAGGTGGCCACGTGCCCTGATGGCCGCGGTGGTGGGAACCCCCAGAACAAGGCCGGGAGCGGCTCTGATTTGAAGGCTGTGGCTGACAGTCCACAGAGCCCCAGCTTGTGCCAAAGTAACCAGAGCTCAGGCTGTCCTCTGCTCCAGCCTCCCTCAGCTCTCCGGTCCCAGGGAGGCCAGAGCTGATAGGAGCTGGGTCCTGCCATGAAGTCATCTGTTTTGGTGCCAGGGAAGGGCTGGGGGGAGCAGGCAGAGGGGCCACAGGGCCCCTGCTCTGTCTGCCTTCCCCAGGCTGGCGCCGCAGGTTGGAAAGCCTGAGTCTTATCTAGGGAGTGCCCGCTGAGGGGAGGCAGTAGTGGGTGGGAATGGGGGCCCTAGGAGGGCAGGGGGCTGCTGCGGAGGGCCTGTGCATTGTCAGCAAATCTGGAAGAGAAAACGAGAATTTAGTGGAAATGTCAGGGATTGGGGCATTTGTAAGTCTCTGCAAAGTTTGTCTAGCTGATATTGGGAATGATTCAATCATGATCTGATGTAAACACTCCTTTGACCACATGCCATTCATTCTACAGAAGAAGGAAAGGACCTGAAGGACATTTCAAACTGCTGAGGTGGGGGAGGGGGTAGGCCAATCCAGCTTTCTAGAGGGGGAGGGGCATCCTGGAGGGATTGTGCTGGAAGTTACCTTCTCCCGCCCAAATTAAGCAACAAAGAATGTTGCAGGGCAAAGTAACAGGGATGACAGAAGCATGAGCTCACTCAGGGTGAGGGCACCCATAGGCGTAAGACTCAACCAACCAAGCATCAAAAAGTCAAGAGCAGGAGAAGGACCATCTGAGCACCAGGGTCCAGGGCCTGGGCCTGGTGAAGGGTGAGCCTCTTAGGGGACAGAAAGGCTGGAGACAAGAGAAGGTGGAGCCTTGGAAAGTGGAAGCAAAGAGGCGCAGAGGAAGACTCACCATGTCAGCCACTGTACCTGATTAGCGGAGCATGAGTGAAACTGAGTCCAGTGTTGGGTAGGGTCTTGGACTGGACTGAAGGCCCATCTTGGCATTCTTGGCCAGACAGAGAAAAATGTCATGCTCTTCCTCAGGCATGGGATATGACGCAAAAGTACTCAGTGAAAGAGTCAGAAACAGAGGGTAGCTGAAAGACAGTAAAAAAGCAGGCCCAGAACACAGAGCCTCACACCCTCTGGTGTGGGCTGAATTCTGTGTCCCCCCAAAATCACATGTTGAAATCCCAACCCCCAAAGGTGATGGTGTTAGAAGGAGTGGCCTTTGGAAGGTGCTTAGTCATGAGGGTGGAACCCCCATGGGGGGCTGGTTAGTGACCTTATAAAAGAGACCCCAGAGAGCTCCTCAGTCCCCTACCATGTGAGGATACAGCAAGAAAGCTGTGAGTTAGAAAGTGGGCTCTCACCAGTCACCCAATCTGCCAGCACCTTGATCTTGAACTTGGCAGCCTCTAGAACTTTGAGCAGTGAATTTCCGCTGTTTTTAAGCCACCCAGTCTGTGGTATCTTGTTAGAGCAGCCTATATGGGCTAAGACATCAAGCTGATACCCTTAACCCTGGGCTGGGCCTGGGACAGCACAGTATCACTAGGATACCAGGCAGGGTGGGGCCCCAGGAGCCAGTTGTGTGCTCTCTGTGGACCGCCCAGATCCCGAGCTGGCTGCTCTGTGTTAGTACGTAGATTGCAGCAGGAGAGGGAGCCCATCTCTGGTATGCACCTGAGCCCACTGCAGAGCCTGGCTTGTTACAGACCAGGAGCATCTGGGGCCGCTGGAGGAGGTGGTGCTACCAGTGCCCAAGTGCCAGATGTCCTGCTAAGGTGTGGGAGGGCAAGGCTTTATGTGAGGCACATGGCAGGGTGGTGCTCTAAGACGTGGCCCTGAAGCTGTCTTCACCTTTGTCAGCTGCTCTTGAGTAGTTGCAGCTGACGTGCTCTTTAAGCACTACCCAGCCAGCTGACGGTGACTATTCTCAAATTAGAGCTTCATCGTTATTTTGAAACACATCTTCAAAAGTCAGAACATCATTCTTTTGGAATGTTTCCTATGGATTCAAAAATCCATTCTCACTGCTACAAACTAGTTGAACAATATATTTGTCAGTGAAAGAAAAGGAAGTATACTGAAGTATAAAGACGGATATGAAAAATATATATTCAGAGGACTTTAAAGATCTTATTAAAATTAGAACTATTATATAAGAAAACACTTATGTACCTTGGAACATGCCTCTTCTCACCTCTTGTCAAACAGAATCTGGGTACAGACCTGGCCTGTGCCATTGATTCTTATTATCAATGAGTAGATTCCACATCTACTGACACACTATGTGCCAGACATGGTGCCAACCACAACTTACGTATGGTCTTTTAAGTGATTATTATTTTCCATATTTTACAGATGAATAACTGAAGTTGGGTGCTTTTTCTGATATCACTCAGCTAGCAGGTGACACTTAGGCCTGAATGGCAAGGAGGCTGCATCTGACTCTGTAATATTTCAGTTCTGTTCTTATAACTGACTCTCCATTACCTTTGCTCCGTTTTCCTGTTTTTCCCCCTAAATTACTTTCTTCCCCTTTCAATACATTTTAATGTACAATTAAAATAAAATCCCTTCACCTCCAATTGATACATCTTAATTTATATTTGCTAATGATTTCCATGTCTTAAATAGAAACTGACTTCCGTTACAAAACTGGAACAAATACTCTCCCCTTCCAGTCCCCCCTTAACTCCCCCCCCCCCGCCAAAAAAAAACAACCCCACAAAAACCCCAAAACCAAACAATGTACAATTTAATTTCTCTGGTTCCTACTGTGTGATGTGAGGTTTATATTGAAGGTAACACTCTTCCAGTTTTTTGTCCCACTCTTCCAAAAGTTGTTGAAAGTTGCCTCCTACAAGTGGAAAAGTGGCGAAAGTGGTCGTCCGGGCTCCGCAAAGACTCTCAGGATGGGAGAAGCGCGGACACCTCTGCCACCCGTCCGAGCTGGAAAAGCAGGTGGGCTGCGTCCCCTGGTGGTGAGAACAGGCTCTACCCGCTTGCCCGGACCTTGGCGGTGGGAGGGGCGGGGGGGGGGGAAGGAGGGGAGAGGAGTGGGAGGGGCGGGGGTGGGTCGTCCTGCCCGTTGTCACTCTCACCTCGGCGGAATAAAGGCTCTTAGGGACTTTTTAGTGATTCGAATCCCTTTTGGACCATCATCAGACTGCATTTAATTTCGATCCTTTTTCTTTCTTGTCCTACACAAGTTAGTATGTATCCATTTTCCCAAACAAGGTTAAAAAGATTAGAAATGTTAAGTGGTGGCCCATCATTTTGACCAGCTCCTTCCCTAAATACACTTGGTGTAGAGCACGAAGCACTGGGGCCGCTTCTCAGACGACCTGGGCCTTTTCTGGGTTCTGGCCTCACTAGGGGCTGTGGTCTTCGGCAAGTCCCTTCCCCTCTCCGGGCCTCCGTGATGATGATTTCTAAGGGCCTTTCCAGAGCCAGGCATCGTTGTGTGCATGTTTTCAGACAAGAGGGGGCTGCCTCGCTGGCCCGTGCGTGGGTTAGACCCGTCAGTGCAAGAGCCTCAACCTGCTCTGCTTCCTCCTCCAACCCACGGTTAGGACACTAATTGCTGTGGTCCCTGGCTCGAATTTTCATGTGAGATATGATTCCCACTTGCCGTGTGGCTGGCTGGAACCACAGCTTTAAGCTGTCTGTGCCCTTGTTTCTGTGAACTGTCATGTTCTGGAAACAGAGCCCTCTGGAAATTGGACAGTATTGCGGAGAAATCACAGCACAGAGGGGGCTCTGCTTTTATTCGACTTCGCTTTTGACCTAATGCTGACTCTATGCCCAGCATCGCGCTGACCATGACGACCTCAAAGGAAAGGAAGTAGCTGGTTGTGAAGTAGGACGCTGAAGAAGACTCTGGGCGGTGGTCAGCGGGTGCTCGAGGTGGACTATTTGAATCGTTGTAAGGCTGCAGAAGGAGCAAGACAGAGTCTGCCACCTGATGGCAGGAAAGAGTACTGCTCCATAAGGGATGCTCTGTGCATCTTCCCCCAAAGAAGCAGGGCAGGAAGGGAAGAGCTGGCTGGCCAGCTGGCTGGCCACCTTACTGGTACAGAGAGCAGGAGGAACTGTTTCATAGTTGTTTTTCCTTTGGTATAGACTGATTTCCTTCAGTCTCCTGATCTAAACTTGGCCTATACGACAGGTCACGATTATTTATTTATTTAATCATAATGAGATGTGATAAACGAATAAGATATGTCCTCCAGGACCCAGTTCAGGGTAATAATTCAGCTGTTCATTGTTTTATTTTTTTATAAAAAATTTTTTTATGTGGGTCATCTTTTAAAGTATTTATTGAATTTTTTACAATATTGCTTCTGTTTTTATGTTTTGCTTTTTGGCCATGAGGCAGGTGGGATTTTAGATCCCTGACCCCCTGCATTGCACTCACCCTCTGCACTGGAAGGTGACATCTTAACCACTGGACCTCCAGGAAAGTCCCTGTTCATTGTTTTAAAAATGAACAATTTAATAGCATTTTGTGGCACTCGTTTTTTTCCCCACACCTCCTCTCATCTTCCCCATATCAAGTTTGCGTGTGTACACATTACAATACACTGAGAAACACAGTGGAAGTTAGGAGACCCAAGCTCTTGTCTGGGCTCCATCATTAACTTAGTGATCATGACTTAGCTATGGTACCAGGGCCATGGAGCTCGATTTTAAAGCAGATAAAGATCATTTCATTACCATCAATGTATTTGTCAACTCAAATGTATTAGAAGTCCTACAAATCAATAAAGAAATGACAAACACCCCAATAAAAGATTGGCCAAAGGTTTGAACAGGCGCTTCATAACTGAGGCTCTACAGGTGGCCAATAATAATGTGAAAGATGCTCAGCATTATGCTTATTAGAGAAATGCAAATTAAATTAGCAATGAAACAGTAGACATCCACCAGAATTGTGAGAATATAAAAGACTGACAATGCTAAGTGTTTGTGAAGATGCCATTGCTGATGGGAGTTAAATTGGCACAGCCGATTTGGAAACTGTCAGTATTCACTAAGAAATTGGTATATAAATACACTGTGGTATCTGCCCAGTAATAAAAAAGCATGAACTACTGTTACATGTAACATAATGGGTGAATTTTATAAACATTGTGTTGAATGAAAGAAGTCAGGCACATAAGACTGCATATGGTATGAGTCCATTTACATGCAATTCAACTGTAGGCAAAATTAATTGATGATCATAGAATTTAGAATAGTGGTTCCCTCTGGTGGGGTTATTGGCTGAGAAGAGGCAAGAGAGAATCTTGTAGGGGTGGTGGAACTATCCTATATCTTGATCTTGGTGTGGTTACATAGGTTGTGTAGTATGTATGCACACATATATATATACATACACGTGTATGTATCTATGTACACACACAGACGTATATATTAATGTGTTCATACGCCCTTCCGTCAAAGCAATTACCATTTTTGTGATTTTTAAAATAACTCAGTAGATAATTTCACCAAAATATATTTTATTAACACAAGGCAATAGTAATTTTTCACTTCACTTTTATGAGAATTGAAGTCATATAAGCTCCATTAAAATGTTTATGGGAATAAGTTTTTATAAAGACAATTTTACTATGATTTTCCTTTAGAATCTAATGATTAATGCAGCATTTTATTTTATTTTTTATTTTTTTAAATATATTTTTAAAATTAAATTAATTTGTTTATTTGCTGCATTGGGTTTCATTGCTGTGCAGGCTTTCTTTAGTTGTGGCAAGTAAGGGCTACTCTTCGTTGCGGTGCATGGGCTTCTCATTGTGGTGGCTTCTCTTGCTGTGGAGCACAGGTTCTAGGCTCGCAGGCTTCAGTAGTTGTGGCACATGGGCTCAGTAATTGTGGCTTGTGGGCTCTAGAGCACAGGCTCAGTAGTTGTGGCGCACGGGCTTAGCTGCTCCTCGGCATGTGGGATCTTCCCGGCCCAGGGATCGAACCCCTGTCCCCTGCATTGGCAGGTGGATTCTTAACCACTGCACCACCTGGGAAACCCTAATGCAGCATTTTAAAATGATAACACAATAAACATTTAGAAAGATGTGGAGAAGTAATCATTTTGTGATTATTGATTTGTTTGCTTTTTTATTTACTTTTGGTTTATCACGTCTAGTATGCTATAAATTCAAAGAGAAGGGCAATCATAGCTTTATTTTGTTTTTTTTGTTTTTTGTTTTTTTCTGCACTGCAGGGCATGTAGGATTAGCCCTCTGCAGTGGAAGTGCAGATTTTGGCATCAGTGTCCAGCAACAGACATTAACTCTGAACATTTTTAAGCTCATGTGGAATGTACTAGAAAGATACTTGGGCCTCATAGAATAGGTTTGGAATATGGCTATAAACAAAGGAGCCCTGAAGGGCTGTGCTGCTGGGTCACAGTCTTGAAATAATCTGCTGTGTGAGGACAAACCAGCTCTCCAAGGGCACCGAAGTAGTGATATTGTTTACTCGAGTCCAGTTCCTGGGGACAGATGTCCGATTTTTGCTAAGCCTAAATCATGGATCTTCTCCATGGCTGCCCTGGGGAGCCAAGACTGGCCGCTTTGGCTTCCCTGAGGGGGTGGCCACTACCTCTAAGTTACAACCATGGAGCCCCAGGTGAATCCATAATGGCCTTTGTGTATGACAGTTCCGTACTCATTCATTTCACATGCAGCCTCCAGCAAGAATGACTCTGAACATTCTAGTCTTATCTAAGCTGCATGGGAGAATATCAAAGAGAGGGTCATGTGTCCCTTCTTTCACTCTTTTCAAGAGAGAGCTGTCCCTTACCCAGGCTGGTGGAATGATGGCCTTAGGAGCCATAAGAAGGGGTAGGGAATTTTAGATTTTTTTTTTTTTGGGGGGGGATGTTGTGGGTCCTTTTGAAATCCGGTGAAAGAAGGTTTGCTTTTCCCCTTCACCTAGTTTTCTCTTTTCATTTTCTGTTTTCATGTTAATTTTATTGTGTGTATAGGACTTTGTGAGCTTTGTACCACTTCTCCCTTTGGTAAGTGGGTGGGCTTAAATGGGCAAATACAGGCAGCCCAACACCGTGGAGCCTCTCTTGTCATAACAGAAAGGGCAAGCTAAAATGCAGATACCCTATGCACCAGTGATGATTTCTGGTTTTTCTGTTTTGTTGAAATGTTGAGGATTAGAGGTGTGAAGAGTCTGAGCAGGTATGTTTCCTTCAGGCCTGTCCTTGGAGAAGGGAAACCCTAAAACTCAGCTTATATACATATATGTGTATATATATACATATATACATATGTATATAATTATAATAATTAGTTTTTCTAAGCAGATGATGACAAGGGTCTTGATGAAGATCTGTGATGCCTGCCCTTGGGCAGGGATGCTGGAGTGGAGGTGAGGAAGGACTGCTGGAACAGCACTGCCCACAGGCAGCTGGAAGTTTTGTGTGGGTATGGATGGCCTATTTCTTCCACCACAGTGGTGGAAGAGCAGCAATGTTTGGTGTGTGGAATCTTAAGGCCATACTGGTCCTGAATCACGAGAGTCACTGAACAGTGTCAAAGATGCAATTTAACAGCCAGGAACCTTATAGCTTGAAGTCATAGGAAGAGTTTTGAGGGACTTGTTATTGGATCTAGCTGGATTCTTGATTCCTCATTGGACTACAATATACAATCAATACAAACTACAATCAAGACACCCAGCTAGAAATTATTAGAGAAATGCAAATTAAAACTAAATGAGGTATCACCTCACACCAGTCAGAATGGCCATCATCAAAATGTCTACAAATAACACACGCTGGAGAGGGTGTGGAGAAAAAAGAACCTGTCTACAAAGTTAGTGGGAATGTAAACTGGTGCAGCCACTATGGAGAACAGTTTGGAGGTTCCTTAAAAAACTAGAAATAGAGCTACCATATGATCCAGCAATCCCACTCCTTGGCATATATCTGGAAAAGATGAAAACTCTAATTAGAAAAGATATACATACCCCAATGTTCATTGCAGCACTATTTACAATAGGCAAGACATGGAAGCAAGCTAAGCGCCCATCAACAGATGAATAAAGGAGATGTGGTGTATATATATATATTACTGAGCCATAAAAAAGAATGAAATAATGCCATTTGCAATAACATGGATGGACCTAGAGATTATCATACTAAGTGAAGTAAATCAGAGAAAGACAAATATCATATGATATCACTTATATGTGGAATCTAAAAAAATGAGACAAACTAATTTATTTACAAAATAGAAACAGACTCAAAGACATAGAAAACAAACTTATGGTTGCCAAAGGGGAAGGGGGGGGGGATAAATCAGGAGTTTTGAATTAACAGATATACACTACTATATATAAAATAGATAACCAACGAGGACCTACTGTATAGCACAGGGAATTATATTCAAGATTTTATAATAATCTATAATGGTAAAGAATCTGAAAAATTTGTGTATACACACACACATACAACTGAATCATACTGCTGTACACCTGAAGCTAACACAACACTGTAAATCAACTATACTTCAATAAAAAAATACATCCAGTTAGATTCCTCTACTTGGTAATTGAGAGGTGGTACACCTTAACAGTGTAGACACTGGATTAAGACTCTTTGGGTTCAAATCCAGTGCTTACTAAAAACTAACTTTTTTTCTTTTTTCTTTTTTTTTTTTTTACAGTTCAAAATTTGCTTTTTATTAGACCTGCTACTTTGCAGACTTTGTACACAGATAATGCAAAAAACAGATAAGTGCAAGTTGCAAAGAACCTTCTGTGCTGACTGACTCTTGGGAATCTTAACATTTGAATATACTTCCTAAGGCCGAAGCGTACAGTAGCAGTGGACTCCAGAGGATACAGGAGCCTACCTAGTTGTAAAACCCCATTATTATCAACAGAGTTACAGCAAAATTATAGCAAAATTATGGCAAAATTTTAGGCTGTTAAATAACTCTTACTAGTTGTGTAACCGTGGAAAAGTTTCTTCATCTGCAAAGTGGGAGAAATAATAGATTTTTTTGGTGAGGATTAAGTGATTGAATACATGTAAACCACTTAAAAGTGGGACTGGCATGTGGTAACCTATTGTTCTTAGGCTCTGTGGCTGTCATATCCTTGGGCCTGTGGTCATGTATTGATCAAATGATTTTTGAATTGGATATAAGAATTAGTGACTGGAGACTGGAGGGTAGAAAATAGAATAGGAATACCTTTTGCCACAATGTCCCTTTAAAGAAACACATCTGGAGTTTTGCCAGTAAATTGGCCAGAATCTGGCGCCCATTTGCTACCCATAGCTCATTAACCATCCTTACACACACATTGGCGGTCCTGTGTTTTAACCATTTGCGTATCCTTTTAATTGGACTCATGAGGTGAGGATCATGGCTCCTGGGCCTGAGGGGGAAGATGTTTCCTCATTTTTCTGCAACAAGACAATACATTGTGACAGAATGCGACCCATTCCCATCCTGCTTTACAGCCGAAGAAACATTTGCCACCGAGCGCAGTGCAAGTACGAACTTCCACGCCGTCATTTCCAAACAAGCCATTCCCTGAAGGAAAACAACGATAAGAACAACAACACACAAACACACACACAAGAGAAAAATCAGTCTTCAAGAGGCTGGGTGAAATCTTAGGGCTGTCCTCTCTTTCCTGGTGAAGGGCTGTACCCTTTCACCTGCTGTTCCATTTCAGTGAGGGCCGCAGAGTGCAACGCTAATCAGAGGGTGTTGAGGCAAACAGGAATTGGGACAGCTGGAAAGTGATCTATGCATGCGCATGTGGTGAAATGGGCTCCCCTCTCTTCAGCTTTGGCAGACTTTTGGGATGTAGCAACAGATGAGCAGGGTAGGGGCTGAACACCACTGACCCAACTCTTGCCCCTAGTTGGCTGATTTATCTGATGCTGGGGTCTCCCTGCTTGGGCTTACACCAATAGGGATTTTCAAGTGCCTCAGACCTTGGAAGATCCTCATTTTCATGATCAGACCTGTACCCACCATCTTACCTGAGGGCAACGAGATCACCAGGAGGAAGAGTAACCCAGAGAGATGGAGCCTCATTGTTGAGGAGGAAACAGAGCTGCAACTTCCTGGGGGTGGCTGTCTGGGAAGCTCCTTTATAGCAGTGGGCAAGGCTGGGTGGGGCTGGGCACTGGCCGCATTCTATCTGGAAGGACGCCCAGGGGAGATAGGCTTCTTCAGGGTTAGAGGAAAAAGAATCCCTGGGCCGTTCTGTGCTCCTTCCTCTTCTACAAATCGTGGGGGAGGAAGGGACTCAGTCAAGGAAGAACAGGACCAGAGACCAGGCACCCCCCCCTGCTCAGGCCTGGCCACTTTCCCTGTAACTTCAAATGCACACTGATGGAAAAATGGCAGGAAAATGTCTACTTGTTTATCCTGTCCCACTGAGAACACAGGGGCTCAGAGAGGTGATGTGATAAAACATAGTCTTAAATTAAGGCCAGAAAGGATGTCAGCAAGAATTTACAGTGTTCCAAGAAACAAAGGGTCTCAAGGTGTCAACTGTTGGCCTGACCAAGAGTTAGGTAGGTGTTTAGACATAGTGGAGAAAGGAAAGCCTTCGCTTCAGGTACAGATTTATTCACCTGTTGGAGTCTCACGCTGTAGAGAATATTTTCCCCAGAAAAGTTCTCTGAGGGGCTTTGTTATCCAAACGGCTGATATAATATGTCGGCTGGAATTTGGGAAACTTGAGGGTTCTGGGAAAGGTTCTCTTTTAGGAGTGGGTGGGTTAGAACCCTCTTCTGGCCCCTGACACGAAGAGCCAGTTCAGTACGACCTTCAGGGTTGGCTACTCTCTGTCAGGAGTGGAGTAGAACGACGCTTCCCCACAGCTACTGGGATGCAGATCTGAGGAAGGGTCATTAGGTCTGCCTCCTTAGGGAGATGGTGGGGAACCGAGAGCTGAGAAGACACAAACTTAGGCTTTATTCTTGCCCCCGAGGCAGGTTTGTACCCGAGTGCCCCACGACTGTCGGATTCTGAGTCTGTAAAGTGGCAACAGAGCATAGTTTTATTGGTTACACTCTGTTTTGCAGTCACAGGCCCTTGGATGAATTGTTTAGCATCTTTGAGCTTCAGCTTCCTCTTTTCTTTCTTTTTTCTTCCTTCCTTTCTTGCTTTCTTTCTTCCTCCCTTTCTCTCTCTCTCCCTTTCTTTCTTCCTTCCTTCCCTCCTTCCTTTCTTTTTCTTTCTCTCTCTCTCCCTCCCTTCCTATTTTACTATTTTAAAAATTGAAGTATAGTTGCTGTACAATATTATGGAAGTTACAAGTGTATGATATAGTGATTCACAAAATTTAAAGGTTATACTCCATTTATAGTTATTATAAAATATTGGCCAGATTCCCTATGTTGTACAATATCCTTGTAGCTTATTTTATACCTAATAGTTTGTACCTCTTAATTACCTACCCTTATATTGCTCCTCCTCTCTCCCTTCTCCCCACTGGTAACCACTAGTTTGTTCTGAATATCTGCTTTTTTTTTTGTTATATTCACTAGTTTGTTGTATTTTTTTAGATTCCACATACAAGTAATATCATATGGTATTTGTCTTCCTCTGTCTGACTTATTTCACTTAGCATAATACCCTCCAAGTTCATGTTACTGCAAATGGCAAAATTTCATTCTTTTTTATGGCTGAGTAGTATTTCATTGTATGTACATATAATCATATCTTCTTTATCCATTCATCTGTTGATGGATACTAACGTTGCTTCTTGGCTATTGTGAATAGTGCTGCTATGAACACTGGGGTGCATGTATCTTTTCTAATTAGTGTTTCTGCTTTTTTTTCAGATAAATCTTTTTCTCTAAAAGTACATTGTAAGAGGGTTTTTTGAGGATGAAATGAGACAAAGCTCACAAAATGTGTTGTGCTCATTCTGGTGTAGATTACCTTCTCCTCTCCTTCTCTTTCTGTTCCTCCTCTTCCTTACTTTTCATTAAATTCCATCACTATAGCTGTGTTTCTTTCTCTTCTATGGACCCTCTCCAAGAGACTTCTTAGCAAAACATCATTGGGAAAATTTTATTCTGGGTTCCAAACAATGCGTATGGTTGAGAGTACGGCTGTAGGATGGGAGTGGGAGAGAGATGGTGGGCTAGTGGACTAGAAGTACGGAGGTCAGTGCTAGATCAGGGCTGAGGATTCCTTTGCAAGTTCCCAGGAAAGGCTCCAGGGAGACCCTGCACTGGGCATGATTCCCGCCCATGGATCCTAAGCCATATCCTGACCATCTGCTACCACAGACGTAGCACAGGCCAGTAGTGACACATTCTTTTAGAGACGGAGAAAACAATGCTCACATTGGTGAATGGGCTTGCATAAAGGAAAGAATCAAGCTGTGGGCTGTGCTGGCATCAAATATTCAGCTGTCTTAATACTCAGAACTCTGTCCTCCATATATTTTAAATTGTTCAATTGTGTATCAGGGAATATGGGAAGTATGAACCTAACATTTTCTAAATTCTTCTGAGTCCCTCCTACATATAATTCTGGAAAAGAAGATCTAATATGTGTCTGGGGACCAGTATGTGTTCAGGACATACCCTTTCCTTTCCACCCACGGATGTCCTGATTAAATCACCGTCCTAACCTTCAAAGGGCAGGATTTTCTCCTAAGTGAGCTAAATGTTCCAGTCTTCTGCTCGAGGTCTTGTTGGGCAAAGCTGCCAGGGAAACACAAATGGCTTCATTCCTTCCCTTTAGTGTTGCTGTGTTGGTGCTTTCCTCCTTTGTCTTAGTTTTCTAGAATTCTCATGCCCTCCTTACTATCATCTCAACCTTCGAGAAGATAACATCCACTACACATCTTACATAACCCTAATGAACTACCCTGTTGAAGGAGAACGCCTCCTTTTCAGCTGCCTCATTCACTAGTCAGACAGCTCCTGAGTGCAATGACTTAAACTCACTTAAACTCCACTTTAAAATTATTTTTTTCTTTCCCATTATGGTTTATTACAGGATATTGAATACAGTTCCCTGTGCTATACAGTAGGACCTTGTTGTTTATCCATTCTATATACAATAGTTTGCATCTGTTAATCCCAAATTCCCAATCTGTCTGTTCTCTATGTCTGTGAATTTGTCTATGAATCTATAAACTCCATTTTTTAGAGCACTTTTAGGTTCACAGCAAAATTGAGTGGAAAGTACAGACAGCTCCCTCCTATTCCCACACACGTACAATCACCCCCATTATTGACAGCCCCCACCAGAGTGGTACATTTGTTACAAACGATGAACCTACATTGACATATATTATCACTCAAAATCTGTAGTTTACACTAAGGTTCACTTGTGTATTCTGTGAGCTTTGACAAATGTATAACATCTGTCCACCAGCGTAGTATCACACAGAATGGTTACACTACCCTAAAAATCCTCTGTGCTCTGCCGTGGTTCTTATTTTTAAACTTTTAACATAAATTACTGATAAGAGATGAAATTTAATACACATAAATAAAAATAAACAAATCACAGCTGTAACTTAGTGACTGAACGTACAGCAAACACTGAGTAACCATCACTCAGATCAAGGAAACAGACATTCTCCAGCACCACAGACGGTCCTGTGCACCACTAACTGACCACAGCCCACTCCCTCCCCCATAAGGGACCCAGTGCTCTGACCTGGACCTTCATTACTTCCTTGTGATTTTGAGTGCACGGTCTGGATGAATATGAAAAAACATTCACCCAGCATCTGCTTCTGCTCCTGGGGGGATGCTGCGGCCAGCATGGAGGCAGTCCGTGTTTCCTGCCCCTGTGCATGGCCTGCAGGCTGGGGTGTCTACAGCAGGGTGAGGGCTGCAGCACCAGCCTGCCAAAGCCCATCGCCAAGCAGTCCGTGCACTCAGACCCAGTTGGAGCCAGATGGTGAGGAGCTGGTTGAGGTCCAGACTGGCATATAGCACTCAGCATTGCTTGCTGCCAGCGTGGATTAGGCCTCACCTGCACTAACTGATTAGATGTGTAATACAGAGGCCTTTCCTGAGCCTGTGGAACTGCTGGCACAAAGCAGCCCCCAGCTGCAGGCTGGGACTGATTTAAGATGACACTGGCGGGGAGTGCTCTCATGCTGGCCACCTGCTGCTTATACTGGTTGGTCAGGTGAGCCTTTCTCTCTTCCTTTCTCTGGGCCACGGTGACACACAGCGGCTTGGAGCCCATGATGCATCTGCTCAGCGACTGTCTGGTTACCTCTTCAGGGGATGAGAAGCAGACAAAGCCAGACCCTTTGCTTCTCCCATCCTCCACCATTCCCTTAGCACTGGTGATTGATCTAAAAGGACTCTTTCCTTAACTTCTTATCATCACTGGTGTCCTCCAAGTTCTGAATGTAGAGGTTCACCCCCTGACAGCGACTAACACGCTCCTGTTTCAGCTGTCAAATTTCTGCTTTAACTGGGTCTGCCGTTCCACTTTCTTCTGTACATGGCTGATGAAAATTACTTTCCCACTGATTTCTTTTGCATTCATCTCTCCAAGGCCTTATTGGCATCTTCATGTTTCTCGTAACTCAAAGCCTTTGGATTTCCCACTGGGATCGCTCATTACCTTGACACTTAGGGTCTCACCCAGCTGGCTGAATAGCTCTTTCAGACTCTCATCATCCCCAAAGTTTTTGATGTAAACATTGGTGAATTCCTTGGCTTTGGCTCCAAGCTTGACTTCCCGCTCTTTTTGAGACTTGAATCTGCCCACAGACACTTGTGGTCACTGAGGGTCATTCTGTTCATCTTCTCGACGGCGTTGTCAGCAGCCTCTTGGGTCGAAGGAATAACCCTTAGAGCCGTTATTATCACACACTACCTTGCAGGACAGAATGTTTCCAAAAGCAGAAAAAGTATCATGAAGTGCCTTGGTATCTATAGATCTGTCCAGGTTCTTGATGAAGACCTTCCCACACCAGATTTTTTCAAAGAGGGATCCCTCTGAGACCCCAGGATACCAATCAGCTTTCCCTTAATCACATCGAAGTTCATGGTCTCCAAGGTTTGCTCAGCCGGCTGCTGCAAGTTGATGCAGGCAGAACCCAGGGAGCTGCAGACACGCACGGACAGTACAGGCCCCGAAGGACTGAACTTTGTTTACAGCATGACCTCAGTGACGTCCGAGTGCAGGTCACCCGCATACAGGAGGGCCATGGGGTGGCCGCTGGCTGCAGCATTCATCTCTCCAGCCCCCCCCCACCCCCAGCCCCGCCAGGAGGATTTCTCAGCCGGACCACACAGGACAAAAGGGGCTCTGCTTGGAGCCCTGGCCTTAAGCTCAGTGAAGCTGGACGTGGCTCTGAGGACCAGACAGAGGAGTCCAGCGCCGGCTCCCACGAGACTGCCGAACCGCAGGCCCTCCCTGGGAGTTTGTAATTTGCAGCTGTCCTGGTCTGAGTCTCCCAATTTCAAACAAAGAAAAAAATTAAAATGGGAACTTCCCTCCAAATGACACAAATTCTTCAAGAGGGAACCTAAGGGTGCCCGTGGCAGCCTCGAGGAACGCATTTCTCTATGAGCACAGGCCTCGGGATGCCGCGGGGTTTAACAGTACAGTAACTGGGGGAAGAGGGAAACCAGATATTTGTCGGTGCCAACTTGGCAAGGGCAATCCGCGGGGCCCAGCCGCCTCGCACGCCAGGACTGTGCAGGGCGACGTGCACGCGTGGGGCGCGGACACGCGGCGGGTGGAGGCGTGGGGCGCGGACACGCGGCGGGTGGAGGCGTGGGGCGCGAACACGCGGTGGGCGGCGCGTGGCGCGGGGACACGTGCTGGGCGGCGCCCGGCGCGCGGACACGCGGTGGGCGTGGGTAAGGGCGGCGGGGGCGTATGAATGGCAGCGCGTGGGTGGCTCACCAGTAGACCTACTGAGAAGGACCAACGGTCGTCCAGGTGCCAGAAGCGTGGAAAAGTGACTTCCCTGTGGGTTCTCCCGGGAAGATTCGTTTCCCACCCTCCCCCTCCCCCACGCCCTTTAAGATTTTAAACCGTTTTTAGGTTTTAAAAAAATCTCCTCTTTTATTTCTTCAGGCTGTTGGGCCCGAAAGCAGCGGAGGCTGAGGCGACGGGGGACGGAGAGAGCGAAGTGTAAGTTATTATCAGTTATTTGGTATTATTGTCGTTTATGGGAGGTTGACCTTCTGTTAGAAATATGTATCGTAGGGTGTTCAACCTACCCAGGACCAAGAGAAGATTTTCAAGACAGGTAAGCATTAAAAACAAACAAAAGGCACAAAACGTAAAGAAGCCATAGAAGTTGCACGAGGTTTGTGCCACTCCAGAGCTTGAGGTCTTTGATGGAAATCGAACCTCATTGGATGGGAAAGCATAAAGAAGACTCACTCTGTACACGGGGTCCATGCTCAGATACTTAAACTTGGCACTCCAAACGGGAATAAATGAGAGAGAATGGTTTCTTTTATGATTCCCACCCAAACATCTCTACCAGTGTAAGTGCAGGCCATGTGGTATAGAGGAAAGAACACAAACCTTGGCTTCTGATAGATTTGGGTTGGCCTCTGGGCTCTACTGCTGATGAATTATGTGATATTGGATGTTACCTACTATGTCTGAATTTTGGGTTCTCTGTAAAATGAAAGTAAATGTACTTCTTTATAAGGCTATTGTGGGAATAACTGGAGATGACAAATATAAAATACAGGGACTGTGGGTTCTTGGTGATCATTAGTTATTTTCTTCCTATTTTTTTATCAGGAAAAGAAAAAAAATGAGTGGAAAGTGACTTGGCCTTACCTGTGTAATATTATAAGTCAAAAGAATTGTGAGGAGAGAGGGATGGGAAAAGAACAGGAGAGACCTTGGCAGGCTGGCACTTCCCTAATGTAGTGTAATTTTTCAATAAGACTTGCAGA
Organism: Hippopotamus amphibius kiboko; assembly: GCF_030028045.1. Taxonomy (NCBI): domain Eukaryota; kingdom Metazoa; phylum Chordata; class Mammalia; order Artiodactyla; family Hippopotamidae; genus Hippopotamus; species Hippopotamus amphibius. The sequence goes on along the minus strand of NC_080187.1, from coordinate 52,042,532 downwards.
ACTGGGTTTCTCTGCCAATTTCCTCCCTTCTCCAACACCTCCTTGGCCTCCACTTCCCCAACCCTGATGGAATAACTGAAAATCTGGTTGTTCTCTCAGGCACATAGCTTTTTCATTGGAAAAAATTTAGATGAGAGTCAGGGATGGATGCTCAGAAAATATCTTCCCAGGTGTGTCTTCTGAGGATACTGCTTTGCCAGGGCTCACCAAGGGATTCTGTCCTTTTTTTTTTTTTTTTTTTGATCCTGTCCCTTTTTTAACAACAGAATCATTGTTTCTACAGCCTTGCTTGTTTGATTGTTCTCTTTTGCGATGTACAATCTGCTGTACACCTGCCTTCATGGACTGCATAATGCTTAGTATGTTCATGTTATAATGAATACTTTACCCAGAATCAACTTGGAAGAGATTCTGTTTCCTATAGTGAAAACCCCTGGGACTAAAAAGAAGTCCTCCCGTCTCACTAATCCTGGAAGATACCAGTGGGCACACAGAGCTCCTGTCCCCTGACTTCTGTGGTTAATCTCTGGGGCTTAGGAACCTGGGAGTAGAGAGGGATAGTGCTTGAGGTTCTGACCAGGAGCCCAAGGTTTTACAACAGAGCACAGGATTACAAGGTTTAAAGATGCATTTGCCTAGACCAGCCTCCTCCTGTGGGATCTTTGTCCCCATATCCGGCTCATCTCTAGAGAATCCGAGGAGATGTCAGTCCTGGGGAAGGCCTGAGACCTATTTCCATGGCTCACCTTAACTTACACCCGTCCCCTTAGCTGGAAATACATGTGTCCAAAGGAAGATCAAGTTCAGTGCAAGGAGGTAGCCTCTCATGTTTGATGAAGAGACCTGTTTCAGATCCTAGAACTTCCCAGTAGAAGATGGGGAGATCCTTGTTTCAAGCTGGGGTGGGTAGCTGGGGCTACGGTATGGCCCATCCTGCCATATAGAGCTGATAGGAGAACCCATGGAAGTCAGAGGGTAGGAGTACATTGCTCCCCTCTCCTTGGCAGCTGGGTGACTTCAGATCAGAGGAGCAAAGGGTCTGAGCACAGCAGCTCCTCTGATTATTGGCAAAACTTGACCTAAATCTTGGCTCTTGTGGGGCATGGTCCAGAACCCTCCACGCTTTAACCATGTTCCTCTAATTATGTGCTAGGGCTAGACTTAGAGTGAGGATTAAGATCGTAGTTTCAGTGTTTCTAACACCGTGCAAGCTCTGAGAGAGAACTTCAAACCAAAACCTAAGTCCAAACCCAAGTAGGGAAATCCAGCTGGTTACATATAACAGCTTCTTTGACATGAGGATAATAAAGAAGTCACTCTCTGGAGCTAGAGAAGTTCAGAGAGAAAAGTGGGGTCTGGTTGTCCCAAGTGATGAAGAGACACATCTGCCTGGAAGGGGCTGTGTAATCATGTGAATCATGTGAATCTTGCCTTTAGCAAGATTTGATTATGCTTGGAGTTATAGGACATTCTGTGAGGAGATACTGGCTTGGAACTGGTCCCTGGCCACATGCAGGGAAGAATGTTCTCAGTGCCTTCTTTCAAGATCAGATGCCCTTACGCCACTGGGACTGATGCCCAGAAGTCTCCAGGGCTAGTTTGCCTTCTTTCTTAGCTTCTGCCAGATTGTCTACAGACCATGATTTTTTCCTTTGGGCATTTAAGTCTCTTCCCTGTCCTCAAATTTCTTAGCACAGCAGTAGCAAACTGAGCTGTCCTATCTCCATAGATTTCTAAGAGGGGCTGTGGAGAAAGGCAGTTCTGCAACACTGGTCAGGAACCTGGTGTGTGACAAATATTCAGCCTTACTTGTATCTATGAGCAGATCACCAGCCCACCTTTCCCTCACTCAGACTCATATCTGTAAGAAGTGAGGCACAGACCCAATGTGGGAAAACACTGAAGGGGCAGGATCACTATGGGTGTAGAGGAGAAATCTAGCATGGGGCGTGCAAGTAGAGAGCTCTAGAAAGTAGGAAAAGGGGGAGGTTCAGTTCAGTTCCATTCACTGTGGCTAAAACATTCATAAACTAAACATTAGTTTATGCAGGGTCCTGGGCTGGATTCCAGGGACATAAAGAATAGAGAAGATTCTTGCCCTCACAGTTGCATGGGCCATAGGTTATAATTTTAATATAATGAGGTGAAAGCTGTTACACAGGATTTATATACAGGATGCTGTGGAAATTTGGGGCATGAAACTGAGCTTTGAGGGAAGCAGGGAAGGATTCCCAGAGGAGATGATACTCTGGAGTAGAATCTTTAAGGGTAAGTAGGAATTATCCAGGAAATACAAGAAAGAGGGCTCTAGGAAAAATCAATAGATCCACAGGATCCAGGTCCAGAGGTATAGAAAAGTCTGGTGTGTGCAAGTATGAACACATTTATGTATCACTAGAACATGTGGTTAGGATACAGGTGAGGCTGGAGAGGGAGGCAGAGCCATGTTACAAAGGGCCGTGAGTGAAATTTTATTAATTTATTTAATTTTTTATTGAAATACAGTTGATTTACAGTGTTTCAGGTGTACAGCAAAGTGGTTCAGTTATACATATCTATATATCTATCTATATATCTATTCTTCTTAGATTTTTTTTCTTTATAGGTTATTAGAAGATATTGAATATAGTTCCCTGTGCTGTGCATTAGGTCCTTGTTGTTTATATATAGTAGTGTGTATATGTTAATCCCAAGTTCCCAATCGATCCCTCCCCCCATGAGTGAAATGTTAACAGATGTAGGCTATGTTGTAGAAGCATTACTGAAGGGGGTGTGAGGAAGTCGTAAGGTCTGACTCGTCTTTTGGGTGGACCCATTGTGTGTGGGATGGATGTCAGGGCAACATTAGAGTTGAGGAAGTTAGAAGGTTTTTTATGACTGTTGAGTCAGCTCTTTAGGCAACACCTCTGTTGCCTTATCTGTTATATTGAAACATTGCTCAAGCTGGTAGTGTCCACTGTAGAACTATTAGTAAGAAAGTGATATTGTAAAAGCGAAGCCTATGCAGATGTTGAGGGGAAAGGTAATGTCAGTATGTGAAGAAGAGTGGTCTGACTCAGGGGTACTCATTACACTTGTGTATTTGCCATAATCCAGGGTCTGTCTCTTGATTTTCCACTCTCCCAAAGCATATCCATCTCCCAGGGTCCAGATTCACATAAACCAGGCTCACTAGATTTATTTACGAAACATGTATCATAATATATTGATTTATGATGAGAAACAGTCATCATGAGGTTGAAGTATTCTATGTCAGCTGGAAGCTGGATTGCAGCAAGGGTACTTTGAGGCCTTCATGCACTGCTGGAGGATGGACACGGTTGCAGTATTTTATGATCACGATTACACTGGTGAGGGGTTGGCCAGAGAATAATGCTTTTTATCGATATGGGTTTGAAGTCCCCATGCCTTACATTGGTTTTCCTTGGTTTGTGTCCTAATGCATGCTTCCTAAAGTTGAAATAATGTTAATGTGGAGGATTATCTGGTAGATGGAGTACATGTCCATACCTTATGTCTTATCAAGACAGAAAGGCTCTTCACTGTGTTCAGCAGTTTGGTGCTGTAGGATGCAGGTGGTCTCCTCCTAGGCTAAGCTGGAGAGAATTTGTTAGTGGTGTCAGAGATATCAGGGCATGTAGTGTTCTTAGCCTACTCAATGTGGTAGCCATTTCAGCTTCCTTCTAGGTCTCCTTTATATGAGAGAGAAATACAGTTCTATCTTATTTAAGTCACTTTTATTTCGGGATTTCCCATTATTTACATCATACCAGATCCTAACTGCCACCACAGGCAAATTACATGTTAATAGAAAGCTGGTAAAACTACATGAACATTAGCAAAAAGAGGAGTTGAGGCAAAAAATATAATAGTGTTTATGGGCAAAAAGGCAAAGAATATCACTACATAATGACAAGAAACAGGAAGATATAATAATTCTAAACTTACTGTAGGTACCCACTTTTATGGTATTAAAATACAAAGCTGAAGGAAACAGCCAAGCACAGATCAGAGCCCTGATCTTTGTAAACCAGGAGGGTCTTAGGTATTTCTGCCCAGCAGTGCACATCTAATTTGCGGGCCTCGGTATTTTTGGCTGCTAAGAGATATGAAATTATAAAGCTCATAGTGAATGGACTGCTGAGCTGTATCTAAAGCATGAACATCCCAAGTGGCCCTGTGCTCTGGCTGATTACTAACGAAAAATAGGAGAAAGTACACTGGGGTATACAACCAGCAGCCTTTGCTAGAATTGACGTATTTTTTCAATCTTTTCTAACCCACCTTTCTGTCTTTTTTTTAAAAATAAATTTATTTATTTATTTATTTATTGGCTGCATTGGGTCTTCCTTCGTTGCTGCATGCAGACTTTCTCTAGTTGCGGCAAGCAGGGGCCACTCTTTGTTGTGGTGCATGGGCTTCTCCTTGCAGTGGCTTCTCTTGTTGTGGGCATGGGCTCTAGGTGTTTGGGCTTCAGTAGTTGCAGCACACAGGCTCAGTAGTTGTGGCTCAAGGGCTCCAGAGTGCAGGCTCAGTAGTTGTGACGCACGAGCTTAGTCTCAGCATGTGGGATCTTCCCAGACCAGGGATTGAACCCCTGTCCCCTGCATTGGCAGGCAGATTCTTAACCACTGTGGCACCAGGGAAGTCCCCCTTTCTTTGTCTTTAGGTGTTGTTTTCACTCTTACAAATGGATTATTGCCAGATTAAAAAAAATTCAGTCTTAAAACCTGTATCTTTTAACTGGTAATTATAGTTCATTTATATTTGCTTTAATAACTGACAATTTATTTCTATATTTTTTGTGCTTTTTATTTACCATCTTATTAATTGGCTGATTTATTGATTGATATTTACCTGTATTGATTGTGCTTCCTTTGTTTTGAAAGTTACACATTCTATTTTTATTCTTATAGAGAAGCTCTTTTTTTAAACAATAAACTTGACTAGAAAATGTCTAAAGTTAATCATTATCTTCACCTTCTTCCAATAATACAAAGACTTTGGAATATTTTACTGCAGTAGTTTTCTTCTCACTTTCATGTTGTGTTTGGAATGTTGTAGTGCAGTAGTTTTTGTCACCTTTCATGTTGTATTTAATTTTTTAACTTAACCTTATTTTTATACCTCTAAATTACTTGCTTATATATTTTATTATTTTAATAGTTGTTGCTGATATATATTCTCTGATGTAAATAATTAATTTCCTTATTAATGCTTTTTTATGTTAATTCTTCTCTCTGGGCCTAATTTACTGCTTTATGAAGTGCATCTTTTAGTAATAATTTTAGTGATGATTTTTATTAGTTGCAATATAGTTGATGTGTACACTGTTATGAGTTTCATATGTACAACATAGTGATTCACAATTTTTAAAGGTTATACTCCAATTATAGTTATCATAAAATATTGGCTATATTTCCTGTGTTGTGCAATGTATCCTTGTAGCTTACTTATTTTCCACATGGTAGTTTGTACCTCTTAATCCCCTAAACCTGACTTGCCCCTTTCCCCTTCCTTCTTCCCATGGGTAAATACTTCTTTGTTCTCCATATCTGTGAGTCTGTTTCTTTTTTGTTATGTTCATTAGTTTGTTTTATTTTTTAGATTACACAATATAAGTGATATCATACAGTATTTGTCTTTCACTGCCTAACTTATTTCACTTAGCATAATACGCTCCAGGTCCATCCATGTTGTTGCAAATGGCAAAATCTCATTCTTTTTTATGACTGAGATTGTGTGTGTGTGTGTGTGTGTGTATGTGTGTGTGTTGTGTGTATCTCATATCTTCTTTCTCTGTTTTTAATCTTTGAGGAAACTTCATACTATTTTTGTAGTGGCTGTACCAATTTACATTCCGTCAGTTGTGTATAAGGCTTCCCATTTCTACACATTCTCAACTGCATTTGTTATCTCTTGTCTTTTTGATGATAGCCATCCTGACAGATGTAAAATGGTATTTTGTTGTGCTTTTTATTTGCATTTCCCTATCTTTTCTCCATTCTCCAAGGGTCCATTCTTGGCTGTTTTGTAAAATATTAGTTGATCATATATATGCATGGGTTTATTTCTGGGCTCTTATTTCTGTTCCATTGGTCTTTGTGCCTGTTTTTATGCCAGGACCATACTGTTTTGATTATTATAGGTTTATAATATAGTTTGTAATTAAGACATGTGATGCCTCCAGCTTTGTTCTTCTTTCTCAGCATTGTTTTGGCTATTTGGAATCTTTTTGTGGCTCCATATGAATTTTAGAATTGTTACTTCTATTCTGTAAAAACTGTCATTGGCAATTAGAATATCACCCCTTTTCAACCCTTGATCAATTAATGGATCTGGGCATTAAGTATCAATGATTACTGAAAGCACAAAAAAAGACACAACCAGATATTGTGAGATTTTGATGAAAAGACACAAGAAAACTTGTAATTCTACTAAAGGTATTGAACCTGAGTCTGACCAAGCCTCTGGATCGAGCTGCCAATCTTCAGGAAATATGAGGACAGAGGTACAAGTTAAACCTCACCATGAGTGAGTACGCAGTCAACAAAATCCAGGTAGTGGGTAACTCTGGAGGTCAGGTGTCCTAGGTTATTCAACAGGTAAATTGTAAGAGAGCAGGAGGGAGAACACATAGATAAAAAGAGGCCAAAAGATATACAAAATAAAAAATGATCAAAATGAAATTTTAGTTTTGTAAGAATGCTCAGTTGGTCTGTAGAAATAGAAAGAAATTCAGGGACATGATTACAGTAAAAGTCAAGGGTTGTGGTAACTTGTGGGGGTTATGATTTGGATGGGGGTGTAGAGAGATGTTTCTTGGGTGGCTGCAGAGTTGTGTTTTATCATCTGGGTGGTGTTTACTATAGGGTTAACATTATAATAATTTGTGTAGCTCTGCATTTGTCTTGTGGGTTTTTTGTATATGTGTTATATATTTTACAACAAAAAGTTTTATTTTTTTAAAGAGGGCATTAATGACAAAGCAGTGTAACTTAAGAGATGGGTGGGAATGTGCTAGGAGCCTGTCTGGAAGGATAAGACTTGGCAGGAGAATTGACACTTATTCCTCTGAAGAAGAAAGAAAAGAGGAAAAGTAATATATATTTATAAGTATATGCTTGCTTCTTGAGTGAGTAGGGTAGGAATAAGGTGCAAAGGTAAATGATTTAAAATCCTCTGATGTCTGTTTTTTTCTGAACTGGAAACCAAATCACCTGCTGAGAGTAGGATGGGCTGTGGTGGGCAGTGAAGTCAAATAGCATCTGAAGTGAAAGGAATGACCTAATTTCTAAACTCAGCTTGCTTTCAGGATTGTGTGATGTTCTTTAGTGGCTACCAGAAGCCCGGGAGTAGAAGCAACTCTGTGGCTGGCTTTTCTTCTGTGTAGTGTGATAGAAGGAAAAAAAAACAATTAGTGTCCTAGAAAAAGAATTGTTTGATTCGATGTCATTTGGGTCATAGATATTACCCAGGAGGATGAAAGGATAATGTTTGTCATGGGTTAAATTGTGTTCCTTCAAAGATGTTGAAGTCCTAACCTCTAGTACCTGTGAATGTGATATTCGGAAATAGGGTCTCTGCAGGTGATCGAATTGCAATGAAGTCATTAGGGTGGGCCCTAACCCAATATGACTGTGCCCTTATAAGAGGGCAAAAGTAGACACAGGCACAAACACATATGGAGGGAAGACAATGTGAAGACACAGGGAAAACACCATCTATAAGCAACGAAATGCCAGGGGCTACCAGAAGCTAGGAGAAAGGCTGGGCACAGATCCTTCCTTCACAGGCCTCAGGAGGAAACAACCCTGAAGACAGCTTGATTTCAGACTCCTAGCCTCCAGAACCGTGAGACAATACATTTTTGTCGTTTAAGTCCCCCAGGTTGTAATGCTTTATTTTGGCAGCCCTAGGGAATTAATGCAGTGCCCTAGAAAAAAATTTGGGTTTGGTCCATGTGTTGTTATGTACCTGTGATGTACACGGCCCATGCTCTCATTGAGCTTGTAATCCAGTAGAGGAAGCAAATATTAAATCAAGAAAAACATAGACACACAAATAAAGAATTCTAATATTTTGTATGGTAACAATGAAAAAGGATCCTATGATAAAAATTATCAAGGGAGAATATAATTTGGGTGGGGAGCATTCAGGAAAGTTTATTCTGTGGAAGAGACTGAGAATATCTCTTTAAGTGGATAAATGTTAGGTGAAGATTAGGTGAGGGTGATGCAGATTTCCAGGCTGTGTGAGCAGCATGGGTATAAGCTGTGAGGGGGTCATGTTTGAGAACAATAAAGTCCAGTAGGTAGAATACAGTGAGGGAGGAGGGCTGGGGGAGGCAGGCAGTCGGGTGGGGGGAGGTTCATGTTGTCCATGTAAGCAGTTTCTACTTTAGAGCAGTAGGAAGACAGTGAAAGCCGTTTACATATGGCAAATACATGATCCAGTTTCAGTTTTATAAAGGTCACTTTGATGACTATATGGAGGAGGAATGATAAATACGTAAAAATGACACGGGAGACCAGTTAAGAGGCCATTTACTTAGTGGAACGACAGATGGTGATACTTTGAGCTGCATGGTGGTCATGGAGATGGAGGGGAGTGAGCTATGTGTTGGAGGCGGAATTGGTGAGGCTTGTTGAGCAATTCAGTGTGGGTGGGGTGAGGGAGAGGAGTGTCAGATCATGTCTGGGATTGTTCTGGAAACTGCATGGGGCTGTTAGGAAATGCTCCTTGCCTGTTCCATGTTGTGTGGATTCTCAGCAGATGAATAGCCTTCAGTCACCAAAGACTACTGGGAAACAGCATCCTCCAGAGGAGAACCCAGCGCTTCACTGGAATGGAGAGGTGGAAGGGTGTGCTGGGGAGAAGGTATAAAGTAGAAGGAATTGGGGTTCTGGGGGGCACAGTGGCAAGAGTAGAGTTGGAGGTCAAGGAGGTTGGCTGGAGAAGAGGAGATCAGAGCCAGATGAGGTGAAAGAATGCATTTCTGGCTGTACTTGTTGCTCCAGGCTGGAAAGTGGTTCTCATGTCCCACGCTCTCTTGATCATTTCCCCAAACTCATGTCTTTCACCTTTTCTATACTTATTGATCTTTTTGCTCTGCAGTTCTTTTAGGAGTCTTGCACAGCTCTGTAATCGCAGTCACATCACAGGCTTCCTGAAGCTGGAAAGCATGAGGCCACCAAAGTGATACACATATGTACATTTTCATGAGGTGATACGCACATGGGACAGAGCGATGGAAGAAGTGGTTTCTGTCCTAGCTCTTTCACTCTCTAGTTGGAGGAGCTCTATCTCTACCATCTCTATTTTAAATGTCTTCTTCTGTTGTATGGATCTAACAGTCCCTTAAGTGTACATTTTACAAAGGACGTTTCACAAGACTTGCTTTGTTTGGCCCCACAGCAAGCCTTTGTGATAGGAAGCGCTGATGGTGTACAACCTGTTTTAGAGGGGAGAGAGCTGACATTTGGAGAGGCAAAGCAAGGGCCATATTGAAAGTTCATCAAGCTGAGTCCAGATCTGAACTCGGGTTGTCTGATTCTGGGTTCTGTATTCTTAGATCTGAACTCAGGTTGTCTGATTCTGGGTTCTGTATTCTTTGTATAAGGTCAGACAGAGGTAAAGCTTAAAACACGTTGTAAACTATCAAGCACTCTTGACCTTCAGTCCCTCAAAGCAAGAGCTCTAACATGAATTCTTTGTAGATCCCACATTGTCCAACATGGAAAACTCATGTTGATGGTATTCTAGGGCTTTGCCCTGCTCTTTGGGAAGCTCTGATTTCCCTAAGTAGATTGTGGCCACATTAGAACTGGGATGGATCATATGTTAATTCTTCTCTATGCAGGAGTCATGTAAGTTGTGTTGCTGCCATTTATGATTTGTATTAACTTGAGAAAGTCATTTTTTCCACCTGAGGTTCATGTCCTTTGCTTTTAAAATAGGAGAGTAATATCTACCTGGGGTTTCTTTCTTTCTTTTTTTTTTTTCAGGGTGAGAGCTTGAAAACAACTGTTGAAAACACTGTCTCAGCTAAATAAAGTAGCCTTACAGTTCTCTGCACACTATAGACATTTGTTAAATGGATGTACAGTGAAGATACAAAGAAGCCTACACAGCATCCTACCAGGCCATTAGGGCTGTTCTCACAGTGGGTATGCAGTTTGCAAATGGCACTCAGGAAGTGTATTTTAATGGTGACACATCATGTTCAAAGTCAGACCTTTAGTTTATTTAACTGCTCAATGGAGCAAGCAGATGTTCTCGTTCCTAAAAGGTTCACTAGTCATGCAGCTCCCTATGTCTCGAGAGCTACATATAGAGTGACCCTCCCCTGCTCTCAGCTGTCTCTTTGCTGATTGATTCAGCTATGAGGAGCTTACTCTTGGTCCTTGTGGTCCTTGTCTTACTCTCCTATGTTCCACCAGGTAAAACGGAATCCCCTCTCTGTGGAATTATGAACAGTTAAGGGAAAGAGGGTATGAGGTCCTGCAAGAGTAAGGAGGAAGTTGGACTTGGACGAAGGAAGTTGAAATAGGGAGGGATGTGAGCAGAGATGGATGCTCCAGGCTGTTCCAAGAAATGGAGGTAAATGCTAAGGATACATAGTAGTTTCAAAGAAGAATTTGGTTCTGGATTTTGGTCTGGGGAATCTATGAAGCTTGTGGGGAAAGTTGGACTGATGGTACTGGCGGAGCAAAAGCATGAGACCTTTAGAGGGCAGGTAGGCTTTGGGGGTGGGAGGGGGGGCTGTTCCTTTAGGATTCTTAGAACTTGCACTCCCAAGTCAGTTACCTGGATTATTTTTTCATACCCATTTAGAAACCAAGGCAGATTTGATGCTGAGCAGAATCAATAAACAGAGCAAGTTGTTCACATATATTACCTTAAAGCTTGATGGAATCCTATAGAACATCAGTTTGAGGGGCCAAGATTTATGTCCTCTGGACAGAAACCAGCAACTTGACACTATGGAAAAGAGTCCACTTAAGTCACTGAAGTGGAGATTCTCAGACTTTGCCTGTGATTTGCTAAAGTCTGCAGAATGCTTTTTACGCTTTGCCCCAAAGCTTCATAATCTAAAGGCATCACTTAAGAGCCAGAGGTGAAGTATTCAAAAGGCAGGTGAGGATGGTGTTGAGATTTCTGCTACTGTCCTGGATGGCAGGACCTCTGGACACATGGTGTCTCCACTGGACTCCTTTGTCCCCAGAGAGATGTCCCCGGGCTAATGGGCATGTGAAGGGCAAATTTGCTTGCTGGTGGCCTTTGGTCACACCACACTGATTATTCTCACACCACAAAGGCCCATGGGCCAGCCAGGTGAAGAGACTGATAAGAGTAGGTCATTCAGTAGGGTAACTCAGAGCCACCCTCAACCTCTTAAGCTGCCTGCCTTACCACTCCTCCCTGACCCTTATGCTTCCAGAGGCACCTAGGTCTTAAGGTTAGGAAGAATACCAGCAATTGATTTAGATACATGTTTCAGGTATTTCAAAGCATTTCACACTTGTTATGCCATGGGATGCTTTCAACTACCCTGTGAGTAAGCCCAGGCAGATAGTTAGGCATGGGACCAAAAGTCAATAGAATGTTGTTGGGAGGACAGGCCTAGAACCATGGGCTTCTGTGATTCTGTGTCAGTGATCTTTCCTTCTTCAAGCCAACGCTTGATAATCTCAGACTACCTTGCTGCTATCCTGGACCCTGCAAGTCTTCTGGCATGGGGCCTCAACAGGTTCCTGGGTCTACTTTAAGGTCTAAATGTTTCTTCCATAGCAAATAGTCCCAGGCAAATCTGCTGGGCCTGGTTACCTGTACATAGTTGTTTAGTGATTAATGTGAGTCAGGACCATGGGAACTAATGAGTCGTAATAGCATCTCTGGAAAGTAACTGAAGAGCAACTTAAAAAGGGGCACCCAGCCATAATATGATTGGGGTCTTTGGATCCTGTCCAGTTTACCATTAGAAAGTTATAAAGTGTAGCCTTCAATCTAATTTATCCATAGCTTTGTGACCCTGCAAGCACTGTGCATTTACTTTTGTTTTTGTTGGCAGTTAGAAGTGGACCGAATGCATACATAAGACATTTCTTTAATACATGCTGGCGAATGAAAGGTATTTGCAAGAGATCATGTGGAAGTGGTGAAATATTTCATATTTTCTGTGAAATGTCACTTCTGTGCTGCATTGACAAAAAGTATTTGCCTGTAATTGTTGGGAAATAGTTGTATCTGAGGCTCTTACTGTCTTCCTCTGGGGACCTTCTCAGATGTACCATCCCATTAAAACGATGGCTTTAGCCTCTCAGTGTTTCTGTGTTGGCTGTGTTTCTCCTTATTTAGAGGTGTTCATTGTCTCTCTCATGGAAATAATCTTGTACAATCAGAAAAGTGTAAAAATCATAAGTGAACCTTTTAATGAATTTCACAAATTTAGCACATCTATGAACCTGAACCTGGATAAAGAAAAGAATGTTATAGTATCCCACTCACTACTCCACAAAAGACAATCTGTAGCTCGACTTCTAATAGCATGAGTCCTGCCGCCTGTTTTTGAGCTTTGTATAAATGGAATCATACAGTAGGTACTCTTTTGTATCTGACTTCTTCTGATCTACATTATTTTGATGACATTTATTCTTATTGTTTGATGTAACTAAGTTATTCTCCATATAATATAATATTACATTGAAGAATAGGCCAGAATGTATTAGAAAATTCTAACGTAGCTGGTCATTTGTGTAGTTTTCAGGTTTTGGCTCTTTTAAGTAGTGCTGTGGTGAACATTCTTGTATGTGTTTTTTAAAGGCTTCTATGCAAGCATTTCTGTGGGTATATACTCAAGAATGAAATTCCCCATCATAGGCTATGTACATATTCAGTTTTAGTAGATATTGCCAAATTGTTTTCCCGATTGGTTGTACCAATTTACACTCCCCACAGTGTCTTGTTGCTTTACATCATTTTATACAACTACTATTTTGTGCCCTTTTCCCCCCCAATCTGGGAGGTATATAGTAACAGTATATGCATTTCACTGATGGCTAATGAAGCTGAACCCCTTTTTACTTATTGGCCATTTAGATATCCTTTTTTTGTGATGTACTGTTCAAGACTTTTACCTGTTTTTCTATTGAATTGTCTAACTTTTTCTACTTGGGAACCTCCTAAAGAATACTCATTATTTGACATTTGCAATAATAAAGTAAACTTCGTATTGAAAATATTGTCATTTAACTAGGGAGTATATTATAGTTTACAGGGCACGGTTACAGAAATTTTGTACTGTGTAGTATGGCTAGGCCATCAAAATGTTTTAGTTCTTAAGTATTTTTAAATTTCATTAACCTAAGCAAGATAAATCACTCAAGTTGATGTTGCTTCAACTCCCTTCTTTTTTGAATAGGTTTTAGGAAGAATTAAGTCAGTGAGAGAGAAGCAGTGCTTCCAACGTGACGGGGAGAGGAAGAATAGATTTGCCCCTGATGGACAGGCTCCTGGGAGGGAACACTATCAAAGTTCGAAGCTGTAAACAAACACTGCTGTGGTGGGTGAAGTACCCATCCTGTGCAGATTACATCCTAAGACTGAGGTAGAACTAGATTCCTTTGGCTTGTCTAAGAAAAGGACAAAGGTGATTATATGCACAGCCAAGTCATCTTTCAGTGTTGTTAACATTCCTTCTGTCAGCTATTCATCTTGAGAGTGTCCTGCTCAGATGGGGAGAATAAGTAGCACAGGCGCTTCCTTGCTTATCTACTACAACCAATAAACGGGGCCCTTTCCTCTGCTCCTCCTTCTCCTCCCTCTCCTTCCCCTTGCCCTTCTCCTCCTCCTCCTTTTAGTGTTCTCTGTTGTTTGCTAATTTTATCCATGTGTATTTGTGGAATAGGCTAGACTTCGTTTTTCTAACTTAACAGCCATCTGTGATACATGAGTTTCCTCAGGCCTCTGAATAGTGATGGAGTTAAAATTGTACTGGGTTGTGCTTCCTCATCTTGTCTACCGCACGTCACTCCTTTACTGCTGAGAGACCTTGAATGTGTCCATAAAAATTCTTTCATGCTTTTCTTGTTGGGGTGTCTGCTGCTGGAAATTTGACCGGAAGGTGGGATCTTCCCTTTGTAGCTGCCACTGTGCTGTTGCTGTCCTATTCATACTGGTGTCTCTCAGTATTTTGGGGGCAAAAGAAAGGGCTGCCACATTCCCTGTAGGCTTCACTGAGCCCACCGTGTGCTATGATCCGTATTGAGTTGGGGTAAATACTCCTGTATTTTTCATCACCTAAGCATAAAATCAATGCTGCTCATGGTCTCAGGTCTCACAGAGTCCCTTTTTTATAGCATAATTAAAAAAAATTTATTTTTACTAAAAACCCCCCAGTTCACTCATTTCTCCCACCTTCCCTACCCCCAACCTCTTGCAACCCGCAATCTGTTCTCTGTATCCATGAGCTTCTTTTTTTTTTTAAGATTGCACGTATAAGAGAGATTATATGTCTTTCTCTGTCTGAGTTATTTCACTTAGCATAATGCCCTTGAGGTCCATCCATGTTGTCAAATGACAAAGTTTTGTTCTTTCTTATGCCCGACTAATATTTCACTGTATGTATGTAATACATTTTCTTTATCCATTCTTCCATTGATGGATACTTAGGTTGTTTCCATAGCTTGGCTGTTGTAAAGAATGCTGCAGTAAACATGGGGGTGTATATATATTTTTGCATTAGTGCTTTTGTTTTCTTCTGGTAAGTACTCAAAAGTGGAATTGCTAGATCATGTGGTAGTTTTATTTGTATTTTTTTGAGGAATCTCTATACCGTTTTCTATAGTGGTTGTGCCAAGTTACATTCCCACCAACACTGCACAAAGGCTCCCTTTTCTCCACATCCTTGCCAGCACTTGTTATTTCTTGTCTTTTTGATAAGTCATTCTAATAGGTGTGAAGTGATATCTCATTGTGGTTTTGATTTGCATTTACCTGATGATTAATGATGTTGAGGATCTTTTTATGTAGCTGTAGGCCATCTGTATGTCTTCCTTGCAGAAATGTCAGATATTCTGCTCATTTTAAAATTGGATTGTTTCCTTTTTACTTTTAAATTGTATGAGTTCTTTATATATTTTGGATATTAGCCCCTATCAGGTATAATTTGCAATTATTTTCTCCTTTTCTGTATGTAACCTTTTTATTTTGTTGATGGTTTCCTTTGCTGTGTAAAAGGTTTTTAGTTTGATTGGTCCCACTTGTTTATTTTTGCTTTTGCTTTTGGTGTCAGATTAAGAAACTCATGGCCAAGGGCTTATTGCCTATGTTTATTTCGAAGAGTTTTATGGTTTCAAGTCTTACATTAAAGTCTTTAATCTGTTTTGAGTTAATTTTTATGTATGGGGTAAGATAATGGTCAAGTTTCATTCTTTTTTATGTGGCTGTCCATTTTTCCCAACACCATTTACTGAAGAGATGGGTCCTTTCCCCATTGTATATTCTTGGCTCCGTTGTTGTAAGTTAACTGGCCTTATATGCATGAGTTTGTTTTTGGGCTATTCTGTTCCATTGATCTGTGTATCTGTTTATATGCCAATAAAATAACATAATCTTTTCGTTACTATAGCTTTGTAATATAGTTTAAAATCAAGGAACTCAATGCTTCCAGCTTTGTTCTTTTTTTCTCAAGATTGCTATTTAGGGTCTTTTGTGGTTCCATACATATTTTATAATTGCTTATTCTATTTCATTGAAAAATGCCATTGGAATTTTGATAGGGATTGTATTGATTATGAATGTTGCTTTGGGTAGTATGGACATTTCAACAATATTAATTCTTGTAATCCATGAGCACAGAATATATATCCATTTATTTAAGTGTCTTCTTAAGTTTCTTTCATCAGTGTCTTGTAGTTTTCATTATGTAGGTCTTTTACCTCCTTGGTGAAATTTATTCCTAGGTATTTTATTTTATTTTTTGATGCAGTTGTAAATGGGATTTTAAAAATTAATTAATTAATTAGGCTTCATCAGGTCTTCGTTGCTGTGCGTGGGCTTTCTCTAGTTGTGGGGACTGTTTTTTAAATTTCTCTTATAATTCATTATCAGTGTAAAGAAACACAACAGATTTTTGTGTATTGATTTTGTACCTTGCAGC
Organism: Hippopotamus amphibius kiboko; assembly: GCF_030028045.1. NCBI lineage: Eukaryota > Metazoa > Chordata > Mammalia > Artiodactyla > Hippopotamidae > Hippopotamus > Hippopotamus amphibius. Next base: position 52,026,370 of record NC_080187.1, on the reverse strand, counting down.
TTTACTGAATTTATTTATTAGTTTTAATAGGTTTTTAAATTTTAAATTTTAATTTTATTTGTTTAACTTTTTATTTTGTATTGGAGTATAGCTGATTAACAATGTTGTGTTAGTTTCAGATGTATAGCAAAGTGATTCAGTTATACATATACATGTATCTATCCTTCAAATTCTTTTCCCATTTCGGTTGTTACATAATATTGAGCAGAGTTCCCTGTGCTGTACATTAGGTCCTTGTTGGTTATCCATTTTGAACATAGCAGTGTGTATGTGTCAATCTCTAACTCCTTTGATGGACTCTTTGGAGTTTTCTGTATGTAATATTTATATTATACTGTCTGCAAATAGTGGCAGTTTTACTTCTTCCTTTCCAATTTGGATGCCTTTTGTTTCTTTTTCTTGCATAATTACTCTGGCTAGTATTTCCAATATTATGTTGAATAAAAGTGGCAAGGGTGGACATCTTTGTCTTTTTTCTGATCTTAGAGGAACAGCTTTCAGCTTTTTACCGTTGACTGTGTTAGTTGTGGACTTGTCATAATGACCTTTAGTATGTTGAGGTATGTTCCCTCTGTACCCAGTTTACTGAGAGTTTTTTATCATAATTGGATGTTGAATTTTGTCAAATTCTTTTTCTGCATGTACTGAAATGATCATATGATTCCCTTTTGAAAACATCATTTACTGCTATTTCCTGAAATTTCTTTCCACACAAACCTCAGGCAGATATTAATGTTGCCTGAAAGGAAAAGAGATACCATTCTGTTGAGTCTACATTGCTCTCTCCTTCCAAGAATCTTTGGAAAATTTTTTTCCCTTTTTGTCCCTTTCCCCACATACAACTGAACTTTTGCTGGTAGATTAAGGCCAATATCAGCCCTCCAGCTCTGCACAAAGAACTTATTTCTATCGATGTAAAAAATATATCTACCAACCCATCTAACTTTTTGGTGCATTTCAAATAAGTTACAAACATCAGTACACTTATCTTTAAGAATTCAGAATATCATTAATTAGAGTTCAATCATTTCTTTTTACATTAAAAATTTTATATACCATGTAATGCACATATCTTAAGTGTACCATTCAAAGAGCTTTGACAAATGCATACACCTGTAATCTGAACCTTATCAAGGTGACATGTACATCACTCCAGAAAGTTCCTTCATGCCCTTTTCCAGTTGATATCTGCCACTAAGTTTCTATTTTCTGAGCAGCAACTGTTGTTATGTTTTATATTAACCATAGGTTAGGTTAGCTTATTCTAGAACTTCATATGTATGGTGTCATTTCTGTGTGTACTGTATTGTGTATGGATTTTCCCTCCCTGAGGTTATCTTTTTAGATTCTTCCATGATGCTGCTTGTATCTATAGTCCATTCCTTTTTATTGCTGAGTGGTATTTTGTTGTGTGACTTTACTGTGTTTTTCAATGCATTGTCTTCCTGATGCACATCTGGGCTGTTTCCAATTTTGGCTATTGTGATTAAGCTACAATGAACATTCATGTACAAATCTTTTTGTTAAGATAAACTTTTATTTTTCTTGGGTAAATTCTTATGAGTGGAATTTCTCAGTCATAGTTTAGTCAGGTTTAGTTTTCTTTCTAAACAAACTTTATTAATGTATAATTCACATTACAAAATGCTATAAAATTCACCTATTTATTTATTTATTTATTTATTTATTTATTTTCAAGCTCTTTATTGGAAAATAATTGCTTTACACGTTGTGCCAGTTTTTGCTGTACAACAAAGTATATCGGCTGTATTTATACATATATCCTCATATCCTCACCTTCCCACAAGTCCCTCCCACCCTCCCTATCCCAACCCTCTAAATCATCACCCATCATCGAGTTGATCTCCCTGTGTTATGCAGCAGCTTCCCACTAGCTATCTATTTTACATTTGGTAGTGTATATGTGTCAGTGTTACTCTCTCACTTCATCCCGGCTTCCCCTTCAGCCCCCACCCCCCGGGTCCTCAAGTCCGTTCTCTACATCTGCATCTTTATTCTTGCCCTGTCACTGGGTTCATTTGTAGCATTTTTTTTTGATTCCGTATATATGAGTTAGTATATGATATTTGTTTTTCTCTTTCTGGCTTACTTCGCTCTGTGTGACAGACTCTAGGTCCATCCACCTCATTACAAATAACTTAGTTTCATTCCTTTTTACGGTTAATATTCCATTGTATATATGTGCCACATCTTCTTTATCCATTCATCTCTTGATGAATGGATAAAGCATTTAGGTTGCTTCCATGTCCTGGCTATTGTAAATAGTGCTGCAATGAACATTGTGGTACATGTTCCTTTTTGGATTATGGTTTTCTTAGGGTATATGTCCAGTAGTGGAATTGCTGGGTCATATGTTAGTTCTTTTTTTTTTCTTTGAGAAATTTTATTGAGATACAATTGACATACAATAAACTGCATATATTTAAAGTGTACAATTTGATATTTTTTTCTTATTAGTAACATATATATGGCAATCCCAATCTCCGAATTCATCCCACTAACCCTCCCTACTTTCCCCACTTGGTGTCCATATGTTTGTTCTCTACATCTGTGTCTCTATTTCTGCCCTGCAAACTGGTTGATTTTTACCATTTTTCTATATTCCGCATATTTGTGTTAATATACAATATTTGTTTTTCTCTTTCTGACTCACTTCACTCTGTATGACAGTCTCTGGGTCCATCCATGTCTCTACAAATGTCCCAATTTCGTTCCTTTTTACAGCTGAGTAGTATTCCATTGTATATATGTACCACATCTTCTTTATCCATTCATCTGTTGATGGACATTTAGGTTGCTTCCATGTGCTGGCTATTGTACATAGTGCTGCAATGAACATTGGAGTGCATGTGTCTTTTTGGATTATGGTTTTCTCTGAGTATATGCCCAGTAGTGGGATTGCTAGGTCATATGGTAACTCTATTTTTAGTTTTGCAAGGAACCTCCATACTGTTCTCCATAGTGGCTGTATCAATTTACATTCCCACCAACAGTGCAAGAGTGTTCCCTTTTCTCCACACCCTCTCCAGCATTTACTGTTTGTCGATTTTCTGATGATGCCCATTCTAACCGGTGTGAGGCGATACCTCACTGTAGTTTTGATTTGCATTTCTCTAATAATTAGTGATGTTGAGCAGCTTCTCATGTGCCTCTTGGCCATCGTATGTCTTCTTTGGAGAAATACCTATTTAGGTCTTCTGCCCATTTTTTGACTGGGTTGTTTGTTTTTTTAATATTGAGCTGTGTGAACTGTTTACATATTTTGGAAATTAATCCTTTGTTGATTCGTTTGCAAATATTTTCTCCCGTTCTGAGGGTTGTCTTTTTGTCTTGCTTATCATTTTCTTTGCTGTGCAGAAGCTTTGAAGATTCATTAGGTCCCATATATTTATTTTTGTTTTTATTTCCATTACTCTGGGAGGTGGGTCAAATATCTTGCTGTGATTTATGTCAAAGAGTATTCTTCCTATATTTTCCTCTAGGAGTTTTATAGTGTCTGGCATTACATTTAGGTCTTTAATCCATTTTGAGTTTATTTTTGTGTATGGTGTTAGGGATTGTTCTCATTTCATTCTTTTCCATGTAGCTGTCCAGTTTTGCCAGCACCACTTATTGAAGAGGCTGTCTTTTCTCCATTGTATATCCTTGCCTCCTTTGTCATTGATTAGTTGACCGTAGTTTAATCTCTGGGCTTTCTATCCTGTTCCACTGATCTATATTTCTGTTTTTTGTGCCAATACCATATCGTCTTGATTACTGTAGCTTTGTAATATAGTCTGAAGTCAGGGTGTCTGATTCCTCCAGCTCCATTTTTTTCCCTCAAGATTGCTTTTGTGTCTCCATACAAATTTTAGGATTTTTTGTTTTAGTTCTGTAAAAAAATGCCATTGGTAATTTGATAGGGATTGCATTGAATCTGTAGATTGCTTTGGGTAGTATAGTCATTTTCACAGTGTTGATTCTTCCAATCCAAGAACATGGTATATCTCTCCATCTGTTTGTGTCGTCTTTGACTTCTTTCATTCTTATAGTTTTCTGAGTGCAGGTCTTTTACCTCCTTACTTAGGTTTATTCCTAGGTGTTTTATTTTTGTTGCAGTGGTGAATGGGATTGTTTCCTTAATTTCTCTTTCTGATCTTTCATTGTTAGTGTATAGAAAGGCAGGAGATTTCCGTGTATTAATTTTGTATCCTGCAACTTTACCAAATTCATTGATTAGTTGAAGTAGTTTTCTGGTGGCATCTTTCGGATTTCCTATGTATAGTATCATGTCATCTGTGAACAGTGACAGTTTTACTTCTTCTTTTCCAATTTGGATTCCTTTTATTTCCTTTTCTTCTCTGATTGCTGTGGCAAGGACTTCCAAAACTGTGTTGAATAGTAGTGGGGAGAGTGGATATCCTTGTCTTGTTCCTGATCTTAGAGGGAATGCTTTCAGTTTTTCCCCATTGAGAATAATGTTGGCTGTTGGTTTGTCTTATATGGCTTTTATCATGTTGAGGTAATTTCCTTGTTTGCCCACCTTCTGGAGAGTTTTTATCATAAATGGGTGTTGAATTTTGTCAGAAGCTTGTTCTGCATCTATTGAGATGATCATGTGATTTTTATCCTTCAATTTATTAATATGGTGTATCACATTGATTGATTTGCGTATATTGAAGAATCCTTGCATTCTGGGGTAGATCCCACTTGATCCTGGTGTATGATCCTTTTAATAATGTATTGTTGGATTCTGTTTGCTAGTATTTTGTTGAAGATTTTTGCATCTAAATTCATCAGTGATATTGGTCTGTAATTTTCTTTTTCTGTAGTATCTTTGTCTGGTTTTGGTATCAGGGTGATGGTGGCCTCATAGAATGAGTTTGGGAGTGTTCCTTCCCCTGCAATGTTTTGGAATAGTTTGAGAAAGATGGATGTTAGCTCTTCTCTAAATGTTTGATAAAATTCACCTGTGAAGCCATCTGGCCCTGGGCTTTTGTTTGTTGGAAGATTTTTAATCACAGTTTCAATTTCATTACTTGTGATTGGTCTGTTCATATTTTCTATTTCTTTCTGATTCAGTCTTGGAAGGTTATACCTTTCTAAGAATCTGTCCATTTCACCCAGGTTGTCCATTTTACTGGCATATAGTTGCTTGTAGTAATCTCTTATGATGCTTTTTATTTCTGCAGTTTCCATTGTAACTTCTCCTGTTTCATTTCTAATTTTATTGATTTCAGTCCTCACCCTCTTTTTCTTGATGAGTCTTGCTAGACGTTTATCAATTTTATTTATCTTCTCAAAGAACCAGCTTTTAGTTTTATTGATTTTTGCTACTGTTTTCTTTGTTTCTATTTCATTTATTTGTGCTCTGATCTTTATGATATCTCTCCTTCTACTAACTTTGGGTTTTGTTTGCTCTTCTTTCTCTAGTCTCTTTAGGTGTGAGGTTAGATTATTTATTTGGGATTTTTCTTGTTGCTTGAGGTAGGACTGTATTGCTATAAACTTCCCTCTTAGAACTGCTTTTGCTGCATCCCATAGGTTTTGGATTACTGTGTTTTCATTGTCATTTGTCTCTAGGTATTTTTTGATTTCCTCTTTGATTTCTTCAGTGATCAGTTGGTTATTTAGTAGTGTATTTTTTAGCTTCCATTTGTTTGTGTTTTTTTGCAATTTTTTTCCTGTAATTGATTTCTAACCTCATAGCATTATGGTTGGAAAAGATGCTTGATATGATTTCAGTTTTCTTAAATTTATCAAGGCTTGATTTGTGACCCAGAATATGATCTATCCTGGAGAATGTTCCATGTGCACTTGAGAGGAAAGTGTAATCTGTTGTTTTTGGATGTAATGTTCTATAGATATCTATTAAATCTAACTGGTTTATTGTGTCATTTAAAGCTTGTGTTTCCTTATTAATTTTTTGTTTGGATAATCTGTCCATTGGTGTAAGTGGGATGTTAAAGTCCCCCACTATGATTGTGTTACTGTCAATTTCCTCTTTTATAGTCATTAGCATTTGCCTTATGTGTTGAGGTGCTCCTGTATTGGGTGCATATATATTTATAATTGTTATCTCCTCTTCTTGGATTGATCCCTTGATCATCGTGTAGTGTCCTTTCTTGTCTCTTGCCACATCATTTATTTTAAAGTCTATTGTATCTGATATGAGTATTGCTACTCCAGCTTTCTTTTGATTTTCATTTGCATGGAATATCTTTTTCCATCCCCTCACTTTCAGTCTGTATGTGTCCCTAGGTGTGAAGTGGCTCTCTTGTAGACAGCATATATGTGGGTCTTGTTTTTGTATCCATTCAGCCAGTCTGTGTCTTCTGGTTGATGCATTTAGTCCATTTACATTCAAGGTAATTATTGATATGTATGTTCCTATTACCATTTTCTTAATTGTTTTTGTTTTTGTAGGTCCTTTTCTTCTCTTATGTTTCCCGCTTGGAGAAGTTCCTTTAGCATTTGTTGTAGGGCTGGTTTGGTGGTGCTGAATTCTCTTAGCTGTTGCTTGTCTGTAAAGCTTTGGATTTCTCCATCGAATCTGAATGAGATCCTTGCTGGGTAGAGTATTCTTGGTTGTAGGTTCTTCCCTTTCATCACTTTTAATATATCGTGCCACTCCCTTCTGGCTTGCAGAGTTTCTGCTGAGAGATCAGCTGTTAACCTTATGGGAGTTCCCTTTTATGTTATTTGTCATTTTTCCCTTGTTGCTTTTAATACTTTTTCTTTGTCTTTAATTTTTGTCAGTTTGACTACTATGTGTCTTGGTGTGTTTCTCCTTGGATTTATCCTGCCTGGGACTCTCTGTGCTTCCTGGACTTGTGCTTCCTTTCCCATGTTAGGAAAGTTTTCAATTATAATCTCTTCCAGTATTTTCTTGGGTCCTTTCTCTCTCTCTTCTCCTTCTGGGATCCCTATAATGTGAATGTTGGTGTGTTTAATGATGTCCCAGTGATCTCTTAGGCTGTCTTCATTTCTTTTCATTCTTCTTTCTTTATTCTTTTCTGCATCAGTGATTTTTACCATTCTGTCTTCCAGGTCACTTATTCATTCTTCTGCCTCAGTTATTCTGCTATTGATTCCTTCTAGTGTATTTTTCATTTCCATTATTGTATTGGTTATCTCTGTTTGTTTGTTCTTTAATTCTTCTAGGTCTATGTTAAACTTTTCTTGCATCTTTTCGATCTTTGCATCCAGTCTTTTTTCAAAGTCCTGGATCATCTTCACTATAATTATTCTGAATTCTTTTTCTGGAAGGTTGCCTATCTCCACTTCATTTAGTTGTTTTTCTGGTGTTTTATCTTGTTCCTTCATCTGGTACAAAGTCTTTTCCCTTTTCATTTTCTGTGTCTTTCTCTGGCTGTGGTTTTCAGTTCCACAGAATGAAATACTGCTTATACTGCTTGATACTGCTGTCTGCTCTCTTGTGCTAAAAGCCAAACTCACTGAAACAGACAACAGAGCAGTGGTGGACAGGGGCTGAGGAATGGGTTTACGGGGAGATGTTGGCCAAAACTTACAAACTTCCAGTTATAATATGAATAAGTTTTGGGGATCTAATGTACCCCATGGTGACAACAGCTGACAATACTGTATTATACGGTTGAAAGTTTCCAAGAGAGTAGACCTTAAATGCTCTAACTATGCATACACAAAAAAATGGTAATTATGTGAGTGATCGACGTCAGCTAACCGTACTGTGTAATTATTTTGCAGTACATATGTGTATCAAGCCATTACATTGTATATGGAATTGCTGGATCATATGGTAGTAATATTTTTAATTTTTCAAAGAAGCTTCATACTGTTTTCCATAGTGGCTGTACCAATTTTCCTTCCCATCAGCAGTGCACAAGGTTTTTATTTTCTACACATCCTTGTCAACACTTAGCTCTTGTCTTTTTTGTAATAGCCATTGTAACAGGTATGAGGTGATATATCATTGTAATTTTGATTTGCATTTCCCTAGTGATTAGTGATGTTGAGCATCTTCTTATGTACCTGTTGGCCATTTGTATGTCTTCTTTGGGAAAATGTTTATTCAGGGCCTCTGCCCATTTAAAAATCAGATTATTATTCTTCTTATTAATTTTTACTGTTGAGTTCTGTGGGTTCTTATATATTTTGAATATTAACCACTTATCAGATACATGATTTGCAAATATTTTCTTCCATTAAGTAGATTGCCTTTTCATATTGTTGGTGGTTTCCTTTGCTGTGCAGGAGGTTTTAATTTTATGTGGTTTCATTTTTTTTATTTTTGCTCTTGTTGCTTGATGTTATATCAGAAAAATCATTGCCAAGACCAATGTCAAGGAACTTTCCCTCTATGTCTTCTAGGAGTTTTATTTCCTACATTTACATTTGTAATCCATTTTGAGTTAATTTTTTTGTGATTGTTGTAAAGTAGGGGTCCAGTGTCATTATTTTTTTTTGTAATTATCTAGTTTTCCCAGCACCGTTTATTGAAGAGGCCATTTTCTCTATTCAGTATTATTGGCTCCTTTGTCAAATATTAATTGACCATAAATGTGAGGGTTTATTTCTGGGCTCTAGATTCTGTTCAGTTACTTTGTGTTTATTTTTATGTAAGTATCATACTCTTTTGATTACTATAGCTGTGTAGTATAGTTTTAAATCAGGAGGTTTGATGCCTCCAGCTCTGTTCTTTCTCCAGATTGCTTTGACTATTTTGGGTCTTTTGTGATTCCATACAAATTTTAGAATCACTGTTTTTTTATTTATGTGAAAAATGCCTTTGGAATTTTGTTAGGGAATAAATTAAATATATAGTTGACTTTGGGTAGTATGGACATTTTAACAGCATTAGTTCTGCCTAACCATAAACATGGGATATCTTTCCATTTATTTATGTCATATTCAGTTTCTCCTCAAAGTCTTACAGCTTTCAGTGTTCAGATCTTTTATGTCCCTGGTTAAATTTGTTCTTGTGTATTTTATTGTTTGTGATGGTATTGTAAATTTGTTTATTTTTTCAGATATTTTATTGTTAGTGTACAGAAACACTGCTTTCTGCTTTCTGTATGTTGATTTGAACTTTAGTGAATACTTTTTATTAGTTTTAACCATTTTTGGTGGAGTCTTTAGAATTTTCTGTGGATAAGCTCATGTCATCTGCAGACATACAGTTTTACTTTTTCCTTTCTGATTTGGATGACTTTTGTTTATTTTTCTTGCCTGAGTTGGATAGGGCTTTCAGTACTATGTGAAATTGGAGGGGTGATATGGGGCACACTTTTCTTATTTTATCTTAGAGGGAAAGCTTTCAGTCTTTCACCATTGAGTATAATGTTAGCTGTGGGTTTGTCCTGTATTGCCTTTATTATGTTGAAGTACATGCCTTCTATACCAATTTGTTGAGAGATTTTATTTTTTATCATGAAAAGATGTTGTATTTTGTCAAATGCCTTTTCTGCACCTATTGAAATGATTATATGAGTTTTACCATTTGTTCTGTTAATGTGGTGTACCACATTTATCAACTTGATATGTTGAACCATCCCTGCATCCCAGGGACAAATTCCACTTGATCATAGTGTATGATCCTTATTGTGCTGTTGAATTTGGTTTGCTCACATTTTATTGAGAACTTTTACATCTATGTAATCAGGGATATTGTTTTATAGTTTTATTTTCTTGTAGTGTCCTTATGTGACTTTGGTAACAGGGTAATGTTGGTCTCATAAGATGAGTTTGGGAGGGTTCTATCCTCTTTTGTTTTCTGGGGGACATTGAAAAGAGTTGGCATTAAGTTATTTTTAAAGGTTTGGTAAAATTCACTAGTGATACCATCTGGTCCTGGGCTTTTCTTAGTTGGGAGGTTTTGAATACTGATTTAATCTCCGAACCTGTTATGAGTCTGTTCAGATTTTCTATTTTTTCATGTGTCACTCTCAATAAGTTGTTTGTTCCTGGAAATTTATCCATTTTGCTTAGGTTGTCCAATATGTTGACATATAATTGTTCATAGTAGTTTCTTATGATCTTTTGTATTTCTGTGGTATCAGTTGGTAATATCTCCTCTTTCATTTCTGATTTTATTTCGTTATTCTCTTTTTTTCTTAGTCTAGTGAACTCTTTGTCAGTTTTATCTTTTGAAGAGAACAACCCTTAGTTTCCTTCCTCTTTTCTATTGTTTACATGGTTTCTGTTTCTTCTGCTTTGATATTTGTTATTTCTTTTCCTTGTGCTAACTTTAAGCTTGGTTTCTTCCTTTTAATAATTACTGAAAGTGTAATGTGTGTTTATGTGAGATTTTTTTCTTAAATATAGACATCTATTGCCAAACTTTCCTCTTAGAACTTCTTTTACAGTATCTCATAGGGTTTAGTATGTTTTGTCTCCTTTTCATTTTTTAAAAATTATTACTTGATAACTCTTTTGACTTATCTTTGAACCATTGGTTGTTCAGAAGTGTGTTTTTAAATTTCCACATATTATAAAATTTACATCTTTTCTTCTATTATTGAATCCTAGTTTTATAACATCGTGGTCCAATGTCATGTACCAAGGGACCTAGTAGGAGCCTCACCCAGCTGTGCATCAGGTAATAGGTAGGCAGATCTTGTTATGGGCTGTGGAATAAGCAGGAATCTGTGAATCATCTTTAGCCCTTAATGGCTGTGGTCTGAGAGCACCAGTAGAATGCTGACTTGGCCAGACACCCATTGATGAGAGCCTTGTATAAGTCCAGGTTTTACAGAAGAGAAGTTCTAGCACTCTGATGGAGCTAAAAAAGAAAAAAAAAACTTGAATGCATTGGAGTGGGTAAGAGGAACTTTACCAGTATTGCTTCTCTCCACAGGTGACATAGCTGAGAGCTATAGGGGCCTGGGGAATCTTTCCCATGGGGGGAAGGGAGAGCAGTCAGTGAGTGTCCAGCTTTCCCATCTGCCTCCCAGGGTGATAAAGTGAGACATCCACGAATAGGGGGAGGGTAGAGACCAGGAAAGAGGGAGATAGGATATCAGAGTGAATTTAAGTGACATGGTTCTTGCAGACTGTGTTCTGGATTTCAGCAGGGAGCCTATCCATAAGTCACTGAGACTACCTCACCTGAGGATCCCTCACCCTGACCTGCAGGCTACCCCCCTGACCTTCCCTCCCCCAATTCCCGGAGTGCCAAACCCACATTTTTCCCCAGTGTGTGACTGGCTCCTTGTGTGCATTTCTGAAGGTGGTGGTGATAGTGAGTTCATGTAGTCAGGGAGTGTGCACAAAAAGAAACCAAAGTCTACAGGCAAGGGAGAAATCACAGTCTTAAGCTAAAACACTACTGTATTCAGCCTGGTGCATTGTCAAGTTGAGTGAAGACATATAAGCTTAAGGATTCTGCCACAAGAGGGTGCATGAGGTATGGAGCAGGTATATGCAGACAAGATCAGAGAAAGCCCCAGACATAAGCAAGACCAACAAAAAGTGTCTCCCATCTGAAGGCAGTAATGATTAGAGGAGGATGCTACTACTTGTGATGTGAAATCAGCAACACAAAAACTCCAAGGAACATGAAGAGGGAAGAAAAAAATATATCACAAAAAATCACAGTAATTCTCCATTAGTTGAACCCAGAACAAAGAGATCAGCAATTTACCTGATAAAGAATTCAAAATAGCTGTTTTAGGAAATTCATGAGCTACAAGAAAAAACAGAAAGAGAATTCAGTGAAATCAGGAAAATAATAAAAGGAAAAATTTAGCAGAGAGATAGAAATCATAAAAAACCCAAACAGAAATTCTGAAGCTGAATAATTAAATGCATAAAATAACAAATGAAAAGAGAGTATCAACAGCAGAATAGATCAAAGAGAAGATAGAATCAGTGAATTAGAGGATTGGATCTTTGAAATGACCCAGTCAGAGGTGAACTACAAGAAAAGAATGAAAGAGAACAAACAAAGCCTACATGATCTATGGAATACCATCAAAAGAATGAACATTGGAATCATTACATTTCAGAAGGAGAAAAGAGGGAGAAGGAACAGAAAGTTTATTTAAAGATGTAATAGCCAAGACATTCCCAATCCTGGGAGAGACATAATATACAAGTTCATGAGGCTAATATATAACCCCAATTCAATTCAATTCAAAATTTCAATTTCAATTTCAATTCAAAATGATCTACAAGACACATTATAATGAAACTGACAAGAATCAAAGACAAACAGAGAATCCTAAAAGCAGCAATAGGAAAAAATTGTAGTAAACAAAAGAACACCCATTTGCTAACAGTGGATTTCTAGGGAGAAGCTTTATAGGTCAGGAGAAAGTGGTATGATATATTTCAAGTGTTGAAAGATAAAAATTGCCAGCCAAACTTACTCTTTCCAGCAAAGTTATCCATCAGAAATAGAAATAAAAACTTTCTCAGAAAAACTAGACCTGTTTTACAAGACATACTGAGGGTGTACTTCAAACAGAAATGAAACGATGTTAATTACTTACGTGAAAACATACAAAAAATATACAACACACAAGTAAAGGTAAATATACAGCCAGATTTAGAAAACTCTAATTCTGTAATATGATGCTGTGTTAACCACTTTAGTATAAAGGTTCAAGGAAAGTTGTATTAAAAATAACTACAGCTACTATAATTTTCATGACTATACAGTGTAAAAAAAGGTAAATTGTGACATCACAAACATAAAAGAGGGTGAGTAAAAGGGTAGAGTGTTTGTATGTGATCAAAATTAAGATACTATATTTGTAAAATGGACTGTTAGATTTATGTTTTATGTAAATCTCATGGTAACCACAAAGCAAAAACCTCTAGTAGATTCACAAAAGATAAAGAGAAGGGAATCAAAGCCCACCACAGAAAATCACCAATTCAGAAAGTGGGCAGCAAGAGATGAAAAAAAGAACAATGGAACTACAGACAGCCAGAAAGCTATTAGTAAGATGGCATTATTAAGTCCTTATATATCAATAATTATATGAAAATAGATTGGATCTCCAATCAAAACAACAGAGTGACTGAATGGATAAAAAGAAAATCAAGACCAAACCATATGTCAAATTCAAGACACTCACTTCAGCTTTAGTGACATACATAGGCTCAAAGAGACAGTATGGAAAAGGATGTCCATTGAAGTGGAAACCAAAAGAAATCAGAGGTGGCTATACTTATATTTGACAAAATAGACTTTAAGCCAAAAAAGAGTAATGAGACAAAGATGATAATTATATAATGATAAAGCAGTCAGTCAAGAAGATTTACAATTGTAAATGTATATGCACACAACAGTGGAGTGCCTGATTATGTTAAGCAAATGCTAACAGATATGAAGAGAGAAATAGACAACAATACAATAATAATAGGGGACTTTAATACCCGACTTACATCAGTGAATAAATCAGTCAGACAGAAAATCAATAAGGAAACATTGACCTCAAACAGCACATTACACAAGATGAACTTAACAGATATACAGAACATTCCATCCAAAAGCAATAGAAAGCACATTCTTATCAAGTACACATAGAACATTCTCCAGGAGAGATCTTATGTTAGGTCATAAAACCAAGTCATAATAAATTTAAGAGGATTAAAATCATATCAAGCCTCTTCTGACCACAGTGATATGAAACTAGAAATTGACAAACCTTTAGCTAAACTTACCAAGAAAAAAGAGGGAGGACTCAAATAAATAAAATCAGAATTGAAAGAGGAGCTATTAGAACTGATACCACAGAAATCAAAGGATCATAAGAGACTGCTATAAACAATTATACATCAATAAGTTGGACAACCTAGAAGAAATGGATACATTTCTAGAAAGATACAACCTTCCAAGACTGAATCAGAAAGAAATAGAGAATCTGAACTGAATTATTACTAGTAATGAAATTGAATCAGTAATCAAAAACTTCCCAACAAACAAAAGTCCGGGACCAGATAGCTTCACAGGTGAGTTCTTCCAAATATTTGAAGAAGAGCAATCCTCTGTCTGACTTATTTCACTAAGCATTATACTCTCTAGGTCCATCCACCTTGTGCCATTCCAAATGGCAGAATTTTTATTCTTTTTTAATGGCTGAGTAATATTCCATTGAATATATATACACCACATCTTCTTTACTCATTCATGTGTTGGTGAACTTTTAGGTTGCTTCTGTGCCTTGGCTGTTGTAAATAGTGCTGCCATGAGCATTTGGGTGAATGTATCTGTTCAAATTAGTGTTTTCGTTTTCTTCAGATCTATACCCAGCAATGGAATTGCTGGATCATATGGTCATTTTATTTTTAGTTTTTTGAGGAACCTCCAAACTGCTTTCTATAGTGACTGCACCAATTTATTCTATGTTATCACTTATATGTGGAATCTAAAAAATAAAATGAATGTATATAGCAAAATGGAAACAGACTCAGATATAGGAAACAAACTAGTGATTGCTGGTGGAGAGAGGGAAGAGGGGAGAGGTGACAGAGAAGTATGTGATTAAAAGACACAAAATACTATGTATAAAATAGCTAAGCAACAAGGATGTAATGTACAGCACAGGGAAATATAGCTATTATTTTGTAATAACTTTAAATGGAGTATAGTCTATAAGAATACTGAATCACTATGTTGTACACCTGAAACTAATATTGTAAATCAATTATACTTTACTTAAAAAGCAGTCTTCTTCCCCCGCTCCCCGCAAAGAGTTAATACCTATCCTTCTCAAACTATTCCAAAAAATTGGAAAGGAAGGAAAGTCTTGAAGCTTATTCCACGAGGCCAGCATTACACTGATACTAAAACTGGACAAAGACACTACACAATAAAAAAAAATTACAGGTAACTGTTCTTGATTAACATAGATGCAAGGATCCTCAAAAAATATTAGCAAACAAAATTGAACAATACATTAAAAGGACCATACGATCAAGTGGAATTTATTCCAGGGATGCCAAGTCATAATGTCCATCTGCACCAAGCTGTAGAACAAGGAGCATGTGATTGAGGCCCTCTGCATGGCCAAGTTCAAGTTCCCTGGCCTCCAGAAGATTCATTTCTCCAAGAAGTGGGGATTTGCTAAGTTTAATGCAGATGAATTTGAAAACATGGTGGCAGAAGAGTGGCTCATCCCGGCTGACTGTGGGGTCAAATACATCCTTAATTGTGGCCCCCTGGACAAATGGTGGGCCCTGCACTCATGACAGCCTTGGCTCTGTCCCCTCCTTACTCATGCCCACCAATAAATCCTACTTTCCTGTCAAAAAGAAGAAAAAAAAAAAAGAAAAGAAAAAAGAAAAAATGCTCAACATCATTAATAATCAGAGAAATACAAATCAAGCTACAGTGAGATATCACCTCACACCTGTCAGAAAGCTATTATTGTAAAGATAAGGAATAACAAGTGTTAGTGAGGATGTGGGAAAAAAGGAACCCTCATGTACTGTTGGGGGGAATGTCAATTGGTGCAGCTAGTATGGAAAACAGAATAAAGTTTCCTCAAAATATTAAAATTGAACTACCATGTGATCCCCAAATTCCACTCCTGGATATTTATCTGAAGAAAGTGAGAACACTAATTGAAAACGTATGTACATCCCTGTGTTCATTTCAGCATTATTTACAATTGCCAAGATATGGAAACAAGCAAAGAATCCATTGATAAATGAATGAATAAAGAAGATGTGGTATCAGTATATAATGGAATATTGCTCAGCCATAAAAAAGAATGAAATGTTGTCATTTGCATCAACCTGGATGGACCTAAAGGAATTATGCTTAGTGAAATGTCATGCAGAGAAAGATGAATACTGTATGATTTCACTTATTTGTGGAATCTAAAAAATAACAAAACAGAAACACATTCAAAGATACAGAGAACAAACTGTTGTTTGCCAGAGAGGAAGGGGAAAGGGGGGTTGGACAAAATAGTGAAGGGGATTAAGAGATACAAATTTCCAGTTATAAAATAAGTCCTGAGGATGCAGTATATAGAAAAGGGAATATAGTCAATAATATTGTAATAACGTTGTATGGTGACAGGTGGTAACTAGACTTATGTGATCATCTTATATATAAAATTATCAAATTATTATGTTGTACACCTGAAACTAATATAGCATTGTATGCCAATTATACCTCAATTAAAAAAAAAGAACAGAAACAACAGAAATCTCAAATACACTCACTTTACATCTTAAGTAACTAGAAAAGAAAAACAAAGCCCAGAGATAGCAAGAGGAAGGAAATAACAAAGGTGAGAGTGGAAATAAATGAAATAAAGACTCAAAAACAATAGAAAAGGTCAATGAAACTGAGTGATTTTTTTTTTGAAAGGATAAAATTGTCAAACCTTTAGGTAGCTAACTAAGAAAAAAAGACTAAATAAAATTAGAAATGAAAAGGAGACATTAATACCACAGAAATACATAAGATTATGAGACCAGTATAAACAATTATGTGCCAGAAATAGAGACATAGACATTGAGAACAGACAGATGGATACTGGGGGGGTGGGGTAAGGGGGGTGAGATGAATTGGGAGATTGGGATTGACATATATACACTACTATGTATAAAATAGATAACTAATGAGGACATACTATACATAGTACAGGGGATTCAATGCTCTGTGGTGACCTAAATGGGAAGGAAATCCAAAAGAAAGGGGACATATGTATACATGTGGCTGATTTACCTTGCTGTACAGCAGAAACTGACACAACATTGTAAAGCAAGTATACTGCAATAAAAATTAAAGAATAAAAGTAAACAATTATATGCCAACAAATTGGATAACCTAGAAGAACTGAGTAAGTTTGTAGAAACATACACTCTTCCAGGACTGAATCATGAAGAATATAAACTCTGAACAAATCAGTAACAAGTAAGGAGGTTGAATCTGTAATCAAAAAGTTTTCAACAAAGAAAAGTCCAGGGCCAGATGGTTCCACTGGTGAATTCTACCAAATATTTAAAGAAGAATTAATACCAGTCCTTCTCAAACTCTTCCGAAAAATTGAAAACGAGGGAACACTCCCAAACTCATCTTAGGAGGCCAGCATTACCCTGACGTCCAAATCAGATAAGTACACTACAAGAAAAGAAAACTATAGACCAATAACCCTATGAATATAGATGCAAAATTCTCAATAGACTATTTGAAACTGAATTCTACAACCCGATAAAAGGATCATATACCATGATCAAGTAGGATTTATTTCTGGGATGCAAGAATGGATCAACATACCCAAATAATAAATGTGATCCACCAAATTAATAGAGTGAAAGATGAATGTCATATGGTCATCTCAATAGAGACAGAAAAAGAACTTGACAAAATACGACATCTTTTCATGATAAATACCCTTAATAAATTGGAAGGAGTATACCTCAACATGATAAAGGCCATATACAACAAATTCACAGCTAACTTCATACTCAAGTTGCCTAAGTAGTTGGACTTGCTTTTCATACTTCAAGGAAGTTTAGACGTGTAGCTAATTTGGAAAAGAAAATGAACTCCTCTTTGGAGTAAAGCAAATAATTCACATTTCTTGACTCAGAAGAGCATGTTTTTGCAAATGGAAGCAAATATACAAATGAATGAGGTTTTCCAATATTTAAGCAAGCTAAGAAGATTTGAAATACAAATCCTGATTTATAAAAGTGTTCCAGAAAAAGCTTCAGAAAACCCAAATCCTGCTCTTTATGGGATTCCATTCTAATTGAGCAAGCCATACATGATTATTTTTATGTTATAGCTGATTACAGGACAAGCTCACACCATACATTCATCCTTGCATCCTGTGAGGTATGAGAAGGGAAGGGGTTGAGGATGTCTCTGTCTCCCTGGCTTCTGGTCACAGTAAGCTAGTGGGGAAGAGAGTCACTTAGAACACTAGAGAAAGCAGTGGATTTTGTTGCTCTACCCTATCTTGACTCTGGATAAACTGAGCAAAAAGAGAAGGCAGGGTTAAAACCTATCTCTATTGCTCTTGCTGTGATCTCTGAATCTTTAAAAAGTCAGTTCTAGTTGACCAGCTCCTTGGCTAATCTACAGGAATCAATTCCATTGTTTAAGCCAGTTTTAAGTAAAAAAAATGACTTTCCCTAAAGAGAGAGGTTTTTTTGCCTTTGAGGTGCCTCAGAATCGCTAATACAGTTATTGACACCCCAGGTATCACCTTTAGACAATGCAGTTTTTGCCACTGGATGAGTGGGATGTCAGGGAGCAATACCCAGAAAGAATTTTGGAGGAAGTTTGCTCTATATCATGACAAAACTCTTCCATGTTTTGTTGCTTTACTGAGAGATTTGGTAAGTACATTATTTAAAGAAGGATTTGGATCTTAGAATTCAGTTTCTTTTGGATGTATCAATGTACAGAGATTGATCCGAGCCAATTTTTATTCAGGTTCCATATTTAAAGCAGCCTATACATTTCAAAATGATCACCATGATAAACCTAGATACCATTTGTCACCATAGAAAGTTATTACGTAATTATTGACTATATTCCCCACATTGTACATTTCATACCCGTGACTCATTTGTTTAGTAACTGGCAGTTGGCACTTAATCTCCCTCACCTATTACTATTCTTCCCCACCTCCTCCCCTCTGGCAACTACCTGTTTGTTCTCTGAATCTCTGACTCTGTTTTGTTATGTTTGTTCATTTTTTTTGTTTTTTTTTTTTATTTATTTAAAAAAATTTATTTCGCTGCACTGGGTCTTAGTTGTGGCATGTGGGATCTTCATTGCAGCATGCAGAATCTTTAGTTGTGGCATGTGGGCTCTTAGTTGTGGCACGGGGGATCTAGTTCCATGACCAGGGATCAAACTGGAGCCCCGTGCATTGGGAGCGTGGAATCTTAACCAGTGAAGCACCATGGAAATCCGCTGCTTTGTTTTTTAGATTACACATATAAATGAAATCCTATGGTGTTTGTCTTTGTCTGATAATCACTTTGCATAACACCCTCTAAGTTCATCCATGTTGTCACAAATGGAAAGATTTCATTCTTTTTTATGGCTCAGCAGTATTCCCTTGTATTTATATATGGCATCAAGAGGGTGCTCATGTAATATATACACTTTGTGTCAAAAGAATAAAGTAGTTTGCAGCTACCATTGTTAAGAAGAGAGTTCATTTCCTGACAGGGTTTATGGAATAGTAAGGCAGAGGCAGTGTAGTGTTGGCTTATCCATCTTATGCAGTGGGAAGTTTCTGGATGTGGTGGCAAGTTCTGAGCCTTCACCAGATTGCAGAGAGTTTCTGATTCTTCCAGCAGGGGCAGCTCAGGTTCTCTCTCTTGCTTCTCTAATGGGTCTCTAACAGTGTCCACTAATCCAGCTGAAAAGAGAGACTCTTCAGATAGTCAGCAGGCTGGGTTATTTTCAAGTTGCAGTTTATCTCTTTGTATAGAGAATGTACATCTTAAGTGAAAGAGTAAAATGCGAAGCAAGCCTTAGGATACCTGGGATATTATGAGGACATTTCCAGAAGATCCAGTGCTCTTCATATAAGGATCCCCCTGCCTCCTTCATAGTCTGATAGTTTTCCTGGTCCCGTCTGGATGCCTTCCTTACTCTGGATACTTCACCATGGTTACCACTCCAAGCCATCTCTAATCCCATTCCACCTTATCCTCTACGCCCTACTGACTCCACAGGAGAGTTTGGGCCACTAAGAGGATTTTTAGGATCTTCTGTATGTTTAGTATCTTCCTTCCTAAAGACACCAACACTGGATTTTATCAAAGGTTTGAACAATGTCTGGGAAGGTGGAACCCCCCTACAACCCCTCATTTCCTTCTCAGCTACTGTTCTCCTTTCATCTTTTCTCAGTTGCAGTGAGTGGCTGGAAAGGCAGTGCTGCCATTTCAGGCCAGGACTTAGGCATTGTTTTCTCGGCTCTGCGCCAGATCAGCAATTGGCTATTTGCAGCCAGAGCCCTACCCTTTAAGAATCCCGAGAGAGTCCAAGCTGTGTGGAGCTCTGACGCTGAAGAAAATTGCTCCACATGCAGAATCTAGCCCCCTCCACCACAGCACCCCTTCTCCTGAGCAGCATGTGCAGAACTCACTCCGGCATCTGTTTACAGGTTGGTGGTGTGGAGCGGTTAAGCAGATGCTCAGCAGCATCACTGTAATTATTAGAACAACCATCACCCCAACAGAAGTTGCTGGGTTTGCCTGTCATACTTTTTTTTTCCTTTTTCTTTTTTCTCCTTCTCCCTCTCCTCATCTCCCCTCCCCTCCCCCTCCTCCTTTTCCTTCTTCTTTTTTTTTGGCATGTAGGATCTTAGTTCCCCAACCAGGGATCAAACACGCTCCCCCTGCAACAGAAGGGCGGAGTCTTAACCACTGGACCGCCAAGGAAGTCCCTACCTGTCATACTTTTGTAAGGTTGGCTGGTAAAGAAAACAATGAATTCGAATGGATTTAGACAGTGTATTACTTATATACACAGCAAAGCAAGACCAGCAGGTGTGTTAGCTCCTAGTCCCACAGGATGGCATCCCACCAGAGTGGCCAGATGATGGGTAACAGAGTAGGTGAGCCAATCAGCTGCTGAGAAGCCAACTCTAAACCATGGCCAAGTGGTGTGATAGCTGAACCCTAAGGGGGCTGAGGTGGAAAGTTGCAGGATTTCATTCTCTGAAACTGGGCTGGTGGATGAGAACCTGCTTTGTGGCAGCCCATCGTAACATGGCTTTTATCCTCGTGTTTCAAGAACTGCAGGGTCAGACTCGGTCAAGACTCATGCCAGCCTGTGGTGAGGTCTTGCCCACGTGATTCATGTGAGAGAGATACAAGGTCATCAGGGGGCCAGGACAGATCTGTTCCTCTATAGATGGGAGGTTCAAAGAAAAGGTGAATAGGGAACTGAAGGGATGGTAGGGTAAAGCCTAGGTGTAAAAAGATGTTTCTGTAATTTGAAGCCTCTGTAAGTAATATAGACAACTTTTCTATGAGTAAAGAGAAAAACAGGCATTGAGGAGAGCATGAATATATCACTTTGAGGTGAGAAAATATATTCTAAGTTGTTTTCATGAGAACCTTAGCTGTCTTTAGGAAGGCTGCAGCTCAGCTTTTCAAATCTAAGATCATAAGATTCTGATGTTCTGATGGCTTATAAAAAGTGCTAAAAACCAAAAGCTGTGGACACATCACAGTGTCACAGTTTAGTTTAAATTCTCTGGCTGTATGACAGCTAGGGACATGGCAGGGACTTTCAAGTTAGTTGGTATTTATTGGCTTCTCATGTCAGGGCTCAGGGTTTCCTCTGATACAGCACTCCAGCTGAAACGTACAGTAGGCAACTAACATTTCACTTTCGTAGCACTCAAGTCTGCAGATACCATTTTTATAACATCTCTTGTGTAATTCTGATGATAGTGGATTCAAGCCTGGAAAGAAAATGAATGGAAAGATAATTCGCCATAGGCCTTTCTGGACTATAGAATGACCGGTCCTTCCATTTTTGTCAAAGTGGATTCCAAGAGACTTGGTCATGGTGATTGATGCTATAACTTGAAAAAAAATTAAATAGTTCTGTGGATTGAATTGTGTCTTCCCCAGATTCACATATTGAAACCATAGTCCGCAATGTGACTGTACTTAGAAATAGGGCCTTTTGAGGTAAAGTTAAATGAGGTTATAAGAGTAGGGGCCTAATCCAATAGGAGTAGTGGCCTTATTGGTGGAAAACACAGAAGATGGCTGTCTTCAAGCTAGGAAGATAGCTTGCATCAGAAGCTGAATTGGTCTTCAGTTGATCTTGGACTTTCCAGCCTCTAGAACTATGAGAAAATAAATTCTGTTTAAGCCGTGCCATCTGTGATATTTTGTTATGGCAGTCTGCACTGACTAAGACAATTAATAACTTGGAACTTTGCCCAAAGTGGTCAGATAATAAACTGTATATAGTTGTTACCTATGCATGTAGTCATTAACTCATTATTTAATTATTTATTCATTCCCAAACCAGTTTTTATAAATCCAGGTACTGTTTAGGTACAAATTTGAGTATGAATCTCAAAGAATTTTCAGTCTTAGAAAAAAAGGAGGCATAAAATACCTATGGAAGAGAAGAAAACATGACAAGTCCAGTGAAATATATGCAACATGGAGTGGTGTTGTGGGTTCAGAGGAGGATGAAATCAGTTCTGTGGATAGGATGTTTTATTGGAGCCCAAAGCATTTGAGCTGGGCTTACAGTTTTATGTACCTGTAACTGCATAGAATCATCAGAATATGAATGTTTATTTATTTTCTTATGTAAAAGAGTGTTAAAAGGAAAAGACTGCTAAAATGTGGCTATCTGTAGAAATTTTGAATCATGTACCCTATCTATCATGCCCTGGAGAATAATTGCCCTATAGGAAAAAAGAAGGGGGTCAGGGTTACTTAGCCAGCAAGATGGACACCTAAGAAGATGAAATGTAATGATCTATATGTCAAATATGTATTGGTCTCCATAAAGAAACAAGTGTACCATATAGAAATGGTACACTTCGGGAATGTACAAGGCACTGAAGGGAATACTGTAGACTCTATGCAGTTGTTGACTGTCTAGAGACCATGAATTCACTGCCATCAACCATAGGGGAATTGGTCCCATCAACAGCTTCTAGAGGCCTGTTTTCTATAGATTCTTAAATCCAGCCTGTTGAGTCACATGATCTGAACATCTGGTTCATCTACCTGGAGAATACTTAAGAGAGGATGAGAAATTAAGTAGGACCCTTCAACATATGGATATGAACTGATTCAATAACACTGAATGAAGAGAATGTTAAATATGAGATTTCCAAAGTCAGTAACCGATATGGTTAAGCTAGAGTATGGTGCCAGCCAGTGTTCTCCCTCATATCTCTCTAGCTGCTACCTCATCTAATCACATATTCCTTGTATCACATAAAGCCCGTCAATTTTCTTGGATTGATGGCAGTTCCTAACCTGTTTCCCCATGTACCTAAGGAATCTACAAATAAATTAACTGTGAGTAATTTGAGTATATTAGAAAGCTTAACAAATTGTTATTACTACTTACTGGTATTGACTATTATACCTAGAAATGTTCCTAAATAGAGATAAAACAATGGTGGCAAAACAGGATGGAGTATTACTGATGAAAGTATAATGGTAGCTCTCATAAGTCAGGTATATACATATTATGTATAGGCATATTCTATACATTATCCTATTTAATCCTTACAAGACTCTGAAGTTAGTATTATTATTATTTCCATTTTGTGAATGAAGAAACTGTGTTTCAGAGAAGTTCAGACCTTTGCCTAAAGCTGCACAGCTGACAATTTGGAGAGCCAAGATTCAAGCTCAGGCCTTGCTGACATCAAAGCTGGTTGATGTTTTTTTCTACTTCAGAAATTAAAGGGTTTATGATGGGAGGACATTCATAAGTTTGCTTAGTGCAGTTGCTCTTCTAGACAAAGCATCCCCCCAGGAAGTTTCCCATTTTACCTGCCAGCGCTGTATCCCAAAAGAAGAGAAACACAAACACAATGAAGAGAGGCTTCATGGCTGGGAGCTTTCTTGTTGGGGAGGCTGGTGGCTGGGTCTGATGCAGGCTGTGAGAGAGCAGGGAGGGAAAACAGCACACCATTCATCACAGACCTCTCAGGTCTGGGGTATGACCTGCTCCAGGTGGATATGCTACACTGACCTCCCCTGAGGCAGTTGAGTTGACAATTCTTATATGAGGACAAAATGGTCAGCCTTTTCCTGTTTGACAGATTTTCCTATTGGCAAAGGCACTGCTCCCCCACCTGGAAAACCTAGGTTTTCTAAAAGTACTAACAGAGACCTGAGAACTATATGCTGCTTCTTATTTAAAAAAGTAAAATTAATTGTTTGGCTTTTATCTTACAACAAAAATTAAATGCAAGTTTAGAAAGTTCATAAAATATTAAAAATGACAAGGAAAGTTACACTTGAACCAACCCCCCCACCCCCAGAGACAACCCGTGTGTTTCTCAAAAAAAGTTTTATTTATGCCTAGTTTTTTGTTTAATATTTTATCTTGCATAGTTATAAACTTGATATATTCATGTTTATGTGTTCTGCTTTTGTAACATGATGGATGCCATAGTATTTTCTGTATCATTATAAACCCTTCATAAAATTTAGAAAGCTGCATGACATTTTACCAAGGCCATTTTAAAATAATTGTCACTATTTTAAAAAACATCTTTATTGAGATAGAAATGACAAAACTGCGAATATTAAAGTGTACAGTTTGATAAGTTTTGACACATACGTACTTGAATGTGAACTGATATGTTCATATTCAAGATAATGAACATATCAGTTTCTCCCAACCATTCTTCATGACTTTTTTCCTCCCCAGCTTTATTGAGGTATAATTAATAAAGAAAAATTGCATATTTAAGGAGTAAAATGTGATGATTTTTAAGTACATACACGTTGCAAAATGATTACCACAATCAAGTCAATTAACACATCTCTCACCTCAGATAATTACCATTTTGTGTGTACTAATGATTTATATTCTGTCCCCATATAAGGAAGACATAGATTTAATAAAATATTTTTGAAAATACTTAATTTTATAAGGATTTGATTTTTTGAAAAGTAGGGCAGCAGAACATGAGAAATGCTTCACTGGTGATCTTAGAATAGAGGGAATGGGAGAGTGAAATACCCAGTAAAGAACCAGGCAGAGGTATTAGGATGGATTAGGAAGTACAGTGGATGCCTTCCCTTAGAATGGCAAAGTTTCTGCAGAGAGAATCATGTTCTTGAATGGTAAATAAGGCTAAATTGGAATAAGAAACTGCTGGACTGTTTATAGGAAAGTCCTTCTGGAAATGCTCAGATGACATAGAATAGTCTTCAGATTTTCCCTAAAGAAAGTTAGCTTTGGAGGCAAAAGGTGCACCATTGCCATTTTCTGTGCCAGAATACCCACAGCTAACTCCCTCAAGGGTCATGTAACAGGAAGGAGTCTCTTCTCTTGGTAACATACATTGGAGAGTAGTAGCATAGCTGGATGCCTGTGCTACTCTAGACCACAACTAGAAGCGAGTGATGGGTAGTGCACTGGGCGCCCCAAGTGGGAGCACTGAGAGATTTCTTTGAGTCTAAGAGAGGTATTGAACTGGGCATGTAAAATCTGCCAGCTTGGCAGCTTTTTTCCAGATTATACTCAAGGAGTAAGAACAGAAAAATGTAGAACAACAGATTTTTTTTTTAAATTCTTTGAAGGCCTCATCTTTCTTCACATGATCTTCCTGGCCAAGAGGCAGAGAAATTTATTTAAACTTACATGAGGAATCTATGCTCATTCTGTGGCAGAATTCATATATTTGAATGATCTTTATCTTAAAATTTCTAATTTTTTTCCTACAAAGTTATAATAATCATAGTCACTTAAATTTTTATCTTTATTGTTATACATATAATTTCCATTTAGTATAACATGAAAACAACAAAGATATACAAAAAATATTAATAATATTAATAATTGTCTCTTCACCTGTGATCCAGTCCCTGTGAGGTACCAACTTTTTTGATGTGTTTGCCAGCAATTTGTTGAGTATCCTTTTGTTACTTTTCCATTCTCTTTTCTATATATATATATAAAATATATATATATCACATATATGTGATTTATTATGTCCAGTAGTAAAATCATACTCTGTAATTTGCTACTTTTAACTTAATAATTTATCATGGACATCTTTTCAGGACAATTAAAATATATCTAACTTATTCTTTTAAATAGATGAATAATTTTAATGGTATAGATGTGCCGATCATTGTCTGATTACAGTTTCTAGATTTTTTTCCATTATAGACAGCGTTGCAATAGACTTTCTTGCACATGATATTTTTAGTGTACTGTGTTCTTATTCCTATGAGACAGATTCTTAAGTGGAGTTGCTCTATAATAAGACGTGCATTTTAGATTTTATTAGTTATTGTTGGATTATATCTAAAGAGATTTTAGCAATTTATAGTCTCACTAATGAGGTTTGAGAGTACCTATTTCTCTGTAGGTCCACTTGCACTGGATAATATCCTTTAAGAAAAATCTTGCCAAATTAAGAATTTAAAAAAAGTTGTGTGATGGGATTGGTGTTTCTATGATTGCCTAGTGACATTATATATTTTTTGGGTAATGCTTATTGGCTATTTGTATGTCTTTTATTGCTGAATTGGTTCTTCATATCTTTTACCCATTTTTATACTGGAATGGCTTTCTATTCTTAATTTTTTGTGACTTTTATCAAATAGAGTTTTAACTTTTAATGTAGTCATGTCTGTCAACAATACCCTTTAAGACATCTGGGTTTTTTTTTCTATTTTAGGACATCCCACTTCAATTTGAAGTCTGAATTACAAAATATTTTCCTTTATTTTCTTCTAGTGTTTGTGTATTTCTACGTTGTTTTGTTTTATAAAATAAAAAAAAATATAGAAAAGTAAAAAGCTAAGAAATGGCTTTTTTAAAAAAAAGTCATTGCAGGTATAGCTAAAGCTTCACTTTTTCATGCCTTTTTCTTCCTACCTTCCTTGGAGATTACTATCATTCTAAAGTTGATATGAATCATTATTGTGCCATTTTTGCCCTTCTATTTTTGGTGACAAAATTGTCCTAACTCCTTTTTTAATGTTTCAAAGAGTACCTAATTAGATCAAACCATTGATAAGGTTATGGAAAACTGAAAGAGGTATCTTTTAAAGACTGGAATTCTCCCAAAGGACACATTTTGTTATATTCACTTAGTGGTATATTTGACCATATTTCCATGTAGAGCTTACATTGGGGTCAGTTGCTGCTTAAGAACTTTACACATAACTTAACTCCTACAGTCGTCACAACACTATGATGTAGGTATTATAGTTATCCCATTATATAGATAAGAAAACCGAGGGTAGAGAGAGACTAAAGAACTTGCCCAACATCAAATAGTAAGTGGTGGGGCTGGGATATAGTACTATAGGTGAAATAACAATGAGGTGGATGTACACTGAGGAAGTTAGTGTAAAAGTGCACACATGAAAACAGAGCACAAGCTTTCATAAAATATTTACTTTAACCTGACCATCTATATGTATAATTATTATGAGTTCCCTTTATCCATCATATTAACTAATCTTATGTAGACAAGGGAATTTTAAACAGTTTTAGTTTCCTTTCCGGGAGCCTGAAGAAGATGCAGTTAGACTTTTCTCCACTTCTTTTTTTCCTCAAACACATCTTTCTTCTCTCTGCAGCAGATGCTCCAGTCAGCACAGTATCTAACTGCATATTCATTAGTATTGCACTTCATTCTGCAATTATAGTATCCTGGAGGACATCCTTCATGAAAAGAGAGGCTTCTGGCTTTGAAAAGAGAAAACATTATATTATTTTACTTGTTTGTATATTTTAATATCTGAAGTGTTTTATAATGAAATAAAACGACAACAAGAAAGAACTTTCCCAGAAAAAATGACAGAAAAGAATGTAGGAGAGAAAAGTGGAGGTACTGAATAAAGATAAATGAGGGTTTTTTCCATAGAGAAATAAGTGAGGCAGTGGCTGAAAAGGGACAGCGTTTCTGGTAAGAACTATCACAGCATATTTCTGACTAAAATTAACGATCCATTTAGGGGTGGGGATTCGTGATTCAGGAAGGAGTGTTTGATTTCAGAAGTGAAGTCCCTAAAAAAGTGGTGGGGATAAAATCTAGTGATTAATACAAGTGGAGGAGTTAGCCTTAAATTAGAGTATGACGAGAAGACAAAGTGAAATAAAATTAGGTAAAGGTTTATGGTAGTGAGAAATGGGGATGTTATCACTTGTTGCTTTTCCTGTCTTGGTGAAAAAAATCATGAATTGATAATAAGAATGGGTTGGGGGAGTTGGGTCTTGGTTCCAGCTTTTCAGTATATTTAGGCTCAAAGCCATAGCTCCCTTACTGGGAGGTTTCTGAGATCTGCGCAGGATCCCATACACCATAATCGCTCACCTTGGTGTCCAGTTCTCTCTCATAGGTGTTTCCTTCCATCTCATTCCCCCAGGGAAACCTATCCTAAGTTTTATAGTAATCATTTCCACTTCCTTACTTAAAAAAATAGTTTTATTACCTGAATTTCATCCCTAGACACTGTAGTTCAGTTTTTTTCTCATTACAATTTTTGATATTCCCTCTAAGTCTGCAGGTCCTTCCCAAATCCTTTTCTTACACTTTTTTATGTTGAAGAATTTGGGGTGTTTAACCTGTAGAGTTTCCCACAGTTTATATTTTCCTGGTTGCATACTCTTGGAGAAATCAGCACGTTCCTGTGTCCTCTGTATTTTCAGCAAATTGGCAGCTGGATTCAGAGGCTTGACCGGACTCATGTTTGATTCCATTAGCTGGCTATACTGTAGTTGGTGGGGGGGGGGGGGGGGGAGGGGGGAGGGGTGTGTGTGTGTGTGTGTGTGTGTGTGTGTCTGTCTCTCTGTCTTATCAGGAGGCAAATAATGTCTGGTTGTCTATCTTTTCGAGATAATAACAGCTACTGATGCCCAATGGCTAGATTCATTAATACAATGGGGGTTGTGTGTTGGTGATACTGTCATTATGTGTCTTTTTCATTGTTTAGTTGTAATGTATACAATTCAGTAAGCTTGGTGACTAGTTTACACCTGTGAAACCATCACTACCATCAGGACCATAGACATATTCATCACATATGAAAGTTTCCTCTCACCTCCTTAATTATTGTTGTTGTTATTATTATTACTTGTGGTAAGAATACTCAGTATAAGATCTAGCCTCAGAAATTTTAAAGTTTACAATTCTGTATTGTTAGCTATAGGTACTGTGTGTGGTAGAACTTCAGAACTATCTCACATAAATGAAACTTTGTACCCTTTGACTAACATCTCCCCAGTTCCTCCACCTGTCAGGCCCTGTTACTATGAGTTTCACGTTTCTGGATGCCACACGTGAGGTCACACAGTATTTGTCTTTCTGTGTCTGACTTATTTCACTTAGCATATGTCCTCCAGGTCCATCCATGTTGTCACAAACGGCAGGATTTCCTTCTTTTTTAAGGCTGAATTTATTTTATATATTTATATATATCATATTTTCTTCTTACGTATGTGTGTGTTTTTCACCTTTATTGAGGAATGGCATGATAAAAACTGTATACGTTTAAGGTATACAATGCGATGTTTTAATATAATAAACATTGAATTGATTACCACCATGAGATAATTAACACATCCAACACTTCAGATGGTTATCCTCTTTTATTGTATGGTAAGATCACTTGATATCTACTCTCTTAGCAAATTTCAAGTATATAATACAGTATTATTAACTATTTTTTTTAACTATAGTCACCATGCTGTACACTAAGTCTCTAAAACTTGTTCATTTTATGACTGGAAGTTTGTGCCCTTTGACATCTCTCCATTTCCCTGGCCCCCATCCCTTGGCAACCACCATTATACTATCTACTTCTCTGAGTTTTACTTCTTCACATTCCACGTATAAATGAGATCATACAGTATTGGTCTTTCTGTGTCTCAATTACTTGACTTAGCATAATGTCCCTAAGGACATTTGTCCATGTTGCTGCCAATGGTACAGTTTCCTTTTTTTGAAAACTGAATAATATTCTGTTGTGTGAATATACATACACACACATATATATACACATATACATACGTGTATATATATATATCACAATTTCTTTACCCATTTATCCATTGACAGGCACTTTGGTTGTTTCCATGTCTTGAAATACATTATATTGAAACATTTTATAAATATGTTTCCATATTTATAATAATAAATAATTATTATTTAAGATAAATAATTATCTTAAATAATAATAATTTGTCACTACTACTACTATTATTATTATTTTGATAATAGCCATTGTAACGGGTGTCAGGTAATATCTCATTACGCGTTTGATTTGCATTTCCCTGATGGTAAGTGACGTTGAACAGCTTTCTGTATTCCTTCTGGCTATTTGCATATCTTCTTTGGAAAAATATATATTCAGGTATTTTGCCCATTTTTAATTGCTTTATTATTATTTTGGGCTGTTGAGTTGTGTGAGCTTCTCATGTGTTTTGCAGGGAACTTGCAAACCCTTATTGAGTATAGGTTTTGCAAATATTCTCCTATTCTGTAGGTTGTCTTTTCACTCTGTTGATTGTTCCTTGTGCTGTGCAGAAGCTTTAGTTTCATGTAGTCCTACTTGTCTAATTTTGCTTTTGTTCCTCGTGCTTGTGCATATCCAAGAAATTGCAAAGAACAGTGTCATGAAGCTCTTCCTCCATGTTTTCTTCTAGAAATTTTACAATTTCAGGTCTCATGTTTAAATCTTTAATCTACTTTGAATTGATTTTTTTCTACAGATGAACTCTTTTGCATGTGTCTATGCAGTTTTCCTAATACCATTTGTTGAAGAGACTATCCTTTCTCCATTGTATAGTCTTAGTACCCTTGTTGACTATCAGTTCGCTCTGTGTGTGTGGGCTTATTTCTGGGCTCTCTTATTTTCTCTGCTGTTCTATATGCCTGTTTTTTTGCCAGTACCATACTTTTAGAATTATTATAGCTTTGCAGTATATTTTGAAGATATGAATTGTGATGCCAAAATTGCTTTGTTTTTCTTGGTTAAAACTGCTTTGCTATTCAGGGACTTCTGTGAATAGCAATGGCTGTTGCTATCGGTATATGGCTAATAGCAACAGCAATGGCTCCATAAGAATTTTAGGACTCATTCTTTCTTCCTTCCCTCTTTCCTGTCTTTAAAAAAATTTTTTATTTGTTTAAAATTTTTAAAAAACTGTTCTAGAATTGTTTTTTCTATTTCTGTAAAAAATAACATTGGGATTTCCACAGGGATTTTATTGAATCTATAATTTGCTTTGGGTATTAGGAACATTTTAGCAGTATTCTTTCAGTCGATGAACAGGGGATAGCCTTCTATTAATTCATGTTTTCTTCAGTTTCTTTCATCAATATTTTGTAGTTTTCAGTGTACAAATCTTTCACCTCCTTGGTTAAGTCGTATTCCTCAGTACTTTTTTTGATGTGATTGTAAATGGTATCGGTTTCATAATTTCTCTTTTGAATAGTTTGTTGTTAGTATATAGAAATGCAACTGGTTTTTGCTTATTGATTTCTAGTCTGTAACTTACTGAATTTTTTTACTAGTTCTAAATTTTTCGATGGCATCTTAGGGTTTCTACATATAAAATTATGTCATCTGCCCATGGAGATAATTGAGTCTGAGTTGTTTCTAACTCGAACCTGGAAACATATTTACTGATACAGCAATGTCCAGTCAAATATTTTTTTAAAAAAGAAACAACTAAGAATGGGAGAGAATATTTGCAAACCTATATCTGTTAAAGGTTTAGTGTCCAAAACATATAAATGACAACCCACAAATGAAAAACAACTAAATTAAAAAATAAGTAAAGGATTTGAGTAGACATTTCTACAAAAAAAATATACAAATGGTCATTAAAACATTTAAAAGATGCTCAACATCATTAATTAATGTTGCAAATTAAATACAAATTAAAATACATGTTAAAACTACAGTGAGATATTGCTTTACACCAACTAGGATGACTGTAGTAAAAGAGACAGACAATAGCAAGTGTTGCTGAGTATGTGGAGAAATTGGAACCCTTTGGCACTGATGGTGGGATTGTAAAATAAAGGATGAAGCTGTGGAAAATAGTTTTGCAATTCCTCAGAAATTTAAACATAGTGTAACCATAAATCACAGCAATATACCCAGGTATATACGCAAGAGAATTGACAATATATCCACACAAAAACTTGGATGTAAATGTTCAGAGCAACATCATTGATGATAGCTCCAAACTAGAAACAATCCAAATGTCCATCAACTGCCGAATGGATGAATAAAAGGTAGTGAATCCATTTAATAGAATACTATTCATCAATTGAAAGTGATTAAGTATTGTTGCATGCTACAACATGGAAAACAGACACAAAGGGTCACATGTTGTTTGATTATATTAAACAGCCAGAATAGGTAAATTGGTAGAGACAGAAAGCAGATTAATAGTTGCCAGGGCCTGAGGGGAGGGGAGAATGGGGAATGACTGCTAATGAATATGGAGTTTCTTTTTGGGGTGATGAATGCTTTGGAATTGGATAGTGGTTGCACAACTTTAGGAATATACAGAAAAC
The DNA here is from genome assembly GCF_030028045.1 of Hippopotamus amphibius kiboko. Taxonomy (NCBI): domain Eukaryota; kingdom Metazoa; phylum Chordata; class Mammalia; order Artiodactyla; family Hippopotamidae; genus Hippopotamus; species Hippopotamus amphibius. The sequence goes on along the minus strand of NC_080187.1, from coordinate 51,994,172 downwards.
CACTGAAATGGTATACTTTAAAAGAGTGAATTTTATCTCAATAAAAAAACCAAGAACAATGAGGGAGATCTTGAATTTCCAGGTATTAAAAGGTGACCTAAGGTAGTACATGCATCAGAAAAGATGTCAACAGATAATAATATAAATCCCAGTGATAAGCCCAACAATTAATGTATATTTATTACATAATATTGGTGGATTTTAAAATTAATTTGGGAGGGTTAGATTGATTATTCAATACATATGCCTGTATAATTGGTTACTTGGTTAAGTGTTAAGATGGAGTCTTAACTCCCACTATACATAAGGTAATTTCCACATAAGCCCTTATCTAGATCAGTGATCAGTGTGTTCTGTAAACCCTAGATGAAATGGAGCAGCCTCCTCTTCTTCTAATCACCACTCTGGCCCTTCTTCTAATCACCACTCACTTTACATTTTTTGCAGTTCCCCAAATTTTCTGTGTTCTGTAAACCTCCTTCCACCTTCTTTAGACCAAACACAATCTTTAAGTAAGAATTTAGAGTAGGTTAAATCACTGGGGGGCACCACCTTCTGGATGTTGCCCTAACCTTCAGCTCTCCACTCCTCTCACATTCTTCAGCATATGGTACAATACGCCCTTGTCTAATTTATTTTCAAACTCTTGGAAGACATTGTATTCTTTTTCATTTATATTTTCATAACTTTGGAATGAAAAGTTTCTGTCTTACCTTGAGGAACTATGCATAGCAAGGCAAGGACCCCAAGGATGGAAAGCAAGACCTTCATGGCTAAATAAATCAGAGAGAATCCGTAGCTGGGATGAAGAGAACTTTCTATGTTCAGTACTTCTTCAGAGTGAGTTGCTGTATGATTATTGAACCTTTCAGTGGCAAGAACATTTCTGTGTTCCAGTGAGCCTTCATATCAGGTGATATTATGCAATGGACATGACCATCAGTCATTCAGAGTACATTTGTTAAGTGTTGGCAGGGTGTGGGCAAAGACAGTTGGATGCACAGCCCTTACAGAAAAAGAGCAACCACGGTGAAGGAAAGAGACATATTCTGTTGAAAAATCATTGTCTTATGGTTCCTGGAGGTTAAGGCAACTTTTACAGAGTGAAAACATTCAATTTATTTCCCCAATAATAGGAAGAGAAACACTAGGTATAATAGCATGCCTATTCATTAATATTTTGGTGATGTACATTAGCAGACTTAAGCAATGAAATTGTCTTTGAAATCATAGTGAGTTGTAAAAAAGCTTTTGAGTGCCTCTTTGTCCAACCAACTAATGAGATCAACTAATTTTTACGTCTAAAGTCTTAGTGAATACACATTGTTTACACATCACAGTCATATGCAATGTGAGGGAGACCAAAAAGGAAGAGTGGGCCTTAGATGCACTTGGGAAAGCAAATAATACAGAAAAGACAGTGGGAGTGCAACCTGAGCATGTGTTTGACACAGTGGTACAATTACCTGTAGACACTAAGGAAATGAACACAGAGGAACACCAGAGTAGTTTGAGTGGCCTAAGGAATGATTAAAGAAGATGTGAGTTGGCTCCATTGGTCGAATTCTCTATACATTTTGTGGGTTGAGAATGGCTTAAATCAGTATACATCTGAGCCAAATGCAGGCAAAAGGAATGAATAGACTAATCAAGTCACACTACTGGGTAGAACAGAGTCAGTTCCCAAAATTTCATTGCTGCTGCATGATGCAGGATATGAGAAATGGAGCTTAGGGTGTCCACTTCAGTAAACACAATGGGTCCCTACAGCATGAAGCAGACACTTTTGGGCTGATGTGCATAGCCCCTGGTTTTGCTATAAGTAGGGTGACTTCTTGGTAAAAGTAGCATTTTCTGTATTTCAGAAGTCTTTTAGCCTTGAAGCTATGCCAGAATTCAGAGAAGATTTCCTTCTTTTGACTAGTGTCTCATTGGACCTAGGATTCATTAAGTATTTTTCAGTTAGACTCACTGAAAAACTGTTCTGGACTCATATTAACTACCCCAAGAGTTGCTCCCCTATCCTATTTGTAAAGAAATAGATTTCACTTTCCAAACCAAGATCAAAGCAATTTAGGAAGATATCCATGTAATTAAATTCAACGAATACTTACAGAATAACTTCTGAGTCTAAAACACTTTGCTTCACACTTTGCTTCACTTGGTGATGACTTACACATTCCTTTTGCACTGTTAATATATTTATATGCGTTCGTTATCGCACTTGTTGACTGCTTGCTCAGTAAATAGTTTTTGTTTAAAAAAAGAAGACGTGTAAGGCTTTATAAGATTCATGATTTTATTTGGTCTTCATAATTTCTTTGATGCTTTTACTCTGGGTTGAGTAACTTTTGTCATTACCAAGAAGGAAGCTCCTTTCTGCCATGGCTTCCTCTGGTACCACTTCCACTCCTAATAGAACATGTTATTTACATTATTTGAGCAGGTCCTCCCTGGCTATTGAGGCTTTGCAAATGACATCTTGAGCTAAATCAGGGATGGAGGATTGGTGGAGGGATGGGGTATTGAGGCCCTGAAAGAGGCAAACTTCACAAGCCTTAGCCTAAGGAGGGCCAGTGAGGGGGCTGAAAGCTCTGGGGATGACTTTCCCTAAGCCTGGGTTCAGGTTTTTTTCTCCTCTGAAGTTGCTGGGACAGGGGCACCTGGGAACAAGCCTCTCCCAACATCCTAAAAACTCACAGAGGGAGTGTGCTGTTTACTGATGACTACTCCATTTATTCAAATCTGACTGGCAGGGAATCTTTAGCACCTCTGATCATGAAAAGCTTTGGAACTATAGTTTACTTTGCAAAGGAATGACATTTATGAGCACAAATCATTGAGTTCCCTTATGGAACAGTAAGGGTTGAATTTTCATTGATGCTTTGACATTTTTTATAAAATTTGTCTCTCATTTGGAAGAGAAATAAGAAGGGCTTGGAAGGCTGCCCAGGGAGCCCAAGATCATTGGGTGATCCATGGGCTGGTGGTCAGGGACATCAAAGGAAAGGTCAGAGAGAGGAAGGTTCATTGCATTAAGGGGGTGGGCACCAGGTTAGTGTTGAAGGGTGGCTTATCACCAGATTGCTCAGGGCCTCAGTAGAGAAAGATAACGCACTTTGACAAAGGCCTTTCCTTGAAAGAACGTAGAGAAGAAAATCAGATAGCTATCAAGCTGTCAAAGTACAAATTGTCACAGCAGAAGGAGAAAGGAGTTAATTTACCATGAGATAATAAATTAGACTTAGGAATTACTGCATTTTATTATTGAACTTAGGTCTCCAGAAAGGCAGTAGATACTCAGATAATTTGTAATCGAGCGTTCGTTGTTTATCTTCCTTCCCTGTACTCAGTAGTATGGAACTCTTTGGAGTCTTTGCTGCATCAATTATTTCTTTTTCTTCTTGTTGCTGCAGTCTTTCTAAATTTATTGTTTTCTTACCTTCGGTCTGTAAACATTCTCAACTTCCTCTGCTTTAAAAGCAAAAGATAAAATAACCTTCCTCTTTAGTTTACTTTTTACATAAGACCCTAACTTTCCCCCTTTCATCTCAGGAAAATAGTGGTATGTTTTCTGTTTCTGATTCTTTCCATTCATTTCTTACCCTACAGGTTTCTGACATCTTTCATCTTTCTACTGAATATACTTTTGCTAAGTCACTAATAACTTTCCCTCAGTATAAAAACAAATATATAGATATAATATATACACGCATAAATATGTACATAGATACTACATACTATATGTGTATTTTATTTTAAAATCCTGATTCCTAAGTAATACATTTTAATTTTGAAATTGGAAAACCCATAAAATTATTAAGGTGGTAATAAATATAATGCATTATTTTACCACTTAAAAGATCATTACTCTTTTGGTTTATTTCTTTTCCATTAAAGTGACAGGTAGATAAGAGTTTAAATATCATAGAATACTATGAACTCCCTATACCGAATATCTGAATAAAGTGGACACCTTTGGGGAATTATATGCCAATAAAGTTGGCCAATAAAATAAAATTGCAAGTAGTCAAAGTTCTATCCTTTCATTTTCAAAGGGTGCTAGAATGACCTAGATTTTATGCACAACCTTCAAGGAATAGATAATTTCTATTTTGTGAAAATAATTCAGATAATAGAATAAGCTGAATAGCTACTCAACACATTTTATGAAATAGAATAGCCACAACATAGATATGTCACAAGGCAGCATATTAGTTGTATATTATTGCATGACAGAATACCCCAAGATGTAGTGGCTTAAAACAGCAAACATTTACTACCTCATGGTTTCTGTGGGTCAGGAATCTGGGTGTGGCTTAGCTGGGTGCCTTTGGCTCAAGGTCTCTCCTGAGGTTGCAGACAGAGCCGTTGTCGGGGTTGCATGCTCCTCGGAAGGCTGGGGGAAGTCTCTTTCTAAACTCACTCACATGGTTGTTGGCAGACCTCAGTCCCTTGCCACGTGGGCCTCCCCATAGAATTGCTCATGGCATGGCAGCTGGCTGGCCCAAGAGCCAGTGATCTGAGAAAGAGTGAGCGAGCAAACTCCAAATGAAAATCATAGCCTTTTAATAGTCTAATTTTGAAAATGGCATCCCATCTCATATCACATACTCTATTCATCATATCTAAGTCGCTACGTCCCACACTTAAGGGGACATGTTTGCACATGGGTGTAGACCTAGGGGCAGGAATAATTGAAGATTATCTTAGAAGCTACTTACCACAGACAACAAAAGATAAAAATAGCCAGTATAACCTATGAACATAGATACAAATGCTGCAGAAACTATTATCAAATTAAATTTAACTTCAAAGTAAAAGAATAATACATCATGACCAAGTAGTATTTGTCTGGGAAGGAAAGGATGAGCCAACATTAGAAAATCAATTTATTTACTACACTTAAGTTATTCCATTTTTTGAGCACTTAATGTGTGCCAGGCACTGTCATAAGTCCTGGAAATAAGGTAGTGAACAAGAAAGACAAAATTCCTGCCTTCAGAGGATGTGGAGAAAAGAGAACCTTCATACACTGTTGGTGGGAGTTGGTGCAGCCACTGTGGAAAACACTATGGAGTTTCCTCAAATAACTAAAAATAGAACTACCATATAACCCAGCAATTCCACTTCTGGGTATGTATCAGACAAAGAAGAAACATTAATTAGAAAAGATACATGCATCCCAATGTTCATAGCAGCATTATTTACAATTGCCAAGATATGGAAACAACCTAAGTGTCCATCAACAGAGGAATGGATAAAGAAGATATGGTGTATATACATACAATGGAATATTATTCTGCCATAAAAAAGAATGAAATTTTACCATTTGCAGCAATGTGGATGGACTTGAAGGGTATTATGCTAAGTGAAGTAAGTTAGAGAAGAACAAATATTATACGATATCACTTATACGTGGAATTAAAAAATAAATGAATATAACAAAAAAGAAGCAAACTCAGAGATACAGAGAATAAACTAGGGATTACCAGTGGGGAGAGGAAAGGGGGGAGGGACAATACACGGATAGGTAATTAAGATGTGCAATGTATTATCTATAAAATAAGCTACAAGGGTGTATTGTACAACATGGGATATAGCCAGTATTTTATGATAACTATAAATGGCATATTATATACCCATAACACATAATATCATACAACTATACTTCAATAAAAAATGGTTTTTTCTCATAAAAGAATTCCTGCCTTTTTAGGATATATTTGTAGTAATGGGGAACACTTCACACATGTACATGATAACTTAAGAAAAGATACATTGTGTGATAATAGGAGAGTTTTCACAAATTAGGGATAAATGTGGTTAATGGTATTGTCTTAGTTTTTTTCTTACATGCAAACTCTGAGACAAGGATTTTAGTGCCAGTAGTTTTTTAGGAAGGTGATCCCAATAAATACCCGTTGAAGAGTGGGGAAATGAGACAAGGAAGAGAAGAAACTGAAAAAGGTTAACTTTGAAGACAGTTACCATTTTGGGCTACTGTGTATCATTCCCGTGGTGAACTCTAGAATGAAGTGTAGAAAACCCTACACAGTTGTGCCAGCTGAAGGAAGAGGAAGCAGGGCTATCTATGTACACAACTCCTTATACATCATTGATTGAGTGCTGCTTCCAGTGGGACTAACTACTTCTAGTATGCTGGGGTTCTCCAAAAGCCTTAAGGAAGAAGGCTCCAGGTAGTCACAGTAAGCGCCCTGCTCTGTGTGGAGAAGAAAGCCAAGGGATAAGAACAGGACAGCAGCAGTGTGTGCTAATGTCCACCCCTTGCACCACCACTCAGATTCTCTCCTGCTCTGTATTAAACCTGTTCAGTGCGTAATGACCATCTGGTGGAGGTTTTAGTATCTGCAAAACAGCTCAGGAATGTGCATCAGATAGTGTTATCTGTGTCCTTCAGGGAGGAACTAAAGATTCTGTGACTGCTGTATGGCTGATCTATTGTTTAAATTGTTCCGACTTCTCCTGGCGCAACTGCTGTCATTTGTTACTACATGTTCACATTCTCCTGATCATTAACTCTTGAGCCAGCCTTTGTGACACAAGGGAGCCCTGGGAGACTAAAGCTTTTCTACAGACAAGAGGCAGGTGGAGGACATAGGAGAGTCTGTCTGGGGAAGACCGCATAGGGTCCTGCTTGGTTACACTATGAACATGAGGGTGCAGATGTCTTTTTGCGTTAGCGTTTTCTCAAAACAGCTATTTTGAATTTTTTATCATCTAGATCACAATATTCCATGGATTTGAGGTAGGTTGTTGGAAAATTACTATTTTCTTTTGGTGATGGCACATTTCCCTGATTATTTTAAAAATTTACTGCTTGTCTTGAGTTGGGAACTGTTCAGTGGTGCAGCTGTGTCTGGAGTTGTCTAGGATTCTTATGGGCAGACCTGTTCATGCTTCTTGCTCCCCCTTGTGGCAGAATTCTAAAGCCTTTATGTTTTTTCTTACAACTCACCAGGCTGGCTGCTGGAAACCTGTTTTTGTTTTCCAGAAGGTGGTGCTAAAGCTCCAGTTTGTGCTAATCTGCTTTTCTGTGCGCACTCTAATCACTGCACTGGCCCTGGCTGCAGCACTCGGGAGTAAACTCTAGGGTCTGGCTGCAGAGTGGAGAGGTGTGGGTTTAGCACTCAGGGTGTTGTGGTGCCCATGATCCTGCTGGGGAGACCCTGGGGTGCGGAAACTCCCAAAGGCTTGTGTGCAGCAGACTTCCTGCTGAAGTCCTGAAGCAGCCAGCAGGGACTGTGTCCCTTCAATGCCCATTGAAACTCTTTTCCTGCTTCCTTCCCTACCTCCTCCCTTCCCACAGCAGCAAACACCTTACATCTTTGTTAGTTACCTTCAGATGGGGTGTTCTGTTTGTGTTGTTATTGATTGAGGTTTTCTCTGTCTTTGTATTGGTACAATTTTCCACTTTTCTTGCTTTCTCTTTTGTCAGAATCTTCAAGTTTTTATGTCTTCTCTGGTTCTCACAAGTCACCAGGCTGGCTGCTGGAAACCTCTCTTTGGTTTTACAGAAAGTGGTGGCGTAGCTCATGTTTATGGTTTCTACCTCGTCCACAGACTGTGATCTATTTTCTCAGCACGCTCCTGTCCATAATTTTTGCATTTTCATATGTGTGTGGCTAAAAGTGTACACTGAAGAGAAAAATGCTTATGCTCTTCTAAACAAAGGAATTGGCAGATAGAGTTATTAGAAGAAGGAAAAGGCAAAATTAAGGCACATAGTTTTCCCAATTAGATAGTTCAATATTAGTTGCAATAAATGCCGAAGGAATGTCACAGGCAGACAAAGCAGTCACCTTGAAATGATATGATTCCCATCAGAGATTTAAAATGGCTTTGTGTTTAATTCTAGGAACTACGTAACTGAAGCATCAACCACAGCCAATGTTTCCTCTTTTTAAGAAACCGATCCCAATTGCTAAGCTAAACCAGCAGTGAGGTTTAAGGCTAGCTCAAAGAGATTGAGCTCAAGCACCAGATAGGTTTGTAGCTGAGAAACACCTTGACAGTGATAATGCCAGGGAGTACATGGCTGCCACCCCCGTCGGCTTATGTCAGGTACACTTTCGGCAACTTAAAGAAGTTTCTTTCTATCTCTATCTGATTAAGAGTTTGTTAAAGGAACATATGTTGAGTTCCATCAATTGCTATTTCAACATATGTTGAGATGATCAGAGATTTCTCTCCTTTAATCTGTTGACATTCATTCCTTAGTAGTGTCTTCATAAACTGCAGCCTTCTTGTGTTTCTAGGACAAACTCTTTCATGGTCACAACACACTAGGCTTTCAATACAGTGAGTGCATGGCTCACTTTGCTAATGTTTATTTAGGAGTTTTGCCCGTATTTTAATTGCCAAATTAATCATTTCTTTCTTCTTTGTGTGCTTTCCTTTGGGATTTTTCCTTTTTTAAATTTTTTTAAGTTGGGTGAAAATACACATAACATAAAATTTGCCATCTTAACCACTTTTAAGTATACAGTTCAGTGGCATTAAATACATTCATAGTGTTGTGAAGACATCTCCATAACTCTTTTCATCATATAAATTTGAAATGGAGGTGAAACGCTATTAAAGAATAACTCCTTATTCTCCCCTACCTCCAGGCCTGGCATCACCATTATACTTTCTGTCTTTATGATTTTGACTATTCTAAGTAACTCATATAATATGGGTATATAAAATATATCTATCTCCCTGTTGACACTGTGTAAAATAGGTTTTGTTCTTCGTCTGACTTGTTCTTTAAAACATGTAATTCAGTATAATAAGATGGCATTGCTAACAAATATTGCACTCATCCTCTTGTAAAATTTTCTGTATACATGAATCAACAAAGTCAACATTAAGTTTGAAAAAAATGTTCTACAAATGTGAGTACTATGCAATAACTTCAGTTTTAGTTGTTTTCTCTTCCCAAGTTTACTTAATCCAAATAAAAAACAAAGTTTCCATTTACTTAATATAAATAAATAACACTTGATATTCATTTTTCTTAAATGTTTAATTTTCTGCAAATGTAACAAAAGTTTGAAATTTAGGAATGTTGAAATTTTAACTACCTTTATATCCTACATTATTTAACTTGTGTTTTTACCTAACATTATGCTTGCATCATAAATGTTTTAAAACCATTCTCCCATATGCGTATTTCTGTTTAATCTTCTCTGCTTGTCTAGTAAGGGTTTGACAATATATGTCTGTAGCAGAGACTCCTTGCTAGCTATTAAAAAAATTTACCTGAGACGAAGTGAGAGAGTAGCATAGACATATATATACTACCAACTGTACAATAGATAACCAGTGGGAAGTTGCTGTATAACAAAGGGAATTCAACTCAAGGATGGAAGATGCCTTAGAGAACTGGGACGGGGAGGGTGGGGGCAGTCGAGGGAGGGTGGGGGGGAGTCGAGGGAGGGAGGGAATACGGGGATATGTGTATAAAAACAGATGATTGAACTTGGTGAACCCCCCAAAAAATAATAAATAAATAAATAAAATTAAAAAAAAATTTGCATTGAATTTTGCTTGGGGCTCATAATTAGACTATACATCCCACCCTTCCATGCAGTTAGGTGAGGCCATGCCACTAGGTCAGGGAATGAGAACAGAAGTGAGGGTATCCCTTCCAGGGCTGGCCTGTGAGAAACTTCTATGACTATTCCTCAGCATTGTTTGTCCCATCCTATTTAGTGAGATAAAGATGACCTCTGTTACACTGGAAGCCACATATTGAAGATAGCAGAGTCTCTGTCAGCCGGGTTGTGGAATGACCACACGGAGGTAGACTCAGCCTACCAGAAACACCTTCCCTAGACTTGAGATAGGCTTCTGGGCACTGGTAAGATTTTGCAGCAGGTTTATCACCCTATATTACTATAACTAGTGTTACCAATTAATGCCTGAATTCATTGTTTGAGGTGAGACAAAAGGAGACAGTGGAATAAGGGTGAGTACAACAGATTATTTAAGAATGAGGACCCCACCCCCCATTATAACCTCTATACTTACTATATGAGAGGAGTACAGATTTGGCTCTAAGGTGACTAGCAATGATGAGACTGAATAATTCTGACCAGTAAGCAAATCACAATATAAGAAAATAAATGCAGGCAATTTCACAGGATGAAGTATGAAGTATGATTCTGCAGGAATTTCTCTTGCCATTCAACCTAAAGAAGTAATTATATAAGAGTGTTTCCCAAAACCTTTGGGACAGTAGTCTTACAGTGTTCCAAAGGCTGTTTTAATAATCCCCAGTGTATGGTGATGTCATTATACTAGAGCTCTTGGAGTATGGTAGTACTTTGTATAGTATGGAATAAATTTATAGAGCTTAGTGTTTGAGGATGGTAGTAGAAACACGGGTGCTTTCAAAAATTGGTATAGATAAATTTTTGAATGTCAGAGACACACATAGCAATTAATAAAGTTATAATGTATCTAATCTTCAAAATGAATGTTAAGGAGGCCAACATGGCATTTCCACAGTGATAGAATCCTGAAACAGATGGAGTATAGGTGTGACCATCAGTTTCATATCCCTAAGATCAAGGCAAAAGTTTTAAACATTTATCCAATAATTCAGTGTAAACCAATCCCTATTATTTTTGTATCCTGAGAGCAGAAATTTTTTTGTCTGAGTCAGAGATTACACCTGGCAGACTGTACCTGCCTAAACAGTCAGCTTCATCCACTCGTGGTTGATTTTGCCTCACAGAAGGCCACAATCTTTTTCTTCTCCCAAGATTTAAAAAAAAAAGTCAAGCACTATATACAGATACACAAAAGCCTATACCAAGTAACAAATGAAAAATATAACTCGAAATCATGTATGCACACTGACAGTAAGTGCAGTGGTATATTCTACACAGAATGATGCTAGAGGGGTTACAAACAGTTGATGCCAGTGGTTTCCAAGGAACTTACTTGATCAGACCTTAAGAGGGCCCTAGAAACTTTTATTTATTTTTTCAGCTCTTTATTGAAATTTACTTGCTTTACACTATTGTGCCAGTTTTTGCTGTACAACAAAGTGAATCAGCTGTATTTATACATATATCCCCATATCCCCTCCCTCCCGCGAACCCTAGAAACTTTCATTTTTAACAGGGGCCCCAGATGATTGTAGGTTTTGATCAAAAGTATGGTTTAGGAAGACACTTTTAACCTTCATTGTATGTTAGATTACATACATAATAAAATTAAATTACAAATCATGTAGTTGAACAAAAGTAATTTTCTTATATAGACTATTGATACCTAAACACAATATGGTTTTTAAAATGAAATCATGTGTGGTAGTTGTATGCCTAATGTTAAGGATGCTAATAAAAAAGTCATACAGCAGAGAAACATTGGCAGCAAATCCAAATACAAATGATGTTCCTCTGAACTTCATGTTTCATCCAGCATCAAAACCCACCAGTCTTTTAGTCCTTCTCTTGTACATTATTCTGTATCCACATTCTCTGCATCTGATTGGACCCCTGGATTTTATTTTATTTTCTGTGACATATTTTCTACAGATATATATCACTGGCTGCTGCTTTGCGGGTTGAATGTCCTTTTGGGTGTCCACTGAGTCTCCATGTAGCACAGAGAAACTTCTCGCTCTGCACTTTCAAACAGATTCTGGCTCGTTGCTTTGTCATCAAGATATTTTATTTTTATCAATATTGCAAAATTATCTTCCCACCACCTTTCTCATACAAATACAATTCTAGACATTCTCTCCGTAACTTTTCTTATATTCATGCAATTCCATACAATAAAGAATACAAAAATAAGCCATGTATTTCAATGTAACATTGAAAATCCAGTGAAATTCTCTGGTTTTGTTTATGTTTCTCATAGACTTAGTCTAAAAAATGGATGGAAAGACATTTGTATTTAAATGACTTTTACATGTTGATAAAATGCCATGACTTTTGGACATTGAGGTAATGAAAAAACCCTAAATCAGATCCTACTCTATATGGAGTCTATAAAAGTAACTTACATAGCAGCATATAGTTCGGAGCAGACAGAAAAATTCTTTTTCTTTTTAATGTCAATTGGCTAATTGTTAAGGAAACTGGTTTAACATTATTTATTTATTTTCCTTTATCTCATCGTTTCTGATGTTCTACAGTAAATTATCACTATCAATCCTTTGTGCTTTCTAAAGACTGCCTACCCTTCTATATACACAAAACAAAGTCAGTTGTTTGTGTATTTGGTTATGGTAGAGTATATTTAAGTTGAAATAAACATTTACCTTGTGACAATTTCTTTCTTTTTTTTTTTTTCTCTTGATGTTGAACAATTTTGACTGCTTTTAAAGAGCGCACAGCCCTGGCTGTCTTCATTTCTGCTATGTCAAAATCATTGCTGTCACGGTTAGCTGGGTCATCATTGCATTTTATGTGTTGGAAAGGTTTGTTCTGTAGATTTGGTACTATGTGGAACATGGGCTTGGAGTTCTAATTCTGATATGAATATGCTCTATGAATGTCCAAAGCCAAAAAGGACAAAATGTGATTTGGAGTCTGGTAACATGCTGAAAAATAGCATTCATAGATTTATATCCAATAGCAAACACAGAAAAGATGGATTTTGATATAAAATTTAAAATGATTGAAATTGAAAATATGATGTTTAATATTATTAAATGATTAAAAAATTTATTCTTTAAACTCAGGTAGGTGGTGGCCTCCAGTTAAGATGATACTTTCAAGTTTTGAAATTGCCTTTGACACATCACATTTATATAATCTAATCTCTTTTTATAGGAAATAGAATATTAAGCAAGAGTTTTAGCTATCAGAAAAAAACAACTGTGATGCTTGTATCTGTAGGAGTAAAAGAAGATGTGGGAATAATAAATCAAGATATCCCCTAACTTTGAATTATAAAAATGTGATAAAGAAAATGAATTTTAAAGTAATCTTTATATTTTTTAAATATATTGATATATTATTATCTTTAGAAAATCATGTAGGTTTACTCTTAGGTATTTTATTCTTTTTGATGTGATGGTAAATGCAATTGTTTCCTTAATTCCTCTTTATGCTCTTTCATTGTTAGTATGTAGAAATGCAACAGATTTCTGTGTATTAAATTTTTTATCCTGTGACTTTGTGAAATTCACTGATGAATTCTGGCGGTTTTCTGGTAGCATCTTTAGGGTTTTCTATGTATAATATCATGCATCTGCAAACAGTGACAGTTTTTCTTCTTTTACAATTTGGATTCCTTTTATTTCTTTTCCTTCTCTGATTGCTGTGCCTAGGACTTCCAAAACTATGTTGAATAAAATTGGTAAGAGTGGATATCCTTGCCTTGTTCCTGATCTTAGAGGAAATTCTTTTAGCTTCACTTTTGAGTATGATGTTAGCTGTGAGTTTGTCATATATGTCCTTTATTATGTTGAGGTATGTTCCCTCTCTTTGCCCACTTTCTGGAGAGTTTTCGTCAAAATGACTATACTACCCAAGGTAATCTATAGATTTAATGCAATCCCTATCAAGTTACAAATGGCATTTTTCACAAAACTAGAACAAAAAAAATTTTTTAAATTTGTATGGAAACATGAAAGGCCCCCAAATAGCTAAAGCAATCTTGAAAAAGAAAAATGGAGCTGGAGGAATCAGCCTCCATAATCAGACTATACTACAAAGCTACAGTAATCAAAACAGTGTAGTACTGGCACAAAACCAGAAGTATAGATCAATGGAACAGGATAGGAAGCCCATAAATAAACCCATGCACTTATGGTCAATTAATTTATGACAAAAGAGGTAAGAATATATAATGGAGAAAAGACAGTCTCTTCAATAAGTGGTGCTGGGAAAACTGGAAAGGTACCTGTAAAAGAATGAAATTAGAGCATTCTTAGATATCACCTCACACCAGTCAGAATGGCCATCATCACAAAATCTGGAAACAACAAATGTTGGAGAGGGTGTGGAGAAAAGGGAACTCTCCTGCACTGTTGGTGGGACTGTAAGTTGGTCCAGCCACTATGGAAAACAATTTGGAGGTTCCTTAAAAAACTACAAATAGAACTACCATATGATCCAGTCATCCCACTCCTGGGCATATACCCAAAGAAAACCATAATCCCAAAAGAAACTTGTACCATAATGTTTATTGCAGCACTATTTACAATAGCCAGGACATGGAAGCAACCTAAATGCCCATCAACAAATGAATGGATACAGAAGATGTGGCATATATATACAATGGAATATTACTCAGCTATAAAAAGGGATGAGATGGAGCTATATGTAATGAGGTGGATAGAACTACAATCTGTCATACAGAGTGAAGTAAGTCAGAAAGAGAAGGACAAATATTGTATGCTAACTCACATATACGGAATCTAAAAATGGTACTGATGAACTCAGTGACAAGACAAGAACAAGGATGTAGATACAGAGAATGGACTGGAGAACTCGAGGTATGGGAGGGGGCGGGGGTGAAGGGGAGACTGGGACAAAGTGAGAGAGTAGCACAGACATATATATACTACCAACTGTAAAATAGTCAGTGGGAAGTTATTGTATAACAAAGGGAGTCCAACTCGAGGATGGAAGATGCCTTAGAGGACTGGGGCAGGGAGGGTGGGGGGGACTCGAGGGGGGGGAGTCAAGGAAGGGAGGGAATACGGGGATATGTGTATAAAAACAGATGATTGAACCTGGTGTACCCCCAAAAAATAAAAAATAAATTAAAAAAAAAAAGAAATTAGAGCATTCTTTAACACCACACACAAAAATAAATTCAGAAGGGATTAAAGACCTAAATGTAAGACTGGATACTATATAACTCCTGGAGGAAAACATAGGCAGAACACTCTTTGACATAAATTGCAACAGTGTCTTTAAGGCTCCATCTCCTAGAATAATGGAAATAAAAACAAAAATAAACAAATAGAACTTAATGAAACTTAAAAGCTTTTGCACAGCAAAGGAAACCATAAACAAAACAAAAAGACAACATATGGACTGGGAGAAAATATTTACAAAAGATGCAACCGACAAAGGATTAATCTCCAAAATATATAAGCAGCTCATGCAGCTCAATGTCAAAAAAAACAAACAACCCAATCAAAAATGGGCATAAGGTCTAAATAGACATTTCTCCAAAGAAGACATACAGATGGTCAACAGGCACATGAAAAAGATGCTCAACATTGCTAATATTAGAGAAACTCAAGTCAAAACTACAATGAGGTATCACCTCATACCAGTCAGAATGGCCATTATCAAAAAGGCTACAAGTAATAAATGCTGGAGAGGGTATGGAGAAAAAGGAACCCTCCTACACTGTTGGTGGGAATGTAAATTGTTACAACCACTATGGAGAACAGTATGGAGGTTCTTCAAAAACTAAAAACTAAAGATAGAGTTGCCATATGATCCAGCAGTATCACTCCTGGGCATATATCCAGAAAAGATATATGCATCCTAGTGTTCATAGCAACACTATTTACAATAGCCAAGACATGGAAGCAACCTAAATGTCCATCAGCAGATAAATGGGTAAATTTATCTGCGGTATATTTACACAGTGGAATATTACCCAGCCATAAAAAAGGATGAAATAATGCCATTTGCAGCAATGTGGATGGACATAGATATTATCATACTAACTGAAATAAGCCAGACAAAGACTAATATCATATGATATTGCTTATATGTGGAATCTAAAAAAAAATAATACAAATGAACTTATATACAAAACAGAAATAGACCCATAGATGTAGAAAACAAACTTATGATTACCAAAGAGGAAAGGGGTGAGGAGGGATAAATTAGAAGTTTGGGATTAACATATACACACTACTGTATATAAAATAGATAACCAACAAGGATGTACTGTGTAGTACAGGGAACTATATTCAATATTTTGTAATAAACTATAAGGGAAAAGAATCTGAAAAAACATAGGTACATATGTATATATGACAGAATCACTTTGCTATATAGCAGAAACTAACACAACATTGTAAATCAACTCTACTTCAATTTAAAAAAAGGATAAATAAAAAAATTAAAAAAAATCATGTAATGATGTTAACCCATCAGAGGCAAAATTTACCTTTCCTGCATCTACGTTAGAATTGATTGGTCTCATCGCCTTATGCTAGTTAAAGTAAAAGATAGCCTTTTATTTCCTTGGTAGGCATAAAAGCTCCTATAGGTAAGTCACTTGTATGATCTTATAACTTTTAAAAATAAAACAATTCTAAATACACTGTCTATAAAAATCAAATTCACTTAACTTATGAAGTGTAAAGAGTCATTTAATGATAAAGTCCTGTTTTATCATATTTGAAAAAAATTGCTGACTGTTGAGTTTGAAGTTCTTGATCAAAGTTTATATGATGATGTGTTTTTTTTAGGGGATAGGAGTGGAAGGCTTTGCTAATTGTTGATACCAGTATAGTATTTCAGAAATTCTTGGAATCACAGTGAGAACTATTTTACAATTTGTTTTTTATTCTTTTGTAGTATTCAAGGAAGAAATGACCTAAATGTGAGTTCTACTTCATATCTACCTTTAAAGACTATATCATATTTTCTTTACAAATATTTGTTATATTTTTAAAAAAAACCACCAAATTTAAAAGGTATATGGAAACTGATCATGTTTATGTGAATGTATCAAATGCTACTTAGCGTATAAAGGCACAAAAATACTGTGAAAAGGGGGCTAAGGATAAGTCAGTTATCCTTAATAACAGACTGACTAAAGTTACCCCAGTTATTGTAAGGGTAATGTTATTATCAGAGTATATGTGAAACTAAGGAAGTCAGGCTTCTCGGGAAAACAAGTGTAGACACAAATTGGTCCTAATGAGTGAAAAAAGAAGCTCAGTGCAGCCTAATTATAAAAATTAGGATGTAACTGTCATCCTAATTGAATTTGTGCTTACTATATGTTTTAATGTTCCCCAGAGAAACAGAATCAATATGATATAGAAAGAATTCATTATAAGAAATTGGCTCACACAGTTACGGAAGTGACAAGTCCCAAGATCCACAGCATGAGTTGTCAAGCTGGAGGCCCAGGAGAGCAGATAGTTTAGTTGCACTGCCAAGTCCAAAGGCCTGAGGAGCAGGAGAGCCAATGGGGTGGTTCTTGTCTCAGGGCTGGCCACCTTGAGACCCGGGGGGCTGATGTTTCAGCCTGAGTTTGAAGGCAGGAGAAAGCTGGTGTCCCAGTTTGAAAGCAGTCAGGCAGGAAGAATTCTCTCTTACTTGGGAGACAGTCATCCTTTGTGTTCTATTCAGGCCTTCAACTGATTGGATGAGGCCCACCCACTTTAGGGAGGGCCATTTGCTTTACTCAGTCTACTGACTAACAGATTAATCTCATCTAAAAATGCTGTCACAGAAATACCCAGAATAATGTTTGACCAAATATCTGGGTGCCCTGTGGCCCAGGCAGGTTGCCACATAAAATTAAACATCACACTGTATAATGAACTTTCATTACTTAGATAATATAAAGGGAAAATGTGTGCAAGACAAAAACGTTTTTCAAAAGGACTTTCAGAATCTCACCTCTGTAAAAGCCAATTGCATAATAGTAGTGCCTGATGCTTCCTGTACATTTAGTTATAAGAAATATCCATGGGTCATCACAGTGATTCTAAATGCCAAGTCGTATTCCATGTGCGTTAGCGAAAATAAATCTAATTCTAAAAGTAAGTCTATGATATAGGTGCTACCATCCACCTTGTAGATTAAAACCTAACAGAGGCCACATATTTATTAAAGACCAGATATAATTAAAACACATATCTTCTGACTCCAGCTGAAGAACTTTCCGGTACATTTGCATACCAGTTGTGGCTGGACAAATTAAGGTCCATGTCATCAACGTAGGTACAGAGAGTGGAACTAAAGTAGTTCTGTGATTGAGCTGTGAGTATGAAGTAGATGATCTTTATATTTTTAACTACCCCTGAATTTGTTCTCATTACCTTTTTAACCTACCCTTTTTATTCACAGTTGAGAACAGAGGTTTGTAACAAACCGCATGGTTTGTTAACTGTCCCAGGAGAACTCTGAGTAGCTCTGGTACTCATTAGATGTGTGAGCCTAAAAAAGTTTCTTAATCTTCCTATGCCTCAATTTCCTTATCTGCTAACTGGAAATAATACAGTAGTCCCCACTTATCTGCGGGGCATATGTTCCAAGACCCCCAGTGGATGCCTGAAACTGTGGATAGTACGGAACCCTATACATATACTATGTTTCTTCCTTTATGTACATAGTTGAGGTGTGACAGCAAAAATAGCACAAATTTCTTTTTTTTTTTTCACAGTTTCATAGATTGAAGATTTGTTCTTACTGAAGATCTTAGCAACCTCAGCATATGATTTTTTTTCTTCCTTAAGTCGAGAACTTTCACCTTCTTACTTAAAGGAAGCACTTTATGGCTTCTCTTTGGCACATCCAAATTGTCAGCATCACTACTCTTGCACTTTGGGGCCATTATTTTTTTTAAATTATTATCATTATTTAAAAAATTTATTTATTTATTTATTTAATTTATTTTATTGGCTGTGTTGGGTCTTTGTTGCTGTGTGCGGGCTTTCTTTAGTTGCGGTGAGTGGGGGCTACTCTTCGTTTTGTGGTGCACGGGCTCCTCATTGCTGTTGCTTCTCTTGTTGCGGAGCACGGGTTCTAGGCATGTGGGCTTCAGTAGTTGCAGCACATGGGCTCAATAGTTGTGGCTCATGGGCTCTAAAGCACAGGCTCAATAGTTGTGATGCACGGGTTTAGTTGCTCCGTGGCGTGTGGGATCTTCCTGGAGCAGGGATCAAACACGTATCCCCTGCATTGGCAGACGGATTCTTAATCACTGTGCCACCTAGGAAGCCCCTGGGGCCGTTATTAAGTAAAATAAGGGTCACTTGAGCACAAGCCCTGCAATATCATGACAGTCTATCTGATACCTGAGCTGGCTACTAATGAGCAGGGTGTGCTGGACAAAGATGATGACGGAGCAGGGCAGCGAGATTTCACCATGCTCTTCAGAATAGTATGAAATTTAGAACTTATGAGTTGTTTATTTCTGGAATTTTCCATTTCATATTTTTGGACCGCAATTGACTGCAATTAACTGTAACTGTGAAACTGAAATCACAGATAGGGGGAAACAACTGTAATACATACCTCACAGATTACCGCCCAGATTAAATGAGCTAATTTACATCAATGTAATGAGAATACTTGAAATTATAGTAAGAATGACAGGCTCACTTAATGATTATCATCCAGCACATTGCAGTCGTATAGATTGGAACCTAAATTTTGGGTTTCTGGCCTCTTCTCACTGTCTTTATCTTCTAGGCTTCATGATTTCTCTAATACTTACGGAGAAAAGCTTAATAAGACAAATACTTTAAAATATTACCTTAGTTTTATGAAATCAAAATCTTAAAATTCTTCTCTCTTTCCAGACTGTATAAGCAGTGGTTTTGAAGGTCAAATTATTAGTACATAGAAAAAGGATTAGTAGATTTTATAATTTAGAATAGAACTCACCTCTCTAACCATGTTAAATTCACTTATGCTTCTAAACAAGTACAATGGAAATTAATAATACACGGACATTTCTATTACAGACAATTTGTAGCTTTAGGAGTTTACATTATACGAGTGATATATTGGGGGGAGGTCCTGTGTCTAAGTATTAAGCTTTGATTGCTTATTAATGACAGATATGCTTAGTGTGTTTATATAGACTCATTGCACTTAATAACCATGATAATTTTAGGAGATAGATATTATGATTGTCCTTATTGTACAGAGGATGAAATTGGGCAAGAAATGTTTAATACATTGCTCAACTTCCTATTCCTAGCCACTGTAACGTATTCGGCAAGTGAATTCTCTGAGTCTCAGTTTTCATAGTGTAATAGTACAAAAAATGACATAACATGTTCAGGAACTTCCCTGGTGGTGCAGTGGTCAAGAATCTGCCTGCCAATGCGGGGAACATGGGTTCGAGCCCTGGTCCGGGAAGATCCCACATGCTGCAGAGCGACTAAACCTGTGTGCCGCAACTACTGAACCTACTCTCTAGAGCCCGCAAGCCACAATTATTGAGCCCACGTGCCACAACTACTGAAGCCCGCATGTCTAGAGCCCATGCTCTGCAATAAAGGAAGCCACCACAATAAGAAGCCCATGCACCACAATGAAGACCCAACTCAGCTGATAAATAGATAAATAAATAAATAAATATGTATGTGTGTATTTAAAAAAAATAAATTGGTACAAATTTAAAACAAAACAAAACACAAAACCAAAAACCTGCCCCCCAAAACATGTTCAAAGCATTTAGTAGAGTACCTAGTAAATTAATTAAAAATAGGTGGTTGCATAGATAGCGAATGATAGGATTCACTTCTGATCCAACAATTCCTTCAATTCTGTAAGGTCATTGCTTACAGAATTGAAGGGGATATTTATAAAGATGGTTAATTTGGCTAATTATTTGTTCTGTTTGATGGATTTATTTTGCTTCAACTCTTGTTGAACATAGTTCTTAAAAAAATCCTTTGTCATTGCAATGTTAATTATTTGCCTTTTCTCTTAAGAACTGAGTGGTGGTATTGGAGAAAACTAAGGTAGATAAAAGAGGAGATGGAGAAAGGGGACAGAGAAATGTAAAAGGCTCTCTAGTTAATTTGTTTCCATTTATTTTTACAATAAAAGATCATTCCGTTGAAAATAACAAAATAATATACTCTTACAAAGTTGTCACTTTAATATATTGTATATATGTATCTTTCTACATAAATGGGGTAAAAGATAGCATTCCAGGATATTACCATTTTTATTAGGAATATATATTTCTGTGTGAGATACAAATGGGTAAGAAAGTGGAGTTTGGAGAAATCAATAATCTAAGATAGAAATATAACATAAAACAATTTTTTTCACCAGAATAACTAAATTTTAATAACCAAGAGTGGCTTATTTTGCCTACTGGTGTTGTATGATTCATCACTGATTGCTTTAAACATTTCATTTTCTCGACATATTTGTTAAATAGGAAAATCTATCTTTAATTATAGTTCAAGAGAGCACAATTTTGAGAATAATGGCATTTTGTATTTCAAATACACATTTCACTGCCTTCAACTTTCAGCAGAAGTTGTATCAGGTCCTGTCAAGTGTGTATTTTTAAGCCTCATAGATTAGATGTACATAGTTAATAACATCCATTCCACAAAATTTATGGTTTAGGAAAGTAGAATGGCTATAATACGGCCTGCACAAAAACTAAAGTCTGTAAGTGCTTCATATCTTGCAGTATATTTTATTGGGACTTGTTTCTTTGGGTCTCCAGAAGATATTTTTAGTTCATAGATAAAAACATCAAGGCTCACAGAATTTGATTCAATTGAGCAAATATATATTGCGAGTTAATGCCAGTGAGAACTTAAAATCTGATGTTCAAATGATAAATGCCTTTTTCCACAGATGATATTGTCTTTTGCCAATAAATGCTAAGAAGTAATATAAACAAAACATAAACATATTTATTTTCCTGGATTACTTTAAAATTTTTTTTACAAGATTTCTTTTCTAAAACATTATTTTGCATACTTAAAAAATTAGATAGATTTGCATTGTATCACAAGTGGAATGGTAGTTACATATTACTTTATGGAGTTTACATCCTGAGTTCATTTAAAAAGCCATATTAAATGATTTATGAGGATCTTACTAGAAGTAATTAATCAGGGCCAGATTAAAAACAATGCTGAATTTCACTCAGTCCATCTGTCCTTGAATTCCAGTGGTTGTTATTCTTTTATTCTTAGATTTGACCTTTGAATACTAGAATTTTGGGAACACTTTGAAAAATTAAAAGTATCTAAAGGATATGAAATACAGGCTGCAATGATATCAATCACTGTTACAGTGTGTGAATATCTCTAGGTCATATAAATTTATTTACAGCACCATTTACTTGAGTCCTTGATTTTTTTCTTTTACTGCTTTCAAGATTTTCTCTTTGTTGTTGGCTTTCATTTTTATTATAATATGTTTGGTGTGGTCTTTTCCCTTTTATCCTTTTAGAGTTTGTTGGGCTCTTTGGATGTGTCAGTTAATGTTTTCCATAAAATTTTGGAAGTTTTTGTTCTTTATTTGAATATATTTTTGTCCCATCTTTCTCTCTTTTCTGGCATTCTTCTTGTGCATATGTTGATACACTTGTTGGTGTCCCACCTTACTCTGAAGTACTATTTACTTTTCTTTAACCTTTTTTATTTCTCTCTTTCCGATACATAATCCATATCAGTCCATCTCCAAGTTCATTGTTCTTTTGCCAGTTCAAATCTGCTGATGAGCCATTTTAATAATTTTTTCTTTTCTGTTGTACTTTTCAACTCTAGAATTTCTATCTGATTCTTTCTTATAATTTCTGACTCTTTATTGATATTCTCTAGTCAATGAGACATTGTCATCATACTTTACTTCTTTAAGCACTCATTTAGTCTTTGAGCACACTTATAATGGCTTTGAAATCTTTGTTAAGTCTGACATCTGAGCCTCCTTACAGGCAGTTTCTGTTGCCTTTTTCCCTGTGTATGGGTCACATTTTCCTGTTTCTTTTCAAGGCTAGACATTTTAGATAATGTACTGTATCGAATCTGGACACTGATTCTCCTAACAGGGTTTTGTTGTTGTTTCCTTGCCTGTGTTTACCTGTCTCTGTGTGGGCATGAAAACTCAAGCCCCAGGTTTCTGCTTCAATATGCCCACTGCCCTAAGGGCAGCTGGAGTGTCAGCAAAAAGATTTACTGCTTTGGTTTGTGTTAGCCTTTGTGTATCTTTAAAAATTTTTGATTGCGTAAATTATTTAAATATAAAAAATCATAAGCTTTTTGTTTCAGCAATTCTATAAACTAATTCAGGCAGGAAAGGGTTTGTATTTTCCCATTAAACATTTTTTAAAGTCAGTTGGCTAGAATAATTTACTTAAATGGAAAACTAAGCAAAGAACATAAATGGCAACTGATAAGAAGAATTATATCAAAGTTAATGTTGTCCTTTAATACCATTAACCAAAGGTTTGGTTGCAAGGAGAAGGTGTTGGAAAGGTAAATCCTTTATCATTCTGTCAACCTTAAGATCACACTTGCTAGTCACATGGTGGCAAATGCCACAGTGAGAGTGTTCTACTTTTGTCCTACCAGTTTATTTGTACGGAGAGATTTATCAGTTTTCTAATATTGGCAAATTTGTGAAGATCGGTGAAAATTTTGAAAGATGGTAGAAATTGTCATTGATTTGATTTTTATAGTATATCTACCATCTTATTGAATAATACAAATTTGACTATGCCATAAAAAGCCTTATTGTATATTTTTAGTAAGGATTATATAATTTACATCATTTTATCTTACATTTACAAAGAGGATTTTGTTATATTACATTTACATTATTTTACATTTTATATTACATTTGTAATAGAGAAGCAGCGAAAATTGTATCACAGCAAATTTTTCATGGTTTTGATCTATATAATACTTGCAGGCATTAGTAAGGATGTCATGATATTTCAAAAGGAAAAAAATACTTGCCATTTGCAGACAATATGGGTTGAAGTATTTATATTCTCATTAAAAAAATGTAATAGATGCAAACATGGAATGTATTTCCCAAATATAATTACTATAAAGTTTCTATTTGATTTTCAAAATTTGGCTTATCTTTTTATTTTTATCCTTCTCCTAAATCTTTTCTGCTCCTAATTATTAGATATAAAACCTGAATATTACTCATATAACTATAAACAACATTTCCAAAACTCAGACAAATACTTATTTCCAGGAAACCCAGGACAAAAATCAGGAAAATATGGCTTCTAAATATAATTGACATAGCTGACATTAAATTTTTGTTTACAAGATTCAGAACTATAGGGGAAGTATTCTCAGATTTGACTTGATGTTTAGTTTTTAAACTAAACTAGCTGGTACTAGCTTTTAAACTCTTTGTGACTTGCAGAAACACAGAGCTTTTAAACTCTTTGTGAATTGCAGAAACACAGAGCTTTTCTCCCAAGGTTATTGGGAAGATTACAGGCAAAACCATTCATGTGAATATTCTTAGGTTTTTATCTAGGATAGTCCTAGGCATTGAATATTATTTCCCCAAAGAGAAATGTTGAATTACTAACTCTTGGTGTCTGTGAATATAAATTTATTTGGAAATGGGGTCTTTGCAGATGTTATCAAATTAAAATGAGGGCATTAGCGTGGGCCTTAATACAATATGGCTGGTGTCCTTTCAAAAAGACTATGTGAAGGTGAAGTGTGGAGAGTTTAGCTAGAGCAAATGTAAATTCCTGATATGACTTCCCTGACAGCTGTTGTAAGCAACAAAGCAACAGTCTCTCCTGGCTCCCAGGGCTTTACTTTCTATATTCATTGGATAAGCCTTCTGCTGAGCTTACCAAAACCCTGCTCTTTTTGGTTTGAATTGACCAATCTGGCCTTAGCCTGGGAACCCCAAAGCACTCTACCCACAGACCCTAATAAAAGCATGTGCTGCAGGTCATGCCTCTCTCTCTGCCCCTGCCTTGACCTCCCAAAGTGGTCCCTCAAGTCCTGCTGTGCACCTGCTCCAGGACATGTGACTAATAAACCTCGCTAATTCACTCTCTCTTTCGGCCTTTTGTTGAGCAGTGGCTCACCATCTGACACAGGAGCACTTAACAAATGTTAATTCAACAAAGCCACAACAAAGAGGAAAGAAACCAGGTGAAGGTGGAGGCAGAAGTTGCTAAGAACACCAGGGTCTACCACAAGCAGGAAGAGACGAGGAAGGATTTTCCTTCCAGGGGCTTTGAATTCAGTCTTATAGGTTCCAGAACTGTGAGAGAATAAATTTCTGTTGTTTTAAGCCACTCAGTTTGTGGTACCTTGTTATGTCAGCCCAGACTATAGGTAGGTTATTCTTTTGGTTTTGACAAGCTTGGGAACCACTACTTGATCTTATATTATACTTTAATTTTGGCCATTCTGTAGGATACTGACAAAGTGACATAGCTAAGAAAATAAGATTTATAGAATTTACAGAATATAAGGACTTAAAAGTAACTTTGAACCTTAATATCAAACCATTCACAGACCAAAGGGAGAAAAAGATTTTCAAAGAATTGGTGTTTCTGTTCATGTTTCACTGTAGCAAAATTGATTGAGACAAATGTTGCTTTGTTGTATAAAGCTAGAAGAGATATTTTCAGTTTCTAGACATTGGGCAGTAAAATCCATCAATTCATGTGAAATATGCTGCATATCTGTGAACAATTTCTACAGATATGAAAAACATATCTCTATAAGACATTACCTTGCTTTGTTAAGAAATGACCAGTGATTCTACCTGTGCTCATTCTAATCTAAAATATTCACTTCTACACAATTGTTTTCCTGTTATGTTATTTAAAAGATATTTAGCATTCTAGAACTATTGTTCAAAATATAAATATCATTTGAAGGGCAATAAATATCTACTCAGGTTAATGATTTCTTGAATCATACATTTAAACCCTTTATAAGTCTAATTAAATAAATTAACCAAAACAGACTGAAAATTTAAAAAGCCCCTCCACCTTTCCTGACCAGCTAAAATGGATCAAGGCAGAAAAAGGGAAGGCCCAGTCATGATAAATAGGAGCAAATAACATCCCTGAGACACATCCTTCCTCCTTCCTGAAGACTTCAAACATCACAAATTTCTTGCTACAGATTAGCTCAGGAGCTCATGGCATCCTTTGGATGTTAATTTCTTTTGCTTTAAAATGCAGGATCACATAGCAATACCTACAGTCCTGCACTCGGCTTCCTTTGCTGTCCTTCTCTTGTTTTCTATCCACCGTTACAGTTCGTCCTGAGCAGGTTCACCATGTCCCTTTTTGGCAGAAGATATGAACTTGATGTAAATATAATGTAAAATAGGTTCTGACATAGGGAAGGACTTGCTAATTTGGTATTTCTTATATTACCATTCCATACTTTGTAATGTTCTTCCCAACTTCTCCAAGCATTTAGATTTCAGTAAGATTTTCTGGCCAGCATCTGAAAGGATGGCCCAGTGATATAAAGCACTTGTTAAAATCAGTTGAGTAAAAGCAAGGTATTCAGGCTTCATTTTCCTTCAAATATAGAAGCCATTGGAAATACCCATCTGTAAGAGGTACAAGTTTTCATTTCCTCTGGTTCAAAAACCCTAAAATGAATTGCTCATTAAATGTGATATAAAAAATAATGGACTTTGCAGCACTGTAATTCTCTGCCATAAAAAAAGCAATCAAATTGGTATGGCTAACACTGGTGCCTGAACAATGCAAGCTATTATGTAAATTGGAAGGAAATGTGTGATAAATTATGCACTATGCACTTGTGCTTGCTAGAAGCAGAAACTCTTTCACTCTGTTTCCTTTTGAAGTAAGCTTTTGCATGGCTACAGCTTTCCTTTATGCACTTTTCTTTCTACATGCATTTAATCTCAAATATTGTGTGTGTCTGTATGTAGATAGATAGGTGATAGATAGATAGATAATAGATATAGATAGATAGTAGGAAACTACCTAATATAGGAGTACAAGCTTAGAAATCATGCCACCACTACTACATCATACACTAAATTAAAAAAAAAAAAACATTCTTAGGGTAGAACTCTTCAAAAGTGATTGTGAATGCTTTTGTACATTAATTTTTTTTCTGTCAAATTATATTCAGTGAAGTTGTACCAATTTATATAGTCACCAACAGTGCCCAAGAATGCTTAATTCATGAAACTATTTTTAGAAGTTTTTTAAAACTTTGCCCATTTGAAAACATGTAAGTAGTACTGTGTTGTTGTTTAGTTTGTGTTTCTTTGATAATGTTTCATTATTTTAGTACACATTCAGTAGTCGTTTGTGTACCTTTTGGGGGGTAAGTTTGTTAGACTACCTTTTTTTTTTTTATCAGATTTATTTATTTATTTATTTATTTATTATTTTATTGTCTGTGTTGGGTCTTTTTTTACTGTGCACAGGCTTTCTTTTTATTTGTGGTGAGTGGGGGCTACTCTTCATTGCGGTGCATGGGCTCCTCGTTGCTGTGGCTTCTCTTGTTGTGGAGCTTGGGCTCTAGGCATGTGGGCTTCCGTAGTTGCAGCACGTGGGCTCAATAGTTGTGGCGCATGGACTTAGTTGCTCCGCGGCATGTGGGATCTTCCTGGAGCAAGGATCGAACTTGTGTCCCCTGCATTGGCAGGCAGAGTCTCAACCACTGCGCCACCTAGGAAGCCCTGTTAGACTACCTTTTAAGTTTTAAAATTGTGTTTAAAATTTTTTTCTTTAACTGATTTGGTAGAGTACTCTAATAAATATTTTTTTTTTGTATCTATTTTAAACATATATTGAGTTTTCGAGTTACTTTCTCATGATTTTTATGATTTCTGCCATGTTGACCTATAGCTTTTAATGTTTAGTATATAAAATTATCCATTTCTCATTTTTCATATGTAGAAAATACCCAGCTCAAGATCAGACAAATGTCTATGTATATATTTTCAGTTCTTATTAAAAATTAGTTATTAAATCCTTTTGTAGTTCATTGTAGACATAAGAATATTTTCTGATATTTGTCCAATTACTAAATAATCCTCTTACCACTGATTGAAATTTCATCACTGAACATATTTCATTCTGATAAAGTTAATTCTGTCACTTTCTATTATGTTACAATGATTTACATAATCTAACTATAGAGCAACATTACTAATTATCTGTTTCATAATAACTAGTGGTAAAATCAGTCTCTATTATTCTTCCAAATCAAAGCATTCTTGAATGTTGTTAAAATAAAGTATGCAATTAGTGTTTCAAATTCAAAAACATGTGTTGGGTAATTATTTGAAATTATGTTTATTGATTCATTTCACTAATGTGATTTCATAACATGATATTAAGAGCCCAGAGTGGGGAGCCTGGAGACAGACTGCTCAGGTTCAAATACTGGTGTTGCTACTTCCTGTCTTTGTGATCTGGAGAAAGTTACTTAGCTTCTCTGCACCTCAGTTTTTTTCATCTATAAAAGCCAGAATAATAATAGTATCTACCTCCTTGGGCAGTAGTCAGAATTAAATAATGTAATATTTATAGATAGGTTACTGTCTGGTACATAGTGTTATTTAAGAATTTTTTATTCAAGTCTATTTTTGTATCTTTCAGTAGGACATTTCTACTGGATTCATACATATATTGTACTTTTCTTGTTACACTGAATTCTGATTTCACCACCTACCTCCCAGTTGCTGACAGTTTTATTTCCTTCCTTTTATTTCTTTCCTTTAGGTTTATATAGTTTTTTTATTTTTTAAAATTGAAAATTGGTCAAGTTATTATCATTGTTCCCTTTTACATGAGCTATTGTGGGTGTGAATTTCTCTCTGAGTGCAGCTTTGGCTGTATTTGTTAAATGTTATTTATAGTAATCACATTCTTATTTTTCTTTAGCCTATAATTTTGCTGGCCAGTATAAGGTTTTTAAGTTCAAATTCACTCAAACTGAAATATGTGCATTTGTAAATATGTAAATTTTTAATGCTAATTTGAATTCTGCAATGACAATTTAATTGATATATCACATTCCCATTCTGTATCCATTTTTTTTTCTTTTTAACGTATTACTTATCATTCACAGTGTTTGCTTACCATTTCTTTTCATTTTTTATTTCACAAAGGCTAAATTTTTTGAATATTATGGTAACAAATTTATTCTTTAATAAATATTTTTATTTTACAAATGTGTGCATTTCTTCTAAAAGTTGAATCATGTGTGCTCCGTTTTTTAAAAAAAGAATTACTTTGTATTTTCACAGACGTATTAGTCTTTGAATTCATGTGACCAATCAGAGATCTGTCCATTACTAGTTTTATAGTGAAGGCAGGGGAGAGGAGTCATCTCAGTTTCTCTCAGGTGCTACCTTCCACTGTTAACGTTATCTTCCAAGGCATTAAATCCAAAGCTTGGCTGATATGTACAGACTCTAGTCAGCTTCTTGATATTTTATTGCCACTTAGTAACTACTGGTCTGAAAATATATCTCTTTATCCTAATAACTAATTGTCTTGCTGTGAATTTTACAATTTATTCCTAAGGAGTCTGAAGCAGTTTATACCATTTCCTTCACCAGAACGTGTAATTAAAATATAAAATTCCATGGTGATTTGCCCAGGTACTGCTTCTGTTACTGCCTACATTTCTTTTTTCTTATGACAAAGCATTAACTCCTGTCTTCAATACGAAAGTTATTGGAAATGTAGCCTTATAATGAATATATAAATGGGAGATATCAAACAGGAAAATGAGGAAGTGAAAGAGCCCTGGCTGCCTCAAAAATCAGCCCCCAGGTGGCTGATAGCTCTATTTTCTCTGGTCTGAGGAAGGACTGGCCACCACAATGCATGGGCTTGGTGCATTGGGTTGGGTAGTATAGCATGGAATATACTTTCAATTGCCCATCTAATATTCATTTCCCATCTCTCTCTTCATGGAATCCAGCCCCTGGCCAGAGATCATGATTTGCCTAATGCAGTCACAACTATTGTTGTCCTTTGCCAGATTGTCTGCAACCTATCCAATGACATTTTAGGGTAAGTGTGATGTGGAGTTTCTGGGAAGGCTTTTGCCTGACTGATAAAAAAGTAAATGTAGTTGACACTTCCCTTTTGTATACTCTTTTTTGCCTTGAACTCAGTTCTGATACTGTGATGTAGCAGTCTTCTTATGACTATGAGGTAACTAATATGATTATGAATGGAAACTGTAGGCAAAAATATAAAAAGCTCCCAGCTCTGGGTCTTAATGACATTGTTGAGTACTAAACTAAAACAACTGTCAACATCAGACTTCACTTTATATTTAAAAAAATAAGTAAATTTTAAAAGCCACTGACAGTTGGACATTTTACTTGAATTTGAAAGCATTCCTGCTCAGACAGGTATGTGCTACCATTTTCTCCATCATTTTATCTCAAGGTTACGTTAGTGTTTGGGTAATAGAATTCATTATAACTTCTAGTAAATTTTTGACTTGTTACATTTTCCATTATTGACATAACTTTATTTTTCAAATCTGTTTGTAGTTTTTGTAACCAAAAACTAAAGGAAGGAAAGTTAGTTGTCCATAGGTTATAAGCAGTGTAATTCCAAGTTGGGTTATAAACAAATAACTCAGGTGACTAAAATTTCCATTCTGCAAGGGTATCACAGTTTAGGATTTTAATCTGGAACACAAGTATTTAACTTTATATCCCATTGCCACTTCTCTTATGAGTAGAAAACTCTACAAACCATATATGAGTATAAAACTCTATTGTCAGTTTACATAATCCACTCTAGATTTAGCCATCATGTGTGATATTGTGATAGTTTTCCTTTCACGGAGAGGGATAATTTCAAAGAACTGCTTCAGAAATAGAAAAAAGGACTCCCCAACTTCAGACTATACTACAAATATACAGTAATCAAAATTGTATGATACTGGCACAAAAACAAATATATGGATCAGTGCAACAGGATAGAAAGCCCAGAAATAAACCCATGCACGTATGGGCAATTAATGTATAACAAAAGAGGCAAGAATATATAATGGAGAAAAGACAGTCTCTTTAATAAGTGTTGCTGGGAAAACTGGACAGCTACATGTAAAAGAATGAAATTAGAACATTGTCTAATAGCATATACAAAAATAAACCCCAGGTGGACTAAAGACCTAAATGTAAGGCTGGATTCTATTAAACTCCTAAAAGAAAACAGGCAGAACACTATTTGACATAAATTTCAGCAAGAATTTTTTGGCTCTGTCTCCTAGAGTAATGGAAATAAAAACAAAAATAAGCAAATAGGACCTAATTAAACTTAAAAGCCTTTGCACAGTAAAAGAAACCATAAATAAAACAAAAAGACAGCCTACAGAATGGAAGAAATTATTTGCAAATGACAATGCTGACAAGGAATTAATTTCTAAAATATACAAACAGCTCATACAGCTTAGTATAAAAAAAAACCCACAACCCAATCAGAAAATGAGCAGAAGATCAAAATAGACATTTCTCCAAAGAAGACATACAGCTGGCCAACAGGCACATGAAAAGATGCTCAATGTCTCTACTTATTAGAGAAATGCAAATCAAAACTACAATGACGTAATCACCTCATACCAGTCAAAATGGCCATTACCAAAAAGTCTACAAATAATAAATGCTGGAGAGGGTGTGGAGAAAAAGGAACCCTCCTACACTGTTGCTGGGAATGTAAATTGGTACAGCCACTATGGAGTACAATATGGAGGTTCCTTAAAAAACTAAAAATCGAGTTGCCATATGATTCTGCAGTCCCACTCCTGGGCATATATCTGGAGAAAACCATAATTCAAAAAGATAATGCACCCCAGGGGCTTCCTGGGTGGTGCAGTGGTTAAGAATCCACCTGCCAATGCAGGGGACACGAGTTTGATCCCTGTTCCAGGAAGATCCCACATGCCACCGAGCAACTAAGCCCGTGTACCACAACCATTGAGCCTGCACTTTAGAGCCCATGAGCCACAACTGCTGAGCCCGTGTGCTGTGACTACTGAAGCCCACATGCCTAGAGCCTGTGCTCTGCAACAGGAGAAGCCACAGCAATGAGGAGCCCATGCACTACAAAAAGAAGAGTAGCCCCCACTCACTGCAACTAAAGAAAGCCCGCGCACAGCAAAAAAGACCCAACACAGCCAACAAAATAAATGAATGAATGAATAAATAAATTTATTTTAAAAAAAAGATAATGCACCTCAGTAGTGTTCATTGCAGCACTATTTACAATAGCCAGGACATGGAAGCAACCTAAATGCCTGTTGACAGATGAATGGATAAAGAAGATGTGGTATATATACACAATGGAATACTATTCAGCCATAGAAAAGAATGAAATAATGCCATTTGAACAACATGGATGGACCTAGAGATTATCATACTAAGTGAAGTCAGTCAGACAAAGACAAATATCATATGATATCACTTCTATGTGTAAACTAAAAAAAATGATACAAATGAACTTATTTAAAAAACAAAAATAGACTCACAGACATAGAAAACAAACTTATGGTTACTGAAGGGGAAAGGGTGGAAGGGATAAATTAGGAGTTTGGGATTAACAGATACACACTACTATATATAAAATATAATAGATAAACAACAAGGACCTACTGTATAGCACAGGGAACTGTACTCAATATCTTGTAATAACCTGTAATGGATCACTGAATCACTTTGCTGTACACCTGAAACTAGCACAACATTGTGAGTTAACTATACCTTAATAAAAAAGAAAAAGAAAGAAAAAACAGATATCTCTGGATTTAACCACATAACTTTCCATCTTTATGGCTATAGATTGGAGACTGTCTTCTGAAAAATATATCATTTTTTATGTAATAATAACTATCACAATTCATCTCATTTGGTTTATTGTTTTTTCCCCTCCTTTACAGTATCAGTTCTTCAAAGGCAGGGGTCATTGTACCTGGCACATAGTATTCAATATGTACTCCCTAGAGGCTTTCATGCTGAATAAATGAATGAACTAGACAGTTTTCAGATTTTTCTTAAAGGTAGACTTTACTTTTTAGGGTAGTTTTAGGTTCAGAGCAAAACTGAGCAGCTAGTACAGAGATTTCTCTTATACCTCTGCCACCACATGCACTACCTCTCCCACAAGCAACATCTTGTACCAGATGGTACGTTTGTTACAATTGATGAACTTACATCAATCATTGTCATCCCAAGCCCATAGTTTACATTATGGTTCACTCTTGGTGTTGTACATTCTAGGGTTTTGACAATTGTGTAATGACATGTGTCCACCATTATAGTATCATAAGAATAGTTTTACTGTCCTAAAAAATCCTCTGTTCTCATTGATTCATTCCTCCCTCTCCCCTGACTCCTGACAACCACTTATCCTTTTATTGTCTCCATAGTTTTTTCTTTTCCAGAATGCCATTTAGTTGGAGTCATACACCGTGTAGCCTTTTCAGGTTGTCTTCTTTCACTTTTTTTTATGAAGAAAAAGTTTTCAATTACTTGGGATAAATGCCAGGAGTTCAGTTGCTAGATTGAATGGTAAGAGTGTGTTTAGTTTTGTAAGAAACTATCAAACTGTCTTCCAAAGTGGAAGACATTTTGACCATTTTGCATCCCCACCAGCCGTGAATGAGAGTTCCTGTTGCTCCACATCCTTGCCAGCATTTGGTGCTGTCAGTGTTTTGGATTCTGGCCATCCTAAAGGTGTAAAAGAATATGTTTTCAATCTGTGGACTCATGGGAATGATTATCACTCAAGATTTCCTTTCTTAACTTTTCTATAAAACTGGAAAGTGGAAGATGAAATTCTTAACTTTCTCTTGATGATTTTTAACCTTGAGACAAATTTCAAAAATATAAGAGAGTGTTGATCTTTGCGTGTGAATTTTCCTAATCTGACTACTTTTATCATATTTGTTCATCTTAAAAATCAACAGATACTGAATATATTTGGCTCACTATGAATTATAAATTAAAAGATAACTTTTCACAGGTCTGATGAGTTTTTAACACCTATATTTATTTACATTATCCTAAAGCAAACACAAATTTTTCTGGATATGAGACTTACTGTTACTTAAAGCAGTAAGTACTAGGATCTGTACTGTGGAAGAGGAAGGCTGAAATTATAAACCCAGTGTTCTTTCCTCAGAGAACAGAAAGATGAAAGTATTTTCTCTAGAGTACTGCAAGGTCAATAGCCAAAATAATGTTATGCTTTACTAAAGTTTTTCTTTTCTTCCCTGAGAGGGGAAAAAGAAAATTGATCTAAGAATAGTCAGACTCCAAATGCCCTGCCTGAATTTTCAGAAGAAATAAGCCAGTGACTACCCCACACCTGAAGTAGCATCCATGTGAGTAAGGCATCATCTAGAAGCTTGACAAAACTGGTGGGAAACAGCAGAGAAAATCATGTGAAGCCAAATCACAGCAGACCTTCACCTTACCTTGAACTTGTGACCTGTTACCTCATTTATTGGGCCATGAAATAGGAGTCATGAAAACATCAGAGCTATAACTTTATGTAATCTTTAAGACCAGATTCATTAAAGAGTCCTGCTCTCCATCCAGGACGACAGAATGGAAGTGTTGGGTCAGGCATACCATTTTCTCTTTTTACTTTTTGGTGCCAAAACCCAATGAATAGCCTTTATGCATTTAGAAGTATGTTCCCTTCAAGTACATATTAATACATTATGTATTTAAAAATGTTTTCTTCAGGTACATATTAGTACATGAATACATTAGTACTAATAAGATTGATTTGTAGAGTATGTCGATGAAAAAATTAACCAGTCTAAGAAAGAAATGGAAAATTTCATTTGAGCCAGACTGAAGATTATTAAAGGTCAAAGCACAGCTATGTAAGTTTTTGAGACAGAGGGCCATACATTAAATGACATATTATTGACAGGTTACACAATCCAGATGTAGATGTACAAAGCGAGTAGTGGGTCATGTGCCCCCCTTACAAGATTAAGAAGGAAGATTATCTCCTAAGGGGGTTTGATTAATGCAGATGCACAATACACGTAAAGGGGAGGGAGGAGGCCTGAAAAGGCAAAGAAAAATTTTATATTTAAATTTTTCTCATCTTGCAATAAAATGTGAATTTTATTCCATCAATTATAAGATATGAAAGTCTTCTAGAAAATTACAGATATGAGTTTGAACTCATCTGTACCAGACAGCTCACTATATTATATTCATTTTTGTGGTTTACACTAGCAGCTTCTAGTGGTGTTCAAGTGACACCACAAAGCTACTAGGCAAGGGAAATGAGCTCTGAAAAAATTCTGTCTTATGGAATGAGTGAGATTGTGGATGTTTTTTCAGGCAGATTTTTAATTAGAAGAATGAGTTAAGTTTCCTTACAAGAGAATATGAGGCATTGAAAAACATGATTAAAGACAGCTGGTTAATACTGTGATGAGTGGAAGCAAAAATGTGACTGTGAACTAGAAAGGAAATGAAAATGAGCAAACAATAAAAGGCAATGCTGAGTGTAAATTCCAGTGTTATATCTTTTCCTATTCTGACCTTATGGCATACATGGAAAATAAAACTGAAGTAAAGCAATAGTAAGAAAAAAAAAAAAAGAAGCACACTCCTTATCAGGAAATGTTGAAGAAAAAAAAGATCAGTGTGGGCTAATGAAGTTTAATGTGATGCCTCTGATGTCAGTTTAGTTTAAGAAAATCTAGATGATAAAGCAAATAAATCAAGCCTCTCTTTCTGCAACTTGTAGTGCTTGGATGGTCTGACGGCCTGTGTTACTAGGCCCAGGGGGTGCCCAGCACACAGCAGCCTGAGGCCACTAAAAAGGAGCTCTGCCTTCCAATTCCCCAGGAGTGCTGTGGTCTGAGTACTGCTGCCCTGGGCTATAGTGTTATACAGCTTCCTGCTCTGACAGCCAACAGATGACCAACATCTAAAGAAAAATCCACAGTGACTGTCTTAATAGTGTCAGAGTGCCAAATGAAAATGAGGGTAAGAAAGTAGAGCAACAGGCAATTTTACTACAAGTTCATTAACACATTTACAAATCCACATATTTGTATGCCTATTTATTTTTTCACAGTCCCTTGTTAAGTTCACAGATGCTCAGAAACTGCTCTCGGCATGCCAAAAGGACAAGACAAACAGAAGCAACTAAAATGTATGAACAAGAATGGAACAGTTTGTTTTTGAATTTACAGCACTGTTCAGTAGTTACTGTGGAAGGAATCTAGGAGAAATGAGAAGAGTTTCTTAGACATACATGTCCTGGCATAGGAAGAACTAAAAATATATTCCTTTGAGCTTGAGAGTAATCTGGAATAATATTCATTGAAGCATTATAAGAAATGGAGTAATATTCCATTGTATATATGTGCCACATCTTCTTTATCCATTCATTTGTTGATGGGCATTTAGGTTGCTTCCATGTCCTGGCTATTGTAAATAGTGCTGCAGTGAACACTATGGTACATGTTTCTTTTTGGATTATGGTTTTCTCTGGGTATATGCCCAGGAGTGGGATTACTGGATCATATGGTGGTTCTATTTTTAGTTTTTTAAGGAACCTCCAAACTGTTTTCCATAGTGGCTATATCAACTTACATTCCCACCAACAGTGCAGGAGAGTTCCCTTTTCTCTACACCCTCTCCAACATTTATTGTTTCTAGATTTTTTGATGATGGCCATTCTGTAATAAAGAAGATGTGGCATATATATTCAATGTAATATTACTCAGCTATAAAAAGGAATGAAATGAAGCTATATGTAATGAGGTGGATAGACCTAGAGTCTGTCATACAGAGTGAAGTAAGCCAGAAAGAGAAAAACAAATGCTGTATGCTAACTCATATATACGGAATCTAAAAAAAAAAAAAATGGTGCTGATGAACCCAGTGACAGGACAAGAATAAGGATGCAGATACAGAAAATGGACTGGAGGACACCGGTTTGGGGGGGCGGAGGGCGAAGGGGAAGCTGGGACGAAGCGAGAGAGTAGTATAGACATATATACACTACCAACTGTAAAATAGATAGCTAATGGGAAGTTGCTGTATAACAAAGGGAGATCAACTTGATGGGTGATGCCTTGGAGGGCCGGGATGGGGAGGTTGGCGGGGAGTCACAGGAGGGAGGCATATGGGGATATGTGTATAAATACAGCTCATATTTGGTGTACCTCATAAGGTGGTACAAGAGTGTAAAGCCATTATATTCCAATAAAGAGCTTAAAAAAAATAAAGAGATAAAAAAGAATTGGAGGACTATTAGCACTATATGATTCTATTGCCATGTGAATAGTCACAATTAAAAACAAATGAAGTATTTCTCTTTTGATATTTTATTATCAGACTGCTGGGGAGCCCGACCTGGGGGCTTGAACCCCTTGGTCTTTGGGGAGAACATCTGCAATTGTGACTGTTCTCTCACTTGTGGGTTCCTGACCCAGGGATGTGGGTCTTGACTGTGCCACCTCTCTGCCCCTCATTATCTGTCTCCTTGTGATCCCTTCTTTATATCTTTAGTTGCAGAAAATTATTTCTGCTAGTCTTTAGATTCTTGTAAATAGTTGTAATCTTGATGTACCTGTGGGAGGAGGTGAGCTCAGGATCTTCTTACTCTTCCATCTCGGCCCTGCCTCTCCATAGCCACCTTTGGCAATCCCATTTAGAGCTGTTCATGCTGTTCATCCATATCAGATGCATTTGAAAGTAATCAAGTTTCTCATTTAAGCTCCTCGTTATCTCTTCCATCCTATTTCTTGGGCTGACTTTCTGGTACTGCCACTACTATTTTTGATTCAGCTGTAAAGAAATACTAGCAGTTCCCCAAAAGTATAATGCTGTTTCACTCTCTGTCATTTCCCATGGTATTTCTTCTGATTGGAATGCTCTTCTCTTTTCACCTCATGTATTACTATAATTCTTCCTTAAATTTCAGTTTAAGTATCGCCTCCTTCAGAGAGCATTCTGCATTTTTGCCAGATCCCTTTCCATCAGGATGCATTGCATTTTATTTATACTAGTAATTTGTCTCTTTTTCCGTAGTAAACTCTAGCTCTTTGAGGGCAAAAGCACATCTTATCCTGGTCTGTTTTTAGTTTATGGTATCATGCCATAGTAATACTTGTACACAAATTTTTGTTGAATGACTGATTAAATAAGAACTTAGGGGACTTGTGAGGAAGTGCAGTCTTTGAGAGGGAACACATGAGGTAAGTGGGGAGGTAGAAAAAATGAATTCTTCTTGTAACTTTACCAAAATTGTCTTTGTTGGGCCAGATAACCAAGCTATGAGGGTTTAGGGTCTACGATTGCTAGGCATTGGGAATAGCATATCCTAGGACTCAATATGTGCATTTTCATTGAATAAGTTTCTTTTGTATTTTCCTGAGTTTCTACTCAAGCAAAATTTCTTTTCTAAGTGGATAGAGTTTAGGAATTGTTGCAAATTTTCTGTCTCTATTTTTTAATCTGCAGTTGTTTCTTGACTTGTTTTAATTCATTTATCATTTTGCTCATTGAAAATGCATCAATACGGGGATATATGTATAAAAACAGATGATTGAACCTGGTGTACCCCCCCCCCCAAAAAAAAAAAAAAAAAAAAAAAGAAAATGCATCAAAAATTTAAGATAGTAATCCAAAATGCTACTTAATAGAAATTATGTTTAAAAATATGATTTTTGGATGGAAGAGGGATTAGATTATTTAGTCTAATCCCTTCACTTTGAAGAGTCTGAAGTTTCAGTGGTTAAATTGGTTACCCACATCACACAGCACACTAGTGATTAAGGGGGTTCATCTTGGAATCCACCTAATGAATAAAGTTTCACTACTTGTTAATGAAATTGTCTGCCTGTAATAAGAATCAGCCCCAAATGTTATCACCATAGTGTTTATCTGACAAGTGTTGAAACACCTGGATAAATAGCTGCTGTTTTTAGTATGGTCAGACATTATGAGATTGCATGTTGGCTGAAAGACAGTGTTTTCTACGATCCATTAAAGTATCCTAAAACATGTTTTTCAAAAAGTTAAAATCATGACTCTCATGCAGATATAGAAAGAACACATGCCAAAGATTTTATTCCACTTATTAATTAATGTAAAACATCCTAAGGAGAAATCAGAAATGGAGACTTACGTGGTCCTTCAGAGGCCTGATGAAATGAATTAGCTAATACGTACAAACTGGTTAGTGCCCTATGTGGCACTAAAATGGTAATCTTTGGGATTACCTTTTTGGTTGAACAGAACAATGCAGGATAACATGTACTTCACAATATCTGAGGTCTACTCAAATAATTTATAACAAAGACACACATAGATGTCTATATAATTCTACAGAATTAAATAACCCCTGGGTTACTCTGTTAAACAAATGCCCATATGACTTGCAAACATAATATGTATATGTATGCTATAAAAGTCTTTTCAATATCCTGCTGTATCTAATGGCATAGTAAGCTTTCCAGTTTTATATGAACATTCAAATGAAAACTATTTGAAGAGACTAATATCTAGCAGAAATCCTTACAACTCCTGACTTCTTATGCAGGGTGTGTGAGAGTATTGCATACATTAAATGAAGGAAAAGAAAATTCCTGCGACAACAATGGCTACCATTTATTAGTCTCATTATCTGAATTTGGCAACATGCTAAATGTCTTGAGTATATTTTTATCACCCTCACTACAACCTTAAAGTTAGGAAGTGTTTATACACCGTTAACAGATGGCAAACTATGATTCAGAGAGATTAAAAGCTCTTGCTCAAGAAAGTAAAAAAAGCAGATTTGAGTTAAACTCCATCTGCCTCCAGTGTTCATTTTCTTGCTACTTCACCTTGATTTTTTTTTTTTAACTGTGCCTTTTCTCTTTTGCTATAAACCTTCGGAAGAATTGGGGCTGAAATCATTTAATATATGAGTGATATTTTTATCTCCTGGAAAACAGCACTTAGGTGGCCAAGAAATAATGTCATATTAATTGATGATAGCAGTAATATCTTTTGAACACATGCTTCTTTTCCGTTCCTGTGTTAATTATATAACCTATATTATCTTATTCAGTATTCACAGTGGTGCTATATGAAATATGATTTTGAATCATCAGTGCTAGCACCTGACAAGTAGACTTTGTCTGACTTTGGCAAAAAAAAAAAATGAATTAAAATGTTGTTGGAGAGCTAACAGAATTCCCCAGGTGCCTAGAAATCCAGTCTTGGAGGATATATATGAAGGAATAAATCTTTATGTAGCCTTCATTCCTATGATAACACCAGGTAACTGGTCCAGTGAGAAAATGGCGGCCACTGCTGCCACACAGGAGTTACTGCACATTGCATGGTTGAGGCTCCTGGCACTGCTGCCCTCTAAGCCCTAGCAATGTTGCCACTGCTGCCCGAGGAACGGGACTTTGTTGTAATTGCCACCACTCCCAGAGATAATCATCTGAGGTCCTTAGTCCAGAATAGGTGCCTGTTGCTAGCATCTAAGTAGGCAGGGCAGTATCTGGCATTTTAAGCTCCTGCATTGAGAGGAGGCTCTGTCTCCCATCAAGATCATATGGTGGGGAATTCTTACCACGCTTGGAAGACTTAGATGCTAAGCAGTCTAAAACAACAACTAGTGACCATTTTACAGGTAAGAAAATTGAAGCCCAGAACTACCATACAGTTTTCAAAGAGACACACATGTTGATAACTGGCGGAACCTTGATTGGAACCTAAATTTCTCAAATCTCTGCTCCTAGCCCCCTTGTGTCCCAGTAGTTTCCTGCCAGGCATTTCTTGTTTTGGTCAGCTATATCCCTGTTCCTCATTTCTGTATCTTAGAAGTCAAAAGCATACACTTTTTATTACTTTCCCTCTGCCTGGCTGCTGAGGGGTCCCTGCTACTGTACCTGTATTTCATTTTAAGAACCAAAAGAATCACTCATTAGAGTTTGCCCATGTTACTCATTCTAATAGTAGCTCTTAGTGCTTTGGGATTTTTTACACAGGAAATTCACATGCACTTCAACCTCAACCGCAAAATATTTTACTTTTAAATGTGAATTTTCAATCCTTTTTGTACATTACCTTCTATGAAGCAATATACAGATTTAATGACATTCAGCCTTAAATATTTTGAACAGTGAATAATAAAGCTGAATTTTTAAAATAAAAATTGTTGTAAAGAAAGCTAAAATATGAGAGAAAATATTTGTAGGTCATAAACATTTTTGAAACAGAGTGAAGAAGCTTTTAGGCATTATCAGTTGCTAGGAAACCTATCTTGGTTCTATAGTTTCAAAATTACTGAGCATCAAGCCTTGCTTTAGGTCCATAGAGTACTAATATGAACAAAAGAAAATCTGATGTAATTAAATGTTTTTCATTTTCTGTGCTTAAAAAAGATGACTACCAAAACAATTAATTGAAGAAAATGCTGCACCAATAATAAGGTTCAAATCGTATAGTGTCCATTATTTGGAGACCTGGGCTTAAATTACTATATATTTATGAATCTAGAAGGGTGTGAATTAATTATTTATATTTTTGGAGGATTACAGTCACCATCTTAGAATTATATGTACTATTAACTGTTTCACAGAGTTTTCACATAAATTAATAATAGCATTTTGTACAACATATGACACGATTATATTTAGTACATGTATCTGAACCAGAGATGCATTTATTTTGCACATATTCAGTCTTGATGAACCCTCATGCAGCCTTTCCTCATCTGCTTTATCACGTCTCAATTGGCTTGTGGCAATAGCCTTTAGTCTCCTGGTCAACAGTTTTTCTCTTTTTTTTTTTTTTTTGGGAATACAAGTGGTCTTTTATTAAGGTGGTCTAAAAATTGATGCAATTACAATAATCTAATGAAGCTGGAAGGTGTGTGCACGCCATTTAACCCAGCTCATCTACTTCTTTTTTTATTTTATTTATTTATTTATTTATTTATTTTTTGGGGGAGTACACCAAGTTCAATCATCTGTTTTTTATCCACATATCCCCGTATTCCCTCCCTTCCTTGACTCCCCTCCCCTCGAGTTCCCCCCCACCCTCCCCGCCCCAGTCCTCTAAGGCATCTTCCATCCTCGAGTTGGACTCCCTTTGTTATACAACAACTTCCCACTGACATCTATTTTACAGTTGGTAGTATATATATGTCTGTGCTACTCTCTCACTTCGTCTCAGTTTCCCCTTCACCCCCCGCCCCCTCCCATACCTCGAGTTCTCCAGTCCATTCTCTGTATCTGCATCCTTGTTCTTGTCACAGTTTTTCTCTTAGAGTTAGCTATCTTTCCTAAACCAAAACCTCATCCTGTGGGGAAATATAGTTGCATAAAATGATCAATAAACTCTCTCCCCTAAAATTCAGTAAGTTGGGGGAAAAAAAGGCAGGAGCAGTAGAACACAAATGAAAAAAAGAGTACAAGTTCTTTCCATAAACTTTGAAAATTGTCATCCACAGACAGAATTTTCCGTGATTACTATTCCTCTCCAATTCCTCCTGAAACAGTATAGTGGGAGAAAAAATGAGTGGACACATTTCTGTGTCCTAGGATAACAGAGATCTGGAAGGAAGAATCTAAGATCCTGCCTAGGGCTATAGGGTGGCAGTAAATTGGCAGAGTAGGGACAAATGCAAAATGTAAGCCACAGACCACAGGTGAATAGCACTTAACCTAGGTCAGAAATTTCAGGGTTTTTCAAGTTTGTTTTTCTCTGAAAAGGAAGAAAGTGGGAGAGGCTTGGTAAATTTCAAAGTTCCTACTTCTCACAGCAAACAGAGACTTCAGAGAATGGAGAAAGCAAAGACAAAGGGAATAAGAAAATTAAGAAATGGGAGTGGTGCTGATGACCAGAGGAAAGTTGCACAGGAATCTCAGCTTAATGTCCTTCTCTACTGCTGTAGATAAACAATGTTGTATCTGAAGCAAGTTCCAAGTTTTGCTTCTGTTCCAAAAATTACTTAGTTCTGTCCTTAAAATATTAGTCAATGAATGCACTTAGAAAAAAGAATAAAATGAGTGATATAAATAATGGAAACCCACAGGAAAAATAAAATTATCAGCAGGTTTTATGGCAGAACACTTTGAATTCCAAGAGACTTCACTAAAAGTGGAAAAAAACAGAAA
This sequence comes from Hippopotamus amphibius kiboko, assembly GCF_030028045.1. Lineage (NCBI taxonomy): Eukaryota > Metazoa > Chordata > Mammalia > Artiodactyla > Hippopotamidae > Hippopotamus > Hippopotamus amphibius. The sequence continues at coordinate 51,951,364 of NC_080187.1, read as the reverse complement.
GATAATTAACAGTTACATCACAATATATCGAAATCAAAGCATTACTATAAGGTAATAAGGAAATATAAGGAAGTAAATATTATATTCACCTATGAATATGAACAATATTATGCCTAGTGATGAGTGTAATAAGAAATATGTAGAACCCATGCGCAAATATAACTTTTGAAATAAGCTGAGGCACTGAAGACTTGAATGCACTGAAGAAACCACCTCATTCTTGAAAACTCCATATTTTAAGTTTTCCTTAAAAGGGTCTATAGATGAGATGTAGACTCAATAAAAAGATCAAGACATTTTTTCAGACTGGGGAGTGAAACTTCACACAATTATTCTAAAGTTCCTCTGAAGAATGACTAGGCATTGAGGGTGAGGAGAGAGGGACTAACATTGAATAGAGAACAGTGAACACAGCCTGCTAGTAAAATGTATCATGACACTAAAGTGATGGGAAGGAAAAGGAAGCTGGGTCAGTACTTAATTCCTTACACTAGAATACATTCAACATATAAATATTCAAGCCATATAAGTCCGAGAAGAATATATACATTAGCATTTTTAACAAGGAAACTGTTTTGATTATGCTATAAAACCAAGAATTCCAAAAGTAAAGTACCTGAGTTTGACCTATGAAAATTTAATCTTCATTATGATAAAAATAAAAATAAAAAACCTAATGTTAATGCTAAAATAATAAAAAAGAAAAATGAATGTTTTTATGTCATTGGGGGCAGTTTGGAGAGATGGGTTTGGCAGGAAAATCTTCATAGCAGAGAGGTATCTGATATCCTTTATTTTATAAATTTATTTATTTATTTCATTTATTTATTGGCTGTGTTGGGTCTTTGTTGCTGCACATGGGCTTTCTCTAGTTGCTGTGAGCGGGGGCTACTCTTCATTGTGGTGCGCAGCCTCCTCATTGTAGTGGCTTCTCTTGTTGTGAAGCACAGGCTCTAGGCACATGGGCTTCGGTAGTTGCAGCACATGGGCTCAATAGTTGTGGCTCACGGGCTCTAGAGCACAGGCTCAATAGTTGTGGTGCACGGGCTTAGTTGCTCCATGGCATGTGGAATCTTCCCAGAGCTGGGCTCAAATCTGTGTCCCCTGCATTGGCAGGTGAATTCTTAACCACTGCGCCACCTAGGAAGTCCTCTGAGATCCTTTTGAAGAATGTGAGGGAGGGTGATTGGGAGAAGAAAGGAGTGAAGTTTATGGAATTACAGATGTGTAAATGTTGAGGCAGAGAATAGCTTGAGATGAGGCTGAGAGTGTAAGCAGGGACCAGATGATGGATGTGATGATAAAGAGCTCACACTTTGTGCTGGAGATAATGAGAAGCCAAACAGGCATTTTAATCATGGGAATAACATTGCTTCTACATTTGAAAAGATCAGTTGGGTAGCACCGTTTTGCATGAATTTGATGGGAACAAAACCAGATGCAGGCAGATAAATCCATAGGCTATTTCAATAGCTCAGGCAGTGGCTTGTGAATGTCGAAACCTGAAAAAAAAAAAAGACAACTTTGAGAGATATTTAGTTAGTATCTTGTGGGAAATTGGATGTGAAGGGTGAGGGAAAGAAATGAATTATGTCCTCTATTATTTTGACTTTGTTCTCTTGAAGTACAACAAAAGAGGGGAAAACAAAGGAGAAGAAGACTTTGAGGACACTGAATGTTGAAACTGAAACAAATTAGTTTATTCTGAACTTGGAACCATCAAATGTTAAGGTAGTCAGAAATTCCATGTTTTCTCTTTTCTCATTATCCGCTTGTTTAAAAAATTAAATTCTAGCATCTCCAGTAAGAGAAGAAGAATAAGAAGAATCATTATTTTTGAGGCAAAGATTTTGATATTGAGGGAATGCTAACTCTTAGTGTTTAAGTGCCTAAAAAATATAAACTTTTTAGTTATTTGATTTTTCCCCCCAGCCTATACTGATGTACTTAAAAAAAAAAGTTGTATATGAAATCTAAAAAAGCTAAAAATTATTCTATACAAAAAATAATCCACCTGTTCCAGTGAATTCACAGCTGTAACCCATTTCACTGACATCGGCCCATATCAGTAAAACAGTTTTCTGCTTACTTCTGATTTTAGAACATACATCATCTGGCCTTCTTATAAATTCTGTGCTCTTTTTATGTTTCTACTATTAATTAGTGCTGATTTTCCTTTCTTTAAATCCCCCAAATTGTGAACTCAGAAATAGTCTGAGGCATTTAAGTGCTCGAAAGTAAGGTAAGTAAACAAAAAAAAAATCAACTTAAGATGGCAACACTAATCCAAGTTTCCCTTAAGTCAACCCAACTAGAATCCATAACATGGACAATGGTCTGAGCTGTTATCTGAGTGAAATTAAGGAAAGCATTACCATAAAAGTCAGCTAAGAGAGACTTCTATGCAGGGATGACTAGAACCAGGAGAGCTGTGGGGTAAGTATATGTTCAGTATTATTAAGTAATGCCATACGTTCTCCAAAAAACTTAAACATATGTACACTTGTACCAGTTGAAAAAAAGAGTTCCTGTTGTTCCAGATCTCAGTGCAACTTGATTTTTTTCACCTTTAAATGTTTTGTTATGAAAAATTTGGTTCCTTATTTGTGAAAAATAAAAAATGCCATTTTGCCCATTTTACTGTGTATTTTGCAAATATCTTCTGTCAAAGTGTAGCTTACCTCTTCACTGTCTTTATATTGTCTCCTCATTAACAGAATTTTAATGCATTAGAATGTATTAATATTTAGTTTTGTAGTTTGTGCTGTTTGTTTCCCTTCTCTACCTTGATGACCTAATCTCCTGATTTTCTTGTAAAATTATATTCATCTTTATTTTTTAATGAATACCCCTGGAATTTATTTTTATGTATAATAAGATTAGGGACAAATACTGGGTTATCCATGTGGGAGATTAGGGACATTACTGGATTTGATTTTTAATAATGGTAGTATTAGGGATATCTAATGCATTAAAAACTCTGGTCTTCTTAGTTGATTCCATTGATCTTTGTACTATCTGTATAGAAGCAACTAATTAATGTCTTAATTAACACATTCATAATAGCTCTTGATATTGAGTAAAGAGCAGTTATCCCCAAAGTGTTCTTCAGCTTTAAGTATGTGTTGGCCACATACTTTTACACTATTACCTACTTGAATTAACCCATCCAGCTCCTAAATTTGTCAAATAGTTACTGGAATTATACTGAAATTGTTTCATTGGAATTGAACTGAATAAACTTGGGAAGAATTGACCATTTTTCAAATATGAGTTTTCCAACCTAGAAATGAATTACGTCACCATTTTGTAATTTACTTTAATGTTTTGTGAGATTTTGTAAAAAATACTTTAAATTAAATACACAAAATATATGACAATAAAAGCATATGAGTAGAGAGTGTGATTAATATTAGAGGTTCTACTGTCATTGTAAGGGTGAATCCCAGTTTTGAGGGACTTGAAGTTTATATATTTACATCTATTTCTAGCTTTATTGAGATATAATTGATGTTTATTGAGATATATAAGTTTAAGGTGTACACATAAGGATTTTGTATATATACATATATTGTGAACTGATTTCCACAGTAAATTTAGATAACATATCCATCACATCACATGGTTACTTTTTTGTGTGTGTGATGAGAATTTTTGAGATCTACTCTCTTAGCAGATTTCAAATATACAATGCAGTGTAGTATTGTAGTCACCATGTTGTATATTACATTCCCAGAACTTATTCATCTTACAACTGGAAGTTTGTGTCTTTAGACTGACCCATTTCCCCCTCCCCCCTACATCTCACCTCTGGCAACTACCAGTACATTCTCTGTTCCTATAAGTTTGGGGTTTTTAGATTCCACATATAACTGAAATCTGTGTATTTGTCTTTCTCCATCTGTCTTATTTCACTTTGCATAATGCCCTCAAATTTAATCCATGTTGTTGCAAGTGGCAGGATTTCTTTCTTTTTTATCACTGAAAAGCATTCCATTGTATACATATATACCATATTTTCTTTATCCATCTCTCGATGAACATGTAGATTGTTTCCATGTGTTGACTACTGTAAATAAGGATACAATGAACATGAACATGGAGGTGCAGAAATCTCTTTAAAGACAGTGATTTCATTTCCTCTGGATATATACAAAGAAGCGGAATTGATGCATCATATGGTGGTTTTATTTTTAATTTTTTGAGAAACCTCCATACGGTTTTCCATAGTAGCCACACCAATTTACATTCCCACCAACAGTGTACAAGGATTTCTTTTTCTTCAAATTCTTGTCAACACTTGTTATCTCTTGGCTTTTTGATAATAGCCATTCTAACAAGTGTAAGGTGGTACCTCATTGTGGTTTTGATTTGTATTTCCCTGATGATTAGTGATGTTGAGAAACTTTTCATGTACCTGTTGGCCATTTGTAGCATATGCCAGTTTTGATTTCAGGCTACCAACTTGATGACACTAAACACAGGATTGAGGAAAGAATTGACTAATTCTGTGCAATCTCCTTGATGTAAGTCATATACATATTTTTTTGACAAATAAAATAGATCAAAACCAGAATAGATTGGGTAATTTTTATAAAATTTCTATAATTTGAAAACACCAGTTTTTGGGTAACTTCTGACAGGAAAATCTCTTAAATTTAAAACTGTAATAAATGTAACCATACTTTTTTTTTAAGTGTTTTAAAGTAACACTGAATATTCTTTCTTGCTGTTTAACAAGATGTTGACCTAGTTCATTTTTATTCGATATACATGCCTTCCAAGTAAATATAAACTTCTCATGCTCTCTGGACTCTTCATGACCTTTTAGGGGGTCTCAAAATATTTTGGTCTGAGAACTCATCAGGTTTAAGTAAGAAGTCTCTTATAGAAAACAGTTTAGAAAAAAACTGTTATGTAGCCTTTAGTCCTGGATTAGGCTAGCTAGGATCTCAAAGCATTTTCATCACTGAATTAAAAATATATCAGTTTGAGAAGCATCAATTATGTCAATTGTATGTTCTATGTAACTTTTCTATAAAAATTATTGGGAATGTGATTTTGAAAAAAAACAAGCTGCCTTTCAGTAAGAGAGCTGAATAGAATTATGGTTCATTGTACCAAGCCATAATGAAATACCACAGTGCATATCAAGTTAATGTATGTATTCACCAGATGAAGCTGCTGCTGCCTTTTGGGTGTGCACTGTTTTTGCACAAATTGCTCATCCTAAAATTGCTGCTGTGTTTTACTGAGCTATATAATTGTGTAATCAGATTACTTTTATTCTAAATACACTGCATTATTGATGAATATATGTGCATTTTGTCATTCGGACATTTGCTTCCTACGGCCATTTCATCTAGCACTGTCACAGGTTGTCAGGACGACATGTGTCAGATCTGCTAAGATACAATCCAATACCTTGGCATGAATAAAACATGTATATTCACACACAGAAATACCTGCTGTTTTGTTACTGTTTTAAATTTGCTCCCTATAAGCACAGGAATTCTGATAAATTCTATTTCATGTGATTTTCATAAAAATATGGAGCATTTATAATTATATTTATTGCATTAAGTATATTTCTACCTGCATTCAATTCCTGCTCGAAGTATTTCTTTTTTAATTGAAATATAGTTGATGTATAATATCATGTTAGTTTCAGGTGTACAACATAGTAATTTGACATTTTTGTACATCGTGGATTGATCAGCACAGTAAGTCTAGTAACCATCTGTGCCTGTACAAATTTATTACGATATTATTGACCATATTGCTTATAGTATATATTATACTGTATATTATACATCACTGTGGCTTATTTATTTTTATAACTGGACGTTTCTACCTGTTTGCCCCCATTTATGTATTTCACCTTCCCTACTCTCTTCCCCTCTGCTAACCACTCGTTTGTTCTCTATGAGTCTGTGTTTGTTTTGTTTTGTTTCTTTTGTTGTTTAGATTCCACATAAAAGTGGGATTGTATGGTATATCTCTTTCTCTGTCTGACTTATTTCACTTAGCATAATACCCTCTAAATCCACCTGTATTATTACAGATGGCAAGATTTCATTCCTTTTATGGCTGAGTAATATTCTATTATATAAATAAGATTTTACAGAAAAACCCAAGTGAACTTTTTGGCCAGCCCAATATATACCACATCTTCTGTATCCATTCATCTACTGATGGACCCTTAGACTGCTTCCATATCTTGGCTATTGTAAATAATGCTGCAGTGAACATTGGAGTGCATATATCTTTTCTGTTTTAGTGTTTTTGTTTTCTTTGGGGTAAATACCCAGAAGTGAAATTTCTGGATCATATGGTAGTTCTATTTTTAATTTTTTGAGAACAGTCCACACTGTTTTCTGTAGTGGCTGCACTAGTTTACAGTCCCACCAACAGTGCACAAGGGTTTTCTTCACATTTTCACCAATACTTGTTGTCTTTTTGTTGATAGCCATTCTGACAGGCGTGAGGTGGTATCTCATTGTGGTTTTGATTTTCATTTCTTTGATGATTAGTGATGTTGAGCATCTTTTCATGTCTTCTTTGGAAAAATGTTTATTCAAGTCCTCTTTCCCATTTTTTAATTGGATTATTTTTTTCTGCTCTAAGTATTCCTTAATTTCCAGCTGGTTATTCGTTCTCTGTTTTGTGAAGCCAGTAAGACTGTATCATTCTCTTTGAATGCAGTGGCGTGATCACAGGTAAATATTAATCTTATCCAGAGCAGATCCCTCCAGTGCAAAGATTTTCTCAGTTTTTGCCTGCTTTTGTTCTTTATCTGATGCTTTCAAGCTATTTTCTTTTCGTATATCAGCATACTGGAGTTTAAAATTTTTTTTTCTGGGAGAGTTTGTTAATGCAAGTTCTGCCCCTTCCTTCCTTCCTTCCTTTCTTTTTCTTCCTTCCTTCCTTTCTTTTTCTTTCTCTTCCTTCCTTCCTTCCTTCTTTCTTTCTTTCTTTCTTTCTTTCTTTCTTTCTTTCTTTCTTTCTTTCTTTCTCTTTCTTTCTTTTTCTTTCTTTTCCTTCCTTCCTTCCTTCCTTCCTTCCTTCCTTCCTTCCTTCCTTCCTTCCTTCCTTCCTTCCTTCCATTTGTTCGTAAATCAGATTTTCTATTTCTCTATATGGCCTATGATAGAGGAAACAGAAAACGTTACTAAAAATTTTGAAAATATTTGAGATACTACCTAAACTCTCTCCTTGGCTTGCATTTGGCTTTTCTCCTGCTGCCTTTTCACATTGTTGTCCTTTTGTGACACCCCTGGTGTTTCTCGTTTGTGTTCATATTTCCTATTTTTATTAAGATGCCAGTCAGATTACTGTAGGTCACCACAGTGACCTCATTTTAAGTTATTCAAACCTTTAAAGGTCCTACTTTCAAATACAGTCACATGCTGAGGTACTGGGGTTAGGATTTTGACATACGAATTTTGGGGGGACAAAATTCAGCTCATAACACCCTACCAGATTGAAATCCAAGATGGTTTAGATTGAATCTGTTCTTGTTCATTAATATATTCCAAGCAACTAATATGCAGAATAGAAATTTAATAAATATTTATTAAATTGAAGAATGAGTGAATAAGTAAAATATTGAATATGTATTCTTGGAAAATGTATGTTTTGGGGTCTTTTTATTTTGTATAAACAGTATTATGTTATATACTTCATTCTGGTTTTGCCTTTTCTAAAACTCTGTGCTTGTAACATAGATCCATGTGCACCTGTTGGGTCATTCTAACTGCTACATAATTTTTCATAGTGTTTACTACATTTTGTTTATTCATTCTCCTCATGATGAATCTCAAAGTTTCCACTCTCACAATACTGCTGTAATTAATTAAGGTCTTGCATTGCTAACTCATGATTGTGTGAGAGTATCTTGAGGATAGAGAGTGGAATTGACAGATTGCAGGGTTTAAAGCTTCTTAATTTTACCATGTGCTGGTTCATGTTTCCCCATATCCCTTTAATACATGCTATTCTTCTGTTTTCTAAATTTTGTCAACATAATAGGATTAGATTACTGCTGCATTTCTGCTTGTAATTGTTTTTATCATCACTCTCACCATTTTCATCATCACAGATATTAGAATGCACAGAAAAGTCTGTTTTTGGCCTGTTTTGGACTGTGTTTCTTTTTTATTTAATTTAATTTTTATTTTGTATTGGAGTTGATTTACAAGGTTGTGTTAGTTTCAGGTATACAGCAAAGTGATTCAGTTATGCATATACATATATCTGTTCTTTTTCAGATTATTTTCCCATATATGTTATTACAGAGGTTTAGGAATATAGGAATATAGGAATAACCTATATTCCCATATAGGTTATTATAGAGTTCCCTGTGCTATACAGTAGGTCCTTGTTGTTTATCTGTTTTATATATAGTAGTGTGTATATGTTAATTCCAACCTCCTAATTTATCCCTCCCACAACCTTTCCCCTTTGGTAGCCAAAAGTTTGTTTTCTGAGTCTCTGAGTCTGTTTCTATTTTGTAAATAAGTTCATTTTGTAGCTTTTTTAGATTCCACATATAAACGATATCATATGATATTTGTCTTCTGTGTCTGACTTGCTTCACTCATTATGACAATTTCTGGGTTCATCCCTGTTGCTTCAAATAGCATTATTTTGTTCTTTTTTAAGGCTGAGTAATATTCCATTGTATATATGTACCACATCTTCTTTATCCATTCATCTACTGATGGACATTTGGGTTGCTTCCATGTCTTGACTGTTGTAAATAGTGCTGCAATGAACACTGCGGGGCATGTATCTTTTCAAATTATGGTTTTATCTGGATGTATGTCCAGGAGTGGGATTGATGGATCATATGGTAGCCCTATTTTTAGCTTTTTAAGGAACCTCCATGCTATTCTCCACAGTGGCTGTACCAATTTACATTCTCACCAGTATTGTAGGAGGATCCCCTTTTCTCCACACCCTTGCCACCATTTATTGTTTGTAGAATTTTTGATAATGGCCATTCTTACTGCTGTGTGGTGATACCTCATTGTAGTTTTGATCTGCGTTTCTCTAATGATTAGTGATGTTGAGCATCTTTTCATGTGTTTGTTAGCCATCTGCATGTCTTCTTTGGAGTAATGTCTATCTAGGTCTTCTGCCCATTTTTTGATTGGGTTGTTTGCTTATTTGACTTTGAGCTGCTTTAGCTCTTTGTATATATTGGACATTAATCCCTTGTAGATCTCATCTTTTGCAAATAGATTCTCCCATTCTTGTGGGTTGTCTTTTCATTTTATTTATGGTTTCCTTTGCTATGCAAAAGCTTTTAAGTTTAATTAGGTCCCATTTGTTTATTTTTGTTTTTATTTTCATTACTCTAGGAGATGGATCCAAAAAGATATTGCTGCAATTTATGTCAAAGAATGTTCTGCCTATGTTTTCCTTTAGGAGTTTAATAGAATCCAGTCTTATGTTTAGGTCTTTAGTCCATTTTGCGCTTATTTTTGTGTATGGTGTTAGAGAGTGTTCTAATTTCATTCTTTTACATGTAGCTGTCCAGTTTCCCCAGCACCACTTATTGAAGAGACTGTTCTTTTCTCCATTGTATATTCTTGCCTCCTTTGTTGTAGATTAATTGAGCATAGGTCTGTGGGTTTATTTCTGGGCTTTATATTCTGTTCCATTGATCTTTAAGTCTGTCTTTGTGGCAGTACCATACTGTTTTGATTACTGTCAGGGAGCCTGATTCCTCCAGCTGTGTTTTTCTTTCTCAAGATTGCTTTGACTATTTGGGGTCTTTTGTGTTTCCATACAAATTTTAAGATTTTTTGTTCTAGATATGCAAAAAATGCCATTGGTAAATTTTTAAGGATTGCGCTAAATCTGTAGATTCCTTGGGTAGTATGGTGATTTTGACGTAGTATGGTGATTTTGACAATATTAATTCTTCCAATCCAAGAACATGGTATATCTTTCCTTCTGTTTGTGTCATCTTTGATTTATTTCATCAATATCTTATAGTTTTCAGAGTACAGGTCTTTTGCATCCTTCAGTAGCTTTATTCCTAGGTATTTTATTCTTTTTGATGTGATGGTAAATGGGATTTTTTCCTTAATTTCTCTTTCTGATTTTTCATTGTTAGTGTATAGAAATGCAACACATTTCTGTGTATTATTTTTGTATTCTGCGACTTCAACAGGTTCATTGATGAACTCTAATAGTTTTCTGGTAGCATCTTAGGGATTTTCTGTGTATACTATAATGTCATCTGCAAACAGTGACAGTTTTACTTATTCTTTTCCAATTTGTATTCCCTTTATTTCTTTTTCTTCTATTATTGCCATGGCTAGGACTTCCAAAACCGTGTTGAATAAAAGTGGTGAGAGTGTTTGTTTTGTTCCTGATCTTAGAGGAAATGCTTTCAGTTTTTCACCACTGAGTATGATGTTAACTGTGGGTTTGTCATATATGGCTTTTAATATGTAGAGGTATGTTTCCTCTATGCTAACTTTCTGGAGAGTTTTTATCAGAAATGGGTGTTAAATTTTGTCAGAAGCTTTTTCTGCATCTATTGAGATGATCATATGGTTTCTATTCTTCAATATGTTGATGTGGTGCATCACACCAATTGATTTGCAGGTATTGAAAAATCCTTGCCTACCTGGGATAAATCCCACTTGATCATGGCGGATGATCCTTTTATTGTATTGTTGGATTCAATTTGCTAGTATTTTGTTGAGGATTTTTGCGCCTATGTTCATCAGTGATATTGGCCTGTAATTTTCTTTTTTTTTTTTTTTTTGATATCTATGATTTTGGTATTAGGGTTTGGCAGCCTCATAGAATGAGTTTGGGAGTGCTCTTTACTCTGCAAGTTTTTGAAATAGTTTCAGAAGGATAGTTGTTAACTCTTCTCTAATGTTTGCTGGAATTCAGCTGTGAAGCCATCTGTTCTTGGACTTTTGTTTTGGGGGGAGTTTTATAATCACAGTTTCAATTTCAGTACTTGTGATTGGTCTGACATATTTTCTGTTTTTTCCTGGTTCAGTCTTAGGAGATTGTACCTTTCTAAGAATTTGTCTATTTTTTCTAGGTTGTCCATCTTATTGGCATATAGTTGCTCATATTAGTCTCTTATGATCCTTTGTTTCTCTGTGGTATCAGTTATAACTTCTTTTTTCATTTCTAATTTTATTGATTTGAGCCCTCTCCCTTTTTTTCTTGATGAGTCTGGCTAAAGGTTTATCAATATTTGTATCTTTTCAAAAAAGCAGCTTTTAGTTTCATTGTTTTTTTTTTTCACATTTTCCAAATATATTTGATAACAGAATACAACCTTTTAAAAATGGAAAATAACCAATAATGTGGTTGGTTCCCTCACTTCTCTCTGGTTTCTGATGAAGTGTTATCTCCTCAGAGGAACTTCCTGGTTCCTCTGCCTAAAAAGTACCCCACAACTCTTTGTATCTTCACCTTGCTTTGTGTTTCTCTGTAGCACTTATCATGTGATACAAGGTTTGTATTGTTTTCTTCATCTCTGTTTCAGTTATTTCTCCTGTGATATTTATGATTTTTTTCCTTTTTCTAACTTTGGATTTTGTTTGTTCTTCTTTCTCTAGTTGCTTTAGGTGTAAGGTTAGGTTATTTGGGGCTTTTCTTATTTCCTGAGGTAAGATTGTATTGCTGTAAACGTCCCTCTTAGACTTGCTTTTGCTGCATCCCATAGGTTTTGGATTGTTGTGTTTTTGTTTTCATTTGTCTCTAGGTATTTTTTGATTTCTTATTTGATTTCTTCAGTGATCCATTGGTTGTTTAGTAGCATACTGTTTAGCCTCCATGTGTTTGTGTTTTTTACATTTTTTCCTTGTATTTGATTTCTAATCTCATAGCATTGTGGTTGGAAAAGATGCTTGATATGATTTAAACTTTCTTAAATTTACCGAGGTGTGCTTTGTGGCCTAGGATGTGATCTATCCTGCAGAATGTTCCATGTGCATTTTAAAAGAATGTGTATTCTGCTGCTTTTGGATGGAATGCTCTATAAATATCAATTAAGTGCATCTGGTCTAATGTGTCATTTAAAGCCTGTGTTTCCTAATTGATTTTCTGTCTGGGTGATCTGTCCATTGACGTAAGTGGGGTGTTAAAGTCCCCCACTATTATTGTGTTACTGTTGATTTCTCCTTTAATGGCTGTTAGCATTTCCCTTATATATTGAGGTGCTCCTATGTTGGTTGTGTATATATTTACAATTGTTATATCTTTCTCTTGGATTGATCACTTGATCATAGTGTTATTCTTTATCTCTTGTAATAGTCTTTATTTTAAAGTCTATTTTGTCTGCTATGAGTGTTGCTACTCCAGATTTCTTTTGATTTCCATTTGCATGGCATACATTTTTCCATCCCTTCACTTTCAGTATGTATATGTCCCTAGATCTGAAGTGGGTCTCCTGTAGACAGCATATATATGGGTCTAGTTTTTGTATCCATTCAACTAGACTATGTATTTTGGCTGGAGCATTTAATCCATTTATTTTTAAGGTAATTGTTGATATGTATGTTCCTATCACCATTTTGTTAGTTGCTTTGGATTTGGTTTTGTAAGTCTTTTTTTCTTTCCTTCCTCTTTTGTTCTCTTCTCTTGTGATCTGATGACTAACTTTAGTATTGTGTTTGGATTCATTTTTCTTTTTGTGTGTATATCTATTGTAGATTTTTGGTTTGTGGCTAACACGAGGTTTTGATATAGCAGTCTATATTTGCACAAGATTGGTTTAAGTTGCTGGTCTCTTAATGTCAAATGCATCCTGAATTCATACTCTTCTCACGATTTCTAGTTTTGATATCATATTTGTGTGTGGATGTTTTCCTACCTTTAATGTATGTTTGCCTTTACTGATGAGCTTTCCCATTTGTAATTTTCTTGTTTCTAGTTGTGGCCTCTTCTTTTCCACCTAGAGAAGTTTCTTTAGCATTTGCTTTAAAGCTAATTTGTCATACTGAATTCTCTTAGTTTTTGCTTGTCTGTAAAGCTTTTGATTACTCCATTGAATCTGAATGAGAGCCTTGCTGGATAGAGTTTTCTTGGTTGTAGGTTTTACCCTCTCATCACTTTAATATATCATGCCACTCCCTTCTGGCCTGCACTGAAAAATCTGCTGATAACCTTATGGGGATTCCTTTGTATGTTATTTGTTGCTTTTCTCTTGTTGCTTTTAATGTTTTTTTCCTTAATTTTTGTCAACTTGATTAATATGTGTCTCAGTGTGTTTCTTCTTGGTTTTATCCTGTATGGTACTTTCTGTGCTTCCTGGACTTGAGTGACTGTTTCCTTTCCCATGTTGGGGAAGTTTTCAGCTATAATTTCCTCAGATATTTTCTCAGGCTATTTCTCTTTCTCTCTCTCACCTCCTTCTGGGACTGCTATAATGTGAATGTTGTTGTGTTTAATATTGTCCCAGAGGTCTCTTAAACTGTCCTAATTTCTTTTCATTCTTTTTTCTTTGTTCTGCTCCACTGTTCTGTCTTCTAGCTCACTTATCCATTCTTCTGCCTCAGTTATTCTGCTGTTGATTCCTTCTAGTGCATTTTTCATTTCAGTTATTGTATTATTCAATTCTGTTCTTTATATCTTCTAGCTCTTTGTTAAACACTCTTGTATTTTCTTGGTCTGTACCTCCATTCTTTTTCTGAGATCTTGGATCATCTTTACTATCATTACTCTGAATTCCTTTTTGGGTGGATTGCCGATCTCCACTTCACTTCAGTTGTTCTTCTGGCATTTTATCTTTTTCCTTTATCTGGGAAATATTCCTCCACCATCTCATTTTGTCTAACTTTCTGTGTTTGCAATCTCTGTTCCACAGGCTGCTGGATTGTAGTTCCTTTTGCTTCTGGTGTCTGCTACCCTGTGGGTGAGGCTGGTCTAAGAGGCTTGTGCAGGCTTCCTGGTGGGAGGGACTGGTGCCTGACCTACTGGAGGGTGGAACTGGGTTTTGTCGCTCTGGGGAAGGCTGTGTCAAGGAGTGTATTTAGAGGTGGCTGTTGGCTCAGGAAGACTTAAGCAGCCTAACTGCTGATGGGTTGTGCTGTGTGCCTACCCTGTTGGTTCTTTGGCCTGAGGCATCTCAGCACTGGAGCCTACACTGTGTTGGGTGGGGCCAAGTCTTGATGACAAAATAGCAGCCTCCAGGAGAGCTCATGGCAATGAGTACTCCTCAAAACTGCTGTTGCCTGTCTTTGTTGCCACAATGAACCACAGCCTCCCCCTGCCTCCACAGGAGACACTCTAATACCAGCATGTAGGTCTGGCTCAGACTCTTATGAGGTCACTACTTTTTTTCCTGGGCCCCTGTGTGCCCAAGACCTTGTGTATGCCTTCCAAGAGTGGAGTTTCTGTTGCCCCAGTCCTGAGGAATTCCTGCAATCAAGCCCCACTGGCCTTCAAAGCCAAGTGCTCTGTGGGCTCCTCCTCCCAAGCCAGTTCCCCACGCTGGGGAAGCCTGACGTGGTGCTCAGAACTCTCACCCTTGTGGGAGAACCTCTGTGATATAATTGTTTTCCAGTTTGTGGGTTGCCTACCTGGCAAGTATGGGATTGATTGTATCACAAATGTGACCCTTCTACCATCTCGTTGTGGCTTCTTCTTTGTCTTTGTATGAAGAATATCTTTTTTGGTAGGTTCCAGTCTTTTTTGTTGATGGTTGTTCACCAGTTCATTGTGATTTTAGTGTTTTCATGAGAGGAGGTGAGCTCAACTTCTTCTACTCCACAGTTTTGTCTCCAACCCAACAATATGCATTTCTTAAGGGTGAGAAGAGTCTTATTTTTCTTTGAATCTCCAGTATACCCAGTTAAACTCTTTGTACATGGGCAATATTACATATAATCATATGATTAATTAAGATGTAAAAATCAAGCAAGTATGTATTCTGTTATGATCTATAAGTGAGTATTTCAGTTGTGTGGACAGTGATCTGTTCTGACACTGGTTTATAGCTAATTTTTTTTTGTAAGCTGATGATGCTTATCAATTTTTGTATACAGTTGAATTTTGCAGTTTAACAGACTATAAGAATTAAATCTATTTATTTATGCTAGGCCAACTCACTAAAGGAAAGAATAAATATAGAAGAATATTTTTACCATTATTTTGCTACAGTTGGTTATTAAAGAGTTTTGCCTTTTTTAGATATATGGTGAAAAAAATCTACATTTCAACATTTCAACTGAATTTTCTTCTAATTGTTATTTTTCTGATGTTATTTAACATAGTCACATATAATTTTCCTGACTTTTTCTGAAATTAAATAGAAGTACTTATATGTATACGTATGTCTATATGTATTTATAATTATAGTTAAGATATTAGTTTATAGATTTTCCACAAATTTATGTGCTGGAGAAGAACTTTCAATACTAAAATTCTGCTTTTTGAAACCTCAAACAATCTGTTGCAAATAATTGATATTAAACTTTGAGAATTTCAAAATATATTTCAGAGGTTGAGGTTTACATCTCTAGAATTAAGTTAGAAAGGTCTCTTTCAGCTCAATTATTCAGCTTTTCTAAGCAGTGCCGTCCAGTCTATTATCTCCTGAGGGGACTGTTCTTGCCAGGTATACTTTAACAAGTACTATTTATTTTCTTTATATAGTTGAATATTTCATTCATTGGTGAGACTCTGCTTTGCTGCTTTGCACAATTCTTTCAATGCATCTTCAAAAGGCAAATAGTTTTACCCTGTTGAGCTGCTTCTAGATAGGGTGAGGAGAGGTGAGTGCAGCCCAGGGGATTAGCTTCCAGCCAGGCTTTCCCGGATCACTGAACATCATCTTATAAACAAACATCTGACTGCTAAAAGCTCAAAGTCCATTTTCAGTTTCATTTCATGAATTTCATTCATGTCACTTGTTTTCATTTATTCTTTTTTCAAGGTGAGGATGCATTCTGAATTTGATATTTTCATTCCAAAGAGTAGTTCTAAACGTACTATTAAAATAATTCGTGATTGGTTTTTTTGTCTTTCATTTTCAGTTTTATAAGGTTTTGAACACAGTGATTATTAATACGCTTTGCAATAATAGTTACATTTGTATATGTGAAAAAGTAAATATTGGAATACAAAAATATTGAAAGTTCTCGGAAAAAAAGAAAAATATCTCAACTATTTTTTCACAACTGTCTCAACTCAGTATGCAGATATTTACTCTGGTTCAGTGAATATCTAGAAGGAAAATTCAACAGAATTTATACTAGAAAGTAAAGATTTTTTTTTTAAAGTTAATGCACCTTGCTTATATCTTTTCTTTAAAAGATGAAATTTTATTTTCATATTAAAACCACAAGTAAATCCAGGATTCATGAATTAATGAATTGAGTAGGCATAAAGAATTAAATTAGAATTAACACATGCATGTTCTTAATCTCTTTACCATACTCCTTTAGTACTAGATATTTTCCATCTAGTAGGGGCAACAAAAGCATAGAAGTAGGTTGTATTTTAGAATGTGGAATAATGACATGTTTCTTAAATTTGATGTAAGTGGATTGAAATATGGTCAAAATGATAGTTTATCATGTGTGCATGTTTTTTCTTGGAAAAAATCTCCACTGTAAGGATAAACATTGTCAAAGCTTTCTCGTGTAAAAGAAAGGTAATATAGATATAAACTTTCCATTGGTTTGCCAGAATCCGTTTCTTGTCTAGGAATTATGTTGTGAAGATTGGAAATATAAAAGCTAGTTATCTGCATTCCTTCAAGAAATGTTCTTTTATTTTATGTTTTGTAAAATTTGGTGAATAGAAAAGGTTAGCATTATAATTTACTTGGAAATAAAACAAATGGAATGCAGCTGAAATCCTTTAAAAGTGAAAAAAGCAAAACAATTAGTGTTACAAATATAACTGCATTTTCTAACAATGATGGAAACCTTTTTCTAGATCATTTTTTTTAGCAGCAATTGATATTACTGTATATTTATTATTAAATATTTACCCATGGGGTATCATTCTGTCTCATATCTTTGCCATTATGCCACAGTTTTTAGTATTTCTGATCTTGCTACTGACTGTTCTTCTGATCCTAGCTGCCTAAAACAAAACTTAGGATATTTTGGTTTATGATGTGCTATTGAAAATAAATATGACAGGTGCTGCGTGTTCAAAAACAAAGACCTGTCTAACTGCTCTCATTTGGGGTCCAGAATTCCCTTGCCTCAAAGCAAAAAGCAAGCAAAAAGCAAGCAAAGCTACCCAGTCTATGATATTTTGTTATGACAGCCTGAGCAGATGAAGATAACCTGGAAATTAAAATATCAAACCCTATTCAAAAATAAGGATCCATGCACATATACTGTCAAGTATGGTAGTTTGGGAGAGTTAGGATGGGGGAGTTCAATACCTGAGGCTGGGTTTCAGGGGCCCCACTAGGAGAGTCATTGGAGGAGGTTTATAAAGCTCAGGCTCAGGCACTGACTTAGGTCACATATGAGAATTCTTGATAGCTAGCAGAGACTTTTTTGAAAACAAGATTTAGCAAGGAAGTTATTTACTTATATAAGCTTCTAGAATCTAGAAACTGCTGAGTTTCAGGTATTAATGTAGACGTGATTTATTCATGAAAACAAATATGCTAGAAGCCAGCAAAACTGTGGCTCAAACTGCGGCTCTTTCTTGTATTTGCTATAAGAAATTGGTGAAGGTATTATAATTTTCTAGACCTCATTTTCCTTATCTATAAAATGAGGATGATACCTATGATTGTTGTGATAATTACATGAATTCATGCATATAATATCCTTAGTACCATGTCTGGCACTAATAAAGTCTGTATGTAAATTTAAACTAAATTTAAATTTAAAATTAAATTTAAAGAGTAGTCATAGTAACAGCAGTATTATGTCCTTGTTTACTTGTTGAAGTATCCCTCTTATTTTTATTGGCAACTTTTTGGTACAGTTCTTTTTTCATATTCTTTACTTCTATGCTTTTATGCTGCATTAATCTTCTTATTGCTTTGAGGTGTTGGAGAAGAGGTAAGGCTTTCTTTAGGGTGTGCAGGGATTTTCCTATTTCTTATTGTCATCAGTTTTCTGGTCTCTTGGCCATCTTTCCACAAAGCCCAACTTACTTCTATAGCAGAAATCCTACTCAAGAGAGTTTGTCTCCTGATTTTAACTGAAAGAGCCAGTCATCCCCTGGGGGTGTGGCTTTGGGCAAGTGTAGTGTAGCTGAGGACAGTCTGTTTGCCCACTTGACTACCCTTGACCTACTTCTTTCTCAGCTCTAACTGCTTCTAACCTTGTGGTATTGTTGTAACTGCACTGCAGCTTTCCAGGTATTCTAATGTTGGTTTGGACTTCATTTTATTTTTATAAAAACCCTTGTCATTTCAATGACATTTTTGAAGTAGTGACTGTTCAAAGCAGTTTTTCGGTTAATAATATTTAACTGCAAAAGAATTATTTTTAAAGATAAAATAACAACAACCAAAAATGGTAACAAAAATGTAGTCCTGAAGCCCTTCAAATCCATGGTTTAAGGTGTTGGCAAGTAGAGCAATAAATGCTTTAGGAGGAGGGGGACTGAGTCAGAGAGCAAAGTTGTAGCATAGTGAGGGGACCACGACTCAGAGTCTTCACAGCCTAGGCTGTGGTTTGTGAGGCTGAGGTGAGGATTCTGAGTGGAATAACAGGAAAAGGTCTGTGGGATGGATATTTTGAGATACCTCTAGAAATAAACCAGGTGTGAGAAAGTAGAAAAGCAGCAGCTCTGAGGCTTTACTCTTTTTCTCCTCCTCCTGACCTGCTGCACGTAGTCTGGACTGCTTCTGAGTGAAAGGCAGGAAAGATACAGTCTGAGAACAAGGAACAGTACATGGCAGCAGCTGATGGAAAAAGAAGGCTGACGAGGTCAAGAAGATCAAAGGGAAAAAAGTGAGTTTCTGTGGCCACCTGCTTGAATGATCTGAGTTTGGGTGAATTTGAAGATACTTAATTAAAAAAGAAACATGGTAATAAACCCCTATGTAATTACTGCTAGCATTTTCCTCCTTTTTGAGAAAGGTATAGATTGTCAAACAGGTAAGATATAATTTGTTGAGATATAATTATTCAGTGTAGAGTATCAGTCATTTGAACAACATATTTATACTTCTGTTTTCATGAATCATGCACATAGAACTGTTTTCAGGATCTGTTGTATATTACATTGAATATTTTCTAAGTTGGAAAATGCCTGCTCTTTGATGCATCTTAATTTTTGAAATATCCATAGAATCAAGTTAAAGGATAGGATCTTGATTAAACACAAGTTATCAGTGTCATTTCCTTGTAAGGCTCATAAACTATCTTTGGAACAAGTCCAAAAGAGGCCCTGCAGTAGTAGAAAATATGTATAGTGATAAAATAAATCTCTAAAGGCAAAATGCACAGCTTTCTCACTTGCTTTCTGAGGTAGGTATTCAGTAAGTGCCGAATGAATAAGAAAAGTGAGAGAGAGAAAGAGGGGAAGAAAAATAAGGAGTATAGATGATCAGAAAATGGCAGAGGAGTAAGACATGGAGATCACCTTCCTCCCCACAAATACATCAAGAATACATCTACATGTGGGAAAGCTCCTACAGAACACCTTCCAAACACTGGCAGGGGATCTCAGACTTCCAAAAAGACCAGAAAATCCCCATGTAACTGGGTAGCGCAAAAGAAAAAAGGAAAAAAAAGAGACAAAGGAACCCTGAGGAGACATGCCCCTCTGGGAGGGAGTTGTGAAGAAGGAAAAGCTTCCACACACTAGGAAGCCCCCTCACTGGAGGGGATGGACAGGGGGAGCTTTGGAACCCCCAGAGGAGAGAGCAACAACAGGTGCATGGAGGGCAGAGCGGAAAGATTCCTGCATGGAGGATTGGTGCCAAGCAGCACTTCCCAGACTGAGATGCTAGTCTGCTCAGCCACAGCGGTGGGTGGGGGCTGGGCACCGAGGCTTGGGCTTCGGAGAACAGACACCAGGGAGAGAACTGGGGTTGGATGCGTGAAAACAGCCTGAGGGACTAGTGCACCACAGCTAGCTTGGAGGGAGCCTGGGGAAAAGCCTGGGCCTGAGGGAGAGGCAGGACACCTTTGTTTCAGGGTACTCAAGAGGAGCTTCCTGCTCTGTGTGCTCACAGGCTGCAGGGCAACACCTGCGTGAGCACCACCGCGAGCCGTGGCTGCTAAATTGGAACTCAGAGCCTGCTGCTATGGCTACCAAGGGTCCTGTGTGCAAGGCGGGTCACTGGCCACCCTCCTGGCAGCAGGTGCAGCCGGCCACCACCAAGAGTCCCGCGTTCAGGACCAATTTCCCTGGGAGAATGCACGGCACACCTCAGGCTCATGCTGACCTCTGCTGCTGCTAGCACTCCTGCAAACTTCATTTAGACTGCCATATCCCTCCCTTCTCCTGGCCTGAATTTGCAAGTGAGCCCCAATCACCTTCTTTCACCCCCTCTTGCCTGGGTGGGGAACTGATGCCTGAGAGCAGCTCACACACAGAGACAGGACCAAAACCAAAACCAAAGCCAAAACTGATCCCTGGGGACTGTGGGTCCAAAGAAGAGAAAGGGAAACAGCAGCAAGAGGAGCAGATTTGATACCCACAATTGGCTTGATAGACCCTGCATCTGTGGATTACCTGAATAGACGAGTGTTTCTACAATAGGGGCTGTAGACTTAGGGGGCCACTGTGGACTTTGGGGGCAAATACATGCAGGGCTAAGACCAGGTCACAGTCTGAGCTGACTCCACAGTGCCCACAGCAGGTGCAGAGACCTACCTAGAAGTATTGGAGGACTTCCTGGTTTGTTTGACTTGTTCCAGGTTTTATATATTAGTTAGTTTAATCTTTACTGTATATATCCGTATGTGGGTTTGTTTAATGGTTTGATTTCTGTCTTCTTTGTTTTCTCTCTCTCTTTTTTCTTTTCTTCTCTCTTTTGCAAGTGTAAGTGTGTATATCTCTTTGTGTGATTTTGACTGCTTAGTGTCGCTTTTACCACCTGTCTTGGGGTTTTGTCTGTTCTTTTCCTTTCTTCCTTTTTTTCCCTTTTCTCTTCTTCTTCCTCTCTTTTCTCTGTGCTGTGCAGCTTCCCGGGTCTTGGTGCTCTGGCCAGGGGTCAGACCTGGACCTCTGAGGCAGGAGAGCCGAGTCCAGGACATTGGACCACCAGAGAACTCCTGAGCCCATGGGCTATTAATCAGCAACAGCTCTCCCAGAGGTCTCATTCTCAACACTAACATCCAACTACACTCAAAGGCCAGCAAGCTTGAGTGCTGGATGCCTCAGGCCAAACAACTAGCAAGACAGGAACATAACCCCACCCATTAGCAGTCAGGCTGCCTATAATCATACTAAGCTCACAGACACACCGAAACACACCAACAGACATGGGCCTGCACATCAGAAGGACAAGATCCAGCTCCACACACAAGAACACAGGCACCAGTCCCCCCCACCAAGAAGCCTACACAAGCCACTGGACCAACCTCCCCAGTGGGGACAGACAACAGAATTAAGGAGAACTATGACCCTGCAGCCTGAGGAAAGAAGACCCCAAACACAGTAAGTTAAACAAAATGAGAAAACAGAGAAAGATACAGCAGATGAAGGAAAAAAGTTAAAAACCCACAAGACCAAACAAATGATGAAGAGATAGTCAGTCTACCTGAAAAAGAATTCAGAATAATGATAGTAAAGATGATCCAAGATCTCAGAAATAGTATGGAGGCACAGTGGAGCAAATGAAAGAAACGTTTAACAAGGGACTAGAAGAACTAAAGAGCACATAAACAGTGATGAACAACACAATAACTAAAATTTAAAATACTCTAGAAGGAATGAAGAACAGAATAACTGAGACAGAAGAACAGATAAGTGACCTGGAAGATAGAATGGTGGAAATAACTGACACAGAACAGAATAAAGAAAAAAGGATTAAAAGAATTTAGGAAAGTCTCAGAGACCTCTGGAACAACATTAAGTGCACCAATATTCAAATTATAAGGGTCCCAGAAGAAGAGAAAAAGGAAGGATCTGAGAAAATATTTGAAGAGATTGTAATGGAAAACTTCACTAACGTGGGAAAAGAAATAGTCAAGTGCAGGAAGCACAGAGAGTACCATATAGGATAAACCAAGGAGAAACACACTGAGACACGTATTAGTCAAACTATCAAAGATTAAATACAAAGAAAATATATTAAAAACAGCAAGGGAAAAGTAACAACATACAAGGGAGCCCCCTTAAGGCTAACAACTGATCTTTCAGCAGAAACTCTGCAGGCCAGAAGGGAGTGGCAGGATATATTTAAAGTGATGAAAGGGAAAAACCTACACTCAAGATTACTCTACCCAGCAAGAATCTCATTCAGATTTGAAGGAGAAATTAAAAGCTTTACAGACAAGCAAAAACTAAGAGAATCCAGCACCACTAGACCACCTTTACAACAAATGTTAAAGGAACTTCTCTAGGCAGGAAATACAAGCGAAGCGAAGGACTTACAAAAACAAACCCAAAACAATTAAGAAAATGGTAATAGGAATATGCATATCGATAATTACCTTAAATGTGAATGGATTAAATGCTCCAACCAAGAGACACAGGCTGGCTGAATGGATGCAAAAGCAAGACCCATATATATGCTGTCTATAAGAGACAGACTTCAGAACTAGGAACACATACAGACTGAGAGTGAGGGAATGGAAAAAGATATTCCGTGTGAATGAAAATCAAAAGAAATCTGGGGTAGCAATACTCATATCAGACAAAATAGACTTTAAGATAAAGATTATTACAAGAGACAAGCAAAGACACTACATAATTCTAAAGGGCTTAATCCAAGAGAAGATATAACAATTGTAAATATTTATGCACCCAACATAGGAGCACCTCAATACATAAGGCAAATGCTAACAGCTGTAGAAGGTGAAATCAGCAGTAACACAATGATAGTAGGGGATTTTAACACCCCACTTACACCAGTGACAGATCATCCAAACAGAAATTAAAGAAACACAAGCTCTAAATAATACATCAGACTAAATGGACTTAATTGATATTTATAGGACTTTCCATCCAATAGCAAAAGAATACACTTTCTTCTCAAGTGGTCACCATCACCCTGATACCAAAATCAGACAAAGATGTCACAAAAAAAGAAAATTATAGGTCAATATCACTGATGAACATAGATGCAAAAATTCTCAACAAAATACAAGCCAACAGAATCCAACAACACAATAAAAGGATCATACACCATGATCAAGTGGCTTTTCCCAGGAATGCAAGGATTCTTCAGTATATGCAAATCAATCAATGTGATACACCATATTAACAAACTGAAGGATAAAAACCATGTGATCATCTCAATAGATGCAGAAAAATCTTTCAAGAAAATTCAACATCCATTTATGATAAAAACTATCCAGAAAGTGGGCATAGAGGGAACCTACCTCAACATAATAAAGGCCATATATGACAAACCCACAGCCAACATCATTCTCAATGGTGAAAAACTGAAAGCATTTCTTCTAAGATCAGGAACAAGACAAAGGTGGCCACTCTCACCACTATTATTCAACATAGTTTTGGAAGTTTTAGCCACAGCAATCAGAGAAGAAAAAGAAATAAAAGGAATCAAAATTGGAAAAGAAGAAATAAAACTGTCACTTTGCAGATAACAGGATACTATATATAGGAAACCCTAAAGATGCTACCAGAAAACTACTAGAGTTAATCAAAGAATTTGGTAAAGTTTCAGGATACAAAATTAACACACAGAAATCTCTTGCATTCCTATACAACAATGAAAACTCAGAAATTAAGGAAACATTCCCATTTACCACTGCAACAAAAAGAATAAAATACCTAGGAATAAACCTACCTAAAGAGGCAAAAGACCTATAAGCAGAAAATTATAAGACAGTGATGAAAGAAATCAAAGATGACACAAACGGAGAGATATACCATGTTCTTGAATTGGAAGAATCAACACTGTGAAAATGACTATAGCACCCACAACAATCTACAGATTCAATGCAATCCCTATCAAATTGCCAGGGGCATTTTTCACAGAAGTAGAAAAAAAATTATACAATTTATATGGAAACAAAAAAGACCCCAAATAGCTGAAGCAATCTTGAGAAGAAAAAACGTAACTGGAGGAATCAGGCTTCCTGACTTCAGACTATATGACAAAGCTACAGTAATCAAGACAGTATGGTACTGGCACAAAAACAGAAATATAGATCAATGGAATAGGATAGAAATCCTAGAGATAAACCCACATACATATGGTCACCTTATCTTCGACATAGGAGGCAAGAATATACAATGGATAAAAGACAGCCTCTTCAATAAGTGGTGCTGGGAAAACTGGACAGCTACTTGTAAAAGAATGAATTTAGAACATTCCCTAACACCATACACAAAAATAAACTCAAAATGAATCAAAGACCTAAATGTAAGGCCTAACACTATAAAACTCTTAGAGGAAAACATAGGCAGAACACTCTATAACATAGATGACAGCAAGATCTTTTTCTACCCACCTCCTAGAGTAAAGGAAATAAAAACAAAAATAATCAAATGGGACCTAATGAAACTTAAAAGTTTTTCCACAACAAAGGAAACCATAAATATGATGAAAAGACAGCCCTCAGAGTGGGAGAAAATATTTGCCAATGAAGCAACTGACAAAGGATTAATCTCCAAAATATAGAAGCAGCTCATGCACCTCAATATCAAAAAAACAAACCACCCCATCCAAAAATGGGCAGAAGACCTAAACAGGTAATTCTTCAAAGAAGACATGCAGATGGCTAACAAACACATGCAAAGATGCTCAACATCTTTAATCATTAGAGAAAAGCAAATCAAAACCACAATGAGGTATCACCTCACATGGGTAAGAATGGCTGTCATCAAAAAATCTACAAACAATAAATGCTGGAGATGGTGTGGAGAAAAGGGAACCCTCCTGCACTGTTGGTGGTAATGTAAATTGGTACAGCTACTATGGAAAACAGTATGGAGGTTCCTTAAAAAACTAAAAATAGAACTACCATATGACCCAGCAATCCCACTACTGGGCATATACCCTGAAAAAGCATAATTGAAAAAGATACATGTACCACAATGTTCATTGCAGCACTATTTACAATAGCCAGGACAGGGAAGCAACCTAAATGTCCATCAACAGAGGAGTGGGTAAAGAAGATGTGGCACATATATACAATGAAATATTACTCAGCCATAAAAAGGAAATTCAGTTATTTGTAGTGAAGTGAATGGACCTAGAGTCTGTCATACAGAGTGAAGTAAGCCAGAAAGAGAAAAATAGCGTATGCTAACACATGTATATGAATCTAAGAAATGGTACTGATGACCTCAGTGGCTGAGGAAGAATAAAGACACAGATGTAGAGAACAGACTTGAGGACACGAGGAGTGGGGAAAGGAGATGCTGGAACAAAGTGAAAGAGTAGATTTATACACTACCAAATGTAAAGTAAATAAGCTAGTGGGAAGCAGCTGCATAACACAGGGAGATCAACTCCAATAATTGGTGATGACCTAGAGGGGTAGAACAGGGAGGGTGGGAGGGAGGCTCAAGAGGGAGGGGCTATGGGGATATATGTATAAATACAGCTGATTCACTTTGTTGTACAGCGGAAACTGGCACAACAGTGTAAAGCTATTATACTCCAATAAAGATCAAAAGAAATAAATGAGTATAAAAAAGAAAGGACACATAGGCTAAGTGATGGTTAATATCATTATATTTGTTTTTACGTTACAGGTCACTTCTGTTTACATTACCTCTGGGGCGTATACAAGCACAATGAAATAAGGACTTTGTAAAAATGGTATTATTCTGACGTATTTGATCGAGTCATTTGATTTTTATTCTCATGTAGTTGTAGATTCAGTTTTTAATACTTTAAAAAGACATGTAATATCTTAGAGCTTAAAGTAAAGTATGATATGGGTTAGCATAACAAGATTTCTAAATTTTGTGGTAGAATTTGTTTAAGGATGAATGAGAAATGTGGTTGATTTCATTTCATCAGAAAATTTCACTTATCCAATTCACGGATCTCTGAATCTGGATAAGGAATAGCAAACCTACAGCATTGTTGTTCCCCATTTTCCTGTTAATTTATTTGTTTCCTCTAAAATATAGTTTAATTTGAAAATATTACTGTTTGTTTTTGGCTGCCTGGATAGAGTGAATGGATATGTATGTATATATATATATATATATATATATATATATATATATAAATATTTGACTTGTTTCTTTTTTAGAGTTTCCTTTCTATTTAATTGTCTTTCTGGTTTGACCATCACCCTGAATGTAAAGTATACCAGTGGCTACAACACTCTGAGATATTGACACTTTATATTCTTTACTGTTGATGAAATTCCATGATATCTAAACTTTCTAAAAGCTCACAAAAAAGGAATGTTTGTCATATGAAATATAGTACTGAGGACTCACTATTCCAAAACTGAAACTGTTTACAAGACTATTCAAAAATTTTTGTTAGATATTGACGCTATTACTCAGGATTTGTTTTTACTCAGAGTGAAGTCATAGAAAATAGACATTGTTTTGAATTAAGGAGTATCTTGGGCACAGCATGTTTGGAAAATTAAACTCAGCTTTCTAAAATATTCACGTTCTCCCCCTAAAATCTGAGATGTGTGAGTTTAGTTCAGGTGCCTATGTGCATATTTTAAAATAGCTCCATGTTTCCATTCTTCTCTAAAAATAAAAAAAGAAGGATCTCAGAAAATAGTCTCATTAATTCAGAACTAACTTATACACATTGAAAAGAATTAACTGTTTCATCCATTGGGAAAATGTCTTCTTTTGATGTCAGTGGATTAGTTTAAAAATACAACTTTTCACTTGCACCTAATATATAGCAAAATTTCACAAGAATCTACTCTTTTATCATAGAGAAAAAATGTGAAATATTTATTTATTTATTTATTTTTATAAATTTATTTATTTATTGGCTGTGTTGTGTCTTCATTGCTGCACACGGGACTTTCTCTAGTTGTGGAGAGCAAGGGCTACTCTTCATTGCGGTGCTATTCTTCGGTGCGGTGTGCAGGCTTCTCATTGCGGTGGCTTTTCTTGGGGAGCGCGGGCTCTAGGCGCGTGGACTTCAGTAGTTGCGGCACATGGGCTCAGCAGCTCACGGGCTCTAGAGTGCAGGCTCAGTAGTTGTGGCGCACAGGCTTAGTTGCTCTGTGGCATGTGGGATCTTCCCGGACCAGGGCTTGAACCCGTGTCCCCTGCACTGGCAGGCAGATTCTTAACCACTGTGCCACCAGGGAAGCCCTGTGAAATATTTATTGATTTCTAGTGAGGAGGCAAGAATAAGAATTAAAATTTTTTGTTACTATACTAGCCCAGAACTGCACGAGGCTTCTTGTAACCATCCTATGTGAGAGGTTTATTATTTCTATTTTTACAAATGTTGAAGAGAAAACTCAATGAGATTAATTAGCCTGAAGTCACACAAATCAAATGTAGGTGAGTGGGAACATGCATTCAGATTTATCTGTAGCTAACGCCTCTGCTATCGCTGGTATATTGTGTTATACTCTCTCCTTCTCTCTTGTTTCTTTTTCTTTTTGGCTTTTGGATGCATTTATCTTGATGGGAGCACCATTCTAAATATGTAATTTCATTATTACATAATATCCCTAAATTTATGAGAAAAGAAGGAAGAATGAAAGGGAAACATGAAGGAATAAAGGAGAAGCTAGGGAGTGAGATCAAGAGAGACACTGTGAGCTCATTTGCTTTCAAAAGGTAAGACCGGGGCAGCCAGTTGACTTTTATTTTTATTTTGCTTTTGGCAATGTCTTCAGTCATTTTGAGAAAAAATAATTTTGTTTCCACATATTTCTGAAGCCACCAGAATGCCCTTTCTCCTAGTGTACAAAAGAATTCCTCTGTAGTTTGCTTAAATAGATTGAGGTAATCGAAAGGGCCTCTTCTCTAGACATCCTTTCTCAAGTTGATGTGAATACCCAGTGACACTGTCTAGAGCTTCTCAGTGACTTTGCATAAAAGGCTTTCTCTTTCTCTGAGGCAGTGTTCAACCAAGTTCTTATGTAATCCAGTCTAAAAATGTCCTCTGCACTCTTCTGTTGTTTTTTATTTTTTTTTATATAGATAAAAGCTACAACATTTAAAAAGTTTCACTTCTACATTGTTATTTGACATACGTGGACAAATCCACAAGTGTCAGGTTTTAGAAGGCTTAATAAAAAAGTTTCTGCATGTATCACTCCTTACTCATAAAGCCATATTTGTTTAAATACCACTGCTTACCCACATCTTCCCCATTGTTCCAGACTACAGAGATCTCAACTTGCCCATGAAGTCCTTCAAGACAGTTCCAACCAGAGTGATTTCTGTCCTCTCTGGACTTCAGTTGAGGGAACTACAGAAAATTGTCACTTAGGGATTTCCCTTTACCTCCTTGAATTATTATTTAGGCTTTAGCTATCAGTTTTCATCTCCCAAATAAGATAAAAGCTGTCATCTGATGAATTTTATGCTCTTCCCACCCATCCAACCTCCAAAACCCTAACCCAGAATCTAGCAACTAGTAGGCAATTAACAAATATTTCTATAATATTTTTTCTCAACCCATATTTAGCACAGTAGTGATGATGATGATAAACGACAGTAGTCTTTTCTGCAATTCCTTAATGATAATGTATAAAAAGTTATTAGGTTTGCAGAAGGGTGATACAGTGGAAATCATATTAACTTGAAATCACAGGAGGCTCTTCACTGTTGTGGTCTCAACTTGTCAACTCAGCTTGCGCATTTAATCTCCCTGGAACTTACCCTTATCTTTAAAAAGAGAACTGTGGAGACACATGTTCTTCAGTGTTTTTCTGGCACTAACCTTCTGAAAAAAAACAAAAAACTGATCTTTTCTCTTGATCTCTGTAAGCTGTAACTTTGGTTGCTGTCAATTTATACTTAACATATATTGCTTTTCCACACGTTATGGATTCTCCCATAGGTTCAAACACGCTCTGACGAGGAAACTCTGCACTGTTGGCTACTGTACACAAAGGAATTTTGAGCTGTAAACTTAACATTATCCTAGGGTTTCTTAGAAGAATGTTAAGGAACAGCTGGTGTGCTTAGAAATTCTCAACTAGTCTGAGCCACCAGATACTACTTTACAACTCTAGGAGAGAACTCATGTGGAGGAAACATAAAAAGGACCATTTCACATACACTGTGGGGCTGGATTCTTCTGTCTTGTTTTCTTTACAAAGGTTAGCTCTCCCCTGGTTGCTATGTTCTGTGTCTTTAATCGGCAGTAAGGGACTCAGACATAACTACAGCTTCCTGTAAATTCTGTTTTCCTTGTCTCTTCTGAATATCCAGCATTGAAATGGGAGACAGGGGTTGAGGGAGTAGGGAATTACCAGGGGAGTAGTGAATTACCAGGAAGAAGCGAGCCAAAAAACTACATGTGAATTGTGTTCCTCAGCTGGAGTTTATAGAGTACCAGCACCAGTGGTAGATGCAACCTTCTCTGTGAAGGGTGAGAACTGTGGGAGGGGTACAGAGGTGCAACTTCCTTCGTTCTTTCCTTCTGCTCTTTCTCCTCTCTTCCCTCCCTCCCTCCTTCCCTCCCTCTTCCGTTCCTTCCTTCTTTCCTATCTACCTTTCCTTTTTTCTTCCAACATTCTTTTTAAAAAGATTATTTCCTTTCTTCCATGGCCATTTGTTCTTGGAATTCCTGTGAGATAGAAAATTCTATATTTCTGATTTGTGCATTTTTACCTTATTCTTCACAGGGTCCAAATAATAAATCAAATTGAGTGAGCTGTTCTAGGATCTTGAAAAACCCCATAATTTGCTTATTGTCTCAGTGTCTCAGAGAGATACAGTTATTTGCTCAGTATTTTTAAAACCCAAATAGGAAACACATAGCCTAAAATTAAATAGTGTGTATGGTTGCGTTTGTGTACTGTTAAGAGATTAACTTTCTTTTTTTTCCTAACTAGAGGGAAGGAAAAGCTTTTCCACTTTTCTTGAAGAGTATAGTTCTTTAGCAATTATTCATGGTGCCTGTCATGTATTAAATTTCCTAAAAATTAAATGTTTATATCAATAATATGTTTCTCCCTTTTTTAAGTAGAGATAGTTATCTCTGATTTTTCAAGTGAAAGACTTTATTTTATTATTCAGAAGTGTCCCACTGTTCAGCTTCACATTGGCTTCTCTCTTTAACAGTAGGAAATAATTTGGCTGTTGATTCCTTAAATTTATAAAATTAAGTCAAAAGAGAAGTTCACATCATTTTCCATTTAGTGCACTAAAAATTCTAATAATTTTATTTAGAAACTAATAAAAATACTGAATGTTAATTTTATAATCGAAATTGAGCCGAGTACTTAAAAAGATTCAAAGAACCAAATAATCTGGCTCTTGGTACAATAGATTAATACTCAAGTCATAGAGACAAATTGATGCACAGGCCACCATTCAGGGGTTGACAAACTGTAATAAAATGTAATATATACTTAGAATGTTTTATGGTAATCTGTGAGGTCAGTATAAACCTGGTTTATAAAGTTCTGCACTTCAGATAAGTAGACATTAATGTAGGTGGAAAATAATAAAGTTTTTTAACTTTTCCCTTGTCAATTAATATTACTTAAAAAAAAAAGTAGCTGGCTTTGAATGATTCTGATAAAATTCCTTGTGTTAGTTCACATCGTTGTCATATATATAATTGAGGATTTCTATGGCTGTCTTTTTTAATGCTTTCCAGTTTCCTAAACAAATGTCTATTGTAATAGGTATTTATCAGGGAGGCAATGCTCTTCTTGATGGTGACACTATAGGAATCCCTTTCTTTTTCAGAGACTGATTCCTATTATGCCATTTCTTCTTCACAGATGGTCTTACATGCACCCACAGCTTCAGTTACTATCTGCACATTTATATATTTATGAGTCTCTACTGTAGGGCCTATTGAACATCTTTTTTTTTGGTGTCTCATTCAAGTTCCTTATGTTAGAAACAACACACATTGTCCTCCCTCCTCCATGTGACATACCCAAAGCCAGTTTCTCCTCCAGCATTTCCTCTGGCCATGATGGGTTCCATCTTCCACACGTGTAGATAAGCCGAAACTGGGTTTGTTGAGCTGACCCTGACATTTCCCTCACTTTTACCCCTTTTCATATCATATACATTAGTAAACAGCCATTTTTCTTTCTACATTTTCCTCAAACCTGTATTCTTTCCATTTATAGCATCACCATCCTAGTCCTAATTACCAAGACAATTGCAGCTATTAGCTGGACCCTCCATTCAGTCTTCTTCATGAAAACCAATCTCTACAACCAGTTATTTTTTTCCAAAACATATATCTGCTCACATCAATGATGTTTGAAGTCTTTTATGCCTACTCCAATCCTAAAGAAAAAGTCCCAAATTCTTTTTATAGTCTGTAAGACCCAACTAGATTTGGTCCTTGCGTGTTTCTCCAACCTTATTTTTTTGTCACTTTTCTCCATGCTTCAGGCATATTGACTTTTAGTTTTTCATTTTTTGAATATAAGGGATTCCACATAGAACTGTGCAGGATCCTTTTTAAGCTGCTGTTTTTTTGCAAGTTGAAAACAATGCAACAACTACCTCAGAACTGTTAAAATGAAACAACCACCCAGAATTATAAGGAATATTTTTAAAATGCATATTTCTGAGTTCCATTCCGGAACTACTGAAGCAGACTTTCTGTGAGTGGAGCTGGGACTGTATTTTATCAGATACCCCAGGGAAATTTTTTACACAAAAAGCCTGAGAACTCTTATTCTGTATGTTAGGTTGCTTTTTAGTTGTTAATGGGTCTTCTCTTGCAATCAGTACTCTCAGCTTTGGCAGTCTTATCTATGCCCTGAATTTAAAGCGTCATCAGAGGAACCCACATGTAAATCTCAAGCCTCTCTTTTGCACTTTTGACTCAGACATTTAATTCCCCCTCAACAACTCTACCAGATGGCTCACAGACACCTCAAATTAATAAATAGGGATGCACTGAACTCGTCACGGTGCCCCTGCAAATCTTTCCCTTCTCCATTGTGCTTCCTCAAATATCCATCCATCCACTTGCTCTTGCCAGAAACTTTTCTTTCACCTCCCACCAATTCATAACTATTGCCTGTCTTTACTTCAGAAAGTTCTGGTTTCTATTCCCTTTTTTTGTATAAAAATCGTGGCCGTCTACCAGCAGATTTTGTCTCTACTATTTTCTACTTGGTTTTCCCACCTGCATAATTACCTCCCAGACCTACCCTAACAATTTAATACATTACAGCCAAAGGGAACCTGCTGCTCCACTATTTTAAGACCCTTTAGAGCCTTCCCATTACATTAGTATAACATTTAAAATCACTAATACAGCCAATAAGGCTCTGCATAATCTAGCCTTGTACTCCATCCTGAGCTTACCTCCTGTGGGCTCTTTCTGTGCTGCAGCCACACTTGCCTTCTGTCAATTCTTTCTGACCCAGGTCTCTTGTATATTCTGTATCTTTTTCGCTCCATCTTCTCTCCACTTTTGTTCATCTAACTGCTACTTACGTTAAAGTATCTATGTGTACATAAATATTATATATACACATATACATACATATATATATGATCTCTACACATTTTAAAACATACACACACAAATATGTGTGTGTGCACAGCATGTGTATACATAGAGACCTTCAACATGAGCAGGAATTACCTGTTGGTGTGACGCTTTCCCTGAGCCCTGCATTTAAACAGTACCTCTTTATTTTTTTGTAATTTATTTTTCTTCTTAGCACATATCCATCATTTTAAATTGTATATTTGGTTTGAAGAATTAGTGATTTAGTACCTGTGTCTAATCAGATGGCAACTGCAGCTGGACAGGGGCATTTGCATTTCATTTAGCCCCATATCCCTGATACCTAGTCCAGTGTTTGGTACATAATAAGCACTCAGTAAATATTTACTGAATGAATGAACAAACATGCAAATGGAATAAATATGAGACTCTTGAAATGAAAAAAATGGATCATCTTTCATCTTGATTTTTTCTCTTGTGATTTAATTTTTTAAGCTTTAGGGGAGGAAGGGAAACTTTGTGTATCAAAATTTCAATGCACATTTTGGACATTTAGGAAGACATTTTCAGGTTTCTTGGTACAGATATATTCATTCTGAACAAAGCTTTGTGCTGGTGGAAAACATCAGAAAACAGCAGCAACAACAATGCTGATGATCAGTGCTGCCAAATGGCAAAATTATAAAGAGGGAGCATTTTTCTGGTGAGAGAAGTTGTAGGGATTTCTCGTGAGAGAAGGAACAGCTGATAAGGCAAGGAAAGTGACACAAGTACAGCATAGTTGGGGGAGGCTGGAGAGGTGAATTGGGGCCAGCTTATGAAAAACCTGTGAAGGAGTTTGACTGTATGAAGTGAAACACTTGGAGAGATTTTCAGGAGGGGAATAAACTTGTCAACTTCTGCTTGCCAGAGCATTTTTTTGATTTTTACTTAAACTTTATCATGGAATGAAAATAGATTCTTTTGTTAACAATTATGTTTCTGGACTTCTGAAGTTTGTTGTTGTTTGTTTCATTAATTTTGTAATTCTGTTTTATTTCATTTTGTATTATGTTCCTTCAGTTTAATAGTAAGAATCCTTTAGAGAATTCCTTAGCTGAATCTTCCTTAGCTAAACCAAGGAAAAATGGAATTTACATACATCTAGTCCAAAAGATTGCCCTTGTGGTTTGGTGGTAGTAGTTGTTAGAAATAAAAGAGAAGACAAAAGGAAAATTTAATCATGGAAAGCTATGCCTGCTTACCTTTTCCTTTGTGGTACTCCATAGGAGAGAATATTTATATAAATATTGATTTCCCTAAAACTTTTCCCAATGTCATGGGAAAATGCAGCATTCAAGATATATATTGTTACCATCAATGTGTTGAGCAATTTAATGGTTACACAATTGAGCAAATGTCTTTCACTTCTCATGTTTTATTTTAATATATATTTTTCTCCAGCTTTATAGTACTTGAAAGCATTAAAGGCATAGAGATAGTATTACTGTCTAGGCGTGGCATAATTCTCACTGAATTGGACAATCTTTGGGACATGTAAACCTGTCTTTCCTCCCTCCTTTTCCCTCCTTCCAGCCTCACCATAGTACTTAAAAGAAAATCTTCTCCTGCCTTTGGCACAGAGAGAAATTCATTCTCAAGAGCTTGCCTCTGACTCTTGGTTTGCTTAGCCTAAGTGTGTTTTGTTTTGTAAACTATTCAGTTTTCTGAGCTCAGTTAACTTATTTAGGCAAAACACTTGGAGAAATGAATTATCTGATGAATAGATGATATTTATGAGTAAATGCTGGTGGGTAGCATTTTCTGTTTTGCTTTTGCACTAGCAGTAACACAGTAAGAGTTTTATCAGGGTTGAACTCATTTATTTTACCATTTGTATATTTTCTGTTGTAACAGAATGATAAAAATAACTGCATCATTGATTTATTTTATTTATCTGAAATATTTAATGTAAATAGATTATGAACTATGGGTCTCTAGGAGAAGATAAGGCAAATATATGTGTGTGTGTGTTTTTTTCGGCTGTACAGCCCAGCATGCAAGATCTAAGTTCCCAGACCAGGGATCTAATCATGCCCCCTACAGTGGAAGTGCGGAGTCTTAACCACTGGACCATCAGGGAAGTTCCAAATATGTATATTTAAACTGGATTGTGTGTTGAGAGACTATGCAGAGCCAGATACTGTGACATCCAAAACTAACTAAAGAAATGGAGAAATCAAGAAAAAAAATCAATCTTTCTTTTTTGCTAAAAAATAAGATAAAACCATAATGTGCTTTTACCACAAAAATAAAACATGCAGGGCAGCTATGTCTGCTGGTGGTGAATTGAGAAAATGGCTTCAAGATTTTTTACAAAAAACTGGGCAAACAAGATCATTTACACAATATTTAACGTTGGTAAAAGAAAAGCAAACCAATTTTTCAGAAGTACATTTGGTTCTTACACTGAAGGGGATTTTTCCCAAGGGTCCTCATAGAGTATATGCTGTGATATAGTGTGAACTCAGTTCTGAAAAATACCCCTGAACACTCAACGAGCTTCTTATTGGTGCTCATGAAACAGCCTCCATGTCTGATGGTGGGAAAATGCTATGTGTAGTTTGTTAATATTTGCTCTGCCAGGTGCATCTCAGGGTAGCTTTTCTCAGGATTACTGTTCTTCCCAAGTTCATTACTAGCACAGCATCAGCTTTGCTCATGCACTTTTGTACTCCATTTTCCTAGTAAGATATTTGATTATGATTTTATTAATTTCCTTATGTTTATTGTTAATATCACATAGCCATTGCTAGTCTTAGGATCATTCAGCAAATAGTGGAGTTATTTTCTGTACAAATATTTGAGACGATTTGGGAGGTGAGAGAGAATGACATAAAAATGAATTAAATTGGAATAGTTTCCAAAAGATAGGTAAGTTTCCAAAGGATAAGATAACTTCTTTAAGTGCTTGTTAGAATTCACTTGTGAAGCCATCTGGTCCTGGCTTTTGTTTGTTGGGAGTTTTTAAATTACTGATTCAACTTTAGTACGAGTAATTTGCCTGTTCATATTTTCTATTTCTTCCTGGTTTTGTCTCAGGAGATTGTACCTTTCTAAGAATTTGTCCATTTTTTCTAGGTTGTCCATCTTATTGGCATATGGTTGTCCATATTAGTGTCACATGATCCTTTGTTTTTCTGTGGCATTGATTGCAAATTCTCGTTTTTCATTTCTGATTTTATTGATTTGGGCCTTCTCTTTTTTCTTGGTGGGTCTGGCTAAAGGTTTATCAATTTTACTTATCTTTTCAAGGAACCAGCTTCTAGTTGCATAGATCTTTACTACTTGTTCTTTTAGTCTCTATTTCATTTATCTCTGCTCTGATCTTTATGATTTCTTTACTCCTACTAACTTTGGGTTTTGTTTATTCTTCTTGCTCTAGTTACTTTAGGTATAAGGTTACATTGTTTACTTGAGATCTTTCTTATTTCCTAAGGTAAGCTCATATAGCAATGCGTGCAATATACTTCCCTCTTAGAACTGCCTTTGCTGTGTCCCGTAGGTTTTGAATAATTGTGTTTTTGTTTTCATTTGTCTCCACGTATTTTTTGATTTCCTCTTTGATTTCTTCAGTGATCCATTGGTTGTTTAGTAGCATATGGTTTAGCCTCCATGTGTTTATGTTTTTTGCAGTTTTTTTTCTTCTACTCTTATAGCGTTGTGATTGGAATACGTGCTTGATATGATTTCAGTTTTCTTAAATTTTCTGAGGCTTGTTTTGTGGCCTAGCGTGTGATTTATCCTGGAGAATGTTCCATGTGAACTTGAAAAGAATGTATATTCTGCTGCTTTTGGGTGGAATGCACTATAAAAATCAATTAAGTCCATTTGGTCTAATGTATTATTTAAGGCCAGTGTTTCCTTATTGATCTGTCTGGATGATCTGTTCATTGATGTAAGTGGGATGTGAAAGTCCCCTACTATTATTGTGTTACTGTCAATTTCCCATCTTATGTCTGTTTCAAATCATAACCAAGATCTTAAAATATAATTTCTCTCTATATTGAGATATTACTGTCATTGCTAGTTATGCTGTCATGATAAGCTTTGAAAATTAAGTTTCAGTGTTTATCTGGGTCTGCCTGTCCAATATGATAGCCAGTAGCCACTTATGTCTATTTAAATTGAAACAGAAATTAATCAAAATTAAATAATGTTTAAAAAAGTCACTTTCTTGAATGAAATTGGGACATTTGTAGAGACATGGGTGGACCTAGAGACTGTCATACAGAGTGAAGTGAGTCAGAAAGAGAAAAACAAATATCATATATTAACACATGTATATGGAATATAGAAAAATGGTACAAATCAACCAGTTTGCAAGGCAGAAATAGAGACACAGACGTAGAGAACAAACACATGGACACCAAGTGGGGAAAGTGGGAGGGGTTGCGGTGGGATGAATTGGGAGATTGGTATTGCCATACATACATTACTGATGAGAAAAAAATATCAAACTGTACGCATTAAATATATGCAGTTTATTGTATGTCAATTGTATCTCAATAAAAGTTCTTAAAGAAAAAATAAATAAAAGTAATGATACAAATACAAAAAAAAATCACTTTCTCAGTTTCACCAGCTGCATTTCAAATTCTAAATAGCAAGAAGGTAGAACTATCTATAGGTTAGGATTTCCAAACAGTTGAAAGAATTACTTCTAGCTAGGGAGAGATGTGGGGCTGCTTATTTTTAATTTTTCTTTTTAAAGTGGGAGGAAATTTGAGGATGTTTAAAGGTTAATGTGAAGCAGCCTTCAGAGTGCAAGAGGTTTGTCAATGCAGGAAAGAGGGAGAAAAATCAATATAATAAAGTCATTGAGAAGGTAGGAAATAAGGAGTAGAGTACAGATAAAGGTATTAGGTGCTGAAAATAGAAGGGAGACTTCATTGTAAACAAGGGAAGATGGGGAAGATGGGTTTTAAGATTGGTGGTAGGAAGTTGAGGAAGTTTTTGTCCTTTGGTTCCTATTTTCTTTATCAGCTGTGAATCAAAAAATCTTCTGGGACCCAGAGGGGAAACAGTGAGGTCAGAAGTTGGATATGGTGGAAAATATCAACCAGGTGATGACAGCTGAAATAACAGGACTAAGGAGGAAGTAGCAGGATTGCTGGCCATGTTAAGAGCCTGATTGAGGCTGGTGATGATCAAGTTGTAGTTCCAAAGGTCTGGATAGTGGTGTGCTATTCCTGCAGCTGTCAGCAGACCTGTGTAGGCTCTGGGAAGGAAAACAGTTGGGTTCCACTAGGATTAATTCTTTTTTAAAGTTTTGTTTTTCCCAGGTGTTCTCTAATGCTAAGTAGTAGATTTGGAAAAAGTTGCAAAAGAGTTGGAGCATGGTGATATCAGGAGCTCAGCTGAGCTGGAGAGAAAGGTGAGCTGCCAGGTATCAAAGCAGCCAATTAAAAATGAGCAAAAAAAAAATGAAAGTAATGGTCAAGCCTTTAATCATTTACTGAGATAGTGTCAGCAAGAGGTTAACCTGGAGAAAGCTCCAACTGCCACCCTGCTTCCTTTCCCCTATGTTTGAGGGTCCCTGGTTTAGGGCGGGTGGATCAGCACAAAAGTAAGGATCATCTCATTGCTGAGGGAACCTCAAACAGAAGGTTCCAGAGGCTTCCTTAAGCTGAGGGCTCAGGGGAGACAGAGGGGAGAGAGTTAGCATTCCTGAGCCCTGAGCTAGCATAGATGTGTCTTCAAGTTTTCCCTACTTTCCCAGGTAAGGAGGTTTGCACAGAGGTGTCTAAGCAAGGCCTCTGCGGAAGGGCCCAAATAAAGAGGCCTTCAAACGAAGGCACTTGACCAGGAATGCATATTCACAGAAGAGCAAGGCCAGCCAGGGTGGCCTGCCAGTCCCTCCAGAGCCTGCCGGGCGCAGGCTGTGCATGAAGCCTGATGGGGGAAGGGCAGCTCTCCTCTGTGAGGCCTGTCAGGAAAGCCTCTGTAATTGCCTACATTCAGGCCTGAAAAAGTCACACACAGCTATTCTGGCAAGGAGTCCGGTTCCTCATGAGATGGTTATAAAAAGGGTAAAGAGCAGTCTATGTGCTGGAATTTCTGACAAAAGGTGAAAAAGATATATATTATGAATAGCTATTCAAAGTGAAGAAAGCATAGGTGATGAGGTCAGATTAGGTCAGATAGGTCAAAGGACAGGTGGGAGAGTGAAATGTGGTTTCCAAACTGCAATAAAAATAAGTCAAGGATTTGTTATGAAAGCATATTTCTAAGCCTCACCCACAGAGATTTAGATTCAGTCATCTGGGGATGGGTACATGAATACCCACTGAAAGCAAACATCTAGGTGATTCTGCTGCCAGTAGTCATGACCACAGTTTTAGAAAGACTGTCTATTCTAAGTATCAGTGGCTAAAATGAAGAGAAAGTGAAAATTCTCAACATGAGATCATCACACATATAAGAGGTGTAAATTGAAAAACAGAAACCAAAGGAAATGGAAGAATCGTCTCACTAACAAAGAGAGAAAAGAGTGGAGAAGAGATTAATCACTGATATTAATAATAATATTAGATAACACTGGCTAGCTCTTTTTCCACTTTCTAACTCAAACCTAATAACACTGCTATTGGCGTCCTCCAGGTGGCTAATTTTGTACCCACATACACCCCTTTTTACAAATTAGGCCATTGAGGCTCAGAGAGTTTGAGCAACTTGTCCAAAATTGCCACAGCCAGTAGGTAAAAATCAGGTTACAATAAAAGCCCTCAGCTTTGCCTGATGTGTTACTTTTTTTTTTTTAAGCTCTTTATTGGAATATAATTGCTTTACACTCTTGTGCCAATTTCTGAGGTACACCAAAGTGAATCAGCTGTATTTATACATATATCTCCATGTCCCCTCGCTCCTGTGACTCCCTCCCACCCTCCCTGTCCTGACCCTCTAAAGCATCACCCATCATCAAGTTGATCTCCATTTGTTATACAGCAACTTCCCACTAGATATCTATTTTACAGTTGGTAGTGTATATATGTCTATGCTACTCTCTCACTTCATCCCAACTTCCCCTTCGCCCCCCACCCCCCACCCCCGCCCTGTGTCCTCAAGTCCATTCTCTACATCTGCATCTCCACTCTTGCCCTGTCACTGGGTTCACCAGTACTATTTCTTCAAATTCCGTATATATGAGCTAGCATATGGTATCTGTTTTTCTCTTTCTGGCTTACTTCACTCTGTATGACAAACTCTAGGTCTTTCCACCTCATTACATATAGCTCCACTTCATTCCTTTTTATGGCTGAGTAATATTGCATCGTATGTACGTGCCACATCTTCTTTATGTGCCATTCATCTGTTGATGGGCATTTAGGTTGCTTCCATGTCCTGGCTGTTGTAAATAGTGCTGCAGTGAATTATGGTACATGTTTCTTTTTGGATTATGGTTTTCTCTGGGTATATGCCCGGTAGTAGGATTACTGGGTCATATGGTAGTTCTATTTTTAGTTTTTTAAGGAACCTCCAAACTGTTTTCCATAGTGGCTGTACCGGCTTACATTTCCACCAACAGTGCAGGAGAGTTCCCTTTTCTCCACACCCTCTCCAACATTTTTTGTTTCTAGATTGTTGATGATGGCTATTCTGACAGGAGTATACCTCACGGTGGCTTTGACTTGCATTTCTCTAATGATTAGTGATGTTGAGCATCTTTTCATGTGTTTGTTAGCCATCTGCATGTCTTCTTTGGAGAAATGTCTATTTAGATCTTCCGCCCATTTGTGGATTGGGTTATTTGCTTTTTTGGCATTAAGCTGCATGACCTGCTTGTATATTTTGGAGATTAATCCTTTGTTCGTTGCTTTGTTGGCAAGTATTTTCTCCCATTCTGAGGGTTGCCTTCTTGTCTTGTTTATGGTTTCTTTCGCTGTACAAAAGCTTTTAAGTTTCATTAGGTCCCATTTGTTTATTTTGTATTTTATTTCCATTATTCAAGGTGAAGGGTCCAAAAGGACTTTCCTTTGGTTTATGTCATAGAGTGTTCTGCCTATGTTTTCCTTGAAGATTTTTATAGTGTCTGGCCTTACATTTAGGTCTTTAACCCATTTTGAGTTTCTTTTTGTGTATGGTGTTAGGAAGTGTTCTAATTTCATTCTTTTACATGTAGCTGTCCAGTCTTCCCAGCACCACTTACTGAAGAGTCTGTCTTTTTTCCATTGAATATTCTTGCCTCCTTTGTCAGTGATAAGGTGCCCATATGTGTGTGGGTTTACCTCTGAGTTCTCTATTCTGTTCCATTGATTTACATTTCTGTTTTTGTGCCAGTACCATACTGTCTTGCACTGTGGCCTTGTAGTATAGTTTGAAGTCAGAAAGCCTAATTCCACCAACACCATCTTTCCTTCTCAAGATTGCTTTGGCTATTCAGGGTCTTTTGCATTTCCATACAAATCGTAAGGTTTCTTGTACTAGTTCCATGAAAAACGCCATGGGTAATTTGATAGAGATTGCAGTGAATCTGTAACTTGCTTTGTGTAGGATAGTCATTTTCACAGTTGATTCTTCGAATCCAAGAACATGGTATGTCCCTCCATCTGTTTGTTCGTCTTTGATTTCTTTCATCACTGTAGTATAGTTTTCTGCATACAAGTCTTTTGCCTCCTTAGGCAGGTTTATTCCCAGGTATTTCATTCTTTTTGTTGCAGTGGTAAATGGGAGTGTTTCTTTTATTTCTCCATCTGCTCTTTCGTTGTTAGTGTATAGCAATGCAAGAGATTTCTGTGCATTAATTTTGTACCCTACTACTGTACTAAATTCATCGATTAGTGCTAGTAGGGTTTTCTATGTATCATATCATGTCATCTGCAAAGAGTGACAATTTTACTTGTTCTTTTCCAATTTGGATTCCTTTTATTTCATTTTCTTCTCTGCTTGCTGTGGCTAAAACTTCCATAACTATGCTGAATAATAATGGTGAGAGTGAGCACCCTTGTCTTGTTCCTGTCCTTAGAGGAAATGCTTTCAGTTTTTCACCATTGAGAATGATGCTGGCTGTTGGTTTCTCATATATGGCTTTTATTATGTTGAGGTAATTTCCTTCTGTGCCCACTTTCTCACGAGTTTTTATCATAAATAGATGTTGAATTTTCTCAAAAGCTTTTTCTGCATCTATTGAGATGATCATATGGTTTTTATCCTTCAGTTTGTTAATATGATGTATCACATTGATTGGTTTGCATATATTGAAGAATCCTTGCATTCCAGGGATAAACCCCACTTGATCACGGTGTATGATCTTTTTACTGTGCTGTTGGATTCTGTTTGCTAGTATTTTGTTGAGGATTTTCACATCTATATTCATCAGTGGTATTGACCTGTGATGTTCTTTTTTCTGTGCCATCTTTGCCTGGTTTTGGTATCAGGGTAATGGTGGCCTCATAGAATGAGTTTGGGATTGTTCCTCCTTCTGCTATGTTTTGGAAGAGTTTGAGAAGGGTAGGTGTTAGCTCTTCTCTAAATGTTTGCTAGAATTCTCCTGTGAAGCCATCTGGCCCTGGGCTTTTGTTTGTTGGGAGATTTTTAATCACAGTCTCAATTTCAGTGCTTATGATTGGTCTGTTCATGTGTTCTATTTCTTCCTGGTTCAGTCTTGGAGGATTGTACTTTTCTAAGAATTTATCCATTTCTTCCATGTTATCCAATTTGCTGATATATAGTTGCTTGTAGTAGTCTCTGATGATCTTTTGTATTTCTGTGGTGTCTGTTGTTACTTCTCCTTTTTCATTTCTAATTCTGTTGATTTGCATTTCTCCCTTTTTTTCCTGACAAGTTTGGCTAACGGTTTATCAATTTTGTTTATCTTCTTAAAGAACCAGCTTTTAGTTTTATTTATCTTTGCTATTGTTTCCTTCATTTCTTTTCCATATATTTCTGATCTGATCTTTATGATTTCTTTCCTTCTGCTCACTTTGGGGTTTCTTTATTCTTCTTTCTCTAATTGTTTTCAGTGTAAGATTAGGTTGTTTATTCGATATTTTTCTTGTTTTTTGAGTTAGGAGTGTATTGCTATAAACTTCCCTCTTAGAACTGCTTTTGATGCATCCCATAGGTTTTGGCTTGTTGTGTTTTCATTGTCATTTGTTTCTAGGTATTTTTTAATTTCCTCTTTGATTTCTTCAGTGATTTCTTGGATGTTTAATAGCATATTGTTTAGACTCCATGTGTTTGTATTTTTTACAGTTTTTTTCAGGTAATTGATATCTAGTCTCATGGCGTTGTGGTCAGAGAAGATGCTTGATATGATTTCAATATTTTTGAATTTACCAAGACTTGATTTGTGACCCAAGATGTGATCTATCCTGGAGAATGTTCCCTGTGAACTTGAGAAGAAAGTGTATTCTGTAGTTTTTGGATGAAATGTCCTATAAATATCAATTAAGTCAAGATGTTCTAATGTGTCATTTAAAGCTTGTGTGTCCTTATTTATTTTCTGTTTGGATGATCTGTCCATTGATGTAAGTGGGGTTTTAAAATCTCCTACTATTATTGTGTTACTGTCAATGTCCCCTTTTATGCCTGTTAGCATTTGCCTTATGTATTGAGGTGCTCCTTTGTTGGGTGCATAGATATTTACAATTGTTATGTGTTGTTCTTGGCTTGATCCCTTGATCATTATGTAGTGTCCTTCCTTGTCTCTTGTAATAGTCTTTGAAATCTAATTTGTCTGATATGAGTATTGCTACTCCAGCTTTCTTTTGACTTCCATTTGCATGGAATATCTTTTTCTATCCCTTTACTTTCAGTGTATATGTGTCCCTTGGTCTGAAGTGGGTTTCTTGTAGACAGCACATGTTAGGGTCTTGTTTTTATTTCCATGCAGCCAGTCTGTGTCCTTTGGTTGGAGCATTTAATCCATTTACATTTAAGGTGATTATTGACATGTGTGCTCCTATTACCATTTTCTTAATTGTTTGGGGTTTGTTTTTGTAGGTGTTTTCCTTCTCTTCTGTTTCCTACTTAGAAAAGTTCCTTTAGCAATTGTTGTAAGGCTGGTTTGGTGGTGCTGAATTCTCTTAAC
The DNA here is from genome assembly GCF_030028045.1 of Hippopotamus amphibius kiboko. Taxonomy (NCBI): domain Eukaryota; kingdom Metazoa; phylum Chordata; class Mammalia; order Artiodactyla; family Hippopotamidae; genus Hippopotamus; species Hippopotamus amphibius. The sequence goes on along the minus strand of NC_080187.1, from coordinate 51,907,610 downwards.
TTTTGCTTGTCTGAAAGCTTTTGATTTCTCCCTCAAATCTGAATGAGATTCTTGCTGGGTAGAGTATTCTTGGCTGTAGGTTTTTCTCTCTCAGGACTTTCAGTATATCCTGCCACTCCCTTCTGGCCTGCAGAGTTTCTGCAGAAAGATCTGCTGTCATTCTTATGGGTTTTCCCTTATATGTTATTTGTTGCTTTTCTCCTGCTGCTTTTAAAATTTTTTTCTTTGTGTTTAATTTTCATTAGTTTAATTAATATGTACCTCAGTGTATTTCTCCTCGGGTTTATTTTGTTTGGGACTCTCTGCACTTCTTGGACTTGATTAATTATTTCCTGTCCCATGTTGGGGAAGTTTTCCACTATAACCTCTTGAAATATTTTCTCAGACCCTTTCTTTTTTTCTTCTTCTGGGATGCCTATCATTGAAATGTTGGTGCACTTAATGTTGTCACCAAGGTCTCTGAGACTGTCTTCCATTCTTTTTATTCTTTTTTGTTTTTCCTGCTCTGTGGCTGTTATTTCCCCCATTCTATCTTCGAACTCACTTATTTGTTCTTCTGCCTCAGTTATTCTGCTGTTGATATCATCTAGAGTATTATTAATTTCAGTTATTTTGTTATCTATTACTGTTTGTTTGCTCTTTATTTCTTCTGAGTCCTTATGCACTGTTTCTTGTATTTTCTGTATTTTGTTATCGAAATTTTCGATCATCTTTACTATTGTTACTCTGAATTCTGTTTCAGGCAGTTTTCCTATTTCCTCTTCATTCATTTGGTCTTGTGTATTTTTACTTTGTTCCTTCATCTGTGACATATTTTTTATTGTCTCATTTTCCCCCCACTTTGGATGGGTGGGATTGTGTTCCTGTCCCACTGAGTGTTTGGCCTGAGGTTTCAAGCACTGGAGTTTGTAGGCTGTTGAGTATAGCTGGGTCTTGGTGTTGAGGTGAGAACCTCTGGGAGACCTCACTCTGATCAATATTCCCTGGGAAGTGGGTTTCCGTTACTCCAGTGCTTTGGACTCAGATCTCCCACTTCAGGAGCTCAGGCTTGACCCTGGGCTTGTGAATCAAGATCTCACAAACTGTGTGGAGCAGGAAAAGGGAAAAAATTAAAAAAAAAAAGTAGGAGAATAGCAGAACAATTGCCAGATAAAAAGTACGATAATGGAAAACTAACAGATCTGTTAAAAAAATTAAAAAGATAAAAAAAAAAAGATGGAGCAACAACTGGAAGTTAAAACAACTGCAGTAGCCTAAGTGAGGAGGTGGGAAGAAAAAAAAAGAAAAAAAGAAAAAGGAAAATAAAAAGCCAGAAAAGGCTTTGACTGTGGGGGCAGGGCTTAGACAAGGGTCAGGGGGAGGTTCGGCAATGGGCAGGGCCTGCTCTTACAAAAGGCCCTGGGGTGGTGGGGAATGGGGCTTAGGCCCAATGAGGCAGAGGGGCCTAGGAATGCCTCTGGTACTGGGGGCTCTCTGAGCCCGAGTTGGTGGGAGAAATGCTAGGCAGCTCCCCTAATCCTCCAAACTCAGAGAGTCACGCCCCCTTGGGTTTTCTTCTTTCTCACCCCATCCCTCCTATTCCCCTAGGACCCTCACAGCTGCAGGGGGCACTGGAAGGCAGGAGACCAGACTCTGACACCCAACAGGCTTCCCTGGGCCAGCTGGGCTAGGGTAACACCTGTGGCATTTCCCCAGATCTCCCAGTCTGATAGGGTCCCTGTCTGTCTCTCTTCCTTCCCCCCGCCCCCCACTCTCCTAGGTCCCAAGCAGCTGGAGGGGCCCCTGGAGTGTGAAAGACCAGGTCCATGAGCCTAGCAGGCTTCCCAGGGCTAGTGGCAGGGGAAATACCTTCTCTGCCTCCCTTGATCCTCCAATCCCAGAAGGTCCCCTGCCCTGTCTGCCTCTGCTCTTCTCCCCTGCTTTCTTTCTACACCCCTAGGATCAGTGAGACCTAGAGGGGCCCCTGGAGGACTGAAGACCAGGCCTGGGGGTGCAAGAGGCCTCCCGGTGCCAAGTGGGTAGGGAGGTTTCCCACAGCGTCTCCCCGATCCTCCACTCCTGCAAGGTCCCCCCCACTGCTGTCTGCCTCTCTTCCTCTTCTCCTCTCCTCCCTCCCTCCCACGCCTGTACAACCCACTCAGCTGGAGAGACTGAGGGACCAGACTCGGGAGTCCAGCAGGCCCACCGGGCCCAAGTGAACAGGGGATAGGTCCTCCGCACCTCCCCTGGTCCTGTGCTCCTGGAACGTCCCACCACCCGTCTGCCTCTCTTCCTCTTCTCCTGCCACACTCCAAAGTCCCCGGGACCAATGCATCTGGGAGGGGACCCTGGAGAGTTGGAGACGAGGCCCAGGAGCCCCGCAGGTTTCCCGGGCCAGTGGGCAGCGGAAATGCCTTTCGTTCCTCTCCCAATCCTCTGATCCCAGAGGGTCCCTCCCCCCTTTCTCCTCTCTTCTTCCCCCCCAGTGCTTCCCTGCTGTACTTCTAGGACCAACGGCCGGAGGAGCCTTGGAAGGTGGAGGACCCGCCTGGAAGAAATACCTGGCAGCACCTCCCCTATTCTTCTGACCTGGAGAGATCCCTTCCCACCCCCACTGTCTGCCTCTCTTCCTACCCCCCACTCCCATCCCCCTCCCTCCCCACCCTCAGAACCCTCCTGCTGGAGGGGGGCTGGGAGAGTGAAGGACCAGGCGTGGGAGCCCAGTCAGCCTCTCTGGCCAAGAGGGTAGGCGAAACGCTGTTTTGCCTCCCTGTCCCCTGATCTCAAAGCCCTACCCCCACCTGTCTGTTTCTCCACCTCCTCGCTCTGCCTCCTGCCTTCCCACTCCCCCAGGACCCAGGCAGCCCGGAGGGGGCCTTGGAGGGTGGAGGGCCGCTCTGGGGAGCCCAGCAGGCTCCCAAGCCCGGGAGCTCAGCAGGCCTCCTGGCCTCCTGGGCAGGAGAAACCCAGTTGCGGCTTAGGATTTCCCCAGCCCACAACAGTCCCTCCAGGTGGGAACCTTCCCCCTCCCCCAGCCACCCCCCAGGGGCGCTGGTCCCATCTGGCTTCCCCTTCTCCGCCCCCATGACTTCCCCCAGGTTCTACCCAGTTGCCCCAGGGTTCCTGCAGTCTCCTTGGGCTTCAGGTCCCCCATCGGCCTCCAGCAACCTATTTGTGGGGAGAAGCGATCTCCATGTCTTCCTATGCTGCCATCTTAACTCCGCACCCTGATGTGTTTCTTAATACCCTCAATCTTGTCTCTGGGTTACCAGTAAGTGCATTTGGCTTCCTTCTCTGCATACTTCAACTAGAACAATTCTCATAGAGGAGACACCTAGAGGTTTAATGTGAATCATCATCAATGGCTTTGCTTTGCTTTCCTTCTCTCTCTCTCCTTGCCTTCCTTTGTATCTCCTGTGAGCCTCTGGTGCTGGGGTAGCACTACTTTAGCTTTTGTTCAGTTGCTCCCAGTGACATCGACTTTCTCTTCTGACTGCTTCTGCCAGCAGGTTTCAACTCCCCACATTAAGAAGGCAGACAATCAAACACACACCAAATTAAAATAGTAAAGTCTGTCATTGAATAAAGCTTCAGTGTCTCAGTTTGATTTTTTGTTTGAAAGAGAGATTGTGCATTTCTAATGGAAAACAAAACTAAATTGAGGCCTTTGATAGCATCTCTTTATTTCTGGTTATAAAATGACATTCAGTTGTGTAGCTCAGCCAAAGCAATCTTGAGAAAGAAAAACAGAACTGGCGGAATCAGGCCCCCTGACTTCAGGCTATACTACAGAGCTGCAGTATTCAAAACACTATGGTAATGCCACAAAAACAGAAATATGGATCAATGGATGAGGATAGAAATTCCAGAGATAAAGCCAAGCACCCTAATCTATGACAAAGGAGGCAAGAAAATACAATGAAGAAAAAACAGTCTCTTCAAAAAGTGGTGCTAAGAAAACTGGACAGCTACATGTAAAAGAATGAAATTGGAACACCCCTAACACCATACATAAAAATAAACACAATGATACCAAAATCAGGCAAAGATGTCACAAAAAATGAAAATTACAGGCCAATGTCACTGATGAATATAGATGGAAAAATCCTCAACAAAATACTAGCAAACAGAATCCAACAGCACAGTAAAAAGATCATACACCGTGATCAAGTGGGGTTTATCCCTGGAATGCAAGGATTCTTCAATATATGCAAACCAATCAATGTGATACATCATATTAACAAACTGAAGGATAAAAACCATATGATCATCTCAATAGATGCAGAAAAAGCTTTTGAGAAAATTCAACATCTATTTATGATAAAAACTCGTGAGAAAGTGGGCACAGAAGGAAATTACCTCAACATAATAAAAGCCATATATGAGAAACCAACAGCCAGCATCATTCTCAATGGTGAAAAACTGAAAGCATTTCCTCTAAGGACAGGAACAAGACAAGGGTGCTCACTCTCACCATTATTATTCAGCATAGTTATGGAAGTTTTAGCCACAGCAAGCAGAGAAGAAAATGAAATAAAAGGAATCCAAATTGGAAAAGAACAAGTAAAATTGTCACTCTTTGCAGATGACATGATATGATACATAGAAAACCCTACTAGCACTAATCGATGAATTTAGTACAGTAGTAGGGTACAAAATTAATGCACAGAAATCTCTTGCATTGCTATACACTAACAACGAAAGAGCAGATGGAGAAATAAAAGAAACACTCCCATTTACCATTGCAACAAAAAGAATGAAATACCTGGGAATAAACCTGCCTAAGGAGGCAAAAGACTTGTATGCAGAAAACTATACTACAGTGATGAAAGAAATCAAAGACGAACAAACAGATGGAGGGACATACCATGTTCTTGGATTCGAAGAATCAACTGTGAAAATGACTATCCTACACAAAGCAAGTTACAGATTCACTGCAATCTCTATCAAATTACCCATGGCGTTTTTCATGGAACTAGTACAAGAAACCTTACGATTTGTATGGAAATGCAAAAGACCCTGAATAGCCAAAGCAATCTTGAGAAGGAAAGATGGTGTTGGTGGAATTAGGCTTTCTGACTTCAAACTATACTACAAGGCCACAGTGCAAGACAGTATGGTACTGGCACAAAAACAGAAATGTAAATCAATGGAACAGAATAGAGAACTCAGAGGTAAACCCACACACATATGGGCACCTTATCACTGACAAAGGAGGCAAGAATATTCAATGGAAAAAAGACAGACTCTTCAGTAAGTGGTGCTGGGAAGACTGGACAGCTACATGTAAAAGAATGAAATTAGAACACTTCCTAACACCATACACAAAAAGAAACTCAAAATGGGTTAAAGACCTAAATGTAAGGCCAGACACTATAAAAATCTTCAAGGAAAACATAGGCAGAACACTCTATGACATAAACCAAAGGAAAGTCCTTTTGGACCCTTCACCTTGAATAATGGAAATAAAATACAAAATAAACAAATGGGACCTAATGAAACTTAAAAGCTTTTGTACAGCGAAAGAAACCATAAACAAGACAAGAAGGCAACCCTCAGAATGGGAGAAAATACTTGCCAACAAAGCAACGAACAAAGGATTAATCTCCAAAATATACAAGCAGGTCATGCAGCTTAATGCCAAAAAAGCAAATAACCCAATCCACAAATGGGCGGAAGATCTAAATAGACATTTCTCCAAAGAAGACATGCAGATGGCTAACAAACACATGAAAAGATGCTCAACATCACTAATCATTAGAGAAATGCAAGTCAAAGCCACCGTGAGGTATACTCCTGTCAGAATAGCCATCATCAACAATCTAGAAACAAAAAATGTTGGAGAGGGTGTGGAGAAAAGGGAACTCTCCTGCACTGTTGGTGGAAATGTAAGCCGGTACAGCCACTATGGAAAACAGTTTGGAGGTTCCTTAAAAAACTAAAAATAGAACTACCATATGACCCAGTAATCCTACTACCGGGCATATACCCAGAGAAAACCATAATCCAAAAAGAAACATGTACCATAATTCACTGCAGCACTATTTACAACAGCCAGGACATGGAAGCAACCTAAATGCCCATCAACAGATGAATGGCACATAAAGAAGATGTGGCACGTACATACGATGCAATATTACTCAGCCATAAAAAGGAATGAAGTGGAGCTATATGTAATGAGGTGGAAAGACCTAGAGTTTGTCATACAGAGTGAAGTAAGCCAGAAAGAGAAAAACAGATACCGCATGCTAACTCATATATATGGAATCTAAAAAAGATGGTACTGATGAACCCAGTGACAGGGCAAGAGTGGAGATGCAGATGTAGAGAATGGACCTAAGGACATGGGTGGGCAGGGGAGGCAAACGGGAATCTGCGATGAAATGAGAAAGTAGCATTGACATATATACATTATCAAATGTAAAATAGATATCTAGTGGGAAGTTCCTGCATAACATAGGGACATAAACTCCATGATGGGTGATGACTTACAGGGCCAGCAATGGGAGGGTGGGAGGGAGTCACGGGAGAGAGGGGATATGGGGATATATGTATAAATACAGCTGATTCACTTTGGTGTACCTCAGAAATTGGCACAACAGTGTAAAGCAACTATATTCCAATAAAGATCTTTTAAAAAATAAAATAAAAAAACAAGCAAACAAAACTACAATGCGTATCACTTCATATCACTCAGAATGGCCATCATCAAAAAGTTTACAAGCAATATATGCTAGAGAGCGTGTGGAGAAAAGGGAATCCTCCTACACTGTTGCTAGGAATGTAAATTGGTGCAACCATTATGGAGAACAGTATGGAGGTTCCTTAAAAAACTAAAAATAGAGATACCATATGATCCTGCAATCCCAGTCCTGGGCATATATGTAGATAAAACCATACTTTGAAAAGATATATGTACCCCAGTGTTCATTGCAGCATTATTTACAGTAGCCAGGTTAAAGAAGCAACCTAAATGTCCAATGACAGATGAATGGATAAAGAAGATGTGGTACATATATACAATGGACTATTACTCAGCCATTAAAAAGAACAAAATGATGCCTTTTGCAGCAACATGAATGAACATAGCGATTGTCATACTGAGTGAAGTAAGAAAGATAAAGACAAATATGATATGACATCTTTTATATGTGGGATCTATATTTAAAAAAAGGTACAAATGAACCTATTTACAAAACAGAAGTAGAGTCACAAATGTAGAAAACAAACTTACAGTTCCCGGGATGGGGCGGGGGGCGGGCAGAGTGGAGGGAAAGGGAAGGATAAATTGGGAGATTGGGATTGACATATACATACTAGTATATGTAAAATAGATAACTAATAATAACCTGCTATATAGCACAGGGAACTCTACTTAGTACTCTGTAATGACCTATATGGGAAAAGAACCAGAAAAAGAGTGGATACATGTATATGTGTAACTGATTTACTTTGCTGTACAGCAGAAGCTAACACAACATTGTAAATCAACTATACTCCAAAAAATTTGAAAAAAAAAAAGAAAAGTGTATCTCTTGAACTTCTATAACTTTAGTACTTATTTTGAGAAATGTTACTTTTATTTTTAACTTTCTGAGATTTCACAGGGAATCTGCCATCCACTCAATGACCTATAAACACATTTTATTGTATAGATTTGTGAAGACAAACAAGAAAAGCAGACCATTTATTTTCAGAGTGCTAGAGTCAATTCACTACCCAAATAAACACTATTTTTTGCATCCCAGTTATTCTCAGAAAGTCAATGCAAAACTGCAGTTTGTCAAGGGAAAGAAAATGAGTTAGCTGAAAGCACAGCGAAATAAATCTTTATTCTGGCCTAAAGATGTTACTAAAGCAGATCCATAGCCTACAAATTGAATTTCAGATTGCTTTAACTTCAGAAAACAGACATTCAATTTTCTTCCTCAATAGAGAGAAAATGTTTGCAAAGTACTATTTACTTATAGGCCTTCACAATCAAAAGTAGTGTCTCTGGCCCACTTACCATTGATATTATCTGCTTTTAGCTCTTTTTTGAATTGTGGGAAGGATCTGTGCCAATTCAGACACTGTCTCACTAATTCGCTATTTATCAACAAAAAACATTCCCAGAGATCATTGTGAAGATTAGGAGGTTTGGCATGCTTATACCAAGCATAACTAACTTGGAGTTTGGAAACTGAACTTGGCTTTATCTAACCAGAGAATTGAGAGGCCCTGCTTGGCTTTCAGGATGCAATGCACACTTTAATTTTTTTCCTGGATGGCGTGTTGGGATACACTGAAGTTATTCAATCTGTGATTCTCAAAAGAGAACTTCATTTCATTCCTTGGAATTGGGAAATAGTAACTGAAGTTCAGAATATTTTTAAAACCGTGTTTGATTTACTTATGTCAACAGTTCATAGAAAAGTGTAGGAAATAAAATGAATATTATTGACAATGAAAGGAGGAACAATGCTCTCAAGGGATTCTGAGATGGAAAATGTATAACAAAATACTGAGGCCTTTGATTATTTTATTACATTAATTTGCCTACTTCCTTAATTGTAATTACCCTCTGCATCCTTATACCCTTAGAAAAAGGAGAAAAAGGAAAATTTTAAAGCACAGGATTAGTGAATGCCAGTATATTACCATGAAGTGCACTGTGATAGGGAATCTAGATACATTTAGTCATGACTTAAAAAAAAATCAAAATTGCCTCACATTAGACTTTTAAATAAGTGCAAAAACAAACAAATAAAACCACTTTCTCCATAGTAAGGACATCTTCCCTACATGTTTTCCACATTCCATGTGCTGCTTAGATAATACAGATACAGAGTACATCAAGAATCTAACCATGTTATCTCCTCTCTGTTTGGATGTACTTGACAATATATGGTCGACTCTGGGAGAGAAGCGTGTTTCAGATTGGACTTTGATTTACGTAAAAAGGATTTAGTTATTTATATGTGATAGCCCAGAAATTTGATGAAATTTAATCTCTTCTGCATAACCTATTTCCTTCATTTTTCCTGTTTTACTTTCCTGAATAGCTATTAAAATATATTTTGTCCTCAGAGAGCTAATGCTCTTCACTCTTCAGAGTACCATACATTTCTCACCCATTAATGCTCACAAGCTATGAGAAAAGGCATGGGTGCAGGTATCAGCACTGTTGACAGGTTATGAAATTATGCGTTTCTGTGTTTATACTTTCCAGTAGGTAAAAGGGGCATGTTTTCTTGACTGTAAGTAATTTGAAAAGATCATTTCTTTTTCCTGTTTTTTTTTGTTAATATGAAATAATATGATTGGAATTATAAAAGTACATTTTATCAAATGTACTTCAGATGAGATATAAGGCATAGTTTGGTTTGATGGGATGATACTGATCATATTGGTAGGTAGGACTGTTCAAGCTTATACACAGATGATAGGGTGTGTTTGGAACTTGATGGAAAAGAGAGAAACAATGTTTTGGAAACTCAAATAATGCTTTTACATATGGCCACACTCCAGTGCAAAGCAACTGATAGTTTAGACAAAACAATCTTTTGCCTGACTGAATATTGTATTGATATAAATACTGTACTAATACAAATGGTTTGAGTTTAAGTAATCCCAAATGGATTTTATTCTATACATAATCTTCCACAAAATATTATTTCCTGGTTCAATATTTCTGTCCCTAGTTTTCTTCAAAGTAATTTCCAATGCAAAAGTGCAGCATCTGGGTAGAGTTCATCAATTTGCTGGCTGAATTAGTTGCCTTCTGCTAATTTTATGTTATTGTGCATACAATATTTAAAAGAGCATAGCTAAATCTAGGCATGATTAACTATCTGGAAATTTCACAAACACAACAGATTTGACTTATTTAAGTGGAAATGCTCCTTTGTTTTCATAAAGATAATTTGGCCAGTTACTAGCATACTAAAAATGTTGCAGTAGAAGGTCTGTCAGTTTGAATAAACTGCAATCTTCATGTTCTAGCTTATATCTGAGCTTAATCTCCTGTGAAGGAAACCATTTTTTTATATACCAGCTCATTTCTTTTTTCTTTTTCTTTTTTTTTTAATTTTTTTTTGGGGGGTACACCAGGTTCAATCATCTGTTTTTATACACATATCCCCGTATTCCCTCCCTTCCTTGACGCCCCCCCCTCGAGTCCCCGCCACCCTCCCTGCCCCAGTCCTCTAAGGCATCTTCCATCCTCGAGTTGGACTCCCTTTGTTATACAACAACTTCCCACTGACTATTTTACAGTTGGTAGTATATATATGTCTGTGCTACTCTCTTTTTTCTTTTTCTTAAACCCTGTGCTAACAGGTCCCTAGTAGAGAAATGCTCCCAGGATATAGTGATTCCTCAGGTGAGAGCTGGTAGCATTCAAACATATAATTGTAGCATTCAGGAGAAGGGGGTGTGATTCCCCCTTGGGAGAGGCAATGACAGAAAGAAATTAAAGCAGTAGAGAACCTCCTCTGCCTCAGTCTGCCTTTAAAAGGAGACCTTGACCGAGGAAGCAGTGGTCTCAGTTCCCTGAAAAGCCAAAGGCAGGCTTCTTCCAAGGTGATCAACATGACAATGGCTCTGTGGATGTCTTTGTACAATATTTTTTCTACCTCTCTTATTGAGACTGTGACACTTTGGGATATATTCACTATAATTTGTTTAAATGAAAAATAAGAGATAATGAGTGAAAATGTTTAAATGGAGCAATATTAGTAACAATTGTTTGCTTTTCTGTGTTTGGCCAAATATAATCCTTGAGAACCCCATTCCTCAGTATTCAAATATGAAAACTAATTGGTGTTAACTCAGGCAGGAAGTAGCCATGTCAAATCTCTAACTATATCTATTATGATCTTGCTTAAAAAAATAATGAGCTGCCAGTTAGTTAGGAAAAAGATAGATGTCTTTAAGCATTTCAGTCTTATGAGGCCATCTATCTTGTAAAATTTTAACTGTCACTAAGAAAGGAAACCTAGTCGACAACCGCTTATTTAGGCATAAAAGTGCAGTAGGTAATTGGGAGCTGAATGTTCTTATATTCTAAAGAGTTCTTATACTGACAAAAGACAATGATTAAATTACTGGGAAATAATTGAAACTGAATTGAAGTCAGCATCTATAATATTCTGACTAAATGGGCACATCTTGGGTCATTATAGTACCTGGAATATATTAGTGGCAGGTCAAAAGACAAGGGAGAGTTTGTGAAACATCGAGAGAAAGGGGTTACACAATGAATGTGTCGAAACCTTCAAGGCAAATCAATTTGAGGATTTATCTAGGGGAAAGTAGGCTGGAGGAGGGAAACCTCATTTGAAAAGTATGTATTTTCTAAGCCATCCTTGTGTGAAGGATGAGGTACCATGGGATCCCTGTGTTCAGTTAGTACTTACAGAGGAATAATGTGCATCTTTAAGATCTTTCCTTATATCTTTCTCACGTCTCATTTTCCTACTAGCTTTGTAATGTAGGTGAGACATTCTATTTGATGGATGGTCACATAATTTTCTGCAACAGAGCAGGGCCTAAAAACAAGCTCAGTCATCTCCACGGCCCTATGCTCTTTTCACCTCACCACACTAAACAAGATGTTTTGCATATTCTGTCCTTTCCTAAGAATGGAACATGTCCCCTGCCCCCAGTTCCATATGCACTGCAATTTCGTATTCAAGCATCAAAGTATTGAGGGCTGCTAGCTCACCCCCAACTGAGAGAGTGCACAAGAAGCATTGTTCTTCTCCAAACTTGTGTGAAGCACATTCCTCAGCAATCTAGAAACAACTGAGCAGATGCTGTTTCTACTGAGCAAAATGCAGAGGTGGCAAAAAGGCCAGGTAACGTGCTGCTCTCTAAGAAGCTGTGGTGGCACATGTGCCTAATCTCCCTTGAAGGGATGAGTGTTCTGCAAGTTATTTCCCTCCTCTATTTAGAAATGACTGTGTTCACTATAATTAAAAAGAAGGCTAATATTAAGAAGAAAACAATGGATCTTCTTGGATATGTTTAGGTAGGTAAATATTGCTGCAGTGACTGTAAACTTTGAAAAAGAGATAGCTTACAGAACTGATATTCTGGTTTATTGAAAAGTATTTACCACATGAATTACTAACTTTCCAAAAACAGACTTTTGAAACTTTCTAAGAAATGCTTATGACAACTCTTTAATGAGCCCAATTTAATCTTTGTTTGATATATCCAAAGAAATGTGAGTATTCTGCTGTGTACTGAAAACATCATCATTATACAGTGTCAAGATCCAACTGTGGCTCTTTGTATTATCTGTTTATTTGGGTTCTGCATTAACTGCATTTTTTAAAAAACTCTACATTTTTATTTGTGTATTCATTCAGTTTATATTTTCAAATAATTGCATTTCATTACTCTGGAGAACAAATTTTCCCTTTTTGGTATATTCTTCTTACTTCAGGGTACAGTTCAAGTAACAAGGTATGCAGGCAGTGCTGTCCCTGTGTAGATCATCAGCTCAGATAGTTCTCTTAAAATGTTTTTAGTAAGCACAGTTTCCAGTTTTTATCTTTGGAATAATATGCATTGAATATTAATAAAGATATGAGTTCACGAAAGCTGACTCCAGATCATTAGCATTCATGAGACCAAAGCTGAAATCAAAATAGAAGAAATCATGATAAAAGTGGGTGCTCTACCTTCTGATGTTTTCAGAAAAAAAAAGCTTTCATTTTTATTTTTCAAGTATTTAATAGCATCAATTTACAGTAACCTTGAGTGAGATCTTGGTTTAATAATCACTTAATTGTTCTGATGAAAGCAAAGTTGCTAAACAGATTATTCGTAAGTTGTATTTGATCCTATAAACTGTATGAGCAGTAGGTCTATAATTGTCACTTACTTCACTCTCCCTGACATTAGCCCAGGGCGGTGTGAAGCAAAGATGCTTAAAATGTTTCTTTAGTTTAATGATTAATGACATCTGATATCCAGAACAATTAGAGGATCAACCATAAAAAGGATCAAGTTACACATCTAGGGGGTCTTACATAATTCTTAGGAAGAGATGTGAATAAATCCGTTTAAAATTAAATCCATATGTCTTTTTTCAAATAAGTTTACAGAGAGTTTTCAGAGAGACAGAAATAGGAAGAGAAAAACAGTTGAGTGCATGAGAGAACATGTAAAACAATAAGAAAGAGCACCACAGTTGCTGTGATTAACTATGAAAGCTGGCACTGAAATTTTTGGCAGCCAAAGCAAAAGGTTAAAGTGCTTTGCTCTGATTATCAAAAGGGAAAAATGTCAGTTCTCAGAGGAAAGCAAGATATTCTCGGACTGTATGTGTTACTAATAGCTGGCTATAGCTGGCTGTTAGTAACAGACACAGTAGAATGGCCACAGCACATCCGGGTGAATCCTCACGTACAAGATGTTTGGGGATAGGCAATCGAGGTGCTGGTTCCCCACATCAGGAAATGTCAGGGCCAGCTCTCTGCAAGTCTCCTGACTTTTTTTCGTGTTCTCAAATAGCTTCAGCCACCTAACACCTAGGGAGATTATGTCTGAGACCCCAGTAGTTGGTAAGTATTTAAGAAATTTTGCCATTATGTAGCAAAGTCCCACATGTAGAAACTGGAGTTTACAGGGTAGGACCCTAAGCCCAGGCAGACTCTGTGCTAACTGAGGAAGACAGGACTCATTCAAGAAGGGATGAAGCTGAGATTTTCTGGTGAGATGTGGCAGAAGAAGTGGTGGCTTACTCACACACAATAAAGACGCCAACGCTATGCAGTGTGAGTCTAGCTGGGCTGACAACACAGAGCCAATTTAAAGTCTATACCTCCCTTTACATTTCCCAGACAAGCTATGAGGATTTCCGCAGAATATGAGGTGGTGTCGAGTGTGCAAGTGGATCTAAATTGTGGGTACTGAAATACTGTCACAGAAGGAACCAGATGGGGCTCAATATAAACTCACAGGTGAGTATCAGAGGCTTTGCTACAAAACCTACCATTGATAAGGCAGGAGAAAATGAAGGACACACATTTTGTGCAGAGGGAATGGAATTTACAGGATAGTCAGTAAATCCAGTAAATCCAGTGGCCCATCTAACATTATTCCTATATCTGTTTCTTCTAATACAATACTTAAATATTGCTGCATATTTTCAGAGGGGCCTGTGCTTCTTAATGCAAAACGGTAATTACATGTAATAGTACTTACAAAATGTTAAAGTTGATCCATTCAATCTAATGGTATTTACAAGTGCATTTAAGTTTAGGATTGTTTTCTTTGGCAACAATCCTCACAAGAAGTGCAACTAAATTCATGCTTTTGAATTTTGTATTCTACTTGGACATCTGAGTCTTGAAAACCTAAGTCACTAAACACATATACAAATCAATTCGTAAGGTATTGTTATAGGGAATGGTGTATACATATTCCTGAAATTTCATCTGATCCTTTCATGGTTTACAAGAAAATCCTAACAATTATAAAGCTGTTATTATTTTGAAGCCTCTAAGGTTGAAACTTCATATATCCTAGAGTTAGGGAAAAAAAGAAGCTTCTTTTATAATTTTGTAAACGGCTTTCCCGCAATTTATATCTTTGTGCTTTTGGATAAAATGTTAATGATAATGGACAGCTGTGCTTTCCATCTGAAAGCAGCATCTGTGCAATGCTAACATTGTAAAAGAGTGAAAAGCATAACTTCATACAGTTAAGCTGGTTGGAATTACAATGGAGATGTAACTAAAGGAAATCATTTTAAAACTGAGATTTTTGTTGTTGTTGTTTTTGCTGTTGTAATGATCAGGAAAGTGCCCCTGAAGAAGTCTCTTCACTATATATATACCAAAATTTAGACAAACATTTTCTGCACTGCTTAGCCATATAATACTTGTACCTTGTTTTGAGATGTGAGAATAAGTTAAAAAAATAAGTACACATTTTGATAAACACTGATTTTCCCACCCACTTCTCACCAGAAAATTTTCCAGAAATACTACAGGATTGCTTCAGCAAGAGCGACTCTACTGGGAATACCTCCCACCACACTCTGAGAATCAGGAAAATAATTAAACTGAAAAGAGGGAGAAAACTGGCTTTCTAAAGGGTAGACTTAACAGGAATGGAGCATGAATTTTTCAAAGTTACTTTTATTCCTGTCCAGGGTATAATGTTATCCTTGTCCAAAGTGTCATGGCTTACCACTGAACATAGCAAACTAAATGCAGACAACCGTAGGTATAATATTGAGTAAATAGGTATCAATATGAGGCATAGGGTATTTTTAAATTCTTTAATGTTAGGTATAAGGAAGATCTCTATAGGATAACTAATTTACAAAATGAAAATAAATATCAGTTGGGGTTTCTTTTGATAAATATGAGAAGTGTATCCTCAGGTGTCTTTGCCTATAGTGTTTGAATCAAGGAAGTCTTAAGTGCTGTTAAAAAAAAAAATTCAGCACCCTGCCTGTCCTTGGCTTAACACAATAGTAATTAATTTCTCACACACGTGACAGTCCTTTGGGATGTGTAAGGTCTGCCTTCCACCTGGTAATTCAGAAAGCCAGCTTCTTTCTCTCTTGTGATTTTGCCATCTCCTGGGACATTGGAGTCTTTTGCTCTCAGCTGGCAAATAGAAAAAGAGAGGATGGACAAGGCAAATGCTCCTCTTAGGTCAGCCTAGAGGTATAACATATAACTTCCATTCACAGTCCACTGGCCAGAATTAGCTATGTGGCCGCAATACAATTCCCCAGGAAGAGGAGCTGGGAAATGCAGATGGGCTGAGCAGTCACTCGGCAGACAGAGCTCTACACTGAAGAAGGAGTGGGAATTTTTAATGGACAGCTAACTGACTCTAAAAACTCAGAATTATTTGTTTCAGGTTGACATTCTGAAGTCTTAGAGGAAGATCAGAGTGTATGAGAAGGAGGTCTCTGTCTCAGGATGCTACAATTTAAAAACACATTGAAAGCTCGTTATCTTTACTCTGAGATCTAGAAGTCAGCAGAAAGATATTAAAGTTAAGCATGTGTTCTTGTAACCCAGATACCTAAGTCCAGGCATTGCTAAACACACACTTCATAAATTGATTTTACATTAGCTATGTATAACACCACATGTTGAATCAGGAAGGATTTATAGAAGGTTCTTACAGAATTCCATAACCAGCAGTCTTGCCTCTTTCCATTTCTTCAAAGTGCAGCAGGAAACCCTTGATCTATATGTAAATAAACAATGTGTGACCATGCCTGCAGAGTTACCGGGAAGTTTCCCTGTGACATTATGTCCATTGAATCATCCGCAATGGATCCGGTGTTCAGGCTCATTTTATATGACATGTTTTCAGTGTACAAATTGGGTTTATGCTCTTCAATTTTCTGACTTAAAATACATGGTACTAAACCAGGAGGGTTTTTTGAGAAGATATAGTCCATACTGATGAACTAAAGTTCAGAAGCGGTGTATATTTGCCAGACATTAAACAAATAAGTAGTGCAGAGCTGACACTGATGTATACAGGATCATGCCTTCTCCTCTGGGGCTGTTTTATAACTGTTTTTTTTTTCCTAACTGATGAAAATATATGAATGTTGACTGTTTTATTTAATTATCAACTGAAAGAATAAATCTAGACACTGGCATGGTTTTTCTTCATTATAAGCACATTCTTTTGAAATGTAATCCATAAATGGATACCAAGATGAAAAACTGAAATCAAGATGCAATTGATTTTTCCCAGCCAGCTGTTGAAAGGATTTTTTAACTACCAGAGAAGAAATAATTAGAGCTATTCTTATAGCATGAAACAGCTACAAGTAAATATAATTTATATCTGAAATATTTTGTATACTTTTAGAAAGTCAAAACTATGTTTAAACAAGAATGGCAAAGAACTTATCTCCAAAACTGAAAACAGCAAAATTCAAATTCAGAGAACCTTTGGGTGAAAACTTTCTCTGCTGTGTCTGGAATTTCGCCAAGCATGCGGCAGTACGAGACACACTCACCTAGTTTGTTCATTCGTATATTCACTGAATAGTCATTGCTAGAAGGATGTGAGTGTATGTATGAGCACAAAATGACATATAAGTCCCATCGTGGACTATTTGTTATTTTAATTTGTAAGTTTACAATGAAACCTCAAAAGGCCTAAGGTATTCAGCATGAAAGTGAGAATCTCATTAGAAATGCAGATTTTGAAGTTAGTAGCTTACTATTTCTGTTCTAGGAGAGATGTGTGAGAACTGTATAACTTCATATCCTTAACAGTTACTTATATGAATAAAAGATTCAACCAACTTTGCTTCAACAGAGCATGGTTTCTTTAAAATAAATAATAAATAAATTTAAAAAATTCAGGCAAAAATTATAAAGTGGGAAAAGACTTCCAAAATGTAAATCTGTAGTAAACATATGGAAAAAGAAAACCTGTTGATTATATTAAAAATCTATGCTCTGATTTGATTTGGAGGGATGTTGCACCTTGGATCTATTACACTAGAGGGGCAGAGGTATTTTACACTTCATCGTTCTACCTTTTGTAAATAGTGAGAATGATATAAAGATAGGAAGTTATCAGGGATTAAACAATACTGTTTTATTACAGACGTCATGCTTTATTCAAAGGAAATACACTGTGGCAAGAGACTTCCCATATTTCTGTATTTTATAAATGCTTTTTAAGTTACCTACATACTTATATTTTCTGGATTGGAAATAAGAACAGAAAATTTTAATATTTGATAACAATGAGAAATCATTGATATACAGGGACATACAGGAGTAATAGTTGATCTGGGGACTTCTCTTTGTTGTCACAAACCAGAGCATTTCTAAGTCTGAGTTTATGTGGATAATTGTACTTTAAAAATGAATATCACAATTATTTTTCCTAATTGTGATCTTTGGTGATCTGTTACATTCAGTAATGCCTTCTGCTTTGTGTACTCTTTACTAGGCAGAATTACCCATCTGCAACAGAAACCCAGTCGTTTTGATTACACTGTGATTTCTTGCGTTGAAAGTCAGCTCTTTTGGACAGACTGTAGGGAAGAAGACTTAAAGACTGAGAAATGTCTGTGCTCTTCCAGTAAGAGCGTGTTAAGATAGTTTCATATTTATGCAAAGGAGGTACTTAAACACCACCGGCTGTTTGTAAACAGTAAGATCTTCAGTGGGATGCCAATGTCCTTGACAACAGCTTTTGGCAAAAAAAGAAAGCAAAGTGCTATAGAATGTAATTATTTCTTAAGGGTTAGCTCTGGGAAAGAAACTAATTTAAAATTGCAAGCACACCATGGGGCCTGTATACTTATATTATTTTTTCTAGTGTCAAGAGAAACTTGGAATCTGTTTTATTGATTTACAAGTTCTTAAAAGTGAACTTCTGACAAATGTGTCCTCATTTAGTATTCCAGGTCAATTGATAAAGCCTCCCATTGCATGGGTTCCCCATGTTTGCGGGAATGGGAATCATTGGGGGCAGAAATAATTTCAATTAAATAATTAATTTGAAACTATTTCTACTAACCTATTTTGGTGAAAATGCATGATTTGAGTATACTTGCGAATTTTCAGTCCAGCACTAAAGCACTGCAATAGAAAAGGAATTAATCTCTGCAGCTCTGATGAACTTGTGACTAAAGATGAGAGCTCTAATCTCTGAAGTGAGTACACTGACAATCAAAAAGTTTCTTTTGAAATGAACCCATTTTATTTCACTTAGTTGCCTTTTGAATCCTACCTCTCTCATGCCCTTTCTTTCCTATTAGAGTAGTGCTGGGAGAGAAACAAGTGTTGTTTGGCAAGATACGAAATTTGAATGGAAACCCAGTACAGCCTCTGATATCATAGAATTCACCTTATTTTTCTACTGACTCTTTCTTGGAATGCTACCAGCTTCTGTTTACTAATTCCTATTTCCATGCCTGTCTACTTCTGTGCTTCTTTATTGTCTCCAAATATCTCCATGTGTTTCACATTCAGAGGATTCACTTTATTTGAGTTTATCTTGGACTTTGATCCAATTACCCATAGCCAGAAAGCAGGACCATGTGAGGCAAAGTGTGGCCTCTTTATGAGGCAAGAATCTTGATTCAGTACAATTTGGGGACCATAGTTAAAAACTTTAAAGATTATTTTTTACCTAACTTGCCCCTTTTCAGCCATTTTTACTACAATTAGGCACACCTACTTACTATATCCCATTACATTTTATGTCATTCTGAAGAGGACAAGACAGTGTTGTAAAGATCATTAACTCTGTTTTATTGCAGAGAGCATGAAAGATCAGAGCAATAGAAGGCTTGTCCTATGTTGCACTGTGAGGTACTATGTAGAGCTGGGGTTATAGATCAGATCTTCTTACTTCTGGCCAACAACATGTCTAATAACCTATTGCATGTGGACTTTGAAAATTCTAGATTTAAAGACCCATAAAAGAAATTAATAAACAGAAACCTCAGTTAACTATAGCTGGGAGACCAAAAGAGGGAGCTCTCATGCCCTAAAACATAGCAGAGCCCAACGGAAGAAGAGAGACCTCTTCTTTTCTGGCAGAGACTGACTGAAAAGCCATGGGATGGGCTCTTTGTTAACTATAACTTTCTCACTTTCCTTTTCCTCTCTGTAAAAGTGCCCTCCTTCCCTTGCTGTGGCGGCGGGGCAGGGGAGAGGGATTTGCATGTGATTCACCATGGTTACAGACCCCAAACTGCAAGTCTCTGCTGAGCCCCAATATACCCATCTTTGCTGGGGAAATATCTGGCAGTCTATTTGTTTCAGGTAAACATTTTGATGGCCCTTATGGGAACCAGAGAAGACTCCTGACAGTGAACAAACAGGTGTGGTACCCCAAATTGAGTACACTGTTGCTCACTGCTTTTCCTGCCATCCTGGAGTTTGAAGGTATATCTTTCTCCTGGATCTGAGTTCACACCTTCTTTGCTTTTGAAGCTCTCAGGCTTTATTTGGATTCCATTTAAGGGTTTGTCTGGGTAAGGCCTTGTTCTGTATGCAAATCCTCGTTTGGCACTTAGGTCTGATCTTGAGATTAGACTGTTTCAACCGAAGCTGGCTGAAAGTGCCTTTGACCCACTTTCTTTAGGAAACTGTTGCTTCAAATGAAACTGTGCCAGTTTTTCAGCCTTTGGCCTTCCCTTTGGAAGGGCTGCCTTCTCCCTTCTGGCTAAAAACAAGCCTTTGACGTTGCTCCTCTTGGACCAAGCTGTCTTCTTAGCACTGGCTCAGACTGGCTTGCTAAGTTGTTTAAGTAGTTTGTGCCATAAGCTGTTTGAAAATTGTTCATTACTCTAAAGCAAAAACCTCTGGGAAATGGGATCCCAGTTATCTGAATATTATAAGTACCCTCCAGCTGCCCCTTACAGGGACTGATAATATTATGATAGTTACTATATGAAGCTATTTAGGACTTATTCTTCAATCACCAATGTGTGCAGGCATAAAATTAGGATAAGCTTGATCAGGTAGCTTACAGAAGTGATTCCTTAAATGAGTTCTTTGTGTAATGAAGTTCAACAGGTTATTTGGTGTCTTCTTAAGTTAGTAAGCCAACATGCTAATGAAACACTTAGGGATTTGTTTTGACTACTTTTCCTTCACTTGGCATCATTTATATATAGCCTGACTGTATTGCTCAAACTAAGGTTAGAACATGGAAAACTACCTTTGTAGATGAAGTGAATCAAGGGAAAATTTACAACTTTATTACAGAATGTAAAGTATTTAGTGTCTGTAATCTTTGACATTGCTGACTCTTAAGGAAATTCAGTTAACTTGGTTGATATTTAATAAAAAGTTAGAAGTTTATATTTTCTGTCATTTATAATATTTTAATTTGCATAAAGAACTTTGTGTTTAGTCTTTGCTACTACCAATATCAGAGTTTATGTTCAGTGATAACTCACTCAGTGGTACACTCTTTGTAGCCATGTATATGAAGGATCTCAACTAACATTTTCTTACCTTTCTGTATTCCGTTACATGTTAAAAGTCTGATTTCCATGTCTTGTCTTGGCTCTGTAATTTATATTGTTTATTAACCAATATGATTAAATAACATTTCAGTTAGCCCTTAAAATATTTCTTAGTTTTAGCTCATTATGGAAGGTAATGCATTAAAAAGACCTTTGTAAAGACATTTGCAAATGATAGGTGACATCATTATGATATTTACTCTGCTGATAAAAGCATCAAATTAAGCATTCCTATTGTGAGGCATCCTTTCAGAAGAGAGGCTATCTCACCGAATGCCAGTGCTCATAATATTGCCTTAATAAGATATGTAAATGATCTCGTGAAACTGCGCCCAGCTTTCTCAGCATTGAAGTCTAATAATTGTAAATAGTGAATATCAAGAGTTTAGCTAAGCTACTCCACAATAACGCCACCTCAGCATCCGTTTTGTTTGGCCAAGTGGTCTGAGGGGGCCTTAAACAGACAAGTACATGCAAGCCCCCACCATAGATAACAGCCTGAGGCATCACAAGCAAATATAAATTCTTAATATGACTTTCCAACAGCCCTTATAATAAAAAATCTCCCCCACCTCCCAAGGCCTTCCCTTTGTGCTTCCCTTAGGTAAGACCCCTGTGGAGCTTCCAAAGCCCGGCTCTTTTTGGTTTCAACTGACCAAATCAGCCTGGGAACCCCAAACCACTCCACCCACAGACAGGAAGAAAGGAATATGCCCCAGGTCCTGCCTGTCTGGCTCTCTGGCCTGATCTCCCCTTGTGGCTTCTTTTTGTTTTTTTTTAAAGAACGTTTATTGAGATACAGTTGACATATAATAAACTGCATGTATTTAAAGTGTACAATTTGATATTTTTTTCTTATCAGTAATGTATATATGGCAATCCCAATCTCCCAATTCATTCCCCCCCAACCCTTCCCACTTTCCCCACTTGGTGTCCATATGTTTGTTCTCTACATCTGTGTCTCTGTTTCTATGTTGCAAACCGGTTGATTTGTACCATTTTTGTATATTCCGCATATATATGTTAATATACGACATTTGTTTTTCTCTTTCTGACTCACTTCACTCTGTATAACAGTCTGTAGGTCCATCCATGTCTCTACAAATGTCCCAATTTCGTTCCTTTTTACAGCTGAGTAATATTCCATTGTATATATGTACCACATCTTCTTTATCCATTCATCTGTTGACGGACATTTAGGTTGCTTCCATGTCCTGGCTCTTGTAAATAGTGCTGCAATGAACATTGGAGTGCATGTGTCTTTTTGCATTATGGTGTTCTCTGGGTATATGCCCAGCAGTGGGATTGCTGGGTCGTATGGTAACTCTATTTTTAGTTTTTCAAGCACCCTTCATACTGTTCTCCATAGTGGCTGTATCAGTTTACATTCCCACTGGCAGTGCAAAAGCATTCCCTTTTCTCCACACCCTCTCCAGCATTTACTGTTTGTAGATTTTCTGATGATGCCCATTCTAACCTGTGTGAGGTGATACCTCACTGTAGTTTTGATTTGCATTTCTCTAATAATTAGTGATGTTGAACAGCTTTTCATGTGCCTCTTGGCCATCGTATGTCTTCTTTGGTGAAATGCCTATTTAGGTCTTCTGCCCATTTTTGAATTGGGTTGTTTGTTTTTTTAATATTGAGCTGGAGGAACTGTTTATATATTTTGGAGATGAATCCTTTGTCTGTTGATTCGTTTGCAAATATTTTCTCCTATTCTGAGGGTTGTCTTTTCGTCTTGCTTATAGTTTCCTTTGCTGTGCAGAAGCTTTGAAGTTTCATTAGCTGCCACTTATTTATTTTTGTTTTTACTTCCATTCCTCTAGGGGGTGGATCAAAAAAGATCTTGCTGTGATTTACGTCAAAGAGTGTTCTTCCTATGTTTTCCCCCAGGAGTTTTATAGTGTCTGGCGTTACATTTAGGTCTTTAATCCATTTTGAGTTTCTTTTTGTGTATGGTGTTAGAGGGTGTTCTAATTTCATTCTTTGACATGCAGCTGTCCAGTTTTGCCAGCACCACTTATTGAAGAGGCTGCCTTTTCTCCATTGTATATCCTTGCCTCCTTTGTCATAGATTAGTTGACCATAGTTTAATCTCTAGGCCTTCTATCCTGTTCCACTGATCTATATTTCTGGTTTTGTGCTAGTACCATACTGTCTTGATCACTGTGGCCTTGTAGTTTGAAGTTAGGAAGTTAGGAAGTTAGGAAGCCTGATTCCACCAACTCCATCTTTCCTTCTCAAGATTGCTTTGGCTATTTGGGGTCTTTTGTGTTTCCATACAAATTGTAAAATTTCTTGTTCTAGTTCTGTGAAAAATGCTATTGGTAATTTGATAGGAATTGCACTGAATCTGTAAATTGCTTTGGGTAGTATAGTCATTTTCACAATGTTGATTCTTCTAATCCAAGAACATGGTATGTCTCTCCATCTGTTTGTGTCATCTTTGATTTCTTTCATTAGTGTCTTATAGTTTTCTGAGTACAGGTCTTTTACCTCCTTAGTTAGGTTTATTCCTAGGTGTTTTATTCTTTTTGTTGCAATGGTGAATGGGATTGTTTCCTTAATTCCTCTTTCTGATCTTTCATTGTTAGTGTATAGAAATGCAAGAGATTTCTGTGTGTTAATTTTGTATCCTACAACTGTACCAGATTCATTGATTAGCTCAAGTAGTTTTCTGGTGGTATCTTTTGGATTTCCTATGCATAGTATCGTGTCATCTGCAAACAGTGACAGTGTTACTTCTTCTTTTCCAATTTGGATTCCTTTTATTTCTTTTTCTGCTCTGATTGCTGTGGCAAGCACTTCCAAAACTGTGTTGAATAGTAGTGGGGAGAGTGGACATCCTTGTCTTGTTCCTGATCTTAGAGGGAATGCTTTCAGTTTTTCCCCATTGAGAATGGTGTTTGCTGTGGGTTTGTCATATATGCCCTTTATTATGTTGAGGTAGGTTCCCTCTTTGCTCACCTTCTGGAGAGTTTTTATCATAAATGGGTGTTGAATTTTGTCAAAAGCTTTTTCTGCATCTATTGAGTTGATCATGTGATTTTTATCCTTCAGTTTGTTAATATGGTGCATCACATTGATTGATTTGCATATATTGAAGAATCCTTGTATTCCAGAGATAAACCCCAGTTGACCATGGTGTATGATCTTATTAATGTGTTGTTGGATTCTGTTGGCTAGTATTTTGTTGAGGATTTTTGCATCTAAATTCATCAGTGATATTGGTCTGTAATTTTCTTTTTTTGTAATATCTTTGTCTGGTTTTGGTATCAGGGTGATGGTGGCCTCATAGAGTGAGTTTGGGAGTATGCATTCCTCTGCAATTTTTTGGAAGCGTCTGAGAAGAATGGATGTTAGCTCTTCTCTAAATGTTTGATAAAATTCACCTGCGAAGCCATCTGGTCCTGGACTTTTGTTTGTTGGAAGATTTTTAATCACAGCTTTAATTTCATTACTCGTGATTGGTCTGTTCATATTTTCTATTTCTTTCCGATTCAGTCTTGGAAGGTTATACCTTTCTAAGAACCCATTTCCTCCAGGTTGTCCATTTTATTGGCATATGGTTGCTTGTGGTAGTCTCTTATGGTGCTTTTTATTTCTGATGTGTCTGTTGTAACTTCTCCTGTTTCACTTCTTATTTTATTGATTTGAGTCCTCTCCCTCTTTTTCTTGATGAGTCTTGCTAGAGGTTTATCGATTTATCTTCTCAAAGAATCAGCTTTTAGTTTTATTGATTTTTGCTATTGTTTTCTTTGTTTCTATTTCATTTATTTCTGTTCTGATCTTTATGATTTCTCTCCGTCTACTAACTTTGGGTTTTGTTTGCTCTTCTTTCTCTAGTTTCTTTAGGGGTAAGGTTAGATTGTTTATTTGGCATTTTTCTTGTTTCTTCAGGTAGGATAGTATTGCTATAAACTTCCCTCTTAGAACTGCTTTTGATGCATCCCGTAGGTTTTGGATCATTGTGTTTGTCATTTGTCTCTAGGTATTTTTTGATTTCTTCAGTGATCTCTTGGTTATTTAGTAGTGTATTGTTTAGCCTCCATGTGTTTGTGTTTTTTACAGTTTTTTCCTGTAATTGAATTCTAATCTCATAGCATTGTGGTCAGAAAAGATGCTTGATACGATTTCAATTTTCTTAAATTTACCAAGGCTTGATTTGTGACCCAAAATGTGTTCTATCCTGGAGAATGTTTCATGTACACTTGAGAAGAATGTGTAATCTGCTGTTTTTGGATGTAATGTCCTATAGATATCTACTAAATCAAGCTGGTTTATTGTGTTATTTAAAGCTTGTGTTTCCTTATTAATTTTCTGTGTGGATGATCTGTCCATTGGTGTAAGTGGGGTGTTATAGTCCTCCACCATGATTGTGTTACTGTCGATTTCCTCTTTCATAGTTGTTAGCATTTGCCTTATGTATTGAGGTGCTCCTACGTTGGGTGCATATATATTCCCCTTGTGGCTTCTTGATGCGTGCCTTGGACCTCCTTCAGGACCTGTGAGTAATAAACTTCCTATTCCAATTTCTCTTGTGGTCTGTTGTTGAACCGCAACTCACCATGAGGTGCCCTGGGCTCTGATTAACAAATGTTAAGTGAACAAAGTCATAATAGTGAATGAAGGATGTTTATTCATATTACATTGATGGTGATATTCTCATTTCAGATTTTTTCAAGTTTCGGTTTAAAAAGTGAACTTGTCCTTCATTTATATGCAATTTAAGCTATTTGTACATTGTTGAATATTAAATTATTTCAAACTATGAACAGTATGTTTAGTTTGTTGAGCTGAGTCTGTATAGAAATGGATTACAATAGACTCCAAGCTGACTTAAGGATAGACAAAATTAACAAGACTGGTTAGACAAAAATACTTTATAGATTTACTAAAGTCCATTTTTAAAAAAATTTTTATTTTTTTTAATTTATTTTATTATTTATATATTTATTTCTTTTTGGCTACTTTGGGTCTTTCTTGCTGTGCACAGGCTTTCTCTAGTTGCGGTGAGCAGGGGCTACTCTTCGTTGTGCTGTGCAGGCTTCTTATTGTGGTGGCTTCTCTTGTTGCAGAGCATGGGCCCTTGAGCACACGGGCTTCAGTAGTTGTGGCACAGAAGCTCAGTAGTTATAGCTTGCAGGCTCTAGAGCACAGGCTCAGTAGTTGTAGTGCATGGGTGTAGTTTCTCCATGGCATCTTCCCAGACCAGGAGATCTTCCCAGACCAGGAGATCAAAACTGTGTCCCCTGAATTGACAGGTGGTTTCTTAATCACTATGCCACCAGGGAAGTCTCACTAAAGTCCATTTTTAAACTAATTATAACTTAATTATGGAACATGACAAGATTAAGATACCATACAGATCATAATATGATTCAGGTGGTTTTTAACAATAAAAAGGACAGATTCTGAGCTGAAGAAATAATATTAGCTCTCTTAGTAGAAGCTAAATCTCAAATCAGAGTATGTTATTTAAATACATATAGTGTGGGAAAAACCTTCAAGTTAAGTCATTTCTTATGGATGAATAGTAGCCAATTGGCATAGGGAGGATCTGTTGTGCCCCTAGGACATATGTGCACATAGACTTTATGTTATGATGTTTCAACCAAATTCATAATTAATTACTAATTTTTATATCCATGAGCCCACTTACAAAGATCTATGCTTTGGCATTTATGATTTATACTTTAGGAGATAGCAAGTGCACTTTTGAAAATAAATTGAAAAATACTGTATTTTTCAATCGATAATTTTTTAGGGTGCCATGATATTTTTACTAAAATTAAAATTAAGAGTTGCAAGAACACTTCAGGTTGATTTCAGCAGGCCAATTTCAGACATGGCTAATGTTAAAAAAAAACCAATACAAC
This sequence comes from Hippopotamus amphibius kiboko, assembly GCF_030028045.1. Classification (NCBI taxonomy): domain Eukaryota; kingdom Metazoa; phylum Chordata; class Mammalia; order Artiodactyla; family Hippopotamidae; genus Hippopotamus; species Hippopotamus amphibius. The sequence goes on along the minus strand of NC_080187.1, from coordinate 51,880,763 downwards.
AACAACAAACCCTCCCCTCAAACATTGTCTGAGGATTTAACACAGATTTCTGTTCTTCATTTTAGATTTAGTGGTCCAGGGGAAGAAGCTGACAACCTGTTTTAAAAAATAAATACAGAAATAATATTACCTCAAGAGTGGTTTTAAAACTAATGATATATTCTCTCTACTACACTGCTAGAACATCAAAATGACAGGGAAAACTTTGTTACTCCCGAGGGATAGAGTTTCCAACATTTTCTCACAATAGCAGTTACGCTGAAATTCATATTCCCTTAACTTCTGATCATGGCCACATCATACTTTGTTATTCTGTGTCCTTATAGCCTTTTTTAAAAAAATGCTCCATTTCCTGCTTCAAATTGTTTTAGGATGATATACTAAAACATGACCTACATCATGCAACCTGCTTGCTCATATAATTGTAACAGCATTCTGATGCCTGTAATTGGCACATGTAACTCACTAGTTTATCATACAAGATTTGAAAACCCATATGTGTATCTTATCACTTCAAATTATTCCACAACTCAAACTTTCTTTGGGGACAAATTGTATACACTGTCTACTCTTATGATAATGTTTACTTTCTGGGATGAATTTTTTTCCTCTTTTTTATGTAAATCCTACTCATAATGTACTATTGTAATTAGATGAATTGATAAAGATGATGTGATTATACACACAGACACACAATGAAATATTCAGAATTAATGAATCCTGTCATATGCAATAACATGGATGGACTAGAGGACATTATGGTAAGTGAAATAAGCCATACACAGAGAAAAATATACTATATGATCTTATTTATATGTGGAACCTAAAAAAATTGAACTCACAGAAGCAGAGAGTAGAATGGTGGTTGCCAAGGGCTTGAGGGTGAGGAGAAATGGGAGTTATTGGTCAAATGTTACAAATTTTCAGTTATAAGATGAACAAACTCTGGCGATTTAATGTACAGGATGGTGATTTGGTGACTTTAGTTAATAATACTGTATTGTATACTTGAAATTCGCTGAGAGTAGATCTTAAATGTTCTTTCCACACAAACACACGTAAAGATAACTATGTGAGGTGATGGATGTGTTAATTAACTTGATCATTTCACAATGTATATATATCAAATTATCACACTGTACACCTTAAATATATACAATTTCTACTTATCAATTATACCTCAATAAAACTGGAAAAAAATTTTCTTCATGAAGCTTATGTTGGTAACCTCATTTCAGAAGGTGGTTTTCTGACTGAAATTCAACAAAAGTAACTTATTCACTTCATTATGTTTAACCTTACAAATTTAAGCTCTATATGTCTGCTAATCTATGTACAAAAACTTATTGATAGATCTGCAGATGCTCTCAACCTGCAATACTATGGTATCTCTCTCTAAATGCCTCATGTTTCCTCTCTTAGCACAGACAAAGGTTATACATTAAGAGTTTAAGAAGGTCAAACTACCAGATCTAGGATGCTGATGCCCTATTCCATCTGGCTAGAATGGTTTTGAATATGTTTGTTTTATTTTATTTTATTTTATTTTATTATTTATTTATTTAAAGCTCTTTATTGGAATATAATTGCTTTACACTGTTGTGCTAGCTTTTGAGGTACACCAAAGTGAATCAGCTCTATTTATACATATATCCCCATATCCCCTCCCTCCCGTGACTCCCTCCCACCCTCCCTATCCTGGCCCTCTAAGTCATCACCCATCATCGAGTTTCTGTCCCTATGTTATGCAGAAACTTCCCAAAAGCTATCTGTTTTACATTTGGTAGTGTATATATGTCAGTGCTACTCTCTCACTTCATCCCAGCTTGCCCTTTGCCTCCCCCGGCCACCCATGTCCTCAAGTCCGTTTTCTATATCTGCATCTTTATTCTTGCCCTGTCACTGAATTCATCAGTACCATTTTTCTTAGAATCCATATATATGAGTAAGCATACAGTATTTGTTTTCCTCTTTCTGGCCTACTTCACTCTGTATGACAGACTCTAGGTCTATCCACCTCATTACAGACAACTCAATTTCATTCTTTTTATGGCAGAGTGTTATTCCAGTGTGTATATGTGCCACATCCTTATCCATTCATCTGTTGCTTCCACTTTGTGGCTATTGTAAATAGTGCTGCAATGAGCATTACGGTACATGTTTCTTTTTGGATTATGGTTTTCTCTGGGTATATGCCCAGAAGTGGGATTGCTGGGTTATATGGTAGTTCTATTTGTAGTTTTTTAAGGAACCTCCATACTGTTTTCCATAGTGGCTGTACCAACTTACATTCCCACCATCAGTGCAAGAGGGTTCCCTTTTCTCCACACCCTCTCCAACATTTATTGTTTCTAGATTGTTTGATGATGGCCATTCTGAGTGGTGTGAGGTGATACCTCATTGTGGCTTTGACTTGCATTTCTCTAATGCTTAGTGATGTTGAGCATCTTTTCATGTGTTTGTTAGCCATCTGCATGTCTTCTCTGGAGAAATGTTTATTGAGGTCTTCCTCCCATTTGTGGATTGGGTTATTTGCTTTTTTGGTATTAAGCTGCATGAGCTGCTTATGTATTTTGGAGATTAATCCTTTGTCCGTTGCTTCGTTGGCAAGTATTTTCTCCCATTCTGAGGGTTGCCTTCTTGTCTTATGATTTCTTTCGCTGTACAAAAGCTTTTAAGTTTCATTAGGTCCCATTTGTTTATTTTGTATTTTATTTCCATTATTCTAGGAGGTGGGTCAAAAAGGATCTTGCTTTGATGTATGTCATAGAGTGTTCTGCCTATGTTTTCCTCTAGGAGTTTTATAGTGTCTGGCCTTACATTTAGGTCTTTAATCCATTTTGAGTTTCTTTTTGTGTATGGTGTTAGGAAGTGTTCTAATTTCGTTCTTTTACATGTAGCTGTCCAGTCTTCCCAGCACCACTTATTGAAGAGGCTGTCTTTTTTCCATCGTATATTCTTGCCTGCTTTGTCGAAGATAAGGTATGTGGGTGGGTTTATCTCTGGGCTTTCTATCCTGTTCCATTGATCTATATTTCTGTTTTTGTGCCACTGCCATACTGTCTTGATCACTGTAGGTTTGTAGTATAGTTTGAAGTCAGGGAGCCTGATTCCTCCACCTCCATCTTTCCTCCTCAAGATTGCTTTGGCTATTTGGGGTCTTTTGCGTTTCCATACAATTCGTAAGATTTCTTGTTCTAGTTCTGTGAAAAATGCCATGGGTAATTTGATAGTGATTGTGGTGAATCTGTAAATTGCTTTGGATAGTACAATCATTTTCACAATGTTGATTCTTCCAATCCAAGAACATGGTATATCTCTCCATCTGTTTGTATTGTCTTTGATTTCTTTCATCAGTGTCTTATAGTTTTCTGCAAACAGGTCTCTTGCCTCCTTAGGCAGGTTTATTCCTAGGTATTTTATTCTTTTTTTTTGGTATTTTATTCTTTTTGTTCCTGTGGTAATTGGGAGAGTTTCCTTAATTTCTCTTTCTGCCCTTTCATTGTTAGTGTATATGAATGCAAGAGATTTCAGTGCATTAATTTTGTATCCTGCTACTTTACTAAATTCATTGATTAGTGCTAGCAGTTTTCTAGTAGAGTCTTTAGGGTTTTGTATGTATGATATCATGTCATCTGCAAAGAGTGACAATTTTACTTCTTCTTCTGCAATTTGGATTCCTTTTATTTCATTTTCTTCTCTGCTTGCTGATCATTATGATTTCTTTCTTTCTGCTTACATTTAGGTTTTTTTGTTCTTCTTTCTCTAATTATTTTAGGTTTCAATTTAGGTTATTTATTCAAGATTTTTTTCTTGTTTCTTGAGGTAGAATTGTATTGCTGTGAACTTCCCTCTTAGAACTACTTTTGCTGCGTCCCATATGTTTTTTTGTTTTTTTGTTTTTGGGTACCAAATTACTTTATTTGAAGGAATGGTACTAAGGAAAGAACTTGTAGATGTTTTGGTACAACTTATAGAAAAGGTAAAGGTAACCCAAACATGCATGCAGTGCCTTGGTGACCAGGGAAGTCACCCCTGTGGCTATGGGAAGCCAGCCTAAGGCTTAGCTCTTGCTATCACTGCTTCCCAGGGTGTGCTTGTCAAAGAGATACTCTGCCATGCCAGATCCGGGGGCCCCCATCTTGCGCAAGTTGGTTACATGGTCCCCCAATTCTTCGATGGATTTCACCTGCTCATTCAGGTAATGAGTCTCGATGAAGTCACACAAATGGGGGTCACTTTTGTCAGTGGCCAGTTTGTGCAGTTCCAGTAGTGCCTGATTCACATTTTTTTCCAAATGTAGCACACATTCCATTGCTTTCAGCCCATTCTCCCAGTCATCACGGTCTGGTTTCTTGAAATCCTGAAGGAAGATTCGGCCACCCCGCTGGTTCTGCAGCTTCATCAGTTTCTCAGCATGTTCCCTTTCTTCACGAGATTGGTGAAGAAAGTATTTGGCAAAGTTCTTCAAAGCCACATCATCGCAGTCAAAATAGTATGACATGGACAGGTAGACATAGGAGGCATAGAGCTCCAGGTTGATCTGGTGGTTGATGGCGGCCTCTGAGTCCTGGTGGTAGTTCTGGCGCACCTGCGAGGGGGATGCGGTCGTCATGGTGGGCGGCTGAGAAAAGGTGGCGGCGGGCAGCTGCGCGGCGCTGGAGCGGCGGCGGGGACCTTGGGTGGTTGGAGGGCGCTGTGAGGTGAGGTGGTGGCAAGGGCTGGCTCTGAGCGGCCGGCTGGAGAAAGGAGGGGGGAGGACGAGCACCAGGTTCTGTCCAAGCACTGTTGAAGCAGGAAACTGCGGCGACTCTCCGCGAAGACTCGTCCCATAGGTTTTTGATCATTGTGTTTTCATTGTCATTTGTTTCTAGGTATTTTTTGAGTTGCTGTTTGATTTTGTCAGTCATTTCTTGGTTGTTTAATAGCGTATTGTTTAGCCTCCATGTTTGTATTTTTTACAGTTTTTTCCTATAATTGATATCTAGTCTCCTGACGTTGTGGTTCGGCCAAATGCTTGATACGATTTCACTTTTATTGAATTTACCAAGGCTTGATTTGTGATCCAAGATGTGATGTATCCTGGAGAATTTTCCATGTGCACTTGAGAACAAAGTGTATTCTGTAGTTTTTGGGTGGAATATCCTCTAAATATCAAGTAGGTTGAGATGGTCCAATGTGTCATTTAAAGCTTGGGTTTCCTTTTTTGTTTTCTGTTTCAATGATCTGTCCATTGATGTAAGTGGCATGTTAAAGTCTCTTGCTATTATTGTGTTACTGTCGAGTTGCCCTTTTATGGGTTGTTAGCATTTGCCTTGTGTATTGAGGTCCTCCTATGTTGGGTGCATAAATATTTCAATTGTTATTGCTTCTTCTTGGCCTGATCCCTTGTTTATTATGTAGTGTCTGTCCTTCCTTGTGTCTTGTAATAGTCTTTACTTTAAAGTCTAATTTGTCTGATATGAGTATTGTTACTCCTTTTGACTTCCATTTGCATGGAATAAATTTTTCCATCCCCTTACTTTCAGTCTGTATGTGTCTGTAGGTCTGAAGTGGGTTTCTTGCAGACAGCATATATAAGGTTCTTGTTTTTGTAACCATTCAGCCAGTTTGTGTTTTGCTTTGAGGATTTAATCCATTTATATTTAAGGTAATTATTGACATGTGTGTTCCTATTACCATTTTCTTAATTGTTTTGGGTTTATTTTTGTAGATATTTTCCTTCTTTTGTGTTTTCTTCCTAGAAAATTTCCTTTAGCAATTGTTGTAAGGCTGGTTTGGTGGTGCTGAATTCTTTTTTTTTCTTCCCCAAAGCTATGTAATTCATTTTTTGTGTAATGAGATAAAATAAATTCTTTGAAAAAGCATTGCTTGAAACCTAGGCTCATTCTTAGGCGCAATGTTAATTGCTCAATGAATCACAGAAAACTAATTAATTAATATTAATTAATTAAATTAATTCAGGACATTCAAATTTCAAGTTAAGTGCAACTAATAATTATGATTGGTGCTTTGTAAAGTTTTTCCTTTGAAAAATTCTTAGTAATTAAATTTGTTAAAATGACCACTAAAATTAATACAATCATAAAAATACATGAATACAATAAAATAAATGTAAAAAGCAATTTTTTGAACAACAAAACAATGTAAGCTGGTGGTTGATGAAGCAGTGTATATATCCAAAGCTTGAGGGTACCTAGCAAGCAGAGAAAAACTACGCATCATTTACAACCAGGAGAAAAAGGCAGAAAATTGCTAATGAGAAATCTCTTCTAAGAAGACAGATTTAGATTTTCTTAAGTGTAAATTTTCTCAACTAGTATCTCACAATAACCCTGGTAAGGTAATCACCATTTAATTAAGACTAAGAACAGTCCTCATCTTCCTTGACCCAAGAAGAAGCAGTGAAAGTAAGTTATATTACTAAGAACATGCAACAATACAAAGATCACCATTTGTCAACAGGAAAAGTAACCAGAGAGAAGTAGCCATAATCTCCCTCCCCTTATTAATCTCCAAATTTTAGGAAGTTTGTTCTCTGTGGTTAGGTGGTGTTTCTACTACAGTTTTGCTGGTAGGGCTTGAGTCTGATTTTTTCCAGCCAGACCTGTCCATGAAGTCTAAGCTTGCTTTTTTTTCCAAGGAAGATTCTACTTAGACCCTCTTCTGTCAAAGAGAATTTTATATTTAAAATGGATATTTATTGAACTCTTGTTTCCAGTGTAAAGTTCCTAATATAATAAAATAACCAACTACTAACACAGGCTTTTTGACAATGTGAGAAGTTAGAGATGTAGACGTGACCATCAGAATGCATCTTTGAATTCTGAATGATCTAACTAGCTTTCTGTAGGAGGAGCCAGGACCTTCACATCTATACCACCATTACTGGGAGCAGGATGTAGTGGGTTCCTGGGACTGAGCTTCAGCCTTGTGTAAGAATTCATGGGTAAGAAAGATAGCACACTGATTGAATCCAAAGATATATTTCGATGTGTGAAAAAGGATATTCCTCAGCCTTTGAACCACCCTTCTAATGTTTTGTCCATACATAGAGAAACTTCTTAGCAGGGTTGGTGTGTTCCTTAACATTGAAAGTAGAAATGTCGGTGTCTTGAATGCTGCCAAGAATTCTGTCATTCTAAGAATGAGTCCTTCAATTTCCCTTTCCGGTCTTTCTTTTATACTGGACACAAATAATGAGGGATTAATCAGGAACTTGACTGGATGCCTGGGAACTCCATGTCTGAGGTTGTCATTCTCAGCTAAAGCAAATAAATACTATTTTATTTTACTATTTACTTTTAAGAAGAACTCTTCTATAAAGAGTAAAAAGAAGTGGGATGGCTATGGTAAACAAAGATTCTTTGGGTTTTCATTGGTTTAATTGTTGCTAGGAAAGTAGACTTTCTTCTTGTTGGGCTCTGCTCTGTTCACAGGACATGACAGCACCCTCTCCTGGACTCCCAAAATATGTCATTTAAGATTTTGCTTTTTATTAGACTTCATTCCTAACTATAAACTGAGTTTTTAAGAAATGTTCTAAATTTTCCTAAACTCTTCCAAGGTTATAAGCTTTGAACCCTAATATATCCTGTTAATTTGCAATACTCTAACTCTAAAGAGTTTGTGGTAAAACGGGAAGATATGAAATGAAATAAAATTGGGAAATCAAAAGAATAAATCTCTTAAATCTTTCCATTAAAACATAGGAAGAATACTTTCTGACATAAATCACAGCAAGATTGTTTTTTGAATCACCTCTTAGAGTAATGCAAATAAAAACAAAAATGAACAAGTGGGACCCAATGAAACTCAAAAGCTTTTGCACAGCAAAGGAAACCACAAACAAGACAAAAGACAACCCTCAGAATGGGAGAAAACACCTGCAAACGAATCAACAGAAAAGGGATTAATCTCCAAAATATAGAAACAGCCCATATAGCTCAACATCAAAAAAACAACCCAATCAGAAAATGGGCAGAAGACCGAAACAGGTGTCTCTTCAGAGAAGACATACAGATGGCCAAGAGGCACATGAAAAGCTGATCAGAATCACCAACCATCAGAGAAATGCAAACCAAGACCACAATGAGGTATCACCTCAAATTGGCTAGAAATGGGCATCATCAGAAAATCTACAAACAACAAATGCTAGAGAGTGTGGGGGGAAAAAGGAACCCTCCTGCACAGCTGGTGGGAATGCAAATTTTAAAAAAATTTTTAATTTTTTTCTTTCAATCTTTATTGGAATATAATAGGTTTACACTGTTGTGCCAGTTTCCGCTGTACAGCAAAGTGAATCAGCTGTATTTATACATATATCCCCATATCCCCTTCCCATATTCCTCCCCCTCTCCCCATCCCACCCCTCTAAGTCATCACCAATCATCAAGTTGATCTCCCTGTGTTAGGCAGTTTCTTCCCAGTAGCTATCTATTTTACATTTGGTAGTATATAAATGTCAATACTACTCTTTCACTTTGTCTGAATTCTCTTAACTTTTGCTTGTCTGTAAAGCTTTTGATTTCTCCATTGAATCTGAATGAGATTCTTGCTGGTAGAGTATTCTTGCTGGGTAGAGTATTCTGTAAGTTTTTCTTTTCCTAGACTTTAAATATATCCTGCCACTCCCTTCTGGCCTGCAGAGTTTCTGTAGAAAGGTCAGCTGTTATCCTTATGGGTTTTCCCTTATATGTTATTTGTTGCTTTTCTCTTGCTGCTTTTAATATTTTTTCTTTGTGTTTAATTTTCATTAGTTTGACTAATATGTGCCTCGATGTGTTTTTCCTTGGGCTTATCTTGTATGGGACTCTCTGTGCTTCTTGGACATGATTAACTATTTCCTTTCCCATGTTGGGGAAGTTTTCCACCATAATCTCTTCAAATATTTTTTCAGACCCTTTCTTTTTTTCTTCTTCTTCTGGGATGCCTATGCTTCAAATTTTGATGTGGTTAATGTTGTCCTCAAGGTCTCTGCGACTGTCTTCCATTCTTTTTACTCTTTTTTCTTTCTCCTGCTCTGTGGCAGTTATTTCCCCCATTCTGTCTTCCAGCTCACTTACTCATTCTTCTGCCTCAGTTATTCTGCTGTTGATACCATCTAGAGTATTTTTAATTTCAGTTATTGTGTTGTTCATTATTGTTTGTTTGCTCTTTAGTTCTTCTAGGTCTTTATTAACTGTTTCTTGTATTTTCTGTATTTTGTTATCAAGATTTGGAATCATCTCCACCATCATTACTCTGAATTCTTTTTCAGTCAATTTTCCTATTTCCCCTTCATTTATTTGGTCTTGTGGGTTTTTATCTTGCTTCTTTGCCTGCAAGGTGTTTCTTTGTTTCCTCATTTTGTCTAATGTATACTATTTTCTGTCTCCTTTCCCTATGCTGCCTAGTAGTAATCTCTCTTGTTTCTGTTCTCTGCCCCCTGTGGTGGGGTTGGTCTAGTGGCTTGAGTAGGCTTCCTGATGGGAGGGTTTGGTGCCTGCTTTCTGGTGTATGGATCTGAGTCTTTTCCCTCTGATGAGCAGGGCCGTGTCAGGTGGTATCTGTGAGCTTAGTATGGCTTTAGGTAGTCTGTGTGCTGATGGGTGGGTTTGTGTTCCTGTCTTGTTTGTAGTTTGGTGTGAGGTATCTAGCACTGGCAGTTGCACACAGTCAGGTGAAGCTGGGTCTTAGACTCTGATAGAAGCCTCCATGAAAGTTCTCTGCGATTAGTCTTCCCTGTGGCTGAGGACTCTCTAGTGGTCTAGTGTCCTGGACTCGTTGCTCCCTCTCCAGAGCCTCCAAGTTGACTTCTGGCCGAGAAATCCAGCCTCCACAGGTCACTCGTCACAGCAATAAAGGGGATTAAAAAAGACTATCCAAGCCCCAGACTAATGGTAAAAGATTAAGTCAAACAAATACTGAATCAAGGAAACACGTACATGCACGAGAAAAACAGAAACAGAACCCAATAGAACATAAAGCACTAGAACAACCAGACAGAAGAATCCCAGAATGCAATCAGACAATTAAAGAGAAAACCAACAAAAATTCAAAACAAAAAAACCCCCATAACCTAAGCAGATTGCCAACTAAAGACTGATGAAAAGAAACAAAACAAACCAACAAGCATGGTAAAAAAAAAAATCCTGAGGGAACTATGAAAATGAGGACCAAATATAACAGGAACCAAATAGAAACAAGGACCAAATATAACAAAGAGCAAGAGAACAACCAGATAGACTGAAGATCCCTCAAACAAAATCAAACAATTATAATTAGAACTAAGAAAAAGACACAACTTAATAACATATGATTTGGCAATCCTGTTTCTGGGCATATACCCAAAGGGAATGAAATCAGTATGTCAAAGAGAGAGATATCTGCACTTCCATGTTCAGTGTAGCATTATTTATAGTAACCAAGATATGAAAATAACCTAAGTATTCATTGTTGGATGTATGGATCAAAAAATGCATATATGTTTGTGTGTTTGTGTGTATGTGTGTGTATAAAATCTCCAATGGAATATTATTCAATCTTCAAAAAGAAGGAAATCCTGTCATTTGTGAAACATGGATGAACAATGGTGGACATTATGCTTTGTGAAATAAGCCAGATTGAAAAAGACAAATGCTGCATGATCTCACTTATATATGGCATCTTACAAAGCTGAACTCATAAAAATCAGAGAGTAGAATGCTGGTTTTTAGGGGTTAAGGGTGGGGGAAATGGGGAGATGTTGATTAAGTGATACAAAGTGTCATTTTTGCAGGATGAATAATTCTGGAGACTTAATGTACAGCATGGTGATTATGTATTGAATAATTGAAGTTTGCTATGGGATTAGATTGTATGTGTTCAAAGCTCACACACCCACACACACAATGGTAACTATGTGAGGCATTGAATATGTTAATTAGCTTGATTGTGTTAATGATTTCACAGTGTATACATTTATCAAAACATCACTTTGTACATCTTAAATGTATATAACTTTTATTTTTCAAATATACCTCACTAAAGCTGGATTTGAAAGGAGTGTATATCACACTTTGAAGTTGTTATATAATGTTACTTGAGAAACAAGAGGAGTTACTACTAGGCAGCATAGGGAAAGGAGACAGTAAATCCTATAAATTAGACAAAATGAGAAAACAGAGAAACACATTGCAGGCAAAAGAGCAATATGAAAACCCACAAGACCAAATAAATTAAGGGGAAATAGGAAAATTGACAGAAAAAGAATTCGGAGTAATGATAGTAAAGATGATCCAAAGTCCCGAAAACAGAGAAAATACAATAAACATTTAACAAGGACCTAGAAGAACTAAAGAGCAAACAAACAATAATGAACAACACAATAACTGAAATTAAAAATACTCTAGATGGTATCAACAGCAGAATAACTGAGGCAGAAGAATGAGTAAGTGAGCTGGATGATAGAATGGTGGAAATAACTGACACAGAGCAGAAAAAAGAATAAGTAGAATGGAACACAGTCTCAGAGACCTCGAGGACAATATTAAGCACACCAAAATTTGAAACATAGGCATCCCAGAAGAAGAAGAATTAAAAAAGAAAGGTTCTCAGAAAATATTTGAAGAGATTATGGTGGAAAACTTCCCCAACATGGGAAAGGAAATAGTTAATCATGTCCAAGAAGCACAGAGAGTCCCATACAAGATAAGCCCAAGGAAAAACACACCGAGGCACGTATTAATCAAAATAATGAAAATTAAACACAAAGAAAAAATATTAAAAACAGCAAGAGAAAAGCAACAAATAACATATAAGGGAAAACCCATAAGGATAACAGCTGACCTTTCTACAGAAACTCTGCAGGCCAGAAGGGAGTGGCAGGATATACTGAAAGTCTTGAAAGAGGAAAACCTACAACCAAGAATACTCTACCAGCAAGAATCTCATTCAGATTCAACAGAGAGATGAAAAGCTTTACAGACAAGCAAAAGTTAAGAGAATTCAGCACCACCAAACCAGCCTTACAACAAGTGCTAAAGGAACTTTTTTTTTTTTTTTTTTTTTTATTTTATTTTATTTTATTTTATTTTATTTTTTTTGGGGGGTACACCAGGTTCAATCAATAAAGGAACTTTTTAAACTAGGAAAGACAAGGGAAAGAAAAGACCTACAAAAACAAACCCAAAACAATTAAGAAAATGGTAATAGGAACACACATGTCAATAATCACCTTAAATGTAAATGGATTAAATGCTCCAACGAAGAGTTACAGACTGGCTGAATGGATACAAAACCAAGACCCTTCTATATGCTAATAAATCACAGGTTTAGCTTCTTTTATTATATAGTATTTTTATTATCTTTAAATTTTAATTATTATTTATATGCTTGCTTGTATCCACATGTTTCTTAATGCATGTTTATTCATTTTAACTTTACTGACTTCCAGTCATGGGTTCATTTTCTGAGACTATAGCACTTCTTTAAATTAGTTGAAACTTATCTATAGCTCATATTATTATGTTCAGTTTTTATAGATGTTCAATGCTTGTCTAAAAGAATATTTATTACAAAATGTTGGGATGTAACATTGTATAACTACTCATTAGATCAAATTTGATAATTACATATATATTATACATAACACAGAAAATTCGAATCATCATACATAACATCAAAATTCATATCCTGATTTTTTTGTAAGGTTGGTCTAACGGCTACTGAATAGTATATTAAAATGCCCCATTAGAGTGGTGGATTTTTTCTTTTTTTTGCTCTACAGTTTTGGAGCTATATTATTCATTAAGTCCATACAAATTTAGAAGTTTCATATCTATTTGGTGAAACTTTTTTCATTACATAAAGATCCTCTTTGTGTGTACATAAGTAATTTCCTTTAATTTTGTCTACTACTAGTTTGGCTATACCGGCTTTTTTGTTGCTGTTGTCACCTGATGTACTTTCCCCTCCTTTTGCTTTTATCCTTCCAGATATCCTTTAGCTTATTCTTGATTCTTATAAACTATATATAGCTGTTAGTCTTTATTTTCATTTTTAAAAAATTATCTTTTCTCTGTAGTGGATTTTGAGACCTTCTATTTGTCTTTAGTAATACATAGTTGTATTGACAAAGATTTTCTCAGCCTCCCCTGAACTCTTTACCAACTTGGTCAGACTTTTGGCTTCTGTGTTCATATCTGCATTGTCCAATTTTAGCAAGAATTCTGCTAAGTCATTTTATCAGAATCACCCCCACTTCAATATCTGATGACCACTGATAACTGATCTTGTTCCTCATCCTCCAGCAGCCCCAAGGTGGCTGACCTGCCCCATAGCAAGAATCCTGTTAGGTTGGTTTAGCCAGAATCTCCCCTTACCCCTGTTTCCTCTTAGTAATTTCCTATCCACTGACCCCCGCACCCTGCTCCTTGGCTAAAAATTGCCACTTGCCTATGCTCTACTTGGAGTTGAGTCTAATCTCTCTTCCCCACTGCAAAATTCCATTTCAGTGATCCCCATACCTGTCATGATAGCCTCTGCTCCCCTCCTTGAATATAGTCTTCCTTACAGTGCTTTAACAATAGACATTTAATATCTTTTTCTTTAACAGTATTAACAGGGGGAAAAATATGGTGGCAAAGTAGAAGGATGTGGAATGCATCCCTCTCCACAGATGCATCAGGAATACATCAAAAGATGCTATAATTCCCACAGAAAACTGGCTGAACACCAGCAGAAGACCTTGGACACCAGAAAGGACTGCAAAGATAACTGAGTAGGACAGAGGGAGAAAAAAAGGATAAAGAGGAGGAGAAGAAAGGAAAGGGACGGGTCCTACACCCTGGGGTGGGGGAGCTGAAACAGAGGAGAGATTGCCAAATTCAGGGAAACCTCCCCTATCTGATGGGGAAAACCCCTCTCCAATGGGGAATTTGATTGGGTCAGAAGGGAGGCATTTGGGACTGTCCAAAGAGGGTGAAGCAGCTGATCTGTGGCAGACAGGAAAGAGTGAGAAACACACAGAGGGTCTGTACCACAGCTCTGCATGTCCTGGACTGAGATGTGGGTTCACAGCTGTAGATGCGGTCTGGGAGCTGGAAAGTGGGAACCGGAGAACTGGTTCAGGGTGAGAAACATTGTTGGCTGTGGGGAGAAAGACTGAGGGGATAGGATGGAAGAAATCCACAGCAGAGAATGCCTACTGCGGAAAACTGGGTGGCCATGGTGGCAGCTAACTACTGCTGACTCACGAGCAGCAGGGAGGAGCCACTGGTGTTGCCTCTCTTTCAGCACCTGTGATGAACAAAGGGAGGCCCCCCACCCCTGGACCTGGCTACTGCAGTCAACAAGGGATAGAAAAAGCCCCCTGACAGGGCTAGCCTGGTGTGCCTGCAGCCGAGAGCCAGAAGAAGTCTGCAAAGTGGCCCAGCTCTGGAGACATTCTGCTTATACCTGAGCCCACTGGCTTCCCTCTGCAATAGACACCGCCACTGCTGCCAGGGCTCCCTCAACCCAGGCAGGGCACTACTGCTCACTCACACCAGGGGAAGGAGCCACTATTGTACCCTTTCTCTCTCCCCACACCAGTGCCTGTGGACGAACAATAAAGGAAACTCTGCTGGTTGCAGAGTAATACAAAAAAGGGCCTGAGGGCTGCCCATCAGGTGCCTTGCACTGGGCGCTGGTGAAGAAGGACACTAAGGCCAGATTTCCTATACCCATGCTGCAGGAAACCCTGCTCATTTGGCATCACCCCTGGGGCTCCTGCAATCCAAGCAGGGTGCTACTATTGAGTCACATGCAGGGAGAGGAGCACTATCAAAGCCTCTCTCTCCCCAAACACCTGCATCTGCAGAAGAACAATGAAAGAAACCCTCACTGAGGCAGACCCAAAGAGCTCCAAGGCAGCCTCAGGACCAGACTCTGGTGGTTAGACCACAGGCAGAAGCAGGGACAAAACCAAAGCTGAACACCAGGGACTGGGAGACTAAGGAAGAGGTTCTACAATCCTTCCATCAGATATACATGATGCAGACTAAATCCCTGTGATCAACTAGGTAGACCATATGTCTTTGGAATATCTGAGTAGACAATGAATGTTCCCACAAATGAAAAAGGTCTAACTCTGGCAGCTGTGGACAGCAGGAGCAATAGTAGGAGACTTTAACACCCCACTTACATCAATGGACAGATCATCCAAACTGAAAATAAATAAGGACACACAAGCTTTAAATGACGCAGTAGACCATCTCGACTTAATTGATATTTATTTATTTATTATTTTTTTGGGGGTACACCAAGTTCAATCATCTGTTTTTATACACATATCCCCGTATTCCCTCCCTCTCTCGACTCCCCCCCCAGAGTCCCCCCCACCCTCCCCGTCCCAGTCCTCTAAGGCATCTTCCATCCTCAAGTTGGACTCCCTTTGTTATACAACAACTTCCCACTGGCTATCTATTTTACAGTTGGTAGTATATATATGTCTGTGCTACTCTCTCGCTTCATCTCAGATTCCCGACTTAATTGATATTTTTAGGACATTCCATCCAAAAACTACATAATACACTTTCTTCTCAAGTGCACATGGAACATTCTCCATGATAGATCACATCTTGGGTCACAAATCAAGCCTCAGTAAATTCAAGAAAATTGAAATCATATGAAGCATCTTCTCAGACCACAATGCCATGAGACTAGATATCAATTACAGGGGAAAAAAACTTTAAAAAATACAACCACATGGAGGCTAAACAATATGCTATTAAACAATCAAGAAATCACTAAAGAAATCAAAGAGGAAATCAAAAAATATCCAGAAACAAATCACAATGATAACATAACAACCCAAAACCTATGGGATGCAGCAAAAGCAGTTCTAAGAGGAAAGTTTATAGCAATACAGTCCTACGTCAAGAAACAAGAAAAATCTCGAATAAACAACCTAATCTTACACCTAAAACAATTAGAGAAAGAAGAACAAAGAAACCCCAAAGTGAGCAGAAGGAAAGAAATCATAAAGATCAGATCAGAAATAAATGAAAAAGAAATGAAGGAAACAATAGCAAAGATCAATGAAACTAAAAGCTGGTTCATTGAGAAGATAAACAAAATTGATAAACCATTAGCCAGACTCATCAGGAAAAAAAAGGGAGAAAACACAAATCAACAGAATTAGAAATGAAAAAGGAGAAGGAACAACGGACACCTCAGAAATACAAAAGATCATGAGAGACTACTACAAGCAACTATATACCAATAAATTGGATAACCTGGAAGAAATGGATAAATTCTTAGAAAAATACAATCTTCCAAGACTGAACCATGAAGAAATAGAACATATGAACAGACCAATCACAAGTACAGAAATTGAGACTGTGATTAAAAATCTCCCAACAAACAAAAACCCGGGGCCAGATGGCTTCACAGGAGATTTCTATCAAACATTTAGAGAAGAGCTAACACCTATCCTCTCAAACTCTTCCAAAACATAGCAGAAGGAGGAACACTCCCAAACTCATTCTGCGATGCCACCATCACCCAGATACCCAAACCAGGCAAAAATATCACAAAAAAAGAACATTACAGGCCCATATCACTGATGAATATAGATGCAAAAATCCTCAACAAAATACTAGCTAACAGAATCCAACAGCACCTTAAAAAGATCATACACCATGATCAAGTGGCATTTACCCCTGGAATGCAAGGATTCTTCAGTATATGCAAAGCAATCAATGTGTAACATCATATTAACAAATTGAAGAATAGAAACCATATGATCATCTCAATAGATGTGGAAAAAGCTTTTGACAAAATTCAACATCCATATCTGATAAAAACTCTTGAGAAAATGGGCTTAGAAGGAAATTACCTCAACCTGATAGAAACCATAAATGACAAACTAACAGCCAACATCGATCTACATGGTTAAAAACTGAAAGAATTCCTTCTAAGAACAGGCACAAGACAAGCGTGCCCACTCTCACCATTATTATTCAACATAGTTTTGGAAGTTTTAGCCACAGCAATCAGAGAAGAAAATGAAATGAAAGGAATCCAAATCGGAAAAGAAGTAAAACTCTCACTCTTTGCAGATGACATGATATTATACATAGAAAACCCTAAAGATCCTACCAGAAAACTGCTAGCACTAATTGATGAATTTAGTAAAGTATCAGAATACAAAATTAATGCACAGAAATATTTTGTATGCCTATACACTAACAATGACAGAGCCGAAAGTGAAATAAGGAAACTCTCCCATTTGCCATTGCAACATAAAGAATAAAATACCTAGGAATAAACTTACCTAAGGAGGCAAGAGGCCTGTATGCAGAAAACTATCAGACACTGATGAAAGAAATCAAAGGTGATACAAACAGATGGAGGGACATACCATGTTCTTGGATTGGAAGAATCAACATCGTGAAAATGACTATCCTTCCCAAAGCAATTTACATATTCAGTGCAACCCCTATCAAATGACCCATGGCATTTATCACAGAACTAGAACAAGAAATTTTATGATTTGTATGGAAACGCAAAAGACCCTGAATAGCCAAAACAACCTTGAGAAGGAAAGATGTAGTTGGTGGAATCAGGCTTCCTGACTTCAAAGTATACTACAAGGCTACAGTGATCAAGACAGCATGATACTGGCACAAAAATAGAAAGGTAGATCAATGGAACAGAATAGAGAGCCCACAGGTAAATCCACACACATATGGGCATCTTATCTTTGACAAAGGAGGCAAGAATACACAATGGAAAAAAGACAGCCTCTTCAATAAGTGTTGCTGGGAAAATTGGACAGCTACATGTAAAAGAATGAAATTAGAACACTTCCTAACACCATACACAGAAAGAAACTCAAAATGGATTAAAGACCTAAATGTAAGGCCAGACACTATAAAACTCTTAGTGGAGAACATAGGCAGAACCCTCTGTGACATACATCAAAGGAAAATCCTTTTTCACCCACCTCCTAAAATAATGGAAATAAAATCAAGAATAAACAAATGGGACCTAATGAAACTTAAAAGCTTTTGCACAGTGAAAGAAACCATAAAGAGGACAAGAAGACAACCCTCAGAATGGGAGAAAATATTTGCCAACAAAGCAACTGACAAAGCATTAATCTCCAAAATATACAAGCAGCTCATGCAGCTTAATACCAGAAAAGCAAATAACCCAATCCACAAATGGGAGGAAGACCTCAATAAACATTTCTCCAGAGAAGAAATGCAGATGGCTAACAAACACATGAAAAGATGCTCAACATCACTAAGCATTAGAGACATGCAAGTCAAAGCCACAATGAGGTATGACCACACAACACTCAGAATAGCCATCATCAAACAATCTAGAAACAAAAAATGTTGGAGAGGGTGTGGAGAAAAGGGAACCCTCTTGCACTGATGGTGGGAATGTAAATTGGTACAGCCACTATGGAAAACAGTTTGGAGGTTCCTTAAAAAACTAAAAATGGAAATACCATATGTCTCAATAACCCCACTACTGGGCACATACCCAGAGAAAACCATAATCCAGAAAGAAACATGTTTCATAATCTTTATTGCAGCACTATTTACAATAGCCAGGACGTGGAAGCAACCTAAATGCCCATCAAGAGATGAATGGATAAAGAAGATGTGACACATATATACAATGGAATATTACTCAGCCGTAAAAAGGAATTAAATTGTGCAATTTGTAATGAGGTGGACAGGCCTAAAGACTGTCATATAGAGGGAAATAGCCAGAAGGAGAAAAACATACCATTTACTAACTCATATGTATGGAATCTAAAAAAGTGGTACAGCTGAACCCAGTGACAAGGCAGGAGTAAAGATGCAGATGTAGAGAACAGACTTGAGGACATGGGGGTGGGGGTGGGGTTAAGGGGACTTTGGGATGAAGTGCGAGAGTAGCATAGATATATATACACTACCAACTGTAAAATAACTAGCTAGTGGGAAGTTGCTGTATAACAAGGGGAGATCAACTCGATGATGGGTGATGCCTTAGAGGGCCAGGACAGGGAGGGTGGGAGGGAGTCACAGGAGGGAGGGGATATGGGGATATATGTATAAATACAGCTGATTCATTTTGGTGTACCTCAAAAGCTGGTACAAGAGTGTAAAGCAATTATATTCCAATAAACATCTTAAAAAAAAAGAAAAAATATACTTGTTATCATTTTGTATTTATGCATGTCTTTGTTTTAAAAGTTCCTACATTAAGAAAAAACCAACTAGCTGGATAGAAACAAAATTATCAATTAAATATTCCCAAGAAATTTTAAAATGACTGAAAAGTGAAATGACATTAATATCAATTTATGGATTATACTTCTATTTGATTTATTCCAGAATACAGAGTAGAAAAAAGTAACGTATTATCAATTTCTTCTTTTCATGTGTTTGAGATGGATGCATCTAGAGGGTACTATACTATACTATACTATACTATACTGTACTATACTATACTATACTATACTATTAAATGAGTCAAGCAGAGAAAGGCAGATATGATCTCACTTATATGTGGAATCCAAAAAACAAAATAATGAAAACAGAATCGTAGATATAGAGAAGAAATGGGTGGTTGTCAGAAGGGAAGAGGGTAAGGAGGGTGAAATAGGTGAAGAGAATTAAGTACAAACCATCAGTTGTAAAATAAAAGCCACAGGGATGCAGTATACAGCATAAGGAATATAGTCAATAATATTGTAAAAACTGTATGGAAACAGATCATTGCTAGGCTTATCATGATGATCATTTCATGATATATGCAAATGTCAAGTCACTTTGTAGTACACCTGAAACTAAGCTAGCATAATATTGTTCATCAACTACATTGCAATTAAAAAATAAATAAAATTAATATATGAGAATGCCTATTTCATGGCAAATGAAAACTTAAAAATTTGTACAGTTAAAGCAATGAAAAAAACAAATAAGATCTCAATGAAATCATCTCTTCATACACTTCACATTCCCAGCATCATTTTGAACTCTTTTAATTTCTTTCCTTCTCTATGTCAGATATCTGCAGTTAATATATTCTTTGACTATCATCTTTCCTTCAATCTGAAAGACACAAAACTGTTTTACTTTTACTTCCTTTTTCAGAAGATTTATTTAAAATGTGCTATTGAAGCTGGAGGCTGTTTGCAGGACTTTCTTCTTGATAATTTTTTCTGAGGCTGCAGTGGAGACGGTTGAAATTAAAACAAAACAAAAAATGTTTATAAAGAAAAAAATGAATAAATTGGGAGATTGGGATTGCCAAATATACATTACTAATAGGAAAAAATATCAAATTGTACACTTTAAATATATGCAGTTTATTGTATGTCAGTTATATCTCAATAACATTCTTAAAATGAATGACACCAAAAAAATGAGAACAAAAAGCTGAGCTCTTTAAAAAATAAATAATAATAAATAAATAAATCCAGAAATAATTTTTACTTTCAATAAGTATGGGACAAATATTTCCTCCTCCCCCCTGCAAAAAAAAGAAAAAAATGAGTTAGCAGAAAAGTACCCCATGAAAGATCTTTGCCAGTTAGACCATAATAGTGTTGAGGCAGTATTAAAGTACAGTAACAGTAATGAAAAAGAACTACATGTCTCTTTTCTTTGTTCTTTTTATATCAGGTTGTGTTTTATGAAGCAGATCGTTAAATCTTTAGAAGCACTGTGTTCATTATATGAGAAAACTTTATTTGTACATTGTTTTGTACATATAATTGTTTTTTAAGCCTCACAACTAAGGTTCCAATACAGTAACACATTTCAATGCAGTTAGCTTTTTAAAATCCATGTTCTCCATTTTAAAAAGTGTTGCCATTTAGGGGTCTCACTCAACATAACCGCTTTTTTCTTGTAAACAGTCTCATATTCATTTTTACATTAACATATATAACTCTTCAACATATCCCTTTTTAAAAAACTTTTAAAAAACCATTCTCTTTATGGAATACTTTAATTCCTTTTCCTCAGGGCAGTTTTATTATTCCTAGTAATAAATAACACACTTCTCTTGATACAGTTACTTTCTTACATATAGCATAGCAAAGCAGCATGTCTCCACTTACCCTATGATTTTATGAGATTATGGATTATTTTATCTCTATTTTCCTTTACTTCCCTTAAAGCTAGACCAAAGCCTGGAATATGGCAACTGTTTAATAATCATGAAATTTTAAAATATGGTGTAGGAAAAATGATTGAAATATCCCTAATTTTCCAACTTTGTTACATTGCTGCACTGATAATGGGCTGTTATATTTGTGGGGATGCTTTCATGGATTCAGTGAATAAAACTGATAATATAAAACAGAATTTTCAAAGTTTCTTCCAAGTTTCCAAAGGTCAGATAATTTTGGAAAGAGCTGCACACCACACCCCATCTTTAGCTGTGTAATATACCTATGTAATGTATGTGTCAATGTGCGAAAAATGGAGATGTTCCATGTGTGAAAAATCTGCATTGTATTTGTTTATGAAAAATCAGAATCACTTTAAATTTTTTAATAGCAGGTTTGAGAAACACAAAAAGAAAAAGGAACAAAAATACATTAATGAGGTCATTTACATAAGCACATGTTTCATTGTCTCACGTTATTTTTACAAACATAGGATTTGATTCCAGGTATTTTTTGAGAAGTTTGCTAATGCAATACAAAGGTGGGGAAGATGAGAAATGATGGCAGATTGCTCCATGGGAACTGGGATAAGTGAGGCTCAGCTTCTACCAAACAACTGCCTTGAGTATTATCATAGCTTCCATCAGCCTGAGCTGAGGACAGGAGGGTAAGGAAGTGGGTTGTGGCTCAAATGCTATTTATTTTTTTTCATTTTGCATCTTAAAGTTGATTTTTTTAAGCTCTTTATTGGGATATAATTGCTTTACACTCTTGTACCAGCTTTTGAGGTACACCAAAGTGAATCAGCTGTATTTATACATATATCCCCATATCCCCTCCCTCCTGTGACTCCCTCCCACCCTCCCTGTCCTGGCCCTCTAAGGCATCACCCATCATCGAGTTGATCTCCCTTTGTTATACAGCAACTTCCCACCAGCTATTTTACAATTCGTAGTGTATATATGTCTGTGCTACTCTCTCACTTTGTTCCAGCTTCCCCTTCACCCTGCCGTGCCCACCAAGCCCATGTCCTCCAGTCCATCCTCTGCATCTTCATCCTTATTCTTGCCCTGTCATTGCATTGGGTTAATGGGTACCTTTTTTTTTTTTTTTTTTTAGGTTACGTATATATGAGTTAGCATACAGTATTTGTTTTTCTCTTTCTGGCTTACTTCACTCTGTATGACAGATTCTAGGTCCATCCACCTCATTACAAATAACTCAATTTCATTCCTTTTTATGGCTGAGTAATATTCCATTGTATATATGTGCCACATCTTCTTTATCCATTCATCTCTTGATGGGCATTTAGGTTGCTTCAAATGCTATTGATTCTCAAAAATCTTATCAAGGTTTAGCAGCTATTCCTAAGTAAATGTTACTACTGTCAGCCAATTTGCTGTATGCCAATTGAATAATTTTCTGTATGTTTTCCTTTTTAAATATGTTGTTCTATTAATGGTTGTTTCAATGGGAACAGAGTTTGCTGGGCTCCTCACGTTTCCATTTTAAGATGCTCCTCCCTGTCACTTCTTTTAACTGTAATGCAATCATGCGATGGTACTTTATTTTATATTATTACTTTTAAAATTTTGTGTTGAAATATAGTTAATTTACAATATTGTGTTAGTTTCGAGTGTACAGCAAAGTGAGTCAGATGTATATATATATATTTTATATATATCATGCATATATATTTTCTTTTTTAGAATCTTCTTCATTATAGGCCACTACAAGATACTGACTATAGTTTCCTGTGCTGTGTAGTAGGTCCTTGTTGGTTATTTATTTTATATACAGTAGTGTATATATATTAATCCAAACCTCCTAATTTATCCCTTCCTCCCACCACCTTTCCCCTTTGGTAACCATAACTTTCTTTTATATGTCTGTGCATCTGTTTCTGTTTTGTAAATAAGTTCATTTGTATAATTTTTTTAGATTCCACATGTAAGTGATATCATAATGATAGTTTTCTTTCTCTAACTTACTTCACTTAGTATAATAGTCTCTAGGTCCATCCATGTTGCTGCAAATGGCATTATTTCATTCTTTTTTATGGCTGTGTAATAGTCCATTGTATATATGTACCACATCTTCTTTATCCATTCATCTGTTGCTGGACACTTAGGTTCCTTCCATATCTTGGCTATTGTTAACAGTGCTGCTATAAACATTGACTTGCATGTATCTTTTTTTTTAATATTTTATTTATTTGTATTTTTTTTTTGACTGTGTTGGGTCTTTGTTGTTGCATGTGGGCTTTCTCTGGTTGTGGCAAGGGGGGGCTACTCTTCATTGTGGTGTGCGGGCTTATTGTGGTGGCCTCTTGTTGTGGAGCATAGGCTTTAGGCATGTGGGCTCAGTAGTTGTTGTGCATGGGCTTAGTTGCTTCATGGCATGTGGGATCTTTCTAGACAGAGATCGAACCCATGTCCCCTGCATTGGCAGGTGGATTCTCAACCACTGCGCCACCAGCAAAGTCCTGAACTGGATGTATCTTTTTGAATTGTGTTTTTCTTTAGATACATGCCCAGGAATGGGATTGCAGGATCATATGGTAGCTCTACTTTTAGTTTTTTAAGGAACCTCCATACTGTTCTCCATAGTGGCTGTACCAGTTTACATGCCCACCAATTTATATGTAGGAGGGTTCCTTTTTCTCTACACCCTGTCCAGCATTTATTATTTGTAGACTTTTGGATGACGGCCATTCTGACCCATGTGAGGTGATACCTCATTGTAGCTTTGATTTGCATTTCTCTAGTAACTAGAGATGTTGAGCCTCTTTTCATGTGTCTATTAGCCATCTGTATGTCAAAAACTAGGTCTTCTGCCTAGTTTTCGATTGAGTTGTTTATGGGGTTCTTTGTTTTTGTTTTCTTTGATATTGAACTGTATGAGCTGTTTGTATATTTTGGAGATTAATCCCTTGTAGGTCACGTTGTTTGCAAATATTTTCTCCCAGTCTATAGGTTATCTTTTTTTGTTTATGGTTTATTTTACTGTGCAAAAGCTTTTAATTAGGTCCCATTTGTTTATTTCTGTTTTTATTTCTGTTACTTCAGAAGATGGATCCAAAAGATATTTCTGTGTTACTTTAATATTGTAATTGAAATGTACAACTATGTATACAACTATATATACACACCTATAAGATATAAATATAACTACAAAATAAATATACAATATAATTTGGAAACAGCTATAGATGTAATAAAAATGTAAAACTGTTTATGAAAAATTAAATTCATTGTAATGAAATTCTCAACTCCAGTAGTCTACAGTTTGCTTCAATAAAAATAACCTTAATGTCTAACATTTTGAGGAGATATTTTTCTGATAGAATGCTAGCAATAAACAAATTTCTCCCCTATTTCTTTTCTTTTTATTTTAGTCACCTCAAATTAGTTATAAATACCAAGGAAGCAACTCGGCATTATAAAGCAGCAGTGGACCATTATAGACATTAGAAGTGAACTATTGCCACTTTTCTTTTAGTTAGTATTTTTAAATTTTCCTCTAGAAAAAAAATTTAATTTTATGATGTTTAATGAATAAAATAATGTAGGTTAAAACATAAGGTCAATTGACCTGAATAGTACTCATAAAAAATAAATACTTAAGATTAAATGAATCCCTTCCATTATGAAATTAAACATTGTGGATTTTTATTACTCCCAGACAGCTACTTATTTATTTTTTTATAAGAATAATTTTATTTTTTTCAGCTTTATGGAGATGTAATAGACAGATAACATTGTATAAATGTAAGGCAAACAATATAATGATTTGATATATGTGTATATTGCAGATAGATTACCACAAAAAGGTTAGTTAATACATCCATAAGCTCATGTAGTTTCAGTCTTTTTTTGTGTGAGAACCCTTCAGGTCTACACTTTTAGAAATTTCAAATGTATTATAATAAGTATTCTTTTTTTCTTGGCCATGCTCTGCAGCTTGTGGGATCTTAGTTCCCTGACCAGGGATTGAACCCCGGGCCCTCAGCAGTGAACGCACAGAGTCCTAACCACTGGACTGCCAGAGAATTCCCATAATAGTGTTGTTAATTAAACTCACCATACTGTACCTTATATCCTGGGAACTTATTTACCTTATAACTGGAAGTTTGTACCCTTTGAACACCTTCACCACATGTTTCCCCGTCCCCACCACTGCCCATCCCCCTACCCTGGCTTGTGGCAACTACCAAGCTGATCTCTGTTTCTATACATTTAGTTTTTTATGATTCTACATAAAAGTAAGATTGAGGTAGGGCATAGATAGGCCCCAGGTTCAGCAGCTGAAATTGGTTTCCTGCTGACACTTTTCCCATTGAGGTAGGCTGAGCAGCTGCAGTTGGTTTCTTGCTGTCCTTTGAGGTAGGAAATAGGTAGGCCTCAGGCTGAGCAACTGCAACTGGTCTCCTGCTGATACTTCAAGATAAGATACCAGCAGGGCCATTATGTCCTGATTAGGTAAAAGTAGAAGCGAGATGATTGGCTAGAGACAGTCCAGAAAACTGCCCCCATATAAGCAAGTTAAGCTGCCCCTATTGCCCACAACTCACTCTGAGTTTGCCCATGTGCTCTTCTATACTTAACTTTGCTTCTAATCAACTCTGACTCTATTTCACAATCTTGGCTTCTTTGCTGAATTCTTTCTTCAAAGAAGACAAGGACCGAGAATCTTCTTCCAGCTGTTCCAACACTGGAATCAAGATCATACAGAATTAGTCATTTTCTGTCTACTTATTTCACTTAGCATAATGACTTCAAGGTTCATCCATATTGTCTCATATGTCATGACTTCATTCTTTTCTATGGCTGAATAATATTCATATTTATCACATTTTCTTTATCCATTCATCCATGGAAATACACATGGATCATTTCTATTTCTTGACAATTGTGCATGATGCCATGGTGATCATGGGGTGCAGATATCTCTTCAACACAGTGATTTCATTTCCTTCGAAAATATATTCAGAAGTGGGATTGCTGGATCATATGATAGTTTTATTTTTAATTCTTTGAGGACCTCTGCTGTTTTCTGTAGTCAGGTTTCATGTTACATTCCCACCAACAATGTACAAGCATTCTGTTTTCTCCGTATCCTCATCAGCACTTGTTATCTCTTGTCTTTTTAATCATAGCCATTTTAACAGTTATGAAGTGGCATTTCATTGTGGTTTTTAATTGCATGTCCCTGTTGATTAGTAATACTGAGATTTTTTTCCTGTATGCATTGGCCATTTGAATGTCTTCTTTAGAAAACATAGTATTCAGGTCCTCTTTGCCCATTTATCATTGGATGTGGATGCTGATGCTGATGATTTTTTCTATGGAGTTGTATAAGTTTCTCATATATTTTGATTATTAAATCCATGTCAGATATATTGATTGAAAACATTTTCTCCCATTTGATAGGTTCCCTTTTCACTTTGCTCATCATTTCTTTCGTTATACAGAAGCTTTTTTTAGGTGTAGTCCCACATGTTTATTTTTTTACTTCTGTTGCTTGTGTTTTTATTGTCATATCCATAAAACCATTGCTGAGACCAATTCTGAGCTTTTTCCCGCATGGTTTCTTTTATGAGCTTTACGGTTTCAGGTTTCCCATTTAACTGTTTGATCCCTTTTAAATTAATTTTTGTGAGTGTTGTAAAGTAGGGGTTTGTCCAACTTCATTCTTTTTCATTTGAATGGCCAGTTTTCCCAACATCATTTATTGAAGACTGTGTTTCCTGCATTGTATGTGCTTTTAATGTTGTACCATATAGAAAGATGGAGAGACAAATAAAAAATCAAGTATTTTTGATGATAGAGGTAAGAAAGTAAAAAACATTCATAATTGTTCTGTTATCTGTTAAGTACCTAATTATGTTTTCACCTTATGGTTTCTCAAATTGTTTTACCTGATTATAAAAACCATGGTTATTTTGGAAAATAAAGCATAGTATAAAACTGTTCATGAAAAAACTTTTTTGTCGTAAATTAATGTGCATAATTTGTCATAAATTAATTGTGCATGCACATGTGGATTTATTTCTGGGCTTTCTATTTTCTTCCATTGATCTATATTTCAGTTTTTTGCCAGTACTATACTGTAATTATTAGTGAAGTTTTGTAATATAGTTTGAAATCAGGAAGTACAATGCCTCCAGCTTTGTTGTTCATTCTCAGAATTGCTTAAACTAATAGAGGTCTTTGTGGTTCCATGTAAATTATTTTTCATTTAGTTTTTAATTTTTATTTTTAATTTTTATTTTTTAAAATTGTTATTGGAGTATAACTGATCTACAATGTTGTGTTAGTTTCAGATGTACAGCAGGTAAATCAGTTATACATATACATGTATCCCCACTTTTTAAAATTCTTTTCCCATACAGACCAGTACAGAGTATTGAGTAGAGTTCCCTATGCTATACAGTAGGTCCTTATTAGTTATCTGTTTGCTATATACTACTGTGTATTTGTCCAACCCAATCTCCCAATATATCCCTCCCCTCCCTTACCCACTGACAACCATAAGTTTGTTTTCTGCATCTGTGACTATTTCTGTTTTGTAAATAAGTTCATTTGTACCCTTTTTTTAGATCCCACATATGAGCAATATCATATGATATTTATCTTTCTCTCTCTGACTTACTTCACTCAGTATGACTCCATATAAATTTTAAGATTTTTTTCTTTCTATAAAATATGCCATTGGAATCTTGATACAGTTTTTTTTATTGAAATACAACAAATATACACTAATGGCTTCAGGTATACAGTACAGTGGTTCAACATTTATATACAATACAAAATGATCTCCATGATAAATCTAGTAACCATCTATCACCATACAAAATTATTACACTACTGTTGACCCAGTCCCCCATGTTGTTCATTGCATCCCAATGACTTATTTATGGTATGGTTGGAAGTTTGTACATCTTAACCCCCTCACCTGTTTGTCTTTTTCCTCACCCTCTTCCTTCTGACAAACACTGGTTTGTTTTCGGTATGAGTGAATCTAATTCATAGATTTTTCTGTTTTGTTTTGTTAATTTGCTTTGTTTCTTAGATTTCACCTAAATTTAAATCATACAGTATTTTCCTTTCTCTCTGATTTGTTGCTTTTATAATACTTTCTAGACACATCCTGTTTTTTATTTCAAATTACAAGATTTTATTCTTTTTGATGACAAAAAATATTTTTATATATACCACAATAGGTAGTATATATAGGTGTGGTGTACAATGTTTTGTTATAAAAGATGTACAATGTTTGTTGTTTTTCTTTTCAGGTCTTTATTGGAGTATAATAGCTTTACACTGTGGTGGAGTTTCCATTGTACAACAGAATGAATCAGCTGTATTTATACATACAACAACATATCCCCTCCCTCTTGAGTCTCCCTCCCACCCTCCCTATCTGACCACTTTAGGTCATCACCAGTTATCCAGTTGATCTCCCTGTGTTATGCAACTGCTTCCCAATAGCTATCTGTTTTACATTTGGTAGTGTATATATGTCAATGCTACTCTGTCACTTTGTCCCAGCATCTCCTTCCCTTCCTCCCATGTCCTCAAGTTGATTCTCTACATCTGCGTCTTTATTCTTCCCTTGCCATGGGGTTCATCAGTACCATTTTTTTTAGATTCTGTATATATGCGTTAGTATATGGTATTTGTTTTTCTTTTTCTGGCTTACTTCACTCTGTATGACAGACTCTAGATCCATCCATCTCATTACAAATAACTCAATTTCATTCCTTTTTATGGCTGAGTAATATTCCATGGTACATATGTGTCACATCTTCTTTATCCATTCATCTGTCAGTGGACATTTAGGTTGCTTCCATGTCCAGGCTATTGTAAATAGTGCTGCAGTGAACATTATTGTACACGTATCTTTTTGAATTATGGTTTTCTCAGTGTATATTCCCTATGGTAGTTCTATTTTAGCTTTTTAAGGAACCTCCATACTGTTTTCCATAGTGGCTGTACCAATTTACATTCCCAACAACAGTGCAGGAGGGTTCCCTTTTCTCTGCACCCTCTCCAGCATTTATTGTTTCTAGATTTTTTGATAATGGCCATCCTGACTGGTGTGAGGTGGTACCTCATAGTGGCTTTGACTTGCATGTCTCTAATGCTTAGTGATGTTGAGCATCTTTTCATGTGTTTGTTAGCCATCTGCATGTCTTCTTTGGACAAATGTCTATTTAAGTCTTCCGCCCATTTGTGGATTGGTTTATTTGCTTTTTTGATATTAAGCTGCATGAGCTGCTTGTATATTTCAGAGATTAATCTTTTGTCAGTTGCTTCATTGGCAAATATTTTCTCCCATTCTGAGTGTTGTCTTCTCGTCTTGTTTGTCTTGTTTATGATTTCTTTCACTGTGCAAAAAAGCTTTTGTTTCATTAGGTCCCATTTGTTTATTTTTGATTTTACTTCCATTATTCTAGGAGGTGGGTCTAAAAGGATCTTGCTTTGATTAATGTCATAGAGTGTTCTGCCTATGTTTTCCTCTAAGAGTTTTATAGTGTCTGGCCTTACATTTAGCTCTTTAATCCATTTTGTGTTTCTTTTTGTGTATGGTATTAGGAAGTGTTCTAATTTTATTCTTTTACATATAGCTGCCCAGTTTTCCCAGCACCACTTATTGAAGAGACTGTCTTTTTTCCATTGTATATTCTTGCCTCCTTTGTCAAAGGTAAGGTGCCCATATGTGTGTCAGTTTATCTCTGGGCTCTCTTTTCTGTTCCATTGATCTATATTTCTGTTTTTGTGCCAGAACCATACTGTCTTGATCACTGTAGCCTTGTAGTATAGTCTGAAGTCTGCGAACCTGATTCCTCCAGCTCTGTCTTTCCTTCCCAAGATTGCTTTGGCTATTTAGGATCTTTTGAATTTCCATACAAATTGTAAAATTTCTTGTACTAGTTCTGTGAAAAATGCCATGTGTAATTTGATAGGGATTGCATTGATTGTTGCAGTTTTGATTTGTATTTCCATGATGGTTATTGATGTTGAAAGACTTTTCATGTGTCTGTTGGCCATCCTATGTCTTCTTTGGGATAATTTCTGTTTAGGTCCTTGCTCATTTCTAAATCTGATTGCTTGTTTCTTTGATACTGAATTGCATGAGTTTTTTGTAAATTTTGGGTATTTTCCCCTTACCAGATAGATCATTTAAAAATACTTTTACTTATTCATGAGGTTGCATTTTATTTTTGTTGATAGTTTCCTTTGCTTTTCAAAGCTTTTTATTTTGATGTAATCCCATTTGTTTATTTTTGCTTGAGAATACATCTTCAATAAGATATCACTAAGACCAATGCCAAAGAGTATATTCCCTATGTTTTCTTTTAGAGTTTAATGGTTTCAGGTCTTAGAGATAAGTTACTATCTGTAAGTTGTAGAGTGATTGTGTGAGGATCTAGATGAGACCTCTCCTTAGCGAAACCATTTAATGAAAAAAAAAAATCAGTTTTTCTGGAAATTGATCTAAGGCCATACAAAATTCGGAGAAATACTTATCCACACAAATGTTCTAAATCTTGGTAAAAGCTAACAAAAATTGTGGCAGTTGATGTATAATATAATCCCTTCCTACCACATCTGTGTCATTTTTTGTATTTTGGACAGATAATGGCTAAGGCAAAGAGGGTTCATTCAACCCGAAGCTCCCAGTCTGATGCTCTGGTTTCACCCAAGTAGGGACATACCTCTCACTTATTTGCCTTTCTGTTTTGGGATTTATATATTATGTGGGCATGAGCAATTTTAATCACCCAGTTTCACTCAAGGGGTGAGAGTTATGCCTCAGGAAAAGCAGTCCTGGCATAATGAGTGCCCCGTTTTCTCTGACGCACCTGGCTTGTACAGCCAAGGATCTATGCCAGGAGGTGCAAGCTGAGAGGACGATGGTCTGCCATCTTCCTCTCACATCAGCTTGTAGAGTGAGGATGTTGTTCTGGTAAAGAGATATAGTGTCTATGCTAAAGCTCCTTTGTGGTAGCACAGATGCACTCTGCTTGAGGAGGCGTGGTTTTTGGTACACGGAATGGAGACGTTCTTGAACAAGGGTAGTGTTCCAAACAGTGGAGATTTTGGTGCTGAGTATTTGAGAGTGGGCTGCCAGCTTCATGAACCTAATAGCGACAAACATAATGGCAGTCCCCCAGAAGATTAGCAAAGAGACCAGGGAAAAAGAAAGCCAAGAAAATTCCTCTTGGGATCACAGGCATCAGTGTGTGTCTAGATGGCTGTGCACATGTGCTAAGGAGTACCCACCCACTCAGAGCAATCAGAGTTATGGTATTTGGCAGACTTGAAACATTCCCCGGCCACAATGAAATTTATTAGAAAAGAGTAGAAGCCTTACTGGCTCCAGGGGATCAAGCACATTTGGAGCACATGCTAGCTATAGAAAAGGCCACTCTGAATATCAGCAAAGGTATATAATAAAGTAAATGAATATAGAAGGAGACCCAATGGATAACCTTGCACTGAAGTAGAATAGCCCAAATTAATAAAAAAAAATTAAATTCCCTTTTAGGAGTAGAAATCAAAGGGAAGAGGTGGTGTTCTTGGAACCTACAACTTTGCAGTAGGTCCCATGGATCTAGTATGTGATCCCTGAGGAGAGGGTTAGTCAACCTGGTACTAGGTGGGAACTAGCTGTTTGGGGAAGATTCAGACCTGGGACTCGAAACCCTGAGGGTAAGATGCTTGGTAGCAGTGCCAGTATATCTGAGGCTGAGAGTATTATTGTTTCTGGGTGTAACCAAATACACATAGAGAGCAGGAATTATTGTTGATGTCAAGGGGAAAACTGTTAAGGAGGAGACAGTGACATAAACATCAATCAGACCCTTCCCCAGGTTCCATTCTTTCTCTAGTTCCCCCCATTGGTAGAAAGTAATAGGGAGAGGACTGGCAAATAAGACACGCGATTTGTAGGTTCCCAGCCCTTGTGTGGCAAGGCAGACTACAAAGGGGAAGGGTGTGTGGGATCGAGAAAAAGCAAATCAAAACACACACACACACCCCCACCCTCCCACCCACCATCCACAAACTGTCTTTGCTCAAGAAACACAAAGAGAATAACTTCATGAAAATTAAGCACTAAAATTACGTAAAATAATGGAAACTATAAATAGGCTAGGAATTAGTATATTTTGTTATTTACTCTCTGTGGTCCCAATGATAAGAAAGTTGGGATTTTCTGCCAATGATCTAGGACAAATTCTGTAACATTTCTACTACCAGGAAGCTAAAAGTTAAATTTGGGAAAGATCTTTAGGCTTTGGTAGTCTCTTTTGAAATTGAAACTGTTGGTTTTTTTTTCTTAGTTGATTTCTTAGTGGGAGCATTTCGCGTTTCTTCCTTAGGTAAAGTTGGAATATTTTCTGCCTCCTTCTTAGTTGAAGCCATAACATTTTCCTGGTTTTCCTTAGTTGAACTTTGAACAGGCTTCTTTGCTTTATCATCTTTTTTTTTCCGTCTCATAAAAAGCAAAAGTAACATAATAAGAAGACATAATAATAAAACCAAGAAAGGAATCAAAAACAATGGTAGCTGGTTACTTGTCTCTTGCGCCTCTTCTTCCTTTTTGCGAGGGGGTGGTCCACTATCTACACTACCTCCACTGCCTTTTATCAGGCAGTTGGGTGGGTCCCACTCCGAGTTGCAATGGCAGTGATGTCTGTTGTTGCAGACTCCACTCATGTTGCAGGTCTTAGGTGAACAACCACTGTCCAAAACAGAAAAAGGGACACACTTCCTTCCAATGCATATATGTCCTGCACCACACTCTGTACCGTCTTTCACTTCACCAATATCAGGTATGGTTATCCCCATGTGGTAGTCTGTACCCCAGCAATTGTTATCTTGGATGTGAGTCCAATACACAGTAGTATGATCTCTCAGTAGAGGAAGTTCTGTCACGTTCTCACACTGAAGCCTCCCACATAGGATATCTGAGACGTTACACGGTACGTATGAAGTGGTTCTGAGACCACAGTTACCGAAACGGTCACCTCGGGTGTTTGCTTCCCTGTAGCAAATCTGCTTTGCACTCTTGGCCTCTTTGCCAAAAATTTTCCTGCACTGTTCATTGCGGTCATTGCATCTCTTTTCATAGCAGTAACCACCATTTGTGCAAGATGTCCCATCCTCCATATAGACATCTTCTGGACACTGATAGGATGTCCCATTGCACCACTCTGGAAGATCACATTCGTTTTCCTCTTTCCTACACATGGAGCCAGAAGGCATGAATGTGCAGTTATGGCAACAAAGCCCAAAAGCACAATCAGCACCAGGTGTCAGAGTGCAGTTTGACTGACAACAGGGATCTGTTGTACACGTCTGTAAGGAGCCACAGTCACACTCTTCTCCTTCTTCAAGCACACTGTTCCCACAACGTGTGCACCTGTAGAGTGTGTGGGAATCTGAAGAAGTGTGCATACAGGATTTCTTTTTACCAAGGTCCCAATATTGAGCATAACTGCAGTTGCTGAATCTAGTTGTTGATGCTTTAAATGGAAACATTATGCACTTGCTTATTCCACATTTACAGGTTTTGGGCTCATCATGTTGCATACCCAAATTATGACCCATCTCATGTGACACAATATAGGCTAAATCGAAAATCTGGTCATTCAGGAAACTATCAATTCCACAGTTAAAAGCAGCATTACACACTGTTCCGACATAAGCTAAGCCAAGACTGGTGCCAAATACCTTTTTTACAAAAACATGTGCAACATCATGGGGCAGACGGGTATGAAAGCCCCCTTGCTTCCATTTGCAAAATTCACTCAATGTAGCTGATATGTCATCTAATGAAATAAGGCTATCATCAGTCCATATCTCCATTCCCTTTAAAAGCACCGCAACATCCAATGGTCCCAATAAGTCACTTACTCCATTGAAAATAAGGCATACTTCATTTTGCACAAGTGAGGTATTACTTTCGTGATGAACATATCGAGTATAGTCTACAACCACTGCCACTTCAAGAAAATACCTGTGGCTATACCAGCCTTCGTAGTCACTTTGCATCAAAGTAGGTTTAATGCTCTCTTGAAACTTCAGTTGTGCTGCTATTTCTTCATCTGTCAACCCACATCTCATGGGTGGAAGTTCTGTCTCCTCATCGTTCATCTTATATACTAGATGTTCAAATGTAGTAGAAAGCCTTTTGGGCTCAATTTCGTAAACGATGCCATTTGTCTGTAATATTCCTTGAAAGCCCCCAAAGCAGGTAGTGAGGGAAACCAGAGATTCTGTGTCCCCCTCCACATAACCACGGTAATAACAGTCATTCTGGACAAAAGGGTGGTCCTCCAGGAGAGCACCCTGGTCTGTGTAGGTGAACACTGGGAAGTTTCTGGACAAAAAATGCTTCTTGGCCTTTATGTGAACAACATGTCTCTGGCCCCCAAAATGCAGTTGGTAAGAGAGCCAGCCGTGAGACTTCACGCCTCTGCCAGTGTCTGTTACCCTCAAGGGAACCACCAGTTCTGGGGAACCAAGTCTTTGGAAGTGTCCAACCTGGGGCCATCCAGGAAGGAAGAGAAGTACTCTCAGCCAGAGCATCAGGAGAGTGACCTGCATATACACCAGGAACTCACCCGCAGCTCTGCTGGGGCCAGCATATTTAGCCATTGGCAGAAAAAGAGGGCAGGACAGGATGCATCAGTGTTCAGTCTCCTCCTCTGAGCTGGCTGTATTCAGTGCTGATGTTTATTTTGTTCCCTGGCAGAGTCATGCCATCAGAGCAGCAGCACTGAAAGAAAAAATAAGTAGAACAGAGACAATGGTGGGAATTATGAGCAAACCAAGGTATGGGTTAAGATGGATGAGTGTTTGGCTTAAGACGTGGCTCAGTATACTGCATTGCATGTGCTGTTATGTAATGGTGAGGCAGAGTAAGACTGTGTGTGTCCCAAGGAATGGTGATTGGCCTAGGGTGACACTTGTTGAACCTAGATGAAGGAGACATAGTGGTTCGTCCTACTGGTCTCTAAGTATACGAAAATATGTGGACATTGTCAGAGAAATAGGTAAGACAAAAAGGTCTTAGTGGAAAGGGGAACATATATCCTGTTTCGAGAGGGAGTTTTCATTTATACATATTGATTTGGCATAATTACCACTTTATAGTGACTCTTCAATTTCCAATAATAAATTATTTAGTCACATTACTTAGGAGAGATATTTTAAAAAATACATATATCACTATTTTCCTTCATCCACGTAACTGATTATTATATCCTGTTTTCCCTTTCTCATTCAGTTCTCTCCAGCTGGAAGGGTTGAAGTATCAATTGTCTTACACATATATTGGTATGTTAACTCAACAATAGGCAATTTTATATTTGAGGTGGGAAGACCATGGATTGTGATGGGTATTATTCAAATATGTTTATATTTGACTATTTTCATAAGAACAAGATTTTGAAAGTGCCTTCAAATATAAAATTGAAGGAAGTCAAACTAGCTGGGAAAGTAAGAGTTAGAGTTGGGTGTACAGTGGCCCTCAGTATCTACAAGTTCCACTTCTTGGGGTTAAAACAACTGTGGATCAAAAATATGTAGAAAAATAACTTCAGAAAGCTCTCAAAAACAAAACTTCAGCTGTACACAAGCAAGTATTTGCAAATATTCACATTCTATTTCAAACTCTCTACATAGCATTTAGTTTGTATTAGTTTTCAGTATTCGGGAGATGATTTGAAGTATACAGGAGGATGTGCGTAGTAGCTTATATGCAAATACTGCACCATTTTACATAAGAGCAGTGAGCATCTGTGGATTTTAGTATCCACGGGGGATCCTTGGGCCATGGGTAGCAAAGGGGCAACTTTATACTGAAGGCAAAATGAATGCAGAAATGCAAGGAAACCCAATCACAAAAAGAGAGAGGAAAACATTGGGGAAGGTATTATTTTCCTACAAGGGTGAAGACACCTAAGTTCCCTCATGTTTAGGGTTGCAAGGCAACCAGCTCCCAAGTTCAACCTTCACATGTATGTATTTCATAAAAAGGTCATATTCTGTATGAAAGATACATATACACAAAATTTGAGGGGAATAATACACATTTATCACACATTTGTGAAAATGAGAAATTTGGTGCTAGGACAATGCCTGTCTGCCAAGAGTGATACATTACATTCTTTCTTGAATAACAAGCTAATAAACCACATAATCTGCAGACATTGTTCTACACACTTAGGAACCATAAAGGAGTAAAAGAGGCTTAAGTAATCTGATGGTCCTGAATACAAATTTGGACAGAGTGGTTGGGGCAAAGATACACAATACGTATTTGTAAAATTCCATCCACCATTCTGCATATAAAATGCCTGTTTTCATTTGCCTAATTAATATCCACAGTCTTTGTCAAATCATTGAAGTACAGAGAATGCTTAAAGTAATGACATCAAGAACAATTGGACAAATTGAAAAAACAGAAGAAAGTGGAGTCACCTTTGAGGGATGTAGAACATGCTGACCAAATGCAGAGTCCGTGGTACATCATATAAAAGTGATGATTGCCTGATTCAGGACCTATCAACTCCTGGACCACATACCCATTTCTGCTCAATTTTTTAAAAATCTTGGTTCTACATACTTTGATGTCTTTTCTCTGGAATCAGTTTTCTTTCCCTTTTGGAATCTTACTTTCATGAAAAGCAACCAAAACGTTTTCTCTCCTTACACTTGTGTCCTTATTCCTACTTAATTCTGTTCAATCTATCTGTCAACGATGTGAAGCCCAGCAAAGAGGAAAATTTTCCTTCTCAGAATTCCTGTATGCCATACATACTAGATCTCTGCTTGCAATTTGCTGGGATTGCCTACGCCATTTTCAACCCACTAATCAAGGAGCCATCTCACTACGCCACTATTTGTCTTTCTTTTTCACGCTTACACCAACTCCCAATCGATCCTATGGAAACCTCAGAGTTTGGGCATCTTATTTACTAATTTATTCTCCACCAGTAATTTTAGCCATACCTTGTTATAAGCAAGCATGTCGACAACCCACATAACACTCAGGTTATTTCACCTTTGCAACTCATTTTCAAGAATGTTTAGCCATTCACCTCTGACCATGAACTTTATCTTATTAGCAGCCATGATTATATTCATGCTTACATATAAAAATGAATCATAACTAACTCATTCTTAATACATTTCCTCTTCAAATTAATGAAGGACTTAAATATTCTTTCTTTCTATAATTTCCCCCACATTTTAGGATTTTAGGTTTTGTTCATCTTACTTTTAAATCTTAGCAGCTAGCTCTAGACTCCATCAGTTCAACCACTGTCACCTACAATCCGCAGCTCAAACTAGAGTAACCCTCTTTTGCTTGCTTTCTCCATTCCTACGGCAAACTGCCAACTCTGCTGGGAAAATAAATCGGGTACTTGTAGGGGAATGTGTGAAAGGAGGAAACTACAAATTGGGATGACATAGCTTGATACTTTAAAGGATGAAGTCCTGAGCAGATACTTTATTTCAACACCTTATGCTTGTAAAAATTTGAGCTTTGTTGTCCACATTTTCTTACCTTCTGATTCTAAATTCCTTCATCAATACATAGGGCCCTCAGTTGAAAACTCCATTATCTTTGTTTTCTCAAGTTGTTATTATTAAATTTCAAAACTTAGTTTCAGCTGTAATTCCAGTAATTCTCCATTTTGTGCTGTTGGATACAGGATCTGGTATGTTACTTTGTGTTTGCTTTATTGTTGCACAGACTTGGTGAGAGACTTGTCTCAGGCCAAGCATCATCATCATGATTACAGTGACCTAGGGTCCTTGGGTACTTTTCTAGTTCTGCATGGGAGGAATATTTCACAAAATGTTAAGAGCCCAGGAGAAGAAAACAAGGTCACTAAATGAAAGTTTTGAGGCCAGTACCTCTCAAAGGTAAGTATAATCCTAACAAAATGGTTTACTCGCCACATCACTCTTGATATATTTTTGGTAATTGTTATGGAGTATGAATTATTATGATAAAAAAAGAATTATTTCTGAGTAATAGAGTACTGTTGAGAGTAAACTTAAACAGCATGATATCATCAGAATTTATTCCTAATATCTCAGCTTGCAGGCAGGTAAAAGGAAAACAAACTCCAAAGAATATTGAAGCAATGCTACATTTGCCCCATTAAGTTATTTTATATAATGAATATAGAGGTTACACCTCCTGAGAGAACATAACATTATCATTAATGACGTGCTGTAGTGTACAGTGGCATAGAGACTGCCAAGTAGACTGCGGTACACCATCTTTTACAAATTCTTTTTATATCCCCACAGTTTCATCACAGTCATTGGTCTCTGTACCCTAATTACCATGTCCCTTCTCACTTTCTTTTATACCTTAATTCACTGTTACCGGCATATGAGTGACATAAGTCTGTGCCTCTCAAGCAAGCAAACTAGAGTAGAATAGGAAATAATAAATGTCATAGTTCCCTCTCAAGATCTGAATACTGAATACTTCGTAAAGACTTGTGTGTGTGTTTTCAGACATACACAAATGCTAGTTCTTCTGTGCTTTACAATTAAATTCTTTGACTGACTCACCAGATAAATTAGTAATTCCCATGGTCCTTTCTAGCTATAGCCATATTCACAGAGTTTGTACTGCCTATTTCTGTGAACAGAGTTTTTACTCCGGACCTCACATGAGAAAGAGAAATCTAAACCCCTTTCTGCTTTGTCTCTAATTTGATTAAATTCTAGATCTAGCTCCTTAGCACCAAGATTCTCCTGGTTCTACACACCATGGCAACTGGCTAAAGTCCCTCCTCACTGGCTAATGTCACCACCATCTCCATCAAACTTTAATTCTAATTACTCTTCAATATGAATAATCCCCTGGGCTCCCAGACTTACAGTATAAGCACTTCAGTTTCAGTAATTTTGATCATAGTCTAATTTCTTTGTAGGTCAATGAATAACTCAGAGAGACTTCATATGTGCACATGCAGTTCATCTCTTATGGATACATTGTCATTTAAAAAGGCAAGCTAAATTTAGAAGAAGAAAGAGTTGAGTAAGGAACTATGTGGGAATAAATTTAATAGGTAAATTGACTAAAAATTGATATCTTGTTAACGGTAATTAGCAAGTTGGCTGGGGTAAACCAAGGATGCAAGATTAGCTATTTATTATCCTTGAGAGTTTATGCATGGGACACGGAGGAGGTTGGTAACGTCTGCAAGTTTGGTGTCCGCTGGTGTCTTTCTATTGCCTTTCCACCTTAGGACGTCCATATCTGCACTATTTCCAATATTGGAAAATTTCACTTTCTCTCTGGCTTTCATCACAGCTGCTTTTTAAATGAGCAAATTTTGCTATGACTTTGGTCCCCTCTTTATGAGTTTTCTAGGACTGTTCTAACAAAGGAGGCAAAATGAGTGATTTAACAGCAATTTATTGCCCGACAATTCTGGAGGCTAGAAGTCCAGTGTCAGTGTCCACAGGGTCTTACTTCTTCTGAAGGCACTAGGGAAGGACCTATTTTAGGCTCTCCTAGCTTCTGGTAGCTCCCTGCCTTGAGGCAGCATGATTCTATTTTCATATGATGCTCTCTCCTGGTCCAAAATTGTCTCTTTATTTAAGACACCAGTCATATATCCAATCTTTTGGCTTACAACTATTCATTATATTCTCTTATAATCCTTTGTATATGTGTGACATCTATTGTTATTTCTCCTCTTTTGTTTCTGGTTTTACTTCTCAGAGCCTTCTCTCTTTTTTTTCTTAGTGAGTTTCACTAAAGTTTTGTCAACTTGGTTTATCTTTTCAAAGAGTCAGCTCTTAGTGTCATTGATATTTTCTATTGTGTGTTTATTGTCTATTTTATTTACTTCCACTTTGAACTTTATTATTCCACTACATTTGGGCTTTGCTTGTTCTTTTTCTAGTTTCTTTAGGTGTAAAGTTGTATTATTGATTTGAGATTTTTCTTGTTTCTCGATTTTTCTGTATGGGTATAAGCTTCCCTCTTAGTACTGCTTTTGTTGCATCCCATGGGTTTTGCTATATCGCATTTTCCTTTTTATTTGTCTTCAGGTATTTTAAACATTTCTCCTTTGATTTCTTCATTGACCCAATAGTTGTGCAGTAGCATGTTTTTCAGTCTCCACATATTTATGATTTTTTCCAGCTTTCTTCTTGCAGTTGATTTCTAGTTTCATATCATTGTGAGTGGAAAATATGCTTGATATGATTTCAGTCTTCTTAAATTTATTGAGACTTGTTTTGTGTCCCAGTATGTGGTCTATCCTTGAGAAAGTTTCTCGTGCGCTTGAGAAGAATGTGCATTCTGCTGCATTTGGGTGGAATGTTCAACACAGATCTATTATGTCCATCTGGTCTGATGTTTCATTTAAGGCTGCTGTTTCCTTGTTGACTTTCTGTCTGGAAGATCTATCCATTGATGTTAGTGGGGTATTAAAGTTGCCTACTATTATTGTGTTGTTGTGAATTTTTCCCTATAGGTCTGTTAATAATTGCTTTATATATTTTGTTGCTCCTGGGTTAAGTGCCTTCTTAATGAATTGTCCCCTTTGTCATTATATAATGTTCCTTTGTCTCTTGTTACCTTTATTGGTTTAACATCTATTTTGTCAGATGTGAGTGTGGCTACACCCATTTTCTTTTGGTTGCCATTTGCTTGGAGTATTCTCTTCCACCTGTTCACTTTGAGCCTATGATTGTCTTTAGAACTGAGATGAATCTGCTCCAGGCCGCATATAGTTGGGTCTTGGTTTTTGATCCATTCAGCCACTCTGTCTTCTGGTTGGTGAATTCAATTCATTTACATTTAGGGTGATTATTGATAAATGACAGTTTAGAGCTGCCAGTGTATCTTTTTCTCTTCTGGTTGCCCTGTGTCTCCATTTTTTCCGTTGTGTTCCTGTCTGCCATTTCAGTTTGGTGATTTTCTAAGATGTTTTTCTCAGTGTTGTCTTCTGTTTGTTTGTTTTGCTTTCCTGCTCTAGATTTATATTTTGTGGTTACCATGAGATTTGTGTAAAACATCTCGTAGATAAATTGGTCCTTTTCCTGTTGTGACAGCATTTTATCTTCATTTGCGTGTATGAGTTCCATCCTTTTTGACCTCCCGTTTTGTGCTTTTGTTGTCTCAAATTATTCCTTTTTATATTGTGAGTGTGCTATCAAACTGAAGCTGCTGTAGTGATTTTTACAGTCTGTACCCTTTAGCATTCATGCTATAATTGTTTAATAACCTGTTAGAGTTGCAGTTTTCTAATCCTGTCTATTTATCACCTTATTCAAAGTTTTGTGTACTTTTTGCCTTTTCATTTCAGGTAGAGGAGCTCCTTTCAACAGTTATTCATCTCTGTAGGGCAAGTCTAGTGTTGATAAGCTCCCTTAGCTTTTATTTCTCTTTCATACATGAATAGCTTTGCTGGATGGAGTATCGTCACCTGACAGCCTTTTATCTTTCAATATTTTAAGTATACCATCCCATTCTCTCCTAGCCTGTAGAGTTTCTACTGAGAAATCAGCTGATAGCCCAATGGCAATTCCTTTCAGGGTTGCCACTCATTTTTTCCTGGCTGTCTTTACATTTTTTTCTTTGTTACTGACAGTTTTTCATATAATGTGCCTTTGCTATAGACTTTAACAGTTTTTAATATAATATGTCTTGGAGAAGGTATTTTTGCTTTGAGGTAATTACTTTTTTTCTTAGCCTAATTGACATGCATATCCAGTTTCTTCCCCAGGATTAGGAAGTTCTCACCTGTTGCTTCTTTAAATAACCTCTCTACCCCCGTCTCCCTCCCTTCTCCTTGTATGCTGCTGTTGCCCTTCCTAATAGAGTTTGATTGTTCTCATAGAATTTCTTCACGTTTCTTTAGATCTTAATTCTGTCTCCTCTACTACCTGTATAATGTCTAGATTTCTATCTTTTAGCTCGCTAATTCTCTCTTCTATACGGTCTGCAATATTTCCAGTGTTTTCTTGTGCATTTTCGTCTCACTTACTGAATTCTTCAGCTCCCAAATTTCTGTTTGGTTCTCATTTAGAGTTTCAGTCTCTTTAGTAAAGTATTCCTTCTCTTCACTAATATTCTCCTTAAAGAAGTTTCTGAAGTTTCTTGTAACTGTTTGATTTTTTTCTTGACAGCTATTTTGAATTTTCTCTCAGATTGCAGTATTCCATGAGTTTAAGTTTGGTTTCAGGAGAGCTGTCATTTTCTTTTTGTGACACTGTGTTCCGCGGGTTCTTCATAGTGCTTGGTGAGTTGTTCTTCTGCCAGCACATTTGAAGTAGTGAACAATGTTCCTCTTCTTCTTTTTTTAATTAATTAAGTGGTTAATTAATTAATTAATTAATTAATTAATTTATTTATTTTGGGCTGTTCTGGGTGTTTGTTGGTGCTCATGGGCTTCCACTAGTTGGCACTAGTGGGGGCTGCTCTTCATTGCGGTGCGCAGGCCTCTCATTGTGGTGGCCTCTCTTGTTGCAGAGCACAAGCTCTAGGCACACAGGCTTCAGTAGTTGTGGCACAGGGGCTTCAGTAGTTGTGGCTCATGGGCTTTGTTGCTTCAGGGCATGTGGGATCTTGCTGGACCAGGGATGGAATCCATGTCCCCTGCATTGGCAGGCAGATTCTTAACCACTGCACCACCAGGGATCCCCAGGAATGTTCTTCTTAAATGTATCCATTTCTTTCACCTTGATTCTACTGAGTCTGCTGATTAGTAGTTGGATACGTTTTTTATTTTCCAGTAGGTGGTGTCGTAGCACAAGCTTTTATTTTCTCCCACCTGTGCTGCCTCTGGTTATATTTTAGAATTGACATCTTTTACCCTCTACCACCTCTGTCAGATGTGTTGCCTGGTGCCCCCCTTGCTGCTTATGATACTAGGGTCATTGGTGCCTCGCTGCTGTTGGTGTCATTGGTGTCACTGCCTGGGACGCCAAGATGGTGGGTGTTTTCCCCCTTGTTTGGGGTCTCCTTGGTCACAGACTCTGCCACTGAAAGGGGAGGAAGTGGAAGGGAAGCCAGTATTGCAGGTGTCTCAGCCATGACCAGGGTGTCAAGTTCACAGGCTCTGGCACTGTCAGCAGAAGCGGGTGATGTCATGAGCATCTCCACAACTGCAGGGACTGAGTTGCAGGCTCCACTGCCACTGCTGTCAAGTTCCCCATGGCTACAGGTACCACTTTGGCTGTGAGGTCAGTGTGGTGCTTGCTGCCTCCCCTGAAGCTAACCAGCTCTCTGGGATTGCAGGCTCAGCTACCATTTTGGGGGTCTGGGATTACAAGCACCACCTCCATTGTTCTATGGTCCCACCTCTGCTGTGTGGTCCAGTTCACCCATCTTTAGATATATGATATGCAGGATTTTTCTTGTGATCTGGTGTTTTGGGCACAGGTACCTTTGTTGAGTTATGGATGTTTTACTGGTTGTGGATAGAAGGGGAGAGACAATGGGAAAATCTCATGCCACCAAGATACTGACATCACTCCTGTATTTTATTAATTTTAATGTGATTGTAAGTGGGATTGTTTTCTTAATTCCTCTTTCCAATAGTTCATTATTAGTGTATAGAAATGCAGCAGATTTCTCTATCTTAATTTCGTATTCTACAAATTTACTCAATTCATTTATTAGTTCTGATAGTTTTTTGGTGGAGTCTTTAGGGTTTCCTGTGTGTAATATCACACAGGAATCTATTGAGATGATCATATGATTTTTGGCTTACATTTTGTTAATCTGGTATATCACATTGATCAATTTGCAGATATTGAGCCATACTTACATCCCTGGAATAAATCCCACTTTAATCTTGGTGTACAGTTCTTTTAGTGTAGTGTTGAATTTTGTTTGCTAATATTTGTATGTAAGTAATTTTGCATCAATGTCGTCAAAGATATTGGAGATATCTATATCTGTATCTATATCTATACACATACACACACATACATACCCCCAGCAATTTTCCAGGTAATTTTGTAGAATCAGTTTGAAAGTTTTTCTTTCTCTTCAATTTTTTTTGAAATAGTTTGGGAACTATAGATGTTAACTCTTCTTAAAATGTTTGGTAGAATTCATCTGTGAAATTATCTGGTCCTAGACTTTTGTTTGTTGGAATTGTTTTGAGTACTGATTCATATTCATTGCTAGTAATTGGCCTCTTCAGATTTTCTATTTTTTCCTTATTCAGTTTTGGAATTTGTATGTGTCTAGGAGTTTATCCATTTTCTTAGGTTTTCCAATTTGTTGGTGTATAATTGTTTGCAGCAGTCTCTTATGATTCTTTATGTTTCTGTGGTATCAGTTATAACTTCTCTTCGTTTCTGACTTTATTGATTTGAGCCCTTTCTCTTGTTTTCTTTGTGAGCCTGGCTAAAGATTTGTCAATTTTGTTTATCCTTTCAGGTAAACAAAGAGCCACCTACCTCTTAGTTTCATTAATATTTTCTATTGTTTTTTAAGTATGTATTTC
Source organism: Hippopotamus amphibius kiboko (assembly GCF_030028045.1). Lineage (NCBI taxonomy): Eukaryota > Metazoa > Chordata > Mammalia > Artiodactyla > Hippopotamidae > Hippopotamus > Hippopotamus amphibius. The sequence goes on along the minus strand of NC_080187.1, from coordinate 51,836,115 downwards.
TTTTATTTCTGCTCTGCTCTTTATTATTTCCTTCCTTCTACTAACTTTGGGCTTTGTTTTCCTTTTTCTAATTCCTTAGGTGTAACATTAGATTGTTTACTTGTGATTTTTCTTATTTTTGGGGGGTAGGTCTGTATAACTTTAAACCTTCCTCTTTGAACTGCTTTTGCTGTGTCCCATAAATTTTGGAAGGTTGGATTTCCATTTACATTTGTCTCAAGGTAGATTTTATTTGGGTGCCATCAGTGGGGTGGGGGCCACTTTGGGGGGGACACAGTCCATGGTAAGGTTGTCTGCTAGGTATGGAAGGTAAGAGCTGCTTTGGAGGGGCACTTGACTGGTCTAGGCTGTCTGCTGAGAGTGTCAAAGCAGAAGTTTCTTTGGAGGGGCTGCCTGTTCCAGCTGTGGCCACCCACTGGATGTGGTGGTTCAGGAGCCGCTTTGGGTGCCCACTGGATGTGTCAGTGTGGCAGCTGCTTAGGAGAGGTGCTGTGCAGGGCAGGCAAGTCTGCAGGGCACACCAGGGTGGGGCGAGCAGTGCTGGCAAGCTAGATGACAAATGTCAAATGTGGTGCCCACCAGTGCCAAGCCATAATAGCTGTTTCTTAAGCTCATGTTGACATTCCTGAATATTCCTACCAAGACACCCCCTGATGACACTCTATTTCTCCCTCTCTTTTTCTCTCTCTCTTTACTTACTAGGTAGTATTTATTGAGTAGTTACAATATTCCAGACAGTATTCCTACTTCACAAGGCTCTTGTGATAAATAGATATAGCTGTTATAGAGTGCCTGGTGCATAGTAGGCACTCAAAAATGACATTAATATTATTGATTTCTTAAATTTATTTTGCTTCTGAGGGGACCTGGATTCAGTTGGGCCATGCATGGTAGACTAGACTCTCTCTTTGGCCAGGAGTTGATGTGCCTAATGTTAGCTCTTAGCAGGTCTGACAGATGTGTCCCAGAAACCACAATTATTGCTAGAAACAAGAGTAAATACAACCAATTCTTCCCATTTCTTGGCTCCGCAAACACCATTTTTGTGTAATAATAATGCTGCATGAGGACTAGAGCAATCCTCAAGAAATTGGATTCCATAGGTTGAGAGTCATAGAACCCACACAAGCAAAATCTCCTAAGGACTGGGTCAGTCATTGTTGGTCAGTATTCACACAAGTATCTTGTCTCTCTTCTGTGAAATCAGGAACCAGGGAAGGTATTTCTGGTGCCTTGAACTTGGTCCCTGTGACCACACTCTATTTCTATATGGTACCATAAAGACCTATTGCAGGACTTTCATATTTATGTTTTCATGCCTGATCTTCACTTAATCTCTGGGATCATTTTGGCTGCCTACCTCACATCTCCTTTTAAATATTTGTTCGATGAAAAAACAAAGCAGAACAAGCAAACAAACAAAAACAAAGTCCTAATAGGGTAGAAAGATAAGGATGCCCATCAGAAGGTGAGTGGATAAACAAAATGTGGAGTACACATACAGCAGAAAAATATTCAGACTTTAAAAGGGATAAAATTCTGACACATGCTACAACATGGAGAAACCTTGAAGATATTACATGAAGTGAAATAGTCGCCCTTGCCTGAGGAGACAGTTCCAAAAAATAGTTCTAAAACCAGTGTCAAAGAGTGTACTGCCTATGTTTTCTTCTAGAAGTTTTATGGTTTCAGGTCTTACATTTAAGTCTTTAATCCATTCTGAGTTTATTTTTATATATGGTGTGATAAAGTAGTCCAGCTTAATTCTTTTGCATGTAGCTTTCTGGTCTTCCCAACACCATTTATTGAAGAGGCTGTCTTTCCCCTATTGTATATTCTTGCCTTCTTTGTCATAGATAAGTTACCTATATAAGTGTGGATTCATTTCTGGGCTCTGTATTCTGTTTCACTGATCTATGTTTCTTGTTTTGGTGCCAGTACTATCCTGTTTTGATTACTGTAGTTTTGTAATATAGTTTAAAAGCTTGGCATGTGATATCTCCACTTTGGTCTTTTTTTAAGATGGCTTTTTCTTATTTGGGATCTTTTGTGTTTCCATACAAACTTTAGAATTTTTTGTTGTACTTCTGTGAAAAATTCCATTGGCATTTTTATAGGGATTACATTGAATCTGTAGATTGCCTTGGAGAGTATCATCATCTTAACAATATTAATTCTTCCAATCTGTGAGAACAGCATAGCTTTCCAGCTGTTTCTGCTATCTTTAATTTCCTTTCTCACTCTCTTCCAGTTTTCCAAGTACAGGTATTTTTACCTATTCTTAGATAGTTTATTTTTATATGATTGCAAATGGGATTGTTTTCTTAATTTCTTCTGTGGTAGTTTGTTGTTAGTGATTGCTGTGGTAGGACTTCCAATACTATATTGAATAAAAGTGGTGAGGGTGAATATCCTTGTCTTATTCCTGATCTTAGGGAAATAGTTTCAGCTTTTCATCATTGATTAGGATGTTATCTGTGAACTTGTCATATATGGATTTTATTATGTTGAGGTATGTTCTCTCTATACCCACTTGGGGAGATTTTTGGTTTTTTTAATCATAAATGGATGTTAAATTTGTCAAAAGATTTTTCTGCATCTATTGAAATGATCATGTGATTTTTATTCCTCAATTTGTTAATGTTGATGTATCACAATGATTTATTTGCAAATTTCAAACCATTTTGCATCCCTGGGAGAGCCCACTTGATCATGGTATATGATCCTTTTAAAGTATTCTTAAATTTTGTTTACTAATATTTTATTGCAGAAGTTTCCATATATGTTCTTCAGTGATATTGGACTCTAGTTTTCTTTATTTCTGATATGTTTGTCTGGTTTGGGTAACAGAATGATGATGGTCTTGTAGAATGAGTTTGGAAGTATCCCTTCCTCTGATACTTTTTGGAATAGCTTGAGAAGAAGTGTTAACTCTTTTAAAATGTTTTATAGAATTCTCCTGTGACACCATATGGTCCTGGGCTTTTGTTTGTTGGGTGTTTTGTTTGTTTGTTTGTTTGTTGTTTCTTTTTTATTACTGATTCAGTTTCATTACTGGTAAATTGTCAGTTCATATTTTGTATCTTCTCCTGGTTCAGAATTAGGAATTTGTCCATTTCTTCTAGGTCGTCCATTTTCTTGGCATATAATTGTTTGTAGTAATCTCTTCTGATTCTTTGTATTTCTGTTGCATTGGTTGTAACTTCTTTTTCATTTCTGATATTATTGATTTGGGTTTTCTCTCTTTTTTTCTTGATGAGTCTGGCTAAAGGTTTATCAATTTTGTTTATTTTTTCAAAGAAATGGCTGTTTCATTGATTTTTTTCTGTTGTTTTTTGTCTCTATTTCTGCTCTGGTCTTTCTTATTGCTTGCCTTGCACTAACTTTGGATTTTGTTTTTTCTTCTTTTTCTAGTTTTTTTCCATGTAAGGTTAGGTTTTCAAGATTTTTCTTGTTTCCTGGGGCATGCTTGTATCAGTACAAACTTCCCCCTTTGAACTGTTTTTGCTGCATTCCATCAATTTTGTAACATTGTGCTTTTGTTTTCATTTGTCTCCGGTAGTGTTTTATTTCCTCTTTGATCTCTTCAGTGACTCACTGGTTGTTTAGTAGCCTGTTGTTTGTCCTCCACGTTTGTGTTTTTTGCAGTTTTTTTTCTTGTAGTTGATTTTTAGTCTCATAGCACTGTGCTCAGAAAAGAGGCTTGATATGATTTCAGCCTTTTAAAATTCAATGAAACTTGTTTGGTGCCCTAAAATGTTATCTATCCTGGGAATGTTCCATGTGCACTTGAAAAGAATATATATTCTGCTGCTTTTCAATGGAATATTCCTTATATATAAACTCTGTCTGACCTAATGTGTTGTTTAAGACAATTGTTTATTTTCTGTCTGTACGATCCTCCATTGATATAAGTGGAATGTTAAAATCCCTATTATTCTGTTACTGACAAGTTCTCTCTTTATGTCTGTCAGTATTTGCTGTATGTATTTACATGCTCGTATGTTGAGTGCATATATATATATTTACAATCATGTCTTCTTAGATTGATCTCCTTATTATCATTTAATGTCCTTTTTGTCTCTTGGTGTACAGACTTTGTTTCAAAGTCTATTTTGTATAATATAAGTGTTGCTACCTTGGCTTTTTTTTTCACTTACATTTCCATGGAATACCTTGTTCCATACCTTCACTTCCAGTCTGTGCTTGTATTTAGGTCTGAATTGAGTCTCTTGTAGGCAACATATATATGTGGGTCTTGTTTTTTTGTTTTTTTTTAATCTATGTAGCCACTTTGTCTCTTTTGATTTACACATTTAGTCCATGTGTATTTAAAGTAAGGATTAATAGTTATGTACTTATTGCCATTTTGGTAATTATTTTCTGGTTGCTTTTGTAGTTCTCTCTGTTCCTCTTTTCTTTTTTTCTCTTCTCCATGAGTTTAGGCCTTTTTTTAGTGTTATGTCTGTATTCCTTTCTGTTTATTTTTTGTGCATGTGTTATAGACTTTGGTTTGTAGTCACCTCCAGATTCATATATAATACCCTGTTTATGGGCTGAGTCAAAAATTATCCAAACTCTGGCTGTGCAGCCAACGGAAGTTTGAATATAACTGGAGTGTGGATAATTTTTGACTCACTCTCGTATATAAGTCTATTTTTAAGTTGTGGGTTGCTTAAGTTGTAGCACATTCTAAAAGCACTACAGTGTTACTCTCATGTTTTTTGTTGATATTATAGATGATTTTACTACTTTTTCTGTTAACCTTTTTACTAGTTTTATAAGTGGTTGATCTGTTATTTTACTGTATGTTTGCTTTTATCAGTGAGATTTTTCTTTTCATAATATTCATATTTAAAATTGTCTTTTTTTTTTCTGCTTCAAGAAGTCCCTTTAACATTTCCTGTAAAGCCAGTTTTTTGGTACTGAACTCTCTTAGCTTTTGCTTGACTGTAAAACTCTTGATCTCCCCTTCAAATCCATATTATAGCCTTGCTGCATATTCTGTGTTTTAGGGTTTTTTTCTTTTATCACTCTAAGTATATTATGCCACTCCTTTGTGGCCTACAGAGCCAGTTGATAGCCCAATGGGAGTTCCCGTGTACGTAACTTGTTGCAATTCCTTTGCTGCTTTCTATATTCTTTCTTTACCTTTAATTTTTGCCATTTTAATTACAATGTGTCTTGGTGTGGTCTTCTGTTGGTTGCTCTAGTTTGGGACTCTGTGCTTCCTGAACTTGGGTATCTGTTTTCTTTCCCAGGTTAGGAAAGTTTTCAGTTATTATGTTTTCAAATATGTTCTGATTAAAACTAATTAAACCTCTAATTAAAGCTGTAGCCCACCACCATCTCAACTCAAGTTGTGAAGGATTCTGAATGCTCAGTTCCTCACTCAACTTTCCATTGCCGTATTTGCCATATTTGAGTTCACTGGTAGTTAGCACAACTCCTGACCTCTTGCAAAGGACTGACCTCTTTAATTTTGTCAATGTTTAAATTAGAAGGTGATGGGCTATAGTTTCAGAACATTTTGGTTTGCCCTTGGATTCAACTTCGGCAGGGCCCAGGAATCCAAGCACCATGAGAAAGATCAAGATTTCGTTGCATTCTCTCTACTTACCCAAAATATTTCCTCTACTACTGCTTTCTTTTCAATCTTAGGAGTGGGATGTAGGCCCAAGTCATTACCTTTTATGGTTGGAATCCTTGCAGACCCCAGTCTTTCCCACCAGCTTATACTGTTGGCAAAGTTTTGGCTGGTTTCTTTTCTTTATGGAGATATAATTGATATATAATACATAACTTTCAGGTATGGAACATAATGATTTGATATATTTATATATTGTGAAATGTTATGTTTGACATTAATACAAGTGAAGTGAATTTTCAATTTCATTTTTATCTGCTTGTTACTGGTAGTTAGGTAATGAGCATGAAATATGGACCATGTGATCAGCAACCTTGCTCCATTAACTTAATCATTCTAATACTTTATATTTTCTAGGTATAATAGAATGCCACTTGTGAATAACAACAGTTTTGTTTCTTCCATCTTTATTTTTATACCACTTTATTTCTTTTATTTCTAATTTTATTCAGTCTAGCACATCCAGTAACATGCTCATAAGAAGTAGTGACAGGGTGCCATTTTTGTCTCTTCAGCAATATCCTTAGAAAGTCTCATATAGCTCACCATCATGTATGATGTTTCCTGCAGGACATTCAGGTCATTTTTTTCTAGATACCCCTCTATTCCATGTACACCAAGTGATTTTATTAATAAATGTGGACTTTGGTGAAATAATTTTTGTATGTGTTGAGATATGATTTCCTCAGGTGCTCTGTTACTGTGAGTTATAGAGATTTCTCTTCTGGTAATTGAGAAATACCTAAAATATAAACCATTTGATCATGATGATGCACTATTGTTTCCACAACATGCTGAAATTTATATTCTTTATAAACATTTTAGGAATATTATATTGTTGACCTGAAACAAATATACTGCCAGTTTTTTCTCTAGCTAAATTGGGTTTATTTGGGACCAGCAAAGAATTGCAACTCAGAGTCTGCAACCATGGTGAGCCATGTGCAAGCTGCCACACAACAGGGAAGGAGAACTCTTTTGTAGATAGGAAAAGGAAGTTGGGTGGGCCATACTAAACAAAGAGTGCATGGTTTTTCATTGGCTGACTTGTTGCCAGGAAAGAAGGGCCTTTCTTCTTCCTGCTGGGTTCTGCTGTCATTCAGGGTGTGAGAGCTCTTCCTTCTGGTCTCCCAACTCTATTTAATTGAGGTTAGTGTTTGTTTGTTTATGTATTTATTTTTACAATATCTACTTTCATAAAAGAAATTGGTAGGAAAATTTGGGGGGTGTAATGCCAATGTCAGGTTTGAGAATTAAGTTACCCCAAGTCTCACAGAGTTTTGAGCTATTCCTTTTCTTAAAGTTCTTGTGAAATTAGTGGTATATATTTCTTATGTTTTTGAAAGATTTGACTGAAAACCTTATTCAACTGACCAGTTCTCTGCAACAGTGATTCAATCTCTTTAATATATTCATTTCTCTGTTGGCTTGGTTATTTGACTTGTCCAATAGACTTGTTTATTTATCCAAAGTGTCAAATTTAGTGGTGAAAAACTGTTCATATTTTTTCATCATACATGCTCATTTGTGATGTCCCCTTTCCTTTTATGGACATGGTAACCTGTGTTTTCTCTTTTATTTTCTTCATGAGTCATGATATTTTAAGTTTATTCAATGAATCAAATTTTCTGCTTGCTGATTTTTTCCATGTGCATTTGTTTTAATTTCATTGATTCCTTCTCCTGGTTGTATTACGGCTCTCTCCCTAACTGCCTTAGATCAAATGTGTTGTTATTTTTCTAATTTCATGCCATGTAAAGTTAAATCAATGCATCTTCAGTCTTTTCCTTTTTTTTCAAACATAGGTATATAAGACTGTACATGTTCCTGAAAATACTGCTTTAGTTGAATACTGTGTAATTTACATATATTGTAGTTATTTGTAGTTCTGTTCGAATCATTTCTTAATTTCTGTTTTGATTCCTCCTTGACATATAGATTATTTAGAAATACATAAATATTTTATTTCCAGTTGTGATATTGTGACATTGTGATTTATCATAAGACATGTATATTTGAGCTTCATCCCTGTTTCTGTCACAGAGCTAGTAGAACCTAGGGAATTTTCAGACTGATGAGTGCAATAAAATTGTCCTTTGTTACATTAGTGAGGTGACTTTTAGAAACAATGTAGGGAAGGATGCTGGCTGCCAGTGGAGCAAAACCGTGTGATTAGAGGGTAGGAATTTTTTTTAAGCTCTTTATTGGAATATAATTGTTTTTTACACTGTTCTGCCAGTTTTTGAGGTAATGAAAGTAAATCAGCTGTATTTAGATATATATCCCCATATCCCCTCCCTCCTGCAACTCTCTCCCACCCTCCCTATCCTGGCCCTCTAAGTCATCACCCATCCTCGAGCTTATCTCCCTACGTTATGCAGGAACTTCCCACTACCTATTTTACATTTGGTAGTGTATATATGCCAAAGCTACTCTCTCACTTCGTCCCAGCTTCCCCTTTGCTCTGTCCCGCCGTGTCCTCAAGTCTGTTCTCTATATCTGCATCTTTATTCTTGCCCTGTCACTGGGTTCATCAGTACCATTTTTGTTTTAGGTTCCGTATATATGAATTAGCATACGGTATTTGTTTTTCTCTTTCTGTCTCACATCACTCTGTATGACAGACTTCAGGTCCATCCACCTCATTACAAATAACTCAATGTCATTCTTTTTTATGGCTGAGTAATATTCCATTGTATATATGTGCCACTCTTCTTTATCCACTCATCTATTGATGGGCATTTAGGTTGCTTCCACATCCTGGCTGTTGTAAACTGTGCTGCAGTGAACATTATGGTACATGTTTCTTTTTGGATTAGGGTTTTCTCTGGGTATAAGCCCAGTAGTGGGATTGCTGGGTCATATGGTATTTACATTTTTAGTTTATTAAGGAACCTCCAAACTGTTTTCCATAGTGTCTGTACCAACTTACATTCCCACCAGCAGGGCAGGAGAGTTCCCTTTTCTCCACAGAGGGTAGCAATTTTCCACCTCCTTTGCCCCCTACCTCCGTGGAGGAGAGAGGGACTGGAGGTTGGATTCAATCACCAATGGCTAATAATTTAATGAATCATGTCTATGTAATGAAGCCTCCATAAAACTCCAAAAGGGTAAAGTTTGCAGAGCTTCTGGGTTGGTGAACATGTAGAGATGCAGGGAGAGAGGTGCACATGGAAAGGGCATGGAAGCTTTGCACCATTCCCACATATCTTGCCCTGTGCATTTCCTCCATCTGGATGTTCCTGAGTTATATCCTTTTATAATAAGCTGGTAGTTTAGTAAGTAAAATGTTTATCCGAGTTCTGTAGCTCTTCTGATAAATTAATTGAACCCCAAGAGGGGGTCATTGGAATCTCTAACCTCTAACAGGTTGGTCAGAAGCCTGGGTGATAGCCTGGCCTTGTGATTGGTATCTGAGGGAGGAGAGAGCAGTCATGTAGGACTGAGCCCTTAACCTCTGGCATCTGACACTATCTCCAGGTAGGATTAGAATTGAGTTGAATTGTAGAACACCCAGGTGGTGTAGGAGAATTTCTTGGTGGTGTGAAGACCGCCCCCCCGGCCCCGCCAACACACACACACACACACACACACACACACACACTGAAATTGGGTGCAGAATCTTAGTAGTTGTCAGATGTAGGACCAGAGTCAGAACTGTACCAGGCAATTGGTAAGGTATCTGTACCAGTTTTTCTAGTTATCTTTAATGTTGTTGACTTCCAGCTTAATTATATAAGGCCTAGAGAAAATACTCTCTTGTTAATTAAAACCACGTGAAATTTGCTGTGGCTTTCTCTTTGACCCATCATAAGGTAGACCTTGGTAATAGTCCCTATGCAGATGAACCAAAGTGAATTTAGCCCCTTTTGGGTTTATTCCTTCTCTTTTTATATCTAATATATGAAGTTTGTTAATTATGTATTGAAAAATCTGCTGATCCTGCAGGATTTATTTTCTACTCTTTCTGTTACTGTTGAGAGAAGTCAGCAAAAAGAATCCCTATTGGTAATTGTAGGTTTGTCTATTTCTATATTTTCCCCTGTATATTTGAAGCTATATTAGTGGATGCATACACATTGAAGATTGTCATATCTTCTGATGACTTGCCTATTCCTCCTTACTTATAGTAATGTTTTGTGCCTTAAAGTCTTTGTCATCAGATATTGAAAGGATCACACTAACTTAATTTGGTTAATATGTACATGAAAAAATTTATTTAGAACTTTTATTGAGATACAGTTAAGATACAATAAACTGCATATATTTAGAGTGTCCTATTTGGTATCCCAATCTCCCAATTCATTCCCCCCCCAACTCTCCTCTCTCTCCCCACTTGGTGTCCATATGTTTGTTCTCTACATCTGTGTCTCTGTTTCTGCCTTGCAAACCGGTTGATTTGTACCATTTTTCTATAGTCCGCATATATGTGTTAGTATACGATATTTGATTTTTTTCTCTTTCTGACTCACTTCGCTCTGTATCACAGTCTCTTGGTCCATCCATGTCTCTACAAAAGTCCCAGTTTCATTGCTTTTTACACCTGAGTAGTATTACATTGTACATATGTACCACATCTTTTTTATCCATTCATCTGTTGATGGACATTTAGGTTGCTTCCATGTCCTGGCTATTGTAAATAGTGCTGCAGTGAACATTGGAGTGCATGTGTCTTTTTGCATTATGGTGTTCTCTGGGTATATGCCCAGCAGTGGGATTGCTGGGTCATATGGTAGTTCTATTTTTAGTTTTGCAAGGAACCTCCATACTGTTCTCCATAGTGGCTGTATCAGTTTACATTCCCACTGGCACTGCAAAAGCGTTCCCTTTTCTCCACACCCTGTCCAGCATTTACTGTTTGTAGATTTTCTGATGATGCCCATTCTAACCCGTGTGAGGTGATACCTCATTGTTGTTTTGATTTGCATTTCTCTAATAATTAGTGATGTTGAGCAGCTTTTCATGTGCCTCTTGGCCATCGTATGTCTTCTTTGGGGAAATGCCTGTTTAGGTCTTCTGCCCATTTTTGGATTGGGTTGTTTGTTTTTTTGATATTGAGCTGGAGGAACTGTTTATATATTTTGGAGATGAATCCTTTGTCTGTTGATTCGTTTGCAAATATTTTCTCCCATTCTGAGGGTTGTCTTTTCGTCTTGCTTATAGTTTCCTTTGCTGTGCAGAAGCTTTTAAGTTTCATTAGCTGCCACTTATTTATATTTGTTTTTATTTCCATTCCTCTAGGGGGTGGATCAAAAAAGATCTTGCTGTGATTTACGTCAAAGAGTATTCGTCCTATGTTTTCCTCTAGGAGTTTTATAGTGTCTGGCGTTACATTTAGGTCTTTAATCCATTTTGAGTTTCTTTTTGTGTATGGTGTTAGGGGGTGTTCTAATTTCATTCTTTGACATGTAGCTGTCCAGTTTTCCCAGCACTGCTTATTGAAGAGGCTGCCTTTTCCCCATTGTATATCGTTGCCTCCTTTATCATAGATTAGTTGACCGTAGTTTATCTCTGGACTTTCTATCCTGTTCCATTGATCTATATTTCTGTTTTTGAGCCAGTACCATACTGTCTTGATCACTGTACACTTGTAGTATAGCCTGAAGTCGGGAAGCCTAATTCCACCAACTCCATCTTTCCTTCTCAAGATTGCTTTGGCTGTTCGGGGTCTTTTGCATCTCCATACAAATCATAAAATTTTTTGTTCTAGTTCTGTGAAAAATGCCATTGGTAATTTGGTAGGGATTGCATTGAATCTGTAAATAGCTTTCGGTAGTATAGTCATTTTCACAATGTTGATTCTTCTAATCCAAGAACATGGTATGTCCCTCCATCTGTTTGTGTCATCTTTGATTTCTTTCATTAGTGTCTTATAGTTTTCTGAGTACAGGTCTTTTACCTCCTTAGCTAGGTTTATTCCGAGGTATTTTATTCTTTTTGTTGCAATGGTGAATGGGATTGTTTCCTTAATTTCTCTTTCTGATCTTTCATTGTTAGTGTATAGAAATGCAAGAGATTTCTGTGTGTTAATTTTGTATCCTACAACTTCACCAAATTCATTGATTAGCTCATGTAGTTTTCTGGTGGCATCTTTCGGATTTTCTATGTATAGTGTCATGTCATCTGCGAACAGTGACAGTGTTACTTCTTCTTTTCCAATTTGTATTCCTTTTATTTCTTTTTCTGCTCTGATTGCTGTGGCAAAGACTTCCAAAACTATGTTGAATAGTAGTAGCGAGAGTGGACATCCTTGTCTTGTTCCTGATCTTAGAGGGAATGCTTCCAGTTTTTCACCATTGAGAATGATGTTTGCTGTGGGTTTGTCATATATGGCCTTTATTATATTGAGGTAGGTTCCCTCTCTGCCCACCTTCTGGAGAGTTTTTATCATAAATGGGTGCTGAATTTTGTCAAAAGCTGCATCTATTGCGATGATCATGTGGTTTTTATCCTTCAATTTGTTAATATGGTGTATCACATTGATTGATTTGGGTAGATTGAAGAATCCTTGCATTCCAGGGATAAACCCCACTTGATCATGGTGTATGATCCTTCTAATGTGTTGTTGGATTCTGTTGGCTAGTATTTTGTTGAGGATTTTTGCATCTAAATTCATCAGTGATATTGGTCTGTCGTTTTCTTTTTTTGTAGTATCTTTGTCTGCTTTTGGTATCAGGGTGATGGTGGCCTCATAAAATGAGTTTGGGAGTGTTCCTTTCTCTGCAATTTTTGGAAGAGTTTGAGAAGGATGGGTGTTAGCTCTTCTATAAACATTTGATAAAATTCACCTGTGAATCCATCTGGTCCTGTACTTTTGTTTGTTGGGAGATTTTTAATCACAGTTTCAATTTTATTACTTGTGATTGGTCTGTACATATTTTCTATTTCTTCCTGATGCAGTCTTGGAAAGTTATACCTTTCTAAGAATCTGTCCATTTCCTCCAGGTTGTCCATTTTATTGGCATATATGTTGCTTGTAGTAGTCTCTTATGGTGCTTTTTATTTCTGCGGTGTCTGTTGTAACTTCTCCTGTTTCATTTCTAATTTTATAGATTTGAGTCCTCCTCCTCTTTTTCTTGATCAATCTTGCTAGAGGTTTGTCGATTTTATTTATCTTTTCAAAGAACCAGCTTTTAGTTTTATTGATTTTTGCTATTGTTTTCTTTGTTTCTATTTCATTTATTTCTTCTCTGATCTGTATGATTTCTCTCCATCCACTAACTTTGGGTTTTGTTTGCTCTTCTTTCTTTAGATTCTTTAGGTGTAAGGTTAGATTGTTTTTCTGGGGATTTTTCTTGTTTCTTGAGGTAGGATTGTATTGCTATAAACTTCCCTCTTGGAACTGCCTTTGCTGCATTTGTCTCTAGGTATTTTTTGATTTCCTCTTTGATTTCTTCGGTGATCTCTTGGTTATTTAGTAGCGTATTGTTTAGCCTCCATGTGTTTGTGTTTTTTACAGTTTTTTTCCTATAATTGATTTCTAATCTCATAGTGTTGTGGTCAGAAAAGATGTTTGATACGATTTCAATTTTCTTGAATTTACCAAGGCTTTTTTTATGACCCAAAATGTGATCTATCCTGGAGAATGTTCCATGTGCACTTGAGAAGAAAGTGTAATCTGCTGTGTTTGGATGTAATGTCCTATAGATATCTATTAAATCAAGCTGATTTATTGTGTCATTTAAAGCTTGTGTTTCCTTATTAATTTTCTGTGTGGGTGATCTGTCCATTGAGGTAAGTGAGGTGTTAAAGTCCCCCACTATGATTGTGTTACTGTCAATTTCCTTTTTCGTAGTTATTAGCATTTGCCTTATGTGTTGAGGTGCTCCTATACTGGGTGCATATATATTTATAATTGTTATCTCTTCTTCTTGGATTGATCCCTCAATCTTTATGTAGTGTCCTTTCTTGCCTCTTGTAACATTTTTTCTTTTAAAGTCTATTGTATCTGATATAAGTATCGCTACTCCAGCTTTCTTTTGATTTCCATTTGCATGGAATATCTTTTTCCATCCCCTCACTTTCAGTCTGTATGTGTCCCTAGGTGTGAAGTGGGTCTCTTGGAGACAGCATATATATGGGTCTTGTTTTTGTATCCATTCAGCCAGTCTTTGTCTTTTCATTGGGGCATTTAGTCCATTTACATTCAAGGTAATTATCGATATGTATGTTCCTATTACCATTTTCTTAATTGCTTTTTTAATGTTTTTGTAGGTCCTTTTCTTCTCTTATGTTTCCTGCTTAGAGACGTTCCTTTAGCATTTGCTGTAGGGCTGGTTTGGTGGTGCTGAATTCTCTGAGCTGTTGCTTGTCTGTAAAGCTTTTGATGTCTCCGTTGAATCTGAATGAGATCCTTGCTGGGTAGAGTATTCTTGGTTGTAGGTTCTTCCCTTTCATCACTTGAAATATATCATGCCACTCCCTTCTGGCTTGCAGAGTTTCTGCTGAGAAATCAGCTGTTAACCTGATGGGAGTTCCCTTGTATGTTATTTGTCGTTTTTCCTTTGTTGCTTTTAATTACTTTTCTCTGTCTTTAATTTTTGTCAATTTGCCTGCTATATGTCTTGGCATGTTTCTCCTTGGGTTTATCCTGCCCGGGACTCTCTGCACTTCCTGGACTTGGCTAGCTACTTCCTTTCCCATGTTAGGGAAATTTTCAACTATAATCTCTTCCAGTATTTTCTTGGGTCCTTTCTCTCTCTCTTCTCCTTCTGGGACCCCTATAATGTGAACGTTGTTGTGTTTAACACTGTCCCAGAGGTCTCGTAGGCTGTCTTCAGTTCTTTTCATTCTTTTTTCCTTATTCTTTTCTGCATCAGTGATGATCACCATTCTGTCTTCCAGCTCACTTATTCGCCCTTCTGCCTCCGTTAATCTGCTATTGGTTCCTTCTAGTGTATTTTTCATTTCAGTTATCGTGTTGCATATCTCTGTTTGTTTGTTCTTTAATTCTTTTAGGTCTTTGGTAAACTTTTCTTGCAACTTTTCAATCATTGCAACCAGTCATTTTTCAAAGTCCTGGATCATCCTCACCATCATTATTCTGAATTGTTTTCCTGGAAGGGTGCCTATCTCCTCTTCATTTAGTTGTTTTTCTAGCATTTTAGCTTGTCCCTTCATCTGGTACAAAATCTTTTGCCTTTTCATATTCTCTGTCTTTCTATGGCTGTGGTTTTCAGTTCCACAAGATGAAATACTGCTGATACTGCTTGATTCTGCCATCTGCCCTCTTGTAGAGGAAGCTACCTAGGAGGCTCATGGGTGCTTCCTTATGGGAGGGACTGATGGTGGGTTGGGCTGGGTGGGCAGAGCTCAGTAACACTTTAATCCAATTTGGTGGGTGGAGCTCAGTGACACTTTAATCTGCTTGTTTGCCAATGGGTGGGGCTGTGTTTCCACCTTGTTGGATGTTTGACGTGAGGCTACCCAGCACTGGAGCTTACAGGCTCCTTGGTGGGGCTAATGGCAGACTCTGGGAAGGCTCACGCCAATGAGCACTTCCCAGAACCCCTGCCACCAGTGCCCCATCTCCTTGGTGAGCCACAGCTGCCCCCTACCTCTACAGGCAACCCTCCAACACAAGCAGGTAGGTCTGGTTCAGTCTCCTATGGGGTCACTGCTCCTTCCCCCTGGGTCCTGGTGAGCACACTTTTTTGTGTGCCCTCCAAGAGTGGAATGTCTGTTTCCCCCAGTCCTGTGGAAGTCCTGCAATCAAATCCCACTGGCTTTCAAAGTCTGTTTCTCTGGGGATTCCTCCTCTCGTTGCTGGACCCCCAGGTTGGGAAGCCTGACGGGCTCAGAACCCTCACTTTAGTGGGTGGACTTCTGCAGTATAACTGTTCTCCAGCTTGTGAGTCACCCACCCAGCATTTATGGGATTTGATTTTAACAAGATTGCGCCCCTCCTACCGTCTCATTGCGGCTTCTCCTATGTCTCTGGATGTGGGGTGTTTTTTTTTTTGTGAGTTCCAGTGTCTTTCTGTCGATGATTGTTCAGCAGTTAGTTGTAATTCCGGTGCTCTTGCAAGAGGGAGTGAGCGCATGTCCTCCTACTCCACCCAAAAATTTCTTTTAAGTTTTTACACTCTCTATGTCTTTACTTTTAAGGTGTTTCTAATAAACAATATCATAATGCTAGATTTTATATGTTATTCACTCTGAAATATGTCAGTCTTCTACTTGGTTAATGTAATCCATTTTACATAGATCTCATTTCTACCAGTTTTACTTTTTTTTAATTTCACATCTGGATTATGCTTGTTTCTCCTCACATGCCTATATATGTGGAAAAAAATATCATTTATTATGCCTTTTGTTCCTTCAATAAATTTCTTATATGTACATACTCTAATTATTTTAATGATTACCCTGGAATTGCAACATGCGTCTGCAGCATCATATAGTATAATCCACATCATTAATTTACCTCTTCCCAATACTGCTAGAAGTTTAGACCTTTTATCTCTATTTACATACCTCTCAGCATTTGTGACAAATGCATTTGCATTTTGTTCTCCGTGTATTTACAATCCGTAAGACACTGCTAGTATTTTTGGACATTTACTTTTACCCATGTATTTACTGTTTCTTGTGTACTTCACACCCACTGACACATTCATGTTTCTTTCTGGTATCATGTTTCTCCTGACTGAAAAATAAATGATATTTCTTTGAGTGCTGGCCTACTGGCAATGATTTGTTTGCCAAAGGAAAGTTTTGTTCTCCATTATTGAATGTTATCTTCACAAACTAAAGAATTCTAGATTGGCAACTACAGTTTATTGAGTAAATATGTTATTTCAGTGTCCTCTGCATTCAATTATTTTATTGAAGTCAACCATCTATTTTATTGTCATTTCTTTTGAGATATGGATATTTTATCTCTGGCTGCTCTTAAGATTTCTCAGTGTTTCTGGTTTTCAGCAGTTTTACTATGATATGGTTAGGTGTGTATTTCCGTTTGCTTATTTCTGCTTGAAATTCATTGATTTTCTTAAAGGAGTGGGATAATATGTTTCCCTACTTTGGGGAAATTTAAGCCATTGAATGTTTTTTATTACTTCTGTTCAGTTCTCTTTTTCTTCAAATGGTACTCTATTTGAATGATTTCAGATTTATTGATGTGTCTCACAAATCACTTCTCTATTTTAATGGTTTTTTCCTTGTGTGTCAGTCATTGACTTTTCTTTTTACTAACTTTTCTTATACTTCACTAATGTAGTTAATTATACAATGCAGTATGGAATTCAAACTGTTTACTGATTTTCTGAATTTAACAAGTTCGCACAGATGCCAATTTTCTGGTGAAATGAACCTACTTTCTTTCACATGGTCTGTTATTTTCTTCTCCTCGCTTCTCTAAAATAGTAGTCATGGGGATTTTTTTGTTCAGCATCATCTTTTCCACTGTTTGCATCATCCTTTAGCTGGCTTCTCTCTTCTCTGTCACTATCTTAGTTATTGCTGTTTTCCCTTTATGGTTGGCCTTAATTTCTTCCTTTTGGTATATGTGATAATGCTTTATTGTATGCTAGATGTTCTATATAAGGAACCATGAGGGTTCAAGGTAGAGTTACCTTCACCTTGAGAAGTGTTTATCTTTCCTCTGTTTGGAAGATAGGCTGAGTGATTGATAACTTTAGTACAGTAAGGAATTGAGTTTGGTCAGAAATAGTGTAGTTTTAGGAAGGCACATATGCCTTTACTGGACTTCCTACTGGGAGCCCATAAGCCTCTATTTTCTCAGCTCTGAAAGCAATGAGTGACTGTGTTCTGATACTCAAATCTTCAAAGTTAAGTTCTCTAGCTTATATTCCAGGCTCCTTCAAAATCAGCCACATGTTTTAAAGGGAAGGCATTACATGTCCTTGAGGCAAACTCCCGCTAGGTCTTTGCTTCCTAACTACAACAGACTGCAGATATCTGTCTTTAAAGACTTCAACCGATTTCCCAGCAGATGGGTCTAAACTCAGCAAAAGTGGTGTGGGAAAAGTTGATTTTGAATTTGATGCTGTTAAGTGCCTAATTTATCAATCTAGTCTATTCTGCACACTAAGGGTTTTTCAAGTTTCTTTCTTCAACAGAGGAACTGTAACTGGGTAGGTCAAGCTTGATCATTAATTCATATTCAAAACCATCATGTTACAGGAAACAAGGATTTTTGTTCCGGGGGAAAAAGTACTGACAATTCAAATTGTTTTCCCTTCCTTGTAGTTTTTAAGTCTTCGAATCTTCATTTCCTCTGCAGATACTTTTAAAATAAAATTTCAAGAAATGTACTTGGCATTGTATAGCTGTTTTCAGAAAAATTGCTTGTCTACATAGACCTAACTAAAATTGAAAGTATCTCTTTTACCCCATTTTATAACCAAAGAAACCCAGAAATTTAGAGACAGCTCTTATTATTCTGTAATTTTTTTTATTTTGTTGGAAACTTGCAGTAAATGCAAGTAATTTTCACAAGATGGTTAAGGGCAGTGGGAAAGAAACATTCAAGCAAACAAACAAACAAACTGATATTTCCTCACTCCCACTTTTTTCATTATACCAAGATGAGTACTGTAACAGAATTCAGTCAGAAAATAAATCAGTGATCTTAGGGGGATAGAATTAAATATAAGGAATTGGGTAAACAGCTACTAAAGAAAACAGCAAATTAAGGGAGGCATTGTGCTAGTACCTGGTTAATAAGCATAAAATACTAATTGCAAGAAGGTGACTTCATTCATGGAGCTGAAGCGCAAAGGGAAGAGATTGGGTTATTTGAATCTAGAGAACTGTAGGGCTGGCCCCATCAATCTCAAAAATGAGACTCAAAACCCTCACAGCAGGTACTGCTAAGCTGGTGCAGAGGATTTGAGGCAGTGGTAGAGAGATCAAAGACCTGGGGCTCAGACAGCTATGCTGGTATATTTTAGACTGACAATGAGGTTGGTCTGGGCTGAATGTTTTTTAAAGGATATTGAAACTAAGTATAACTGGCAGTGTAAAATCGGGTACTGAGAAAAGATTGAGATACAGGAAGCAGGTCTCCCAGATTTCCAAATCCCCTCGCATTTGCCCTACTGCAGATCTCTGTAGAAAGAGGGCTGATACAGCAGCAATGTGGTTCCTATAAAACAGAGTAAAAAATGGGAAGGGGCCTTGGAACTGAAAAGCAGTGACTTCAAAACTGGTATACCACCCATGTGCCATGCCTTTTTCTAGAAGATATAAAGAAATACATTTCAGGAAAAATAAAATTTCCAATTATTTAAAATAAAGAAGAGTGAGTAGAAACAATTTAGGAGTCACCTTTTTTAATGCATATCTATTCAGATACATTTTTTGGTACCGATTGTTTTCATTTCCCATGTTGAGTCTGAGTCTTTTGCTTGGGCTCTTCAGGTTGAAGCTGAACTTTTTCCTTTTTTCCCTTAGGTTTTCTCCTCATACAAAGCAAAAGAAGGCAACATAATAGAATTAACAACAAAATAAGACATGGTAGTACCAGGTAAATCTTCTTTATCCTCTGTCTCTTAGGGGGTGGGCCACTGTCAACACTACCACCATCGCCTTGTTTTAGGCAGTTGGGAGGGTCCCACTTATAGTTGCA